>NC_059125.1:108832159-113632159 GCF_020740685.1 Jaculus jaculus
AGTGGGAAGGGGATAGTTTCAGTTCTTTAAGGTTTCCAATTGTGTAGATTTTCAGGGCCTTTGAAAGCAATGAGGGAAGCCAGGTAGATGGAGTCAGTTTGTCACACGTCTGTCTGAATGTGGGTTTACTGTAGCAAGAGATATAAGTTTAAAATAGAAACAAACACACAGTGTCCCCAAATGAGTAGAATTCTTAACATAACAAAAGGGAATAATTCCTTTTCACCATGAAGATTCTAAACCTGTTTGCCAAATGGCATGGTCTATACCTGTTCTCATAAAGCAGATGAGATAGTAGCAAAATTATCAAGAATACATAAATTGCATTTAAAGTAGGCCATGGCACAGATGCCTTTGAGTCACTGTGAGAACACCTATCTAAAGTTACAGTCTGGATTATGATGTTTTAAACTTTTTAAGATATCATTTACTCTCTGGCTGTATATTTCTACTGAGTGCTTCAGATGAAGTAGGTAGCCAAAGTTTAATATTACATGATATTTTTGAAGGTGAGTTATGGCTCTTTAAGAGAGATTTTTGGGAACTTGGAGGAATTTTAAGGCTCTTTTAGCATTTGTGCCATGTTCTGGGATGATTTACGTCCATGCTGCCCATGTGGTTTTCCAAATGCATTGAGGGTTTCCTCCTCTTTTCTGAGTCTCCTTCTGCACATTGGTTTTTGAGTGAAATCCAATCTCTGGGTCTCCTTGACTTCGCACATCAAGAAGATAGGTGACTTGCCAAGAGTTGCAGGACCCTGTAGAAAGAAGTGTCCCATCAACTCCTAGGTCATTTGATCTGGGGGAGTTGGGACCAAAATAATGGCTACCTTTTTATCCCCAATGTCCTTGTTGGTTTGGCTGCTACTTCTGGTTGTTAAGCACCCAGGAGAAAATTGGGAATATGGAGTATATCTGTACCTTTGGTCTTTAATAAAACAGGTATAGTTAAAATGTGCTATTAAAAAACTTAAGACTATTGTGTAACATTTAACATATGTTGTCTTATGACGTGGTTAGCCATATCTGAAAGACAGGAAACATTATGTGTCATGTACAAGGCAATTTTTATGGAGGAAAATAAAAACTGGTATTAGGACTTTGATTATTTCTAGCTCCGTGATGCAGTCACCAGTTTTGTTTCCTGTGCATTATGAGGGCTTCTATTCCTAATTTCAAAAGAATTTCTAGGAGAACATCCTGTTATCTCAGGAGGCAGGTAGTTACTAGTCAGAAAAATTCCTTGTAGATTAATAGGCCTATCAAATCATGAGTGTACACATAGGTTCCTTATAAATATTAAATAGGGGGAACCCTATATTGTCAGTTTCAGGAGGCAGGTGTACCTGGAACTCTGGAATTATCGTCTGTGATTCTATTTTCTAACCGTTTTATTGACCACTTCCATAATTATCAACAAGAAACCATTATAAATCCCTTCCTGCCACATCTTCTCCCTTCACAAATCCACACTCCATCACATCAACTCCACCTTTTATTTAGTATCTCTTTTCTTTTGATATTATCATATTTTCCTCCTATTATGAGGTTTTTCCTGCAGGTAGTACTAGTCACTGTGAATTCATAGATATTGAAGCTAATTTGTATGTGAAAGATTGCATTTCAAGTAGTCATACTTTTTCTTTGGCTCTTATGTTCTTTCTGCTCCCTCTGCTTCAAAGGACTGTGAGCCTTGGAAGGTGTGATAGAGACATTTTAGTGTTGAACATTCTTCTGTCCCTTCTTCTTAGCATTATGTTTTTTTTTTTTTATTTTTTTGTCATCTGAGTGGTTACCAGTGTCTTTTTTATTTTTATTTACTTTTATTAGTTTTGTACTCAGTGAATACATTTAAATTGTGACCAATTTTAGCCTCCTCCCTGTTGTCCCCCTTCCACAGGGACCCTCTTCATTGGGGTATATGGGTCGTGCTTTGTGAGGTTAGTCATCACTTATGGGTAGGAGGAAATGTCTCTATATATCATGACTCAACATGTGCCTCTGACATTCTTTGCGGCCCCTCTTCCGCATTTTTCCCTGAGCCATGTTGGGTTCCTTTTAGGTCTGCTACCATCTTATAAGAGAAGCTTGTTGGGGCTGGAGAGATGGCTTATCAGTTAAGGCACTTTTCTGCAAAGCCAAAAACCCAGATTCAATTTTCCAGGACCCACAAAATTCAGATGCACAAGTTGGCACATACTTCTGGAACTCATTTGCAGTGGCTGGATGCCCTGGTGCACTGACCCTCTTTCTCTCTCCCTCCTTTCCTCTCTTTCTTCTCAAAAATAAATAAAAATTAGAAAAGAGAAGCTTCTCTAACAAAAAGTTAGAGTACCAATAATATGTGGGTATGGACACTAAGAAAACTGTTTATGGGGAAGTTGTGTAAGCATAATATATGCATTTAACCAGACAGCAGCAGGCAGTTCATCCCTAAGTCTTCTGATCTTTCCCACTATAGGTTTTTACTACATTTTCAGTCCCAATCATGTATTCCCTGCCATGGAGTGGGCCTCTAGTCTTCCCCCATAACAGATATGCCTCTATTGTACACATTGGGTCATTTGGTCTGGCTGGTCCAAATTAAAGCTTGCAGTATTGACTGTTGTTGTTTACAAACACTGAATACTTTTTTCTACCATAGGGAAACATGCATGCAGTGTGTCTTTTTCAAGATTTCTATCAGCTTATCTACAGGGAGGAGGTTTCAAACTCACCTCCAACATGCAAGTGACCTTGCAGCAGAAGCATGTGGACTCTTCATCTACAGGGCTTCCCTATCCATTCCTGGTGGAAAACTAAGAGCCTTGCTAATGGCCTGAATGTTTTGGGGGCTAGGGAACTCCTTGACCAATAGCTAATGTGGAGGTATCCCACCTTGGCTCTGAAAGTTTTATAGTAACAATCTATGGCTTCTGGGTGCACCATTGTTTTAAAAAGTGGGTTTTCAAATGGTTTATTCATAACATCTTAAATTTTGATTGACCCTTCCCCACCCTTCCTTTACTCAATCTCTTCCATTGACTTCACATAGGTTATTGACCCCTGGTAGTCTGTTCTTCTACTTACATATATACAGTACCAATTACTTAAATCCTCCCCTCTCCTCTCTCCCTTAAAGTCCGCCTCCAGTCTCCTGATTTTTACTCAAACTGGATTTTTCGTCTCTGTTTCTTCAACGATTCTTTCATTGCATGTTTTACCACATCTGGCAGAAACTTATGATTCTCAAGAAGTCCTGAGTTGCTTAAGGGTCTTAGCAAGTGAGAAGGAGATAAGATACCTCATCTCCTATCTGTTAATTTCCCAGTTCCTCTCACAAAACTGATCTCAAATACCTTAGAATGACTTGGCACAGTTGGGGACCTGGAATTTCTGGCCTTATAATTCTATCTGTCAGGATATTGATAAGGCTGTATGTATAACACTTGGTTTGGGTTAATTTTTGATGGTCTCACAAATCAGAAGAGTTGGACATAGAAAAACTCAGTCTATTTTGGTTTTCCTTTTCCTCTTAATCAGGCATAACTGAAGAATGGTATTATCCCTGTGGGGGCATGATTTCTCATCCCCTAAAGGATTTGTTGCCTGGTATTAGAGAAATCAGGGTGACATCTTGTTTCACATAGGACAGAGTAAGTCCCCAATGAAACCCAAATATAAAATCAGAAAATCATTGCTCTCCTGAGAAACCTCCTATCTAAGGATACAGGAAGTAATTCACACATTTGGGTATCTGAACTAGCATATGGGACAAATATCAATGGACTTTGTTATAACAGTAAACTTTTAGCAGTTTCTCTTCTATACCCATTATACTTTGTTCTATCAACAAACTCAAATCAAGAAAACTGTCAGAATTTAAGTCCCTTTCACATTCTGAAACACTCACACACCAGGGCAGACCTCACTTTCAGCAACTGTTAACTGCCTCCAAATCTGCAGGGAGGAGCTTAGCCTCATAGGGCCCTCCCTTTCACCAACCGTTAACTGCCTATTAATCTGCAAAGAGGTATGGCCTCGTAGGCCCCTCCCTACCAGCAACTGTTTACTGCCTATTAATCTGAAGGGAGGGGTGTTGCCTCATGGGCCCCTCTGCTCTAGCAAATGTTAACTGCCTATTAATCTTCAGGGAGGGGTGTGGCTTCATGATCCCCTCCCTTCCAGAAACAGTTAACTTCCCATTAATCTACAGAGAAGGATGTGGCCTGATGAGCCACTCCCTTCCAGAAACTCTTAATTGTCTATTAAACTGCAGAGAGACTATGGCTTCATGAGGCCCTCCTTTCCAGCAACTGCAGGGAGGGGTGGGGCCTCATAGGCCCCTCCATTCCATCAACAGTTGACTGACTATTAATCTGCAAAGAGGTGTGGCCTCATGGACCCTCCCTTCCAGCAACTGTTAACTGCCTATTAATCTGGAAGGCAATTTGACATCCTGTCCATTTTACAATCAGCAATAATTGTTAGCTCTCCAGAACCTATGTCCTCTCTAGACACAGGCTTTTGTCCTACCTAGTCAGTCATAGGTTTGTTTGCAGTACCAAATTCTGTGTTCTCTCCAACTCTCCCAAAGGGATATAAGAATAAATATCAATGATAAAAGATAGTTGAAGAAAAGCAGCACCCAAAATCAGCTTGATACTCGGGGGATGTACTATTCTATCCAGTACCCTGCAAATTCAGAGGAATTTCACTAGCACTTGGAAATGTAGAAATGATCTCTGAAACTATATAGTCTTCGCACTAATTCTAAGGAAGGGAAAAAACATCACAATTGGTAATCCTTAGAATTTGAAATATTGGAACTGGGAAGATGGCTCAATGTATTAAGCACTTCCCACCCAAGAATGAGTACCCATAGTTGTCCCCCAATACACATGCAGAGTCCTGTATGCTACAGCAGACAATTGTGATTCCAGTCATTTCTATGAGCAAGAAGGTAGAAGGAGGCAGGAGGAAACTACCTAAACTCTGGGGCCAACAACCCTCATTAAAATTTGTGATACAAGCCGGACATGGTGGCGCATGCCTTTAATCCCAGCACTGAGGAGGCCGATGTAGGAGTATCGCCACGAGTTCCAGGCCACCCTGAGACTATGTAGTTAATTCCAGGTCAGCCTGGACCCGAGTGAGACCCTACCTCGAAAACATAACAACCAACAGCGGGCCCGCCCCGAGGCCATGGCACTTGCCCAGGACTGGGCAGCTTGCGGAGTGCCGCTCTGCTGCGGGCTACGGACAGGACATTGGCTGGGTCACAGTCCGGCTCTCTGCAAAGACACTCTGGCCACCGCTCACCCGGGTTGGTGTGGGGGACGCCCGGAGTGCGCTCTCCCGCAAAGTTCCCCTGCCCGCCCGGTGGCTCTCCAGGTCCGAGTGTTGGGGCGGTGATGGAGTCGAGGTCCAAGGCGCCCTCCACCGTCGCTCTGGGGCTTGCTGGGACCCGGAGACACCGCAGCCACAGCCACAGCAGCCAGGGCGGAGCTGCCCTCAGCGCCGGAGGGGGCTGCAGCTAGGAGCTGCAGGAGCGCGGCGGCCTCCAGGGACCGGCTGGGCAGACCCCTGGCACCCACGATGAGTCAGAGCCGCTTCCAGGTGGACCCGGTTTCTGAGCACGCCGCCGGACCTGGGGGCAAGAAGAAACCCGCGGGCGGGAAAGCCAGCATAGAGAAGGGCTCGGGCAAAGCTAGCGAGGAAGCCAAGGGCCGCTTCGGCGTGAACTTCGTGGACCAGACTGCGGAAGACAGCCTGTAGGATGCGGCCGGGTCGGCGGCGAGGGTCCCAATATGCGCTTCCAGAACCGCGGCGACACGGTGCTGAGCGACACGCACACCAACACGTAATACCTGCGTCCCTTAGGCCACAACACCATGGAGGAGGTGCCCAGGATCAACCACTACAGGCACAGGGCCTCTCAGCTCAGGGAGAAGCTGCTCACGCCCAGCCTACCGGGGACTGCATTACGAGCTGGAAAAGGTGAGCTCGACCCTCCCTGGGAAGTGGGGGTCCCCCTCCTCATGCCCATCCCCTGGTGCGTGCTTGATCGCAAGATGTAGCAAAAGAGGTCCCGGAGCGGTAAGGTGCCAGCAGCCAAGGACTTAAGTAGACTCGCTTGCATCTCCGATTCTAGCCGTCAAGGGTGGAATTGCAGCAGAATGTACCTTAATCTCTTGAAAGTTTCCAGCAGCTCTGGCTAGTTATGTGATACTGGAGAGAGGCGGCATTTGGCAGTCCATCCCCATCCACCTTTGTGTCTCCTGGACACTTGTCTTTTTCACCCAGTCTTGACAATGTAGCACCTCTCTTGAGTTGCCCCGGTATTTATGAGCCCTGTGGAGGGAGTGTGGGGGAGTTTTAGGTGAGGGCCACTCTCAGGTTACACCTAACATCTGTGTCCTTTTTAGAGTGTAGCCTATGGCTCATGGACACCCATTAGCTTCCCAGCACCCCCCCGAAAGGTTAGTGTTGAAGTAAAAAAATCTTAATTGTGTGTTTGTAATCTGTGAATTATTAAAACTTAATTCTTTGCAACTTTGAATATGCAATGGATTATAGAAATCTTAAATCTTGGGACAAGCTGTACTGATAAGGGCATAAATCCAAAATATGTAAGGTAAACCTTTTGAAAGAGAGCAATATAAAAATTGATACAGGATAACTTTTTAAAAATGAAAAAAAAAGTGTTTCTTTGGCGGATATGCACAAAGACCTTCAAGAGACTTATTCACATAAACACTTTGTAAACAGAAAACCATCTCTGTACACTCTGCCTTTACTAATCTTGTTTGTTGTTTCCCAAAGTAGGATCTTGTTCTATATCCCAGGCGGACCTGGAATACACTCGGGGTGGCCCCAAACTCATCGGGATCTATGTATGTCTGCCTCTGCCTCCCAATTGCTGACGCTAAAAGTGTGCACCACCACTCCTGGCTCTGTTTTTTTTTTTTTTTTTTCTTTTGAGGCAAGCACTTTATTTTTATTAGTTTTTTATTACTTAGTTTTGCACTCAGTGAATACAATCAAGTTGGTACCATTGTTAGCCTCCTCCATGTCCTAACCCCTCCCTGGCCCCTCCTTGTTGAGGTATATGGGTCATGCATTGTGGAGTTAGCCCACAGGTATAGGTAGGAGGAAATGTCTCTGCTATCATGACCCAACGTGTGGCTCTGACATTCTTTCCCCCTGCTGTCGCTCTCCTGCAAAATTTCCCTGAGCCATGTTGGGCTCATTTTAGGTCTGCTTCAGTGATGAGGTGTTGGGGGCCTCTGAGGCTCTGGCTCTCTGATTTGGTAGGAGTTGATTTTTCTCTGTGTCTATCTCCTTCACTCTTGTGCTGGTACCAGGTTCACCAATAAAACAGCACCCTTGTTTGTTTCACCAATTATTCTTAGTTTCAGCCGAGGCCCATTTAAGGTATGATGGGGTGTTTCTTTACTTAGGATCTGCCTCTATCTGAAAAAGAGAAGCAGATTCTCCAACAGAGAGTAAAGTTAACACTAGATAAATGGGATAAACCTCATTTTTTTTTTTACAGAGAATTTAATAGGTGTAGGTCCTCTTGTAGTCCACGATTGGTTGTAGCTTGATAATGGAGAGCAGACTCATGTTTGCCTAAGGTCATGCATGGGTGGGTGTAGCAGGGTGATTGCCCCTGTGCAGTAAGGCAAGTAGAACTATACGGGCCTGGGTCCTCTTTCTTACAGTAAGTGTGGGAGTATCCTGAGGCTGGGACTATGGGTACAGCGGCTGCTGGGGGAATTTGGAGACTGGTGGGCTACCCACTACGGAAGGAATCAGCGATTCCCCTTTTCTCCCCCCTCTGCGCCCTCCCACTGGTGATCTATTAGAGATTGCTCTCCTCTAAAAGACCCAGTGAACCTTTAATGCCTTGCCTTTCTTTCCTCGGGAGGCGTGGTGCAGTTAGATGGTGGCCATCTTGACCCTCTAATTGTATTTCTTAATGGTGGAAGAAGACTTCTGTTTCTTCAGGGTTCAATATCATTATTTGGAGATTACATTGATGATTTTGAGACATGATTAATATTTAACTTTTTTTAAATTATTTATTTATTTATTTATTTGAGAGCGACAGACACAGAGATAAAGACAGATAGAGGGAGAGAGAGAGAATGGGCGTGCCAGGGCTTCCAGCCTCTGCAAACGAACTCCAGATGCGTGCGCCCCCTTGTGCATCTGGCTAACGTGGGACCTGGGGAACCGAGCCTCGAACTGGGGTCCTTAGGCTTCACAGGCAAGCGCTTAACCGCTAAGCCATCTCTCCAGCCCCATATTTAACTTTTATGAGTACTTAACTGCAGCCTTTACAAGTGTCTCACGGAATTCTGTGACTTCAGAGTTGCTGCCACATGAGTTCGGAACAAAGTTCATTTTCTTGAAGCATTTTTACCCTTGGGAATCTTATGCTAATGTATTTCAGATTTCCCTCCCACCCCCCCAAAAAAAAACACCACCCAAGTAGGTTATTAGTAAACCTACAAATTGCAGAATTTAAGTTGCAGGATACATATTTTCTATATTGAACATGAAAGTTTTTATTTTGAATTAAATTTTGTCCATGGTAAGCACTTCAAGTTCTCTAAGAAACAACAACAACAAAAAAAATTGTGATAGTGATGCAAGATTTTGTGATTCAGGGGGCCCTCATAACCCCAACTTTTAGGTTCTTATCCATTTTAATAAATGTCATAGATAGTTTCACATTGCATGGATGAACCTCCAGACCAGACACAGTTTATGGGAGGATTAAGGGATTTATTGAATTTACAGATACAGGGGAAGTTCCATAATGGTAGAAGAAGCTGGCCCCCTTTTACAGAACCACAAAAAAGAGAAAAGCAACCACTAGTTCCATAAGTTATCATTCTGGACATCTTAGGTTGTAATTTCAGAAACCATCCCCAAACACTACTTAGGTCTGTTCCCCTAGGATCCACCAACAGAGACAACTCCTTCAGCCAGGCAGCTGGAGATCTAAGTTTCAACCTTTAATAAACTGGTGATCTATTGGGCGCATGCATTCAAATTACCACATTCTACCTCTGGCCTCCAACAGATTCATAAGATCTCATATTTGAAGTTGTACTTATTCCAATTTTAAAAGGTCCCCATATTTACCAACCTAAGATAATTCTAGCATTCCAAGTATCATCTGAGATTTAAGATGGTCTTTTACCCTGTGAGTCCTGTAAAATCAAAATAAGGTATATACTTTCATCATATAAAGGCATTGAGTGCTATAAGCCATAACAAGGAGAGGACTGGATCAATGCAAGCTCAGTAACAACTAAGCAAACATCAAATGCCTACGGTTCAAGTCCTATATCCATAAACCAGTGACCCAGTGACAAAACTCTGGATTTTCCAATTTCCATCATTCCAGCTTGGCAGAATAGCAAGGGAAAACTTCCATCCTGAGGCAAACAGTGCTTCACTGTATCCCTTTCATAGTCCTGGTACATTTAAAATGTCTTTGGGTCTCAATGCAAAACTGTGTTCCATGTTCCTATGTCTCTTGTTGGCCAGTCAGAAGTCATCATGCCCTGTCTATATGCTGCTCTTCAGCCATAGCTCCTGAAACCTTCATGACCCACTCCATGTGTTTTTCATGCTGCCAAACCAATACTGTGGTGCAAGACACAGCCAAATTCGTAATCAGGTATGGAAGAAATAGTGACCTAAAGAGAAGGTGCCTAACTTTTAATCAACTACTTCCAACAGTTTGCATTTCTATCATTCAATCTTTCCTCAAGCACACTTCCATATTGTTTCATTGTAAAATAATTGGGCCTTCTTCCTTCAAAATGCTTAATGTATTTGACAATAGCTGTGGGGCACAGGGAAGGGCCCTGGGTCCCTGAAGGTTTAAAATGTGCCTGAGGGTCTAGGGCATAGCTGAGGGCCCCAATACTGTAGGAGGCCACTCCCTCTCCAAGCCTGGCACACCTGGACCTGTGACCTTTGGCCAGTTGTCTAGGAAACTCCTTGTATGTTATCAGCCAGCAGCCTTCACACAACCCAGGTCCCTGTGATACTCTTCCCACTGCTATGTAGAATCACCTGACTCCCTACTTGCTTGACATGAACGTTCCTAGACAAGCAACCTTTGAACCCACCAATCCCCTCAGGATCCAGTTACCACTCTGTCTCAACATGCTTATAAACCCATTTCTGTATTGAATTAAACTGAGCTACTCCCTGAAGTCACGTCCTGGGTGTATTTCCTGTCGCCGCTCAAGGCCCTGCTCTCCACTGTTTGCCCTGGATACCTTTGGGGAACCCCAAGGATCCAGGGACCCACAAATAGCAGGCCTCAAAAACCAGTCAAAGTGCCCATAATTTTGATTTTCCTTGAATTTTTTACAACTTTAAACCTTAAATTACTCAATTCCATGTCTCTTGTTTTGGAAGGGACTGTTCATGTTAGGGTCTTGCTCTAGCACTGGCTGACCTGAATTAGTCTCAGGACTGGGCTGGAACATGTAGTGATCCTTCTCCATCAGCCTCCTGAGTGCTGGGATTAACATCATGCACCAGCTTGCCTGGCCTCAGTTCCATATATTTAGTACTTTATGTTTATTTATGGTACTAATGTTTTTAATACAGTCTGATCAGAACAATTAACATCACAAGTTCAACGCTGTGGGCTTACTCATGTATGACCACCAAGATACACTATGTACCCTACTTGTGGCTCTCCTAACGTCCTGGTCTCCACAGTCACTAAAACTCCCCCTCCTGATCAGAGTGTTTTTTTAAAATTTTTGCATAAAACAATTTCTTCCATAGACTTCAGACAATCAACTAGAAAAGTTAATTATGGTACATCTAAACAAAGTTTAATACTAACTCTAATGTGTGATTGCAGTTTACAAAGAGCTCTGTATCACCTGGAATAACTTTCTGTAGCAATTCACTACAACTGATCCTAAATAACAACAACAACAACAACATTAATAATTACAGAATAAAAACCCAACAGCTAGTTGAATAGTTAAAGTCGTGTAAGAACTGGAATTTGAGGTGAGCTTGTGTTCAATAGCTGAGCGCTTCCTGGCAGTGAAATTGCACCCCTCCAACAGGACTCAGGAATACCAGGAGCCCTCTAGGCCAAGGGCTAAGCTCCAAACGCTCTGGGAGGAGACTTATCCCATGTTACGTGGGGTGGTGTAAGCTTCTGGGTTCATTTAAAAAAAAAAAAGAAAGACTTGGACATCAAGGTTATATGAGAGGCTGGAGATCCTCCTATGATTTCTTTTGAGGGATATAGGAAGGAGTAATGAGAAGTTAGAGAACTGGAGAAGGATCAAAAACAACTGAGATCTTAGAGTGGGCCTTGGGGTCACTAAGAACCAAGCACCAGACATACTAGCTTCTGGCCACTAGGGAAACCAGGACTGGTGCTGCCTTAGAGGTCTATGTTGCGTTTTCTGTCCCTGTTCCACACAGGCTGTCACAGGTATCTCTGCTGAGTAGCAGATGAGGAATTTCTTTCTAAAGAAAATTGGGGGAATGGTGGTGGAAGTGAGAGTGGGGTGGGGTGGGGAATGGGGTTTTAAAAAAACGAATAAAAATCTCTCAGCTACAGAACCCAAGGACATCACTTCCCTCTGCATTCACAGCATCTTTTAGCAGTCCCCAGTGGCCGTTTCTGTGGGGACAGCTTCTTTCTCACTTCCCTTCGGGCCACAGACCCTGTTGGTCTGCCTCAAGATCTACTAAAGGTGACGCAAACATGGACTGGAGAATCTGAAATCCAAAGGACTCGAGGATAGCCATGTTCTGCTGGGGAGAGAAAGGTGAACCAAGGGCAGGTCCCAGGTCCCCCAGGGGTCCCCCGAGGGACCAGAAATTCACCTTATGGATGTGTTTGTTCAAGTAGGACTTAGAGTAGAAGAAGCTCCCACCTTCAGGGCATGGGTTCTGCCTTCCATCAGACTCCGTTTTGTTTTTAGGGACTGGTGCGTCACAGGAGAAAGAGCCCTTGGCTCTCTCCTTCTCTGCTGTCTTCAGGTCACTGGCATCTGAGAAGACACATCATGGGAGTCAGAGCTCTTAATCAGATCCTGATGTGAGCATTTATGGCCTTCCCAGTTATAGATACTGAAGAAGTTGCTGGACCTCTCGCTGTGCTTCCTCAGGTGGTCTGGATGTATGCTGCCCATAAGTACTTCCCACACACCTGGCAGCACACCTTGTCTTCATGACAGGCCAGTTGGGAAAACAGATGGTCCTTGGGGGCAAAGGAAGCATTGCAAGTCTGACGCTTGAGAGGAGCCTCAGAAGTTTTCACTTGTTTGATGTGTCTGTTCAAGTGATGAGGCCTGGAAAATCCTTTCCCACAGCTCTGGCAGATGTATGGCTTTTCCTCAGAACCATCATGGTATCACACATGGTATCCTCTTACTCAGGTTATATGCTGCTGGGTAGGCAATGCCCCATTGGTCATGTTCAAAGGAAAGCCCAATTGAGAAGTCCCAGGGGGATGAAAGAGCATGATATCAGCCCGGATAGTAGGCACTAAGATCTGCAAGTTGGACTGTTTGATGACTTCCTGGCAGATCTTGATGACTAACCTCATCAGTAGGAACTTGGCAGCTGTCCTGAGCTCGGGGAAGCTCTCCAGTAGTACCAAGTCATACCAAGATGTGTGAAGTGTAAGCAAAGCCCAGAATGTCCCAAACACCTTGGAGCTGATGGTATGCATCTCCAGCTCACCTTTGCCCCTGGCCTGACACAACCACCAACACCGTATTTCAGGTCTGCAACTAAATACATCTTAGGACTGGACTCTAGGATCTGCCTACAGTGACACCTCCTTCAGCTAAGCAGGTGGAGATATGCGTAACAACCTGTAATAAACTGGTGAATCTATTGAGGGACGTCAATTCAAACTGTAACCAGAAAGACTTGAGAAAATGATCTCTAAGAAAAGTAAATTTATTTCAGGAGAATTGGTATGTATGAAAAGACTAGAAAGAGTCAAGACAGAAAGGAATTATATTCCTTGCCCAGCTGAAGATAGAGAGGATAAAGGAGAAATAGGGAAATCTCCATGAGAAAAGGCCATGGAAAAGCCATACACACACAGACACACACACACACACACACGAGGCATAAGAGGACAGCCTAGGCCAAAAGTTTTAGAAAAATCACCCACACACATAGGTGTGAAATAAAGCAGGAAAACACAAGACCTTCACCTTTACATAAAAGAAAGCAAAGTAATTCTATAGCAAAGGACTCAGGGTCTAAGGAAGCATCACACATATATCAGAGTGAGAAAGCATCCAAAGTAAGGCAAGACACTGTCAAGATCATAAGAAATTCCTTTCCTCTAGCCAGGCAGGGAAGGGGAAAGAGATTACCAAATCAGGAATCAGGAGACCCAGTTTCCTAGAAAATATAACCAAGAAAGCCAAGAAACAAATCACATAGTTGGTAGGCCCATTTATATAGATCAGATATTCATTTACAATGAGCCTTGTCACCTAACTCAGTCATGTAAGGGAGAGTCCTGATTGGTTTATGGATTCAAGTGTCTGACTCGGAAGGAGCCAGTCCACCTATGTGTGCTAGACTGGGGAAGGGGTAGGAGATGCTGTTGCTGAGGAATTGATGGTAGCCAGTTTGGATGAGGCTGGATCAGATGTGAGTGCTAGATTTCCATGAGAGTCAACGCAGCATCTCCTTGTGTTCCTTGGGCCTAGACTCTGGCTCACTGCCCATATAAACTTATCTTGCTCCTGTTTCTCCTTCGAGACCCTGTCTCAAAGAAGGTAGAATACTAGAACCAACACCTCAAAAATATTCTCTGATTTCCATGTATGCACTATGGTCATGTGCACATGACACAAGTACACACACACACACCACCTAGCATAAGAAGGAAAAAAGTTTGAAGTATATGTAAAAGGAGTCTATGTCACGGTTGCCCTCCTTAAAATGTAAAATATATGAAAGGGAGTGAGGTACAGATACTGTTATGTTCCTAGGGAGAAAATTAGCAGGCTTTGTGTCTATTGAAGATGCACCTTCCTTGAACTTCAACTCTTGTTTGACTGGTTATGCGCTAATTTTAAGAAAGAGGAAATATCAGAAAAATTTGAAATGCCATGTGGACAAGACATGGGAATTTAGAGTGACTTTGAGCATGATGGAGTCTTCTCACTTCTTCGTTGGGCTGTAACTCAGGAGTTAGTGTGTGTATGCTCACTGCCACACAAAACTTCCACTGAGTCAGAGGCCACCAGTTACTTGTCTTTTGAATTTTGACAAATAAAATTCATAGCATATGGAATTGAGCAGAAGGCAAGAATGCAGAGTTCCTGCTGTAATTCAGGAGGGTGTTTTGGTAATGGAAAAGCTATTGTGCACAGCCTGAAGGCCTGTGTTCTCTTTCCTAAGCCCATGTAAAGTAAAAGGCACAAAATGGCATATTCACCTGAAGTTTGTTTTCAATGGCAAGAGGCCTTTGCACACCCATCACCACTCTTTCTCTCTCTGCTTACAAACAGAAAAATTGTAAAATAATGAAGTAAATGCTGACCATGTGGAATAATGCCTCTGCTGTTTCAGGTGGTAGTTCAATATCTCAAAACCAGTGTAGTCATAGGTGCGAAAGAATGAAATAGTGCTGCTTTCTTCTTACAGAGCAGAATAGGGACCAGCATTGCTTCAGCTCACACAGCACCAGGAAGCTATGTAGTTTGAAAGAAAAAGTGAATGTATTTTGTCATCTTTGGCTCCACATACAGAGCAACTGTCATGCATACAATGATAGCTCTGAAGATTTCGGAGGTGTCCATACTCATATCTATGTTTTCAGGCAAATGAATGTGACTATGGAAGGGGAATTATAAGTATTTTTGACAATAATAAGAGAAAACAGAGCACCTGCAAATAATTATCTTCAGTATATATCTGATGAATATAGTATCTGTTAAATGTTGGAGGTAAAACCATCAACAAGACAGAGCTTTCTGGTCTTGTTAACTGTGATGGTTTGAATGCATGTCCCTGATGGTGTCATGTGTTTATGATTAGGCTTCATACCTCATCACAGCTAGTGGAGCCCTTGGGTGGTTAGGCCTTGTTGGAGGAGGTATGTTTTTGGTGCTGGCCATTCCAAGGCTCATGAATCACAGAGGATGAGGTGATGGAAAAAATTTAAGAGTCAGAGGCAGGGTAGTTCATTTGCAGTTGCTAGTGGCAATGCCATACCCATATTCTCCCCCCCCCCCTTATGCTAATAAAAAATTAAACTAAAAAAATCGTTAAAAAATAGAAGAGAGGGCTGGAGAGATGGCTTAGCAGTTAAGCGCTTGCCTGTGAAGCCTAAGGACCCCAGTTCGAGGCTTGGTTCCCCAGGTCCCATGTTAGCCAGATGCCCAAGGGGGGTGCATGCATCTGGAGTTCGTTTGCAGAGGCTGGAAGCCCTGGCACGCCCATTCTCTCTCTCTCCCTCTATCTGTCTTTCTCTTTGTGTCTGTCGCTCTCAGGTAAATAAATAAATAAATAAATTAATTAATTAATTAATAGAAGAGAGCTGACAGAAGGCTGGAAAAAGCCATTCTGCATGCAGTTCAATGGGAGAAAGAGAAATAACCAGTGAAGATACTCAACAGGGGACACTGCAAGCCTTATATTTAGCCAGCCAGGCCAAATGAGCCAACGGGTGAAATAGTGGCATGTCTGTCGTGGTGGAAACCAGCTGCTCTCAAATTGTACTGGAGGCCCACTCCATGGGAGGGAATACATCCCTGATACTGAAAACTTAAAACAGGGTTAGTCATGAAACATGGGGCTGTAACGTCTGCTGCTGTCTGGCTAAATGTATATATTATGCTTATCAAACTGCCCATTAAGCACTTCTCTTAATGTTCATACCCTTATATTATTGCTACTCTCACTTTTGGTAGAGAATCTTCTCATTTTAGACAGCAGTGACCTTGGGATGACTCAGAAGTCATCATGGTGCTAGAGGGAAGTGACAGAGTGCTCAGTATTGCAATATCTCTATCATACCTTCCAAGGCTCAGGGTCTATTGTGGAAGAGTTGATGGAAAGAATGTAAGAGCCAAGGGAAGGGTATGACTCCTTACAAAATGCTCCCCCCAGACACAAAGTAGCCTGGATATCCATGACCTCACAGTGTCTGACACTACCTACACAAGACCATCATAATAGGAGGAAAAGATGATGACATCGAAATCAAAGAGTGACTGATTGAGATGTGGAGGGGATATTATGGAGAATGGAGTTTCAAGAGGGAAATTTGGGGGAGGGAGGGTATTACTATGGGGTATTTTTTAATAATCATGGAAGTTGTTAATAAAAAATTTGAAAAGAAAACAATATAGAAGAGAGATTATTTGGAAAAGAAAAGGATTCAGTGCTGGGCAGGGGTGGTAATCAAAGCAATAAGGAAATAAGTAAATTAGGGTGGTATGAGGAGATTATGACCATGGTATATTTTTTTAATAATTACCTAAAATAAGAGTTGTACATACTGAACATGAAAATTCACAATTTGGTGTTTGCCCTACTGGATTTCAGTCTTGATTTGGTCAAATCTATCCTTGACATGCACCTATGCATCCCCTTTGGAATAAGAATGATTATTGTGTGTTACTATAATTTACAAGTATGTAACTTATGTTTTCATTTTATGGGGCTCACATTTAAGAGGCAACCTGCGTACTATTACTCCAGGGTCACCATTAGCCATTTTCTCTTCTGATTTTTCATGTCTTTGCATTCTCTCTCTCTCTCTCTCCCTCCCTCCCTCCCTCCCTTTGTGTGAGTGTGCGTGGGTTGGGTGGGTTGGGTGTGTGTATTTATGCCCATGTTAACACATGTAAATTAAAATACCCATTTACAAAAATGATTTCGCTTTATTTGCCAAACTTCTATCCACCATGAAAGACCCAACTGACACAATATTTTGCTTGTGAGGCCCTTTCACAAACTATACATACAGAGTGAATTATCCCTTTACTGTATCTTCCAATAGTACCCTCCATATACCTGTGTCCTAGTACAGATATTGAACTTCAAATTTCTGTTTAGCTCTCTTCATATGTTGCAAATGTTTTTAAGTTACACTTTGCATTCTTACAATAATGTATTCCTCATGACAGAAGCCAACGCAGTTACCAGCACTTTCCTGCCTGGTGACATCACAATTCGCCTCGTTATTGACATCATTATCCCTGCACAGACTCTCAACCAATCAGAAGAGACCTTTCTCCATCTCACTTGGTGGCCAGGCTACTTAGGAGCTGGCCTAGTACAGGCTTCTGGTTATAAGATCCATTGGTGTCCTTACTTTAAAATAAAAAGTTTTACTCACTAGAGCCATCAACTGCCATTCCTTCCAGAAGCATAATATCTACTTTGGACTTTATACATCATGTACATTCCAGATTCATTTATCCCACACTGAATGCAATGTAGGAAGTTGCCATTTGGCAGACTCCACCTGCTGTTCATCAAGAATTTCCAATCCTTTTTTCTTGAATCTGTTTATGAAAATATTTAATCATTGAGGAGGTGTTGTAAACTTTTTCCGTGTAATAAAGGAGATCGTGAAATATAATTTAAATGTATACTAAGTGACTTTCATAGTAGATTTTGCACAGTAGCATGATTTTTTGAAGTATGAGAATGTAATTTGCTGAAGCTGGAGCCCCTTTTGTCTTTGTAAGTCTATATCACACTTTAATAATGAACTAGCCATATAATACTTCCTATTTAATTTAATAGAGTATCATCTATTCTATGGACACCATTTGGCTTCACCAACCACTTCCATGTAAGCCTGAGTGTTTTCATTTTTTCTGACCCTTCTGCACTGCTGTCTCCATTCTCCCTGTGGTACAGCCACATATGAACCAAATGTGAGTGCACGTGCACCTTTTCCATCCTGTCTAGTCCTTTCCGTCCTATGTGCTACTGCCTCCCTCCATGCCACCATTGCTGCCACTCTCCTCCATGAGCCAAGTCACACGTTCCTACTCCTTGAGCTTGATCACCACCAACCACAGTCATTGAAACCTGGGAATCTCTGTGCACCATCCTAGTAGTTCGCATCATATCTGGCTACGCATCCTGTCTACTTGGTCCACCCTACCCCACACTGTCATCTCTGACACTTGTGGTTGATACCTGTACACTGACCAGTTCTACCCGCCATTCACAGTCCTCACAGCCTGTGTGAGTTCAGGCACTCCTGTCTGCAGCTCTGCACGTTCTGCCCTCCACATGCAATGTCTTCCTATGGGCTCAGCAGTGTGAAATCAGTCACCTGATTCACATAGGCCTCCATCAGTGGCTTCTCACTGCCCTCCAACAGCTGACTTTAGGCTCAGCTAACTACTCTATGCACACGTCTGCCCCAACCAGTGGGGAGTCGAACAAAGAAGCGAGGTGAAAATTAACCTGAATGAAACAAGGCAAACAGACACAAGAAGGAGACCATGCTAGATGATTGTCACAGCCTCGAGAGTTTATTCTTACATGTAGGTTTATATAGGGTTGTAGGGGGAAGGGGACATAGTCAGGACAAGGAGTTGTAGGGGGAAGAGGATGTGGCCAGGGCAAGGAGTTTTCAGGAAACCTAGAGGGGATGTAATTAGGTGTTCATCTAATCTTGCCTAACTGGCTTAACATCCTGACTGCACCAGGCTTCACATCCTGACCATAAACTGGCCTTTAGTAAAAGATAAGATTCTGTAAGCAGTCTGCTGACTTGTTCCAGAAGTACCTAACAGAAAGCTGGATGGACCAGCTTTCGGAGTAATGAGTCAGTTTATGAACAGGCCCAGGCAAAATGGAGAGGCTTTTGCTTTGTGGCTCCTGACACACGTCTCTCTTCCCACACAAATACTCTGGCCTACAAGCTTAATTTATGAAAAGCCCAAGGCTGCAGAGAATATAGACCCTAGGAAGGACCTACCATTGGTATATGGCTAAATAGTTTTGTTGTCAAACTGCTTTCCAAAGTACTCATATTTATATCTACAGAATATTTCTTCTATCAGCCTCACCAAACAGAAAAGATTTTATTTTTAATGCAGTTAGTGACTGTCAATTCATAGACTCATAATTGCTGAAGTGTGGAAAATTAGTGACTGATGAATGCATGGCTTTAATGACACATAAAGATAATTTCCTTTAGGGGTTAGAGAACAGTATAGAATATGGAAATGAAAGAATGTCAGACTAGGAGGATCTGGAGGAGTGCTGTGAAACTCTAGCATCTGGACATAACAAGGCTATGAAAGCTCAACTGATGTGGTCACATTCTTAAGATATGTACAAAAAGGGACTCACTCATCATTCTGTTATAAATACTGAAGAGGATTTCTAATGAATTGATCATAGCTTATATTGATCATCAATTTGACAGGAACTAGTGTCTTTCAAACTTTGTATATCACAAAAGGAGCTATTGTAAAAACTGTCCAGAAGTTTTTGTTTGTTTGCTTGTTGTTTGTTTGTTTTTTTCAAGGTAGGATTTCACTGTAGTACATGGTAACCTGGAATTCACTGTGAGATGTCAGGGTGACCTCAAATTCATGGTGATTCTCCTATCTCTGCCTCCAAGTGCTGGTATTAAAGGTGTGTGCCATTATGCCCAGTGTCCAGAAGTCTTAGTTTGGTTATATGCTTGGATTTCGTCAAGAGTGAAATGCTTTTATTATATTACATTCAAATACTTATCTTTTATTTTTTGTTTTGTTTTTCTTTTTTCAAGGTAGGGTCTCACTCTAGCCCAGGAATTCACTATGTAGCCTTAGGGTGGCCTCGAACTCACAGCAATCCTCCTACCTCTGCCTCCCAAGTGTTGGGATTAAAGGCGTGTGCCACCACGCCCGGCTGCTTATTTTTTTTTTTTAAAAAAAGCTAATTCTTAGCATATTAGCTCTTTCATTTTACATTCCTTTCAGGAGTATATGGAGCTTCCAATTGTTCTACTGTCTTGTGATAATTAATATCATCAGCCTTTCAATTTTATCCATCCTAGTCTGTGTTTTGGCAATATATATTATTGTGTTTGTAGTAGAATTTCTCATGGGTATATCTTTAGATTTTTTGTCTTTACTTATTTTGGAAAAAAATCACCTATCATATTTGTGATTTTCAAAAATATATTCCTCAACCACATGTGCACACACACATACTAGCATGCATATTCATACACATGTTCACCACCCAAATATACACAGAAATCCATCTTTGCTGGGTATAGTAGTGTGTGGTGGTTTGATTCAGGTGTCCCCTATAAACTTAGGTGTTCTGAATGCTAGGTTCCCAGCTGATGGATATTTGGGAATTAATGCCTCCTGGAGGGAGTGTATTGTTGGGGGCGGGCTTACGGGCTTTATAGCCAGTTTCCACTTGCCAGTGTTTGGCACACCCTCCTGTTGCTATAGTCCACCTTATGTTGGCCAGGGGGTGATGTCCACCCTCTGCTCATGCCATCGTTTTCCCCTGCCATCGTGGAGCTTCCCCTCAAGCCTGTAAGCCAAAATAAATCTCTTTCTCCCAGAAGCTGCTCTTGGTTGAGTGATTTCTACTAGCAATGCGAACCGGACTGCAACAGTAAAGTTGTACCGAGGAGTGGGATTGCTGCTAGACACCTGACTATGTGGCTTCAGCCTTTTGGAGCTGATTTTCAAGAGGAATGTGGAAGGAGTTGAAGCCTTGGCCTAAGAGACACCTTGCAGTGCTGTAAGTACAGCTTGATGGACTATTCCGGTCAGAGCTGCAAGACCTGAATGCAGTAAGAGCTATGGACTGTGAAGTTTGGCTTATGAGGGTGAGAAAAAGCTTTGCCTGGACTGGGCTGGCACTTTGTGTGAGAAGCTTGCTCTTGTGCCTATGTCCTGAGAAGTTGAGCAGGATTGCTTTGCGTAGAAATGAACTGGTGTGAGCAGAGGGATATGGCACAGAAAGAAAAATCTTTGGGTGAATTGTTGCCCATTCAGCTGCAACTGAGAGATTACAACCTTTGAGACAGGGCTAGCTGACCTGCGCTGGGGCAACAAAAAGAATGTCGACTCTTTTGAAGGGGCCTGAGTGCTCAAGGAGTGTCCTGTTCTTCAAAGTCTGCTTTATTCCCCCCTGGATTAACAAATTGGCACCCTACCTGATATCGTGGAGTATAAGAAATGCTGGAAAGAGGGTCATTGAGTTTGCAACATGGTCTTGAGTTTTGGAAATGGCCATGGGCAGTGTGAAGCAGGTTTGCTGGTTGCCTGCATAGAGACCCCATGGGGCCATGAGGATGAACCGTGGCTTGCAGTGGAGACCCAATGGAGATGCCAGGACCATGAGATGGCTGCCGAGGAGCTGCCGGCCCCGATGAAGTTTCCCAGGACTGTGAGTAGCCTAGCTGGAGGGGTGGAATTGGAATGCCAGAGACTTGTTGCTGGTTAGAATTATCGGACTTGAAGATTTTTCACTGGCTAGAGTTGCTGGACTTGAAGCTACAGAGTTTGATATTTGCCCTGGTTGTTTTAAATCTTGTATTGGTTGAATGTTTCTTTGCTATGCCTAATGCCATCTATTGCAGTGTGAATATTCTGTGCCATTATGGGTTTTTTGAGGTTATATTTTGGTATTATGGCTCACTTAAAAGATCCTGAACTATGGGGATGTATGAACATCATTGGGATTGATAAAAAACAATGGGGACTTTTAAAGTCAGACTAAATGCATCATATTTTACATCATGTATGGATATCAGTTTATGGGGGCTAGGGGCGGAATGTGGTGGTTTGATTCAGGTGTCCCCCATAAACTTAGGTGTTCTGAATGCTAGGTTCCCAGCTAATGGATATTTGGGGATTAATGCCTCCTGGAGGGAGTTTATTGTTGGGGGCGGGCTTACGGGCTTTATAGCCAGTTTCCCCTTGCCAGTGTTTGGCACACCCTCCTGTTGCTGTAGTCCACCTTATGTTGGCCAGGGGGTGATGTCCACCCTCTGCTCATGCCATCGTTTTCCCCTGCCATCGTGGAGCTTCCCCTCAAGCCTGTAAGCAAAATAAATCTCTTTTTCCCAGAAGCTGCTCTTGGTTGGGTGATTTCTACCAGCAATGCGAACCGGACTGCAACATAGTGCATGTATATCCAGAGGGCATTCTGGGCTACTATCAGATTCTGTCTCGAAATATGATAATAAAAGCAACCAAAATGGGCTGGAGAGATTGTTTAGGGGTTAGGCACTTGCCTGGGAAGCCTAAGGACCCTGGTTCAAGGCTCAATTCCCAAGGACCAACATTAGCCAGATGCACAAGGAGGCACACGTGTATGGAGTTCGTTTACAGTGGCTAGAAGCCCTAGTGCACCTACTCTCCTCTCTCTCTCTCTCAGCCTCTTTCTTTCTCTCTCTGTCGCTCTCAAATAAGTAAATATAAATAAACAAAATAATGTAAAAAAAAAAAAAACCAACCAAAACAAAAAACAAAGGCTACTAAGAAAAACACCATAAAACCCCAATTAGGCAGTGGGGAGGTTGTTCAGTGATTAATGGCACTGGTTTGCAGAGTCTGCAAGACTACTTTCAATTTATAAGGTACTATATAAAACCACATGAAAAAGTGGCACATGCATCTGGAGTTAGATTCATGTGGCAAGAGGCCCTGACATGCCTATATTCTCATTCAGGTACAATATAAATTTTTTAAAAATATTTTATTTATTTATTTGTAAGCAGAGAGAAAGAAAGGGAGAAGGTGAGGGAGAAGGGAGGAAGAGGAAGGGAGGGAGAGAGAGATATAAAGAATGTGTATGTTAGGGTTCTAGCCACTGCAAGTGAACTTGAGGCATGTGCCAACTTGTGCTCCTGGCTTTACATGAGTTATGGGGATTTGAATCTTGATCATTTGGCTTTGCCAGCAAGTGCCTTAACCATTAAATCATCTCTCCAGCCCCCAGCCCCCAAATTTTAAAAACTACCAATGAAACAGAATTAATATTCAAAAAGATGCACATATCCATCTATCTGTGTGATTTTCAAGATGCATTGCTTGTACACTGTCTCTTTATCTGCTGTTGAATATTTATTTGGGGTGGTAGAGGAATTTTCTGGTAGGTTTCACTCTTATGGGATTTTCTTTAACTTAATTATTGACATTTTTTGAACCATGTACATAATTTTGCTCATAAGTTACCTCCACCACTTTCTCTTGATATACCTCCCCACTTCCTTCGAATGGGCCCCATTTTCTTCCTACTTAGTTCCTCTTCTCAATTCTTGCCTTTTTTGTGGATGAGTCTAAGTGTATGTGTGTCCTTTTGAACCAGTGAGTTTGATTAGGGATGTCTGCATGAATATAGGTGGTGATTACTAGCTAAAGCTCACAAAACCTACTAGTTGCTATAATAGTAATGAAAATATCTCTGGCTTCAAAAGCAACCATTACAAGCCAAAAATCCCACAGGGGTGGATGGGACCTCATTTCTGCCTCCATTAAATATAGTGGAATGTTCATGGCCCTAAAGTTGTTGAGGTCTTGTGCAAGTTACTTAAAACAGCTTCTATGTGATCTTAAATGCAGCTGCCATGGTGTGTCCAATTGACAGCATCCAGAGCACTGCGCCTCATCTTCTAGATTTTAAATTCTCCCATCCCCCTTTTGAAATTCCCCTGAGGCTTGCAGGAGGTGATATAGATATATATCCTATTTTGTGCTATGCACTACATAATCACCGAATCTCAGCATTGAGACATATTTTGAGGTTCCTCAGGAGTCTGTTCAAAGAAGTTACTGTAATTAAAGGTGACATCATCACACATCTATATTCTTTATCTCTTGAAAATACTTTCAACAGCTTTGTGCAAGTTTAGCATATAAGTACAGTCCATATTGTAAGGAGATACTTCAATATTTAACATTTCTAGCAATTTAATATAGTACATATTTTACGTTTGCTTGTGAATATTTAATAAGAGTGCATAATTATCTTGAGACATTGATGAATGCATTAAATAATGCTTAAAATGTTTTCGCATATATTTCTAGAGATTTTTCGATGGGAGCCGGCCAAGGAGTCCCTCTCTCTTCAGAAAGCTGTGTTGAGCACATTTTCACCCTGCCCGCCAACCCACGCAAGGGGGTATTTTGAGTTCTTGAACTATTAGAGAGAAAGTGACAGATCTAGAAGAGAAAGGGACAGATACAGGGAATGGGCACAGCAGGTGCCCTACCACACATGAGCAGCCCCTTGCATCTCGGGCCTGGGTTCCTCCCATCACGGCAGTTCGAACCGGAGTCCTTTGGCTTCAGAGTCAAAGGCTCTAACTGCCAAGATATTTCCCGGTTGCCACGCCTGCGTTCCTTTACCCTTTCTTTCTCCAGCTAGGCTTGAATTCTAGTAGCCAGTGACCTCCGATTCAGGATGTAGCCACAGGGTCTTGTCATGTTCATCCTCTTACATCTGCTGGCAGTAGAGGTGTCTGCCGTGACTTCAAGCAGCCTGTGCTTATGATGCTCAGCTGCTCTGGTCATAGAAAATTGGACATTCACTGAAAACTATGCCAGATGGGTCAAAGGTCACAAACAGGCCTAAAGGTTTGTCCTTTGACAGGGATACCCTAGACAGAAATCAGGACGTGACTTCCATTTGACGCAAAGACATTGCTATCATTTCCTGGCAAGCAAAGATATCATTCCAGTCCAATACCCAAGAAGCTGTTTGGAAAACTGGAGACGATTGTGTGCAGCATCACCAACAATGTCACCATAGTGCATTGTCACGCCCACCTTTTCCTTTCACGTCACATGGGAATTTCTCATGATTGTGAGGGGCCTGTACCGCCACAACACATTCTCACTGTGTTCCCAGTGGACCGTGACTTACGTACTTCCCGTATTTCCCTGGATAGCTGTGAACGTGACTCAATGAACGGGAGGGGTGGGGGGGGGGTGGCAAGTGCGTGATGATCCACTACAAACCCATCTGGCCCTTCATTCCACCTGCATCGATTGTCGGGTCAGGATTGCTGTCGAGTGCCTGCGAGCAGGGGTCCCAAGCCCTCCGAATATGCATTTGGACCCAGACACTCCTAATTCTTTCTGGCCTGGCTTCAGCAATTTTGGCCTTGGGCCTGGAAGGCATGAAGAATTTCGATACCCGCGCATGGGTTTGACATGACTCATGTTTCCGGGAGACTCCTGTGTGCCTAGCGCCGCAAACAGACATCAGTCCTCCTGCTGGAAAGGGGCTCAGGACTCACTGGTAGGTTCTCGCTTCACCTGGAAGCTCTGCATGTCCCATGCGGATGTGACCACTTGAGTCACATGTGTGTCAGGGGCCTCCTTTCCCTAGCATACAGAGACTCCATGCATCGTCATGGCCTTCTCTTTGACCTAAAAGCTCCCGATTCTCTAACCTAAGGTGAGAGTGAACGCTATCACCGTAGGTTAGAGAATCGGCTCTCTTCAGAAAAAGGGTCAGATTGGTATAATTCACAAAGATGGCGGACGCACGGCCACGGGCCAGCCCGAGTCGTTCTTGTTCATACTGAGCCATTTTTGCGGGTTCAGGCCCTCACTCCCAAGTGGTGGTCCTACTGCGATGGGGCTGTGTGAAATGTGAGGGGGCAGGGCGCGGAGGGTGTGTTTCTCTGGGAATAGGAGAGCTCCAGAAACTCTCCTTGAATTGGCTGGAGGAGAAGGTCCTCCCTGAGCACCAAGCCGGCTTTTGGAGCACGAGAGCCTGCCTCACATATCAAACATCCAGAGATTTGAAAATCGTCAGGAACGTCTGAGTCCACTTCCTTGGGCTGCTCACTTAGCCTTGTCACTGGTGAAGATTAGGTGCCACCTCTCCTGAAACGTGTGGGGGTGCTGGTCCAGGTGCCTTGAGAGAGAGCCTGTGAAGTGTAGGACTTGTCCAGAGCGCTGTTTCCTTTCCACCCAATGACAGAGGCTGCAGGGCTCTCGCTTGGGGGTTGAACCCCACTCCTCCAGGTCCTTTAATTCCTTCTTGACTTGCCTTGAATAGGAGTTGATGTGCTTACCTCCTACCGCAATAAAATTGCGAAGTACATATGACAGGAGCCAGCCAAGGAGGCCCTCTCTCTTCAGGAAGCTGTGTTGAGCAGATTTTCAACCCCCACCCCCTCCATTTCCCACGCAAGGGGGGATTTTGACTTCTTGAACTGTGAGAGAGAACGTGAGAGATCGGGACGAGAAAGGGACATATACAGGGAATGGGCACAGCAGGCGCCCTAGCACACACGAGCACCCCCTTGCATCTCAGGCCTGGGTGTGTCCCGTCTCGGCGGCTGTAACCATGGTCCTTTGGCTTCAGAGTCAAAGGCTCTAACCGCCAAGCCATTTTACGGGGTTCCCATGCCTCCCACGGCTGCATTCCTTTACCCTTTCTTTCTCCAGCTAGGCTTGCATTCTAGTAGCCGGTGACCTGCGATTCAGGATATAGCCACAGGGTGGCGGTCTTGTCGTGTTCATCCTCTTACCTCTGCTGTCAGTAAAGGTGTCTGCCATGACTTCAAGCTCCCTGTGTTTACGATACTCAGCTGCTCTGCTCATTGAAAATCGGACATTCTCTGAAAACTATGCCACATGAATCAACGGTCACAAACAGGCCTAAAGGTTTGTCCTTCGACAGGGATACCCTAGACAGAAATATGAACATGACTTCCATTTGATGCAAAGACATTGCTATCATTTCCTGGCAAGCAAAGATAACATTCCAGTCCAATACCCAAGAAGCTGTTTGGAAAACTGGAGACACTGGTGAGCAGCATCACCGACAATGTCACCATAGTGCATTGTCACGCCCACCTTTTCCTTTCACATCACATGGGAATTTCTCATGATTGTGAGGGGCCTGTACCGCCACAACACATTCTCACTGTGTTCCCAGTGGACCGTGACTTACGTACTTCCCGTATTTCCCTGGATAGCTGTGAACGTGATTCAATGAATGGGAGGGGTGTGGGGTAGCAAGTGCGTGATGATCCACTACACACCCATCTGGCCCTTCATTCCACCTGCATCGATTGTCGGGTCAGGAGGGCTGTCAGGTGCCTGGGAGCAGGGGCTCCCAATCCCTCCCAATATGCATTTGGACCCAGACACTCCTAATTCTTTCTCTCCTGGCTTCAGCAATTTTGGCCCTGGGCCTGGAAAGCATGAAGAATGTTGATACCCGCGCATGGGTTTGACATGACTCATATTTCTGGGAGACTCCTGTGTGCCTAGTGCCGCAAACAGACGTCGGTCCTCCTGCTGGAAAGGGGCTCAGGACTCACTGGTAGGTTCTCGCTTCACCTGGAAGCTCTGCATGTCCCATGCAGATGTGACCACTTGAGTCACATGTGTGTCAGGGGCCTCCTTTCCCTGCACACAGAGATTCCCTGCATCGTCATGGCCTTCTCTTTGACCTAATAGCTCCCGATTCTCTAACCTAGGGAGAGAGCGAATACCGGAATAAAATTGTGAAGTACACGTGACAGGAGCCGGCCAAGGAGGCCCTCTCAATTCAGGAAGCTGTGTTGAGCAGATTTTCACCCGCCACCCCCTCCATCCCCCACGCAAGGGGAGATTTTGACTAGTTGAACTATGAGAGAGAACGTGAGAGATCGGGACGAGAAAGGGACAGGTACAGGGAATGGGCACAGCAGGCGCCCTAGCACACATGAGCACCCCCTTGCGTCTCGGGCCTGGGTGCGTCCCATCCTGTCTGCTCAAACCGTGGTCCTTTGGCTTTCGAGTCAAAGTCTCTAACCGTCAAGCCATTTCCTGGTTCCCACGACCTAAAGACATTGCTATCATTTCCTAGCTAGCAAAAATATCAATCCAGTGCAATACCCAAGTAGCTGTTTGGAAAACTGGAGACTCTGGTGTGCAGTGTCTCTGACAATGTCACCATAGTGTATTGTCACGCCTTCCCTTTTTCTTCCCCCTCACATGCGAATTTCTCCAATTGTGAGGGAATGGACGTCAATTTCTTGTGTAAGCTGACAGGCTATTGCTGTAAGGAGCTGAGTTTTTCCATCTTTCTCTCAGTGCCTCCTCCTCTGTTTCTATTTTTTTTTCTTTTTCTATTTTCCTGTTTTTTCTTTTTCTATTTTTTTTTGCGGGTTTTTAGTTTCTATGTTTCTATGTTTCTTTCCTTTTCTACCTCTGTGCTGCCACCCCTCTTAGCCTGTCTTTTTTTCTCTGATCATGTCATGAAGAGCAAACTTCAAGAAAGGTAAAATTTCACAGAATTCATAGAAACATTTTATTATTTATTTTTATCAAACAATCCCATAATTATTCACCTCATGTAAAGTCGTCAGGCCCCTATAATGATTAACTGTTTTCACATTTTCCCCATGTATGTGTGGTCAAGCACTTGTGATTTCCTGAGCTTCTACTTTCAATTACTATATTAAGGGTGAGAGGCAAACCAACCACAAATGGGGCTTCTCTTCATTAATCACTGATCCAGCAGATCCATTTATCCTTTAATTATTTATTTTGAATTTTCCTTTTCACGTCCCTCCAATACTTAGACTGTGGTCCCCCCGATTGAACTATTTCTTCCTTCGTTGTTTTTATGTAATGATTCTTGGTTAAGAGTCAATTGCAATTGGCACCATTTAGAAAAATTAGTCATGGAACAATTTTTACATTGTTCCAGGAGGTTCATTGTTTCCTCCTAAGTGTACTGTACTTCATGCCTGACTTTCTTTAAGGCCTTTAAGGAAAACAGTTTTCTCTGACCCATTTTCTTGTTTTTCCAATTCTATGCCATAGCCTCTTTCAGATACATTGAGCAGCACTTCACCAACACCAATTTTTACTGGAAAAGTAAACTTAGAGATTGGGACACTAAGTGAAATGCAGAGAAAGACAAACATTATACAGAAAACCACATATTTCTGTAGTGTAGAGAGGCAAAGATTTTTCTATAGAGGGGCCACATTGGACTTCAAGGAAGAAACAGCTGTGCTGGAACTGTGTCACGCAGCTCTTCAGCACTTAATTCTTCGTAATCCTGAAATGGCATGCTTGCCGTCTCCAGCAGCCTGTGCTAGAGGGAGACCTTGCCTCAAAAGCAAAAGCTTTAATATGAATGGGTGATATTTTTTTTTCCAAATGTTCTTTCTGCAGTAATTGAAGATCTTATATAATAGTAGAATACATCTATTATCTAAAAATACCTGTATTGTCCATTGTGTTGACTTATTTTGTATCATAAGCACATGTGAGCCAGGAGGTACACTGTAATGTGAATGTGTCCTCTGGCTTCTAATGAGGAAGCTGTGTGGAATATGTAAAGGAAGCTATGTTGTCAGTATATAAAGTCAAAATTTTATCTGTGGAATATGACAACAACTCACACTACCACAGGTGAGTTTTGAAACCATTATCTTTTGGTGGGTGAGTGGTAGGGTCTCACACTACCACAGGATGATCTGGAACTCACTTTCTAATCCCAGGCTGTTGTTATCCTCACAATGACCCTCCTACCTCAGTCTCCTGAGTGCTGAGACTAAAGATTTGATACACCAGGTCCATATTTCACAGTGTTATCTTTAAAACATTGCTAAGGATTTCCATGAGTTTGTTTCCTCAGGTATACCAGAAAGCATTTTAGATGATAATATAAACACCTGTATCATAAGTGTAGCAGGAAGCTTAGAATGTTGTCAGTCAGTGTACGAAATGGAAATGTAGTGCAGAAACCACAAGTACATGGATGACAGAATGTATGTGCTTATGTAGGGAGATTTAGAAGATTTAGATGTGGATGACAAAGCATACATCTTCATCTTCCCCATGGAAGAAAAGTAAAAGTGGTAGTGGTTTGGAAACAAGAGAATCAGGCAGTGATAACTGAGTATTAAAGAGAGTTCTAACAAGGGTTATCTAAGTTATAGAAATTATACATATAGCGGGCCTAGAATTAGGGAAAGAACCCTTGTTATAGATCTAGAGGGTAAGTATGCACATGTTAGATTCAGAGACTAAAGGAAAATCAGACAAAAAATTAAAGTGAGAACTTACCTAAAAGTACAAAGCATGCAGAAATCAGTCCAGGCCAAGCAAAAATATCCTCCTTCCAAACCCCACTCTTCTAGGGTAGTTGGTGTGTATATTGTGTGGTAGCCACACTCACATTTGTCCCTGTGACTAGGTGAAAGTGAGGCATAGAGACAGAAGACCAAGGAACAGCCTTTATAGTCAACTGAAATGTATTCTTTAGTTAGATTCATGTATGTAAAGGGAAAGACATGATTGATTTGTCAATTTAAATAGGCAGGCTCCAGGGGCACCCACTTGAGTCATGATAGAGTGTGGGCAGGTGGAGTGGGCCATTATTCCTGTTGTTGACCAGATTTGATGAGACACAAATTCCATTCCTGAGTTTCATTGGTGCCTTGTAAATCTTTTGGGCTTGGCTCTCCTGTTGAGCATCGTGTGTGTGTGAGTGTGCCATTTCTACAGCCTCTTCTCCTGGAGATTTCCCTATTTCTCCTCTGTCCCTCTTCAGCTGGGCAAGGAAAAGAATTTCTTTCTTGTTTGAGTATTTCTAATATTCCCCTGGATAGCAATTCTCCCAAAATAAATTTAATTTTCTTAGAATATGTTTCCTAACTCATTGTTAAGATGAAAAAGAACCTAAAACTTTGGGTTAGCAGGCCTCAAGTTCCCCCCTAATTCACGAAATATTGAATCAGCCTCACAAATTTTCACCACAGTAGTTGTTCCCCTTACGTTCTGGAGGATTCTTATACCTCTGTCTACCTTCTTCCTCATAAGCATGACTGGAATTAAAATTGCCTCCTATAGCATGCAGGATTTAACATGAGTGTAAGGGTTGCAAACTTGGGTACTCATTCTTGTGTGGCAAGTATTTAAACCATTGAATCATCTCTGTAGCCTCAATATTTCAAATTCTATGGATGGGCCATTATGATATGTTATCCTTCCTTAAAATTAGTATGAAGCCTATATACTCTCAGACATCATTTCTACAATTTTAATTACAACTGAATTCCTCTGAATTTGTAGGGTATTGAAAACATTGTACATCTCCTGAGTATCAAGTTGATTTGGGGTGCTGCTTTGATTCAACTTTTTTTCCCACTGATGTTCATACTTTTCTCCTTTTGGGAGAAATGTGGGGAATACAGAATTTTACAGAATTTGGTAGTGTATTCCTGAGACTAGGAAGGATCAAAGCCTCTGGCTAGAGAGGACATAGGTTCTCATGAGGGAATTACTATTGCCGATTTGTAACTTGGATATGATTTCAAATTGCCTTCTAAATATTTGTTGGTTTGCCCATAGAATACTCTAGCTGATAGCTTTTATTTTGGTTTCTTTTCTAATTGCAAAGGGTCCTAACTAGCCATAATATTGAAACTAAGTCACTTTTGAGTATCCAACACTAAATGGTGCATCTATATCTCACTCTCCAAATCCCAGGGAACATCATGGAAGAGAGGGTAAAAAGATCTTAAGAGTCACAGTCCTTAAACACTACATGTATGATCATTGTCTTCTTGAATGTTTAGCAGATGCAATTATCTTCAATAACAACTACATAAGATCAATTCCATCAACGTACCTTCAGTATGAAAGAAAGGCTTGTGAGGCCACACCATAGTGAGGATTTATAGGCAGGTAACAGTTGATGGAAGGGAGGGGCCCATGAGGCCGCACCCCTCCCTGCACATTAATAGGCAGTTAACTGTTGCTGCATAGGAGAGGCTCATAAGGCCACAGTCTCCCTACAGACTAATAGGCAGTTAAGGGTTTCTGGAAGGGAGGGCCTCATGAAGCCGCTCCACTCCCTGCACATTAATTAGAAGACAACATTTGCTGGAAGGGAGGGGCTCAGGAGGCAACACCCTGCCTGAAGATTGATAGGCAGTTAAGAGTTACTAGAAGGTAGGCACCCATAAGTCCACAGTCTCCCTGCAGATTAATATGCAGTTAAGGGTTTCTGGAAGGCAGGGTCCCATGGGGCCGCACCCTTCCCTGCAGATTAATAGGCAATTGGCAGTTGTTGTAAGGGAGGGTCCCATGAGGTCACACCCCTTCCTGCACATTAATAGGCAGTTAAATGTTGCTGGAAGGGAGGGTCTCATGAGGCCACAGTCTTTCTGCAGATTAATATGCAATTAAGGGTTTCAGGAAGGGAAGGGCCCATTAGGCCACACCCTTCTCTTCAGATTAATAGGCAATTAATACTTACTGAAAGGGAGGGGCCTTTGCAGCAGCACCCCTCCCTGCAGATTAATAGGCAGTTCACAGTTGCTGGAAGGGTGGTTCTCATGAGCCCACAGCCTCCCTGAGGATCTATATAGTTGCCAGTTGCAAAAAGTGAGGGTCTCATGAAGGCAAACCCTTCCTGAGGATCCCTAGGGAGTTACTGTGTGCTACAGGAGGGAAAGACTTGCTCTTCAGTGCTATTCTTGCAAACTTCTCATCAATGGCCCTTGATGACTTGACTGGCATAGGAACTTGTATTGGTCATGGATTCCTATTAAGTCTTCTGAGAAGACAACCCGCCACCCTTGAGATATATTTCTTCCTTTACTTGTGGACATTCTCTGTGTTCATGGGATTGAGTTTTCTCTATATATATGATGCATGAAATGGAAAGACTTCAAGTTATTCCATTGTGAAATCTGAGAGAGCCATACATACATACACACCCTCCCCAAAGGTCCATAGGCAATTACTTCTTGCTACTGGAGGGAAAGACATATTCTTCAGTAGTGTAGAAATTGGTCTCTTCTTCATGATCATGTAAACTACTCATCAATGGTCCTAGAATAAACCCCAATTAAATACCCTGACTCACATAATACCAAACAAAAAGCCATGAAAATTACTGCTACCAAGGGCAGAGAGATATGAGACCAAAATTAGCTAAGAGGTCAGGGTAAAAGAACCCTTTTAATTCCTTCAAGAAAAGTAGGAAACTGTTAAGCACTTAGTAGTGATGAAAACCTTGAATGCTCAGGGGAGAGGAAAAATCCTTGGGGCAGGAAACGAGATAAAAATCTCATGAGCACCCAGGCTTTTATCCTGTGTCTGGAGCTGAATCCAGAAGTCACCACAACTTGGTTCACTGCTTGGTAGATGCTGGGGCTAAAGATAACACCCACTTGATCAGTTCCTGCTCTGTGGCAGCTGTTGCAGAAAGCAAGGTTGATGCGTGATGTTCAGCATCCTCCATTTGTTCTGCAGGAATTCAGATCCGTAATTCTCCTGTGGGCCTTCCTATCTAACTGCCTCTCCCCAGTGTTACCTATGACCCTCTCATTTTCCTCCCTCTCATGAGAAAAAACTCTCAATATTATTAGAGGAAGAGGTTGATGACTGGTCAGTCTATAACTGCTTCATGCTGATCAGAGTCTTAGACTAATTATAGTCTTTCCCCCAGGAGGTATCTAAAGACCCAAGAGAGAAATCTGTAAGTCAGATATTCTATTATGTCACTATCTGAAAATTATCAGTAAGTGATGTTTGACAGTCTGATTAGAAATGGTGAGAGTTCAGCTCATTGGGGGGACCCGCACTGATGTAGGTGAATTGCTGCATGCCAATCTGAGTGTGAGCTGCCTGAAAATGAGGAGAGATGAAATGGGTAATGAGTATAGTGGGAAAACCAAACTGGAGGAAGTATAGAAAATAAGCCATTTTGATGAAAGAGAGAGAAATTTTATCTCTGTGTGTGTTGTCCTAGTCTTTGCTGTGCCCTTGTGTATTTGGTTATATATTTCCTTCTGAGTGTTCAAAAGCAAGCATGGTTTCTTGGTCTTGTAAACTGCTCATCAGTGGACCTAAAAAAAAAAAAAAAAAAAACAAGTGAATGACCTGACTCATCACAAAAAAGCCATGAAATTTGCCGTTACCAGGGGCACAATGATAAGAGGCAGAAAATGGCAAGACATTCAGTGTAGGTGAACCCCAAAGATGTACATTTGGAGGTCAAAATGGCTCTCCAAGAGACTCTCTGGACATGGGAGAGCTCTATATGTCTCCCTCAGCCTTGGAGTCATCTATTAGGATGAGTCAGGTCCATGGTGACCAAGTGCTCTTCCCTCTATTGGGAAAACTTGAGGACTGATTTTCCTCTGTTGTGACTCTCTTATTATAAATTGTACAACTTTTTTTTTTATCTGTTTCACTGCCAGTATAAACATATTAGCAGTGTCCCATTATCTCTTGTGGCCTTATGACCTGATAGTAGAGGCTAAAATATTGGCCTTTATGTACTTTTGATTTCAGTTAGCTTTGAATTCTACATGGGCTATCAAAACCTTCAAAAAGGAAGTTATATAAGAATCAGGTTTAAGAATTTATTTTACATTTAAGCCATCGGACATTTGAAAAGCAGCTTGAGATCTTTTATGTGTTCACAGGCATAGGAGCTTGTTTTTGTCATGGATTCCTATAAAGTCTCCTGAGGAAAAAAAATGCCACTTCCTTAAACTGAAAGTATTTCCTTACCTGTGAATATTCTCCTCATTAGTTGAATTGAGATTATTCTCCTTAATTGATGCATGACATGGATAGACTTCAAGATTTCACATTGTCAGGACTGAAGCATCCACGTAGAGCTACCAGAGGCAATCCACCATTCATGGTATTGGTCTAAGTTGCTGCCATCCTCTTGTGCCTCTGTGATTTCTCCAGAGGTATACTGTGTCTTGGAGGGAATCCTCCCATAGAAGGTGAACAATCCTTCTGTCTGTAGAGCTACAGCTTTAGTTGCAAAATCTACCAAGTGGCTGCCTACCATCACTTTGTCATGTTAGTTTGATGCTCATGGCAGTGTAAAAGGTAAGGGGAAGGACGGATGCCCCTACAAGGAATAAAATTTCCTTACAATGTTAAATTGGATTACTAAGGTAGTTAACAAATCTTTCTCCTTCCAAATACAAGCGTGAGCATGTAGTATTAAGTAAATATATTTACAGTCTGTGTAAATATTTATTCATTTCCCTTTGCCAATGTTTAGAGCTCTAGTCAGTCCAATCAGCAGAGTTAGTTGGGCACTGGTATTAGCTGGGAGTGGGTCTGATTTAAGAATCTCTTATTCGGGCTGGAGAGATGGCTTAGCGGTTAAACGCTTGCCTGTGAAGCCTAAGGACCCCGGTTCGAGGCTCGGTTCCCCAGGTCCCACGTTAGCCAGATGCACAAGGGGGCACACGCATCTGGAGTTCGTTTGCAGAGGCTGGAAGCCCTGGCGTGCCCATTCTCTCCCTCTCCCTCTATCTGTCCTTCTCTCTGTGTCTGTCACTCTCAAATAAATAAAAATTAAAAAAAAATGAATCTCTTATTCGCAGTTATCACTTCACATCCTGCCCTTCTGGTTTCATCCTGGGTAAGAAGAACTCCCTTCAGGGTTGGAAACATTGCTTGGCAGTCAAGGTGCTAGTCTGCAACGTCTAAGGGCCCATGGTCAATAACCCAGTACCGAGTTCATGTGCATTGGCTACAGACCTTGGCACACCCACTCTCTATCTATCTGCCTCCTTCTCTAGCTGTCTCTCCTAAATAAATAAATAAATAAATAAATAAATGAAATATAACAAACAAAAACCACTTAAAAATTAAAATATAACTCCCATCAGTGTGTAATTGTAGATCAAGGTTACTTAGGGCTTGTCCTGAAGTTATGTTCCAGCAGCATTAGTTTTTCATAAGACCATTAACTGGAGTGTTCAAGGTCTTTATCATCTGGGAGGTAAGTAGCATGGTTGAGAGAAAGGCAAATTTAAGGGTTATTTCAGGCACCTCCACCATGACCACTTGTTATTTTACTATCTGATAACAACATTTGCTTCTTTGAATTAAGAATGCTCCCAATGTCATGGGGAGTATGTACAGAAAGATGGTTTCTTAAGGTTAGTTTATGTGACTCAGAGAATAACCATCCTACTGATTCAATTGTCCTTAGACTATCAGGGCAGATCTTATCTACTATGTCAAACTCTTTGCTATGATATTACACATGTTGTGGTGTTGATCCCCTAAGTGGGGTTAGGACATCTTTTGCAACACTTATTTTCTCTGTTACATGAAGAGAAAACCACTATATGTGTAGGTAATCCCACAGCCAGGGTCTGAGTCAATGCATCCTTAAGTTGTTGAAAGGAGCAATGTGCCTCAAGTTCCCATATTAATAGCAGTGACAGATGCCTCTGTGTCTGCTGAACACGTTGGTATAGTGGTCTTGTCAGTTTTTCAAAGCGTGGGACCCGAAGCCTGTATAAGCCTGTAACTCTGAAGGAGGCCCTCAGTTGTTTTAAAGTCTGAGTGAGGGAATAAGCTAAAGTAGGCTCAATTTGTTGGGATCTTAAATACATTTTTAATATTCTACTGGAATTCACAGATAGGTTATCTTAGAAAGACATAACTCACTTTCTATCCCCACTTATCCAGGATATTGAGGAGGGCCTTAGTTTCTCAAGAGACCATTTTCTCAGAAGCCCGACAAAGTAAACTATTAGCCAAAAACTATAACAGGGTGATATTACCACTCTTCAAGTCTATGAGGTCCTTAGTTATGGCCAATCAAAACATATAGGGGCGGCCTCTAAAATAACTTGTCCTGTTTTATGAGTTGGGTCTTCAAACACAAGTAATGTCTGGCTATCTTGATATAGGGGGATAGAAAAGAAAGCTTTCATTAGGTCTTAGATTGAGTAGTGAGTGGTTTCAGAATGATTCTGAGTTAATAGTGGATAAGGTATATGTAATACAGGGTGAAGGAGGACCACTAAGTCATTAATTATTTTGAGGTCCTAAAATAATCTGACATTAGTGGATACTGCTTTTGAAGGGAGTAAATAACAGGGATCCTTGAGATGTATATTTACAGGAGTGGCAGGAACAGATCGGTCTATAGTTTCACCATCTGTCTGAACTAAATGACCTACGTTATCTCCTGTCAAAGAAAAATATATGTTTTCCCCTGTAGGTATTTAGAGAGAACAACACATTCTGGTAAAAAGGATGATGTCTCTTAGACTATGAGTAAGGAATGATGGACGCGATAGTCTCTCTGGGAGCAAACAATAGTTTTTCTGAATGTGAACTGAAATGCCCTAAAGGCAGTGTTATTGTTAACTCTAATCCCAAAGTAAAAATGAGGCACTGAAAACCAAAAACATTAGTCAATGAGAAGAGTTATTTTATATTTTGCCACCCATAAGATTACCTGGCTCCTTTCAAGGTAGACCACCTTTACAGGAGCCTGTCCAAGAAACCTCAAGGTCCATCAATACTCTGGTAAGTGCAATCACTTCAAGTCTTTTTGAGTCAGAAGGCATTGGGGTTCCCTTGACATTTAGGATATGGTTCTGGTGGAGGCCAAGCAGCCTTTTTCTTAGGACAGTTTTTACAAAAGTGCCACATCTAACCACAGAGATAGCAGGCCCTGAAAATGCCTTGCGTAAGAACTTTTGCCTAACCATCATTATAGTTATAATCTCCTGGTGAAGTTTTTCCTATTTTTCTCTTAATCTCCCTTCCTGCTCTTTCTATGTTCCTTTTTTTCTCTTTCTGTTCTTTTATCTCACTTTCCTTGTCCTGGTTATAATAAACAGAAGTGCAGCCTCGAACAACAGTTCTAAGTTTTATTTTGTTCAGCTACCTATTTTTGTAACTATCTAGGTATATTAGTTATTGACCGGGTTAAAAATTTATCCAAAAGGTGTTTGAGGATCGATTAGCAGTTAAGGCTGCAAAGTCTCAGAATCAGGTTTGATTGCTTAGTACTCACATAAGCCAGATACTCAAAGTGGTGTGTGAGTCTAGATTTTGCTTTTACTGCCTAGAGCCCCTGGTGCAACCATTCTCTCTTGATCACTTTCTCTCAATTAAATAAAATAATTAAAAGTAAAACACAGTTTATGTATTTTTTTTTTTACCCAAAACGTGTTTATTGGGATCATTTCCCACTCATCTTGATCAGGCTGCCTTTTGTGCTGCTTCTTCCTGAACGAACATCCTTCTGCAAGCCTTGCTTTTCCTCCTGCAGGCTGACAGAGGACCATGGAGCAGCCAACACACAAAACTACTGTTTGTGCATGGCTAAACACCCTGGTGATTTTATCGCGTCCTGAGAATTTCACATCCATTACGTTGGAATTGGGGCTCTGCATTAGGTGCTTCTTCTTGAGTTTCCTCCTTTCCTCTTCTGGAGAGGGGTGAAGGAGATCATTGGCGAGAGGCATGTTCTCACAGGGAGGTCACCACTGCAGGAAAGTTGGTGTATTTATTCTTGATAATTCTGCTACTATCTCATCTACTTTATGAGAACAGGTATAGGCCATGCAATTTGGCAAACAGGCTTAGAATCTTCATGGTGACAGGGAATTATTCCCATCCTTTATGTTAATAATTCTACTAATCTTGTGACACTGTGTGCTTAGTTGTTATTTTAAATTTATACTCTCTTGCCTACAGTCAACCTATACTCAGATAGACCTGTGACAAACTAACTCCATCTACCTGGCTTCCCTCATGGCTTTCCAAGGCCTGAACATCTACACAACTGGAAACCTTAAAAAGCTCAAACTTTCCTCTCCCCACTTCTCTGATTTCTCTTGCTTTCATTCTTTCCCCACCAATGGCCTTTTTCAGGATCTATAGCTGCCTCCCACATTAAAAGTCCACCAATATACTTTTGGGGTCGTGTAAAATATGCCCACTGGAGAAGCATGGAAAGTGATGGAACTATTGTCTCCACTTGGGTTGAAGAAGTCAGAAACATTTATTGCCCAGATCCATGGGGCCAGCCCTGGCTACTTCTTCAGGAGGGGAAATGATAGGACAATGAAACTGGTTAGGTATTCAGGGCAATTGAACCCCAAAGTTCAATGTCTTTGTATTCCTTAATGAAAAGCCAGATATGTAACTATGCTTGCAGAAGCAAGGATGTTACATCCTCTAGGAAGGATTTCTAGATTAAGTTTACACCCTTCCTAGAGGATAGAAACTCTGATCAGTATCTAATATTACTGGAAAAGCTATAAATTCTGCTATTTCTCCATAGTAACCCATGGACTTGATCTTCCTCACATAGCCACTTCTGCTTAGAAATAAATTAATTAATTAAATTAAATAAACAGATCTGTGTCTCTAGGTGCACTTCTCAAAAACCCCTCTTGCCACATTGGGTAAATGTTCTGCCTACTTCTCTTATGGGGCGTCTCAAATCCTCTCTTGGGTCCCTAGGAAAGAGCCCCAACTTGCTCCCTTCTTTTATGTTCTAGGTTTAATACTCCTTCTCTTACTCTTCCTTAATCTTTAAGCTATAATAAAATCTTTCTGTAACATATCCTCTGGTCTGTGAATTTCATTTTTCAAATTGACAACAAGGATCCAGGAAAACCCCAAGTTACTGTTGCATCAGTAAAGAACTCAAAATTCTTGAATTAACAGGAGGTGAGGTCCAAAGCTGATTAAGAGGAAGAGATGTTTCCTCAGTGACTTCTAAGACTGATAATACCTAATCACCTAAGTCACACTATGGCCATGCATAGAAAGAGTACTTGTACTAGGAAAAAGAAAATTGGAAACTTTTATTTTTACTTATTTATTTATATTATCAGAGAGAGCAAGAATGGGCATGCCACGTCTTCTTGCCACTGCATATGAACTCTAGATGCATACCGCCCTATGTGTATCTGGCTTACATGGTTTCTGGGAAACTGAACCTGTGTCATTAGACTTCAGAGGAAAGCACCTTAACTGCTAAGCCATCTCTCAAGCCCAGAAAACTGTAAATTGTTAGACATCCATTAACTGACAAATAGAACATAATTTGAAGTATATACATAAAATGGAACATTGGCAGTGAAAATGCATGTGGCGTTAATAATGCTGAAATATTTATGAACCTTGAAAATAAACTGAAAAAAGCTAAACACAAAATATTATATATTGTATGTTCATATTTATGTGAAACATCCAGAATCAGCAAAACTTTTTCTTCTGTTTTTTAAATTGTTTAATCCTCATCTGGGTTGGCATGATGGCTCGTGTCTTCAATTTTTATATATTTATTCATTTATTTATTTATTTGGTGACAGAGAGAGAGAGAGAGAACATGAGGGCCTTCAGCCACTGCCAACTAATCCCAGATGCATGTACCACGTTGTCAATCTGGCTTAAGTGCATCCTGGGAAATCAAACCTAGGTCCTTTTGCTTTGTAGGCACGGTCTTTAACCATTAAGCCATCTCTCCAACCCCAGAATTAGCAAGTATATAACAGAAACTGAATCAACAATTCATTAGGACTGAGAAAAGGAATTGTGTTTATGGTTAAATGAGAATGACAGATCCTAGTAGCACAAGTAACATTCTAAAACTCTTTAGAATAAGAAGATGATGAATTTTATGTTGTGTAAAGAAAACATTTTAAAGGTTTTAAAATATAGCATTTCAAAACTTAAAATTAGCAGCAGAGAGACTGGTTCTTACAAACAAATATTTTGAAAATTTTTACTTACTAATTTATCTGTGAGAAAAAGAGTTAGAGAGAGACAACACCTATAGCCACTGTATGCAAACTCCAAATGCATGTACCACTTTTTGCATCTGGCATTACGTGGGCACTCAGGAAATGAACCTGGATTCTTTGTTTTTTCTGGCCAGCATGTTAAATGTTATTCCAATTCTCTAGTCCCAAAGCAAGGATTTTACTTGACCATGATATATATTTATTACCTAAGATATTAGGAAAGCAAAGCACAGTCCTTATCTCAAAGGATACAAGTTTATTCTTGGACCAAATATGAATGTGCATGTCCTAAGGACACATATTCAGGTTGACCAAAATAGGATGTTCTAACGTATAAAGGGTTTAGTGACATTTTCATATTTATAGAACAGAAGAAATTCCTAAACCAAAGCACTTCTGAAACACACTGGCAGAAATATCAGGTAGACAGGTCACTGTGTGAGAGGCTTGGTTTGCCACAGAAAGGCAGGACAGACCTTAAGGCAGGGTTCCTACATTCTTGCATCACACCGTGGCCATGCTTGTTATGTCAGCTCACTCCACCTGCTTCAGTCACAGGAGTTAGTGCACCCAGTCAGACCTCTCTCAAGTTTGCACCCTGCCCAAGTGTGGGTGGACACCTCCTCTGAGCCTAGGCCAGTTGTCTGGAATAACTGGTGGAGTTTTGCCCACTGTTTCCTGCCAGGCTGCTATGGGAAACTTTTTAGGACTGTTTTCAACTTAATCCTTTTGGAAGTGCATGATTTCTTCAGCCTGTCCTCACAGTTGTTTTTTCTTTTCTTTTCTTTTCTTTTCTTTTCTTTTCTTTTCTTTTCTTTTCTTTTCTTTTCTTTTCTTTTCTTTTCTTTTCTTTTCTTTTGCTTGTTTTGCTTTGTCCCAAAGCCCATCTTCATTTTCATGGGCTCCGACACCATATCATGTCTTTCCCCTGGTCTCACCAGTCACTTTCCCTTCCTCCTTAGCCCTCAAACTATCCACCCATTGCTGTCTCTCTCCCTTTCTCTCTTTCTTTCTCTTATGTCCCTTTATATCTGAATAAAGTGTGGTGGTATAAAAATTATTCTCAGTCTGAGTTGCCAATTTTTTGTTTAATTAACACACATGAACTTAGTGTTATTACATTTAAGACAGCATCAAGGACAGTTGATCTGAAGATTAAACCTTCCTAAACAGCTGAGTTAAGCCCAGGATGTACCAAACAATGAAACAGCCTCACACGCATACCACGCTGAGACAGAAAGTCACTTTGTAAGACAACTGACATATTTCTCTATGGCAATACATACCCCAAATCCAGGTATATAAGCTTGCACTAAAATGGTACCTGCACCTACCTTATCTGATAGTGGTAACTATCTACTTTGGAACGTTAGTACATATTGATGTGAGACCTCAGAACAAAAAGTACCATGATGGGGACAAAATGGTCTGTATATTTTATGCAGCAGTGACCCCAATGCTAAATCCACTCATCTACATCCTGAGAAATAAGGATGTGAAAGCTGCTCTCAAGTCTAGTGCCTTAAACACACAATAGCATGTTTGGTGATAGGATAGCTCAATGGGTTTGGTTGTTCTGGTAACTTCATATCTGTGAGCGCTGTTTTAGAAATAGGTAAGGGGTTGGAGAATGACTCAGCACTTAAAGGCTCTTGCTTAGAAATGGGTGAGGACTTACAAAATATCTGAATAATGGAATGCACACAAGGACAACAGTTTTATGACAAAAGTATAAAATTACTATATGTTGCATGTATCTTTAAGTTGACATACAGAAATTTAGGTAGCATTCTTTCTGGCATCTTCAAACACAATTTGTTTTTGCTGATTATGTATCTTAAGTAAAAATAAAATGACAGCTCTATAGGAGGAGCAAGACATGCATAACAAATTGATCAATGATCTTCAGATATAAACTTACTGCAAATAATGAATACAGAAGATAAAGAATTCATTTGGAAAATGGCCAAAGTGTACAAATGCTCAATTCTGGAAGGAAGAAATACACTTTTTACTAAATGGCACTTTTTACTTATTATGTTAATGAATATGAAAATTATTTAGTGTATAGTGCTGATGTGGGTTTAAGAAGGTATTATTGAAGGAGAATGTAAATTTCAACAGCTTTTTGAAGGGAAAATTCCAGTACTGGGGGTGGAATGGCCTAAACAAGGTTAGGGAAAGGGATTGAGTAAAAGTAGTATGGGGGAGGTTTAATAAAAATTCAGGATATTGTGAATAAGCATATGGAAACCTACATTTTTGATAAAGGCAGACTGATAAGCCATAGATTGTTACTAGAGAAAACGTCAATGCCAGGGATCAGATACCTTCCAGTGAGTTGTTGGATAAGGAGGTCCCTGATGCCCTCAAAACACTACAGGCTATTGCCAAGACTCTTGGTTTCACAGAAGAAAGAGATGATAAGACCCTATTGCTCAGGCTGGAGGATGGCTTAATGGTTCAGGCTTGCCTGCAAAGCCAAAGGACCCAGGCTGTATTCCCCAGGATCTACATTAGCCAGATGCACAAGGTGGCACATATGTCTGTAGTTCGTTTGCAGTGGCTAGACGCCCTGGCATGCCTATTATCTCTTTCTCTCTCTCCCCCCCCCTTTCTCTCTGTCAAATATAGATAGATAGATAGATAGATAGATAGATAGATAGATAGATAGATAGATAGATAGAGATTCTATTGATGATGCTCCACATGCCTGGGCTCCAAGGTCACTGAGAAATCAAACTGTGGCTGAGCTAAAAGTCTCCTCCCTGTAGACCAGCTCACAGAAGTTGGAAAAAGCTGCACTGCACGCAGCCCTATGGGAGACATAGTCATCAGTGGTGAAAACAGTGGACACTGCAAGCCTCATGTTTAGCCAGTCAGTCCAAATGACTGAACAAGTGCAATAGTGGCATGTCTGTTCTGAGGGAAACTAGCTACTCTCTAATTAGACTGGAGGCCAGCCGTATGGGAGGGACTACATGCCTGGTACTGAAAACCTAATCAAAAGCCTATGGTGTGGGGGAGGATCATGAGCCTTAGGAGTGTAATGCCTACTCATGTCTGGCTAAATGCATATATTATGCTCACCAAACTGCCCTTCAAGCCCTTTACTTAATGTTCATATGCATATATTAATGCTACTCTCACTTCCGGTTAGAAAAGTTTTTCTTGGCCTGGAGGGGATGGCTTAGTGGTTAAGGTATTTGCCTGCAAATTTCAATTCCCCAGGATCCACTTTAGCCAGATTCCCAAGGGATCCAGACGTGCCCATTCTCTCTCTCTTTTTCTCTCCCCCTCTTCCTCTGTCAGATAAATAATATATTTTAACAAAGAAAAGCTTCTCTTTTCAGGTGGCAGAGACCACAGGGATGACCGAAAATGTACCGTAGTGCTGAGAAGATGTGAGAAAGAGTGTTCAGCACTGAAACATCTCTATCACAACTTCCCAGGCTCAGGGTACATTGTGGAAGAGGTGACAGAAAGAATGTAAGAGCAAAAGAAAGGGTAGGAGTGCTTACAATGCAATCGTCCAGACAGAAATTGACCCCATATCTTCACAGTGCCTAGCATTACCTTCACAAGACCCTCATAATAGGAGGAAAAGATGATGACATCAATACAAAAGAGAGACTAAGGGAGAGAGGGAGGGAATATAATGGAGTGTAGATCTGTGAAGGGGAAGGTGGGGGAGGGGAAGACATTCTCATGGGTTATTGTATGTAAGTATGGAAGCTGTCAATAAAATATAAATAAATGAATAAATTAAAAACTAAAGGAATTAATATGATAAAAACTTCCCTCCTGGATACTAGCATACATGATATAACCCCCGATTAAGGGAGGTGGATGACCCAGAACAAGTCTCCATTAGGAGGTGGAGAAAACCTAATCAAAAGCCATTGCCTCTGGGTGGTGAGTGTCAGGGCCAGATTGAGTTCCCCCCTGTGGTAGTTTGAATGGATGACTCTCAAAAGATACAGGAGTTTTATTCAAACTTGTAACTTAGATCTCCAGCAGCCTGACTAGAGTAGATGTCACTGTGGGCTGTGGGTGGATTCTAGGGTCCACACCTAAGGTATGGGGATGGACATGGAATTCCAGTCCTAAGATATGCAAAGGGTGGGAGCTTTGCCTGGAATTCCTGAAGTGTGTTTGCTTACTTTTGATAGTAGCTTTTCTCTCTGCTTGCATAGGTGAAAGGGGGACCAACTTCTTCTGCCATTATGGAATTTCCCCCGGATCTATAAGTTACAAATAAACCCCTTCTTCCTCCCATAAACTGTGTCTGGTCTGAATGTTCATCTCAGCAACATGTGGCTACATACTCCCACTGCAAGAAGTTTGCTAGGGATACCCTGAGGTCCCTAAAACAATGCAGGCCATTACCAAAGCACTTGATTCCCTGCTAGAACTTAAATGTAAGAGCCTATTGATGAAGACACCACCACAGGCCACTGTCTTAGGACACATGGGAACTGAAAAGAAGACAAATCTCCTCTTGCTAAACCCTTGTGCCACTGGATAGTGCTATGGTGGTACGTCCACGGCGACCTCGCCTGTGTAGCAAGCAGAGATGCTTCTGTACTGGATGAGAGCTGAGGACAGAGGGCCAGCACTCTTCGGAGGGATGCCCCCGGTGACCCCTTGGCAGTCGGTTACTGTAAAGGTTCCTGCTGCCCATGAAGTCACGACGACCTAATTGCTGGCGCCAATGAGCTGTTTTCTGCGCTCTGTTTCTCTCCTGCTTCCTTCTAGTTGTTTGTCAAAGAACAGCTAGTTTCTATGCTACACTTACTATTAATCTTGCATGCAGTCAGAGTACAAAAAACAATTTGAGTATTGAATGTGCCCCTCCTATGATTAGGGCAATGGAGGAAATGTATAACTCTACTAGGAATAAAAAATTAACTCTAGAACAGTTTTTAGATGGTGTAGAGTAAAAACAGCTTATGATGTTTTAGAACAATACTGATCCTGAGAAAGTGAAAGTAGAAATGTTAATTGGTAATGTTCATTAGAAGTATGACAGTTCTACAGATAAGGAGTTGTAAAACTTAGGCTTTCCCACCAGGAAACTTCCTGGGGGGTATGTTCAGTACTTGATCAAGGGCTGATAGTAGACTCCCAGGGCTGGGAACTACCTAGATCCACTCCCCTATGAGGGAGAATATGATGAATTCGGTAACAGATGAATGAATTATGAAGGAATAAGGAGGCTATGGCATTCTCTTCCATTTATGAAATGCTTAGCAAGGACACGTAAGCCTTGGTGCTTATACTCTAGACAAGAAAGAAAAGAATTCCTGGAAAACATTAAACCAGCCTTAAAATATTGGTGGTCTTTTGGATAGAAACACTTTTATAATGAATATGAGGATTATATAAATAATCTAATAAGTGAAAAGAGATGACTCTCTGCTCGGTTTATAAAAAATAAATAACCTATTGTTCACCTTACATCCCTTACCCCAAGCTTCTATTCATGTAAAGCTGTGGTCAATGATACAAGACGTCCTTCTTAAAAAATGGGTACATTCCTGCCTGATAAATATTACATGTATGCTTACAATAGAACAATACTTAAGATTGTTTAGATTAATGATTTCTGAGATCACTTGTTGGCTTACTAAGTTCCCCTGTTCAATCTGTATAAAACCTTCATGAAACCTTCAGTAAATTGCAGCAGCATATCCTACCTAGAGTGTGTCTGTCTGTCATTTCCTCGCCGAATCCCGAGTTCTCCTTGAGCCTTCGCCCTTGTTCTCCCTCGGTCCTGATCTCCCCAAGAGTCAGTCCGCGGCAGGTGGCGCCTGAACAGAGGGAGCTGTTGGATGATAATGGTGAGCAACAGCATGAACAAACAGAGAACCTTGCAAGCTACACAATCAACCAGCCAAACAAGAAGTGCACACCTATCAAATAGTGACACACAACCTTTATAGGTAGCCAGCTGTCTTCCAGTTGGACATGAGTCCTTCTCAGTGAGAGAGAACTCATAGCTGGTACTGGGAACCATGCCAGAATCACATGACCTGAAAACTCACAGGCCCAAGAGCTCCGATTGTTCTGTAGATAAGTTGAAATGCACATAATCACAACAAAATCTCTCTCAAAATTCTATGCAAATTCTTTACCCCCTTAATCAAATATGCTTTCACTCTTGGTTAAAGAATGTATTTTATTTTTTGGAGGAAGCAGTGACACACAGTATTATTCCCAATGGTAGCCTGACAATGCGCCCCATGGAAATAGTGAAAGGCACTGTGATGAATTAAAACACATCAGGTAGAAATACAGAGACTACAAAGACCTCAGCATTAAACCAAACTACTAACATATCTGCTAAGTCTCAGGGATTGTTGTGAAAGAGGAATAAGGAAGACTGTAAGAGCCACAGGTTGAGTAGAAAAATCCTGAGGCACAAAACCCCTCATTCAGAGACTGACTGAGCCCCTATTATCCTATGTTGAATACCAAGAATGCTACAGAAGGGGGTCCTCAGGGAAATAGGAACTGGTGGAGAGGGAATATAAGACTATAACCTATGATTTAAAATGTAACTAATAGAGATAATATATCTCTACCTTTCCCATCAAGGCTCAGGGAGCATGATGGAAGAGGGGATGGAAAAGTTGTAAGAACCTCAGGGTGAGTGGGAATACCTTAAGACACCACATATCCCCCATCTCTGCAGAGACTAAAGGTTCTTGGCTTCCACTATGAATACAAATAACCCCACTGAAGACCCTCTGAAGAATTACGGCAGTGTAGAAGGGGTCTGTGAGCACGTTTTTATAAAAAATTATTAAATTTAAAAATATATAATAAAAAAATAAAGGGTTGGAGAGATGTCACCGTGGTTTAGGTGCTTCCCTGTAGAGCCTGGCAAGCAAGTTCAATTCACCAGTGCCCATGTAGGGTCAGATGCACAAGATGGCACATGCATCTGGAATCCATTTGTAGTGGGCTGGAGACCTTGGCACACCCATTCTCTGTATTTCTCTGCTTTCATATAAATAAATGGAAATGATTTCTATAAACTTAAAAATAAGCAGCGAATTATCAATAAATAATAATAAATTTTAAAAGTAATACCAATGGGCTGGAGAGATGGCTTAGCAGTTATAGTGCTGGACTTCAAATCCTAAGGACCTGGGTTTGATTCCCTGATACACACATAAAGCAAGATGCACAAAGTGGTACACACATCTGGAGTTCATGTGCAGTGGATAGAGGCCCTGACACACTCATTCTCTCTATATCTGCCTCTCCGTCTGTCTGTCTGTCTCTCAAATAAATATTACAAAAAAAAGTAATACCAAGAAGGCAGTAAATAAACTCCTTGTTTTCATTACAAAAATGCCAGAAGCCTGTATTTTGTATTCTAAACATTCTGCAAAATGGTCTATTGCAACAAACATGCCCACTATCTGTATGCAGAAGCCCTGGTTTGCTCATAACTTGGCATGCTGTGCTCTTTACGTTTTGCAAATATGACATACAAGAATGAATTGTAGCTTTAGTTTGTATCTCTATATTAGTAAAATTCTCTTTCCATTGTGTTAACTCTAGCACTGGTAAACTACACCATGAGGCCCCAATCCAGCAAAGCAACATAAGCAAAGCAGTGCACATCCCGGATGATTACTTTATATATAAAACATATAGGCTAGTGACCTAGGTGAGTCTTGATAGATCTTATGGATACATCTGAAAAGCTGTTCTCACCTTTGTTTCAAAGGGTTTAAACCCCTGTCTCTTCACCCTAGTGTAGGGTTAGTAGTCTCTGGGAATATAGGCTTATAACCCCATGGTGAATATAAATAATCCCACTGAAGAGGGCTCTCAGTGCAATGGGGACAGGGGAGGGGGGATATAATAGAATAACAAAAGGGGAAAGTGATGAACATGCTATTTATTTGTACAGCAAAGTTCACAATGAGTTTTTAAAATGATTGACAAAACCATTTTGTTTAGCCATAGCATTGTTCACATTCATTATTGATTTTATGCCTCATAAACTCCAGAGAGGTACTACTACTTCCCTTCTTTCAAATAGAAGCCGTGTGGTAGAAGCACAGAGGTGGTAGTGCCTTAGTCCTGGACCCTGAGCTCTAGCCCCGCCCCCATCTATACCCTCCAATAGCATCTTCAACTGCTGGTCCCCTTGGTAACAGTGCTGGGCTCTCATTGGCTGGAGTCACAAAGCCCAGGCTACAAGGCTCACGCTGATTGGTGTGACTGGTAAGCTTGCCTGTTGCCCTGAGCTACTGTCAACATTCTAAAGCATTTGTTCGTGGGAGGCAATGGAGGCCCTGAGTATCTGGCAGTGTCTCTATTGACCGGTCCAGATACTATTCAGAAATGAGCTCCTCGGATGATGAGGTATCTTCTTAGGGAGCAGATCTTAGTCCTGGATACAGGGAGGGCAGTGGCAGGGATGAGGGCTGCCTGAGCGTCTCCAAGGGGGTAACGGAATGGTGGGGAGATGCCCTTCGTGGGAGATCCTCACACAGTGGTAAAGCAGAAATCTAAGTAAGACTGTTCCCAGGGGTTGCAGGGATGGAGGCTGCCTGGGCTAGCGAGATCAGGGGAACCCATGTTGGAGTTTTCTGGGTGGTAGGGCCAGGGAGGCCTGAAGGAGAGGGGAGGGTAGCCTGGATGAAGATGCTAAGGTTAATGCCACACCTTTTACCTTTGGTGGACCCAAGGGCGGTCAAGAATAAGTAATCTGAAAATGAAAGAAAGTTAAATATTACCTTTGATTATCCAGGGGCCAGGCCAGCCACCCAAAGACCCGGAGTCCTCTGACCTGTCGTCAGATGATTTTCCAGTAACACGTATGTTGAAAGTGAAGGTTTTGTCCAAAGGGCCCAAAATCAGTTCAAGAGGCCAGAAAATTTCTGGAGTCACACCCCAACATGATGCCCTTGATGGATCAGGAACAGCTCCATGGGATGTGCCTCGGGCATTAGCCGCAGTCCTGCAATGTGAGCTCTTTGGCAATTACATCGTCCCCTGCTCCAAACCTTCATCAATGAAGATAGTAAACATGGCCACAGCGAAAAAACGGGTCGAGCCTAGCCAAGTGCCTAGGCAAGTGCCTAGCCAAGTGCCTAAGCAAGTGCCTAGCCAAGTGCCCAAAGCCACTCCCAGAAAAAAAATGGCACAGAAGAAAAAATCTTTTGATGATATTATCTCAAAATTTGTCATGAGAATGAAGTCGCAAGAGCATCGTTCATATTATCTTCCAAAACCAATAACCTTTCCTCCTATCTCCGGTTTTCCTGTGGCGGACAGAGCTCGGAGAAATCCGTTAGCCTCTTTCCCCATACAGCTGAAGCCTCAGGCTGGGAAGGAGACTGTGGAAAACAGACCAACTGAGTGTGATCAAGACTTCCGGGAAGAAACCCTCCCAAAGAAAGAGGCAGCTCCAAAGGGCCAAGTGAGTAGACTTTCCTCATCTTCTCCCTTCCCTTTTCTCTTACCCTTTCCATGCCATGCCCCAAACACATTCATTTTCTTCACATATTCTAATGCCATTAAGATGCCATGTTTGGGCCATTTTAATAGGATGGAATGTTTAATATGGCTTATGAAATTTTCTCTATACTGTGCATTTTTTTTTTTTTACCACTTCTTCAACAAGGAGTTGGGAGGAGGGGAACTGGCAAAGAGGTGTAGTTGGCAGCTTATTTGGGCTGTCCACCACCTAAAAGGTTAGGCTTTTCCTGATTTCTGCTGCCTTTCTCATAGTGGTCCTGGGCCTTCTCAGATCTAGACTAACCTAGGAATAAAGTGGCCACTAGGTTACATTTTTTACTTCTAAATCCCTATTTTCTGCATCACTCCAGCAGAGAGAGGGGCATATCAGTTACAAATTCCTACTTTAGGTTCCAGCAAGCAGGCCAGGACCATCTTGCCCGTCTGTGCATCGTGGAGTAGGCAACAGTAGGGACTCCAACACCAAGATCTCTCAAACTCCAGGAAGGTCTCAGCATGTGGTAATGGTCCAGAAAGGTGTCAGGCCCAGAGTGAACTTATCGTCAGGTAAGTCTAGAGACTTTGGTTGAGAAGGTTGGGTATGGAAAACTGGCTGTCTCCCAGAGTTTCAACCTTGCTCTCAAGCATCTCTACCTCCTCAGATAGTTCTCCCATAGGAGATGGTGTACGGAGGAAGGCCTTAAGCCAGAATTCCTAGGGAGGCAGCTAAGAGAGAAGGGAATGGCTTCTGGGCAGAGAAGGCAACTAGTTTCCTACAGAGCTTAAGGCAGTCCTACTGCAGATATTGTCATGCCCCTTCAGCCTTTCCTCTGACAATATGAGCTATATGTTTGTGTTCTCTTTCAGGGGATCAGGAACCACCTCTTCACTTTTCAAGACAAGAAAAGAGTCAGTCACCTGCTGAAATGTGGTGCTGCCCTCAAGTAATGGCCTCTAAACTAAGCAGTGGGGTTTTCCTCCAAGTTAAACTCACTCATGTCCCTTTCCCACCCTCATGGAGGGAGGGTGCCTCCTTCCCCTTAAAAACTCATTCTAGTCTAACCACTGGGCTATGGTATGCAGGGATAGGTATCCAAGATGGGTGAGAATGAAATGAAGAGAAGAGTCAAGGACATGCTAACCTTTTATTTTTCTCCCCTGTTTGCTGGATAGTGCCTTGTGCTACAGAAACAGATGGCCAGCCTTAAAGACAAAGTTGGTAAGCTAGGGCAGGGGAGGACCAGGGTATTTTTGTGCAGAAGCTAGCGCCACACAAGGATGGGGCTTGGGGAACAGGCAGGTGCTTAGGGATCTCCACTCCTGGGGGCATATTCTGACAAGCCTGGCCCTAGAGCCTCTATCCATACACTCACCCATGCTTCCATCTGTTCGTCCATCTATATCTGGTTAGAAATATATTCCTTAGCCTGGCATGGTAGCACACACATTTAATCCTAGCATTTGTGAGGAAGAGGAAGGAGGACTGCTATGAGTTTAAGGCCACCCTGAGATACATAGTGAATTCCAGGTCAACCTGGGATACAGCAAAATAAATATAAGTAAAATATAATAAAATAAAATATAATAAAAATATAAATAAAATATAAATAAAAAAGGAAAAAAGAAACAAGAAAGAAAAAGGAAAGAAACATTATTTGACTATATTCATGTATACTTTTCCCATCAGTCCTCTATATCTTTATTATATTTAAAGACACTTCAACTGTAATATCTTTGTCACTTGTCAGGAAGTATACATATTTTTACAGGTTCTAGATGACTGATAAGCACCAAATTTAGAGAAATATTCATGCACTGAGTTTCTACTTAGAAACACATTTGTGTTTTAATTGAGTAATAGGTAGAATGGTCAAGTGTAGGGCCAGAGAGCACCACCTAGGTTGAGGTTGCTGGGTTAGGTTTATCGCGAAGATATGAGGGTTTCTACTTCTCTGTGCCTGGAATGGCCCATCGTATCTACTTCCGTTTCAGTGGCCATGCAGCATGTCATTGACAAGATCCAGATCTCTTGAAATGAATGGTACATATTCCATGCCCTGTCCCCAGATCTTAACTCCTGGGGAGAGCTGGGGGTTGTGCCCCACTGCAGACTTCTTTCTGACTCTACTCACTTTTGACAGGTTAAATCAAGAATCTTCCCCACACAGAAGCAGCTGATGTCTTTTGACTTGAGATTTTGCAGCCACACCACGTCGTTTTGGCCTACATATCATAGAAAAGTACCTTTGTGCTTCCCTGCTAGGGATTGATCTTTTCCCTGAGGTTTAGCATTGCTTTTCCTCCAAATGTGATGCAGATTGTTATTAAAATATTAAGATTCAGTTGTCTGTCTGTTTCTCTGTGGGAACCTGGGCAATTCTCTGGGCAGTAACCCTGGACAGAATGACCTAGGCATGAGGGCAATGTGTCTCTGCTCCTCCATTCACTATACAGTTCTATCATCTGTTTTTGTTGTGTCACACATCCCATTTATCACTGATAACTTTCAACTCCCAGCAGGAACACACTGGCCTTTCCACAGCACCATTCTGTCTTCACAGTTCTCACTAGGATCTTAACCCCAGTTCTGACCTTTCCACTCAACTTCTCTGTCATGGATATGTCCTGAATCTCTCCCTGGCCTGATGGTGGTCAGCATCTCCTATAGAGTACCTCAGCAAAACAGCTGAACTTCCTCCTAAAGGTACATCGTTGTCTTAAAGAACTCATATATATATATAACTCATATATATATATATATATATATATATATATATATATATATATATATATATATATAGTGCTACCATTTTTATGGACAATGGAGCTAGAAGCTACTCATTTTCTCATTTCCTCTGCAACTTCTGCTTCCTTAGTTCCAGTAGAGAGTTAGAGGCACAAATCCCAGCATAGTGCACTGTGAATCAGAAGGGGAGACATGAATCTGTTCTGGTGTGTCTGTCAGATTTGGGGTAAAATTTTTATAGGATGTTACAAATTTATGGTAAAAGGGTGAGTAGTCTCATGTCCTATTCAACTTCCAGTGTAGTCCAGGTCATACATTGGCTACCCTGCCACCCAATACTGCCTCTGAATTGTCCACTGTGGCATTCACAGCTTCATGCTAAGACCAGTGTATCACCTTTGCTTTATTGGCTCATTGTATTCCACTTACACAAGTTCAATTATAAAATGACTATGGATTTCAGATGGTGATCAGAGAGTATTAGGCCAAATGTGAGGGTTTTCTGAGTATAGGACTCCATATAGAGGTTGCATACTCAGGGTGCTGGCCCTGGTCATATCTGAAGGTACCAAATGGCAGAGGCTGTAAAATCAGCAAACCCATTGTGTGCACAGGGAATAATTAAGTTTTTGTTTCTTTCTCTTTTATTTTTTGGTTTTTTGATGTAGGGTGTTGAGGGTCCTTACTATCCCCAGGGGTTCTTGGCCACAGTTGTTGCCTGCACAGGAGGACTTGGGGAGAGCAGGGTGAGTGTGACGGGAAGTGAACCACCTGGGAGACAGTCTGATGGGTAGCACTTTTTCTCCTTTATTCAAAAAGGGAGTGTGTTTGTAAACACTTGGGAAAGGTTTATGGGTTGCTATCTTATTGGATGGTGTTGAAAGGCAGTTGTGACAGAAAAGTTGCAAGGGAGATAACAAAAGCAGCGTGGAAAGCTTCATGATTTCAGCCACATATTGGATGGCTACAGCAGCCTGGACACTATTTAGGACCATATCAGGATCTCTTGGGCAGCTGGCCATAGGTCACGAACTATGGTGGAGGGGGTGTGGGGACCTTAGACTATGCAATGCTGAGGTGCTTTGGGATGGGGAGGGCCCTCTTGTCCCCTTTCTTCTGGGAGAAGATGAGGCACACTATGACCTCACGAGGAGGGAGGACAAGCTCTGGTGCCAGACTGTCTTCCCAACCATAAGGCTGGCTGCAACCCCCACAGCCCAAGGTCTGGGGCCATGTCGAACAGCCCAGGACAACTTTCCAAGAGTCTCAGCCAATGTTTAGCAGTGCCCAACAGGGTCTCACTGTAGCCCAGGCTGACCTGGAGCTCACTATGTAGTCTCTGGGTGGCCTCAAACTCAAGGCCATGACCCTCCTACCTCTGCCTCCCAAGTGCTGGGATTAAAGGCATGCCCACTGAGCCGAGCACCAAGGTTTCATTTCTAAATGAATGAAGGGGAGTGAGTACCTAGAAGGCAATTTGAGGTTGTCAAGAAGGGGAGAATGAGAATCTGTAGGCTGTGCTCCACAGCAGTGAATTCCTTTGAAGAAGAATGATATGAGTGTCATCCCTCAGCAGTGGAACAGAGTTCTTGGCTGGGTCATCAGGCAGACTTTGGATCCAGCCTCTGAAAAAGACTCACTAGTCCTCACATTGTCTTCTGTAGTCACTGACTTTGCTATTGGAGTCTAGCTATCTAGCCCGCTGGGCTACTTCCCACATGGACATTTGAGACCATCATCTTCTTGGAGGCTATATAGGTATTGGCAGTCTATAACTGGTGCAAGTTTTGGGGTCTTGGGTTAGAATTCATTAATTTGAAAGGACCAGCTTCTAGTTTATTTGGCAATGTAATTTCTTCTGATAATTACAAAAATACAAAAACTGCTAATGTGGACTTCAATTCTTGAATCTGAAAATCTCTATTACTTATTGTTCCCTCTGCTGGTCTGTGCACCTCTATGTCAATGAATGGCCCTGCATTAATACCATCTATAACAAAGGGCTCACCTGGGATTCTTACCAGGATCTTACTCTGGATATCCCCTGCCCTTAGCTCCCTAGGCCTTGTATTTGCTGCCACAAGCATTTAGGGCATAGAGTAGAAAATAAGAGCTTACTAAAAAACAATGTGGGGTATCTTTAAGGGTTAAGAATGGGAAATAGCCAATGGGATTATTGTGGAAGGTATTCGCAAGATGTGAGAGTAGATAATATCCAAAGAGACCATTGTGCCAATCCATAACCCATCTTGGCAGGAGTGAAGATATTCTAAAGAAAGATGGTTTGCCCACCACTTTGACCATCATACTATTGAGACAAAGGACTCCAGGGAACTAGAATTTCCTCTGGAGTCTCATAATGGCATGTAATTGGTGGGTGGGATCATCTTGACCAGAACTTCTTGGTAGTTATGCATACCTGTTACTTAACCTTGCATCAGAACCCTGAAAATGGAAATAAGAGGTGACTTGGTCCCTTTACTGGTTCCTCTTCCCAGTGTGGCCACAATGAATAATCTGTTCCCTCTGTTTTTCATTATTTGTCTCTTTAATGGGCATATAGTGGATAGGTGACTGAACGTGGTTATTTGGGCCACCAGGGACCAGGCATTGATCCTAACAACTCCAGTAACAAACCTTCATGTTGATGTGGGCTTTATACAATTTCTGTAAAGTCTCTGGAACTGACAGATTTCCTGAAGGGTGGTTCTGTCTCCAGGTGATAGACACAATTCGATTAGACACTTTAATAAAATGTGATTTTTTTCAATTTATTTATTTGAGAGAGAGAGGGGGAGGGAGGAAGAAAAGAGGCAGCTAGACAGAAAGAGAATGGATGAATCTGGGCCTCCAGCTGCCGCAAAAGAACTTCAGATGAATGTACCACCTTGTGGAGTAGCACTTTTAAAAAATGATTTAAGGGGGTGGAGAAATGGCTTAGCAGTTAAAGCATTTACCTGTGAAGCCAAAGGAGCCAGGTTTGATTCCCCAGGACCCACTTAAACGGGCACGTTCATCTTGAGTTCATTTGCAGTGGATCTCTCTTTTTCTCTCTCTGATTTCAAATTAATAAATATTTTAAAACTCCTTCATATAAAAAAGGAATGATTAAACAGCCTGGGGAGATTGCTCAGTGGTTAAGGGGATTGTTTGGAAAGCTTGGAAGATAGGGTTCAGATTACAAGTATCCTTGTAAATCCAGATGCCTTTGGAATTTGTTTGCAGTGGCAGGAAGAAATTGCATGGTTATCCCTCCCCCACAACCACCACCAATACCTCCTCTCTCATCCTCTCTCTTTTTGTATCTCTGCTTGCAAATAAATAAATAAACATTAAAACAATGTAAGTGCTGGCAATTTTATACAAGTATATAATATATCTTGTTTACATTGACCCCCATTAACTTTTATTGTGCTCTCCCCTTTCCACTGAACTCCTTCTTCCTAAGTTCCCGATCTATTTTGATATCTTTTTGTTTTGTGATCCACTGAGTTTGACTAGGGTTGCTTGTATGAGCATGGGTAGGTTACTTACTGGAGTATGGGCAGCTTACCAGTGGGTACATCAATGAACAACTTGACTCCCCATCCTCCAGCAATCATATTCCAAGAGCGCCTCAGGGAGGAATGAGTCCTCAGGAGCCCTCCACCATCCATAATGCAATGTTAATAATATGGCCAACTCTTATGCAGATCTTGGACAGGTAACCACACTTCTGTAAGGTCATAAATGTAACAACCATGTCATGCCTGTAAGAGAACCTTCCACAACATTCCACCCGTTCTTTTAGCTCTCCCATTCTTTCGGAGCCCACTTTTGCAGTATTCCATGAGACTTGGAGTGACACAGATATCTCATTTAAAACTGAGCACTCCACAGTCACTTATTCTCAGCATTTTGATTAATTATGAGTCACTTTCAACTGGAAGAACAGGCTCCTCTAACCAAAGGTGGGAGCAGCACTAACCTGTGGACAAAGGTAGAAATATTTACTAGGCAATTTAAAGGACACAACATATCCATTTACCATTGAATAGAAGCTTATAGGTTTTAGACTAGGTGTTCAGTACTAGGCATGAATTCCTTCCTGTGGAGTGGGCCTCAAATTAAGATAGAGGTTGGTTACTCCCATGACAGTCATGCAGATAGTGCAGCAATGGGCATATCTTGCCTGGCTGTTCAGATGTGGCAGTTTGAATTTATGTCCCCCAATAGACTCAAATGTTTTAGTAAAGGTGTAACTTGGATATGCAGCCACCTGACTGAGAGGTATCACTGTGGGAAGACTCTGGGTTCCAGCCCTACGGTGTTCCTAGGGGTGGTATGAACTCCATCCTGACAATATGTATGTAGAGTGCTTGAGCTCTGCCTGGGATTCCCAGTGTGTGCTTGCTTGTGGTGCTGGTGTTGTTTTTCCTCTCTGTATTGATTTGGTAAAGGGAGCCAGCTTCTTCCACCATTATGGAACTTCCCCTGTATTTTTAGCCTGAAACTGTGTCTGGTTTGGAAGTTCATCCCAGCAGCATGGAGCTGACTGTGACAGGAATTGATACCAGAGAATGGGATGTGGTTGTACCCTGCAGGGGTGGAGAAAACATTACCTGAAAATCATATTCTATTCCTGGTATTCCCAGTACCAGAATTGGGCTACCTCCATATGAGCTGTTGGTAAGGGAGGCCTGTGAACCTGCCCCCAACAATATAGGCCAGAAATAAATGAAAAGACCCCATTATTGTAGATACCACAGGCTGCAGCCCCAGGGCCTTGAGAGATTATACTGGAACAGAGATGGAAACCTGCATGGATAAGCAGTGGATCCTCCAAGCTACCAAATCAACCAAATCAACCCAGCAGGCCAGAGGTACTCACCACTGCAATAGTGGCACATAGGTTTTGGGGGCAATCAACTCCTCTATGATTGGATGTGAGGCCCATTCAGTGGAAGGGAGTTCATGCCTGAGAATAAGGGAGGCCAGGCATGGTGGTGTATGTCATTAATCCCAGTACTCAGAGGCAGAAGTAGGAGGATTGCCATGAGTTCAAGGTCACCCTGAGAATATGTAGTGAATTTCAGGTCAGTCTTGGCTAGAGAGAGACCCGACCTTGAAAACAAACAAACACACAAACAAAAAATTTTATTAAGCTTAACCTGATTGCACACTACTTTAATCCCAGCACTTGGGAGACAGAGTCAGGTGGATCATTGTGAGTTCAAAGCCACCCTGAGAATACATAGTGAATTCCAAGAAAGCCTGGGATAGAGTGAGACCCTACCTCAAAAAACCAGAAAAACAAAACAAAACAACAACAAAAAAAAGTCAAAATCTATGCCTTGGAAGAACATTGACCTTATAGGAAAGATTCTACAATTCTTTGTCTAAATGGTAAGGTTATGCCCATCAAAAAATAAAAACCTCTGGCTGGAGAGGTGGTTTAGCATTTAAGCGCTTGCCTGTGAAGTTTATGGACCCTGGTTCGAGGCTCGACTCCCGAGGACACACATTAGCTAGATGCACAAGGGGGAGCATGCATCTGGAATTCATTTGCAGTGGCTGGAGGCCCTGGTGCATCCATACTCTCTCTGTGTCTGTCTCTGTCTGCCTCTTTCTCTGTCTGTCACTTTCAAATATATAAACAAACAACAAAAAATTTAAAAAATAAAAATCTCTATGTTCATCTCCTGTGATCAAAGCTGTCCTCACTCTTGGTTAGAGAAAATGCTTTTAACAGATGGCAGCAAATACTGGGAGATCACCCCAGGAAACATTAAAGAAATGACAGATTAAGCCTGATTGCCGCTCTCATTGCTAGTCTGAGAAATTTCTCTAGGGATATAGTGTTATATACTAAGGAGACTCAAGTCTCATTAAAACAGATAATTAGAGGCTGCTGAGACCTCACCATGAAGGGGGACTTATGACATACTTTCCAAGGCTCAGAAAGTATTGCGGAACAGCAGGCAGAAAGATTATAATAGCCACAAAGTGGAAAGGAATATCCTGAGACATTGTTTCCCTCCACTCACAAAGACTGACTGTTGCATTCATGACATCACTATGACTATGGATTACCCTACTGAGGAGGGCCCTCAGTGGAACTGGGGTAAGGAAGGAATATAAGAGTATGACTTGATGGGAATATGATTCAACTGCAATGTGTTCATATATTAAAGTTCTCAACAAACCTTAACAACCAAGACTACAGGTCAGCATTGGCTAGTGTGAGAACCTACCTCACAAAACCAAACAGAAAACAAAAAAGAAAAAGAAAAAGAAAAAGAAAAAGAAAAAAAACATGGCTGGGAATGGAGAGATGGCTTAGAAATCAAGGTACTTCCTTGCAAAGTCAATATACCCATGTTCCATTCCCCAGGAATCAAATAAGCCAGATGCACAAGGGGGCATATGTGTCTGGAGGTCACCTTCAGTGGCTGGAGTCCATGGAACTCTTGCTCGCTTGCTCCCTTAAATAAACGAATATATTTAAAAATTACCAGACCAGATTCTTTCTACAGAGGGAAGCTCCTTTATGGAATAGGATCAACAAGTCAGTAGTTGCCCTCAATAAATAATTGAAATTTTACCCCTTACCTCAAGCAGTAATGGTCAGCTAGCAGGACTTACAGCTTTCACCAAGGCATAAGAACTAAGCAAAAAATAAGAATTAATATTCATGCTGATTCTTAACATTTCTTGTTAGTTCTCCATGCTCATACCACTATTCCACTATTTGGAAAGACAGACGAAATCTGATAACCACTCAGTCTCCTATTAAATATTATAAGGAGATTGTTGTAGCCAGCTCCTTGTTGCTGGGACAAACATCCAACCAGAAACAGTTTATGGAGGGAAGTGTGTATTTTAGACTTACAGAATCCAGGGGAAATAGCATAGATGTTGGAAGAAGCTGGCTCACTTCCATATATTTAGGCAGAGATTCACCACCAATAGCCAACAAATGCCCACATCAGGAAGCATGAACAATCAGAGCTCAAAATTTCTCTCCATACTCCTTAGTTCTGGACTCAAGATACCCCTGTAAACACACCTTAGGGCTGGACTCCAATAACCGCCCCCAGTGACATACCTCTAACCAAGTAGGTTTCTGAACACTGGAGACTCAGGAATCAAGCCTGAGTCTATGAGACCATACATTTAAACCACTACAAAGATCAAGCTACATATGACTTTAGTCATTCTTTCTTCTGAACAAGCAGTAACTCATTGCAAAGGGCATCAAAGCATGATAGGTGGACCCATAAAAATAATTAGGTTGACTGACCAGGCTGCCAAGGCTGCTGCTAACAAGCCCCTTCTCTCAAAGTTAATAGAGGAACTCCTCATTTAGAAAGGTACCCTAGGGGGAACTTGTCCCCAGTGTTCCCAACAGGAAAATGAGTTGAATATTGCATGGGGCCATGTCTTAATACCTACATGGTGTCTCCAGATAGAAAAAAGTAACTTGCTCCTACCTGGTACTAATCAATAGAAAATACTTAAAAACTTTTCTCTAAACTTTCACCTGGAAACACACTCAATTCATAAGATGGCACAAATGCTATTTTAAGGGAAAACCTTTTTAAAAATATTTTATTTATTTATTTATTTATTTATTTATTTATTTATTTATTTATAAGAGAGAGAGAATGAGGATGTGTGACACAGGGCCTCTAGCCACTGGAAACAAACACCAGATGCATGTGTCACCTTGTACATCTGGCTTATGTGGGTACTGGGGAATCAAATGTGGGTTTTCAGGCTTTGCAGGCAAATTCCTTCACTGCTGAGCCATGTCTACTGCCCAGAGGAAAATTTTTTGAAGATGATTAAATAGGTTGCCAGAGCCTGTGTAATATGCCAGAAATATAGTCCCTTACATAAAAAGGCAGACTTCACAGACCTATAATGCAACAAAAGGTACCCATGGGAAGACTGGCAAATAGATTTTAGTATGGGTAGCTACTTTTACCAGCTGCATGGAAGCTTCTTCCTGCAGGACAGGAAAAAGCCTCAGAGGTTGTAAAGGCATAAGTGACTGAAATAATTCCAAGTTTTGGGTTACTCAAGTGTCTTTAGACTGACAATAGCCTGTCCTTCAAGGCAACTGTCAATCACGGAATCTCTAAGATCCCTGAGGATACTGTATCACCTACACCATGCCTATAGACCACAGTCTCCTGGAAAGGTAGAGAAAATCAATGAGATTCTCAAGAGACATCTGAGAAAATTATTTCAGGAAACCCACTTTCCATAGATAACCTTGCTACCTACGCATAGCTCCATTACAGTTCATATATCCCCTTCAGACTCTAGGATTAATCCCATAGGAAATAATATATGGATGACCATTTCTCACTAATCATTATCTTGCTAATAAGGAAACATCTGCTCAGATACAAGATATCATGGCACTTGCGCACTTTCAACAAACACTGCAGCAGCTAAGTGGGGCCTGCAACTGGGAGACTGGGTCAACAGTGTTCTATCCTGAAGATCAGGAGTTGATCAAATCCCTCCCCTCTCTCTCTTCCTCTCTGGAAACTAACTGCAAGGAGACCCATACTGTGATTTCAGCCACCCCAACTGCTATCAAAATGTCTGGAATCAAATCCTGGACTTGTTACTCTACAGACAAGCCTTGAAGGCCAGAAGAAGAGAAATCTGAAGGTGGGTGTCTCATCTTCAAGGAGATGACTGGAATCAATTAATACAGTACATTAACTGGGTCAGAACGTATCTCTCCGCCTTTAATCAGGTTACTGATGGCATATTTCTCAGTGGTCTATTTATTCAACAAGGGATGAAAAGGGACATAGAAAGTGCTTTTCCACAGGGTAAACTGACAAAGTCTCACAAAACTATGTTGACCTCCTCCTCTCTAGTAATTCTAGCCCCACCATAACAAAAAATACAACCATAGATATCAGGATGGCTGTTTTCAAATCTGGGATAGATATATGTGAATGACTCCGCTAAAGGTCACTTAAGTCAGAAAACATTTGTAAGCTGGAAACAACAAAATGCTACTTTTCTTGTTTTGTGAAGGCATGGTCTCACTCTAGACGAGGCTGACCTGGCATTCACCCTGTATTCTCAGGGTGGCCTCAAATTCATGGTGGTCTTCTTACCTCTGCCTCCAGAGTGCTGGGATTAAAGGCATGTGCCACCACACCTGGCCCTAACAAAATGCTATTTGAGGGCTGGAGAGATGGCTTAGCGGTTAAGCACTTGCCTGTGAAGCCTAAGGATCCCGGTTCAAGTCTCAATTATCCAGAACCCACGTTAGCCAGATGCACAAGGGGGCGCACGCATCTGGAGTTCGTTTGCAGTGGCTGGAGGCCCTGGCGTGCCCATTCTGTCTCTCTCTCTATCTGCCTCTTTCTCTCTCTCTGTCCGTCGCTTTCAAATAAATAAAAATAAACAACAAAAAAATTTTTTTAAAAAATGCTATTTGATCAAAATATCCCAGTGATGTTTTCTACCTAGGATGTGTCCCTCCTGACTCATACCAAAACATTATTGTCCTTCAAAATTAATGATGGGTTGCTACTGAGTGGATCTTGCGGCCAAGAAGGCATTGGAAACCTCAAATGATACCCAATGGCTCTGTGGCACTAAACTTTGGCCTTGGCTTCCCCCAGGATGGATTGGAAGATATATGTTAGGATTTTTTTGGATGCCGAGTTGACAGTAAATAGAAACTCTAGATCACGCTGCCAATTTCCCTATGTTGCAAAACCTTTGGACCCAAAGTGGTTTTCATTGGTGTGATCATTAAGCTACACTTTTTATCCCATCAATATTTCTAAAAGTTGCCATTTGATATTTGGAAACTCTCCCTAAATATACTCAAAGAATGATTTAAAAGTCACAATCCAAGGAATTTTTGTTCGTCTTATTATTATTATTTTGAGGTAGGGTTTGTGTAGCCCCGGCTGACTTGGAATTCATTATGGAGTCTCAGGGTGGCCTTGAATTCACAGTGATCCTCCTACCTCTGCCTCCTGAGTGCTGGGATTAAAGGGATGTGCCACCATGTCTGGCTGGGAATTTCCTTTTTAATTCTGAATGTACAGTGATGAGAAATGCAATGATACAAAATCATATGGCTTTAGACATTCTGATAGCAGGTCAATATGGCACATGTGCCATCATCACAGGTGAATGTTGTGTATATCTTCCTAATTTTTCTGTTTACATGATTTTCCAGAACAGATTCAGACTATGTCAGACATATTGTGCCCTTTGGGGAACATATTTGGAAGTGGATTTCCAGTTCTTCATGTTGGATGTGAATCATATGTATTATAATCCTAAATTTTGGTCTTGGGTACAAATTGCTCTTTTTTTTAAATTTAATTTAATTTTTAATTGCTCTTTTTTTAAAAAATTAATTTATTAGTTTTCTTTTCAGCAAATACAGGCAGTTTGGTACCATTGTTTAGGCTCATCCATGATCTACCCCCTCCCATTGGACCTTCCTTGTTGATGTAACTGGGTCGTGCATTGTTATTGGTATGCCAAATGTCTCTGCATATCATGACCCAACATGTGACTCTAACATTCTTTCCGCCCCCTCTTCCGCAAAATTTCCCTGAGCCATGTTGGGTTCATTTTTGGTCTGCTTCAGTGCTGAGGTGTTGGGGGCCTCTGAGGCTCTGGCTCTCAGATTTTGTAGGAGTTGATTTTTCTCTGTGTTGGTCTCCTTCCCCTTTGTGCTGGTATCTGGTTCATCAGGAAAACAGCACCCTTGCTTGTTTCGCCAATTGTCCTTAGTTTCAGTCGGGCCCCTTTTGAGGTATGTGGGGGTAGCTCTCTCCTTAGGATCTGCATCTATCTGAAAAAGAGAAGCAGATTCTCCAACGGAGAGTAAGTTAGCACCCAGAAAATTGAGATAACACTTTTTTGATAGACAGTACGATAGATGTAGGCACTCTTATACCCCATGTTTGATGGTAGCTTGATATTGGAGAGTGGGCTTATGTTTAGGTATGGTTCTGACTTGTTTCCCAACTCCAGCTATGGGTCTCATACAACTGAGATGATCAGTTAGCCAAATCAAGAGCAGTTGGTTCCCCACCATGGCTGTGTACCACTATTGCATTTGTGTGGGCATCACATCAGGTTATTTGTTGCTAATTAGGTTAGACAATGTGTTGCTGGACAGATATTGGTCATTTCCCCTAGTCGCCCATGTAGCACCTTCTGGCATGAGACACGCTGACTGTCTGGGAACTGACTCTCTCCTGGCTTCCAGCCATGCCATTCCATTTTACGTGTCAGCTGCGTATGGAGTCTTCAGCAATAGGGTCTTACCACTGGACTTTGCTGGGTCATCAAGTACTCTGACAGAAGTTTGTCATTGTTTTAGGAAACCTTGTAGGTTTCTCTGATCAAAAGCTCATTGTGGATGGTAGCCCCAAGCTGGTAGTGGGGGTTACAGGTCCGTGCTCACTAAGAAATTGAGGAAAAACATAATTAATATACAAGAGTTAGAGAGGAGAGAGAGAGAGAGGGGAGAAGTGGAGAGGGAGGGAGGGAAGATATAGAAGATTTGGGTTAGTCTTGATCCTACCCTCTCCAGTGTCTTGTGGTTCAGGTGTTTCCTGTACTTGTCTAGGGAAGGTTCAGCCATTTGGTCTGTCTTTTAGGAAGTAGAATTTTATGGTACCATTGCCGTTTGGGTCCAGATTACTGTTTTCCACCCTTCGATACCCTCCCTGCCCTCCCCATCCATCCTATTGTCTAGTCCATGAGGTGATTACTGGGTATGTAAGGTATCTTGGGTAGATTCAGATTAGGTGCTGCAGATGACATGTGACGATTGTTTTTCTGTGATTGGGTAAGTTCACTAAGAATGATCTGTTACAGGTTCAACCATTTTTCCTCAAATTTCTTTGTGTCATTTTTTCTTATGCTGTCTAGAATTCCATTGTGTAGATATACCACATCTTTGTTATCCATTCTTATAATGATGGACATCTGGGTTGATTCCAGCTTTTAGCTATTACGAATTGAGCTGCTACAAACATGGTTGAGAAAATCTCTCTGGCCTGTGGTTTGAAGGTTTTAGGGTAGATGCCCAGTAAGGGTATAACTGGGTCTGTTGGTATTTCTATAGTCAGCTTTTTCAGGACTCTCCATATTGCTTTCCAAAGTGGTTGTACCATCCTACATTCCCACCAACAGTGAATGAGTGTTCCTGCTTCTCCACATCCTCACCAGCATTTTTTCATTTGATTTTTTGATTTTGGCTATCCTTATTGGGGTAAGGTGGAATCTCATAGTTGTTTTAATTTGCATTTCTCTGATGATTAGGGATGATGAACATTTTCTTAAGTGTCTGTTTGCCATTTGTATATCTTCCTCTGTGAATTGCCTGTTCAACTCTGCACCCCATTTTGTTAGTGGGGTATTTGTCTTCTTATTGTTTAGACTCTTGAGTTCTTTGTAGATTCCAGAGATTAGGCCTCTATCAGTTGGATAATCCGCAAATATTTTCTCCCATTCTGTTAGCTTTGCTTATTATATGCTTGTCTGTAAAGAAACTCTTCAGCTTCATATGATCCCATTGGTTGAGTGACTATTTAAGAACTTGAGCCACTGGGGTTTTGTTCAGGAAGCCTTTTTCCATTCCTATATCATGGAAAGTATTTCCTAAATTTTCTTCCAGTAGTATTCAAGTTTTTGGTCTTATGTTGAGGTCTTTGATCCATTTGGATTTGAGTGTAGTGCATGGTGAAATGTGTGGATCAAGTTTTAGTTTCCTGCATGTGGTTATACAGTTTGTCCAGCATATTTGTTGAAGATGCTATCTTTTTTCCAGCCTATATTGTTCAGGCCTTTGTCGAATATCAAGTAGCTATAGTTGCTTGACCCAAAATTCGGGTCCTCAAGTCTATTCCATTGGTCTATACTCCTGTTTTTATGCCAGTACCATGCTGTTTTTATTACTATGGCTTTGTAGTATAGCTTTAGATCAGGTATAGTGATGCCACCAGAGGTATTTCTTTTGCTGAGGATATGTTTGGATATGCGAGGCCTTCTGCCTTTCCATATGAAATTTGAGATCATTTTTTCTATCTCTGTGAAGAACACTGTAGGGATTTTAATTGGAATTGCATTAAATCTATATATTGCCTTTGGTAGGATTGTCATCTTCACAATGTTAATTCTGCCTATCCAGGAGCATGGGAGGTCTTTCCATCTTCTCAAGTCCTCCTCAATTTCCTTTTTGAGAGTTTTTATATTTTCATTGTATAGATCTTTTACTTCCTTGGTTAACATTATTCCAATGGTTTTTTGTTGTTGTTGTTGCTATTGAAAATGGGACTATGTCCTTTATTTCTTTTTCTGTATCTTTGTCATTTGCATACAGAAATGCTTCCGATTTTTGTGCATTGATTTTGTATCCTGCTACTTTGCTATAGGAGTTAATCACCTTCAGGAGTTTGGGGATGGAGTCTCTCAGGTCTCTGACATATACAATCATGTCATCAGTGAATAGAGCCAACTTAACTTCTTCCTTTCCAAATTGTATCCCTTTTATTTCCTTCTCCTGTCTTATTGCTTGGGCTAGGACTTCCAGAACTATATTGAAAAGCAGAGGTGAGAGAGGACATACCTGTCTTGTTCCTGATCTCAATAGGAATTCCTCCTGTCTCTCTCCATTAAGTATTATTTGGGCCTTTGGAGCTTTGTATATCGCCTTTATTATGTTAAGATGTGAACCGGCCATGCTGATTCTCTCCAATGTTTTGATGATGAAGTGAGGTTGTATCTTGTCAAAGGCCTTTTCTGCATCTATCGAAATGATCAAGTCGTTTTTATGTTTAAGCTTGTTTATGTGTTCATTTTCGTATGTTGAACCACCCTTGTGTTCCTGGGATAAATCCCACTTGGTCAAGGTGGATAATGCTTTTGATGTGTTGTTGGATTCAGTTTGCGAGTATTTTGTTCAGGATCTTGGCATTTATGTTCATTAGGGAAATAGGCCAGTAGTTTTCTTTTCTTGTGGCATCTCTGCCTGGTTTTGGTATTGGGGTCATACTAGCTTCATAGAAGGAGTTGGGTAGCTTTCCCTGTTCTTCAGTTGTGTGGCACAGTAGTAGAAAGATTGGTTTGAGTTCTTCCATGAAGGTTTGATAAAATTCAGCTGGGAATCCATCTGTCCCTGGACTCTTCTTTATTGGGAGGTTTTTTACTACTTTTTCAATTTCCATGAGTGTGATGGGTTCATTGAGGTGGTTAATCTGCTCTGAGTTTAGCTTTGGTAGATGATATGCATCCAGGAATTTATCCATCTCCTCCACATTTTCCAGTTTTGTGGAGTAGAGGTTTTTGAAATAAGTCCTGATTATTCTCCCGATTTCACTTATGTCTGTTGTGATCTCTCCTTTTTCATTTTGAATTTTGTTAATTTGGAGTCTCTCCTTTTTTTGCTTGTTCAAATTGGCCAGAGGTTTGTCAATCTTGTTTATTTTTTCAAAGAACCAGCTCTTTGTTTTGTCAATTGCCTTAATTGTTTCCTTGGTTTCCAATTCATTAATTTCTGCTCTTATTTTAACATTTCTTTCCTTCTGGAGCTCTTTGGGTTGGATTTTTCTTGTTTTTCCAGTGCCTTTAGGTCGATGGTTAGGCTATTGATTTGGAATCTTTCTGTCTTTTTTATGAAGGCATTGACTGCTATGAATTTTCCCCTGAGGACTGCCTTCTTTGTGTCCCATAAGTTTTGGTATGATGTGTTCTCATTGCCATTCAATTCCAGGGATTTTGCAATTTCATTTTTTATTTCATCCACTATCCATTTATTGTTTAAGAGTGTGCTATTCAGTTTCCAGTTGTCGTTGGGATTCTTGGTGGGTTTTTTGTTGTTGATTTCTAGGAATATAGCATTATGATCTTATATCATACAGGGAATTATGTCGATTTTCCTAAATATGTGGAGGCAGTCTTTGTGACCCAGTATATGGTCTATTTTAGAGAATGTTCCATGGGCTGCTGAGAAGAATGTGTAGTCTGTGGATTTGGGATAGAAAGTTCTGTAGATGTCCATTAGTTCTAAGTGTTCTATGGTTTTGTTGAGCTCTCTTACTTCCCTGTTGAGTTTTTGTTTGGATGATCTATTACTGATAATGGTATGTTGAAGTCCCCAGCTATGATGGTGTTGGTGGTTACTTCTGTTTTATTGTCAAGTAAGTTTTGTTTTATGAACTGTGGTGCCCCTGTGTTTGGTGCATACAGATTTATGATTGTAGTATCCATGTGATGGATTGTTCCCCTTATAAGTAGGAAGTAGCCTTCTTTGTCTTTTTTGATTGTTTTTGGTTTGAAGTCAATTTTATCCGATATTAATATAGCTACACCTGCTTGTTTCTTTTTTTTAAAATTATTTATTTATTTATTTGAGAATGACAGACACAGAGAGAAAGACAGATAGAGGGAGAGAGAGAGAATGGGCGCGCCAGGGCTTCCAGCCTCTGCAAACAAACTCCAGATGTGTGTGCCCCCTTGTGCACCTGGCTAACGTGGGACCTGGGGAACCGAGCCTCGAACCGGCTTCCTTAGGCTTCACATCAAGCGCTTAACTGCTAAGCCATCTCTCCAGCCCACCTGTTTGTTTCTTATTCCCATTTGCTTGGAATATTGTTTTCCACTCTTTCACCCTGAGGAGGTTTCTGTCTTTAGTGGTAAGGTTGGTTTCTTGAAGGCAGCAGATTGAGGGGTCTAATGTTTTGATCCACCCTGTTAGCTTGTGTCTCTTGATGGGAGAATTAAGGCCATTAATATTTAGGGTGATGACTGTGAGATTTGATTTGATCCCTGCCGTGTTGTGGTGGTAGAGGTATGTTGGTGTTTTCATGGAATTTTAAATTTTTTGTGTCTAGTCTGGGTTTGGTTGTTGTGATCTGCTTCTTGTAGGCATTTGTGTTTGGTTATTTTTTCTTCTCTGTGGAGAATTTCCTGGAATACTTTCTGTAGGTTTGGTTTTGTGTTCATATAATTGTAAAGCTGAGTTTTATCATGGAAAGTTTTCCTTTCACCATCTATTATAAGGGAGACTTTTGCCAGGTAGAGTAGTTTGGGTTGGAAGCCATAGTTTATTAGAGTTTGGAGAGCTTCATTCCAGGCCCTTCTAGCTTTCAGGGTTTCCATTGAGAAGTCTGAAGTAATTCTAATGGGGTTTCCTTTGAAAGTGGTGTGCTGTTTTTCCCTAGATGCTTTTAGGATTTTCTCTTTGGTGTCAATGTTTAGAGTCTTAATGATAATATGTCTGGGGGAGTTTCTCCTTTGGTCTAGTTGGTTAGGAGTTCTGTTTGCTTCTTGTATCTTGATGGGCCTTTCTTTTAAGAGATGGGGGAAGTTTTCTTCAATTATTGTGTTAAATAAGTTCTCCATGACTTTGGTCTGAAATTCTTCTCCTTCTGGTATTCCAATGATTCTGATATTTGATGTTTAAGCGTATCCCATAATTCCCTTATGTTCTGTTCACAGGAACTTTTGAACTTACTGAAATTTTTGGACTCTTGAACTGTTTCTTCCATCCTGTCTTCCAGATCAGAGTTTCTATCCTCCACTTCGCTGACTATTCTTGAGAGCCTCTAGCAAGTTTTGGACTTGTTCAATTAAGTTTGCATTTTCTACTACTTTCCTATGTATCACTTCCATCGCTCTGTCCAGTTCCGTTTTCACCTCATTTTCTGATTTTCTTGATGATTCTTGGAAATCATCATTGCATTTCTTTATGTTTTCATTTAGTGTGGCCAGCTGATTTTTTTTTTTTTTTTTTTTTTGGTTTTTCGAGGTAGGGTCTCACTCTGGCTCAGGCTGACCTGGAATTCACTATGTAGTCTCAGGGTGGCCTCGAACTCACGGCGATCCTCCTACCTCTGCCTCCCTAGTGCTGGGATTAAAGGCATGCGCCACCAAGCCCGGCTTGATTTTTAAGGTCCTCTTTTTTTTTTCACTTTCCCTCGACTCTCTTAGCTCTCTTTGAATTCCTTCCAGTGTCTTATCATATTGCTTTAGCTTAGTGATGGTAGCATCCACACGATTATCTGTCCTTTGTAGCTTTCCTGCAAGTTCTAGCAGTAGGTTGGTCAGGGTTGTATTGCTCATAGCTTCCACTTGATGTTCTGATCCTAAACACTCTTCTATGTTTTGGTTAGATGTAATCCTTGTTGGACTGGGTGATCTGTCTGGATTTTCTTGCATTTTATTTTTCATGTTATTTCTTTTGCGCTGTGGTCTACCCATGTCAGTGTATGGGCAGGTAGGTGGGTGGAGCAGCCTGGGCTCTAGCTCAATGAGAATCCAAGGCATCCTGGGGCAGTTGCAAGCAGCCTTGGTTTTTGCTCTCTCTTGCCAAAGCCGCCTATCTACTGCCTGACGGGGGTGCCAAAGTTGCCTGAATTCTCACCCAGTAATGCACCAAAGCTGCCTGCCTTTGAGCTTGAAAGGGGACTGAGGTACCGAGCCCTGAAGCTGCCCAAACTCTGGCTGGGAACACTGGGACCTACAAACAGTCTGCACTCTCCCGCCTCAGGGGAGTGGGGGATGGGTGGCGACGGACAGGTAGGGGATGGCACCTGAGCTGGTGCTAGTGAGTCAGTGTGGGCTTGTGTGGCCCTTGCTGTGGGACTGGGCCTGCTGCACGTGCAATTGTAGTTTAGAGGCAGCTGATCCGGGCACAGGATCAGGACACAGCAGAGGCTGGCCGGTGGGCAAGCAATTGGAGCACAGCAGCGGGTATCTGGCAGCCACCTAATCAAAGCAGAGGTGGCCCCCGCGGGTGTGCAAACCGAGCACAGCATGGCGGGTCAGCACGCGTGTGATCAGAGCACAACGGTGGAGGTCCCCATGTGGTCAGCGCAGCAGGCTGGTGGGTGTGCAATGGGCTGGCAGTTGCGCCATTGGAGCACAGCCGCTTAGGGTGTGGGGCTCGGCGGCTATATGGGTGGGGTAGACTACACACCTGAGACGGGATCCGTGATTCCCTGTTTTTCCACACTCTGTGCCCTCCCACTGGCAAGAAGACCCTGATAACCCTTAATTTCTTGCCTTTCTTTCCCCAGTATCTTCAGCGCAGCTAGGCGGTCACCATCTTTCAATTGCTCTTTTAACCAAATCTGTTCTCATTTACAGTGTTTCTGCACTCAGATGGTCCTGAAAAATCTAGCTCCATCTACCTGCATCCGTTGGATTGCCCCTCAAGGTCTGAAACTACAAGAATGGGAACATTAAAGACCTCTCTGTGTCCCCATTTACCAATTGCTCACTTTTTCTGACTTTTCCCACCTTTATTCTCCCCCTCAATGTCTTTATCCAGGAATCAGAGGGTTTCCTCTTGCACTTCACAAATAATATCACCAATACACTTTTGTGGTCCTACAGAAAGGCCTACTGGAGGGCACACCAACTGCCACACCCAACAACCCAATCAGCCCAAAGACGCTATCAATCATCACTCCAACTCCATAATAGTAGTTAGGGCTATGTCTTCAGAGGGTAACAGGATCTCCAAACTGCCTAAATATGGGTAATATGTTAGAGTCTATAAAGACAATTTGGTTCCTTTCCTGATCTCTCTACATTTTTTTTTTTTGATAACTATGATTTTACTAGAAATAGGCCCTTTGAGGAGATCACATTCTTTCCTAGAGAGTTAAGATTTCTTGAAAATTGCCCCTTATCTCATGTACCAGACCCCTTCTCCAGAAACCTGATGGAAGCCAGGGGTGGTGGTTCACGCCTTTATTCCCAGCACTGTGGAGGCAGAGGTAGGTGGATTGCCATGAGTTCAAGGCCACCCTGAGACTACATAGTGAATTCCAGTTCACCCTGGGCTAGAACAAGACTCTACCTCAAAAACAAACAGAAATCTGATGGACCAGCCTTTTCCTTCCCTAAAGGAATTTCCTTTTCCTTACGAATCCCAATCAGAATCACGAGGGGAGTTCCCCTCCTCATCTATGGAGACTTCCTCCTGTCTCACAGGAGCCCTACCTTCCAAGTTATAATAGTGTTTTAAATAAATTTCACCCTCCAATGATATGTGAAATTCATTTGTTGAATTTATAAGACAAGAAACTAGAGGTCACTGACCCAATGCAAGCTGTGTGTGGCCATTGCCTTTTGGCACTTCAGATCCTGTGTTATTACCCACTTATGATCCAAGAGAGGCCCCAGTGCTCTTAAAGACACCCCCAAATTCCTCAATCAATGACAAGGAGGAGGAACAGTCCATATTTTTAAAATATATTTTATTTATTTGAGAGAGAGAGAGAGAATGGGCAAGCCAGGGCCTCCAGCCAATGTAATTGAACCCCGGACCCATACACCCCCTTGTGCAACTGCCTTACATGGTTCCTTGGGGAGTTGAACTAGTGTCCTTATGCTTTTCAGGCAAATGCCTTGTGAAGCTATTTTCCAGTTTTATAATGTGTTATTACTGAGGTGTTTTTTATTTGTTTGTTTGTTTTTTTGACGTAGGGTCTCACTCTGACTCAGGCTGACCTGGAATCCACTATTTAGTCTCAGGGTGGCCTTGATCTCACAGTGAAGTTCTTACCTCTGCCTCCCAAGTGCTGGGATTAAAAGCATGCTACACCTGCCTATTTTGTTGTTTGTATACCATAGATATTAATCCTCTGTTTGATGCATAGCTGGCAAAGATGTTTTGCTATTCTGGAGGCTGCCTCTTGGCTCTATTCACGGTGTCCTTGGCCATACAAAAACTTGTAATTTCATGAGGTTCTAAAGGTTGTTTAGTTGTGTTATTCTGTGAGCAACTGGGCTTCTATTCAGAAAGTATTTTTTCCTATGCCTAGATGTTGAAGTGTTTCTGATACTAATTTCTGTGGCAGTTTCAAAGCTTCAGGTCTGGCATTAAAGTCCTTGATCATTTTGGAGTCAAATTTTGTGCATGGAGAGAAAGAAGGATCTTGTATCATCCATCCACATATAGATATCCAGTTTTCCCAGCACCATTTGTTAAAGAGGCTGTCTTTTCTCCACTGAATACTTTTAGCATTGTTGTCAAAAATCAGATGACTGTAGCTTCCCAGATTTATATATGGATTCTCTATTCAATTGATCTACATGTCTGTTTTGTGCAAGTAACATGCTATTTTTGTTACTATTGCTCTGTAGTTACTCCTCCTTCACATTGTTTTGATTTTGCAGGTCTAGTGTGAGTTTGAAGAATCCAGTTCTCAAATAAATAAATGAACATAATTAAAAATAGGGCTGGAGAGATGATTGAGTACTTAAGGTGATTTTTTCTTTGGTTATGCAGAAGCTTTTTAATGGCCTGAAATGCAATTTGTTCTTTCATATTCCTAGTTAGGTTTATTCCTTGATGCATGTTTTTTTTTTCTGCAATGTTGGGGACAGAACCTAGAACTTCGTACAAGTAATGTGTTTTCATCAACTTTATTAAGAATTTGATGGCTATAATTGCGTGTGGGGGGGGTATTTCTGGATGTTGTAACTCATTGGTTCACATGCCTGTTTTTATGTCATTGTCATATTATTTTTGTTATGATAGCTTTTCAATACATTTTGAAATCATATATTCTTATACATAGAGAATTGCTATTTTGCTCAAGATTACAGTAGATATTTGGAATGTATATGTATTTCAAGATTTCATAGTTCTCTGAAGAATATCATTGGTATTTTGGTGGAAATGCATTTGATCTGTAAAGTGCTTTTGGTAATACAACCATTGTTACAATATTAATTCTGGCAGTCTGTGTATAGGGTAGGTCTTTTTTAGTGTGTTTTTCAGTTTCCTTGGTAAGCTTATTGGAAGGCTCTGGATGTCTTTTTCTTCAGTTCTCTGGACTGAATCCAGGGACACATATACGCCAGGCAAGAGCTCGGCAATTAAACTACATTCTCAATCTGTTTTTGTGTGTTTCTTATTTATTTGTGGCTGTTATGAATAGGATTATTGTCCTGGTTTTTCCTCTATCAGTTTATATAATAAAGCTACTAATTGCATAGTGGCTCAAGGAACTGAGCATGCATGTGCAAGTGCTTCCCCTCTAGACTGGGGGCAGTCCCTTCCTCTTCCCCTCCCAAACCTTCCAGTCCTCTCTCCCTTCTCTGTGCCCCTGCGTCTTCCTCCTCCAAGCACCACTTCAAACCAGGTGGAAGGTAAAAACTTGCATCCAAGTTTCTCCTGTAGTAGGCATATGATCCTCCCTCAAGTAAATGAATGTAAGTAGATAAATAAATAGAGTCCCATCTTAGACTTGTCTTAGCCATATCCCACATGTTCTAGTATGTTGGGTTTATATTTTCATTTGTTTCTAAGGCTCCAAAACTTATAGCAGGTCTCAGTCTTCTTCACAGAGGTTGAATTGCTAATTATGAACAGCTGTCCCCCATGCTTTGCTGTGCACCATCTAATCCACTTCCAGAACTTGTGTCAGATCATAATGGTAGAAAAATACACAGGCTTCTGAATCTCCAAGCTGTAAGGTCAGAAGACAAAGAACCCTTGAAGAGGGCTCCCAGTTGGCCACATATGAACATACCAAGTTCACCAAGCCTTGTCTCACTATGCAGATCTTGGGTTTGCAGATGTTTGAACTGTACGTTTGCTAGAGGATGGATTCTTATTGAGATCGACATGCCTTTCTCCTCTCTCTTTCCACAGAATGTCCTGCTGAGGGCCAGCTTCCCCTACACCCAGTTGTGTTGAGCACTGGGTATTAGGAGGCCTCCATTTCTCTTAAGTCTTAAAATCTTATATTTCTTGTCTTCCGGTTAAGATGGCGGCGTAGGTACCACGCCAAAGCAGCCTAGGGGGGAAAAAGACCAAAAAAACTCAGCAAAATACACACTTTTACTAAAAAGTGAGGTGTATAGGAAATTGAGGCGGCAGCAGAGAAGTAGAAGAGTTCCAGAGCATCCAGAGCCTGCACAGGCGGGAACAGCGGCTCCGGGGCGGCTCGGCCACCCGCCGCAGCCACGGAGCGGCAGAAAGCCGCCGGACTCTCGGCTCGAGCCGCAGGACAAGCCAGGTGCGGGATTTTCCCCCCACACCGCGCTCTCCGCAACTCGGGAAACGTGAGGGGAGAGCGGCAGCGAGCACCGGAGGGAAGAGCAGACCGTGAGGTAGAAGCACACGTGGAACAGCGATACAACCAGAGCAGCCGCGGCTCCCTCCCCTCTCCCACCGCCTGAACCCAGCTCCAGCGAACACAGCAGCGGCCCGGGACCCGGCCACACCAACTTGGGCTGACGGCGGGACCCAAGCAGGAGCAGAGTTCGGCAGCAACTTCAGCGGCTCCAGCGCCGGTACCAGTGGCCCCAACAGCAGCGGACCCAGGAGCGGCAGCTGCGGCAGATCCCGCAGCAGCGGCTTCGGGGCAGCAGCAGCGGCTCAGTTTGCCCCGTAGGAAAAGCAAGTGCCCAGCTCCAGAAATCAGAACAGCAGCCCGACGACCCAGGTAGCAACTTGACTGAGACCACAATCACCCAAGGTAACTGGGATTGCACCAGGGAAGGGTCTCACTTGGACACAATCTGACTTGGATACCTCAACAGACCAGAAATCTAAACCTCTTTGTTGATAGAGGATCTGGTCATTATAATAACTACTCTTGCATACATACTCGGGGCTGTTTTTGATTGAATGTGTACAGTGTTTAGTTAAATTTTAGAATCTACCAGTATTTTATTCCACTCAGCCTGCTTGAATACTCCTATAGCAGGGAAACTCAACCCCTAAGAACATCTTTGTAGATACTCTGAGAGTCTTAAGAGCCACACCTAATACCTTAAGGTCCTACCCTGAAAATATATTACATCAAATCAATTGATACAGCTAAGAATACACAGCTAGCTAGAAAATCCAAGCATTAACTTAATCCAAGATGCAAAAATATATACATTATAACACAAGAAACACTAAAAAGCAAGACGATATAAATCCACCTAAAAGTATTAATGCATCAGAAATGTCCTCCAGTGAGAAAGAGTTAGAGGAAATGCCTGAGAAAGAGTTCAAAAGAATAATTATAAATATGGTCAAAGAGGTCAAAGAACACATGAAAACAATCAAAGAGAAATCAAAGCGGAAATCAAAGCGGAAATCAAATGAATCAAAGAAGAGGCAGGACACCAATTTAATGAAATAAAGAAGGCAATACAAGACATAAATAGGGAAATAGAAATAATAAAGAAAAACCAGTCAGAATTACTAGCAATGAAGAACACAGTTAATGAAATAAAAAACTCTGTAGAAAATCTTACCAGTAGGATGGATGAGGGAGAGGACAGAATATCTAAGCTAGAAGATCAGGTGGCAGACCTAATGCAGTCCAACAAAGAGAAAGACAAACTTATAGAAAAGTATGAGTGGGAATTTCAAGATATTCGGGACACTATGAAAAGATCCAATATAAGAATTCAGGGCATAGTAGAAGGAGAAGAACTCCACTCCAGAGGCATAGTAGGCATCTTCAACAAAATCATAGAGGAAAATTTTCCCCAAATTGGGAAAGAGGTGCCAATACAGATACAGGAAGCCTTTAGAACCCCAGCCAGACAAAACCCAGAAAGAAACTCTCCTCGCAACATTATACTCAAACTTCCAAACACACAAACCAAAGAAAAAATATTGAAAGCAGTTAGAGAGAAAAATCAAGTTACCTACAAAAGCAAGCCCATCAGGATTACAGCAGATTATTCAACACAAACTTTTAAAGCCAGAAGGGCTTGGAGTGATATATTCCAAGTTCTGAAAGATAACAACTGTCAACCAAGGTTACTTTATCCTGCAAAGTTATCCATCCAAATAGATGGAGAAATAAAGACATTCCATGACAAAATCAGGTTAAAGGAGTATCTGAAGACAAAACCAGCTCTACAGAAAATACTTGATAGAATCCTCCATGCTGAACAAAAGGAAAAGCACACATATAAGGAACCTAGAAAAAACCAGCTATACCCAAATACCAGTTAACAGAAGAGAGCACAGGTAGAACAAGTAACACACACACACACACACACACAAATGGCAAACATAAATACACACCTTTCAATAATATCTCTTCATATCAACGGTCTCAATGCCCCAACGAAAAGACATAGATTTGCAGACTGGGTTAAAAAGCAGGATCCTACAATTTGTTGTCTCCAAGAAACTCACCTTTCTACAAAGGATAGACATTATCTTAGGGTGAAAGGATGGAAGACGGTGTTTCAAGCAAATGGGCCTAGAAAACAAGCAGGGGTTGCTATCCTAATATCAGACAGGGTAGACTTTAGTCCGACGTTAGTCAAAAAAGATAAGGAAGGTCACTTTATATTGATTAAGGGCACACTCCAACAGGAGGACATTACAATCCTAAACATATATGCACCTAACATGGCGGCTCCCAAATTCGTCAAACAAACACTATTAGAACTAAGGTCACAGATAACACCAAACACAGTGGTGGTGGGTGACTTTAACACCCCACTCTCATCAATTGACAGGTCATCCAGGGAAAGAATAAACAGAGAGGCATCCGGACTAAATGAGGTCATAGAAGGAATGGACCTAACAGATATATACAGGACATTTCATCCAAAGGCTGCAGAATATACATTCTTTTCAGCAGCACATGGAACATTCTCTAAAATAGACCATATATTAGGACACAAAGCAAATCTTAACAAATTCAGGAAAATTGAAATAATTCCTTGCATTCTATCTGACCACAATGGAATTAAACTACAAATCAGTAGCAAGAAAGGCTATAGAGCATACACAAAATCATGGAAACTAAACAATACACTACTAAATGATGAGTGGGTCAATGAAGAAATCAAAAAGGAAATCAAAAAATTTATAGAGTCAAATGATAATGAGAACACAACATACCAAAATCTCTGGGACACAATGAAGGCAGTTCTAAGAGGTAAATTTATAGCCTTAAGTGCCTATATTAAGAAATTAGAAAGGTCGCAAGTAAACGACCTAATGCTTCGCCTTAAAGCCTTGGAAAAAGAAGAACAAGGCAAACCATAAAGTAGTAGACGGGAAGAAATAATAAAGATTAGGGCAGAAATTAATGAAATAGAAACAAAAAGAACAATCCAAAGAATTAATGAAACAAAGAGTTGGTTCTTTGAAAGGATAAACAAGATTGATAAACCCTTAGCAAATCTGACCAAAAGAAAGAGAGAAGAGACACAAATTAATAAAATCAGAGATGAACAAGGTAACATCACAACAGATTCCAGAGAAATTCAAAAAATTATAGGGACATACTATAAAAGCATATACTCCACAAAGTATGAAAATCTGAAAGAAATGGATGATTTCCTTGATCTATATGACCTACCTAAATTAAATCAAAACGAGATTAATCACTTAAATAGACCTATAACAAACATGGAGATCTGAGCAGTTATCAATAATCTCCCAACTAAAAAAAGCCCAGGCCCGGATGGATTCACTGCTGAATTTTACCAGACTTTTAAGGAAGAGCTAACACCATTGCTTCTTAAGCTTTTCCAGGAAATAGAAAAAGAAGGAATCCTACCAAACTCCTTCTATGAGGCCAGCATCACCCTGATACCAAAACCAGGCAAAGATAGAACAAAAAAAAGAAAATTACAGACCAATCTCCCTCATGAACATAGATGCAAAAATTCTCAACAAAATATTGGCAAACAGAATACAAGAGTATATCAAAAAGATCATTCACCCTGATCAAGTAGGCTTTATCCCAGAGATGCAGGGATGGTTCAACATACGCAAATCTATAAATGTAATACATTACATAAATGGGTTGAAGGACAAAAATCACATGATCATCTCATTAGATGCAGAGAAAGCATTTGACAAAATCCAACATCCCTTCATGATAAAAGTCCTACAGAGACTGGGAATAGAAGGAACATATCTCAATATAATAAAGGCTATTTATGACAAGCCTACAGCCAACATATTACTAAATGGGGAAAAACTGGAAGCTTTTCCACTAAAATCAGGAACAAGACAAGGGTGTCCACTGTCTCCACTTCTATTTAATATAGTTTTGGAAGTCTTAGACATAGCAATAAGGCAAGAGACACACATAAAAGGGATACAAATTGGAAAGGAAGAAATCAAGTTATCATTATTTGCAGATGACATGATTCTATACATAAAGGACCCTAAAGACTCTACTAGCAAGCTGTTAGAGCTGATCAAAACCTACAGCAATGTAGCAGGATACAAAATAAATACACAGAAATCAGTAGCCTTCATATATGCTAACAACAAACACACAGAGGATGAAATCAGAGAATCACTCCCATTCACAATTGCATCAAAAAAAATAAAATACCTTGGAATAAACCTAACCAAGGAAGTAAAGAATCTATACAATGAGAACTTTAAAACACTCAAGCGAGAAATTGCAGAAGACACTAGAAAGTGGAGAAACATCCCTTGTTCCTGGCTTGGAAGAATCAATATCGTGAAAATGGCAATCTTACCTAAAGCAATCTACACATTTAATGCAATCCCTATCAAAATTCCAAAGGCTTTCTTCATGGAAATAGAAAAAACAATCCAAAAATTCATTTGGAATCACAAAAAACCTCGAATATCTAAAATAATACTGAGCAACAAAAAAGAGGCTGGTGGTATCACCATACCTGATTTTAACCTATACTACAGAGGCATAGTAACAAAAACAGCATGGTACTGGCACAAAAACAGACATGTAGATCAGTGGAACAGAATAGAGGACCCAGATGTAAGCCCAAGTAGCTATAGCCACCTGATATTCGATAAAAATGCCAAAAATACTCATTGGAGAAGAGACAGCCTCTTCAGCAAATGGTGTTTTGAAAACTGGATAAATATCTGCAGAAGGATGAAAATAGATTCTTCTCTCTCGCCATGCACAAGAATTAAGTCCAAATGGATTAAAGACCTTAACATCAGACCGGAAACTTTGAAACTGCTAGAGGAAAAAGTAGGGGAAACCCTTCAACATATTGGTCTTGGCAAAGACTTTCTGAATACAACCCCAATTGCTCAGGCAATAAAACCACAGATTAACCACTGGGACCTAATGAAATTACAAAGATTTTGCACCGCAAAGGACACAGTGAAAAAAGCAAAGAGGCAACCTACAGAATGGGAAAAAATCTTCGCCAGCTATATATCTGATAGAGGATTAATATCTAGGATATACAAAGAACTCAAAAAGTTAACCAATAAGGAATCAAACAAGCCAATCAAAAAATGGGCTAAGGAGCTAAATAGAGAGTTCTCAAAGGAAGAAATACGAATGGCATATAAGCACCTAAAAAAATGTTCTACGTCACTAGTCACCAGGGAAATGCAGATTAAAACTACATTGAGATTCCATCTCACTCCTGTCAGATTGGCCACCATCATGAAAACAAATGATCATAAATGTTGGCGGGGATGTGGAAAAAAAGGAACCCTCCTGCACTGCTGGTGGGAATGCAATCTGGTCCAGCCATTGTGGAAAACAGTGTGGAGGTTCCTAAAGCAGCTAGAGATTGATCTACCATATGACCCAGCTATAGCACTCCTAGGCATATATCCAAAGGACTCATCTCATTTCCTTAGAAGTACATGCTCAACCATGTTTATTGCTGCTCAATTTATAATAGCTGGGAAATGGAACCAGCCTAGATGTCCCTCAACAGATGAGTGGATAATGAAGATGTGGTACATTTATACAATGGAGTTCTACTCAGCGGTAAAGAAAAATGAAGTTATGAAATTTGCAGAAAAATGGATGGACCTGGAAAGTATTATACTAAGTCAGGTAACCCAGGCCCAGAAAGCCAAGAGCCACATGTTCTCTCTCATATGGGGATCCTAGCTACAGATGACTGGGCTTCTGTGTGAGAATGAAAATACTTAGTAGCAGAGGCCAGTAAGTTGAAAAGGAGACATAAAGGGTGGAGAAAGGAAGGGAGGAGGATACTTAATAGGTTGATATTGTATATATGTAATTACAATGATTGTAATGGGGAGGTAATATGATTGAGAATGGAATTTCAAACGGGAAAGTGTGGGGGTGGGGAGGGAGGGAATTACCATGGGATATATTTTATAATCATGGAAAATGTTAATAAAAATTAAAAAAAAAACAAATTAACAATAACAAAAAAAATCTTATATTTCTTAATTTTATCTGGTTAATAACTCCCTACTTTGAAACTCTCTCTCTCCCCCCCTCTCTCTCTCTCTCTCTCTCTCTCTCTCTCTCTCTCTCTTTGAGGTAGGATCTCACTTTAGCTCAGTTTTCACTATGTAGTCTCAGGGTGTCTTCAAACACTGAATTACCCATTTTCTAGCAAAAGGACAACAGTAAGTTGGAGAAATTCTAAAGACCAATTCAGGGTGCCTTGCAGGTCCCGTGTGTTCTGTGTCCTGGCAGGACATCTCCACAGGGGCCAATGGCAAGAGGTGCTTGTTAGTCCTGTGGTGGTCCATCCTTGAGATCTCCTACTTCTCCAGTATTGCCTGATAGGCCCTGACCTCTGGGGTGGTCTTGGCATTTATTCTTGGATGCATTTCCTGTACCTAGGTCTTTAGCTTGCATGATTGCTCTGGTCTGATCTGGTCACATAAGGGCCCCACACCTCCTCAGCAACTAGGTGCCACCTCTTAGCATGTACCACAGGAAACATCTTCTAGAAGCTAGACACACATGGTCCCCCTGGCCACCCTCCATGGGATCACTAACAACATTCTCTCTTTAATACACAAGTATCTTCACTGGACATGTGAAAGAAAACTTCTTTTTCCTCATTTCCTCTCAAAAGGTGGGCTGCTGTCCAAGGCTCCTACCAGAATCTACTGCGCTTGGTGATGGTTCCATCAACTATGTGTCCCCTCACCTGAGATCACTTAGCATGGAACACAGTCACTAACTTGTGGTTGGTTTGGAACTGTGCTCCTTCAATGCCTAAATCATGGGCCTATATTGCATGAAAAGATGGTTCTGGTACAGGGTGAAACAGTTGGGGTGGAGCAGCATAGTGGAACCACATGTCAGGGCTTGGGTGTACAGAGCAATTTTCTGGGGTCCTTTCTGATGAAGAGAAGGATAGTATAGTCTTGATAAAATAGGAAATAGCCCAAATATCCCTTACTGGCACCATATGCTATACTTATATGCCAGACAATGAGGCTAACAGATCAGATCCTTTGAATGCTTAAATACAGATATGACATAGATGGCGTAAATGCTTATAATAAATGTGCATATTGTCCGAGGTCGCTACCTACTAACTGAGGTCATGCGTTCGTAAAAATGTTTTAATTTTTATTATTTATTTGTGAGGAAAGAGAGATAGATACAGAGAGAGAGAAAGAGAGAATGGGCACATCAAGTCCTCTTGCCACTTCTAAATAAACTCCAGACACATGCACTTCTTTGGGCATCTGGCTTAATGGCGGTACTGGGGAATCAAACCCAGGCTGTCAGGTTTTACAAGCAAGCACCTTTAACTGCTGAACCATCTTTCCAGCCCTGATGTCATGAACTCTTGATTAGTGTTTATGCTGTTTTAGGAGTAAGTGTCTGTTACTGGTGTCTCCACTGCTGGTATGGCATAAAGGCTAGGGCTCAGTCCTCAGTATAAGAAAGTAACCATATAACATGCTATCCACAACCCAGGAAACAACACAGAAGAGGGAATGAAAAGAAAACAAAAACTGGAAGGAAACATTGACCCTAGGGAACAGGGTCCCCTAAATTCTAGCCAAATAACAGCATTTTTAGAAGGACATCAATTAGTTGTTCTGTGCATGACAAATAGTAACAAAACAGAGCTATCCTTACCATTGGCTGACAGTGTGTCATTCTGAAAGCTCTGAAATTTCTGGGGAGGATAAAGGTGGAGTATAGGCAATTGCATAAATCATTTCTAGGCCTTGTTTGCTTTTGCCATCATCTGGGCACTGCATAAATTTAGAGTTTTAGAAAATCAGAGCTTGGTAATCAGAAGGTGACGACTTCGCTGAGGGCAGCAGCCAATACAATGCTCGATAACTTCTAATAAACTCATTTACTTGTCAAACTTGATTTGAGCCATTCTTTGGTCAAAGTATTGTCCTACCTCAGAGATGGGCATTTCTTCTATGTCTCCCTGGGAAATTCATACAACATGACTTTTCCCCTATCGTCTCCAGATCTGCTGGTTCTCAGGTCAGTGACAAGGCCAAGAAAATCATTGAGAGAAGATGTCATATATAAACTCTGACTTGGAACTCAGAGGCAAGTGAAAGAACTAGATTAGAAAATCCCTGGTGCTGTCAATGCTGTGCTCAAAGATGGGCTCATGCTGCCTCTGGATATAGTAATACTATTTACATCTCTGAATAATGCATGGAGAGAGGTACATGACCCACAGCCCAGCAATTTTGTACCAAATCAGTGGAAATGAGGACCTGCCACAGCTTAAAGAAGTGCTGGGCTACACTTTCACCTCACTGTGGGGCAATGTCACATCCTAGATCATAAAGTATTGGCAAAGAAAATATTATCTTTGCAGGGAACTTAGATGGAAATTTTAGTTTGCTTAAAGGGAAATTTAGGTGTCACTACTGAATTAAATCCTTATGGATCTTGAGAAACAAAAGCAAATGGGAATCACACAAAGAGAAAGGTTGTGATCAAAATAGTAGCTGTTTTGGGTGATGACATTCTACTCGTCCTATACGTTCCCTGTGTTTCAAGGGCCACATAATACCTTTGTGGCCTGAAATGGGCACACTTTCAATTAAATAAGCTCAGGGTGGTTCTTCTATCACCTCAAGAAGTATTAGCTCCTACCATTGTCACCAGACCACTCATTCATAGGCTTATAACTTTGAGACTAGGGGAGATGGTAGATGTGATCATAAAAGGGCAACATGAGGGATCGTTCTGTTGTTGGAGCTATTTGACATTGTGACTGTGTGGTAGACAGAGGGTAATAAATCCTCTCCTACATTCCGAATAAACCAGTAAAATATTGACAGTGATTGAAGTTGTAAAAATCATAGATTTTTAAAAATGTCTTTCTACTTTTTGTACATATGTAGATATTTACATAATAAAAAGCTTTTACAGTTAAAAATTACTGATTGGGCCTGGAGATATAACTCAGCAGTTAACGTACTTGTCTGCAAAGCCTAATGACCTGGGTTCCATTTGCCAGTTCCCATATAAAGCCAGATGCACAGAGTGGTACATATGCATCTCGAGTTCATTTGCAGTGGCTGGAGACCCTGAGGTGCCCATTCTCTCTCTCTCTCTTTCACTCTCTCACACACAAAAACATACACACACACACATACAGACACACACACACACGCGCGCGCGCACGCACACACACACACACACACACACACACACACACACATACACACACAGTCTTTTGGGTAAGGCACACAGGAATGGAGGTAGGCCACTCTAAAGAAGGTCGGGGTCTCAAAGCACAATAAGTCCAAGTTAGGAAAGACCCCTCATAGTCAGAAGTAAAGCATAAAGAAACTGAGGAAAGATGGGAAACAGACACCACTGGAATGGCCATCAATTATGGGTTAGCTATTATTCCAACTGGTATCACCTGGAGACCAAGCTGAGTGCCTTCAAGCAGAGTGACCTTCCCCATTCCCAAATGAGTTGGACATGGACCTCAAGACCACTTTTCATTTCCCACAAATGGTGGGAGATTGTGGATGGGGGAGTTCAGGGAAGGCTGAAGACACAAAGCGCCAACGTTGAATCATAGGTAGAGCACAAGACCCCTGTGAAATTCAAGGTTCTCACTGACCTCCAAGAGCAGGTGCAAGGCTGAGCTCACCAGTCTTGTCAGCAATCATTCCTGGTCCATATCAGACAGGCCTATGCTTTTCATATTCACTTTGTAAGGGGGAGAACCACACTCAAGCAAAATATCTAGGGAAGAAACTCAGAAATCTGTGTGGAACAGGAGACACACTATTTTCCTCACAGAGATGAGAGATGACTCCCACCTGGCCTCTGGGATCTGAGGGAGATTGGCTAGGAATACTTAAGGGAATTGATCAGATGGAATGTGAACGGCAACTGACAGTCTATGGAGATGTCTGTCACCAAGACAGAGAGCTAACATTCAAGGCAGGATGAGCATATGCAGAATTTTGAAAGGGTTGCTGTTTGGAAGCAGCTGAAAGCCACAGAGACAGAGAACTCCACACATTTGGCCCCATGGTACTAGCCTTAGCCCTGAGGCTCTGTGACTTCAGGGGTTTCATTATAGCAGTCCTCCTAATTGTACAAAGGGATGCCAATTATAAGAATTCAAGAAGGAAAACAATCAGCCTCTAATGAATTGTACAGGATATTTAAAACTTCTACAAAGTAGTTCATTTGGGAACCATTAGAAGGATTTTTTCTCAACAATTGCTGAATGACTGTGTTAATTTTTTTCTGCTTATAAATGTGACACATGTTCACTATAAACTTATTTAAAGCTTAGAACATGACTATATATTATAAGCATCCAATAAATATTATTGTTTTACTATTTTAATAGGGTTAGGGACTGAGGCATTTATCCAGTGACTATGGGCCAAACTGGTGTTTGAGTGTGTCCATGGCTATAAAGACAGGGAAGGGACAGGTAAATGAAACTGTGCTGAGAGCTGGAGGGACACAGAAGCGGCTATCCCAGGATCTTGGATTCAGAATATCAGAACCCAAATACTCAGTGTGGCCTGCGGTGCGAAAAACTGTATGGAAGTACAAACGTCCCATAACTACAGATGATGGTCACCAGAAGGGATTCCAGATGTGTACAGACAACAAAGGGAAGAGAGTGATAGCAAAGCTTTTCACTGTTACCCAGCCCAGCTTCTTCTTTCCCCTTAACAGCTTAATCTGGATAGATCCCAGGTACTACAACACCTGTAGGTCCTTTTGACAGCACTGTTCTTCACAGTCCTGGGCACTAGATTAGGGTTAGGAGGTGGAACTTGGAATTAACATTAGGATCAGCTTGGTTAGGGTGGGAAGAAGAGAGGCATCTGTTTTGGCATCTACTTACCATAGTTGTTGAAGCAATTATAGCTGTCTAGGCCTGAGTGGGTCTCCAGAGAAATCAGAGAAGAAAACAATATCTCAGCATCTATCCATACCTGGAGGCGATGGACCAGGGGACAGGGGGCTTGAGGGATCCTGGCCAACAGGCTTGCCTCCCACCCCGGCTGCACCAGTTTCTCCCCCCACCCTCACCTGAGGGGATCCCAGCTTTGACGAGTCAGGTTTGAGCTAGTAGACAATTCAGGTTCCACCCAAGGCTCCAGGCAGCAGCACTCCTCCCAGGAACAGTACAAGAAGGACCATGTAGGGGAATGTAGCAGTGAAGTACACGATCTGGGGGACCAGGCTGCTCAGAGGGGCTCTGCCCTCTGCGCCCCTTTAGAGGCCCCCAGATAAAGCTCGGCTGCCAGCTCCCAGTGCTGCTGTGATCTGAGCACATGGGCCACAGTCTCGTGGTACTGCAGGCATGCTCAGAGCCCTGAAGCAAGGGCAGCCAGTGACCCCTATTCTGCTCCTGGGCCAGAGACACCATCTCACTGGGAAAGTAGGGGCAAAGCTTGGGCCCAGACAGCCCCCAGCAAGAACTACCCAGTTACAGAGGGAGGGCAGAGACAGGGCTGTGGTATTCTCTTCCAGGTGATGGCCTGCAAGATGCTGGGCAAGAAAGAGGTCTATGGGGAGTGGGTGAGCCTGTGTGAGCCAGAGTAACTCATGCTTACACCACATACAAGACATGTCCATGTGGGGGTGAAGGTGTGGAACAAGTGGGGCGTATGGGCAGGGAGAGTCTGTATTGTAATGTGATATGAGCCGAAAAGCTCCTCTTCAGAGCCCTGTGGCCCCTGTTGTGGGCTGTTTTTCGTGGACAAGTTTGGTCCTTTGCAACTGGGGACATTCTTTATGCACAAGAGATTTTCATTTTCATTTATTTTTAACTTTTTAAAATTGACAGATTCAACAATTATAGACAATAATCTATGAAAATTCCTTCCCTGCCCCAACTTCTCCCTCACAAATTTACCTTCCATCATATCCCCTACCCCAACTTCTCCCCTTAAAAATTTGCAACTGGGGATTTTAACTGAGCCAGGCAGAAACAAGATAAAGATGGACAAGGCTGGAATTGTGGCTCATTGTGGGTAGGGAGGGAGGGAGAGAGAGGAGAAAGAGGAGAGAGAGAGAGAGGGAGAGAGAGAGAGAGATGGAGGGAGGGAGAAAGACAGTGATGGAGAAAGAGTAGAGAGAGAGGGAGGGATGAAGGTACAGAGAGAGAGAGAGAGAGAGGAGAAACAGAATGGATATGGGCATGCCAGTGTCTCTTGCCACTCTAAACAAACTCCAGTGTATGTTCCACTTTATGCATCTTGTTTTACATTGGTACTAGGGAATCAAACATGGACCATCAATCTTTGGAAGTAAGCACCTTTAACTGTTGAACCATCTCTCCAGCCCCCCAAAAAAGTATTTTAATCAAGAAAAGTCAGAAGCAACACTGTGTTAGTATGGTTGAGATAGTGTTATAGTTGAAATTTGATTCTCATTGTAACAATTGCGAGATGGTGAAAACTTTGAGTTCATTAGAATGGTGAGGGAGAGTAATGCCTAGAGAGAGTGGATTGATTTTTATAAGAGTGGGTTCCTGTGAAGTTGTAAATTGTTTTGTCTTCTGTAAGAACCTGCTTCCTTCTTCATGGTACAGTTCCACAGCCCTTGCCACATATAGTCAGTCACCTGATCTTGGCTTTCAGACAGCATCCTTTCCTTTGTATTCACATAGGGAGGGAGGAAGGAAGGAAGAGAGAGAAGGAGATGCGCATAGAAAGAGATTCTTATAATGATTGAGATGGGGAGGTGATATGATGGAGAATTGAATTTCAAAGGGGAAAGTGGGGGGGGGAGGGAATTACCATAGGATATTTTTTTATAATCATGGAAAATGCTAATAAAAATTAAAAAATAAAAAAGGGAAAAAAAGAAACAGATTCTTCTTATAAGTTCTCTAGTGTTTATAAGTAGTGATCATTTTAGGATTAGATCTTCTTAATTTTAATCTGTCCCTACATTCTTGTCACAGGCAACACTTTTTTCCCCATGGTGACCAGAACAGACGCCTATTCACCCCAGATAGGGCTCCAACAACAGATCTATTTTGCACCCAAAACCATTTTGGTGAGCCAATGAGCTTATTGGGGTTTCTTACAGAGCGGAGTATGGTGTTGCTTATAGGAGCACTGGGTGACTCAAAGGCACGTGCATTGTGGAAAAGCTCATCCCAGCAGAAGTGAACACTCATGAAGCTGTCTCTTAAGCACACTGCAGGACTTGCATGTAGATTGGCTGTTCCAAGAGTCTCCTCCCAACACACTTCTTTCCCTTTATGTCAATTTAAGGAAGGGGTCTTGCAACCATTTCCCAGTCTTGTGGGTGTCCTGAGCTTCTCTCCTTCCCTAGGAGGGAAGGTTTTAATTGCTCCACAACACTGGTCCAAGTCTACCCTTAAACAGCTTTTTACCACTCCTATAATCTTGGGGAGTCATGGTGTGACTTTAGTTTCATCTTTCCCATACTTGTCCTACTCAGTTTCCAGAGACTTCCTCCTTAATTCAGTATGGAATATTTCAATTTGGAGGAATTTGCTATACAACAATACCATACTTTCAAATATACTTACATTGAATACTAAGGCTTTACTATATGATTTGGAGTTGTGGCAAACTTTGAACCATAGCCGGCATATAGTAAAAATAATCCATGTGCTAAAAAATACATCATAAGGAGAATTAGAAAATAGTCTGGATTAAATGAACATGAAATCACAATATACCAAAATATAGGGAATGAAGCTAGAGCAATGTTGGGGGTGGGGGATTCATAGATTTAAGAGTTTAGCCAGGCATGGTGGCACACATCTTTAATCCCAGCACTCGAGAGGCAGACGTAGGAGGTAAACAGTGACTTCAATGCCATCCTGAAACTATATCGTAAAGTCTAGGTCAGCCTCAGCTAGAGTGAGACCCTACCTCAAAAAGAAAATAAAAAAAAGAGTTTAGGAGCAAGGGAGATGACTCCGCCATTTAGAAGTCACCTGATCTTGGCTTTCAGACAGCATCCTTGCTGTGAGGACCTGTGTTTAATTCCCAGCACCAGGAGTGATGTACGTGCTTGAAATCCCAATGTTGGGAGGAGAAGGGTACATTTCTTGGGACTACAGGTAATCTTGATGATTTGGTGAGTTTTAGACCAATGAGAGACCCTGTCTCAAATAAGATGGGGAGTGCCAGAGAAATGACACCCAAGGTTGTTCTGTAGCCTCCACATGCACATACACACTTGAGCATATGTACTTGCAAACACATGAACATCCACACACATATAACACTTTTCAAAAGAATATATAGGGCTGGAGAGATGGCTTAGCGGCTAAGCGCTTGCCTGTGAAGCCTAAGGTCCCCGGTTCGAGGCTCGGTTCCCTAGGTCCCACGTTAGCCAGATGCACGAGGGGGCGCATGCATCTGGAGTTCGTTTGCAGAGGCTGGAAGCCCTGTCGCGCCCATTCTCTCTCTCCCTCTATCTGTCTTTCTCTCTGTGTCCTTCGCTCTCAAATAAATAAATAAAATGTTAAAAAAAAAACAATATATAATGAGGGCTGGAGAGATGGGTTAGCACCCTAGGCACTTGCCTGCAAAGCTAAAGGACCCAGGTTTGATTATTCAGGACCCATGTAAGCTAAAAGCACAAGGTGATACATATGTCTATGTTTGTTTCCAGTAGCTTGATGTCCCGGCATGCCTTTTTTTCTCTCCCTTTCTCCCTCTCCCTCCTTCCCTCCCTGTGTCTTTCCCTGCCTTCTCAAATTAATAATTAAAAATAAAAATAAAAAGAATATATAGCTGGGCATGGTGGTGCACACCTTTAATCCCAGCACTTGGGAGGCCGTGTGTTTGAGGCCACCCTGAGACTCCATTGTGAATTCCAGGTCAGCCTGGGCTAGAGTGAGACCCTGCCTCGAAAAAAAAAAAAAAAAAGAATATATAGGGGGAAGAAAAAATGGAAGATTAGATATAACCAGCACTTCACTGCATCTTCCTGAAACACAACAAGAAAAGGGAAAAGTGAAATGAGATGGATAGTGTTGCAGTCTGGTTTGCATTGCAGGTAGAAATCACCCAACCAAGAGTAGCTTCTGGGAAAAAGAGGTTTATTTTGGCTTACAGGCTCGAGGGGAAGCTTCACGATGGCAGGGGAAAACGATGACATGAGCAGAGGGTGGACATCACCCCCTGGCCAACATAAGATGGACCATAGCAACAGGAGAGTGTGCCAAACACTGGCATGGGGAAACTGGCTATAAAGCCCATAAGCCCGCCCCCAACAATACACTCCCTCCAGGAGGCGTTAATTCCCAAATATCCATCAGCTGGGAACCTAGTATTCAGAACACCTAAGTTTATGGGGGACACCTGAATCAAAACATCACATTCCGCCCCTGGCCCCCATAAACTGATATCCATACATGATGTAAAATACAATGCATTCAGTCTGACTTTAAAAGTCCCCATAGTTTTTATCAATCTCAATGATGTTCATACATCCCCATAGTTCAAGATCTTTTAACTGAGCCATAATACCAAAATATAACCTCAAAAAACCCATAATGGCACAGAATAAATATTCACACTGCAAAAGATTGCATTGGGCATAGCAAAGAAACACTCAACCAATACAAGATTTAAAACAATCAGGGCAAACATCAAATTCTGTAGCTTCAAGTCCAACAACTCTAGCCAGTGACAAATCTTCAAGTCTGATAATTCTAACCAGCAACGAGTCTCTGGCATTCCAATTCCGCCCCTCCAGCTAGGCTACTCACAGTCCTGGGAAACTTCATCGGGGCCGGCAGCTCCTCGGCAGCCATCTCATGGTCCCAGCATCTCCACTGGATCTCTACTGCAAGCCACGGTTCATCCTCATGGCCCCATGGGGTGTCTATGCAGGCAACCAACAAACCTGCTTCACACTGTCCATGGCCATTTCCAAAACACAAGACCGTGTTGCAAACTCAATGACCCTCTTTCCAGCATTTCTTATACTCCAGGATACTAGGTAGGGTGCCAATTTGTTAATCCAGGGGGGAATAAAACAGACTTTGAAGAACAGGATACTCCTTGAGCACTGAGGCCCCTTCATAAGAGTTGACATTCTTTCTGTTGCCCCAGCACAGGTTAGCTAGCCCAGTCTCAAAGGTTGTAATCTCTCAGTTGCAGCTGAATGGGAAACAGTTCACCCAAAGATTTTTCTTTCTGTGCCATATCCCTCTGCACACACCAGTTCATTTCTACGCAAAGCAACCCTGCACAACTTCTCAGGACACGGGCATAAGAGCAAGCTTCTCATACAAACTGCTAGCCCAGTCCAAGCAAAACTCTTTCTCACCCTCATAAGCCAAACCTCACAGTCCATAGTTCTTACTGCATTCAGGTCTTGCAGCTCAGACCAGAATAGTCTATCAAGCTGTACTTACAGAACTGCAAGGCATCTCTTAGGCCAAGGTTTCAAATCCTCTCACATTCCTCTTGAAAATCAGCTCCAAAAGGCCAAAGCCACATAGTTAGGTGTCTAGCAGCAATCCCACTCCTCGGTACCAATTTACTGTTGCAGTCTGGTTCGCAGTGCTGGTAGAAATCACCCAACCAAGAGTAGCTTCTGGGAAAAAGAGGTTTATTTTGGCTTACAGGCTCGAGGGGAAGCTTCACGATGGCAGGGGAAAACGATGACATGAGCAGAGGGTGGACATCACCCCCTGGCCAACATAAGATGGACCATAGCAACAGGAGAGTGTGCCAAACACTGGCATGGGGAAACTGGCTATAATGCCAATAAGACGGCCCCAACAATACACTCCCTCCAGGAGGCGTTAATTCCCAAATATCCATCAGCTGGGAACCTAGTATTCAGAACACCTAAGTTTATGGGGGACACCCGAATCAAACCACCACAGATAGTCATGGAACTGCAGCAATAAACAATAGACAGAAGCCAGGTGAAATACAAACATGTACAACTTCAGATTTGGAAAGGAATAAAGGTGCTAAAACATATGGAAGGGAGGGGGATGAGTTCCATCTAAGCAGAATTGATAGCAGCAGAGCAACGCCTCAGTAAATTATACAAGCATGCAATCTGGTACTCCACAAAAATAGAGTTTAGGATGGAGAACTGTGAGATGAGTAGCAAGCAAACACTAGAGAAGAGGGTCCTGTTCTCTCAATTTGCTCTCTGGTGCTGTGGTAGGCAATCATCATAAGATGAGGGGTTTCCTGTCAAACTGTACATCTGGAGGGAATGGAGGTCCAAGTTAGTTTAGATTTCTAAATTCCAAGTCTTCTCCTCATTCCTGACTGAGCAAACAACCATCCCAAGTCAGTTTGACCCCAGAAAACTGGTTAAGATTTGGGCGTACACTCAAAGAAATGGGTCTACATGGTTGGAAGTGGTGGCTTTGCTAACAGGTGAAGCAGAGGGTGCATCCTTTTGGAAACAGAGGCCTGTTCTTGAAAAACAGGAGCAAGACCAGCTATATCAACACACTGCTGCCTCATTTATATATTAAGTCTTTCTCCAGCAGAGACTCCTAATGGTGGCTCAAAGAGTATGTACTTTTTGGACTGAGTAGAAAAGAACAAATAGTACTGGAGAAATGGATTAGCACTAAGGACCCAGGTTCAATCCCCAAATCCCAGGTAAGCCAGAGGCACAAGGCAATACATGCATCTCGAATTCTTTTGCAGTGGCTTGAGGCCCTGGTGCACTGATTCTCTCTCTACTTGCCCCCTCTCTCAAATAAATAAATAAATAAATAAATAAATAAATAAATAAATAAATAAATAAAAATATATAAAAAAGAAAAGACTAAATGACGCTCACATGAATTTCACACCCTTTCACTAGTGGTGTGTAAGCAGTGTTCTCATAGCCTTGCCAAACATTGGAGCATGTCAAATAATTACATCAGTCCTACATTGAGTTCTCCTTGGAATTGCTGAACAAATCCTAAAAGCAAGAGTCCTGAGGATCAAACTGTTGGCAAGTATCCTCACAGTATGTTAGAAGAACACTCAAGTCTATGTTCAGGAAATAAAAAACTGTTCAGCCCTTGCAATGAAATTCACAATATGTGCTATTCAGTCTGAAATTTCTAAGCAGTTAAGTAAGCAGGGCAACCATACCTATGATGTATAGAGAAATCAGGTGGTACAAAGGTGTTCAGAGTGGTTCATTAAAACTGTTTTTATCTATATAAGAAAAATCTGATGCAGGGTTGTGCCTTTTTCACAAAAAGTATTATAGAGAGGGAGAGAGAGAGAAGAGAGACAGAGAGAGAATTGGAGCACCAGGGCCTCAGCCACTGCAATCAAACTCCAGACGCTTGCACCCCAATGGGGATGTGCGATCTTGAGCTTGACTCAACTTTGTGAGTTGGCCTTGTGGGACCTGGAGTGTCAAACATGGGTCCATAGGCTTCCTCAGCAAGCACCTTAATGGCTAAGCTATCTCTTCAGCCCATTATTCTATCTTTAACACTTAAGTGCCATTTTAGCAGGACATCTTGACCTCACTCTGCTCTTGTCCTTTAATTACTTTCTTTTTTGTTGTTTGTTTTGTTTTTATCTTCCTCTTTTCTCCATACCTTTTCCATTTACTTTTTTCCTCTCTCAAAGAACATAGTCTCATCTGGTTTACAAAGTCTCTGTGTCTCAGCCTCCTGACAGATGGGACTATTATATACTATCTAACAGCATATCTTTACCTCCCCCATTCAATACAACTTTAGGCAAAATCCCTTCATTCTTTTCCCTTTTTTTTTTTTTTTTTGCTCCTACTGTTCTTTTTCTACTAATTTTGCTCTCCTTCACTTTCTCTATAGCACCCCAATTCTAATCACTAATCTTAATGGATTATGCCTTCTTTCCATTTATGTCCATAATAAGTAATATAATAATGCACATAATACTATCAATGACCCTTTACTCCTTAAAATGATCAGGGTTTAAGGAGTACTTTGGTTTATAGTAGACTATTACTCAGTTTTCAAAGTTGGTCTACCACTAGATAGATAGTAACTATTGTCACAAGCAGTATTTTACTCAGAGGAGAGGGGTGAGGATAGAGGCTAGTACTCTGAAGATGCATCTATCAGAGGAAAATGATACCTCAGCACTCTGGCAATGTAGTTCCCCCAAAGCATTGCAAACATTTCCAATGAAAGAAGAAAGGTGAAGTAAATTTTGGAAACTCAACTAATGATCTAACTCCTGATGGGCTAATCTCATAACAAATAATGTGAAAAAACAAGACAATGTATTTTCTCCAAAATGTACCAACCTTAGAATGGTGGCTACTGATGAGAGAGACTTGGATACAATTTCAGACTTCACGTAAAAATAATTATGAGAAATAAGTTTAAATAAATGAAAAAAATTTCAAGAGAAAACAATCAACTGAAATAAATATTGATATCAATGGAAGATATGAAAATGGAGTTTAATAAAAAGATAGAAATACTGAATAAAAACCAAAGTGAAATATTGCTTGGAATAAAAAACAGAGTAAATTACAAAATTGCCTTGATATCCATGTCCTCACAGTGCCTGACACTATCTACACAAGACCAGCATAAGAGGAGGAAAAGATCATGACATCAAAATAAAAGAGAGACTGATTGAGATGGGGAGGGGATATGAGGGAGAATGGAGTTTCAAAGGGGAAAGTGGGGGGAGAGAGGGTTTTACCATGGGATGTTATTTATAATCATGGAAGTTGTTAATAAAATTTTGAAAAAATAGAGTCAATTTAATAAAATGTTTGTTTGAAAGCTTTGTGCCTAGAATGGATCATGGGGAGAACAGAATATCAATGCTTGGAGACAAGGTAGAGTACTTGGTACATTGTCAAGGGGACAATGATAAATTAAAAGAAAACATATGAAGAAAATAGGTAAGACCATTGAGAAACTGTGAAAAGTCCAAATCTACAAATTATGGACCCAGAAGAACTCCATGCAAAATATATAGAAAAATAATCTCCATACAAACATATCAGAAAATCCCCCAAATATAGAGGAAGAGATGTATATGTAGGGACAAGATGCATATGGAATATCAAATAGACAAGAGCAGAAAAGGAACTCCACATGTCAAATTATAATTAAAACACTAAATACATAGGACAAAGAGGGTGTCGACAGCTTCAAAAGAGAAACACCAAGCCACATATAAAGGTAGGTCCATCAGAATAACAACTCTATGTATGTGTGTAGAAGGAGGAGGAGGAAGATGGCAAATCCATCAGTCATAGTTGAAGGAGAAAGAAAACTTAAAATAATAAAGCAGGCTAAAGGATTTTATGGCCTCTAAGCCATATCTAGATAAAATACTGGAATGAATATTTCAGACTGACAAAAGGGATCAACATCCAAGTGGCTCCAGGGAAAAACAAATTCCCTATTTCTTCATAATCAAATTTCTGGAGGGACTGGAAATAGACGAAACATATCTCATCATAATAAATGCTATAAAAAACAAACCTATAGCCAACATCATGATAAGCAGGGAAAAATTAAAACATTCCTACTAAGATCAGGAACAAGAGGAGGTTGTCCATTCTCTCCATTTCTATTCAATATAGATCTTAGCTATAACAATTAGAGAAGAAAGAGATAGTGTTGCTTACTTGCAGATGATATGATTCTAAACATAAGGGACCCTAAAGAAGTCACCAGAAAACTCTTAGATCTGATAAAACAAAGAGGTAGGATACAATATTAACATTACAAAGCTCAGTAGTTTTCCTACATCTTAATGATAAACAACATGGGAAAACAAGCAGAGAAAAAAATCCCATTCACAGCAGTCTCAAGAAAATTGGAATAAACCTAATCAAGGAAGTGAATACTAAAGAAAGTAACTGATAATAATTGGAAGATGGGAAGACTGCACATGATTATAGATTGTAAGAAGAATTAATCTTGTGAAAATACCCATTTTAGCAAAATCAATTTACTGATTCAATGAAACCTTAATCAAAATTCCAGTGCCATTCTTCATTAGTCAAATAAACAATCTTAAAATTCATATGGACTCAGAAAGGCCTTAAATAACCAAAGAAACACTGAGCAAAATGTGTAATGTTGATTGTATCATCATATCTGTTTGCAAGTTATACTGCAGAGCCACAATAAGAAAAATAACATGATACTAGAACACAAACATACACATGATCCATGGAATAGAACACAGGACCTAGATAGCAGACATATAAGCTCACACATATACAGCCACCTGACATTGGATAAAGATTCCAAATATACACCCTGGAGAAAACATAACTTCTTCAACAAATGACACTGGGAAAAATAGGATAGCTGCATGCAGAAGTATGGAACTAGATCATTATTTCTCATCCTACATAGAAAAAGGGCCACAATTTATGACCTAAATCTCTGAATTTTTTAAAGGAAAAAACAGGTGCTGCACTATAAGATACAGGCATAGGTAAAGTATTTCTGAGTGTGAATGTAGTCATTCAAAAATAATGTAAAAAAAATTAACAAATGGGATATCATGAAATCAAAAACTACCACAAAGGAAACTGTCAGTCAAGTGAAGAAATAGGCTAGAAAATGGGAGAAAAAAAACAAACAAACCTCAGCTATATACCTTACAGGATTAACCTGTAGCACATAATACAAAGAACTAGATAAATTAAACAATAAAAAAATAAACAACTCTATCATACATAGCTTATACAAGTGAACAGAGACATCTCAAAAGAAGTAAAACAAGTGGTTAAAAAATATTTTTACAAGCGTTCAACATCCTGAGCCATTGGGGCAAATGTAAATTAAAAGTAGTTTGAGATGCCAGATAGATGACTCAGTGGTGTGGATGCTTGCTTGCAAAGCCTAATGGCATCAATTTGATTCCCTAGTACTGACATTGAGCCTGATGCACAGAATGGCACATGCATCTGAAGTTTACTTGCCATGGCAAGAAGATCTGGGACACCCGTTCTTTTATTCTGTCTCTTTGCTTACAAATAATTCAAAACATCATTAAAACTTCTTTGGGAGGGCTGGAGAGATGGCTTAGCGGTCAAGCGCTTGCCTGTGAAGCCTAAGGACCCCGGTTCAAGGCTCGGTTCCCCAGGTCCCACGTTAGCCAGATGCACAAGGGGGCGCACGCGTCTGGAGTTCGTTTGCAGAGGCAGGAAGCCCTGGCGCGCCCATTCTCTCTCTCTCCATCTGTCTTTCTCTCTGTGTCTGTCACTCTCAAATAAATAAATAATTTAAAAAAATAAACTTCTTTGGGAGTCTATCTTATGCCATTCAGAATAGTTATCACCAAGGAAACAAATTCATAGTTTGCAATATCCCCTGCTTATTCACACTGTTGGTGGCCATTATCCCCCAAAGCAGCTCCCATAGCACTTTCCAGGACTGTGGGGGCAAGCAAGTAAGGAGCTGGCTTCCTTTAAGTTCCAGTATGACCTCTCCTTATATGGTGCCATCAGCCTGTGGTGCCTTCCTCAATAGGGTCTTACAATTTAGCTTTGATGTATAACCAAGTGCTCTGGGATTACCCTACATTGTTTGGGGGATCTCATGGGTCTCCTCAACCAACAGCTCAATGTTGGTTGTAATCCAGTTCTGACAGTGAGAATTACAAGCCAGAGCCCATGATTTTAAGATTAGGATTTCTCCATCTCCTCTCGGGTCCTTCTGTTTGACAAGATGTACACATCTGTGCATAATGGCACGCAGTCTATGCAGGTAATCAATGTCCCCGTGTTTGGATAAGAGTCTCATTCATTGGGAGATAACTCATACCTGCTACTGAGAACCAAGCCGAATTAGATGGATATGATTGTCATAGACTCCAGAGAGCAGCTTCCACTGGTATTTGGCCAAGATGAGTGGCTGTGCACATCAAATGTCTTTTAAATAGCTATGCACATCTTTTTTAATCTATGGGTTTTCTATTATAGATAGCAGCAAAATAGCAGAAAGAACCAAGATCTGCTCATACAATAAGAAAAATTAGATGACCACCTAGCATGAGATGGGCCACCTGTAGCACATCTTCCAAGGCCCAGGGACATCACAGAGGAAGCGGATATTTAAACATGAGTGCTTCTCTAACTGATAAGCTGATAGCCTACTGCAGGCAGGTGGCGATAGATACTTAAGACATCCAAAACTCTCTAAAGCAGAAACTCAGGGGCTTCAGAGAGCTCAACAATAAATCAGACTTGTAACATACCTGCCAAGGCTCAGGGAACATTGCAGAAGATTGTATGAATCACAACTTGGGAAGGAGTATCCTGAGGCATTGCTTTAACTACCCTTAGAGAATAGCTGATGTATTCTTAACTCCATGGTAAATACCATAATCCTCAGTGGAATGTGGGTGGAGGAGAGGGGATATAAGGGCATAACACAAAGGGAAGGGGACTAACAATTAATCCATAGATTATGGCTACTGTTAGCCTTGATCACAAAGGTTTCTTTTTTTTAGAGGTTAGTGCTGAGATGCATGGTTATAAAAAGTACTGAAAATAAATGACTATTATGTGCTCCACCATAAAGAGGACATCTATATCACCTATTTTATCTATATCTTATCACAGAAGAGGGAGTGTAAAGAATGTAAGAAATGATGGATAGGGACTCTTGCTATGTAATGCTGTCTTTAGGACATGATGTGGCCATTAAACTTAGGAACCCACAACAGCTATTTTTTTTCCTGCACAAAATGGGGTCTGTTAAAATTCCATCATGGGGAATGGAGAGGTGACTTCACAGTTAAGGTGCTTGCCTACAAAGTCTCAGCATCCAGGATCAATTCCCTAGTACTCACATAAACCAGATGCACAAGGTGACATATACATCTTGAGTTCACTTGTAGTGGCTAGAGGCTCTGGCACACCCTTCTTTCACCGCTCTCTCTCAAATCAATAAATGATTTTTTAAAAAAAATTCATCATGGACAGGGGATGGATTCATGAGACCCACTCCTTCCACAGGAGCCATCGGCAATAAATGGTTGCTCGGGGAGGGACAGTCATATTCTTCAGTGGTGTAGCTACTGGTGATTTGCCCCCTTCTATGCTCATGCATCCAATAGTAATTCAACTGAATGGATCACAAAAAGTCATGAAATAAATTAGTGTTGCACTCACCTTTTGTCAGAGGAGCTTCAGTTGGCAATTGCTACTGGGGAGACTCACAACTTGTCAAACTGACTTCTGGTTAAGATGGCATCATAGTAGCCACACCAAATCAACCCTAACTTAGGGGAAGAAGATAAACACAATTCAGCACAAAACACGACAGTGAAGGTGTATAAGGAATTTTAACAACAGTAGAGAATCAGGAGACACTCCGAGCTTCTAGAAATAATACAACAAGCCAGAATCAGCTCCAGCCATGACTCTGGCAGTCCACTGGAGAAATAATGCTCTGGTCCTGCCTGAGCCTGTAGGAGCAGAGCTATGTCTCCACTCATGCCAGCCACACAAAGTCAAGAAACCTGAAGGCAAAGGCCATAGGGACGAGCTGAGCAGCTCCAGAACAATGTCAGGCACTCTCCTCAGCCTCCTGTCCCATAACTGCCAACACCAGGGACCAGTGGAGAACTGAGGACTGCAACGGATCTGGGCCACCCCTCAGCCACCCAGCATCCAGCACAGCTGATCTGAACAGCAGATCTACTGACCCAACCAGCCTACTTGAGTCCTCAGTGCAACAAAGAGGGTGCCAGGAAGGCACTTAGCATAGGTGGGACCAGAAGCCATCCCAAAAGGTAACAGCTCCTACTGATCCTGGGTCATTACCTGCCCAAAACCAGATATTACAAGCCTGCACTGGAAGTGCTAATCACACCTTCCATGTCAGGGCAGGTTATATGCTAGATTTAATTGATGTACTCTTGGTTAGCTTCGCCATTCTTAAATAATCTCTGTTTTATGGTTTACTTTTATTGTTTTTGATGTTTCCTGATATATTGTGCCCTTTTGGCCTTTTTCTTCTGTCCTTCATGGGGGCAGGGTATCACTCAGTCCTGGGTTGACCAGGAACCCATTACAGACCAGGAATCTCAGCCTCCCAGTTGATTGCATTAAGGGAATGGCTTTGGTAGCTTGAGTAGATTGCCCCAATATATTCAGTGTAAGCTTCAGTAAACATTTCTTCCTCCTGTGGCTGGTCATGGTGGTGCTGAAAGACCCAAGAATTCAGAAGCTCAGAAATACTATCACGCTCCAAGGGGAGCTTAAGCGGGCTCCCTGCATACCTCAAACTCCAGGCTTTACTCTCTGTTGGAAGCAAGTAAAGAATCCCTCTTCTCATTATCTCAGAGCCTGCTCCTAATATAAAACTAGGTAAAAGTGCATGAGATAGCCCTCAAGGATGGGAAATAAGTAATGAAGTGAACCACTTATTTGGTTTCTGTAAATAGCCTGCACTATAAGCCTTACACTATAAGCCTTAATAGCCCACACTGTTAGCCTTAGTAGCTCGCACCATAAGCTGTAACAGCCTGCCTCAGACCACCAAGGTCACAGGAGGCTGATACCATACTCTGCTACCCCCACCTAAGGAATTGCACAAAGGCTGACCTCCAAGGTCATAGGAGACTGGTACCACACACTGCTACTCCCACCCAAGGACCTGCGCAAATGCTGACCACCAAGGTCATAAACTAATTGGCTTAGAAACTATGGGGTGGCACAAACTGACTGGCTAACACCCTGCGGGGCCCTTATATTAGAAAATGATTGGTCTAATGCACAGGCTTTGTTAGAAACCCTATAAAAACTGTCCTGTTCCTGCATTCGTGGCTCTGCAGTCCTCTACCCCTGTGAGGTGTATGACTGTGGGCCCCAGCGCGCTTGGAATAAAATCCTCTTGCAGTTTGCATCAAGACCGCTTCTCGTGAGTGATTTGGGGTGTCGCCTTATCTGAGCAGAGCATGGGGGCACCTGCGGGGTTTTTTTCCTACAGTGCATGCCTTTAATCCCAGCATTTGGGAGGCAGAGGTAGGAGGATCACCATGAGTTTCAGGCCACCCTGAGACTACAAAGTGAATTCCATGTCAACATGTACTAAAATGAAACCCTATCACCAAATAGAAACAAACAAAAAATATCTACTCCTTCATAACTGTGTCTGGTTAGGAAGTTCATCTCAGGGAACCTTCAGCTGTCTGTTGCAACTTTGAAGGCATAGGTAGGAGAATTATTGTGAGCTCAAGGCCACTCTGAGACTACATAGAGAATTACAGGTCAGCCTGGGCTAGAGTGAGACCCTACATTTAAAAAAAGGAAAGCCAAAAAACAAAAAGAAAGGCCCAGACAATAGGTATGGAAAGGGTGGCTGGGGAGAATAAACACAAAACTAAGCTAAAATGAACTGGTACCATACAAAATGTTATTTCTCCTTGACGGTAGATTAAATTATTTAACTCTCAACGGGAGTGTGGGGGGAATACTTAAAGAGAATGGCCCCGCAGGGGGTGTGTTGAAATCTAACCTCAAAAAAGTTTTTGGCTCTTGTCTGTAACTCCCAGTACCAGAAATCAGTTGCTACCCACATTGACAAGACAGGCTTCTATCAAAGCACTTGATTACCTACCTGAGGTAAAATGTAAGACCCTATTGCTGAAGGGACCATATAATTCTGGCACAGAACACAGAGAGACACAGCTGGAATCCTGAAGACAGCCAGTCCCCAGTTAGCCTGTCTAGTGCCAGAAAGCACTACATGAGCTACTGGGGAAAGTGGCCAACAAGGGCATGAGCAACAAGGGGTCTAAGCTACTCAGAAGCAATCAGCCTGACAAGATGTACACACCAGTGCAATGGTGGCACACAGTTTTCATGGGGACCCAATGGATTTCTGATTTGCTAAGAGATCCAATCAGTGGAAAGGAACCCATATGTGGATCTGGGAATCAGGTCAAAATCCTAAGGAGACAAAAAATTATACTCTCCAAAGACAAGCTCCCACTAGTCTTTGGCTGAAAGAGGGGCAACATCCATCAAATTCACCCTAACTCAATAACGCTTATCCCAGTTAACCAATGCTGACTTTACTTTCAACTGGAGAAGCTGTTATTCTTTTTCAAAAAGTAGTGAGACCAGAGAAAATAAACCACCTCTCACATCCCAGTCAAGGCCTATGCAAAACCACACAGGAAGTGGGGAGATGAGCACAAATTCTGCTTAAATGCTGAGTCTGATAATCAGTGCTAGGGTGAAGGAGAGAGATGCTGAGGATACAAGCCACATACCAAAGCAGAAATCCATGGGCTCCTAAGAGCTCATCACAGAAGTAGACTTAAAACTCACCCACAAAGGCTCAGGGAATTTTGTGGAAGAGGGGGCGGTAAGATTTTAGAGCCACAGGTTGGGATTTCATACCCAGAGACATCCCCCCCCCCCCATAGCTGACTGCTGATCCCATTACGTATAACCTGCAACCACATGGGGAATACCAACAACCCTACTGAGGAAGTCCCCCAGCTGAATGGGGGTGGGAAAGAGGGATAAGATGATACAAACACATGAGGTATCCATACTAAGTATGTTGTTAATGATTTATAAAAAGATGGTAAGAACCAAAGGAAGAGTAGGACTGCTTATTCTGCAATCTTCCAGACACAAAATGAACTGGTTATCCATGACCTCACATCACAGTGCCTGGCACTAACTACACAAGGCCTTTATAATAGGAGAAAAACAAGATGACATTGAAATAAAAGACAGAATAAATGAGAGGGTAGGGTATATGATGGAGGGTGTATTTGTGAAGGGGAAAGTGGGGGAGGGGAGTCTCTCATAAATAAAGAGTCAGCAAGTAAGTATATAAAGTGTTGAGTATAAATGACGTTTGAGAAATAAGAGCTAAATAAAACACCTACATCACCGCCCTCAAGGCTTAGGGAATATTGCAGAAGAAGGGGTGGTAAGAATGCAAGAACCAGAGGATGAGAAGTACTTTGTAATTCTGTTTTCTGGATATCACATGGTCATTGCATTCATGATCTCACATCAATTGCTGTTATCTGCACATTGCTGGGCCCATCAACATTCTGTCACTAATAGTGGTTGAGGGTATACAGCCTCCATCTCTCCCTGAAGAGTTATTGGCATTAATGGATGGTAGGGACATTTTCTTCCTTGGTAACCGTTAGTTAAGTTGCACTGGTAAATAATTCTCCATCCACATACATGCAGGTAACGCTAATTGGAAATAATAGGGCATAAACACACAGTCACATACACACAAGACATGAAAGTAGACTAGGTATGAGCTAAGAAGAAGAGGGTTTCAATGGAATGGAGACTGGGAGAGGGGACAAGAGAAGGTAATGAGGTGGAAATATGTTCAAAATATATCCTATAAATGTATACAAATTGTCAATAAGAAAATAAAATTTAAAAATAAAACTAATTCTTGACAGATGACTCAGCTGTTAAAGGCACTTGCTTGCAAGCCTGATAGCCCAAGTTTGTTTTCCTAGTATGCATGTAAAGCCAGATGCAGAAAGTGGTACTTGTATCTGGAATTTGTTTGCAGCAGCAGGAAGCCCTGGAATGCCCATATTCATACACTGTGTCTTTCTCTCTGTCTCTCAAATAAATGAATAAGAATATTTTAAACAGTAATAGTAAAAAAAAGTCTTGGAGGTAAGAAGGGAATTAGTATGGAAAAGGGGGTTTAATAGGAGGAGGCAACATGAGGTATTGGGTATATATATAATAAAATATAATATATATGCATGGAATTGTCAAAATGAAGTTAAATAAAATGTGTAAATTCAGGTGTGGTCAAGCATATGCCTGCAACCTTGGCAATGAGGAGGTTGGAAACAGGTTGCTCACTGGTGTTCTCCGAAAAACTATGACTCATTCAGTGAGATAGCCTATGTTAAGGAAATAAAGTAGAAGAGTGGTAGAGGACACTTTATATCTTCCTTTTGCCTCCACATATGTTTGCAATGGGCACATATATCTGCATATGCACACACGCACACACACACACACACACACACACACACACAGAGCCAGTAAGATCCATGAAGAAATACTTGAAGTGTAAGTGCATTAGGAGAGATGGCCAAAACTAAGAAAGAATAAAGGGTGCTAACACGATCTCCTAAGCTCCTAACGAACTGTCCCATATCTTTTTTTTTTTAATTTATTTGAGAGCGACAGACACAGAGAGAAAGACAGATAGAGGGAGAGAGAGAGAATGGGCGCGCCAGGGCTTCCAGCCTCTGCAAACGAACTCCAGATGCATGCGCCCCCTTGTGCATCTGGCTAATGTGGGACCTGGGGAACCGAACCTCGAACCGGGGTCCTTGGGCTTCACAGGCAAGCGCTTAATCGCTAAGCCATCTCTCCAGCCCCTGTCCCATATCTTCTCTCCATGGATATGAAATCAATTCACTCACAATTCTCAAGACACCTATTCCATTGTTTCTGAATGTTTGATGGCTCCATTCAGATTAAGTTTTGTTTTTTAGGTGGAAATAAGAATCAGTGGTAACAGGGATGTTCGCAGTGCCAGAATTGTGAAGGGATGGGATGGGAGAGATGGCTCAGTAGTTAAAGGAATGTGTTTGCAAAGCTTGATTGCCTCGGTTCAGTTCCCCAGTACCTACGTAAAGCCAGATGCACAAAGTGGCACATGTGACTCGAGATTGTTTGCAGTATCAAGAGGCCCTGATGCATCCATTCTCTCTCAATCTCTGTGTTTGCAAGTAAATAATGTATAAAACTTAGGGAAAAGGGGGCTGGAGAGATGGCTAAATATTTAAGGTACCTGCCTGCAAAGCCTAAGGACCGAGGTTCGATTCCTAAGTACCCACTTTAAGCCCGATATACAAACTGGCACATGCATTTAGAGTTCGTTGACAGTATTTTTAAAAACTTAGTGGCTGGAGAGATGACTCAATGGTTAAGGCACTTGGCTGCAAACCCTACTGACCTGGGTTCAATAAATCAATATCCACATAAAGCCAGATGTACGAAGTGACACATGTATCTGGAGTTCATTTTCACTGGGTGGAGGCCCTGTATCACCCAATTTCTCCCTCTCTCTCCTATCTCTCTCACTCTTTCTCTTTCACTCTCTCTCTCTTTGCCCCCCCCCATTTGCAAATAAATAAAATGTTTTAAGAAATTAATAAAAATCTTTCTTTAAAAAGAATTCTGCAGAGAAAAGACATTTTCTGAATGGCAATGTCACACTGTATATCAACAACCTCAGGTAGGAATAAAAGTGTAAATTTTAATTTAGTATTTTATTTTGCTGATTCAGTTGGATGAAATAATCAGTTATGCAAAGACTTCTTTAGAATTGCATGGAATCATTACTTTTTACAGTGGAAAACAATGAAAGCATGAAACAATCATCAATTACATTATAATTATATACGTATCCACTACAGTACATGTTTGTGAATAATATTTAGGCAAACTTATATGATAGTTGAAAATGATTTAGAATTTGAACTATAAAATGATGGACCTGAGAAAGCATACATTTTCTTTTCATATAAAAATTTTCATATAAAAATATTAGGATGGAACGCAAAAAACTCCTCCAAGTGACCACTGAATTTAATGCTAAAGGAAAGGCGTTTCTCTAGACGTATTCATCAGAGACCGTTCTATGTTCTCCATCATTCCCACTTTTTACTGAGCAACCCTACTGCTTGTGATTGGACTGAATCAAGTACAGTGAAACAAGCTTCTCTCTGGCCCCTTGACTGTGCTCAGGGCCATCCACACCTACATGACTGAACTTGTAGACTGTCCTGTTCACCATATAGTCAGGTCTGCTGACTATAAGCTACAGGCTGAGTAGGTCATCTCCATAGTGGCCAGGGTCGTGAGGTTCCTATGAGTTGTGAGGTCGCGAGTCTCTGGGCTTTCTCAGGCATCCTGGGCCACCAGGGTGGTTTTGACTTTCATCCCTGTCTACCGCAGCTCAAAAACCTTAGTCTGAAGCCTGCATAGTGGCTCAGCCCTGCTCCCTTCCTCTCAGGGAGCCACACTGACTGTCTCTATAACTGAGTGGCACCGCTCAGTATCTATGTCCCTCAGGTAAAGGCTGGTGAAAGCCAGACACAGACACTGCCCTCCATAGGAGCACCAACTAAGTTTTCGCCTTAATGCATGCGTCTTCACCTGGTGAGGGAAATGGGGCTACACTGTACGCTAGGGTGTTCCAGGTGCGAGGGAACAACCGCGGTGGCCAGCCTAGCAGAACCCTACGTCAAGGCCTGGATGGGTGGGGGTGAAGGACAGAGGGGGCCTGTTTGCGCAGGCGCTCTGACGGCCAGAGTCGTACCACCTACAACCACCACCGGACTGGGCTTCCTCAGGCCTAGGCGTTCTGTTGCCCACGGGATCTGTGGCATTCAGTGTGCCCGCTTGGCGAGAAGCCACCTTGAAGGGGTGTATTTCCCCAGTGCCGTAAGGAACAACAGTGGGAGGGAGCACTGGCTGTGCGGTCCATCCTAGTGTCCCTGGGCCAGGGAGTGGGCGAGCTTGGTGGGAACCAATATTCGCGGGCTCGTGTTTCCGCAGGCGCCCCAGACCTCACGTGCGGCGCACGTCGGGGAAAGGGGCGGGGCCCGGGGAGGGTGCCTCCTTCCCTCTGGAGAGCGCCCTCGCGCGGCCGCGCTTCAGGGAGGCTCGGTGAGGAAGGCCCTAGCGAGCAGCCATGCAGGAGCCCCGAGGCGGCGCAGGCGGTGCGGTGGGAGGAGGAGGAGAAGAAGGAGAGCATAGTGGGCGCAATAGTCCTCGTGCTCCGGAAGAGCAGCGCCGCTCCGGCCGTTCTTCAGCGGACGAAGGCCCCAACGACGACGACGACGTCCGTGAGCCTCGCGGCCCTCAGGATCCTGGTAACGGGGCTGCGGCGGGCAACGCGGACGAGGGTGGGCCTGTCCAGCAAGGGGGCCCTGGTGAAGAAGCGGCCGCTGCGCCGCCGCCGCCGCCCCCGCCCCCGCCCCCGCCGCCGCCGCCGCCGCCGCCCCCGCCGGGCGAGCAGCCACCGCTTGCCTTTGGGCCCGGCGGAGATGCTGCCGGGGCGTGCCGAAGTCGACCTCGAAATCGACTCCTGGAGTTGTATCCTTTCTTTGGAGACCCTTGACGGGGAATGGGGGCGCCGGGGCGGTAGCTGGAACATCCAGGCCAAGGTTCTGGGCGCACGTTTCAAAGACGGTTACTACGTATTTAGCAAGGGGCTGAGAGGGCCTCTGTGGGCAGTCAGGTACCAGTGCCTTTCACATTCTGACAGGGCAGGGGTCACCTACGTGGCCGAGGGCTGAAGGAGTGCGGTGGGCAAAGTCGGACGCATTGAGGCGGCGCCTTGGCCTGCTCTGGTATAGGCAGGAGAGCGAGTTGTTGAGCCAGGCCTTATAGGTGTGCTGAGGCAAGTGGCATGAAGAAAACTGTAGACATTGGGGCCGGAGAGATGGCTTAGCGGTTAAACGCTTGCCTGTGCAGCCTGAGGACCCCGGTTCGAGGGTCGATTCCCCAGGACCCATGTTAGCCAGATGCACAGGGGGCACATGCGTCTGGAGTTCCTTTGCAGTGGCTGGAAGTCCTGGCACGCCTATTCTCTCCCTCCCTCCCTCCCTCCCTCCCTCCCTCCCTCCCTCCCTCCCTCCCTCTCTGCCTCTTTCTCTGCCTGTTGCTCTCAAATAAATAAATAAGGATAAACAATAAAATTTTTGAAAAAGTAGTAGATACTGCCTTAACCCTACCCCCCCTCCCCAGCTCTGTTACGGTGCCTTTCCGTTCCCCCCTGGAAGCTCAGGCGGCTCGCAGGTCTTTGATCTCTAATGCTCGGCGCCAGCAAATGATGGTTCAGCAGGAGTTCACAGTGGATAACAGTACCCTGTCTGTGTCAGTTCTCCAAGAGTCTGTAGTGGGGCTGGTCTCATGGGTGGGGAGGCAGAATCCCCTCTGGCGGTGCTGAAATGGAGGCTCAGGTGCTTAGTTGTAAGCAAGAGCGAACTGCTGGGGACTTGTACCGATGTCTTGTCTCTGATGGTGTCTCTCTCTCTCTCCCCCTTTTAGTAGGTGGACCGCTGAAGACCCGATTCTCTTCCGAATTTCCATTAACAACTTCCTCGACCAGCTTTTCCTGGTGATGAGGAACATTCAGCATCTACAGTGGGTGGAAGGTGCAAAACGAGGACGTGGAAGTAGGCCTGATTTCTAGTGTTTGGGTGCTTTCCTCGTCCAAACATGACAAAGGCAGAGCATTTCATGTTTAGGGTTCAATATTTTATCAAAGTCCAGGTTTTTGACTCTGTGTTCTCCATCCCAGTCTCTTGGTAGACTTGTTTTCCTGTTGTTAAAAGAGTGGATACTTAAATACTTAAATGCTTGTTTCTGAAGTAAATAAATAAAGCAGAGTACCGTGTGCTTTGTTTTGTTTTGTTTTGGGATCTGACTTTACTCTCTGGTGGTAAGGCAGAAGGCTCCCAAGCTATCTTTCGTGCTTCAATTGGGGGAGTGGAAATTCTGATAATGAGATCTTGTACTAGTACAGTGTAATTGAAGATAACTTAGGAAATAGAAGAAAAAGTATATTATTTAAATCCAGCCATGCAGTACCAAATACAGTTAATGATTTTGAAGTTGGAAAATGTTGGGCTTGGGATATAGTTCAGGGCTAGAGTTCTTATTTAGCATGTGGGAGGTCTGGGGTTCCATTCTGAGTGCTACAACAAAAATGAAAATTTAGTAGTCCTAAAGTTTTATTCATATGTATGCATAAAAGCCACATATAGGCATTTTAGTTTAGTCTTAATTTTTTCCTGAATACTTTAAAACACTACCTTTTCGGGTTAGGCGGGATGGCATGTGCCTGAAACCTCAGTCCTGGGGAAGTAGAGCTAGGAGGATCCCTGGGGCTCACTGGCTTAATTGGTGAGCTTCAGGCAAGTAGAGACCATGTATTAAAAAGAGGTGGATGAGGGCTGGGGAGGTAACTCAATGAGTAAAGTGCTTGCTAGTCAGGCAAGAGGATCTGAGTTCTGGTCCCCAGAACCCACAGAAAGCCAGAAGTGGTAGAACATGTCTGGAACCCCAATGCTCCTATGGCTAGATAAGAGGTGGAGCTGGAGAATCCTGAAAAACTTTAAAGACTAGCTACCGTGGTGTTCACAGTACTGAACAACAGAGATCTAGACTCAAGGTGAAAGTGAGGACCAACACTGATGTTGTTCCCTGACACACACACACACACACACACACACACACACACACACACACATCATACACCCACACATCATACACAGACTCATATACACAAAAAAGTGGGTGCTCTGTCCTCTGCACATACAAGAACAAGGACACACACGCACCCACACACATACTCACACACACACACAGATGCATAAAGCATGCTAGCTTTTCCATTTTCTAAAATTCTCCTGGAAAAAAAATTGTCCAAACGCTTAAAAAGTATGCCATCATCAAATGCTTATAGTGTCCAAGTTGCCCAGATGATACCTAATTTTTATGTAATAATACCTATTTCTTTAACAACTGAGCCATCTCTCCAGGCTGTGAATACCTATTATTTATCTAAATTGTCAGAAGTAGAACTACTAAGTTAAACATGGATGCATTTGGTATTTGAACTGTTTGACATTTTGTATAAAATTGCTCTAGAGAATACACCTTCCTGCCCAAGTTCTGGTTTCACAATGTCACTGCAAGCACTGGGTTATCTTCCTGCCAAAATTAAAAATTTACTTCATGCTAGAAGCATGACAACACAGAAACACCAGGGTGGGAATTTTGTGGCTCCTGGAGGTTAGTGCAGCTGAATATGGGAACAATGGTTTGTGACTAAGCGAGTAAGTGGCTAACTTCCTAGGTTGTCCGTTGGAGTCTTGCTAAATTCCATCATTTAGTCTTATAAAATTCTTTGTGGGTTACATCACATTCTTTTAAAGGTCAGTTTGTTTGTTTGTTTGTTTGTTTGTTTATTTATTTATTTATTTATATAACAGAGAAAGAGGTAGAGAGAGAGAGAGAGAGAAAATAGGCATGCCAGGGCCTCCAGATGTTGCAAAGGAACTCCAGACACTTGTGCCCCCTTGTGCATCTGGCTAACGTGTGTCCTAGGGAATTAAAACTGGGTCCTTTGGATTTGCAGGCAAATGCCTTAACTACTAAGCAGTCCCTTCAGCCCTGATGGTTCACCTTCTATGGGAGAATGCCCTCCACTCACCTGATATGCCACAATATACCTGAGGAGAAATCACTAAGGCACAAAAGGATGGATGTGATTTAGACCTCCACCGTGGATGGTGGGTTGCCTCTGGTAGCTGTACATGTTCAAAGGTGAGGGAATATGTATAGTTCAAGAATGGAAGGTTGCCTTCTCTGACTGAAACTTAAACTCTTAAACAATCACTCAGTAAGATCATATTACGCTGAAAATGTCTTCACAGACGAACATAAAATAAGCAAAACCAATAGATTACACACAGAATGTGAGAAAATGTTTGCTGAAGATCCAACTGACAGAGGCCTAATCTATAGAATCTACAAAGAACTCAAAAACCTAACCAATAGAAAGTAAAACAACTGACTCAAAATGGGACAAAGAACTGGACAGGCAGTTCTCAGAGGAAGAATTACAAATGGCAAACACACACTTAAGAAAATGTTTAGCATCCCTATTCATCAGGGAAATGCAAATTAAAACAACTATGAGATTCCACCTTTCGCGAGGAAGGATATCAAACATTAAAATATCAAATGAAAATAAATGCTGGCGAGGATGTGGAGAAATAGGAACCTTCATCCACTGTTGGCGGTAATGTAAGATGGTACAATCACTTTGGTTAATTTTTGTTGTTGTTGTTAATTTTTATTTGTTTATTTGAGAGGGACAGAGAGAGAGAGGGAGGGAGGGAGAGAGAGAGAGAGAGAGAGAGAGAGAAAATTGCCATGGCAGGGCTTCCAGCCATTGCAAACAAACTCCAAACACGTGTGCCCCCTTGTGCATCTGGCTGATGTGGGTCCTGGGGAATCAAGCCTTGAACCGGGATCCTTAGGCTTCACTGGCAAGCACTTAACTGCCAAGCCATTTCTCCAGCCCAGTACAATCACTTTGGATAGCAATATGGAGACTCCTAGAGAATTTGACTATGGAGTTACCAACAGACCTAGTTATTCCCTTAATAGGCATGTAGCCTAAAAGCTCCACACCTCAATTCAGAGAGATTTGCTCAAACATGTTTATATAGCTGCTCATTTGGTAATAGCTAAGAGCTGGAATCAACCCAGATGTACATCATTAGACAAAACGATATACCACATCTACACAGTGGAATTCTACACAACAATAAGGAAAAATAATACAATGAAATTTGAAGAAAAATGGTCGAACCCAGAACAGTTCACTCTCAGTGAACTCACCCATTCACAGAAATATAATCACCACATAGTCTCACTCATCTACAGCTCCTAACCTGAATCTACCCAAGATGCCAAAATACCTAGAAAGCATCTCTGGGACAGGACAATTGGGTGGGTGGGAGGGAGGGGAGGTTAAGGGAGGGGGACGGGGACAAAAACTGGACCCAAGTGGTAATGGTATTATAAAATTCTACATCTTGAATGACAGATCAAATGGTTGAACCTTCACCAGGCCTTCACAGATAACACCTGAAACACAAGGCCCTGGAGAGGGTATGAAGAAGCCTGATCTTAATCTCCTTCTGTTTCAGTATTTCTCGCTCTCTCTCTGTCTGTCTCTTTCTCTCTCTCTGTCCCTCCATCCCTCTTCTCTTTCGTCTCTCTATCTCTTTTATATTACTTGTCTTTTTCTTCTTTGGCTCCTTGGACATTGACCTGTAACTTGCAGTACTAGCATGTGGCTATCATCCACAATGATCTCTTGAATATAGAGACCTACAAGGTTTCCCAAAAGAAGACAGATTTCTGTCAGAGTACTTGATGGCCCACTAAAGGTTAGTGGTAAGACCCTACTGCTGAAGATACCAGATGCTTTTGGCTCATAACATGGAGTGACATGGCTGGAAACTGGAAGAGAGTCAATCCCCAGACAGTTAGCTCATCTAGTGCCAGCATGTGCTACCTGAGGGACAGGAGGAACATGACCAATATCTGTTCAGGCAACTCATGGTCTAAGCTACTCTACAGCATACAACCTGCTGTGATGCTCATACAAGTGCAATAGTGGCACACAAAGCCATGGTGGGAAACCAACTGCTCTTGATTTGGCTGACTGATCTGCTCAGTGGAATGGAACTCATACCTGTAACTGGGAAAGAATGTTTTCCCTCCTTTAGCAAATATTACTTGCCTATGGATCATCAGGGTCAGTATGTCCTTATGAGAATCTCCCTTCTAGTAACTGGTAACTGTCTCTAAATCCTAAAGGAGGGCGTGGCTCAAGAGCCCCTCTTACTAGTAACTATTAACCAACTATTAACCTGCAGGGAGGGGTGTGGCCTCATGAATTCCTCTTACTTCCTGATGGAATGTTGATAGGATCAATCTTGTATAGTACTTATGAAGGTAATTACATCTGTTGAACACTCAAGAAGACAAGGATCATAAAGGCACAGCGTTTCACAACCATGGCTCCTAAGATCTTTCTCTTGTCTGTTCAATGATGCTCCCTAGGTGTGGTGGTTTTATTCAGGTGTCCCCCATAAACTTCGGTGTTCTTGATGCTAGGTTCCCCAGCTGATTCCACCTGGAAATTAACACTTCCTGTAGGCAGTGTATTGTTGGGGGTGGGCTAATGGGTGTTAAAGCTAGGTAGCCCATGCCAGTGTTTGACACACTCTCCTGTTACTATGGTCCACCTTCTGTTATCCAAGGGGTGATGTCCACCCTCTGCTCATGTTGTCATTTACCCTGCCATTGGGAGCTTCCCCATCAAGACTGTAAGCAAAAATAAACCTCTTTTTTCCCCATAAGTTGCTCATGGTTGGGTGATTTTTACAAGCAATGTGAACCTGACTGCAGCACTGGGCCTGGGCTTTTGAGGGTATGAGGGACACACACACACACACACACACACACACACACACACACACACACGAGGCACAAGGGGAGTGCCAAGGCCAAAATTTTTGAAAAAGCATGCACACACAGACATGTGTGAAATAAAGCATGAAAGCACAAGCCCTTTACATTTACATAAAAGAAAGCTAGGTAATTCTATATTAAAGAATTCAGGCTCTAAGACAACATCACACATATATCAGAGTGAGAAAGCATCCAAACTAAGGCAGGAAACTGTCCAAACCAGAAGAAATTCCTTTCCTCCAGCCAGGCAGAGAAGGGGAAAGAGATTACAAAAGCATGAATGAAGAGACCCAGTTTCCTAGAGAATATAACCAAGAGAGCCAAGAAACAGATCACACAGGTGGCAGGCCCATTTATATAGGCCAGACATTCATTTACAATGAGCCTTGTCACCTGACTCTGATGGGTAACGTAGAGTCCTGATTGGTTTATGGATTCAAGGGACTGACCCAGAAGGAGCCAGTCCACCTATATGTGCTAGACTTGGGAAAAGGTAGGAGATGCTGATGCTGAGGACTTGCTGGTAGCCATTTTGGATGAGTCAGGATCAGATGTGAGTGCAAGTTTTCTTCCCAGCTGAAATATGGTCATTTGGCTCCCTGTTCCTGCCACTGTGCCTTCCCTACTACGAAACTTGCATTTGACTCTAAAAGCCACAAATCTATCCTTCCTTAAAGTGCTTCCAGTTAGGTGATTATTTATAGCAATAAGACTAATAATACTTAAAAAGTGTACCAAGGTTTGGGGGTCAATACTGTGACAAACTATATATGTGGGTTATAAACCTTTGAAAATGGATTGGATGAGGAATGTGAATGAGATTGGAACTTGGGGTTTGAAAAGCATTACAATGCTTTAAGCTGAGATGAATGGGCTATTCAGATAGGAGTCTGAATTCTCAGTATCATGAGATGAACATGGACATTGTAGGCTTGGCTTATGAGGCTTCAGATGAGACCAAGATTCTATTAAGAACTGAGCTAGAGGAAATTCATCTGATATTATTACAAAGAAACTGGCCACATTCTGCCACATTTTGAGATTTTAAGTTAGGCAACATTTAAATTTAATGGCCTAATGTGTTGATACGAAAAAAATGTAAAGGCAAAATATCATTGAGTCTGTGATGTGGCTTTTGTTGATTGATGTTATTCAGATAAACAGAGAAAGAGAACATAATGCAGAGTATAAAAATGTGTAAAAATGTGGTTGGGTAAAGAATGAAAAAAAGTTCTGGACCATCTAGCCAACAAAGCAGCTATAATTGTGAGGTAGATTCCTGCTATGCATTGGGAGAAGAGAAAAGATGCATTAAGGGCAAGGCCTCAAACATCAAAAGTTCATGTAAGAACACAGTCATATTGAAATGCAATGCCTAAAGGGAAAATACCAGAAAAAGTGTTCTTTATTCTCAAACAGCTGCCTAAGAAAGTGTTTTTGCAGATTCAGCAAACAAAGGAAACTTACAGAGACCACTACGACTGTGCTACATGGGGAAAGGTTTCATTCTGCTGGTAACAGAACTTGGAAGCATTGTCCATGTGGTACTGGGTTTACAGCCATGAAAAATAAAAGATTGATGGTGTCACAGCATCTTTCTTCAAGGTTACACTGAAGGTAGGCAATGCATGGGAGGCTTGAAAACTCTGTAGGAAGGTCACAACAGACCATTATGTGAAGCTGTGAAAATGAACCCTAAGTTACAGTGGAGACTTCCAGATACTGTAGCCATTGATACAGAGTAAGAACAAAGTGTCTTTTTAATAGGTAGTCAGTCAGGGACAGAGGCCAATGGAGAAACCACTGAACTAGAATCCTTGTGAGACAAAGTATCCTCCAAGAAGGCTACACGCATCAACTTGGGTGATAACTTCCTGCTGCTACGTCAAGTTTTCAGGGCTTACTTATTATACCTGTGGGCTGGCCACCTCCTGAGTCCTCCTGTGAGCCCATTAGGTCTCTTCCTTACACATCTAAGTGATGATTTGGCTCATTCTTATTGAATGTTGTATTTATATAAATCCCATTAACCATGTTTGTAAGGCTCTCTCATTCCTCTGGCCTCTGAGCTCTCCCCTTTCCCAGCTTGGCTGGAAATGGGGAGGAATCCTTCCTGCCTGGGCATATTTTTGCTTTCTCTCCAGGTGATTTGTGTGTGGCTACTTTCTTGGTTTTCCACTTGTGTGATAGTCCTTTAAAGTTCTGCATCTCCTAATACCTGTCCCCCTGTGTAAAGGGAATCTTATGGCTTGGGATCTCCTGATTTTCTTTCCACATGTGTGAGGGGCTGTGTGCCTTCCCTATAAGCTTCTACCTATCTTTAAATTTTTTTGTCTTTACATATTTTGGAAACAAGACACCTACCATATTTGTGATTTTCAAATATATACTCCTCAACCACATGTGCACACACATACTACATATATACATACACATATTCACCACACACACATAAAAATTAAACCATCTTTGCTGGTATAGTGGTGCAAGCAGGTACAGCCAGAGGGCAGTCTGGGCTACTATGAGATTCTATCTCAAAAACATGTTAATGAAAACAACCAAAAAGAAAAACAAAGTCTACTAAAAAAAAGCTCACAAAACCCCAAATAGGGGCTGGGGAGATTGTTCAGTAATTAATGGCACAGGTTTGCAAAACCTGCCAGCCTGGTTTCAATTTCTTTTTTAAATTTTTTTGTTTATTTTTATTTATTTGAGAGCAACAGACAAAGAGAGAAAGAGAGAATGGGCATGCCAGGGCCTCCAGCCACTGCAAACGAACTCCAGACGTGTGCGCCCCCTTGTGCATCTGGCTAATGTGGGTCCTGGGGAATCGAGCCTTGAACCAGGATCCTTAGGCTTCACAGTCAAGCGTTTAACAGCTAAGCCATCTCTCCAGCCACTGGTTTCAATTTCGAAGACCCTATGTTAAACCAGATGAAACAAAGTGGCACATGGATCTGGTGTTAGTTTCAAGTGGCAAGAGGCCCTGACATGCCTATATTTTCTTTCTGGTAGAATATAAACTATTTTAAAAATATTTTATTTATTTATTTGAAAGCAGAGAAAAGAGAGAGAGAGAGAAAAAAAAGAGAGAGAGAGAGTAGGAATGCTAGGGCTTCTAGCCATTACAAATGAACTTGAGGCACATGTCACCTTGTGCATCTGGCTTTATGTGGGTAATGGGGATTTGATCCTTGGTCACTTGGACTTGCCAGCAAGTGCCTTAACCACTACATCATCTCTCCAGCCTCCAAAATAAGTTTTTAAAAGTACCAACTGAATAGAATTAAAATTCAAAAAAGATGAAGATATCCAACTTTCTCTGGAATTTGAATGACACATTGCTTTTATACTGTCTCTTCAACTGCTATTGAGTCTTTATTTGGGGGGTGGGATTTTCTGGTAGGTTTCACTCTTATGGGTGACCAAGTCACACTGAGCCTTCAGGTGGGACAGGACCAAGTCACACTGGCTCAGTGTAAAAGGCACCAAACTGATGGAAAGCACATGGCAAAGTCAAAGCTCAGAGGTAGCAGCAGCGAGCAGTTTTTGGAATTTTATATGTTCTTATGGCCCTTTTCACTTCAAATAGATAAGAGTTTCCATAAAATTATACATATATTTTATATAAATTATCATTCTTCTAAAATCCCTCTTCCCTCAGACTTCATATACACCAGGTCTAAAACATATCCATCCTGACTCTTTACATTAAGCTTAATACCTTGCAGGATATATTATCAAGTTTTCTTTTCTCCTTCTCTTTCTCCTCCTTCCCCTTCTTCTTTTCCCTTCCCTTTCCCTCCTCCTCCTTCTTCTTTGGATGACATTGAGCATCTAAAATACTCTTTCTGGAGCTTAAGAGATGGCATAGCAGTTATGGCACTTGCCTGCAAAGCCTAAGGACCCAGCTTCAATTCCACAGTACCCATTTAAGCCAGATGCACAGGTTGGCACATGCATCTGGATTTAGTTTGCTTTATCTAGAGGCCCTGGCATGCCCATTGTCAATCTCTCTCACTGTCTCTTTCTATCTCTTTCTTGCAAATAAATAAAAAATGTCATTTAAAATACGTTTTCTGTGTGTTTCTCTTGATGTCAAATAACATTAATCATGTGCAAAATTTTGTTAAGTGATGAAATTTTATATTGGCTACATAAACTTTGATAAGCATTTTCTTCTGAGACTGTTTTAAAAAGATGTTAAATTTTATTCATCTTTTAAAAATATTCAATGACAATAGAAAATGTCCAAACATAAAGTGCATCATGCTAATCCAAGTACATTATTTGAAATACACTTATAAATAATATATAAAGAATACTAATATAATTGTTTTGTGTCAGTTTCCTCTTTTAAAATATATGTCAAATAGTTTTTGGGGTTATTTGCATCAAGCACATGCTCAAACTGTTACATGTAGCTGTATGTACAACTTCAGAAATTGCATGTCTCATCAGCATCTTAAATCTTCACCCAGAGATGTGAATTTTCTATTCTAATTAGACACAGATCACCTTCAGACGCTATGAAACGTGACTTCACCAGCACTAGTTAGTTCTAGTAGGCCACCACCAGGGGATTTTCAGACTTCTACTTTCACCATAAGCTCGCTTTGTAGGTTTTGTGTAAGACATTCTGGACCTCAGCCTCGCCTCTACTGTTCTGCCTCACTTAGGCCCATAAAATATGCCATCTTAGCTTCTCTACATTTCAAAAAAAATCAGAAACCATTTCGTAAAGGAAATAGATTCTTTTACATTTAGGATAAAATGGGAAGAAATCTAATGACCTTCCAAACAAATATAGGAAGTATGTATAAATAAATCTAAAAAGAAAAGATGTGCACATGTGGAATGGATGAAATTCCAAAATTTCATTGAGAAATAAATGACCAAGTTAAATGGAACAATAAAAATAAATGTTATAAAGAGCATGATTCTGCTCAAACTTATTTATAGAATTTATGTACTATTAATCAGAACCCCAGAAGAATTTTTTTTGAGTAACATGAAACGATGATTGTTGGGCTGGAGAGATAGTTTAGTGATTATGGTGCTTACCTAAGCCTAAGATCCCGGGTTCAATTCTGCAGTCCCCAAGTAAGCGTGATGCACATGATGGTGAATGCATCGAAAGTTTATTTGCAGTGGTCAGAGGCTCTGGCAACCCATTCTCTCTCTCTCTCTCTCTCTTTCTTTCTTTCTCTCTCTCTCTCAAAAACTAAATAAAAATAAGATATTAAGAAAGGTGATTCTTGGGCTGGAGAGATGACTTAGCAGTTAAGTGCTTGCCTGTGAAGCCTAAGGACCCCGGTTTGAGGCTCGGTTCCCCAGGTCCCACGTTAGCCAGATGCACACGGGGGCACACGCGCCTGGAGTTCGTTTGCAGAGGCTGGAAGCCCTAGCGCGGCCATTCTCTCTCTCGCTCTATCTGTCTTTCTCTCTGTGTCTGTCCCTCTCAAATAAATAAATAAAAAATTTTAAAAAATTACAAAAAAAAGAAAGGTTATTCTTCAATTAACACCTAAGACCAAAAGACCAGAAGCATAACATTCTGGAGAAATAAGAAGATAATTTGAGAATATATCTGCAAGATATTAAGCTTACTGTAAAGTATCAGTAATTTTAAAAGATGCACATGTTTTAAACCTAGTGTTAACAACATGTATGGGAAGATGGGCTTTGGAAGTCTAAAGAAATTCTCAGCAAACTCACCCAATCACAGAAAGATAATTGTCACGTGGTCTCACTCATCTGTGGCTCCTAACCTGAATATGCCTGAGATGCTGATATACATAGTAACCATCTCCAGGACCAGACAATAGGGAGGGTGGGGCGGGAGTGGAGGGTAAGGATGACAGTGGGGGACTCAAAACTGGAGTCAAAAGGCAATAGTACCATAAAATCCCTCATCCTAAAAGACAGACCAAATGGATGAACCTTGATCAGGTCCTCGGAGGGAACACCTCAACCACAGGGCCCTGGAGAGGGTATGATAAAGAGTAACATTAATCTCCCATTTCTCTCTCTCTCTTTCTGTCTCTCTCTCTTCTCTCTCTCTTTTATATTATCTATCTTTTACTTCCTACTTTTCCTTGGTGCTGGCCTGTAACTCCCAGCACCAGCATTTGGTTAACATCCATAATGAGCTGTTGATCAGGAGGACCTACAATGTTTCTCAAAAGAAGACAGCTTTCTGTCAGAATACTTGATGATACACCAAAGGATAGTTGTTAGACCCTACTGGCAAAGACACTATATGCTGTTGGTATGGAACATGGAGTGACTGGCTGGAATCTGGGGAAGAGTTAGTCCCCAGACAGTTAGCTCATCTAGTGCCAGAGGTGCAAGGAAGGATGCATTTATTTCCTAAATAGAGTGGATGAGACAAATAACAGCCGGGAGCAGCTACCTTCCATTGAAAAGAGGAAGAGGAGAAAGCTGGGGACCTGCAGTGACTGCCTTTCTCACTGACTCAATGGAAATGCTGGGAGTTTCCTATGTAATTCCAGGGCAATTCATGACACATTTGGGGATTGGAATGACAATGGTGCCACCATGGAGCGTCCTCTTGAGTATGTAAGTCAAAACAAACCCTTTCCTCCCACAGGTTGCTTTTGTCCAGGTGTTTTCTGCCAGCAATGTGAAGCAGACATCAAGAGTAGGGGGGGGGGTGTATAGGGAGGAATGTCAGGCTCTCATGCTGCTACAAACAAACAACAGAAACTTGTGCTTATTTTTGCGTCCTGCTTACATGGGGGAACTGGAAATTGAACCCAGGGTATCAGGGTATCAGGATTGACAAGTAAGCATGTTTAACTGCAGAGTCATCTTTCCTAGCCTCTCTTGTTAACAATGAAGTTGAGAAGAACTCACAGATATCCTCTCACCATTCTGGCATTTCAAACTACTACCAGAATATCCCATTACACTCAGCTTAAAACACTGTATGCCTTCCTTAACCCAAAGTTACAAACTCTCCCTCATTAGTTACCTAATACATTTCAAAGGCTTATAAATTCAGATTTGTCACAGGACTTGCCCTCACTCCCCTGTACTAATTTTCTGTATTACTCATATTCTCATTGTCATGAACATACACCTACATAGAAGCTACCTAAGAAAGTGAAAGGATTGTTTTGTAGCTTTCAGTTTCAAGGGACAGATTTTTAGCAGGCAAGACATGGTGGAAGAAACATGGAACTAGATCATCACATTTCAGCTGGGAAATAGAAGGCAAACAGGAAGTGGAGCCAAGCACTGAAACTTAGAGACTTACTCCAGAGACTCACTTCCTCCCACCAAGCTCTATCACCTCAAAATTTCACAAGCTCCCCATATACTGCAATCAACTCGTAAAACAAATACCCAAACACTTCTGACTTTGGTGGATATTTTGCACGTGTGAACAACAGATATTTCCAAAAAACCAACATCAACAAGTAAAGGAAAACAAGAGGAGTGACCAAGTAAAGCAGCCCCAACAATAACAATACTACCTGTACCTGGATATCTATGCTGCCAACTTGTCCCTGATCAGTGTTAGACAGAGTGGTTAACACATTCTCTTCCTGCTGTGGATACCACTGCTGGCTATTCACACCAGACTTGGAGTCTCCAAAGACAGTTGTTACAGTTGCTTTCTTGTTTATGGGACAAAACATCAGAAGAAAAGCAGCTGGTAGAAAGAAAGGGTGTTTTGCTACCTTATAATTTGAAAGGGAAGTTTCATTATGTGTGGGACATGGTAGGAGCAGCTCAAGGTATCATATCTCTATAGCAACAAAGAATTAGAGAAATTATACAAGTGTGGCAAGTGAAGCTGGGGTGATTTACAATAACCAATGTCCCACCTCCAGCAACACACCTCCTCCAGCAAGACTTAATTATAAACTTATGACACCATGGGGAACACTTTGCATTCAAATCAGCGCAATAGAAAAGACCATTCCTGACATGTTGATGGTATTAGGTCCAACATTTAACAGCTAGTATGTACTATACCAAGACTGTACCTCTAGCTGGAGATGACAAATATATTCATCTTTTCTTTCAACAGACATAGCTTCTCGGTGCTATGTGAGCTAAAGCAATGCTGACCTCAGTTCAGCTCTGTGAGAGAAAAGCAGCACTACTTCATTCCTTTACAATTGTGAGCATGTAGGTTTTCAGAAACTGAACTACCACCTGAAACAACAGAGGTATTACTACACAAGATCAGAATTTATTCTTGAATTTTAAAATTTGTTTTTATTTGCAAGCAGAGAAAGCATGAGAGTGCATGTGCAAAGGTCTCTGGCACTGCTGCAAACAAATTCCAGATTCACATGCCTTTTTGTGTGCATAGCTTTGCATGGGTACTGGGGAATAAAACAGAGGCCAACATACTTTGCAAGCATCAGTAGCCACTGAGGCATCTCTCTAGTTCACTTGTTATTTACTAATTAATTTATTTATTGCAAACACAGTCTCACTAAGTTTTTCAAGCCAGCCTGGGGTTTGCTCTGTAGCCCAGGCTGTCCTCAAACCAATATCCACCTTCAAGCAGCTTCCTGAGTATTGTGATAAGAGGTGTGAAGCACCCAGACAAGCACCAGAAATGACTTCTACCACTTTAGCTAGGGCCTGCTTTGTGAGAGAAACAGGATTACACATCCAGGGGAAAATCCACGACAGAAAGAGCTGGCCCCCTGTGTACAAGTCCACACAAAAATACCACCAACAGCACCATAAGTAACCATACTGCAGGTGTACCAGGAAGAGCTCAAGTACCTTGTATATCTTTGCTAGGAATTCATATTTGCACCCAAACAGACCTTAGGGGTGGACCCTAATGTCTACCCACAGTGACATCAATATATAAGCTTGGTTTTTTTTTTTCCTTTTTACAATTATTCATTTGAGAGAAAGAAAGAAAGAAAGAGAGAGAGAAATAGAGAGAGGCAGAGAATGAATATGTGCAAGCCAGGGCCTCTAGCCACTGCAATTGAACCCCAACAGCATGCATCAGCTTATCCATCTGTCTTACCAAATGCAATCCAGCCGGGCGTGGTGGCGCACGCCTTTAATCCCAGCACTCGGGAGGCAGAGGTAGGAGGATCGCAGTGAGTTCAAGGACACCCTGAGACTACAGAGTTAATTCCAGGTCAGCCTGGACCTGAGTGAGACCCTACCTCAAAAAAAAAAAACAAAAAAAAAAAACAAATTCAATCCAAGTTGGGTCCTTAGGCTTCCCAGAAAAGCACCTTAATTACTAAGAATCACTCCAGCTCATGTTACAAGCTTCAATAAAACTCCTGAATCTGTTGGTAGATATCAACTCAAACTAACATAGGTGAGTTTGGAAACTATTACCTTTAAAAGGTGGGTGAGAGGTAGTGTCTCACACAACCACAGGCTGACCTGGAATTCACTTTCTGGCCCCAGGCTGCTATCATACTCACAGTGACCCGCCTACCTCAGTCTCCTGAGTGCTGGGACTACAGATTTGATCATCAGGTCCATATTTCACAGTGTTATCTTTAAAATGTTGCTGAGAAAATTCAATGAGTGTGGTTTCACAGGTATACCAAACAGCATTTTAGATGATAAGGTAAATACCTGTATCACCAGTGTAGCAGGAAACTTAGGATGTTGTCAGTGTAAGCAATGAAAATGTGGTGCAGAAACCACAAGCATATAGATGACAGAACGTATGTGCTTATGTAGGGAGATTTAGAAGAATCATCTGTGGAAGGCAAAACATACATCTTGATCTTCCCCATGGAAGAAAGATAAACGTGGTGGTGGTTTGGAAACGAGTCAGGTAGTGATAACTGGGTATTAAAGGGAGTTCTACCAAGGGTTATCTAAGTTTCAGAACTTGTACAGATATCAGGCCCAGAATTAGAGAAAGAACCCTTGTTGTAGATCTAGAGTGCAAGGTAAATATGCACATGTTAGATTCAGAGAATAGAGGAAAATCAGACAGATAATGAAAGTGTGAACTTACCCAAAATTATAAAGCCATGGCAAGCAGAAAATCCATCCAGACCAAGTAGCAATATTATCCTCCCCAAATCCACCTATGCAGGGTAGTTTGGTTTGTGTGTGATGGGGGAGCCAGACTCACATATATCCCTTTGACCAAATGAAAGCGAGGCATAGAGAGACAGAAGGCCAAGAAACAGCCTTTATAGTCAATTGAAAATGTATTCTTTAAATAGATTCAAGTATGTAAATAGGAATACCTTATTGATTTGATAATTTAAAGGGACAGACTCCAGGGCTCTTCCACTTCAGTCATGCTAGACTGTAGGCAGCTGGATTGAGGCAGTGTACTTGTTATAGATCAGATTTTCTAAGACACAAGTTCCATTCCCGGGTTTCATTGGTGCATGGGCAGGATGGCATGTGGGATGGCCTCTTCTGAATCTCTCTTTTGAACTTCTAATCCTAATTGAAATTGTATAAAAGAATTTAGATTTCTCCTATTTCTCCAGCAATCTGACCAGAAAATGTAAGATTACAAGGTCCCGAAACAAATGGAATGGGATCTGCTTTTTTCCTTATCTCTCCTTCCTTGAATGTAATTCAGTTCCCCCACAATCTACCAGGAAGAAGGGAAATAAATGATGAAGTGCTTGGACAGTGCTAGAGGTATGGCACAACAGATAAACAGATTACCTATGAAGCCAATGGAACCAGGTTCAATTCCCCAGTACCACATAGAGTCAGATAAAGAAGATCTGCATGTGTCTTGAGTTCTATTGCAGTTGTTAGAGATCCTAGTGTGCCCATTCTCTATTTCTCTCTCTCTACATGCCTGGTTCTCTCTGTCATAATAAATAAATAAATAAAGTTCAAAGTGTCTAGTCAGCTGTTGTAGTTACCTTTCCAGTTCTGGTACAAAATACCTAATCAAAAGCAGCTGATGGGAAGGAAAGGTTTTATTCTTTCTTACAGACTTGAGGCTAGGTCCTTAACTGCCAAGCCACCCCTCCAACCCCTGCTCTCATTTCATGGTTGTGCTATAACTCAGGATTTAGTGTGCAGGTGCTCATGGCCAGAAAAACTTCCACTTAGTTAGTGGCTGCCAGGTTCTTGTCTTATAACTTTTGACAGTTGAAATCTATAGATTATAGACCTCGGGAGAAGGAAAGAATGCAGAGTTGCTCCTATAATGTTGGAAGAGGTTCTGGAAAGGGGGAAACTGACCAGGTGACTCTGCTTCATTCTTTTATGAGGATTTATTGAAGGGGGCTGAACTGGTCAGCCCAGATTCAATGTCAGGTATTGTAGAGGTTTAGATCAGATATCTCCCATAGACCCATGTCTTAACTGCTTCATCTCCAGATGGTATCAGTTTTCAAAGTGGAGTCTTGCTATAGAAGGTATGTTTTGTCCGTGGTCTTAGAGTTGTGACAACCTCTTCCCAGAGCTTGGCTCACACTTTTGCTGCTACTTTCTACTAGCTGTGGCAGGACTGTGATGTCCAGCATCTATTCAGTGACCATCTTTCCCTGCAGTCATGGAACGTTCCCTCAAGACTGTAAGAAAGAATAAAACCTGCTCTGGAGAGATGGCTTGGCAGTTAAGTCTAAGAATTCCAGTTCGAGGCTCAATTCCCCAGGACCCACATAAGCAAGATGCACAAGGGGACACATGCATCTAGAGTTCATTTTCAGAGCCTGGAGGCACTGGCACACCCATTCTCTCTGTATTATCTGCCTCTTTCTCTCTCTGTAACTCTGAATAAATAAATAAAAATTTAAAAAAAATAAAAGAAAGAAAGAATAAAACCTTTCTTCCCATCAGCGGCTTTTGGTCTGATATTTTGTAACAGAACTGGAAAGGTAACTACAACAGGTAGCCAGGCTTTTTGAACTTTATTTAGTTAGTTAGTTATGAGAGAGAGAGAGAGAGGGAGAGAGAGAGAGAGAGAGAGAGTGAGAATGGGCACACCGGGGCCTCTAACAGCTGCAACAGAACTCAAGACATATTCATACCTTGTTCATCTTGTGCTTTGTGGTACTGCAGAATTGAACCTGGGTCCTTAGGCTTTGTGTGCAATCTGTTTAACTGCTGAGCCATCCCTCTAGCAAGGCCTAGGCACATCATCATCTATTTTACATCTTCCTGGAATATTTTGGGGGAAGGGAATTACATTCAGAGAAGGAGAGCTAAGGAAATACCAGATCCAATGTTTCAGGACCTTGTAATCTTACACGTTTTCTGGTCAGATTGATGGAGACATAGGAGAAATCTAGGTTCTTTTTTACAATTTCACTTAGGGTTAGAAGTCCAAAAGAGAGAACCAAGAGAGGCCACCTCACATGCTATGCTGCCCAGGCACCAATGAGACTCAGGAAGGGAAATTTTATCTTATAAAATCTGATAAATAACAGGTACAATGCCCCACTCCAGCTGCTAACAGTCTAGCATGCCTCATGTGTGTGCCCCTGGAGCCTGTCTGTTTAAATTGACAAATCAATCATATCTTACCCTTTACATACTTGGATCTAATTAAAGAATAAATTTTCAATTGACTATAAAGGCTGCTTCTTGGCCTTCTGTCTCTCTATGCCTCACTTTCATCTGCTCACAGGGATATGTGTGAGTCTGGCTCCCCCACCACACACACACCAACTACCCTGAATGGGTGGGGTTGGGGAGGAGAATATTGCTGCTTCATCTGGATAGATTTTCTGCTTGCCATGGCCTTATACTTTTGGGAAAGTTCTCACTTTACTTTCTGTCTGATTTTCCTTTAGTCTCTGGATCTAACATGTGCGTATTTACCTTGCACTCTAGATCTACAAGGGTTCTTTCCCTAATTCTGGGCCTACTATCTGTATCATTTCTATAACTTAGATAACCCTTGGTAGAGCTCTCTTTAATACCCAGTTATCACTGTCTAACTCTCTTGTTTCCAAACCACCACCACTTTTATCTTCCATGGGGAAGATCAATATGTATGTTTTGCCTTCCACAGATGATTTTTCTAAATCTCCCTACATAAGCACATACGTTCTGTCACCCATATGCTTGCAGAGCCTGCACCACATTTTCATTGCTTACAATGACAACATCATAAGTTTCCTGATACACTTATGATACCTTGTCATCTAAACTCCTGTCTGGCATGCCTGAGGAACCACACTCATTAAAATTCCTTAGCAATCTTTTAAAGATAAAACTTTTAAACAAGTACCTGATGTATCAAACTTTAGTCCTAGCACTCAGGAGACTGAGATAGGTGGGTCAGTGTGAGTATGAGAGCAGCCTGGGGCTAGAAAGTGAGTTTCAGATCAGCCTGTGTTAGTGTGAAACCACACATCTCACCCACCAAAAAACAATAGTTTCAAAACTGACCTGTGGTAGTTTGAGTTGATGTCCCCCAGTAGATTCAGGAGGTAATATATTTTATTTTATTTCTTTGTTTATAAAATATTTTTTATTAGTTTTGTACTCAGTGAATACAGTCAAGTTGTTACCATTGTTAGCCTCTTCCCTGTCCTTTCCCCCTCCACATTGGCCCTCCTTGTTGGGTATATGGGTCATGCATTGTGGGGTTAGCCATCAGTTATGGGTAGGAGGAAATGTCTGTGAATCATGACCCAACTTGTGGCTCTGACATTCTTTCAGGCCCCTCTTTCACAAATTTCCCTGAGCCATGTGGGGTTCATTTGAGGTCTGCTTCAATGATGAGGTCTTTGGATCCTCTGTATCTCTGGATATCTGATTTGGTAGGAGTTGATTGGTCTCTGTGTCTATCTCCCTCAACCTTGTGCTGGTACCAGATTCACCCAGAAAACAGCATTTTTGCCTGTTTTGTCAATTATTCTTAATTTCAGCTTGAGCCCTTTTGATGTATAATAAGGTGGTTCTCTCCTTACAATCTGTATCTATCTGAAAAACAAATGTAGATTGTCTGACAGAGTAAAGTTAGAACCAGATCAATAGGATAACCTTTATTTTTTAGAGATAATTTAATAGGTGTAGTCCCTCTTTAACCCAGGATTGGTGGTAGCTGGGTAATGGAGAATGGGTTCATTTTTGGATACGGTTCTGACTTGTTTCCCAGAACCAGCTATGGGTTCTGTTCCACTGAGTGGATCAGTTAGCCAAATCAGGAGCAGTAGGTTTCCCATCATGGCTGTGCACCACTATTACACTTATGTGAGCATCCAGACAGTTTATTTGCTGGTAAGTAGGTAAGACCATGATTTGTTTGGACAGATATTGTTCATTTTCCCCCAATAGCCCATGAAGCACCTTCTGGCACTAGGCGTTCTGACTGCCTGGGGACTGACTCTCTTCCAGCTTCCAGCCATGTCAGTCCATGTTACATGCCAACAGCATATGGTGTCTTCAGCAGTAGGGTCTTACCACCTTTTGTGGGGCATCAAGAACTCTGACAGAAATCTATCATTTTTTTAGGAAACCCTGAATTTCTCTCTGATTAAAACCTCATTGTGAATGATAACCACCTGCTGGTACTGGGAGTTACAGGTCAGTTCCCAAGAAGATAAAGAAAAAAAAAAAAAGATAATATAAAAGAGTCAGAGAGAAGAAGGGAAAAGAGAGAGAGAGAAAGAGAAGCATCAGAAGATTAAGGTCAGTTTCATTATGCCCTCTCCAGGGCCTTGTGACTCAGATGTTCCATCTAAGGGCCTGGTGAAGGTTCAACCATTTGGTCTTTTTGAATGTACAATTTTATTGTACCATTGTGGTTTGGGTCTAGTTTTGTGTCCCCCAACCCCTTCCTTACCTTCTCCACCCACCCTATTGCCCATTCCTCGTGCTGCTTGCTAGGTATGTTGGCATCTTGGGTAGATTCAGGTTATGGGCTGTAGGTGAGTGAGACTATGTGCCAATTATCTTTCTGTAATGGGGTGAGTTCACAGAAAATGATCTGTTCCAGGTTCAACCATTTTTCTTCAAACTGCATAGAGTCATTTTTCCTAATTGCTGTGTAGAATTCCATTGTGTAGATATACCACATTTTAGTTATCCATTCGTCTAATGATGGATATCTGGATTGATTCCAGCAATATACAGATTTAGTACAATCCCAATCAAAATCCCAACATTACTCTTCACAGAGATAGAAAAAATGATCTCAAAATTTGTATGCAAAAGCAGAAAGCCTCAGATATCCAAGCATATCCTCAGCAAAAGAAACACCTCTGGAGGCCTCACCATACCTGATATAAAGCTATAATACAAAGTCATAGTAATAAAAACAGCATGGTATTGTCATAAAAACAGGAGTATTGACCAATGGAATAGAATCAAGGACCAAGACTTTGGGTCAAGTAACTACAGTTACTTGATATTTGACAAAGGCCCCAACAATATAGGCTGGAAAAAAGATAGAATCTTCAACAAATGCTGCTTGACAAACTGGATAACCATATGCAAGAAATTAAAACTTGATTCACACATCCCTCCATGCATAGTAATCAGGTCCAAATGTATCAAAGACCTCAATGTAAGACCAGAAACTTGGCTAGTACTGGAAGAAAAAATAGGAAGAGCTTTCCATGATATAAGAATGGGCAAAGACTTACTGAACAAAACCCCAGTAGCACAGGATCTTAAACAATCACTTAACCAAGGGATCACATGAAGCTGAAAAGTTTCTTCACAGACAAGCATACAATAAGCAGAGCCAATAGATTATCCACAGAATGGGAGAAATATTTGCTGAATATCCAACTGACAGGGGCCTAATCTCTAGAATCTACAAAGAACTCAAAAACCTAACAAATAAAAAGTCAAACCCACTCACAAAATAGAGCAAAGAATGGGACAGGCAATTCACAGAGGAAGAAATACAAATGGAAAACACACTTAAGGCAATGTTCATCATCCCTAATCATCAGGGAAATGCAAATTAAAACAATTATGAGATTCTACCTTACCCCAGTGAGGATAGCAAACATTAAAAAATCAAATGAAAATAAATGCTAGCAAGGATGGGGAGAAATAGGAACCCTCATCCACTGTTGGTGGGAATGTAAGATGGTACAACCACTTTGGAAAGCAATATGAAGACTCCTAAAAAGCTGAATATGGAGTTACCAACAGATTCAGAAGTTTTATTCAAGCTTGTAACTTGGGCTGAAGAGATATCTTAGTAATTAAGCTGCTTTCCTGGGAAGCCTAAGGATCCAAATTGAATACCATTTGGGAAGCCTGATGGACAAGCTGGTGCATGGGTCGGCCTGCAGCACGAAGGCTGAAACGGGCCTCAAAGGAAGGAGTGGGAATGAATCTGAGACAATAACACAAGGAATGGAGCCAAGACAAGTTCTGATCAAGGCTCAGGTTTATTCAGGCAAACATAAGCTTATATGCAGAAGATAGAACTTTTTCAACAATGCCTATATGCCTAAGGTCAGCTTCACCAGGGTTGTAAGTTATTACCTCTGTATCAGGCGCCCACTCCACCTAGGCTGTATACTAAACAATGCCTTAGAATCAAGAGATTAGGAGATTAGAGATCACCCTTAGCTCCCAAGGTCAAAGAGCAGCTGCGGCTCCCGACAGGTGCATGCGGCTGGAGTTCATTTGCAGTGGCCAGAGGCCATGTCTTGCCCATATTCATTATCTCTCTCTCTTTCTCTTTCTTTCTTTCTGTCTGTCTGTCTCCCAAATAAATAAATGTAAAAAGAAAAACTGTCAAGCTTATGTATTGATGTCACTGTGGGTAGATATTAAGGTGCATCCCTAAGGTGTGTTTGTATGCAAATATGAATTCCTAGCAAAGATATGCAGAGTGCTTGAGGTCTACCTGGTATTCCTGGAGTATGCTTGCTTATGGTGCTGTTGGTGATATTTTGGTGTGGGCCTGTAAAAAGGGGGCCATATCCTTCTGCTGTCATGGACCTTCCCCTGGATGTATCATTCTGTTTCTCCCACAAAGCAGGCCCTAGATTCACTGGTACAAGTCATTTCTGTTGCTTGTCTGGGTGCTTCATGCCTCTTATCCCACCCCTCAGGAAACTGCTGCTTGAAGGTGGCTGTGGGTTTCACATCAGCCCTAGACTGGCTGGAACAACTTAGTGAGACCCTGTTTTCAATAAATAAGTTAATTACTAAATAATGAATGAACCAGAGGGAAAGTTCAGTGGTTACAGATGCTTGAAAAGCTTGATGGCCTGTGTTTTATTCCCATCTACCCATGTAAAATAATATGCACAAAAAAAGGCATGCGAATCTGGAACTTGTTTACAGTGCCAGAGACCTTTGCATATGCATTCTCACTCTTCCTCTGCTTGCAAATATAAGCAAATTTTAAAAATAAAGATAATTTCCAAGGCTCAGGTACCATTGAGGAAGTGGTGCTAGACAGAATTTAAGAGGCAAAGGAAGGGCTGGTCTGCTTACAATGCTGCATTTCAGACACAAAGTTGACTTGATATTCATGACCTTATAGAGGCTGGCTCAACCTATAAAAGATCTTCATAATAGGAGAAAAATGATGTCATTGACATAGAAGAGGGATTAGTTGGAAAGAAAAATGGATTCAATGCTGAAGAGCATATGTGAGTAAGGAAAAGAAGATGATGAGAGATTATGATCATGATATATTTGTCAATAAATAGGTGAAATAAGAGTTCAAGACAGGGCTGGAGAGATGGCTTAGCTGTTAAGCACTTGCCTATGAAGCCTAAGGATCCCGGTTCAAGGCTTGATTCCCCAGGACCCATGTTAGCCAGATGCACAAGAGGATGCACATGTCTGGAGTTTATTTGCAGTGGCAGGAAGCCCTGGATCGCCCTCTCTCTCTCTCTCTCTCTCTCTCTCTCTCTCTCTCTCTCTCTCTCTCTCTCTCTCTCTCTCTCTGTCACTCTTAAATAAATAAAAATGAACAAAAAAAATTTTAAAAAGAGTTCAAGATACTGAATATGAAAACTCTCAGTTTCGTCTTTGCTTTTATGGTCTCCAGTGTTGCCTTGAGCTAGTTGTTCCTTGCAATACACCATTCATCTTCATCTTGCGCCCTCTCTCTCTCTCTCTCTCTCTCTCTCTCTCTCTCTCTCTCGCTCTCGCTCTCTCTCGCTTTCTTTTAGTTTTTTCCAAGGTATGGTCTCACACTAGCTCAAGATGACCTGGAATTCACTATGTAGTTCCAGCATGGCCTTGAACTCATGGTGATCCTCCTACCTCTGACTACCGAGTGCTGGGATTAAAGGCATGTACCATCATGCTTGGCCACCCATCTGTTTTGGAATGAGAATTATTATTCTGTGTTAATATATGTAGGAAGTATGTAACTTAAGTTTTGATTTTATGGTGCTCACAGTAAAGAAACAGCCGTAAGTTTCAGATGAGACTTAATTTTGAGCAGCATTGGAATTGGTAACAAACACTATGGAAACATTAATGTGGTACAATGCATTTTAAATCATGAGATTATTGCACAGTCTATGGGGGGGGTCAATGGTCGAATGAAGTGGATTAAATGTAAAATGCACTCCATAAATTAAGTTTGGACACATAATTTTCAGTTGCTTGCAATGTTCTCAAAGATTGTGGAACCTACATGAGGTAAACTGTTGATCTAGGAAGTATGTCACTATTGTTATGGTGGGGCAAGCCTTGAGGTGTTAAAGCTTAGCCCAGCTTTCTACTCTTCTTCTCTACTTCATCTATGTTTATTTGATGATGTGGCACTAGATTCCTGTCCCCTCCATGCTTTCCCAGACATAATGGACTCTAAATACTTAAATTATAAGCCTAATTAAACACTTTATCATCTGGAAGATTCCTCTTGTTGGGTATTTTGTGTCAGTAATGAAAGAGTCACTGTTAAATTAATATAAAATGGTCTTCCTTGGATGTGTGAGGTCATTGGTGCCATTTCTAGCCTGGTCAAACACACAACATAAATGAAAGACTACATAAATAAAATGAAATTGGTCTGCTCTCATATAAATTTTTAACACTGGCTAACAATATACCAATCATATTGGTTTAGCTTCCATGACTTCCAAGGAAAATCACTACAAGGCTTCTGAAACTTAGTCTATAGGATTTCATTAGACTGTAGTTACTACAGTGCCTTTTTCCTTTTGATTTTACATGTCTTTGGATTCTTTTTCTCCCTTCCTCCCTCTCTCTCCCCATGTGTGTGTGTACGTGTGCATTAACACCTGTAAAATATAATTACAATAATTATTTCTCATCATTCAGCCTATCTCTACCCATAATTAAACTCACAACTGGCGCAATGCTTTGTTTGTGAGGTCCTTTCTAAAACTATACATACAGACTGAATTGTCCCTAACTATGTCTTCAGATAGTACCCTTCATATTTTTGTGTCCTAACACATACATTGTATGAAAACTTTCATTTATATCTCTTAATATATTTTAAGTGACAGTCTCTGCTTTATCACTGTAGTGTAGTGAGATCTGGCTACACAACCTGTCCACTTGCCCACCCCACCCAACACTGCCATCTCTGACCTCTGTGGTTGATTCCTGTACACTCTCCAGTTCCATCCACCATTCACAGTCCTCACAGCCTGGGCTGCCTGTGTGAGTTCAGCACCCCTGTCCGCTGCTCAGCACTTTCATCCCCGGTGACATCACAATTCACCTCATTGTTGACATCATCATCCCTGCACAGATTCTCTTCCAATCAGGAGAGACCAGTCTCAGTCTCACATGGTGGTCAGCCTACTTAGGAGCTGCTCTTACACAGGCTTCTGGTTACATGTGCCACTGATGTCCTCCTTCAAAATGAAATGTTTGACTGACTAGAGAAATCACCTGCCATTCTGTCAGGAAGCAGAATATCTACTTTGGACTTTATACATCATCTCCATTCCAGATCTATCAGTTGCCATGTCTGTCTCAGTTTTGATATCTTCACCTGTGTTCAAAGTTCTCTCAAGGCTGAATATCAACCATCTTTGGAAACAGCTGATGTGACATCACAACAAGCTCCCCTGAACAGTCCAGGTACTCAATTTTTAACTGCAACTATTTAACATGAACTTGTGGATTTGAACAAGATCTGCTGAAACAGACATTGAGATGGGTGTGGGTCCCTGGGTTCTCTGGGGCTGGCCACCTTTCCCCCAAAGGTGTCCAGGCAACTATAGTGAGCATGCAAAGGACTCACTTTTGGGAGGTAGTCTCTGTGAACATCTTGCTTTAATCAACAGAGAAATGGGTTTATAAGCAGTTGATGGTCCTAAGGGTATTGGGTGTTCAAGGTTGCTTTCTGATGCCTAATTTGCATATGTGGACACAAATTACAGTAGGTAAGCAATGGTAGGGTACAGAATGATGGGCTGTGCGTAGGTTGCTGGCTAATACCATGTAAGGAGTTTCCTAGGCAACTGGAAAAGTCTCAGTCCAGGTGTGCCAGGCTTGGAGAGGGAATGGCCTTTTATAGCCTGGGGGTCATTAGCCTTGCCTGCAATCTCAGGTCCATCTACTTAAGGCTCCAGCCTGTGCCTGGCAGTGCCTGACAATTCCACATTTGTTTTTATAATGGGGTAGTGTCATCCTGAGTAAATTTTTCAAAATTTACCATAGGTCCAGATAGAGCATACATGGTGCATGAAGACCTGATTAGTAGCAACCTTAGCCATATTAGTTATTTGTTATGTGAGAAATTTCATGAGACAGCAGGCTATAAGCAATAGGGTTCCTATAGCAAGGAGAGGGCTAAGGAGTCAGAAAAGCCAAGTAAGTAAAGGGATAGAGAACCAGGTGTTGGGGTCCTCAGGCTTATAGTCATTAAGGAGCTCCTTGATTGAGCTTTAACATTTTTTAAGACATTTGATTCATCAAAAAAAACAACATTTTTGTCCCAAGACCACATACATTTCATGTTCAGCAGTAATGAGGTCTAAGGCTAGACCATTTTGAAGTACCACACTCACAAGAGAGTTCAATTGTCTCTGGAGAGATTTGAGGCAGTTGGTCATTGGAGGCACACAGATAGAGCATCATGCTGAGGCCCACCAACAGAGAGATGAAAATCTCTCAGTTGACCCAGATGAAGTTTGTAGGCCACTTTATTTTTTTCATAGAGATACACCTATGAAACAATCAAGACATGGAAACAAAAAGTGTGAGAGGAAATATTTATGTATGGGGTGGTCACCCCTTTGCAGCAAAAGATATAGATGTCTTGACACAAATGGTCCTGGTTATGGAAATATTGAGCAGGCATTTAGCTCTGGTTGGCTTAGAGCTGGAAAGGCAGCGAGATATAACTTGATTGGCATCAAAGAAGTCAAGGCGTGTCCTATGCAGAGCCAGGGACATGGCCCACATGGAAAAACATTTCTTTTGAACTGGGCAAGAGATAAGAAAAATCTTGCTTCCCTTTTACCTGTAGGGGTCCAGTCATGCTAACTCTATGCCCCTTTATTTCTCTCTCTCATTAGAAGACACTCCAACTGCTGTTAGGGGGCAAGGGACACAAAGATGTCAGATTCTTACTACTTAATGCAAGCACCCTCCTGCTCCTCATGCCCTTTCTTGACCATGCTGGCAGTATGTGTGAGATCTGGCTACACAACCTGTCCACTTGCCCACCCCACCCAACACTGCCATCTCTGGCCTCTGTGGTTGATTCCTGTATACTCTCCAGTTCCAACCACCATTCACAGTCCTCACAGCCTGGGCTGCCTATGTGAGTTCAGCACCCTTGTCTGCTGCTCAGCACACTCTGCCCTCCACTTGTACTGCCTTTCTATGTGTTCATCATTGTGTGGATAAGCTCAGTCATCAGCTATGCACACTCCTCCCTCAGCTGTTGGCCATTGTGCTTCAACAGGTGACCTTATGCTCAGCTTCCTATTCCATACAGATGTCTCCCCACCCTAAACCCCTGAATAATGCAAACACCCTCTCTGAAAGTTGAACTGAGTTCCCATCATATTCTCCAACAAGAAATCAACACCAACAACTTCTACAACTGGACTTCAAGAAATGTTTAGCTAAGCAATTGGGAGATGGACCATGGCCTAGGAAGGAAGTGTTCTCTGCACAGCTGGAGGGGTGGAATTGGAAAATTTGGAGACTGGCAGTGTCTGGTTATATTAAACTTGAACTCCAGAAGTTTCATGATTGCCTGATGGTGGCTAAGTGTGCATTATTTTAGCTTCTCCTTGCTATACATTATATCAGTTGAAAATGTTTACTCTATGCCTTTATATGCTGGAAGTATTTAACTTTTGTGATTTTATAGGACTTACTATCTTAAATTGGCCAAGACTGTAGGGACCTTGAAATTGAACTGAGTACAATTTACAAAGTGTGATGGTTATGAATCTATTGGGGGCCAGGGGAGGAATGTGGTAGTTTGAATAGATGGTTCCCAATATATTCAGTGTTTTACTGCTTTGTAGTTTGCATCTGCAGCCACCTGGCTGGAGGTGGTTTCACTGGGCAGATCTTAATGTGTGGTGGTGGTGGGTTTGAGATTTCAGTCTAAATATATGCAAAGTGTGCTGTGCTGTGTGGTTCCTGGCTTTTGGATATTTTTCTTCTCTCTCTGCTTGGACTTGGGAAAGCTTGCCAGCTTCTTCTGCCATTATGGAATTTCAGAGAATCATAACAGCTAACATGCTGAAAATTAGTGACTGATGACTGCACAGCCTTTAATTTTCTTATTGACAATTTCCATAATTGTAGACTATCCCATTGGAATTCCCTCCTCCCCCCATTTTGCCCTCCTCCTCTCAGTGAGACTCTCTTTTAATCTGATGTAAGGATCTTTTTTATCCTGTTATGATGGTCTTGGGTATGTAGTGTCAGGCACTGTGAGGTCATAGATATCCAGGCCATTTTATGTGTGGAGGAGTGCATTGTAAGGTGTCCTACCCTTCTTTTGGCTTTTACATTCTTTCCATCACCTCTACTGCCAAGGAATCTGGAAGATATTTCGGTGCTGAACACTCCTCTGTCACTTCTTCTCAGAACCATGGTGCCTTATGAGTCATCCCAAGGTCACTGCTGTCTGAAAAGAGAAGCTTCTCTAACCAAAAGGGAGAATGGCATTAACATATGGGTATGGACATTAAGAGAAGTGCTTACCAAGCAGTTAATGTGAGCATAGTATATACATTTAGCCAGACACCATTAGATGTTACACCCCTAGAGCTCATGACTACCCCTGTTGTAGATTTTCAGTATCAGGGATATACTCCCTTCCCATGAAGCGGGCTGCCAGTCCAATTAGAGAGCAGTTGTTTTCCCCCTTAACGGACATTCCTTTACTGCATCCAATGGCTCATTTGGCCTGGCTGGCCAAATTTAAGGCTGAGTGCACAGCTATTAATTAGACTTAAAAATTATTTCCTTCATGGCTTAGAGAACAATATGGAAGATAAAAATGAAAGAATATCTGAACTGAAGGGTCTGGAGTAGTACTGTCGAATATTAGCATCTAGACATTACAAAGCCATGAAATCTCAACAGATGTAGTTACATGCTTAACACATGTACAAAATAGGACCGATTCAATATTCTGTTATAAATAGTGGAGGGCATTTCCAATGAATTAAGCACAGGCTTATATTGATTGTAAATATAACAGGACCTAATGTGTTTCAAGCTTTGGCTATGACAAACAAAGTTGTTGTACAAACTGCAGAAACCTTAGTGTGACATATGATTTGAATTTTCTGGAATGAAATGCATTTATCATGTTGCATGCATATGATTACTGTTTGCAAAAAAAGACTAATTGTTTTCCCTAGTGGTTCATTTTTTTTTTTTTTAACATTCCTGTCAGTATACGGGACTTCCAATTGTTCCACAGCCTTGCAAGAAATTAATATGGTCAGACTTTGAAAATTTTACCAATCCTAATCCATGTCTGGGCATATATTATATTGTGTTTTGAGTTGATTTTTTTCATGAGTATATCTTTAAACTTTTTTGCCTTTACATGTGTTGGAAATAAGTCACCTATCATATTTGTGATTTACAAATATCTGTTCCTCAACCACATGTGCACACACATACTAGTATGCATGCACATACACATGTTTACCACACACATACAGAGAAATCTATATTTGCTAAGTGTAGTGATGCATGCATGGAGTAGCAGATATTAAAAAGCTGAGGCAGAAAATTTGTCATGAGTTTGAGACCAGCCTGGGCACTGTTAGATTCTGTCTCAAAAATATGATAAAACAAACAATAAAAAGTAAAACATAGGCAATTAAATAAAAGAATAGGGGTTGATGAGATTGCTTAGTGTTTCATGACACTGGCCTGCAAAGCCTGCCATCTTGGGTTCAATTCCCCAGTCACCACAAAAAGGCTGATGAACAAAGGGGCACAAGCACAACCTTCAACCTAAACCTAAAGTGGCAAGACACCGTGATATGCCAATACCTTCTGTCTTCTAGAAAATTAATTTTCAAAAAGACCAACCAAATAGAATTAAAATTTTAAAAAGATGCAGAAATTCACCTTTCTCTGGGATTTGAATGATGCATTGATTGTATACTACCTCTTCCTCTGCTGTTGTGGAGTTTTTTTCTTTTTAAATTTTTTTCTGATAGGTATCACTTTTCTGGATTTTTCTTTCACTTTTAAATTGACAATTTTGAAACATGCATATAATTTTGATCATAATCCCCTTACATTAATTAGAGTTTCCTGTATAACATAAGTAGGAGATATTGAGTAGAGCACATGGAAGCTACCACTTGCTACACCAATAATGAAAATGTCTCTGGCTCCCTCAGCAGCAATTACCTACCAAACACTCCACAGCAGTGGTTGGGGACCTCATTCCCTCCTCCATTACGTATGATGGTATGTTCATGGTCTGAAGTTGTGCAGGTCATGTGCAAGTTAGTTATAAGAATCTCTCTGGGCTGGAGAGATGGCTTAGCGGTTAGGCGCTTGCCTATGAAGCCTAAGGACCCCGGTTCGAGGCTCGATACCCCAGGACCCAAGTTAGCCAGATGCACAAGGTGGCGCACGCATCTGGAGTTCGTTTGCAGTGGCCCTGGCACGCCCATTCTCTCTCTCTCTCTCTCTCTTTCTCTTTCTCTGTCTCTCTCTCTCCCTCTTTCTCTGTTGCTCTCAAATAAATAAAAATTTAAAAAAAGCAAGCAACAAAAAAGAATCTCTCTGTCATCATGATTGCAGTAGCCATGTCATGACCAATATATAACATCCATAGCACTCCTCCTCCTTATCGTCTAGCTCTTACATTCTTCCAGCTCCATTCTGCAGTGTACCTGAGGCTTGGATGGAGTAATATAGATGTATGTCCTGTTTAGCACTAGTCACTTCACACTTAGGATATCTCAGCATTGTGTTGAAGGTTGAATTCTCTCATAAGTCTTACACATAATTTAGTTTAATTAAAGTTGGGAACAGCACTTATCTATATGGTTTATTTCTTGAAAATTCCTTCACCAGTATTTTGTAATTTTACAATAGACATCCTGTTAATAGTTTGTTAAAGGTATACCTTTAATATTTTATACTTCCAAAGCCCATCACCCATACATTTTATTAACACTAGGTTTAAAATAATCGCATCTTTTAAAATTACTGATTCTTTACAGGAAACTTAAAATCTTGCAGGATATGTTCTCAAAATTTCTTTTTCATCAGAATGATAGGCTTCTAATCTTTTGCTCTTAGGTATTAATTGAAGAGTCATCTTTGTTAATATTTATTTTTATTTACTTATTTTTGAGAGAGAGAGAGAGAGACAGAATGGGTCGCCAGGGCCGCTAACCACTGCAAATAAATTCTAGATGCATTCACCATCATGTGCATCTGGCTTACTTGGGGACTGGGGAATTGAACCCAGGTCCTTAGGCTTCTCAGTTAAGTGCCATAATCAATAACCCATCTCTCCAGCCCAAGAATAATCTTTTTATGTTATTCAAAATATACTTCTGGGGTTTTGATTAAAAGAATGTAATTTATATATATAAGTTTGGACAGAATCATGCTCTTTATAACATTTATTTTTATCTCTCCATTTACTTATGTCATTTATTTCTCAATGAAATTTTGCAATTTTCTCCATTCCACATGTGCAATTCCTTTCAGATTTATTTATAGGTGCTTCCTCTATTTGTTAGGAAGGACATTAGATTCTTTTCTTCCCAGTTTATCCTAACTGTAAATGAATCCATTTCCTTTACCAAATTGTTTTCTAATTTCTTTTGAAATGCAAAGAAACTATGATGGCATATTTTATGGACTTAAGTGAGGCAGAACAATAGAGGTGAGACTGAGGCCCAGAATGTCTTACACAAAACCTGTAAAACAAGCTTATGACAAAAGTCAGTTGGCAATGTGGAAGTCTGGAAATATCCTGGTGGAGACCTATTAGAACTGACTAGTGCCTCTGGTGAAGACACATTCCTTAGTGTCTGAAGGTGACCTCTGACTTATTAAAATACCAAAATGCACATCTCTGGGTGAAGGTTTAGGATGTTAATGAGACATACAATTTCTGAAGTTGTATTTATTGTATATGCAACAGGTTGAGTATGTGCTTGATGAAAATGACCCCAAAAGCTATTTGACATATATTTTAAAAAAGAAACTGACACAAAAGAATTATGTATTTCAAATAATCTACTTTGATTAGAATGAAGTACTTTGTATTCTGAGATTTTTTACTATTGAGTTTTTAAAAGTTGAGTAAAAGAGGCTGGAGAGATGGCTTAGCAGTTAAGCGCTTGCCTGTGAAGCCTAAGGACCCTGGTTTGAGGTTCCATTCCCCAGGACCCACTTTAGCCAGATGCACAAGGGAGCACATGTGTCTGGAGTTTGTTTGCAGTGGCCAGAGGCCCTGGTGCGCCCATTCTCTCTCTCTCTCCCTCTCTGCCTCTTTCTCACTCTGTCACTCTTAAATAAATAAACAAAATTTTGTAAAAAGTTGAGTAAAATTTAACATCTTTTTAGAACAGTTTTAGGAGAAAATGCTCATCAAAACTTATGTAGCCAATATAAAATTTATCACTAAACAAAAATTTTACACTTAATGAATGTTATTTGAATTAAGAGAAACTTCCAGAAGAAATATTTTCAATTTTATCTTTTATTCATTTGAGAGAGAGAGAGAGAGAATGAGAAAGAGGCAGTGACATAGATTGGCAATGTACAAGCCAGGGCCTCTAGCCACTGCAAACAAACGCCACCTTGTGCATCTGGCTTACATGGGTACTGGGGAATTGAACCTGGTTCCTGAGGCTTCATAGGCGTCTCTCCAGCCTCAGAAAAAGTATTTTAGATGCTCAATGTCACCCTAAGAAGAAGGAAAAGGAGAGGTGAAGGGAGGGAGAAGGAAAGGGGGAGGAAGGGAAGCAGGAGAGGCACGAGGAGAAGGAGAAGAAGGAGAAGGAGTAGGAGGAGGAGGAAAGCAAAGAACTCTTGAGAATATGCTTACTTAAAGAGTCAGGAATTAAGAAATCTGTATATGCTTTATACCTGGTAGTTATCTGGGCTTAACAGTATGGCCAGGAAAACGATCCATCTTCTGCAGGAACGAATGGCCAACTTTCAATGTGTGATGGCTGGAGGGAGGCACTTTCCATCTGCCCACCATTTACCAAGTTAAAGGTATTATGTATGGGAACCCTGGGCATCCTGACCAGGCACATACATCACTGTTTGCTAATATCTGGTGGAGAAGCCCCCCCCACACCTTGGCTGAGACCCTTTTTGCCACCTACTCCAGTGATCCTGAAGGACCACTAGCCAGCAGTCCCACCCCTCTCTGTTCCCTGAGAAGGACCTCTACCCACCTCTCTATATATCTACTCCTGTGCCAGAATCCGTACTGCAAGTGGTTGCTGCTGATTGGGGCCTGGGGTGGGGGGAGGGATAGAGAGTATATGATAAGTCCTCCCCATACATGGGCCCAGGCTGCAAGACAGGCAGACTCCACCATGATTACACTGCCTTTATGAGCAACTGGCCTCCCTGCTCAGGAGGGCCCACAGTATATGGCCCACATCCCTTTTGCCACTAGTGACCTATATAACTGGAAAATGCAAAATCCCAATTTCTCAGAGAAACCCTCTGCCCTGCTAGACCTATTAGACTCTAAAATGATTACCCACCAACCCATGTGGGACAATTGCCAACAGGATTTGCAGGTGCTCTTCATGACTGAGGAAAGAGAGCAGGTCCTAACTTCAGCCCAAATGTCAGTTCCAGGACCAAACAGCCAGCCTGCAGCCATTCAGGCCTACAATGACTTGGCTTTTCCCTTGATTCACCCAAACTACTAAGGACCCTGAAGGTAAGGAGAGGTTGAAGGTCTACCACCAGATTCTAATGGATGGTCTCCAGGAGGCTACCAGAAGGCCTACAAATTTGTCTAAAGTAGGCCAGGTCATACAAGCTAAAGAGGAAAGCCCCGGGGCCTTCCTAGAATGACAGTTGGAGGTTTACCAGACTTACACACCCCTCAACCCTGAAACTAAGGAAAAGCAGTCCATTGTGAACATGGCTTTTGGCAACCAGGCAGTGCCAGACATCCACAGAAAGCTCCAACGAATGGATAGATTCACAGGTAAGCAAATAGGAAAGCTCATAGCCATAGCAGAAAAGGTCTACAACAATAGGGAGTCTCCAGAAGATAGGCAAACAAAAGGACTCACCAGAGTACTACTGGTGACTACAGGGAGAGAAAGATCTGATTCCTGAGAATTAAGAGATATAGTCTATGGGAGGGGGAAAGACAAACAAACCCCTCAAAAAAAGGAGGGACCACCCCGTCTCCAAAAAGACTGGTGCACTTACTGCAAAGAAATAGGACACTGGAAGAATAACTGCCCCAAAAGGCAGAAGGAGAAAGGATCAAAAGCTTTGGAGATAGAAGAACTGAGTGACTGATGGCATCAAGGCTCATGACCCCTCCATGAGCCCTGGGTAACCCTAAAGGTGAAGGGGAAACTGGTAGAGTTCCTATTTGACACAGAAGCTCAACACTCCATCCAAAAGCAACATATGGGCCCCCTGTCTAACAAGAAAACATGGGTCAAGGGGCCACTGGAACTAACCAATATCCATGGACTACCCAAGGAAAGAAAGATGGATTTGGGAATGGGATGGATAACCATTCATTTATGGTCATCCCTGGGTGCCCATACATGTTCCTGGGACAAGACCTCCTGACCCTGATGGGTGCACAAATCCATTTTATCCCTGAGGAAGTAAAGGACTTTAATGAAAATGCCCCCCTACACATTCTGACTGTGTCTCTAGAGGAAGAATACAACCTCTATGCCTCGCCATCTCTGACTGCCAACAAGGAACCATACTTGGAAAAATTATGGGAGGAAATTCCAGGAATATGGGCAGAAAGAAATCAGATAAGACTAACTAAATATTATATTGGGTCCCAATTTTGGTACAACTAAAAGCTGATACTAGTCTGGCTTGAGTCCACCAGTACTCCATGTCTTGGGAAGTGAAAGTGGGGATAACACCTCACATAAACCAACGCTGGAAACAAGGGATATTAGTTCCTTGCCAGTCTGTCTAGAACACCCCCCTTATGCTGGTAAGCAAACCACACTCCAATGACTACAGACCAGTGCAGGACTAAAGGGAAGTTAATAAAAGAGTATAATACATTCACCCCACAGTGCCCAATCCATACACCCTGCTGAGCAGGATGTCTTTATGGTGTTGGATCTTAAAGACCCATTCTTCAGCCTACCACTGGCTCCAGCTAGACAACCCTTGTTCACCTTTGAATGGAGTATGGTTGCAATGGACAGCTGATCTGGACTATGCTACCGCAAGGGTTTAAGAACACCCCACCATCTTTGAAGAGGCACCCCATGAAGACCTGGGTGAGTACCATTAGGCACACCCCCAAATAACCCTCCTACAGTATGTTGATGACCTCCTTATACCTGCCCCAGATGAAGAAACCTGTCATTTGTTGACTGACGCTTTGCTCAGAGAATTGGACCAGATGAAATATCTAGTGTTAGCAAAAAAGGCACAGCTCTGCCAAAGGAAGGTAATGTACCTAGGGTACATACTCAAGGGTATGTGTGTGGGGGGGGGGGAAACACCTGTTGTCTCAGGCCCAGAAAGAGACGATCCTCAGTATCCTCACTCCCAAAATTCCATGACAAGTTCATGAGTTCTTGGGCTCAGTGGGATTCTGTAGACTCTGGGTGCCAGGATTCACAGAAATTGCTAAGCCTCTCTATGAGGCTACAAGAAGGCAGGAAAATACCTTGGACCAGACTTCAGAGATGGATGGAGCCTTCCACTGGCTCAAAGAGGCACTCCTTCAGGCCCCAACACTGGCCCTACCAGACAGCTACAAGACTTTCTACCTGTATGTGGATGAAAACAAAGGCATAGCCCTATTAGAGGTGATATGGCTGCCCCTCAAGATAGCCATCATAGTCCATTGTCCAAGCCATCAAAATGGGAAACATAAAAGAGCAAAAGGAAACAGAGTGGCCAATAAAGCTGCAAAAGAGGCTGCACTAAACTACACAGCCATGGCCTTGGTGGCTATGGTTCCACCAGGGCTCCCTCTGACCCTCTATTACAGCTCAAAAGATAAGGAGGACCTCACCAAATGCCAAGGACTCTTTCAAAAAGAAGGATGGCTCCATACAACTGAGGGCTGAATAATTGTCCCTTCAGAATGTGCTAAACAGCTCATTCATCAGATTGATCAAAGTACCCATCTGGGTCTTAGAAAACTTAAGGAGCTTCTAAGAAATGCTAACTACATATTTTTTTTTAAACCTAGGGCCCTTAGTGAACAAAGGGCCCCAGGAAACTGGCTATGCTTATAGAGACCAGGTGCAAACTGGGAAATAGATTAGACCGAATTCAAACCAGGTTTGTATGGATACAAGTACCTTTTAGTTCTTGTAGACACCTTTTCAGGCTTGGTGGAGATGTTCCCCACCAAGAAAGAGACCGCCATCATAGTGACTAACAAGCTGCTAGAAGAAATTATCCCCAGGTATGGACTGCCTTCATTGTTGGGATCTGATAATGGACCTGCCTTCATATCTCGGGTAACACGGTCACTTTTTAAGATTGTGGTGGAAGACTGGAAACTTCATTGTGCCTACCATCTCCAGAGTTCAGGCCAGGTAGAGAGAATGAATCAGACCTTAAAGAAGACCTTAACTAAATTAACCCTAGAAATTGGAGGTGACTGGGTAGCTCACCCTCCTTACACCCTGTATAAGGCTAGAGACACCCCTTATACTGTAGGCCTAACTCCCTTTGAGATACTATATGGGAGGCCCCCTCCCCTTCTGCCTAACCTTCAACCTAAGATCCTAGCAGAATTTGACCATGAAATGTTCCTGGAATCCCTGAAAGCTCTCCATAAATTCCAAAAACAGATTTGACTGAATATATGCCAAATCTTTGAGTCAGCTCCACCTTCTAACCCCAATTGCTTTGAACCAGGTGATGAAGTCTGGATTAAGAGACACAATCACAAGACTCTCGAACCATGCTGGAAAGGCCCTCACATGTTAATCTTGATGATGCCCACAGCCATGAAGGGTACATGGCTTCAGGGATAATTGTTAATTTCATGTCCAAATCAGCCCCTGTTGGAACTTGGTTCCCTGACATAACATTTGCTTTGTGCACATTGACTGAAGGGGATTGGGATACCTATGCTGAACTCCAAAATTGCTACCACCCAAGCAAGTGCAACATGGTGTGACACATCCCTTTCTATGTCTGTTGTGTGTGTGTGGGGGGGGGGGGGGGCAGGAGATCCAAGTCTCAGAAAAACAAATGGTGGGGGGAAGAATCATTCTTTTGTGCAAGCTGGGGCTGCGACTCAACAGGAACAATCTCCTGGGGACCCCCAGATAAGGATGACCTCATTATAATTAAATGGAGCCCAGGGTCAGACTCACCAGGATGGGGATATGGACTGCAGCACAAACTCTACTCAAACAGTCTCTGTGGACCATGTACTTTTAGTACCTGTAATCCTATCACTATTAAGTTTATCTAAAAGGTAATAAAACCACCAATGGGGAAGAGGAAACACATGGGGATTAAAATTCTATAAACCAAATAATGGTTTTGTGATATTATTCACCATTCAACTCCTAATTCAAAAGATAAAATTTGGGCCTGAGGTACCACTAGGTCCCAACCCAGTCCTGCCACCCATTAATATGTCACCACAGGAGCAGGAGGCTGTGCCTACTGAAAAGCCCAACCTAACAAATAAGCCTAGGGTGAATTATACCCCATCCCAGGAGTCCTGCCGCAAGCCAGGAGCCCTAACCATGGTCCAGACCTTGGGACTTACTCTGGGCCACCTATCAAGTGATAAATAACTCTAGGCCTGAACTCACTGATGACTGCTGGTTCTGCTTAGTTGCAAGGCCTCCCTATTATAAGGGAATAGCCATCCTTGGAAATTACACCACCTCTGAAGATAATGGGGCCTGCTGCTGGCATCACATGGACATTGGGAGGTTAACTTTAGAACTTTAGAACTGGTTGAAGGGAATGAACTTTGCATTACAGGGGGACATAAACTTGTCCCCTATACTCATAGACACCTATGTCACACCACACATAACACCCCAAATCAGAAGATGTACCTCATCCCTCCAGATGATGCCTGGTGGGCCTGCTCTACCAGGTTGCCTTCTTGTGTTCATACTTTATGTTTTGTTGTTGTTGTTGTTGTTGTTTGTTTTTCAAGGTAGTGTCTCACTCTAGTCCAGTCTGACCTGGAATTTACTATGTAGTCTCAGGGTGGCCTTGAACTCACAGTGATCCTCCTACTTCTGCCTTCTGGGTGCTGGGATTAAAGGCATGTGCCATCACACCCGGCAGTGTGGTCATACTTTAACTGTCAACAACAGGGATGAATTCTGTGTGCTTGTCCAGCTAACTTCTAAGATCCTTTATTATTCAGGTGAAGACACAGAGACTCGACTCTCCCCCCTCCCGACCAGAAGATCAAAAAGGGTGGCAATCACTGCAGTCCTAGTCCTCACTCTGCTAGGACTCAGTGTTGCTGGGGCCACTGCAGTGGGAACCTCGGCCTTAGTTCTCCAAGAAAAAATTACAAGGCCCTAAGCCTAGTGATAGATGCTGATCAATCCAAGCTAGAAAATTCTGTCTCACATCTTGAGACTTCCTTATAGCTGAAGTTACCCTTCAGAACTGGCATGAACTAGACCTCCTATTCTTCCAACAAGGCAGACTATGTCTAGCCCTAGAAGAACAATGCTGTGTTCATGCTAACCATTCTGGAACCATCAAAGAACCAATGTCTCTAATACAGAAAAGATTACCAAGATAGAGGAAAAAGAGAGGCAAAATTTCTGAAATCTGGTATGAATCCTTTTTTAATTGGTCCCCTTGGCTCACTACCCTCCTTTCAGCAGTGGCAGGGCCCCTCATGCTGTTGCTACTCGCCCTCATCTGTGGGCCTTATATCCTTAACACTCTCATAAGGTTTGTCAAAGAACGCCTATCTACTGTTCAGTTTATGGTATTATAGTCCCAATATCAACCCCTGAGATAGAACTTATTGCAAGAGGGAAATGAGAGGATCAAATTTGCTCCAGTTTACAGCTAGGCCTAAGTTTCAGTTTCCCAGAGAGGCAGATAAGACTTCTGGGAAAAGCCACAAACAAAGGGCTATTAATCAACAGTGACCCTGACATGTGTCCAGGGAAGATGGCTGCCCAGGGACCTGAGTCAGTTCCTGCAATACCTCTAGACTATGACCAAAAAAAAAAAAAGGACTTGCCAGAGATAGCAGGCTCCAGGGCTGAGTCAGTTCCAGCAAAGTCTCTGCTTGCTTGCTTGCTTAACCAATCACATTACAAGATGACCTAACCCTCTTAAAATTCCTCTAGCTGTGCTCAAAAGGGGCTGCGTTTCCTCTGAGGGTCACCATTTTGTATGAATGGTTGACTCCTGCATGCTGGCTGATTCTGCAGAATAAATGCTCTTTGCTTTGACATACTATTTGAGTCCAGGGCCTTTCATCAATGATTCTAAGACCCTTACAACCCCACAATATTTGACATAGGGGTATGTGTGTGTAGCTCTCTTTCTTTGTGTGTGTCTGTGTTTAAGAATGACGGCAAGTTTTTCTAAATAGAGTGGATGAGAAAAATAACAGTGGGGAGCAACTACCCTCTGTTGAAAAGAGGAAGATGACAAAGCTGGGAAACTGCACTGTGTGCCATTTTCACTGATTCTGTGGATAGTGAGGGAATTTCTTAGGTCTTTCCAAGGCAACAAATGATACATTTGGGGAATTGAAGGAATTTGTTTCCTATTTGGAATAAAACTTATAATGCAAATTTTTGGCGAGCAGAAGCTGGCATATCCAGACATTATAAAAAAGTAGTAATGTCTTAATATATGCATGCCATAATGCTGTAATCACTCTTTCCTTCTTTTTGATATACACTCTTTGATTGAATTACTTTATGACAACAATGGCATCATGGAGCTTCCTATCATGTCTGTAATGAAAGGAAGCACTTTCCTCCCAGAAACTGCTCTTTTTTGAGTGTGTTCTGCCAGCAGTGTGAAGCTGACTGCAGCAGTGTGGGTGTGTTTGCAGGCATGCCAGGATCTCATGCATCTGCAATCAAACAACAGAAACTGGCACTACATTTTTTATCTGGCTTATATGGTCAGCATGGAAATTGAACCCAAGCCAGCAGGATTTAGACGTAAGCATGTTTAACTGCTGAGCCCTCTTTCCCAGCCCCTCTTTTTAACAAGGAAAATGACAAGAACTCACAGGTATCCTGCTTCGGTGTCCTCAGTGCTGCTATTATTGGTGTACACCACCATGCCTGGCCTGACTTCTTGTACTGCATTTGTTTCATATATTCCTGACAGAAGAAAGAGGTTGGTTTGAATAGGTGTTGATGACAACTAATACTGCACTTAGGATTGTATGCATATATAAGTGAAATCATATTCCACAGATAAAATTTTGACTTTATATACTGCCAACATAGCTTCCCCTACATATTCCACACAGCTTCCTTATTAGAAACCAGAGAACACATTCACATTGTAGTATATCTCCTGGCTCACATGTCCTTATGACAGAGGATAAGTCAACAAAATGGACAATATAAGTGTTTTTACAGATAATAGATGTATTTTACTATTATATACGATCTGCAATTCATGCAGAAAAAAAAAACACTTGAAAAAATACCACCCATTCACATTAAAACGTATTTGTAATTATTTATTTGTCAGAGAAAGAGAGGAGAGAGGGAATGAATGGGTACCCCAGGGCTTCCAGCCACTGCAAATGAACTACACATGTGTGAGCTCCCTTGTGCATCTGGCTAACATGGGTCCTGGGGAATTGAACCTGGGTCCTTTGGCTTTGCAGGAAAAGGCCTTAGCCATTAAACCATCCCTCCAGCCCAAAACTTTTGTTTTTGAGTTAAGGTCTTTCTCTAGCCCAGGCTGACCTCAAATTCAGTCTGTATTCTCAGGCTGGCCTCAAACAAATGACAATCCTGATACCTTAGCCTCCCCAGAGCTGGGATTAAAGGCATGCACCACCACACTTGCCCCACATTAGAAATTTTTCAGCAAATGGTTAATAAAGGAACACTGTGAGTTTATAAACTTAATAAGGTCCATCTAAGAGAACCTGTGTTTAACACTATATCTCTAAACTCAGGAAGAAGGCAAAAAACAACTTCTCTTAACAACATCCTAGAAGCTCTATTCATAGTATAAAGGCAATAAAAAGATGAAAAGCATGGCTGGGGCCAGGGGGAAATAAATTTCTTTTTACTTCTTTATGACACGACTTCACAGAAAACTCCCTAGAAATATATCCAAGAACATTTTAAGAATTATTAAATGCATTCATCAATGTCTCAACTTACATACACTGTTATTAAACTGGCAAAAACAAATGTAAAATATGTACTATATTAAATTGCTAAAAAGTTAAATATTGGGCTGGAGAGATGGCTTAGCGGTTAAGCGCTTGCCTGTGATGCCTAAGGACCCCGGTTCGAGGCTCGGTTCCCCAGGTCCCACGTTAGCCAGATGCACAAGGGGGCGCACGCATCTGGAGTTCGTTTGCAGAGGCTGGAAGCCCTGGCGCACCCATTCTCTCTCTCTCCCTCTATCTGACTTTCTCTCTGTGTCTGTTGCTCTCAAACAAACAAATAAATAAATAAATTTTAAAAAAAGTTAAATATTGATGTATACCTTTAAAATATGGACAGAATCTATATGCTAAACTTGCACAAAGCTGGAGAAAGAATTTTCAAGAAATAAAGGATATAGATGTGTGATGATCTCATCTTTAATTTCAGTAACTTCTTTGTATAGACTCATTTGTCTTGATTCTGAGAATCCCTGATCATGCAGTGTCTAGCACTGGATAGGACATATATCCACATCACCCCCTCCAAGCCTCGGGAGCATTTGAGAAGGAGAAGGGGAGAATTTAAGAACTAGAGGATGAGAAGCAATGCTCTGGATGCTGTCTATTGGACATGCCATGGTCACTGCATTCAAGATCATATAGAGACTGTTATAAATAACCTGCACAAGACTCCCACAACTTTAGAGCCATGATCATTCCACTATACATAATGGAGGAGGGAATGGAACCCCCATCTACCCCTGCAGAATTATTAGCAGGTAACAGTTGTTGTAGGAGCCAGAGTTATTTTAGTTAGTAGTGTAGCAACTACTAGGTTTTGTGAGCTCTAGCCAATAATCACCACCTATGCTTATGCAGACAACCCTTATTAAACTCACTGGGTCACAAGGACACGAACATACTTAGACACACCCGTGAGAAAAAGGCAACAATGTAGAAGAGGAACAAATTACGAAGAAAATGGGGTTCATTGGAAGGAAGTGGGGAAGCATATCAAGACAAACCAGTGAAGGGAGATTATAAGCAAAATTATATACAAGGTTCAAAAATGTCAATAACAAAGTTAAAGAAAAGCCCATAAGAGTGAAACCTTATCCCTTCTCCCAATAAAAGACTCAACAGCAGATGAAGAGACAGTGTACAAGCAATGTGTCATTCAGATCCCAGAGAAAGATGGATATCTGCATCTGTTTTGAATTTTAATTCTATTTGATAGGTACTTTTTAAAACATATTTTGGGGGCTGGGGAGATAATTTAGTGGTTAAGGCACCTGCTGGCAAAGACAAATGACCCATTGCCCCCTTAAAGCCAGATGCACAAATTGGCACATGCCTCAAGTTCATTTGTAGTGTTTAGAGACCCTAGCATACCCATTCTCTCTCTCTCTCTCTCTCTCTCTCTCTCTCTCTCTCTCTCTATCTATCTATCTATCTCTCCCTGCTTACAAATAAATAAAATATTTTAAAAAATTATATTCTAACAGAAAGAGAATATAGGCATGTCAGGGCCTCTTGCTACTTGAAACTAACTCCAGATGCATGTGCCACTTTGTTTCATCTGGTTTTATATAGTTTCTTAAAAATTGAAATCATGCTGGCAGGATTTGCAAACCAAAGCCATTAATCACTGAACAATCTCCCCAGCCCCTATTTTGGGTTTTATGGAGTTTTTGTTAGTAGACTTTGTTTTTCCATTTGGTTATTTTTATTATCACATTTTTGAGACAGAATCTCATAGTAGCCCAGACTGCCCTCTGGTTGTACATCCTTGCACCACTATACCCAGCAAAGATGGGTTTCTGTGTATGTGTGTGTGGTGAACATGTGTATGTATATGCAAGCTAGTATGTGTGTGTGCACATGTGGTTGAGGAATAGATATTTGAAAATCACAAATATGATAGGTTTCTTGTTCCAAAATCTGGAACGACAAAAAATTTAAAAGTATACCCATGAGAAATTCAACTCCAAACACAATAGTATATATGCCAAAACACAGATTAGTATGGATAAAATTTAAAGACTGATCATATTAATTTATCACAAGACAGTGGAACAATTGAAAGTTCCACATCCTGAAAGGAAAAGAAGGTAAAATGTAAGAACTAATATGGTAAAAAAAAAAGCCTTTTTTTCAGAAATTAAGCATGTACATGTAATATAATAAATGCATTTCATGCCAAAAAATCCAAGCATATACCCAAACCAAGATTTCTGGACACCAGGCATGGTAGCACATACCTTTAATCCCAGCATTTAGGAGGCAGAGGTAGGATGATCACCATGAATTGGCGATCACCCCGAGACATCACAGTGAATTCCACATTAGCCTAGACTAGAATGAAATCCTACCTTGAAAAAAAAAAATTCTGGACAGTTTTTACATTAGCTTCATTTGTAATATAAAAAGTTTGAAAGACACTAGGTCCTGTCAAGTTGATGATCAGTATAACTCTGTGATCAATTCATTATAAATCCCCTCCACTATTTATAACAGAACGTTGAGTAGATCCCATTTTGTACATTTCTTAAATATATATCCTCATCTCTTGTGATTTCAATGCCTTGTTGTATCCAGATGCTGAAGCTCATAGCACTATTCCAGACCTTCCAGGTCTGACATTCCTTCATTTCCATATTCCATACTGTTCGCTAGCCCTAAAGGAAATGATGTGTATGTGTCATTAAAGTCACTAACTTTTCACACTTCAGCACTTATGATTCTCTGAACTGACCACCACTAACTGTATTAAAAAATAAAAGTTTTCCTATTTGGGAAGGCTGATAGAAGACATGATCTGTGGATATAAATATGAATATATAGGAAGCAGTTTGACAACACAACTATTTAGCCATATACCAATGGTAGGTCTTTCCTAGGGCCTATATTCTCCCCAGCCTTGGGTTTTTTATCTAGGTTTCAGTACCATGCATGTATTCCTTCATTTGAAGCAGGCCTCTATACAAAATATAGAACTGTCAGTTATGTCTGTAAACTTCATGTCACATTGCTATAGATGGCACATCTTGTCTGAAGATCAGTAAGTACTATAGAATGCATTGGTCAAGTATTTCTGGTACACCTAAGTTACGTTACTACTCAGATGGGTGATTTGTATTCTTTTATCTTAGTTTGTCTTTGCCTCACTCAACATTATTTGAAGTTAAGTTGTGGGAGTAGTTAGTGCTGATTTCTGGATAGGGTATGGTCACACTGGGATGGGGATCCTCAATTCAGCTTGCAGGCCATTCTATTTGTGTTATGCAGGGGGTTGGGAGGAGAAACATGTGCATAGAGTAGTTAGCTGAGCCTGAAGTCACCTGTTGGAGGGCAGTGGGCAGCAACTGCTAGAGGCCTATGTGAAGCAGGTGACTGCGCTGACACAGCTGAGCCCATAGGAAGGCAGTGCAAGTGGAGGGCAGAGTGTGCAGAGAAGCAGACAGGAGCACTTGAACTCACCCAGGCTGTGAGGACAGTGAATGGAGGGTAGAACTGGTGAGCACACAAGAATCAACCACAGGTGTCAGAGATGACACTGTGGGGTGGGGTGGACTGCTGGAGCCTGCTGGCTGAAAGGGTTCGAGCCTGATGGGGAGTGAGGATTAAGGAAAGACAGAAGAAAGAGTGAAAGCATGGACTTCAGTCCAGGGCTGAAGCCAGGACTGAAGACATGGTTTATTTCACAGCATTCCTTTTTATATCTTTTTACAAACAGTTTTTCCATAGACAAAGATTTTATGAGCTTTACAAGTTCCTATCAAAAAACCTTCCTGTTACAGAGTTTTTGCATTTCAATCATTTCTCAGTACAAAGGACCAGCCAAATGGCTGAGGATACCTAATCTTGCTTACAGGTAGGCTGCTATAGTTTTGCTAATGTCTTGCTGCCAGACAGCTTCCTGACACTGAAGATACACAATCTTACTTGCAGGAAGTCTGCTATAGTTTTGCTAATGTCCTGCGGCCAGAAGCCCAGGGCTATGGATACAAGTCCAGCCAAAATGGCTCCCGACAGTGGACCAAGTGGAAAGGATGAGTAGCCACGCTTCACACAAACTGCTAGGATGGTGCAGAGAGATTCCTAGGTTTCAATGACAGTAGTTGGGTGTGGGAAAGCTCAAGGATTTGGAGGGTGCTCATTGGGTCATGGAGGAGAGTGGCAGCAATGGTGGCATGGAGGGAGGCATAAGCACACAGGACGGAAAGGACTAGACAGGATGGAAAAATGCATGTGCACTCACATTTGGCTCATATGTGGCTGCTCCATAGGTAGAATGGAGAGAGCAGTGCAGAAGGGCCAGAAAATGAAAACAGTTGGGCTTCATGAACATTATAAGTGAAGACAAAAGGTTCCCATAGAACAAGTGATACTATTCTAGATTAAATGGGAAGTATTATAACAAAGATTTGTGTATATTTACCAGACAAGTGAACCTTCAATATTTAGGTTTATTACTAGTTAATCACAAAAATGTGATAGACTTACAAAATCAAAAGGGGTTCCAGCTTCACCAAATTAAATTCTCATGCTTATGAAATATCATGCTTCTATGCAAAATCTACTATGAAAGTCACTTAGTATACAATTAAATTATATTTCACTATTTCCTTTTTACACGGAAAAACTATACACCACCTCCTTGATGATTAAATACTTTTATAAACAAAGTCAAGAAAGAAGGGGGTGGAAATTCTTGATGAATAGGATGTGGAATCTGCCAAATGATACTTTCAAATATTCCCTTCAGTGTGAGATAAAAGGATCTGGAATGGAGATGATATTTAAAGTCCAAAGTACATATTCTGCCTCCTGAAGGAATGGCAGGTGATGACTATAGTCAGTCAAACATTTCATTTTGAAATAAGAACACTAATGGATCTTATAACCAGAAGCCTGTGTATGACCAGCTCCTACGTGGCCTGGCTACCAACTGAAACTGGGACTGGTCTCTCCTGATTGGTTGAGAGTCTGTGCAGGGATAATGTCAATAATGAGGTGAAATGTGATGTCACCAGACATGAAAGTGCTGGAAACTGCATTAGTAATTGTCATGTGGAAGACAAATACAAACTGTAACTTAAAAATGTTTGCAACATATCATGAGAGCTAAACAGAAATTTGAAGTACAATATATGTACTAGGACACAAATATATGCAGGGTCCTGTTGGAAGACACAGTAAGGGATAATTGATAGTGTATGTATAGTTTTAAAAAGGGACTCACAAACAAAATATTGTACCAGTAGGGTCTTTAATTGAGAAGTTTGGCAAATAAAGAGAAATGGGTTTTGTAAATTGGTATTTTAATTTACAAGTGTTAACCTGGGCATAAATAGGCACACACACACACACACACAAACACACACACACACACACACACACACACACACAAAGGGAGGGAGAGAGAGAGAGAATGTAACGACATGAAAAATCAGAAATGAAAATAGCTAATGGTAACACTGTAATAATAGTAGACAGGCTGTCTCATATCTGTGAGCCCCATAAAATCAAAACATAAGTCACATACTCCTAAATTATAGTAACAGTATGATCATCCCTGTTCCAAAAGCAATACATAGGTTCATACCAAGGAAAGATTTGACCAAAGCAAGACTGAAATCTAGTAGTGCCAACACCAAATCATGAATTTTCATGTTCAGTATGTATAACTGTTATTTTAGCTACTTATTTAAAAATATACCATGGTCATAATCCCCTCATACCACCCTTATTTCCTGGATCATCACTCCTCCTGTTTACTGAATCCTTTTTCTTTCAAACTAATCTCCCTTCTATTTTGATGCCAACATTTTCGTCCTTTTGTAATGCAGATATCGTCAGTCATTCTGAGGTAATGAATATCTAGGCCAATTTGTTTCTATAATACAGCATTATAAGGAGTCATACAGTGCATTTCACTTTTAAATTCTTGCCATCACCTCCTCCTCCATGGTTCCTGAGCCTTGGAGTGTTTGGTAGAGATATCCAACTTAGAGCTGAACACTCCACCATCAATTTTTTTTTTAAAAAAAATGTCATATATATATATTTGACAGATAAAGAGGGGAGAGAGAAAGAATGGGTGCTCCAGGGACTCCAGCCACACTACAAATGAACTCCAGATGTGTGCGCTTCCTTGTGAATCTGGCTAACGTTGGTCCTGGGGAATTGAACCTGATTCCTTTGGCTTTGCAGGCAAATGCCTTAACTGCTAAGCCATCCCTCCAGCCCCTCCACGGTCAATTCTTTTAAGCACTATGGGAAATTTGGTGTCAGTCTAGTGGTCACTAACATCTGAAAACAGAAGTTTCTCTAACCAAACGTGAGAGTAGCATTAGCATGTGGGAATAAACCTAAATGTTTAAAGGGCACTTTGGGGGGCATAATATTTGAATTTAGGCAGAACATAGTAGTTGCTATTCCCATAGGTCTTATGACCTCCAAGTTCATAGCCTTTTGATTAGATTTTTCAGTAAGAGACATGTATTCCTTTCCAGGGAGTAGTCCTCTACTCCAATCAGAGGATAACAGTAACAGATATACCACTATTGCATGCTTAGCACACTTGGTTAGCCAGCTGTAAAGATTGCAGGGTACACTGCTGGTTCAGATCATTGATGACTTCTCTCTCTCAACTGGCTGCATTTTACATAGCTCTTTCCAGCATTGTGATAGCTAGTCAACTTGGAGGACTTTTCCAATTCAGGTCCAGCATGATTTTTCAGAGATTTGATGCCAAACAATGTAGAGTTTTCAGCAATATGTTTATGTCATCTAGTTCTTATGGGCAACCATGAGCCTTTGCAATGGGATGTAATGTTTTAGAGGCCCCAGTGGCATCCCTGGCCAATAGCTCATTGAAAGGCATACCCATCCCTCTTATCTAGAACTTTTGATGAAATCATTTAAGTTACAAAAGGCTTGGGTAGCTCTGCCCCTCCAGCTGTGCTACCTGCAGCATCTCTTATGGACCAGATCCACCGTGAGTATGCACCTTTTCTTGGCAGATAGCCATGATCCTGGCATCCCCAGGAAACTGGAATCTCCATTGCAATTTATGGTTCACCTTTACAGGGTTAAGAATTGGCCTTTAATGGTCTCTTTATAATAACTTGTACTGTATCACACACTTCATATCTTTTTTACTTTGCACTTCATTTTGCTCACTTTCTTTTTTCTTTTTCTTTCTTTTTCTTTTTTCGAGGTAGTGGTCTTACAGTAGTCCAGGTTGACCTGGAACTCACTATGTAGTCTCAAGGTGGACTGGAACTCATGGCGATTCACCTACCTCTGCTCCCAAGTACTGGGATTAAAGGTGTGTGCCACCACGCCAGGCCTTCACTTTCTGTTTTTAATAGTATTAATTTATTCATTTATTTGTGAGCAGAAACAGGTAAAAGAGAGAGAAAGAACATGCCAGGGATTCTAACCACTTCAATCCATCTCCAGACACCTGCATCTCCTTGTGTATCTTCCTTACATGGGTACTGGGGACTCAAACCTGGGTCCTTAGGCTTCACAGGCCAGAACCTTAAGCACTAGACATCTCTCCAGCCCAATTTTGAACACTTTCACAATAGGCCTCAATCCCCGGCTGGTAAGACAAGTCAAGTCATACATGCAATATTATTCTGCCTGGAAATTTTCTTTGACAAATATTACTCCATTACATTTAAATTCAACTTTGCTCATGTTCTCAGGACACAGGAAGTAGGCAAGCACCTCTGCCAGATAACACTCAAACTGCCTGTAGTCTTGTTCTAGACAGATTCCTGATTCCTCTCTGAATCCTTACAAACAAAGCTCCCACTCTCTGCATTTCTCTCAGCTTCTGGTCTTTCAGAATCCCACAAGACTGGCTCATTAAGGTCTATTTACTGCATTCTAATGCTTCTTTACTCTAAAGTTCAAAATCCTTCCACACTTCAATCACAAACCATGTCAAAAAACTAAGAACCTCCTGGTCAAGATTATCACAGCAATGTCCTTCCTTCTTAGCACCAATTTCATATATTATTTATGTAACTGAAACTTTCCTGGGACAAAATAACTGGCCAGAAGCAAATAATGACAAGAAAAGTGTTTAATTTGGTTTTCAGTTCCAGAACATAGAGTCCATCATTGTAGGCAAATTATGGAAAGAGTGGGAAATAGGTGTTACATTGTCACAATAGTGAAGAAGTTGAGAGAAAGACCTACATGGACCTGTGATGTACTATCTCAAGGCACACCCTGAGTGAAATGCTCCTAATAAATTTCCAAAGTTCTAGAACAGTGACACTAACTTAGAATTCAGTATCCAATCATGTGACATTATGGGAGACATTTTGTTCCCTGCAACAGCCTTAAAACTCCCCTTAGACTTTGATAGTCCCAACAGTATTCAAAAGTTAAAAATCTTTCCTGAGACACAAGTCTACTCTTTAATTGTGAGCATTGTAAAAGGCAAACACAAGTAACATGCTTCAAACATAATGGCACAGTAAAACATTTCATTCCCAATGGGTGTAAAGGAGGCATGACAAGGAAAGATGAGAACAAATCACGATTGAATGAAACCCAACAGGGTACACACAAAGTTCTGTGGTACCAGGTCTGGTATCTGGAACACATGATGAAATACTCTGGGCTCTACAAGTCTATAGTAGCTCTACCCTTAAGATCTCCTACCTTCTCTCATTTCTAGCTCAGCTTTGATCCTCTATCTTTCCTAAGCAGACATCCCATGATTCTGATATTAATGTAGGCTTTTGTTTATAGGCAGGGATGACAGTCCATAAAGATGCAAGAGATCCTAGGCCTATGAGGCTAAAATTTTTAGTGTTTTTCCAAATTTAAAAAAAAAAAGAGTTGAACATGCAGACTCAGAGAAGGGTAAATTATAAGTTCTAAGATTTATTTTAGGGAGAGTTAGGGTCCCAAAGGGTGGCTAAAAGGAAGCCCAAAATAAAAGATGATATGGAGAAAATATCCTCTCAGATATCCAGGGTAGAAACTTATAGGAAAGGCACACAGCCCCTTCCACATGTAGAAAGCAAATCAGAAGATCCCAAGCCATAAGATTCCCTTTGCACAGGGGGACCAGTATTAGGGGTACACAACAACTCCAGCTTCTGGAAGTTTCCACTATAACTTAGGGTTTATTTTCACAGCTTCACATAGTGGCCTGTTAGTACCTTCCTGTAGAGTTTCCAAGCCTTACCATCCATTGCCTACCTTCAATGTAATCTTGCAGAAAGATGCTGTGACACCATAAATCTTTTATTTTTCATGGCTGTAAAGCCAGTACCACATGGACAATACTTCCAAGTTCTGTTACCAGCAGAATGAAACCTTTCCCCATGTAGCCTATTTGTACTGTCCTCTGGATATTTTCTTTGTTTGGTACATCTCTGAAAACACTTTCTTTGGCATCTGATGGTGAATAAAGAACAGATTTTCTGGCATTTTCCCTTGAGGCCTTTTTATTTCAATATGACTTGTGTTGTTATAAGAACATTTAATACTTGAGGCCTTGCCCTTAATGCATCTTTTCCATTGTCCAAATATATAGTAGGACTCTACATATCGATTACATCTGCTTTGTCGGCCAGATGGTCCAGAAACTTTATATTTCATTCTTCACCCAACCACATTTTTACACATTTATATACTCTGCATGATGCTATATTTCTCTGTTGATCTGAAAAAGAACAGTCAACAGAAGACTCATAGACTTCATGATACTCTGCCTTGAAATTTTCTCATACAAACACATTAGGCCATTAATTTTAAACTTAGCCTAATGTAAATTCTCAAAACACAGGCAGAATGTGACCAATTTCTTTGCAATAATATCAGATGAATTTCCTCTAGCCCAGTTCCTCATAGAGAATTGCTCCCCTCTGAAACTCATAAGCCAAGCCTACAATGTCCTTGTTCATCTCATCATACTGGGACTTCAGACTCCTACATGAATAGCACATTAACCTCTGCTTAAAGCATTGTAATGCTTTTCTAACCCCAAGTTCCAAACTCATTCACATTCCTAATCCAATCCATTTTCAAAGGCTTAAAATACACATATTTATTTTGTGAAGGAAAGGTTTTGTTTTTTTGGTTTTTGGCTTCAAGTGGAAGTTTTATAGTAGGGAAGGCAGAGTGGCCGGAACAGGGAGCCAGATGACCATATTTCAGCTGGGAAGTAGAGGGAAAACAGGAAGTGGAGCAAAGCTCCAAATCTTAAAGTCTCACCCCATTGACCAACTCCCTTCAGCAATGTTATACTAACTGAAAATTCCACAACCTTCCCAAACAGTGCAGTTAGCTGGGGAAACAAGTTTTCAAACACCCTTTGGGGGACATTTTACTTTTGAGAAAGTCACATATTTAAGAAAACACGAAAACAAAAAAAGAGGACTATCTAACCAAAAGAGCATAAAAATTAACAACACTGATGCCTCATGAGGATATCCACACTGCCAAATTGTTCCTGATCAGGGTTAGACAGAGGGAGTCTCACGTTCTCTTCTTGCTATGGATATTATTACTGTCTTATTCAAACCAGACTCTAGGATTCCCAAAGACAGTTGTTACAGTTACCTACTTCTTTCTGGGTCAGAACATCACAGCAAAAGCAGCTTGTGGAAGGAAAGGGTTTCTTTCTGCCTTGTAACTTCAAGGGGAAGTTTCATCATGGGGGTGACATGGCAGGAGTCAACAGCCAGTCATCACATATCCATAGCAGCAGGGAGGAGGTAGAGAAAGTACGCAATTGTGGCAAGTAAGATGGTGCTGGGTTATGATACATAAAGGCCCACCAACAACAACATACCTCCTCCAGTATGACTTCACCACCCAAGGGCTCCACTAGCGGGGATGAGGTATGAATCTTAACCATAAACACATGATACCATGAAGCACACTTTGCCTTCAAACCACCACAGTAGAAAAGACTATCCCTGTCTTGTTGATGGTTTTACCTCTAACATTTAAGATACTATATACATCAGATATATACTGAAGATAAATATTTGCAGGGGCTGTGTTGTCTCTTCCTATTGTCAAATGATCCTTGTAATTCCCCTTTTACAGTCACATTCATTTGCCTGTAAACTTAGATATGGGTATGAATAACTCTGAAATCTTCACAGTCTTCATTGTATGCATCACAGTTCCTCTGTACCAGGAGCCAGAGATGAAAAAATATATTCACCTTTTCTTTTCTTCAAACATACATAACTTCATTTGTCAAAATTCAGAAGACAAGATCCTGGTGGCCTCTTACTTAGTGGAAGTTTTGTGTGGCAGTGAGCATCTGCATACTAACTCCTGAGTTACAGCCCAACCAAGAGCTGATTCCATCACACTCAATGTCATTCCAAATTCCCATGTCATTTCCACATGACACTTCAAATTCTTGTGATATTTCCTCTTTCTTTTTTTTTTTGAGGGGGGAGGGTTCGAGGTATGGTCTCACTCCAGCTCAGGCTGACCTGGAATTCACTATGTCATCTTAGGGTGGCCTTGAACTCACAGGGATCCTTCTACCTCTGCCTCCCCAGTGCTGGGATTAAAGGCATGAACCACCACACTGGGATTATTTTCTCTTTCTTAAAGTTAGTGCATGACAAGTAAAACAAGAGTTGGAGTTGAAGGGAGGTGCATCTTCAATGGCCAGAAAGCTTGCTACTTTTCTCACTAGGAACCTAACAGTATCTTTCTTATATTTTCTTCTATTTTAAGTCTTTAAGAGGGCAACTGTGACATGGACTCCCTCCTTTTACATAGTACTTCACACTCTTTTCCTTCTTATGCTATGTGGTGTGTGTGTGCGTGTGTGGGTGGGTGTGTGTGTGTGTGTGTGTGTGTGTGCGTGTGTACATGACCATAGTGCATACATTGAAATCAGATAACATCTTTGAGGTGTTAGACCTACTATTCCACCTCCTTTGAGACAGGATGTTGAGGGAGAAACAGGAGCAAGATAGGTTTACATAGGCAGTGAGCCAGCAACAAGGCCCAAGGAACACAAGGAGATGCTACCTTGACGGTCATGAAAAACTAGCACCCACATCTGATCCAGCCTCATCCAAAAAGGCTACATTAATTCCTCAGCAACAGTGTCTCCTACCTCTTCCCCAGTCTAGCACACATGGGTGGGCTGGCTCCTTCTGAGTCAGACACTTGAATCCACGAATCAATAAGGACTCTCCCCTAAACATCAGAGTCAGGTGACAAGGCTCATTGTAAATAAATGTCTGACCTATATAAAAGAGCCTGCCATCTGTGCAATCTGTTTATTGTCTCTCCTGGTTATATTCTCTAGGAAACTGAGTCTCCTTACTCATGTTTTTGTAATCTCTTTTTCTTTCTCTGCTTGGCTGAAGGAAAGGAATTTCTTCTTATCTGGACAGTCTCCTGCCTTAGTTTGGATGCTTCCTCACTCTGATATATGTGTGATATTCCCTTAGACCCTGAGTCCTTTACTATAGAATTACTTAGCTTTCTTTGGTGTAAAGGTGAAGGGCTTGTGCTTTCGTGCTTTATTTCACAAGTGTGTGTGCATGCCTTTTCTAAAATTTTTGGCTATGGCTCTCCTCTTGTGCCTCATGTGGGCGTGGGTGCCCTTTCGATGGCCTTCTCAAGATTTCCCTATTTCTCCTTTCTTCTCCATCTTCAGCTGAAAGAAAGGAAAGGAAAAGGATTCCTTTTTGGCTTGAGTTTTTCTAGTCTTTCCTGGATACCAATTTTCCTGAAATAAATTTATCTTTCCTAGAGACTGTTTTCTCTATTCTTTCTTGAGAGTGTTTGAATGGATGTCTCTTAATAGAATCACCAGTTTATTAAAGCTTGTAACTTAGATGTCCAGCTGCCTTGCTGAAGGAGGTTTCCCTGTAGGCAGATTCTACAGTCAAGTCCTAAGGTGTATTTGGTTGCAGGTCTGAATTCCAGCCTAAGACATGCAGAGTGCTGGAGTTCTGCCTTGTATTCCTCATGTTTGCTAGCTTGCGGTACTGGTGATTGCTTTTCTCTGTGTGGATCTATAAAAGGGGGACAGCTTCTTCCACCATTATGGAGCTTCCTCAGGATTTGTCAGCTTCATCCTCCATAAACGTCTGGTCTGGAGGTTCATCTCAGCAATGTAAAGCTGTCTATGACAGAATCAGTGTTAGAGAGTCAGGTCTTGCTGTACTATAAAACTGACCATATAGATTTTGGCCTTAAAACGTGATGCTTGCAACTATAGACCTCTACCATAGTGTTAACTCTAGCATATGGACTATTCTAATGAGAGTTTGAAAATGCTAAGGGCAGAGAAAGTTGTATTTGAAGACTTGTCCCATGAAGATTCCAAGGAGAAGAAAGACTGGAGAGAACTTTATTGGAACTTGACTACTGGCATAAGCATTGGCTGAATTCTGCTCCCCATGCCCAGAAAGTTTGGGCAAGGTTGAATTTGTAACAGACCGATGTGTTTGGTTAAATATATGGAACTGGCTGCACTCAGGAGCTGCCTGCCAGGCAGGAGGATAGGTGGCCCAGGCGTGTTTGCTAGAGGGGCACTCATTTACTGTCCCCCACCTCTTCAACAACACCACCACCACTACTCCATGGCTCCTGGAGGTAGGGACAAAGGAATGTAGGTGGGCAGGAGGAGAAGAAGAGAGAGGAGCAGGGGAGATCCAATAGTGGGAGTTGTAGTGGTGGTAGCTATGTGTGGGGTAGTGCACTGCACCATCTAGACATTTTGGATTTGGGCATAGGAATGGGAGGCATGTGTACTGGGTGTGCCTGCACCACAGGCCAACACGGGGCCAGCAGGTGGGGGGGGAGTGTAGTGTGGACACATCCAGTTGAGCCCACTTAACCCTGATTTCTCTTGTGTTTTAGTGGGGAATGGATGGGGAGGTGGGTGGGTGGGTTCCCAGGCCCGGGTTAGTGGGGGGGTTGACCTTGGAGCAGGTCAAAGATGCTTCCTGTGGCCCATCAGGCTGCTAAACCTACTAGGTGAGCAGACCCAGTACACAGATGCTGCAAAACCTGAAACAGCAGCACAGAAACAGTGTGTGCTTGTACAATGCGCTCCTGCAGATAGGCAATGAGAGCATCCAGGTGCACCCCACCATGCTGGTCCCCTGCAGCTAGTACTTCCAGTTGGTGTTCAGAGTCCAGTAGTGTGACAGTGGAGCTACAGAGGAGGTTACGGCTGATGGGGTGTGTGTGGCTGTGGCAGCGGCAGCAGCTCCTGGCTGTGGCAGTGGTAGTGTTGGTACCCGGGGCAGCCTTGACCTGGAGATGCACACCATCAGCTCCAAGGTGATGGGGACATCCAGGACCTTGCTTATATTTCACATATCATGGTATGACTGGAGAGCTTCCCCAAGATCGTGATTGCCACCAAGTTCTTAACTGATGAGGTCAGTCATTGCGATTTGCCAGGAAGTCATCAAACAGTATAATATGCAGATCTTAGTGCCTCCTGTCCAGGCTGATATCATGCCCTTTCCTCCCCCTGGGACTTCTGACTTAGGCTTTCCTTTGGACATGACCAACATAGCAGCCTTGGCTGCTAACAACAATGATATTGCTGGCAGCATACAGCCTGAGGAAGAAGCTGTCAGGGCCACAGGTTCAGCTATTGCAGGCCAAGCTTACCTGCCTGTGTTACCTGGGGTGGACTGCTTGCCCATGCTGGCTGGATCCCTGATCCCTCTACTTTTGACTTCCCCATTTCCCTACATAGCATCCAGTACCCCTCCCCTGACTAGCAAGCAAGGCCCAGGGTGCCCAAAGAAGGCCAACCAGCTGGACTCAATGTTTGGGTCCCTGGGCATCTTGAAAGAAGAAAGCATTCTTCCATGTGGCTTGCGTGGCAAGGGATTCACTGATGCCAACAGACTCTGGCAGCGTGAGGCCCAACATGGTGTCCCTAGCCTCCAGTTGAGGTACATTGATCGTCCTTCTCCAAGGCTGGGTGTGAATGGGCTACCCATCTTTAAGGACCCTGACGGCCTGTTAAAGATAATCAGGACCAGGAAGCAGGTGGCCTATGAAATCTGTAGCAAGATCTTCCACGACGTGTACCATCTCAACCGGCACAAGCTGTCCCATTCTAGAGAGAAGCATTTCTTTTGCACTGTGTGTGGTCTACGGTTCAAGAGAAAAGACCACATGTCCTACCATGTCCAGTCCCATGATAGGTCTGTGGACAAGCCATACATCTGCCAGAGCTGTGGAAAAGGGTTCTCCAGGCCTGATCACTTGAATGGACACATCAAGCAGGTGCACACTTCTGAGCAACCTCACAAGCATCAGACCTGCAATGCTTCCTTTGCCACCTGAGACCCTCTGCATACCCACGTTGCCTGTCATGAAGCCAAGGTGCCCTGCCAGGTGTGTGGAAAGTAATTATGGACAACACACATGGCAGACCACCTGAGGAAGCAAAGCAAGGAGTCCAGCAACTTCTTCAGTATCTGTAACTGAGAAGGCAAGAAATGCTCATATCAGGATCCCATTGAGAGGTTTGAATACTGTGATGCCTTCTCAGACGCCAGTGACTTGAAGATGCCAGAGAAACAGAGTGACAATGGCTCTTTCTACTATGACATGGCAGTCTCTACAAACAAAATGGAGTCTGATGGAGAGAAGAAGCACCCATGCCTTGAATGTGGGAACTTCTGCTCTAAGTCCTACTTGAACAAACTCTTCCAGAAGGTGCATGTCTGGTCCTTTGGGAGTACCCTGGGGTTCTTGGACCTGCTCTTGGTTCACCTTTCTCTCCCCAGCAGAACATGCCTCTCCTGGAGTCCTCTGGGTTTCAGATTGTCAAGTAGGATTTTGTGTCATCTGTAGTAGGCCCTGAGGCAGACCAACAGCCAATGGGGCATGAGGGGAAGTGAGAAAGAAGCTGTCCCCAAAGAAATAGCCAGTGGGAACTACTGAAAAATGCAAAATGCAGTGAATGTGGAGGGAAGTGATGTCTTTGGGTTCAGTAGCTGAGAGAATTTTATTCATTTTTTTAATCCCCATTCCCCACCCCACTCTCACTTCCACCATCCATTCCCCCAATATTCTTTAGAAATAGATTCCTCATCTGCTACTCTACAGAAATCCCTGTGACAGCCTGTGTGGGACAGGGACAGAAACCACTACATAGACCTCTAAGGCAGCATCAGTCCTGGTTTCCCTAGTGGCCAGAAGCCAGTATGTCTGGTGTTCAGTTCTTAGTGATCCTGAGCCCCATTCTAGGACCTCAGTGGTTTTGATCCTTCTCTAGTTCTTTAATTTCTCATTCCTCCTTTGTATATCCCACAAAAGAAATCATAGTAGGGTCTCCAGCCTCTCATACAGCCTTGATGTCCAACTATTTTTTTTTTTTTAAGGAAGACAGGAAAAGCTCACCTATTGAGGACAGCCCCACCCCAAATTCCAGTTCTTGCATGATTTTAACTATTCAACTTGCTGTTGGGTTTAATTCTCTAATTATTATTATTATTGGTATTGTTATTTAGAACAAATTGTAGTGAATTGCTACTGAAAGCTACTCCAGGTGATACAGAGCTCTTTGTAAACTGCAGTCACACATTAGAGTTAGTATTAAATTTTGTTTAGATATACCATAATTAACTTAGCTAGTAGATTGTTTGAAGTCTATGGAATAAATAGTTTATGCAAAAATTTTAAAAAATACCAGTCTGATCAGGAATTGGATTTCAGTGTCATTGGGGACCAGGAAGGAGAGCCACAAGTAGGGATATAGTAAACCTTGGTGGTCACACATGAGTAAACCCAGATTGAACTTTTGATGTGAATTGTTCTGATCAGACTGTATTAAAGACATTAGTACTTTAAAAAAATAAATAACTGGGCTGGAGAGATGGCTTAGCGGTTAAGCGCTTGCCTGTGAAGCCAAAGGACCCCGGTTCGAGGCTCGGTTCCCCAGGTCCCACGTTAGCCAGATGCACAAGGGGGCGCATGCATCTGGAGCTCGTTTGCAGAGGCTGGAAGCCCTGGCGCGCCCATTCTCTCTCTCCCTCTATCTGTATTTCTCTCTGTGTCTGTCGCTCTCAAATAAATAAAATTAAAAATAAATAAATAAATAAATAAATAAACAAACATATGGGACTGAGGCCAGGCATGGTATTGCATGGTGTTAATTCTAGCACTCAGGAGGCTGAGGTAGAAGGATAACTGTGTGTTCAAGGCCAGTCTAATTCCAGGTCAGCCAGTGCTAGAGCAAGACCCTAACTTGAACCCTCCCCCCCCAAAAAAAAAGATATGGAAGTAGAAATTTAAGATTTCAAGTTAAAAAATAACTCAAGCAAATTAAAAATTGTAGGCATTGTGACTGATTGCTGAAGCTGCTATTTGTGGGTCCCTGGATCCTTGGGCCATGGTTCACTGAAGCATCCAGGCAACCATGGAGAGGAGGGTCTTGAGCGGCAGAGAGCATGAAATCAAATTCACCTGGGAGATGACTTCAGGGAATAGCTCGGTTTATTCAATAGGGAAATGGGTTTATAAGCAGTTCAGAGAGAGTGGGAAGAGGATCCTAAGGGGATTTATGGGTTCAAAGGTTGCTAACCTAGGAACATGCATACCAGCCAGTAGGGAGAGAGTCAGGTGATCTATATGGTGGCAGAAAAGGGGTTCTGGGGGATGCTCTGTGTAAAGGCTGCTGATTGATACACTATAAGGAGTTTCCTAGGCAACCTAAAGGTCATAAGGCTATGAGTGAAGCCTAAGTTCAGGTGTGCTGGGTTTGTAGAGGGAGTGGTCTCCTGTACCTTTGTGGCCCTTAGCTATGCCTGGCTGCTCAGTCCTATTTTAACCCTCAGTGGCCCAGGGACCTTACCTGTGCCCCACAGCTATTGTCAAATGCATTAAGCATTTGTAAGGAAGAATGCCCGATTACTTTACATTGAAACGATAGGAAAGTGTGCCTGAGGAAAGAGTGAATGATAGAAATGCAAACTAGAAGCATGAAAATGCATGGAGTGGGGTCATGAAGGTTTCAGGAGGTACTGCTGAGAGGCAGCATACAGGCAGGGCATGATGACTCTAATAGGCCAATGGAGGCATGGGAACATGGACCATGGTTTGCTTTGAGACCCGAAGATGTTTTATAAGGACCAGGACTATTACAAAGGCTACAATGAAGCACTGTTCCCTCAGGATGGAAGTTTTACCTTGCTATTCTTCCCAGCTGGAATGGTGGAACTGGAAAATCCAGAGACTTGTCACTGGTCAATGGTTATGGATATAGGAATTGAAATGCATATATGTGATGTTTGCTTGATTGTTATTGAGCTTGCATTGATCCAGTCTCTCCTTGTTATGACTTATAGCAGTTGGAAATGTTTACTCAATGCCTTTATATTATGAAAGTACATAACATGTTTTGAATTTACAGGACTCACAACTAAGAGGCGATCTTAAATCTCAGGTGATATTTGCAATGGTGGAACTATCATAGGTTGGTAAATATGGGGAGCTTTAAAGTTGGAATAAGTACAATTTACAATATAAGATCTTTACGAATTTATTGGAGGCCAGGGTTAGAATGTGGTAATTTGAATGCATGTGCCCAATAAATTCACCAGTTTATTAAATCTTATAAATTACATATCCAGCTGCCTGGCTGAAGCAGATGCCACTGTTGGTGGATCTCAGTGAACAGCCCTAAGGTGTGTTTGGTGATGGATCCTAATTCCAGCCTAAAATATGCAGATTCCTGGAGTTCTGCCTGGGATTCCTCAAGTTTGCTAGCTTGTGGTACTGGCAGTTGCTTCTATCTCTGTGTGGATCTGTAAAAGGGGGCCAGCTTCTTCCACCATTATGGAACTTCTCCTGGATCTGTAAGTTCAATAAATCCCTTCATCCTCCCATAAACTGTGTCTGGTCTGGAGGTTCATCCATGCAATGTGAAGCTATCTATGCCATTTATTAAAATGGATAAGAACCTTAAAGTTGGGGTTCACAGGCCTAGAAGTCCCCCTGAATCACAAAATTTTGCATCAGTATCATTATATTTTGGAGTTGTTTTCTTGAGGTAAGGTCTCCCTCTAGCTCAGGCTGACCTGGAATTCACTATGTAGTCTCGGGGTACACTCAAACTCATAACAATACTCCTACCTCTGCCTCCCGAGTGCTGGGATTATAGGTGTATGTCACCATGCACTGCCAGTATCACAAATTTTAATCAGGGTAGTTGTTCCCCAGAGCTTCTGGAGGATCCTCCTGCCTCTGTCTACCTTCTTGCTCATGGACATGACTGGAATTACAGTTGCCTGCTGTAGTATATAGGATTCTACATGAGAACTGGGGTTCAAATGTGGGTACTCATTCTTGGGTGGAAAGTGCTTAATCCATTGAGCCATCTTCCCAGCCCCACTATTTCAAATTCTAAGGATTGCCAATTGTGATGTTTTCCCCTTCCTTAGAATTAGTATGAAGACTATATACTTTCAGAGACCATTTCTATAGTTCCAAGTACTACTGAAATTCTTCTGAATTTGTAGGGTACTGGATAGAATAGTACATGCCCTGAGTATCAAGCTGATTTGAGGTGCTGCTTCACTTCAATTATCTTTTGCCATTGAAATTCATTCATTTATCGCTTTGGGAGAGTTGTAGAGAACACAGAAATTGGTACTGTAAACCTATGTCTAGGAAGTACAAAAGCTAGAAGGGACATAGGTTCTGGCAATGTGACAATTATTGCTGTTTTGTAAAATGGATATGATGTCCAATTGCCTTCAAAAAATATTTGTGAGTTTCCCCACAGATTACTATTGCTGATATATTTTGTTTGTTTTATTTTGTGTATGTGTGTGTGTGTGTGTGTGTGTGTTTGTTGTTGCTTTGTTTTATTTTACTATAAATAATACTAACTGTCCAATGTGTTGAAACTAAGTCACTTTTGAGTATTCAGCAATAAATGGTACATCCAAATCACACTCTCCAAATCCAGGAAACATCATGTAAGAGAAGGCAAAAAGATCTTAAGAGTCATGTTTCTGAATGTTCAACTGAAGCTATTGCATTCATAAGAAACACACAAGATTAATCATATCAACATCCATCAGGAGGAAAGAGGTGTTCATGAGGCCACATCCCTCCTCATAGATTAATAGTCAGTTAACAGTTAATGGAAGGAGGGGCTCTGGAAGCCACACCCTCCCTGAGGATTTAGAGGAAGTTAACCTTTATGGAAAGGGGGTGATCATGAGGACACTCCCTTCCTGAGGATTTACAGACAGTTACCTGTTGCTAGAAGGAAGATTCTCATAAGGACACAATGTCCTTGAAGATCCATAGGCACTTAATGTTTGCTAAAGGAGGGAAACATATTCTTCAATATTGGGAAAATTGGTTTCTTCTTTGAGCTCTTGCAAACCACTCAGCAATGGTCCTTGATGAGTTCACAGGCATAGTAGTTAGTTTCAGTCAAGGATTCCTATGAAATCTCCTGAGGAGACAACCCTTCATTCTTGAGCTATACTTATTCCTTTACTTGTGAACATTCTTTGAGTTATTTTGATTGAGTTTTCACTCCCAAAATGATGCATGAGCTGGAGAGACTTCAAGGTTTTCCATGGTAAAACCTGAGAGAGCTATACAAGAAACTGGTCTCTTCTTTATGTTTTTGCAAGCTACTCCCCAATGGTCCCAGTACAAACCATATTTAAATAACCAACCTCACCAAAAATCCATGAAAATTACTGTTACCAGGGGCAGAGTGGAATGGAACAAAAACTGGCTAAGTGGTCAGGGAAACAGAACCCAAAAAGTGAATAGTCTTTTAATTCCTTCTATAAAAGCAAGAACTGTTAGTTATGTACTGGCCCTGAAAACCTTGAACGCTGGGATATGAAAATCCTTGGAGCAGGAAAAGTGATAAAATCCTCACCCAAAACCTCATGATCAGCCAGGTTTTTTATCCTGAGTCTGGAGCTGAATCCAGAAGAATTTACCATGCCTTGTTGCACTGTCAGGAAGATTCTCAGACTGAAGGCAGCACAGACTTGATAAATGTCAGCTCTGTGGCAGTGGCTGCAGACAACAGAGTGAATGTGTCATGTTAAGCATCCATGATTTGTTTTACTTCTACTTGACAGACATGAATATCTATATATCGCCTATGGGGCTTCTTGTGTAACTGTCTCTCTCTAATGCTACCTATGTCCCTCTTATTTTCTCCCATTCATGAGAAGAAACTCTATTTGCTCTTCGATAAAAGAAAGTGATGGCTGGTCAGTCTGTAACTGCTTCCTGCTAATCAGGGTCATTGACAAATTACAGTCTCTCCCTAAGGGGGTATGTAAAGGCCCAAGAGAAAAATCTGTTAGTCAAATGTAATGTTCTGTCACCATCTGAAAATTGTCAGTAAGCGATGTTTGGCAGTCTGGTATGAAGTGATAAATGATCAGCTGATCAAGCAGACCTGCACAGATATAGTGGGATATCTGCATAACCATCTGAGTGTGAGCTGCCTGTAAACCAGCAGCTATAGAAACGTAAATCAGTATAAGAGAAAAACTGAACTCAAGCAAGAATAGAAAAATAATGCATTGTGATGAAACAGAGAACAAACTTATCTGTCTGTGTCTTATTCTAGACTTTGCTGTGCCCCTTTGTATTTGGTTATATGTTTCCTTCTTGGGGTTCAAAAATAAGCATGTTGACAAAATTCAATCCGTGATGTAAAATTTGAGATAACAAATGGCTCAACAAGAGACCCTTTGGAACTTAGAAGAGCTCTATATTGCTCTGGAGTCATTGATTTGGATGAGTCAGAACCATGCTGACCAAGTGGTCTTCCCTCTAATGAGAATACTGGAGGACTGATTTTCCTCTTCTATGACTGCCTTATTATAAATCATCTCTTTTTGTTATTATTATTTTTTTCCTGTGTCACTGTGCCACTCTGTTCTCCCTGATCAGGAAAGCAGGTGACTTACTACGGTGCCAGTGTAAACCACATTAGCAGTGTTTCATCATCTCTTGTGGTCTTTAGGATCTGAGGGCACAGGCTAAAATATTGGGCCTTATGCACTTTTGAGTTCAATTACCTTTGAATTCTACATGGGTTATTGAAACTTTCAGAAATGAAGGTATACCAGTACCAGGGGTAGTGACTTATCTTACATCTGACAACTAAAAAGCAGCTTGAGGTCTTCTATGTGTTCACAGGCATAGGAGCTACTTTAGGTCACAGATTCCCATGAAGTCTTCCGAGAAGGCAACTCTTCATCCTTGAACTATATGTATTCCCTTACTTTTGAGCATTCTCTATGTTAGTTAGATTGAGTTTAATCTCCCTAGATAATGCATGACATGGAGAGACTTCAAGATTATATGTTGTCAGGACTGAAGTAGCCATGTACAGCTACCAGAAGCAACAAACCATCCATGGTGGTGGTCTAAGTTGCAGCCATGCTCTTGTGCCTCAATGATTTCTCCTGAGGTACATTGTGGCCTACCTGCTGGGTAGAGGGAATCCCCCCACAGAAGGTGAACCACCCTTTCTGTCTTTAGAGGTACAGCTTTAGTTGAAAACTCTACTAAATGGCTGTGTAAGATCTCTTTGTCATCTCATTCAGATGTCCATCAAAGTGTAAAAATGCTAAATCAAGGGGGAGAAGGACTGCCTCTAGAGGGATTAAAATTTTCTTACAATGTTAAATTGGATTTCTTGAAGTAGTTACCAGATCTGCTCCTTCCAAATGTAAGCATGAACATGTAGTGTTAAGTAAGTATAATAGAGTCTGTGTTAATATTTAGTCATTTACATTTGCTAATATATATAGCCTGGTTAGAGCAATCAGCAAAGTTAGTTGATCACTGGTATTAGCTGGAAGTGGGCCTGATTAGAGAATCCCATATTCTATTATCACTGCACACCCTGCCCTTGTAGTTTCATCCTGGAAAAAAAAAAAAAAACTTCCATCAGGGGTGGAGAGATGCCTTAATAGTTAAGGTGCTAGTCTATGAAGACTAAGGGCCCACGTTAAATAACTCAGTACCCACACAATCCAGGTGTACCAGGTGGTACATGTGTCTGGAGATCATTTGCAGTAGCTGTAGACCCTGGTACACCCACTCTCTCTGTCTCTGTCTTTCTTCCTCATTTGCTCCCTATCTCTCCCAAATAAATACATAAAATAAAAATATTTCAAAAATAAAAAAAACTCCCATCAGAATATTATTGCAGATCAGGATTACTAAGGGCTGGTCCTTAGGTCTGTTCTGGCAGCATAATTTTTCATAAGGTCCTTAACTTGAGTGTTCAAGGTCTTTATCATCTGTAAGGTAAGTAGCAGGGTTGAGAGAAGAGAAAACCTTAAGGGTTATTTCAGGCACCTCCACCATGATAGCTTGTTATTTTACTTATTAGCTATTTGACAACAACATTTGCTTCTTTGAATTAAGAATGCTCCCAATGCTATAGGGAGTATGTAGAGTAAGAGGCTTTCCCAAGGTCAACTTATGTGCCTCAGGGATTAATATTCCTGTTCCTGCCATTGCCCCTTAGACAGTCTGGCCAGACGTTAGCTACTATGTAGAACTCTTTGCTAAGATATCTCACAGGTTGGTGTGTTGATCCCCTAAGTGGTGCTAAGACTCCTTTAGCAACACCTACTTTCTCTGTTACATAAAGAGAAAAACAGTATTTTTGTAGGTAATCCCACAGACAGGGCCTGAGTCAATGCATTCTTAAGTTGTTGAAAGGAGTGATATGACTCACAATCCAATATTAAGGGGATAAAAGACACCTCTGTGACACTGGAGGAAGTTAGGATGGGGGTCTTGTCAGCTGTGCAAAGCCCAGTATCCAAATCCTGTAAGTCTTCTAATTCCAGAGAATACCCTAAGTTGTTTTAAAGTCTGGGAGAGGGGATAAGCTAAACAAAGTAGGCTAAATTTGTTCAGGAGTTAAATAAGTTTTTCACTTTCTATTAGCATTCACAGATAAGCAACCTTAGAAAGACATAGCTGACTTTCTATCCCCACTTATCTAGTACATTGAGGAGGGCCTTAGTTTCTCAAGAGACCATTTTCTCAGAAGCCCCACAAAGTAAAAGTTAGCCACAAACTATAACAGGATGATATTACCACTCTTCCAGTCTATGATGTCCTGAGCTATGGCCAATCAGAACATATGGGGGCAGCCTCTAAAGTAACTTGTCCTGTTTTATGAGTTGTGTCTTCAAAAACAAATAATGGATGGCTCTCTGAATCTGAGTTAATAGTGGACAAAGTGTACTTACCACAGGGTGAAGGAGGACCACCACGTCATTAATTAATTTTTGGTTCTGAAATAATCTGGCTTTAGTGGATACTATTTTTGATGGGAGTAGTAACAGGAATCCTTAAGATGTATCTTTACAGGAGTGGCAGGAACAGATAGTTCTATAGTTTCACAATTTGTCTGAAATAAAGGACCTACATTATCTCCTGTCAAAGAAAGATTAATGTATTTCCCTATAGGTATTTAGAGAGAATAACCTTTCCCAGTAAAAATGTTGGTATCTCATAGACTATGAGTAAGAAATGATGGAAGAGATAGTCTCTCTGGGAGCAAACAATAGTGTGTGTAAAAACATTTTTTTTCTGAATGTGAACTGAAATGCCCCTAAAAGAACTGTTATCGTTAACTCTAGCCCCAAAGCAAAAATGAGGCACTGAGAACCAAGAACATGAGTCAATGAGAAGATTTCTTTTATATTCTGCCCCACATACAGTTACCTGGCCCTTTTCAAGGTAGACCACAATTACAGGAGCCTGTCCAAGATGCCTCAGGTTCCATCGATAATTTTTTAAGTGCAATGACTTCAAGTCTTTCTGAGTCATAGGGCATTGGGTTTTCCAATGGTTCCCTTGGCATTTAGGACATGGTCTTGGTGGAGGCCAAGCAGCCTTCCTCTCAAGACAGTGTTTACCAAAGTGCCATATCTGCCCACAGAGAAAGCAGGCCCTGGAAATGCCTTGTGGAAGGGCTTTTGCCTGAGTAACGATTATTAGATTTATAATCTCCTGGTGAACTTTTCCCTATTTTACTCTTTATCTCCCTTTCTACTCTTTCTATGTCCCTTTTTTGCTCTTTCTTTTCATTTTCCACACTTTCCTTGTTCTGGTCATAATAAACAAAAGGGCCTCCTGGAGCAACAGTTCTAAGTTCTTATTTTGTTCAGCTACAAATATTTGTAACTATTTAGGCATATTAGTTGTTGACTTGGTAAAAAAAAAAAAAAAAAAAAAAGTTTCCAAAAGAGGTTCTAGGATTGTTGCAGTCAGGTTCACATTGCTGGTAGAAATCACCCAACTAAGAGCAACTTCTGGGAAAAAGAGGTTTCTTTTGGCTTACAGGCTTGAGGGGGAGCGCCATGATGGCAGGGGAAAATGATGGCATGAGCAGAGGGTGGACATCACCCCCTGGCCAACATAAGGTAGACAATAGCAAAAGGAGAGTGTGCCAAACACTGGCATGGGGAAACTGGCTACAGCACCCATAAGCCCTCCCCCAACAATACACTCCCTCCAGGAGGCATTAATTCCCAAGTATCCATCGGCTGGGAACCTAGCAGTCTGAACACCTACATTTCTGGGGGACACCTGAATCAAACCACTACAGTGATGGATTAGCAGTTAAAGCTACAAAGCCTCAGAATCAGGTTCGATTCCTCAGTACTCACATATGCCAGATACACAAAGTGGTGCGTGAGTCTAGATATCTCTTATACTGCCTAGATCCCCTGGTGCACCCATTCTTTCTTTATCACTTTCTCTCAAATAAATAAAATAATTAAAAAATATATGAAAATATTTATCCTTACAAAAAGCTTCCTTCTTCTTAGTCTCTGAAGTAACATTAGTATGCTTTCTAATTGCCTCTCTGAGTCTCTGGAGAAAGTCAACGGGAAGCTCCTGTTCTCCCCATATTATAGTCAATGGTAGGTTATACTTCAAAGGCTTGAGCTCTATAAATCCCTTCTGAAATACAGTATTTAAAATGCTGACAGTGCCATGTCCTCCATGAAGTATCATCACCCCAGTTTGGATTAAGTATCAGTATAGCCTCTGTCCCTGTGGGAACATTGGTATCTGAAACTCCAGAATGGATTGTATAATCTTCTTTCCCCACTGCTCCTGTCTCTATTCATACCGTTTGTCTTTAAATAGAAGCTAGTGCCTGATCTAATATTAACATTATATCTCTCCAAATCAGGTCATACTGTTTAGTAAATTGGTGGAAAACCTCTAAATAGTGGCTAGGGTCTTCAGAGTAACAACCTAGTTCCTGTTATATCTGCCTTATCTCACTTACAGAGAAAAGTCTATGTATGTAAGTAATCTCAAATTCCACAGAGATCTCTATATGGAGGATACATACAATGAAGGGGGAAGTGGTGTGTGTCTTCCTTTATAGCACTTTTGGCCCCTGCTGGTTAAAATCTACTGAGTACGGAGGGCAATGTTCAGAGGAGTTAATGACAGAAGGTTTGAATACATTTTAGAAGGCTAAGAGATCTCTGAAGGTGGGTACTTGAGGTCTGTACCTATTGGAGTTTGAGAGTTTGTATTGTTGCACCACAAGCAGCAGCTATAGTGATCAGGTCCAGCCTATGGCTAGTGATCCACTCAGGATGGTCACAGAGATGAAAGAACAACTGCATATTAGATACCTCTGTCCATTTCCTCCTTGACCTATAGAAATGATCAAGCTAGAGTTTGTACAATATTTAAAACTACACATTGGTGGCCGTTTCCTCTATTATCTAGAAGATATTCTGGCCAACCTTTATGGCAACAAATTATTAAAGCTGTTTCCCCTCCCCCCAAAGTCACTGCATATAATTGGACCCAGTTTATAAGCAGTCAGGCTAATGGAGATTTTGTGAAATCTTGGAATTTGATTGTCCTATCTGAAATGAAATGGAGGAAAGGTATACATATAAACTACAGTCAGGGTATGCTCCATACTGACTCACATCTTCTAGTATGGTGGTGGTTATCTCTTCAGAACTGGGTGTGGGGGAGGGGAATCTAACATTATCTTTTGCCTGTATAAGGCACAAACCAAACTCCCTGTTTTCCCCATCCCCAAACTAGAAGAAACATAGTGCAGTCTACATGTCTCCTGGATCAAGGAGGGTCAGAGCTAAGATACTAACACCCATCGTAGTTAGCCAGTCCCTGAGCTTTATATGCTCTAGCTCTCCTTATCACTGACCCTATACATCCCAAATTATGGCATGTGAGCCATATGGAAAGCAACGTAGGCCCAAGTATGGATTTTTTTAAGCTCTTACTCCCATCTTGGTAGCCAATTTGCACATATCCTGAGTTCTCTTTTCATCTTCTCTTGTGTGATCCTCAGGATTAGGTCTACCCTGGTGTGTGAATGTTTCAGAATGGGTTAGGGACTTAATTTCTGACAGTTTTCTTGTTTTGAGCTTGTTGATGGAACAAAGTAAAATGGTTATAGAAGTTAAACTCAGTAGAAGAGGCCAAGAATCTTCTCTTTTCAGATGGCAGTGACTTTGGAATGACTCAGAAGGTATTATAGTGCTGGAAAGAAGTGACTGGAATACTGAATAACATCTCAATCACACCTTCCAAGGCTCAGGGTCTAATGTGGAAGAGGTGGCTGAAAGAATGTAAGAGCCAAAGGAAGGGTAGGACTCCATACAACGTGCTCCTTCCAGACATAAAATGGCCCCGATATCCATGGACTCACAGTGCCTGACACTACCTACATAAGACCATCATAAGAGGAGGAAAAGACCATGACATCAAAAGAAAAGAGAGACTGATTGAGATGGGGAGGGGATATGATGGAGAATGGAATTTCAAAGGGGAAAGTGGGAGGAAGGAGGGAGTGTATTACCATGGGATACTTTTTATAATCATGGAAAATGTTAATAAAAATTGAGAAAAAAAATTAAACTAATAAAAGTTTACTGTTAATGACAAAAGCCATTGATATTTTCCCAATATTCTAGTTCAGATACTCCAATGTGTGAATTACTTCCTTTACTGTGCCCCTAGAAAGGATGTGTCATTAGAGACTGATGATTTTATGATTTTATATTTGGGCTCTATTGGGGACTTACTCTGTCCTATGTGAGACTAGATGTCACCCTGATTTTCCTAGTATCAGGCAACAAATCCTTTAGGAGATGAGAAATAATGCCCTCATGGGAATTACACCATTCTTCAGTTATACTTGATTTAGAGAAAAGGGAAAAAATAAGCTTGGTTTTTCTATGTCCAACTCTTCTTATCCATGAGACCATCAAAAATTAACTCAAACCAAGTTTTATACACTCAGCCTTCTCAATTTCATGACAGATAGAGGTATTAGACAAGAAATTCCATGTTCCCAGCTGTGCCAGACCACTATAAGGTATTTCAGATCAGTTTTGTGAGAGTAACTGGGAAATTAAATGGGAAAGGTGATGAGGCATCTTATCTCCTGCTCACTTGCTAGGACCCTTAAGGAATTCAGGACATTCTTGAGACTCATGAGTTTCTCCCAAATGTGTTAGAACATACTATGAAAAAATTGCTCAAGGAACAGAGGCAAAAAGTTCAGAGTTTGAATAAAAATCAGGAGACTGGATAGGGGCTAAAAGGGAGAGAGGAGAGGGGAGGATTTAAGGAGATGGTAATGTATACATGTGAGTAGAACAGACTACCAGGGGTCGAATAACCTATGTGAGGTCAATGGAAGAGATTGAGTAAAGGACGGGTGGGGGACGGTTAATCAAAATTTAAGATATTATGAATAAACCATATGGAAACCCACTTTTTTTAAAATTTTTATTAACATTTTTCATGATTATAAAATATATCCCATGGTAATTCCCTCCCTCCCCACCCCCACACTTTCCCGTTTGAAATTCCATTCTCCATCATATTACCTCCCCATTACAATCATTGTAATTACATAGATACAATATCAACCTATTTAGTATCCTCCTCCCTTCCTTTCTCCACCCTTTATGTCTCCTTTTCAACTTACTGGCCTCTGCTACTAAGTATTTTCATTCTCACGCAGAAGCCCAGTCATCTGTAGCTAGGATCCACATATGAGAGAGAACATGTGGCGCTTGGCTTTCTGGGCCTGGGGGAAACCCACTTTTTAAAACAATAGTGCACCCAGAAGCCATAGATTGTTTCTATAAAAATTTCCATGCCAAGGATGTGATACTTCCCAGTGAGCTATTGGCTAGGGAGTTCCCTAGCCCCAAAACATTCAGGTCATTGGCAAGGCTCTTAGTTTCCCACCAGGAATGAATAGGAAAGCCCTATTGCTGAATACTCCACATGCTTCTGCTGCAAGGTCACTGAGAAATCATGATGGAGGAGAGTTGAAAACCACCTTCCTGTAGACAAGGTGATAGAAAGCTGAAAAAAGATATACTGCATTCCCTATGGGAGAGAAAAGTCTTCAGTGTTGATAAACAAGCCTGAAGTTGGACCAGCCACAGCATATGACCCAATGGGTACTATAGAGGCATATCTCTTCTGGCTTAAAACAACTGCTCTCTAATTTTACCAGAGGCCCACTCCATGGGAGGGAATACATGGCTGGTACTGAAAACGTAGTAAAAACCTATAGCAGGAGAGACCAGGAGGCCTAGGGATGTAATGACTGCTGCTGTCTGGCTAACTGTACATATTATGCTTACCAAACATACTTGTAAACTTTTCTTAATGTTCATATACACTCTCAATTTTGGTTAGAGAAGCTTTTCTTTTTTATTTTTTATTAATTCATTTGAGAGAGAAAGAGAGGAAGAGAGGGAGAGAGAGAATGTGTACACCACAGCATCCAGCCACTGCAAAAGTATTCCAGACACATGCCCCACCTTGTGTATTGGCTTACATGGGTCCTGGCACATTGAATCTGAGTCCTTTGACTTTGTATGCAAGAGCCTTAACTGATAAGCCATCTCTCCAGCACAGATAAACTTTGCTTTTAAGATGGTAGCAACCACTGGGATGACAAAAAAAAAAAAAAAAAAAACCACCATAGTGCTGAGAAGAAATGACAGCAGAGTGTTCAACACTGAAACATCTCTATCATGTATTCCTAGGCTCACAGTCCTTTGTGGAAGATGATGCAGAAAGAAGATAAGAGCCAAAGAAAGGGTAGGACTGCTTAAAATGCAATCTTCTAGATACAAATTAGCATCCATATCCATGACTTCACAGTGACTAGTACTACCTGCACAAAAACCTCATTACAGGAAGAAATATGATAATAACAAAATAAAAGAGAGACTACTTGAGAGGTGGAGGGGATATGATGGAGAGTAGATGTTTGAAGGGGAAGGATGTGGCGGGAAGGAAATTATAATGGTTTCTTTGTTATAATTATGAAAGCTGTCAATAAAAAAGGTTAAAATACAGAAACACAGACAATAAATCCAGAGTTCCAGGCCAGCCTGCCTCCTGAAATGGACAATAATGTTCCCCCTATTTGACAGTGATAAGCTACCTGTGTGTACACTCATGATGTGTTAAGCCTATTATTCTACAAGGAATTTTTCTGACTAATAACTACCTGCCTACTGAAATAGCAGGATGTTCTCTTAGAAATTCCTTTATGATTAAGAATATATGCCCTCATAATGCACAAGAACAAAACTGGTGGCTCTCACTAGGGCACTAGAACTAAATCAAAGTCAGAGTAAAGGTTTTTATTTTTCTTCAAAAAATTGTCTCCAGGACTATTAAAATGATTTACCTGTACTTGCACATGACAAATAATGTTTCCTGTCTTTCAGATATAGCTTACCATGTCATCAGACAACATATTTAAAATGTTACAAAATAGAATTAAGGTTTTTAATATTATTTATTTATTTTATTTTATTTGGTTTTTCAAGGTAGGGTCTCAGTCTAATTTAGGCTGACCTGGAATTCACTCTGTAGTCTCATGGTGGTGTCAAAATCACTATGATCCTCCTACCTCATCCTCCAGAGTGCTGGGATTAAAGGCGTGTGCCACGACTCCCGGCTATTAATACCATATTTAACTATATCTCTTTTGTTAAAGACCTAAGGTACAGATATACTACATATTCCCATTTTTTTTTCCTGGATGCTTAACAGCCAGAAGTAGCAGCCAAAACCAACGAGGACATTGGGGATAAAAGGGTAGCCAATATTTTGTCCCAACTCATCCAGATCAAATGGCCCAGGTGTTGACGGGGCATTTCTTTTTAGAGGGTCCTACAACTCTTGGCAAGTTGCCTATCTTCTTGATGTAGGAAGTCAAGGAGACCCATAGATTGGATTTCAATCAAAAACCAATGTGCACAAGGAGAATCAGAACAGAGGGGAAAACCCTCAATGCTTCCAAGGGAAGGAAAACCCCATGGTCAGCATGGACATGAGTCATCCCAGAGCATGGCACAAATGCTGAGAGAGCCTTAGAGCTCCTCCATGTTCCCTAAAAGTCTCTCTTGAAGAGCCAAAGTTTTGGCTACCTACATGATCTGAAGTACTCAGTAGAAATATACAGCCAAGAATACATGATATCTTAAAAAGTTTAAACATCACAATTCAGACTGTAACTTTAGATAGGTGTTCTCATAGTAAACTGTTCCATGACCTAAGTTAAATGCAGTTTAGGTATTCCTTTTTCTTTTCTTTTCTATTCTTTTTTTTACCTAAAACATGTTTATTTGGTTCATTTCCCACTCATCTTGTAGAGGCTGCAGTTAGTGCTGCTTCCTCCTGAATGAATCCTTCTGTAAGCCTTTCTTTTCCTCCTGTAGGCTGGCAGAGGACCGTGGAGCAACCGACATACCAAACTACTGTTTGTGCATGGCTAAAGACCCTAGTGGTTTTATAGCATCCTAGGGATTTCAAGTCCATGAAGTAGGCTGAGTGGAATAAAATACAGGTAGATTCTAAAAGTTAACTAAACACTGTACCCATTCAGTCAAAACCAGCCCCAAGTATGTATGCCAGAGTAGTTATTATAACAACCAGATCCTCTGTCACCATAGAGGTTAAGATTTCTGGTCTGTTGAGGTTATCCAAATCAGCTTGTGACCAAGTGAGACCCTTCCCTGGTGCAAACCCAGTTACCTTGGATGAGTTTGTTCTCAGTCAAGTTGCTGCCTGGGTCATTGGGCTGCTGTTCTGATTTCTGGAGCTGGGCACTGGCTTTTCCTGCGGTGCAAACCAAGCCTGGCAACTGTGGCCCTGCAGATCAGCACCCCCACTGCTGGAACTGCTGCTGTGAAAGCTGCCTCTGCTGGGTCTGTCAGCTGCTGAAGCTGCTGCTGCTGAGCCCACTGCTGCTGCCTCTGCTGCTGCTGCTGCTGCTGCTGTAGCTGCCACTTCTGGAGCCACTGCTGCTGCTGAAGTGCTGCTGATGGGTTGGCTGTTGTTGCCGCTCCTGGGTCTGCTGCTGCTGGGTCTGCTGCTGCTGCTGCTCCTGGGTCTGCTGCTGCTGGGGCTGCTGTTACCGGTGCCGGAGCTGCTGATGTTGCTGCCGAACTCTGCTCCTGCTTGGGTCCTGCTGTCGGCTCAAGTTGGCGCGGCCGGGTCCCGGGCCGCTGCTCTGTTCGCCGGAGCTGGGCTCAGGCGGTGGGGGAGGGGAGGGAGCCGCAGCTGCTCTGGTTCTCTCGCTGCTCCACGTGTTCTTCTACCTCGCGGTCTGCTCCTCTGCTGCTCACTGCCGCTCTCCCCTCACGTTTCCTGAGTTGCGGAGAGCATGGTGTGAGGGAAGCTCCAGCACCTGGCTTTTCCTGCAGCTGGAGTCGAGCACAGCAGCTTTCTGGTGCGCCGCCGCCGCGGCGGTTGGCCGAGCTGACGGAGCCACTTTTGCCGGCCTGTGCAGGCTCTGGATGCTCTGGATCTCTCCTACTTCTCTGCTGCTGCTTCAATTTCCTATACACCTCACTTTGTAGTAAAAGTGTGCATTTTGCTGAGGTTTTTTTGGTCTTTTTCTCCCCCAGGCTGCTTTGGCATGGTACGTACACCTCCATCTTAACCGGAAGTCCTCAAGTCCATGAAGTAGGAATTGGGACTCTGCACTAGGCACTTCTTCATGTGTTTCCTCTTCTCCTCTTCTAGAGAGGGGTGAAGGAGATCCTTGGTGAGAGACATGTTCTCGCAGGGACATCGTCACTGCTGGAAAGCCAGTTTATGTATTATTAAGGATTCTGCTAATATCACATCTACTTTATGAGAACAGGTATAGACTATGCCATTTTGCAAACAGGTTTAGAATCTTCATGGAGAAAGGGAATTATTTCCATCCTTTATGTTTATAATTCTACTAATTTTGGAACATCGTGTGCTTTGTTGTTATTTTAAACTTATATTCTCTTGCCTAAAGTCAACCTATACTCAGATAGACCTGTGACACACTAACTCCATCTACCTGGCTTCCCTCCTTGCTTTCCAAGGCCTGAACATCTACACAACTGGAAACCTTAAAAAGCTCATACTTTCCTCTCCCCACTTCTCTGATTTCTCTTGCTTTCATTCTTTCCCCACCAATGGCTTTTTTCAGGATCCATAGCTTCCTCCCACATTAAAAGACCACCAGTATACTTCTGGGGTCCTATAGAAAATGTCCACTGGAGAAGCCTGGAAAGTTATGGAACCATTGTCTCCACTTGGGTTGAAGAAGTCAGAAACATCTATTATCCCAGTTCCATAAGGCCAGCCCTGACTACTTCTTCAGGAGAATAAAATGATTGGTTAGGCATTCAGGGTAAGTGAACCCCAAAATGCAATGGCCTTTTGTTCCTTGATGAAAAGCCAGATATGTCACTTTTCTTGCAGAAAGATGGTTGGTACATCCTACAGGAAAGATTTCTATATTAAGTTTACACCCTTCCTAGAGGATAGAAACTCTGATCCATTTCTAATATTACTGGAAAAGCTGTAAAATCTGGTTATTATCCATAATAACCCATAGACCTGATCTTCCTCACATAGCCACTTCTGATTAAAAAAAAGAAAAAGATCGGTGTCTCTTTGTGGACTTCTCAAAAACCCCTCTTGCCACATTGTGTAAAAGCTTTGCCTTGTTCTATCATCAGGCTTCTCAAATTCTCTCTTGGATCCCTGGAAAAGAGCTCCAACTTGCTCCCTTCTTTTATGTTCTAGGGTTTAAGCCTCCTTCTCTTACTCCTCCTAAATCTTGAAGCTATAATAAAATCTTTCTGTATTATATCAGCTGCTCTGTGAAGTTCATTTTTCAAATTCATAGCAGGGATCCAGGAACACCCTGAATTATTGGTGAATCAGCAAATAATTCAAAATTCCTGAATCAACAGGAGGTGAGGTTCAAAGCTGATTAAGAGGAAGGGATCCTTCTAAGACTGCTGATACCTAATGACCTAAATAAACACTATGACTATGCATAGAAAGAGTATTTATAACAGCAAAAAAATTGGAAACTTTTATTTTTATTCATTTATTTATTTTAAAGAGAGAGGGAGAATGGGCATGCCAGGTGCTCTGGCTATTGCAAATGAACTATAGATGCATATGCCACCATGTGCAACTAGCTTACATGGTTTCTGGGGAATTGAACCCGGGTCCTTAGGCTTCACAGGAAAGCACTTTAACCACTAAGTCATCTCTCCAACCCAGAAAATTGGAAACTTTTAGATGTCCATTAACTGACAAATAGAAGAAAAGTTGAAGTATATACATAAAATGGAATATTGGCAGTGAAATGCATGTGGTGTTAATAATGCTGAATTATTATTATTATTATTATTATTATTATTATTATTATTATTATCTTGGTTTTCTGAGGTAGGGTCTCACTCTGGCCCAGGCTGACCTGGAATTAACTATGTAGTCTCAGGGTGGCCTCGAACTCATGGCAATCCTCCTACCACTGCCTGCCAAGTGCTGGGATTAAAGGTGTGCACCACCACACCCAGATCTAATGCTGAAATATTGATGAACCTTGAAAATAAACTGAAAGAAGCCAAACACAAAATATATATTGTATGTTCATATTTATCTGAAATGTCCTACAATCTTTTTCTTCTGTATTTCAAATTGTTTAATCATCATCTGCATTGGCATGGTGGCTTATATCTTCAATTTTTATTCATCTATATTTTTGAGAGAAAAAGAGGCAGAGTGTGGGTACACAAGGACCCCCAGGCACTGCAAACTCTAGATGCATCCACAACCTTGTCAATCTGGCTTAGGTGGGTCCTGGGGAATCAAACTTTGGTCCTTTTGCTTTATAGGCAAGAGCCTTAAACACTAAGCCATCTACCTAATCCCATAATTAGCAAGTCTATAACGGAAACTGAATCAACAATTCAGCAAGACTGAAAGAATTGTGCTTAAGTGTAAATGAGAAAGACAGATCTTAGTAGCACAAGTAACATTCTAAAACTCTGAATAAGAAAAACTCTAAAAACAGTAGAATAAGATGGTCAATTTTATGTTATGTTATGAAAAACTTCTCAAGCTTTTAAAACATACTATTTTGAAAACTTAAAATGAGCAGCAGAGAGACTGATTCTTAGAAATATTTTTAACAATTTTACTTTATAATTTACTTGTGAGAAAAAAAAATTAGAGAGAGAGAGAGAAGGCATGCCAACACCTATAAACACTGCATGCAAACTCCAGATGCATGTACTGCATTTGCATCTGGCATTACGTGGGAACTCAGGAACTGAACCTGGATTCTGTGGTTTTTCAGGCCAGCACATTAAATGCTAACCACTTCTCCAGCCCCCAAACAAGGACTTTACTTGACAATGATAGGGATTTATTACCTAAGATATTGTCACAACAAAACACAATTCTTACCTCAAAGGAAACAAGTTTATTCTTGGACCAAATATGAATGTGCATGTCCTTAGGACACATATTCAGGTTGACCAAAATAGGATGTTCTAATGTACAAACATTTTTGTGACTTTTTATATTTATAGAACAGAAGAAGTTCCTAAATGAAGGCACTTCTCAAATACACTGGCAGTAATGTCAGATAGACAGGTCACTGTGTGAGAGGCTAGGTTTGCCACAGAAAGGCACGATAGCCCTTAAGGCAGGGTTCCTACATTCTTGCATCACACCATGGCCATGCTTGTCATGTCAGCTCACTCCACCTGCTTCAGTCACAGGATTTAGTGCACCCAGTCAGACTTCTCTCGAATGTGAACCATACCCAAGTGTTGGTGGATACCTCCTCTGAGCCTAGGTCAGTTGTCTGGAATAACTGGTGGAGGTTTGCCCACTGCTTCCTCCCAGATTGATATGGGAAATTTTTTATGACTGTTTTAAACTTTTAATCTTTTTGGAAGTGCATGCTTTGTTTAGCCTCTCCTCACATTTTTTGTTGTCCCAAAGTCCATCTTCATTTACATGGGCTCCCAGGCCATATCGTGTATTTCTCCTGATCTCTTCTGTCACTTTTCCTTACTCCTCAACTCTCAAACTATCCACCCATCTCTCTCTGTCTTACACACTCTCTCTCTCATGTCCCTTTATGTCTGAATAAAGTGTGGTGTATAAAAATCATTCTCAGTCTGAGTTGCCAATTCTTTCATTAATTAACAGACATGAACTTAGTGTTATTACATTTAAGTCAGCATCAAGGACAGCTGATCTGAAGATTAAACCTTCCTAACCAGCTGAGTTAAGCCCAGGATGTACCAAACAATGAAACAGCCTCACACTCACACATAGGTGAGATAGAAAGTCACCCTGTAAAGCAACTGAAATATTTCTCACTATGGCAATACATGCCCCAAACCCAGGTATATAAGCTTGCACTAAAGTGCTCACTGCACCTACCTTATCTGGGCAGGTTGTTAAAGAAAAGAATCCCAGGGAGGGAACTTATTTCATGTATGCAGAAACTGATGTCTGCAAAGCAGATTAAGGTCTTCTATCCCTGTACAGTTTTACTTTTACTTTGTGGGCTTCTGAGAAAATGGTCTCTTGAGAAACTAAGGCCCTCCTCAATGTCCTGGATAAGTGGGGATAGAAAGTGAGTTATGTCTTTCTAAGATAACCTATCTGTGAATTCCAGTAGAATATTAAAAATGTATTTAAGATCCCAACAAATTGAGCCTACTTTAGTTTATTCCCTCACTCAGACTTTAAAACATCAGAGGGCCTCCTTCAGAGTTACAGGCTTATACAGGCTTCGGGTCCCACGCTTTGAAAAACTGACAAGACCACTATACCAACTTGTTCAGCAGACACAGAGGCGTCTGTCACTGCTGTTAATATGGGAACTTGAGGCACATTGCTCCTTTCAACAACTTAAGGATGCATTGACTCAGACCCTGGCTGTGGGATTACCTACACATATATTGGTTTTCTCTTCATGTAACAGAGAAAATAAGTGTGCAAAAGGTGTCCTAACCCCACTTAGGGGATCAACACCACAACATGTGGAATATCTTAGCAAAGAGTTTGACATAGTAGATAAGATCTGCCCTGATTGTCTAAGGACAATTGAATCAGTAGGATGGTTATTCTCTGAGTCACATAAACTAACCTTAAGAAAGCATCTTTCTGTACATACTCCCCATGACATTGGGAGCATTCTTAATTCAAAGAAGCAAATGTTGTTATCAGATAATAAAATAACAAGTCGTCATGGTGGAGGTGCCTGAAATAACCCTTAAATTTGCCCTTCTCTCAACCATGCTATTTACCTCCCAGATGACAAAAACCTTGAACACTCAAGTTAAGGATCTTATGAAAAACTAATGCTGCTGGAACATACCTTCAGGACAAGCCCTGAAGTAATTCTGATGTACAGTTATAAACTAATGGGATTTATCTTTTTAATTTTTTAAATATTTTGTTTGGTATTTTATATATATATTTATTGGGGAGAGACAGCTAGAGAAGGATGCAGATAGATAGAAAGAGACAGTGGGTGTGCCAGGGTCTGCAGCCACTGTACACGAACTCCAGATATATGTGCCACCTAGTACATCTAGCTCACTTGGGTACTGGGTTATTGAACATGGGCCCTTAAGCTTCACAGACTAGCACCTTGACTGCTAAGCCATCTTGTCCACCCCTGAAGGGAGTTCTTTTATCCAGTATGAAACCAGAAGTGCAGGATGTTTAGTGATAAGTGAATATGAGATTCTCAAATCATGCCCAATCCCAGCTAATACCAGTGCCCAAGTTACTCTGCTGATTGCTCTGACCAGGGCTCTAAACATTGGCAAAGGAAAATGAATATTTACACAGACTCTAAATATATTTACTTAACACTACATGCTCACACTTCTATTTGGAAGGAGAGAGGTTTGTTAACTACTTCAAGAAATCCAATTTAACATTGTAAAGAAATTTTATTCCTTGCAAAGTCAGTCCTCCTTCCCTTTGGTAATTGCCTATTAATCTGCTGGGAGGGGTGTGGCCTCATTGGCCCCTCCCTTCCAGCAACTGTTAACTGCCTATTTCTTTGCAACAAGGAGTGTGGCCTCAGGAGCCCCTCCCTTCCAGCGACTTTTAACTGCCTATTAATCTGCACAGAGGGCTGTGGCCTCATGAACCCCCTCCCTTCCAGGAACTGTTTGTTGTGCCAAGACCCCTGACCAGGAGCCAAGACCAGGTCACCCAGGAGTCACCTAGAGGACCGCGACAGAAGCCGAGACACTTGAATGTAAAAGCAAGGGGTTTCTTTTAATGTCAAGCTTAAGCAGGGACTCAATCGACACAGAAAGACGCAGCAGGAGTGGGAGAGAGCCCCAAACTTCTAAAAGTAGGGGTTTATAAAGGAAAAGAGCAGGAAGGGGAAAAAGGAAAAAAGGAAAAAGGGGTTACATCACATTGCGTCTTTTAAAATGATTGGTTCCAGGAACATTTCTAGTTGCTCATCTCTGGTCAGCAGACTGCTTGCAGATCCTATCTTTTGCAAGAGGCCGGAGGCCCCCACAGCTAAGTATTTCTGGAATGTCCTGTTGAGCAAGTGAGCATGAGTTACAGAAGTAAAGATCAGCAAGTTAGTCAGCTAGTTCCTTATCTGAGCCAAGCCAGGGCTCCTCCTTTGTTCACAATGATTTGTCCTACAATGGCAATTTCATTGTTTAATTATTTATGGGTTATTTCTTTTTGGTCTCTCAGTTAACTGCCTATTAATCTGTAGTTTGGGGTGTGGCTTCATAGGCACCTCCCTTCCAGCAACTTTTAACTGCCTATTAATTCTGCAGGGAGGTGTGTGGCCTCATGAGTCCTTCCTTTGCAGCAACTGTTCACTGCCTATTAATGTGCAAGGAGAGGTGTGGCCTCATTAGTCCCTCCCTTGCAGCAACTGTTAACTGCCAAGTTATCTGCAGGGAGAGGTGTGGCCTTATGAGCCACTCCCTTCCAGCAACTATTAACTTCCTATAAATCTGCATGGAGAGGTGTGGCTTTCATGAGTCCCTTCCTTCTACTGTTAACTGCCCTTTAATCTGCAGGGAGTGGTATGGCCTCATGAGCCACTCCCTTCTAGCAACTGTTCACTGCCTATTAATCTTCAGGGAGGGGTCTGGCCTCAAGAGCCCCTTTCTTCCGGAACTTTAAACTGCCAATTAATCTGCAAGGAGAGGAGTGGCATAATGGGCTCCCCCAAGCATCTGTTCACTGCCGATTAATCTGCATGGAGAGATGTGGCCTCATGATCTCCTCCCTTCCAACATTGTTTAACTGCCTATTAATCTGCAGGGAGGAGGGCGGGGTATGGCCTCATGGGTGCCTCGCTTTCTGACAGAGTGGCAGGAACAGGTAGTCTTATAGTTTCATCATCTGTCCGAATTAAAGGACCTACATTATCTCCTGTCAAAGAAAAATATACGTTTTTCCCTGTAGGTATTTAGAAAGGATAACCCTTCCTAGCAAAAAGGATGGTGTCTCTGGGACTATGGGTAAGGAATGATGGAAGAGATAATCTCTCTGGGAGCAAACAAGAGTATGTGTAATTTTTTTTTTTCTGAAGGAGACCTGAAGTGCCTCTAGAGACAGTGGTATAGTTAAATCTAGCCCAAACGCAAAACTGAGGCACTTCAAATAAGTACATGAGTCAATGAGAAGAGTTACAGTATATTTTGCCACCCATATATAGTTACCCAGCACTTCTCAATGTGGACCAGAATTACAGGAGCCTGTCCAGGAACGCCGGGGGCCATCAGTAATCTGTTAAGTGCAGTGGTTCCTTTGAAAATTAAAATATGGCCATGGTGGAGGCCAAACAGCCTTCCTCTCAGGACAGTTTTACAAAGGTGCCACATCTGCCTGCAGAGAAAGCAGGCCATAGAAATGCTTTGTGAAAGGGCTTTTGTCTCAGTAACCATCATTACAGTTATAATCTCCTGGTGAAGATTTTTTTTCTGTTTTTCTTATTTATCTCCCTTTCTGCTTGTTCTATTCCACCACCACCCCCATTTTTCTTTTCTCTTTCTATGTTCTGGTTATAATAAACAGAAGTGCAGCCTGAAGCAACAGTTCTAAGCTCTTATTTTGTTCCGCTACCAATTTTGGTAACTTTCTAGGTATATTAGTTGTTGACTGGGTGAAAAATTTATCAATAAGGGGCTGAAGGATGGATTACCAGTTAAGGCTGCAAAGCCTCAAAATCAGGTTGATTCCTCAGTACTCACATAAACCAGATACTCAAAGTGGTGCATGAGTCTAGATTTTGTTTGTATACTGCCTAGAGGCAATGGTGCACTCATGCACCCATTCTCTCTTTCTGTCAAATAAATATATAAAAATAAATGAGTAAATAAATATAAAACCATTTATGAACATTTGTCCTCATGAAGAGCATCCTCCTCTATAATCTCCAGAGTAACATTAGTATTCTTTCTAATTGCTTCTGTGAGTCTCTGGAGAATGTCAATAGGAAGCTCCTGTCCTCTCTATATTAGAGTCAATATTAGGTTATCCTTCAAAGGTGTTACTTGAGTTCTGAAAATCTCTTCTAAAATACAGTACAGAAAGTGCTGAGAGTCCCATGTCCTCCATGAATTATCCTCACCCAAGTTTGGATTATGTATGGATATTGCCTCTGCTCATGTAGAAACATTAGTGTCAGGAACTCCAGAATGAACTGTATCATACTCATTTCTAACTTCTACTGTCTGGGTTTGTATCCTTTGTCTTTCAGTAGAAGCTACTGTCTGATCTAACATTATCCTCGTATCTCTTTAAACCAGGTCATATTGTTTAGTAAATTAATGGAACAGCTAATAGTGGCCAGGTTTCACAAAGTAACTGCCTAGTTCCTGATATATTTGTCTTATCTCATTTGCGTCACTCTGATTTTTCTTTTAGCCAGCAACAAATCCTTTAGGAGATGAGAAAACATGCCTCCACATGGATAAAACCACTCTTTAGCTATATCAGTTCTAGAAAAAAAGGGGGGAGGGGAGACCGAATTTTTTCTATAGCCAACTATTCTTATCTGTGACACCATCAAAAATTGACCCAAGGCCAAGGATTATGCACTTACACTTCTCAATTCCCTGACAGAAAGAACTATAATATTAGAAATTCCAGGTCCTATAAGGTATTTGACACCAGTTTTGTCAGAGAAATGTGAAAATTAAATGGAAAGGAGATGAGGCCTCTTATCTCCTGCTCAGTTGCTAGAATGCTTAAGCAACACAGGACATTCCTGAGACTCATAAATTTCTGCCAGATGTGATGGAACATGCCATGAAAGAGTTGCTCAATATACAGAGTAAAAACAATACACAGTTTGAGTAAAACTTGGGAGCCTGGAAAGGATTTATGAGGGAGGAAGGAGTAAGGAGGAATTAAGGAGAGGGTATTGTATATATGTAAGTAGATGAACAGATTCCTGGTGCTCAAAACACCTACCTGAGGTCAATGGAAGAGATTGAGTAAAGGAAGGGTGGAGTAGATTAATCAAAATTTAAGATGTTATGAATTAGCCATATAAAAACCTTTTTTTTTTCATTTTTAATTTTTTTTTAATTTTTATTAACATTTTCCATGATTATAAAATATATCCCATGGTAATTCCCTCCCTCCCCACCCCCACACTTTCCCGTTTGAAATTCCATTCTCCATCATATTACCTCCCCATTACAATCATTGTAATTACATATATACAATATCAACCTATTAAGTATCCTCCTCCCTTCCTTTCTCCACCCTTTATGTCTCCTTTTCAACTTACTGGCCTCTGCTACTAAGTATTTTCATTCTCACACAGAAGCCCAGTCATCTGTAGCTAGGATCCCCATATGAGAGAGAACATGTGGCGCTTGGCTTTCTGGGCCTGGGTTACCTGTCTTAGTATAATACTTTCCAGGTCCATCCATTTTTCTGCAAATTTCATAACTTCATTTTTCTTTACCGCTGAGTAGAACTCCATTGTATAAATGTACCACATCTTCATTATCCACTCATCTGTTGAGGGACATCTAGGCTGGTTCCATTTCCCAGCTATTATAAATTGAGCAGCAATAAACATGGTTGAGCATGTACTTCTAAGGAAATGAGATGAGTCCTTTGGATATATGCCTAGGAGTGCTATAGCTGGGTCATATGGTAGATCAATCTCTAGCTGCTTTAGGAACCTCCACACTGTTTTCCACAATGGCTGGACCAGATTGCATTCCCACCAGCAGTGCAGAAGGGTTCCTTTTTTTCCACATCCCCACCAACATTTATGATCATTTGTTTTCATGATGGTGGCCAATCTGACAGGAGTGAGATGGAATCTCAATGTAGTTTTAATCTGCATTTCCCTGGTGACTAGTGAGGTAGAACATTTTTTTAGATGCTTATATGCCATTTGTATTTCTTCCTTTGAGAACTCTCTATTTAGCTCCTTAGCCCATTTTTTGATTGGCTTGTTTGATTCCTTATTGGTTAACTTTTTGAGTTCTTTGTATATCCTAGATATTAATCCTCTATCAGATATATAGCTGGCGAAGATTTTTTCCCATTCTGTAGGTTGCCTCATTGCTTTTTTCACTGTTTCCTTTGCGGTGCAAAATCTTTGTAATTTCATTAGGTCCCAGTGGTTAATCTGTGGTTTTATTGCCTGAGCAATTGGGGTTGCATTCAGAAAGTCTTTGCCAAGACCAATATGTTGAAGGGTTTCCCCTACTTTTTCCTCTAGCAGTTTCAAAGTTTCCGGTCTGATGTTAAGGTCTTTAATCCATTTGGACTTAATTCTTGTGCATGGCGAGAGAGAAGAATCTATTTTCATCCTTCTGTAGATATTTATCCAGTTTTCAAAACACCATTTGCTGAAGAGGCTGTCTCTTCTCCAATGAGTATTTTTGGCATTTTTATCGAATATCAGGTGGCTATAGCTACTTGGGCTTACATCTGGGTCCTCTATTCTGTTCCACTGATCTACATGTCTGTTTTTGTGCCAGTACCATGCTGTTTTTGTTACTATGGCTCTGTAGTATAGGTTAAAATCAGGTATGGTGATACCACCAGCCTCTTTTTTGTTGCTCAGTATTATTTTAGATATTCGAGGTTTTTTGCGATTCCAAATGAATTTTTGGATTGTTTTTTCTATTTCCATGAAGAAAGCCTTCGGAATTTTGATAGGGATTGCATTAAATGTGTAGATTGCTTTAGGTAAGATTGCCATTTTCACGATATTGATTCTTCCAAGCCAGGAACAAGGGATGTTTCTCCACTTTCTAGTGTCTTCTGCAACTTCTCGCTTGAGTGTTTTAAAGTTCTCATTGTATAGATTCTTTACTTCCATGGTTAGGTTTATTCCAAGGTATTTTATTTTTTTTGATGCAATTGTGAATGGGAGTGATTCTCTGATTTATCCTCTGTGTGTTTGTTGTTAGCATATACGAAGGCTACTGATTTCTGTGTATTTATTTTGTATCCTGCTACATTGCTGTAGGTTTTGATCAGCTCTAACAGCTTGCTAGTAGAGTCTTTAGGGTCCTTTATGTATAGAATCATGTCATCTGCAAATAATGATAACTTGATTTCTTCCTTTCCAATTTGTATCCCTTTTATGTGTGTCTCTTGCCTTATTGCTATGGCTAAGACTTCCAAAACTATATTAAATAGAAGTGGAGACAGTGGACACCCTTGTCTTGTTCCTGATTTTAGTGGAAAAGCTTCCAGTTTTTCCCCATTTAGTAATATGTTGGCTGTAGGCTTATCATAAATAGCCTTTATTATATTGAGATATGTTCCTTCTATTCCCAGTCTCTGTAGGACTTTTATCATGAAGGGATGTTGGATTTTGTCAAATGCTTTCTCTGCATCTAATGAGATGATCATGTGATTTTTGTCCTTCAACCCATTTATGTAATGTATTACATTTATAGATTTGCGTATGTTGAACCATCCCTGCATCTCTGGGATAAAGCCTACTTGGTCAGGGTGAATGATCTTTTTGATATACTCTTGTATTCTGATTGCCAATATTTTGTTGAGAATTTTTGCATCTATGTTCATGAGGGAGATTGGTCTGTAATTTTCTTTTTTTGTTCTATCTTTGCCTGGTTTTGGTATCAGGGTGATGCTGGCCTCATAGAAGGAGTTTGGTAGGATTCCTTCTTTTTCTATTTCCTGGAAAAGCTTAAGAAGCAATGGTGTTAGCTCTTCCTTAAATGTCTGGTAAAATTCAGCAGTGAATCCATCCGGGCCTGGGCTTTTTTTAGTTGGGAGATTATTGATAACTGCTCGGATCTCCATGTTTGTTATAGGTCTATTTAAGTGATTAATTTCATTTTGATTTAATTTAGGTAGGTCATATAGATCAAGGAAATCATCCATTTCTTTCAGATTTTCATACTTTGTGGAGTATATGCTTTTATAGTATGTCCCTATAATTTTTTGAATTTCTCTGGAATCTGTTGTGATGTTACCTTGTTCATCTCTGATTTTATTAATTTGTGTCTCTTCTCTCTTTCTTTTGGTCAGATTTGCTAAGGGTTTATCAATCTTGTTTATCCTTTCAAAGAACCAACTCTTTGTTTCATTAATTCTTTGGATTGTTCTTTTTGTTTCTATTTCATTAATTTCTGCCCTAATCTTTATTATTTCTTCCCGTCTAATACTTTTTGGTTTGCCTTGTTCTTCTTTTTCCAAGGCTTTAAGGCAAAGCATTAGGTCGTTTACTTGAGACCTTTCTAATTTCTTAATATAGGCACTTAAGGCTATAAATTTACCTCTTAGAACTGCCTTCATTGTGTCCCAGAGATTTTGGTATGTTGTGTTCTCATTATCATTTGACTCTATAAATTTTTTGATTTCCTTTTTGATTTCTTCATTGACCCACTCATCATTTAGTAGTGTATTGTTTAGTTTCCATGATTTTGTGTATGCTCTATAGCCTTTCTTGCTACTGATTTGTAGTTTAATTCCATTGTGGTCAGATAGAATGCAAGGAATTATTTCAATTTTCCTGAATTTGTTAAGATTTGCTTTGTGTCCTAATATATGGTCTATTTTAGAGAATGTTCCATGTGCTGCTGAAAAGAATGTATATTCTGCAGCATTTGGATGAAATGTCCTGTATATATCTGTTAGGTCCATTCCTTCTATGACCTCATTTAGTCCAGATGCCTCTCTGTTTATTCTTTCCCTGGATGACCTGTCAATTGATGAGAGTGGGATGTTAAAGTCACCCACCACCACTGTGTTTGGTGTTATCTGTGACCTTAGTTCTAATAGTGTTTGTTTGACGAATTTGGGAGCCCCCATGTTAGGTGCATATATGTTTAGGATTGTAATGTCCTCCTGTTGGAGTGTGCCCTTAATCAATATAAAGTGACCTTCCTTATCTTTTTTGACTAACGTCGGACTAAAGTCTACCCTGTCTGATATTAGGATAGCAACCCCTGCTTGTTTTCTAGGCCCATTTGCTTGAAACACCGTCTTCCATCCTTTCGCCCTAAGATAATGTCTATCCTTTGTAGAAAGGTGAGTTTCTTGGAGACAACAAATTGTAGGATCCTGCTTTTTAACCCAGTCTGCAAATATATGTCTTTTCGTTGGGGCATTGAGACCGTTGATATTAAGAGATATTATTGAAAGGTGTGTATTTATGTTTGCCATTTGTGTGTGTGTGTGTGTGTGTTACTTGTTCTACCTGTGCTCTCTTCTGTTAACTGGTATTTGAGTATAGCTGGTTTTTTCTAGGTTCCTTATATGTGTGCTTTTCCTTTTGTTCAGCATAGAGGATTCTATCAAGTATTTTCTGTAGAGCTGGTTTTGTCTTCAGATACTCCTTTAACCTGCTTTTGTCATGGAATGTCTTTATTTCTCCATGTATTTGGATGGATAACTTTGCAGGATAAAGTAACCTTGGTTGACAGTTGTTATCTTTCAGAACTTGGAATATATCACTCCAAGCCCTTCTGGCTTTCAAAGTTTGTGTTGAATAATCTGCTGTAATCCTGATGGGCTTGCTTTTGTAGGTAACTTGATTTTTCTCTCTAACTGCTTTCAATATTTTTTCTTGGTTTGTGTGTTTGGAAGTTTGAGTATAATGTGGCGAGGAGAGTTTCTTTCTGGGTTTTGTCTGGCTGGGGTTCTAAAGGCTTCCTGTATCTGTATTGGCACCTCTTTCCCAATTTGGGGAAAATTTTCCTCTATGATTTTGTTGAAGATGCCTACTATGCCTCTGGAGTGGAGTTCTTCTCCTTCTACTATGCCCTGAATTCTTATATTGGATCTTTTCATAGTGTCCCGAATAATTTGAAATTCCCACTCATACTTTTCTATAAGTTTGTCTTTCTCTTTGTTGGACTGCATTAGGTCTGCCACCTGGTCTTCTAGCTTAGATATTCTGTCCTCTCCCTCATCCATCCTACTGGTGAGATTTTCTACAGAGTTTTTTATTTCATTAACTGTGTTCTTCATTGCTAGTAATTCTGACTGGTTTTTCTTTATTATTTCTATTTCCCTATTTATGTCTTGTATTGCCTTCTTTATTTCATTAAATTGGTGTCCTGCCTCTTCTTTGATTCCTTTGATTTCCTCTTTGATTTCTTCTTTGATTGTTTTCATGTGTTCTTTGACCTCTTTGAACATATTTATAATTATTCTTTTGAACTCTTTCTCAGGCATTTCCTCTAACTCTTTCTCACTGGAGGACATTTCTGATGCATTAATACTTTTAGGTGGATTTATATCGTCTTGCTTTTTAGTGTTTCTTGTATTATAATGTATATATTTTTGCATCTTGGATTAAGTTAATGCTTGGATTTTCTAGCTAGCTGTGTATTCTTAGCTGTATCAATTGATTTGATGTAATATATTTTCAGGGTAGGACCTTAAGGTATTAGGTGTGGCTCTTAAGACTCTCAGAGTATCTACAAAGATGTTCTTAGGGGTTGAGTTTCCCTGCTATAGGAGTATTCAAGCAGGCTGAGTGGAATAAAATACTGGTAGATTCTAAAATTTAACTAAACACTGTACACATTCAATCAAAAACAGCCCCGAGTATGTATGCAAGAGTAGTTATTATAATGACCAGATCCTCTATCAACAAAGAGGTTTAGATTTCTGGTCTGTTGAGGGATCCAAGTCAGCTTGTGACCAAGTGAGACCCTTCCCTGGTGCAATCCCAGTTACCTTGGGTGATTGTGGTCTCAGTCAAGTTGCTGCCTGGGTCCTCGGGCTGCTGTTCTGATTTCTGGAGCTGGGCACTTGCTTTTCCTACGGGGCAAACTGAGCCGCTGCTGCTGCCTCTGCTGCTGTTGTGGCTGCCACCACCAGAGCCACCACCGCTGCTGAAGCTGCCGCTGCCGTGTCCACCGCCACTGCTCACCCCGAAGCCGCTGCTGTGGGATCTGCCGCCGCTGCCGCTCCTGGGTCCGCTGCTGCTGGGGCCACTGGTACCGGTGCTGGAGCCGCTGAAGTTGCTGCCGAACTCTGCTCCTGCTTGGGTCCTGCTGTCAGCCCAAGTTGGCGTGGCCGGTCCCGGGAAGCTGCTGTGTTTGCTGGAGCTGGGTTCAGGTGGTGGGGGAGGGGAGGGAGCCGCGGCTGCTCTGGTTGTATCGCTGTTCCACATGTGCTTCTACCTCGTGGTCTGCTCTTCCCTCCGTTGCTCGCTGCCGCTCTCCCCTCACGTTTCCCGAGTTGCGGAGAGCGCGGTGTGAGGGGAAAATCCCGCACCTGGCTTGTCCTGCGTCTCGAGCCGAGAGTCCGGCGGCTTTCTGCCGTTCCGCGGCTGCGGCGGGTGGCCGAGCCGCCCCGGAGCCGCTGTTCCCACCTGTGCAGGCTCTGGATGCTCTGGAACTCTTCTACTTCTCCGCTGCCGCCTCAATTTCCTATACACCTCACTTTTTAGTAAAAGTGTGTATTTTGCTGAGTTTTTTTGGTCTTTTTCCCCCCTAGGCTGCTTTTGCATGGTACCTACGCCGCCATCTTAACCGGAAGTCAAAACCTATTTTTAATATAATAGTGCACCCAGAAGACATAGATTCTTACTGGAAAAATTTCAGTGTCAAGGGTGGGATACCTCCCAGTGAGCTGTTGGCCGGGGAGATCCATAGCCCACCAAACATTCAGGCCATTGGCAAGGCTATTGGTTTCCCACCAGAAATGGATGGTAAAATCCTATTGCTGAAGACTACACATGCTTATGCCACAAGGTCACTGAGAACTCAAACTGGAGCTGAGCTGAAAACCTCCTCCCAGTGGACCAGCTGATAGAAAAGCAGAAAAAAAAACATACACTGCACATTTTCCTATGGGAAATAAAAATCTTCAGTGATGACAAACAACAGTGGACACTACAAGACTTAAGTTTGGCCAGTCAGACCAAATGACCCAATGTATATGATAGAGGCATGTCTATTGTGGGGGAACATAATTGCTCTGTAATTGGACTGGAGGCCCACTCCATGGGAGGGAGTACATGACTGGTACTGAAAGGCATAAAAACCTGTAGTTTGAGTGGTAGTGGAGATGAGACTTACGGATGTAACACCTGCTGCTATCTGGCTAAATGCGTATATTATGCTCAACAAACTGCCCTCTAAGCATTTTTCTTAATGTTCATACTCATGTATTAGTGCTATTCTCAATTTTGGTTGGAGAAGCTTCTCTTTTAAGATGATAGTAAGCACTGGTATAACAAATAAAAAAACACAATAATGCTCAGAAATGACAGGGGAGTGTTCAACACTAAAACATCTCTATCACACCTTCCAAGGCTCAGTCCTTTGCAAGAAAGGGGGCAGAAATAATGTAAGAGCGAAAGGAAGGGTAGGACTTCATACAATGCAATCTTCCAGATACCAATTGGAATTCAAATCCATGACCTCACACAGTGACTAGTACTACCTACACAAAACCCTCATAATGAGAGGAAAAGATGATGACATCAAAATAAAAGAGAGACTTATTAAGAGGTGGAGGGGATATAGCTAGAGTGGATATGGTGGGGGCTGGCTTTCTGAGGGGGAAATTTGTGGAGGGAGGGGAATTATCAAGGTTTATTTTCTGTAATTATGGAAATGGTCAATAAAAAATTTAAAAAACAGAAACGATAAATCCAGAGCTCAAGGCTAGCCTGCCCCCTGACACTGAAAATAATGTCCCTCCTATTTAACAGTGAGAAGCAATCTGTTTTGTACACTCATGATGCTTTTAGGCCTGTTAATCTACAAGGAAAATTTCTGCTAATACATACCTGGCCCCTGAGATAACAGTATATTCTCCTGGTAATTTCTTTATGATTAAGAATATATGCCCTCATCATGCACTGGCACAAAACTGGTGGCTCTCACCAGGGTACTAGAAGTAAATCAAAGTCATAGTAAGAGTTTTTATTCTTCTTCATAAAAATTGTCTCCAGGACTATTAACATGATTTACCTGTACTTACAAATGTCAAATAATGTTTCCTGCCTTTCAGATATGACTTACCATGTCATAAGACAGCATATGTTACATGTTAAAAATGTCCTAATGTTTTTAATACCATGTTTTAACTACATCTGTTTTTTTTAAAAAAATATTTTTTATTTATTTATTTGAAAGTGACAGACACAGAGAGAAAGACAGATAGAGGGAGAGAGAGAGAATGGGCGCGCCAGGGCTTCCAGCCTCTGCAAACGAACTCCAGACGCGTGCGCCCCCTTGTGCATCTGGCTAACGTGGGACCTGGGGAACTGAGCCTCGAACCGGGGTCCTTAGGCTTCACAGGCAAGCGCTTAACCGCTAAGCCATCTCTCCAACCCTACATCTGTCTTATTAATACCAAAGGTACAGATATACTCCATATTCCTATTTTTCTCCTGGGTGCTTAATAGGAGAGGCAGCAGCCAAAACCAATGAGGAAGTTTGGGCTAAAAGAGTAGCCAATATTTTGGTCCCAGCTCATCCAGAGCAAACAGCCCAGGAGTTGAAGGGACACTTCTTTCTAAAGGGTTCTACACCTCTTGGCAATTCACCTATCTTCTTGATGTGGGAAGTCAAGAAGACCCAGAGATTGGATTCCAATTAAAAAAAAAAAAAAAAGAAACCAGCCTAAGCCGGGCGAGGTGGCACACACCTTTAATCCCAGCACTCGGGAGGCAGAGGTAGGTGGATGGCAGTGAGTTTGAGGCCACCCTGAGACTACAGAGACTACATAGTGAATTCTAGGTCAGCCTGGGCCTGAGTGAGACCCTACCATGAAAAAAAAACAAAAGTCTAATGAATGAGAACCAGAACAGAGGGGGAAACCCTCAATGTTTCTAAGCAAGGAAAACCACATGGTTAGCATGGACGTGAATCATCCCAGAGCACGGCACAAATGCTGAGAGAGCCTTAAAACTCTTCCAAGTTCCCTAAAAGTCTCTCTTAAAGAGATGCAACTAACCTTCAAAGATATCATGTAATATTAAAGCTTGGCAACTTACTTGATCTTAAGCACTCAGTAGAAATATACAGCTAGAGAGTAAATGATATCTTAAAATGTTTGAACATCACAATCCATTATGGTGTTTTGGTTCATTATAATTTAATGTTTTCCCATATACATCTTACAAACCTTGTATGTTATGCTCGCTCATTCTGGCCTCGGAGCTCTCTGATTTGACTAGAGGCATGATCCATGGGAGGGGATGCATGTCTGGTACTGAAAATCTAGCCACAATCCTATGTCTTTGGAGGTCATAAGACATAGGGGGTAACAACTGTTGTCTGGTTAAATACGTATATTGTACTCACAAAGTGCCTTTTACACACTAATGTTTATGTCCTTACATTAATGTTACTCTCACTTTGGTTAGATGTGTTCAGATGACAGTGACCAATGTGGTGACTGAAAACTCACTATAGTTCTGAGAAGAATTGATAGTGAAGTGTTCAGCACCAAGTGAAACATCTTTTTCATTATCTCCAAGGCTCAGGCACTGTTGAGGATGTGGTGGTAGAAAGAATTTAAGAGCCAAAGAAAGGGTTGGTCTGCTTACAATGCCTTATTTCAGACACAAAGTTGACTTGATATTCATGACCTCATAGAGGCTGGTTCAACCTACAAAAGATCTTCATAATAGGAGAAAAATGATGTCATCAACATAGAAGTGGGATTAGTTGGAAAGAAAAACGGATTCAATGCTGAAGAGCATATGTGAGTAAGGAAAATAAGATTGTGAGATTATGATCATGACATATTTGTCAAAAAATAGGTGAAATAAGAGTTCAAGATAGGGCTGGAGAGATGGCTTAGCGGTTAAGCGCTTGCCTATGAAGCTGAAGGACCCTGGTTCGTGGCTCGATTCCCCAGGACCCGCGTTAGCCAGATGCACAAGGGGTAATGTTATCAAAGATTCTGGAACCTACATGAGTTAGAAGGTTGCTTTAGGAAGTATGACACTGGGGTTAGGGTGGGGTAAGCCTTGAGGTGTTAAAGCTTAGCCCAGATTGCTACTCTTCTGCTGTACTTCATATATGCTTATTTGATGATGTAACAAGAGTTTCCTGCTCTCTCCATGCTTTCCCAGTCATAATGCATTCTAAATCCTTAGACTATAAGCCTAGCTAAACACTTTCTCATCCATAAATTTACTATTGTTGTGTATTTTGTGTCAGTGATGAGACAGTCACTGATATAATACAAAATGGTCTCCCTTGTAGGTGTGAGGTCCTGGGTGCCATCCCTAGCCTGGTCAAACACATAACATAAATGAAAGAATATTAAAAAAATTCTCAAAAATGGTCTGCTGTCATATAAATTCTTAACAATGGTTAATGATATATTAAGCATATTGGTTTAGCTTCCATGACTTCCAAGGAAAGTCACTACAAGGCTTCTGAAACTTAGTCTATAGGATTTCATTAGATTGTGTTGCTTTTAGGCAGCTATAGTAATTACTACAGCGTCATTTTTCCTTTTGATTTTAGTTGTCTGTGCATTCTTTATCTCCCTTCCTCGCTCTCTCTCTCCCACTGTGTGTGTGTATAAGTGTTAGTGTGTATTTTTGCCCAGAATAACACCTGTAAGTTATAATTACAATAATTCTTTCTCATGATTCAGCCTAACTTCTACCTATAATTAAAGACCTAACTAGCACAAAGCTTTGTTTGTGAGGTCCTTTTTAAACCTATACCTACAGACACGATTGTCCCTTACTATGTTTTCTGACATTACCCTTCATATATCTGTGTCCTAGTATATATATTTTATGAAAATTTTCTGTTTATATCTCTTCTTATATTATAAAAGCTTTACACTTATAGTCTGCTTTATCACACTAATGTATTCCATATCACAGTTTCTAACAGTGTTACCAGAACTTTCATGCCAGGTGGCATCACAATTCACTTCATTGTTGATATCATCATCCCTGTACAGACTCTCTACCAATCAGGAGAGACCAATCTCAGTCTCACGTGGTGGTCAGGCTACTTATGAGCTGGTATTACACAGGCTCCTGGTTACAAGTTCCATTGGTGTTCTTCTTCAAAATACAATGTTTGAATAGAGAAATCACCTGCCATTCCGTCAGGAAGCAGAATATCTACTTTGGACTTTACACATCATCTCTATTCCAGATCCATCAGTTTCCAAATCTGTCTCAGTTCTGACATCTTCACCTGTGTTAAATCTTCTCTCAAGACTGAATATCAACTATCTTTGGAAACAGCTGATGTGACCTCCCAGCAAGCTCCCCTGGACTGTCCAGGTACTCGGATTTTGAACTGCAACTTTTTACCATGAACTTGTGAGTTTGCACAAGATCTGCTCAACTAGACATTGAGATGTGTGTGGGTCCCTGGGTCCTCTGGGGCCAGCCGCTGTTCCTCTAGAGGCATCCAGGCTACCATGGTGAACATGTGACATAATCACTTTCAGGAGAAGGTCTTTGGGAACAGCTTAGTTTAATCAATACCGAAATGGGGTTATAAGCAGTTGTGGGTCCTAAGGGGATCAGATGTAAATGTTACTGGCTCATGCCTAAGTAGCATATGGAGACATACATTTCAGCACTTAAGCAATGGTAGGGTACAGAGGGATGTGCTGTGCAAAGGTTACTGGCTCATACCATATAAGGAGTTTCCTAGGCAACTGGCCAATGGTCACAGGGCAAAGCCTATGCTCAGGTGTGCCAAGCTTGGGGACAGAGTGGCCTCCTGTAGCTCGGGGGTCCTTAGCCTTCCCTGGATGCTCAGGCCAAGCTACTGAAGGCTCCAGTCTATGTCTAGCAGTGCCTGACAATTCCCTCTTTGTTTATATAATTTGGCAGTGTCATCCTGAGTGAGTTTTCCATAATTTTCTAAAGGTCCAGATAGAGCCTGGTATTTGAGGACATGATTAGTACCAACCTTAGTGATTTCTTACCTGAGAAATTTGATGGGACAGAGGGCTACCAGAAATAGTGTTCCTATAGCAAGGAGAGGTCTAAGAAGTTGTAGAATCCAAGTAACTAAAGGGTTAGAGAACCAGGTGGTGGGGTCCTCAGGCTTGTAGTGGTCAAGGAGCACCTTGCTTGAGTTTTAACATTTTGTTTAAGAACATTTAATTCTTAACAACAACAAAAAATTTTGTCCCAAGAACAAACACATATATTCCAAGTTTAACAATAATGAGGCCTAAGGCTGGACAGATTTGAAGTACCACACATGCAAGAAAGGGGTGGTTACACCTTTGCATCAAAGTATTGTATGTGTCTTGACATAAGTGGTATTGGTTATAGAAATATTGAACAGGCATTCAGCTCTGGTTGGCTTAGAGCTGGACAGGCAGAGAGACATAACTTGACCTGCATCAAGAAGGGTGAGGCCTGTCCTTTGCAGAGCCAGCGACACAGCGAACACATGGAAAACCATTCTTTGGAACTGTTCAAGAGATAAGAAAAACTTTTCCTGCCCTTTAACTCAGAGGTATAGTCACCCTAACTCCTCCCCGCTTTATTTCTCCCTCTTATGAGAAGATACTACAACTACTGTTAGGGGACAAGAGACACAAAGACATCAGATCCTTACTACTTCCTGATGAATGGGGCATGATGTTGAGGCAGTTAGAGCATCTCTCTCATAGAGGGGAACTATTCTAATGAACCCCACAATTATATTGATGGATTGCAGGAAGATGTCCATGGGAGAGAACACTGGGGAAAAGAATAACTGTGAGGAGTTAATGAGAAGTGAGCATGCATCAAACTGGTCCTTCTTGTGGTTGAAGGAACCTAGGTAGATGGACTTAAATTGTCTCAGGATCATCTGAACATGACCTGGCTGAGATTTTCTTCCAGAACTGCTCATCGATTGGCATGACATGGCCTGAAGTTGTTTCTATATGGCTTGTCAAACAAATGAGGGATGTTGGGATATTAGCAGTTATCAGAAACATATATACAACATTTAACCTTGCTAATAGAGAGTTACTGAGTGCCATTAAAGGCTGTATAGATATATTTTTGGTCTGAGAACCTACTTATATAGTCTTATATCTGAAAATAGCCCTTTTGACATCTATAGTTGTTTTACTTTATTATAGAACTGGAAATATTAGAGATGGGGGGAAATGTTTTAAGGTCTTATTTGCTTCCCCTCTTGGAAAACTCTTGCTGTATTACTTTATAGGCCATTCATATACCTAAGGTACTTTTATCTTTGGTAATACATTTCTCTCTGAATTTTTAAGACCAAGCAGATAACCAAAATTTTTATTAAGGATTAATTTTGAAGGTCACTATAACTCTCCAAAGAGACTTTAGGGACCCAGGACTAGCCCTATAGTTTACTCATATTTTCTGTCTGTTAGGATGAGTCAGAGCCATATTGGCCAAGTAGTTTTCCATTTGGGGGGAAGTCAGGAGGACTTATTGCTCCTCACTTGTGACTCTTCTGTTTCAGACTGTACACCAATTTTATTTGGGTCTCCATATCCTCCCTGGTCAGGAAGACAGGTGACATACAAGGGGGCCAGTGTAGAAGTGTCCCATCATCTCCAGTGGCCTCATGATGTGAGAACACAGTCCAAAATATTGACACTTTTTGCTCCAATGATTCCAATTGGCTTTGATTCTACATAGGTGATTAACACACTTAGAAAGGAAGTTACACCAGCCTGGATGTATGTACATATCGAGTACAGTTGATTACTGAAATAGATTTAAAGAATGGCATAAGAGCTTCTTAAAATCAATTTGTCAAATCTTCTAAAATTTTGTTGTCCTATTGCAGCATAAGCCATATCTGAGGCATAGAAATTAGGCACATCGAACACTTTAAATATCTAACAGTCATAAATATAGGCAGAACCTGATACCAGTTTAGAAAACAATACCAATTAATTTACAAAGGAACAAATTAACTTAACTTACAAATTGCCAGAAAAGCACAAATAAGACAGCGTAAAGTCTTAGCACCTAAATTTGAAAACATCTTTGATTAGTTAACATACCTGTGTAGGTACCAATTACCCAAAGAACATAGGAAACTGAACCATAGAACTTGAAATTATTTTTCTCAGATTAGGACCATTGACTGAGCATGAGGCTGTACCCTAAAGTACGGAATATATCTTAAGAGTTAATTTTGTTTTAAGCACTTGTTTGAGGGCCACAAATGAGACAGTTACTTTACAACAATAGAGCAGAATCTCGTCCTTTTTGAGCTAAAACAGCCAGCTAAATTCTAATATGCCATAAAAACCAATGATTTTTTTTTAGCTTACACATGATAGCTATTGATTTTATGTACCATAGGAATTTTTATTAACATAAAATTTTTATGTTTTACCCATGACTTAAACTTTATAAAGCTTAAGCAAGTTATCCCAACATATTTTACCTAACAGGAGCATAAAAGTTATAGTGACTGAAATTAAATCACTTAGAGCATCCTTATGTGTTTGTAAACATTTGAAAACCATTTAAATTTAGGCATGGTGTTTAGGTTTAGACTGAAAATTAATTTCTACACACACATATTTTTATCTACATCCTTTAACATTTTGATCTAAGTGCCACTCAGAAGGCGTTTTTAATAAGAATTATATGTCCAACATTGAAAAATTTCTTCCACGTTCCTTCAATCAACTCATCTCACCCCATAATTAACCATCTTTCTTCTAAGATTGTCAAGAGAAAGTACACCAAATTATTTAATGCTATTACTCACTGACAAGTAAGTAGTCCAGATTAAAGACAATTTTATGTCATTAGTACCTCTTACACACTTGGAAATAATTTTATTAAGAGTAACTGAGGCAAACTTATCTCTGTCTTGAAGTAGGCTAGCCTAGATGTCAGGTTAGTTGTCTCCTCCTATTAAAATACCTGACAAATTATAAGTCACAACCTCAGAGAGAATTTTGTTGTTTTCAATAATCCTCTATGTAATTTGAAGAAGACCTAGAACATGAACTCAGTAATTATATTTATGATAGCATGTAACAAATGATGTTACTTATGTAAAACTTCAGTTCACCATCGGCTTTAGTTAAATGTGACATTTTTTATTCTTGCCTCTTCATGGTAATGGTGCTATAGGTGGTGTCTGTGTGGGGTGGGAGCTCTCACAAGTCACCACCTTCCTTCGGATCAGACCCACGCTGATTCGGCCCTGCTCTGCTCCCAGGCACTCAGGCGGGGTCCGGTCTAGTACACTTGGAGGCAATGGCCAAGATGACTGCCAGCCCGCCAGCCTGAGTCCTGCTTGCTGAAGGGGAAAGAAGGCAGGGGGACCCTGGGACCGGTGGGGCCATTGGGAAGGGCCGGAACCCTGGAGACTGCAGGGGGCCACTGGGAAGAGAGGCAGAGACATGGTGACTGCAGGGGCCAAGGCGCCATAGTCTAGGCATGTGAGAGGCTGCCCCTGGACCCGAGCCACTTTGGAGTGCCTGCAAAGCCAGCTTGCAGTTTCACCACTGCTCTCATGGAGAAACTTGACAGGAGATGAAAAGGGAGTGAAAATTTCCTAACCAAACTTTTCATTTCCTATCCTGATAAGCTATGTGGGACCACCTGTCTGGGTCACATTGATCCTCAGAAATCATCCAGGGGTGACCTGGAGGACACTTTGCAAGTCTAAGGAGATAGTTCCTCTCTGGGAGAGTTTAATTCCCCTAAATTTCAGGAGAGCCCTTTATCTATGAATCTATGATTCCTTCTGGGGGGGAGACAATATTATTGATGATAGAAAAAGAGTGGAAACTCCAAGATGATAATGTGAACCTAAGTAAAGGAGGAAGAAGAAAAAATAGCTTCCCTCTGAAGGAGGAAAAGAAGCCTGCCTCTCCCTGATAGAGAAAGGGGAAAACTGCCTCTTTCTGATAGAGAGAGGAGCCTGCCTTCCTCTGATGGAAGAAGGAAAACCCAAAACCTGTCAGCCCTCAAAAATGTGGAGGCAATGCCACATGGGTCTGTATCTCCCAGTCCCTTTGGGAGAGAACTCAACTATCATGTCCTTTCTCATAGGGTCCCTGTTAACATACCAGGTGTGGGTCTCTGGGTCCTCCAGGACCAGCAGCAGTTCTCCTGAAGGTGTCCAGTCAACCATGGTGAGGGCCCAAAAGAATCAATTTTCAGAGACAGTCTCTGTGAACAAATTGGTTTAATCAATTGGGATAATAGGTTTATAAGTAGGTAAGGGTGCTTAGGGTATTGGATGTAAAAGGTTGCTTGTTGATGCCTAATTAGCATATGGGGACATACATTCCAGTACATAAGCAATGATAGGGTACAGCAGCATGGGCTGTGCAAAGGTTGCTGGATAATACCATATAAGGAGTTTCCTAGGCAACTGGCCAAAGGTCACAGGGCAAAGCCTAAATTCAGGTGTGCCAGTAATGGAGAGGGAGTGGTCTCCTGTAACCCAGGGGTCCTTAGCCTTGCCTGGCAGCTCAGGCCCATCTACTGAAGTCTCCAGTCTGTGCCTGGGGATAGGATTTTTTGCTCGATTCTTTTATACAACTCTGGACGAAGTGCATGAAGGCATCATTTGGCAGATTCCACCATTTATTCATCAAGAATTTTCAAATCCTTTGTTCCTGATTCTGTTTATGAAAATATTTAATCATTGAGGATGTAATTTAAAGTTTTTCCATATAATAAAGGAAACTGTGAAATATAATTTCTATATATACCAACTGTCTTTTATACTAGACTTTGCATAGTGGCATGATATTTTATGAGTATAAAGAATGTGATTTGGTGACGCTAGATCCCCTTTTGACTTTGTAAGTAAGTCTATATCATGTTTTGATCATAAATTAATCATAAACCTAAATATTGATGGGTCACTCCTATGGTAAATATATACAAATACTTGCTTATTTTATTTTATTTTTATTTAATAGAGTATCAATACTTCAACATACACCTTGTGAATTCACCCCTCCAATGTCTCATAAGCCTGAATGTTCTGGTTTGTGGTGACGCTTTTGTTCTGCTCCCTCCATCCTCCCTGTGCCACAGCCATATGTGACCTAAATGTCATTGCATGCTCACGCTTCCATCCTATGTTCCAGTGTCTCCCTCCATTGCTAGCTTTTCTACCACTATCCTGTGGGAGCCAAGGTGCATTCTCCTGCTCCTTGAACTTTGTAGGTACCCAACTGTTGTCATTGTAACCTGGGAATCTGTAAGCACCTTCCTGCTTCAAAGTCCCTCTCCTGACCATGCTGGCAGTATGTGTGAGATCTGGCTACACAACCTGTCCACTTTCCCCACCCCACACTGCCACCTCTGACACCTGTGGTTGACTTCTGTACACTTGCCAATTCTACACACCATTCTCAGTCCTCACAGACTGGGCTGCCTATGTATGTTCAGAACTCCTTTCTGCTGCTCAGCACACTCTGCCCTCCACATGTACTGCTTTCCCATATGTTGAACATTGTGTGTGTGAGCTCAGTCACATGTTTTGCACACCCCTCCTTCAGTCACTGGTCACTACCCTCCAACAGGTATCTTTAGGCTCAGCTTCCTATGCCATATAGATGTCTCCCCAACCAACACCTGTACAAAATACAAACACTCTGACCTGCAAGCTGAATTGAGTTCCCATCACATTCCCCATCAAGAAATAAACAGCACCTCCTTCCACAACTGGACTTCAAGAAGTGCTGAGCTAACCAATGACAAACTATGATAAAGGAATACCAGTCACTCATCCAAATCCTAACTTAATATAGGTGTTCAAGAAATGCTTGAGCAATGCATCCTACAATACTGATTGATCCTCAGGCACCATGTGAACTCTGCTGAAGTATGACATGGCATTTGAGGGAATACATGCATGGTACTGAAAACTAGATGTAAAGCACATGGCTAGGGAGAATGTTGACCCTAGGAAGGACCTACTATTGGTATATGGATAAACAGTTGTGTTGACAAATTACCTCCTAAGTGTTCATATGTATATCTACACAGAAGTTACTCTATCAGCCTCCACAAACAGAAAAGCTATTATTTTTTAATTCAGTAGTTGGTGGTTAATTCATAGAATCATAACAGCTAAAATGCTGAAAATTAGTGACTGATGAGTGCACAGAGTTTTAAAAATATTTTTTTTTTGACAACCTCCATAATTGTAGACAATATCCCATGGTAAAACCCTCCCTCTACTCCCATTTCCCCTCCCCCTATCAATCAGTCTCTCTTTTATTTTGATGTCATGATCTTTTCCTCCTATTATGATGGTCTTGTGTAGGTACTTAGTTACTGTCAGGCACTGTGAGGTCATGGACATCCAGGCCATTTTGTGTCTGAAGGACTGCATTGTATGGAGTCCTACCCTTCCTTTGGCTCTTACATTCTTTCTTCCACCTCTTCTTCAAAGGATCCTGAATCTTGGAATATGTGATGGAGATATTTCGGTGCTGAACACTCCTCTGTCACTTCTTCTCAGCACCATGGTGCCTTCTGAGTCATCCCAAGGCCACTGCTATCTGAAAAGAGCTTCTCTAACCAAATGTGAGAGTATCATTAATATGTGAGTATGAACAATAAGAAAAGTGTTTACTGAGCATTTTTGTGAGCATAGTATATAAATTTAGTCAGAAACCAGTAGATGTTACACCCCTAGGCTCATGACTACACCTGCTGTAGGTTTTCAGTATCAGGGATGTATTCCCTCCCATGGAGCAGGCCTCCAGTCCAATTAGAGAGAGGTTGGTTTCCCCAATAACAGACATGCCACTATTGCACATGTTGGCTCATTTGGTCTAGCTGGCCAAATTTAAGCATGAGTGCACAGCCTTTAATAAGACATAAAATCACTTCCTTCATGGATTAGAGAACAATATGGAATATTAAAATGAAAGAATGTCAGAACCAGAGGATCTGGAGGAGTGCTTTGGAACTCTACCATCTACACATAACAAAGCTATGAAATCACAACAGATGTGGTTACATGCTTAAGATATGCACAAAATGGGACCCATACAGCATTCTATTATAAGTAGTGGAGGATATTTCCAATGAATTGGTCACAAGCTTATATTCATTGTCAACATAAGAGGACCTTGTGTGTTTCAAGCTTTGGCTATGACAAATGAAGCTATTGTAAAAACTGTGCAGAAACCTTATTGTGGACATATGACTATGTTTCTGGAATGAAATGCATTTATCATGCTGCATTCATATACATAATGTTTGAAAAACTGACATCATTTTCCCTAGTTGCTCATTTCTTTTACATTCCTGCCACTATAAGGGACTTCCAATTGTTCTACAGCCTTGCAATAAATTAATGAGATCAGACTTTTTAAATTTTACCCATCCTAATCCATGTCTGGGAATATATTCTATTGTGTTTTAGTTGATGTTCTCATGAGTATATCTGTAAACTTTTTGTCTCTATATATGTTGGAAACAAGTCACCTATCATATTTGTGATTTACAAATATCTGTTCTTCAACCACATGTGCACACATACTAGCTTGCATGTACATACACATGTTTACCACACACACATATAGAGAAATCTATCTTTTCTGTGTATAGTGGTGCATGACTATAATACCAGCTCTTAAGAAGCTGAAGCAGGAGATTTGCCATGAGTTTGAGACCAGCCTGGGCACTGTTAGATTCTGTCTCAAAAATATGATAAAGCAAACAACAAAAAGTAAAACATAGACAATTAAATTAAAAATAGGGGCTGGGGAAATTGTTCAGTGTTTCATGGCACTGGCTTGCAAAACCTGACAGTGTGGGTTCCAATCCCCAGTCACCATGAAAAGCCAGATGAACAAAGGGGCACAAGCATCTAGAGTTGGTTTAAAGTGGTGCAAGGCCTTGATATGCCCATACCCTCTTTCTGTTAGAAAATAAATTTTAGAAAATACCAACCAAATAGAATTAATTTTTTTGAGAGTACACAGCATTTATTACAAAGCCAAGAGATACAAATGACCCAGGGCAGGAGGGTACAAAGGAGCTCAGACTCAGGACCACAGGGACTCCTAACCCCACACTTGGGCTGATAGCCCAGCCTCCTTCACTTGCTCCCAGATCTACGTACATCTGAGGAAAACCAGGTGAGCAGGGGTCAGCCCCTCATGGGTAGTCTGCTGACCTCTCAAGTGGCCAGCTCACACTTCATTTTCTTGTGTTTCTAGATGCCTCTGTTCTGTCCTGGCTCAGCCTCAGCTTGGGGGAGGGAGGGGGACTGGAGGGCCGTGGGCCTTTGGCAGAACTGGGATCTGTGCTTGTCTGAGGTGATCTACTCCTACCCCTCTTCTCTGGGCCCCAGTGAGTTCCACCTCCAGTCTTGCTAGTGAGGGTTCCTGGGCCAGAACAGGGCACCAAGGGTGAAGCAGTCACAATGCCAGAGTCACACGTGGACTTTCGAGGGCTGGGTCCTGCCACTGCCCGAATCTTCTCTCCCACAAGATATATGATACAAAGGCCACACACGAGGGGTGGGGAGAGGGGAGCAAAACTATCTGTCTACACTTTGCACAAAGGTCCCACTGTCATTGGGGCCAAGGGGGATGCCTTCTCCATTGCCACTTGTGCTGCTCAGAGCCAGGGGACAAACTGCACTTGTATAAGGCACTAATTCTCTGGACATTCAACAATTGTGGGGGGGGAGGAAGGGGGGAGCTGGGCAGTGGCAGGGAGCAGCCAAGATGGTTAGGAAAATGGTAGAACCCACACCCAGCCAGTTGGTGCTGTTTCTGAAACTTTGGGAACTTTGGGGCCTCGATATCTATCCCCTCTGCCTTGGGAAATAGAACCCAGGGACCTCTGGAGATCACCTCCAGGCACCCCCCAAAAGAAGCTGAGCAAATTACACAAGACCCCCTAAAATGAACACCCCCCCCCCACATACACACACACAGTTTGTTTCCTGTGGCATTTAAATTAATCTGGTTGGTCCATAGAAAATAAGTATGTATATTTGTTTTTTCCTATGTACATATATATAGATTTATTTATAAAACCCACCTCCCACCCTTAAGATGGGAGGAGCTGGGGAAAATCGAAGAGGTGGAAAAGGGGGCCCAGAAAAATTGGGAGGGGGTCTTGGAGAGGTAGCTGCAGAGGGAGAGACCTTTCTTCAAGTTAAGGGGGGCAAAGAGCTCCGTTAACAGTCATCTTGCTCCCCCTGCTGGTGGAAGAGGGCGTCTGCAGGCAGTTCGAGGTGCCCCCGTTGGCGGCTGTGGTGGCCCCACTGGTGTAATTGGGGAGGTAGGGTGGGTGGCTGGGGGGCCATGAGAACTGGGAGAGCCATAGGAGGGAGTCGCAGGGCTGGGCAGGGAGGAGGAGGTGGCTGGCAGGGTGGCAGGGCTGGGAGCCTTGTGGCTGACTGACTCACACTCAGATGCCCCACTGGTATTGGTACCTTCAGAAGGGGTGGGCATGGAAGGTAGAGTGAGTCGCTTGCAGGCTGACTGGACACAGTACTTGAGTGGAAGAGGGTCATTCCGCCGCCAGGGGTAGATGTAGGCAATGTCCATGAGGGTGTAGTATTCCTTCAGTGGCTCATCCTCATAGAGAACTTCCACCTTGTACTTGCTGGGCACATCCATCTTGTTGTGGAGAAACTTGGCAAGGTGCATGACGGTCATGGCTGCTGGGCATCTCAGGAAGAGCACCCCGGTCTGCTTCTCCTTGTCCCCCTCTCCATTCTCCAGAAGGCCCTTCTTCTCTTCCGGTCCCTGCCTCCTTCGTAGAACTCGATGGAAAGGCTGAAGATCTCATCACCCCCAAGAGCCCCCTGTCCTGCTCCAGGACCTCCCCGCGGTCCTTGTTGGAGCAGTTGGGGACCTCTGTCAAGGGGTATGCTGCATAAAAGTCCCGTCGCCGTTTCATCTCATCTTTAAAGGGCCCAGGTACCAACTTGTAGACAATGTCTTGGAGGGTTTTGTCAGATCTGATGCTCAGCAGTGGTCGGGTTTTGTGGACCTGCACGTCACACATGGGACAGTATTTGTTGGTCTCCAGGTAGCGCACGATGCAAGTTTTGCAGAAGGAATGCAAGCACTCCACAATGGTGGTGGTGTCAATGAAGTACCCTCCACAGAGGGCGCATATGAGGTGAGGGTTTAACTCCGTGATTTCGATGCCTGGATCGGAGCTGGGGGGCACTGGCAAGCTTCACCCTGGCTTCGGGGTCCGGCCAGTCTCAGGGAGGGGGATGGAAAGGAAGGGAGGGAGGGGAAGGGGGCCCACAGCCGTGTCGCTGGCTCTGACTGCTGGAGGGAAGAAATCTATGGCAAGAAAGGTGTTTGTGAGAGCGGCTTGGGGTGGGAGGGAGAGCTGGAGTGTCAGAATTAATTTTTTAAAATATTTATTTACTTATTTATTTGAGAGCGACAGACAGAAAGAGGCAGATAGAGAGAAAGAGAATGGGCCCGCCAGGGCCTCTAGCCACTGCAAACAAATGCCAGATGCCTGCGCCCCCTTGTGCATCTGGCTAACATGGGTCCTGGGGAATCAAGCCTCGAACCGGTGTCCTTAGGGTTCACAGCAAGCCCTTAACCACTAAGCCATCTCTCCAGCCCAGAATTAAAATTTTTAAAAGGTGTCTTGACCCCTTCCCACATCCTTCCTCTGAAGCCCTTCTTCTTCCTCACTAGTTCCTCTTCTATGTTGTTGCCTTTTTTATTAAGATTGTGTCTAAGTATATGTGTATCTGTGTCACCTGATGAGTTTAATTAGCATTGCCTGCATGAACATAAGTGGGGGATATTGACTAGAGCCCATGGAATCTACCAGTTGCTACACCAATGATGAAAATTTCTCTGGTTCCCCCAGAAGCTGTTAACTGCCAAGCACTCCACAGGGGTGGATGGGGACCTCATTCCCTCCTCCATTACCTATGATGGAATGTTCATGGTCTTGTGCAACTTAGTTATGAGAATCTCTCTGTGATCATGATTGCAGTAACCATGTCATGCCCAGTAGACACCATCCATAGCACTCCTCCTCATCCTTTATCTCTTACAGTCTTTCAGCTCCCTTCTGGAATGCACCTGAGGCTTGGATGGAGTGATACAGATGTATGTCCTGTGTATCACTAGACATTTAACAATCAGGTTTTCTCAGCATTGTGTTGAATGTTGAACTCCCTCAAGAGTCTTTACAAAGAATTTAGTTTAATTGAATGTGAGAACAGCACTTATCTATATGCTTTATTTCTTGAAAATTCTTTCACCAGCATTGTGTAATTTTACCATAGGCATCCTGCACATATTTTGTTAAAGGTATACCACAATATCTAACTTTTGTAGAAAACTAATACAGCACATATTTATCTTTTGTTTGTGTGTGTTGCAAAACGTAGGAATTTTGATTGTGTTTGCATGGTAATTGTGTATCTTGAGATATAATATATATATAAATATAATAAGGCTTAAATATTTTGGGGTATATTTCTTGAGATTTTCTATGATGTTATATCATATGCATGTAAGGAAAGGTTTATTACCTCCTTGTTTCTGGCATGTTTTTAATCTTTGTATTGCCTTACTGCAATGGATAGAGATTCTAACATGTTGTTAACAGAACATTTTTTACCTTTTTCCCGATTTTAAAGATACAATGTTAATTGCACTTTCTCATAGATGCTCCTTATGAAGTCTATAACCTTGCAATATTAGTCTACTAACAATTTGCTGAACAAAGTTATAATGTAGGCCAGGCATGGATGGTAGTGTACACCATTAACCCCAGCACTTGAGAGGCTAATGTAGGGGGATTGCCATGTATTTATGGCCAGCCTTAGAATACAAAATGAATTCCAGTTCACCCTGGTCTGTATGGCAAAAAAAATATAACAAGAAAATGCCATTAAAGTTTTAATGTGAAAGGGCATTAATCTTTCCAAATACTTTTATGCATGAGTTGCAGATCATGTATGATAAGAGAAGATCACATCTATTAACTGTAAAATTGTCCATTGTGTTGATTTATTTTGTATCAAAAGAAAATGTGAGCCAGGAACTATAGTGTAATATGAAAGTGCTCTCTGGCTCATGATAATGGAGCTCTTTGGAATATGTAGGAAAATATATGTAGGAAATTTATAAAATTAAAATTTTCCTCTGGAATATGACTTCATTAATATATGCATAAGACCTTAAGTGAAGAATTAGTTGCCATTGACACTTATTCAAACAAACCTCTTTCTTCAGTCAGGAATATATGAAATGATGCAGTATAGGAAATTAGGCCAGGCATGATGGTGTACGCCAATAATCCCAGCACTGAAGACACAGAATCAGGATAACTGTGAGTTCTTGTCAACTTTTTTGTTAACAAGAGGGGGTGGGAAAGACAGCTCAGCAGATAAACATGCTTACTTCTAAATCCTGATATCCTGGGTTCAATTTCCAGTTTACCCATGCAAGCAAGATAGAACTCTAGCATCTAGACATAACAAAGCTATGAAATCACAACAGATGTGGTTACATGCTTAAGACATGAACAAAATGGGACCCACTCACCATTCTGTTATAAATAGTGGAAAGTATTTCCCGTGAAATGATCACATGGTTATATTTATTGCCAACATAACAGGACCTCATGCATTTCAAGTTTTGCCTATGACAAACAATTGTAAAATCTGTGCAGAAATCTTGGTTGAACATATGACTTGATTTTTCTGGAGTGAATTACTTTTATCATGTTGCATGCATATGCCTAATGTTTGAAAAACATATGACTAATTGTTTTGCCTCATCATTCATTTCTTTTATATTCATGTCAGTATAAGAAATTTCCATTTGTTCCACAGCCTTGCAATAAATTCATAAGATCAGACTTTTAAATTTTTACCCATCCTAATCCATATCTGAGCATGTATTCTATTGTGTTTTGAATTGATTTTCTCATGAGTGTATCTATAAATTTTGATTTACAAATACCTGTAACTCAAGCACATGTGCACACACGTCCTAGGATGAATGCACATACACATGTCTACCACACACACCTACATAGAAATCTATTTTTGTAGACCACTGGAGGGTGAAATTTATTTTAAAAATTATAACTTGGAAGGTAGGGGCTCCTGTGAGACAGAAGGAAGTCTCCAGAGATGAAGAGGGGAACTCTCCTGGTAATTCTGATAGGTATTCTTAAGGGAAATGAAATTTTTAGGGAAGAAAAAGTCAGGTCCTTAAGATTTCTTTTTGCTTGTTTTTGAGGCAGAGTCTTGTTCTATCCCAGGCTGACCTGGAATTCACTATGTAGTCTCAGGGTGGCTTTGAACTCATGGTGATCCACCTACCTCTCCCTCCAGAGTGCTAAGAATGAAGGCTTGCACCACCATCTATCATGTTTCTGCATAAGGGGTCTGGTTCCTGAGAGAAGGGACAATCTTCCAGAAATATTAACTCTCTAGGAAAGGATGTGATCTCCACAAAGGGCCTAATTCTGGTAAAATCATAGTTATCAAAGAGAGAGAGAGAGAGATCTAGCTTTTTTGAGCTGATTGGGTTGTTGGGTGTGACAGTTGGTATACCCTCCAGTAGGCTTTTCTGCAGGACCACAAAAGTGTATTGGTGATATTATTTGTGAAGTGCAGGAGGAAAGCCTCTGATTCCTGGATAAAGACATTGAGGGGGAGAATAAAAGAGGGAGGAGTCAGAAAAAGTGGGAACTTGGTAAATGGGGACTCAGAGAGGTCTTTAATATTCCCATTCTTGTAGTTTCAGATCTTGAAGGGCAATCCAACGGACCCAGGTAGATGGAGGTAGATAGTCTCAGGACCATCTGAGTGCAGACTGACTGTAAATGAGAGGAGATAATGTTAAAAGAGCAATTGAGTACCCAAGTCCAAAACTTAGGATTATAATACAAATAATTTTCATACACCATGAAGAACTAGAAATCCACTTCCAGATATGTTCACCAAAGGGCACTATCTGTCTGACATAGTCTGAATCTATTCTTGCAAATCATGTAAAGCAGAAATATTAGGAAGATATATGCAACATGCAACTTTGATGATGGTACAAGTGCCATATTGACCTGAACTCAAAAAAGCCATATGATTTTGTATCATTGAATTTCTCATCATCGTAACTTCAGAATTAAAAAGGAAATTCCCAGCCAAGCATGGTACCAAACACCTTTAATGCCAACAACATGGAGGCATAGGTAGGCAGATCACTGTGCACTCGAGGATACCCTGAGACAACATAGTGAATTCCAGGTCAGCCTGGACTAGAGCAAGACACTACCTCAAAATAATTGTAATAATAATAATGAGAGAAATTCCTGGGGTGTGTCATTTAAAGCATTTTTGAGTATATTTAGTGAGAGTTTTCAAATACCAAAAGACATCTTTAAGACCTATTGATGAGATAAAAATGATAGCTAAATGATGATACCAATGAAAAACACTTTGGGTCCAGAGATATTGTAACATAGGGATATTGGCAGGGTGATCTAGAGTTTCTATTTACCATCATCTCTGCATCCAGAGAAATACTAAAGGACACCTTCCAATCCATCCTGGGGGAAGCCAAGGTCAAAGATTAGTGCCACAGAGCCATTGGGTGTCATTTGGGGGTGCCAATGCATTCTTGGCCACAAAACACACTCAGTAGCAACCCATTATGATTTTTGAAGGACAATAATGTTTTAGTATAAATCAGGAGGGACACTCTTAGATAGAAAACATCACTGGGATATTCTGATCAAGTAGTATTTTGTTAGGGCCAGGCATGGTGGCACATGCCTTTAATTCCAGCACTCAGCAGGCAGAGCTAGGAGGATCACCATGAGTTTCAGGCCACCCTGAGAATACAAAGAGAATGCCAGGTCAGCCTGGGCTAGAGTGAGACCCTACCTTGAAAAACAAACAAACAAACAAAAGTGGTATTTTGTTGTTCCCAGCTTACAAATGCTTTCTGACTTAAGTGACCTTTGGTTGGAGTCTTTCACATATATCTATCTCAGATTTGAAAATAGCCATCCTGATATCTATGGTTATTTTTTTTATTGTGGGACTAGAACAACTAGAGAGGAGGAAGCCAACGTACTTTCTTGAAGCTTTGTCAGTTTCCCCTCTTGAAAAGCACTTTCTATGTCCCCTTTCAGCCCTTGTTGAATTAATAGGCCACTGAGAAATATTCTATCAGTAACCTGATTAAAGGCGGGAGAGCTAAGCTCTGACCTGGTCCATGTACTGTATTAATTGACTCCTGTCATCTCCTTGAAGAGGTGACACACACCTTCAGATTTCTCTTCTTGTGGCCTCCAATGCTTGACTTGAGAGTAACAAGTCAAGGATTTGACTCCAGACAATATGATAGCAGTTGGGGTGGCTGAAATCACAGTCAGAGGTCCCTTGCAGGTAGTTTCTAGAGAGGAAGAGAGAGAGGGGAAGGATTTGATCAACTCCTGATCTCCAGGATGGAACACAGGTGAGCAAGTGTCCCAATTGCAGGCCCCACTTAGGTGCTGCAGTGCTTGTTGAAATTGTGCAAGTGCCATGATATCTCATATCTGAGCAGACGTTTCCTTATAACAAGATAATCATTAGTGAGAAATGGTCATCCATATAATATTTCCTGTGAGCGTAATCCTAGAGTCTGAAGGGGATATACGATCTGTAATAGAGTTATGGGTAGGTAGCAAAGTCATCTATGGAAAATGGGTTTCCTGAAATAATTTTCTCAGATGTCTCTTAAGAATCCCATTAATTTTCTCTACCTTTCCAGGAGACTGTGGTCTATAGGTACAGTGTAGGTAATATTGCATCCACAGGGATCTTAGAGATTCCCTGAGTGACAGTTGCCTTGAAGGACAGGCTATTGTCAGTCGAAAGACTCTTGGGGAGTCCAAACCTTGAAATTATTTCAGTCACTTATGCCTTTACAACCTCTGAGTCCTTTTTCTGTCCTGCAGGAAGAGGCTTCCACCCAGCTGGTAAAAGTAGCTACCTATACTAAAATCTATTTGCCAGTTTTCCCCTGGGAACCTTTCAGTGCATTATAGGCATGGAAAGTCTCACCCTTTATTTAAAGGGCTATACTTCTAGCATATTTTGCAGGCTCTGGAAACCTATTTAATCATCTTCAAAAGATTTTTCCCTGGGCTGGAGAGATGGCTCAGCATTTAAGGCACTTGCCTGCAAAGCCTAAAATCCCACATTTAATTCCCAAGTACCCACGTAAGCCAGATGCACAAGGTGGCACGTGCATCTGGAGTTTGTTTCCAGTAGCTAGAGGCCCTGGTGCACCCATTCTCCACCCCCCCTCGTAAATAAATAAATAAAATACTTTTAAGAAAGATTTTTCCCTAAAAATACCATTTGTGCCGTCTCATGAACTGAGACCCAGGTGAAAGGTTTAGAGAAAAAAATTTAGGAATTTTCCATTGATTAGTCCCAGGTAAGAGCAACTTTCTTTATTCTATCTGGAGATACCCTGTAGGTTTTAAGACATGGCCCCATGTAATGTTCAATTCATTTTCCTGTTGGGAACATTGGAGACAAGTTCCCTCTAGGGTGCCTTTCTAAATGAGGAGTGCCTCTATTACCTTTGTGGGAAGGGGCTTCTTAGCATCAGCCTTGGCAGCCTGGTCAGTCAACCTACTTATTTTTAAGGGTCCTCCTAACCCCCACTGATGCACTTTGCAGTGCATTACTGCAACTTTAGAAGAAAGAATGACTGAAGTCAAGCATTGACAGATCTTTGTAGTAGTTTAAATGTATGGTTTCATAGACTCAGGCTTGAATCCTGAGTCTCCAGTGGTCAGAAACCTATTTGGGAAGAGGTATGTCACTGGGGGCGGGTATTGGAGTTCAACCCTCAAGTGTGATTAAGGGGGTATCTTGAGTCCAGCCCTAAGGTGTATGGAGAGCAATTTTGAGCTCTGACTGCTCATGCTTCCTGGTGTTGGTATTTGTTGGCTATTGGTGGTGAATTTCTGCCTGAATATATGGAAGTGAGCCAGCTTCTTCCAACATCTATTGTATTTCCCCTGGATTCTGTAAGTCTGAAAAAAAACCCTTTCCTCCATAAGCTGCTTCTGGTTGGATGTTGGTCCCAGCAACAAGGAGCTGACTGCAACAATCTCCTTATGATATTTAATAGAGAGACTGAGTAGTTGTCAGATTTTGTCTATCTTTCCAAATACTGGAAGAGTGGTATGAGCATAGCAGACTAACAAGGAGTGTTTAGAATCAGCATGAATATTAACTCTGATTTTTTGCTTAGTTCTAGTGCCTTGGTGAAAGCCATAAATTATACTAGCTGAGTACTATGCTTGAGGAAATGGGTGAAATTTCAATTACTTATTGAGGGTAACTATTGCTTTTTTGATCCCTTGTTCCATAAAGGAACTTCCTTCTGTATAAAGAATCTGGTCTGGTGATTTTTAAATATATTTGTTTATTTGAGAGAGAGAGAGAGAGAGAGAGAGAGAGAGAGAGAGAGAATGGGCAAACCAGAGCATACAGCCACTGCAAGCGAACCCCAGACACATATGTCACCTTATGCATCTGGCTTCTTTGTGTCCTGGGACCTGGGGAATAGAAAATGGGTCCTTTGGCTTTGTAATCAAGCACCTTAACTGCTAAGCCACCTCTCTATCCCAACTCTGTTTTTCTCTCTCTCTTTTTTTTTTTTTTGAAGGGGGTGGTTTTGAGGTAGTGTCTCAAACTAGCCCAAGATGACCTGCAGTCTGGGTTTTTGTTTGTTGAGAACTTTAATCTATGAACACATTGCAGTTTAATCATATTCCCATCTAGTCATACTCTTATATTCCTTCCCTTTCCCAGTTCCACAGAGGGCCCTCCTCAGTAGGGTAATCCATAGTCACAGTGAGTTCATGAATGCAACAATCACTCTCTGTGGGTGGAGGAAAACAATGTCTCAGGATATTCCTTCCCACTCTGTGGCTCTTATAATCTTTCAGCCCCCTGTTCCACAATATTCTCTGAGTCATGGAAAGTATGTCATAAGTCCCCTTTCATGTTGAGGTCTCAGCTCCTCTAATTATCTGTTTTGATAATATTTGAATCTCTTTAGTATCTACTACTATATCCCTAGAGAAAGTTCTCAGGCTAGCAGTGAGAGTGGCACACAGGTTTAATCTGTCACTTCTTCTTTAATGTTTCCTGGGGCTATCTCCCCAGTATTGGTTGACATCTGTTAAAAGCATATTCTCTAACCAAGAGTAAGGACAGCATTGATCAGAGGAGATGAACATAGTGATTTAAATTTTTTGATGGGCATAACCTTAATTTTAGCCAAAGAACAGTAGAATCTTCCCTATAGGGTAAATATTCTACCAAGCCATAGATTCATTAAAGAGGCAAATAATGAAAAACAGAGAGAAGAGATTATTCAGTGTGGCCACACTGGGAAGGGGAACAAGTAAAGAGACCAAGTCACCTCCTATTTCCATCTTCAGTGTTCTGATAGGAGGTTAATTGTAAGAGGTATGCATAACTACTAAGAAGTTCTGGTCCAGATGATCCCACCTACCATTTACATATCATCACGAGACTCCAGGGGAAATTCTAGTTCCTTGGAGTCCTTTGTCTCAAAAGCATGATGGCCAAACGGAGGGGCAAACCATCTTTCTTTAGAATATCTTCACTCCTGCCACTCCTGGGTTATGAGTTGGCACAATGGTCTCTTTGGATATTATCTACTCTCACATCTTGAGAATACCTTACACAGTGATCCCATTGGCTATTGCTCATTCTCAACCCTTAAGGATACCCCACATTGTTCTTTAATAAACTCCTTATTTTCTACTCTATGCTCTGTATGTCTCATCTAAATGCTTTTGAGAGAGAATACAAGGCCTAGTGAGCTAAGGGGAAGGGGGTTATCCAGAGTAAGATCCTGGTAAGATTACCAGCTGAGCCCTTTGTTATAGATGGTATTAATTCAGGGCCATTCATTGATATATAGGGGCACAGACCAGCAGAAGGAACAATAAGTAATAGAGATTTTCAGATTCAAGAATCTAAGTCCACTCTAGGACTTTTTGTATTTTTTAAATCATCAGAGGAAATTACATTGCCAAATAAACTAGAAGCTGGTCCTTTCAAATGCAGAAATTCCAACCCAGGACCCCAAAACATTCACCAATGATAGATTGCCAATTCCTACATAGCCTCCAAGAAGATCATGGTCTCAAATGTTCATTTGGGAAGTAGCCCAGCGAGATAGATGGCTAGACTCCAAGGTAGCAAGATCAGTGGCTGCAGAAGACAATGTGAGAACAAGTGAGTCTTTCTCAGAGGGTGGATCCAAGGTCTGCCTGATGACCCAAGCAAAAACTCTGCTCCACTGCTGAGGATTGATACTCATATTATTCTTGATCAAAGGAGCCTGTCTGGCATTGCTAATCATGGTCTGAGACTGTGAGAAAGTTGGCCAGGGCTGTGGGACATGGCTGGGGACCTTGGGCTGTGGGGGTTGCAGCCAGCCTTATGGTCGGGAACGCACTCTGGCGCCAGAGCTGACCCTCCCTTCTTGAGAAGTGGCAGTTTACCTCATTCGCCCAGAGGAAACGGGACAAGAGGGCCCTTCCCAGCCCAAAGCACCTCAGCATTGCACAGCCTAAGGTCCCCCCCAACCCCCCCCCCCGCCCCACCACAGTTCCTGACCTTGTGGCCAGCTGCCCAAGAGATCCTTATATGGTAGTAAATAGTCTCCCTGCTGCTGTAGCCACCGAATATGCAGCTGAAGTCACAAAGCTTTTCCCGCTGCTTTGGTTATCTCCCTTGCAACTTCTCCCTCACAAATGCCTTCCAACACCAGCCAATTAGATTGCAACCCATAAACCCATGTATCCAATCACCATATATTCTGTATATGCCTTCTCAACATTTGCTAAGGGTTTATGAATCCACTCCCTTTTTAAATAAACGAGACAAAGAGCTACCCATCAGACTGTCTCCCAGGTGGTTCATTGCCCGTCACATGCACCCACCCTGCTCCCCCCAACTCCTCTTACGCCTGGGAAGTCGGTGGACAATGACCCCTGGGGATAGTGAGGACCCTCAAGACCCTATCTCGAAAAACCAGAAAAAGAAAAAGAAAGAAAGAGACAGAGAGAGAGAGAGAAAGAAATAAAACTTTGAATTTTTCCCTGTGCACACAATCGTTTTGCTGATTTTACAGCATTTGTCATTTGTACCTTCAGATATGACCAGGGCCAGCGCCCTGGGTGTGCAACCTCTATATGGAGTCCTATACTCAGAAAAACCTCACCCTTGGCCTAATGCTGTCTTGTTAACATCTGAAATTCTTAATCATTTCATAATTGAACTTGTGTAAGTGGAATACAATGAGCCAATAAAGCAAAGGAGATACACTGGTCTTGGCATGCAGCTGTGAATGCCACAGAGGACAATTCTGAGGTGGTATTGGGTGGCAGGGTAGCCAATGTATGACCTGGACTACACTGGAAGTTGAATAGGACATGAGACTACTCACCCTTTCACCATAAATATGTAACGTCCTATAAGCATTTTACCCCAAATTTATCTGACAGACGCACCAGAACAGATTCATGTCTCCCCTTCTGATTCACAGTGCACCATGCTGGGATATTTGACTCTACCTCTCTACTGGAACTAAGGAAGCCAGAGGAAATGAGAAAATATACAGCTTCTAGCCCCACTGTCCATAAAAATGGCAACAATGAGATATATATGAGTTCTTTAAGACAACAATGTACCTTTAGGAGGAAGTTCAACTGTTCTGCTGAAGTACTCTATAGGAGATGCTGACCACCATCAGGCCAGGGAGAGATGCAGGACATATCCATGGCAGAGAAGTTGAGTGGAAAGGTCAGAACTGGGGTTAAGCTCCTAGTGAGAAGTGTGAAGACAGAATGGTGCTGTGGAAGGGCCAGTGTGTTCCTGCTGGGAGTTGAAAGTTATCAGTGATGAATGAGACGTGTAACACAACAAAAAGAGATGATAGGGCTGGAGAGATTGCTTAGCAGTTAAGGAACTTGCCTGTGAAGCCTAAGGACCTCAGTTTGAGGCTCAATTCCCCAGGACCCACATTAGCTGATACACAAGGGGGCACATGCATCTTGAGTTCATTTGCAGTGGCTGGAGGCCCTGGCATGCCCATTCTCTCTCTCTCCCCCCCCTCTCTTCCTCTTTCTCTATTGCTCACAAATAAATTAATAAAAATGGACAAAAATATAAAAAAGAGATGATAGAACTTTATAGTGAATGGAGGAGCAGGGCCACATTGCCCTCATGCCTAGGTCATTCTGTTCAGGGTTACTGTCTAGATGACCACCCAGGATCCCACAGAAAAACAGACAGACCACAGAATCTTAATATTTTAATTAGACACTGCAACATATTGGGAGGAAAAGCAATGCTAAACCTCAGAGAAAAGTTCAGTCCCTAGCAGGGACACAAAATAGTGCATTCTTATGAAATGCAGGCCAAACCAGGACCCAGTGTGGCTGCAAAATCTCAAGTCAAAAGACATCAGCTTCTTCTTTGGGAGGAAAGATTCTGGATTTAACCTGTCAAAAAAGACTTGAGTCAGGAAGATGTCTCCAGTGGGGGGCAACCCCTAGCCTTCCCCAGGGCATAAAACCAGGGAACAGGACATGGAATGTGTACCTCTCATTTCAAGAGATATGGAGCTTGTTAATGACATGCTGCATGGCCACTGAAATAGAAGTAGAAATGACTAGTCATTCCAGGCAGAGAAGTAGAAACCTTCATAGCTATGCAATAAACTTAACCCAGCAACCCCAACCCATATGGTGCTCTCTGGCCCTGGATTTGACCATTCTGCCTATTACTCAATTTAAATACAAGTGTGTTTTCTAAGTAAGAACTCAGTGCATGAATAGTTCACAAATTTTGGTGCTTATAAGTCATCTAGAACCTGTAAAATTATGTATACTGGACTGGAGAGATGGCTTAGCGGTTAAGCGCTTTCCTGTGAAGCCTAAGGACCCCGGTTCAAGGCTCGCTTTCCCAGGTCCCACGTTAGCCAGATGCACAAGGGGGCGCACGCGTCTGGAGTTCGTTTGCAGAGGCTGGAAGCCCTGGCGCACCCATTCTCTCTCTCTCCCTCTGTCTTTCTCTCTGTCTGTCGCTCTCCAATAAAAAATAAAAAAAATTAAATATATTAAAAAATATGTATACTTACTGACAAGTGACAAAGATATTACAGTTGCAGTGTCTTTAAATATAATAAAGATATATATAGGAAATATAGGAAAGTATACATGAATATATTCAAATTATCTATTTCTTTTCTTCTTATTTTCCTATTTATTTTTTTTTATTTTTCAAGGAATGGTCTTGCTGTAGCCCAGTCTGATCTGGAATTCACTATGTATCTCATGGTGGCCTTAAACTCACAGCAATCCTCCTTCCTCTGCCTCCCAAGTGCTAGGATTAAAGGTGTGTGCTACCATGCCTGGCCAAGGAATATATTTCTAACCGGATATAGATGGATGGACAGATGGAAGCATGGGTGAGTGTATGGATAGAGGCTCTAGGGCCAGGCTTGTCAGAATATGCCCCCAGGAGTGGAGATCCCTAAGTACCTGTCTGTTCCCCTATCCCCATTCTTCTATGGCACTAGTTTCTGCACAAAAATACCCTGGTCCTCCCCTGCCCTAGCTTACCAACTTTGTCCTTAAGGCTGGCAATCTGTTTCTGCAGCACAAGGCACTATCCCAGCAGATAGGGGAGAAAAATAAAAGGTTAGCATGTCCTTGACTCTTCCCTTCACTCTCACCCATCTCTCACACCTATCCCCTCATCCCATAACCCAGTGGTTAGACTAGAATGAGATTTTAAGGGAAAGGAGGCATCCTCCCTCCATGAGGGTGGGAAAGGGACATGAGTGAGTTTAATTGGATGCAAACCCCACTGCTTAGTTTAGAGGCCATTACTTGAGGGCAGCGCCACATTTCAACAGGTGACTGATTTTTTTCTTGTCTTGAAAAGTGAAGAGGTGGTTCCTGATCCCCTGAAAGAGAACACAAAAATATAACTCATATTGCCAAAGGAAAGGTTGAAGGGGCATGACAGTATCTGCAGTAGGACTGCCTTAAGCTCTGTAGGAAACTAGTTGCCTTCTCTGCCCAGAAGCCATTCCCTTCTCTCTTAGCTGCCTCCCTAGGAATTCTGGCTTAAGGCCTTCCTCCGTACACCATCTCCTATGGGAGAACTATCTGAAGAGGTAGGGATGCTTGGGAGCAAGGTTGAAACTCTGGGAGACAGCCAGTTTTCCATACCCAACCTTCTCAACCAAAGTCTCTAGACTTACCTGACGATAAGTTCACTCTGGGCCTGACACCTTTCTGGACCATAACCACGTGCTGACACCTTCCTGGAGTTTGAGAGATCTTGGTGTTGGAGTCCCTACTGTTGCCTACTCCACGATGCACAGATGGGCAAGATGGTCCTGGCCTGCTTGCTGGAACCTAAAGTAGGAATTTATAACTGATATGCCCCTCTCTCTGCTGGAGTGATGCAGAAAATAGGGATTTAGAAGTAAAAAATGTAACCTAGTGGCCACTTTATTCCTAGGTTAGTCTAGATCTGAGAAGGCCCAGGACCACTATGAGAAAGGCAGCAGGAATCAGGAAGAGCCCAACCTTTTCGGTGGTGAACAGCCCAAACAAGCTGCCAACAACGCCTCTTGGCCAGTTCCCCTCCTCCCAACTCCTTGTTGAAGAAGTGGTAAAAAAAAAAAAAAATGCACAGTATAGAGAAAATTTCATAAGCCATATTAAACATTCCATCCTATTAAAATGGCCCAAACATGGCATTTTAATGGCATTAGAATATGTTAAGAAAATGAATGTGTTTGGGGCAAGGCATGGAAAGGGTAAGAGAAAAGGGAAGGGAGAAGATGAGGAAAGTTTACTCACTTGGCCCTTTGGAGCTGCCTCTTTCTTTGGGAGGGTTTCTTCCCGGAAGTCTGGTTCACACTCAGTTGGTCTGTTTTCCACAGTCTCCTTCCCAGCCTGAGGCTTCAGCTGTATGGGGAAAGAGGCTAACGGATTTCTCCTAGCTCTGTCCGCCACAGGAAAACCGGAGATAGGAGGAAAGGTTATTGGTTTTGGAAGATAATATGAACGATGTTCTTGCGACTTCCTTTTCATGACAAATTTTGAGATAATATCATCAAAAGATTTTTTCTTCTGTGCCATTTTTTTTCTGGGAGTGGCTTTGGGCACTTGGCTAGGCACTTGCTTAGGCACTTGGCTAGGCACTTGCCTAGGCACTTGGCTAGGCTCGACCCGTTTTTTCTCTGTGGCAATGTTTACTATCTTCATTGATGAAGGTTTGGAGCAGGGGACGATGTAATTGCCAAAGAGCTCACATTGCAGGACTGCGGCTAATGCCCGAGGCACATCCCATGGAGCTGTTCCTGATCCATCAAGGGCATCATGTTGGGGTGTGACTCCAGAATATTTCTGGCCTCTTGAACTGATTTTGGGCCCTTTGGACAAAACCTTCACTTTCAACATACGTGTTACTGGAAAATCATCTGACGACAGGTCAGAGGACTCCGGGTCTTTGGGTGGCTGGCCTGGCCCCTGGATAATCAAAGGTAATATTTAACTTTCTTTCATTTTCAGATTACTTATTCTTGACCGCCCTTGGGTCCACCAAAGGTAAAAGGTGTGGCATTAACCTTAGCATCTTCATCCAGGCTACCCTCCCCTCTCCTTCAGGCCTCCCTGGCCCTACCACCCACAAGACTCCAACATGGGTTCCCCTGATCTTCGCTAGCCCAGGCAGCCTCCATCCCTGCAACCCCTGGGAACAGTCTTACTTAGATTTCTGCTTTACCACTGTGTGAGGATCTCCCACGAAGGGCATCTCCCCACCATTCCGTTACCCCCTTGGAGACGCTCAGGCAGCCCTCATCCCTGCCACTGCCCTCCCTGTATCCAGGACTAAGATCTGCTCCCTAAGAAGATACCTCATCATCCGAGGAGCTCATTTCTGAATAGTATCTGGACCGGTCAATAGAGACACTGCCAGATACTCAGGGCCTCCATTGCCTCCCACGAACAAATGCTTTAGAATGTTGACAGTAGCTCAGGGCAACAGGCAAGCTTACCAGTCACACCAATCAGCGTGAGCCTTGTAGCCTGGGCTTTGTGACTCCAGCCAATGAGAGCCCAGCACTGTTACCAAGGGGACCAGCAGTTGAAGATGCTATTGGAGGGTATAGATGGGGGCGGGGCTAGAGCTCAGGGTCCAGGACTAAGGCACTACCACCTCTGTGCTTCTACCACACGGCTTCTATTTGAAAGAAGGGAAGTAGTAGTACCTCTCTGGAGTTTATGAGGCATAAAGTCAATAATGAATGTGAACAATGCTATGGCTAAACAAAATGGTTTTGTCAATCATTTTAAAAACTCATTGTGAACTTTGCTGTACAAATAAATAGCATGTTGTTCACTTTCCCCTTTTGTTATTCTATTATATCCCCCCTCCCCTGTCCCCATTGCACTGAGAGCCCTCTTCAGTGGGATTATTTATATTCACCATGGGGTTATAAGCCTATATTCCCAGAGACTACTAACCCTACACTAGGGTGAAGAGACAGGGGTTTAAACCCTTTGAAACAAAGGTGAGAACAGCTTTTCAGATGTATCCATAAGATGTATCAAGACTCACCTAGGTCACTAGCCTATATGTTTTATGTATAAAGTAATCATCCGGGCTGTGCACCATTTTGATTTTATTGCTTTGCTGGATTTGGGCCTGAGGATGTAGTTTACCAATGATAGAGTTAACACAAAGGAAAGAGAATTTCACTAACCTAAATATATAAACTAAAGTCACAATTCATTCTTGTATGTAATATTTACACAACATAAGGAGCACAATATGCCAAGTTATGAGCAAACCAGGGCTTCTATACACTGATAGTGGGGATGTTTGTTGCAATAGACCATTTGACAGAATGTTTAGAATGCAAATTATACAACATATAAGCTCCTGGCATTTTTTAAATGAAAACAAGTATTTTTTACTGCATTCTTGGTATTAACTTTAAAAAAAAGATATTTGAGAGACAGACAGACAGAGCAGCATATACAGAGAGAATGAGTGAGTCAGGGCCTCTAGCCACTGTACATGAACTCCAGATGTAGCATTAATATGTGAGTATGAACATTAAGTAAAGGGTTTATAGGGCAGTTTGGTGAGCATAATATATGCATTTAGCCAGATAAGAGTAGTCATTACCCTCCTAAGGCTCATGACACCACCACCACCATAGGCTTTTGATTAGGTTTTCAGTACCAGGCACATATTCCCTCCCATAGTGTGAGCCTCCAGTCCAATTAGAGAGTAGCTAGTTTCCCTCAGAGCAGACATGTCACTATTGCACTTGTTCAGTCATTTGGACTGACTGGCCAAACATGAGGCTTGCAGTGTCCACTGTTTTCACCACTGACGACTATGTCTCCCATAGGGCTACATGCAGTGCAGCTTTTTCCAGCTTCTCTGAGCTGGTCTACAGAGAGGAGGTTTTCAGCTCAGCCCCAGTTTGATTTCTCAGTGACCTTGCAGCCCAAGCATGTGGAGTCTTCAGCAATAGAGTCTTTTAAAGATTATTTATTTATTTGACAGAGAGAAAGAGGGGGAGAGAGAGAGAAAGACAGAATGGGTGTTCCAGGGACTACAGCCACTGTAAACCAACCACAGACATATGTGCCACCTTGTGTATCTGGCTAACGTAGGTCCTGGGGATTAGAATTCGGTCCTTTGGCTTTGCAGGCAAGGGCCTGAACCAATAAGCCATCTCTCCAGCCCGCGCAATAGGGTCTTATCCTCTATTCCTGCTGGGAAACCAAGAGTCTTGGAGTCCTTGTCCAACAACTCACTGGAACGTATCTGATCCCTGGCATTGAAGTTTTCTCTGGTAACAATCTTTGGCTTATGGGTCTGCCTTTAGCCAAAAAAGTAGGTTTTCTTATCCTTATTCACAATATTCTGAATTTTTATGAAACCTTCCCCCACACTACTTTTACTCAATCTCTTCCCCTGACCTTGCTTAGGCCATTCCACCCCAAGTAGTGGAATTTTCCATTCAAAGAGCTGTTGAAATGTATATTCTCCTTCAATAATATCTTCTTAAACCCTCAATAGCACTATAAACTATAAAATTTTCATATTCATTAACATAATAAAAAGTGCCATTTAGTAAAAAGTATATTTCTTCCTTCCAAAATTGAGCATTTGTCCACTTTGGCCATTTTCCAGATGGATTCTTTATCTTCTGTATTAATTATTTGCAGGAAGTTTATATCTGAAGATCATTGATCAATTTCTATTATGAATTTGTAGGTCTTGCTTCTCCTACAGAGCTGGCATTTTATTTTTACTTAAGATACATAATGAGAAAAACAAGTTGTGTTTGAAGATGCCAGAATGAATGATACCTAAATCTCTGTATGCCAACTTAAAGATACATGCAACATACAGCAATTTTATAGTTTTGTCATAAAACTGTTGTTCTTGTGTGGATTCCATTATTCAGATATTTTGTAAGTCCTCACCCATTTCTAAGCAAGAGCCTTTAACTGCTGATTCATTTCTTCAACCCCTTACCTATTTCTGAAACAGTGCTCACAGATATGAAGTTACCAGAACAACTGAAGACATTGAGCTATCCTATCACCAAACATGCTGTTGTGTATTTGAGGCACTAGATTTTTTTTTGCCATTTTTAAAACAATTACTTTATTTATTTATTTGAAAGAGACAGACAGAAAGAATGGGTGTGCCGGGGCCTCTAGCCACTGCAAATGAACTCAAGACACATGTGCCACCTTGTGCACTTGACTTTATGTGGGTAATGGGAATTGTATTTGGGTCTTTTGCCTTTGCTGGCAGGAGCCTTAATCCCCAAGCCATCTCTCTAGCCCCCTACCCATGTTACTTTTCTTTTTAATTTTTTTTTTAATTTTTGTTTTTTGTTTTTTGAAGGTAGGGTCTCACTCTAGCTCAAGTTGACCTGAAATTCACTATGTAGTCTCAGGGTGGCCTGGAACTCATGGTGGTCCTCTTACCTCTGCCTCCCAAGTGCTGGGATTAAAGTCATGTGAGGCACTGGACTTTTGAGAGCAGCTTTCACATCCTTATTTCTCAGGGTATAGATGAGTGGATTTAGTACTGGGGTCACTGCTGCATAAAATATAGAAAATTTTCTCCCGACCATGGACTTTTTGTTTTTTGGTCTCACATAAATATGTATTAACTTTCCAAAGTAGATAGTTACCACAATCAAGTGAGAGCCACATGTAGAAAAGGCTTTAAGCCTGACATCAGACGGGTGGATTCGTAAGACAGTCCTGAGAATACAAAGGTAAGAGATAAGATTAAAAGTCTTTTCCTCATTTCTATTTCATTGATTTCAACCCTTATCTTGCTTATTTCTTTTTGCCTGGAACTTTTTGGTTTCAGTTGCTCTGGTTTTTCAAAAGCCTTCAAATGGATCATTTTTTTGTTTGAGATCTCTGTTTTTATAATATAGGCATTTAGGGCTATGAACAACCCTCATAGGACAGCCTTTGGCATCTCACATTAGTTCTGGTTTGTTGTATTTTCATTTGATTCAGTCTTAGGAATTTTTTTATTTCCTTCTTGGTTTCTTTAATGACCCATTCATTGTTCATAATGGGTCAATTGCACTCCAGGAATTTATGTGTTTTCTGTTGTTCCTCTTGTTGGTTTCTAGCTTTATTGTATTGTGGTCAGATACAATAAAACAAGTTATGTCCATTTTCTTGACTTTGAGGTGACTTGCTTTACATGCCATTATATGATTTATTTTAGGGAAGGTTTCATGAACTGCTGAGAAGAATGTGTATTCTGTAGAGTTTGGATAGAATGTTCTGTACATGTATGTGAGGTCCATTTAATCTGTTGTTCTATTTAGCTCAATTCTTTATCTATTAATTTTCTGTGATGATCTATCTATTGACAATAGTGGACTTTTAAAGTCATCCATTATTATGGCATTAGGATTTATTTCTACTTTAATGGCTAGTATATTTTGCATTATAAAACTGTGTGACTATGTTTGGTATCCTACTTTTCCTTCGTGTTCAATTAATACATTTTTTTTTTCTGAATTTGTCATTGATTTTGGCCTCCTGATGTATTTTTTCTTTCTTGTCCTCAAGCCTTGATAGTCTGTCCTTCACATGATCTATTCTGTTGGTGAATCTTTCTTGGGAGCCTCTAAATTATTTCACTATTTATTTTCATTATGTTTTTTTTTTTTTCAGCATCTCCATCTCTGTATTGAATCCCATTTTCATTCCATGGTTGGATTTTCTTTTTGAATTTAGTTGATTTTTTTGTACTCTCTTGGAATTCATTCATGCATTTGATTGTATTCACTTTGAGTTCATTTCATTGTCTATTGAGTCATTTTTGTTGAATCCCCTCCATTTAATTCAGCCATCTATTGAGTTGATTTTGTTATTTATATTTCTTTTCATTCTGCTGTAATTCATTACCTCAATAAATTTGCTGAATATATTCATCTTAATTAGATTTCAAAATTCTTTAGCTCGAGCTCCTATGTAGTTTTCATTGGAGGCTATCACTATAGGACTAGGCGTTCTTGGTGGAGCTATACTCACTTGGTTTCTTGTGCTATTTATTTTACATTGGTGTTTGCCATCTGGACATAATCCTTTTGTTGTGCCAAGAATGCAGCAATAGGAAATCAACTTTGGTCTATGTATAGTGGCCCGGTCTACATTTGCTTTATGAGGGCAGGTGGGTGGTCTAGCAGCCAGTCTGAGAAAAACATAGGGATGAGCTTATTGGCCACCATTAGCAGGGAAACTGAGCAATAGTCTGCCTTGCTGAAGGCTGTCATGAGCAGGCATTTCTGGGCAAATGAGGAAGTAGGACTGGCTGAGTGCAAAGAAAGAGGTTACCTAAGTCATGAACAACCTAGCCTGTGGTACTCAAGCAGTGTGCATAGGCAGTTTGGGCAGGGTGTGTGGATGAGCCTATGGTATGTTGCTCACCAAGGACCTGAAGGTTAGTTTGCATTGCTCGAGGCTGGAATGGGCAGGAGATCCTGGAAACATGGTGGAGTGAGACTGGATGCATGCAGAGGAAGGTCTTACCTATGTCCTTCTGTGCCTAATTTGCAGTGCTCCAGGCAGTTGTGCATGGGTGCACAGAAATCACTGGGGCACAGAAGCATGGTTGCAATTTATATCAACATGGGTGGTGGGTTGCTTCTAGTGGCCATATATGGTATGTGTAGATTCATGTACTGAGAGAGTTTCAACCTTCTCCTGCCAGACAGAAAAACCCCACAAAGTGGTGCATATCCTTTTAGGTATAATCATTCCAATACTTGGAATGCCTCTGAGCACATAGAGTGACAATGGAGCCAGGCGTGGTGGTGCATGCCTTTAAACCCAGCACTTTGGAGTCCGAGGCAAGTGAATTTCTGGGAGTTAGAGGCTACCCTGAGACTACATAGTGAATTCCAGGACAAACTGGGCTAGAGATTGGAGCCCTATCTTAATGCCCCCCCACACACAAAAAAAGATCAATGAAAGGCGCAAGTTCTAAAACCACAGTAACAATGAATCAGTCTTGAAAAACCAAGTCACCCAAAAGTTCTCCCGGGCCTGGGAGATACAATTTTATCTCCACAATGCCTGGCAGCCTCAATCCTCTTGAAAGGTAGAAAAAAATAATGGACTAATTTAAAGGCACCTATCCATGTTAATGCAGGAAGCCCACACATCTTTGACCAAACTATTGCCATGAGCAATCTTGCACTTAAGGAGCACTCCAAGGCAAATGGGACTAACTCCCTTTGAGGAATTATATGTCATACCCTTTCTTTCCAGAGACCTGAGGCATGACCCTGAGACTACCCAGCTGGTAGTCTCAGGGTGACTTTCAGTCTCACAGAGGTGTGCGTATGAGGCTGTTTCATTGTTTGGCTCATCCATGGCTTAACTCAGCTGTTTAGGAAGTTTTAACCTTCAGATCAACTCACCTTGATGCTATCTTAAATGTAATAACACTAAGCTCATGTCTGTTAATTAACTAAAGAATTGACTCAGATTGAGAATGACTTTTATACCACCACACTTTATTCAGACATAAAGGGACGAGAGAGAGAGAGAGAGAGAGAGAGAGAGAGAGAGAGAGAGAGAGAGAGAGAGAGAGATGGGCAGATAGTTTTGAGGGCTGAGGTAAAAAGGAAAGTGACCAGAGATATCAGGAGAAATACATTATATGGTGTGGGAGCCCATGTAAATGAAGATGGACTTTGGGACAAAACAAAGCAAATCAAAACAACAACAACAAGAATAAAGAAAATAAAACTGTGAGGAGAGGTTGAACAAAGCATGCACTTCCAAAAGATTAAAAGTAAAAAAGTCCCATACCAGCCTGGCAGGATGTGGTGGGCAAACTCCATCAGTTATTCCAGACAACTGGCCTAGGCTCAGAGGAGGTGTCCACCCACACTTGGGCAGGGTGCACACTTGCGAGAGGTCTGACTAGGTGCACTAAATCCTGTGACTGAAGCAGGTGGAAAGCGCTGACATGACAAGCATGGCCATGGTGTGATGCAAGAATGTAGGAACCCTCCCTTAAGGGATGTCCTGCCTTTCTGTGGCAAACCTAGCCTCTCACACAGTGACCTGTCTACCTGATATTTCTGCTAGTGTATTTGAGAAGTGTCTTGGTTTATGAATGTTTTCTGTTCTATAAACATAAAAACATCACAAAACTGTGTTAGAAAATCCTGAATATGTGTCCTTAGGACATGCACATTCATATTTGGTCCAAGAATAAACTTGTTTCCTTTGAGGTAAGAACTGTGTTTTGCTTTGGTAATATCTTAGATAACATATCACTAGCACTGTCAAATAAAATCCTTGCTGTGGGGCTAGAGAAGTGGTATAGCATTTAACATGCTGGCCTGAAAAACCAAAGAATCCAGGTTTGATTCCTGAGGGCCCACATAATATCAGATGCAGAAAGTGGTACATGCATCTGGAAATTGCGTGCAATGGTGAGAGGTGGTGGCATGCTTTCTCTCTCTCTCTCTCTCTCTCTCTCTCTCTCTCTCTCTAACACTTTTTATCACAAATAAATTATAAAGTCAAATTTTAAAATCTATTTGTAAGAAACAGTCTCTCTGCTGCTCATTTTAAGTTTTCAAAATACTATATTTTAAAAGCTTTAAAAAATTTTCATTACATAACATAAAATTCACCATTTCATTATAAACAGAGTTTTAGAATATTACTTGTGCTACTAAGATCTGTCATTCTCATTTATACTTAAGCACAATTCTTTCTCTCAGTCTTACTGAATTGTTAATTCAGTTTGTGTTACAGACTTGCTAATTTCGTGGTTGGAGAGATGGCTTAGTGGTTAAGGTGCTTGCCTGCAAAACAAAAGGACCAAGGTTTGATTCCTCAGGACCCACTGAAGCCAGATTGACAAGGTTGTGCATGGATCTGGAATTCATTTGCAGTGGCTGGAAGCCCTTGTGTTCCCACTCTCTATTTGTCTCTCTCTCTCTCAAAAAAAAACCCAAATAAATAAATGAATAAAAATTGAAGAAATGAGCCACCATGCCAACCCAGATGAGGATTAAACAATTTAAAAATAGAAGAAAAAGATTTGCTGATTCTGGACATTTCACAAAAATATGAACATACAATATATAATATTTTCTGCTTGGCTTCTTTCAGTTTATTTTCAAGGTTCATCAATATTTCAGCATTATTAACACCACATGCATTTTCACTGATAATATCGCTATTTATGTATGTACTTCAAATTATGTTCTATTTGTCAGTTAATGTTCAACTAAAAGCTTCCAAATTTCTGGGCTATAGAGATAGCTTAGCAGTTAAGGTGCTTTGCTGTGAAGCCTAAGGATCCAGGTTCAATTCCTCAGAAACCATGTAAGCCAGATGCTCATGGTGGCATAAGCATCTAGAGATCATTTCAAAGGCTAGAGGCCCCGGTATGCCCATTCTCCCTCTCTCTCATTAAATATTAGGAAAATCAGGGTGACATCTTGCCTCACATAGGACAGAGTAAGTCCCCAATGGAACCCAAGTATAAAATCAGAAAATCATTGCTCTCCTGTGAAACTTCCTTTCTAAGGGTACAGGAAAGGAAGTATTTCACACATTTGAGTATCTGAATTAGAATATGGGATAAATATCAATGGCTTTTGTCATTAACAGTAAACTTTTACCAGTTTAACTTCTATAACCATTTTGCTTTGTTCTATCAACAAACTCAAATCAAGAAAACTGTCAGAAATTAATTCCCTAACACATCCTGAAACATTCACACACCAGGGTAGACCTCACTTCCAGCAACTGTTAACTGCCTCCTAATCTGTAGGGAGGGGTGTGGACACTTTGGCCCCTCCCTTTCACCAACTGTTAACTGCCCATAATCTGCAAGTGGGTGTTGCATCATGGGCTCCTCTGTTCCAGCAACTGTTAACTGCCTATTAATTTGCAGGGAGGGTTGTAGCTTCATGAGCCCCTCCCTTCCAGCAACAGTTAACTGCCTATTCATCTACAGAGAGGGATGAGGCCTAATGATCCACTCCCTTCCAGAAACTCTTAACTGCTTATTTTTTTTTTAATATTTTTGTTCATTATTTATTTATTTATTTGAGAGCGACAGACACAGAGAGAAAGAGAGAGAGAGGGAGAATGGGCACGCCAGGGCCTCCAGCCACTGCCAACGAACTCCAGATGCGTGCGCCCCCTTGTGCATCTGGCTAACGTGGGACCTGGGGAACCGAGCCTCAAACCGGGGTCCTTAGGCTTCACAGGCAAGCGCTTAACCGCTAATCCATCTCTCTAGCTCATCTTAACTGCTTATTAAGCTGCAGAGAGACTGTGGCCTCATGAGCCCCCCCTTCCAGCAACTGTAAACTGCCTATTAATCTGTAGGGAGGGCTGTGGTCTCATAGGGTCCCCCATCCCATCAACAGTTAATGATTAATGTGAAAAGAGGTGTAGCCTCATGGGGCTTCCCTTCCAGCAACTGTTCACTGCCTATTAATGTGCAGGGAGGTGTGTGGCCTCATGGGCACATTTTTCCAGCAGCTATTAAAGGCCTATTAATATGCAGGGAGAGGTGTGGCCTCATGAGACCCTCCTTTCCAGCAAGTGTTTACTGCCTATTAATGTTCAGGGAGGGGTGTGGCCTCATGGGCCCCTCCATTCTAGCAAGTGTTAACTCCTTATTAATTTTCAGGGTGAGGTGTGGCCTCATGAGTTACTAACTTCCAGCAACTGTTAACCACATATTAATATGCAGAGAAGGGTGTGGCCTCATGGGCCCCTCCTTTCCAGCAACTGTTAACGGCCTTTAAATCTGTAGAAGTGTGGCCTCATGGGCCCCTCCCTTTCAGCAACTGTTAACTGTCTATTAATCTGGAAGGCAATTTGACATCATGTCCATTTTACAATCAGCAATAATTGTTACCTCACCAGAATCTATGTCCTCTCTAGACACAGGCTTTTGTCCTTCCTAGTCATAGGTTTGCCGTACCAAATTCTGTGTTCTCTCCAACTCTCCCAAAGGGATAAAAGAATAAATATCAATGACAAAAGATAGCTGAAACAAAGCAGCACCCAAAATCAGCTTGATACTCAGGGGATGTACTATTCTATCCAGTACCCTGCAAATTCAGAGGAATTCACTAGCCCTTGGAAATGTATAAAGGATCTCTGAAAGTATAGTCTTCACACTAATTCTAAGGAAGGGGAAAACATTGGCAAGCCTTAGAATTTGAAATATTGGGGCTGGGAATGCAGTCCATCCATCTCTGTGTCTCCTGGACACTTGTCTTTTTCACCCAGTCTTGACAATGTAGTAGCACCTCTCTTGAGTTGCCCTGGTGTTTATGGGCCCTGTGAAGGGAGAGTGGGGGAGATTTAGGTGAGGGCCACTCTAACATCTGTGGATACCAATTAGCCCCCACAAACCCCGTGAAAATATTAGTGTTTGAAGGAAAAAAATCTTAATAGGGTGTGTTTGTAGTCCATGAATTATTAAAGCTTAATTCTTTGCAACCTTGAATATGCAGCAGATTATAGAAATCTTAAATCTTGGGACAAGCTGTTCTGATAAGGGCATAAACCCACTTTATGTAATGTAAACCTTCAGATAGAGGGCAATATGAAAGTTGATACAGGGATAAGTTTTTAAAAATAAAAAAAATTGGTTTGTCTTTGGAGGTTATCCACAAAGACCTTGTGAGTTATTCACAAGCAACTTTGTAAACAGAAAACCATCCTTGTACACTCTGCTAGTACGAATTTTGTTTGTTTGTTTTCCAAGGTAGGATTTGCTCTCTAGCACAGGTTGACCTGGAATGCATTCAGTGGCCTGCCTTTGCCTCCAGAGTGCTGACAATAAAGTTGTGCGCCACCATGCCTGGCTCTGATTGTGTTTTTTAATGGCAGCATAAGACTTCTATTTCTTCACGGTTCAAAATCATTATTTGGAGATTACATTGATGATTTTGAGACTTGCTTAATATTTAAATTTTATGAGTCCGAATTACTTAACATCTGCCTTTACAAGTGTCTCATGGAATTTTGTGACTTCAGAGTTGGTATTACAGAAGTTGGAATGATCAGGGTGTGAAAAAGTTAAAATCTCCCATGCGATTTGTTCTGATTGTGATAGTTTGATCTCGTATGTCATTTCCTACTAGACTGCACTTGTCCCAAATTTTGACCAAGTGACATTTAGAGTTTGAAATAATGGCAAATGTCCTGACTCTTACAGCTTATCAATCATGTGAGAACATGGATCACTGAGCTTCTGATACAACTACTGCTACTGTTCCATTGTGGGATTTTTTTTTTTTTTTTGGTCATATCAGAAATGAAACTCTAAGAGAGTTCTTTATTCATAGACTAAAGTGGGAATAAAGTTCATTTTCTTGAAGCATTTTTACCATTCGGAATTTTATTCCAAGATTCACCCCTCCCAAAAAAGTTAAAACTACCCAAGTAAGTTATCAGTAAACCCATAGATTGCAGAATTTAAGTTGCAGAATATGTATTTTCTATGTTGAACTTGAAAGTTTTATTTTGAATTAAATTTTGTCCATGATAAAGCATTTCAAATTCTCTAAGAAAAAAAATCAACAACAAAAACTGTGATAATTAATGCAAGATTTTGTGATTCAGGGGGACATGTAGGCCTATGAACCCCAACTTTTAGGTTGTTATCCATTTTAATAAATGCCATAGATAGCTTCACATTGCATGGATGAACCTCCAGACCGGACACAGTTTATGGGAGGATGAAGGGATTTATTGAACTTACAGATACAGGGAAAGTTCCATAATGGTGGAAGAAGCTGGACCCCTTTCAAAGATCCACACAGAGAGAGAAGCAACCACCAGTACCATATGCTAGCAAACATGAGGAATCCCAGGCAGAACTCCAGCAATCTGCTTATCTTAGGCTGGAATTCAGATCCATCCCAAAACACACGTTAGGGCTGTTCCATAGGATCCAACCTCAGTGACACCTCCTTCAGCCAGGCAGCAGGAGATCTAAGTTACAAGCTTTAATAAACTGGTGAATCTACTGGGCACATGCATTCAAATTACCACATTCTAACCCTGACCTCCAATAGATTCATAATGATCTCATATTGCAAGGTGTACTTATTCCAACTTTAATGGTCCCCATATTTACCAACCTAAGATAGTTTCCAATTTTAAATCTTAAACTTCTCAATTCCATAACTCTTTTGGGGAGAGGGCTAGGGTTCAAGTTAGGGTCTTGCTCTAACAATGGATGACCTGGAATTAGACTCAGACTGGCCTTGAACATACAGCGATCCTTCTAACTCAGCTTCCCAAGAGCTGGGATTAACGTCATACACCAGCATGTCTGGCCTCAGTTCTATATATTTAGTTATTTATGTTTTTCATGGTACTAATGTTTTTAATACAGTCTGATCAGAACAATTCACATCAAAGTTTAACCTGGGCTTACTCATGTGTGACCAAGAAAGTACATTATGACCTGACTTTTGGTTCTCCTACTTTCCTAATCCCCAACGACACTAAAACCACTTAATGATCAGACTGGCATTTTTTTTTAATTTTAGCATAAAACTATTTCTTCCATAGACTGCAAGCAATAAATGAGCCAAGTTAATTATGGTACATCTAAACAAAGTTTAAAACTAACCCTAACATGTGACTGCAGTTTACAAAGAGCTCGGTATCACCTGAAATAGCTGTCAATAGCAATTCACTACAAGTGATTCTGATGTGAGCATTTCTGGCCTTCTGAGTTACAGACATGGCAGAAGTTGCTGGACCCCTTGCTGTGCTTCCTCAGATGGTCTGCCATATATGCTGCCTGCAAGTACTTCCCACACACCTGGCAAGGCACCTTGTCTTCATGACAGGCAAGGTGGGAACACAGACACTCTCAGGTGGCAAAGGTAGCATTGCAGGTCTGACACTTCTGAGGCCCCTCAGAAGTGTGCACTTGCTTGATGTGTCCATTCAAGTGATCAGGCTCAAGACAGAAAGGAATTCTTTTCCTTGCCCAGCTGAAGATGGAGAGAGGAGAAAGGAAAAATAGGGAAATCTCTAGGAGAGAAGTCCATGTAAGGGGAAACACACATACAGGAGGGACAAGAGGAGAGCCAAGGCCAAAAATTTAGAAAAAGCACATACACACACACACACACACACACACACACACACACACACACACACACACACAAAAGCACAAGCCTTTCTCCTTTACATAAATGAAAGCTAAGTTACTCTATAGTAAAGGACTCAGGCTCTAAGACAACATCGCACATATATCAGAGTGAGAAAATATCCAAACAAGGGCAGGAAACTGTACAGACCAAAAGATATTCCTTTCCTCCAGCCAGGCAGAGAATGAGAAAGAGATTACCAAAGCATGAATCAGGAGTCAGTTTCCTGGAGAATATAACCAACAGTGTCAAATAAACAGATCGAACAGGTGGCAGGCCCATTTATAAAGGTCAGACATTCATTTACAATGAGCCTTGTCACCTGACTCAGATATGTAAGGGAAAGACCAGACTGGTTTATGGATTCAAGGGGCTGACTCAAACAGAGCCAGCCCACCTATGTGTGATAGACTGGGGAAGGGTTAGGAGATGCTGTTGCTGAAGAATTGCTTGTAACCATTTTGGATGAGGCTGGATCAGATGTGAGCGCTAGATTTCCATGACAATCAAGGTAGCATCTCCTTGTGTTTCTTGGGTCATGACGCTGGCTCCCTGCCTATATAAAATTATCATGCTCCTGTTTCTGCTTCAAGACCCTGTCTCAAAGGAGGTAGAAGACTAGGACCAACAACTCAAAGGAATCTCTGATTTCCATGTATGCACTATGGTCATATGCACATGCACACATGCACTCACACACAGGTACACACACACACACACACACACACACACACACACACACATAAATACCACACATATCATAAGAAGGAAGAGAGTTTGAAGTACTATGTAAGAGGAGGGAGTAAGGTATAAATTCTGTTAGGTTACTAGTGAGAAAATTAGCAGGCCTTATGGCCATGGAAGATACACCTCTCTTGAATCCCAACTCTTGATTTGTAATGAAATAACTTTAATAAAGAGGAAATATCACAAGAATTTGAAATGCCTTGTGGAAATGACATGGGAATATGGGGTGAATTTGAGTGGAATGGTGTTATTATTAGTTCTTCTCAGTCTTGTATGAGCTGTAACTTGGGGTTAGAAAAGTATTGCAATGCTTTAAGCTGAGATTACTGGGCTATTCATGTAGGAGTCTGAAGTCCTAGTATGATGAGATGAACATGGACATGGTAGGCTTGGCTTATGAAATTTCAGGAAGAACAAAACTCTATTAGGAATTGGGCTAGAGGAAATTCATCTGATATTATTTCAAAGAAAGTGGCCACATTCTATCCAAATTTTGAGGGATTAAATTAGACTAAGTTTAAAATTAATGGCCTAATGTGTTTGTATGAGAAAATTTGAAGGCAAAATATCGTTGAGACTGTGATGTGGCTTCTGTTGAGTGCTGTTATTCAGATCAACACTGAAAGATTATATCATGCAGAGTAGAGAAATGTGTAAACATGTGGTTTAGTAAAGAATGAAATGTAAAGAAATTCTGGACCATCTAGCCAGCAATGCAGCTGTAATTGTGAAATAGAGTCCTGTTGTGCATTGGGAAAAGAGAAAATATGCATTAAGTGCAAGGCCTCAAATGTTAAAAGTTCTTATAAGAACACATTCACATTGAAATAAAAAGGCCCAAATGGAAAATGCCAGAAAATGTGTTCTTTATTCACAAACAGCAGCCTAAGAAAGTGTTTTCACAGATTCAGAAAACAAAGAAAACTTACAGAGGCCAGTACAACTGTGCGACATGGGAGAAGGCTTCATTCTGCTGGTAACAGAACTTGGAAGTATTGTCAATGTGGTACTAGATTTACAGCCATGAAAAATAAAAGACTGATGGTCTCACAGCATCTTTCTGCAAGGTTACACTGAAGGTACGCAACTCTACAGGAAGCTCCTAACAGGCCACTATGTGAAGCTGTGAAAATGAACCCTACGTTATAGTGAAGACTTCTAGACATTGGAGTTATTGATACAGGGTAAGAGCAAAGTACCATTTTTATAGGTAATCAGCCAGGGACAGATACCAAAAGAAAAACCACTGGCAGAACTAGAATCCTTGTGTGACAAAGTATCCCCCAAGATGGCTACATGCATCAACTTGGGCGACCACTTTCTGCTGCTACTTCAAGTTTTCAGAGCTTACTTATACCTGTGGGCTAGCTACCTCCTGAGTTCTCCTGTGAGCACATTAGCCCATCAGGCAACTTCCTTACACACCTAAGTGATGATTTAGCTCATTCTCATTGAATGTTGTACCCATATAAATCTCATAAACCATGTTTGTAAGGCTCCCTCATTCTTCAGACCTCTGAGCACTCCTCTTTCCCAGCATAGGTTTGGGGATATTTCTTTAAAGTTCTGTACCTCCTAATACCTATCCCCCGGTACAAAGGGAATCTTATGGCTTGACATCTCCTGGTTTACTTTTCACATATGTGTGAACTATCTGCCTTCCCTATAGGTTTCTATGCTGGAGATCTGCAGGGTGATTTTCTCCATATCATCTTTTATTTTGGACTTCCTTGCTAGCCTTCCCTTGGGATCCTAATTCTCCCTAAAATGAACCTTAGAATTTATAATTTCCCCTTACTTGAGTCTGCATTTTCAATTCTTTGCTAATTTGGACAAGGATAAAAAATTTCAGCCTTACAGGCATGGGATCTCTTACATCTTTATGAATTGTCATTCCTCCCTATGAACAAAAGCCTACATTACTATCAGGATCATGGAGTATCTGCTTAGGAAAGACAGAGGCCCAAAGCAGAGCTAGAAAATGAGAGAAGGCTGTAGATATTAAGGGTACAGCTACCCTAGACTTATAGAGTCCATAGTATTTCATCATGCTTACCAGATACCAGACATGGTGCTACAGAACTTTGTGTTTACCCTGTTGTGTTTCATTCAGTCTTGCTTTGGTCTCATCTTTCCTTGCCATTCCTCCTTTACACCCAATCAAAATGCAGTGTTTTTCTGTGCCATTATGTTGGAAGTATGTTACTTGTGTTTGCATTTTACAATGGTCACAGTTAGAGAGTTGGCCTTGTGTCTCAGGAGAAATTTTTAACTTTTGAATAGTGTTGGGACTATCAAAGTCTAAGTGGAGTTTTAGGGCTAATGCAGGGGACAAAATGTGCCCCATAATGTCACATGATTGAATACGTAATCCTAAATTAGTGGCACTGTTCTGGAACATTGAGAAACTTATGGAGTTGGAGATTTATTAGAAGCATGAACCTTGGGGTATGCCTAGAGATAGTACCTCCCAGGTCCACTTACTGGTTTTTCTCTCAACTTCTTCTTCACTGATGTGACAATGTAACACCTATTTCCTACTCTTCCCATAATTTGCCCACAATGATGAACTCTAAGTTCTGGAACTGAAAACCAAATTCAGCACTTTTCTTGTGATAACTTGCTTATAGTCAGTTATTTTGTCCCAGAAAAGTTTCAGTTATATAAGTAATGTATGAAATTGGTACAAAGATGGCAGGACATTGCTGTGACAAACTTGACCTGGACGTTCTTAGTCTTTTGACATTGGTTTGTGGTTGAATTGTGGGAGGATTTTGAACTATAGAGTAGAGAAGCATTAGAATGCAGTAAACATACCTTAATGAGCCAGTCTTGTGGGAATCTGAAAGTCCAGAAGCTGAGAGAAATGCACAGAGTGAAGGCTTGGTTTGTAAAGATTCAGAGAGGAATGAGGACTCTGTCTAGATACAGGACTACAGGCAGTTTGAGTGTCATCTGGCAGAGAGCTACTTGCCTTTTTACTGTGTTGTGAGAACATAAGCAATGTTGAAATTAAATGTAATGGAGTAATGCTTGTCAGAGAAAATTTCCAGGCACAATAATATTGCATCTATGATTTGAATTGTTTTATCAGTCGTGGATTCACCCCTACCATGAAAGTGAGCAAAATGGTGCTGGAGAAATGGCTAGTGGATAAGGTGCTTGCCTGTGAAGCCTAGGGACCCAGGCTTGATTCCCCAGAACCCACATAAGCCAGATATACAAGGTGGTACATGTGTCTGGAGTTCATTTGCAGTGGTTAGAAGCCCTGACATGTTCTTTCTCTCTCTTATATCTGTACTTGCTCATAGATAAATGAATAAATAGATACTATTAAAAAAAGAAAGTGAGCAAAATGAAGTGCATCTAAAGATATGAAAAGTGTGTGGTACAGTACAGGTTGTTATAAAGAGACCATGAGAGGCCAATACTTGACCCTGTAAAGTTGAACCATAAGTTGCAATGGAGATTCCAGGTTACTGGGGATTCCAGGCTCACAGACATCTGCCCAGAAAAGGTACATGCTCAGGGTGGATCTGGCCCACAAGAGATTCTGCAGGGAGCACAGTTGGAGGGTCAGAGCTACCCAAGCCTTTTGGAACTTAAATGATTTCATCAAAAGTTCTAGATAAGAGGGTCGGGGATGTCTTCCAGTGAGTTGTTGCCCAGGGATACCACTGTGGCTTCTAAAATATTATAGGCCATTGAGAATGCCCATGGTTGCACACAAGAACTAGATGGCATGACCATATTGCTGCAAACTCTACATGGTTGGGCATCCGGCCTCTGAAAAATCATGCTGGAGCAGATTTGAGAAAGTTGTCTAGCTGCCAGAATGCTGGAAAGAACTATGTGGAATGCAGCCAATGGGGAGAGAGAAGTCATTAATGGTCGGAACCAACTGTGTACCCTGCAATCTTTATAGATGGCTAACCAAGCTAAGTGTGCTAAGTTTGCAATAGTGTTATTTCTGTTATTGGGGATACCAACTTCTCTCTGCATGTAGTAGAGGCCTGCTCCCTAGAAGGGAGCACATGTCTGTTACTGAAAATCTACTCAAAAGGCTATGAATTTGGAGGTCATAAGACCCATGGGAATAATGTCCAGATAAATTCATGTATTATGCCCAAAAAGTGCCCTTCCAACACATAGGTGTATTCCCACATATTAATGCTCCTCTCCCTTTTGGTTAGAGAAGCTTCTATTTTCAGATTGTAGTGACCACCAGAGTGACTCATGATGTCCCATAGTGTTTAAAATAATTGACAGTGGAATGTTCAGCTCAAAGTGAGATATCTCTGTCATATACTCCAAAGCTCAGGAACCATGGAGGGAGAAGTGATGGAAAGAATTTAAGAGTCACATGCAGGGTAGGACTCCTTATAATGTGTATTCTAGAAACAAATTGGTTTAGATATTCATTACGTCCTTTGTCTGACAATATCTTCATAATACAAGGAAAAAATGATGGCATCAAAGTAGAAGAGAGATGAGTTGGAAACAAAAAGTATTCAGTGCAGGGGAGGTATAGTGATTGGGGAAATAAGGGTGGCATGAGGGGATTATGACCATGGTATATTTTTAAATAAATAGCTAAAATAAAAGTTGTACATACTGAACATGAAAATTCATGATTTTGTGTTTGCCCTACTTGATTTCAGCCTGCATAACACAAATACCATGGCCTGAAAGCTGAACTGATGTTCCCCATCCCCTTGTGAGCATACCATGTCCAGGAATCAGAACCAACAACTCCCACAATTGAACTTCAAGCAATGATGAGTTAGGAAAACACAAACTGATAAAAAGAATACTAATCACCCATCCAAGTACTAACTTAACATAGGTGTGCCAGAAGTATTTGATCAATGCATTCAATAGTACTGATTGATCCTCAGAGAAAATGTGCCATCTATTGTAATATGACATGAAATTTACAGGCATAACTGATAGCTCTAAAATTTGTATAGAGGCCTGCTTCAAAGGAAGGAATAAATGCATGGTGCTGAAAACTAGGTGAAAAGCCCAAGGCTGGGAATATTATAGGCCCCAGGAAGGACCTACCATTGGTATATGGCTAAATAGTTGTGTTGTCAAACTGCTTCCTAAGTTTTCATATTTATATACACATAGCATTTCTTCTATCAGCCTCCCCAAACAGAAAAGCTGTTATTTTTAATACGGTTAATGGTGGTCAATTCAGAGAATCATAATTGCTAAAGTTTGAAAAATTAGTGACTGGTGAATGCATGGCCTTTAATGACACATACACATCATTTCCTTTAGGGTTTAGAGAACATTGTGGAATGTTGAAATGAAAGAATGTCAGACCTGGAGGATCTGATGGAGTGCTATGGGACTCTAGCATCTGGACACAACAAGGCCATGAAATCTCAACAGATGTGGCTATATGCATGCTTAAGACATGTATAAAATGGGACCCACTCAACATCCTGTTATAAAGTGTGGAGGGGATTTCTAATGAATTGATCATAGGCTTATATTGATCATCAACTTGACAGGACCTAGTGTCTTCCAAACTTTGGATGTCACAAATCAAGCTATTGTAAAAACTGTCCAGAAGTATGTTTGTTTTGTTTTTTTAAAGGTAAGATTTCACTCTAGTCAGGCTAACCTAGAATTCACTGTGTGGTCTCAGGGTAACCTCGAATTCATGGTGATCCTTCCCCCTCTGCCTCCTAAGTGCTGGGATTAAGGGTGTGTGCCACTATGCCCAGTGTCCATAAGTCTTACATTGCATAAAAGCTTGGATTTTTCTGGAGTGAAATGCATTTATCATATTACATGCATATGCTCAATTTTTGCAAAACAAAAGGCTAATTTTGCCATATTAATGCTTTCATATTACCTTCCTTTCAGGAGTATATGGAACTTCCAATTGTTCCACTGTTTTGTGATAAATTAATATGATCAGTCTTTAAATTTTATCCATACTAATCTGTGGTTTTGACATATATACTATTGTAATTTTAGTTGAATTTCTCATGGGTATATCTTTAATTTTCTTTGTCTTCACATAATTTGGAAACAAGTCACCTATCATATTTATGATTTTCCAGTATCTACACCTCAACCACTTGTGCACACACACATACAAGCATGCATATACATACACATGTTCACCACACACACATAAAAATTCCTTCTTTGCTGGGTATAGTGGTGCATGCATGTACAACCAGAGGTCACTCTGGGTTACTATCAGATTCTGTCTCAAAAATATGATAATAAAAAATCAAAAGGAAAAGCAAAGTCTACCAATAAACACCCATAAAAGCCAAAATAGGGGCTGGGGAGATTGTTCAGTGATTAATGGCACTGGTTTGTAAAGCCTGCCAGCCTGGTTTCAATTCTTAAGAAACTATGTAAAACCAGATGAAAAAACGTGGCACATGCATCTGCAGTTAGTTTCAAGTGGCAAGAGGCCCTGACATGCCTATATTCTCTTTCTGATAAAATATGTGATCTTGAATGCAGGGACCATGGTATGTCCAATAGACAGCATCCAGGGCACTCCTCATGCTCTAGTTCTTAAATTCTCCCCCCCACTTCGGAAATGCCCCTGAGGCTTGGAGGGGTGATGTAGATATAGGTTCTATTTAGTGCTAGATACAGTATGATCAAGGATTCTCAGCATTGAGACAACTATTGAGCTTCCTCAGGAGTCTGTACAAAGAAGTTACTCTAATTAAAGGTGATATCATCACACACCTATATTCTTTATCTCTTGAAAATTCTTTTAACAGCTTTGTGAAAATTTAGCATATAGATCCTGTCCATAATTTAAGGGTATACCTCAATATTTGACTTTTCTAGCAATTTAATATAGTACATATTTTACTTTTGTTTTTGCATGTTTAATAACAGTATATAAGAATCTTGAGACACTGATGAATACATTTAACAATGTTTAAAATATTTTTGGATATATTTCTAGAGGTTTTTCTGTGAATTCGTGTCATATGCAAGTAAGGACAAATTAATTTCCTCCTGGCCTCAGCCATGGTTATCATTGTTTTATTGCCTTTTTTTAAAAATATTTTATTTATTTATTTGAGAGCGACAGACACAAAGAGAAAGACAGATAGAGGGAGAGAGAGAATGGGCGCACCAGGGCTTCCAGCCTCTGCAAACGAACTCCAGACGCGTGCGCCCCCTTGTGCATCTGGCTAACGTGGGACCTGGGGAACCGAGCCTCGAACCGGGGTCCTTAGGCTTCACAGGCAAGCACTTAACCGCTAAGCCAACTCTCCAGCCCTGTTTTATTGCCTTAATGCTAAGAATAGAGCTTCTAGGATGTTAAGAGAAGATGTTTTTTTGTTTTTTTTTTTTTGTTTTGTTTTGTTTTTTTTGCCTTCTTCCTGAGTTTCAAGATATGGTGTTAACCACAGGTTCTCTTAGATGGACCTTATTAAGTTTGTAAACTCACAATATTCCTGTACTAACCATTTGCTCAAAAAGTTTTTAAAATTTATTTATTTATTTATTTATTTGAGAGCGACAGACACAGAGAGAAAGACAGATAGAGGGAGAGAGAATGGGCGCGCCAGGGCTTCCAGCCTCTGCAAACGAACTCCAGACGCGTGCGCCCCCTTGTGCATCTGGTTAACGTGGGACCTGGGGAACCGAGACTCGAACCGGGGTCCTTAGGCTTCACAGGCAAGCGCTTAACCACTAAGCCATCTCTCCAGCCCTTGCTCAAAAAGTTTTAATGTAGGGCAAGTGTATTGGCACATGCCTTTAATTCAATCTCTGGGGAGGCCATGGTAGGAGGATTGTCATGACCTTAATGCCAGCCTGAGAATACAGGCCGAATTCCAGGTCAGCCTGGGCTAGACAGAGACATTACCTCAAAAACAAAAGTTTTATGGTGGAAACCAACTGTCCTCTAACTGGACTGGAGGCCTGCTCAACAGGAGGGAATGCATCCCTGATACTGAAAACAGGGGTAGTCATGAGCCCTAGGGGTGTAACGTCTGCTGTTGTCTGGCTAAATATATGTACTATGCTTATCAAACTGCACAGTAAGCACTTCTCTTAATATCCATACCCTTATAATAATGCTACTCTCTCTCTGGGTAGAGAATCTTCTCTTTTCAGATGGCAGTGACCTTGTGATGACTCAGAAGGTATCATGGTGCTGGAAAGAAGTGACTGGAGTACTGAGTAATATCTCGATTACACCTTCCAAGGCTCAGGGTCTAATGCAGAAGAGGTGGTGGAAAGAATGTAAGAGCCAAAGGAAGGGTAGGACTCCTTACAACGTGCTCCCTCCAGACATAAAATGGCCTGGATATCCATGATCTCACAGTGCCTGACACTACCTACACAAGACCATCATAAGAGGAAGAAAAGATCATGACATCAAAATAAAAGAGAGACTGATTGAGACTGGGAGGGGATGTGATGGAGAATGGAGTTTCAAAGGGGAAAGTGGAGGGAAGGAGTGTATTACCATGGGATATTTTTTATAATTATGGAAGATGCTAATAAAAATTGAGAAAAAATAAAAATACAAAATAAAAGTTTTAATGAGAATGAGTGTTATTTTCTCTAAATGTACTTTCTGCATGAATTGCATATCTTATATAATAGCAGAATACATTTATTATCTGTAAAAACACCTATATTGTCCATTGTATTGACTTATTCCGTATCATAAGAGCACGTGAGCCAGGAGGTATCCTGCAATGTGAATGTGCTCTCTGGCTTCTAATAAGGAAGCTGTGTGGAATATGTAGGGGAAGCTATGTTGGTAGTATATAAAGTCAAAATTTTATCTGTGGCATATGATTCAATTTATATATGCATAAAATCCTAAGTGCAGATTAGTTGTCATAAATACCTATTCAAACCAATCTCTTTCATCTGTCACGAATATACGGAAAAAATGCAATAAAGAAAGTCAAGCCATGCATAGTGGTGTATGCTCATAATCTGAGCACTGAGGACACAGAAGCAGGATAACTGTGAGTTCTTGTCATTTTTCTTGTTAAAAAGAGGTGCTAGGAAAGATGGCTCATGAGTTAAACATGCTTACTTGTAAATCCTGCTGGCCTGGGTTCAATTTCCAGGCCACCCATGTAAGCCAGATGAAAAATGTAGTGCAGGTTTCTGTTTTTTTGTTTTCAGATGCCTGAGAGCCTGGCATGCCTGCAGACACACACAGTGTTGCAGTCAGCTTCATACTGCTGGCAGAAAATACTCAAAAAAAGAGCAGTTTCTGTGAAGAAAGTGTTTATTTTCATTAAAGACTTGAGGAGAAGCTCCATGATGGAATTATTGTCATAAATCATTTCAATCAAAGAATGTATATCAAAAAACAAAACAAGGAAAGGGTTGGAGAGATGGCTTACTGGTTAAGGCGTTTTCCTACAAAGCCAAAGGATCCTGGTTCATTTCTCCAGGACCCACATAAGCCAGATGCACCAGATGGCACATGCATTTGGAGTTTGTTTGCAGTGGCTGGAGGCCCTGGCATGCCCATTCTCTAGCTCTCTCTCTCTCTTCGTCTTTCTCTCTCAAAAATAAATCGATGAATAATAATAAAAATAAGGAAAAGGGGATTACAGCATTGTGACATGCATATGCTAAAACATTACTACTTTTGTTTTTATGTCTGTGGATATACCAGCTTCTAACTCCCCAAAATTTGCATTATAAATTTTATTCCAAATGAGAAACAAATTCCTTCCATTCCCCAAATATACTATGTGTTGCCCTGAAAAGACCTAGGAAATTCCCACAATATCCAGAGAATCAGTCAAAAATGGCACACACTGCAGTTCCCCACCTTTCTCATCTTCCTCTTTTCAACAGAGTATGGCTGCTCCCTACTGTTATTTTTCACATCTGCTCAATTAATGAAAAATTGGCAGATCAGGGGAAGAGATTGAGTAAAGGAAAGGTGGAGGGAGGGCTAATCAAAAATCTAAGAGGATGCAAATAAATCATATGGAATCCTCCTGTTTCAGACAATGGAACACTCAGGATCCATAGATCATTGTTAGAAAATTTTCAGTGCCAGGGATAGGATACCTTCAGTGAATTTTTGGCCAGGGAGGTCCCTGATGCCCCCAAAACATTATAAGCCATTGCCGAGGGCTTTGATTTCCCACCAGGAATAGATGGTAAGACCCTATTGCTGAAGACTCCATATACTTGGCCTGCAACACCACTGAGAAATCCTGCTGGAACTGAGCAGATAACCTCCTTCATGTAGACCAGCTTACAGAAAGCTGGAAGAAGCCATTCTACATGTAGTTCAATGGGAAAAAGAGATACCACCAGTGAAGATATTCAACAGTGGACACTGCAAGTCTTATAATTGGCCAGCCAGGCCAAATGAGCCAACGGGTACAATAATCACAGGTCTGTCATGGTGGAAACTAACTTCCCTCCAATTGGACTGGAGGCCTGCTCCATGGGGGGGGCATACATCCCTGAATCTGGAAACTTAAAACAGGGGTAGTCATGAGCCCTAGGGGTGTAATGTCTGCTGCTCTCTGGCTAAATGTATATACTATGCTTATCAAACTGCCCAGTAAGCACTTCTCTTAATATTTATACCCTTATATAAACGCTACTCTCACTATGGGTAGAGAATCTTCTCTTTTCAGATGGCAGTGATCTTGGGATGCCTCAGAAGGTATCATAGTGATGGAAAGAAGGGACTGGAGTACTGAGTAACATCTCAATCCCAACTTCCAAGACTCAGGGTCTAATGCAGAAGAGGTGGCGGAAAGAATATAAGAGCCAAAGGAAGAGTAGGACTCCTTACAATGTGCTCCCTCCAGACATAAAATGGCTTGGATATCCAAGACCTCATAACGCCTGGGACTACCTACACAAGACCATCATAAGAGGAGGAAAAGACCATGACATCAAAATAAAAGAGAGACTGATTGAGATGGGGAGGGGATGTTGGAGAATGGAATTTCAAAGGGAAAGTGGGGGGAGGGAAGGTATTACCATGGGATATTTTTTATAATCATGGAAAATATTAATAAAATTTGAGAAAACAAGATAGTTCTTGGAATGGAGAGATGGCTTAGTGATTATGGGGCTTATCTGAATAGTTTAAGGACCTGTGTTCAATTCCTCAGTACCCAAGTAAGCCAGATGCACATTGTAGTGAATGTATCTAGAATTTATTTTCAGTGGCTAGAGGCCCTGACAACCCATTCTCTCACTTTCTGTATCTCTCTCTCTCAAAAAATTAATAAAAATAAAATATTAACCAAAATGATTCTTCAATTACCTAAGAGCAAAGTATCAGAAGCATATCATTCTGGAGAAAAAGAAGATATTTTGAGAACATATCCTGAAAGATATTAAGCTTACTGTAAAAAATCAGTAATTTCCTGAGCTAATTGAGACCCTGCCTCAAAATTCCAAAATGAAAATAAAAGGAATGAGGGAGGAAAAAAATGTTCTAATATTTGTTCCTAATAAAAGTACCAGTATTCCCTAAAAAAAAAAAAAAAGCATCAGTAATTTAAAAAGATGCATTTGTTTTAAACCTGGTGTTAACAAAATTGTGTGGGAAGATGGGCTTTGGAAGTACAAAATTTAAAGGTGTACCTTTAACAAAATATGTATAATATGTCTATGGTAAAACTACACAGTACTGGTGAAAGAATTTTCAAGAAATAATGCATATAGATGAATGCTGTTCTCACCTTTAATTAACATAAATTTTTTGTAAAGACTCATGAGAGAGTTCAACATTCAACACAATGTTCACAAAACACTTACAGCCACGCATGGGGGTGGGGAGAGAAAGAGAGAGAGAGAGAGAAGGAGAAAGGGAAAGGATGCAAAGACATCTAAAATCAAAAGGAAAAATGACACTGTGGTAATTACTGTAGCTGTCTAAAACATAAGCACCACAATCTAAAGAAGTCCTATAGACTAAGTTTCAGAAGCCTTATAGTGATTTTCCTTGGTAGTCATAGAGCTTAAAAGTATGATTAGGATATCGTTAGCTATTGTTAAGAATTTATACTACAGCAGACCATTTTTGAGACTTTTTTGTATTCTTTCATTTACGGTATGAGTTTGACCAGGCTAGTGATGGCACCCAGGACACCATACATACAAGGAAGACCATTTTATTTTATTTTATCAGTGACTTTCTCATTACTAACACAAAATACCCAACAAGAGGAAACTTATGGACAAGAAAGTGTTTAATTAGGCTTATTGTTAAAGGATTTAGAGTCCATTATGGCTGACATGCTGACATACCTAATAAGCATCTCACAAACCAGAGAATAGGGAGGGTGGAGCAGGAAGGCAGGCTAAGGGTGAGGGTGGGGGACTCAAAATTCTACCCAAATTGCAACAGTACTGTGGTGGTTTGATTCAGGTGTCCCTCAAAAACGTAGGCATTCTGAATGCTAGGTTCCCAGCTAATGGAGATTTGGGATTTAATGCCTCAAGGAGGCAGTGAATTGTTGGGGGCAGGCTAATGGGTGTTATAGCCAGTTTCCCTTTGCCAGTGTTAGGCACACTCTCCTGTTTCTCTGGTCCGCCTTAAGTTTGCCAGGGGGTGATGTCCACTCTCTGCTCATATCGTCATTTTCCCTGCCATCATGACACCTCCCCCCCCCAAGCCTGTAAGCCCAAATAAACCTCTTTTTTTCCCCACAAGCTGCTCTTTGTAGGGTGATTTCTACCAGTCTTGTGAACCTGACTGCAACAGTAAAGTGGTACTGAGGAGTGGGATTGCTGCCAGACGCCTGACTGTGTGGATTTGGCCTTTTGGAGCTAATTTTCAAGAGGAATGTGGAAGGATTTGAAACTTTGGCCCAACAGACATCTTACAGTGCTGTAAGTACAACTTGATGGACTATTCTGGTCAGAGTTGAAAGACCTGAATTCAGTAAGAACTAGGGACTGTGAGGTTTGGTTTATGAGGGTGAGAAAGAGCTTTTCTTGGACTGGGCTAGAAGCAGTTTGTATGAGAGGCTTGCTGTCATGTCCATGTCCTGAGAACGTGTGCAGAGTTGCTTTGCATAGAAGTGGACTGGCATGAGCAGAGTGATATGAAACAGAAAAAAAATCTTTGGGTGAACTGCTGTCCATTCAGTTGCAATGGAGAGATTACAACCTTTCAGATTGGGCCAGTTGACCTGCGTTGGGACAACAGGAAGAATGTAGACTCTTTTGAAGGGACCTGAGTACTCAAGGAGTGTCTTGTCCTTCAAAGCCTGTTTTATTCCCCCATGAATTAACAAATTGGCACTGTACCTGGTATTGTGGAATATAAGAAATGCAGGAAAGAGAGGGTCACTGGTTTTGCAACATGGTCGTGTTTTGGAAATAGCCATGGGAAGTGTGAAAGGGGGTTGTTGGTTGCCTGCATGGAGACCCCATGGGGCTATGGGGATGAACTGTGGATTGCAGTGGAGAACCAGTGGACATGTAGGGACCATGAGATAGCTGCTAAGAAAAGCTGCCTGCCCCGATGAAGTTTTCCAGGACTGTGAGTAGAACTAGCTGGAGAGGCAGAATTTGAAGTCCAGAGACTTGTTGCTGGTTAGAATTATTGCACTTGGAGATTTGTCACTAGCTAGAGTTGTTGGACTTGAAGCTACAGAGTTTTATGTTTGCCCTGGTTGTTTTAAATCTTGTATTGGCTAAATGTTTCTTTCCTATGCCTAATGCCATGTTTTGTAGTGTGAATGTTTATTCTGTGACATTATGGGTTTTTGAGATCAATATTTTGGTGTTATGACTCAGTCAGAAGATCATGGACTATGGGGATGTATGAACATCACTGGAATTGATTAAAAAAAACTATGGGGAATTTAAAAGTTTGATGAATGCATTGCATTTTATACCATGTATGGTTATCAGTTCATAGGAGCCAGGGTCAGAATGTGGTGGTTTGATTCAGGTGTCCCCCATAAACTTAGGTGTTCTGAATACTAGGTTCCCACCTAATGGAGTTTTTATTATTGACTGCAGGCTTATGGGTCTTGTAGCCAGTTTCCCCTTGCCAGTGTTTGGCACACTCTCATGTTGCTATGGTCCACCTTATGTTGGCCAGGGGGTGATGTCCACTCTACTCATGTCATTTTCCCTGCCATCATGGAGCTTCCTTCTCGAGCCTGTAACCCAAATAAATCTCTTTCCCACAAACTGCTCTTGGTCGGGTGATTTATACCAACAATGTGAACCTGTCTGCAACAGTTACTATAAAATTCTACATCCAAAAAGACCAACTAAATGGAGGAACCTTCATCAGGTCCTTAGAGGGAACACTTGAATCACAGGGCTCTGGACAAGGTATGATAAAAAGTAACATTAATCTTCTCCTCTCTTCTCTCTCTGCTTTCACTTCTTTCTCTATGTTTTATATTACCTATCTTTTACTTCCTTCTTTTTCTTGGTGCTGACCTTAAACTGTTTATAAACTTATTTCCCTATTGATTAAACCAAGCTGTTCACAGAGACTGTCTCCCAAAAGTGATTCTTGCAGGATTACCTCAGTTGCCTGGATGCCTTTGGGGGGAACCGTGGCAAGCCCTGGAGGACCCAGGGACCCACATCCATCTCAATGTCTTGTTGAGCAGATCTTGTCAAAATTCACAATTTCATGGTAAAAAGTTGCAGTTCAAAATCAGAGTGCATGGACAGTCCATGGGAACTTGTTGTGAGGTCACCTCAGCTGTTTCCAAACATGGCTGATATTCAGTCTTGAGAGAAGATTGCATACAGGTAAAGATGTCAGAACTGAGATGGATGTGGAAAGTGATGGATCTGGAATGGAGATGATGTGTAAAGTCCGAAGTAGATATTCTGGCAGAATGGCAGGTGATTTCTCTAATCAGTCAAACATTTCATTTTGAAGGAGGACACAAATAGAACTTGTAACCAGGAACCTGTGTAAGACCAGCTCCTAAGTAGGCTGACCACTACGTGAGACTGAGACTGGTCTCTCCTGATTGGTAGTGTCTGTACAGGGAGGATGATGTCAATAATGAGGTGAATTGTGATGTCATCAGGCATGAAAATGCGGTAACTCTGTTAGAAACTGTGATATGAGATACATTAGAGTGATAAAGCAGATTGTTACTTAAGATTTATTTGAGAGTGACAGAGAGAGAGAGAGAGAGAGAAAGAGAGAGAGAGAGAATGGGCACTCCAGGGCCTCCAGCCACTGCAAACGAACTCCAGATGCGTGCGCCCCCTTGTGTATCTGGCTAATGTGGGTCCTGGGGAATCGAGCCTCGAACTGGAGTCTGTAGGCTTCACAGGCAAGTGCTTAACCACTAAGCATTCTCTCCAGCCCTCACTTAAGATTTTTTACAACCCCATATCAAGAAACCTAAACAGAAAGTTTTCATGCAATATATGTTCTAGGACACAGATATGTGAAGGGTAATGTCAGAAGACATAGTAAGGGACAATTCACTCACTCTGTATGTATAGTTTTAGAAAAGACCTCACAAATAAAGCATTGTCTTTCTGAATTGTTGATTCAGTTTCTGTTATAGACTTGTTAATTCTACGGTTGGAGAGATTCCTTAGTAGTTAAGGTGCTTGCCTACAAAGCAAAACAACTGAGGTTTGTTTCCCCAGGACCCACTTAAGCCAGATTGACAAGGTAGTGCATGTGTCTGGAGTTCAATTGCGGTGGCTGGAGGCCCTTGTGTACCTAATCTCTGTCTCTATCTTCTGACTCAAAAAATGTACATAAATGAATAAAAATTGAAGACATGAGCCACTATGCCAAACCAGATGAGGATTAAACAATTTAAAATACAGAAGAAAAAGATTTGCTGATTTTGGACATTTCCACATAAAAATGAGCATACAATATAATATTTTGTGTTTGGCTTCTTTCAGTTTAATTTCAAGGTTCATTAATAGTCCAGCATTATTAACACCACATGCATTTTCACTGCCAATATTCCATTTTGTGTATATACTTCAAATTATGTTCTGTCAGTTAATGGACATCTAAATTTTCCAAATTTCTGGGCTTGAGAGATTGCTTAGTGGTTAAGGTGCTTTCCTCTGAAGTCTAAGGACCCAGTTTCAACTGCCCAGAAACCATATAAGCTAGTTGCACATGGTGGCATATGCATCTATAGTTCATTTTACAATGGCCAGAAAACCTGGCATGCCCATCCTCCCTCTTTCTCCCTCTTGCTCATTAAAAAAATAAACAATAATAAAAGCTTCCAATTTTCTTTTCCTTGTATAAATACTCTTTGTATGCATGGACATGATGTGACTTAGGTCATTAGGTATTAGCAGTCTTAGAAGTCACTCATGAAGGATTAGTCCTTTTTAATTAGCTTTAAACCTCACCTCCTGTTGATTCGGGAATTCTGAGTTCTTTGCTGATGCACCATTAATTTGGGGTGTTCCTGGATCCTTGTTGTGAATTTGAAAAATGAAATCCACAGACCAGAGAGGATATGACACAGAATGATTTTTATTATAGTTTAAAGATATAGGAGGAGTAAGAGAAGGAGGCTTATACCTAGAACATTAAAGAAGGGTGTAAGTTGACGCTCTTTCCCAAGGATCCAAGAAAGGATTTGAGAAACCTCATGAGAGAAGAAAGCAGAGCATTTACCCAATGTGGCAAGAAGGGTTTTTGAGAAGTCCACACAGAGACACAGATCTGTTTATTTATTTTTTTAATTTAGAAATAATTTTCCACTTATTGATTATTTATTGATTTGCAAGCAGATAGATAGATAGATAGATAGATAGATAGATAGATAGATAGATAGAAAAGAGACAAAGAGAGAATGGGCCACCAGGGCCTTTAGACACTGCAAAAGAACTCCATACAAATGTGCCCCTTGTGCATCTGGTTTACGTGGGTCCTGGGGAATCGAACCAGGACCATTTGACTTTGTAGGCAAATGCCTTAACCACTGAGCAATCTCTCCAGGTCCTCAGTTTTTAAATCAGAAGTGGTTATTGAGGAAGATCATCTATATGTGTTACTATGGAGAAAGACCAGATTTTACAGCTTTTCCAGGAATATTAGATATGAATCAGAGTTTCTATCCTCTAGCTAGTGTGTAAACTTAATCTAGAAATATTTCCTGGAGGTGGCACCATCCATTTTTCTGCAACCATATAAGGCTTGTCATCAAGGAATAAGAGCCATTGCATTTTTGGGGTTCACTTCCCCTGAATGCCTAAGCAATTTCATTGTCCTATCATTTCCCCCTCCTGAAGAATTAGCCCAGGGTTGGCCTTATGGAATTGGGACAATAGATGTTTCTGACTTCTTCAACCCAAGTGGAGACACAGATTCCATCCCTTTGGATGCTTCTCCAGTGGGCATTTTCTACAGGACCCCAGAAGTATATTGGTGGTCTTTTAGTGTTGGAAGCTACTATGGATCCTGGAAAAAGACATTGGTGGGGAAAGAATAAAAGCAAGAAAAGTCAGAGAAGTGGGGAGGAGAAAGTTTGAGCTTTTTTAGGTTTCCAGTTGTGTAGATATTCAAGCCTTGGAAAGCAAGGAGGGTAGCCAGGTATATGGAGTTAGTTTGTCACAGGCCTATCTGAGTATAGTTTGACTGTAGGCAAGAGAATATAAGTTTAAAATAAAAAAACTAAGCACACAATGTCCCAAAATTAGCATAAAGGATGGGAATAATTCCCTTTCACCATGAAGATTCTAAACCTGTTTACAAAATGGCATGGTCTATACCTGTTCTCATAAAGTAGAAGAGATATTACCAGAATTACTAAGAATACATAAACTGGGTTTCCAGTGGTGACAACCTCCCTGCAAGAACATGCCTCTTGCCAAGGATATCCTTCACCCCTCTCCAGAACAGGAAACACAAGGAGAAGCACCTGGTGCAGAGCCACAATTCCTATTTCATGGACATGAAATGCCCAGGATGCTATAAAATCCTCAAGGTTTTTAGCCATGCCAAAAGTTAGTTTGGAATGTCAGCTGCTCCATGGTCCTCTGCCAGCCTACTGGAGGAAAAGCAAGGCTTTCAGAAGGATACAGCACTAACAGCAGCCTGATCAAGATAAAAAATGATCCCAATAAACATCATTTGGGTAAAAAAGAAGAAAAAGAAAAGAATATATAAACTGCATTTAACTTAGATCATGGCACAGATGCCATTGAGTCACTGTGAGAACACCTATCTAAAGTTACAGTCTGGATTGTGATGTTTAAACTTTTTAAGATATGATTTACTCTCTGGTGTATACTGCTACTCAGTGCTTAAGATCATGTAGGTAGCCAAAACTGTGGCTCTTTAAGAGAGACTTTTAGGGAATTTGGAGGAGCTCTAAGGCTCTCTCAGCATTTGTGCCATGCTCTGGGATGATTCATGTCCATGCTGACCATGGGGTTTTCCTTCCCTTGGAAGCATTGAGGGTTTTCACCTCTGTTCTGATTCTCCTTGTGCACATTGGTTTTTGACTGAAATTCAATCTCTGGATCTCCTTGACTTCCCACATCAAGAAGATAAGTGACTTGCCAAGAGTTGCAGGACCCTTTAGAAAGAAGTGTCCCATCAACTCCTGGCCATTTGATCTGGATGAGCTGGGGCCAAAATATTGGCTACCCTTTTATTCCCAATGTCCTCTTTGGTTTTGGCTGCTACTTCTGGTTGTTAGCACCCAGGAGAAAAATGGGAATATGGAGTACATCTGTACCTTTGGTCTTTAATCAAACAAGCATAGTTAAAGTATGGTGTTAAAAACCTTAAGACTGTTTTGTAACATTTAACACATGTTGTTTGATGACATAGTAAGCCATATATGAAAGACAGGAAACATTATTTATCATGTGCAAGTATGGGTAAATCATATTAATACACCTGTAGACAATTTTTATAAAGAAAAATAAAAACTTTCACTCTTAATTTGATTTAGGTCTAGTGCCCTGGTGAGAGCCACCAGTTTTGTTCTTGTGCATTATAAGGGCATATATTCTTGTTTTCAAAGAAATTTCTAGGAGAACATCCTGCTATTTCAGGAGGCAGGTAGTTATTAGTCAGAAAAATTTCTTGTAACACATCATGAGTGTATACATAGATTGCTTATCACTGTCAAGTAGGGGAAACATTATTGTCAATTTCAGGAGGAAAGCTGGCCTGGAACTCTGGATTTATTGTCTGTATTTCTGTATTTTAACCTTTTTTATCGACAGCTTCCACAATTATCAAAAAGAAAACATTATAATTCACTTCCCACCACAACTTCCCCCTTCACAAATCCACTGTCCATCATATCCCCTCCACCTCTCAAGCAGTCTCTCTTTTGTTTTGATATTGTGATATTTTTCTCCTATTATGAGGTTTTTGTGTAGGTAGTACTAGTCACTGTGAAGTCATGGATATGGATGCTAATTTGTATCTGGAAGATTGCATTTTAAGCAGTCCTACCCTTTCTTTGGCTCTTACTTTCTTTCTGCACCCTTTTCCCCAAAGGACTGTAGTCTTGGGAGGCATGATAGAGATGTTTCAGTGTTGAACACTCTGCTATCACTTCTTCTCAGTACTATGTTGCTTTTTGGCATCCCACTGGTTACCACTATCTTAAAAGAGAAGCTTATTGGGGCTGGAGAGATGGCTTATCAGTCTAGGAGCTTGCCTACAAAGTCAAAGGACCCAGGTTCAATTTCCATGGACCCGTGTAAGCCAGATGCACAAGATGCACATACGTCTTGAATTCATTTGCATTGGCTGTATGCCCTGGTGCACCCATTCTCTCTCTATCCATCTCTTTGTATCTGAACGAAAGAAAGAAAGAAAGAAAGAAAGAAAGAAAGAAAGAAAGAAAGAAAGAAAGAAAGAAAGAAAGAAAAAGAAAGAAAGAAAGAATCTGCTCTAACCAAAATTGAGAGTAGCAATAATATATGTGTATGAACACTAAGAAAAGTGTTCATAGGGAAGTTCGGTAAGCATAATATATGCCTTTAGCCTGACAGCAGTAGGTCTTGATCTCCTGATCTCTCCCACTATAGGTTTTAGTACGTTTTCAGTATGAGTCATGTATTCTCTCCCATGGAGTGGGCCTCAAGTCAAATTATAGAGCAGTTGTTTACCCCCATAACAGATATGTCTCTATTGTACAAGTTGGGTTATTTGGCCTGGCTTTTCCAACTTAGGCTCCGCAATGTCCACTGTTGTTTATCAATGCTGAAGAATTTTCTCTCCCATTGGGAAACATGCTGTGAATCTTTTTCCCACTTTCTATCAGCTTGTCTACAGGGAGGAGGTTTTCAGCTCACCTCCTACATGATTTCTCAGTGACCTTGGAGCAGAAACATGTGGAGTCTTCAGCAATAAGGCTTTCCTAACCATTCCTGGTGGGAAACTAAGAACCTTGCAAATGGCCTGAATGTTTTGGGGGCTAGGGAGCTCCCTGGCCAACAGCTCATTGGGAGCTATCACATCCTTGGCACAGAAATATTTCTAGTAACAATCAATGGTTTCTGGGTGTACCATTGTTTTAAAAAGTGGGTTTCCATATGGTTTATTCATAATATCTTAAATTTTGATTAACCATCCCCCATCGTCCTTTACTGAGTCTCTTCAATTAACCTCATATAGGTTATTCAACCCATGTTAATCTGTTCTTCTACTTACATGTATACAGTAACAAGTCCTTAAATCCTCCCCTCTTTTCTCACCCTTGTAGCCCCTCTCCAGCCTCCTGATTTTTATTCAAAATCTGGATTTTTGGTCTCTGTTTCTTAAGCAATTCTTTCATGGCATTTTCTACCACATCTGATCAGTCTCAAGAATGTCCTGATTTGCTTAAGGGTCCTAGCAACTGAGCAGGAGATAAGATGCCTCATATCCTCTCCAGTTAATTTCCCAGTTTCTCCCACAAAACTGATCTCAAATACCTTATAGTGGTTTGACACAATTGGGAACATGGAATTTCTCATCTAATATCTCTTTCTGTCAGGAATTTGAGAAGGCTGAGATTACAACACGTGGATTGCATTAATTTTTGATGGTCTCACAGATCAGAAGAGTTGGACATAGAAAAACCAAGACTTTTTTTTCCTTTTCCTCTAAATCAGGTATAGCTGAAGAATGGTATTATCCCGGTGGAGGCATGATTTCTCATCATCTAAAGGATTTGTTGCCTGGTATTAGGAAAATCAGGGTGACATCTTATCTCACATAGGACAGAGTATATCCCCCATGGAACTCAAATATAAAGTCATAAAATCATTGCTTTCTTTGCAATCCTCCTTTCTAGGAGTGCAAGAAAGGAAGTAATTCACACACTGGAGTATCTGAACTAGAATATGTGATGAATATCAGTGGCATTTGTCATTAACAGTAAACTTTTATCATTTTAACTTCTATAACCATTTGACTTTGTTCTATCAACAAACTCAAATCAAGAATGCTGTCAGAAATTAATTCCCTAACACATTCTGAAATATTCACAAACCAGGGTAGACCTAAACTTGAGAATCTCATGAGGAGATTGAAAAATGACTCAGGATAAGGGCACATTGGCTACTAAGCTGGGAGTAAGAGGTAAAAAATAAATCCATACTTGGGCCAACATTGCTTTTCATATGGCTCACATGCCATAATTTGGGATGTATAGGGTCAGTGATAAGGAGAGCTAGAGCATGTAAAGCTCAGGGACTGTCTAACTAGGATGAGTGCCAATATCTTAGCTCTGACCCTCCTTGATCCAGGGGAAATGTAGTCTGCACTATGTTTCCTCTAGATTGGGGATGGGGAAAACAGGAAGTTTAGTTTGTGCCTTATACAGGCAGGAGATAATGTTAGATAACTCTCCCCCACACAGAGTTCTTGAGGGATACCCACCTCCACACTAAAAGATGTGACACAGCCTGACTGTAGTTTATATGTATACCTTTCCTCCATTTCATTTCAGATAGGACAATCGGCTTCCAAGACTTCACAAACTCTCCATTAGCCTGACTGCTTATGAACTGAGCCCAATTATACACACTGAGTTTCTAGGGGGAAAAAAAGCTTTAATTTTCTGTTGCCAGAAAATCTTCTAGATAATAGAGAAAAATGGCCACCAATGTGTAGTTTTAAGTATAATACAAACTCTAGCTTGATCATTTCTATAGGATAAGGGGGAAATGGACAGTGGTATCTTATAGGAAGTTATTCTTTCATCTCTGTGAACATCCTGAGTGGATCACTAGCCATAGGTTGGACCTGATCACTATAACTGCTGCTTGTGGTACAATGGTACAAACCCTCAAACTCCAATAGCTGCAGGCATCAAGACCCCGTCTTCAGAGATCTCTGAGCCTTCTAAAATATATTCAAAACTTCCCTCATTAACACCTCTGAACATTGTCCTCCATACTCAGTAGACTTTAACCATCAGGGCCAAAAGTGCTATCAGGAAGACATACACCACTTCCCCCTCCAAGGCATGTATCCTCCATAAGAGATCTCTGTGGAATTTGAGATTACTTACATATATAGACTTTTCTCCATAAATGAGATAAGGCAGATATAACAGGGACTAGGTAGTTACTCTGATGTCCCTGGCCACTATTTAGAGATTTTCGACCAATTTACTAAGCAGTATGACCTGATTTGGAGAGATATAATGTTAATGTTATATCAGGCACTAGCTTCTATTGAAAGACAAAGGGTATAAACAGATACAGGAGCAGTGGGGAATGAATATTATACAATCCATTCTGGAGTTTCAGACACCAATGGTCCCACAGGGGCAGAAGCGATACCAATACTTAATCCAAACTTGGGTGAGGATATTTCATGGAGGACATGGGACTGTCAGCATTTTACATACTGTACTGCAGAAAGGATGTGTAGAGCTCAAGTAAAGCCTTTGAAGCATAACCTACCATCGAATATAATATGGGGAGAACAGGAGTTTCCCATTGACTGTCTCCAGAAACTGAGAGAAGCAATTAGTTAGCAAGCATATTAATGTTACTTTGGAGACTATGAAGGAGGAAGCTCTTCTCAAGGATAAATATTTTCAAATAATGTTATTTTTAAATTATATTATTTATTTCAAATAATCTGAGAAGAAGATTGGGTGCACCAGGGTTTCTAGGCAGTATAAATGAAATCTAGCCTCATGCACCACTTTGAGTATCTGGCTTATGTGGGTACTAAGGAATCGAACCTGACTCTGAGGCTTTGAAGCCTTAACTGCTAAGCCATCCTCGAATCCCTTTTGGATAAATTTTTAACCCAGTCAACAACTAATCTACCAAGATAGTTACAAAAATTGGTAGCTGGAAAAATAAGAACTATTGCTTGAGGCTGCACTTCTGTTTGTTATAACCAGGACAAGGAACGTGAGATAAAAGAAAAGAAAAGAAAGAGCAAAAAAGGAACATAGGAAGAGCAGAAAGGGAGATTAAGAGAAAAATAGGAAAAACTTCACCTGGAGATTATTATTGTGACAATAGTTACTCAGGCAAAAGCCCTTCCACAAGGCATTTGCAGGGCCTGCTTTCTCTGTGGGCATATGTGACACCTTTGTAAAAACTATCCTAAGACGAAGGCTGCTTGGCCTCCACCAGGACCATGCCTTAAATGCCAAGGGAACCACTGGAAAAGCCAATGGCCTCAGCCTCAAAAAGACTTGTTAACTGCATATTAATCTTCAGGAAGGTGTGTAGCCTCAAGGGCCCCCTCTTTGCAGCAACTATTAACTGCCTACTTATCTGCAGGTAGAGGTGTGGCCTCAGGAGCCCCTACCTTCTAGCAACTGTTAACTACCTATTAATCTGCAGGAAGGAGTGTGGCCTCATTAGCCCCTCTTTTCCATCAACTGTTAACTGCATATTAATCTGCAGGGATGGGTGTGGCCTCATGGGCCCCTCCCTTCCATCAACTGTTAACTGCCTATTAATCTGCAGGGAGAGGTGTGGCCTCATGGGCCTCTATCTTCCTGGAACTGTTATACTGCAGGGAAGTGTGTGGCCTCATGAGCCCCTCCCTTCCAGAAACACTTAATTGCCTATTAATCTGCAGGAGGCTGTTGTCTCATGACTCCTCCCTTCCAGCAACTGTTAACTGCCTTTCAATCCTCAATAGGGGTGCGGCCTCACGAGCCTTTCTTTCCTACTGAAGGAACGTTGATGGAATCAATCTTATGTACTTGTTATTGAAGATAATTGTATCTACTAAACATTCAAGAAGACAATGATCATACATGTAGTGTTTAAGGACTGTGACTCTTAAGATCTTTTTTGCCCTCTCTTCCATGATGTTCTCTGGGATTTGAAGAGTGTGCTATAGATGCACCATTTAGTGATGGACATTGAAAAGAGACTTAGTTTTAATTCAATAGCTCGTAAGGACCCTTTGATGTTAGAAAAGAAAACAAAACAAAAGCTATCAGCTAGAGTAATCTATGGGCAAACCAACAAATATTTAGAAGACAATTTGAAATCATGTCCAAGTTACAAAATGGCAATAGTAATTTCCTCATGAGAACCTATTTCCTCTCTAGCCACAGGCTTTTGTCCTTCCTAGTCACAGGAGCACACTATCAAATTCTCCAAAATTCTGTATTCTCCACTTTTCTACAGTATGAACATCAATGGAAAAATTAGTTTTAGCAAAGAAGCACCCAAAATAAACTTGATACTCAGGAGATGTACTATATTTGCAGTACCCTACAAATTCAGTAGAATCTCAATAGTAATTACAACTGTAGAAATGATCTTGGAGAGTACATATGCTTCAATCTAATTTTAAGGAAGGAGAAAACATCACAATGGGTTATCCTTAGAATTTGAAATACTGAGGCTACAGAGGTGATTCAATGATATAAATACTTGCCACACAAGAATGAGTACCCAAGTTCGCAACCCTACACTCATGTTGGAATGCTGCATGGTATAGCAGGCAATTTTAATTCCAGTCATGCTTATGAGCAAGAAGGTAGGCAGAAGCACAACAATCCTCCAGAACCTATGGAGAACAAGTACTGTGGTAAAAATTTGTGAGAGTGATTCAAGATTTTGTGATTTAGGGGGACATCTAGACCTGTTAACCCCATGTTTTACATTCTTTTTCATTTTAACTATGAGTTTAGAAAACAGATTCTAAGAAAATTAAATGTATTTTGGCAAAATTAGTATGCAGGGAAAGACTAAAATGATGCAAACAAGAAAGGAATTTTTTTCTTTTCCCAGCCTAAGAGGGACAGAGGAGAAATAGGGAAATCTCCAAGAGAGGAGCCTGTGGAAATGGCACACTCAAACACACATGATGCCCAACAGGAGAGCCAAGCCCAAAAGATTTACAAGAAACACACAAACACACACACACTCACAAACTAAAAGGATGAAAGCATAAGGCCTATACATTTACATAGAAGAAAGTGAAGTGATTAGGTAGTAAAGGACTGAGGGTGTAAAGAAAGTTCATACATGTCTCAGAGTGAGAAATTATCTAAACAAAGGCAAGAAACTCCCCAGATCATAAGAAATTCCTTTCCCCCAGCCTGCCTGATAAGGAGGAAGAGATTACCAAAACACAGATCATCAGAGTCTGTTCCCAGAAGAATATAGTCAAGAGAGCCATGAACAGATGGTACAGGTGGCAGGCAGATCCATTCATATAGGTCAGACATTCATTTAAGATGAGTCTTGTTACCAGACTCAGGTGTGTAATGGAGAGACCTAATAGGCTTATGGATTCAAGGGGTTGAAACAAAGGAGCCAGCCAACCTATGTTTGCTAGACTGGGGAAGAGGTAGGAAGTGCTGTTGCTGAGAAATTACCTGTAGCCATTTTGGATGAGGCTGGATCAGATGTGAGTTATTGTTCCAGGACTGGTGAGGTGGCATCTCCTTCTTATCTTTGGCTCTTGTTGCTGGCTGAATACCTATATAAATCTGTCCTGCTCCTGTTTCTCCTTCAGAATCCTGTCTCAAAGGAGGGGGAAGATAAGGACCAACACCTCAAAGATTTTCTGTGGTTTCCATGTATGCACAATGGTCACATACATATGGCCTTAACAGCCCCCTCTCCCCCACATAGCATAAGATGGAAAAGAGTTTGATGTACTATGTAAAAGGAGATAGGGAATGTCACAATTCCCCTCCTTAAGCTTTAAAATATATGAAAGGGAGCAAGGTGCAGATACTGGTAGGTTCCTAGTGAGAAAATTAACAGGCTTGTTGACCATTGAAGATGAATCTCCTGTGGACTCCACCTCCTGTTTCCTGATAATGTACTAGCTTTAAGAAAGAGGAATTATTAGTGAATTTGAAATACCATGTGGAAATTACATGGGAATTTGGGGTGATTTTGAGAGTGATGGCGCACTTCTCACTTCTTTTTAAATAAAATTTATATTTATTTATTTATTTATGAGAGGGAAAGAGAGAGAGAGAATAGGCACACCAGGGCCACCAGCCACTGCAAACAAACTCCAAATGCATGTGCCACCTTGTGCATCTGGCTTACATGGGTCCTGGGGAAATTAACCTGGGTACTTAGGCTTCACAGACTAACTCCTTAAGTGCTAAGCCATCCCTCCAACCCCTCTTCTCATTTCATGGTCATGCTGTAATTCAGGATTTAGTGTGCATATGCTCATGGCCAGAAAAAACTTCCACTGAATCAGTGGCTGCCAGGTCCTTGTCTTATAATTTTTGACAATTGAAATCTATAGATTATAGAGTTTAAGAGAAGGAAAGAATTTAAAGTTACCCTTATAATGTAGGAGGAGGTTCTGGAAAGGCAGAAACTGACCAGGTCACTCTGCTTAGGTCTTTTATGAGGATTTACTGAATGGTGTACTAACTGCTCCATCTCCAGATGGTGTCACTTTTCAAAGTGGAGCCTTGCTATATAGAAGGCATGCTTTATCAGTGGTCTTAGAGTTATGACATCCCCTTCCCAGAGCTTGGCTCACACTTTTGCTGCTATTTTCTACTAGCTGTGGCAGGATTGTTATGTCCAGCATCTCTTCAATGACAATCGTTCCCTGAAGTTCTGAACCTTTCCCTCAATACTGTAAGACAGAATAAAACCGTTCTTCCTATCAGCTGCTTTTGGTTAGGTGTTTTGTACCAGAACTGGAAAGGTAACTACAATGAGTGACCAAGCACTTATTTATTTAGTTATGAGAGAGAGAAACAAGCACGTACAGAGAGAGAGAGAGAGAGAAACACACACACACACACACACACACACAGAGAGAGAGAGAGAGAGAGAGAGAGAGAATGGGAACACCAGGGCCTCTAACAACTGCAGCAGAACTCAAGACATATGCATACCTTGTTCATCTGGCTCTATGTGGTACTGAGGAATTGAACCTGGGTCCTTAAGTTTTGGAGGAAATCTGTTTAACTGCTGAGCCTTTCCTGTAGCACTGTCCAGGCACTTCCTAATCTTTTTTCTTCCCATTTCCAGGGCAGATTTGGGGGTAGGAAATTACATTCAGGGAAGGATAGATAAGGAAAAACCAAATCCCATGCCATTTGTTTCAGGACCTTGTAATCTTATTCATATTTTCTGGTCAGATTGATGGAGAAATAGAAGAAAACTAGGTTCTTTTATACAATTTTATTCACAGAAAGAGAGATAGCGAGAAGGAATGCAACAACATGAAAAATCAAAAGGGAAAATGGCTAATGGTGACACTGGAGTAATAGTAGACAGGCTGCCTCTTAACTGTGAGCCCCATAAAATCAAAACATAAGTTGCATACTTCTAAATTATAATAATACAGAATAATCATTCTTACTCCAAAAGTGGTCTGCAGGTGCATAGCAATGAAAGATTTGGTGAAAGTAAGACTGAAATGCAATAGGACAATCACCAAGTTGTGAATTTTCATGTTCAGTATGTACAACTCTTATTTTAGCTATTTATTAACAAATATACCATGGTTATAACCCCTCACACCACATAATAATCATTCTTATTCTAAAAGCAATGCATAGGTGCATACCAAGGAAAAATTTGAGCAAAGCAAGACTAAAATCCAGTAGGGCAAACAACAAATTTTGAATTTTCATGTTCAGTGTATACAACTCATACCACATTTATTTCCTTGATCACCACCCCTCCCCTGCACTGAATCCTTTTCCTTTCCAACTAGTCCCTCTTCTATTTTTTTGAAGATTTATTTTTATTTTGTCTATTTATTAGAGACAGGGAGAGACAGAAAGAGAATGGGTGCACTAGAGAATGGGTCTCTAGCCACTACAAACGAAATCTAGATGCATGCGCCATCATGTGCATCTGGCTTACGTGGAATCTGGAGAATTGAACCTGGATCCTTAGGCTTGGCAAGCATGTTCCTTAATCTCCAAGCCATCCCCCAATCCCTCTCTCTTCCATTTTGATGCTATCATATTTTCCTCTTTTATCATCCAGATATTGTCAGCCATTGTGAGGTAATGAATATCTATGCCAATTTATTTCTAGAAGACAGCATTATAAGGAGTCCTATCCTGCATTTGACTCTTAAATTCTTTCCATTTCCACTTCTTCAATAATTCCTGAGCCTTGGAGTATGTGACAGAGATGTCTCACTTAGAACTGAGCAAGAACCTTTAATGTTTGAGGCCTTGCCCTTAATGCATCTTTTCTATTGCCCCAATGTATAACAAGACTCTACTTAACAATTACAGCTGCTTTATTGACTAGATGGTCCAGAACTTCTTTATATTTCATTCTTTACCCAACCACATGTTTACATATTTTTCGACTCTGCATGATATACTCTTTCACTGTTGGTCTGAATAACAGCACCCAACAGAAGGCATATCGCAGACTGAATGATATTCCACCTTCAAATTTTCTCATACAAACACATTAGGCCATTAATTTTTTATATATTTTATTTTTTTCTCAATTCTTATTAACATTTTCCATGATTATAAAAAATATCCCATAATAATACCTTTCCCCCCAATTTCCCCTCTAAAACTCCCCTCTCCATCATGTCCCCTCCCCATTGCAATCAGTCTTTTATTTTGATGCCATCATCTTTTCCTCCTCTTATGATAGTGTTGTGTAGGTAGTGTCAGGCACTGTGAGGTCATGGATATCCAGGCCATTTTATGTCTGGAGGGAGCACGTTGTAAAGAGTCCTACCTTGCCTTTTTTAAATCACATTCTTTCCGCCACCTCTTCCACATTAGATCCTGAGCCTTGGAAGGTGTTAGGCCATTAATTTTAAACTTAACCTACTTTAAAATTTCAAAACATGGGCAACATGTGGCCTGTTTCTTAGCAATAATATCAGATAAATTTCCTCTAGCCCAGTTCCTAATAGAATCTTGGTCCCCTCTGAAACCTCATAAGCCAAGCCTATCATGTCCTTGTTCATCTCATCATACTGGGACTTCAGACTCCTACCTGAATAGCCCACTAATCTCTGCTTAAAGAATTGTAATTGTTTTCTAACCCCAAGTTCAAAACCCATTCACATTCTCCATCCAATCCATTTTCAAAGGTTAATAATCCACATATTCAGTTTGTCACAGTATTGACCCCCACACTTGGTAATAATTTTATGTATTACTTAGTGTCATTTCTATAAACAACAAATTAAGTGGAAGCAATTTAAGGAGGGAAAGGATTTGTTTTGTGGCTTTCAGTTTCAAGTGGCAGTTTTGTAGTAGGGAAGGCACAGTGGCAGGAACAAGGATCCAGATAACCATATTTCAGCTGGGATATAGAGGTAAAACAGGAAGTGGAGCAAAGCTCTAAATCTTAAAATTCTCACCCCATTGACCAACTTCCTCAAGCAATGTTCTACAAACTGAAAATTGCACAACCTTCCCAAACAGTGCAGTTAGAAGGGGAAACAAGTTTTCAAACACATGAGCCTTTGGGGACATTTTATATCTAACCAAAACATGTATTTAAAGAAAACATGAAGGGCTGGAGAGATGGCTTAGTGGTTAAGCACTTGCCTGTGAAGCCTAAGGACCCCAGTTCAAGGCTCAGTTCCCCAGGTCCCACGTTAGCCAGATGCACAAGGGGGCGCATGCATCTGGAGTTCGTTTGCAGTGGCTGGAAGCCCTGGCGTGCCCATCTTCTCTCTCTCTCCCTCTATCTGCCTTTCTCCCTGTGTCTGTCACTCTCAAATAAATAAATAAAAAATGAACATAAAGAAAACATGAAAATAAAAAAAGATGAGTATACAAATAATGCCTTATCAAAAATAGCAACACTAATTCCTCATGAGGATATCCATACTGCCAAATTTTTGCTGATCAGGGTTAAACAGAGTCTCACATTTTCTTCTTGCTATGGATATCATTAGTATCTTATTCAAACCAGACTCTAAAATACCCAAAGACAGTCATTACAGTTACTTTCTTCTTTCTGGGACAGGACATCCAGCAAAAGCAGCTCGTGGAAGGAAAGGGTTTCCTTCTGCCTTATAATATCAAGGGGAAGTTTCGTCATGGGTGGGACATGGCAGGAGTCAACAGGTAGTCATCACATATTCGTATCAGCAAGGAGGAGGTAGAGAAAGTACACAAGTGTGGCAAGTAAGACTGTGCTGGGTTATAATACCCAAAGGCCCACCACCAACAACATACCTCCTCAATCAAAACTTCACCACCTAAGGTCTCCACTAGCTGGTATGAGTTATGAAGCTTAATCATAAGCACAAGACACCATTGGAGACACTTTTCATTCAAACCACCACAATAGACAAGACCATCCCTGTCTTGTTGATGGTTTTACCTCCAACATTTAAGAGCTACTATATTCATCAGATATATACTGAAGACATATATTTGCAGGTGCTGTGTTGTTTCATCTTATTGTCATGTGATCCTTATAATTCCCCTTTCACAGTCACAATCATTTGCCTGTAAACTTAGGTATGAGTATGGACACCTCTGAAATCTTCAGAGCCATCATCGTAAGCATGTCAGTTCCTCTGTACCTGGAGCTGGAGATGACAAATACATTCCCCTTTTATTTTCCATCAACATACATAGCTTCCTAGTGCTGCATGGGGTGAAGCAATGCTGCCCCCAGTTCTGCTCTGAGACAAGAAAGCAGCACTACTTCATTCTTTTGCAACATGAGTACGTTAGTTTTGAGATATTGAACTACCACCTGAAACAGCAGAGGCACTACTCCACATGCTCAGCATGTACTTCTTTATTTTACAGTAATTTTGTTTGGAAGCAGAGAGAGAAAGAATGGAGATGGGTGTGCAAAGGCCTCTTGCCACTGTAAACAAACTTCAGGTGAATATGCCATTTTGTGCCTCTTTCCTTACAAGGGCACTGTGGCAAAGAATACAGGCCATCCGGCTTTGCAAGAGACCTTTTCCACTACAAAACCCCCTCCTGAATTCCTGAATTACAGCTGGAACTCTGCATTCTTGCCTTCTTCTGAACTGTATAGTCTATGGATTTCATTTGCCAACATTCACAAGACAAGAGCCTGGTGGCCTCTCACTTTGTGGAGGTTTTGTATGGCAGTGAGCGTCCGCACACTAACTCCTGTGTTACAGCCCAATGGAGAACTGTGAAGACACCATCACACTCAAAGTCACCCCAAATTCCCATGTGGTATCCACATGGCATTTCAAATTATTGTCATATTTCCTCCTTCTTAAATTTAGTGCATGACCAGTCAAGCAAGAGTTGGGATTCAAGGAAGGTGCAACTTCAATGGCCATAAAGCCTGCTAATTTTCTCACTAGGAACCTAACAGTATCTGTAACTTTCCTCACTTTCATATATTTTAAAGCTAATGAGGGCAATTGTGATGGTGACTCCCTCCTTTCACATCATACTTCAAACTCTTTTCCTTCTTATGCTATGTCGTGTGTGTGTGTGTGTGTGTGTGTGTGTGTGTGTGTCTTTGTATGTGAGTGCATGTGCACATGACCATAGTGCTTACATGGAAATCAGATAACATCTTTGAGGTATTGGTCCTAGTCTTCCACCTCCTTTGAGACAGGGTCTTGAAGCAGAAACAGGAGCAAGATAGGGTTATACTGACAGTGAACCAGCATTAAGGCCATAGGAACACAAGGAGATGCTACCTTGACTATCATGGAAAGCTAGCACCCACATCTTAGTTTGGATTTTTTCTTACTCTGATATATGTGTGATATTTCCTTAGATCCTGAGTCCATTACTATACAATTACTTAGTTTTCTTTTTTCATGTAAAGGTGAAGTGCTTGTGCTTTCAGGATTTATTTCTCGTGTGTGTGTGTGTGTGTGTGTGTGTGTGTGTGTGTGTGTGTCCTTTCCATGGACTCCTCTCCTAGAGATTTCCTCATTTCCCCTTTTTCCTCTCTCCATCTTGAGCTGGATAAGGAAAAGAATTCCTTTCTGGTTTGAGTCTTTCTAGTCTTCTCCTTGATACCAATTCCCCGAAATAAATTTACCTTTCTTAGAGACTGTTTCCTCAATTCTTTCTTGTGATAGTTTGAATGGATGTCCCTCAGTAGACTCACCAGTTTATTAAAACTTGTAACTTAGATCTCCAACTGCCTGGCTGAAGGAGATGTCACTGTGGGCAGATCCTAGGTTCCAGTCCTAAGGTGTATTTGGTTGCAGATCTGAATTCCAGCCTAAGATATGCAGAGTGCTGGAGTTCTGCCTGGGATTCGTCACATTTGCTCACTTGTGGTACTGATGGTTGTTTTTTCTCTTTGTGTGGATCATTGAAATTGGTCCAGCTTCTTCCACCATTATGGAACTCCCCCTGGATCTGTTTAAGTTCAATAAATCCCATCATTCTCCCATTATCTGTGTCAGGTCTGGAGGTTCATCCATGCAAAGTGAAGCTATCTATGACATTTATTAAAATTGATAAGAACTTAAAAGTTGGGCCTAGAGGTGTCCTTGAATAACAAAACTTGCATCAGTATCACAATTTTTTTTGTTGTTGTTTTTTCAAGGTAGGGTCTTACTCTAGATCAGGCTGACCTGGAATTCACTATGTAGTCTCAGGGTGGCCTCGAACTCATGGCAATCCTCCTACCTCTGTCTCCTGAGTGCTGGTATTAAGGGCATGTGCCACCATGCCCGGCCAGTGTCACAAATTTTAATCTGGGTAGTTGGCCCCCAGAGCTTCTCTAGGATCCTCCTGCCTCTGTCTACCTTCTTGCTCATAAACATGATAGAAATTACAATTGCCTAATGTAGCATACAGAACTCTACATGTGTACTGGGGTTCAAATGTGGGTACTCATTATTGGGTGGGAAGTGCTTAATACATTAAGCCATCTTCCCAGCCCCAATATTTCATATTCTAAGGATTTCCAATTGTGATGTTTTTCCCTTCCTTAGAATTAGTGTGAGGACTATATACTTTCAGAGATCATTTCTATAGTTCCAAGTGCTAGTGAAATTCCTCTCAATATGTAGGGTACTTGATAGAACAGTAAATCCCCTGAGTTCAAAGCTGATTTTGGGTGCTCCTTCACTTCAACTATCTTTTGCCAATGATATTCATTCATTTATCCCTTTGGGAGAGTTGTAAAGAACACAGAATTTGGTACGGTAAACCTATGACTAGGAAGGACAAACGCCTGTGGCTAGATAGGACATAGGTTCTGGTGAGGTAACAATTATTGCTGCTTTGTAAAATGGACAGGATATCAAATTGCCTTCCAAATATTTGTGAGTTTGCCAATAGACTTCTATTGCTGATAGTTTTTGTTTTGTTTTATTGTGTGTGTTTGTGTTTGTTTTTATTACAAAGAGTCCTAACTGAACAAAGTGTTGAAACTAAGTCACTTTGAGTGTTTAGCACTAAATGGTATATCCATATCACACCCTCCAAAGCCCAGGAAAGAGCATGGAAGAGAAGACAAAAGGATATTAAGAGCCATGGTTGTGAAACACTGTGCCTTTATGATCCTTGTCTTCTTGAATGTTCAACAGATGCAATTACCTTCATAATAACTACATAACAGTGATCATATTAACATTCCATCAGGAGGAAAGAGATGTTAATGAGGCCACACCCTCCCTGCAGATTAATAGTCAGTTAACAATTACTGGATGGAGGAATGTTTGCGGCCACACCCTCCATTAGGATTTAGAGACAGTTACCAGTTGCCAGAAGGGAGATTCTCATAAGGACACACTGTCTGTGAAGATCCATAGACAATTAATGTTTGCTAAATGAGGGAAAGACATATTCTTCAATAGTGTGAAAATTGTTTTTCTTCTCTGAGCTCTGCAAATTACTCATCAATGGTCCTTGATGAGTTCACAAGCATAGGAGCTAGTTTCAGTCATGGATTCCTATGAAGTTTCCTGAGAAGATAACCCTCCACCCTTGAGCCATACTTATTCCTTTACTTGTGAACATTTTCTGAGTTAGTCTGATTGAGTTTTAACTCCCAAAATGATGCCAGAGCTGGAGCGATTTCAACTGTTTCCATTGTAAAACCTGAGAGAGCCATATAAGAAACTTGTCTCTTCTTTATGCTCTTGTAAACTACTCATCAATGGTCCTAGAAGAAATGCCAGTTAAATAACTTGACTCACGAAAAACCAAACAAAAAGCAATAAAAAATTATTGTTACCAGGGGCAGAGTGAAATGAAACAGAAATTGCTAGCTGGTCAGGGCAACAGAACCCCAAAAGTGAATGGTCTTTTAATTCCTTCTATAAAAGCAGGAACTGTTAGTTACTTACTGATCCTGAAGACCGTGAATGCTGGGAGATGAAAATCCATGGAGCAGGAAAAGAGATAAAATCCTCACCCAAAACCTCAGGAACAGCTAGGCTTTTTATCCTGAGTCTAGAGCTGAATCCAGAAGAATTTACCATGCCTTGTTGCACTGTCTGGAGGATAGTGGGACTGAAGACAGCACAAACTTGATAAATGCCAGCTCTGTGGCAGCTGCTGCAGACAGCATGGTGGATGTGTCTTGTTACGCATCCATGATTTGTTTTACCTCTACTTGACAGACATGAATTAATATCCATATATTGCCTATGGGGCTTCTTGTCTAACTGTTTCTCCCTAATGCCACCTATGTCCCTCTCATATTCTCCCTCTCATGAGAAGAAACTCTACTTGCTCTTAGATGAAAGAAAGTGATGACTGGTCGGTCTACAACTGCTTTCTGCTGATCAGGGTCATTGACTAATTAGAGTCTCTCCCTAAGGGGGTATGTAAAGGCCCAAGAGAAAAATCTGTTAGTCAAATGTAATGTTCTGTCACCATCTGAAAATTGTCAGTAAGTGATGTTTGGCAGTCTGGTTTGAAGTGATAAGTGATCAGCTGATCAAGCAGACCTGCACAGATATAGTGGGATTTCTGCATGACCATCTGAATATGAGTTGCCTGTAAACCAGCAGATATAGAAACGTAAATCAGTATAAGAGAAAAACTGAACTCAAGCAAGAATAGAAAAATAAGTCATTGTGATGAAACAGAGAGCAAACTTATCTGTCTGTGTCTTATTCTAGATATTGCTGTGCCCCTTTGTATATGGTTATATGTTTCCTTCTTGGGGTTCAAAAATAAGCATGTTGTCAAAATTCAATCCATGATATAAAATTTGAGATAAAAATGGCTCTACAAAGAGGCCCTCGGGAAATTAGAAGAGCTCTATATTGCTCTGTCAGCCTTGGAGTCATCAATATGGATGACTCACGGCCATGCTGGCCAAGTGCTCTCCCCTCTATTGGGAATCTGGAGACTTATTTTACTCATCTGTGACTCTCTTATTATAAATCGTACACCTTTTTTTTTTTTTCTGTGTCACTGTGTCCTCCCTGATCAGGAAGGCAGGTGACTTACCAATGTGCCAGTGTAAACCACATTAGCAGTGTCTCATCATCCCTTGTAGCCTTATGACCTGATAGTAAAGGCTAAAATATTGGGCCTTATGCACATTTGAGTTCCATTAGCTTAGAATTTTACATGGGTTATTAAAACTTTCAGAAATGAAGTTATCCCAGTATCAGGGATAAGAACTTATCTTACATTTGACATCTAAAAGGAAGCATAGGCATACGAGCTAGTTTTGGTCACAGACTCCTAGGAAGTCTCCTGAGAAGGCAACCCTCCCACCTTGATCTATATGTGTTCCCTTACATTTGAACATTCTCCATGTTAGTTAGAGTTTAATCTCTCTAAATGATACACGACATAGAGAGACTTCAAGATTTTATGTTGTCAGAACTGAAGCTGCCATGTAACTGACTTTCTATCTAACAGAGTGACTTTCTTTCTCACCTATGTGTGAGTGTGAGGCTGTTTCATTGTTTCGTAAATCCTGGGCTTAACTCACCTGGTTAGGAAGGTTTTACCTTCAGATCAGCTGTCCTTGATGCTTAACTCACCTGGTTAGGAAGGTTTTACCTTCAGATCAGCTGTCCTTGATGCTGTCTTAAATGTAATAACACTAAGTTCAGGTCCATTAATTAACCAAAGAATTGGCAACTCAGATAGAGAATGATTTTATACCGGCACACTTCATTCAGACATAAAGAGGAGAGAGAGAGAGAGAGTGAAATGGGTGGATAGCTTGAGGGCTGAGGAGGAAGGGAAAGTGACCAGAGAGATCCAGTGAAATACACGATGATATGGTGTGGGAGCCCATGTAAATGAAGATGGACTTGGGGCAAAAAAGAAAAAAAAGTTAGGAGAGGCTAAACAAAGCATTCACTTCCAAAAAGGTTAAAAGTTTAAAACAGTCATAAAAAAAATGTCTCATACCAGCATGGCAGGAAGCGGTGGGCAAACCTCCACAAGTTATTCTAGACAACGGGCCTAGATTCAGAGGAGGTATCCACCCACACTTGGGCAGGGTTTACACTCGAGGGAGGTCTGACTGGGTGCACGAAATCCTGTGACTGAAGCAGGTGGAGTGAGCTGACATGATATGCATGGCCACGGTGTGATGCAAGAATGTAGGAACTCTCCCTTAAGGTCTGTCCTGCCTTTCTGTGGCAAACCAAGCCCCTCACACAGTGACCTGTCTATCTGACATTTCTGCCAGTGTATTTGGGAAGTGCCTTGGTTTAGGAATTTCTTCTGTCCTATAAATATTAAAACGTCATGAAACTGTTTATCTGTTAGAACATCCTACTTTGGTCAACCTGAATATGTGTCCTTAGGACATGCCCAATCCTACTTAGTCCAAGAATAAAGTTGTTTCCTTTGAGGTAAGGGCTGTGTTTTGCTTTCCTAATATCTTAGATAATAAATTCCAATCACTGTCATGTAATATCCTTGTTTGGTGGCTGGAGAAGTGGCAAAGGTGCTGGCCAGAAAAAAACAAAGAATCCAGGTTCAGTTCCTGAGTACCCACCTAATGCCAGATGCAAAAAGCAATACATACATCTGGAGTATTCATGCAGTGGTTAGAGGTGGTGGCATGCTCTCTCTCTCTCTCTCTCTCTCTCTTTCTCACAAATAAATTAATAAGTAAAAATTTTTAAAAATATTTGTAAGAACCAGTCTCTCAGTTGGTCATTTTAATATTTCAAAATGCTATATTTTAAAAGCTTTAAAAAATTTTATTTTATAACATAAAATTCACCATCCCCTTATTCTATATAGAGTTTTAGAATGTTACTTGTGCTACTAAGCTCTGTCATTCTCAGTTATACTTAAGCACAATTCTTTCCCTCAGTCTTTCTGAATTGTTGATTCAGTTTGTTATAGGCTTGTAAATTATAGGGTTGGAGACATGGCTTAGTAGTGGTAAAAGTGCTTGTCTACAAAGGTAAAGAACTGAGGTTTTATTCCCCAGGATCTACTCAAGCCAGATTGACAAGGTGGTACCTGCATCTGGAGTCCATTTGCAGTGGCTGGAAGCCCTCATGTACCCACTCTCTGTCTCTCTTTCACTTAAATAAATAAAAAATTGAACAAATGAGTCACCATGCCAACCCAGATGAATATTAAACAAGTTAAAAATCAGAATAAAAAGATTTGCTGATTCTGGACGTTTCACATAAATAGAACATACAATATGAAATATTTTATGTTTGGCTTCTATAAGTTTATTTTCAAGGTTCATTAATATTTCAGCATTATTAACACCACATGCACTTCACTGCCAATATTCCATTTTATATATATACTTCAAATTATGTTTTACTTGTCAGTTAATGGACATCTAAAAGTTTTCAGTGTTCTGGGCTTGAGAGATGGCTTAGCGGACAAGGTACTTTCCTGTGAAGCCTAAGGACCCAGGTTCAATTCCCTAGAAACAGTGTAAGCCAGATCCACTTGGTGACATATGCATCTAGAGTTTATGTGCAATGGCCAGAGGACCTGGCATACCCATTCTCCCTCTCTCTTCCTCTCATTCATTAAATAAATAAACAAATAGATAAGTAAAAATAAACATTTCCAGTTTTCTATTACTACCATAAATTTTTTTTCTATGCATCATCATAGTGTGACTTAGGTCATTAGGTATTAGCAGTCTTAGAATTTGCTGAGGAAGGATCAGTCCCTCTTAATTAGCTTTGAACCTCACCTCCTGTTTATTCAGGAATTTTGAGTTCTTTACTGATGCACCAATAATTTGGGGTTTCCTGCATCCTTGTTGTGAATTTGAAAAATGAACTTCACAGACCAGAGGATATGGGACAGAAAGGTTTTATTATAGGTTAAAGATTTAGGAGGAGTAAGAGAGGGAGGCTTAAACCTAGAACACAAAAGAACAGAGGAAGTTGGAGCTCTTTTCCAGGGATCCAAGATAGGATTTGAGAAGCCCAGTGAGAAGTGGCAAGAGGGGTTTTTGAGAAGTCTACCAAGAAACACAGACCTGTTTTTTGATCAGCAGTGGCTATGTGAGGAAGATAAGGTGTATGGGTTACTATGGAGAAAGACCAGATTTTACAGTTTTTCTAGTAATAATAGATATGGATCAGTTTCTGTCCTCTAGGAAGGGTATAAACTTAATCTAGAAATCATTCCTGGAGGTTCTAACATCCATGTTTCTGCAAACATATTGATATATGTAGATTTATATCAAGGAATAAAAAGCCATTGCATTTGGGGGTTCACTTACCCTGAATGCCTAACCAGTTTCATTGTCCTAACTTTTTCCTCTCCTGAAGAAGTAGGCTGGGCTGGCCTTACGGAATTAGAATAATAGATGTTTCTGACTTCTTCAACCTGAGTGAAGACACTGACTACATCCCTTTGGATGCTTCTCCAGTGGGCATTTTCTAAAGGACTCCAGAAGTATATTGGTGGTGTTTTAGTGCTGGAAGCAAGTATGTATCCTAGAAAAAGACACTGGTGGGGAAAGAATAAAAGCAAGAGAAATCAGAGAAGTGGGAAGGAGGTAGTTCAAGCTTTTGAAGTTTTCCAGTTGTGTAGATTTTCAGGCCTTGGAAAGCAATGAGGAAAGCCAGGTAGATGGAATAAGTTTGTCACAGGTCTGTCTGAGTGTGGCTTTAGTGTAGGCAAGAGAATATAAGTTTAAAATAACAACTAAGCACACAATGTCCCAAAATTAGCAGAATTATTAACATAAAGGATGAGAATAATTCCCTTTCACCATGAAGATTCTAAACCTGTTTACCAAATGGCATGGCTTATACCTGTTCTCATAAAATAGATGAGATATTAGCAGAATTATCAAGAATACATAAACTGGGAGACTTCTAGTTAAGATGCAGTGTAGAAACCATGCCAAATCAGCCTAGGAGAGAAAAGCCCCCCCCCCCCCCCCAACAAAAAAGAAAAGAAAAAAGAAACACCAAAAAAAATACACTCTTCTACTAAAAAGTGAGGTGTATAAGAAATTACCAATGGCAACAGAGAATTAGGAGAGATTCAGAGAATCTAGATTCCACAGAAGCAGGCAGAAGCAGCTCCAGCATCTGTGGCACCAGGTCCATGGGGCCACAGCTGCAAGGCCTGACTTGAGCCACAGGAAAAAGCCAGGTGAGGAGATTCTCCACTCATACCAGAGCACCTTGCAAACTCAAGAAACATGAAGGGCAGACTACAGCGACCATCAGAGGAGCATGTCTTGAAGTAAAGGATCACGTGGACTAGTGGGAGAATGAGAGCCACCATCCCTAGCCTCACCGTCCCCACCACCAGCGCAAGTACCAGAGACCTGGGGAAGGGAGCTCACAGCACCCAACACCAGCAACCAGAGCAGTGATCCAGTGACCCAGCCAGCCTACTTGAACCCACAGCACACCAAAGAGGGACCCAAGCAGGAGCACAGTTTAACTGAGACCAAAATCATCCCAATTACACCAGGTCACTACCCACCAAACAAGTCTGGTATATAGGCTTGAATCAGAAGTGCTAATTGCACCTTCCATATCAGGGTAAATTATATGTTAAATCTGATGGATGGTCAGAGTTGCCATTCTTAAATAAGCTGTATTTTTGGCTTGTCATTTCTTGCTTCCTGATTTATAGTGGTTTTGTTTCCTCTTCTGTTGTTCATTATGGAAGGATCTCATTTGGTTATAAGCTGACTTGGAACCCTCAACAGACCAGAAATCTTAGCCTCCTAGTTGACAGGATTAAGGGTGTGCGGCAACACATATTCTAAGGGAGTGTAACTTTCTTAAGAGAACCTGGTTGTCATAATACCTACTCTTGCATAAATACTCTGTGCTGTTTTTCATTGAATGTGTACATTGTTTAGTTAAACTTTAGAATCTGCCTGTATTTTTTCCACTCTGCCAACTTGAATACTCTCATAGCAGGCAAACTCAATATCTACGGTCAGTCACTTTTGTAGATACTCTGAGAGTCTTAAGAGCTATACCTAGCACCTTAAGCTCCTACCCTGAAGACGTAGAATATCATATAGGTTGATACATCTAATAATACTGCAACTATTTATAAAATACAAGCATTAAATTAATCCAATATGTAAAAATTGGTACATCATAACACAAGAAACATGAAAAATCAAGACAATATAAATCCATGAAAAAAGTACTAATGCATCAGAAATGATCTCCAATGAGAATGATTTAGAGGAAATGCCTGAGAACAGTTTTAAATGATAATAAATATGCTCAAAGAAGTCAAAGAGAAAATCAAAGGCATGAATAAGGAAATCAACAGAATCAAAGAAGACACAGGAAACCCATTTAATGAAATAAAGAGGTCAATATAAGACATAAATAGGTAAATAGAAATAATAAAGAAAAAACAGTCAGAATTACTAGCAATGAAGAACACAGTCAATGAAATAAAAAACCCTGTTGAAAATCTCACCAGTAGAATGGATGAAGGAGAGGACATAATATCTAAGCTAGAAGACCAGGTGGCAGATCTAATAGAGACCAACAAAGAGAAAGACAAACTTATAGAAAAGTATGAGTGGAAATTTCAAGATATTTGTGACACTATGAAAAGATCAAACATAAGAACTCATGGTATAGTAGGAGGAGAAGAATTTCACTCCAAAGACATAGTAGGCATTTACAACAAAATCATACACAAAACTTCCCCCAAATTGGGAAGAGATTCCAGTGCAGATACAGGAATCCTTTAGAACACCAACCAGACAAAGTCTGGAAAGAACCTCTTCTCTCTGTATTATAATTCAACTACCAAAGACACAAACCAAAGAAAATATATTAAAATATATTAAATATAAATATAAAATACATTAAAATTAAATACAAGTATAAAATATATTAAAAGCAGAGAGAAAAATCAAGTTACATATAAAGGCAAGTCCATCAGAATCACAGCAGATTATTCAATACAAACTTGAAAAGCCAGAAGGGCTTGGAGTGATGTAACCTAAGTTCTGGAAGACATGAAATGTTCCCTCGAGACTTTCTTCCCATCAGCTGCTTTTGGTTAGGTGTTTTGTATCAGAACTGGAAAGGTAAGTATAACAGGTGACCAGTGACTTTGAACTTTATTTGTTTATTTATTTATTTATTTATGAGAGAGAGAAACAGGCACAAAGAGAGTGAGAGAGAGAGAATGGGCACACCAGGGCCTCTAACAACTGCAAGAGAACTCAAGACATATGCATACCTTGTTCATCTGGCTCTATGTGGTACTGGGGAATTTAGCCTTGGTTTTTAGGCTTTGCAAGCAATCTGTTTAACTGCTGAGCCCTCCTTCTGGCACTGCCCAGGCATTTCATAATTTTTTCCATCTTCCTGGCAGATTTTGGGGGAAGAGATTTACATTCAGGAAGGAGCAATAAGGAAAAACTAGATCCCATGTCATTTGTTTCAGGACGTTATAATCTTATTCACATTTTTGGGTCAGATTGATGGAGAAATATGAAAAAGCTAGATACTCTTATAAAATTCCACTTTGAATCAGAAGTCCACAAGAGAGAACCAGAAGAAGCCATCCCACATGCCATCCTGCTCAGGCACCAATGAAACTCAGGAATTGGACATTTTGTCTTATCAAATCTGATCAAGAACAGGTACAATGCCCCACTCCAGCTGCCCACAGTCTAGCATGACTTAGGTGGGTGCCCCTGGAGCTTGCCCCTTTAAATTGACAAATCAATCAGATCTTCCTCTTTACATACATGAATCTAATTAAAGAATACATTTTCAAATTACGAAAAAGCTGTTTCTTGGCCCTATGTCTCTCTATGCCTCCCTTTCATCTGGTCACAGAGATATATGTGAGTCTGGCTCCCCCACTACACACACACCAACTACCCTGGATGGGTAGGGTTTGGGAGGAGAATATTGCTGCTTGGCCTGCATCTATTTTCTGCTTGCCACGGTTTTATATTTTGGATAAGTTCTCACTGTAATTATCTGTCTAACTTTCCTGCAGTCTCTGACTCTAACATGTGCATATTTACCTTGCACTCCAGATCTATAAGGAGGGTTCTTTCCCTAATTCTGGGCCTATTATCGGTATAATTTCTATCACTTAGATAACCATTAGTAGAACTCCCTTTAATGCCTAATTATCACTGTCTGACTCTCGTTTCCAAACCACCACTATGTTTATCTTTCTTCCATGGGGAAGATCAAGATGCATGCTTTGCCTTCCACAGATGATTCTTCTAAATCTCCCTACATAAGCACATATGTTCTCTCCTCCATGTGCTTGTGGTTTCTGTAGCACATTTTCATTGCTTACACTGACAACATCCTAAGTTTCCTGCTACTTATGATACAGGTGTTTACATTATCATCTAAAATCCTGTCTGGCATACCTGAGGAACCACACTCATTGAAATTCCTTAGCAATCTTTTAAAGAGAAAACTTTTCTTAATGTTTTTAAATTTAATTTAATTTTTAAAATTTATTAATTTTATTTATTTATTTGAGAGAGTGAGAGAGAGAAAGAGGCAGAGGGAGAGAGAGAGAGAGAGAGAGAGAGAGAGAGAGAGAGAGAGAGAGAGAGAATGGGCGCACCAGGGACTCCAGACTCCAGCCACTGGAAACAAACTCCAGATGCATGTGCCACCTTGTACATATGCTACATATGCCTAACATGGGTCCTGGGGAATTGAACCAAGGTCCTTTGGCTTTGCAGGCAAATGGCTTAACTGCTAAGCCATCTCTCCAGCCCTTAAAGAGAAAACTTTTAAACATGGATGTGATGGAACAAATCTTTAGTCCCAGCACTCAGGAGACCGAGGTAGAAGTGTCACTGTGAGTATGAGTGTAGCCTATGGATAGAAAGTGAGTTCCTGGTCAGCCTGTGGTCGTGTGAGACCCCAACTCTCATCCACCAAAAGATAATAGTTTCAAAACTCACCTGTGGTAGTTTGAGTTGATGTCCCCCAATAGATTCAGGAGTTTTATTCAAGCTTATAACTTGGGCTGGAGAGATGTTTTAGTAATTAAAGTGCTTTCCTGAGAAGCCTAAGGACCCAACATGGATTTCATTTGGTAAGCCAGATGGACAAGCTGGTGCATGCGGCTACAGTTCATTTGCAGTGACCAAAGGCCACAGCTTGTGCATATTCTCTCTCTCTTTCTTTCTTATTCTCAAATAAATAAATGTAAAAAGAAAAACAGCCAAGTGTATATATTTATGTCACTGGGGGTGGATATTAGGATCCAGCCCTAAGGTGTGTTTGGGTGCAAATATGAATTCCTAGCAAAGGTATACAGAGTGCTTGAGCTCTACCTAGTATTCCGGGGTATGCTTAATCATGGTACTGTTGGTGGTAGTTTTGTGTGGGCCTGTACGAAGGGTGCCAGCTCCTTCTGCTGCCATGGACCTTCCTTCCGCTGGATGTGTAATCATGCTTCTCCCACAGAGCAGGCCCTAGCTTCAATTGTACAAGTCATTTCTAGTGCTTGTCTGGGCGCTTCATGCTTCTTATCCCAACCCTCAGGAAGCTGCTTGAAGGAGGCAGTGGATTTGACGTCAGCATGGGCTACAGAGCAAGCACCACTCTGGCTGGAACAACATAGTGAGACCCTGTTTGCAATAAATAAGCTAATTAGTAAGTTATGAATGAACTACAGAGAAGGCTTAGTGGGTGCAGATGCTTGCCAAGCCTGACAGCCTGTGTTTTATTTCCTACTACCCATGTAAATTGATATGCACAAAAAGGCACGTGAGTCTGGTATTTGTTTGCAGTGCCAGAGGCCTTTGCACACACATTCTCACTCTTTCTCTGCTTGCAAATAAAAACAAATGTTAAAAATAAAGAATAAATTCTGACCTTGTGTAGTAATGCCTCTGTTTCAGGTGGCAGTTCAGTTTCTGAAAACCTACATACTCACTGTTACAAAGGAATGAAGTAGTGCTGCTTTCTTCTCGCATAAATGAAAGAATCCAAAAAACAAAAAGATCTCGAAACTGGTCTGCTGTAGTATAAATTCTTAACATTGTTTAATGGTATACTAAGCATATGGGTTTAGCTTCCATGACTTCCAAGGAAAGTCACTACAAGGCTTCTGAAACTTAGTCTATAGGATTTCATTAGATTGTGATTCTTAGGTTTTAGAACCCTATAGTAATTGCTACAGTGCTGTTTTTCCTTTCGATTGTAGATGTCTTTGCAGTCTTTCTCTCCCTTCCTCTCTCTCTCTCTCTGTCTCTCTCTCTCCCCCCATGTGTGTGTGTGCATTTTTGCCGAGTAACACCTGTAAATTATAATTAAAATGATTCTTTCTCATCATTCAGCCTAAATTCTATCCATAATTAAAGACCCATCTGCCACAATGCTTTGTTTGTGAGGTCCTTTTTAAAACTATACATACAGAATGAATTGTCCCTTACTATGTTTTCTGACAGTACCCTTCATATTTCTGTGTCTAAGTATATATATTGTATGTACACTTTCTGTTTAAGATCTCTTGATGTATTGTAAAAAAAATTTAAGTGACAGTCTGCTTTATCACTCTAATGTATTACATATCACAGTTTCTAACAGAGTTAACAGCACTTTCATGCCTGGTGATATCACAATTCACCTCATTGTTGACATCATCATCCCTGTACAGACTCTCTTCCAATCAGGAGAGACCAGTCTCAGTCTCACGTGATGGTCAGGCGACTTACGAGCTGGTATTACACAGGCTCCTGGTTACAAGTTCTATTTGTGCCCTCCTTCAAAAGGAAATGTTTGGGGCTGGAGAGATGGCTTAGCGGTTAAGCGCTTGCCTGTGAAGCCTAAGGACCCCGGTTCGAGGCTCGGTTCCCCAGGTCCCACGTTAGCCAGATGCACAAGGGGGCGCACGCGTCTGGAGTTCGTTTGCAGAGGCTGGAAGCCCTGGCGCACCCATTCTCTCTCTCTCCCTCTATCTGTCTTTCTCTCTGTGTCTGTCGCTCTCAAATAAATAAATAAAAAATTTAAAAAAAAAAGAAAAAAAGAAAAAAAAGGAAATGTTTGACTGACTAGAGAAATCACCTGCCATTCTGGCAGGAAGCAGAATATCTATTTTGGACTTTATGCATCATCTCCATTCCAGATCCATCAGTTTCCACTTCTGTCTCAGTTCTGACATCTTCACATGTGCTCAATCTTCTCTCAAGACTGAATATTAACCATCTTTGTAAACAACTGATGTAACCTCACAACATTCTCCCATGGATGGTCCAGGCACTCTGATTTTGAACTGCAACTTTTTACCATGAATTTGTGAATTCGGACAAGATCTGCTTAACCAGACATTGAGATGGGTGTGGGTCCCTGGGTCCTCAGGGGCCAGCCATACATAGCCTGAAGGGGTCCAAGCAACCTCGGTGAGTGTGTGAAAGAATCACTTTCAAGAGACAGTCTCTGTGAACAGCTTGGTTTAAGAAAAAGGTAAATGGGTTTATAGCAGTTGAGGGTCCTAATGGGACCTAAGGTTGTTTGCTGATGCCTAATTAGCATATGGAGACATACATTCCAGCATATAAGCAATGCTTGGGTACAGGGGGATGGGCAGTGCAAAGGTTGCTTCCTGATACCATATAAGGGGTTTCCTCAGCAACTGGCCAAAGGTCACAGGGCAAAGCCCAAGTTCAGGTGTGCCAGGCTTGGAGAGGGAGTGGTCTCCTGTATCTCTGGGGTCCATAGCCTTGCCTGGAAACTCAAGCCCATCTACTGAAGGCTCTAGGCTGTGCTTGGCCATGCCTGACAACTCCCCCTTTGGTTTTATAATGGAGTAGGGTCATCCTAGTGAGTTTTTCAAAATTTACCTTAGGTTCAGATAGAGCCTACATGGTGCACAAAGATCCAATTAGTAGCAACCTTAGCAATATTAGTTATTTTTTACCTGAGAAATTTGACGAGTCAAGGGGCTAAGGAGTGAGAGAATCCAAGTAACAAGGATTTTACTTGACAATGATAGGTATATATTATCTAAAATATTATTAAAGCAAAACAAAGTTCTTACCACAAGAGAAACAAGTTTATTCATGGACCAAATATGAATGTGCATGTCCTAAGGACACATATTCAGGTTGACCAAAATAGGATGTTCTAACTTATAAGCAATTTTGTGACTTTTTTTATGTTTACAGAACAGAAAAATATTCATAAACCAAGGCACTTCTCAATTACACTGGCAGAAATGTCAGGCAAAAAGCTCACTGTGTGAGAAGCAATGCATCTGAGACATGACTGGAGTGATATAGATGTATATCCTGTTTAGCAATAGACACTGCACAATCAGGTTTTCTCAGCATTATGTTGAATGTTGAACTCTCTCAGAAGTCTTTACAAAGAACTTAGTTTAATTAAACGTGGGAAGAGCACTTATCAATATGCTTTATTTCTTGAACCTTCTTTCACCAGCACTGTGTAATTTTACCATAGACATTTTGTACATATTTTGTTAAACTTAGGCCTTTAATTTTTTTATACTTCCAAAGGCCATCTTCCCACACATATTGTTTACACCAGGTTTAAAACAAATGCATCTTTTAAAATTACTAATTCTTTATAGTAATCTTAATATCTTGTAGGATTTGTTCTCAAAATACCTTCTTTTTCTCCAGAATGACATGCTTCTGATATTTTGCTCTTAGGTATTAATTGAAGAACCATCTTTGTTAATATTTTATTTTTATTTAATTTTGAGAGAGAGATAGAGAAAGAGATAGAATGGGTTTCCCGGGCCTCTAACCACTGCCAATAAATTTCAGATGCATTCACCATGATATGCATCTAGCTTACTTGGAGATTGCAAAATTGAACCCAGGTCCTTAGGCTTCTTGGGTAAGCGCCATAATCACTAAACTATCTCTCCAGCCCAAGAATCATCTTTTCATGTTACTCAAAAAATGCTTCTGGGGTTCTGATTAAAAGTATGTAACTTCTATAGATGAAATTTTGCAATTTTCGCCATTCCACATGTGCACATCTTTTCAGATTTTTTATAGGTACTTTCTATATTTATTGGGAAGGACATTAGATTTTTTTTCTTCCCAGTTTATTCTAATTGTAAATGAATCTATTTCCTTTACCAAATTGTTTTCTCATTCTTTATTGAGAGAGAAAGAGAAAGAAAGAGAAAGAGACAGTGAGAGAGATTGACAATGGTCATACCAGGGCCTCTAACCACTGCAAAAGAACTCCAGATAGATGTGCTACCTTGGGCATCTGTCTTACATGGGCACTGGGGAATTGAACCTGGATTCTTAGGCTTCACAGGCAAGCACATTAACTACTAACTATCTCTCCAGCCCCAGAAAATGTATTTTGGATGCTCAATGTCATCCTGAGAAGAAGGAGGAGAGGGGGAGGGGAGGGAAATTGAGAAGGAGGAGCAGAAGAAGGGAGGAGAAGGGGGAGGAAGAGCAGGAGAAGGAGGAGGAAAGAAAGAAAGAAAGAAAGAAAGAAAGAAAGAAAGAAAGAAAGAAAGAAAGAAAGAAAGAAAGAAAGAAAGAAAGAGAGAGAAAGAAAACTTGCGAAAATATCCTGCAAGATATGAAGCTTACTGTAAAGATTCAGAAATTAAAGATGGATGTGTTTTAGACCTGGTGTTGATGAAATCTGAGGGAAGAGAAATTTTAAAAGAATAGTAAATTATATAAAATACATAATTTTATGGAAATGTCTATGTATTTGAAGTGAGAAGGGCCACAAGAGCGTACAAAATTCCAAAAGCTGTATGCTGCTGCTACCTCTAAGCCTTGACTTTACCATGTGATTTCCATCAGTTTGATGCCTTTCACACTGAGCCAGTGTGAATTGGTCCTGTCCCACACAAGGGCTCACATTCATTTCCAGCCCAGCCATGGGCAATGCAGCCCTTGGCCCTATCCTTCCAGTCCAGACCTTTAGCAAGCAGTGCCAGCTTCATGCTCCTCGATCCCCTTTTCAAGTCCTCTGAGGACACAAACCCTGGAAATATCCTAGGTTTATCAATGAGGAAGTGCTTCATGGTCAGCTATGAGCAATTGCCAGAGGGCAGTGGGCACATAGTTGCTACAGGATACAGCGAGGAAGGAAGCTCCTGTCCCCTCTCTATTCACCTGGGGACCCATGACCTCAAGTTCCAGATAAGGACACTTGTCCCTCACCCCACAATACTTGAGGAGTGTGTGTGTGTGTTTACTAATGATGGCATTTTTTCCTAAATAGAATGTATAAAAAAACAACAGTGGGGAGCAGCTACACTCTGTTGAAAACAGGAAGATGAGAATGCTGGGGAACTGCAGTGTGTGCCATTTTCCCTGATTTTCTGGATACTGTGGGAGTTTCTTTGGTCTTTCCAGGGCAACACATGATATAGTTGGGGAATGGAAGGAATTTGCTTCCCACTTGGAATAAAGTTTATAATGCAAATTTTGGGGGGAGAGTGGAAGCTGTCATATCCACAGAAGTTATAAAAAGAAAAGTAGTAATGTCTTAATATATGCATGTAACAATGCTGTAATCCTCTTTCTTTTTTTTTGGTATACGTTCTTTGAAATATTTCATCACAATAATGACAACATGGAGCTTCCTCTCGTGTCTGTAAATGAAAGGAAACGCTTTCCTTCCAGAAGCTGCTCTTTTTTGAGTGTTTTCTGCCAGCAGTGTGAAGCTGACTGCAACACTGTGTGTTTTTGCAGGCATGCCAGGCTCTCTTGCATCTGAAAACAAACAACAGAAAATTGTGCCACTTTTTTCATCTGGCTTCCATGGGTGGCCTGGAAATTGAACCCAGGCCAGCAGGATTTACAAGTAAGCATGTTTAACTGCTGAGCCATCTTTCTCAGCCCACCTTTCTAACAAGAAAAATTACAAGAACTCATAGCTATCCTGCTTCTGTCTCCTCAGTGATGAGATTATTGGTATACACCACCATGCCTGCCCAACTTTCTGTATTGCATTATTTCTGTATTGCATCATTTCATATATTCCTGAGAGAAGAAAGAGGTTGGTTTGAATAGGTGTTGATGACAACTAAAACTGCACTTAGGATTTTATGCATATATAAAGGGAATCATATTCCACAGATAAAATTTGGAGTTTATATACTACCAACATAGCTTCCCCTACATATTCCACATAGCTTCATGATTAGAAGCCAGAGAGCACATTCACATTGCAGTATACCTCCTGGCTCACAGGCCCTTATGATACAAAATAAGTCAACACAATGAACAACATAGGCCAGCCTGAGAATACAGAGTGAATTCCAGATCACACTGGGCTATTTGGAAACCATATCTCCAAAATAAAAGCCATTAAATGTTTTAATGTGAATGGGCATTAATTTTTTCAAGTACTTTTTTTGCATGAATTACAGATCTTGTATAATAATAGAAGACTACATCTATTATCTGTAAAAATACCCTTATTGTCCATTGTGTTGTTTATTTTGTATCAAAAGAACATATGAGCCAGGAACTGTACTGCAATAAGAATGTGCTTTCTGGTTCCTAATAATGGGGCTCTTTGGTATATGTAAGTGAATCTATGTTGGAAATTTATAAAATGAATTTTTTCCTATGGAATATGATTCCATGTATATATGCCTAAGATCTGAAGTGAAGAATTAGTTGTCATTAACACCTATTCAAACCAACCTCTTTCCAGTTCACATATCTAAGCAAGATGCAAAAGGAGGCACAAGTTTGTAGCAGCATGAAAGCCTGACATGCCTCCCCCCCCACACACACACACTGTTGTAGTCTGCTTCTCATTGCTGGCAGAAAACGCTTGACTAAAAGCAACCTGTTTGAGGAAAGGGTTTTTTTAGACTTATATCCTCAAGGAGAAGCTCCATGGTGGCACTATTGTCATAAAGTATTTCAATCAAAGAATGTATATAAAAAACAGGAAAAAGAAATTACAGCATTGTGACATGCATATATTAAGATATTATTAGTTTTTTCATAATATTTGTGGATATACCAGCATTTTCCCCAAAATTTGTATTATAACATTTATTCCAGATGGGAAACAAATTCCTTCCATTCCCCAAATGTATCACCAGTTGCCCTAGAAAGACCTAGGAAACTCCCAGCGTTTCCAGGGAATCAATGAGAAAGGCTGACACAGAAGTTCTCCAGCTTTCTCCTCTTCCTATTTTCAACAGAGGGTGGCTGCTTCCCACTGTTATTTTTCTCATCCACTCTATTGAGGAAATAAATGGCATCCCTATTAAACACAGGCACACACACACACACACACACACATCTCAAGTATTGTGGGGTGAGGGAGAAATATCTTCATCTGGAACTTGAGGTTATGGGTCCCCAGTGGAATAGACAGGGGACAGGAACCATCACTGTGTCTGTGGCAGGACTTCCTACCTTGCACCTTCTGGCACTAGATGAGCTAACTTTCTGGGGGCTGACTCCCTTCCAGCTTCTATCCAGGTCACTCCATGTTCCATACCAACAGCATATGGTGTCTTCAGCAGTAGGGTCTTGCCACTATCCTTTGGTGTATCATCAAATACTCTGACAGAAATCTGTCTTCTTTTGGGAAACCTTGTAGGTCTCCGTGATCAACAGCTTGTTGTGGATGTTAACCACATGCTGCTACTGGGAGTTACAGGGCAGAGCCAAAGAAAAGTAGGAAGTAAAAGATAAGTAATATAAAAGAGAGAGAGAGAGAGGGAGAGAGAGAGGGAGAGAGGGAGACGGGAGATTAATGTTACTCTTTATCATACCCTCTCCAGGGCCCTGTGATTCAGGTGTTCCCTCTGAGGACCTGATGAAAGTTCATCCATTTAGTCTGTCTTTTAGGATGGAGGATTTTATGGTACTATTGCCTTTTGGGTCCAGTTTTGAGTCCCCCACTGTCATCCTTACCCTCCCCTCCTGCCCCACCCTCCCTATTGTCTGGTCCTGGAGATGGTTACTATGTATGTCAGCATCTCAGGCAGATTCAGGTTAGGAGCCACAGATGACTGAGACCATGGGACAATTATCTTTCTGTGATTGGGTGAGTTTGCTGAGAATTTTTTTAGACTTGTAAAGCCCATCTTCGCATACATGTTTGTTAACACCAGGTTTAAAACACATGCATCTTTTAAAATTGCGGATTTGTTATAGTAAGCTTAATATCTTGAAGGATATGTTCTCATATCATCTTTTTCTCCAGAATGATATGCTTCTTGTCTTTTGCTCTTAGGTATTAATTGAAGAATCTTTATTAATATTTTATTTTTATTTATTTTTTGAGAGAGAGAGAGAGACAGAGAATGGGTTGCCAGCGCCTCTAACGACTGCAAATAATCTCTAGATGCATTCACCATGATGTGCATCTGGCTTACTTGGGGACTACGGAATTGAACCCAGGTCCTTAGGCTTCTCAGGTCAGTGCCATAATCATTAAACCATCTTTCCAGCTCAAGAATCTTTTCATGTTACTCAAAAAATGCTTCTGGGGTTCTGATTAAATGTGCATAACTTCTAAACCGAGTGTCGCAGTACACACCTTTAATCCCAGCACTGGAGAGACAGAGGTAGGAGGATCACTATGAGTTCAAGGCCACCCCAAGACAACATAGTGAATTTCAGGTCAGCCTAGGCCAGAGTGAGACCCTACGTCGAAAAATCATACAAAAAAAAGTGTGTATCTTCTATAAAAAGTATTGGGCAGAATAATGCTCTGTATAGCATTTCTTTTTTTCTCTCTCTCCATTTATCTGTCATTTTTTTTCTCAATGAAATTTTGCAATTTTCTCCATTCCACATGTTCACATCTTTTCTTTTCAGATTTATTTGTATATACTTCCTATATCAGTTGGGAAGGACATTAGATTTCTTTTCTTCCCAGTTTATCTTAACTGTAAAAGAATCCATTTCCTTTACAAATTTGTTTTCTAATTTCTTTTGAAATGCAGAAAAACTAAGATGGCATATTTTATGGTCCTAAGTTAGCAGCAGAGGTGAGGCTGAGGTCCAGAATGTCTTACACAAAACTTCAAAACAAGCTTATGACAAAAGTCACCTGGCAAAGTGGAAGTCTGGAAATCCCCTGGTAGAGACCTATTAGAACTGACTAGTGCCTCTGGTGAAGTCACATTCCATAGTGTCTGAAGGTGACCTGTGTCCTATTAGAATACCAAAATGCACATCTCTGGGTGAAGGTTTAAGATGTTAATGAGACATGCAATTTATGAAGTTGTATGTAGAGCTACATGTAACAGGTTGAGCATGTGCTCAATGCAAATGACCCCAAAAACTATTTGACATATATTTTAAAAGAGAAACTGACACAAAACAATTATATTAGGATTCTCTGTATATTACTTATAAATGTATTTCCAATAATGTACTTCGATTAGCATGATGCACTTTATGTTCGGACATTTTCTATTCATTGAATATTTTAAAAAATGAATAAAATTTAACATCTTCTTAGAAGTTTCAGAAGAAAATGCTTATCAAAATTTATGTAGCCAATATAAAATTTCATCACTTAACAAAACTTTTTATTTGACATAAAGAGAAACATCCAGAAAATTATTTTAAATGCTATTTTTTTACTTATTTGCGAGAGAGAGGGAGAGAGAGAAAGTGACAGTGAGAGAGATTGACAATGGGCATTCCAGGGCCTCTATGCACTGCAAACAATCTCCAGATATCTGTACCACCTTGTGCATCTGGCTTGTGCATCTTGGGTACTGCCTATTGAACTTGGGTCCTTAGGTTTTGCAGGAAGTGCTATAACTGCTATGCCATCTTTCCATTCCCAGAAAGAGTATTTTAGATGCTCAATGTCACCCTAAGAAGAAGGAGGAGGGGAAGGGGGGGAGAAGGAGAAGGAGGGGGAGAAGAAGAGAGGGGAAGGGGGAGGGGAAGGGAAAGGGAGAAAACTTGAGAATATACCCTGCAAGATATTAAGCTTATGGCAAAGTATCAGGAATTAAGATACATGTGTTTCAGACCTGGTGTTTATGAAATCTGAGGGAAGAGATTTTAGAAAAACAATAAATTATACAAAATATATAATATTATGCAAATCATCTTTTTTTATTTGAAGTGAGATGGGCCACAAGAACATACAAAATTCCAAAAGCTGTATGCTGCTGCTACTTCTGAGCCTTGCTTCACCATGTGCTTTCCATCAGTTTGGTGTCTTTCACACTGAGTCAGTGTGATGTGGTCCTGTCCAACATGAGGGCTCACACTCATTTCCAGCCAGCCTTGGACCCCGCAGCCCTTGGCCCTGTCCTTCCAGTCCAGGCCTTCAGCAAGCAGCGTCAGCTTCTTGGTTTTCTATCCCTTTTTCACGTCCTGGGAGGACACAGACCCTGGAAAATAACCTCAGGTTATCAGCAAAGTCATCTGCTTCATGGAGGCTCACTGGTCAGCTATACGCAGTTGCCAGAGGACAGTGGGCACATAGTTGCTACAGGATGCAGTGAGGAAGGAAGGCCTGCCACACACAGTGATGGCTCCTGTCCCTCGTTCCCTCTCTGTTCCAATGGGGACCCATAACCTCAATTTTCAGATGACGAGGTTTGGCCCTCATCACACAATTCTTGACATAGGGATATGTGTGTGTATGTTTCTCAATCTTTCTCTCTCTTTCTCTGTATGTCTGTGTGTTTAATAGTGATGGCAATTTTTCCTTAATTGAGAAGATGAAAAAAATAAGAGTGGGGGCTGGACAGATAGCTTAATGGTTAAGCGCTTGCCTGTGAAGCCTAAGGACCCTGGTTCGAGGCTCGATTCTCCAGGACCCATGTTGTTAGCCAGATGCACAAGGGGGCGCACGGATCTGGAGTTCGTTTGCAGTGGCTGGAGGCCCTGGTGCACCCATTCTCTCTCTGTCTCTGTCTCTGTCTCTCTCTCTCTTTCTCTCTCTGCCTCTCTCTCTCTCTGTCACTCTCAAATAAATAAATAAAAATGAACAAAAAAAAATTAAAAAAAAAACAGTGTGGAGAACCTACACTCTGTTGAAAACAGGGAGATGAGAAAGCTCAGGAATTGCAGTGTGTGCAATTTTCACTGATTCTCTGGTTACTGTGGGAATTTCCTAGGTCTTTCCAGGGCAACATGTGATACTTTGGGTGAATGGAAGGAATTTGTTTTCCATTTGGAATAAAATTTATAATGCAAATGGGAGGGCGGCCGAAGCTGGCATCTCCACAGATATTATGAAAACAAAAGGAGTGAGCTGGAGGGATGGCTTAGCAGTTAAGGCATTTGCCTGCAAAGGCGAAAGACCCAGGTTCCATTCCCCCAGACACACATCAGCCAGATACACAATGAGGGGGTCATGCGTCTGGAGATCCTCTGCAGTGGCTGGAGGGCCTGGTGCGCCCATTCCCTCTCTCTCTCTTTCTCTCTCCCCCCTTCTCTGCCAAATAAATAAATAAATATTAAAAACAAGAGTAATAATTCCTTAATATATGCATGTCTCAATGCTATAATCACTCTTTCCTTCTTTGTTGATATACATTCTTTAATTGAAATACTTTGTGACAATAATGCCATCATGGAGTTCCCCTTGTGTCTGCAAATGAAAGGAAGCACTTTCCTCCAAGAAACTGCTCTTTTTTGAGGGTTTTCTGCCAGCAGTGTGTGTGTGTTTGCAGGCATGCCAGGCTCTCATGCATCTGCAATCAAACAACAGAAACTTGCACCACATTTTTCATCTGGTTTACAGGGGTGGCCTGGAAATTGAATCCAGGCCAGCAGGATTTACATGTAAGCATGTTTAACTGCTGATCCATCTTTCCCAGCCCCTCTTTCTAACTAGAAAAAATGACAAAAACTCATGGGAATCCTGCTTCTGTCTCCTCAGAGCTGGGATTATTGGCGTACAGCACCATGCCTGGCCTGACTTTCTTTACTGCATTTTTTAATATATTTTTGACAGATGTAACTTCTTTGTACAGACTCTTGAGGAAGGTCAAAATTTCTCAATGCTGAGATTCCCTGATCATGTAGTGTTTAGCACTAAATAGGACATATATCTACATCACCCCCTCCAAGCCTCAGGGGCATTTCAGAAGGGTGAAGTGAAAATTTAAGAACTAGAGGATGAGGAAGAATGCTCTGGATGCTGTCTATTGGACATGCCAAGGCCCATGCAATCAAGATCACATACAGGCTGTTATAAATAATTTGCACAAGACTTCCACAACTTTAGAGCAATGAACATTCCATTATACATTATGGAGGAGGGAATGAGGTCCCATCCAACCCTGTGAAATTATTGGCAGGTAATGGTTGCTGTTGGAGCCAGAGATATAAAGAAAGTAGTATAGCAACTGGTAGGTTTTGTGAGCTTTAACCAATAATCACCATCTATGCTCATGCAGACAACCCTAATTAAACTCACTGGGTCACAAGGGCACACATATACTTAGACATGCCCATGTGACAAAAGCAACAATGTAGAAGAGGAACTAATTATGAAGAAAAATGGGATTCATTGGAAGGAAGAAGAGATGCACATCAAGAGAAACTAATGGAAGGAGATTATGAGCAAAATTATATACATGGTTCAAAAATGTCAATAAAAAAGTTAAAGAAAAAAATCCAGAAGGGTGAAACCTACCAGAAAATCCTTCCCCCACCCCAAATAAAGACTCAACAGCAGATGAAGAGACAGTGTACAAGCAATGTGTCATTCAGATCCCAGAGAAAGATGGACATCTGCATCTGTTTTGAATTTTAATTCTGTTTGATTGGTATTTTTTAAATTTTATTTTTTGGGAGGTCGAGAGATGATTTAGTGGTTAAGGCATTTGCTGGCAAAGCCAAATGACCAAGATTCAAATCCCCATTACACATGTAATGCCGGGTGCACAAGGTGGCACATGTGTCAATTTCATTTGCAGTGACGAGAGAATTTAGCTCTCTCTCTCTCTTTCTCTCTCTTCTCCTTACACAAATAAATAAATAAAATATTTTTTAGAGGTGTATATTCTACCAGAAAGAGAATATAGGCATGTCAGGGCCTCTTGCCACTTGAAACTAACTCCAGATGCTTGGGTCACTTTGTTTTATCTGATTTTACATAAGTACTCAAAAACTGAAACCAGGCTGGCAGGCTTTGCAAACAAGTGTCATTAATAACTGAACAATCTCTCCAGCTCCTATTTGAGGTTTTATAGGGTTTTTGTTAGTAGCCTTTGTTTTTCCTTTTGGTTGATTTTATTATCACATTTTTGAGAGAGAATCTCATAGTAACCCAGACTGCCCTCTGGTTGTACATACATGCACCACAAAACCCTGCAAAGATAGATTTCTGTGTATGTGTGTGTGGTGAACATATGTATGAATATGCATGCTAGTATGTGTGTGTGCACATGTGGTTGAAGAGTAGATATTTGAAAATCACAAATATGATAGGTGAGTTGTTTCCAAAATATGTAAAGACAAAAAATTTTAAAGATATCCTGTTGAGAAATTCAACTCAAAACACAAAATATATGCCAAAACACAGATTAGGATGTATAAAATTTAAAGACTGATGATATTTATTTATCCCGATGCAGTGGAAGAATTGGAAGTTCCATATACTACTGAAAGGAAGATAAAATGAAAGAAGTAATATACCAAAATATTAGCCATATTTCAAAAATTAAGTATATGTATGTAATATAATAAATGCATTTCACTACAGAAGAAATCCAAGCATATATCCAAATTAAGACTTCTGGACACTGGGCATGGTGGCACACCCCTTTAATACAAGCACTTAGGAGGCAGAGTTAGGAAGATCACCATGAATTCAAGGCCACCATGAGACCTCACAGTGATTTCCAGGTTAGTTATGCCTGTACACTTCAAGTCATATCGCAATAGGTGGCACATCTTTCCTGAAGATCAATCAGTACTATAGAATGCACTGGTCAAGTATTTCTGGCACACCTATGTTAAGGTAGCATTTGCATGGGTGATTGGTATTCTTATATCTCAGTGTGTCTTTGCCTCACTCAGCATTGCTTGAAGTTCAGTTGTGGGAGTAGTTGGTGCTGATTCCTGGATGGGGTATGCTCACATGGGGATGGAGAACCTCACTTCAGTTTATTACTGTTATGCAGGACTGTGTGAGCAGAAACATGTGCATAGAGTAGTTCGCTGAGCCTGAAGTCACCTGTTGGAGGGCAGTGGGCAGCAACTGCTGGAGGCCTATGTGAAGCAGGAGACTGTGATCACACTGCTGAGCCCCAGAAATTAAAACATAAGTTACATGCTTCTAAATTGTAGTAACACAGAATAATCATTCTTATTTCAAAAGTGATGCATAGGTGCTTACCAAGAAAAGATTTAACCAAAGCAAGACTGAAATCCAGTAGGGCAAACACCAAATCTTGAATTTTCATATTCAGTATGTACAACTCTTCTTTTAGCTATTTATTAAAAAATACCATGGTCATAATCCCCTCATATCACCATCATTTCCCCCTCCCGTGCACTGAATCCTTTTTCTTTCCAAGTGATCGCTCTTCTATTTTGATGCCATCATTTCTGTTTATTTATAATGCAGATATTGTTAGCCAGTGTGAGGTAATGAATATCTGGGCCACTTTGTTTCTAGAATACAGCATTACAAGGAGTCCTACCCTGCATTTGACTCTTAAATTCTTTCCATCACCTATTCCTCCATGGAAGTGTGTGATAGAGATAGTGCACTTAGAGCTGGACACTCCACTGTCAATTCTTTGAAGCAGTATGGGAAGTCATGAGTCACTCCAGTGGTCACTACCATCTGAAAACAGAAGATTCTATAACCAAAAGTGAGAGGAGCATTAATATGTGGAAATAAACCTAAGTGTTTGGAAGGCATTTTTCTGGGCATAATATATGAATTTATCCAGAAAATAGTAGTTGTTACTGCCATAGGACTTATGACCTCCAAGTTCACAGCTTTTTGAGTAGATTTTCAGTAACAGACGTGTATTCCCTTCCAGGGAGCAGGCCTTTACTCCATGCACAGAGCAGTTGGTATCCCCAATAACAGACATAGCACTATTGCACACTTGGCACACTTAGCTTGGTTGGCCAGCTGTAAAGATTGCAGAATATACTGCTGGTTTGGACCATTGATGACTTCTCACTCCAATTGGCTGCATTCTACATAGCTCTTTCCAGTATTATGACAGCTAGTCAACTTGGAGGCTTTTTCCAACTCAGCTCCAGCATGATTTTTCAGAGACTGGATGCCCAACCATGTAGAGTTTTTCAGCAATATGGTCATGCCATCTGCTTCTTGTGGGCAACCATGGGCATTCTCAATGGCCTGTAATGTTTTAGAGGCCTCAGTGGCATCCCTGGCCAACATCTCACTGGAAGGTAACCTCAACCCTCTTATCTAGAACTTTTGATGGAATCATTTAAGTTACAAAAGGCTTGGGTAGCTCTGCCCCTCCAGCTGTGCTCCCTGCAGAATCTCTTGTGGGCCAGATCCACCCTGAGCATGTACCTTTTCTGGGCAGACTTCTCTGAGCCTGGAATCCCCAGTAAGCTGGAATCTCCATTGAAACTTATGGTTCAACTTTACAGGGTCAAGTATTGGCCTCTTATGGTCTCTTTATAACAACCTGTACTGTACCACACACTTTTCATATCTTTAGATGCACTTCATTTTGCTCACTTTCTTTTTTAATAGTATTTATTTATTCATTTACTTATGAGCAGACATGGATATAAGAGAGAGAAAGAACATGCCAGGGCTTCTAACCACTGCAAATAAACTCCAGACACGTGTAACACCTTGTGTATCTGCCTTACATGGGTACTGGAGAATCAAACCTGGGTCCTTAGGCTTCACTGGCAAGCATCTTAACCAGTATCTATCTCTGCATCCCCATTTTACTCACGTTCACAGACAGTCTGAATCCCAGGCTGATAAGACAAATCAAGTCATAGATGCAATATTATTCTGACTGGAAATTTTTTCCAACAAACATTACTCCATTACATTAAATTTGCCTTTGCTCATGATCTCAGGACACAGGAAGAATGCAAGCAGCTCTCTACCAGATAACACTCAAACTGCCTATAGTTCTGTTCTAGAAAGACTCTGTATTCCTCTCTGAATCCTTAAAAACTAAGCCTCCATTGTCTATATTTCTCTGAGCTTCTGGACTTTCAGATTCCCACAAGACTGGCTCATTAAGGTATGTTTACTGCATCCTAATTCTTCTCTACAATAAATTCAAAATCCTTCCACAATTCAACCACAAACCCATGTCAAAAGACTAAGAACCTCCAGGTCAAGTTTATCACAGCAATGTCCCTCTTAGTACCAATTTCATATATTACTTATATAACTGAAACTTTCTTGGGACAAAATCACTGACCAGAAGCAAATTATCACAAGAAAAGTGTTGAATTTGGTTCTCAGTTACAAAGGGTAACTGGGCAAATTATGGGAAAAATAGTAAGTGTTACATTGTCACAACCGTGAAGAAGAAGTTGAGAGAAAGATCAGTAAATGGGTGTGGGATGTACTATCTCAAGACACACACCAAGTACCATTCTCCTAATAAATCTTCAATTCCTAAAAGTTCCACAACCTCCCAGAAACATGCCACTAACCTACGATTCAATATTCAAACATGTGACCTTATGTGGGACATTTTGTCCCCTGCAGCAGCCCTAAAATTCCCCTTAGTCTTTGATAGTCCCAGCACTATTCAAAAGTTAAAAATCTCTCCTGAGACACAAGGCCTATTCTTTAACTGTGAGCATTGTAAAATGCAAACAAAAGTAACATGCTTCCACCATAATGGCACAGAAAAACATTTCATTCTGAATGGGTGTAATGGGGGGCATGGCAAGGAAAGATTAGGCCAAAGCAAGACTGAATGAAAAACAACAGGGTAAACACAAAGTTCTGTCGCATCATATCTGATATCTGGGAAACATGATGAAATACTCCGGGCTCTACAAGTCTATAGTGGCTCTACCCTTAAGATCATCTACCTTCTCCCATTTCTAGCTTGGCTTTGAGCCTCTATCTTTCCTAAGCGGACATCCCATGATCCTGATATTAATGTAGGCTTTTGTTTATAGGCAGGGATGACAGTCCATAAAGATTCAAGAGATCCTAGGCCTATAAGGCTGAAATTTTTAGTCTTTTTCCAAATTATAAAAAAAGAATTGAACATGCAGACTCAGAGAAGGATAATTATAAGTTCTAGGGTTTATTTTAGGCAGAGTTAGAATCCTGAGGGAAGGCTAGCAAGGAAGCCCAACATAAAAGATGATATGGAGAAAATCTCCCCTCAGATCTCAGGGTAGAAGCCTATAGGAAAGGCACACAGCCCCTCACACATGTGGAAAGCAAATCAGGAGATCACAAGCCATAAGATTCCCTTTGCACAGGGGGACAGGTATTAGGGAATGCAGAAGTTTAAAGAAATATCACACATGCGGAAAAACAAGAAAGTTGCCAAACACAAATCACGTGGACAAAGAAAGAAAAAATATGCTCAGACAGGATGGATTCCTCCCCACTTCTAGGAAAGGGGAGAGCTCAGAGGTCAGAATAATGAGAGAGCCTTTCAAACATGGTTAATATGATTCATATGAGTACAACATTCAATGAGAATGAGCCAAATCATCACTTAGATGTGTAATGAAGAGACCTGATGGGCTGATGGACTCACAGGAGAACTCAGGAGGTGGCCAGCCCACAGGTATTATAAGTAAGCCCTGAAAACATGAAGTGGAAGCAGAACATTGTCACCAAAATGGATATGTGTAGTCATCTTAGAGGACACTGTGTCAGACAAGGATGCAAATGGTTTCTCTGCAAATGGTTTCTCCTTTGGCCTATGTCTCTGGTTGACTACGTATAAAAAGGTACTTTGCTCTTACTCTGTATCAACAACTCTAATATCTGAAAGTTTCCACTATAACTTAGGGTTCATTTGCACAGCTTTACATAGTGGCCTGTTAGGACCTTCCTGTAGAGTTTCCAAGCCTCCCATATATTGCCTACCTTCAGTGTAAGCTTGCAGAAAGATGCTGTGACACCATAAATCTTTTATTTTTCATGGCTGTAAACACAGTACCACATGGACAATGCTTCCAACTTCTGTTACCAGCAGAATGAAGCCTTGTTCCATTTAGCACAGTTGTACTGGCCTCTGTAAGTTTCCTTTGTTTGGTACATCTCTGAAAACACTTTCTTTGGCAGCCGTTGGTGAATAAAGAACAGATTTTCTGGCACAAAAAATAGCAACCCTGATTCCTCATGAGGATATCCATACTGCCAAATTGTTCCTGATCAGGGTTAGACAGAGTGAGTCTCACATTCTCTTCTTGCTATGGATATCATTAGTATCTTATTCAAACCAGATTCTAAAATACCCAAAGACAGTCGTTACAGTTACTTTCTACTTTCTGGGACAGGACATCACAGCAAAAGCAGCTCGTGGAAGGAAAGGGTTTCCTTCTGCCTTATAATATCAAGGGGAAGGTTTGTCTTGGGTGGGACATGGCAGGAGTCAAGAGGCAGTCATCACATATCCATAGCAGCATGGAGGAGGTAGAAAAAGTACGCAATTGTGGCAAGTAAGACTGTGCTGGGTTATAATTCCCAAAGGCCCACCACCAACAACACACCTCTTCAATCAAGACTTCACCTCCCAAGGGCACTACTAGCTGGGATGAGTTATGAAGCTTAATCATAAGCACATGACACCATGGGGGACACTTTCATTCAAACCACCACAATAAACCATACCATCCCTGTCTTGTTGATGGTTTTACCTCCAACATTTAACAGATACTATATTCATCAGATATATACTGAAGATAAATATTTGCAGGTGCTGTGTTGTCTCATCTTATTGTCACGTAATCCTTATAAGTCCCCTTTCAGAGTCACATTCATTTGCCTATAAACTTAGATATGGGTATGGATACCTCTGAAATATTCAGATCCATCATCATATGCATGAGAGTTGCTCTGTACCTGGAGCGGGAGATGACAAAATACGTTCTTCTTATCTTTCAACATGCATAGCTTCCTGGTGCTGTGTGAGCTGAAGCAATGCTGGCCCCAGTTCTGTTCTGTGAGAAGAAAGCAGCACTGCTTCTTTTCTTTGCAATTATGAGTACATTGGTTTTGAAATATTAAGCTACCACCTGAAACACAGAGGCACTACTACACATAGTCAGCATTTACTTCTTTATTTTACAATTGTTTTCTTTGTATACAGAGATAGGAAGAGTGGGTATGAGTGTGCAAAGGCCTCTTACAACTGCAAAGAAATTTCAGATGAGTATGTCATTTTGTGCCTCTTGCTTTACATGGGCACTGAGGAAGTGAACACAGTCCATCAGGCTTTGCAAGACAGCTTTTCCATTACCAAAACCCTATCCTGAATTACAGCAAGAACTCTGCATTCTTGCCTTCCCCAAAGCTCCATAGGCTATGGATTTCATTTGTCAAAATTCACATGACAAGAACCTAGTGGCCTCTGACTCAGTGGAGGTTCTCTCTGGCAGTGAACATCTGCACAGTAACTCTTGAGTTATTGTCCAACCAAGAACTGAGAAGACTCCATCATGATCAAGTCACCCCAAATTCCCATGTCATATACACATGTCATTTCACATTCTTGTGACATTTCCTCTTTCTTAAAGTTAGTGCCTGACCAGTCAAACAAGAGTTGGGTTCAAGATGGTATATTTTCAGTGGCCACAGAGCCTGCTAATTTTCTCACTAGGAACCTAACAGAACCTGTACCTCCCTTACTTTCATATATTTTAAATCTTAAGGAGGGCAACTTTGACATAGACTCCCTCATTTTACATATTACTTCAAATTATTTTTCCCTCTTATGCTATGTGGTATGTGTGTGTGTGTGTGTGCGTGTGTGTGTGTGTGTGTGTACTTGTGTGTGAGTGCTTGTGCACATGACCATAGTGCATACATGGAAATCAGAAAACATATTTGAGTTGTTGGTCCTAGTCTTCTACCTCCTTTGAGACAGGGTCTTGAAGGAGAAACAGGAGCACAATAATTTTATATAGGCAGGGAGCCAGTGTCATGACCCAAGAAACACAAGGAGAAGCTACCTTGACTGTCATGGAAAAAATAGCACTCACATCTGATTCAGCCTCATCCAAAATAGCTACCAGCAATTCCTCAAAAATAGTGTCTCCTATCTCTTTGCCAGTCTAGCACACATAGGTGGGCTGCTAATTCTGAGTCAGCTCCTTGAATCCATAAACCAATCTGGTCTCTCCCTTACACATCTGAGTCAGATTTCAAGGCTCATTGTAAATGAATGTCTGACCTATATAAATGAGCCTGCCACCTTTGCAATTTGTTTCTTGGTTCTCTTGGTTATATTCTCTAGGAAACTGGGTCTCCTGATTCAAGGTTTGGTAATCTATTTCTCCTTCTCTGCCTGGCTAGAGGAAAGGAATGTCTTCTGGTAAGGACAGATTCTTGCCTTAGTTTGGAGGCTTCCTCACTCTGATATATGCGTGATAGTTCCTTAGACCCTGAGTCCTTTACTATAGAACTGCTTTGCTTTCTTTCAGGTATAGGCGAAGGGCTTATGCTTTCATGCTTTATTTCACACGTGTGTGTGTATGCATGCTTTTTCTAAAATTTTTGGCTTTGGCTCTCCTCTTGTCCCTGGTGTGTGTGTGCCTTTTATATGGACTTCTCTCCTGGAGATTTCCTTATTTTTCCTTTCTCCTTTCTCCATCTTCAGCTGAGCAAGGAAAAGAATTCCTTTCTGGCTTGAGTATTTCTAGTCTTCTCCTGGATACCAATTTTCCTGAAATAAATTTACCTTACTTAGAGACCGCTTTCTCGGTTCTTTCTTGTGATAGTTTGAATGGATGTCCCTAAATAGATTCACCAGTTTATTAAAGCTTGTAACTTAGATCTCTAGCCTTCTGACTGAAGGAGATGTCACTGTGGTCAGATTGTAGGGTTCAGTCCTAGGGTATGATTTGGGATGGATCTGAATTTCGGTGCTGGAGATCTGCCTGGGATTCCTCACATTTGCTTGCTTGTGGTACTGGTAGTTTATTTTCTCTCTGTGTGGATCTGTAAAAGGGGGCCAGCTTCTGCCATCATTTTGGAAGTTCCCCTGCATTTGTAAGTTCAATAAATCCCTTAATTCTCCCATAAACTATGTCAAGTCTGGAGGTTCATCCCAGCAATGTGAAGCTCTCTATGACAGAATTGGTGCCTGAGAGTCAGTTCTTGCTGTACTATAAATCTGACCATGTAGATTTTGGTCTTAAAATTTGATGCTTGGGGCTGGAGAGATGGCTTAGCGGTTAAGCGCTTGCCTGTGAAGCCTAAGGACCCCAGTTCGAGGCTCAGTTCCCCAGGTCCCACTTTAGCCAGATGCACAAGGGGGTGCATGCATCTGGAGTTCGTTTGCAGAGGCTGGAGGCCCTGGTGCGCCCATTCTCTCTCTTTCCCTCTATCTGTCTTTCTCTCTGTGTCTGTCGCTCTCAAATAAATAAATTAATTAATTAAAAAAAATTGATGCTTGTAACTGAAGACACCTACCATAGTGTTAAGTCAAGCATATGGACTATTCTAGTAAAAGTCTGCACATGCTAAGTACAGAGAGTGTTGTATTTGAAGGATTGGCTCATGAAAATTCTAAGTGGAAGGGAAGACTGGAGAGAACTTTGTTGGAACTTGACTATTGGGATAAGAGCTAGCTGAATTTTGCTTCCCTTTCCCAGAGAGTTTGGTCAAGGTTAAATTTGTAATTGACTGATGTGCTTGGCTAAGTATCGGAACTGGCTGTGCTCATGCTCTGCCTGGCAGACCAGAGGGTAGGTGGCCCCTTCGCGTTTGCAAGAGGGGTGTTTGTTGCCGACTCTCCTTCACCACCAGCACCAGCACCACCACCACCACCCTGCCACCTGGAAGGTAGAGAGAGAGGAACGTAGGTGTGCAGGTAGAGAAGAAGAGAGAGGAGCATGCAAGATCCAGTAGTGGGGGTGGTGGTGGGGGCTATGTGGGGCTAATGTACACCACTATCTAGACTTTTCTGATTTGGGTATGGGGGGCCTATACTGGGCACACTTTAGAGAGTTTCAGGGGAGCTTCTCCCCCTCCCCGGGGCCTGCATGTGGGGAGAGTGTAGTGTGGACACATCCAGTTGAGCCCACTGAACCCTGATTTCTCTTGTGTTTAGTGAGGAGGAGAAGGGGCGGTGGATGGGTGTGTGCCCAGGCCCGGCATTGTGGTGGGGGGAGGTAAGCATGGCCAGGCAACCATGGAGTGGGTCAATGTTTCCTGTGGCATGTTGGGTGGCTACACTTACTAGGCAAGCAGATACAGTGTGGAGATGCTGCAAAATCTGAAACAGCAGCACAAGAACTGCGAACACTTCTCCTAAGATGCCTTCTCAGACACCAGTGACATGCAGATGCCAGAGAAGCAGCGTGCCAATGGCTCTTTCTCCTGTGACATGGTAGGCCCTAAAAACAAAATGGAGTCTGATGGACAGAAGAAGCACCCATGCCCTGAATGTGGGAGCTTCTTCTGCTCTAAGTCCTGTTTGAACAAACACATCCAGAAGGTGCATATCTGGTCCCTTGGGGCCACCCCTGTGGGACCTGGGACCTTCCCTTGGTTCACCTTTCTCTCCCCTGCAGAACATGGCCATCTTTGCTCTCTTTGGGTTTCAGATTGTCCAGTTGGTGTTTGTGTCATCTTCAGTAGATCCTGAGGCGGACCAGCATCCCATAGGGCCTGATGGGAAGTGAGAAAGGAGCTTCCCCAAAAGAAACAGCCAATAGGGACTACTGAAAAATGCTATGAATGTGGAAGGAAGTGTTGTCTTTGGGTTCAGTATCTGAGAGAGTTTTATTCATGTTTTTTTTTTTTTAATACTCATTCCAGACTCCTCTTGTTGGACAAGGACAGAAAATACCACATAGGACTCTGAGGGACCAGATCTGGTTTCCCTAGTGGCCAGAAGCCATTATGACAGTGCTCAGTTCTTAGTGATCCCAAGCTCCATGCTAGGACCTCAGTGGTTTTGATCCTTCTCCAGTTCTTTAATTTCTCATTCCTCCTTCCTATATCCCACAAAAGAAATCTTAGTAGGGTCTCCAACCTCTCATACAACCTTGATGTCCAACTGCATAATTTAAAAAGAAGACAGAAACTTACACCATCCCATGGACCACGGGATAAGTGTCCTCCCAGGGCCTTCTGAGCTTAGCCCTTGACCTAGAGGGCTCCTGGTTTTCCTGAGCCCTGCTGGAGACTTGTATTTCACTGCCAGGAAAAACTCAGCTATTGAGGACCCCCACCCCAAATACCAGTTCTTACATGATTTTAAGCATTCAACTTGCTGTTGGGTTTTAATTCTCTCATTATTATTATTGTTGTTCTTATTTAGGACTAGTTGTAGCGAATTGCTACTGAAAGCTATTACAGGTCACAGAGCTCTTTGTAAACTGCAATCACACATTAGAGTTAGTATTAAACTTTGTTTAGATGTACCATTATTTTAACTTAGCTAGTTGATTGTTTGAAGTCTATGGAAGAAATAGTTCTATGCAAAAATTTATATATATATTTATATACATATATATGTGTGTGTGTGTGTGTGTGTGTTTGTGTGTGTATCAGTCTGATCAGGAAGGGGTTTTCAGTGTCAATGGGGACCAGGAATGTAGAAGAGCCACAAGTAGGGACATAATGCACCTTTGTGGTCACACATGAGTAAGCCCAGGTTGAACTTATGCTGTGAATTGTTCTGATTCGACTGTATTAAAAACATTAGTACCTTAAAAAATAAATAACTAAATATATAGAACTGAGGCCAGGCATGGTGGTACATACGCTTAATCCCAGCACTCAGGAGGCTGAGGTAGAAGGATTGTGTGTTCAGGGCCAATCTGAGGCTAATTCTAATTCAGCCAGTGCTAAAGCAAGAGTAACAGGACTCACAGCTAAGAGACCATCTTAAAACTCAGATGTTACTTGGAATGGTGGAACTATCTTGGGTTGGCAAATATGGGGACCTTTAAAGTTGGAATAAGTACAACTGACAATATGAGATCTTTATGAATCTATTGGAGGCCAGGGGTAGAATGTGGTAATTTGAATGTATGTACCCAATAGATTCAACAGGTTATTAAAGCTTGTAACTCAAACTGCCTGGCTGAAGGAGTTGTCACTGTTGGCACATCCTAGGGTCAAGTCCTAAGGTGTGTTTGGGGATAGATCTGAATTCTAGCCTAAGATATGCAGAGTGCTGGAGTTCTGCCTGGGATTCCTCAAGTTTGCTAGCTTGTGGTACTGTTGGTTGTTTTTCTATCTGTGTGGGTCTGTAAAAGGGGGCCAGCTTCTTCCACCATCATGGGTCTCACTCTAGCTCAGGCTGACCTGGAATGCACTATGTAATCTCGGGGTTGCCTCGAACTCAGAGAAATCCTTCTACCTCTGCTTCCTGAGTGCTGGGATTAAAGGCGTGTGCCACTGCAACCAGCCAGTATCATAAATTTTAATCAGAGTTGTTGGCCCTCATAGCTTCTGGAGGATCCTCACGCCTCTGTCTACTTTCTTGCTCATAGACATGACAGGAATTACAATTGCCTGCTGTAACATACAGGACTCTACATGTGTACTGGGGTTCAAATGTGGGTACTCATACTTGGGTGGGAAGTACTTAATCCATTGAGCCATCTTCTCAGCCCCAATATTTCTCATTCCAAGGATTACCAATTGTGATGTTTTCCCCTTCCTCAGAATTAGTGTGAAGACTATATACTTTTAGAGATCATTTCTATAGTTCCAAGTACTACTGAAATTCCCCTGAATTAGTAGGATTCTGGATAGAATAGTACATCCCCTGAGTATCAAGCTGATTTGGCATGCTGGTTTGCTTCAACTATCTTTTGCTATTGATATTCATTCTTTTATCCCTTTGGGAGAGTTATAGAGAACACAGAAGTTGCTACTGTAAACCTATGACTAGGAAGGACAAAAACTTGTGGCTAGAGAAGACATAGGTTCTGGCAACGTAACAATTATTGCTGTTTTGTAAAATGAACATGATGTCAAATTGCCTTCCAAATATCTGTGAGTTTGCCCATAGATTACTATGGATAATAGCTTTTGTTTTGTTTTATTCTGTGCTTTGTGTGTGTGTGTGTGTGTGTATGTGTGTGTGTGTGTTGGGGGGGGGGTTGTTGTTTGTTTTTACTACAAAGATTCCTAACTGGCCAAAGTGTTGAAACTAAGTCATTTTTGAGTGTTCAGCATTAAATGGTACATCCAAGCCCAGGGAACAACATGGAAGAGAAGACAAAACATCTTAAGAGTCATGGTTGTGAAACCCTGTGCCTTTATGATCCTTGTCTTCTTGAATGTTCAACAGATACAATTAACTTCATAAGAACGACACAAGACTGATCATATCAACATTCCATTGGGAGCAAAGAGGTGTTCATGAGGCCACACCCCTCCCTGCAGGTTAATAGTCAGTTAACAGTTACTGGTAGGGGGATTGCTCATGAGGCTACATCCCCTCTGAGGATTTATAGACAGATACCAGTTGCTAGAAGGGAGATTCTCATGAGGACACACTGTCCCTGAAGATCCGTAGGCAATTAATGTTTACTAAAGGAGGGAAAGACATATTCTTCTGTAGTGTAGAAATTAGTTTCATCTTCGTTCTCTTGTAAACTTCTCATCAGAGGTTCTTAATGAGTTCACAGGCATAGGAGCTCGTTTTGGTTATGGATTCCTATGAAGTCTTCTGAGAACAAAACCCTCTGTCCTTGAGCTATACTAATTCCTTTACTTGAGGACATTCCCTGTGTTCATTGGATTGAGTTTTCTCTCTCTACATGATGCATTAGCTGGAGAGACTTCAAGTTTTTCCATTGTAAAAGCTGAGAGAGCCATACATGGCTACCAGGACACACCCTCCTTGATGATCCATAAGCAATTACTGTTTACTAGTAGGGGGAAAGACACATTCTTTAGTGGTGTAGAAATTGGTCTTTTCTTCATGCTTTTGTAAACTACTCATCAATGGTCCTAGAAGAAACCCCAGTTAAATACCCTGACTCACATAAAACCAAACAAAATGCCATGAAAATTACTGTTACCAGAGGCAAAGTGACACAAAACAGAAATTGGCTAAGTGGTCAGGGCAACAGAACCCCAAATGTGAATGGTCTTTTAATTCCTTCTATAAATGCAGGAAACTGTCAAATACTTACTGGTCATGAAAATGCTGGGAGATGAACATCCTCAGAGTGGGAAAAGAGATAAAAACCTCACCACAAACCTCATGAGCCGTCAGGCTTTTTATCCTTGGTCCAGAGCTGAATCCACAAGAAGTTGCCACACATGGGTGCACTGTCTGGAAGGAGTTGGGCACAAAGTCAGCACACACCTGAGTAATTTCAGCTTTGTGGCAGGGCTTTATAAAGCCATACCTTCTCAGAGGATTTATAGGAAGTGAAGAGTTGCTAGAAGGGAGAGGTCCTGAAGGCAATTAATGTTTGCTGGAAGAGGGGAAAACATTTTCTTCAGTGATGTAGGGATTGAAGAGTTCCTCATGCTCTTGTTATTAAGAATGTGCCCTCTGTCCTGGGGAATATTTACAGTAAGGGGCTTTCCCAAGGTCAGTTTATGTGCCTTAGGGATTAATAGTCCTACTGTTGTGATTGTCCTTAGTAGTAGCCCAGGGATGGCCTGGATGCCTAACTCTTTGCTAAGATATCCCACAGGTTGGGGTGTGGCTCCCTTAAGTTGGGTTAGGACCCCTATCTCTCTCTCTCTCTTACATGAAGAGAAAACCAAGGTTGGGTAGGTTGTCCCACAGCAGAGGCCTGAGTCAATGCATCCTTAAGTTGTTGAAAAGAGACCTGTGTGCCTCAAGTTCCCATATTAAAGTTGTGGAAGGCACCTCTGTGTCTCCTGTAAAAGTTGGTATAGGAGTTCTTGTCAGCTCTGCAAAGCCTGGAATCCAAGTCTTGCAAAAGCCTGTGACTCCAAAGAAAGCCCTCAGTTGTTTTATAGTCTGCAGGAGGGGGTAAGCTAAAATAGGCTGAATTTGTTCAGGATGTAAACTGAGTTTTTCACCTTCTATTAGCATTCCCAGATATGTAAACTTAGATTGACATAACTGAGCTTTTGCCCTTGAGACCTTGTATCCCCACATATCCAGGAAGTTGAGAAGGGCTTCGATTTCTCAAGAGACCATTTTCTCAGAAGCCCCACAAAGTAAAAAACCATCTACATGCCTTAACATGGTGCTTATAGAACTCTGTGTATGGCATCCTGAGCCAAGGCCAAACCAAACAAATGGAGTCTGTCTCTAAAGCCTTGGAGTGAAACTTCCCAAGTAATTTGTCCTGTTTTACAAGTTGAGTCCTCAAAGATAAACAATGGCTTGGTATCTGTATGTAAAGGGAAACAAAAGGAAGCATCCTTTATGCCTAAGACTGAATAGTGAGTAGTTCCAGAGGGAATCTCACTTAAGAGTGTATAAGGTATAAAAGGATAAAGGGGAACCACCAATTAATTAATTAATTAATTAATTGGAGGTCCAGAAATTAATTGGATGTCTCCATTTTGTACTCAAAGAATAGGAGAGTTACATGAACTAGAATACTCTTTTAGGAATCCCTCTCTCTTTAAGGCTATAAATATGGATCTCAATTCCTCCACTATCTCTAGCCTTAGTGGATGCTGTATTTGATGGGGGAAATAAGTAGAAACTTTGAAATGTATCTTTAGAGAAGTACCAAAAATATAAAACCTTATAGTTTCACCATATATCCAAACTAAAGGATCTACATTATCTTCTATCAAAGGAAGATGTAACTTTCTCCTTGGAAGTATTTAGAATGAATAACTCTCTTCCCAGTAAAATGTTGGTGTCTCTGGGACTGTAAAGAAAGAATGATGAAAGAAACAGTCTCCCCAGAAGCAACTAAGAGGGTATGTGTGTGTGCTTTTTAAAAAAGCTTTTTCTGAATCTGACCTTAGATGCCTTTAAAGGCAGCTATGTAGGTAGATCTAGCCCCTTAGTAAAAAGGAAACACAGGGGATAGAGAGATGGCTTAGTGGTTAGGCACTTGCCTGTGAAGCCTAAGGACCCAGGTTCAAGGCTCAATTCCCCAGGATCTACGTTAGCCAGATGCACAAGGGGGTGCATGCGTCTGGAGTTGGTTTGCAGTGGCTGGAGGCCCTGGCGTGCCCATTCTCCTCTCTCTCTCTTTCTCTCTCTCTCTCTCCCTCCCTCTTTCTCTGTCTGTCACTCTCAAATAAATAAATAAAAATAAACAACTCCAAAAATCCCAAAAGACAAATAATAAATTAAATAAAATAAAAAGGAAATATGGAAAACCAAGTATATGGGACAATAAGATTTATTTTCATATTTTGACACCTGTCTCAAGTTTGATGGGAATTACAGGAGCCTGTCCAGGAAGCCCTGGAACCCATCATTAATCTATTTAGGGCAATGACTTCAAGTCTCTTTGAGTCAGAGGGCTTTGGGGTTTTCCACTGATTCCCTTGGTATTTAGGACATGGTCCTGGTGGAGGCCAGGCAACTTTCCCTTTAGGATAGTTTTTACAGAGGTGGGACATCTGCTCACAGAGAAAGCAAGCCCTGGAAATGCCTTGTGGAAGTGCTTTTGCCTGACTAACCTTCATTATAGTTGTACTCTCCTGGCGATGTTTATCCTTATTTTTTTCTCTTCTTATATCTTCCTTTCTGCTCATTCTGTCTCCCCTTTTTTTCTTTTTCTGCTTCCAATTATGTCTTAGTCCTTGTTAAAATAAACAGAAGTTGAAGTCTGGAGCAACTGTTATAAGTTCTTATTTGGTCCAGCTGCCAATTTTTGTAAATTCCTAAGGTGTTCACTGGGTTAAAAATTCATCTTTAAGGGGCTGGTAAGAAGAGCTTCCTCCTCCATAGTCTCCGGAGTAATATTAGTATGCTTTCTAATCGCCTCTGTAAGTCTCTGGAGAAAGGCAATGGGCAGCTCCTGTTCTCTGTATATTATAGTCAATAGTAGGTTATAATTCAAAGGCTTTACTTGAACTCTATGAATCCCTTCTATTATACAGTATATAAAATGCTGACAGTCCCATACACCGCGCCATGTATCATTCCTGCTTCAATTAGGATTATGTGTGGGTACTGCTTCTGCCCCTCAGGGCACTTGGGAGTCAGGAACTCCTGAATGGGCTATATAATACTCATCCATCACTGCTACTGCCTGGATTTATACCTTTTGCTTTCAATAGTACTTGGTGTCTGATGTAACATTAAGATAATATCTCTCCAGCTCTGGTCATACTGCTTAGTAAACTGGTAGAAAACCTAATAATAGTGGCCAGGGTCCTCAGAGTAACTACTTAGTTCCTGTTATATCTGCTTATCTCATTTACAGAGAAAACAAAAGTAATCCCATACAACTGAATCCTGTCTTTATTGACAATTCATGAAAATATCAGGTACTGGGATTAAGGATGTAAGACACCACACTCAGCAGATTTTTTATCATTCCTCCTAATCCTTTAACAATCTTGGATGCCTTAAAATCTCAGTTGGAACTTGAGAGTGGCAGGTTTGATTTACCTATTAAATAATTCTGTTCTATTTTCTCAATACCTCGTCTTATTTTTAATTATCATCTTCTCAGTGCCTTCTATAAATATAACATCTACAATTATCCTTTATTCCAAGCACCACTGAAAATCTATTCATACCATGACATTCAATATTTACAACTTCCTTTTACCAACTTTATGCTTTCTTTTAGTAACCTTATATAGGACATGGAGAACCCTTATTAAAATCCTCCTTTAAAGACAATCATATAGCTAGAGAAGAGAAAAGAGAGAGAGAAACTCATTTCTTTATCTTTATACTTTACATCCTCTAATAATATGCCTTTTGTGATCTATGGCACCAAAATCCTTCCTTGAAATTAGTGTTCCTAGAAAATAGCAGATCATGAACATAAAAGACTTCACAAATTGTTATACCATTTTGGACTATCATTTTCTAGATCAGTGGAGCTTCTCCACCTGTGACACATCAGCCTCTCGTAAAGGAATATGAAATAACATGTAATATTCCATAAAAATTCCCTCTTCAAATCATGGTAGGGACCTCCAACTGAAAAGGGACTTACTTTTGGTTGTTCAAACACAAACCTCAAACCCAATCTCATGTCTGCTTTACCAAAGAATTGAAATAAGGGCTGGAGAGATGGCTTAGCGGTTAAGCACTTGCCTGTGAAGCCTAAGGACCCCGGTTCGAGGCTCGGTTCCCCAGGTCCCACGTTAGCCAGATGCACAAGGGGGCGCACGCGTCTGGAGTTCGTTTGCAGAGGCTGGAAGCCCTGGCGCGCCCATTCTCTCTCTCTCCCTCTATCTGTCTTTCTCTCTGTGTCTGTCACTCTCAAATAAATAAATAAAAATTTTAAAAAAAGAATTGAAATGAAAACAAGACTGAAAAAGATTATTTTATTGAATTATTACATTTTATTCCATAAAGTCCATCAACCAAAGGTTGAGGAGTAGGTACATCAACCTGGCCTAAGGGCCTATGTGAAAAGTCCATGGGCCTAAAGGAAAAAACATGAAAAAATACAATGGAGGCAACAACACATCACCCTTTCCCACCCTAGTAGCAGCCAAGCTGCCAGAGTGGGAAGGAAAAAAACCTTACTGTTGGTGAAAACTTCTAGTGCTGCGAGATAAACAGCCTAGGAGGTAGAAAAGAGGGAAAATGCTCACCCATAAATCCTTGTGGGCTTTTTATCCTGGGTCCAAGTCTGAATCTAGAAGATGTCAACACACCTGAGTTCAGTGTCCTGAAGGTGCCGGGCCAAAACTCCACCAGCACCTGAGTAATTCCAGCTCTGTGGCAGACAACAGCAGGGTAAATGTGTGATATTAAATAGTGGCTATTTGTTTTATCACTACTTGACTGACATGAAATAATTTCCATATTTCTCCTATGGGCCCTATTGTCTAACTGCTATTCCCCAAGGCTAACTATCTCCCTCTTGATTTAAACACGAACTATTAGGTGTCTTGTCTGAGCTTCATTTATTGCCATCTTAATGGGTAATAAGAATAATGAGACATAAAATTGGTTTGTGTTAAACAATGTAACCCTAAGCAAGATGCAACACATTGATTGCTATATATTTCTCTACCAGGATTAAGTTTATGTCCAGTCCAGTTTAGGCAAAAATAATTAAATCTACTAAAAATGTGTACAACAAGCACATAGATATATTTAAAGGTTATGGTAAGTTACTAAATACAGACTTCTAGGTTTTCAACTCTTAAACCAGAACTTCTTGTTTATATAGTCTATACCAGTAGTTGGATGTTTTTAAGTCCAAAAGAATTTCCATAATTCAACTCTGATTTTAGATTGCCTTATAGACTTAACTAAAAGGTCAAAAATTTAGTTGGGTTTAATGCTTATTATAATAACGTAAACTTCTGAAAGATTGCTTGATTTGAGTTTATTGATAAAATATGTAAAATGGGGCTGGAGAAATGGCTTAGTGGTTAAGACACTTCCCTACAAACCAAAGGACCTAGGTTCAACTCCCCAGGACCCACATAAGTCAGATGCACAAGGGGGCTCATGTGGCTGGAGTTCGTTCGCAGTGGCTGGAAGCCCTGGCGCACTCATTCTCTCTCTCTCTCTACCTGCCTATTTCTGTCTCTCTCTCAGATAAATAAATAAAAATAAAATATTTTTTAAACCTTTGTAAAATGGTTATAGAAGTTTAACTGAAGAAGCTAAAAGTTTACTGGTAATGACAAATGCCATCATTATTTGTCTCATATTAAAGTTGAGATTATCCAAGTGTGAATAATTTTCTTCTCTACACCCCTAATAGAGGAAGTATCACAAGGGAATAATAATTTTATGTTATCACTTCATTGTAGACCCACTCTCTCCTATATGAGACTAGATGTCACACTTGTTTTCCTTATAGCACGCAACAGATTGTCTAGGAGATAAGTAATCCTGCCCCAAGGGGATGATACCATTCTTCAGCTAGACCTGCTTTACAAGAAGAGAAAGAAATAGACTGAGTTGTTCTATGCCAACTCTTATCTCTGAGGCCATCCAAAACTGACACAGAGCCAAGGGTTAGACACTCAGCCATCTCAATTCCCTGACAGATGGGGTTATAAGACCTTAAATTGCAGAGTTCAGTTATGCCAAGCCACTATAAGGTATTTGAGATCAGTTTTGTCAGAGACACTGGGAAATTAAATGAAAAACAAATGAGGTCTCTTATCTCCTACTCACTACCTATGGCCATCTAAAAGCTCCAGACTTTCATGAGACTCATTAAGTTTCTGCCAGATGTGGTAAAACATGCCTATAAAGAATTGCTCAAGGGCTGGAGAGATGGCTTATTGGTTAAGGTGGTTGTTGGCAAAGCCAAAAAACAAGGTTTGATTCCCCAGTACCCACCTACAGCCAGATGTACAAGGTAGCACATGTGTCTGGAGTTCATTTGCAGGGGCTAGGAGGCTCTGGCATGCCCATTCTCTCTCTCTCTCTCTCTCTCTCTCTCTCTCTCTCTCTCTCTCTCTCTCTCTCTCCCTCCCTCAAATAAAATAAATAGAATATTTTTACAGAAAAGAATAGCGCAAGAAACAGGGACAAAAAAAATCCAGAGTTTGAGACCAGTCTACCTCTCCACACTGACAATAATGGTCCTTCTAACTAACTGTGAGAAGCAAACTTTGTGTACACCCATGATGTGTTAGCTATGTTAGTCTCCAAGGAAAATCTCTGGCTCACTAATAACTAACTGCCCCCCTGAGTTAACGGGTTATCTTCCTAAAAATTCCTTTAAAATGTACACCCCCTCACAATTCACAGAATAAAAGTGGTGGCTCTCACCAGAGCACTAGATCGAAATCAAAGTCAGTTAACATTTATATTTTTGTTAATGAAAATTGTCTCCAGTACTGTTAACATGGTTTGCCTGTAGTTACAACTGTTAAATAATATAGATGTTTAGACTTCTGGTCAAGATGGCATCTTCCTAACCATGCCTCACCTTGCAGGAAAGGAAAGGAAAGGCATTTAGAGTTAATTGTAGGGGGGTTAGGGGTTTGCAGATACTAGTAGACCTCCAAGTGGGAGGGTACAGAGGATCAAAGTAGGGAATCAACTGATTCCCATACTCTCGGGTGGCCTATCAATCCCCCAATCCCCTCAAGCAGCTGTCCTAGTCCGAGTCCCAGCTGCAAGTTCCTCCTGCACTAACTGCAGGCTAAGTGGACCCAGGCCAGCAGGTCAGTGTTCTCCCCTCCCTAGGCTGTCCCACCACCACCGAGGGCATGTGCAAAGGCTGTAATCATGTAGGCTAACAAAAATGTTGTAAATAGTGGTGTGATCAAAACAAACCCAACATGGCTCAGGGAAATTCATGGAAGATGGGGCAGAAAGATTGTTAGAGCCACAAATTGGGACATTACGTACAGAGACATTGCCTCTTACCTATAACTGATGGCTACCCCCACAATGCATGACCCACATTCCCCAACGAGGAGGGTCCCTGTGGAGTGGGGAGGACAGTGAGGAGGTTAAGGATGGTACCAACATGGCAGTATACATGCTATGTACATAACTAATAAAAACAAAATATTTTTTTAAAACTTCAAAAAATAATAATATATGTTTCCTATCTCTCAGATATGGCTTACCATGTCATCACACAATATACATTAAATGTTATAAAATAATGTTAAGGTTTTTAATACCATGTTTTAACTAGAACTGTTTTGTAAAAGATAAAATAGTACAGACATACTCTGTATTTACCATTTTTCTCCTAGGTGCTTCACAACCAGAAGCATAAAAAACCCATGAGGAATTTTGGTCTAAAGAGGTAGGCAGTATTTGCTCCCAGTCCCTCCTGGTCAAAAAGCCCAGGATGGGCTGGAGAGATGGCTTAGTGGTTAAGCGTTTGCCTGTGAAGCCTAAGGACCCCGGTTCAAGGCTTGATTCCCCAGGACCCATGTTAGCCAGATGAACAAGGGGGCGCACACGTCTGGAGTTCGTTTGCAATGGCTGGAGGCCCTGGCGTGCCCATTCTCTCTCTCTCCCTCCATCTGTCTTTCTCTCTATGTCTGTCGCTCTCAAATAAATAAATAAAAATGAACAAAAAATTTTTTAAGGCCCATGAGTTGACTGGGCAGTTACTTCTAGAGGGTCCTAAAGCTCTTTATAATCCACCTATCTTCTTTTTCGTTTGTTTAGAAAGCTTTCTTTGTTTATTAAGTAGAAATTTGGATGGATGCATCATATGTTAGTACCATCATTTCCCTCATCCCTGCCCCCATTCCACGGAGGGTACTCCTTGGTGGGAATTCTGGTATTCTTCCTAGGGTTGTGGGTTACGTGATGTGAGAGCATGAAGTCATTGTAAGGGAACAGTGCCTCTGGACATTTCCTTCCACTCTGTGGCTCTTACAATCTTTCCATTCATTCTTCCACAAAATTCCCTGAGCCATAGCAGGTGTGTTTTAAATCTACTTTAGTGTTGTTTTCTCAGCCAGTTATGGATTTCTGCTTTGGTGCATTTTCAGTTCCCTCTGTGTCTATCTCCATGACACTTGGCACTGGTTGATAGGCTTGCTATTGAAGCAGCACTCTTTCTCATCTCAACAATTTCTCTCTGGTTTCACCTGGGCCCTGGCTGATGTGTGAGGAGTGGTTTATCTCCTTTGTTCTAGCTGCCTTCTGAAAAAGTAAAAACAGATTCTCCAAAGAAGACTAAGGTCAGCATAGGTTCAATGGGATAAACATTGTTACTTAAGATAGATGTTGATGGGCATAGCCTGTATTTTGGCCAAATACTAGTTGGAGCTTCTCATTGGAGTCCATGATCTTGTTCTTCATAGGATTCTCACTCAGTTTTCAGTTCCAGCTAAGGGTTCTTTTCACTGAGAAGATCTTTTAGCCAATCCCATTGGTTACCCACCTAGGCTGGGTGCCCCTATTGAGCATGTATGCCCATCTTATCAGGTTTGATGCTTTTGTGTAGCAGTGACCCCTTTTAGTACAAGGTTGGTGGTCATTTCTCCCCAACTGCTCATGTAGTACTTTCCAGCATGATATGGGCAGACCATCTGGGAACTTGTGTCTTTCCAGATTCTAGCCAGACCTCTTGATGTTCTGTGTCAGCATCTTGTGGTGCCTTCAGTAATAGGGTCTGACCTTTTACCTCAGGTAATCAAGTGCTTTGACAGAAGTCTGTCTTGTTTTAGGGACATCTAAGGTCTCTCAGATCAACAGCATAATGTTGATTGTTACCGATCTCTGGTACTGGAAGTTTCAAGCCAGAGCCAAAAGTTTTAGGGTTAGGCTTCATCCCACCCTCTCCATGGTCCTTCTTACATGGCAGTTACTGCATATTCCAGTTGATGTTTATATCATTAATTCTGCTATTCAGGAGAAAGTTTTCTATGGGATGAATTCATTTTGGATTTAGTGTTGTGTGTCTTTCCCCCACCCTCCCATTCCTTTCCCCCAAAAACTTCCCTTCCTTCCCTATTATCTGACAGTTGAGTTGCCTGTCAGGTATGCCTGCAATGACTCAAGGTGTTCCTTGTTAGGAACCACAGATGAGGGAGAATATATGGTGTTTGTCTTTCTGTGCTTGTGTGAGTTCATTTAGTATAATCTGTTCCAAGTCCGTCCTTTTCTGTACAAATTTCATTGTATAATGTTTCCTTACTTCTGAGTGGAATTCCATTATGAATATATATCACATCTTCATTATCTAATCATCAAATGTTGGGCATCTGGGTTGATACCAGAGTTTTGCTGCAGTGAATTGTGCACCTGTAAACATGAGTGAGCAAATATCTTGCAGTGAGTAGTAGAGCCTTTAGGGTAGATGCCCATTAAAGGAATAGCTGAGTCAGTTGGTAGCTCGATTTTCATCTTTTATAGGACTCTCCATATTAAGTTCCACAGTGGTATACAAGTTTTCACACTCACCAGCAATGAATGAGGGTTCATCTTTCCCCATAACCTTGCCAACGTTTATTGTCAGTTGACTTTTTGTTATTGATGTTCGAGGTAGGTTCTCACTCTGCACAGGCTGAACTGGAATTCAATCTGTAGTCTCAGGGTACCCTTGAACTCTCGGTGATCCTCCTAAATCTGCCTTCCAAGTGCTGAGATTAAAGGTGAGTGCCAGTCGGATGCTTTTTTTTAGTGATTACCATCCTAACTGGAGTAAGGTGGGATATCATAGTTGTTTTAATTTTCATTTCCCTGATGGCTAATGATGTTGAACATTTTGTTAAGTAAGTATTAATCATTTGTATTTCTTCCATTGAGCCACCCCATCATACCTCAAAAGGGCCCCGACAGAAACTAAGGAAAATTGGTGAAAGAAGCAAGGGAGCTGTTTTCCTGTTGAACTGGACACCAGCACAAGGGGAAGGAGACCAACACAGAGAAAAATCAACTCCTACCAAATCAGAGAGCCAGAGCCTCAGAGGCCCCCAACACCTCATCACTGAAGCAGACCAAAAATGAACCCAACATGACTCAGGGAAATTTTGCAGAAGAGGGAGCAGAAAGAATGTCAGAGCCACATGTTGGGTCAAGATATGCAGAGACATTTATCTTACCCATAACTGTGGGCTAACTCCACAATGCACAACCCATATACCTCAACAAGGAGGGGTCAAGGGGAGGGGGGTAGGTCATGGATGAGCCTAATAATGGTACCAAACTACCTGCATTTGCTGAATAGAAAACTAATAAAAAAAAAGAAAAAAAGAAAATTCCCTATGCAGTTCTGTGTCCCATTTTTTTAGTAAATTGTTTGATTTTCATTGTTTAGTTTTTTGAGTTATTTGTAGATTTTAGATATTAGGCCTCTTTCAGTGGTATAAATGGTGAAGATTTTCTCCAATTCAATGGGGAGTCTGTTGACTCTGCTTATAGTATGTTTGTACAAAATTTTTTTTAAATTTTTTTAAATTTATTTATTCAAGAGCTACAGACACAGAGAGAAAGACAGATAGAGGAAGAGAGAGAGAGAGAATGGGCGTGCCAGGGCTTCCAGCCTCTGCAAACGAACTCCAGATGCATGCGCCCCCTTGTGCATCTGGCTAACGTGGGACCTGGGGAACCAAGCCTCGAACCGGGGTCCTTAGGCTTTACAGGCAAGCGCTTAACCGCTAAGCCATCTCTCCAGCCCCAATTTTTTTAAGCTTCATGAGATCCCATTGGTTGAATCATAATTTAATTTCCTAGGCTACTTGGGAAGTTTTAACCCACTGCTATATCATTTCTTACAGGCAATTAAGAGTTCCAGGTTTAATGTTCAGGTCTTTACTCAATGTGGAGTTGATTTTTGTGCATGATGAGAGGAATGTGTCTTGTTTCATTTTTCTACATGTGATTATCTAATTTGACCAGCACCATATTTTGAAGACACTGTATTTTCTCCCATGAATGTTATTGGTTCCTTTGCCAACTATCACATAGCTGTGGTTGCATGAATTAAGGGCTGTGCCTTCTATTGAATTCCATTGGTCTATAAGTCTGCTTTCTTTCTTTTTTTGCCAACACCATGCTGGTTTTGTTACTATGGGTTTGTAGTTTACTTTTAACATGATGGCATAAGCAGAGGGTAGAGATCAACCCCTGGACCACATAAGGTAGACCATAGCAACAGGAAAGTGTGCTGAGCACTTGTAAGAGGAAACTGGCTATAACACCTATAAGCCCGCCCACAACAATACCCTCCTCCAGGAGGCTTTAATTTCCAATTGTCATCAGGTGGGGAATCTAACCTCCAGAACACCTAAGTTTATGGGTGTTGCAATCTGGTTCACATTGCTGGTAGAAATCACCCAACCAAGAGCAGCTTCTGGGAAAAAGAGATTTATTTTGGCTTACAGGCTTGAGGGGAAGCTCCATGATGGCAGGGGAAAGTGATGGCATGAGCAGAGGGGGAACATCACTCCCTGGCCAACATAAGGTGGACAATAGCAACAGGAGAGTGTGCCAAACACTGGCATGGGGAAACTGGCTATAAAGTCCATAAGCCCACCCCCAACAATACACTCCCTCCAGGAGGCATTAATTCCCAAATCTCCATCAGCTGGGGAGCTAGCATTCACAACACCTAAGTTTATGGGAGACACCTGAATCAAACCACCACATACCGCCCTTGGCCCCCATAAACTGATATCCATACATGATATAAAATACAATGCATTCAGTCTGACTTCAAAAGTCACCATAGTTTTTATCAATCCCACTGATATTCAAACATCCCCATAATTCAAGATCTTTTAACTGAGCCATAATACCAAAAAATAAACTTAAAAATCCCATAATGGCACAAAATAAATATTCACACTGTAAAAGATGGCATTGGGCATAGCAAAGAAACATTCAACCAATACAAGATTTAAAACAACCATGGAAAACATCAAACTCTTTAGCTTCAAGTCCAACAACTCTATCCAGTGACAAATCTTCAAGTCCAATAATTCTAATCAGCAACAAGTCTCTGTCATTCCAATTCCACCCCTCCAGCTAGGCTACTCACAGACCTGGGAAACTTCATCGGGGCCGGCAGCTCCTTGGCAGCCATCTCATGGTCCCGGCATCTCCACTGGGTCTCCACTGCAAGCCATGGTTCATCCTCATGGCCCCATGGGGTCTCTATGCAGGCAACCAGCAAACCTGCTTCACATTGCCCATGGCCATTTCCAAAACACAAGACCGTGTTGCAAGCTCAATGACCCTCTTTCCAGCACTTCTTATACTCCACAATACCAGGTAGGGTGCCAATTTGTTAATCCAGGGGGGAATAAAGCAGACTTTGAAGAACAGGACACTCCTTGAACACTCAGGCCCATTCAAAAGAGTCGGCATTCTTCCTGTTACCCCAGCGCAGGTCAGCTAGCCCAGTCTAAAAGGTTGTAATCTTTTAGTTGCAGCTGAACGGGCAACAGTTCACCCAAAGATTTTTCTTTCTGTGCCATATCCCCTCTGCTCACACCAGTTCATTTCTACACAAAACAACCCTGCACAACTTCTCAGGACATGGGCATAAGAGCAAGCTTCTCGCACAAACTGCTAGCCCAGCCCATGCAAAGCTCTTTCTCACCCTCATAAGCCAAACCTCACAGTCCATAGTTCTTACTGCATTCACGTCTTGCAGCTCAAACCAGAAAAGTCCATCAAGCTGTACTTACAGCACTGCAAGGCATCTCTTAGGCCAAAGTTTCAAATCCTCCCACATTCCTCTTGAAAATCAGCTCCAAAAGGCCAAAGCCACACAGTCAGGTGGCTAGCAGCAATCCCACTCCTTGGTACCACTTTACTGTTGCAGTCCGGTTCGCATAGTTGGTAGAAACCACCCAACCAAGAGCAGCTTCTGGGAAAAAGAGATTTATTTTGGCTTACAGGCTTGAGGGGAAGCTCCATGATAGCAGGGGAAAACAATGGCATGAGCAGAGGGGGAACATCACCCCCCGGCCAACATAAGGTGGACAATAGCAACAGGAGAGTGCTCCAAACACTGGCATGGGGAAACTGGCTATAAAGTCCATAAGCCCGCCCCCAACAATACACTCCCTCCAGGAGGCATTAATTCCTAAATGTCCATCAGCTGGGGACCTAGCATTTACAACACCTAAGTTTAAGGGGGACACCTGAATCAAACCACCACACCTCCAGTGGTGTTTCTTTTGCTGAGGAAATTTTTGGATATCTGAGGCCTTCTTCCAGTCTATATAAATTTTGAAATTTTTTTTATATCTCTGTGAAGAATGATGCTGGGATTTTTTTTTAATTTAATTTATTAGTTTTCATTTCAGTGAATACAGGCAGTTTGGTACCATTATTTAGGCTCATCTGTGATCTACCCCCTCCCATTAGACCCTCCTTGTTAATGAAAATGGGTCGTGCATTGTGGAGTTAGCCCCCAGTTATTAGTATGCTAAATGTCTCTGCAAATCATGACCCAACATGTAACTCTGACATTCTTTCCGCCCCCTCTTCCGCAAGATTTCCCTGACCCATGTTGGGTTCATTTTTGGTCTGCTTCAGTGCTGAGGTGTTGGGGGCCTCTGAGGCTTTGTCTCTCTGATTTGGTAGGAGTTGATTTTTCTCTGCGTTGATCTCCTTCCCCTTTGTGCTGGTATCCGGTTCACAGGAAAACATCACCCTTGCTTATTTCGCCAGTTGTCCTTAGTTTTAGTTGGGCCCCTTTTGAGGTATGTTGGGGCAGCTCTCTTCTTAGGATCTGCATCTATCTGGAAAAGAGAAGCAGATTCTTCAATGGAGAGTAAGTTAGCACCCGGAAAATTGAGATAACACTTACTTTTTTGATAGACAGTTTGGTAGGTGTAGGCCCTCTTATACCCCGTGATTGATGGTAGCTTGATATTGTAGAGTGGGCTTGTGTTTGGGTATGGTTCTGACTTGTTTCCCAGCTCCAGCTAAGGGTCTAGTACCACTGAGTGGATCAGTTAGCCAAATCAAGAGCAATTGATTCCTCACCATGGCTGTGTACCACTATTGCACTTGTGTGGGCATCACATCCGGTTATTTGTTGCTAATTAGGTTAAACAATGTGTTGCTTGGACAGATCTTGGTCATTTCCCCCAGTCACCTATGTAGCGCCTTCTGGCACTAGACACGCTGACTGTCTGGGGACTGACTCTCTCCTGGCTTCCGGCCATGTCATTCCATTTTACGCGTCAGCTGTGTATGGAGTCTTCAGCAATAGGGTCTTATCACTGGCCTTTGGTGGGTCATCAAGTACTCTGACAGAAGTCTTTCATTGTTTTGGGAAACCTTGTAGGTTTCTCTGATCAAAAGCTCATTGTGGATGGTAGGCCCAAGCTGGAAGTGGGGGTTACAGGTCAGTGTCCACTAAGAAATTGAGGAAAAAGATAACTAATATACAAGAGTTAGAGAGGAGAGAGATAGAGGGGAGAGGGGGAGAGGGAGGGAGGGAAGATGTCGGAGATTTAGGTCAGTCTTGATCCTACCCTCTCCAGTGTCTTGTGGTTCAGGTGTTTCCTGGGATTTTTATTGGTATTGTTGAAGCTGTATTGATAGGATTGTCATTTTCTCAATATTAATTCTACCTGTCTGGGAACATGGGAGGTCTTTCCATATTCTTGTGTCTTTCTCAATTTCTTTCTTGAGTGGCTTTATGTTTCCAATATGTAGTTCTTTCACCTCCTTATTTAGTGTTATTCCAAGGTTTTTCATTTTTTTGTGGCTATTGAAAGTGGAAGAGCCCCACTGACTTCTTTTTCTGTATATTTGACTTGTATGTATAGGAAAGCTGCTGATTTTGTATGCTGATTTTGTTTTCTGCTACTTTGCTGAATGAATTTATATCTTTAGAGGTTTTATGGTAAAGTCTTTTGGATCACTTATGTATAGGATCATGTCATCTGCAAATAGGGCTAGTTTCACTTCTTCCTTTCCAATTTGTATCCCTTTTATAACTTTCACTTGACTTATTGCTTGGGTTAGGATTTCCAGTACTATGTGGAAGTGGTGAGAGTGTTTGCCCCCACCTTATTCCTGATCTTAGTGGAAACTCCTTGAGTGTTTCCCCACTGCATATATTTTGGGCATTATGGGCATTGTAATATAGCCTAAGTTATGTTGAGAAATAAACTCTCCATGCCTGGGCTGTTCAGTGTTTTGATCATGAATTTCTATTGTATTTTATAGAAGACTTTCTCTGTATGTATTGAAATGATCTTGTGTTTAAGTATATTTATGTGGTGTGTTACATTAATCGATTACCACATGTGGAAAATCCATGCATCCCTGGGATGAAGCCTGCTTTGTTGAGGTGGATAATGTTTTTATGTATTATTGAATTCAGTTTGTGAGGGTATTGTGCAGGAGTTTTGAATTCAAGTTCATCAGGGATATAGGTCTATATTTATCCTTTTTAGTTGAATCTCTGTCTGGTTTTAATACTGGAGTGATGCTAGCTTCATAGAAAAAGTTGTGTAGGTAGGGCTCCTGGCTCACAAATTATGTGAAATAGCTTGAGAAAAGAGGTTTCAGTTCTTCAGTGAAAGTTTGGTAGAATTTGGCTGAGAATCCATCATGACTTAGACTTTTTTCTTTGGGGGAGATTTTTGATTACATTTTCAATCTCATATATAATGGGTTTGTTTAGATCAATTTGCCCTGCACTTAGTTTTGGTAGGTGGTATGTGCCTAGGAATTGGTATATTTCCTAAAGGTTATCCAATTTTGTGGAGTAGAGGTATTGGAAATGTGTCCTCATGATTCTTTCAATTTCATTGATGTTTATTGTGACTTCCCTCTTTTAATTTCTAGATTCATTAATTTGGGAAATTCATTTGCTGTTATTTGATCAAGTTCACCAAGCATTCATCAATCTTGTATATTTTTGCAATTCCATCCCCTATATATTTTTCTCAATTTTTATTAACATTTTCCATGATTATAAAAAGTATCCCATGGTAATACCCTCCCTCTTCCCCACTCCACTTTCCCCTTTGAAATTCCATTCTCCATCATATCCCCTCCCCATCTCAATCAGTCTCTTTTATTTTGATGTCATGGTCTTTTCCTCCTCTTATGAAGGTCTTGTGTAGGTAGTGTCAGGCACTATGAGGTCATGGATATCCAGGCCATTTTATGTCTGGAGGGAGCACATTGTAAGGAGTCCTACCCTTCCTTTGGCTCTTACATTTTTCTGCCACCTCTTCCGCATTAGACCCTGAGCCTTAGAAGGTGTTAGGCCATTAATTTTAAATTTGTTATTTATTTGAGAGCGACAGACATAGAGAGAAAGACAGATAGAGGGAGAGAGAGAGAATAGGCGCGCCAGGGCTTCCAGCCTCTGCAAACGAACTCCAGACGCATGTGCCCCCTTGTGCATCTGGCTAACGTGGGACCTGGGGAACCGAGCCTCAAACCAGGGTCCTTAGGCTTCACAGGCAAGCGTTTAACCACTAAGCCATCTCTCCAGCCCTAGGCCATTAATTTTAAACTTAACCTACTTTAAAATTTCAAAACGTGGGCAGCATGTGGCCAGTTTCTTTGCAATAATATCAGATGAATTTCCTCTAGCCCCATTCTTAATAGAATCTTGGTCCCCTCTGAAACCTCATAAGCCAAACCTACAATGTCTTTGTTCATCTCATCATACTGGGACTTCAGATTCCTACTTGAATAGCCCATTAATCTCTGCTTAAAGAATTGTAATTATTTTCTAACCCCAAGTTGTGTGCACCTTCTACTACAGGGGAACTAGGAGTTGGGGGAACAGGGGCTGGGAAGCATGCAAACCAAGAGCACAATGTGTGCTCACACAGCAATCTCACAGAGTCTAGGCAGCCCCACACAAGCAGCAGGGTTACCAGGGCCAAGAAACTGCGAGGCAAGGAATAAATTAGAAACTAAGGATTATGCACTCCATGCACAGGCATACCATATAGTGCAGGGGAAGATGGAGTTGAGGAACCAGAAGTTGGAAAGTAAGAGAACCAGGAACAACAATCCTGTTCCTGCAATATACACACAGGGTACAGGCATTCCCCAACCAGCAGGAAGGATACTGGGGGCAGGAGAGCTCAAAGTTTGGGAACAAACTAGAAGTTCAGGCCTAGTCACTGTGTGTGCAGATGCACCCTCCAGTGCAGGGGAACAAGTAGGTGGGGAAACAGGAGGTGAGTAGTCAGGAATCCAGAAACAAAAGACCTCCTGGCACCACAGACACACATGGTCCAGACAACCCTACATGAGGAGCAAGGCTTCCAGGAGCCAGGGAACTGGGAGGTGAAGAATGAACCAAGAGCTCAGGCCCAATCACTCCACACGTGTATCCTCCTGCACGGGGTGGGGGGGGGGCAGGGAGTTGGGGAATGTGGAGTTGAGAAGTCCAGGAGTGAAGAGCAAAGGGTCTGTTCCTTCTGTATGCATGCAGGGTCCAGGAAACCCCCAAACAGCAGCAGGGGTACCAGAAGTAGGAAAGATAGGAAGGGAGGAATGAACTTGGAGAGCAAACAAATCACTCCATGTGCACACTTACCTATCTTCTTGATCAGAAAACACATGGAGACCCAGAGATTAGACTCCAATCAAAAGCCCATCTACAGTAGGAAAGTTAGAACAGAGCACAAAACCTTCAATGGTTATAAGGGAAGAAAAGACACAAGGTCAGCATGGACATGAATCATCCCAGGAGAAGGCAAAAATGGTTAGAGAGCCATAGAACTACTCCCATGTCCCTAAAAGTCTCTCCTAAAGAGTCACAACTGACCGTCAAGAATAAAATATGAAATTAAATGTTGTCTAACTGCTTGATCTTTAACACTCAGCAGGAAAAACATAGCCAGAAACTAAAGTATTCCTTAAAAAGTTTGAACATCACATCCCAGACTGTAACTTTAGATAGATGTGATCATAATGGTCACAATGAAGCAATGGCATTTGAGCCATGACCAAAGATAAATTCTGGGTATGAATTTTTGATAATTTTGGCAATATCCCAGGCATTTAATGAGAATAGGGATAGACCATGCCACTTGATAGATAGATTTAGAATCTTCATGGTGAAAAAAAATTATGCTTATAATTTATAGTAATGATTCTGCTAATTTTGGGACATTGTGTACTTAACTTATTTTAACCTTATATCCTTTTGCCTACCACTTGCCCACACTCAGATGGTCCTGTGACAATCCAGTTCCATCTACCTGCATTCCCTCATTGCACTCCACAGCCTGAAAATCTACAAACCTTAAAGTGCTCCAATTTACCCCATGCCCACTTCTCTTATGCCTGTTGTTTTTATTCTTTCAATACCAGTATCTTTTTTCAGAAACCACAGCTTTCTTCCCATACAATAAGAGCACAAATAAATTGTTAGGGTCCTGTAGAAATGGCCTACTGAAGGGTACCAAATGTGCCACAACCAATGACCCTATTTGGCTTGAAGAAGCCAGATCAATCCATTGTGCCAGTTCCTTAAAGACAGTTAGGGTAGTAAGGGCTACATTTTTAGGAGAAAATTATAGAAAACAGAAATCTGCTAGGCAGTGGGAGAAATACAAACCCAAAAGTCAGCAATCCCACTCTTAGGTACCACTTTACTGTTGCAGTCAGGTTTGCAATGCTGGTAGAAATCACCCAACGAAGAGCAGCTGGTAGGGAAAAAAAGAGAGACATTTTGGCTTACAGACTCAAGAGGAAAAGCTCCATTATATCAGGGAAAATGATTGCATGAGCAGAGGGTGGACATCACCCCGTGACCAACATAAGGTGGACCATAGCAACAGGATAGTATGCCAAATACTGGCATGGGGAAACTACCTATAACACCCATAAGCATGCCCCCAGCAATATACTACTTCAAGGAGGCCATAATTTCCAATTGCCATTGGCTGGAGAGACTAGCATTCAGAATACCTAAGTTTGTGGGGGACACATGAATCAAACCACCACAATGTTCCTGTTAGGTAAAATATGTTGGGATAGCTTGTTTAAGCTTTATGAAAATTAAGTCATTGTAAACATAAAAGTGTTTTATTTTAACAAAAATTTTATGGTGCACAAAATCAATAGCTATCAAGATTAAGCTAAAATCCTTGGTTATCAAATGGTGTTTTTTTTCTTTCAAAAAATATTTGTCAAGGGTTGTATCAGAGCTTAGCTGTTTTGGCTCAACAAAGACCAGATTCTCCTCTATTGTATGTAAAGTGACTGTCTCATTTCTGGCATCTCAAGTCCATTACTTTTACCAAAATTAACTCTTAAGACATATTCCCTACTTTAGGATCCAGCCCCATTCTCAAACAATGGTCCTCATCTGAGAGAAATAATTTCTTCTTTTTCCATTTTTATTAACATTTTTCATGATTATAAAAAAATAACCCATGCTAATACCGGCCCTCCCCCCTCTTTTCCCTTTGAAATTCCATTCTCCATCATATCCCCTCCCCATCTCAATAAGACTCTCTTTTATTTTGATGTCATGGTCTTTTCCTCCTCTTATGATGGTCTTGTATGGGTAGTATCAGGCACTATGAGGTCATGGATATCCAGGCCATTTTATGTCTGGAGGGGGAACATTGTAAGGACTTTGGCTCTTACATTCTTTCCGCCACCTGTTCTGCATTAGACCCTGAGCCTTGGAAGGTGTGATCAAGATGTTACTCAGTACTCCAATCACTTCTTTACAGCACTATGATACCATTGAATCATCCCAAGGTCACTGCCATCTGAAAAGAGAAGATTCTCTACCCAAAGTGAAGGGTATGAATATTAAGAAAAGTGCTTACTGGGCTGCCCCGGCCAGCAGGGAGTTGAACAAGGACTCAAGGAGAAGCTAACCTGGGTGAAAGACAAACAGACACAAGAAGGAGACCATGCTAGGCATTTGTCACGACCTCGAGAGTTTATTCTTACATGTAGGTTTATATAGGGTTTTAGGGGGAAGGGGACGTGGTCAGGGCAAGGAGTTTTAGGGGGAAGGGGACGTGGTTAGGGCAAAGATCACAGAGTTACTGGTTAAACCGCAATGCCTTTGTTTCTTCATTAGCTACCGACAGGATGGGGGAATGTTTGGCCAGGTGTATGATCCTATTGTTTCTGGTAGTTGAATATTAGGTGAGGAAGTAGAAACTTAACTTGCTATATGGCAGTCTTTGTTTCTGGTAGTTGAGTATTAGGTGAGAAAGTAGAAACTTTAACTTGCTATATGGCAGTCTCTGTTAACATGGCCAAGGTTTGGTTCATAGCTCCCAACACTGGGCAGTTTGATAAACATAGTATATACACTTTTTAAAATTTTTATTAGCATTTTCCATGATTATAAAAAATAGCCCATGGAAATTCCTTCCCCCCCCCAACATGGTATATACATTTATCCAGACATCAGCAGATGTTATACCCCTGGGGCTCATGACTACCCTTGTTTTAAGTTTTCAGTATCAGGGATGTATTCCTTCTCATGGAGAGGGACTCCAGTCCAATTGGAGGGCAGTTGGTTTCCACCATGATAGACGTGCCACTATTGCACCCATTGGCTCATTCGGCCTGGCTGGCCAATTATAAGACTTGCAGTGTCCACTGTTGAGTATCTTCACTGGTGGTATCTTTTTCTCCCATTGAACTACATGTAGAATGGCTTCTTCCATCTTTCTGTCAGCTGGTCTACATGGAGGAGGTTATCAGCTCAGTTCCAGCAGGATTACTCAGTGGCCTTGCAGGCCAAGTATGTGGAGTCTTCAGCAATAAGGTCTTACCATCTATGCCTGGTGGTAAACCAAGGGCCTTGGCAATGGCCTATAATGTTTTGGGGGCATCAGGGACCTCCCTGGCCAACAACTCACTGGAAGGTATCCCATCCCTGGCACTGAAAGTTTTCTAGCAATAATCTACAGCTCCTGAGTGTTCTATTGTCCAAAACCAGAGGATTCCATGTGATTTATTTATATCCTGAGAGAAGTAATTTCAAGCTCTGTGGTTGTGTTTCCAATGTTCTCTGAGTAATTTGTACCCACACAGTTATCTGAACTAATCAAAGATGTTTTCAAACACAGGTGCTAAGACTTTATACTGTTTTATTTGACCTTTTCTGACACTTCTAGTTTAAATTAATTGGTTTGTTTGTTTGTAAATTAATTGGTATTATTTTCAAGACTGATAACAGGTTCTGCCTGTATATATAACTATTAGATATTTAAAGGCTATATGCCTACTTTCTATGCCTAAGAGACAGCTTATGCTGCCACAGGACAACAAAATTTTAAAAGGTTGGACAAAATGCTTTTAAGAAGCTCTTGTGCCATTCTTTAACTAAATCTATTTCAGTAACCAAATGTGGCCTATATGTACATACATAGAGGCAGATGCAACTTCTTTTCTAAGTGTATTAATAACTTATGTAGAAACCAAAGCCAATTGGAACTAAAAAGGCCAATATATTGGCCTGTACTCTCAGATCATGAAGCCACTGAAGATGATAGGAAACTTCTACACTGGCCTCCTGGTAAGTCACCTGTCTTCCTGATCAGGGAGAATACAGATACCCAAACAAAAAAATTGGTTTACAGTCTGAAACAGGAGAGTCATGACTGAGGAATAATAATTAATTCTGGCTTCTGAAAGAAGGGAAAACTACATGGCCAGCATGGTCTTGACTCATCCTAATAGACAGAAAATACCAGTAAGTTATAGGGCTACTCCTGAGTCCCTAAATCCTCTTTTGGAGAGCCATTAATGATCTTCAAAATTAATCCTTGATTAAATTTTGGCTATCTGCTCAGTCTTAAACACTCAGAGAGAAATATATAACAAAAGATAATGAGATTCCTTAAATCTATGAATGGCCTATTAAGTAATACACCAAGAGCTTTCCAAGAGGGGAAATAAGCAAGACCTTAAGACAAGTTGTCCCCAACTCTAATAGTTCTAAAACTATTAGACAACTGTAAAAACAACTGTAGATGTCAAAAGGGTTATTTTCAAATCATATATGTGTGTGTGTGTATGTATATATGTATGTGTGTATATATATATATATATATATATATATATATATATATATATATATAATGTATGTATATATATATTATATGTGTGTATGTATATATGAATATATATATATATTATATATGTGTGTGTGTGTGTATATATATGTATATATATTATGTGTGTGTGTGTGTGTGTGTGTGTGTGTGTGTGTATACGACTCTGAATAAGATTGCTTAATTCAATGATGAATATCTTCTAACTTATGTCAGGACATCCTTAAATAAGTTCTGAGACCAAAAATGTGTGTGTACAACCTTTAATGGCACCCAATGGCTCCATGGTACCAGCCTTTGGACATGGCTAGCTCCAGGATGAATTTTAAAAGGCTATTATCAATGCTAACTGCTAAACATGGGGAGACATGTGTGATCTTGGGAGAAGAATGCTGATTTTTTTTTAATTTTTATTTATTTGAGAAAGACAGACACAGAGAGAAAGACAGATAGAGGGAGAGAGAGAGAGAATGGGCACGCCAGGGCTTCCAGCCTCTGCAAACGAACTCCAGACTCATGCGCCCCCTTGTGCATCTGGCTAACGTGGGACCTGGGGAACCGAGCCTCGAACCGGGGTCCTTAGGCTTCACAGGCAAGCGCTTAACCGCTAAGCCATCTCTCCAGCCCAGAATGCTGATTTTTGTTAGTGAATCAAATATTGTTGGACAAAATGTTAAAACTCTCAAAAAAAAAAAAAAAAAACCTGCAAGGAGCTGCTTGACCACTGCAAGCCTGAGGACCCCAGCACCTGGTTATCTAACCCTTTAGTCACTTGGATTCTCTCCCTTCTTGTCCCCCTCCTTGCTATAGGAATTATATTATTTGTAGCCCCCTGCCTAATGAAATTTTTCACATAACAAATAACTCATATTGCTAAGGATACTACTAATCATGTCCTTATGTACCATCTAGCTCTATCTGACCCTGTGATATACTGTAAAGATTTCACTCAATATTATGACACCTCCCCATTATAAAAACAAAGGGGGAGCTGGTGGACACAGACAAGGCCCCAGGTTAAAGCAAGCCTAAGCTGTCTGACATGAAGCCTCCAGTCTATGGAGAAATCATAGCAGCCTGAACCGCTGGTCACATTTTGGGGACCACACTGGCAGGGGAGCTCCTTCCCCCACTTATGGGGGTCTCAGTGAGCCAGGCTCCTTCCCCCGTTCTTGGGGGTCACAGTTAGCCTGGATCCCTGGACAAAACCTAGGACCCTGATATTTGCAGGAAGCAGGGCCACTCCCTCTCCAGGCCCAGGATATATGAACATTCGGATAAGAATTAGTCTTTGCTTGTAGCCCTGTGACTTTGGGCCAGTTGCAAAGGAAACTCCTTATATGGCATCAGCCAGCAGCCTTCACACAACCCACACCCAGTGACCCTCTTCCTGCCACTATGTAGATCACCTGACTCTCCCTACATGCTGGAATGAATGTTCCTAGGCAAGCAACCTTTGAACCCACCAATTGCCTTAGGACCCTCTTCCCACTCTCTTTCTCTCAACTGCTTATAAACCCATTTCCCTATTGAATAAACTGAGCTACTCCCTGAAGTCATCTCCCAGATGTATTTCTCATCGTGCTTATGGCTGCTCAAGACTCTGCTCTGCAAGTTTCCTGGATGTCTCCAGGGAACCATGGCCCCAGGGATTCAGGGACTCACACAGGTTGTCCAAAATGCCCTATATTCAGACACTTTTCACTCTGTGTGTACAGCTCGCTTGAGCCCCTCTCCCTCCCTCCCTCCCCCTCCTTCCCTCCCTCCCTTCCTCTCTCTCTTTCTCTCTCCTACTTGCTCTTTACACCAGGTCCTTCTAGCCAAGGTCTCATGAATGTGCTCTAATTCAATCCCACCCCCTTACTCATCCTCACCCTCTGCTTTTAACCTGGATGCCATAGATGATCTGGCCCCAACAACTTCATCTGTCTCCTGTTCTTCCTCTGTGCCCATCACCACAACCATTTTCCATCTCCCTTCCTCGTCTTTCCCCTCCTGCCCAATCTACTCATTCTTTCAAACATGGAATGTACCCTTTATGTGAGGTCACAGGCACTGAAAAATTTGTTTGTATTAATGTTCCTTTTTCCATGTCTGATTTATCCCAGACTGAAAGACGTTTAAGGTCTGTTTCCACTGATCCATCATGCTACACCAAAAATTTTTGCTACCTCACCCAGGCCTATAACCTACCCTGACATAATCTCTTTGTAGTTCTTTCCTCCACTGTCACTCCTGATGAATGAGATGGAGTCTGGGTGGTCTCTCAGGTCCATGCTAGTGAGACTCACTTAACTGATAACAGTTTCTCAGTAGGGATGCTTCCTCTCCCCAGAGAGGGCCCTGACTAAAAATACCATTCTCCCACTAACTCCCCAAGAAGGATGGTGCATGATAGGATGGTTCTTTGCCTGCTGGATGGACTCCCAAAGACATACCATAAGTTTGTCAATTTTGACAAACTCCAGAGGCCTAGTGAAAATCCAGTGGAGTTTATGAGACACCTAACTGAGACACTCACCCAATACACTTACCTTCACCCTGCTTCCCAAGAGGGCATGATAGTTCTCAATACCCATTTCCTGTCCCAATCTGCCTCTGAATCATGAAGAAGCTTAAACACCTCAAAAACGTCCCTCAAACCCCTCAGGGAGATCTGCTTGATCTGGCATGTAAAGTTTTTAATAAAAGAGAAGTCCAGGAACCAACTAAGAAAGTGGACAGAGACAGACAGCAGTTTCACTTCCTGAGGCTTCCTCCAAAGAAGACTATGGGGTCGCAATGCTCACCACCAGAAGCCTGCTTCAAGTGTGGCTACACCAGTCACTGGGAAAAAGCCTGCAGCAACCCATGTCTGCTGCCAGGACCCTGTCCTGTCTGTGGATTTTCTGGACACTGGAAGGTTGACTGTCCTTCTTTGCCTCAACAAGGTAGGCCAGCCCCTTCTCCTCATCCCCTACAAGAGCCAATAGCTGATCTTCTGGCCTGGTGGCTGAAGATTGATGGTGTTCTGGGACCTCTGCCCGGACCAACACTCTCCATATCACAATGGAGGTTCCCAGGGTCATAGTCCAGCTGGCAGGAAGGCCTGCTTTATTTGTTACAGGGGCCATTTTGTCAGTGCTGCCATCCTACTTTGGTAAGACTTTTCCTCACAGATCTCTGTGTTGGGTATTGACAGCCTATCCCACTCCCCACCCATCACCCCCCCCTTACACTGTGTAGTCTGGGACACTCCCCCTCTCCCATTAATTTCTCATGATACTCTCCTTTTCTCTTCCTTTCCTGGGTCAAGATATTATGCAAAAATTTTCTCTCTCTCTCTGACTTGCTGCTTACACCCTGTCTTCCTCCTCATGCCAGCCCGTCCATTACAATGGATCCAAGTTTCCCCCGTCCCTGTCTCCAAGGTTGATCCCAGGGAGTGGGACTCTTCCTCACAAGCACTAGCTTCTCACCACAACCTGTGCTCATCAGACTCAAAGACCCCACATCCTTTCTCTGCCATCCTAAATACCCAATATCACTTAAATTCTCACTTACTACAAGCTGGCCTCCTTCACCCCACTCACTTCCTTTGCAATACTCCAGTCTTGCCTGTTATCAAACCTTGTGGGACCTACCACTTAGTCCAAGACTTGCACCTAGTCAATGTCACTGTCATGCCCACTCATCCAGTAGTCTCCCAATCCCTATACTCTCCTCTTTCACATCCCTTCCTCCAGTACTCATTTTTTAGTTCTTGACCTCAAAGATGCCCTCTTCTCCACCCCCCTCCACCCTTGATTCCTACAATCTTTTCACTTTCACCTGGGAGGATCTCAATACTCATATTGCCTTTCAACTCACCTGGACTGTTCTTCCCAAGGGTTTTAGAGATAGCTTCCACCTATTTGGTCAAGTTCTCCACTGAAATTTTGTCCCTGGATCTGTTGCCCAGCACAATTTTACACTATGTAGATGATCTTTTACTATGCTCACCATCTCTTTCTCTATCTAAACTACATACCAACAAACTTCTTAACTTTCTTAGATCTAAGGGATATTGTGTTCCTCTCCCCAAAGCTCAATTTTCTTTAACCCAAGTTAAGTACCTGAGCTTTCTTTTTACCCCCACCTCACAACAACTCACCGTAGACCACAGAAAACATCTTCCATCTATTTCCCTGCCTACCTCAAAGCAAGAAATCCTCTTTTTTCTTGGCTTTGCTGCATTCCTTGGAATGTAGATTCCAAACTTTGCCTCCTAGAAAAGCCCCTTTACAACAAAGCTAAGGGAAACCTAGACCTTAAGTCAGAAACAGATGCTGCCTTCTCCTGCCTGCTCTTGGAGGCTCCAGCCCTTGTACTTCCAGATCTTCGGCAGCCTTTTCTTCTTTATAACACAGAAAAGGTGATATGGCATTGGGAGTTCTGGGCCAAATGAAGGGTCCATCCTTTGCCCCTGTAGCTTATCTTTCTAGACTACTAAAAATGCTCCATCCAGGGTTGACAACCATTCCTATGTGTTCTTGCTGCAACTGCCCTTATGGCCCAAGAGCACAGAAATTCACTTTTGGACAACATGTCACTGTCCTCTCCCCTCACAGGCTTAAAGAACAAATTCTTCTCTCAAAACTCACCTGTCTGAACTGATTTCTGAACTTCACGTATCCTGGCCCCAGCACCGCCCACATGCCTTAGCCCAAATCAGAGCTACTTCTCGACCCCTTCCTTCCTTTGCCCTTTTGAACTCATGTATGAATGCTGCTTCCTGTTAAACAACCTTCCCCCACCGCCAAAAACCCTGTTAGAGTGTGTAGCTTATCTTTTACTTTGTGTGATTTCTGAGACAATGGTTTCTCAAGAAAGTAAGGCCCTTCTCAACTTCCTGGCTAATCAGCAATACAAGGTCTCAAGGGGAAAAGATTAATTGTTTCAATGTAAATGTTGACTCAAAAGACACAGGTCTCACCTCAAAGGTGATAAGAGATGGTTTATTCCGGTGCCAAATATGAATGACTATGGCCCAGGAACACCGATTTAGTTTGCCCCAAATTCCATGTTCTAATGTGTTAACAATTTAATGAACGTTTTATAGTTATGGAACAAAAGAAAGTCATAAATCAAGGCACTTTTCAAATACATTGGCTGACCATCCAGTAGGAGGGTTACAACAAAGTGGGAAATCTCTACCATAGGCCTCATATGTTATCTGATGACATTCTTAGCCCTTGGGTTGGTGCAAATTGGGGTCAGTTCTTGCATTACAAAAAGGATTACACCTGATCAACTGATAGTCACCAGGATGTTAGTTCAGATACAGAGGTGGGCAATAAATGCATATTAAAGGGCTAAAGGTAGGCCAATGTACTTTGGCTCTGACATGCAACATTCAATTTCTCTGTGATCACAGGAGTCCACTCAGACTTGCTGGAATTGGGTACAGCAAATACAGCTGTTTTCTCAGAAAATTAGTTCACATAAGGTTACTTTGAAACAACCTTTGGTGAACAGACCTGAGGGAAGCCATCATAGGCCACTCAGCCATCTTGACATTCTCAAGGAGCCATAAGAGATTAAAAGATTAGCACAGATAATTAATTACAAGAATTTGGGAGGGTCCCAGTAAGGCATCTGGTGTTTGCTCTCACCCTGAGGTCAAGATGTCCTGATTTTTGGTATCTTTTCCATACAGGTTGCTGTCTGCAAATACTCTGCTTTTGAAATCATGCTTGCTTGCATGCTTTTGCTATAGACAAATGTGTGTGTAGGGTGTCTGGGGGTTTTCAGATCATTGTAAAGGAATGTGATTTTTGCCTTTAAAAACTCACTGTAGGGCTGGAGAGATGGCTTAGCGGTTAAGCGCTTGCCTGTGAAGCCTAAGGACCCCGGTTTGAGGCTCGGTTCCCCAGGTCCCACGTTAGCCAGATGCACAAGGGGGCGCACGCATCTGGAGTTCGTTTGCAGAGGCTGGAAGCCCTGGCGCACCCATTCTCTCTTTCTCCCTCTATCTGTCTTTCTCTCTGTGTCTGTCGCTCTCAAATAAATAAAAAATTTAAAAAAAAAAAAAACTCACTGTAAAAGTAGGATGGGGCTGCTCTCCTCCTTGCTGTGAGGGGACAGATGCCCTGGCTTAATAAAGACTCTCCTTTTTAATTTTTATTCAAGTGGTCTTCTGTTCATTTTTGGTCTGGGACTCGCTACAACTTGAGGGATAATATTAGAGTGTGAAAAACACAGTTTAAGTCTTATTCTGTAGAGTATATCCTTCTTTCCTGGCATGTTCTGAATTAAACTCTGCTTGCTTTACTACTCTGTATTATTTGATTTTTTTTTTCTCTTTCTGAAGCACAAGAATCAAGACTGTTGACTCAAGATCACAGGAAACTGGAGAACACCCCATAGCAAAAGTTTAAAGGAAATTACTCAGGTGGCAGGTGGCAGCATAGGGCGGTGTCTCCACCCCAAAGGTCCTAGACAGTGTCCGTCCTAGTTGACAAGGTATCCTCTTAGTAGCTTTTTTCTTGTTGTTGCTGTAAGATTGTGATGGCTTAAAAGTTCTCTGTGGTACTTTTATTAGGCAAATATATATGAAGACCTTCTTTCATGCTCTCCCAACTCTTGTTTATTAGGGCGTGACATAAATGACTCCATTTTTATTCTGACAACTTTAACCATTTTTCTCTCTCTCTTTCTCTCTCTCTCTCTCTCACCCACACCATTAGAGGTGGAAAAATATTTTCCCACTAACATTCATTGTTCAAAGTTGGGATAGACTCCAGTATCCAAAAGATTAACAGTGTAAAAAAAACCCTGGAGTTTCTTAATATGCATACCTCATGTATTTATGTGAAATATACATGGAGAAGATAAAATCCCAAAGAGGTGGATCTGAATTCAAGCTGAATCTCCATCTCCAACTGAAACAAAGACAGGAGGATGTTTGGGAGTGCATGAAGGGTGAAATGAAGAGGAAAGGCAGGGTCTACCAGGGTGACATCTGATATTGAGGTTCAACAAATGGGGCTTCTCTTTTATTGAGAATTAGTGGTGCTGGGTGTGGTAGCGCAAGCCTTTAATCCCAGCCCTTGGGAAGCAGAGGTAGGAGGATCGTGCTGTGAGTTCGAGGCCACCCTGAGTCTCCACAGTGAATTCCAGGTCAGCCTTGGCCAGAGTGAGACCTTACCATGAAAAATCAAAAACAGAAAGAGAGAGAAAATTAGTGGTAATCTGGAGTCAGTTTTATCATTCAGGAACACAGAAGGGGAGAATCTTCCTAATGCGAATTTGCTTTAGACATTTTAATTTCTCCTATAAATGGTCAACTGGGTCACTTGTTTTCAAGGCTCCTCCTGTGTTGTTTTCTTTTTAATAACCACTTTACAAAAATCCTTCTGAAAAATTTTATTTATGGGTGTCATTTTCTGGTGCTTACTATATTTGCATGCATATGTGTGTATGTAAAATGACTATGTATTATGAATCTAAAACACTAGTTACGTTATAATATGTAAATATGGGTTATTTCTGGGAGTAAAGGAGCACATGGCTCCTGGGTCAGCTTTTAACATTGGAGTTAGTGTGCTGGATGCTTATGGACACACAAAACTTCCACTGAGTGCATGACCTATCAGTTCTTGTCTTATAAATTGGATAAATGAAATCCATGGACCATAGCAGGTGAGATTTAGAAAGATTTTATTACAGATTTTTGAAGAAGGAAAGAGTTCAAGACTGCTATATAGCAGGAGAGGCTGAAACATCTCTATTTGAAACAAAGCAGGGTGGGCTATTAGGATGAGCTGGCCAGGAAAGGCAGGGTAAACAAGAGTAAGTTCTGTGAGGGAAATTCAGTCAGTGCTTTCTCCCCTGCTAGGAGTCTGATTTATTAGGAGAAAGAACAAGCACAAGGAAGACAGCCGGGTGGGGGTACCAAAAATGGATTGATAGTGAAAGGGCTGTGGTGGAGGGTATAAGTGTATTATCTCCTTAAGAGGATAATTATTCCTTCAATTTCTTTAGCACATATCTAGATGTGTAAGATTTCCTAGGGCTTGTCTTCTGACCAGATGATTTACCTGTCCAGTTGGATTAACATTTAAAGGAGGAGACAATAGTACTGAAGGAAAATAGGAGAAAGCTACCTTTTTTAGGCAGTCTCAGTTAGGGGTTTTGGCTCAATAAGAACCAAGAGATGCCAACTCGCTTGCACTAGCACTAGAAACCCTTGCAAAAATGTCTGATTGAGGGCTGGAGAGATGGCTTAGCGGTTAAGCACTTGCCTGTGAAGCCTAAGGACCCTAGTTGGAGGCTCGGTTCCCCAGGACCCCCGTTAGCCAGATGTACAAGGGGGAGCACGCGTCTGGAGTTCGTTTGCAGTGGCTGGAAGCCCTGGCATACCTATTCTCTCCCTCCCTCTCTCTCTCTCTCTCTCTCTCTCTCTCTCTCTCTCTCTTTGTCACTCTCAAATAAATAAATAAAAATGAACCAAACATATTTTTTTTAAAAAATGCCTGATTGAGACTGATCCACAAAGCCCCCTACTGCCCACAGTCTACTGCACTACCTGGGTGGGCTGACCCAAATGGGTTGACCCTCAGATTCATCTTCCAAATATACCAGCCAATCAGATCTTCACCTTACATACCTGAATCTGATGCTATACAAGCTGTGACCTTGCACGCCCTCCCTCTCTTCTCTTTGGACACCACCATCAGTGTGTGTGTGTGTGTATCTCTGTGTGACACTGTCTCCTCTTTGCTCAGGTCACAGGGACATTCATGAGTCTGGCTTCCACCTCACCTAGCCTGGCTGGGAAATGAGAAGGGGAGCAGTGGCATAACACTTTTATTTTTTTAATCTGGGGAAACTTCTGCTTGTTTCTGCTTTGCAGTTTGTGGTAACTTCACTTTAGTGACATGTATGATTTTTCTGTGATCTGAATCTACCACATGGGTGCCCTCACAAACTTTAGACTTGCTACCTGTGTAGTTACTGTAAGCTCAGGGTACCAAGAATTGTAACCCTCTTCATCACTCATTCATCCAAATTTCCCTCCTGCTTCGATACTTTCCCTCTTCAGGAAAACACATGGTGGATGCCATGAATGTTTTCTCAGTTATCTCTACTTATATGTGCAAGTTTTACTGTCCATGTGCTTAAAATTCTGTTCCAGTCCTTTTCTAAAGACTTAAATTTCTCTTAAATAAACCTTATATGCTATGTGTGTTTCCATATGAGAGCATGTTTCCTAAACCCTACAATTTGTGATTTCCCCTTTAATAAACTTAATAATTCATAATTTAATCCTTCTTGAGTCCATCTTTATTAATTCTTTATTAAAGTTAGGACAGAACCCAAAATTTTTGGTGTCTAAATTTTTGGGGCCCCTTCCTGAACCTCAAAATTCTGCATCAGTATATCTTCATAATCTTAGGTTTTGGGTAGTTTACAATGTCAAGTATCTAATCAGGGCCAAAGGCAGGACACAGACTTTACTTCTCTGAGCAGGAGGAGGTAACTTTTCCCTTAATGGCCTCCACAAGAGTCCTCCCTTGGCTACAGTATTTTAAATCTTAGGAAAGGGTAACTATGATGATTTTCTTTGTAATATTACCAGGGATACAGCAGGTGGGGTTCAGAGCTGATTATATTGGAGGGATCCATCTATCATAACCTCCAAGCATGCTAAAGCCATTCTAGGTACCTAACATTTCTTCAATGTGGATGCAGAAGTTGGAGTGTCTTCAAGAGCAATGCATCCATTTTTGGCTCTTGATTGGCTATGAACCCAGGAATTAGGTTGACAAATGCTCACAGTCATGCAAACCTTCTACTAAGTCAGTGGCTTCAGGATTCTTGACTTATGACTTTTACAAATGAAATCCACAGAGGATGAAGATTACAAATACTTAATTATAGAGCTTAAGGGAGGAAAGAAAGCAGAGCTCCTGCTATATAAGGCAGTACGGGGTGCTCAAAAATGGGAAAGCACATATGGTGTCTCTGACTGGCCTCTTCTATGGGCATTTACTGGAAGGACTGGAGCTGATTAGTCTGGCTCCCATTCCCCAGACATCCAAGCACTTTGCTACATTTCCAGGAAAGATAATAATCCTATTTACACTCCTCAGCAAGGGAATAATTCTTCTTGGAAGGGGATAATATTTTATAGGGGAGTTAATCCTTTAGAGGAAAAAAGATAAGGCCCAGAACTTACTGAAATTTCTGACCACTGTCAAGGTAGAGGCTGTGAACACTCCTTTGGGAACATAGAGATCAGGAAGAACCAGTGTCTCATCTTACAAGCTTGAGGATATTTCTCCCCTTATAGGCTCAAGGACATTTCTCATCTTCAGCCACTTTTAGTTAACTTTTGGGAGAGCTCTAAACCCTAATTTACCTCAATGTCAAGAAATTCAGAGACAAACAGAATGTATACTTAGATATTTTTATATTGTTTCTCATTGATGTTTATTAGCAATTCATTTAGTAAATGTAGAAGTCTTCCTTGAAGTGTATCTCTAATATATTTCTGGTAGCAGGATTTGATATTTCCATGAAATAGAATTCCCAATAAAGCCACCATCCTCAGGTTATTAAATCTTGCCCTAGTGATTCATATGTGGGGATAAAAGAAGAGTCTTTGGCACCATTCCCAACATGTTCTGTAGCAACTTATTTCTGATTTTCTATGTCTTTTTGACTAAATTTTGAGGTTTCTTTAGGTGGGGACTGGAGTGCAATGGGCACCTACTGTGTCCCTGCAAAAGTGTTTGAACAAAATCATATGAAGAGTAAAAGAAGATAGTGTATTTACAGAAAAAAAGCACTTCAAAGACAGTGGAAGTGGGCCAGAGCAAGACAAAGGTGAAATGTATAAGATCAATACTGTCCTGCAGATGAGAACATTTACATAGCACATACTTCTGTACATGCTTTGTTACATGTTGGTCTTGGTGAGGAAATGTTTCCAGTCCTATTTCTGTTAGATGTTAATTTTTTTTTAAATATTTTTTGTTCGTTTTTATTTACTTATTTGAGAGTGATAGAGAGAGAGGGAAAGAGACAGATAGAGAGAGAATGAGCACGCCAGGGCTTCCAGCCACTGCAAATGAATTCCAGATGCGTGCGCCCCCTTGTGCATCTGGCTAACGTGGGTCCTGGGGAATCGAGCCTCAAACTGAGGTCCTTAGGCTTCACAGGCAAGCACTTAACGCCTCAGCCATCTCTCCAGCCCTAGATGTTAATTTTGACCTTGCAATCCTGCCATAGTTTCAAATCTCTGATTTCATCTAAATTTCAAATATTTTTACATAAATGAGACAAAGTCACATCTAATTTTTCAAACATTTCTTTATGATTATTTTCTAATTTTAGTGATGATTACATGCATTTATAATTTCTCAATAAACATCTTAAACATCCTGATTATTTTTGAAAGCTTGCTATTTCTATATTTAACTAATTTTATTACTTTGGCATACCAATGACATTTCAGCTGCTCTTTTTGAGTTTTTTGTTTGTTTGTTTTTTTTTTTTTTTTCAGGGTAGGTTCTTGCTGTAGCCCAGGGTGACCTAGAATTCACTGTGTAGTATCAGAGTACCTTAGAATCTTGGTGGTCCTCCTACCTCTGCCCCCTCAGTGTTGACATTAAAGGTATACACCACCAGGCCTGGCTCTTTTTTGAGTTTTTATAACTTTTTTCACTTTGTAAGAAGCTTTCAATCTTTGTTTCTCTGCTGTGATGAATATAACAGTACTTTTCCCCCTTCCTCTGTGTAGAATGAGATATAGATTATATTTCTAGTCTTCTCTCTCTCTTTTCTTTTCTTTTTTTAAATATTTTTTGTTTATTTATTTATTTGAGAGCAACAAACAGAGAGAGAGAAAGAGGCAGAGAGAGAGAGAGAGAATGGGTGTGTCAGGATTCACTTCCAGCCACTGCAAACGAACTCCAGATGCGTGTGCCCCCTTGTGCATCTGGCTAACGTGGGTCCTGGGGAATTGAGCCTTGAACCAGGGGGCTTCACAGGCAAACGCTTAAACACTAAGCCATCTCTCCAGCCCTCTTTTATTTTCTTATAACTAGTTTTCTTTAACATTTTAAGGAAATTGGACATCTATATTAAAATATCATGTCATACATTATAAAGATGTTGAAGTGGTTTTAATATTTGTAGTAGTCAATTTCACATTACTGGGATGAGCACCCAAACCAGATACAGTTTATGGAAAGAAGGAGTTTATTTTATGCTTACAGATTTAGGGAGAAGTTCCATCAATGGCAGAAGAAGCTGCTTCCATATATCCAAACTGCCAACAAAGAAAATAAAAACCAGCAGCAAGAAGGACCCTCCCTTCCCAGCTCAAACCTCTCTGTATACCTTTGGGCTGGAATCTAGGACCTGGCCCCAGTGATACCACCGCCAGCCAGGTTGCTAGAAAACTAAGGTACAAGCTTTAATAAAATACATGAGTCTATGGGGGGCATTCATTCAAACAACCACAATATTTAAATTGATTTAATAACTGTATGCATAGTCTATTCATGCTGAAGTTTGTCAGATATACTAAACAAAGGTAGTGCTCTGGTAATATGTCATTGTTCAGTCAGGATGGGCTCCCAAGATGGAGTCACCATGGTCAGAAGAATGGTGACAGAGGCAGAGGGAAGTGGATTATCCACAAGAAACCACCTGGTCATTATCATCTCCTTACCTAACAATGTCCCAGGTCATGGTTTCCTGTCCCCTTATTTTGTAAGTCACATGGTCACTGTGGTGGTATCACACCCTAGATATTTTAAATGGTTAATGTAATTATCTCCCCTTAAGGAACTTTTCTATTTGACTTAACAAATGACATTTTTTTCCCTTCCTCACCTTCCCCCAATTGAAAAAGCCCTATAAAGCCCACTATCTGAGAACTCAGGCTGACTGTGCTCCTCTCTTGTGAGTCAGCCCTGTCAGCTCATGCTTTTCCCAAATAAAAACTCTCATCTTTGCTTCAGAGTGCTTTGTGTGGTCTGGGTCACTCTCAAACTTTAGTCATTCCTAAAGGTCTTGGTTTTATATCATTTTCACTTTTCCAATGTCTTTGATGTTATAGATTGAACCCAGGGTTTTCTGTGTACTAATTGCATGATATATCACTGAGGTACATAACTGTTTCCAAGATTGTTTTAAATAAGGTTTATCCAGGAAAAGTGTTTAGTTAGTGTTGGATTTTTAACCAAGCTGCCTTTCTTCCTTGATCTCCACAGTTGTTAAAGGTCTGACCAGAGTGTTCAGGTCTGTGATTTTAGAATTGCTATAGTTAAGATGATTTAACTAAGCCATACTGCATCGGGGATGGAGGAAGAATGTGACTTCCTTGTGAGATGGAAATTATATAGGCAGTCTAGGAAATAGGACACTAAAAAATGTTTTTTATGTTTTTTTTAAATTTTGATTGACAGCCTCTATGAATATAGACACTATACCATGATCATAAGCCCCTTCTACCACCTCTCCCTGTCGTGTCCATCCCAAATCACCCCTCCACGGAATACTTTCTTCTTTCCAAGCGGTCTCTCTTCAATTTTGAGGTCTTCATTTTTTTCTCCTATTATGCAGTTCTTATGTAGGTAGAGTCAGCCAATCTGAGGTCATGCATATCAAGATCACTTTCTGTCTGGAAGAGAGTTTAGTAAGCACTCTTCCCCTTCCTTTGACAGTTACATCCTTTTCACAACCTCTTCCACAACAGTTCCTGAGCCTTGAAGGGTATGATAAAGTCTCACTTAATGCCACTTCTTATCAGCACAGTTGCATGTTGACTTTTCAGTGACTTGTGGCCCAAGCATACAAAGACTTCAACAATAGGTTCTTACCATCTAGCTCTGGTGGGCGACCAAGAAACTTAACCTGAAATGTTTTGGGGAAATCATGGGCTTCCCTGGCCAACAACTCACTGAATGTTTCTCAATACTGGCAATGAAATTTTTCCAACAACAATTTGTGGCTTCTAGACAAAATATCATCCACCTCTACTGCATACTTCTACCTAAACCTTCTCTCTCTCTCTCTCTCTCTCTCTCTCTCTCTCTCTCTCTCTCTGTTTTTTTCGAAGTAGGGTCTCATTCTAGCCCAGGCTTACCTGGAATTCACTATGGAGTCTCAGGGTGTCCTAGAATTCATGGTGATCCTCCTACCTCTGCATCCTGAGTGTTGGGATTAAAGGCGTGCACCAGCACACCCAGCAACTCTCTCTTTTTAAACATATATATCATTAGCTAGTGAAGAAATGGGTTTCCATATAGGTTATTCATAATGTCTTAAAATCTGATTAGCCCCCCTCCCACTCCCTTTGCTTCTCCATCCTTTCACCTAACCCCACTTAGATCATTTCATCCTCAGGAAACTGCCCCTCTACTTTCATATCCACAATAACCCTCACTTAAGCCCTCTGCCCTCCTCTCTCATAACACCTTCCTAGCTTCTTGGCTTCTACTTCTGACTTTCACTCCAACTCATTCAAGTTGAAACATTTGAAGCTAAGATCACCTGTAAGGGAATAAGTGGGCTTTGGCTTTCAGAGCCTGGATTACCTCACTAATGATCTTTAACTGATCTATCCATGTCCCTGCAAATTTCCTAATTTCATTTTCTCTTACTGTCAAATAAGTATTCATTGTGTAAATATACCACAACTTCATTATCCATTCATTATTTGGAGGGCATCTAAGCTAGTTGCATTTCATAGCTATTGTGTAATCAGCAGCAATAATTACAGATGAGCAAGTATCTATGCAGTAATGAATAGAATGTTTAGGGTATATGCCAAGAGTAGAATAGCTGGGTAATATGGTAATCTATTATTTGCTGACCCAGGAATGTTCACACTGGTTTCCATAATGGATGCAAAAGCTTACATTCCTCCCAACAATGGAGAAGACTTCCTATTTCCCAGCACCTTCATCAGCATTCACTGTCATTTGATTTATTGATGACAGCCATTCTGACAGGAGTGTGATGGAACTTCAAAGGACCTTCAATTCGCATTTTCCTGATGGTTGAGGATGTAGAACATGTTCTTCTTCAATTATTATTATTATTAACATTTTTAAAAATTTTATTAGCATTTTCCATGATTATAAAAAAAAATCCCATGGTAATTCCCTCTATTTTATATGCTTACATGTTGTATTGGTACCCTATTTTCCCTTGTCCCTGACTCCATTCCAGTGCAGACCATCCTCAGGGGTGTTGCAGGTATTCCCCATGGGGTTGTAGGCTATGCATTGTGGGACCAGTCATCAGTTATTGGGGGAGGGAGGGACTGCCTCTGGGAATGATGTCTCAACCTATGGCTCCTACAATCTTTCCACAACCCTCTTCCACAAAATAAGCCGTAGTGGGTGAGTTTTAAGTCTACTTCAGTGATGAACTCTTAGATGCCTCTGGATCTCTGGTTTGGTAGGTGTTGAGTATCCTCAGGGTCTGTCTCCTTTACCTTGGTGTTGACTGTCAGGTTAACCATGAAAGAAGAACTCTTGCTCATATCCCTAATTCTTCTGTGGATTTCAGCTGTGGCTTGTCTGAAGTGTGCGGGGTAGTTTATCTCCTTGGGTGTCACCACCTTCTGAAAAATAAACAGATTCTCTAGCAGAGAGTGAGGTCAGCATAGATTAATTGGGATAAGCATTATTAATTTAGGGAGAATTTGATGTATGTGGCCCATCTTTTAGCCAAACACTAGTGAGAGCTTGACACTGAAGAACACAATCTTTGTCTCCATAGGATTCTGATATGGCTCCCAATTCCAGATATGTGTTCCTTTACAATGAGTTGATCTTTTAGCCAGTCAGAAAACTATTGATTACCCACCAAGGCTGTGTGTCACCATTGCCCTAGCATGTACACTTGTCAGGATATTCTGAATATCTTAGACCTCTGGTTGTTCAGACCATTTTTGGCCACATTCCTCCAATAGCTCATGTAGTGCTTTCCATCACTAGATGGACTGACTGTCTGGGGACTAGTTCACTTGTGGCTTCCAGCCAGGTCTCTATATGTTCTGTATTGGTTCCATATAGTAGTGTTTTCAGCAATAGGGTCTTATCTTTTGCCTTATATATGTAATCAAGTGCTTTGACAGGAGTCTGTCTTGTTTTGAGGACCTCGTAGTTCTCTATGATTAACAGCTCATTGTGGGTAACAATTTATTTCTGGTATGGGGAGTTACAGGTCAGAGACAAAAAAAATGTTAAGGTTAGGCTTCATCCCTCCCTCTCCAGGACCCTTATTTTCAGTTGCTTTCCTCTTACTCTTTTGAGAGTCATAATTTTTATTCTGTCTTCAAGGATAAAAGTTTGTGCAGTAACAGTTCATTTTGGATTTGGTTTTGTGTTCATTTTTCCCCACCCTCCCCCTCCCCTCCCCCCAAACCCTTCCATTCCTACTGTCTGGACCTTGAGTTACCTTATCAGGATCAGTATGTCAGCAACTCAAACTTGTCCAGGCTAGGAACTACAGATGATTGAGACCATGTGGAGTTTGTCTTCTGTGATTGTGTGAGTTCTCTGAGTACAATCTGTCCAAGTTTGTCAATTTTCCTACAATTTTCTCTGTATCACTTTTTCTTACTGCTGAGTGGAATTCCATTGTGTAAATTGCCAAAACTCCATTATCCATTCACCCAATGATGGGCATCAGGGTTTATTCCAGTTCTTAGCTATTATGAATTGAACATCTATAAACATGGTTGAGTAAATATCTCTGTAGTGAAGCATGTAGCATTTAGGATATAAGCCCAGTAAGGGAATGATTGCATCTGTTGGTAGCTCTATATTAATCCTTTTCAGAAAACTCCACATTGAATTCCATAGTGGTTGTACAAGTTTACAGTCCTACCAACAGTGAATGAGGGTTCCTATTTTCCCCAAATACTTACTACCATTTGTTGTTATTTGATTTTTTAACAATTGCCATCATTCCTGCAGTAAAGTGGAATCTCATAGTTATTTTCTTGTAAACTTTATTGTTATTTATTTATGAGAGAGAGAGAGAATGGGCACACCAGGGCCTCCAGACACTGCAAATGAACTTTAGACGCATGCGCCCCCTTGTGCATCTGGCTTACATTGGTCCTGGGGAATCAAACCAAGGTCCTTTGGCTTTGCAGGCAAATACCTTAACTGCTAAGCCATCTCTCCAGCCCCTCATAGTTTTGTTAATTTGCGTTTCAATAATGGTTAGGGATGTTGAACATTTTCTTACATGTGTGTGATCCATTTGTATTTCTTCCTCTGAGAACTCCCTATTGAGTTCTCTGCCCTGGTTTTTGAGTGGGTTGTATGAATTTTTTTTATCATTTAGTTATTTGAGGTTTTTTTGTAGATTCTAGATATTAGGCCTCTGCTAGTGGTATAGCTGGTTAAAATATTCTCCCATTCTTTGGGTAATCTGTTGGTTGTGATTATGGTATATTTGTCTGTGCAAAAGCTTTTTACATTCATGAGATCCTTTTGGTTGAGGGATTTGTTTAATTCTCTGGGCTACTGTGAATTTATTCAAGAAGACTTTCCCTACTCCTATATCATGAAGAGTTCCTGCTATTTTTTCTTCCAGTAGAAGAGCTTCAGGTCTTATATTCAGGTCTTTAATCCATTTGTGCCCTGGCCATCAGGGTTTCAATGGGAGCACAGACCCTAGAAAACCTGGAATGAATGGGACAAGAGACAGGAAGGAACCTGACAGCAAGACAGGAGTCTGATCAAGCTGCAATTTTTATTTTTCTCAGGGTGCCTTTTATACAGCAGAACAGGGGAGCTGGTCACTAGTTTAGGTATTGCTACAATTCTGTTTTAGACAGAATAAGGTCATAGGCCCAAGGCCACAAGATGTTCAGCAGGATAGGGCCCCCGCCTTAACGCCACAAGATTAACGACTTTAACAGCTGCAGGTTATGACTTTCCAGAACAGACAACTTATCACAAAATGGAGTCATTATTCAAAGTGGAGACACTTTTGGTTGTTTAGCGCCCAGAAGCCTGACCATAAACTGGCCTTTGGCAAAGGATAAGATTCTGTAAGCAGTCTGCTGACCACATTCCAGGAGTACCTAAGAGAAAGCTGGATGGGCCAGTTTTCTAAATAATGGGTCAATTTACAAGCAGGCCCAGGCAAAATGGAGAGGCTTTTGCTCTATGGCTCCCAACACATTTGGACTTGATTTTTATGTATGTTGAGATGAGTGGGTCTAGATTCATATTTTTACCTATTGCTATCCAATTTGTCTAGCACTATTTGTTGAAGATGCTATCTTCAGTCTACATTATTGGCACCTTTGTTAAAGATCAAGTAGCTGTAGTTGCTTAACCTAATGCCTGGGTCTTCAATTCTGTTCCATTGGTCTGTATATCTGTTTCTAATGCCAGTACCATGATTTTGTTTTATAATTATGGCTTTGTAATATAGCTTTAGATCACATATGGAAATACCTTCAGAGGTGTTTCTTTTGCTGAGGATATGTTTGGATATCTGATGCCTGCTGGCATTCCATATAAATGTTGAGATCATTTCTTCTATCTCTGTGGAGAATGAGGCTGGAATTTTCATTGGAATTGTATTAAATTTGTATATTGCTTTTGGTAAAATTGCCATTTTCACAATATTAATTCTACCTATCAGGAGCATAGGAGGTCTTTCCATCTTTTCAAGTCCTCTTTGATTTCTATGCTTTCATTGTATAGGTCTTTCACATCCTTGGATAGTGTTACTCCATGGTATTTAAATTTTTTGTTCTATTGAAAATGTGACAATCTCACTAATTTCTTTCTCTGTATAAATGTCCTTTGCATGTAGAAAGACTACTGTTTCTGTGTGATGATTTTGTATCCTTCCACTTTACTATAGGAATTAATCATCTTTAGAAGTTTTAAGAGGGAGCCATTTGGCTTGCATATATATAGGATCATGTCATCTGCACATAGGGCTGGCTTGACTTCTTCCTTTCTAATTTGTATCCTTTTTATCTCTTTCTCCCATCTTATTGCTTGGGCTAGTACTTCTAGTATTATGTTGAAGAGCAATGATGAGAGTGGGTACCCCTGTCTTCTACCCGATCTGAATTGGAACTCCTTGACTCTTTCCCATCAAGTATTATTTGGGCTGTAGGTGCTTTACATATAGCCTTCATTGTGATTGTGTTGAGTTATAAAGCCTCCATCCCTATTCTTTCTAGTGTTTTGATCATGAAGCAGTTTGGTATTTTACCAAAGGCATTCTCTACATCAATTGAGATGATCATGTGGTTCTTCTGATTAAGTATATTTATGTAGTGTATTACATTGACCAATTTCTGTATGTTGAACCATCCCTGCATCTTTGGGATGAAGCCTACTTGATCAAGGTGGATAATGTCTTTGATGTGTTGTTGAATTCAGTTTGAGAGGATTTTGTTCAGGGTTTTGCATCTAAATTCATCAGGGATATAGGACTATAATGTTCTGTTCTTGTTGTATCTCTGTCTGGTTTTAGTATTAGGGTGATGCTAGCTTCATAAAAGAAGTTGGGGAGGATTACCTGTTCTCTAATTATGTAAAAGAGTTATAGAACAATTTGTTTCAGTTCTTCAATGAAGGTTTGAAATAATTCAGCTGAGAAGCCATCTGGTCTTAGACTTTTCTCTTTGAGCAGGTTTTTGATTATCTTTTCTATCTCCATGGATATGATAGGTTTGTTTAGGAGACTAAAATGCTCTGAGCTTAGTTTTGGTATGTGGTATGTGGCTAGTAATTCATTCATTTCTTCTAAATTATCAAATTTTGCGGAGCTGAGGCTTTGGAAGTATGTCCTGATGACTCTTCCAATTTCATTGATGTCTATTGTGACCTTTCCTTTTTCAGTTAAGATTTTTATTTTTTAATTTGAGGCTTCTCTTTTTTTTGCTTGATCAATTTGGCCAGGGGTTTATCAATCATGTTTATTTTTTCAAGGAACCAGCTCTTCATTTCACCAATTTTCTTCATTGTTTTCTTAGTTTTCAGTTCATTAATTTCTAGAAAATGTTCTGAAAATGGTTATTCACAATCTGTGTGTATTTTTGAGAAATATGTATGCCATTCCATATACCACTTTTATTAGGCTATTGATTTATTATTGTTTGTAAATTTTATTTGTTTATTTATTTCAGAGAAAGAGGCAGATAGAGGGAAAGAGAATGGGTGTGCCAGGGCTTCCAGCCACTGCAAACAAACTCTAGACACATGTGCCATGTGATGCATCTGGCTTACATGGGTCCTGGGTATTAGAACCAGGTTCCTCTTGCTTTGCAGGCCAGTGCCTTAAACTCTAAGCCATCTAAGCAGCCCTATTATTTAATTTTTGAGGGGTTTTTATATCCTAGATATTAATCCTCTGTCACATGTATGGCTACCAAAAATTTTCTTCCATTCTTTAGCCTGCATTTTTGATCTATTCAGTGTACTTTTCTATACATAATCTTTTTAATTTCATGAAGAACTAACAGTTGATTGGTTGTCTTACTCCATGAACAACAGTTCTACTCAGAAAATCCTTGCCTATGTTAAGGTGTTACTCCTCCTTTTTCTTCTACCAGTTTCAGGTCTTATGTAAAAGTCTTTGATCCATTTGGACATGAATCTTGTGCATAGAGGGAGATAAGGATCTATTTTCATCCTTCTATCTATAGATATCCAGTTTTCCCTTCATCATTTGTTAAAGAGACTCTCTTATCTTCAGTGAATATTTTATCTTTTTGGGGGGGTCAAAAACAAGGTGGTTGTAGTTGACTATGTTTACAGCTGGGTCCCTTAATCTGCTCCATTGATCTATGTATTTGTTTTCATGCTAGTTAAGGAGAAAAAGAAGTAAGATATCTTTTTCTAGGCAGGTAGGGACAGAAACCCAAAAAGAGAACCAGGAGATGCCACCCTGCCTGCCCTGGCAAAATTAGAACTGGCGTCTGATGCACTCTTACCTGCTTCCCACTCCACTCAAGATTTGCCCACCATGATGGATTCTACCCTCTGGAACTAAAACACAAATCAAACCCTTTCAATTGATAAGTTGCTTCTGTACATTTATTTTGTCCCAGCAATGTATCAGTTCCATAAGTGATACAAGAAATTGGTACTGAATAGTGGGAACATAGCTGGCATAAACTTTAGTATGTGGTCCTTAGTCTTTTCATACTTCTTCCCCAAACTAGCACACTTGGATGGACTGGCCTTCTGGGTCAGTCTGCAGAGTTCATGAGCCAATTACATCTCTCTTTATGTCATAAAAAAGGGCATCTGACACACACACAGGCCCTCTCTCCCATCTTGGCAACCACACCTGTCGTGCATCACTGGAATACCAGGATGTAATGAGGGCTTTTAAAAAAATGTTCATTTTTATTTATTTAGTTGAGAGTGACAGAGAGAAAAAGAGGCAAGAGGCACACAGATAGAGAGAGAGAGAGAGAGAGAGAGAGAGAGAGAGAGAGAGAGAGAGAGAGAATGGGCACACCAGGGCCTTCAGCCACTGCAAAAGAACTCCAGATGCATGCACCCCCTTGTGCATCTGGCTAATGTGGGTCCTGGGGAATCGAGCCTTGAACCAGGGTCCTTAGGCTTCACAGGCAAGTGCTTAACCTCTAAGCAATCTCTCTAGCTCATAAGGAGGGCTTTTGTTATTAGCTTGGGTATTTCTTTGCTTGCTTCTCATGTATATTTTGTTACTAGATGTCTTTTCGTTTTGTTGCATTATGATTTTCCTCTTAAGCCCTGTCTGGGTCTATCATGTGTGCAATAACTCTCATCTCTTAGCTACCGGTACTCCAGGTATCTGAATCTCCTGATTCCTGCTTTGTTCCTTACTTGATCCCTTATATATATGATGTCTTAGACCTTTATTATTTCTTAATCCTCTCTTGTGTTTTATGTAAAGGGATTTTTTTTTTTTTGCTTTTTTATGTTTTGTCTTCCATGTGTGGATATATGTGCCTCCTGCAAGGTCATTTTAGCTCTGGAGATTTCTCTATGAGGGAGATTTTCCCCACATTCCCTATCCCTTTCCAGACTGGCAAGCCAGGTAAGGAAGGGAATTACTTTCTGGATTGAGTCTTTTTAAACCTCATAGTTCATAATTTCTCTACAAATAAGATTAATAATTCACATTTTACCCTTATGAATGTCTGTTTTCTCAATTCTTTGTTGAAAAATAGATAAAAATCCTAAGCTTTCAGTTCATAAGCCAGGTAGACCTCCCTGAACCCCAAAATCTACATCACCAGTACCACACTGTTTTTGCTACTATGGTTCTGTAATAAATCTTAAGATAAAGTACAGTGATACCACCAGCTTTATATTTGTTGCTCATAATTACTTTTACTATTCAGGGTTTTTTTGTATTTTCAAATGAATTTTAGGATTGATTTTTGTATTTCAATGAAGAACATCATTGGAATTTTGATGAGGATTGCACTAAATCTGTAGATTGCTTTTGCAATTGCATTAAATCTATAGATTGCTGTTCTCTTCTCTCTCTTTCTCTGCTCTGTGATCTTTGTCTGGACTAAGTCTGGCTTTCCCCTGTCCTGCCTGGCTTGGTAGGGGAGAGCTCTGTTTCTTAGCCTGGGTAGTTTCTGTTCACCTTGTATCCATGTTATGCTTTGGGATACTTTCTCATACATGTATGATTATTCCTCCATTTCTGAGCCTACCATGTGTGTATTTCCTCTAAACTCTGTATCTACCATGGGGGTACTTCCTCTAAACTCATTGCCTGCTACATGTGTAATTTCTCTAAACTTGGTGTAACCATGAGTATAACTCTCTTTACTACCCATTTCTCATCATCTGAATTTCCTAATCTGTTCTTTAGGGCTTTCCCTCTGCTATTCTTCCTTAAGCTATCACCACTTAATCTCTTAACTTTCTTCCATGTGGAAGCTCAGGGCATATGCTGTGCCTCTAACATGTATGTGTGTTTCTTTTAAATCTTTCTATGTGAGCTCCTAGATCTATCTCATCTTTTCCGTGCTTGTGAGTTTACTCCAGCCTTTTACTGGATCCTAATTTACCTTGAATAAACCTCATAATTTATGATTAGTCCCTAAATAAACACAATAATTCAAATTTATCCTTTTTGAGTTCATTTTTATAAATCCTTTGTTAAAAATAATATAAAGAACCCAAATTTGGGTTGGTGTACTGTTAGTTTCCATAGGCTTTAAGAGTTGTTGAGGCTAGTAGGATGTACTTATGGAGAATAGAGAAGAGGGGATAAGGAGGAAAGAATGTGGAGAAGATGTTGTGAAGAAAAGGAAAGCAAACAAGTTGCTTTGGGGGGGAGTAGTAGAAAGATTTCAATAGTAAGATGGGGAAAAATACAGAACAAACCTAAAATCCAACTGAGCAATATACAAACACAAACAAAACTAACAGGGAATATTTATGTCTCAGTGGGGATTAAAACAAAAGACTAAAAAAAGACCCTAAACTGAGGGTGTGTGTGTGCCCTGATTCATGTCCTTAATCACCGCATTTGGGAGGTTGAGATTCCAAGGCTGCAATTTGTTCCAGGTCAGGCCAGACCAGACTAAGGCCCTGCTCCAAAGAAAGAAAGAAAGAACAAAGGCACTATAAACCAATAAATACAAAATGTAACTAAAGTTCTGTCTAAGCATTACAAAACAGACAAAAAGGACATCAAGCAGCTCTACCACATCAGCATTTTCATCTTAGTGGGCTATGTTTGGAATTATTTCTCTCCCTGGAACTCTTTTCTTTAACAACCTGCCCTGGTATGGAAGGTGAGGTTAGCACTTTAGTACAAGGTTATGTACCTAGATTTAGGGTATGTATTTCTCCAGTGGAAACATTTCAGTTACCTTATGGGATAACTTTCTGTATCATCTATGTTGAGTGTGAGTCTGTTTCTTTGTGGGCTTAACTTAGCAGGTTAGGAAGGTTTGCACTTCAGATCAGCTATGCTTGATACTGTGTTGAGGAAGGCTGCCTCCTCATTTTTGTTTTATTTTCTTGACTAAAAATTGGAAATGTCCTTGAGCCTATAAGAAGGAATTCGGTTTTTTTCTTACTTGAGTATCATAACAAGTTACATATGACCTTCAGATACGTATGACTTCAGATACAGGAGTGCCTCTGCTCCTGTGCCAGTGGTGTCGGTGAATTTCTAGCATCCTTCATTGCCAGCAAGTCTTTCTCACATCTTAATTGTTCAGCATTCCAACCTCATTCTCCATTCCTCACTCTTCCCTGGGGGAATCCATTGCAGCTCCTTTTCCCGCTTTTCTTCTCAACTTTTGAATCACAAAGAGATAGGATGCTGTGTCATGAAGTTGAATGTCTTTTCCTGGATTGGTATGTGGATTTCATCAAAGGCACATGGAACATAGAGGTCTAAGAAAGGAAGAAAAAGAAAGATGGAGCAAGGAGAGAGAAAGAAGAAAGAAAGAGAGAAAGAAAGGCAGGAACGAAGGAAGAAAGAAAGGCAGAAGGAAGAAAGAAAGAGAGGGAGGAAGGAAGGAAGGGAGGAAGGAAGGAAAAGAAAAAACTCATAAGCATGAATAAAATACAAATTGGATCCAAGGTCAGAAGATATTTAATAGCACCACCTCGTGGAAGAAAAGGTAATAGCTATCCCTTTAGGATTTATTTGTCTCTGTTACATATTTCAATCTTGACAATTTCTTCCCTTGATTCAGAATGAATGGGTTCTCTTCAGAGCTTATTATCATTCTGTCCTCGGGTCCCTCTGCTTACTCCCATGTAAGAGAAAAGACTATAAAGACAAACCTCGAGTGCCCACACCCCACCCCTGTTTGGGGACAGATTACAGCAACAGAAGAGGTTTAGAAACAGCAGTAGTAGTACAAAATGTACCTGCAGTCCACTATCAGTGTGACAGTTCCATATCTTAAAGTAAAGTTGTCAGGCTGGAGAGATGGCACGGTTCTTAAAATTCTTGTTATGCAAGCTTGAAGACCTGAGTTGAAATCCCCAGCAACCACTTGAAATGCTGAGCATGGTAGTCTGTGCCTGTAATCCCAGTGATGGGGAGGCAAAGATAAGAGAATCTCTAGGTCTTGCTGGCTATCTGATCTTATATAGAGAGAGAAGTTGAGGGTATTGTATTGCATACATCATAAAAATATTTCCTACTAAATGTGTTACAGCATAAAAATTGAGCCCAAAGAACATAGAAAATCTAAATCTAACTTTTTTGTAAATAATTGCTTCTATCTTAATCATTTTATCACTATTTGTAATTATTGTTATGTCTCTATATGTGGCAGATTAGATATATTTATTTAACCTCACAATATTATTCACAACAAAATCTGTAACAATATACCTCAGCAATATATTAATATTGAGAAGCAATTTAATTACTATTCCCAGGAGAAAATAGCCTATCTGAACATGAAAATATCTACAAATCATATTTTTATCTCCAATATGTTCACCTGAAAGAAGTGCCTAGAATCTACTCAAAAAACTACCTGTACCTAGGCCCAGTAACCCAAATTCTACACGCTCTGTGTATGTGTTTCGTTGGTACTGAGGACAGTACTAAGAGTCTTCAATATTCTAAGTATATTCTCTACCTCTGCACAACAAGCCTAGCCTCCAAATGCATGTCTTACACTTGCTTAATGCAAGGTGGCGCATATAACAGGAGTTTATTTGCAGTGGCTAAAGGCCTTGACATGTCCATTCTTTCTCTCTCTCGCTCTCAAATAAATAAATAAATGAAGTATAAAAAAAGCCCCAATCAGGGCTGGAGAGATGGGCTTAGCGGTTAAGCGCTTGCCTGTGAAGCCTAAGGACCCCGGTTCGAGGCTCGGTTCCCCAGGTCCCACGTTAGCCAGATGCACAAGGGGGCGCACGCGTCTGGAGTTCGTTTGCAGAGGCTGGAAGCCCTGGCGCGCCCATTCTCTCTCTCTCCCTCTATCTGTCTTTCTCTCTGTGTCTGTCGCTCTCAAATAAAAATAAATTAAAAAAATACTTAAAAAAAAGCCCCAATCAAAAATGGATATGCTATTGTTCATGTAGGTTTCTATCTTCTGTAATTTCAGTACAACTGGTAAATCCAGTTGCAAAATACCCTACGGTTAGTATGAAAATCTTTGGTAGCCAGACATGGTGGTATATGCTTGTAATAGCAAGACTTAGGAGGTTATAGAAAGATTGCTGGGATTAAAGGACTGCCTCATCTACTTTGTGAGAACCAGGACAATCATGGCTTCATAGCAAGATGCTCAAGAAACAAAACAAAATCTTTAATATATATAAAACTTCCATATATATATTCATATGGATCAACCTTAATGCTTTTGCACATTGCATAATTATATCTCTGTAATGAAACCTATACCAGTAATCTAATAAAAAAGAATTTTAACATATATCACTTGGATGCCTTTTAGCAGCTGTTGGAATTTGGGATTGACCTGAACAACATGAAGAATACAAGAAAGGGCTGCTCGCGTTAGTTCCTGTCCCAGAGGAGACAGCGCTGCAGTTGCCGCCACCTTGGGGATTTCTGGATCTTTCCTCTTCACCTTAAATTCGGGTGTCTTTTATGAATAATCAAAAGCAGCAACAACCAATGCTATCAGGCCAGGGTTTTAAAACCATAAAAAGAAATGAAAAAGAGAGGTTTGACCCTACTCAGTTTCAAGACTGTATTATTCATGGCTTAACTGAAACTGGTACTGATTTGGAAGCAGTAGCTAAGTTTCTTGATGCTTCTGGAGCAAAACTTGACTACCGCCACTATGCAGAAACACTTTTTGACATTCTGGTGCCTTATTTTTCTGAGATCTTGGACTAATAGAAAAGTCCCATTTTGATGTTTAACCCCAAGGATGGGGGTATTGTGAGGAGAGTTAATAGGGGATAAAAGTGGGGCCTTTAGGAGGTGGACAATTGGGGCTTAAGTTCCCAGTGGATGGTAGGGGGCACTGATCTTAGGTTACATAGGAGTGGTGATTTTTTTAAAGCAACACAGACAGGCTCAGGGTGTTGAGCAATTGAGGGATGATTAATGTACCAAACTGAGGGGCTAATGGCAGCAGGGGAAGAGGGGAGGGATTGGGTTCCAGAGGAGCTCCTATCTGGATTCAATTGGAGATAAAGCATGGTTATTGTATTGATTGTGGGAATGTGGATTGAGACTTTGAGTTTTGACATGATATCTCTGCCATGGAGAGGCATAGCGCATTCAGGAATAACTAAGAAGGAATGAGTAAAGTTTAAGGCCCCAAACTGGAAGAATAAAGAAGGGGTAGTTTGGGGACTGGAAGGGACACCTGAGACCCGCCATGGCTATGATTTTAAACCCTACTGTTGGCCCATTCCAGAAAGTAAGAAGTGATAGGGAGGTCCCAGTGCCCAGGACAAAAAAGACTTTGTATCCAGCCACTGTCCCAATCACCGTGGGTTCTATAGACAAGTTGTGATTTATACCTGGGGGTGATGAACCATGGCCCCTTAATTGTTTTGCCAGCTGAAGGGTGGGAGTAGGTAGGTGTTGGGTGCCCTATGGGGGCAGCAGGGCTTCCCTGAGGGCAGTGCCATTTCCAATGACACCACTGTCCACAGATAAGGCAAGCTTTTGTGGATGGCCTGGTGTTAGTGAGGACCCTGGCCCAGTGTCCTGGCTGGTTATATCTAAAGAAGATCCCAGCTATCGTTTCTCCATTGTAAGTTTTATTAGATGGTGACAGGACTGGATCCAGGTGGCTATTGAGGACAGAGGCTAAGAGCCAGGACTTAATGCATCTTCCTTTCTCCTTCTCTCACTTGGGCTCATCTTTCCTGTTGCTAAAGACCTTGAGGGCAATATCCTATAGGTCCTTTTGTTGGGGGAGGGTCAGGTTCCTTTTTCAGTGGGTGAAGGTTGCACCTGATGTCTGGGGCTGACTGATTCATTAATTGGGCATTCAGAAAATGGGAGCTAGCTGCGGCAGCAATGTCTAAGTTTGCATATAATGGCTTTAGTGAGGTGAGCTAAAAAGAGGGATGGATTGTCATCTGGGTTCTGAGTGATCTCCCTGACTTTGTCATAATTTACAAACGTATGAGCATTTTTTTTCATGCCCTCTAGGAGACAATCATCTTGCTTAGTCTTCTAGTGCCCAAGTCCCCAGGTTGGTAATGGTGGAAGGCCTTAGGTAATGGTGGATTGGCCTTAGGAACCCGTTCATACAGGGAGTCTGCACAGGCCATAGTTGATTGCCAAATGTGTTCTTTTCAATCTGGTTTTAGGGTGGAGTTGAGTATATAATATGTCACCCCAAGTCAGATGATAGCTCCAGTTGAGACAGAATTCTTTGTGATACTTAATAGTATTTTCAGAAAAACAGCCCCAAGTATTCCTCAATGTGACTCATGTCAGAGAAGGAGAAAGAAAGGGACATCAGCTTGTGTAGGGCCTCCATAGGCCCATCACCTCACATAGGGAGAAACACTGAGGCAGGATGTGGCAATGGGTTCTGGAACAGGTATGATGGGGAGAGGAAAGGGTCTGGTAGGTGAGGACTGTTTTGGAGTAGGTGAGGAGGAGTCAGAGGGCACTGAGGGAGCAGAATGGAGAATTGCTTGAGAGAATGAATGATAGCTGGGGGATGTGAGAGGGGCTAGAGAGTGGGAGTTGGTGGGGTGTCTGGAGAGGATGCCATTGGGGAGGGAGATGTGGGTCCTAAAGGGGTTGATGTATGGAGAAGAGGGTAAGGAGGGGGTTGTCTGCAGGGACAAAATGAGAAAAAGTAGATGGTAGAGAAGGAGCACGGGGGCGGGCAACGGTCAGGACAGAGGAAGGAGGAGGATATAACAGAAAAATCTGACTGGCTAAGCAATCTAGAAAGAAAGAGGGACATACACACAAGTGAAAACAGGCTTGTATATAAAGAACTTCAGGTCCCTTGCCATTTAGTCTTTGAAGTTGTCCAAATCGGTGAAGACTTGTAAATTGAAAGTTCCAAACTGGGGCAAGGTGTGAATTTTTATCCATTTGATATCGTGGCTATGTCTGAGTGGAAAGTTGAATTAAGAGTTTGGCTTTGAGGTTACTCAGGCCTAATGACTTTAAATTTGGTTTTAGGCAACCCAAGGGAGTGTCCTTGGGAATGGAGAGCTTAGAGCCCACTTTATGGATAGGCAATATGGGCTAGATCTTGGTATTGATTTGTCACTTGATATCAAGATAAAACCAGAGGCTTTATATCCAGACAGAGATTCCAGAAGTGGAAAAGGGCATCCTCAATCTCACCCTCTGGGAGGCTTAAAGCCAGAGACAAGAGAACCAGAGGATACCTGGGGTCTGGAAGAGGACAGTATAGAGTGACTTTAGACTGCATTTGAGCCTTACCTTGATGGTGTTTGGTGAGGTGTTGAGTTGATGGAAAGATCAAATGCCAAGAGATGTCTGTGTGCTGGAACTGGGGAGGGATAGGAAAGTGAGTAGGGGCCCTTGGAGAAGGCTAAAAGACTAGGGATTGAGTGTACCCAAATCATCAATAAGATCCCAATTCCCCAGGTCTGCACCACTTATGAAGACAAAAGTTACAAAGCCAAAGTTTCAGGTAGTGTTCTGGTAACTGTCAAGCCTGCGTAGTAAGCATGGTGGATGTTTGAGGTCTTGATGGACCCACTATGAAAAAGGAAGAATCAAGGAGGGGAGAGAGTCAGAGGAGAGTTCAGTCCTGTAGATTACCCAGAAAGGGGCTTCCAGGGGTCTGGCTAAGCTCCAAGGGATGTTTGACTTTCATCAGATCATAGCCCAGAGAAGAAAGTCCTTAGTCTCCACAAGTAAGACACCAATCCCCACACAGTCTATTCCAGCAGGCTGAGGGGTAGGGACAAGAAAGTATCATGGAGAGAGCCAGGTTCTGCGCCACTTGTTAGAATTTGGGATTAACTGGAGCAATTTGAGGAATACAAGAAAGAGAGAAGAACCAACCTAAACAGCACAGACTTTTATTGGAGTAAACCAAGGGGAAGCCTTCTTGCACAGGAAATTAGAATGACCACTTCCTTGAGGACAACTGAGGAACTTAAGGAGTTAGGCTTCAGGACAGCAGAGATGGAGGCAGTGGGGGTAGAGTTAAACAAACTTTAGGTTGTCTCTATCCACTGTTACTTTTCTTTGGGAGTGAATAATGAGAAAATAGAGCCTTTTGTTTTGTTTAGTAATTACCGCTCCGTGGTGGCCAGGGTGATACTAGAACTCTCAACCATAAAGCTGGTTTGGGGTAGGAAAGATAGAAGTGTTGGGGTGTTCTCTGCAAATGCACAGATATACATCAACGCACCAACAATTTTTTGGTGTCCCAAGATTGTTTTATGAATCCACACTCCAGAGGATAACGTTCAGAAAGATTTTATTATAGATTAGAGCTTGAAGAGAAAGCTGCCTTAAGGGAAGGAAAGAAGACACTGAGAAGCTCACAACTAAAGACAAGGAAACAGGCAGACCTCTTGCCCAGTGGAGGCAACAGGTGGCTTGAAAAGCCCAAGCTGAGACTCAGGTTGGGGTATTTTATGTGAGTCTTGTAGATGGGTGGCTGGTCTACCCAGTTAATCTTGATGTCAGTTGTCTGTGGTCAAGATTTCTGAAAAAGGAAATCTTCCCAGAAATCTTAATTCTCTAGGAAGGACCTTCTTGGAAGGGAGGTAGAGATAAGAAAATGTCAGATCCTTCTGATTTGTATTCAAGTATAGGGCCTTGGAATTTTTTTTTCCTACAGGCCCACAGAAAATTCCCACATTTGTCAAGAAGAAAACTATTTACATTGGGGGTGTAGATTAGTGGGAAGGTACTTACCTAGCATGTTTGAGGCCCAGAACTTTGATTCCTAGCACCACAAAAAGAGAGGGAAGGGGCAGGCATAGGACCAAACATTCATATATTCTGAATGCAAATGATTACATTTTGTACAATCTTCATGCCACTAATTAATCCATTATGTAGTACTGCCAATCAAAATGAATAGGATAACTAAAACATACTTGGAATGATTAATCCACTGAACTATTAGAATTCATAGAAGAGTTTGTCTTAATTATCTTCAAGCTATTTTAAGAGTTTCAGTAGTAAGTAGAAGTTGATAAGCATATATGATTTTCTAAATTCCTTCTATAAGAGGCTTTAGGGAAATTGACAGAAATAAGTAAAAGTTCAAATTTGATAAGGACATATTTCACACAAACTAAACCACTTTACATGGTCTGAAAGATTCTAGTACATGACATGTGCATACTAACACTAATACTATGTCCTCATAAATTCAGCAGTCTCACATTTTATGAGGGACTCATCCTCAAAGTTGACAGAGTTTACATAATTAATACTATATGCAACAATAAGACTACATTTCATCAGTGTTCTTGACACAGATTTCCAGAACACCTTTGGATCCACCAAGATGTATAAGATGGCTACTGTGGAACAGAAGTAGCCTGTGATGTCTATTGGCCTTTTGGGAAGCTCCCTCTCTTTCTCACTCTTTCTCTCTCTCTCTCTCTCTCTCTCTCTCTCTCTCTCTCTCTCTCTCTCTCTCTCTCTCTCCATTCTTCACTATCTCTTTTCCCCTCTCTCTTCCTCCCTTCCACCAAATGCCTCCCAGGAACTACTCCTTGATTTTTGAAGTTTTGAAACTAGGAAGTTGCTTTCACTTATTTACTTATTTATTTACTAAGTAGAAATTGTGTGGATACATCATGTGTTGGTACCATCATTTCCTTTCTCCCTGCCCCCACTGCATTGAGGACCCTCTTTAGTGGGATTACTGGTGCACTATGAATTGTGAGAGCAGCAGTCAGTCATTGTGTACCCTCTTCCTCAAATTCCCCTAGGCCTTGGTGGGTATGCTTTAAGTCTACTGTAGTGTTGAGCTCTCAACAGCTTCTGGATTTCTGCTTCGGTGCATTTTGAGCATCCTCAGTGTCTGTCTGCATCACCCTGGCACAGGGTGTCAGGCTTTCTGTGGAAGCCGCACTCTTGATCATCTCACCAGTTCCTCTGTGGTTTCATCTGGGCCCTAGCTTCTATGCTAGGGGTGGGTCATCTGCTGATGGGAAGTCAGCTGTCTATTCTTTTCTTGTTGATAGATTTTGAATATCCTTGATTTTCACTGCTTTCTGAAAAAGAAAAACAGATTCTCCAACAGAGAGTGAGATCAATACAGGTTAAAAGAGATTGTCGATTTGGAGAGATTTTAATGGGTCTAGCATCACTTTTGGCCAAAGACAGTGGTAGCATATCATTAGAGTCATAATCTTGGTCTCCATAGGATGTTGACTTGGTTCCCAGTTCTAGCTATGGGTTCCTTCCCACTGAGCAGATCTCTTAACCAATAAGAGAGTCATTGGTTACCCAACTAGGCCGTGTGCCACTTCAGCACAAAGGTGTACATCCTGTCAGGATGGTTGCTTTAATATTGCAAGCAAACAATAGCACCAATACATGATGCATCCATACAATGTTTCTACATAATAAGACAAAAAAATGCAGAAGGGTTGGGGACAGGGTTTAAGATATGTAGCACTTGCCATGCATGTATACATGAGGCCTCACTCCAGTGTGACACTCCAGATCCCACATAAATGTGAACACAGTAGTGCTTGCCTATAATCTCAGCATAACTCTGAAAAGATGGGAAGCAGAGACATAGAATCTCTGGAAGTTCCCAGGCTAGATAGCCTGGGATAAACAGTGGTGAACAACAAAGAGACTCTGCCTCAAGCAAGGTGGAAGGAAAAGAATATTCCTGGAAAAAAGCCCATACCATACCAGTAATCTAATAAAATAAATTTCAATGTACATCATTTAGAAATATTTCAATTTTGTTTTATTTTTACTTTTGTTTTAAAACAGGATCTCCTCTAGCCCAAGCTGCCCACAAACTCCCTGTATAGACAAAACTGACCTTCCTTATATTCTGCCTACACTTCCCAAATGCTGCAGTTATAAATGTGTATGACCATACATCCAGCTTGATTTTATTTCTATATTTATGCATTAAGATATTATTGTAGTTCAGAGAACTCATTCTTGACAGCCTCAAAATATCAAGAAAATGGTGGGCTGTGGAGTTGGTTCAGTGGTTTAAAAGCCTTAGTTACAAAGCCTTCTGGCCCTAGTTCAACTCTTCCAAGTACCCATATAAATCCAGATTCATAGAGTGACCAGTACCCATACAGAACCAGATGCACACAGTGGCACATGTATCTGGAGTTCCTTTGGAGGGCCAAGTGTCCCTGATACACAAATATTCTATCTCTCTCTCTCTCAAAAAAAAAAAAAAAAAAAATATATATATATATATATATATATATATGTTTAAATATATATATATTTGAAAGAGAAATCACCACAAAATAATTATATTTGGGTTCTTTATATATTAATTATGAATGTATTTCAGATAATGTACTTTGATTAACAAGAAGCATTTTATATCCTTATATTTTCTTTTCTCAAAAATATTTTATTTTCATTTGTTTGCCAGAGAAAGGGAGAGAGATAATGTGCATGCCAGGGCCTCCAGCCATTGCAAACAAACTCCAGACACGTGCACCTCCTTATGCATCTGGCTATCGTGGGTCCTGGGGAATTGAACCTGGGTCCTTTGGCTTTGCAGGCAAAGGACTTAATAGCTAAGCCATTCCTCCAGCCCCTACATTTTCTATTATCATTGAGAATTTTAAAAAATGAATAAAATTTAACTTCTTTTTAGAACAGTTTTAGAAGAAAATGCTTATAAAAATTTATGTAGCCGATATTAAATATCATCACTTCACAAAATTTTTGCACTTGATGAATGTTATTTTACATAAAGAGAAACATGCAGTAAAAGTAGTTTAGGGCTGGAGAGATGGCTTAGTGGTTAAGACACTTGCCCATAGAACCAGGTTCAATTCCCTGTGACTCACCTAAGCCAGATGTACAAGGTTGTGCATGCATCTGGAGTTCATTTGCAGTGGCTGGTGGCCCTAGCATGCCCATTCTCTCTCTCTCTATCTGCTTGTTTCTGTATTTCTCTCTCAAATAAATAAATAAAAATAAAAATACTTTAAAAAAGTAGTTTAGGTGCTTAATGTCACTCTAGGAAGGAGGAGGGGGAGGAGAGAGAAAAGGGAAAGGAAGGGTAAGGGAGAGAGGAGGAGGAAGGAGAAGCAGGAGGAGGAGGAGAAAAAGAAGAAACAGAAAGAAAATTTGAAAATATATCCTGCAAGATATTAAGCTTACTGTAAAGAGTCAGGTATTAAGAAAGATGCATGTGGTTTAGACCTGGTGTTTATGAAATCTGAGGGAAAAGAGGCTTTAGAAGAATAATAAATTATTTAAAATATATAATTTTAAGGAAGCTACTATTTGAAGTGAGAAGGGCCACAAGAACATACAAAATTCCAAAAGCTGTATGCTGCTGCTGCCCCTGAGCCTTGATTTCGCCATGTGCTTTCCATCAGTTTGGTGCCTTTCACACTGAGCCAGTGTGACGTGGTCCTGTCCAACATGAGGGCTCACACTCATTTCCAGCCAGCCTTGGGCCCCGCAGCCCTTGGCCCTGTCCTTCCAGTCCAGGCCTTCAGCAAGCAGTGCCAGCTTCATGCTCTTCAATCCCTTTTTCAAGTCCTTTGCAGACAAGAATGTGGTGTGAAACTCAAAAATGACCTGAGCATCTGTGGAAACCTGTATCTGTAGATGTGTGCCCTCACTGTCACAGGAACTGAAGCCAGGGTCACAAACCCTGGGAAATGTCCTTGGGTTATCAGTGAGAGACTGCTTCATGGAGGCTCAGTGGCCGGCTATGAGCAGTTGGCAGCAGACAGTGGGCACAGAGTTGCTACAGGATGTAACAAGGAAGGAAGCCCTGCCACACACACCGTGATGGCTCTTGTCCCCTGTCCCATCTCTATTCCACTGGAGACCCATAACCTCAAGTTTCAGATAAGGACATTTGCCCCTCACCCCACAATACTTGAGGTGTGTGTCTGTTTAATAGTAATGGCATTTTTTTCCTAAATAGTATAGATGAGAAAAATAACTGCGGGGAGCAGCCACTCTCTGTTGAAAAGAGGAAGAAGAGAAATCTGGGGAATTGCAGTGTGTGCCTTTCTCACTGATTCCCTGGAAACTCTGGGAGTTTCCTAGGTCTTTCCAGGGCAACTGGTGATACATTAGGGAATGGAAGGCGTTTGTTTCCCATATGGAATAAAATTTATAATGCATATTTGAGAGAAAAAGCTGGCACATCCACAGACATTATAAAAAGAAAAGTAGTAATATCTTAATATGTGCATGGCACAATGTTGTAATCCTTCCTTCTTTTTGGTTACACATTCTTTGATCAAAGTACTTTTTGACAATAATGTTTGAATGATAATTTTCTATAAAGTACAGAAAGCACATTTTTTGTGACTGATGAAAAATGTTTTTGTTAATTAATGATATTCTTGAAGTTTCATTGCAGTTTCACATTCAAATGTACCAGCAGTGTGTAAGTTTTACCACTGTCAAATTTAAGAAACCTCTGTAAAGTCTCATTTACATATAAGCTGTGATAGTCTAGGAAATTTCAAGTTCTCTTGGACTATTCTTACTATTACTTGAACTAAAATTAATTATATAGAACAATTAAAAGGATTTCAAAATGATTGCTCTATTGTATTATTTTTCATAATTATCAAGCAAGCACCCTTAACTATTTAGCCATTTCTACAGATTCCATAATTTTGTAATAAAACAAAACTACCTATACACACTAATGATTGGTGAAAAGGAGTATCTGTCACATGTAAATTTTGCCAATGGGATATTTGATAACTTAGAGCATGTGCTAGCTTATTGGCTTATATTTAGTCAAGACAGCATGTAAAAGCTAGAAGACAGGATCCAATATGTTAGGAAGAAAAATATATGATCCTTTTAAAATTTATCTTTAAAATGTTTTGAATTATTGTTACATGATTGTGTTTTACAAGTACAAAGATTCTGATAATTATATTTACTGATTCCTGAAAAATATTAAAAGTATATATATTTCACTTCTAACTTTCTTTTTTTAATTAATTACTTGTACATGTATATTTGAGGACATGCCAGGCTCTCATGCAGCTGTAGACAAACACTAGAAACTTCTGCCACTTTTTGCATCTGGCTTACATGGGTGGCCTGGAAATTGAGCCCAGACCAGCAGGATTTACAAGTAAGCAAGTTTAACTGCTGAACCATCTTTCCCAGCCCCTCTAAAAAGAAAGTTGACAAGAAGTCACAGTTATCCTGCTTCTGTCTCCTCAGAGTATATACTACCATGCCTGGCCTAATTTTCTATACTGTATCATTTCATATATTCCTGAGAGAAGAAAGAGTTTGGTTTGAATAGGTGTCAATGACAACTTAATTCTCCACTTAGGATTTTATGCATATCTAAATGAAATCATATTCCACATATACAATTCTGATTTTGTATATTTTCTACATAGCTTCCCCTAGATATCCCAAACATCCCCATTATTAGAAGCCAGAGAGCACATTCATATTGTAGTATAGCTTCTGGCTCACATGTCCTTAAGATGCAAAATAAGACAATTCAATAGACAATAAGGGTGTTTTTACTGATAATAAATGCATTCTTCTATTATTATATAAAATTTACAATTTATGCATAAAAAGCTCTTGGACAAATTAATACCCATTCACATTAAAACTATTTTTTTTAATTTTTATTTATTTGAGAGAGACAGATACAGAGAGAAAGACAGGTAGAGGGAGAGAGAGAATGGGCGCGCCAGGGCTTCCAGCCACTGCAAACGAACTCCAGATGCGTGCGCCCCCTTGTGCATCTGGCTAACGTGGGACCTGGGGAACCGAGCCTCGAACCGGGGTCCTTAGGCTTCACAGGCAAGCGCTTAACCGCTAAGCCATCTCTCCAGCCCATATTAAAACTATTTTTTTGAGGTAGGGTCTCTCTTTAGCTGAGGCTCACCTCGAATTCATTCTGTACTCTCAAACTGGTCTCAGATTTATGGTGATCCTCTTACCTTGGCCTCCCCAGTGCTGGGATTAAAGGCGTGCACCACCATGTCTGGCCTACATTACAACTTTTTCAGTAAATGGCTAGTAGAGGAGTATTGCAAGTTTAGAAACTTAATAAGGAATATCTGTGAGGACATGCAGTTAACACTGTATCTCTAAACTCAAGAACAAGTTAAAAATGTTCTCTTACTGTATTAGAAATTCTGTCCATAGCACTAAGGCAATAAAAAGATGAAAAGTATGCCTTCCGCCAAGGGGAAATAAATCACTCCTCATGACATGACTTCATAGAAAAATCTCAAGAAATATACCCCAAAACATTTTAAGTATTATTAAATGCATTTATCAAGGTCTCAAGATACAAAATCACCACACAAAACCAATTATATTTTATACACATTTATCAAACATGCACAAACAAGTCAAATATGTACTGTATTAAATTGCTATAAAGGTTAAATATTGAGCGCTGGAGAGGTGGCTTAGAAGTTAAGGCACTTGCCCCCAAAGCCAAAGGGCCTAGGTTCATTTCCCCAGGACCTACGTAAGCCAGATGCACAAGGTGGCACTTGCATCTGGAGTTTGTTTGCAGTGACTGAAGTTCCTGTCATGCAAATTTTCTCTATATATGCCTCCCTCTCTCTCTCTCTCATAGATAAAAAATAAAAGAATTCACATATTGAGGTATACCCTTAACAAAATATGAACAGGATCTATATGCAAAAATTATACAATGGTGATGAAAGAATTTTCAAGAGATAAAGCATGTAAATTAGTACTGTTCTCACCTTTAATTAGAGTAACTTCTTCGATACACTCCTGTGAAGGCTCAACATTCATCACAATGCTGAGAATATCTGATTGTGGAATATCTAGTGATAAACAGGACATATATTTACATCACACCCTACCAGCATCAGGTGCATTGCAGAAGGGAGTAGGGAGAATGTAAGAGCTAGAGGAGAAAGAGGAGGAGGAGTGCTGTGGATGCTGTCTATTGTGCTTTTCATCTGGTTTGCAATACCATGCATGTATTCTCTTCTGTGGAGCAAGCCTCAATGTCAATCATAGATTTCTCAGTTACCTTGATACACTTCACGTCATACTGAATGAAGGTCACATCATGCCTGAGGATCAGCGTTGTAGAATGCTTTGGTCAAATATTTCTGGCAAACCTATGTTACATTAGTGTTTGGATGTAGGGCTTGGTATCCTTCTATCTTAGTTTGTCTTTGCCTAACTCAGCATTGCTTGGAGTTCAGTTGTGGAAGTAGTTAGGTCTGATTCCTGGATGGGGTATGTGAGGGGAACTCAGTTCAGCTCACATGCCAAGGTGTGTGTATTATGCAGGAGTTGTGGGAGGGAAGATATCTCTATGAAGCAGGTAGCTGAGTCTAAAGTCACCTGTTGGAGGGCAGTGGCCAACAACTGAGGGAGGGGTGTGCACAACAGGTGACTGCACTCAGACTCACACTGTTGAACCCATAGGAAGGCAGTACAAGTGGAGGGCAGAGTGTGCTGAGCAGCAGACAGGAACACCTGAACTCACACAGGCAGCCAAAACTGTGAGGACTGTGGATGGGTGGGTGGAACTGACGAGTGTACAGGAATCAACTACTGGTGTCAGAGTTGGCAGTGTGGGGTGGGGTGAGGGAAGGACTGGTTGAGTAGCCACACAAACTGCTAGCATGATGACGGAAGGGCATAATGAGCAGGAGGGTGTGCACAGATTCCCAGGTTGCAATAACAGCGTTTGGGTGGTGGGTAACACAAGGAGCAGGAGGGTGCATCTTAGCTCATGGTCGAGGGTAGCAACAATGGTGGTATTGGATTACATGACCATTTGGAGTGATACCGAAAGGTGAATGTTTAATAGTTGATACTCTACTTAATAAAACATAAATATTATAACAAGCATTTGTATATACTTAAGAAAGTACTTTTCAATATTTAGGTTTATGTTTAATTCATCATAAAAACATGATATAGGGTCTGGAGAGATGGCTTAGCGGTTAAGCGCTTGCCTGTGAAGCCTAAGGAACCCGGTTCGAGGCTCGATTCCCCAGGTCCCACGTTAGCCAGATGCACAAGGGGGCGCACGTGTCTGGAGTTTGTTTGCAGTGGCTGGAGGCCCTGGCACTCCCATTCTCTCTCTCGCTCTCTGCCTCTTTCTCTGTTTCTGTCACTCTCAAATAAATAAAAATTTTAAAAAACACATGATATAGCCCTACAAAGTCAAAAGGGGCTCCAGAATCACCAAGTTCAGTTCTTTGTACTTATAATACATCATCCTACTATACAAAATATACTGTAAAGGACATATAGTTTACATTGAAATTATATTTCATAATGGCCCTTATTATATAGGAAATATTTAAATCAACTCCTTGGTGATTAAATATTTTCATAAGCAGATTCAGGAAAAAAAGGTTTGCAAATTTTTGATGAATAGCGGGTAAAATCTGCCAAATGAAGTCTTCATATATTTTATCATAAGAAGGGTAAAAGAATAGAGAAAAAAAAACCTATCCCCATCTCAATGTCTGATTGCATAGATCTTGTTCAAGTTCGCAAGTGCATGGTAAAAAGGTGCAGTTCAAAATCAGAGTACCTTGACAGTCCATGGGAGCTTGTTATGATATCATCATCGCCTGTTTCCAAAGATGGTTGATATTCAGTCTTGAGAGAAGATTGAACACATGTAAAGATGTCAGAACTGAGACAGATGTGGAAACTGATGGATCTGGAATGGAGATGATGTGTAAAGTCCAAAGTAGATATTCTGCTTCCTGACAGCATGGCAGGTGATTTCTCTAGTCAGTCAAACATTTCATTTTGAAGGAGGACACCAGCAGAACTTGTAATCAGGAGCCTGTGTAAAAGCAGCTCCTAAGTAGCCTGACCACCAAGTGAGACTGAGACCAGTCTCTCCTGATTGGTTGAGAGTCTATGCAGGGATAATGAGGTGATTGTGATGTCATGAGGTGAGGCATGAAAGTGCAGGTACATTAGAGTAATAAAGCAGACTCAAGAGATATAAACAGAAAATGTTAGTACATTATATGTACTAGGACACAGATACATGCAGGGTACTGTTGGAAGACATAGTAAGGGATAATTCATGCTGTATGTATAGTTTTAGAAAGGGCCTCACAAACACAGCGTTGGGCCAGTTGGGTCTTTAATTAAAGGTAGAAGTTTGGCTGAATAACAATAAAGCATTGTTGTAAAGGTGTATTATAATGTACGGATGTTAACCTGGGCAAAAATACACACACACACGGGGAGAGAGAGAGAAAGAACTTGAAAAATTGAAAGGAAAAATGACACCCGAGTAATTACTACAGTACCCTAAATGCTAAGCAACACAGTCTGATGAAATCTTATGGAGAAGGCTTGTAATCCTTATAGAGCTTTTGATTTGAAGTCATGGAATATAAACCTATACACACGCACACACACACACACTCACGCACATATAAATCAGTAGCCAGTGTTAAAAATTTATAAGACAGCAGACCACTTTAGGGAGTTTTTTGTATTATTCTATTTACGTTTTGAGTTTGACCAGGCTAGGGATGGAACCTAGGACCTCACACACACCAGGAAGACCATCATATATTTTATATGTTTTTATTAGTGACTTTCTCACTGTTGAGACAAAATACCCAACAAGAAGAAACTTATGGAAGGAAAATGGTTGAATTAAGCTTATTAAGAGTTCATTATGGCTGGGAAAGCATGGTAGAATCAGGAAACCAGTGTCACACCATCAAATAAACATGGAGCAAGTAGAGAAGAAGAGGGCAAGCTGGGATAAGCTTTAACAACTCAAAGCTTGCCCCACCCTATTCCCAGTGACACACTTCCTAGAGTAATGCTCTACCTCATATAGGTTCCACAATCATCAAGAACATTGCCACCAAGTGAAAATTAAGTGTTCAAACTTAATTTATGGAGGTCATTTTGCATGTAATCCACCTCATTCCACCATTCTCCATAGACTATATGAGCATCTTATGATATAAAATTCATTGAGTCCAACTTAAAGTTCCCATATAAATTTTTTTCTTTTTACCAATTCCAACACTTCTCTAAGTCCATCATCTCATCTGAAACTCAAGGCTGTCTCTTAACTACCTTACTGCAACAAAGTGCCTTATACTTCACATTTTACAAAGAGAAAGAGTTAATTTAGCTTTTAGTTTGGGTGGCTGAAAAGTTCAAATGGCATAGTCCGGGCTTGAATCTGCCCTTTAGTTTCATAATCTCACAGTCCAAATAGCAATGGAGACAGCACAGGCAGAAGCACGCAACTCCATCTATAACCAGGAGCAAAGATAGCTCAATGGGACCAAATGTGGGCTTTTATAACAGTCCTTTCACAAGAGCTACCAAAGGGTCCCAGGGGAACTTGAACAACCTTCTGATATCATACTCCATCCCCCAGTGACCTAAGACTCTTCCACTAGGCTCAATATCTTAAAATTCCACCTTGCCATTAGCAATAGATTGCAGATCAAGCCTCTAACATATGGACTTTGTGGGCACACTCAACATCCAAGCCATAACATGCTACTCCTCTTTTTTTTTTTTTTTTTGCACAAAGTATTGCAACCTAGCCTAAATTGACTTCTCACTTGCCCTTCTTTACCTCCCCAGTACTAGGATGGCCGGTGTGTGCAACCTACCAAGCTTCTATCACCTCTTAGTAAGAAGAAATTTTAAAAGCTACTATAAAGTAGTACTACCTTGTAATGAAGGCAGCATGTTAATGAGGAATTCTAATTGAAGCAGAATTGGTCCTAGATGCTTCAACTACAATCTCTATATCATGTAAAAAGTCATTTGTGGGGCTGGAGGGATGGCTTAGCAGTTAAAGTTCTTGTCCAAAAAGCCAAAGGGGCCAGGTTCAAGTCCCCAGGACCCACGTAAGCCAGATGCACAAGGTGGTACATACACTTGGAGTTTGTTTGCAGTGGTTGGATGCCCTGGTGCACCCATTCTCTTGCTTTCTCTCTCTCTCTCAAATAAATAAAACGAAATGAAATAAAAAATATTTTAAAATCATTTTTCTATTCTCACATTCTAGATAAGTTGCTAACCCTGAGGTATGTGTTCTTTCTGGAAATTACCAAATTGAACACAAAATATGCCTCTCTCAGTCAGCTTCATGTTGCTTGGACAAACTTCCAAAACCAGGCACAATTATGGAGGAAGGGATTTGTTGAAACTTTGAGATGTTAAAGCTGAGCCCATTTTTACAACCTTCCCTTTCTACTTCCTCCATGCATATTTGAGGATGTGATACTGGCTTCCTGCTCCTGCCATGCTTTCCCAGACATGATGGACTCTACTCCTTTGAACTATAAGCCTAATTAAATATTTTTCCTTCTGTATGTTTCCTCTTGTGCATCTGGCTAACGTGGGTCCTGGGGAATCGAGCCTCGAACCCATGTCCTTAGGCTTCACAGGCAAGCGCTTAACCACTAAGCCATTACTCCAGCCCCAGAAAGACTATCTTAAAAGAGCAAATTTGTCTATTCCAGTATTAGAAATGTCTTCTAAAAGTATGAATTAAACATTTGTCCACTTAACTTTTTTTTTCTAGGTAGGGTTTCACTCTAGCTCAGGCTGACCTGGAATTCACTGTGTAGTCTCAGTGTGGCCTCGAACCCCTGGCAATCCTCCTACCTCCGCCTCCTGAGTACTGGGATTAAAGGTGTGTATCACCACACCTGGCTTGTCCATTTAATTTTTAATTCAAAACCAGAAACTAAGAAGGGGAGAGTAAAAAAAAAAAAATAACTGGAGCAAAATGTGTCGTCATGAAAGAATTTATTTTCTTGGCTAGATTATTGAGGGGAATTATTATGATCTTCAGATTACTATACTCCCCAATATGAACTAACCTCACTTCCCCAAAAGCAATGACCATGAATAATTCATCAATGGAGTTCCCTGAAGCCTTAGTTTAGATTGGCTTAGTACTTGCCAAAGCTATTTGATATACATCTTGTTTTGTCTGGAGAATAGCTTAGAAAGACAGCTCAACAGTGTTTGTTGTCAGGCATTATATTGAATAAGAACTTGCTCAAACAATGTAATTCTAGGCTCTATACTTTAAATATTTTACTTGCTACATAAGTCAAATTTTCCCCACAGATCAGCTAGCTTTTTACTACTGTTGAAGGATAGGAAAAGGCTTCCATTGCTAGTTGTAAGACTGAACTATTTCTTTACTATAAGAACAGACACCTCATTAAGTAGAAATTGATGAAGGTCATAAAGGAGATTTATACTTGCTTCCTCTTTTTATCCACAAGAATTCTGGGCAAGCTGCATGCTTCAGCAGACCTTCCTTGTCTATAGAGTTACCAACAATGAGAAAAACAATTGAAATGATCCAAAGGAGTGAAACTCAAATGTCTATGCACAGTCTGTGCTGGATCAGTGGTCTCATAGCCACAGGAGAAGTTATTTGGAAAGGAACCAGCAAAATTGCATTCCGCTGCCTTAAGCTAATCATTCAATTACTAAGGCCAATTACAAGAAAAGGCCACACATGGTGTAATGATTTGACAGCAAAATGCCACTTCCTCCCTAGGCTGTTGTGTTTGACCACTTAATCCCCAGTTGGTGTCACTGTTTGGGAATGTTGTGGAACCTTTAAGAGGTGGGGCTTTGCTGAAGGAAGTATGTCATTGAGAGCAGACCTTGAGGTGTTAGAAGAGCACAGTACCATTGGCTTTCTCTGCTTCCTGCTTGTTGATGCAAAGATCTGATACAAACTTCCTACTTAGGCCCACCATGCTTTCCCTGCCATGATGAAACTTCCCCTTGAAAGTGAAAGCTGAAATAAACACTTTCCTTCCATGAACTGCTTCTGGCTAGGTATTTTTTTCAGCACTGAGAAAGTAATTGATACATTTGAGAAATAATGTTCCAGTAGATTTCATACAGTGGTCAGATTATGCTGCTTTATTTTAAAAAAAATTCCAGTGTCAAACTCAAGTTAAACTTCCTTGTGTATTAAAATGTCATAAAATGACATCTAAATAGGCATAGTGAAGAGGACCATATGAAAACATGATGACTGAATGGTGAATATATGTATCAGAGATAGGAAGTAAAATATAATAATATGGTTTTATTTATTTGTTTCAGGGTAGGGTCTCACTCTAGGAACTCACTCTATAGTCCTAGGTTGGCCTTAAACTCATAGTAATTCTCCTACCTCTGCCTACCAAGTGCTAGGATTAAAGACATGCCCTACCATGCCTGGCTTATAATATGGTACATTTTGAGGGGGAGGAGAGGCTCAAGGTAGGGTCTCACTTTAGTCCAAGCTGACTGGAATTCACTGTGCAGTCTCAGGGTGGCTTTACACTCATGATGATCCTCCTATGCCTGCCTCCTGAGTGCTGGGATTAAACATGTGCACCACCAGGCCCACCATAATATGATATTTTTGACGGTATCTTGGAATAGAAAAAGACATTAGATAAAAACTAAGAAATTTGCTGAGCATGGTGGCACGCACCTTTAATCCCAGCATTTAGGAGGCAAAGGTAGGGGGATCACTATGAGTTCAAGGCCATCCTGAGACCACATAGTGAACTTCAGGTCAGTCTGGACTAGAATGAAACCCTACCTCGAAAAACTAAACAAACAAACAAACAAAAAACCCAAAAAACAAAAACTAAGAGGAAATTTGAATACAGTATAAAATTTCTTCAATGATAAAGTATATATATTGGTTCATAAATTATAACAAATACATCATACTTTCCTATGATGTTAATAATACAGGAAACTGGGTGTGGCTGGGAGGTAAGACTACAATATTTGCAAATATTCTATAAATCAAAAACTGTTTTGAAATAAGAAGATATTTTTTTCAGAAAGCAGTTGTATATGTATAGTAGCATACAAATTACAAAGTATCTAAACCAATGTTATCCTTTTTTCATTTTGCAAAGCTTATAAAATATACAGAACTGTTACACATATGAGAAAACTAATGATCAGAGAAATAAAAGGCTTTGCCTGGTCCCATAGTGAGTAAATTGTAGAGCAGACTTTGTCAAGATTTCTCAAAACTCAATGTAATATCCCCATTATTAATATGTTCTAATTATTTTGACATTTTCATATACATAACTATTACCTTTGGATAATATGTACATATCCCACATTGTTCTCCTTCTCAGTATACTCCTTCTTCTCATCACATAAAGTGGCTCTGCTATGAAATAGAATGCCTCCCCCTCTTTGGCAACCTTATCTGCCATTATGTCATTAGGTCGGGGAGTGGCCTTCCAAGTTTCTCTCCTATCTATACCAAAATGTTGATTGGTGTCATAATACTCAGATTTTGTGCAGGTAACCACAGCTGCTATAATTTCATAAGTGGTGGTGTTACAGCAATTAGGGGAGACATAGACCAGAGGAATTCTCCCAGGCTCACATGTAGCAGCAAGACTCATATTTTCCTGTTATTAGCATATTAAGTAAATCTGGCATATTTAATTCAATTAATAAATTAATATTCATATATAATTATTTACTAAGGTTTACTTTTAATTTTATTTATTTTCAAGGAGGGGGGGAAGGGAGGGAGAGAGAGTAGAGACACACAGAAAGAATGGCCACTCCATGGCCTCTAGCCACTGAAAACGAACTCCAGACACATGTGCCCCTTTTGCATCTGGCTTACGTGGGTTCTAGAGAATTGAACTTGGGTCCTTTGGCTTCACAGGGAAATGACTTAACCACTTAGCCTCCTCTCCAGCCCTAAGGTTTACTTTTTAATTAATGAATTGATTTTCTTTTTTTTTTTTACGAAGGTTGTAGCCTTCCCTCTTCCCTTGTCCCACTTTCCCTTAGGGTTCTCCTCAGTGAAATCCTAGGTATTCACTGCTGGGTAATTAAGGTTTCAGTCAGCCTCTGAGTGTGCAAGGGGTGTTATGCATCAGGATATTTCTATCATCCTGTGGCTTTTATAATCTTCTTGCCCTTTTTCTGCAGTGGTTCCTGAGATTTGGCAGTTCTGTTAGCAAGTCTGTGTTTAGTGTTGACATATCTGTAGCCTCTGGATTTCTGATTTGATGTGCTTTAATTGGCCATATTATCTGTTGCCACTCCCCTGGAGTTTGTTGTCAGGCTAGCAGTAGAAGCTACATTCCTATTTACTGCTTCCTCTGTAATTTCTCATGACCCCCTGCAGATATGTAGAGGTGGCATGTCTTATGGTAGACAGTTGGCTATCTTCTCTTAACAGATTTATGGATCTTGGATCTCCTGAGTTTTTTATAGATTTATTTTTATTTACTTATTAGAGATGGAGAGGGAGTGTGTGGCAAAGAGAGAGAGAGAGAAAGAGAGAGAGAGAGAGAGAAAATGGGCACTCCGGGGCCTCTAGTTGCAAACAAACACCAGACACATGAGCACCATGTGCATCTCTGATTTATGTGGGACCTGGAGAATCAAAGAATCGAACCTGGGTCCTTAGCCTTGGCAGGCATGTATCTTAACCATTAATCCATTTCTCTAGCCCCTCCTGAGTTTTCCTTGTAAATTCTACTTTTTTTGTGTGATGGTTTGAATCAGATATCCCCCATAAATTCATGTGTTTTGAATGTTTGATCCCTAGTTGGTGGCAGTTTGGATTGTAGAGGTTTGTTGTATGACATGTGTTCATGGGGTGGGCTTTGGGATATTGTAGCCAGCTTCCCATTGCCAGAGCTCTATTCACTCTTTCACTGCTGTTTTCCACTTGCTCCAATAAGAAGTGTTGTCCAGAATCTGCTCATGCCATGCTTTCTCCTGCCATCATGAAGCTTCCCTTCAATGCAATAAACCAAAATATACCCTTTCTTCCAACCAGCTGTTTTTAGCAGCGTGTTTTGTCCCAGCAATGTGAAGAAGATAACTACAATTTGATTCAGACTTTTATCTTGTTTACCTGATATCATTTTTCTCTTCCAGGATCTTATTCAGAATGCTACAGCAAATTGAGTCATAATGTCTGTTGTAACCTCATTTTAACTTGATTACATCTCTAAAGATGTAATTTACAATTAAGGTCATATTCATAAGTTCTGGTTGGGCATTTATTTTGGGGACAATGTTCACTCCATTACAAAGTCTGTTTTGTCTGATAATCAAATAGCCATGCTAGCTCACTTTTCACTCTATTTGTTACTTTTCCAATCTATTTGTGCCTATGACTCTTAGAAGTGTCTATTAAAGATAAATCTAGTCATGTTTTGTTATCCATTCTGTCAATCTCAGCCATTTGATTGAATATCTTTATGAGTTGCAGGCATATTTAGTACGGATACATCACGAATTGGTACCATCCTTTCCCTCATCTCTGCCCCCTTTCCAAAGGGGACCCTTCTTATTGGGGTTTCAGGTTATCCCCTTGGGGGATTGTGGATAGTGCATTGTGGGAGCAGCAGTCAGTTATTGGGGAGAGGCAGTGCCTTTTGGCATAATGTCCCAACTTGTGGCTCTAATAATCTTTCTGTCCCCTCTTCCGAAAAATTCCCTGAGCCATGTTGAATGTGTTTTAAACCTACTTCAGTGATGGGTTCTTAGGAACCTCTGGGTCTCTGGTTTGGTAGGTATTGAGTGTCCCCAGCGTTTATCTCCTTCACTCTGACACTGATTATCAGGTTCACCATGAAAGCAGCTCTGTTGTTCATCTCCCCAATTCCTCTGTGGTTTCAGCTGGTGTTTGGCTGAAGTGGGTTGTATAGTTTAAATCCTTGGGTCTCACTCCTGTCTGTAGAAGAAAAGCAGATTCTCCAATGGAAAGTGAAGTCAGCACAAGTTAAATGGGATAAGTGTTATTAATTTAGAGAGAATTTGATGCATGTAGTCTCTCTTTTATACCAGGATTAGTAGGAGCTTGACATTGGAGAGAAAATTATCACCTGTATAGGATGCTGATCTGTTTCCCTGTCTTATTTTTTTCCCTCTCTCTATTCCTCAATTATTGTCTATTCAGAGTGCACACAAAAATCATATCCTTGAATGCCATTTTAATTCACTTGCTCCTTTGGCTATAATTTATTTTAGTTATTTTCTTCATGATGATCAAGCAAGGTGTTGGGAAAATTTAATGTCTAGTATGAGTTTGGGGATTGTTAGGTGACCTTATCATGTTCCCATAAAGTTAGAAAACTACTAACACAAATCATGAATTGGTGAAAATCAGAGTTGATTTTTAACTAAACATAATGTTAGGCACATCCCTGCAACATTATTAACACATATGTTCTGGAGGACAGTTGAAAACTGAGATATTATACTTACATTTGCAAAGCTACTGTGTAATACACCACTGCATATTACCTTGATCACTCAGCCGTCTCATCTCAGTTTCCTATTAGAACTTGTCTGAACTGTGTAAGGTGAAGTCTATTTTGTCTAAATATAGAAGCTATGATATTTTTAAGTTTTCCACAGCCCACTGATCAAAGGTAAACAGAATTTTCTCAGGTCGTGAGCAGTCTTTTATACTTGGGTCCTAATAAATAATGTTTCATAGTCTTTTTATATTAAAAAAAATAAGCCCAAACAGAGATGTTTTTAGCATATTTCATGTAAATAACTCCTTCTACTTTAGCTTCTACATTTCTCACATTAAAGGTTCAATTTAATTCATAGGCTGACCATTGGGGAGGCAGATACTATGTCACCCCCAGCTTTCATCACTGTCTTCATCACCTCCACCCATCACAAGTCAGTTTCCCCAACTTCAGAGCCTTCTGCTCTATTATATTGAAAAATAAAATTTCCCTTGCAAAATTAGTAGAACAAAGAGATAAGAGGCTAGAAAAAAATCTTCTCAACTATGTCTGATTTTTTTTTATTTGACGTTAGTCCTAAAATACTTCACATGAACAGAGGCCCAACATAATCTACCTTGAATATGACAAACATATTACCTGATTATTCTGGAAAGGTGACAGGACAGGGATTCATGAGATGGCAATGGAAGGGGATTAAGATCAAAATATATTATATACATGCATAAAATCTGTCAATAAATAAAAATGCAATAATTTATTTTTCTGCTATAACCATCTTAAATCTCTCCAGACCCATCTAACTCAGAACAAGAGATAAATCAGTAAAAACAAAAATATCATACTAATATGCTAGAAAGTACTCTTGTTCTTTTTTTTTTTTAAATTTTTTTTTTTTTTTATTTGAGAGTGACAGACACAGAGAGAAAGACAGATAGAGGGAGAGAGAGAGAATGGGCGCGCCAGGGCTTCCAGCCTCTGCAAACGAACTCCAGACGCGTGCGCCCCCTTGTGCATCTGGCTAACGTGGGACCTGGGGAACCAAGCCTCGAACCGGGGTTCTTAGGCTTCACAGGCAAGCGCTCAACCGCCAAGCCATCTCTCCAGCCCAACTCTTGTTCTTATAGTAGTGCATGATTCAATATCACAATATTTTATCTACATTCTGTATAATGATCCTACTTTATCCTTTCAGGTCACAATACATTTTACATGCTATACTTTCCAAATCAAAATCTAATGTCTGTTGCCTTTCTTCTTTCTGTCCCAGAATCCTCTACACTGTTATTTCAATGGTGATGCTTTTATCACACCAGTCACTTAATTCGAGAGCCAAATCTCCTTGAATGGTTCCATTTGCATCAGTCTCAAGTTCAAGCATCACTTATGCTTATGAACACTAAATCTGCAGCTCAAATTTTTATTCTGTATTTCAGACTGGCTCCTAAACAACTTTGAAAGTACATCAAGATCCTCACATACATCTTTAAAACTAGCCACTGATGTTTTTCACCCACCATAGTAAACAATTTTAAGTTTTCAAACCACATGCACATATTTGCAAGAGCTTTCAACTCTGGGAGTCTTAACCCTGTGACTATACACTCTTACCTTCTAACTCCATTGTACCCCTTACAGCAAATGTTGGCTAATCAATAACATTCTCTACAACATAATCAGTTTTGTGCCCAATACTTCAAACTGATTATCTCACTTAATTTTATTTTTAACATTTTATTTATTTATTGGAGGGGGGAGAGTGAGGATGATGCAGATAGAATGGGCATGGCAGGGCCTCCAGCCACTGCAAACAAACTCGAGATGCATGTGCCACCTTATGCATCTGGCTTATTTCGGTTCTGGAGAATTGAACTTGGGTCTTTTGGCTTTGCAGGCAGGCAAGCGCCTTAACCTCTAAGCCATCTCTCCAGCTCTCACATATGAAGAGATTAATAATAAGAAAGGATATGTACTTTTTCTCATATCTTGCAGCAAGTAAAACAAGGAATGAAGATCTAACATACAGGCAGATGCCACAGCCACAGTACTCAATCCCAATAGTATACTTTCTCACCTTTACATTGTACATTTAAGAAGCCAGCTGCAGTGAGATATGCCTGTGGTCTCAGCTATTCCAGGTAATCATGCTAAGACTGAGTATATAATTGTAGTGTTTAGTCAATGAATGGCTTTGTCAATGTGTGTTCTAAACAATTGTACTCAAGCTACCATACAGGTGACTTGAATAACAACAAAAAAATAAAATCAAAGTTGAGCATAGGGTCTGACACCTATGATCCCAGTGCTTGGAAGGCTGAAGTAGGGGTATCACAATACATTCCAGGACAGTCTGGGCTACCAAATTAGCTTCAGATCAGCATGAAAAGAGTAGGACAAACAACAACAACAAAACATAATCTTTAAGCTACAAATTGTTTATGCTTTTTTTTTAAATCTTGAGAGTTTTGATGCTTTATGTTATTGAAATGTATTATTTATATTTTGCAATATTGTCATGATTGTGAAGCAGCATTAGTCAGAGAATAAAAGTAACTAAGACATAGCCAAAGATTAGTTTAACAAAAATATCTGAAAAATATCCCAGTAAGTACTAGCCAAAAGAGCCAATCTTCAGATTAGAAGTATCATACAGCTTTACTTAGAGTTCATGGATTGAAAGTCATATATTGCTAACTCCCAAGGGAAATCAGATTTAAAGCAAAGTTTATGCAATGACTTTTTTCTTTTTTTCTTTTTTGGGTTTTTGAGGTCTCACTCTAGTTCAGGCTGACCTAGAATTCACTATGTAGTCTCAAGGTGACCTCAAACTCATGGCAATCCACCTACCTCTGTCTTCCAAGCGCTAAAATTAAAGGTTGCACCGCCACACCCTGCTGGACTTTATTTCTAACTACAAGGTGCTATTGCTACCTTTATTTTCACCTGGTTTCATCTTATCCTTTACATTTTTACGTTTTTTATACAAAATACTTATCTAAAGAATTTTTTAGGAAAGTGTAGAAAAGTCTAAGTACATAGTAAGTACTCTTTAATTTATCTTAAGAAGCATGAGTGTTTGATTCCCAAAGCTCAGCTTTGATATTTTTAGATCAAATTTTAAACATACCTGAGCTTGTAGCAGTAGTGCTTTAGATTGAGTATCGAAACACACTGTTTGGTTTTTTTTTGTCTTTAGTATGAAAAGTAGTATTAAAGTATAAAGGAAGCAAACAAGCTGAGGAAGCAATTTTCCCATGAGTTCCAATATTTTCCATTTCCCTCATGCAGAGCATTTTAAATACCTGATCAGAAATTTAATGTAGCACAAATTCTCCCCATCTTTTAAAAGAAGTAGCACACAAGCATTAACAACAGAATTAATATTCTTGGGCTTTGCTCAATGCCCAGTAAGTTGTTTCGCTGCTTTTGAAGTATATGCAAAACAACAACAACAACAAAAAAAAACAAAAAAAAAACAAACCCTTGAGTGGCAACTGGAGGTCACTGCCACCATCATCATGAATCTTCTTCTTGCCAAAGGTTTGTGCTGTCTTTTGCTTATTTCATGTCAAAGTGGCAGCTGCTCTGTGAAATTTGTCAACTGAAAACCAAAACCATGTCACAAGACAGCTGGAGGAGATGTAGACTTGCACTGGCTGTGAGCCCAAGGAGATGAGAACTCTGGCTTTGATGTTTCAGCTTTACGTGAATGGCAGAGTGATCACAGGCTGTAGCACAGAAGTTCTTGGAACACTAGGATTCTGCAGAGCAGTATTTTTTTTTTAATTCAGAGTTCTGACATAAGGGTGGAACAATTAATATTTTTGCCAAGTACAAATGGTTCTTGTCTTATTATTTGACTTGAATTTTTACTTTTGGTATAACAGTCAATAAATTACTTGAAATATTCAACATTTTCTTATTAAGTAGGCTTTGATTTATTTTATTTTACTCAATTACAGCCTAATATAAGTGTTCTGAGAACATTTAAGGTAGGCTAGGCTAAGCCATGATGTTTGGGAAATTAAGTGTAATAAATATGATGTTTTCAACTTAACGTTATCAGGAATTATCTCCCCACTCACACACATTGTGCAAAATGTGGCACATAAGTCTAGTGTTCATTTGCAGTGACAAGAGACTATGGTACCTTAATACACTTCACACATACACACACACAAATATATTAAATTGAAATTATTATAACATCTGTATAGAAAACTTAAACCTTCCATAAACATTTAAATCATCCATGAATCCGAAATGCTATTTCTTTTTTTTATTTTTGGTTTGCTTGCTTGTTTGCTTTTGTTTGTGAGATGGGGATCTACTTAAGTATATCAAGCTTAACATGTAATGTTCCTTGTGTGCCTTTCCAGTTGGAGTTATAGGTATGGGCTACTGGATCCATTTGTATCATTCCTGATGAGAATGTGTTTTAACCCAAAAATATAGAAAGAAAATAATTAGTACATAAAGTACAGTCATTCATAAGAAATGACAATTAACAATCATATCATGTTATTTTCTCACTTTTCCGACTGTTGAAAAATACAATCAACTACCAGGAGACTTCTCTACAAATATTAACTTCTGTCACTATGAGGGAAATATGGCTTCAATGGGAAAGCTTGTTTAACTCACCAAAATGAATATTTCAGGGAATCAGAGGAGAATTCTATGTTAAACTTGTACATGTTTATGTAGAATTTTCTTATTAATTACAAGGAGATATACAAATAGAAAATTTTATTCATGAAGAGCTGGGTACATGAAATTTAGTACCTCACTTAATTCTCACAACTGTGTGAAAAACCAATATTAGTCACTGCATTGTGCTTGAGAAAACTGAGTCATAAAGAGATTTGAGGCACAGAGAGTCTGAGTAACTTGTCTAAGGGCCTAAGGTTACATGATCAGCAAATGACCATGAAATATTTGAAGACAAGGAACATGAACATAGAGTCCATACTGTTAACCAAAACCCTATAACCTTGGAATCAAATAGTTCATTTGCTTCGCTTTCAGCAATGAAAACTCCAGACAAAACATACTTAAAGAGCTTTGAATGGTTAATGGTAATCCAAATTGTTAAGTTTGGATTCTGACAACATTCAAGAAAATGCTAAGAAAAGAGGAGGGCCTGGGTTCCACCTCCAGCATAGTATATATATATATATATATATAAAAAAACAAAAAACAGCATAGATGCCTACCTCTCTAGTGACTTTAAAAATGGATTCAAGTGGGTCAGGAATATAAGAGTGGTTGACTTGTTTCTCTTTCATTGGACAGAAGAATGACTGATGTAATTTAAATCATAATCATGGCACAGCAGAGAGTCATCTTCCATTTTGAAACAACAAAGCCATCCCCCCACCCTTAAGTGATGCATGTTGAATATCCTCAGTGTCTGTCTTCCTCATACTTGCTCTGATTCTCAGGCTTGCCATGTAAATAGCATTCTTGTTCTTCTCCCCAATTCCTCTGTGTTTTCACCTGATCCCTAGCTACTGTGCTTGGGGTGGTTCACCTGTTTACATAGGGTCAGCTATCCTTGTCCTGTTGATAGATTTTGGTTGTCCTTGGTTCTCAGTACTAAAGTATACTTAAAGCACACCCACCATGGCCCAGGAAATTTTGTGGAAGAGAGGGAAGAAAGAATGTAAGAGCCCCAGAGTGGGGGGAATATCCAGAGGCATTGCACTCCCCCAACACACACACACACACACACAGTGACTGACCATTGCTCTCACAATTCATAACCCACAACTCCATGGTGAATACCAGAAATCCCACTACTCAGTGAAATAGGGGAAGGGAGAAGAGGAATGATGGTACCAACACTTGGGGTATCCATGGAAAGTTGCAACTTAATATAAAAAGTAAAGAAAACAGCTTTGCTTTGTGCAAGCACATGGCTGCTGATTTGGGGCCAGTCATTAAAAAAGTAAATGACATCAGGTCTCTGCTCTTAACAGACATAGATGGAGATAAAAAATATACTGTGGATTCTGAAACTGATTCCTTTATGGGCATTATATTATATTCCTGACTCCATGCCACATTTGCTGTACCAAAAGCTCCAGGAGTGCTGCCCAGGGGTGATTGTAAGGACCCCTTTCTCTAGGTGATATTTGTATATCCGGTGTAACAAAGTAGTAGCCCTTTTTTGTAGTGACTGAAACTTTGTCAATAGCAACTCTTCTCTTTTCTAGAGACCATGTGTTTCCTCAAATTTCTGTTTTAAGTGTATTCTCTGCTATTACAGCAGAAAACCAAGAATACAAAGACCGATCACCTTCAATGCTGTGCCAGGAAACATGAATATTGTTTTCTAAATGAGCAGTACTGGCTCAGCAGTACAAGATTTCCTAACATCATGCATGAGTTCCTGGGATAAATCCCTATGAATACAAAATAAATAAATAAATAAATAAACAAATAAGCCTTTCCTAAATATGATGGTAATTTAAAAGTCCAAAGGTAAAAGGTACATATCATATTAGATATGGGTATTTTGGGTATTAAATTATATAATTTAACTGCTTTGCATATGATGAACACATATCAATTGCTCAATATAGAATAGTTATAATTATCCTTTAGACAGTGGTGAGGTTTCAGAGGTCAAAATCAGGGTCCAGTATTAGGAGAAAGAAAATTTACATGAGTGGGCAAAGCTCAATATAACCAGAGTAAGTTTAAAACCAAGAGTGCTTTTATTTTCAAGTATACGCCTTAAGAGTACACACCCTAATTTGAATAATTATATTACCCAAGTCATGATTGGAACTAATCATTTAATATTTTCCTTAGAACATATTAATTGAAAGCACAATTAAAGGAATTTTTCAGATAACCACATTTTTTTTTTCTATCAACCAGCCTGAATAGTCAGTTATAATCAGCCCTGGCCACAAGTTGTTTTTGAAAGATTTCCTAACTCTGAAGACAGTGTTTTCCCACTTGAAGATTATTTAAAAATTTTAAAACTCGAAGTCAATTGCCACCCCCTCATTATTACATTTTTCTGCCAAATTTCAAAGCATTGTTAGGTGAATTCGCTTTCAAAGAAGTTCCTCTATTCATTTTGACATATGTTAAGAATAAGCAATTTGGTAGAGGAAAACAAAAGAGTACATGATGTGATCTGCTTCATAGCCAAGATATCTTGCATATCTCTGAGGACAGTTGTTACTCTGCTAATGCGAAATATACTAATTTACTATTAGATGCTTAGAAAGGGCAAAAAGTACCAAATGAAACAATAAAAAAGAATATACAGCACATGTATAGAAAATAACAATTGATTCAGTTTGAGTAAAACAATATGTCTCTTCTGAACATATTGTGCTGAAGTCATATTATGGAAGGCTTTGAATGGAAGGCTGTGCGATTATATCTGATTTACTAAGAAATGCGGCACTTAAATATTTTGTGCAGATAATAACATTATGTAATGAATCTTTAGAAAACTTAACCTGATACACATGCCCTTTACCACTGAACCACACCCATAGTTCTGGAACCTTTTTATTAGATATACTAGAAAAGAGAGAGTTTATTTTTTCCCATTGATATCCATGCTTACTGCGATACTAATCACAAGAGCCAACACATGGAAGCAATGTAATTATCTATAAGCAGATGAATGGTTAAAGATCATGTGAATATGCGTACCACAGAATATTATTCAGCATTAGAAAGAAGAAAATCCTGTCACATGCTACAACATGGATGACCCGTGAGGATATATAATGTAAGTGAAACAAATCAGTCACCAAAGGATGAATACTACCTGACTATATTTATTTGCTGCACCAAAAATCTGTCAATCTCATAGAAGCAAAGCTTAGAATGGTAATTGTCACAAGATAAGGAAAGGCACAGTTTCTAACTAAAAGCAGAAACTATCAATTATGCAAAGTGAGTAAATTCTAGAGATATACTATACAACATTGTACCTGATATTTACAATATCATTTCTGTAACTGATATTTACAATATCAGTTCTGCGTAGTACACTTCAGCATTTGTTTTAAAAGGCTAGGTGTCACTTGAATCTGAAATGTCCTTACAGATATTTTTAGTTCTTGGTCACTAGTTTGTTGTACTATTTTGCATGTGTCTAACACTTTGGAAGTTAGGGATTGGGTGCCAGAAGTAGATCACAGTAGGTAGGACTTTGAAGGTTATATCTGCTCCTAGTGCTAGCTTCATGTTATGCTTCCTGTCCTATGTTATGCGAATAAGCTTTACTACATGCTTCTGCTGCATAGATGGACTCACTCATTCAGTGTGCTTTCCCTGTCATGATGAAAGAAATATTTCTGGGCTGTAGACATTCCTCAGAAGTTAAGGCACTTGTCTGCAAAGCCTAAGAATCCAGGATCAATTTCCAAGTAGCCACATAAGCCAGATGTGTATGGTGGAACACATGGAGTTTGCAGTGGCTACAGGCTCTGATGTACCCATTCTCTCTCTTTCTCTCCCCCTTTCTCTCTCTCTCTCTCTCCCTCTCCCCTTCTCTCAAATAACTAACTAAAAATAAAATATTTTTAAAAAAGAAGTACTTCTGACATCATGAGCTAATTAACCTTTCTTCCCTTAAATTGTTTCTGTCAAGTATCACAGTGGCACAAAAGTAACTAATGCAGGGAATTGTACTCGGAGTTGGGAAGTTGCTGTGACAAACATGATCATTTAGTTCTTTGGCTTCTAGAACTGTGGAAAAGCCTGGAGATAAGAGCTAGTGAAGCTTCAAAATGTTATAAGCTCCATTAGGTTGGCCAATGTTCTGGGAGTTCAGAATACCAGAATGCTGATAGAAATGCAGGTTCATGAGGTTGGAGATGGGAATAAGGACTGTATTTAGAATTGGCTTATAGGATATATTTTTTTACATTATTGCAATCTATATGGCTATGTTTTTGTCTATGTCCTGAAAATTTTTATGACGCTGAATTCAGAAGTAAAGACTAAATTATTTGGTTGAGGAAATTTTAAGATAGCATAACACTTAGAATCTGACATGTTATTATTCATTGTAATAGGTTTATATTGAAAATGGAGGGGGAAATGTACCATCTAACCAAAAAGTAGCATGACTACAGTTGTTGATAAAGCAATTATAGGTAAAGCATATATAATTGATAAACAGATTACCTCTATTAAACAGAAGCTGCACCCTTTGCATTGAGACAGTAAGAAAGATACCTAGAGGATGAGACCCCATCTTTCAATGATTACAGGGTGTGAACAATACAAACCCGTTAGAATTTTTTTCATCTAAAAAAGAGAAAAGGAGGCTGGAGAGATGGATTAGCGGTTAAGCACTTGCCTGTGAAGCCTGAGGACCCTGGTTCGAGGCTTGATTCCCCAGGACCCACATAAGCCAGATGCACAAGGGGGCGCACACGTCTGGAGTTTGTTTGCAGTCTGGATGCCCTGGCCTGCCCATTCTCTCTCTCTCTCTCTCTCTCTGCCTGCCTCTCTGTCTGTCACTCTCAAATAAATAAAAATATTTAAAAAAATAGAAAAGATAGAGTGACCGGAGACTATGTTCAGAAAGGATCACTAAGCAAAGTGATTTTCCATGTTCATCTACTGGGCATCAATAGGTCACTAAAGCAATATCCAAGGAGTCCAGTGAACATCTTAAGTTTGACAATAGAACTTGACTTCATCCATGTTGTGCTGGGTTTGCATGCATGTAGAACACAAGGGTTATAGTTTCATTATAGTGCATGCCAAGGTTCCAGAATCAGAAAAAAGCCTGTAAGTCCAGGAGATATATACCAGGCTTGTATTCCCTGCTGACAGTCCTTGACTGGGTGAGGATCAAGCTTAAGTTACAATGGTGACCTCAGGATATTTTGGAGATGACAGGAACATGGAACATCTGTCAAGCAAAGTTGTTGGCCTAGATTATAATCAACCAAAAAGAGTCTATATGGGCTACACAGAGCAGAGCCATAGAGCTACCCAAGCTCCTTCAAGCTCTCATCATACCATCATGTGCCTAGATATACTGGAGCTTCAGAATTTAATGTTTGACTACTGCATTACATTCTTACTTTAGTACAATCTTTTCTTGCTATCTTCCCATTCCTCCTTTTTGGAATCAGAATATTTATTCTGTGACATTGGATATCAAACCTATGTAACTTTTTAAATTTTTTAAATTTTTATTTTTGTAGTCAGTGAATACGGTCAAGTTGGTACCATTGTTAGCCTACTCTCTGTCCCACCCCCTCCACAGGGACCCTCCTTGTTGGGGAATATGGGTTGTGCATTGTAGAGTTAGCCTTTAGTTTTGGGTAGGAGGAAATGTCTGTGTGTCTTGGCCCAACGTGTGGCTCTCACATTCTTTCCGCCCCCTCTTCTGCAAATTTCCCTGAGCCATGTTGGGCTCCTAATAAGTCTGTTTCTGTGTTGAGATTGTGAGAGCCTCTGCATCTCTGGATATCTGGTTTGGTAGGGGTTGATTGTTCTCTGTGTCTCTTTCCTTCATCATTGTTCTTGTTTCCCAGCTCACCAAGAAAACATTATTCTTGAGTGTTTCCCCAGTTATTCTTAGTTTCAGCTAGGGCCCTTTTGAGGTATGAAGCAGTGGTTCTTTCCTTAGGATCCGTGTCTATTTGAAAAAGAGAAGCAGATTCTCCAATAGAGAGTAAAGTTAGCACCAAGTAAATGGGATAACCAGTATGTGATAACCAGTGTCAAACCCACATAACTTTTTTATTTTTCATGTGTGTGGTTTTTTTTTTACCATTTTTTAAATTAATTAGGAACATTACTATATGAACAAATCATGTTTTTGTCCCATTCCCGATGTGGTATTCAATTCTTTCCCCTCTTCCCTGCTCCTATTCCAATGAGGCTCCTCCTCAATGGGGTTGTTGGTATTTATCTTGGGGTTATGAGTGCATCAGCTTATAGGGGATCACAACTAAGAGTCTCAGGAAGGACTTGGGGCTTGTGAACTATTAAGATTAGGTTGGCTACTTCTGGCCATGATGGTAACTGCCTAGCTGAGCTGCAAATCCCCGGGGAAAAAAAGGCAAGACATTAAGGGTTCACTGGGGCTTTTAGGGGAGAGCAATCTCCAATAGATTGTCAGTAGGAGGGCATGGGGGTGGGGGGGGGAACAGGGAATTGTGGATCCCCTTGTGAGTGGGTAGGCCACCCCTCCCCCCAAATAGCCTCTGTGTCTGCCACTGCTGCTGCTGCATGCCAATCAATCCCTGTGTGTGGAAGTTTAGACTGCTCCACACCCTTGTCCACTTACTGCTCCTGCCACCATGCATTCAGCCACTCTGGCAATAACAGGTAATCCCTGATTCCCTTAGGAGCGGGTAGCCCACCCCTTCCCGTATCCACAGCACAGCTGCGTGCAGATTGATCCTGCATGTGAAAGTTTAGACTGCTCCGCCCACTCGCTCACTTACTGCTCCTGCCGCTGCATGTTCAGCAAGCCCAGTCCTACAGCAACTGCCACACAAGCTCAGACTGTGTCTCTTGCTTGCACCAGCTCAGGTGCCATCCCCTACCTTTCTGCCACGCTGGCCATCCGCCATTGTCCTGTGGTGGGGGAGTGTGGACTGCTTCCGGTCTGGTGTTCCCAGCCAGAGTTTGGGCTACTTCAGTGCTTGGTACCTCAGTGTCCCTCCTAGCTTAAATGCAGGCAGCTTTGACGCATTCATTAATGCTTGAGACTTCAGGCAACTTTGGCACCCATGGAGGCAGTAGATAGGCGGCTTTGGCAAGTGAGAGCCAAAGCCCAGGTTGCTTAGCAACTGCCCCAGGCTGCCTCAGATTCCCATTGCTCTTAAGCCCAGGCTGATCCACCCACCTACATGCCCATACACTGTCATGGGCAGACCACAGCACAAAAAAAAAACAAACAAAACAAAACAAAAAAAAAACATGAAAAATCAAATGCAAGAAAATCCAGTTAGAACACCCAGTCCTACAATGCATATATCTAAACAAAACATAGAAGAGCCATTAGGATCAGAACATCAAAGTGAAGCTATGAGCAATGCAACCCCCACCAAGCTACTGGTAGAACTTGCAGGAAAGCAACAAAGGACCGATAATTGTGTGGATGCGGCCATCACTAAACTAGAACTAATAGATAAGAAATTGGAAGGAGTCCAAAGAGAGTTAATAGATTTGAGGGAGAGTGAAAAAAAAAAGACCTTAAAAATCAGCTGGCCACACTAAATGAAGGCATAAAGAAATGCAAGGATGAATTCCAAGAATCATCAAGAAAATCAGAAAATGATGTGAAAAGGGAGCTTGACAGAGGGATGGGAATTATACATAGAAAAGTAGTAGAAAATGCGAACTTAATTGAACAAGTCCAAAACTCTACAGAAGCTCTCAAGAATAGAGTCAGCCAAGTGGAGGATAGAAACTCTGATCTGGAAGACAAGATGGAAGAAACAGGTCAAGAGTTCAAAAATTTCAGTAAGTTCAAAAGTTCCTGAGAACAGAACATGAGGGAATTGTGGGATACACTTAAACGTCCTAATATCAGGATCATTGGAATACCAGAAGGAGAAGAGTTTCAGACCAAAGGCATGGAGAGCTTATTTAACAAAATAATTGAAGAAAACTTCCCCAGTCTCTTAAAAGAAAGGCCCATCAAGATATAAGAAGCCAACAGAACTCCAAACAGATTGGACCAAAGGAAAAACTCTCCAAGACATATTGTCATTAAGACTCTAAACATTGACACCAAAGAGAAAATCCTAAAAGCAGCTAGGGAAAAACAACACACCACTTTCAAAGGTAACCCCATCAGAATTACTTCAAACTTCTCAATGGAAATCATGAAAGCTAGAAGGACCTGGAAAGATTAGGGTGGCTCTTGAAGTTAAGATTGAATGCATTTTATACTATGAGGTTGTCCATGAGCCCATGGGAGACAGACATAGAAAGTTATGGTTTGAATCTATACTGTCCCTCAGAGCCTCATGTTTTAAAAACTCATGTTCCTGCTTGTGGTGCTAATTCAGGGCCATGAAACCTTCAAAAGGTGAGACATAAATGACAGAAGTAGGTGATAGAGATGGACCTTTGAAGGTTAGATCTGCCCCAGGTTCCAACTTTAGACCTGGCTTCCCAGACCATTCCATGTGAAGTCTCCACTGCATGCTCCTGCCACCAGAGATGGAATCAATTTGACCATCATGCCTTCCTAACACACTGAACATGCTGGCATCACTATGAAACTGTGAGTCAAAATAAAACTGTCTTCTGTTAAGTTGTTTCTCTAACGTATTTTGTTCATAACAACAGAAATTAAGTTATACAGTGTCCACAAGCATAGTATAGGTGTCTGGGTCTGCTCAACATTGATTCTGCTGAGAACTGTACAAAAACCCTAATATGTCCACTTCCAGACTGATAACTGTGAATGTTGTGTTTAAGTCTACCTAGTCTATACAGCCCAGGGGAAGGTTTATAAGGTTGAACCACACTGTATAGCACTCCCCTGATTCATACTGATCAATATACTGATAGAGATTAGGAGGAGGTAATTTTATTTTTGGTTAGCTCACTAGGATACAGGTCCAGAAAGGACAAAATACCTATATGCCCTGGGAACAATTTGAGAGCTGAAGCCTAAGAAGCTCTGACTCAAAAAGTTGGCTGGTTCTTCCTCCTCCTTAGACATGTTGGATAGGCTTTTTTTTTTTTTTTTTTTTTCACCAGCAGGCTCTCTCTGAGTCAGTGTTTTTCTCTCCAATACACCAACCAATTAATGTCCTGTATAGACATTTAAGCTTAACCAGTATAATTCATGCCAGCTTGGTATCCAATTTCCATACAGGTAAAAAACCGACCCATCCTCAGTACATAAACACCCTGATCCAGAGTGCTTGAATGTAACCAGTCTTTGGTCTCCTCTTTATAGGAGTTTATCATGCAAGAATTCTGCTTGCTTTCCTCTCTGTTTTTCTTTCTATACAATAAAGGTTGCTTCCTCTATATAATAATAAGCTTTTTCTCTAAACTTGCTATCTCTATTTAATAGAATCTCCGTTTTAAAGTTTATTTCATTTATTTATTTATTTGAATGAGAAAGATGGAGAAAGAGAGAGAGAAAGGGGGGGAGGAGAGTGAGAATGGGTGTAACAGGGCCTCTAGCCACTGCAAATGTACTCTAGACACATGCACCATGCTTGTGCATCTAGCTTACATTGGTACTGGGGAATTGAACTTGGGTCCTTAGGCTTCGCATGCAGTGCCTTAACCACTAAGCAATCCATCCAGCCCAAGGTTCTCCTTTTAAATTCATCCTTCATCATGCATAAGATTCATTCTTCAAGTTCTCAAAATAAATATTCCAGAGCCACTGATTCATTAGAGCTTTGGCGACCATTGAGAGTCCAGTATCCTAGTTTCTGAATTGAGCCCACCTAAGATTCCAGATAAGGCTCAGTGGATATCAAAGAAACTCAATACAATACTAATGATTTGGGGAAAACCTGGTGTTAAATTGTCCTCTGGTGCTGAGATAATACCCACATAATAAAAGAAGACCCCTGATAAATCCAGGCTTAAGCTTCCACCTATTGCTGAAAGAGCCGATGTGTCTACTGGCTCTTAACATTAAAGTTGTCATCATTTCAACATAGCTTATTATAGTCAAGCTGTTTTTTCTAAGCTTCATGGTAAATACCAAACAAAAGCTCCATCTTGTATACCAAACTTGATAAACAAGGAAGAACACATCATCACCAGAGAAAAATCACAAAATAACAAAGGAAGTCTGAAAAAGTGATGGAAAAAGAAACTACTCCCCCCACCAAAAAAAAAAAAAAACCCTAGAAGACAATTGAACCACAACCGTAATGCATTCTATGAATTTTCCATTGATTTTTTGCATTGACAGTTCAAAAACATTCTTGATTTTTTAATACATCTTCACAGTTAAGAAAAAGTTTATATCTGAAGTGTGCTAGTGAAAGCCAAAAAAGATTTCTCTGCCAGTTTGACTAACTAAAATTAAACAAGTTAAATGTCCAGGCTTAGAACATGACTGAACTATTTTATTTTCTATCAAAAAATTTTAAATATTTTATTGATTTATTTGCAAGCAGAGATAGAGAGAGAGAAAGAGACAAAGAGAATGACAAGGGGTGCACCAGGCCCCCCAGCCACTGGAAAGGAACTCCAGATGCATGCACCACTTTGTGCATCTAGCTTTATGTAGGTACTGGGGAATCAAAACAGGTTGTTAGGCTTTTTAAAATCTTTTATTTTTTAATTATTTTATTTTTACTTATTTATTTATTAGAAGGGGGGGGGGGAGAATGGGCACACCAGGACGTAAGCCACTGCAAACGAACTCCAGATGCATGCACCGCCTTGTACATCTCGCTTACATGGGTCCTGGGGAATCAAACCAAGGTCCTTTGGCTTTGAGGGCAAATGCCTGAACTGCTAAGCCATCTCTCTAGCCCAGGCTTTGCAGGCAAATGCCTTAACTGCTGATATGCTTTGATCTTTATGTGAGAAATGTTTTAAAATTACTTATTTCTGTGTGCGGGTCAAAGGAGAATTTTGTGGTAACAAACATCAGACTTAGCTGGCCCTCAAGCTTTGGATTCTCCTGGATCTGCTTCCCATGATTGTAAGCATATTGGAATCATAGATGCATGTGACACTTTGTATCCAGCTTTGTGTGAGTACTGGGGAGTTGAACCCAAACTGCCAGTCTTTGAAATCAAGCACCTTTAATAGCTGAGCCCTCTCTCCAGCCCCTAGAAATGGCTCTTGAATCATACAAAGGGTAGGGTTTTTTTTTCTTTTTGGTTATTTTGAGGTAGGGTCTCACTCTAGCTCAGACTGACCTGGAATTCACTATGCAGTCTCATCGTGGCCTAGAAGTCATAGCGATCCTTCTACCTCTGGCTCCTGAGTGATGGGATTAAAGTAGTGTGCCACCATGCTTGACCAAGAGTTGTGAAAGCATTAATGTCCTTGAATTAAATTATCTCTGTTGGAAATATATTACTAAATAATCTTTATGTAGAGATTTTGCAAAAAAAAAAGCTGTGGAATGTAGTCTTATTATCTAACTTACATACCTAAGTTATACTCATAATTTAAGAAGTTCACTGAAAAATAATTTCTTGCATAGGAGAGTAACTAGCCAAGTTTACAGATACGTTGCATATGCCTAAGTGTTCAGCAACAGATAAATTGCATAGGCATAAGCTGCATTTGCATAAGTGTTCAGCACCCAAATTATCAGTTCAAACTTGTAAACAGTCTTCAATTAAGATTTAGAATGTTGGGTTGGAGAACATGGCTTAGCAGTTAAGGCCTGCAAAGCCAAAGGACCCTGGTTCCAATCCCCAGGTCCCACATAAGCCAGATGCACAAGGTGGCATGTGCATCTGGAGTTTGTTTGCATTGTCTGGAGGTCCTGGTGTGCCCATTCCCCCCAACCTCTCTCTCTCTCTCTCTCTCTCTCTCTCTCTCTCTCTCTCTCTCTCTCTCTCTCTCAAATTAATAAAATAAATTTACTAAAATGATTTAGAATGTTATACATTTTTTGCAATCTCCTTCTAGTTTCTAAAGAAAATATCTATGTCTTTGTTTTAAGTGCTGCTATTATAAAGCTACCATTTTTTAGTGATGATGATGATGATGATGATGATGATTAACAAGATGTTTCATATGGATACATCATGTGTTGATCCTCTTTTCCCCCATTCCATTGGGGGCACTTCTCAGTGGGGTGGCAGGTATTCTCCATGGGTTGTAGCTTATTCATTATGGGAGCAATAATTATTTTTGGAGGGGGGAATGCCTTTGGGCATGATGTCTCAACCAGTGGCTCTTACACTCTTTCCATCCCCTCTTCCACCAAATTCCCTGAGCTGTGGTGGGTGAGTTTTAAGTCTACTTAAGTGATGAGCTCTTAGCTTCTGGATCTCTAGTTTGGTAGGTGTTGAGTATCCTCAGGTGTTGAGTACCCTCAGGGTCTGTCTCCTTTACCCTGGCGCTGATTATCAGTTTAAGCATGGAAGCAGCACTTTTTCTCCTATTTCCCCCCTCTCTCAATTCTTCTCTCTTCTTTCTCCGCAACTTCTCTGTGTTTTAGCTGTGGCTGGGCTGAAGTGGGAGGGATAGTTTAATGCCTCTGGTGTCACTACCTTCTGAAAAAGAAAAAGAGATCCTCCAACAGATAGTGAAGTTTAAATGGGGTAGCATAATTTAAATGGGATAAGCATTATTAATTTAGGAAGAATCTGATATATGTCACCCCTATTTTAGCCAAAGTGTAGTGTGAGCTTGACACTGGAGAACATAATCTTTGTCTCCATAGGATTCTGATCTGGTTCCCAATTCCAGATATGGGTCCCTTTACACTGAGTGGATCCCTTAGCCAATCAGAAAGCTATTGGCTACCCACCAAAACTGTGTGCCACTATTGCACTGGCATTTACATAAGACTACCATTTTTAGTAATAGTTGAGCATCAACCCATGTGTCTTTTAGTACAATTCCACTGACATCTATAAAACTATAGAAAGATATTTGGATACATGGACAGTTGGGTGAATAGATAGAAATGATTTATTTTGAGGGAATAAGGGGGTATATGCAGTTTCAGATAATACATGTCCACTCCACACTCACTTAAATTACAGAAAACACGATGAAACTAAGTTTAAAGAGAGTGTGAGAGGAAGAAAAAGAGAAAGGCTAGCTAGATAAGGAGAGAGAAAGCAAGCAGACAACATAAGAGTATAGATGAGGAAGGGAAGAAAATATGAAATTTTTTAACAGTAATTTTTTTGTTTTGAATTTTTTGAGGTAGGGCCTCACTCTAGCCCAGGATGACTCACTATGTAGACTCAGGCTGTCCTCAAACTCACAACAATACTCCTACTTCTGTCTCCCAAGTGCTGGGATAAAAGGTATGTGCCACCACACTGGGGCAAAGAGTGAATGGGCATGCCAGGGTCGCCAGCCACTGCAAAGAATTGCAGATGCATGCACCCCTTTGTGCATGTGGCTTTGCATGGTATGGGTGAATCAAACTCAGGTCGTTAGGCTTTTGAGGCAAGTGCCTTAACCGCTGAGCCATCTCTCCAGCCTGACAGTAATTTTTAAATTGCCTGTTTCAATTGACTGTTTCTATTTACTCTCCTTACTTCATCTCTTCTCATGTGATTATGCACGTCATAATTTTTACCGTGCACTATAGAATTTATCTTATATTTTGAGAAATCAGGCCACATTTACAGTTTAAGTTTTATTTTAATTATATATTTTACAACTTCATACATGTACATAATATATTTGATCATATTAACTCCCATTGCCTTCTTATCTCATTACTTCTAAACCTCTTCTTCTCAACTATCTTTCTACTTCTTATTTTGTTTTATTTTGGTTTTGCTCTTATTTTGTGACTAAGCTAAATTAGGGTGGCTTGCAACAGCATGGGTGGGAGGTTATTTACTGGGGTATGGGTAACTTAGCCGTGGCCAAACCACTAAAAATAGCTACATGACTCCCCTTTCCATCATTTATTTTTAATTAATAGATCTGTAAAAAGCTGGATTAAATATGCCTGACTAATCCTTTCTAGATTCTGGAGGGTTTGTTTCTTTAACTGATTGCATTCCATACTTAGTTAACCATTTCAATAATTTTCTCTCCAGGGGCTTTTAGACATTTTATTATTTTTATTTATTGTTGGTGAGAATATCTATTTGTAATTTTCAAGCATAAACAGGATCTACAGTGGTTATAGAATTCTTGATTTAAATTTTTTCCCTCAAAATGGGTAGACATTGTTTCATTTAGTCTTATAGTGTTACAAGTGTGTGAAATAAGCCTGATGTTTTCTCTTATTTGTGATTAGGGGCTTGAGGAGCTTGTAAATTAAGTAGATTGACTATGCAATATGAGGCACTAACTATTTTATGTCGGATTTTCTGGACACATGGGTTGTCTTTTAGTGTTTCGGGAAACTGTAGATTTCAAATATATCAGCTGCATTTGTGAGAGGGTCTAATTTAAAGGCATGAATTATCTTCATGCTGAATTTCTCTTTTTAAATCTCATTTCCAAATTTACTTGCTTTTCTTTAATCCTTTTAATATATTCATTTTTAAAAGTCAGCACTCACAATGTAACCCTCAGCATTTCCCTCTATATCACTTAATATGATTTTCAGTCCAGTCAATTTTGCTTCTAATATTTCCAAATTATGTATTTTAATGAAATGATTGAATTTTAATTCTCAATTTTTGTTTATAAGACTTTAATAGTCATTTCAATTTTATAGAATTGTTTCATTTAATCTTTGAACTCATTTTTGTAACTCTTATTCTCATTGTTATTTTATAATATGACTAAATATTAGGAATTGTATTTGTTTAAGTCATGATTTAGTTTTCTTTTGTGATAGACATTTAACCTTTTCTTTTGTTTTCTTTTTATTCTGTTTTGACATGTTAGCAGCTGTTATGTTTGGTCTAGTTAAATGTGGGTGAAATTCTTACTTTCTTCCCCAATTTCTGAGATCAGTCAAGTTTTCTTTTAAAACTGACATTTTAGCTGCGCATATGTGAGCTATCCTTATGTACCTGTCTTTTATTGTCTGAAGTGTTTTTTTGCTTATATATGGAGACTATTGTATTAGCTGTTTTTTGTCCTGATTCTGTAGGTAATATTGTTCCTCATTTTGATTATATTTGTTGCTTATTTTATTAGATAAAGAATATTATGGCATTATGACCATGCTTTAGATGTTCTATCCATAAAGGCCTATACATACAGTGTGACAATGACTCTCCAGATATCATACATGAATTTTAATGATCATTATATTTCTGAGACAATTATTCTGTGTGATTTATGGCATTTAAAACATTTTTAATTTAAAGTTTCATTCTTGGCTGGGTATGGTAGTACACAACAGTAATCCCAACTGATGAAGGCTGGGGCAGGAAGATTGGAAGTTCAAGGTTAGTCTGGGCCAAGGAATGAGTCCCTTTATCAAAAATTAAAATGTAAACCAGGTATGGTGGCACATGCCTTTAATCCCAGCCCTTGCGTGGGAGAGGTAGGTGGATCACTATGAGTTTGAGGCCACCCTGAGACTACATATTCAGGTCAGCCTGAGATAGAATGAAAACCTACCTCAAAAAAAATGTATTTCATTAGTTATAGAAAGTATACCATACTGTGTTGGGATCATCTTTCAGTTTACTTTGGTCATTTTTCTTTCATTACTTTTGAAAAGTTGCAGTACAATTATTAGAAGTCACAATAAACATGTGGATTTCACATATATAAGTTAATCCTCTGATATTGTTGACTTCATAATAAAAACATAATTTATTTACAAAAGACCCACAATGCAATATCACATCACTTCAATAAAAATGGATACTATCAAAAAGACAAAATTTTTGGTAAGAATGTAATAAATATAGATGGCCTGTATGCTGATGGAGTGAATGTAAGCTAGCATGGTCAATCTGGAAAAGAATAAAGAGTAAGAAGGTACCTCAAAAGACAAAAAATGTAAATTCTTTATGAACCAGCAACCCCACTACTGGGCATATATCCAAAACAGAAAAAAGAAAGTAAATCAGTATGTTGAATATACATTTGCAGGGCTGTGTTTACTATAGCATTATTCACTGAAAGAAATGGAAACAATCTAAGTGCCCAATAGATGAATAGGAGGACAATGTGGCACATATACACAGTGGACTAATATTCAACCATAAAGAAGAATGAAATTATTTCATTTGCAACACAGATGGAGCTGGAGATAATTATGTTAAGTGAAACAAGTCATAGAAAGACAAGTACTACATAATATCACTCATATGTAGAATGTAAAATAGTTCAATTCATAGAAGTTGAGAGAAGAGTGGTTATCAGAAAATGAGAGGAATGATTGAATGATGGGTATCTCAATGGGTACTAAGTTACAATCATATAGAAGCAAAGAGTAAATTTACTATATATTGATAATAAATTACAATAATATATTGTATATTTCACAACAAGCTAGAAGAAAAGAGGTAGGTTGTTCTTACCATAAAGAGATGGCAAATGGCTGGGCATAGTGGCACATGCCTTTAATCCCAGCACTTTGGAGGCAGAAGCAGGAGTATCTGTGTGAGTTTGAGGCCAGCCTGATACTACATAGTGAATTACAGATCAGCCTGGGCCAGAGCAAGACCTTACCTTGAACTCTTCTGTTGCAGTCCGGTTCAAATTGCTGGTAGAAATCACCCAACCCAAAGCAGCTTCTGAGAAAAAGAGATTTATTTTGGCTTAAAGGCTCAAGGGGAAGCTCCACGATGGCAGGGGAAAACGATGGCATGAGCAGAGGGTGGACATCACCCCCTGGCCAACATAAGGTGGGACACAGCAACAGGAGGGTATGCCAAACACTGGCATGGGGAAACGCTATAAAGCCCATAAGCCCGCCCCCAACAATACACTCCCTCCAGGAGATATCAATTCCCAAATATCCATCAGCTGGGAATCTAGCATTCAGAACACTTAAGTTTATGGAGTCACCTGTATCACACCACCACACCTTCCAAAAAAGAAATGGCAAATATTTAAGAACATAGATATGTTTACCCAAATTTGAACATTACACAATGTATATAGATAACAAAACAGTACATGGCTCCCCATAAATATGTTTTATATAACTTAAAAATAAATTTACTTAGGTGTAGTGGCAGATACCTATGATCACAACACTAAGAAGGTAAACAGGAAGATCACTAGAAATGTGAAGGTAGTCGGGTCTACATAGCAATTTCCAGGCCAATCAGCACTCCATAGTAAGACCCTGTCTCAAAAGACCAAAACACTAAAAGATAATAACTAGTTGATTAAAATTTATAAAATAATAAATTAAATAAGAATATGGAAACCAGAACAATGATATAATTTCTAATATTTGAAAAGAACATGATGAGACTGTAACTTTTTTTTAAATTTAATTTATTTGTTTTCTTTTCAGTAAATACAGGCAGTTTGGTACCATTATTTAGGCTCATCTGTGATCTACCCCCTCCCATTAGACCATCCTTGTTAATGAAAATGGGTCGTGCATTGTGGAGTTAGCCCCCAGTTATTGATATGATAAATGTCTCTGCAAATCATGACCCAACATGTGACTCTGACATTCTTTCCGCCCCCTCTTCCGCAAAATTTCCCTGAGCCATGTTGGGTTCATTTTTGGTCTGCTGCAGTGCTGAGGTGTTGGGGGCCTCTGAGGCTCTGGCTCTCTGATTTGGTAGGAGTTGATTTTTCTCTGCGTTGATCTCCTTCCCCTTTTTGCTGGTATCCGGTTCACAGGAAAACATCACCCTTGCTTGTTTCGCCAATTGTCCTTAGTTTCAGTTGGGCCCCTTTTGAGGTATGTTGGGGCAGCTCTCTTCTTAGGATCTGCATCTATCTGGAAAAGAGAAGCAGATTCTCCAACGGAGAGTAAGTTAGCACCTGGAAAACTGAGATAACACTTACTTTTTTGATAGACAGTATGGTAGGTTTAGGCCCTCTTATACCCCGTGATTGATGGTAGCTTGATATTGTAGAGTGGGCTTGTGTTTGGGTATGGTTCTGACTTGTTTCCCAGCTCCAGCTATGGGTCTAGTACCACTGAGTGGATCAGTTAGCCAAATCAAGAGCAATTGATTCCTCACCATGGCTGTGTACCACTATTACACTTGTATGGGCATCACAACCGGTTATTTGTTGCTAATTATGTTAAACAATGTGTTGCTTGGACAGATATTGGTCATTTCCCCCAGTCGCCTATGTAGAGCCTTCTGGCACTAGACACGCTGACTGTCTGGGGACTGACTCTCTCCTGGCTTCCGGCCATGTCATTCCATTTTACGTGTCAGCTGCGTATGGAGTCTTCAGTAATAGGGTCTTACCACTGGCCTTTGGTGGGTCATCAAGTACTCTGACAGAAGTCTGTCATTCTTTTGGGAAACCTTGTAGGTTTCTCTGATCAAAAGCTCATTGTGGATGGTAGGCCCAAGCTGGAAGTGGGGATTACAGGTCAGTGTCCACTAAGAAATTGAGGGAAAAGGTAACTAATATACAAGAGTTAGAGAGGAGAGACATAGAGGGGAGAGGGGGAGAGGGAGGGAGGGAAGATGTAGGAGATTTAGGTCAGTTTTGATCCTACCCTCTCCAGTGTCTTGTGGTTCAGGTGTTTCCTGTAAGGGTCTAGTGAAGGTTCAGCCATTTTGTCTGTCTTTTAGGAAGTAGCATTTTATGGTACCATTGCCGTTTGTGTCCGGATTACTGTTTTCCACCCTTTGATTCCCTCCCCACCCTCCCATCCATCTTGTTGTCTAGTCCATGAGGTGCTTGCTGGGTATGTAAGGCATCTTGGGCAGATTCAGGTTAGGTGTTGCAAATGAGTGAGACTATGTGTCGATTTTTTTTTTCTGTGATTGGGTAAGTTCGCTGAGAATGATCTGTTCCAGGTTCAACCATTTTTTCCTTAAATTTCTTTATGTCGTTTTTTTCTTACTGCTGTATAGAATTCCATTGTGTAGATATACCACATCTTTGTTATCCATTCTTATAATGATGGACATCTGGGTTGATTCCAGCTTTTAGCTATTACGAATTGAGCTGCTACAAACATAGTTGAGCAAATCTCTCTGGCTTTTGGTTTAAGGGTTTTAGGGTAGATGCCCAGTAATGGTGTAACTGGGTCTGTTGGTATTTCAATAGCCAGCTTTTCCAGGAGTCTCCATATTGCTTTCCAAAGGGGTTGTACCATCCTGCATTCCCACTAACAGTGAATGAGTGTCCCTGCTTCTCCACATCCTTGCCAGCATTTATTTTCATTTGACCTTTTGATGTTGGCTATCCTTATGGGGTAAGGTGGAATCTCATAGTTGTTTTAATTTGCATTTCTCTGATGATTAGGGATGATGAACATTTTCTTAGGTGTGTGTTTGCCATTTGTATCTCTTCCTCTGTGAATTGCCTGTTTAACTCTGTGCCCCATTTTGTGAGTGGGGTATTTGTCTTCTTATTGTTTAGACTTTTGAGTTCTTTGTAAATTCTAGAGATAAGGCCTCTATCAGTTGGATAACCTGCAAATATTTTCTCCCATTCTGTGGGTATTCTATTCGCTTTGCTTATTGTATGTTTGTCTGTAAAGAAACTCTTCAGCTTCATATAATCCCAATGGTTGAGTGACTGTTTAAGAACTTGAGCCACTGGGGTTTTATTCAGGAAGTCTTTTTCCATTCCTATATCATGGAAAGTACTTCCTAAATTTTCTTCCAGTAGTTTTTGAGTTTCTGGTCTTATGTTGAGGTCTTTGATCCATTTGGACTTGAGTGTTGTGCATGGTGAAATGTGTGGATCAAGTTTGAGTTTCCTGCATGTGGTTATCCAGTTTGTCCAGCACCATTTGTTGAAGATGCTTTCTTTTTTCCAGTCTATATTGTTCGGGCCTTTGTCGAATATCAAGTAGCTATAGTTGCTTGGCCCAAAATCCGGGTCCTCAAGTCTATTCCATTGGTCTATACTCCTGTTTTTATGCCAGTACCATGCTGTTTTTATTACTATGGCTTTGTAATATAGCTTTATATCGGGTATGGTGATGCCACCAGAGGTATTTCTTTTGCTGAGGATATGTTTGGATATGCGAGGCCTTCTGCCTTTCCATATGAAATTTGAAATCATTTTTTCTATCTCTGTGAAGAACACTGTAGGGATTTTAATTGGAATTGCGTTAAATCTGTATATTGCCTTTGGTAGGATTGTCATCTTCACAATGTTAATTCTGCCTATCCAGGAGCATGGGAGGTCTTTCCATCTTCTCAAGTCCTCCTCAATTTCCTTTTTGAGAGTTTTTATATTTTCATTGTATAGATCTTTTACTTCCTTGGTTAACGTTATGCCAAGGTATTTTTTTTTTGTTGCTATTGAAAATGGGACTATGTCCTTTATTTCTTTTTCTGTGTCTTTGTCATTTGCATACAGAAATGCTTCCGATTTTTGTGCATTGATTTTGTATCCTGCTACTTTGCTATAGGAGTTAATCACCTTCAGGAGTTTGGGATGGAGTCTCTCAGGTCTCTGACATATACAATCATGTCATCAGTGAATAGAGCTAACTTAACTTCTTCCTTTCCAAATTGTATCCCTTGTATTTCCTTCTCCTGTCTTATTGCTTGGGCTAGGACGTCCAGAACTATATTGAAAAGCAGAGGTGAGAGAGGACATCCCTGTCTTGTTCCTGATCTCAATGGGAATTCCTCCTGTCTCTCTCCATTAAGTAGTATTTGGGCCTTTGGAGCTTTGTATATTGCCTTTATTATGTTAAGATGTGAACCAGCCATGCTGATTCTCTCCAGTGTTTTGATGATGAAGTGATGTTGTATCTTGTCAAAGGCCTTTTCTGCATCTATCAAAATGATCATGTCGTTTTTATGTTTAAGGTTGTTTATGTGTTCATTTTCGTATGTTGAACCACCCTTGTGTTCCTGGGATAAATCCCACTTGGTCAAGGTGGATAATGCTTTTGATGTGTTGTTGGATTCAGTTTGCGAGTATTTTGTTCAGGATCTTTGCATCTATGTTCATTAGCTTTGGTATATGATATGCATCCAGGAATTTATCCCTCTCCTCCACATTTTCCAGTTTTGTGGAGTAGAGGTTTTTGAAATAAGTCCTGATTATTCTCCCGATTTCACTTATGTCTGTTGTGATCTCTCCTTTTTCATTTTGAATTTTGTTAATTTGGAGTCTCTCCTTTTTTTGCTTGTTCAAATTGGCCAGAGGTTTGTCAATCTTGTTTATTTTTTCAAAGAACCAGCTCTTTGTTTTGTCAATTGCCTTAATTGTTTCCTTGGTTTCCAATTCATTAATTTCTGCTCTGATTTTAATTATTTCTTTCCTTCTGGAGCTCTTTGGGTTGGATTTTTCTTGTTTTTCCAGTGCCTTTAGGTCGATGGTTAGGCTATTGATTTGGGATCTTTCTGTCTTTTTTATGAAGGCATTGACTGCTATGAACTTTCCCCTGAGGACTGCCTTCATTGTGTCCCATAAGTTTTGGTATGATGTGTTCTCATTGTCGTTCAATTCCAGGGATTTTGCAATTTCACTTTTTATTTCATCCACTATCCATTTATTGTTTAAGAGTGTGCTATTCAGTTTCCAGTTGTCGTTGGGATTCTTGGTGGGTTTTTTGTTGTTGATTTCTAGGAATATAGCATTATGATCTTATACCATGCAGGGAATTATGTCGATTTTCCTAAATATGTGGAGGCAGTCTTTGTGACCCAGTATATGGTCTATTTTAGAGAATGTTCCATGGGCTGCTGAGAAGAATGTGTAGTCTGTGGATTTGGGATAGAAAGTTCTGTAGATGTCTGTTAGGTCTAAGTGCTCTATGGTTTTGTTGAGCTCTCTTACTTCCCTGTTGAGTTTCTGTTTGGATGATCTGTCTATTACTGATAATGGTGTGTTGAAGTCCCCAGCTATGATGGTGTTGGTGGTTATTTCTGTTTTATTGTCAAGTAGGTTTTGTTTTATGAACTGTGGTGCCCCTCTGTTTGGTGCATACAGATTTATGATTGTAATATCCTCTTGATGGATTGTTCCCTTTATAAGTAGGAAGTAGCCTTCTTTGTCTTTTTTGATTGCTTTTGGTTTGAAGTCAACTTTATCTGATATTAATATAGCTACACCTGCTTGTTTCATAATCCCATTTGCCTGGAATATTGTTTTCCACCCTTTCACCCTGAGGAGGTTTCTGTCTTTAGTGGTAAGGTGGGTTTCTTGAAGGCAGCAGATTGAGGGGTCTAATTTCTTGATCCACCCTGTTAGCCTGTGTCTCTTGATGGGTGAATTAAGGCCATTAATGTTTAGGGTGATGACTGTGAGATTTGATTTGATCCCTGTCATGTTGTGGTGGTAGAGGTGTGTTGGCATTTCCATGGAATTTAATTTTTTTTTTTCTATCTACTCTGGGTTTGGTTGCTGTGATCTGCTTCTTGTAGGCATTTGTGTTTGGTTATTTGTTTCTTCTCTGTGGAGAATTTCCTGGAGTACTTTCTGTAGGTTTGGTTTTGTGTTCATATAATTGTAAAGCTGAGTTTTGTCATGGAAAGTTTTCCTTTCACCATCTATTATAAGGGAGACTTTTGCCGGGTAGAGTAGTTTGGGTTGGAAGCCATAGTTTCTTAGAGTTTGGAGAGTTTTATTCCAGGCCCTTCTAGCTTTGAGACTGTAACTTTATACACAATAAACATATCTATTAAAAAGGGAAAAATGTCTGCTGTTACCTCTGAAACTGCTTTTCACTTTCATACCATTTTACAAAAAAAATACTCCCTCCATTTTCTTATCATTTCCAGTTTATGAAGCATATTTGCATATTATTTCACACAGAAATCGCAGATATATGAAATATACCATGACTTCCACAGTTGGGAAACTGAAACTCATCATGCTTAAAGTGGAGAGTTTATTCCAGGTTATTTGGTTGATTTACCATTTTAAATATTAATTTGTACAACTCACCATATTAAAAAAAATGTAGGAAACAAGCATGATCATCTCAGATGCAAAAAAGAAAAAAAAAAAAAACCAAACACCTGTAAAAGATTCAGTTTATATTTATAGTGAAGTGCTTAGAAAAGGTATCAGTTACTTTTTTGCCACTTCAAAATAATACCTGATAAAAAGAACAAAGCAAAAAGACGTATTTTGGCTTGCAGTTTCAGGCTATCATGGAAAAGGCATGTCAGCTTAGTTCATGATGGTGGAAGCATATGCTTGGTGGTGGACATGCTGTGCACATGGTGGTGGACCAGGAGTGGGTACAGCATCCAAAAGCTCAACTACGTGATTAACAGTTCCATTACCTTCAAAATATCACCACAAGCTGAGGACTGAGTATTCAATACATGAGTCTCTGGAGAACATGCCAAATTCAAACTTAACAGAAAACTAGAAATAAAAGGGAAATGGTTAATCTTGTAAATGATAGCCACCAGAAGAAATATACACATAGCTGTTGTTGAAGTTATCTTCTCATTGCTGCGACAAAGTATCTGACCAAAAACCACTAAAGGAAGAAAGGTTTTACTTTGGCTTACAGTCTTGAGAGGAAGTTGCACAATGACAGGGGAAAGCATGACATGAGTTGGACATCACCTCTAACACAGAAGGTGGAAACCAGCAGCAGGAGAATGAGCTGAGCTCTAGCAATAGGGAGCTGGCCATAACACTCCAAAGTCTGCCTCCAGCAACATACCTCCTCTATCAAGGCTGCTCCTCCCAAATAACCATCAGCTGCGAACCAAGCATTCAAAACACATGAGATTATATGGGGGGGGAATATGATTCAAACCATCACCATTATACAGTGCACACAGAGAGAACAAAAGACTTGGGATGAAATATTAAAAGCTTTTCCCTATATACTAAGCAGAGTTGTGGAGTTCATAGTCAATTCACTAAGACAAGAAGAGTAAGCATGCTATATGAAAATTTATAAGAGAAATAAAACGAAAATTATTTTCAAAGATATTATTCTGTATAAAGAAACTCCAAAGAATATTCCCATGAATTACTAGCTAAATAAAGATAAAAAGAACATAGGTGCTTTAATTTCCTCTTTTTCATTCTGTTGGTGAGGAATGATTCCCATCCCATGGTGGGGCTGTTTCTGGTTTGGTAGCGTCCATAGCTGGCAGATGAGATCTGCATGACCTTCTGCCCACGTGTACCCACAACACAGGGGAAGAGAACACTGCAAACTACACAAAGCCATATAAGGAACAACCAAGACTGTGGAAACAAGCTTCATATCAAGATGGTGGGGTGACTCCTGATCCCTGTAGGGGAAGTGACTGTCTTGTTTTTATTTGAGAGAGAGACAGAGAGTAAAGGAGGGATAGAGAGAATAGGCTTGCCAGGATCTCTAGCCTCTGCAAACAAACTCCAGATGCATGTGCCACCTTGTGCATCTGGCTTATATGGGTACTGGGGAATTGAACCTGGGTCCTGAGGTTTCACAGGCAAGTACCTTAATCTCTGAGCCATCTCTCCAGCCCTATTTTTCAAAATTTCTTTTTAATGTATTGCTATTTTTTTGAGGCAGGATCTCACACTAGCTCTGGCTGATCTGGATCACACTCTGTAGCCTAGGTTGGCCCCAAACTCATCCTCCTACCTCAGCCTCCTGGGTACTGAAATTAAATGTATGAATCACCATGAACAGCTAAAATTTTACTTCATTATTTTATTATTTGGTGTATGTGTTGTGTGTATAGGGGGTGTGCACATATGTGTGCAAATGCATGTACATGGGTATATATATGCATGTTGAGGACAGGGAAAGATGCCATTTGCCCTTCTCTATCACTCCTTTTCCTCATTTCTCTGAGACATAGTCTCTCACTGAACCTGGAGCTCATATCCTTTTTTTTTTTTTTTTTTTTGATAGACTAGCTAACCAGTAAGTCCCAGCAAACTTCTTGTCCTTGTTCTCCTCAGGGCTAGGCATACAGGTGTGTATGACCATGCCTGGCTGTTTACATGGGTACCAGGGATTGAACTCAGGTTGTTATGCTGCACAGCAAGTTCCCTTACACAAATGAGTTAGCTCCCTTGTCCCAATAAATTTAATTGTAATGAAAGAAAAAAAAAAAAACTAGGTAGGGCTGGAGAGATTGCTCAGTAGTTAAGACACTTGCCTGCAAAGTCTAAGGATCTGGGTTAGATTCCCCAGTACCTATGTAAAGCCAGATGCACAAGGGGTGCACATGTGTCTGGTGTTCCTTTCCAGTGACTAGAAGTCCTGGTATGCCCATTCTCTCACTCTCTCCTTCTCTCATAAATAAATAAAATGTTTTAAGTAAAGTATGGCCTGCTAGTGGCCTATAATCTCAGCTCGTCAGATGTCTGAAGCATGAAGATTGAAAGTTCATGGCCTGCCTGGAGTACAGAGTGAGTGTAAGGCCATTCTGGGTGATTTAAACCCCTTTCTGTTTTGTATACAGTCTAGGAACCCAGTCCATGGGGTAGTTCCACACATACTTGTAGTGGGTCCTCCCACACTAATCTAATCTAGAAAATTCCTAATGGACATGCCAGGATACTTGTCTTATGGTGATAATAAATCCTGATAGGTTGACAACCAGAGATTAACCACAACACCTATTACCATAAAATCCAATCCAAAGTATTTACCTGAAAAAAAAGCAAAAGCATATTATACACTAATAATTGCATATGAATGTTCAATGCATCTCTGATCTTCAAAGCCCAATGCACAAAATAATTGAAATTTCACTAATCAATGAATGAACAAATGATCAAGTGTCTTCTATAGTTAAAATTTGGAATATCCTGAAAGGCCCATGGGTTAAAGTTGGTTCCCAGCTTGGCACTAATGAAAATGGTAGAAATAATAAGTGTTGGAAATTTTAAGAGATGAAGTTGAGGGTTGGTTTTAGGTCATAGGAGGACTAGTGTTAAAGGGGATGTTGGAATTGTGAATCTTACTCTTTTTTTTGTTGTTGTTTGTTTGTTTTGTACCCAGCCATGAAGTGAATTGATGTCCTCCACAGTGTGCTACTGCCGTGATGTATCACCACAGGTCTAAAGTAATGGGGCCAGTCATGGACTGAAGCCTCCACAGTGGTGAGCCAAAATAAATATTCCTTCCTTATAAGTTGATCACTGTCATAGTTAGCTTTACATTGCTGGCATGAACTTCCCAACCAGACACAGTTTGTAGTAAGAAGTGTTTATTTTAGCTTACATATCCAAGGGGAAGTTTTATCAATGGCAGAAGTGCATGCCCACCCTTTAGCTACTCAGGAAGTTTTATCCATGGCTGGCTCCCTTTCTCAGATCCAACTAGCGAGAGACACAACCACAAGCAAGCATGCAGGAACCTACAGCGGCAGGACTCCTGAGCTCAGTCGCTGTGCCTTTAGCCTAGAAAAAAGCAACACCGTGGACAAGGAAGTATAGGGATAGAATATAGATTTGCAGAAACCATAGGTTAGTTTGAAAAGGGTCATAAGGAAAGTTTTGGAGATAATGAAAATAGACTCCATCTTATTTGTGATGATAATTATGTTGATGGAATATGTTCTTTGGTTTCTTGATGGGGCCCTCACTATGTAGCCTAAGCTGGCCTCCTACTCACAGCAATCATCCTGCCTCAGTCTCTCAAGTGTTGAGACTGCAGGAATACAGGACCATGGGTGGACATATTTTTTATATGTGCTTGCTTCATTTTTTATATTAATTACATTTCTCTTTTCTTTTCCCCTCCCATTACATTATATTGTCCTTTTCCCTGATTTCCCTTCCACTGAACCCCTTCTTTTTTCTGGGCACAGCATTATTGGGTGGAAATATTCTCAAGGCTTGTCTAAACATACACTATAGATGAGTGTAAATTAAATTTAGTAAGGTTGATTTTTAAATCCTAATTAAAGTGTTAAGATAAAACTCATTAATGAAATTTTTGGTATTAAACGTTATTTTATCTGCAATAAAATATTCAGCATAAGTGAATAAAGGTAAATTCCCAATGAGAATATTATAATCAGTACTGTTCATCAAAGACACAGCAAAGTACAATAGTGCATGCCTGCCCTTTAGCTACTCAGGAAACTGAGGCAGAAAGATAACTTAAGTCCAGTTTGGAACTAGTTTAGGCAGCACAGTATGACACCAGCTCTTTAATACACACACAATGAAGAAGATAAGAAGGCAGGGGATCAGAGAGAGTGGGAAGGGACATAAAAGGGTGAATGTGATCAAAGTTTATTATATACATGAAGCACATTGTGGGAGAAAATAAGTACAAAAATAAAACCAGCAAGGGACATCATGAAAAATTACTGCCTTTATAAACACAACTAGAAAGCGGGACAAAAAAAGTTCAGAAACAACATTTTCAGAACTCTTTAAAAGAACAGGCTTACAGCTGTTCAGGGAAGATTTTTTTTTTTTTTTTAAGAGGAATCTTGAGAACAGTGAGTTCCGGGGTATTTTCACTTGCAGTGTTTCTATTCCCCTCTGTACAACACTATGATACCATTGAAAATTAATAGCTAGCTGTCATGGTGAAAAGCAGCAGGCTGGCAATCACCAGAGGGGCAGAACAAGTATTGGAAGTACTTCAAAGCCTTGTTTTGAGGCAAACCATTATTTTACTTGACTGGTAGTTCTCCAGAACACTCAATCGAAGACTATATCCATTGGCTTAGATTCAGGACTTGCCCAAAGCTGAAAAGCCTTTTTCCCTAGAGAAGTTTAATGAAAGCGTTTAAAGGTAGTTGTTTGAATTTACAGCTGCCTGAGGAGGTTGATTAGAGTTGGGGCAAATGTTAGGCTGTAAACCAAAACCTAAAAAAGGAAAAAACTGGGTGATGAGCTATCCATAGGGGATTTGAAAAGCCTGCACATATTCCTGAGAATTCAGAGACCATAAGCCTATGGAGAGCTATGAACATAACCAGGAGTGTGTACATACTCAGGAATGGTGGGAAAAGGCCCTCAGCTGACCATGTCTGGCTTATCTTAAAATTGTCCACAAAGTAGGAAAGGCTCAAGCTGTGTCCTCAATGATCTGCCTAAGCGGTGTGTGTGTTTCCACAAATGCATGCAAAGACTCTCAGCAATGATTGGTAGAATAATTAGTTCCAGAGCTGGGGAAATAAATGGCTTAGCAGTTAAGCACTTGCCTGTGAAGCCTAAGGACCCTGGTTCGAGGCTCACTTCCTCAGGGCCCACTTTAGCCAGATGCACAAGGGAATGCACACATCTAGAGTTCCTTTGCAGTGGCTGGAGGCCCTGGTACCCCCATTCTCTCCCTCTCCCTCTCTCTCTCTCTCTCTCTGCCTCTTTCTCACTCTCTCTGTCACTCTCAAATAAATAAATAAAAACAAAAAAAATGTTAAAGATTGGTTCCAAGTTCTTAAGGAACTTTATGTCACTTGATCACTTTGTAAGTTAGCTAAGGGAGCAGTTCCGTGTGTTTAGGTGCAGTAAATAATATAGACTTTGCAGAAACAATCAGCCACAGCAGTAAAAGTAGTGATGAAGCCAACCTTGGAAACGAGCTAGAATTGAATTTTCAGGTTTAACACATTAATTGTTATTAATTAAGATGTCCAGTTGTTATTTAATTGTATATGAGGCATGCAAAGAAACAATAAACAATTGCAGCTCATACAAAGGAAAATAAAGCATGGGGATTATTTCTGAGGAAGTCATACATTAGACAATCCATAAAATTTTAAATCAGGGGCTCGAGAGGTGACCCAATAGGTAAAGCACTTGTCACACAAGGGTGAGGACCTCAGTTTAGATCCCCAAAACTCACTACTGTGAGACACAGTAGCATACATCTATAATCCATGTGGGACGTGAAAACAGGAGAATCTCCAGAAGCCTTTTGGTGTTCTCCACTGGGTATACCAGGCTAGCTGGAATGCAAGCTAGCCTGGTATACCCACTGGAGAACACACACACACACACACAAAAAAAAAACCCCTATCTTAGACAAGGTGGAAGGAAAGGACAGACACTGATGTTTTTCATCTGTTTCCTGCACATGTACCATGATATGCATGCATCCTCATTCAGACAAACTCATCCAATCCTAAATCACTTGTTTTAAATATGATTAAAAAAAATTAACAAGGCCGGGCATGGTGGCACACTCCTTAAATTTCAGCACTCGGGAGGCAGAGGATCGCCATGAGTTCAAGGCCACCCTGAGACTACACAGTGAATTCCAGGTCAGCCTGGGCTAGAGTGAGACCTTACCTTGACAAACCAAAAGACAGATGAAAAAAAGTAAAATATAATACAATATTAGTCGTATATAAAGAGGAATGAATTACTGACCCTTGCTACAACTTAAAAAGAACTTGAAAATATTATGTTGAATGAAAAAACGCAGACCCCAAAGGCCACATGCTGTATAACAGCATTTATAATAGGCAAATGTTCAAATGTTTAGGCACAGCATGTACTTAATGTTTGCATAGGCTGTAAGGGGATGTCGAGAGAATAAGGATTGATTGAAAATGGGCAAAAATTGTTTTGGAGTGATTGAAATGCTCTAAAGTTAGGGGAAGGATATGTACTCAATACATATGCTAACTTGAATTATACAATTAATATAAGTTATCTTAATTCATGAAAAGTATAACTTAAGGGTTTAAAAATAAAGTTTGTTTTAAATATAGATGTACATTAGCTATAGAAACAATAGACACTTAAAAGAAGATAATAATATAAACAATCTTATTCCACTAATCTCAACATTGTACACCATGTGGTTAATTAAGCACAAAAATTCAACCTACCAAAATTAGCTAAATGTGGCCCAGAAAGTCTCAATAGTCCTAAAATCATGAAAGATTTGTTTGTTTCCCCTATAAAGCACATACTGCACATAGATGATTTGTGGGTACATCATATCACACTAACAAGGATCAATCAAATTTGATTCCAATTCTTCCAGAGATCAGAAGACAAGAGATCACAGCATTACTTTATTTCTGGCTTTAAAAGTAAGTGCAATGTGCTAAGACATTTTATGAACAAATAATTTCATATCAAAGACATGTTTTAAAAATAGCAAACAGAAATTAGTTACACATAATAATGCATTCCTTGGGCTGGAGAGATGGCTTAGCAGTTAAGCGCTTGTCTGTGAAGCCTAAGGACCCAGTTCGAGGCTCAATTCTCAAGGACCCACATCAGCCAGATGCACAAGGGGGTGCATGCATCTGGAGTTCATTTGCAGTGGCTGGAAACACTGGAGCGCCCATTCTCTCTCTCTCTCTCTCTCTCTCTCTCTCTCTCTCTCAAATAAATAAATAAAAATGAGCAAAATTTTTTTAAAAAATAATGCATTCCTACAGCCAGGTTTATGTTAACAAAACAAAGTCAGTTAATTATGAACAAATTCATACATGTAATTTATACTTTTAATATATTTAAAGGTAAAATTATATTGCCACACAAGCTCAACAGAAACAATTTAATTTTATTAAGATCTTATGAGGGAGGGGAAGGGAAACAAAAAAATATTTGAAAACACCATCATGAAACTCAATTCTTTGTATGCTAATAAAAATTAAAAAAATTAAGCCAGATGTGGTGGCACACGCCTTTAATCCCAGCACTCAGGAGGCAGAGGTAGGAGGATCACCATGAGACTACATAGTGAATTCCAGGTCAGCCTGGGCCAGAGTGAGACCCTACCTCGAAAAACCAAATAATAATAATAATAATAATAATAATAATAATAATAATAAATTAAAATGAAATAAATTTAATTCTAAAAGTTACAAAGTAAGGAGTAGGACAAATTTTGTTAACTTGATAAAATTGCCTATCAACCTACATAAGACCAGCATAATATGAGAGTCAAAAAAAATGACATCAAAATAAAGAGGGACTAGTTGGAAAGCAGAAGGGGTTCAGTGGAGGGTGGATAAGAAAAGGGGGAAAAGAAGGGTGTCATGAGGAAATTATGAGCAGGGTACATTGTTTTATTTAGAGAGAGGCTGTTAATAAAATCTTAACATAAAGCTATGATAAATGCCATTCTTTTAAATTTTATTTTTACTTATTGGTGACAGACAGAGAAAGAGAGAGAGAGAGAATGGGCACACTAGGGCCTACAGTCACTGCAAATGAACTCCAGATGTATGTGCCACCTTGTGCATCTGGCTTATATGGGGCCTGGAGAAGAGAACCTGGGTCCTTAGGCTTTGCAGGCAAGTGCTTTAACCACTAAACCATCTCTCCAGCCTATAAATACCATTCTTTTTTTTTCTTTTTCATAATTCTTTTTTTTAATTTATTAATTTTCTTTTCAGTAAATACAGGCAGTTTGGTACCATTATTTAGGCTCATCTGTGATCTACCCCCTCCCATTAGGCCCTCCTTGTTAATGAAAATGGGTAGTGCATTGTGGAGTTAGCCCCCAGTTATTGGTATGATAAATGTCTCTGCAAATCATGACCCAACATGTGACTCTGACATTCTTTCCGCCTCCTCTTCCGCAAAATTTCCCTGAGCCATGTTGGGTTCATTTTTGGTCTGCTTCAGTGCTGAGGTGTTGGGGGCCTCTGAGGCTCTGGCTCTCTGATTTGGTAGGAGTTGATTTTTCTCTGCGTTGGTTCTTAATGGTTAACTTTAAGTATGTTCTTTAAAGTCAGGAAGAAAACAATGATACTATTATTGCTGCTTCCATGGAACAGTATAGATCAATGAAACAAGAGAAAGAAATAAAAGACATAAGGTCAAAAAGAAAAACAGTGCTGATGGTACTCACCTTAACATACAGTCAACTCTTGACAAAGATCTATTCCTCTTTTCCATAGTGCAAATTGCCCCACTCTCCTAGTTTGCTGGGACCACATGACTCTCTGTGAGTATAAATAATATGGGTCATTTCTTAGCCACAGTAGCTAAGAAGTAGGTGTGCTTGCACACTCATTTAGTTGGAAGCAAATGACTCCAAAAGCTTAGAAGTTAAAACCTCAATAAGAAAAGGCCACCATATACTTGACTCACAAAGTTAAAGGCTAATCCCTGAATGTGCACATTACACTTTACATTAATGACAAATTACTATTGTGGTAAACACATAGAGTATGGTATTTCTGTCAAGTGAACAACTCTTCTTGTTGTTTTTGTTTGTTTGTTTGTTTTGTTTTGTTTACTTGGTTTGTCGAGGTAGGCTTTCACTCTAACCCAGGCTGACCTGGAATTCACTATGTGGTCTCAGCGTGTCCTGAAGCTCATAGTGATCCTACCTCTGCCTCCCTAGTGCTGGGATTAAAGGCATGCGCCACCACACCTGGCAACAACTCTTTTTTAATGTCTTAGTATGCTTGCATGGGCTGGGGAAATGGCTTAGTGATTAAGGCATTTGCCTGTGAAGTCTAAGGACCGTGGTTCAATTCCCCAGGACCCATGTAAGCCAGATGCATATGGTGGCACATGCGTTTGACATATGTTTGCAGTGGCTGGAGGCCCTGGCATGTCCATTCTCTTTTTTTGTCTATCTGCCTCTTTCTGTCCCTCTCAAATAAATAAATAATATATTTATTTTAAATATACTTGCTTGGGTATATGTATGTGTGCATGTATGTTGTATGTGTGTTTGATGCAGACACACAATTGTATGCACATGGAGGTGAGAGGACAACTTTAAGGTGTCTGTGCTTTTTCCTACCTTGTTTGAAACAAGGTTTCTGCTACTGCAAATTACTGGCCTGTGAGCTCTGGATTCCCCTGTCTATGCCAATCTACCTGGCCCACAACCTTTGTATTTCTCTGACTCCACCTCCAATTATAGGTCCAGCTTTACATGAGTGCTGGGGAATTGAACTCTCATTGGCAGGCTTTGTTTATCCATGGAGTTCTCTCTCTATCTCTCACTATATGTATACATATATCTCAACAAACAGACTATTTATTTGAGAAAAAGAGAGAGAGAGAGAGAGAGAAGGGGCATGCCAGGGCCTCTAGCCATGGCAAATGAACTCCAGAGGCATGTGCCATATTGTGCATCTGGCTTTACTTGGACACTGGGGAATCAAACCTGGGTCCTTAGGCTTTGCAGGAAAGGTCCTTAACCACTGAGATATCTCCCCAGCTCCAGAATAGGTAATACTTTAAAATTTTACTTTAATAATAAAAGTTAGGGAAACCTTAGCCGGGCATGGTGGCACACGCCTTTAATCACAGCACTTAGGAGGCAGAGGTAGGTAGATCGTCATGAGTCCAAGGCCACCCTGAGACTACATAATAAATTCCAGGTCAGCCTGAGCTAGAGGGTGACCCCAAGTCAAAAAAAAAAAAAAAAAAAGGAAAACCTGAAATAAAGTAAATATTGTAAGAAAGTTTCATGTAGAAAATTATGACTTGATTTAAAGATAATCTACAATAGGCTTAAGAAAATGGAGAAATTTATCTGTTTGGACATGGAATATAGCAACTGGAAATATAACAATTCTACCAAAATTGATATGTAGATTTAATGATATCCTCATTTTTTTTGCTTGTGGGTATCTAATGTGCTGTGTGTGTGTGTGTGTGTGTGTGTGTGTGTGTGTGTGTGTGTGGTATTTGCATATATTTGTGACCTTAGGACACTTCATGTAGTCACCTGCAGCATCAACTCCTTTTCTTGAAATTCTGCCAGATCTAGTTTTACATGTAATTGTAACCACTTCATTATCTACTCTATTGTATTGTCCACTGCTTGTGGATAGAGATTGTATTCTATTCATTTTATCTTCCTCTTACCCTAGAAATTCACCTAGGATCACACAGAGAAGAGAGGAGAAGCTTTCAGAAGGTACGTAAATGTTACATGCCCCTCTATTTAATATTCTAATGCTCTTGTTTCTTGATAGACAGTTAATAATTGGTAGTGGGGAAGGCCTCATAAAGCTTCATCTCTCTCTGTGAGGACCTCAATTTTTTTTTCTCCCTACTAAGTATGTGAAATGACTTTCAACATTTACAGCATCATTCTTCTTATCCAAGCCATGGCTTTCATTAACTATCCTTAGTTAACTTCTCCATTTTATTTTATTTACATTTACTGATTTATTTATTTATTGATTTGAGAGAAAGACAGAGAGAGGCATGTTCAACTAAGTCTGGACATCTGTGCCAGTTTGTGCATCTGGCTAACATGGGTCCTGAGTCCTGAGGAAAAGAACCTTTGGTTTGGCAGGCAAGCACCTTAACCTCCAAGTCATCTCTCAATTCCATCTTCCCACTTAAAAATAATCCTGTGTCCCTTTCCTTCATGACCTGAATTTCTGAGCAGAAAAGGGAGCAGTTAAGTGAAAAAATAACTAAGAAAGCTACATAGGACACTTTTCCCAGTGTTATATGTTCATTTTTTCTTTTATTCAAGCTTATGTTAATTGTACTTAATGATGAGTCTCATTGTGACATTTTCATACATGTATATAGTATACTTGGATCATATTTATCCTTCCATTATCCTCTCTTGTTCCCCTCATGTTCCCATTGAAACCTTCTTCTTAACGTGTCCCTCTTACTTTCTTGTCTTATTTATTTTTGGTGGCCCAATAAATTCAGTTACTTTGCTTATAGGAGCACAAGTGAGGGGTTATTTAAAGGAGTATGAACACTTACCAATAGGTCCTCACAAAGAGGTGGGGCTTTATGAACCATTCCCCACTAGTAATCATTAACTGCCTATAAATCCTCAAGGAAGGGTGGGGTCTCCACGATGGAATGTTGCCAGGACCAACCTTATGCTTGCTATGTGCAGTTATCATAGATGTTTCAAGTTTATGAGTACAAGACAACATTTCACAATACTCCACCCCTTCCTCAGGCTCTTACATTCTTTCTATATGCTCTCCCTCAAGGTTTCCTGAGCGTTGGAGGCCGGACACAGATGACCTATTTAGGGCTGAGCACTCGATAGTCACTTATTCTCATCACTTCAACCAGTTATGAGTCCGTGTTAACTGCCACCCTCCACAAAAAGAAGCTTCTTTGACCAAAGCAGAGAGCAGCATTAATCTATGGGTATAAGTATTAATTTTAGAAGGGGATTTGAAAGGCATTTAACAAAGCAACAGCTTCCCTACTAGAGCCTATGACAGAGGCTTTTGACAAGTTTTGTAGTACCAGAAGTGAATTCCCTGCTGAGAAGTGGCTCCCAATCCAGTCAGAAAGTGATCATTGCACCAATAGGCACATCATCTTGCCTGGCAATGCAGTAGTGTAACACACAGTATAAGATTTTTCTCTTCCAGAGGCCTACATAGCATCTTCGAGCACTATGAAAAGGGCAGCCAGCAAGAAAGAAGTTTCCATGTCAGTTCCAGCTTGATTTCTCTGTTTTGTTTTTCCCTAGCTAATCTTTCTCATAAATGAGGTCTGGAGAAACTCAAAGTGTGCAATTATAGATCAGAATGAGAGGACTAGGTCACCATGTGCTATTCTTAGTCCTTAAGTGACCTTCCCAAGATAATTGGGTCACATTCTCTTTCCAATGTGAAACATTTTTTCTACAACACTCCTGACATTTACTGAGCTTGTTCAGCTATAATCCTTCAAACCTAGCTCTTCTGATGACAATGCACTTGCTGTTTCAGATGGAAGCCTGCCGTTTTGTTTTGCCCTAGTAATCTTTCTCCATCTAGAAAAGGGAACACAGCCTTTAGGCAATGGGAGTTCATATTCATTGTCAAGATTTCCATATTTCTGTAGGTAGTTTCCCAACATAGTTTCTTCAGAAAGTTTTTCAACAGGAACTACTACATTGCATAATTAATTAGAAACACAGAAGCAACTAGTTGAAGCTAGTCACTCTCCTCTAAATTCTACATTCCAAAAATATGGAGTCATTTGTAAAGACACTAAGAGTTGAACGGTAAAAGTTGTATTCCAGCAGCTTTATAAACTGTGTCAATAATAGAATCATCACTGAATTAGAAATGCTTAAGGTGGCATTACAAAAGAGTCAAAACAAAACATAGGTAAAGAGCATCAAAGGAGAATCAAAGAAGGTTAGAATTGAAAAATTCCCCTTAGAGAGAACCCAGTTCAGCTATGTTCAAGCAGAACCCTAGCCTGGGGTTATAACTCAGTGGCAGAGTATGTGCTTAGTATGTGCAAGATCCTCATCGCCAAAAAATAAAATTAAAACCAGTCCTACAAGGGATTTGGAATCAGGGTTGTGGTGGTTAACACAAGGTGGACAGAATACAAGAGATGGAAAGATTTATAGAGAAGGGTTAAACAAAACTAGAAATGCATGAATAAGCACTAAGGAAAACCACTACTTTGAGAACTATATCTATCTATCTATCTATCTATCTATCTATCTATCTATCTATCTATCTATGAGTTTTGGTCAGAAGTACTCTACATGGTGAATAACATTGTTCTCCGAAGCCATAAGTTGTTATGGGAAATCAGTGCCAGGTGTGGGATACCTCTCTATGAGTTGTTAATTCAGGAGGTCACAGAGTCCCCCAAAATAATACAGGCCATTGCTATGACCCATGGTTACTGTTGCAGCCAGTTTCACATTGATGGCAGAAAGCACCTGACTAAAAGCTGCTTGTGAGAAAAAAAAAAAAAGGTTTATTTTGGATTATAGACTTGAGGGGAAGCTCCATGATGACAGGGGAAAATAATGGCATGAGCAGAGGGCGGACATCGCCTCCTTGTCAACATCAGGTGGACAACAGCAACAGGAGATTGTGCCAAACACTGGCAGGGGGAAGCTGGCTATAACACCCATAACCTCATCCACAACAATGCACTTCCTCCAGGAGGTTTCAATTCCCAAATCTCCATCAGCCGGGGCCCTAGCATCCAGAACACCTAAGTTTATGGGGGACACCTGAATCAAACTATAAAAGTTGCCCACCACAATTATACAGTAAAACCCTATTGCTAAAGAAACCACACATTTCAACCGGAAGATACAGAGAAATTAATCTGGAACTAAGCTAGAAGCTTTTTTGCCTCCTGGCTAGCTGTCATAGTGCTGAAAGCTGCTAGGCAGGCGGTGGAGGAGAAAAATATCATCAATAGTCTTTGCCAACTGTGGATCCTTCAAGCTATACAACTGAGCAGCAAGGCAAGATGTGCCCACTAGTTCAATAGTAGCATGATTATTTTAAGGTCACCAGCTGCTCTCTGATTAGAGTTGAGGCAGCTCAACAGGAGGGAATTCATGTCTGATACTGTAAACATATGGAAAAACACATGTTTGAGGAGTTCATATGGCCAAGGGCGGAACCTCCTACTTCTGTCTTGCTAAATGCACATGTTGTCAAACGGCCTTATTAATATTTACATTTAATGACACAGATTAGGCCGACCTCAGCTTTGGTCAGAGAAGCTTCCTTGTGCTGTGGGTGACCATTAATCAAGAGTCTCAAAACTGGTCAAAGTGCCAAGAATAAGTAAGTGTTCAGTGCCCTAGATGGGATACCTATTATCACTCCCTCCAACTCTCAGGGAACATCACCAGTAAGAGCTGAAAGATGCGGAGGGTTGCTATGAAATCCTGTCTTCTGGATTTGACTTGGCCATTGGAATCATGACCTCACAGTACTTATATTTACCTTCTCAAGATTTGAAAAATATGGGGCCATCAACAGTCTATCATGGATTACAGAAGAGTTCACGAGGGCCTACTCTCTCCCGAGGAGCTATTGGCAGTTAATGGCGGTAGGGGAGGAAGAGACTTTTTTTTTCTGTGCTATAGCCACTGGTAAGTTGCCCATGCTCTGGTAAATAATCCCTCACTCATATTCATGCAAACAACCCTAAATAAACTCAGTGAGTTATAAAGAGAATTGACCTTAGAATTGGAGGGGGACTATCTAGGAAGATAAGCTGAGAAGGGAATAAGAAAGTATAATGAGATGAATATGATCAAAATAACTTATGTGCATAATGAAAATTTCAAAAATAAGTAAAAGCATTTAATAAAAAATTCTCCTCATGGCATTTGCAGGTTACAGGATGTGTGAAAGAAGCCTATTGAATATTGCTTGAGTTAGTACACCCTAAACACATAATTACCAATGTTAGTATGTAGTAAGTATTACTGTATCTCAAATATAATTTTAAAAATACTGAAAGAGTTGAATTTTCTCGTGTGAAAGATGAATGGAAAAGACAGAAAAAATGTGAAGCATCTGAGTAACAAAATCACTTAGTGGAAGAACTAGGACTTTGACAACTCAGGTATCACACTAGTTTCTAAGTCTAGATCTTTTTCTTTTCTTTTAGTGTCTCTGAATCCTTGCTGAAAATGCAATGCCAAGCATAACTAACACATGGTTTCTTCATGTTTTCTTTCCCTCCTTCTTTAAGGAAAATCTACCATCTTAGGGAAGTGATTTGCAACCAGACTCCTGATATGGTGAGGAAAAACAGGAAGGTATGCCAATAGAATTTCTAGGTTAAGTAAGGGCTTATTTTTTAAAATATATCAAGTGTTATGATCCATATAGAAAGACAAAGGTTATAATATTGTTTAATACTTTAAATTACAAAGAGAAAAGAATATTGTTCATCTAAAGGGCACAGAAACTTTAGAAAGTTGGAAGTATTAGCAATAAAAGCATATATGAAAAGGAACATAACTTAGCCTTACCTAAGGCTTTCTAAAGGAAACTTCTAGTGCTACAAAGAAATGATAACAGTAGTAAGCCATCCAAGCTAAAGCAGCAGTGGTTAAAGGATGTTCCAGGGAGAAGTAGTAGTAAAAATTAAGAACTAGAAGCATGAGAGTCTATGTCATAACCAGTGAACTTTTCAGATAGTTTAGTGTGGCAGAAAGATTTGTAGGGGTAGGACAGACAGAGAAGAGGGTTGTAAAAGGAGACATGCACTCAGAGATATACAAGGACAAAAGAGAGAAGTGGAAGCTCTTTCAAGCAATATAGTGAAAACCCCATAAGGGGCTACATTATGAAGGGTCTTGTATCCTATGCAGTGGAACTGAACTGAATCATGACAGCAGCAGTAATGCATGGAAAGGTTTAATCCAGGGAACCATAAAACAAGATATCATTATATAAAAATTAGACAGGGGGGAAACCCACACTTCTTCACAGAAGGACATTTTTATTCTGTTTAAATTTTTCTGTTGCTTAATTTCCATCATCTTTGCCAGTGAGGCCTTTATTTTTATTGCTGAACAATTAATGCTCAGGGTCTAGGGTGATATGCTGACAATCTAAAATCCCTTGGGGACTAAGGCACACGAGTTTATATACCAAAATGGCACAGTGACTCATAAGTAGCCAAATAAACTGCTAACGTCAATATTTCAGTTGGGGGTCATAGAGAGCACAATTCATAATGAAACTCACACTTGCTATTTCTGTAAGACAGTAAGTTCCATGGGAATACTTTATTTTTAAACCATCTTTAACTTTGTAAGCTCCCATTTAAAGAAAATTTGAATTTTCTTTCATAATTTATCTTGCTTAGTCCTTGTCTTGGAATCAGTTTTGTTCACCAAGAAATTATGATAATTGGCCCTCTTGCTAGAAGGCATACACTGAAGAAATTAATTATGAAAATATTTTAAAACTATTTATTTAGTTGCAAGCAGAGAGAGTGAAAGAAGGGAGAGAGGAAAAGAGAGAGAGAGAGAGAGATAAGGAAAGAGAGAGAGAGAGAGAAAGGATGGGTGCATCCAGGCCTCTTGCAATTTCATTCTGGTTGCATGTGTCACTTTGAGCATCTGGTTTTATGAAGGCACTAGCAAATTGAACCTAGCCATTAGGCTTTGCATGCAAAAAAAATTGCTGATCTCTACAGCCCCATAATTATGACAACATTTTCAAAGATAGGAAAATTGCTACAATGTAGTGTCACTCATGATTAATCTACCTGAACAGCATTTGTTTTATTAGCTATTTCAATGGAAATGTGAAGTTCCCACTTATTGCCATGGGAATTACATGTCTTCAATACCATATGCCTATTCTTTGGTGCCTTAAATCTTTGTCATCAAGTTCCTACAGAAGCATAGCTAATAACTATAGTAGAAACAAAAACTTCTTTCTATTCTAGAAAGTATTAGATACTATGTGTATAAACTCTTGAGTATACAGAATCCTATACACATATCCATGAGGTGGATAGTATTAATATTTACGTTTGACATATGAGGAGCTACACACAATTGAACTGCTGTTATATAGTACCTACCATATGCTTAGAGATATGCATTTAATGTATATATGCACTATATCATTTAATTTTCCAATTGCTCTACCAAAAGGAAACATTATTCATGTTTCCTGGATGAAGACTGTCCAGTCAGTTCCACATTGCTAGGACAAACTTCCACACAGTTAGTAGTAGGAAGAGATTTATTTCAAGCTTACAGATCCAGGGGAAGTGTCATCAATGGTGTCAGAAGCTGGCTCCCTTTCACAGATCCAAGCACAGAGAAACAACCAAAAAGCCAACAAACACCAAAAGAAGCAAGCATGATTCATCAGAGCTCAAATTATTCTCTCCACACCTTTGGATTGGAATCAGACCAGTCTCCAGTGACACACCCCCTCTAGCAGGTTGTTGGAGAATTAAACAGGAAGCTTCACCTTTAATATTAAAGTACCTGAGGGTTTGGGGTACGTACATTCACATTCAATCTACCATAAGACTGAGGCTGAAAAACATTACTGAATTTCCCCATAGATCTACAAGTCAAAAGAAACCTAGGAAATTCAGATTTAGGTTTGCCCACTTCTAAATCTATGTAACAGCTGGTAGCTCTCAGCAATTTCCTATAGAATTTCATGGCTTTGTATGAAAATGCTATAATGAAATCCATTGCTTGGGATGCAATTTTTTTTAAATATTTTACTTTATTTATTTATTTGAGAATGACAGACAGAGAGAGAAAGAGGGAGAGAGAGAGAGAGAGAGAGAGAGAGAATCGGTGTGCCAGGGCCTCCAGCCACTGCAAACGAACTCCAGACACGTGCGCCCCCTTGTGCATCTGGCTAACGTGGGTCCTGGGGAGCCAAGCCTCAAACCGGGGTCCTTAGGCTTCACAGGCAAGCACTTAACCGCTAAGCCATCTCTCCAGCCCGGATGCAATATTTTTTAAAGTATCGTCTCACTGTAACACAATGACCGCAAACTCACTCTGTAGTCCAGGTTGGGCTCAAGCTTTAACTTTCAAACTAACCCACCCAAAGTAAAATTATTCATGTTTTCTGGATGAAGACTGTTGCAGTCAGTTCCATGTTGCTGTGATCCACCTATCTCACCCTCTCCAGTGCTGGGGTTATAGGCATAAGCCACCATGTTTAGCTGTATGCAAAAAAAAACCAGTTAAAAAATAACTCCATTACTCTGAATATGTTGATCAAGAATCACCAACATAGAGAAGGGATAATGAGGGCAGCAGAATGGAGGCTGTAATGGCTTAATTCTAAAATGTCCACCAAATGCTTATGTGACTTGCTTGGCAGATGATGAGCCCTTTAAAGGCAATTGAATCATGAGAGCACTAAAGGCAGATACGAATTAATCCACTGATGCGTTCTTAACTGAATGAATTGTTAGGAAGTAAGGCCTAGCTGAGAGAAGTAGGTCACTGAGGTCCTGCCCTTGAAGGAAGGATATAGCTTGTCCTCCCTTCTCTCCTGCTTCTCTTCTAGGTGATGGGCTACTTGGCTCCACTACAAGCTCCCTGCCATGATGTTCTCTCTCACCACACTCAGGCCCAGGACCAATATAGCCCAGTAACCATGTATGAAAACCTCTGATGCTATAAGCCAAAATAAGTCTTTCCTCCTTTTAAGTTGTTTTCTCAAGGATTTATCACAACAGTGAGAAACTGACTAATACAAAGGCTAAGAAGGTATGTGTTCTTTCCCACTCCTCTTATAACCCCACTAGTGCAATTACATTTTTATTTCTTTTATATTTTGGTGCTTAAGATTTCAAAGGAGAAAAGCATTTCACAATGTTATAAAAGTTATAAATACAGCACTGCATATTTTATCCATCAGCAGAGATTACTAGACAATGATCCCTTCAGAAACAGGGACTGCAGAGTCATATTGAAATGGATGCAGCTGTGAAGACCTGGAACAGAATCCAGCAAGGAAATCTAGAGAGTAGGGATCTTGAATGTCTGTATTTCTCTTCCCTTCCTTCATCTTCCAGCTTGCTTTCCCTTTCCTGCCCTCCTTTTCTTCCCTTCCCCTCTTTTTCTTTTACCTTTCACATGGCCCAGTAAAGCATCTACTGCTAAGCTATATCCCTATCACAGAACGGTATTTTTTCATTTATTATTTATTTATTTATTTGAGAGCAATAGACAGAGAAAGAGGCAGAGAGAGAGAGAGAGAAAGAGAGAGAGAGAGAGAGAGAGAGAGAGAGAGAGAGAGAGAGAGAGAGAGAGAATGGGCGCGCCAGGGCTAACTGCAAAGGAACTCCAGACGCATGCGCCCTCTTGTGCATCTGGCTAATGTGGGTCCTGGGGATGGAGCCTAGAACCAGGGTCCTTAGGCTTCATAGGCAAGTGCTTAACCACTAAGCCATCTCTCCAGCCCGTAGAATGGGTTTTTTATATAATGTATACGGATCTCCTTTGTTCTCTCTCTCTTTCTGTCCTGATCATGGTCTGTAAGTCCATGAGTAGAGAAACAAGAATCAACCTACAGCTCACAGATGCAGTCAAATTTACTGCCTCCTAATGTTACTGAGAAAAAGCCAGGAATACACTCTCAGTCTCTTACTAGCTTTGCTGTACGTGACACCTCTGACTGAAGGCATCTAATAGGTTAAGAACTGTTTTCCAGAGACTGTTCTCCCTCTGTCCTCGGGTGAAGTTGCTTTTCTCTATCTACCCTGTGTTCTGGGAAAAGTAGGCTTTTACTATTTACCCTTGTTCCCTGGGAATGGTGCAGTTTGCATCCTAGTAACTGGCTTCTCAGTTAACTATTCCTGGCAAAAGGAACTAAAAGAGAAATGAGTCATTCAACATTCTAATTAGTAACTTCTCTTTGGATTTACAAAACTCACAATATTCAGTGGTTCCAGATCGATGTATCAGAATATCAGACTACCCAAAATTTCTAGCTAATTGAAACTTGTGACTACCCTAATGACAGCCTATCTGACATGCTTCTAAGAACTCCCTCAATAATCCTTGTGGCATCAATTTCAAAACAGCATGGTCATTGCCATTAATAGGCTCCATGATTTTTTTGTTTGCTAGCTTTCCAAATAAATCTTTCTCCTTGCCCCAACAACTTGTCTTTGAGCCATGTTTGAGTAGTTTAACTAATCAGATAATTTATTTTTGACATCAACACACTGATGTAAAGGCTTAACGATAGAGCACTTGCCTATGACATGTAAGAACCTGGGTTTGATTTCTAGCAAGGCAACAAACAAAAATAAACAGGGACAAAAAACATTTCATAGGAAAACAGAAATCATATTCTGTATTTCAACATAGAACCTCGTACAAATAATTGCTTAAGCAGGCAATAAAAGATTGGAAGAGCAAATACGGAGCACAAAGGCAATGCAGAGGTCTGGCAGAGCTGGACCTCAGACCTCTGAGGTGGTGGTGCTACCCAAATCATTCTGGTGTAGGTGAGGCACTTAGAATGGCTAGCTCTAGAAGACTCAAGAAATGAAGTTTGTAAACAACTGCTGTTGCATTGGTAAAATGCCATTCTTGTAGTGATGTTCATGGGAACAGCAGACAAACCAGAATGCTCCCTTTCCTGGCCTTCCACTTCAGAAAAACATGAACTTTTAAAAGCTTTATGTGAAGGCCAGTGTACAGAATGTTGGACCCTAAGGAATGTGAGGAAGCCAAGCACGAAGCTCGGTATCCTTCCATTCTTCTAGCAATTCTGAAGGTGGGAGAACACACTGAGGAGATAGGGCAGGAAGTTCATTGGGATACATGAAGCCATTGGCCTAAAACCCTCGTTAAGCATGAGGGCACCGCCAGCCACTCAGAGATCAGCAATGGGAAGCCTGAGTATTAGGAAGAGTACTTAATTTGTCACCAATTCCTTATTGTGAATGGAATTGCAAAAGGCCAATTTTTACCAGTTTGAATAAATGAAGGTGATTTGTTAAATGCCTGTAAAAGGAAATATGAGTTTGTTGGTTTGCTCTTTAAACTTGACTACCTTCTACATCAATACTTTTTTTAGTTTTATTTTATTTTATTTATTTGCAAGGTGAGAGAGAGAGAGAGAGACAGACAGAGAGAGAATACGCACAAAAGGACATCTAGCCACTGCAAATGAACTCCAGATGCGTGCATCCCCTTGTGCGTGTGGATACCTGGGTAATCGAACCTCAGTCCTTTGGCTTTGCAGACAAATACCTTAACCTCTAAGCCATCCCTCCAACCCAACATTCTCATGTTCTATAAATATTATTCTTTAAAAAATGTATCAATGTGGGCTGGAGAAATGGCTTAGTGGCTAAGGTGTTTGCCTGCAAAGCCAAAGAATCCAGGTTCAATTCCTCAGGATCCATGTAAGCCAGATGCACAGGGGCACATGCATCTGGAGTTCATTTGCAGTGGCTGGAGGCCCTAGGGCACCCATTCTCTCTCTCTTCCTCTTTCTCTGTCAAATAAATAAATAAATAAATAATTTTTTAAAAAGAAAATGAGAATGTTTAAAGTACAAATGGATATTGAAAACTTCTCTTTGAGATAAGATCTCCCAAAACTCAGACTGGCCTTGAATTTGCTATGTAGGAAAAAATGACCTTGAACTTCTGATCCTCCTGTTTCCACCACCTGAGTGCTGGTATTATAAGTGTGTGTCACCTTGATAGGTTTGATGTGGTAGTAGGGATCAAATTCAGGGCTTCATGTGTGCTAGGCAGGAACTCTACCAACTAAGCTATTTTTCCAGCCCCCTTTTTAAATTAATAATGTATATTGATGCTTTATTTATATGACAAGATTTGTAGGCCAATTATTCACAAAATATGGCAAGCAAACTATAGTGTAATAACTATTGTATTTCTTAATATAACTACAAACTGATATCCTAGTATCTAGATCAACAGCCCAGAAACCGTACTCTTGACAAGCACACTGCCCAAGCTTATTGTTATCTTTTCCAAAGTTGCTATGGAACAAGGAAAGATAAAGGAATACCCATAACCTAGACAAGGAAGACACATTATTGTACATCAAAAAGCAAGAAGAATAAAATGGGTTTCAAAATTAAAGGCACTGGATGACATTATAAAATAATAAAATTAACATATTGAGAGAGGTTTTCTCTTTGATAATCAGAGATACTCGTGCATTGCAGAAAAGGTTAAACATTTTGGCTCTGTCTCTTAATTATGGATTTTCATTATCTCTCTTAGTCTCAGTTTCTCTATTTGTGAAATGGTACAATAAATGTGTTAGCAGTAACTACACACAATCTCTTGGACGCCCTTGGCCAAGTATAAAAAGGGCTGCGGATCATCCTTGCATTCTCTAAAAATAAGCCTCTTGCATCAAAAGCATATTGTATTGAAAATTTTTGAGGCAAGATGGAATAGGTCTATAAAATAAAGCATTTTCTCCAAAAATACCCAGAAAATATCCCTAAGTCTGACCTCTCATAGCCATCAGGTCCTCTTTTCCACTTTTACTACTTTTACACTGAGCCTTCATTGTTTTTCTTCTCTTGTTACCACTTTCTTTCACAGTGAGAGATCTATCTAGTGCCTTCCAAACTCACATAGCTACACTAAGCAATCCAAGACAGATTCTCTACATTCTGACAGAAGGAATACTGTCAGAGAACAACCACTCCAATAAGAACTGGTAAGTATGCATGGGGAAATGAACCCCATATATTGTAAAGGGGAATGTAGACTAGTGCAGTCACTATGGAAATCAGTACAGCGGTTCCTCAAAAAAATAAATAAGGTAAAATAAAATTAGGACTGGAGAGATGGCTTTGAGGTTAGGGCATTTTCCTGCAAAGCCAAAGGACATTGGTTCGATTCCCCAGGGCCCATGCACACCAGATGCACAAGGGGGCACATTCATCTGGAGTTCGTTTGAAGTGGCTGGAGGCCCTGGCACGCCCATTCTCTCTCTCTCTCAAATAAATAAATACATAATAAAGTGAAAAAAATTAAAATTAAGGGCTGGAGAGATTGCTTAGTGGTTAAGGTGTTTGCTGGAAAAGCCAAAGGACCAAGGTTCAATTCCCCAGTACCTATATAAAGCCATATGCACAAGATGGTGCATGCATCTGGAGTTCTTTTACAGTAGCTAGAGGCACTGGCATGTCAATTCTCTCCCCCCACCTCTCTCTCTCTCTCTTTCCACAAAGGTAATGGGAAGACTGTATTAGAAGCATATTATATGCATGTACTGAAAAAATCTATGAATCTCACTAATTTATATAATTAATACATACTGATCTAAAAGCCAACTGAGAAAACAACTCATTAGTTAGCAGTAGGTTCCTTCCTTGGAGGACAGCAAAGGATGACAATACTTTTGCTTTTACTGTGTATAATTACAGTAGCTACTGAATGGACTGACTGTGGGATTAAATGAAATATTTGATATACAATGATTTGCATCTTTGTGTATAAGTGTTAACCTAATGTTAGCAATAGCCATAGTTATTATTTTCATGATTATGGATTCCTTCACTGGGCACATTTTCTCCAGTGTCAATTCAAATATTGTGTCATAAATTTGTCTAGTACAGTTCCTAAGTATGTATACATTTTTAGACCTGACATACTTTGAAACCAAGTCACCTTTGACCTAGTTAAAACTTCTCCCAGAGTAGTTTTTTGCCTTGTGATCTGTTTGTTCTTCATTTCACCCATCCCAAACCCAACATATCCCATAGCTGCTGGCACTGTAAATCACAATGTTCTACAGCAGAGTCATGAGCGTTTGCTAGCCAATCATCATTGCTCTCAGGAAATCTTAAGGGATGTCACCTGTAGACATAAATAAAGCATAGACCCACAGAACCCTCTGAAAATAGATGGAGAACAGGTGCTCAAATCATTAGTCTGCAGGAGAAATTTCAGATTCAAACCATAACAAACCTCAAGACCAAATGTGAGGGAAAACTATAATAAAAAATGCAAGAAAAGAAAAGTACTTAAGATTTCAATGTGAAAACATTTTTAGGTGAGTAATGAGAAACTCAGCATAGCAGATCCTGCATCTTTAAGGAATTTCTACTTTGCTTCATGTTGTGGTTTGACTCTGAATTGTATCCCGTGTGCTTATACATTTGGGGCTTGACTACCAACTGATGTACTTTTGGGAACTGATCAGACTCTGAGGGCTATGACCTTACCAAAGCATTAATCCCTTGATGGATGCACAATATGATGACACTATTTGGAAGTGGTAAAAGGTAAAAAGTAGGGCCTAGTTAGAGAAAATAAGTCACTGGGGGGGTATATGCTACAAAGATACCTACTGTGTCACTACAGAACATAGAGAGACCTGACCAAAAAAAGAAGAAGAAAACGCTGCATATTGCTCACTGCTCCTTTCTGTCTTTCTTTTCCTGTTCACCACGAGATGAGTTGGTTTGTTCTACCACCTCACAACCACCTTAATGCTCAGCAGTGCCTCAGGTGTCAAGCAGTGCAGCTAGCTTTCCATGGGCTGAAACCATGAACCCAAATAAATTTTTCCTCCTTTAAACTGTTTCTCACAATTATTTATCACAGCAGCAAGGACTCAGACGAAAACATCCAAGCACTGAGTTCTCCTTCCCCATTGTGTGGCTCAAGACCCACTCACTACCTTGTATTCTAAAGGAGGATATATATATATATATATATATATATATATATATATATATATATATATATATATATCCCTTTCACACAACTCAAAGCAGAAATAGAACAAACAGGTTTATATATATATATATATCCCTTTCACACAACTCAAAGCAGAAATAGAACAAACAGGTTTGAAATGCTAAAGGGAGTGACAGGAGTGGCTAGATTTATTTATTTATTTATTTATTTATTTATTTTTAGTAAGGGTCTTGATCTAGCCCAGGTTAACCTGTAATTCACTATATGTCTTAGGATGGCCTCAAACTAACAGTGATCCTCCTACCCCTGCCTCCCAAGTGCTTGGATTAAAGGTATGCACTATCACACCCATCAAGAGTGGTTAGATTTTGAAGAAAATGAATTCAGGGGCCAGTGGTACATCTGAGTGGAGATGCAGATATGATAATCAATTCAGAGCTCAAGGTTAATGATAAAGAAATACAAAGTGCTAACTAAGGCAAAGAGAATGAAAGAAAATAAATGTGTGAGAAAGAGGGAGAAAGTGAAAGGGAAGAGGAGAGAAAGGAAGATGACATATTTAATACAGAGCTCTGAGGCCAGGGAAAAAATATTTCTAAAGAAGTAAGCACAGTATTGATTCTACATCTATTTGTTTAGTTGTCAACAGTCCTGTGAACTGTTACCTAGTAATACTTGTGAAAGCAGGAAACTAAACTCCATCATAAACTGTCTTTGTTTGCACTACTGGAAATTAAATCCAGGTTTTCATGAATGCTAGGCAAGTGCTCTACCAGAGTTATGTCCTCAGCCCAACAGTGTGTTTTTAATTGTCTCATATAGTGGCTGTCATCTCGTTTCATTCCATCCTTGGGACCTCTAAAGGATAATTTGTTTTTCATCCGGCCTTGGACTGTATCACAAATTCCTGGCTAATCTGGCAGTAAACAGATCTAAGGCAGTACACGAAGATATTGTCCTAATTTGTGTCATCTCATTTCTGAAGTGAATGGGCTTAGAACGTATTACTGTGGTGTCCTTGGAACACTCTCTTGGAAGAGATCTGTGGTTAAAATCATGATTTTAAGTCAAATAAAGGGGGGAAATATTAAGGAAGATGCTGAATGTTATAATCTAATCTGAGAGTCACAGCACATTACTATGATATGCCAAGTCCTTAGCAAAAACAATTAAATATTTCATTTTACTTAATACAGAATTTCTTCAATTATTTGATCCAGGATTTCTTTTTCCATGGAACATTTTACTAGCATCCAGAGGAACAAAGTTCCACAGAACACATGTGTATATTCATCCACTGATCATGTTTTCTAACACTGATGGCAAAATCCATACTCATAATGGTTAATATTCATGACTGGATTTATAATCACCTAAGGGCTTGGTGAGGTGTACCTCTGGCTATTTCTGTGGTGTTATTTTCACAGAGGATGATCTAAGGGGGAAGACCCACTGTGGTCACTTATATTGATTGTCAACTTGACAGGACCTAGAACCACCTATGAGGGATTATCTAGATTAGGCTAGCCTCTGTGTATGTTCATGAGGGGATTATCTTGAATTGTTTCATTGAATTGGGAAGATCCATATTTAGTATAGGTGGCAACATTCCATGGGCTAGGCTCTGGTACTATATGAAAAGGAGAAAGCTGGCTGAGCACCAGCCATCCATCACTCTCTGTTTCTTCACTGTGCTGAATGTGACCAAATTTTACAAAAAGTGAAAGCTTTTGCCTCCTCTCCCATGACTTCTCTGCCACAGTGGACTATAGTCTGGAATTATAAGCTAAAGTAAACCCTTCCTCACTTAAACTGATTTGTGTCAGGTATTTTGTCCCACCAACAAGAAGCTGACTAATACACCCTGTGGTGGTTTGACTGTAAAATTTCCCCATAGCCACCTGTGTTTTGAATTCTGGGTTCCTCAGTGGTGGCAATTTGGGGGAGTGGTGGGGCTTTTGAGAGGTGGAGCTTTCTGGAGGAGAAGCATCACTGGGGGTTGGCCCTTGAGGCTTATTAGTCCAGCCCTACTTAATGTTCACTAACTAGCCCACTCTTGGTACCCTTACCCTGCTGTTGATGCATGAAGTTGTGAGCCACTTGCCTGCTCTGACATTCTCCACATGATGAAACTTTCCCTTGCAACCTAACTCTGAAATAAGCCTTTCCTCCAATAAGCTAGTTCTAGTTGGGTGTTTTGTTCCTGCAAAGAAAATGGAACTGCAATACATCCTGAATGTGGGGCACACTATCTCATGGGCTGGTGATGCAGCTAATGGAATAAAAGGGGGAAAGGAGAAAGCCAGTGAAGCTCTGGCATTCTCAACTCTAGGTTTCCTCTCCACTGTGATGTAAGCCTCTCTGCTATGCCCTCTCAGCCATGACATGCTGAATGTTCTGAAACTGTAAGTGAAAATAAATTCTTTCTCCATTAAGTTGTTTTGTCAGGGATTTTGGTCACAGAGACAAAAGGCCAACTAATACATTCTTACAACTGTGGAAATGATTCTCACTTCCATATGGATTACAGTACCAGTATACTATGTTCAGACCTAGATATCCAGTGATACATATTAGCTAGATATCCCAGGAATATAGAGAAAATTTTGTAGTATTCAAGGCCATGAAGTTCCCTGGCCTATACTGGAATATGGCCTTTGCCATTGGCCTCATTCATTCCATGTCCTCAAAAGCTGAGAAAATCAGCCTTAGACAGAATAGTACATGAATCAACAATGTGGAATATCCAGTGATCTTGTCTGTTCTTTAAACATAGAGTTAACATTACTGATCAGAACAACTGTTGTTAATGAAAGTCAATTTCCAGATATACCTGTTGCAGGAAAAATGTTGGCAAATATTTGTTTTTTGTTTATTTATTTATTTATTTGATAGAGAGAGAGAGATTGGAAGAGAATAGGCATATCAGGACCTCCAGCCACTGCAAACAAACTCCAGATGCATGCGCCCCCTTGTGCATCTGCCTTACGTGGGTCCTGGAGGATCAAACTGGTATCCTCTGGCTTTGCAGGCAAACATCTTAACTGCTAAGCCATCTCTCCAGCCCAAATATTTATTTTTAATTTAACCCTTTAAAAATACAAATTTATCCTTCAACTCTTCTATTTTAGTGTGTGGTATACTCTTAATGTTTATGGCCCCCTACCTAACATTACATCTCAAATGTTGATCCTAGATGACAACCAAGTACCAGCACACCTGACATCAGTTGCATTTCGTTGGGTACCCTGGAATGCCAGGGACAATTATTTGGTGAATAAATATATCTGAAATCTTTATTATCTCAAATAAGGGGGATTTCTTAATTAAAATTAAAGTTGAGGCTTATAAGATGACTCAGTTGGTAAAGTGCTTTGTGTACAAGCCTGACAACCCAAGTTTGGATCCCCCAAACCCATGTAGAGCTTATTGAGTGTGTCTGTGATCCTTAGCTTAGTGTCTGTGATCATAGAACAGCTACAGCAAGATGGGAGGCAGAATCCAGAAGCTTGTGAGCCACTAGCCTAGAAAACATAGAAACAAACAAAAGGCACCTTGCCTCAAAACAAAGTGAAAGGCAAGGACCAATACTTGAGGTTGTCCTCTGACCTTCACATACATGCAGTGGCATATATGCTCTCATGAGCACACATGAGCAAACACACACATCAAACCCATACATGCATGCATGTACACACACACACAAAATGCACTAAAAAAGTAAGCTATAGGGAAAACTCCACTTTTTCGTCAAGGCCATACATAAGCATAGGAAAAATAATATGTAGTATTTAATTTGTTAATGTTTTCAAAGAGCTAACCAATAATTTTTGTGCCAGTCTATGATAGATGGACTCACCCAAGTTTGAGGCTTGGTTTGCTGGTTCTCGTTTTTGGTGCCTATCTGCCTATGCCTTCAGACAATGTTCTTATCTTACTTGCTGACTGCTCAGCATCCCAAGTACCATTCAATGGTGTAATTTTTTTTTTTTTTTTGAGGTAGGGTTTCACTCTTGCTCAGGCTGACCTGTAATTTACTATGGAGTCTCAGGGTGGCCTCAAACTCACGGTGATCCTCCTATCTCTGCCTCCTGAGTGCTGGGATTAAAGGTGTGCGCCACTGCACCCAGCTGACTGGTGTCTTGTGTATGCAGAGTTTCTCTGTACCCACTGCACCCAGCTGACTGGTGTCTTGTGTATGCAGAGTTTCTCTGTACCCCTGCAATGAATTTAAATCAAGCAAAGTAGCATAGAACACAATGGTGCACGCATCCTGAGATAAAGGCAAGGTTAAAGTGCTTTCACTCAATAGATGAATTTGGATGATTGGTACTGATTTCAGAACCTCTGCTTTTCACCTGTAATATATAACAATTACACTGGAATAGAATCACTAAAGAGCTCATGTGTGTATGTTTTAGTTTTAGAAACTTTGCTAACATATTTTATTCCTTTATGACACTTCTGTTTTCTGGGTGATAATATCTGATCCTAGGTTATTTATCCAGTAAATGAATACTTACTAAGGTATTCCTGTCAGAAAACAGGATGAACTAACTCAAGGAAAATCCACCTCCGTTTATTAAGGTGTTTCTCCTGGGAAAATGAGCTAAGGGCAAATATTTCAGAAATTTGATGTTCTAGTGTGAATGAGACTTCTAAGAAGATGGGCCTTCTGACTCAGAGAATTCACCATTTACATCCAGGTTAAAAGGAATAGCAGCAATCTAGATCGGATATCAAAATGATAATGACATCAAAATATCATAAACACATTAAAACCAACAGTGTTTATCACTCACAGGCAATGGAAATGGCTTATTTATACAATCTGTATTTTCATGATTTAACTTTAAAACAAGTAAAGTTGTCCCATTTCCTGACTCTCAGGTCCTAGGTTTCCCTGAAGAAAAGCCATCCCTATGTGCTGTGTGGTACAGCAAGTTCCCTGCCTACATATCTGGGAAGATATATGGATTAGAACTATTGATTTATCCTCTTATGTGGTTGGATGGACTTTTAAAAAATTTGTTCTTCTTCAAGCTACCATTAGTTCATTTTTATTTTCATGTGAATTGATTTGTTAAAAATTAAAGTGCTTTGTTAAAATTCACTGAGCAGCCCACAACTCATAACCCATAAACCCATGGTGAATACCAGTAACGCCACTGAGGAGGGCCTTCAGTGGAATGGTGGTGGCAGGGAGGAGGGGAATTGTAGAAATACAAGATTTGTCCATATAAGCAAAGGTTCTGATTAATAAATAATTTAAAAATAATAGCAAATCACTGAGCAAACAAAATGTACCATCAATCTGTCCTCACTACTTTCTAATCATCATTCCCTCAAGCTTAAGGCTCACATAATACCGCACAGATGTCTAGAAGCATTCAGCCTGCTGGCCCAGTATACCCTACCCTCACCGTCCTCCAACAGAATTTCCTTTTCCTTGGGACTCACTATTCTGCTAGGGAGAGAATAATATAAAGTAATTATTATTTATTAATGTGCTTATGACTGATAAATATAAGATCCTTAGGAAATATTTTCCCAAGATTTTTATATTTTAAAATTATCTTTATTTATTGGCAAGGAGAAAGGGAAAATGAGAGAGGAAGTGGGAATATCATTTCCTTTTGCCACTGCAAACTCCATATGCTGTGTCATTTTGTGCAACTGGCTCTACGTGGGTACTGGGGAATCAAACCCTGTCTGTCAGGCTTTGCTAGCAAATGTTCTAACTGCTGAGTTACCTCTTCAGCCCTGGTATTTACATTTTTGACAAGAATGGCAACCATATCCCCAAAATAGCTGGAATTCACTGTATGTAAATTAGGGAAAGAGATTTTGAGAGAAAGCAAAATGTCAATGAATAACAGAGGTGCAGATCATTTGTGGCAATAGAGAATTGAGTGACCTGTCTGCCCCTTCAAATGAAAAAAGTAAAAGTGTGGAAAAAATAATCTCCAGTCTATATAAATATCCACTTATTTACTAAAAGAAAACTCAAAGAATATGCAGGCCAAGAAATGAGTAAAGATAAACAAAAATCCTAAGCATTAAAGTTGACTCTTCCTCCAAGGGAACTAGATGAGATGGAGTTTACTTGAAGAATCATGGGGAAATCCAAGTACTAAAATCCCAATAAAATATCTCAAACAATGGGGTAGAGAAATGGCTTAGCGGTTAAGCGCTTGCCTGTGAAGCCTAAGGACCCCGGTTCGAGGCTCGGTTCCCCAGGTCCCACGTTAGGCAGATGCACAAGGGGGCGCACGCGTCTGGAGTTCGTTTTCAGCAGCTGGAGGCCCTGGCGCACCCATTCTCTCTCTATCTGCCTCTTTCTCTCTTTGTCTGTCACTCTCAAATAAATAAAATAAACAACAACATAAAACTTTTTTTAAAGATAAGTGTTCTTTATTCAGATATTCAGGTAAGAAATCAGAGAGTATGCAAAATTAAAAAATATATATATCTCAAACATAAACCACCACTGACACAACAGCCAGGGCCCAGGTGAAACCACAGAGGAATTGGGGAGATGAGCAAGAGTGCTGCTTCAATGCCTGTCAACCAGTGCCAGGGTTATGGACACAGATACTGATGATTGTCAAAACACACCAAAACAGAAATCCAGAACCTGCTGAGAGCACAACACTAAAGTAGCCACCTCTTCTCAGGAAAATTTGTGGAACATTAGGTGGAAAGATTGTAAGAGCCACAGAGTGGAAGGGAATATCCAAAGTTACTGTCCCACCACCTTACAAAAAGTGGCTGATGCTTTCACATCACATAACCCACAACCCTAAGGGGAATACCAGCAATTCCACCAAGAAGGACCCTCAGCAGAATGGGGGCAGGGAAGAAGGACATGATGGTACTAACATATGATGTGTCTATACACATTTCTACTTAAAAGAAGATGGCTTTCTAAGCAAACAAACAAAAAAGAAGATAGGTGAATTGCCAAGAGCTGCAGGGCCCTCTAGAAAGAAATGACCGGTCAACTTCTGGGTCTTTTGACCTGCAGGGTCTGGGACCAAATATTGCCTACTTCTTTAGCCCTCACATCTTGTAACCAGCAAACGTAGGGAGAATACCAGCAACCCCACTGAGGAGGGGCCTCAGCAGAATGGGGAGTAGGGAGGAGGAAAATAACACTAACATTTGGTGTACCCATACAACTTTATACTTAATTTAAAAAAAGTCTCACACAAAATTAGTATAGCAAATTCCACATGTACTGTACATACAAACTAGAATTGAGCTTACCATGAAAACTTAATATCTACATAGGGAAGGTTAGGGAACTACACATTAAATTATCTATCATGAAATCTGATGAAGTTTAATAGTGAGTAGAAGGAGAAAACTGCCTGAGAATTTATTACCATATCCAGGTACATGTGAGTCAATAACTCCAACTCACATTTACTGAATTGTACCACAAAACCTCAAACTGACAACTTAATTGATAGGGATCTCAGGTTGACAAGAAAATCAAAATTTTCCCTTGGAGGAATGTCCTTTCTCTTAGCCTTCAAAATTTTTCTACTGAAAATCTTCTGAGAAAATTGACTGGCTTAAAACATAAAAAAATTCCTTGAATGTTTCAGGAAATTAATAACATGATCAGGAGACAACAAAGGAAACAGAAAAATTAGACAGGAAAATATCACACAATAGAATGATTAGATATGCAACAAGAAGTGTAATTGATAAATATAGCTTACTAATCCAAAGAAATGTGTAAACATGAATAAAGTAAGTAAAGGAAAGGATAAATCTTCTTGACATTAAAAATACCCTAAATAACCTCATTACCTCAAAAATTTCAAAAGAGATATGAAGTACTTAATATATACTTGTTAAATGAGTCAATGGATATAAAGAAACAGTTCCATAAGCATTGAAAACTTGACCAGGATGATAAAAGACACGCAGAAAGCATATTTCTGGTGGCAGTTCACATTTCTGTGCAGAGAGAACAGGACAAATCTGTATCCATTTATACGTGGCTGATAACCAGTATGAAGTATGTAGCCTGGGCAGTAAAGAGTTCCCAAACTCTACAAATATCAGAGAGTAGCAGAAATTATGATGCAGTAAACAGAACATTCCTAAAGAGATGGAAAAGTTAAATCACCTAACAACATTTCAGTGTTAAAGGTGAGGGAGAAGAGATGAAAAGAGAGAAACAGAGACAAAGACAGACTGGGTATTTATAATTCCAATGGAAAGAATGGAGGAGTGAAGGTCAAGGAAGGAACTAGCTAGCTCCACCTCTGACCACTAGTTCCCAGGAAGTCAGGAAGCTGCTAATGTGATCCAGATGAGCAGAGAGCACAACTAGTGGCCTCACATGATGGAACAATTGAAGTAGGTGACTTATGTAAAAAGTTAAACTTTGCTTCCCCCAAGGCTAAAATGTTTCCATTAATATTAAGAAAGGAATAACTTCTACTTCCTTTTTGCATTGTACATTTGTGCTAGATCAGATTGTTTCCAAGCTTCCAGCCGCTGCAATGTAATGCAATCATAGAAAGAAACAAGAATGGTGCTGAGTACTTGAAAGCAATTAAGCATACACCTTGACATAAAAACTTACATCCCTTCCCTTTGAGTCAGAAGGAGTCTGCTGGCTTGCAGTGTTTTCCTGGCCCCTACACCATTGCATATTCCACAGATAACTGGTTTAGAAATAACTTTATTATTTAAAGAAGAAGGATTTGATGGCTGAAAAGATGGCTTAGCAGTTAAGGCGCTTGCCTGCTTAGCCTAAGGACCCATGTATGACTCTCCAGATCCTCCTTAAGCCAGATTCACAAAGGTGAGGAATGCACAAAGTCACACATGCCCACTAGGTGGTGCAAGCCTATGTATTTCTATTGCAGTGGCTGAAGCACCAATGTGCCAATTCTTGCTCTCCCTCTCTTTTTCTCTTTTCCCCTCTCTCTGTAAAATAAAATAAATATTTTAAAAGATGGGTTTTTCCTGCTGCTGCCAGCTTCCTTTCAGAGCCTCTTTGTTAATATATAAAAATAATAAAGAAGTAGGATTTGAAAGGAATCAATGCTACAGGATAAAAAGGAGAAGACTCAGGAGATAACTCAGTCAGTAAAGTGCTTGTGTCAAAAGCATGAGAATCTGAGTTCACATTTTCAACACCTACATAAAAACCAAGTGTTGTAATATATGCCTGTAACTCCAGCACTGGAGAGTTGAAGACAGGAGGATCCCTAGGGTTCCCTGGTTAGCCAATCTAGCATAATTGGTAAGCTCTAGGCCAATGACAGACCCTGTATCAAAAGGAGGTAAGCAACAAGCCTAAGAATAACACCTGAGACTGTCCTCTGGCCTCAACATACACGTGTAGATATGTGCATGAACACCTACACACACACACACACACACACACATTCATAAAAGGAAGAAAAGGAGAGAAGAAAAAGGCAAGCAAATAGCAGATGAAGAGCAATCACTGAAATAGATTGCCATGAAGCAGATGCAAATTGTGACCAAACTTATTGCTAAGAATTTTTAAAAAGTTAATGAGGGAAAAATACATCACCTTAAAGCATACTTGCATATGCAAATAGACATCACAAAATTAAAGTGCTTAGAAAATAAAAGTTAAGACAACAGAAAAGCTTAGAATAAATTCAAAGAGCTGAGGGAAACTACAGGAAAAGAAAATTAAATTAATGGAGGCGAACCAAAAGAAGAAAAAAAAAACACAAGTCATAAGGAGGATTGGCTAGAGAAAAGTGAATCCCAAAATAAAAGAAGACTATAAAAATGCTAGAAACTTGACTTTGGAAATTGCAAAAAGGAAATCCAGCCTACTATTAATTTCTCAGAAAAAATATATATAAGAGAAAACTAGAGCAGAATATTTATTCAAAATTACAGTAGAAAATCTGAAATTCAACGAATTCTGTAACCCTATAGATCAAAGGATGTTTGACATGCCAGTGACAATGACATTGTGAGTAATGAAATTTCTGGATTTCCAAGATACAGAAAGACTTATTGAGAATCTCATGAAATAAAGTCACATGCTGGGGAGATCACACTCACCTCAAGAAGCAGCAAATGTGAGTGAACAAGGACATCTTTAGAAAAAGTAGATGTGTTGTTCAAGTAAAAAGAAATAGTTTCAAGCATGCATGAATTCAGAGAGTGAGTCCTTCAGGAAGAAAAATGATGAGGATTCGTTACCAAACTAAAGATGTAATTGAATTAAAAAGCAGCTAAGGGGCTAGAGAGATGGCTTAGCGGTTAAGTGCTTGCCTGTGAAGCCTAAGGACCCTGGTTCAACGCTCGATTCCCCAGGTCCCACGTTAGCCAGATGCACAAGGGGGCACACGCATCTGGAGTTCATTTGCAGAGGCTGGAAGCCCTGGCGCGCCCATTCCCTCTCTCTCCCTCTATCTGTCTTTCTCTCTGTGTCTGCCACTCTCAAATAAATAAATAAATAAATATTTTTTTTAAAAATGCAGCGAAGGCACGACTTTAATACCAGCACTCAGAAGGCAGAGGTAGGAGGATCGCCATGAGTTCGAGGCCACCCTGAGACTCCATAGTGAATTCCAGGTCATCCTGGGCTAGAGTGAGAACCTACCTCGAAAAGAAAAAAAAAAAAAAAAGCGCAAAGGTTATGATAAATGTTGGATCTACTTAAACAAAGAATTAGGTTAAAATACATGTGGAAATCTCAATAAATACAGTGTAAATACTACAAAAATAGTAGCTAGCATAGAAATGATCTTTTACAGTATAGTGTCGTGGTTAAAGTATGAATGTATGTCCTCCATAGACTCAGGTATGTATGCCTGTAACTTGGATCTCCAGCCTTGTAGCTGGAGGAGATGTCACTAGGGGCAGATCCTGGAATCCATCTCAAAGGTGTGTTTAGGGGCAGATCCAAATTTCAGCATAAATATGTGCAGAGAATAGTTTGAGCTTTGGTGGGGGTCATACTGTGTGCTTGTGTTAGTTTGGCTTGCTGCAGTGGTCTTCTGTCTGCATGTATGGAAGTAAACAGTGTCTTCTGCCACTGATTGAACTTCCCCTGGATCTGTAAGCTTGAAATAGACCAATTTCTCCCATAAACTGTGTCTGGCTGGTTGTTCATCTCATCATTGTGGAGCTGACTACAACATATAGCAATAAAATTAAAACAAGATATCATTGCGTATTGATAAGAACTGCCAAGACTGAGCTAATAACTCAGGCAGGATGCTTGCCAAGCATATATCAGTACCTCAAGCAATAGAAAGGGCTGAAGACATGGCTTAGTGCTTAAGGCATTGCCTGTGAAGCCTAAAGACCCAGGTTTGATTCCCCAGTACTCACATAAGCCAGATGCACAAGGTGGTGCATATGTCTGGAGTTTGTTTGCAGTGGCTAGGGGCCCTGGTGCATCCATTCTCTATCTATCTGCCTCTTTCTTTCTCTCAAACAAATAAATGAAAATGAAAATATTTTTTCAAAAAAAGTTCTCTTTACAAAGCCAAACATTAACATAGAAACTTAGTTACATATGGCTAAGAGCAATTAGCTAATCTGACAAAGGCTACATACATTGTAATTTGAACTGCAGTTGCCAGGGATTCACTGGGGAGAGGAAGGAATTGGTTTGAATATGTGAAGAACAGGGGGGATTTTTCGGGTAAACTATTCTGTATGGTCTTATAATGTGAATATACATGACAGTATATATCTGTCAAAAGTTATTGAACTTGGAGTCAGGTGTTGTGGTCTTAGGCTGGGGGATCAAGAGTCTGATGACAGCCACAGATACATGGTGAGACTTTGTCTCTAAAACAGCATGGTGGCTTCCCTGCCACTGCCATAATCATCTGAGAACTCAGAAGGTTCAGACAGGTCAATTGTCATAACTTTTAGGCTAGCCTGGACTACAAAATGACTTTCAGGCCAGTGAGAAATGGGGTGACATCTCAAACAAATAGTAAAAGGCTTTGTAAGATATGGGGATATGGTTCACCGGGTAAGAGCACTTGCTATGCAATCAGGAGTACCTGAGTTTTATCCCCAGAACCTATGTAAAAAGCCAAGCATGGCCAGGCACACATGTTACCCCAATGTGGATGGGAGTGGAGAAAGGAAACTTCCAAAGCCATGGCAAATTCCAAATTTAGTGGGATATTTTGTCTCAAGGAAATAAGGCAGAAGAGCAATAGAGGAATACAAGCAGCATTTTCCTCTGGTCTCTGAACTTGTGCATGTAGGGTGTGTACATCTGCATGCATATGTATACACATCACATATAGTACACACACACACACACACAAACACCTCACCTAACTTCAGAAATCAATGTATGGACCTTAATATATGCACATTAAAAGAAATAACTTAGAAGATCAAGGAAATCCCAAAATGGAATTCAGAATGTGAAGAAGCAATTTGTTTGTATTATAAATATATGAAACAATTTAATTGAAGGGAATGGAGCAGTACATAACAGAGCTGACCTAAATAACTTTAGAAATGAGTGGCGTCTGTAAAACCACATGCAAAGGAAACTGCACTATTCTTTAGTTGATTATGTTTCCTCTAGTGCTAAAAGTCATGGTCCTTATTGCCACTAGATGTTTTCTTAAACAATTAAGTAGATGAGCAAAAGTGGAATACAAATTTCTCACAGCTGGATTGGGAAGTTACAGATAAGCAGAGGGGAAAGGAAGGAATATGTTCTGTGTAGTGATAAATTACTATAGGAGTCATGAGTATGAATGCTTGTTTAAGCTTGATAGATACACAGTTCTATATAGAACAACATATATATATATACATATATATATATATGCACATATATAAATAAATATAAGTTACTTATCTCACTGTTGGAGGAAAAAATACATGGCAAAAGCAACTTGAGGAAGGAAGGGATTATTTTGGCTTAGAGTTTGAGGTTAAAATTCATCATGGTGGGAAAGTTTCATTCAAATGCTTAGCACATGGACAGAATGCAGCAAGGTTCTTTATTATCATACAACATGAACTACCTCTAACCGATTTCCCAATAGAATTGCTACTCCCCTCTGAATCCTTATGTGCTGGGTCTCCACTCTAAATTTCTCTCACCATTCTGGTCTTCTGAACTTCAACAATAATGACTCACTAAGCTCTTCTTAAAAAAATTGTAAGGTTAGCCGGGCATGGTGGCGCACACCTTTAATCCTAGCACTGGGGAGGCAGAGGTAGAAGGATTGCCGTGAGTTCGAGGACACCCTGAGACTGCATAGTTAATTCCAGGTCAGCCTAAGCCAGTGAGACCCTACCTCAAAAAAAAATTGTAAGGTCTTTCTAGCTCAAATTTTCAAATTCTTTCACATTATTCCAATAAGCAAGCTACAAAGGTCTATGTATCACATGGTCAGGTCTAACGCAATAAGGACCCCATTCTTGGCACTAATTTTTATATATCAGTTACTGGAAAAAAACTGACAAAATTAACTTTAGGAAGGAAAGGTTTATTTTGGGTCACACTTTGAGGTTACAGTCCATCATGGTGGGGAAGACATGGTGGCAAGAGCATGAACTAGCTGGTTACATTGCATCTGTAGTGAGGAAGTAGAAAGCAATGAATGGTGATGTTTAACTACCTTTTTTCTTATTGATATGGTTCAGTATATCTAGGGGATGAAATTGTTCTTCCCACATTTAGGATGGTTCTTCTCAAATAACCTCACCTAGAAAACTCCCTCATAGACACACCTACAGATTTGTTTCCATAGTGATTCTAAATCCTGTCAAGCTGAAAACTCAGACTATCACAATATATATTCATATATTTTGGGTTATTATCTGAAAAGGCCTGAAAATGAATAGCATTTCAGGAACCCAACAATAAATATATCTATTAGTCAGACCTTGGTTTCAAATACCTACCTCCAATAAAGGGGACCACAATCCTTAGAGACATGGATGATTCTACACTTAAGGAATAAATGTGAAAGATCATCCAAAGCATCTTCCATCTCCAAAAATAGAATAATAAAACTAAATAATAAAAAGCATACCCCTAGTGATAGGGCTATACCAAAGAAATAAAAGAAAAACACATATGTATTTTTATTACCAACAAAATAAATAAAGTAGTATTGGATTTTAAACCAGAGTAATAAATAAATAACTATACATCCATAAATGAATGTGAATGCTATGATTTGGATGTAAAATGTTCCCCACAGGATCTTGTGTTTGAACACTTGGTCTCTAGCTTATAGTACTGTTTTGGGTGGTTGCGCAACATGTAGGAGTTGGAACCTGGCTAATAGACATTGGCCAGTAAGAGTAGGTCTTTGATGAGTATAGCCTAACTCTGTGTTTGGTTCCTTTTTTGCTTCCTGATCTACCAAGGTGTGAACAAGCTTCAACCCCAGGTTCTTACTGCCTTACCCCCATCCATGCCTTTCCCAACTACTGTGGACTGTTGTTACTAAAACTGTAAGCCAAAATTATTGAGCTAGAGTGAGACCCCACCTCAAAAAGTAAAATGATTCCTCCCTAAACCATTTCTGTTAGGTATGTTGCCACAATGATTAGAAAAGTAACTAACACAGTCAATATAAGATTTTTATTGGTTGACCATTTTTTTAAGTACTGCAAATATACCATTTACAGGTTTTTTTCTCATTTTTATTTCTAATGACAAGTCAGGTGTTACTTTTATTAGGGCTCCTTTGTATGTAAATGTGTTGCAATCATGCTAATAGATGCACATCAAGGTTTTAAGTGTGTATGTACATTCATGGATCAAATTTGAGAAGTCTTCAGCCCCCATTTCCTTGGCATTTATGTTTTGATTTCTTTGTTGCTCTCCATGACATGAATATTTGTGTTTTTCATGGTTTCCTATATTATTTGATGTTGTCTTAACTTCCTTTTTGCTTTCTGTTCTGCATAGAACATAGTCTCTATCAAGATACATCCCAGCATTGAGTTTGCTTGCTATTTCCAGGCTTCATTTTGACCTCTCCCTTCTAGATTTCTGCTTACTCCCTCAATACCCCTTATCACACTAAAAATAATTTTTGTAAGACCTAGTTTGGCAATACGTGTCATTTTTGTCAGCTTCTTTCAAATTGCTATGGGAGTTACAAAAACAGGCCTACTTAGGGAAATAGTGAATATTCTGGATAACTCAGTGTTACTTATATTTCTCATTTTAGAGATAATCACAATTGTATTTACCCTGCCAAGGAGCCCAACTCATCATTAAATTGTTTAAGTAGTTTCTATTCTAAAACACACATCAAATTTAATATGTAAATGAATCTCTGGAGAATGTTGTTCTAATGTAGAATACTGAGTAGGTCTTGGTTAGAAAAGTTCTAGTAAGTTCCCAAGTGATTGTCTACTCTGAATAATATTACATAAGATAACATTACATAAAAATTAGTCCAAAGTAAAACATGTTTCTTGATTGTAACTTGTAGTGCATTATTTCCTACATTTTTAAAGCAATATGGACTTTGAAATCAGAAATTTTTAAAAGACTTCTGTAGTGGTTTGAGTTTTAAATTCTCACCATAGTTTCACGTATGTGCTTGAGTATATAACCCCAGATGGTGGTACTGTTTAGGGAAGGTATAGAGCCTCTAGAAGGTGGAGCCTTGCTACAAAAAGTTTTTCACTGGGGCAGGCTCTTAAGTTTTTATATTACAGCCCTGCTTGGCATTATCTCTACTCCCTCCATGCTGATGTGAAGTTGTGATGATAGTCTGCTCCTGCTATGTTTTCCCATCAGATTAAACTTTCCTTCCAAACTTAAAGATAAAATAATACAGTCCCTTCCATAATCAGATTCTGGTAGAGTATTTTGTCCCAGCAATGAGAATATAGCTAACACAGAATTTTCTAATTTAAGGGGTTTAGTGAGTTTTCGTCCTTGAACTTTCATCTCAAAAAAAAAAAAAAAAATCAGAAAGTAAGAAAAGCTACATGCTCAGTAGTACACGAAGTTCACAAGTATTTTACTGTATTGTTTATGGCCTCTAAATTTCCAAATATGACCCCTAGTAATTTTGTAATTCTTAGCATTTAAGCACTGTTCTCCCAGTTTTCTGTTTCATGAAACAAAGGGCTATCAATGTATTTCAAGGGTTTGGCTCAGGTTACTTTGAAAACAAGACGATCTTTTTCATGGTGAATAATTTTATCCAGTATGCATTTGAAAACAAGCAAACAAAATACCACAGAATCTCATTTTCTAAGATTTGGCAATATCTCAAAGATGTGATGCAAGTTGAAAAATCAAATTTTATTCATAATAATTATATAAAATGTGCCTTATTCCTTGATTTTTCTATAAGCAGCAATCTTAGCTGTGAAAACAACCTTGTAATAGAACATCAGAAATTGACTATTAGCTGAAGATTTGAACACCCTAAAGTCAACTCAACGCAACAGTGAAAATGAGCATGGTTGTACACAACCTGCAATTCCAGTGCCTGCAAGGCTGATGCAGAAGGTTTGTGATTTCAAAGCTAGCCTGAGCTACATAGTTAGCTCTTGTCTCAGAAAACAACAACCAATAAATACAGTAGTAGTTTATTATCAGACATGTTTGTCATCTACGTTTAATTCACTTTAATATGACTCCTACTGACATTTGGTTATATGCATGGAAATGAGCTGTTATTCAACATAATGTTTCTTCATAAGAATTAGATTCATTTTCCACTTCTGTAGTGTTCTGAAACATAAAAAGAATTCTGTCACTAGCAAATCATCATTATTAATCCAGCTTCATTAAGATTAATACCCCAGAGAAATAGTTTTATAAAGCATTCAGGTGCTAGAGAGATGGCTTAGCAGTTAAAGAGCTTTCCTGCAAAACCTAAGGACCTATGTTCAACTCCCCAGATCCCACATAAGTCAGACACCCAAGGTGACACATATGTACAGTCGTGCATGTGCACAAAGTGGCACAGGCGTCTGAAGTTCAATTGCAGTGGCTGGAGGCCCTGGCATGCCAAGTCTGTTTCTCTCTCTCTCATAAAAAATATATTCATTAGAGAAGTAAAGAGAAGTATTTCATACATATGCAGATTTCCATCCTTTTACACATTTCTATCTTTAAAAAAAATGTAGTTCTAAGATTTTCTTTCTCCAAGTCACAATTACTGCTTAGAGCCTAAGAATGTATAGTGAGTAACCGCTACAACTTTTGAAAATCTATCATATCTCTATAACTTAAAGAGAAATAATTTAAAGTCATCTCACAAGTTATACTTTTAGTATGGATTCTGGTATCCCTCCCCCTCCAAGTAAAATAATTTTTTTTGTCACTTTGATATGAACTGTTGTCTCTGGCACACTATACTGTGTCTCAGTATATGATCATTTTCAGTATTTCTCCTTTCTCCCAATACAGTTCTTTTGGAATTCTTTCCTTGAACTCTTCTCTAATTGTAAAGGTCTATAGTAGTTCATTTTCTTTTATTTTGACAAAATTCTCACCCCCCCCCAAGAAATAAGCTTGTAGGGTCATTTTTTAAAATGACTATTTTCTGAAGATATCATTGTAACACACACAGCATTAACTGTACAATCACAGTGAGGAGGCAAAAGTAGGTTACAATCAGGAACTCGTGGCAGCTGAGGCTTCTTGCACAAATTAAACTTGTCAACATTCCAGCACAGATGGGGGAGGGATTCACAAGATGGTACTCCTCCCAGACTCCCAGAGTAGGTACGCAGATAAATGGTTGTTGGGGGAGGGGCAGCAAGTTCTTTAGTGGTCTAACAGCTGGTAGGTTGCTCATGCACCAGTAAATAACCTCCCACCTATAGTCGCAAACAACCCTAATTAAACAAAGTGACTCATAAAAAAAGACATGAAAGTAGGAAGGGAATGAGTTGGGAAGAAAAGCTTTATTGGGAGAGGGCTATGAAAAGGTAATCAGGGTGACTATGATCAAAATACATTGCATTCATGTATGAAATTGTCAAAAATAAAAGTATTTCCCCAAGCGTGGTGGCCCACACCTTTAATCCCAGCACTTTGGGAGGCAGAGGTAGGAGGATCGCCATGAGTTCAAGACCACCCTGAGTCTATATGTGAATTCCAGGTGAGCTTGGGCTAGAGTAAGACCATACCTCGATAACCAATTTTTTTAATTAAAAAAATAAAAGTAATCATAATGATAATGTAAACCATAAGTTCCTAATGTTGACATTTTGTATTTATACAAAAATAGACTAAATATAATAATATTAAATACTTTACCAATTTTGGTTCAGGTTTTCCCCCATCCAAAGCCATGCAAAGTATTGATAAGAGGAATACTATGAAAAGGCATCCTGGTACTATGAAAATGAACATCAAGTTGGGGGTGTGATAACCTAAGATTAAAAAAATCACAAAAGAGGGAAATGTTAGAAGTTTATAATGAGTTTTGAAACTAAATTATTTTCTAAATAAACTAGTAAATAGTAATAGTTTAGTATTAAGTTAAACTGAAATATTTGCTAATGTATAAATACCAGTTATGTTTTACTTGCTTTTTCTCTTCAAGAAAACTGTGAAGATGATATGTTTTAATTTTCAAAAATTTTATTGTGGGGCTGGAGAGATGGCTTAGCGGTTAAGCGCTTGCCTGTGAAGCCTAAGGACCCCGGTTCGAGGCTCGGTTCCCCAGGTCCCACGTTAGCCAGATGCACAAGGGGGCGCACACGTCTGGAGTTCGTTTGCAGAGGCTGGAAGCTTGAGCGCGCCCATTCTCTCTCTCTCCCTCTATCTGTCTTTCTCGCTGTGTCTGTTGCTCTCAAATAAAAATAAATAAATAAATAAATAAATAAATAAATAAATAAATTTTATTGTGTTATTTTCTATAACTTGAAATATTCAATAAGAAATCTTTTTCTAAAGAACTAAAATTATATGTGACTCAAGAAATTCTTTTTGTTTTCCAAAATTTCTAAATCTAAATCAAGACTGTACTAAGAGCTACCTCTCAGGGAGAAGAAATTTGTCATCAATATTACGATGAAATTTTATGTAACACACATTTAAAAGTTTCATATTGTGAAAATGTGGTTAAAATATACCAAATCACTCAATATAATTCAGAACATAAACTTTCTATGGATTCTACAGATTTCTAATAATCATAACAGAAAGGAAAAATATAGAAGCAATAAGTTTTGTTTGAATATATACTTACATATACTTACATATGTGTGTATATAATTTTGATTAACTGAGACCTACCCTGAACTGTCTATTATTATCCATAATGCTTAGTGATGATATAATACATTTGTCTCATTTATTGCCCAATTCTTCCCAACTTGGGAATAAATAGAGGCTCTTTGAGAGCAATGACTACTGATATGTCTCAAACTTCTGAAAAGAATCTTACACACAGTAGGTGTCTAACAAGTATGCAATGAATAAAAAGGAAAAATGACACCACTGTATTTATAGGGAGCTATTAGCCAGAATTTATTGTAGTAGAATATATGAAAGAGAGATATTTAATAGAAAGTTTAGTATCTGTCTGCAGTTACATCTGAACATTTATTACAACTACACACATATTTATATGCCTGAATTAGAAATGCTAAAGTGATTTTTTTAATATTGAATAATTATTAGTCATTTTCCATAAAGCTAATATATTCTGAATCTATCATACTTTTTACTTCATTCTATAGGTTTTTCAGTTTATGTTGCTATATAACTTTTAATACCTTTGTATGAAAAGTCAGTTTAAGTTAGTGTTGGAAATAAATAGAATATATTTTTCTTAATCATAGCAACTTAATTAGAAAATATTCATGCTGGGTGTGGTGGCACACGCCTTTAATCCCAGCACTCGGGAGGCAGAGGTAGGAGGATCGCTGTAAGTTCAAGGCCAGCCTGAGACTACACAGTGAATTCCAGGTCAGTCTGGACTAGAGTGAGACCCTACCTCAAAAAACAAAATATAGATATAGATATATAGATATTCTTAATACTAGGCACAAGTGTGTAATTATGTGTCCCTTACTTAAAATTTATATTTTCTTAGAAAGTGAAAGTATAAAAATTTGACTAACATGAACTCCTGCTTAACTGACAAAACAAACAAAATACTCCAATTAAAACATAATGGGGGGCTGGAGAGATGGCTTAGAGTTAGGCCCTGGTTCGAGGATTGATTCCCCAGGACCCACGTAAGCCAGATGCACAAGATGTTACAGTCATCTGGAGTTCGTTTGCATAGCTGGAGGCCCTGTGCACCCATTCCCTTTTTATCTATCTGCCTTGTTCTCTCTCTGTCTGTCTCTCACTCTCAAATAAATAAATAAAAATGCACCAAAAATTTTAAAAAAAAAAACAAAACATAATGGGCAGCTGGAGAGATGGTTTAGCAGTTAAGGCTTTTGCCTGCAAAACCAAAGAACCCATGATTGACTCCCCAGTACCCACATAACCCAGATATACAAGGGGCACATGCATCTGGAGTTCATTTGCAGTGGCCAAAGACCTGTCACACCCATTCTCTTTCTCTCTCAATTAAATAAAGAAAAATAAAATAAAATCATGTAAAAACATAATAGGACTTCTAACTCTAAATGAATATTAAATTCTTAATGTCTATCCTTTATGCAGTTATTTACAAACATTTTCTCCATTTAAGGGATATAGCAAGAAGTTTTGAATTCCATACTTACAAAACACACTGACAGAAAAAGAAACTTTGTAGAAAACACCTCATTTCTTAGTTCCTGTCCTTTACACACATACCTGCCCAGCATTCTTCTTCACTCCATTCACTCCAGTATCCATCATCTGCACAATATATATTCACTTTACTTCTTATAAAAAAACACACATCTTTACTTTCATTTAGTGTTTTCTTCTTGAGCAGGTTATTTTTATCTGTACCAAACTGAAAGCCAAGGAAAAACAATGTTTTCTTTCCAACAAAATATATGCACCAAAAGACTAGAGAGGTATACTACTTGTATTGATCATCTCTTTTTATCATTTGATTTAAAATTTTTTTTCTTTCCTTCTTTATCCATATTTAATTTTTTTCTACAGTAGTATATGGACACTTGTAATGAAAAACAGCATATGCGGTGAGGCCAAACACCTATACAGCTTTGGTGTCTATAATGCCGGTATTTGCATTTGTGTCAAATATTCCAGATTCTATAAGTGAGAAGATGTGATATATATTTTGAGTTAACAAAAGAAAGAGTCATCATAGGAATGTTCTTTCTGTAGAAACTATAGCATTCATATCTGTTGGTAGTTTGAATAGATGGTCCCCAATATATTCATTGTTTTATTACTTTGTAATCTGCATCTGCAGCCACATAGCTGTAGGCGGTTTCACTGGGTGGATCTTAAGGTGTGATGGTGGGTTTGATATTTCAATCTAAAGATATGCACAGTGTGCTAGCTGGAGTTCCTGAAGTGTGTCTGCTATGTGGCTTTTGGCTTTTAGGCTTGTGCTTCTCTGAGTGTGTGTTTGTTCCTGTGAAGGCAGGCCAGCTTCTTCTGCCATTATGGAACCTGCCCTGGATCTGTAAGCTTCAATAAATCCCTTCCTCCATAACTGTGCCTGGTCTAGAAGTTCATCTCAGTGAACCTGAAGCTGACTGCTACAATATCCAAAACTGTTTGTGCCCCTTGTTTCTCAATTTCGATTAATCTTTGTGCCCCTTGTTTCTCAACTTTAATTAATCTTCAAAGACCAGTGTCATAGTATTCAGGGATTGCCATGTAATGGCCACGTCAGATGTCAGCATACCACCGCAATAAATAAAATATTCACTAAAGTAATCACTTCAGGTTTGCATTTCAAATAGCTGCTGGGCTTTTCTCATCTACTATGAGAGTTTTTTCATTCATTGTAACTTTTCTTGAAAGCAGTCATAATGTACTATTGATTTAGTGGAGTAGGAGTTGGGTCTTTATTGTAGTTCTAGCTGCGGAATTTGTGCCTTGTAAATCAATTCATCAACTAGGTTTATTTTTGTCTGTATATGAATTGAATTAATTAGAACCAGTGGCTTACATGCTTGTCTCCACCACTGTCATAATGGAAGCTAATGAAACAAATGTGCAGTTTCATGCCTTTCATCACCACATTGTTGATGCCAGGGTGAAATCTGTCTAACAAACATTACCGACTTCTGATTGTAAACCCCTCTTCTCTATGTAAGCCATTCTCTTGTAGTCTTGCTATACACAATTTTTAAACTCATGATCAATCCTCAAGCAAAGATCTTGTGTTCATAGCTTTCATTTGGAATTCACTTGTGGCCACAATCCATTTTAGTCTCCTAACAACTTTAAATTTTAATAAAATTTTGGTAAACAGTAACCAGATCACCTCTAGGGGTGTTATGTAACTTTAAAATTGGGATGATTGGTTTTACTTTCAGACTGAAAATGTTTCTTTTTCCACTAGATTTGACAGAACTTAAACTAAAATATATGTTACATTCAACACCCCATGTGATTAGCAACTGATTTTTGTTCTCAAGTTTCCTATTTTATGTAAAAGGCTATGTATATAATTTGTGCAAATAAATTCAATATTCATACCACCCAGGAAGTATCATCTTCTCTGACCACAATTTCATAAGTAAAACACCTTGATGGAATGGGTCCTTCAGGCGTGTTCCATTTCATCTTAATGTCAACTGAATTCTCCACAGTAATATAAAGGTAGTCAGGTGATTCAGGTTTGACTGAAAAGCAGAAGAAAACGAGTTTAACATGAAAGTTATTTTTATTATTTTCAATGATGTAAATTAAAATCAAAGTTACTTGTCAACAAAAATAGTGTATTGAGAAACTTGGTTATTTTGGAAAGTTGGTGGGGTTTTACTGCTCTTGGTTTTTTTTTTTTGTTTTTTTTTTTTTTTTGTTTTTTTGAGGTAGGGTCTCACTCTAGCCCAGGCTGACCTGGAATTCACTATAGAGTCTCAGGGTGGCCTCGAACTCATGGTGTTCCTCCTACCTCTGCCTCCTGAGTGCTGGGATTAAAGGCATATTCCACCATGCCCGGCTGCTCTTGTTTTTTGGTGGGTTTGTTGGATGTGTTTTTATTTATGCATTGTCATATGTGTGTGGGTTCATGTGCATGTGTAATTACATGCATACGATGGAAGCCAGAGGTTGACATCTATTGCCTTCACCTGATTTATTGAAAGAGGGTCTTTCATTGAACCCAGAGTTCACTTGTTAGGCAAGTCTGACTAACCACGTTTCCTAGGGATCCACCTATCTCCACCCCCTAAACACTGAGATTACAAGCACATGACATCATGCACAGCATTTATGTGGGTGCTAGGGATCCAAACTCAGGTATTCACACTTATGCAGATCAAACCATCAGCCCACCACCCATTTTGTATTATTTTTGATAAGTCACACATTGAAAAATATTTACACCCAAGAAAAAAAGTAGTAAGATCCAAATGACTGCAATTATTTTCTAATTAATTTTGCAGCTTCAGAAACACAACAACTACAATTCTACTATTTTCACTGCCAGCTAACCCTTACATAGCACTTAGGATGCATTTGATAATGTGCTAAGGTGTTTCATCATGATCTCATTCATGTCTTATGATATCCCTATCAGATGGTGCTCTATTATCTTCATTTATAGAACAGGAAAATGAAAATAGAAGTTAAGCACTTAATCTAAATCACACAATTAGAAAGTGTCAGATTGAAGATTCAAACCTAGGTCTGGCTGACTCAAGAATCTGTTATTCTTGTAACTGTTAGAACAGATAACAGAAACTCAGAAAACATCCAACCATTTGTCTACTGAAGCCTGGGAATAAGGGATTCTATAATTAATCCTTCACCAACTCTAAACCAAATGAAGGTACTGTATGTCAGACAAACTCTTTGAAACTGAGAACTACTTTTGTAATTTCTAAAAACAATGGTAATTTATTCTTAATTTTTATCTTCTATACTTCCTCATATACTCTATTGCCTTTCCTTTTTACTTTTTACGTCCATAATTCAAAATCTCTCTTTCTCTCTCATTCCTTACTTCCCTCCCTCCCTACCTCTTCTATCTTTCTCTTGAGAACAGCCTAAAGGATAAGAAATGAATTTAAAATTGAAGTCATATGTTCATATTACCTATATTTTGAAGTTGGAAAATAAAATAGCTGGATCTGATAGTCTCATGTTTTGATGATCCATTAACACAAATAAAGAAGTCTTTATAGTCTGATGACTCCAAATCAGAAACTTTGCATCCAATATTTTTATCTTTATCCTGGAAGTAGTTGCTACACTGTAAAGTATGGTCCATGCCCTCATGCCTGTGAGAAAAAAGTAGTGCAAAAATTGTTTACTGGTATCTTTAGTATACTGGGATTCTGTTTCCAATCGTTGTAAGATATAACGTGGAGAAAAAAGCTGTTCAATAATATCCTATCTTTATCTTTACAAAGCAAAATGCCATGGATTTATTTTATATTGAGTCATCAAAAAGGTTTGTTAATCAAAGATTACTATTAAGACAAGCTTGGGTGATGCTTGCTGTTTTTGTTTCTTTACTGACAAAATTGTTTTGGAAGGAAACAAGTTTAAAAGCCGCCATACAATATTCACATCTTTTTTAAAGAAATGAAAGTCTTCAGAATGCAACACATACTACAGTCTCAGAAAAGCCAACTGGAAGAGAGGACAAAAAGTAAAGGGAAAGTAGTTTGGCAAATAAATGTGTAATTTCCTCATTCTCCTAAACATGTCACTTAATGTTAACATCATTCCTGCAATACAACTAATGGAGAATAGAGGGGTAGTAAATTACTGATTTCTAAAGCCATGATGTCTGATGTATTTTGTCAAAGAATAACTTACAATGCAAACTGTAACTTCAGCTATAAAACAACCAAAATCCCTTTTGAAAGGAGGCCAACACAGCAGCTGACAGGATGCTAGTGAAAGTATCTGGAATGTACGAATTTTATGTCAAATATTTGACTTCAAGGAGATTTATAATGTTGAATTCTCTTGGTTAATTGGGCTGCATACAGTTCAAGAGAATTAAGTTCTAGGCTTCATTTTGTTTGTGAAAGGATTTCCCTATGTAGACCAGGCTAGCCTGGAGCTTGCTATTATAACTCATTCTGGTGTTATTGTTATGCACTGCTGTGTTTTCCAGACAAGGTGGCACACAAGCTTGTTAGAGATTCACCTATCTCTTCCTCCCTTCTCATCCGCCACAGTTTCCAGCTTTTACATGGGTACTGGGCAGTTTTACCTCAGGTACTCATTTTGCCCAGTAAGCATTTTATCCACTAAGCCATATCTCCAACACCACTGGGGATTTTGGAACAACAGAATGACATATGAAAATGGCAAAGTCAGTTGCAGTGGACAAAAAGAATACAAAGGGGAAAGACTAGAAGCAGGGCAACTATCATTGGAGTGAGGGGGAGTGAAGGAAGGTTATGAGAAAAGAGAAGGGAAACAGAAAATATATGCAGCATTGAAAAGCAATGTCAGAACGTGGTGATCCTGATGCTAGGAAGCAATTAAGGAATGAAGAGTCAGCATGGATTCTGTTTAAAAACTTTGATGACAGTTTAAAAAAAGAAATGGAGCCGGGCGTGGTGGTGCACACCTTTAATCCCAGCACTTGGGAGGCAGAGGTAGGATGATCGCCATGAGTTCAAGGCCACACTGAGACTACAGAGTTAATTCCAGGTCAGCCTGGACCTGAGTGAGACCCTACCTTGAAAAACCAAAAAAAAAAAAAATGGAAAAAGGATGGAGTTCAATAGATAACTGACTTCTTTTAAGGCAAGGATCTAACATATATTCAAGCTTTTAATATTATAATTTATCTGGAGGATACAATATTTAATGTAGTACAGAACCACTCATAGGTTGTTTTATAAGTACCTTCAGCCTAAAACCATTTACTCCCATTGAAACCTTCTGCATAATTACAAATAATAATTATAGCAAGCATAACTAATAAAAATAATAGCTTTAGTTTAGTAGAAATGTAGTTACTCATACTATGGGCTAATTATGATATTTTCCTAATATGGAATGCTATGTGTAAAAATACTTATCAGGGCTGGAGAGATGGCTTAGCAGTTAAGTGCTTGCCTGTGAAGCCTAAGGACCCCAGTTGGAGGCTCAATTCCCCGGGACCCACATTAGCCAGATGCACAAGGGGGTGCACACATTTGGAGTTCATTTGCAGTGGCTGGAGGCCCTGGTGCACCCATTCTCTCTCTCGCTCTATCTGCCTTTCTCTCTGTGTCTGTCGCTCTCAAATAAATAAATAAAAATTTTTAGAAAAACACTTACCAGAAATACATAAAATAGTTGATATCAGAATGTATAGTTATGCCAGGCTTCCAATAGCAAACTAAATATTCCCAGTTGTAATATATACAATTCATATCCTCAATTTTAGTTTTTGGGCTTCCTAGGAAATGAATGAACTGTGAATACTTAAAAGAGATGGTGACAAGCCATTTGTGAAATCACTTCTCAATTTCATTTCCTTTGGCCTTACCACTCCATTTAGTAATCAATGTAATGGGAATCATTTCAAAAGGAAGGTTTCAGGAATTGCTTCACTGTAAGTATGACATAGAAAACTAAACCTTTAGAGGGCTCACTTATTTAACTAATACTACTATATGTCAAAATACTAAAGTGACTATTCTAGGATGCTCTGAGCAATTGAACAATCCTTGTGCATGTTTGCTAATACGCCCCCCACAAATGGGAACTATATTAATAAGATGAAGGCTTTACCAAATGTATCTATTGATTTAAAGTTTTCCAAAAGGCCAGTCACTCACTGCTAAGAAGGATTCAATTTTTCCCACATTGTTACAGGATCTATGAAATATGTAAGCACCTGATAAAAGTTAAGTAACTTATTCCTTATGTAGATTTTACTGGAAGTATCAAGTGTAAGAAGGGAATGCTGTTTTAACCTTTCTCTGATATTGCATAAGATGCCTCTGTCCACAAACTTCGAACTTCTGATCCATTTGTACACTGCTTGGACAAAAGTGTACGTAGCTTTCCTTCAACGTGTTTATTGAGGTCAAACCCATCTTTGTAAAGTAGATTCTTAGTAATAATTGTCTATTTAATAGAAAAGATGAAACATTAAAAATGATTAACATAGTCAAGTTTAGAAACAACCATGGTATTGTGAGCCAACTAACAAGAGTAAGAAGCTATTCATATCTAAGTTTTTCCTCATGATTGTATACTCTGGTGTCCCAGATATATTTCTGGAAGATATCATATCATTTAATGAGGTCATTCAATACAGAAACAAAACCAAAAGTGCCTAGAAGTGAAAGTGGTTCTTTAGTAGGAACATGAGCTATGATCAATTTTGAGTTAGTTTTGATAAGTCATATGTTCATTACATGACAAATGACTTATCACTTTTCACATGTAATATGAAACCTTCAAGAACCACACAAAATAAGAGAAAACTAGGCAAATTATAAGTCCCTACAAGTTGAAAATTATCTATTATTTAGTCTTATATTTCTGAAATCTAGCAGTGTCTGGTAGAGAGTTGCTCAATAAATACTCAATTTGAATTGTTCCTAAGAACTACCTAGCTAAATTATAGATGACTTTGGCAACAGTGCTTTAAGTGAATGCAATAGTTGAATATGCAAATAATTGATAATTCAATAAACTTTCACTGAGATATTTTTCCAAAGCACACAAAGGACCATGCTAGGTGCTAGGCAGTGAATGCAAAGAAAAATAAGTCTTGATTCTTACAGATAAAAAGCTCACAGTACAGTAGCACATATAAGAACCAGATCTATGCATGTAAGTGCTATTAAATGAGTCTGACTTGAATGTGCCCATGTGTTTAAACCTTGCTCTTCAGTGTGGTAATACTGAGAGGTGGTATGATTTTAAATGATAAAGCCTAGTGGAAGGTTATATGGTCATAACAGGCACTACCCACATAAATAATTAATAATGTAATCTGCACAAAATATAAATTTGATCTTGTAAGACTGTCTTATTATATAAGAGTAGGATGCTCCCCATTCTCTAAATTTTTGTCTTTCTATTGAATCCCTCTCACAGATGCTTTCGCTGTGATGCCAGCCACCAGGAAGCCATATCCAGAGGTTGAACAAATGTTGCTATTCTACTTTGGAATTTAAGACTCAAAAATAAATCTTTTATTTATGTGTGTGTTAGAAATGGAAGTCAAGGCTTTGCCTGTGCTAGCAGGTACTTTGCCAGTGAGCTATACCTCCAACTCCAAACTCGTCTCCTTATACATCACCTAGCCTCAAGTGTTTGGTTATAACAACAAAAAATATACTAATATAATAAGTGAGTACAAAATATGGCAAAATGCACGAGTGTTTTTCAAGTCTAGATTCCATGGAACCTAGTATTTTTTCCTATACTTCCAATGGTAGTCTAGTACTAGATGGAGCATAAACATATTTGTCAGGAATTAAGGGATGTTGAAGCATAAAGAACTATTAAGAACTATTAAGACATAGGAATTAGAGTGCACATTGACGGCAGGAGTGACAAAAAACACCTAATAATCACTCTACTATTGCAAGTACATATTTTTCTTACCTTCCAACTTTCATTGCCAACACTTCGGTATTTTAACTCATATTCTACTTTACATTTCTTATCCAGAGCTACAGGAGGTTGCCACTGCAAGTACAGATAGCCTAAATATCCAGGATCCACAATACTAAAATTCTGAGGAGGATTAACTGAAAAGAAAGCAATAAAATATATGTATAATTCCTTACTTTATGACAAAGATTGCTAAATGTGGATTATTTTGAAGTGCCGATCACCTGATTACTGGATTAAAAACAAGGATCTCTATATAATGGGATATTACTTAGCCATAAAAAGGAATGAAGTACTGATGACTGACTATAACGTGGAAGAACCTTACAACATGTTAAGTAAAAGAAAAAGTGGCAAAAGACCACATCTGGTGAGTTAATTAACATAAAGTATCTAGAATGGAAAAATCCATAGGCAAAAACAGAAAATCAGTGATGATTAGAGGCTGCAGCAAGGGGGAATATAGTGTGACTGCTTAATATGCACAGGGTTCCTCTGGAAGGTGTGGAAACCGTTCTAGCATTTGATAGCAATGGTGGCTTGACAACTTTGTTACTATACTAAAATGCTCCACATATCACTTTTGAAAGTGGATTTTATCTTAATAAAGCTGTTTAACAGCCTCAACTATTGCTATGTCATTGTCCTATCGTCAAGAAAGCACATATGCAAAATGTGATCTTTGCCTCTCTATGACCTACATTTGCACAGAAATAAATTCAACATGGAGTTTTCTCTTTGGACATATACACTAGAATTTGGCCTAAAATAATACTTTCTTACACAAATAGCAAGAAACAATCTGTGTTAATTCAAAATCTGCTATATTGCTATGTGCAGTTAACATTGTGGCCGATATAAGAAAAAACGTATAGAAAACATATTTATTATGCCTAAGTGCTTTAAAATTTTAAAGAATAGGCAGATCTTGTTGTTCTGTACTAGCTTATAGAATCCTCTCACTAAATGAAGGTCAGATGACTCCCCAAAGTTTGACACACTAAAGCATTCCATGGATGGACTTTAAAAAGAATGGTAGGCGAGACCATGAGTTGCTTGGACAGATATTGGTCATTTTCCCCCAGTCGCCCATGTAGCACCTTCTGGCACTAGACATGCTGACTGTCTGGGAACTGACTCTCTTCCAGCTTCCAGCCATGCCATTCCATTTCACGTGAGAAAAAGTTTCAGATACTTAAGCTATTTTTGAAAAATCCTACACAAGGACATGGTTCAGCAATTAAATGCACTTTCTGCACGAATATGAGTGCCTGAGACTACCCAATTTTTGATGTCTAGAACCCATGTAAACAACTGGGGATGGCCACAGATTTCTATAACGCCAGTCCTGTGGGAAGTGGAGATGAGAGTATTGCTGGGGCTCCTCAAACAGGGCCTCATGAATGGCAAGTTACAGAGTCAGCAAAAGACTCCATCCCAAGGGCAAAACCAGAGGATAAATACAGAGGAACACCCTACATTCTCTTTCATTTTCTAGCTCCCCACAGGTTGAGGACACAGGGTGATACATCAACATATACATATGAATACAGCACACACATACAACACCATATATACACTCAAAAAATCCTACTTAAAAGTTATGGAAATTATTTTTTGATTTGCCTTTTAATCCTGAGAATGTTTGTGATCATCACTTACTTCTACATGAGAATGACTATTAAGAACATATATTTTATGTATCTCTAAAGTAGTACTATTATTATCTGGTAGTTATACATTTCCATAAGGTAAGTTGAAAACAATATCCCTAATCTTAAAAGTGGACAATTCAAATCCATTTAAATTATTCACTTACCTTTGATCTTCCTGGGAGAATGGGCAGTGAAAGTATGGCCAATCAATGCAAAAATAAGCAGGATACACAGGCATCTTGCAACCTCAGACACCAAAGCCATTTCTTCAAGGTTTTATATGTAGAAATCACTCTAAACAGGAAAAATATAATTATAACATTATCTTACTTCAAATAATCAAATGACTAACTGTAATTAATAATATGTTGACAGCTCTTTGTGTACTTTCCACCAAAACAGGAGAACTGTGTCCCTTGAACCATGGAAAAGGACATAGCCAAGTCCTTTTCCACTGTAATGAATCCAATGTTATTGGAATGGGAGGGTTTTGGTCCCATAAGAGTCAAACCTAAGCAAAACAAATGAAGAAACCTGTAAATTCTAAGCCCTGTACATGTTTTTAGACTCTGACAAGAATATGGCCACTTTGAAAAGCCTTGTCCTGATATTTGACCCACCAACATATCCTTCCTGTGCAGAGGAGAAATTGTTACATCACAGATGCCACAGCAACTCTTGCCACTAGCAACAATCAATCTGAAAGTTACTTGACAACTAAAAACTTCAGACACCATACCAAGGCCTCAAAAAACTAAATTTGCTCTATCTCTTCATAAATTATGAATCATCAGATTGTATACTCACAACTACCCTACTTTTGACTGCTTCTTGTATCAGTAAATGCCATCACCACTATCTGTTCCTTAGTCTTATTCACTTTTTCTCTCTCCCATCCAATCTTTCCATGATCACTCTTACATCCTCAGTTGATCTTGTCATAATCTTATCCAGTCTTTCCTCCTCCAATACATTCTCCACATCACTTACAATAAGTGTAACCTATCTAAAGTGTAAATATGAATTTGTCCTCACTTTTTAAAACTATAAAAGTATTTAAATACCACAAGACATGAGGTAATCTATTTTTAAAGAATATGCTGGAGCTGGAGGGATGGCTTAGCAGCTAATGCAAATCCTGAAGATCAAAGTTTGTTTCCCGAGAACTCATGTAAGCCAGGTACACGTGGTGACACATGCATCTAGAGTTCATCTGCAGTGGTTAGAAGCCATGGATCACCCATTCCCTCTCTTTCTCTTTATTTCATAAATTTAAAAATTGAAAAATTAAAACGAATATGCTGGGAAGATGGTCCAGGAATTAAGGGCACTTGTTTTTAAAACCTACCATCCTGGGTTCAGAGCCCATGTAAAGCCACATGGAAAAATGCCACATGTGTCTGGTGTTCATTTGCAATGGCAATTGACCTTGGTGTACCCGTACACACACATTTTTAAAAACTAATATTGCTTTTAGGATCAAAGTTTACAAACACCTACTTAATAAAAAGTTCTCTATTTTATATTTTATCTATTTGGGAGGAGAGAGAGTACACTATGGCTTATTGCCACTGTAAATAAACTCCACATACATGTACCACTTGTAAATCTGACTTTATGTGGGTACTGTAGAATTAAGCCCAGGTCAAAAGGCTTTGCAAGTGCCCTTAACCATTGATCCATCTCTCCATCCCCAAAAGTTCTATATTTTTAATAACCACTTCTGCACCTGACATGATTCATAAGAAACATTCTAAGATTGGTAAGCCTCAATTCTTACATCATAGATTCTTGACATCAAAGAATTGAAGCTATTAGGTATATTTAAATCATTGATAGCCAAATTATCCTTCAGATAATGAGAAGTAAAATCAAAATTTATCCCAGATTACCCAGAAAGTTAGTAACAGAGTTGTACCTACAGCAGCAATCTCATGGTTTTTCATACTTTGCCTCATTGTATGAAGATACCAAATGTTTGTGGGGGCTTTTTTTTTCTGGAAGTCCCAAGACTTAAGTCTTCCTTCAGTTAGCTAACCAAGCTGAATCAACACCATGCTGTTTCTTTTATTATGTGCTTCATACACTTATAATAGGATTCCATTTTTCTTCCTGAGATCCAAAAAGTCTCTCTAAGTACCAAGAGGATTTGAATCCAAGAAGATGACAGATCTCCTATGGAGCTACTCTCAAAGCTTAAGTAACGTTGGTTTCTTTTTGCCCCAGCACATTAGGTCTGATAGAGAAATCCTTTCATTTTACCTACAGAGTAATGAAAACAAACTTCCTTAAGATGTCATCAGAGAAATTGTAACAAAGTTCTCCTCTGTTGATCTTTAAAATTTCCATATCCCTGTATAATGGATAGCATAATGCTAAGTAGAACGTTATAAAAATCACTTCTTTCATTCCTATCTCCAAGCTACTAAAGTTTTTTCTAGCTGATAAATAGCATTTCCTTAATCAATCCAACACATTTAAGTGAGATAGTTTGCCCCTGAATTCATTTGTGGAAACATTGCCATGAATTCCTGAGTTACACTTGGGAGCCAACCTAGATTTTCCCAAATGATCACAAAGACAATGTTATCATTGACTTCCAGGTTACAGGATTGTCACTAATGCAATGAAAGACTTTAGACACTATATTGTTCAAGGATTTTTTCACAAAGTGGGTAGAAAACTGAAGACAAAGAGAAAATCAGGACTGGAGAGATGGATTAGCAGGTAAGATGCTTGTTTGCAAAGCCTGAAATTAAATAAATAAAATATTTTAAAGGGGAAAGTTGAGTACTAAAATCCATACATGCACAGAAAAGCTTCTGACACACACCACAATCCACACTTGAAACAACTCATCTTTGACCTATGTCACTAATTTAAAAAACAAAAGAAGGACTTTGGATATTGCTCAGTGGTTAAAGGCTATTGTTTCAAAGCCTGCAGGCCCAGAATTCAATATCATAATAGCCATGTGAAGCCAGATACATACAGTGGTGCATACATCTACAGTTCACTTGCAGCAGCAAGAGGCCCTGGCATGCCTTTGCTTTTTCATTCTCATTCTCTCTCTCTCTCTCTCTCTCTCTCTCTCTCTCTCTCTCTCTCTCTCTCTCTCTCTCTCTTTCTCTCTCTCTCTCTAAAACAGATAAACAAATCTTCCTGAGTAGACCAGCTGACAGAAAGCTGGAAAAAGCTACACTGCATGCAGCTCCATGGGGCAGACAGAAGTTATCCATGGAGATAAACAAAAGTGGACACTGAAAGCCTTAAGTTTGGCCAGTCAGGCCAAATAAGCCAATAGGTGCAATAGTGGCATGTCTGTTATGGGTGAAACTAGCTACTCTCTCATTGAGCTGGAGGCCTGCTCCACAGAAGCAAATATATGTCTAATGCTTAAAACCTATGATGGGGGAAGTCATGAGCCCTAGTGGTGTAATGACTGCTGGTGTCTGGCTAAATGCATATATTATGCTCATCAAACTGCCTGGTAAGCACTTTCTTAATGTTCATACCCCTATATTAATGCTACTGTCACTTTTTTATTAGAAAACCTTCTCTTTTCAGAAGGCAGTGATCTCTGAGATGACTCTGAAGGCACCATAGTGCTAAGAAGAAGTTATAGAGGAAGGCTTAGCCCTGAAACATCTCTACCACACCTTCCAAGGCTCAGGGTCCATTGCAGAAGAGGTGGTGGGAAGAATGTAAGAGCCAAAGGACGGGTAGGACTCCTTATAATGCACTCTTCTAGACACAAAATATCCTGGATATCCATGGCCTCTCAGTGGCTGACACTAGCTACACAAGACCATCCTAATTGGAGGAAAAGATCATGATATCAAAATAAAAGAGATACTGAGAGGGGAAAGTGATATGATAGAAAGTGGAGTTTCAAAGGGGAAAGTGACAGGGGAAGGACTTATTATGGTTTATTGTCTATACTTGTGGAAGTTGTCAATAATAAAATATATTCAAAAGATAAGACAGGAGAAACAATAGCCAGATAGAAGACAAGTTACCGACATTAACATACTATATTGGTGGCAGAGCTAGGACTAAAAGTCTGGTCTCTTGAACCCTGGTTTCCATTAATTGGCAAAGAATTTCTCTGGTCCTAAGGAATCAGTCATGTACCTATTTTTTCCAAAGCTGCCTCCCACCCAGCCTTCCTCAAGCTACTGTCACCTCCCAAGCTATCAATGACACTATTCAGTTTTACTATAATATATTTGACAGAGGAAAAACAAATCAGCAAATATGCAGTAAGCCTAGAGGTTTATTGTTTGCTTGCTTTGTTTTATCTGATCATAGTCCAGATAATTATTGCATAAGATCCAAGATCAAATAACGATAGTCAGGCAGGCATGGTGGTGCATCCCTTTAATCCCAGTACCTGGGAGGCAGAGGTAGGAGGATCGCCATGAGTTCAAGGCCACCCTGAGACTACATAGTGAGTTCCAGGTCAGCCTGGGCTAGAATGAGACCCTACCTCGAAAAACCAACAAAAAAAAGCAACAGTCATAATATCTGTAATGATAATACTACCTCCTGCCATTTATTTGGCATTCAAAGCATCCAGAGCCCCATTCATTTTATTACACACATTGTTTCACACAATACTTACAAACAAGTTGGCCGGTATACTGTTTAATCACATTTTTAAAACCAAAGACTAAGACACAGAGAAATTATACAACTTCTTTCAAGTCACACAGACCATAAATGGTAAAGCATGCATTGAAATCTAGTATGGGAGCCCTGGATGACAATCACTACCAAGCATTTCCAGGCCCAAGAGTGATGTCAAGTGCAGCTTCTTGTTTCTACCCACAGTAGAAACAAGAGTGTCACGACTTGAACATAACACTATTGTTGATACAGTCTTCCACTGGCAATCTCATATGGAATGGCAAATCTTCAGAAAGTTCCTCTTCCTGGCCTTACTTACCCCTTCTTCAAAGTGTTTAATCCCCTCACCCTAAGATTCTCTGGGCACTGAAGGAGCTTGGAAGTAAAGAATTTCCCTAGCATGTAAGGCTCTAGGCTACATCCCCAGCATCACACACACACAAACACACACACACACACACACACAGAGAGAGAGAGAGAGAGAGAGAGAGAGAGAGAGAGAGAGAGAGAGAGGGAGAGAGAGAATGAGACAGAGAGAGAGAGACAGAGAGACAGAGAGAATGACAGAGAATTGGCTGGATAATCATTGCATTATTGGAGAAACTCCAGGTACTTACCAATAATACAGTTTCTCAAGAACTTTATTATCATAAGTGGTTATCACAGGCCCTCTTCTTTCCTCTCCACTTTAGACATGAACTTGAATCTCTACTGTTTTCCTTCCCTCCAGATAAGCAAGAACACTAAAACACTTAAGACATGTGTTCCTGAAATAGCCAGAGGGCCCAGACAGAGTTTCTACAAATCACAAGGAAGAGGAGGTTATGGGTGGGGCTTAAAAGCCATCTAAAAAAATTATAAGCACAGAAAAGTGTTTTACAAGTTGACAGTTATTCTTTGGATATGTCAACAGAGTTTGAAGAGCTTGTTGTAATAAAATGTGCAATGACATAAGTGTCAATCTGAGGGTGCGTGTGTGTGTATGTGTGTGTCTCTAAACCAGTTAGAGGCAAATGATCTCTCTCATCTCCAAAACAGAGCTTAATTATACAGGACTACATAGGTTGTAATGAAGATGAAATGAAAGGGAAGATCATTGAGAATACTAAATTGTTCTATATACTTAAGAGGCTGTTGCCATTACACAAAACCTGAAAATAATTTATCAATCTATATATTTTCCCTATGAATTCAGATTTGATATTCCACTGTTGATAACTAGGTACTTGTAATTAACTAATATCTAATTTCTACCACAATTTCTGGCCCATTATACATTAGAAAGATATGGACATGTTTATTCTGCTAACTTTGGGTTAAAAAATAAATGTAATATGATTTGATACTTTTTATTCATATTTTAGGGTAACTAAAACTATCAGCAAATCAGTTAGAATAGGGTTCATGGAGAAAGAAAATGGGAATATAAAGTATAGACCTAGGGAAAATTACTATGATTATAAGCTTGATTGTCTTCGGTGGGTGAAATGGACAATTGATTTTCTTTTACATAAGAAAGCATTGGCCAGATATGGACTCTAGCATCAGCTTTCCCAGATGACTTTAAAAGCTTATTTAGCCCTTGCTAGGCACCAATCTCTGCCAGATATTTGATATGTATTATCTCATTTAAGTCTGCCAGGCATTGATGGTCTCTATTGATATTATTTCAACATCACAAATGAGGCATTTGAATCTTTAGAAAAGTAAATTTATTAAGGTCATATAAGTTAAGCAAGAAAAGATAGCACTGATTTTAAGAGCCATGCTCCTTTTAGGGTAGAATACTGTCCTTTACCAATCTCACTCTGAGAAGGCCAATTTTCTCTCATGCAAGTTATCCCTTAAGACTATCTTAAGTCTATTTCATCAGTAAATCTGCCATGTTTCCATGCAAGGTTTCAGGGTGTGACTCAAGAGCACTGCCTTCCGGGATAATTAATCTTATTTCAAAGAGACCATCATATGTGTGTGTGTGTGTGTGTGTGTGTGTGTGTGTGTGTGTGTGCGCTATCCATAGCTTCTGGAGTATGTACATAACTCAGCATCAGAATTAGGATGTCTAGAACCTGCTAGGTCTTGAAATTTCATGCTGAGATTGATACACGTCTCACTAATAGTACAATCAGTCTATGACCTAGTAGTGAATCAAACCTAATTTATTTTTGACTAATAACATGCCCTGAAGTGGAGTAGCTTATAAAGAATACTGGGGCTGGAGGGATGGCTTAGCTGTTAAGGCATTTGCCTGAAAAGCCACAGGACCCAGGTTCGATTCCCCAGGGTCCAAGTTAGCCAGATGTACAAGGGGGCATGTGCGTCTGGAGTTCGTTTGCAGTGGCTAGAGGCCCTGATGGGTCCATTCTCTTTCTCTCTAGCTCTCTTTCTCTGTCAAATAAATAGAGAAAGAAAGAATGCTGTAGATGATTTTATGTACATTCAAATACAAAAAAGCTTAAAACAAAAAAAATTCATCATCGTTGCCACTAGCCAAGTAGTGTAATAATTCTGTAACAACACACACACACACACACACACACACACACACACACACACACACACACACACACGCCATAATGAATTTAGGCATATGCTGTCTGATTCAAGTAATTATATGTAATTGAATGTGGGTATGGTTTCCATTGAACACATCACTTAAACATTCAATTAAATATAAGCATGCCTATCATTGTATCTTTGCTAAGATTACATACAAACATTAATATTGATTTATAATTATAGAATATGTTCAATAAATTTTATAAAGTCATAAGTAGTCATTCAATTCAATGATAATTTAAAAAAACATGGTATCCTGAGTTCATCCAGTTAACAAATTTCCCAAGTACCATCAAAGCTGGAAAATTTGTTTCTGAGCTTCCATGGTAGCATCAAGATTTAAAGCAATTATTCTTGATTCAGTCTACATATTTCAGAGTTGACCCTCTGTTTACACATTCCAGAATTTGTCCCTAATCTGAGCAAATCAGAGTTTTATTATTTTACAAATATCACCCAATAAACCATGAGCAACTTTTTAAAATAAATTAAATAGTGTACTTTTCAGGCCTGGGGAGATTGCATAGTGGTTAAAAGTGCATGCCTAAAGGGCCTGATGGTTCTGGTTTGATTTCACAGTACTTACGTAAAGCCAGATGCTCATCGTGGCTGGTGAATCTGGAGTTGGTTTGCAGTGGGAAAATACATGCTCCCACCCAATGCCTTTCTCATAAGTAAATATAAATATTTAAAGAAATAAAAATACCACTTTTGAAAAGTTCATTAGGTATCATCAGGACATATTTCTTAAAATAAGTCTGTTGTTGTTATATACCTTACAACTTAAGAACAAATCACTGTCTGGCAAGGGGATCACTATGTTGAAAATTATAACAATAAATCTGTTTTCTCCCCTAACACTCCTCTCCACTCTCCAGATGCCCCCAAAGACCGGTTTGAAAATAAAATGTCCTGCTCTCAAAACATTCACATCATGTAACAACAAAGACAAAAACTAAGCTGTCCTCCACCCACCTACTACTCATTAAAAGCAGAATACATAATGTGTGACAGAAGGTTCTTTGAAAGTTGTTGCAGCAATATGTACTTTCATGTCCACAAGGTGCAGATTATAAGAACAAGGAAATAATGTACTTATATGATATTATATAATAAAATATTTTATGTACTACATGTAGGAACTTCAGTAATAGAAATAAATGCTAACAAGAGCAATTAAGTATTTTATCAGGTATTTATTATATAAAAATTACTTTTGGGAGTCTACTACATGACATGTACTGTGATAGGTACTGGAGCCACAGCAATAAATAAGACAAACTCCTTACTTTCCCTTCTGGTTTGAGGGACAGACAATAAGCACATCAGATAATCATGAATTGTGCCAAGGTAAACAAAGCAGGAAAACACGAATAAGAGTGATGAGGTTTCAGTTTTGATAAGATGGTAGGGAATCTCTATAAATGTGCCACTAAGGATCTCAAAAAAATGAAGCATGGAAAAATACAGGGAAAAAATGTTCCAGGGAGAGATAAACGAACACATTCTCAATCTTTACAGCAATAATAAGCTTAGAGCTGGGTGTGGTGGTGCACGCCTATGATCCCAGCACGGGGCAAGCAGCGGTAAGAGGATTGCTGTGAATTTGAGGCTATCCTGAGACTACCTAGTGAATTCCAGTTAGCCTGCACTAGAACGAGACCTTACCTCAAAAGCTAGCAAAAAATAACAATAAAAAGCTTATTAGTTCTAGAAATAAAAAGGCCAGTAAGATAAAGAATAGAAAAGATTGGGTGATAAGTTGTTGGTATTTTGTTGTTGTGAGGTAATAGTGATAGTGATGGTTTATTTTTTGAGACATCATCTCTTTTGAGACCCAGGTGGCCCTCAAAATTGCAATTCATCCAAGCCTGGCACTGAACCCCTTTCTGATCTTCCTGCACCTTCCTTTCAAGTGCTGGGATTACAGGTGTGTATCGCCACACCTGACATGGAATTAGGAAAAGTTGGAAGATAATCTCACTCTTACAGGAGGAAATGGGTCACAGTGATGAATGTGTTATTTATTTTTAGTGAAATGAGACTCACCTGGACAGCCACAAGCAGAGTGACTTGATATAAGTTACAATATAAAAAGTCTTGTATTGAAGGAAAAGAAAGAAACAATGTCTCAGGTTAGAGCAGTCAGCGACTTGAACAGATTGATAGCAATGGAGATGCTGACCGAATTTCCTGGTGGAGTGGGTATGAAGTATCATGAAAAAATGATTATTTTTGAATAGGCAACTTATGTTTATGGCAACAAGAATGATGAATCAGAGTTCAGTTAGTAATTGCTGAATTTAAACTGCCTAAAAAATACCCCAAGTGTGAAAAGGATACTTGACTTTAGAGATTAAGAGGAAGATTGGATCTCTGGGTATACTTTTGAGAGGCATCAGCACAATGACAGTATTAATCTCATTGTATCAACTGAAGTCACCTAAGGAATAATGTAGATGAGATAATGAAAAGAGAAGTCAGGTATAGTGGCATGTACTCACAATTACAGCACTGGGGAGGAAGGGTCAGGAGCATCCCTAGGGCTTTTTGGCCAGCCAGTCTAGCCTAATTGGAGGGCTCCAGACCAATGGGAGATCCTGTCTCAAAAAATATAAGCAGTCTTACTGAGGAGCAACACCTTTTGGCCTTCACACACATATGCACACAAATGCCTACATGCCCCCCAAACACAATGATAAAGAAAAGAGGAGCATCGATTAGGACCTTCAAATATATAGAAGATAAACAGATAAGGAGGACTCACGAAGGAGACTATAGACAAAAAATTCAAACTTTGTGGTGTCCTAATTCTTTCCATCTGGAAAAAAAAATGTTTCAAGGATAAATTGACAGGCAATATCAGAAGTTTCTGACAAATGGGGCCAATGAAGCTTGAGAGTCATCTACTGGACTAATTAAAAAGAAGATAAACCATGATTTCCATAAGGGTATCCATTCAGTGGTACGTAAGGCTGGAAACAAAAGAGTTCAAGATAGAATGCAGGGGAAAAATTTAACAACTATTGGTACATATACATACTAGGAACTGGGAAAATAAAAAGTGTTTTTTTCTCCATTGTCATACAATCAACACCATACATATTGACTCATCTCCAGTAACTACAAAAACATGAGGGGATTAATTCTGAGCAATAACTAACCAATTCTCTAACAGACTGAGGACTGAATCTTTAAGATGTTAATTGCAATCCTCTGATTACAACCTACTCATAACTTGGCCATAAACTAAATTAGGGTGTGAGGAACATCCTCATTGGTTTCAATCCATTTGTCAGGACAGCTCACAAAACTCAGGGAAATGTACCACTTGTGTTTCCTCATATACTATAAAGGATACTACAGAGGAAGTAGATTACAGTTGGAAGAGATGCAGTGAAAAAGGTTTGTGAAAGGGGAACAGGGCTTTCATGCCTTCTTTAGGTACCTTCACATGTTCAGCTATCCAGAAGCTTCCTAAACCCAGTCCTTTGGGGTTGTATGGAGGCTTCAGTGCACAGGCATGATTGACTGATTAGCACTGACTAATTAATTAAATCACTCCACATTAGTGATCAACTCAGCATTTAGATTCCCTCCCTTCCTGGGAAAGGAGGCAAAAGGATATGGAAAAAGAATATATACTTAAAAGATATGAGGAAATTTAGAGCTATTTGTTAAGAAATATGACAAAGACTATATACAGACATACACATGATGCAATGAAACTCATCATTATATGCAATTGACCTATGCTACTAAAATTTTGAAGAACAAAATGATACTGGCCCATTCATAGAACCTCATTCAGGTATTAGTAATGATTTCAACCTATCTTCCATATCATGACCCATGACACAGGCAAGGTCACTCAGATTTGAGGGCTTCTAAGTGACATATTATTTCTTTGGAGAGGTTTTCTATGTGTGAAATAAGGAGCTATAGCTAGAGGGAAATATCTTATTTCCTTCCTCTTTAAAATTATAAGATTCTTGGTTAGAAAGTCACCAAAAATCCAATACCCAATAATTTTTTTAAGTAAAAAATGCAGATAGAGGTGGATGGAGAGATGGCTTAGCAGTTAAGGCGATTTCTTGCAAAGCCAAAGGATTCTGGTTTGATTCTCCAGGACCCATGTAAGCCAGATGCACAAGGGGACACATGCATCTGGAGTTCGTTTACAGTGGCTGGAGGCCCTGGCACTCCCATTTTCTCTCCTTTCCTGCATCTTTCTCTCAAATTAATAAATCAAAAGATATTTAAAAAATAAAATAAAATGCAGATGGAGGGTTGGAGTGATGGCTTAGCGGTTAAGGCACTTACCTGCAAAGCCAAAGGACCCGTTTGATTTCCTAGGACCCATGTAAGCCCATGCTCTGGAGTTTGTTTGCCTCTTTCTTTCTTTCTCTCTCTCTCTCTAAATTAATAAATAAAAAAGTAAAATAAAATACTGAAAAAATTTCAAATTCTTAAAATGAAGAATGGGACATGTGACAGAAAGGCCTTCTCCCTTAGCTTGTTGTCAAGCATATTTGGGAGGAGTCTTATTTGACACATGCAGGGCAGAGTCCTTTATGGTTATTTATCTAACAGCATTTTTCTGAGGGAATTACAAACTACCCAAGTTTACCTTCTCCAGTGAATATTTTAACAAACATTTTCCCCCTGTTCAAATTTTCTTGCAATAAAATGTTATTTTTTAAAATTTACCATTTCTCCAAACTGTGTGCAATTTGAATTTTTCATTTGTTTTCTTCTAAGTTTGCTTTCTGCAGTAAGTTATCAGAAATAACTTTATTTTTACACAAAAAAATTAATTTTGGTTGCTAGTTGAACTATCACTGATGATTTGAATCAAGGGACTACTAGCAATTCTGGTTCTTGTTATATAACAATGTCACTGAACATACTTCCAAAGACTTGTGCTAAGTAAATGCTTACCTCTAGGCGAGATTATTTCTACTCTGGCTTAGGCTGGTGGCCTATTGGGAATGCAGTCTATAAGTATTCATCATTTCAATCTCTTGTTGTCTGCTTCTCCTACCTACCTCTATATCTTTGGGCCTACTCCTTTTCTTCTTTCTGCCTTTCTTTTTCTGCTGTCTATTTTACTCATTTTTACTGATTACATGAAGCAGGATTTATCTCTAGTAAACTCCTATTCACTCCATTTTCTGTGCCTTGCCCAGTTTGGGTACCAATGTCAATGTGGAATGACTTGGCACCTTGTTTTACAAGTTCAAAGTTGGGAATAGCCAGATATACATGAATTTATATAATAGATTGCTGAGGGTGCACAACAAGACATGATACAGTTGGAAAATAATCACCAGATATTGCACAACAAATGCATGGTATTTAACAGTGTGAACAAGTGACACACAGACATTTGCAAGGAGAGGCACATCAGACTGAATCTTAGAACACCAACTCATCACTTTGCCATGGACCACTTAAGTCTTGTAGTCTCTGCCTAGGAAATGGCCAGGAGATGAACTCTCCACTTTCCCTGTACTCAGTTCAGCATGTTCCTGTCTACTGATGCACCCCACTCCCACACTGTCTGGAGCCCTCACCTCCACATCTCTGTGATCTTTTGTTGACCCAATGCCTGGACTCCTGCATTGACTCCTCCGGTCTTTTGATCCCTTTTTCAGCTTTCTGCAATTTATGGATATATGTGAAATGTGATGTGAGTGTAAAATATGTTAGCAATTAAGATTGAGATACAGCAAAGAATTTGCAATTTCTGTGGTAAAAAATGCAAGTGAAAGCAAGACTATTCAGTAAAAGATCTGATAAAACAGTTGTAACTTGAACTTGTGAATCTATGGATATTCCATTAAATTCTGATACTGTGGGAGGACAAGGCACAAACCTCATAGTCTATACTATTAGCATAGTTGCTCATGACCCTGATGTTTCTCTTTTCCACTAAATGGAAATTGACATTTTTTTGGATTACTTCCTATTCTTAATTTTCAAATTCTGAAGCAGTTTCTCTTTTCTTTTTTAATTCTAATAATGTATTACTTCGTAAGCCAGGCTTCATGCCCTTATACTTGCTAGGTAGCCCACACTGACATTGGTATGTAGCCCATATTAGCCTCAAATTCACAACCCTCCTGCCTCTAGTTACAGGGTGCTAAGATTATAGGTGTTCAACTTCATGCCCAGCACAATTGTTATTTTCAGTACATTCTTCATCAGTTGTTTGGCTTCAGGGCAGCATTTTCCATATATCGCTTGAAGATTAGAGTTATCTTACAAGTCTAAGCTTTTTGAAAGTGCTTCTGACTTTCCCTGACAAAGTTACTTTTTATTCATTTATAGGTAAATCTTTATGGTTTTTCAGCACACTGATAATTCTTGATTGAAAGGAATTTTTGGCTTTAAGAGGACTTGTGCTTCCTCCTTATGGGCTCCAAATCATCATCTCAATCTTACATGATAGGTCAATTTACTTAGTGCACTTCTTTTTTTCTATTTGTGATACATAGCTGCTTTTGAGCTTAGATTTGTCGGTTTCCTAAGTGAATTTAGAGCCTTCTCAAAACAAACCTCAGAGTTTCTCTTTCTATAACCTCTGCCTGACTTCACCTTTGCTTACTGCCTTAGTGCTGCCATGGTCATGGGCATCCCTCCATATCATTGGGCATTTCCTAAGGGTCCATGTTGCATTGAATGTTACAGATATGAAAACAGACAAAACACAATATTCCCTGCTCTTCTATTCATAAAAAACATCATTATAAAGTGTGGAGTTCATTAAAGTTACTCATATAGATGGAAATTGGTGCATCACTTTTGGAGATGGTAGGGATATGGAGACAAATAGTCACCAAGTATCCATTTTCCTTCCCTTCAGTTATTGTGGAATCTCCAGGCTTTAACTGATTGCAAGGGCATACAAAATGATCATTGCATTTCAGAGTGTCCTTTCAGCTCCATAAAGCGTGTGATTAAGGTCTGGACTATGACATGCAAATGGAAGTGTTATGTTTAATCTGTGTCTGGCCTTTAAAAAGAATACACCCGTCCTGCCCTTCTCCTACTCTTCTTCATCCTACTAATTACAATGCAATCTTAGTACAGAGCCTCTTTTGATAAAGCAAATGCATGAAGTGCCCCAAGCATAGAACAAGAAGTTCAGAATCGTCCAAGGCCATTGCTGCTCATTTTGTAATAAATCTGTGAACTCTTCATGCTTCTCTGGATTCACTAGACCCAGATAGTCACATAAAACAAATTAAGCTTCTTTCTTGTTTAAGCAAAACCTGTAACTAAAATCTAATGGGGAGCAGTAGGCAATGTATCTCAAAATCTTTCAAGTTCATATCCACTTATTTCCAAATTGCCAAGGAGAATCCACCCCTCACTTTCTACAGACCTTATGAATGAAGCTGGTGTAGCTTTCCTGTTAAGGACCACATTAAATCTATGTAGCACTTCCCTTGGCTAAAGCTTTCTAAAAGTTCCTGAGAAATAAACTATGCCAATTCAAACTACTTTCAAATATTATACTTAAAAAATAAAACGAATAAAATGGCTGTGGTGGTTCTCACCTTTAATCCTAGCATGTAGGAGACAGGAGGCTAAAGTAGGAAGATTACCATGAGTTTAAGGCCAGCCTGGGATACAGAATGAGTCCCATATCTACCTGGCCTAGAGTGAGATTCTGCCTCAAAAAAACCACACACACACACACACACACACATATTCCATTCTTTTCCCTTTGAGGCTTTTATAGCCCATTACTGTTGTAAGTAAGAGACAGATAATACTGTGAAGGACTTTCTGTAACTCTCTTGTGGTTCTGCCATTGTGATGGCACTCACACAGTTTTAAACCCATGCTGCTGCCACAGTTTCCAGTGATTGATACCTCACCCCACATGTTTTTGGTATTAGGAGAACGTACTGGAATTTCTTCATTTCGTATCATGAATCATTGTTCATTCTGTCAAGATTATGTGCTATTTTTCCTTCAAAATGCTAGACAAAGAAATTCCTCATTCAATAACCATAGTTTAATCCTTGCTGGATGAGCAAACGGCAAGGACCATTCCTTGTACTGGAATCATACCTACAGAGAATGGCTTTATTTCCCTTTTTTGTAAGCATCCATGGGATGTTTAGAATGCCTTATCTCCAATCACCCTGCCCAGAAACATTTCACTCCTTAGAAGAAAGTGTGATGATCGTGGAAAATTGCTGATGAAAGAGGACGACCATAGATTACTTCCATGATCAGTAAATTAACATTCAATTTCAGATGAATCCACAGTACTACTCAAAAGCCCAATTAAATGCCTCCACACAAATTCATTTATTTTTTTTAATATTTTATTTATTTATTTGAGGGCGACAGAGACAGGGAGAAAGACAGATAGAGGGAGAGAGAGAGAATGGGCGCGCCAGGGCTTCCAGCCTCTGCAAACGAACTCCAGACGCGTGCGCCCCCTTGTGCATCTGGCTAACGTGGGACCTGGGGAACCGAGCCTCGAACCGGGGTCCTTAGGCTTCACAGGCGAGCGCTTAACGGCTAAACCATCTCTCCAGCCCAACAAATTCATTTATTTTTAATTGCATTTATTTAATTATTTGTGTGTGTGCACACACATGTGCTCACTCATGCCACAGTATACATGTGGAGGTCACATACAACTTCAAGGTGCCTATGTGTTTCTTGCAATGCAAATAAACTGCAAGAGTACAAGTAGGCATAAGTCAGACTAGCTGGCCTGTCAGTTCGGATTCTCCTTGTTCAATCTCCCATTGTCACAGGCACATTGGGATTATTGTCACATGCATCATGTTGCATCTAGCTTTATGTGAATGCAGGAGAAATGAACCCCGGTCAGGCAAGTTTAACAAGCAAGTATCTTTAACACTTGAGGCATTTCCTAGCCCCCATTCTATTTTAGATAAGGTCTATTTCCACACTATGCTGAATGTGCCCAATTTCATGTATTTTTGATAAGTATAAACCTTTTCCTACTTTAATTCTGCCATTCCTTTATGCCCCATTCCCTCTTAAAAAAATTGAAATTATTGGATGGAAATCCCTGCATCTTTCTGATTTGAAGAAAGAACTTTCCCATACCCCCTCTTCCCTTTTGTTGTTATAAAGAAGATAGATTTTCCATCATCTAAGGTAAAAGCCCTCGTGTGTGTCTTTGATTCCAACACTGCTCACGATAGGAATTTGACAATTATTTTTTTCTTCTTGTCTCTAATATATATATTCAAAACACACAGGGTGATAGATGGATATACACATCTCAGCAGAACACATTTCATTAGCACGTAAGCTTATTTATCCCTGCCCCTACCTTAAAAGTAAAAGCAAACTAACTTGTCTAAATATTTGTATTTCACTACTTCCCTAATACTCTCATCTTTGAAGCCAAATTTCTAAAAAGTTATCAATTCTTGCTATTTTTGCCAAACTCTTTCACTCATCATCTCTCCCATCCTTTCTGGTTTCCCCTCATGCCACCACCAATCTATGACTTTCCTGAAACAGGCCTCACCAAAAGAAGTAATAATCTCCATACTACTAAATCTGGTAAAATAAGTTCTGATCTTGCTTATCTCTCAGCAACGTTCACTTGTTCACCTTCATTGTTATTAATTGTTTTTTGTTTGAGGTAGAGTGTCATTCTATCCCAAGTTGATCTATAACTCACTCTGTAGACTTAATTTACCTTCTTTACTTTATTTATTTATTTATGAGAGAGATAGAAAGAGGTATGCAGTGACAGAATGGGTGCACCGGGGCCTCCAGCCACTGCAAATAAACTCTAGATGCATGTGCCACCTCGTACATCTGGCTTACATAGGTCCTGGGGAATTGAACGTAGGTCTTTTGGCTTTGCAGGCAAGTGGCTTAACCACTAAGCAATATCTCCAGCCTTATTTACCTTCTTGTAAAACTCCTACTTCATGACATCAGCTTCCCAGTTTTCTTTTCATCTCTTTCTTTCAGCCCTTTCATTTCATTTTCAGGCTTATCTTTTGCTTATCCTAATAGTAGATTTCAGAGTGCTCTGAAGTTCTGTTCAAGATCATCATGTCTCCTGATTCTATGTTCTCTCTGGATAATTTTATCCACCTTGATCCCTTTCATCTCCATGGGAATGCCAATGGCAATCAAATGTAAATCTCCCACCTGAACTACCATTCCAATTTGCAGATCTGTATATTCAATTACTTTCTTGCCATCTTCATCTGGACATCTCATACATACCTCAAAAATAAAATGCAAATCATAATCTTCCATCTGAAAACAATGAATATGTTTTTCAACCATAGAAACCAGAAACTAGAGTCACCCTAGAAGTCTATATCCCTCGTGTCCAACCCATAATCAAGGGCTATCCATTTCCCAAACAGACCTTGTAAATACTTATATCCAGCTCTCCAGTATGCTTGCCTAATCCTCCACCATAATTTTGTAAGCTGTCTGGACTATTACAATAGTTTCATTTCAGGGTGTTAGTGGGGATTTAACTCCAAACATATAATAATACATCCTCTTGAGTCTACACTGATTAAACTCTATTTACATTGAAAACAGAGTGTTTCTATTTGATTTTCAAAATGTAAATGTGTTTATGTTAATTCCAAGCTAAAAATTGTTCATGGTTCCCTTTTTATCTTAGTGTTAAGGATCAAAATCCTTGGCATGGCCCTCTAGGTTCTGAATATTATACTACCTAGTTCCTCAGCTGCTTCTTCAACTGGATTACTTGTGATCTGCAGTATGGTGACCCCAAGGCCCAGGCATAAGCTACCCTATTTGTTTCAATTATAATGATCTTTCCCTGTCTCCTTTGGACTAGTTGGGTTCTGTTTATATTATTATCCAAGACACAGAGTGTGGTGGTTTGAATAGATGGCCCCCAATATATTCAGTTCTTTATTGTTTGTAGTTTGCATCTGTAGCCACCTGTCTGGAGGCAATGTCACTGGGTGGATCTTAAGGTGTGGTGGTGAGTTTCAGATTTCAATATAAAGATATGCAAAGTGTGCCTAGCAGGAGTTTCTGAAGTATGCTGTGGCTTTTGGCTTTTGGCTTGTACTTCTCTCTCTCTGCTTTGTCCTATGAAGGCAGGCCAGCTTATTCTGCCATTATGGAACTTCCCCTGGGTCTGTAGGCTTCAATAAATATCCCTTCCTCCATAACTGTGCCTGGTCTGGAAGTTCATCTCAGTGAACCTGAAGCTGTCTGCTACACAGCAAAATTAAGTTACAGGCCCAAGAGGACACAGATAGTAAAAGGAAGTCAACAAACTTCAAGCACTTTAGGCCTGATTCTGCAGCCTGTGATTTTTAACTATCATACTGCTGCTGTGAGACTTTTCTTCACTATAAAGCTTTAAATTTTTTCTTTACTATTGAGATTATTTGACTCACATCCATCTCCTCTGACTAACCATAGGCTCCATAAGTGCAGGAACTACTTATAGTTTTGTATTATCTGAATACTTGTTGCATAGTAGGCAACAAGTGCTTGCAAAATGAATGAACATCTGATAGCTTGAAGACTGTGAACTAGTTTTTTTTTGCAAAAATCTTCCAGTTTTAGCAAGCCGGCAGACTTCTAATCTAAAATAAAGCTGCCCATGGTCCATTTTAGTACCTTGATATTTTCACAACATAAGTCACCAAAGGATTTTTCTCAGTAACATTTTGAAGCTATATAAATAACAAGCATGTGAAAGGAAGACATGGAGGGACCAAAAAAAAAAAAAACTACAAGTTCCCTGGAACTAAACAGTTCTTATAGACACTACTTAGAAATATGCACATAATCCTTTAACAATATTCCTAAAATACTTATGGATGACTTCATACTTTTTGCTTCAAAGAACATGACATACACAGGGATTATGAATGCTTGAAACATTATAGGAACTCAACTTCTTCCCCCTGCTTTGTCAAAGGTTGTAGTATAACTTCCAAAGCTGCAAAGCAAGGAACCAGCTTAGATCCCTTTCTCTTATTTATCCCAACCACTACTTCACAAATATATGCAACATGCTAAAAATTCAATGCTTTTTTTGGAGGGGTCACTGAGATAGGGTCTCTCTCTGTCTCTAGTCCAGGCTAACCTAGAATTCACTATTAGAGTCTCAGATTGGCCTTGGACTCACAGTAATCCTCCTACCTCTTCCTCCTGAGCTCTGGGATTAAAGCCATGTGCCACCACCCCTGCAAGCTTCTATTCTTTAAATACCTTCATGTTCCACTGGAATAATTTCATTTTCCTTGCCACTCCTTCAATCCTAGCCTTCAGCGATTCTTGACTGATCAACTACAATATCCTCATGATACAATTCCCAACTTAAAATAAATCAGGTTCTGGCCATTCTCCACACTGAAGTTGGTATGACCATTTCAATATTCAAATATGTCTAAAGCCTTCCTCCGAATTTCCACTGCTCTACAGAAAAATCTATAGTGAGAACTCACAATTGAATGCACTCATGACATTCCAGTGTTTCTCTAAGCATATGGCTATATTGATTCTCTTAATCCATGCCATAGCATTGTAGGACACATTCGGATGGTGTCACATTGGACTAATAATGTCAATCAAGGCATAGACATGTTGCCTTTAGTTAGAAAGGGATGAAGCCAAGTTAGAAAGCCAGGTGGAATCCTTTTGGACTGTGTGCCTTCAACCTCTATGCTATTATGGTGTCCTATGAAAGAATTTACAAAACCATTTGCACAACAATCAATATTTCAAACTCTCTGGAACTTAATAAGACTTTCAGTTTCTTCTCCAACATAGAGGTTTTGAAAAGCTGTATCTTGTTTATCTCTGAATCTTTGTCCACACAGTACCATTAAGACCCATCATGCTAAGCTTTCAATATTACTAGATTACCTCTAGTTACCAAGGTTTAGCTGAGGTAATACTTCTTTCCTTCCACATGATTTCTGTTATAACTTCTCCTAGATGGACTGTGTACATCTCTGATGTACTCTGTACTGAAATATCAGTATAAGAAATTATGCATTTTAATGGCACTCACTAGTATAGAGAACAATCTTTCAAAAGCTAAGTGTGTGAAGAATTTGTTGTACAATAAGTGTTTTTTTATTTTGCTCTAGGTTTCTTACATACTGTCCTATTTCAAGAAGACAACCAGGGTCATTTTATTATTCCTTGCCCTCTTCTACTATTGTGAGAGCCAAAAACAGAAATCCCAAAACAGAAGCTCATGGGGGAGACTATGCTTGGGAATGTCAGTGAGGGTCTCTAGAGAACAAATGAAACTATTTTTAAAACTTATGAAGAAAGGGAAAGTGACATATAGTTAAGACAAAAGGAATTCAGGGGTCTGGTAAGGGTTAGATGTAGCAGGGAAAATAAAGAACAGCTCACATCAGATGGATGAAAGCAGGCTAAGAAGAGAGAAAAACCTTAGTAACATGACCTTGAGTTTGTTAGACCCCAGACATGGAATTCAGTCTCAATAATGAACCAGTCACTCAAGCATAAAATAGGAGTAGCAGCAACAAATATGAAAGGAGAAATCCAGGTTGAGGCAAAATGGTAGATCAAAGTGTGCATCATGAAGTTAATGGAAGATTAATAATCAACCATCAAAAGAGACTTCTGAGCTAGGGAGATAGCTCAACAGGTAAGAACACATGCATGAGGGCCTGATTCACATTGCATTTAATTCTCCAGTACCAATGTAAACAACTGGGCATGGTCACACATGACTGTAACCCCAACCCTGTGAGGAGCAGAGACTAGAGAATCCCTGGGGCTGGCAAAAATAGTCACTCCAGGTTCAGAGAAGAGACTCCACCTCAAGTAAATACTGTGGAAGAGAAATAGAGGAAGACACTTGATATTTTCTTCTGGCCTCTGCATATGAACTCTTAGAGCAAGCATCTGCACATACATGCACATGCACCACACACACACACACACACACACACACACACACAAAGAGATGGATACTACCCTGAATTTGGGGTGTGTCTGAGGTCTCAAATATTTGTATAAACTAGCAGGCAGCTGAAGTATGAACTAAAATTACATATCTCCCTTTCCTGAAAGAATATTGAATATAAGATAATTTACTAGGTATTTTAAAGTAGAAAATTTCTTGCATACCCACATTTGTTTGTAACCTAGTGTAAAGGCTAATTTGGATTGTCAACTTGGCAGGATTGTGAATTACCATGAAAAGAAATCTGTGGTCATATCCATGAGGATTTTGCTTGATTAAGTGAACTGAGATGGGAAGACCCATCCAAACTGTGGGTGACACAATTCCTGAACTTAACAAAAAGGAAGAAACTAGCTGAGCTCCAGCATTTGTCTCTGCTTCACATTACTGATATGATGTGATCAGTTGTTTCATGCTCCTGCCACCAGGACATCCCCAATATGATGGGCTGTATCCCCTCAAGCTGTAAGATGAAATAAACCCTCCCTTCCTTAAGTTGCTTTTGTCTGGTATCTGTCACAGCAATGAGAAAAAAAATTAAAGGACATAGATCCATACACTTATAATTTATAATGACATATGGTGCATTCTAAGAAAGAAGCAAGTATTTAAAAGGACAGGGACAAGTTGGTGCTCAATCTGATCTTAGCAGTGGTGGTCCAATAAGAGTACTTGAAGGAAGTAGAACACAAGCTATTTCATAGATGAAGTATTTGCCAAAAAGATGATGTCAAGTTTAAGGAAGTAATTTGTCCTCAATGTGACCTCAGAGAATCTCTAGAGTAGATAAAGCTTAACACATTCAGAAATCTACGAGTAATTTGTTTTGGCTGTGGTAAAGATGTATATAAGCATGGTTTCTTAGTCATGATAAAAGTCTTTGGACATAATGCTGAGGGTTATATATGTAGTTTATACATGAGGGTTGGGTTTAATAAGACAGCTCTCTCTCTCTCTCTCTCTCTCTCTCTCTCTCTCTCTCTCTCTCTCTCAAAAAGAACTTAAAGCAAGACATAAAATATACAAAAGAGGAAGGGAGTAATTGTGAAAAAGGAATCCTTACAAAAATATGTAATGGATCTAAAGCAGAAATGGAAGAGTGAACTTGAACATATAAAGAGCTAATTTTTCCTTCAAGACAGGACAACAGCATGGGTGAAGATGCAAATCAATGTTTGCCTAAAACACAAGAAGTTTGGGAGATAGGTTTAGGCACATGTGGTGGTTTGATTCAGGTGTCCCCCATAAACTTAGGTGTTCTGAATGCTAGCTCCCCAGCTGATAGATATTTGGGAATTAATGCCTCCTGGAGGGAGTGTATTGTTGGGGGCGGGCTTATGGGCTTTATAGCCAGTTTCCCCATGCCAGTGTTTGGCACACCCTCCTGTTGCTGTAGTCCACCTTATGTTGGCCAGGGGGTGATGTCCACCCTCTGCTCATGCCATCATTTTTCCCTGCCATCGTGGAGCTTCCCCTCAAGCCTGTAAGCCAAAATAAATCTCTTTTTCCCAGAAGCAGCTCTTGGTTGGGTGATCTCTACCAGCAATGCGAACCGGACTGCAACAGCACATGAGATTACTTTTATTCTCTATGTGAAGTAGAAAGCAAGGCTACCTCCTGAAACAAAGTGTGTAGTAGCTGGGTAAGTGCCTTCAAATGAGAGTAAAATGGGCTGAGGATGTGACTCAGTAATACAGCATTTGTCTAGGATGTGCAAACCCTTCAGTTCCATCCCCAACAAAAGTGAGAAGGGAAGGAGGAAGGAAGGGAGGGAAGGAGGGAAAGGGAGGAATGGAAAAAGAGAGAGAGAGATGGAGAGAGAGAATGTTGGCCAGAGTCAACAAAGAGGGTGCAAAAGAGCTGAGGTGAAACGAGATGAATCTGAGGAAGGTCATGTAAAAGGATATCCTGACTTATCTCAATTCATTCTTCTAATCTCTGCTTCCATGTCACCTGATGAAGATGTAGTGAGGTCCTGGCTAATGCTTTCAAAGACTACCTTTCTGTTATAGTTAATTTCTAGTCATTAAATTGACAAGATTTAGAATAACCATGACAAATCTCCTGGCATGTCTCCTAGGGAGTTTTCTAGATTGGGACCCACCATAACTGTGGGTGGTACCATCCCAGGAGCGGGGATCCTAGACTGAATAAAAAGGAGAAAGCTAGCAAAGCAAGAGCATTCATTACCAACTGTTTCCTCACTGTATACTGAATGTGACCAGCTGCCTCAAGCTATGGCCACTATGGCTTTCCTGCAACAATGGACTTCAACCTCAAACTATAAACAAACTCTTGCCTTCATTAAGATGCTGCTGGTCGTGTATTTTGTCCTAGTGATGAGAAAGGAACTGATATACTTTCCTTTAGAGGCATTTCATGGTTTTAGTCTTATGTATTAATTTGTGATGTGATCTGATTAATATCTATGTCATTAGAATATAAACTCAGTGAAGTCTAGAATCATATTTGCTTTGCTCACCACTATGTAATTTGACCCTCATTTTACTATCTCTAAGATGTGAAGAACATGAATCTCTCCCTCATGTCCAGAATGTGGTTGGACCTACACATAACAGATGTCCCATGCATTATGTATGTTGTATTAAGTGCCTATGCATACACATTATTTTTTTATTTATTTATTTGAGAGCAACAGACACAGAGAGAAAGACAGATAGAGGGAGAGAGAGAGAATGGGCGCGCCAGGGCTTCCAGCCTCTGCAAACGAACTCCAGACGCGTGCGCCCCCTTGTGCATCTGGCTAACGTGGGACCTGGGGAACCGAGCCTCGAACCGGGGTCCTTAGGCTTCACAGGCAAGCACTTAACCGCTAAGCCATCTCTCCAGCCCCTGCATACACATTATTATATCTGCTTTACTGAAGAGGAAAGTGGAGCTCTGAGATATTAATCACCATGAGCAAGTTCAAGAACTAATAAATGGTACAAGTAATCAGAATTTAAACCCAGGTCAACTTTAATACAAAATCCAAGTTCCTTTTCCTCTTCTACACTGACAGACAATAAGAGATTTCACATGTGAGTCCACTTAGGGGCATATGCATCTCATTGTTTCCCCCACAGCTTCCACATTAGCAAAGAAACTCAAAATGCCTCACATCCAAACTAATTACTTTAACAAAGGTACTATTCTAGGATGACAAAGATAATATTTGTGAGCAGTCATTTATCACCTGCCTCCCAAATCATACCATGAAAGCCCCTTCCAGTCTACCTCAGGTGACTGTGTACATAATTCATTGCTCTAGTAGAAGTCTTGGTTTGAAAAACAAACTATAATGCTTAATTCTAAATAACTTATCTTTGCAGGATTGTCTAAGGGTGACCATAGCAGCATGGAATATTGGAAAGAGTCCTATAGATTTGGGCAAGACACAGATCCCTCTATATCTCAATTTTCTCATGTACAGATTGAAGACAATAACAGTTGCCACCATGCAGCTTGGGTAATAATTACTGAAACAGTGCATGTAAAATGTTTTTGGCACAATGGGCATAATAATTCAGTTTTCAACTATCTTTTGCTTCTCTTATATCTAGAAGTCACTTCCTATGAATTCATGAAGAGAATGAAAAATATGCTGGAACGAACAAGTAGCCCATGCCAACTCAACTCCTCCAAGTTGTAGCAAAATACAGGTAGCATGTTTCTGATTTTCAGAAGAATACCCTGAAAGCATTTTTGCTTTACTGGCAGGATATTAGCATTGACATAATAAAATAGTGTGACTGTGGACTATGGCTCAGTGGATAAAATGCTTGTTCCTCAAGTATGAGAACCAGACTTTGGATCCCCCAGCACCCATGTAAGTGCCAAGTAGGCATAGCAGTCCTCCTGTAATCCTAACTCTGAGAAGGAAGTACTTGGGGAATCTCCAGGATTTAAAAAAAAAAAAAAAAACTGGCGAGCTGGACTAACTAAATTGGAAAGCTTTGTGTTTAATTGAGAAGCACTGCCTCAGCAAATAAAGTGGAGTGCAATCAAGGACGATTCCTCATGTCAACTTCTGGCCTATAGACACAGATGCATACACATCCACAAACATGCAAACAACATATACACACACCACACACACACACACACACACACACACACACACACACACACAAATACACACACAGAGCAAGACAGAGAGACAGAATGAGAGAATAAAAATAAATCCAGTAGGTGTTCTGCTTGTGTTTTGTGTTATCCCATTGATTAAGTAATCATTTCTAATGATAACATTGCCTCTCATGACATTAGGAAGAGTGAGTCTTATTATCAGATGAAGATTCTAAGACGAGGGTGTCTTTACTTGGGTAGTGAGAAAGCTTTTGAAATGGAAACTTATTCTCTTGGTCCTTAGTTTAGCACTCTCTCCACTTAAAAAAAAATAATAGTAATCTGTACAATAATAGTAAATCCGTACAATTTACTTGAGTCCTAAACTCTTTATAACATTCTATAGTTTAATAAATTTGATCAAAATTAGTAAGACATTGATGTTAGTGTCCTAGCTTTCTGGACCCTTTCACATTTTAAAAAAGAAAGCTAATGTGGAAGAATGCCAAGCCACTGCAGGGTACAAAGTGATTGCTATATGGCAGTGTTAGCCCATGTGTTCATTCAGGGGAAAACAAGCATCAAAGGTATAAGACGGTGGTACATTTCAGAGAAAAGGTGATGAAATTAGAACATTTTTATACATGTAATCTGAATATATGCAGAAATAAAGCCACTAATAAGAGCATATACATGTTCTATGAATTAAATCAAAACAACTGATGATAAATGAAATCAGTTATTTTAGAGGGGCTCTATGGTTACCTCTGGACTTCAGAAAGAAAAGTTGCTGAAAAGCGGGACATTCTCTTTACCAAAAAAACATAGAAAATAATTTCAATGGGTTCTAAAATATAAGAATTTCTAAAAAGTTTGCTTTAAGGGGGTTTGGTTTTTATATGAACTAAGGGCTAATAAGAAAGGGTTAATTAAAATTAAGCAACATTATTAATGCTCTAGCACCTATTAATTCGCTTCATTCAAAACATACAGTATTTCCCAAACCATTTCTATTAAATCAAGCTGGTTACTACAGAAATGATTTGAGAGCCCATTAAACTACTGATGGAGAAAGTAAAACAATTAACCAGAGCAAGTTACCTCTTATCCCCAAATTTCTTCCCCCAAATTAAAGATTCAGACTCACTCTATGTGAATAATGTATCCAGTTGTAATCAAATTCTTCTGAAATGCCACTGAAGTTGGTTTCAACAAACAGCTTCTGAACTTAATGGGTTTTAAATGACCTTAGAACTCAAGCCTTTATTTTAAGTAGGAGGAGCTACAGTTTATCTTGAAAAAGTACCAAGCATTATGAGAAAATTTGCATTGAAAGCAGGTCAGCATTCAAGGTTACATTTGTTAAAAATGTTCAGAGGAAATTCTATCTGAGTGACTTTTCCTTTTAATTAATTCCTGATATGGGCCTCTTAGTACACCAATGTTATTTTGCTATGTGACTCACCACATTGGAAATCAAAAGATAATCCAAAGGTAGGTATATGATGAACAGGTTTATGTCTTCTCTGCATATATCATGGAAAGGCATCATTACTTTAACTACCTTTAAGTAGTAAGATTTTTGTAAGTGGGATCCCAAAGTAACAGTATTCAAAATAGTAGATTCTATTCTAGGCTCTTGCTCCAATGGTCAGCTTGTGACTCTGTGCAATTTTCTTAGTTTCTTTGCAAAGAAAAATATTGCAGGGGCTAGGGATATATCTATGTGATTAGTATTTGTGAAGCCCCGGGTTCAAACTTCAGCACCAAGTAAAAAAGAATAAAGAAAAAACTATTAAACGGAATCTCAGAAATCATTCATTTCAACCTTCTATTCCCACACAAAAATTGCTTCTGTACTTTTCCTAAGAAATGGTCAGTTATTGACTGGGGAATATAGCTCACACATCATATATGCTCAAGGCCTTGGTTTTGAATCCCAGCATTATAAAACAAACAAATAAACAAGCAAAAGGTTAATTTCTTAAATGACCAAAGTTCCTTAGGTTCCTAACATTTTTGCTAGTATAATTAAACATCAGTAAGTGCCATGTAGATATTTGTTTTCATCAAATATTTATCAAATCTTTCTTTTATTTGAGAGCAACAGACATAGTGAGAAAGACAGATGGAGGGAGAGAGAGAGAATGGGCGCGCCAGGGCTTCCAGCCACTGCAAACAAACTCCAGACACATGTGCCCCCTGTGCATCTGGCTAACGTGGGACCTGGGGAACCGAGCCTCAAACCGGGGTCCTTAGGCTTCACAGGCAAGCGCTTAACCACTAAGCCATCTCTCCAGCCCCCAAGATGCCTTTTTTACTCCAGAATGTCTTTTCATTTGTAACCATTCTTTTCATAGTTTACATTTCTTCTTTTAAAAAACAAACTTTTTTTGAGACAAAGTCTCTATATTTAGCCCAGGTTGGCCTCAAACTAACAAACTTCAACCCTTCCTCAGCCTCTGGAATGCTGGTATTACAGGCATATGTTACCATATCCAGCCTAATGTGTCTGCCTACTGTGAAGTTACGGAGGTGAGAAGAGACTGAGAATTATCCTTCTAGCATTGCCTCTGAGTGATTTTTCTGTTTCATATTATTTTTGGCAGAAATTATCAGACCTACATGAGGGACTTTCAGTATCAGAATTTGCTGACATAACAACAGGAAAAAGGAAACCTAGATCCAAACTCTTCTTTCTCTTTGCTGAGATGGCAGTTTTAATTAACTCCAGGAAGTTTTCTTTGTGCTTCTCATTTCCCCAAAATCTTTTGGAAGTTACAGCTATTTTCACTATTCTCTCATTTATCTTTCAATGCCTCATAGCCAGCTTTGTGATACTCTGTTGTTTAGTGCAATGTTAGGCAGGCAAAACTTAAAGAAATACAAGCATGATATCTAGGAACAGGGGGTAGGTGAGAAAGCTCATTCAGTAAAGTGTTTGCCTTGCATGTAGGAGGACCTGAGTTTGATACTCAGTACCCATGTGAAAATGTCAGCTGTGGTGGCATGAACCTGTAATACCAATGCTGCACACAGGCTAGCTGATCTAATTTAATGGTTGAGTTTTAGGCCACAGACCTTGTCTCAAAAAGGAGTGATTGGGGGCTGGAGAGTTGGCTTAGCGGTTAAGCGCTTGCCTGTGAAGCCTAAGGACTCCAGTTCAAGGCTCAATTCCCCAGGACCCACGTTAGCCAGATGCACAAGGGGTCACACGCGTCTAGAGTTCATTTGCAGTGGCTAGAAGCCCTGGCGTGCTCATTCTCTCTCTTGCTGTCTGCCCCTCTCTCTCTCTCTCTCTCTCTCTCTGTTGCTCTCAAATAAATAAATAAAAATAAACAAAAATAATTTTAAAAAGTGAGTGATTGGCTTAGTTAAGAAACAACACCTGAGTCTGACCTCTGGCCTTCTCATGCACCTGCACACATAGGCACACACACACATACATGCAGACATAACACACACACACACATACATGCAGACATAACACACACACACACACACACACACACACACACACACACACACACATGTGCACAAAACACCTTGGAATGATTCAGTGCCTTTAATAATTGATATGCAGGCAATACATTAAATTTAATTAATAAAATAATGCTGCAAACAGTCATGCCCCATGTTTCATCTGTTAAAATCTGCTAGGTGGTCTCTTCTGCCTTTGATTGAATAACTCAGTAAAATCATAGGCTAAGCTTTGCTTTTTAGTGTAAAAAAAAACTACACTAAAAGATAACTTATTTTTTAAAAGTTTATTTACTAAACTTATTTACTAAAAGTTTGTACTTGTTACTTTCTCATTCTGACCCCAAATAACTGACAAGAAGCAATTTATAGAAGCAAGGATTGTATCAAGTTACAGCCCATTGTGGCAGGGAAGCCTATGGCAGCTGGTCACATTCAGTTCACAGAGAAAAATGCTGATGCTCAGCCAGTGATCTCTCCCCCACATTAAGGTGGGTCTTCTAACCTCAATTAGACTAATCAAGATAGTCCTTCACAGGCAAACCCAGAGGCTAACCTAATCTCCATAATCCCTTACAGGTGATTACAGGTTCTGTCAAGTTGACAGTCAATACAAACCATCACAAAGTCCTACTTGAATGTTTTTTAGTGCCAAGGACACTTCTATACTATAATCTTAGTATTCAATACTCTTCTCCAACTGCAAGGGATTTTGCAACTTCTAAGAGAAAGAAGACTGAGGAATAGTTAAGAATGTGTCAGAGAAAGTCAAGTAGGGAAACTAGTTGGAGCAGCCCCTTCCTATCTAGAAGCTGGTAGACACCCAAATCGAGAGAAGGTATAAACAAAAAATTTCCCACAGACCCAAACCACTAGCACCCAAGGAATACAGATTAAAGAAGTCCATCAAAGCTGTGGTATGGGGAAACTGTTCAGGGTACTTGGGATCATGTCATTCTTTTGGGAGAACTGTACAAGATGGTACAAATAATTCTGCAACATTCAGAAACTCTTGGAAAGGGACCAGCAGAAACTAGGCCAAAAAATTGTAGGCTTAAGCCAGATAGAAGAATTGAGCTTCTGATTAGAGTCAACATAGGGGTTGGAGAGATGGCTTAGTGGTTAAGCACTTGTCTGTGAAGCCTAAGGACCCCGGTTGGAGGTTCGATTCCCCAGTACCCACATAATCCAGATGTACAAGGTGGTGCATGCATCCAGAGTTCGTTTGCAGTGGCTGGAGGACCTGGTGGGCCCATTCTCTCTCTCTCTCTCTCTCTCTCTCTCTCTCTCTCTCTCTCTCTCTCTTTCTCTCTCTCTCTCTCTTTCTGTCGGTCTGTCTTCTCAAATAAAAGAAATTTAAAAAATGAAAAAAAGGTATATTGGGCTGGAGAGATGGCTCAGCGGTTAAAGGGCTTGCCTGCAAAGCCTACCAACCTGTGTTGGATTCCCTAGTACCTACTTAAAGCCAGATGCACAAAGCAGTGCATGCACTTGGAGTTTGTTTGCAGTGGCCAGAGGTCCTGGCATTACCATTTTCTCTGTCTCCCTTCTCTTTACCTCTCTCTGCTTTCAAGTAAATAAATACATAAATCATTTCTTAAAAGGTACATGAAGAGGTAAGTGCTAGGTCTTGGTGCTTACAATGGTTCCTAAGGCCCAAATCAACTTTCAAGCATAGCACACACTAAACTACTCCAGATTTCCACCTGCTAATAGATCATGGTCCCCACTATGGGCTGTGTCAGAGCTTCCTGGTCAGATACCATTAAATGCAGCTGGTATACACTCTACGAATTCTGTAGTAGGAACATATGTACTACTTGATTTTATCCATTAACCCCTTAGATAGCCATAACTCAAATGCAATAGGTTAAATCACTGTCCAAAAGTCAAAATTTCAGAAGAAATAAAATGCACATATATTGGAAAAGATAATGAGTTTTCTGGCCTTTCTGTACTCACTTAACTGATAGTGAATTTTCTGACACCTCAGTAGCTAAAATGGTTGTCTGTCAGGAGTCATGCTGGGGTTTTTTTTGTTTGTTTGTTTTTGGTATTAGGTGAAACACTATAGTGCCAACTAATCTGTGTTTCACCAACACAGAAAGCAGCTACTTCGGAACTACTGTTCAAATGAGACGGTCAATTGATACAAACGATAGTAGTCCCTTTGTACCTGTGGTGGTTTGAATATAAAATGTCCCCCATAGCCTCAAGTGTTTGTGATTAAGCTTCTTAGTCCCAAGATGGTGAAGTCTTGGTGGCAGAGCCTTGCTTCAGGAGGTATGTAACTAAGGGCAGACCTTTATTAGCCCAGCTATAGTTAGTATTAAACTAGCTAGCTTACTTTTCCTGTTCTCTCCCTGCTGCTGCTGCTGCTGCTGTGAGCCAGTTCTTCCATGTGAAATTTCCTCTCAAGCTGCAATAAAACCTTTCCTCACACAAACTGCTTCTGGTCATCTGTTTTTCTTCCCAGTAATGAGAAGGTTCCTGCTATAGCATTCATGGAAGATTGGTTTTGAGACTCTTTATTTTTTTAAATAAAATTTCTTCTTAAATATATTAATTTGTTTGTTTGTAAGGAGAGAAAGAAAGGAAGCGGGGGGGGGGAATGAAATGAGTGTACCAGGGCATCCTGCCACTGCAAACGAACTATGGATGCATGCACCACACTGTGCATCTGGCTTTATGTGGGTACTAAGGAATTGAACCTGGGCACACAGGCTTTGCAAGCAGCACCCTTAACCACTCAGCTATCTTCTAGTCCAGGCTTTGATACTCTTCAGAATACCAAAATTCATGGATGCTCAAGCTTTTCATAAAATAATGTAGCATTTGTATATACTCTATCTTCCAAAATACTTCAAGTAATTTCTAGATTAATTCTATTACCTGATATAGTGGAAAATCAATGCCCATAGCTCTTATATCACGTGAGGGATATTGACAGGAAAAACAAGTGTGTACTTAATGAATACAGAATCAATTTCTTTTTAAATACTTTTGATCTGTATTTATTGGATCTACACATATAGAACCTGCAGATATCTAATGTATCTAATGTCTCAAAGTCTTATTTTTTCAAGGTTCCAAAGTACTAGAAAAAAGAATGAAGGAAGGGATTAAGGAAGGAGAGAAGGCAGAAAAGAAAGTTAGTCATTGTTTATGTGTACACATAGGATTTTAAACAAAATTCTAAACTGGTAACAGTGTTTAAGCATTCATGTAGGCATGAAACGTCTTTGATTCCAAAATCTTTAGGGAGTTTTGTTTAATCATAACACCCCCCAGAAAACTAGCCTGAAATGTTTTCATTAGAGTTTCATATTTTATAGAAAGGCATTATCAAGTGTTAGGCAAGGGATATCAAAGCTCTCTGCTTTTTCCAAAACTCCAATTTTTATTTTGTTGGAAACAATCTATGATTTTAAAAGTCTTCTCCCAGGCTGGGGAAATGGATTAGTATTAAGATATTTGCCTGTGAAACCTAAGGACCCCAGTTCAATTCCACAGGACCCACGTAAGCCAGATGCACAAGGGGCACATGCTTCTAGAGTTCGTTTGTAGTGGCTAGAGGCCCTGGTGTGCCCATTCTCTTTCTGTCTATCTGCCTCTTTCTTTCTTTCTGTTTGTCTGTCTCTCTCTCTCTAATAAAATTTTAAAAGGTCTTCTCTCAACTAATAGAATGTTTTAATTTTATTTATTTATTTATTTATTTATTTATTTATTTATTTATTTATGTGTGTGTGTGAGAGAGAAGATGACCATACCAGGGCCTCTAGCTACTTCAATGAATGAACTCCAGATGCATGTGCCACCTTGTGCATCTGGCTTATGTGGGTATTGGGGAATTGAAGCTGGATCCTTAGGCTTCACAGGCAAGCACCTTAACTGCTAAACCATTTCTCCAGGCCCCAACTAATAGAGTTCTGAGCTCAGATTCACAGGAATCTCACCTGATCTGGTAAACAAATTTGGCAATATAGTGTATTAGTCCATAGATGTTTATCAGTACTAAGAATTAGCTCCAAAAAGGCTTAAAGATACACTTCAGATATAATCAGAGCCAGACAATTTCTACTCACCCCATTTATTGCACAGTTATAACTCATTCATGTGCCATGCACAATGGTAGGTGCCAGGGTACAGATGGGTTAGATGTCATCATATGTGTATGAAAGACATAAGCTCAAAACAATTGAATACTAACACTTCAGTGTGAGAATGTTAGGTAGCAAGTTCCATGTTAGCAGGCTCAAAAGACACTGACACTGTATGCCTCCCTCCTAATAGCAGCTTGTAAACCCAAGACTAGAAGTATAGAACTCCAGTTATCAACCAGAGGAATAGGACCTGAGTTATATTTCTTACCCTCTCTCTTTCTGTCTCTTTCTCTCTGTCAATAAATAAATATTTTTTTTAAAAAACCTGTTAGTTGGGAGAAGACTTTTAAGATCATAGAGATGTGACATATTGAACTGCACAAAAGTTCATTAATAGATGACTATCTAAACCTTATAGTATTACTGTCTAGCAGGAGGCTTTCTGGTGAAGAACAAAATCCTACCATTGCTCCCTCCAGTAAGAGTCAGTCAAAGCAGGCCTGTCAATCAGCTAGTCAGGACAAAGTTTCTCAGGGACGCTACTTGATCTAGAGACTTTAGGAATAGTATAAAACCTACCTTAAATGGAGATCAGCATAGGTGCCCTTGGACCCATTGTTCACTCTACTTTATTCTGCACTAAACTGTGTCTATCTTCTACTCTTGGTGATGTGTGTTTCTTAATTCCTTTTGATGGAGGTCACAAGGAATAGGAGGCAGAGGAAGTCCAGACAGCAATCTCAGTGACAAGAATAATAAACTATAATAGAGCCACTAGCAACTAAAGGAGCTCAGAAGAAAGAACAACCAATTCTATCTGTGCTGTGAAAAGGGTTAGAATCTTCAGGTGGAAAGAGTTTGGGGGCCATCCAGCTTTTTTTAAAATCAAGTTGTGAATACTCAGAAATACATTTAGCTTTTGACCCCTGTTCTCTGTATTGGGTACCAAAATCCCCCGGAATTTCCTGAGAGAACACAATTCCTTTTGTTATCCATAATGAATCCTTCAAACATAACCCAGTATATACTAATAAGGTAACTCTGGGTCATGGACGCTGATAGCTAATGAACTAAGTAGTTGGAATTTTCAGCCATATCCCCACCCTGACCTCCAGGGAAGAAAAAGGAGATCAACCAACAATAACTAACCACCAACCATGTTTGCAGCTTGCCTAAATGAGGGAAACACTCCAAGATATTAGTGTTTTCTAGATGTGACTCTAACTGCCTAGGCAACAAAGGGGAAAAAATATCTAGACAAATGAGGCAAGAAATTTCTTCACAGCAAGGGAAAAACATGAAGAGAGTGAAGACCCAATCTGCAGAATGGGAGAAAATATTTGTAAAGTAACCATCCAACAAGTAATCACTATCTAAAACATTTAAGGAACTAAAATAGTTCAACAATAAAAGAACATGCAAGCCAGGCATGGTGGCACATGCACTCAGGAGGCAGAGGTAGGAAGATCACTGTGAGTTCAAGGTCACCCTGAGACTACAAAGTGAATTCAAGGTCAGCCTGGGCTAGAGTGAGACCCTGCCTCGAAAAGCAAACGAAAGGAAGAAAGAAAGAAAGAAAGAAAGAAAGAAAGAAAGAAAGAAAGAAAGAAAGAAAGAAAGAAGGAAAGAAATATGCAATTAGCCCAATCAAAGTGAGTGAATAATTAAAATAGAAATTTCCTTAAAAGAAAAAAGGCATAAGGGAAATGGATCAGCAGATTAAGAGTACTTGCTGCTCTAGCATGAGGGCCTGAGACCACCTGCATTCAATTCTGTAGCACCTACATAAAATATTCGGTGTGGCCACACACATATATAACCCTGGTCCTGTGGAGAGTGAAGACCAGAGAATAGCTGGGACTCGCTGACCAAAGATAGCAGCTCCAGGTTAAGTAGGAGAGTCCATTTTAAGAAATCACATGGCGAAGTGATAGAAAATACACCTGACATTCTCCTCTGGCCTCCACATACACATGACCAAGGCATGCACACTTGTATACAAGAACATATGCCAAATGCATATTACATTGCATACAATACCACACAAACTCTATATACACACACGCATGCATGCACCCCCCAAAAAAACATACAAATGTGCAATATATATATATTTTAAATGCTAGCTATCACTACTCATCAAGAAAATGAAAATCAAATGAATAATGATCCAGACAGGAAGTAGAAATTGCTTTTATGACTTCAAAGTGACTGTCATTCCTTGCATAAGACCAGTATAATATTAGACCCATCAACATATCATCATGAATGATGGAAGAGGGTAAAAAAGCAAATATAAACAGACATTAAAACAGATGAAGAATGAATTTCATGGAAAGGGGATGAGGAATACAGGGAGCCAGACAAAACAGAGTAATTGGAGTGATCACAATTAAAATATATTATGTATATGTATTAAATACATGTCAATTAATAAAAATAAATTTAAAGTACAATAAAATATAATCAGATCCTAGTTATAATAGCTATTTTAAGAAAGAGGAGTCAGTCCCCAGACAGTCTGTGTGTCTAGTGGTAGAAGGTGCTACATGGGCAACTGGGAGAAAATGACCAATATCTGTCCAAGCAACTCATAGTCTAACTTACTTAGCAACAAATAACCTGTTGTAATTCTCACACAAGTGCAATAGTGGCGCACAGCTACGGTGGGGAACCAACTGCTCTTGATTCCGCTAACTGATCCACTCAGTGGTATAGGACCCATAGCTGGAGCTGGGAAACAAGTCAGAACCATATCCAAACATGAGCCCGCTCTCCATTACCAATCTACCACCAATTGTGGGCTACAAGAGGGCCTACACCTATTAAATCCTCTATAAAAAAATAAGGGCTATCCCATTAGTCTGGTGCTAACTTTAATCTCCGTTGGAAAATCTGCTTCTCTTTTTCAGATAGACACAGATCCTAAGGACAGAGCCACCCCATCATACCTCAAAAGGGCCCCAACTCAAACTAAGAATAATTGGCGAAACAAGTAAGGGTGCTGTTTTCTTGGTGGACCTGGTATAAGCACAAGGGTGAAGGAGGTCAACACAGAGAACAATCACCTCCTACCAAATCAGAGATCCAGAGACACAGAGGCTCCCAATACCTCATCACTGAAGCAGAACAAAAATGAACCCAACATGGCTCAGGGAAATTTTACGGAAGAGGGGGTGGAAAGAATGTCAGAGCCACACATTGGGTCATGATATGCAGAGACATTTATCCTACCCATAACTGTGGGCTAACTCCACAATGCATGACCCATATACCTCAACAAGGAGGGGCCAATGGGGAGGGGCTAGGACATGGATGAGCCTACCAATGGTACCCACTTGATTGTATTCACTGAGTACAAAACTAATAATAATAAAAGAAACAAAAAAAAAAGAAAGAGGGATGATAAGTACTGGCAGGGATGTAGAGAAAAGAGTACCCTTGTACACTGTATATATTACTATAAATTTGTATAGCCATTATAGAAAAATAACAAGGAGGTTCTGTAATAAAAGTTAGAAGAAACTGCCATATGTTCCAACAGTTCTAATATTGAGCATATATCCAAAGAAAACTAAATTGATATGCTGAAAAGACATCTATATGCCCAATGTTTATTGAAACACTCTTCACAATCATAATAGTCAATACATGGAATCAGTCTAGGTGCCCAATGGACAAATAGGTGGATAACATGTGGTATACATACAGGAAGAAATATTATTCAGCCATAAAAGCAAAATATCTAGCATTTGTGGCAATGGGGAGTGGAGGTGGGGAAAAGTACTTAAATAAAAGAACCGCGGATTCTCATTCACTTGGGGAAGCTAAAAAGTTCATTTCTTAGAAAATGGTAGATGAGTGGTCACTTAACTAATAAGGGTAGAGGGAGGTAGGATAGAGAGAAGTTAGATAATGAATATCAACATACAATTACATAGAGGAATGAGTTCTATAGCACAGCAGGGTAACTACAATTAACAATTATTTTTGATAAGTATGGGTCCAATATTTCTAAACACATAGAAATGACAACTGTGTGAATGAACTGTATCTTATAAATATGTACAAATATATGTCTAATTATTTAAAAGAAGAAAGAAAAGCTAAATGGGTTTGTTCAGAGGGCTCGAGGTGGTGAGCACTTGGAGATTCAGGGGAACGTACGCATGGGGAAAGCAAAAAAGCTGCACATCAGCCCCCCATTCAGGACTTTCCATTTGGCTATCACTCACTTATTCTCTAGTGACCTATACAATAAGCTGGTAACAGTAAGTAGAATGTGTTCTTGAGTTGTAGGAGTCATTCTATAACCTGGTGGCAGGAACAGGCCAAAGCAGAGCATTGGAGAAGTCCAAAATGACAACCATTAAGCCAGAAGTACTGGGACTTACTACTGGTATCTAAATAGAGTGCAGTCCTGGAGAAATGAGCTCTTAATCTGCTGAGTCTCTAATGATAGGTAGGTAATTAGCAACAGAATGAATTATTGGATACTCAATTTGTATCAGAAAATGTGAAATCTGGGAAATTGTTATCAGAACAGCACAGACAAATTGGCCTTCTTTATTTCTTTGTCCATCATGCATGTGTTTTTTCAGTGGTACATTCAACTTTTGTCTAAAGACCTAGGTTGTCTCAGAGACTGCTACTTGCTTCCCAGTATCCATTCATTGATTTATTCTTTTAATCATAGAAACTCCAAAGTTATAGGTATTTACAGAGCCTCCCAGGTACAACTTGCATTTTACAACTACTTTGCTGGTTGGTATGAAGGCATGACTGAAATTTAGACAATGGCACAGAAGCAGTAATGTGTGCAATATTTGAAGCATATTTTGGCAAGAAAATTGATTATCTTTTTTCCTTATCTTTCCTCAGCCAAACTATAGCTTAGACATAATGGTGGGAATTATACATGACCATAGAGATAAGGTCAATATACTATTAGATGGCCAAGTAACAAAAGAATGTGGACTTCAGGAGACCTGCAACGGTGGTGCTACCTGTTCATCTTTTGGTCATATTTTGAAGTCCCTGAACTAGAGCATCTTATGCTGTACCCTAATATAGATACAGTAATTATAGAACCAACTAATACATTGTGATGTTATCTGAACATAGAATGTCCAAATCAAAGAATGCACAAAATCGAAAAGGGGAAAAATATGGTAATGGTGGTTCAAATCTAGTGATAGACTAAACAAACTTTTATTCTGCTTTTTTTTTTTATTTGACCTCCCTTTAAATCCTAATATAGAAAAAAATGCCTTAAGTTGAATCCTGGCCAAGCTCTCACAAGTCTCTTACTTTAACATTTAGTTTCCTTATGAGCAGAAATGATGTCTCACTTGCCTCTCTTAGTACAATTCCTAAAATAGAGCAAATATTCAACCATATATTCATCCTTTAAAAATTAACTATTATGCATATTGATTTATTCTGATAACACAAATAATTAAGCCAGATATGGTGGCACACTCCTTTAATCTCAGTTCTCAGGAGGCAGAGGTAGAAGGGTTGCCATGAGTTAGAGGCCAGCCTGAGACTCCATAGTGAATTCGAGATCAGCCTGGGCTAGAGTGAGTTCTCAGAATGAACCCATGGCGTAAATACTGTTATACTTCTTCTCTCTTATCAGCAGAATGTGCATCTCAAGAGCCTTAGTAGATGTCTGAAATCATGTATACAAGGTAGAACATGGGTATTATGCTTTTTATTGTGCATACATAACTATGATAAACTTAACTTAGAAATTAGGAACAGAAATAAATTAAAAACACTCATCATAAAATTGAATTATTTGTAATAACAAACTATAATAAAGTTAAAAGAATATGACATTTCTTCATAAAACATGTCTTATTATACTGTAATCCTCTTTCTTTTCACCCATTGTTGGTTGATTGCTGAATACGTGGAAAGCCAAATCTCCGAAAAGGGAACAGAAGGGGAACTGGGTCATTATGCACAGAGACATTGCCTCTTACCCATAACTGATGCCTAACCCCACAATGCACGACACATATTCCCCAACAAGGAGGGTCCCTGAGGAGGGGGGAGGACAGGAAGGAGGCTAACCACGGTATCAACATGGCTGTATACACATTGTGTACATAAGTAGTAAAAAAAATCAAAATAAATAAATAAAATAAATTTAATAATAAAAAATTTTCATTTTAAGAATTAGATATAGGAGAGATTGCTTAGTGGTTAAGGTGCTTGCATGTGAAGCCTAAGGACGCATGTTCTACTCTCTAGATCCCTCCTTAGCCAGATACACAAAGGTGAGAAAAGTGCAAGGTTGCATATGCCCACTAGGTAGCAAAAGCTTTTGGAGCTTAATAGCTGTGACTGAGGCCCTGGCATGCCAATTCTCTCTGCCATTCTCTCTCTAAAATAATAATAATAAGAAGAAAGAAATAGAATAGATATAGGTAATTAATCCAATCTAAATTACATGTTATGAGTTTCCATGTAAAGAAAAATTATTATTTTTCTAATTGGCTGCTTTTTTAAGAGAGAGGGATTAATGTATCCCAGGGATTAATGTATCCCTCAATGTATCTTAAAATGACCTAGAACTTTTGATCCTCTTGCCTCTACCTCTTGAATTCTGGGATTATAGGCCTGTGAAATTTATGCAATGCTCAAAATGAAACCCAGAGCTTCATGAATGCTAAGCCTACTAACAGAGCTACATCCCCAGCACAGTTTTTAGTACTTTCTTGATCAATGAATATATTTTTCACTGCAAGGGACACAGTGAGTAAAGCAAAGAGGAAACCTACAGAATGGGAAAAAATCTTCACCAGCTATACATCTGATAGAGGATTAATATCTAGGATCTACAAAGAACTCAAAAAGTTAAATAATAAGGAACCAAACAAGCCAATCAAAAAATGGGCTATGGAGCTAAATAGAGCATTCTCAAAGGAAGAAATACGAATGACATATAAGCATCTAAAAAATGTTCTACATCACTAGTCATCTGGGAAATGCAGATTAAAACTACATTGAGATTCCATCTCACTCCTGTCAGATTGGCTACCATCATGGAAACAAATGATCATAAATGTTGGTGGGGATGTGGAAAAAGAGGAACCCTTCTACACTGCTGGTGGGAATGCAATCTGGTCCAACCATTGTGGAAATCAGTGTGGAGGTTCCTAAAACAGCTGAAGATTGATCTATCATATGACCCAGCTATAGCACTCCTAGGCATATATCCTAAGGACTCATCTCATTCCCTTAGAAGTACGTGCTCAACCATGTTTATTGCTACTCAATTTATAATAGCTGGGAAATGGAACCAGCCTAGATGTCCATCAACTGATGAGTGGATAATGAAGATGTGGCACATTTATACAATGGAGTTCTACTCAAAGGTAAAGAAAAATGAAGTTATGAAATTTGCAGAAAAATGGATGGATCTGGAAAGGATTATACTAAGTGAGAAAGAAAAAAAAAGCCAAGAGCCACATGTTCTCTCTCATATGTGGATCCTAGCTACAGATGATTGGGCTTCTGCATGAGAAGGAAAATACTTAGTAGCAGAGGCCAGTAAGTTATAAAGGAGACATAAAGGGAAGAGAAATGAAGGGAGGAGGGTACTTAATAGGTTGGTACTGTATACATGTAAGTAGAATGACTGAGATGGGGAGGTAATATGATGGAGAATGGAATTTCAAAGGGGAAAGTGTTGGGGGAGGGTATTACCACAGGATATTTTTTATAATCATGGAAAATGTTAATAAAAATTGTGAAAAGATAAAAAATTAAATTAAATTTTAAAAATCTGAGCATAGGCACTGGGAACTGATTCTGAAAGCCTGTAAACAAACCATAGTTCAGTCCCAAAGAACCCACATAAAGCCAAACACAAATGTGGCAAATGTGCCTTTGATACCAAAATGCCCACACCAATGGGAGGCAGAGACAGGAGAATCCCAGAGCTCATGGGCCAGCTAGTCTGGACTTCCCAGCAGCAAAACAGTAACAAAAGAAACCCTGTCTCAAACAAGGTAGAAGATTAACAACCAGAGATTGTCCTCTAACCACACATGCATGGCATGTGTGTACCCATACACACACACACACACACACACACACACACACACACACACACACGAGATAATTTTTTTAAATTTTTTATTTATTTATTTGAGAGCGACAGACGCAGAGAGAAAGACAGACAGAGGGAGAGAGAGATAGAATGGGCGCACCAGGGCTTCCAGCCTCTGCAAACAAACTCCAGACGCGTGCGCCCCCTTGTGCATCTGGCTAACGTGGGACCTGGGGAACCGAGCCTCGAACAGGGGTCCTTAGGCTTCACAGGCAAGCGCTTAACCGCTAAGCCATCTCTCCAGCCCATGAGATAATTTTTTTAAAAAATGAGCATAGGGAGACTTTTAAAACAGGTCTAAATTTGGCAGTTATCTAAATACTAAAGAAAACTCTTCTAGAAGGATCACAAATAGAGATATTACATTACATACATGACAGTGAAAGAAAATATCATATAACCTTGTACTACACTTCACAAGATCAATTAGTTTAAAGCAAATTATGTATCAAGCAATTTATTATCCATATTTCTAAGTTTTATTGTGCTTATATTTAACCATACATGAAAATAAACTTCTAAAAGGAAATGACATATATAAATTACCCAGATCAAAACATGACGATAACAAAGCAGTATTATATCATAAAATAAGATCTGTTATTCCTACTTTCAAAAATTAAAACATAGCTTATACATAGAATCTTATACTGATCAGACTGAACAAAATCTCAACAGTATTTTAACTCTCACTTCAACAGACAAGGAAACTAAGGTTCAGAAAGCAGAGATCTCTATGTGCTAGTCACTGTTAACCCTTTAAATGAATAAGAATCCACTTCCACCATATAATACTGCCATCTATGAGTAAATATTCTTTAATTTACTTGAATCACATAACAATAATATATGGAACATTATAAACCCCTTTCTCCATAAATTTATTAAAATAGAGTAGGCTACTCTTCAGCATTACCAGAGATGAGTCTATTCTATCTATTTTTTTCCATCGAGTAAGAATTTCAAACAATTTTCCATTCTCCCTTTATGAAATAAAGTTTATTAATCAAAAGAACTTAGAGAAACAATCATATATAATTTTAACATAATATCGTGACCTTTTCTGCTTTCTACTTGATGGTGTGGAGACAGGAACAAACACATAATCAAATAATGAACGTCTTAATGAACCACTGACAGGAAACCACTGTGCACACATATGTGCTATTGATTGAGCCTTAACAAAATTGGAAAGTTAATTCCAAGTTGGAAACTGGACAAGCAACAGAAAGCTTCCAACATCCAGGGAACAGGATAATTTCAAAGAAAAAAAAGATAAAAAGCATATTAATATTCTTCAGTTGTCAGTTTATTACTGGTATGTGGGTTTTAAAAATGATTAAATGGGGGTGGGAAAGATTGCTTAGTGATTAAGGCTTTTTCCAGCAAAGCCAAAGTACCCAGGTTGTTTCCCCAAGACCCACATGAAGCCAGATGCACAGGTGGCACATACGTCTGGAGTTCATTTGCAGTAGCTGGAGGCCCTGGTGCACCCATTCTCTCTCTCTCTCACTCTCTCTCTCTCTCTCTCTCTCTCTCTCTCTCAATCAATTAACTAATTAATTTTAAAATATTCAAATGGGTTACTAAATGCAATTTTGAAACTATTTCTTCTATGAATCTTTTCTTTTCATTTAAATTGTAAAAAAATGCACATTGTAGGGATCATATCCCCTGTATTAACACTGAATTTGAAGTGGTGATATTGCCAGAAAATAGAAAAGCTATACCATATAGTCATTTCTAGTGTGACCTATCATAAAATTATATTTCCTTCACCTTCTTTTTTCATTCATTTTCAAAACATGGTTTTGCTGTGTAGTCCAGACTATCTTGGAGTCACAGTCCTCTTGCCCTGGCTTCCCAACTTTCTGGGATTGCAGGCATGCCCCACCACACCCAGACATATTTTGTCAGTTCATCTTTGAAAACATGTTTTAGTACGTTACTCTGACTAAGACAATCTCCCCAGGCTATTGCCACTTGGTGATTCATTCATTCATTCACTCATTCAGTCAATAAATAGTTCCCTAAATTCTGTACTAAGTAATGGAGATACAGGAAGGAACTAACAATTTCTCACACCCGTCAAGCTTACATTGCAATAAAAAGACTATAAGAAAAGAAGAAGCAAAAGTATATTATATAACAATAATGTCATTTTCAAAATCCAGGTATGGTCTGGGTGTGCAGCTCAATGGTAGAATATCTGCTCTGAGTTCTTCCATCCTCAGCACTGAGATGAGAGAGAGAGAAGAAGAAGGAAGAGGAGAAGGAGGAGGAGGAGAAGAACAAGAACAAGAAATAAAGAAGAAGAAATGAGGAGAATAGGAAGAGAAAGAGTGAGGAAGGAATGAAAGAAATTAGGAAAGAAGGAAGCAGAAAAAGAAAGGGGAAATAAGAAAAAGATAAAAAATGTTTAGAGAAAAACTATAGTTTCCTTGGTTCTAAACTTCTTTCTAGTACATTAGTGTGATGCAAATTCAGAAGACACTGAGTAGCTAATGGAAACACAGATATGCATGACAAATTAATCAACCCTGTTTCATACTGGAGGCTTAAGTACAAGAACTTTATAGCCAAAGTGCCTTGGCTTTGATCTCAGTTCCACCATTTACTAGCTTTGTGACCTTGGATAATGTACTAAACTGCTCTATGTCTTAGTTTCCCCATTTTTTTCCTTTGCTTACATCTTATACAAAAGTTATACAAAATGGGTCCTTACTGTAGTTTCCCCATTTTTAAAATAGGGATAATGTTGGTCCTTGTGTCTTATGCATGCAATCCTAGCTCTTACGAGGTAAAGGTAGGAGGATCAATGATTCAAGTCCAGGCTGGGTATATTGGGAACTTCAGGTCAGTTTGGCCTGCTGCAGAGAAAGGTTTTGCCTAATGAGAGCAAAAATGAAACAATAAGAAAGTCATCAGGCTTACTTAATAGAGGCTTAGTGAAAAATGAATAAACTACTATGTACAAAAAATCTACGATGTCCTTGGAATATAATAAGTCTAGGTATGAAGGGTCTATGTGGAAAATTTTGATTAGGAAATAGGTAGCAGGATGAATAAAATAAAATTTAACTGCCCATTATTTTGCCAAGACCTATCTTTTGACATCACTTCTTGTATATTGAGCTCTCAATGCAGGAATTGCTTGTTCTAAAAAGAATTAATGGACTGTGGAGGTATCTCAGTTGGTAGAGTGCTTACTTAACATGCATGAAGCCATAAGTTCAATTTCTAGCACCATATCAACAAAGGAATGATGGTGCACAGTATTAGTCCCAGCACTCAGGAGGTAGAGATGAAAGGATTTAAAGATGTAGGTCATCCTTGGCTACATACTGAGTTTAAAGGCAGCCCAGGCTACATGAGAAACTGTCCAAAATAAGTCAAAGACATTTATAGTCATACAAGTACTCAAGAAGATTATGTGAAGAAGAAGTAGATGTGTGTTGATCTTCCACATCTGCATAGCATGACAAGTGTTGTGTGTTTGGATGTGTGTATGTATATGTGGTGTTGATGCATATATAAATGTGTGTGCACATGTACGTGGGCTCACATATGTGTGTGGGTGTGCATGTACACAGGCTAGAGAAGAGGTTGACAATGTGTGTCTTCTTTAACCACTGCTCACCTTTATTTTTTGAGACAGCTGTCACTGACACTGGAATCCACTGGTTTGGCTAGACTAGCTAGCCAGCAAACCCCAGGAATCTTCCTGTCTCCATCTCAAGCATGGCAAGCACTTTGCCTGTGGCCCAACTTGATCTTATCCCAAGTATGGAAAAAGACTCAGAAAAAGAGACTGGTAAGTTTTACGGTTGTGTAAAGGGTGCATAAATGCATGAGTGCATGAATCAGTTAAAGAAAAATTCTTCACAAAGTGAAGAAACGAATGATGAAATACCAAATAAGAGTGAGAAGGGAGAGCAGGAATTGTTAAGCCACCACAAACCTTATTGGCACACTTAACAACCATGCTGAAGCCCTTGAATTGTTTTCCTAAGTAAATGAACCATTTTCTGTAAAGGCATAACAGAGGACATTCCTCCAGTTTTATCACTAAAGCACGAGGTTACTCCTTTTGAGAAAAATGAAGCAGGGAGTATCTCAAGGAAAAATAGCCATACTTGATTCAAAGTCCACAAACCTCAAATAACAATAGATGGCTCTCTCTCTGTAACAATTGTATATGCCAGAATGGATTACAGAACCATAGAAATCTGTAAAATAGAATAAAGCAATTTAAGGAAGCCAGGGTAGAAAAGCAACTGTAAAGAGAAAGAAAGAGAGGAGAAAAAAAAAGCAGCTCTCATTTTCACTTCCCAAAGAGCTGATAAACTCAACCAGGGCAACACGGTAATGGAGTAAACCCTATACATTTTTAAACTGCTAACAATTGCTAATCATATTCATACTACTTGTTAAGCTATCCTAAAGAATTAAATACCACTCCCAATCACAAATAAGTATTACGACGCTTTTTCTTTGCCAACCCAATACCATCTCCATTCAGCAACCGCAACATCAAAATGCAAATTACACCAATTGAACTGGGTCACTCTTCCACTAAGAACACATTCTACCATGCGTCAGCTACATATGCTCCTCATGATTTAGCCTCTGCTGAGCTACTTTAATTGGATCTTTTTTTTTTTTTTATTTGAGAGCGACAGACACAGAGAGAAAGACAGATAGAGGGAGAGAGAGAATGGCCGCGCCAGGGCTTCCAGCCTCTGCAAACGAACTCCAGACGCGTGCGCCCCCTTGTGCATCTGGCTAACGTGGGACCTGGGGAACCGAGCCTCGAACCGGGGTCCTTAGGCTTCATAGGCAAGCGCTTAACCGCTAAGCCATCTCTCCAGCCCTAATTGGATCTTTTTGTTCCTCCATACATTCATACTAAACATTTTGCCTTTCCCTATTTCATGACTTTCTTAAGCCTTATTACCTTGAACTAATACCCCTTTAAAATGTAGGAAAGCAAGCGTGTTGATAAGAAGTACAGTTAAAGAGGACTTTCAATTATCCATAGCTTAGTTTTCCATAGACCCATATGGAAAAATGTTACCTTCCATTTAGGAGAATGTATCATCACTGTCTATTTACTTCCTACCTCCTGACCTGGCTTTCAAGACTCATGTTTTTATTCATCTTAGAGACCACACTATGAGTATCTGCTGGAAACAGAAAGGATGGATCATGGGGAGGAGATGTATGAGGGGAGGAAGAAAGGAGAGAAGCCTGGAGTTGTCTAGAAGACAGAATTTGAATTATATCCAGCAAATCTGGTTTTTCTCCAAAACAAAGTAGTTGATGGTGTGGAAGTAGGGCTTATCTGTTTGTTTGTTCACTTGTTTGTTTCAGTTACATATCGGTGATGTTGGCCTTTGATATTACATGAGGCTTTCAGATAGCCGCACAGCTGGACAATTCTCATTTGCTATGCTATGCACATATCTGATGCCACAGACAGATTGTCCAACTTCAAGCTACATACATGCTGCTTAGCATGGTCATTTGAGAAAAGAAATCAATGGTTGGGAATGTTGTTTTAAGTAAGATAAAACAGGATTTTGTTGTGGCTAGTATGCCTATTTAATTTCTTAACAATCTTCTATAATATTTGAGGAAAATTCTTGTGATACCAACCAATTATTTATATTTCCATGAATCAGTATCATCCCCCTTAGCACAACTCCAAAAGGAAAAGGCTATCTTGAAAGTCATAAGAAGTTACTCTTGTATAAGTCTGCCTCTAAAATGGTAGCCTTTTCTATAGTCTTCTTTAAAGAAGTATTCTTCTTAGTCTTATCTCACTCCCACACAGATGTCATAATTCTCTGAACCAATACATTCTTAGGCTTAACAGACATGCACAACCTCATCCTACCTCCCCAGAGAAATAACAACCAAAAGAGAGCAAAACATAGTGAAATGTGTGGTGCATTAGGAGACCTGTGTTTTGGCCCAAATGCCACCATTACTGCAACACTGGATACATCTTTTCACAGGACATTAATTTCCTCAATAGTAAACTAAAACAGATGATCTTGAATGTCAATTTAATTACTATCCAGAAAAAAATTCCTTCAAATAATTTTTTATTTGTAGTTACCTTATACAGTTGTATTCTAAATTTTAAGAAAATTTAACCTACCTTTCCAAATGGGCCTGGGTTCCAGTCACCTCCTGTGAGTTATCTTTACAAACCCTATGTAGTAAAAATAGTAGTATGGGTTAAAAGCAAATCAACTAATAGGAACATAATTTTAATCTGTTAACTTCCTAATTATAGCTGTGGAAATAAAAATAAATACTGAATTTCTTTAACAAAATATTTAAGGTAACAACTTGCATGAACTGGCATGTCTCATATTGTATTCCTTTCTTCACAAACAATGGGGAATGGTAAAACTAAACATTCCTGATGAGATACAAAATATACAAATGGCAAAGGAACACAAAGAAGCATTTTATTTACATAGTCCTGATAGGTTTAAAATTGAGAGAATAAAACTAATGATTGCCATTTTAACAGAAAATATATTTTTAAAGTATATATATATGCATATATATATATGTATATATATATATATATAACTTAACCAATAGATGAATGGCCAATCATGCTACTGCGATACAGCACTATGTAAGGGCAGCATTATTCCAAAGGAGCTAATGCACCCAATATAGCCCAAAGAAGAAACGTAAAGGTCACTATGTCTTGCTGCTGTACTCAAACCTTCAGACAGATAAAACTCTCTCCTTTTATAATCCTCTCTCAAGAAAAGATGCCACAATTTTCCTCAAGAACTATTTCCAATGTTTCACAATAATGATCCCTGTTCAAGCCTAATCCAAATCTCTCAAAGCCTTTCTTAAGTCTATTTCATCATCTGAAGAGTAAAGAGGATATTTATTGACTACTGTCTGCATCTGAGTCATTGGTACGTTTTGAGGCAACTATAAAATTATCCATTAGACTTGTCTTTTTTTCTGGGCTAATGAATAAAGTTCTTCAACAGTCCCCTCAGAAGACCTTTCTTCTCTTATGTGATTGCTTTATGTCTACAATTAAAGTTACTTCAGGATGCTGGTAAGATCTGCCTGGGTTTGAGTTTGCCTTCAGTTGCTATTCATTTACAATGTGGCACTTAGAAATTTGTTGGAATCTACAAAACTACTGCTTCCCTAATAATTCATTTTCAAATACTATTAAGCAATATTTCTCAGCCTATCCAAAAATATAGGTGTATTGTCACATTGCAAAAGATATATATTAAACTATTTAGTTGTGACTCCAGTTTACAGACAAATGTAAAAGCAATGCAATTTTAGTTTTGTGGTATCCTGTCTAGAAGCCAAGACATTATTCAAGTGGTATTTCTCAGGAAACAAATGTTTAGACTCCTGGGAGGAAGCCAGAAAGCTGGAGTGGTGATGTGGTTCTTGGCTCTCCAACTCATATGTCACCATAAAAATATTTTGGCTGCGTGTGAGATCCTAATCCTCATTTCCAGTCCACTTCAGCTTGTAAAATTTGATTCTTTGGAGAATTTCATAGTGCACACCAAGGTGCATTTTCATGGCTTGTCACGATATATATTTGAAATTTGACCTTTTGAAATTTATGGAAGTATTGCCAGCACAAAAGCTGTCTTCTTCCATACTGCTCAATAACATGACAACTGATGTATCTCTAAGGCTTCTGATTCAGCAGCAACAGAAAGGAATGGTGTTTGTTGTATGTGATTCTGACATGGTTTGTAACCTTAAACGCAGGCAAAATAGATATAATCATTGTAATGGAATTCAAAGATGAGTCTTTAATCTGCTTCTTTGGTTTCTCAATGTTTTTTTGATAAAGCCGCACCTTAGTGCCACCCTATTTAGAATTCCAGTCGATACCAACCTGACCCCACCCCCATGAGCACAATTACAATTTCCCTTGTTTTCATTTAATTTTAATTGACAAATAAAAGTTGTGTCTGTTTATTATGCACAATACATCCTTTTGAGCTATAATGGGTAATGTTTACATTTAACTACTTAACATGGTACACCCCAAGGAACATTTTAGTAGTTTAATTATGATAAGTTACATATTTGAAGTTCGAAATAACATATTTTAATTATCTCACATACTTATCAATTTTGTTGTACAAACACTTAAAATGTACTATTAACAATTTTCAAGAACAAATTGTAAACTGTAGTCATCATGTTACATGATAGATCCCGTGAACTCATTCCTCCTATCTAATGAAATTTTGGATCCTTTGACCAATATCTCACTATTCCCTAGGAACCATCATTCTATTTTTTTGTTCCTACTAGTCCAACTTTTTTAGATTTCACATGCAAGAGAGAACTTAAGTATTTGCTTTTTGTTTTTTGTCTGTCTTATTCCACTTAGCGTAATATCCTTTAGTTCTGTCCATGTAATAACAAATGGCAGGAGTTCCTTCTCCTTTGAGACTGAATATTATTTAATGGTGTAAGTGCACCACATTTTCTTTATTAGCTGATGGCTATTTAAATCATGTGCATTTTCTTGACAAACATGAGCATGAAGATGCCACCTCAACATACTGAAATCAATTTCTTTGGAGATATATTCAGTTGAGAGTGGCTGTAGCCTATAATGGTTTTAGTTTTAGTTTGTTTAAAGAGCCTCCATACTGGTTTTTATAATGGCTCTGTAGTTTACATTCCCACCAACACTGTATAAGTCAAGGATGTCCTTTTCCCCATATCCTTGCTAGAAGTTATCTTCTTTACTCTTAAAAGTAGCTAATCTAAACAAAATCTACCATTTCTACTTTTCTCAAAACACACATTCCTTCTAAAGTATTCTAAAGTATTTATTTCTTAATTATTTGCTTATCAATTATTGTGGGTCTCCTGCTTCTATATTCTAAGCTCTATACAGCAAATATCTTGTACCCTGATTGAATTCCAAGTACCAGAAATAATGCTGGACACAAATTAATGGCTCAATAAATATGTTGTAAATAAATGAATTCATTGAAAAATCACTATGAGTGATATCTAGAACAGCAGATTAACACCATCACAAGTTCTATTTTGATAAGCTAGTGAATCCAACCATCATCAGAGAAGTTAATAATTTGAACAATAAATAGTATCATAATCCAGTCAATTAAATTTCTTATTGGAAATCACTTTATTTCAAAACATTTATTCAGTGCTTATAAATCATGCAACAATATCATTTATATAGGTATGGCCATTCATGCACACAACCATATATGTATTAGGTACAAAAAAGTAGGACACACATGCAAGAAGCCAAGTAGAGAAGGGAGGAGTATAATAGTAGTAAAGTGTGAATAAATTGAAGAAGACAGGGTCTGCTTCATGCAGTAGTAAAACAATACATGGTTTTTGGAAATCTAAAGAGAGTAGAAAATTGCTTAGGAAAAGAAATGTGAGGAGACGTCAGAGCAGAATGAGGAATATTTCACCCGAGTCTTATGTACCTTAACCTTGCTGTGGTGGAGTAGCCAGCCTTACTTCACACAGTCCTCGTTCCTGTTCCCGCGACTCCCATACACTAAAACCTGATGTTTCCATACCAGTTACCTTTCTTGAAAGATTCCATATCCCCTTGGCTTTATTCAATTGCTGCAATGCATTTAGTAAGACTAAAAGAAAAAAAAGGTATTCAGTTAATTTTCTTAAAACAGAAATAAAGCATGAGACTTGTGCTCTTCTGCAAGTATAAGTGCTCTTCTTAGGAAATGAGCTCCCGCACAGACAAAAGGCCTGCCCCATTGCTTTCCCTCTAAGTGCTTTCCACAATCTTCTTATTCTGCAACTCCTTTTAAGTAGAATTGACTGAAATAAGAACAAAGAGAATACTGACACCACTTGGACTGTAAGAGGCATTTAGAAATTTCAATGTCTCCTTTCCTCCCCTTTTCCAAAAGCATGTAACACAGCCTGTCCATCGAAGATCATTTTTTTTTTTTTTAACTATTGGAGGAAAGTGTCAGCATTCTAAAGACTAAACCTGCCAACATTCACTTATCTTAACAGACAGAGCAGATTCGCCACGTTTTTCCTCTGTCATTTTTTATTTTTTAAAATAATATTATGCTTCCAAAGTAGTCTATATTTGAAAAATAATATTTCATATTAACATATTAGATGGATACATGAGTTGAAAACTTGTATTTGTTCTTTTTAATGTGAATTTCATAAGAAATCATTGGATTAGCTAAAACAGGAATAATTTACCCCAACTATAAAATGAAGAAAATAAAGTGCATTTTTTTGGGCTGGAGAGATGGCTTAGCGGTTAAGCGCTTGCCTGTGAAGCCTAAGGACCCCGGTTCGAGGCTCAGTTCCCCAGGTCCCACGTTAGCCAGATGCACAAGGGGGCGCACGCATCTGGAGTTCATTTGCAGAGGCTAGAAGCCCTGGCGTGCCCAATCTCTCTCTCCCCCTCTATCTGTCTTTCTCTCTGTGTCTGTCGCTCTCAAATAAATAAATAAATAAATAAATAAATAAATAAATAAAAAAGAAAAGAAAGTGCATTTTTTGAGAAAATCAAGCCAAGCATGGTGGCATAAAATTTATCCCCTAGAGCCAGGCATGGTGGTGCATGTCTTTAATACCAGCACTCGGGAGGCAAAGGTAGGAGGATTGCCGTGAGTTCGAGACCACCTTGAGACTCCACGGTGAATCCCAGGTCAGCCTGGGTTAGAGTGAGTCCCTACCTTGAAAAAACAAATATATATGTACATATATCACCAAATTGTTCACTCAGTAATAAAAATTGGGATATCTTATTCCTTGCCAACTTTTTATGTTAGTAGTGAATTTATATTTCCACTTAACATATACTGATGGAGTAAATACCACTCCAAAACCAAGAGCTACATTCTGTATGAACAAACATAAAACAGTTTTTATCACCTCAAGGAAAAAAATGTCAAGTATGGAAAAGTGATTTGTAAATATATGTTGCAAACTACAAGGTAAGGAATTGCATTTAAACAATGGTTTCCAAACATAATAAATAATATGTCCTACTCTGCTTTACATTTTGAAGAAATTCTTTCAGGAGATTCATGTTAATTTATAAATTGTATAAATGCACTGTCACAATGAGCTCATAGCTTCAGAATAAAATGTTTATGGTGAAACTTGCTAATACTATACAATGAATAAATATCAAGATTTTATTGTTAAGGTTTAAAATTGAAAGACATTTAAGGAGATGTGATTAGATCATTCTGATTTTTGAATTTATTTTGTATTTATTCTAATAATCTGGCTGACCAAGAATACTGTTGGTTGGTTGCTCACTCCTTCTTACATTATTGATAATACTACCAGTATTCTTTGCAGGATACTTTTGGAACAATTATGTGAATGATATTTATTTCATGCTAAATGATTGTCATTGAAAAATCTAACTGGGAGTATGTAAACTGATATGTCTTGTGGTATATTGAAAGTAAATGTGTCTTTCCATTCCCAAACATATTTGTCACATGATAGTCCTCCATACATTTTATGTGATATTCCATGTGGCACCCTGATAGCAACCAGATAAGTGATGGGAATCTTGTCTTTCGATATGAATATAGTTATTTATATATTTAATTTTCTTATGTCTAATAATACTTAGATTCATTTTTCTGTGTGTATGTATATCTACTATGTGTGCTTTGATGTATGTGTGGAGTGATGTGTGTGTGTTGTGTATGTGAAGATCCCCACACTCCATGTACACATATGTGGAGGCTAGAGGAAAATGTCAGGTGTCTTCCTCTATTGCTCATCCACATATTTCCTTCAGCTGGAACTTTTCTCTGAATGTGGAGCTGTCATGTTCAAAAGCATCGGGGATTCTGTGGTCTTGACTGCTCACAGGACTATGGTTAAAGGCATGCATGGCCACACCAATCTATTTGTGTATAAATGATGACTTTTGGGCCCAGGCAGCTGAGGTAGAGGTGACCCATGTCCTGATAAACAATAGGCTTTCTATTTATGTATTGCTGTATCCTTGTTCTCCTCAGTATTCTGGGAAGTGAACTCAGGGCAAATCAGGCCCCCTTGACTTTTTTTTACAGTTCCATACATATGCATAGTATATTTTGATCATCCTCACCTCCCAATTACTCTCTTTAATTCCCTGAAAACCAGTTCCAGGGAAACAACAACAGACACCAGAGTCACTCAACCTCATAAAAACACAGATTGAGAGTAGAGAGAAAGCAACACTAAATCAGATCTTTATCTTGCCCATCAAGGCTAAAGGAGCATCACAGAAGAGGGGGTAGAAAGAGTCTAAGAGCCTCCGGGTGGATGGGAATAGACTGAGACGCCATAGCTCCCCTATCCCTGCAGAAACTGACTGAGATCTCTTGTTCCCCACAATGAATACCAATGACTCCAACAAAGACCTTCAGCAGAATTGTGGCAGAAGAGAGCATGTGTGTAACCTTTTAATAAAAAAATCAATAAATTAAAAATAAAAATGAAAAGACATTGCCTTGAATCTCAGAAGAGACTTTGAATTTTGGACTTTTGTTTGTTTGTTTGTTTTTTGAGGTAGGGTCTCACTCTAGCCCAGGCTGACCTAAAATTCACTATGGAGTCTCAGGGTGGCCTTGAACTCATAGTGATCCTCCTGTTCCTGCCTCCAGAGTGCTGGGATTAAAGGCATGTGCCAACATGCCCGGCTTAAACTTTGGACTTTTTTAAGGCAGGTTCTAACTCTATCCCAGAATGACCTGAAACCCATTCTCTCCCCCCAAGTGGGCCCTGAACTCATGGTGATCTGCCTATTGCAGCTTCCTGAGTGTTGTGGTTGTAAGTGTGAGATACCACTTCCAGCTTGATCTTTTGACTTTAATGTTGGGAATTATTAAAGAGTATGGGGACCTGTGAAGCCAGATTGAATGTGTCTTATAATCCATTTAGTTTAGTTAGTTGCTCGCATGACCATGGGTGGGGGATTATTTACTAGAGCCTGGGCAACCTACCAGTGGCTACACCACTGAAGAACATGACTCCCCCTCCTACGTGCATGCTGGAATGTTGACATGCACATTCTTGTTAGGAAACCACAGCTACTGTGTAGAGTTCATGAATGTAATGCCATGCTATATCCAGAAGACAAGGTTACACACCTCTTCTCCCAATATTGGGGTTCTTACATTCTTTCAGTCCTGTTCTGTGATGATTAGTGCATCATAGGGGGTGATATAGATGTTCTATTTAGGACTAAACACATTTTAGTTATTTATTTTTAGCACTTTGGCCAGATATGCAGCAAAAAGAAACTTCTGTCATCATGATAGAGAACAGCACTAATCTATGGGTATAAACATAAATAGTCAAAGAGAAGTTTGACATAATGTCCATTTAGCATAGTGACAGTAATAGTTTACACTCTAGGTCTTATGACCTCCATAGCCATGGGATTTTGACAATATTGATAGTATCAGGCATGATTTCCTTCCAGGGAAGCAGGACTAAACCCAACATGAAAGTAGTCGGTTACCTCCATAACAGTCATGCCACTCTCGCACCATTGTACACATCATGGTTCACTGGATTGCTGGCTGTAGAACACAGTGTCCACAGCTGGTTAAAACTGTTGAGCACTTCTCCAGCAACCTACACTGCACCTTCCAGTGGTGTTATGAATGCTATCAAGTGGGGAGGGAACTTCTAGCTCAGTTCCAGCATGATTTCTCTATGTTCTGCAACAGAAGCGTTTCCCTATTAAGTCATATCATCTAGTATTGGCAGGCAACCAAGAGTAATCTCAATAGCCAGCATTGTTTTAGGTCCTTATGTGGCCTCTCTAAACAACAACACATAAGGAGGTATCTCGACCTTGGAACTTGGAAGTTTGGTTAATAACGAAGGGCTTAGGGAAGAGCTTTATCTTCTGTTCTATCATCCATGACAATATGCTTGTTGGCCCAATATTATACATGTCTTGCTCAGATAACGACAGCCACTATACGGTCATGAATATAAAAACTCCTTTATACATGGAAGATGGCATTCCAAATCACTCCTCTCCATCTTTTGGCTTTTACATTTTTGTCTACCATCTCTTCCACTACATTCCCTGAGCCATTGGAGGGTATTATAGAGATATATTGTTACATGCTGAAAATTCTTCTCAGCACTTTAATGAGTTGTGAGTCTACCCAGCAGTTAATCTATCTGAAAAGAGAGACTTTTCTAACACAAAGGAAGAGCAGCAGCTCTAATATATATACATACATATATATATATATATATATATATATATATATATATATATATATATATATATTTACAATTATTTAGAGGGAAAGTTGGTGATTTGGTGGTCATAGTAAAGCCATATAGGAAAATAATAGTAGTAACTTCACTGCTAGGATTTAGGGCCCTCTCAGCCATAGACATTTGATTAAGCTTTCAGAATTTCCTCCCTTGAAATGGTCCTCTAATCAAACTAGAGAGCAGTTTGTTGCCCCTATAACATACATATAAATATTACACTCATGGGAGCACCATGCCTGGGTGGCTAGTTTTATGGTTTGTAGAGTCTGCTGCTTTTTTTAAATTTTTATGTTTATTTATTTATTTATTTATTAGGCAAAGAAAGAGGGAGATAGAGAGAATGGGCACACCAGGGCCTCCAGCCACTGCAAACGAACTCCAGGCACATGTGGCCCCTTGTGCATCTCGCTAACATGGGCTCTAGGGAATAGAACCTGGATCCTTTGGCTTTGCAGGCAAATGCCTTAGCCACTAAGCCATCCCTCCAGCCTGAGTCTGCTGCTTTTTGAGACCAGTGGTGACTTTTCTGCTCCGGTGGGCTACATTAACACTTTCCAGCACTATGACTGCTAGTCTGCAGGGAGCAGCCTTCAAGTTCATTTCTAGCTTGATTTCTCAGTATCCTGTAACTGAAGTATGTGATATCTTTAATTCTGGTAGGCAAGCATGAGCCTTAGTAATAATAGTTATTGTTTTGGGGAACTACGTGGTCTCATTGACCAATATCTAACTGTAAGGTATCCCATCCCTGGCAGTAAGTTTTTTTTCTATGACAACCTGGGGTTTCTGGACACATTTATGCCTAAACTCTCTTTTATTAAACTTATACATTTTTAAATCAATCCAACAATTAGGTTTCCATGTGGCTTATTCATAGTGTCTTTAGTTTTGATTAACCCTCTTCCTGTCTGCTTATCTCCTTGATCCACCTCCCTTGACCTCACTTAGGCCAAACCACTCCTGGTATTCCTCCCATCTACTTACCTACCTATCTCTAGTTTTTATAACCACTGAACCAGTATACTATACATGGTCAGAATGTAACTTTCTGAAATTTGCAAATTTTTTCACAAAAAAGTAAGAACTGGGCTAATAGTAAATAAAGCTCTGCATTATTAGTATATGTAGGACCCTGGACTCCATCCCCAACAACAACAAACAACAAAAATATGACATTTATTTCCATTACTTTTTTATCCTTAATCAGAAAATCATCTGGTCAAAAAGTGTTCTAGCCATAGTTTCTCAAACTCAATCCCAATCCTTCTAGCTGACCATTATTCTATTTACTCTATATAGTTTATGTTCATTTATTTTGCATATGTATGTGCATGTGCATGCATGCATGTGTGTGTGTGTGTGTGTAGGCTACAGGTTGAATATCTTACACAATTGTTCTCCACCATTTCTTAAAATTATATATAATAACAGGTTATATACTATTATCCCCTCACTCCAACTCTCATTACCCTGGAGGCTGTTGTAGTCAGGTTCGTATTGCTGACAGAAACCACCCGACCAAGAGCAGCTTGTGGGCTAAAAGATTTATTTTGGCCTACAGACTCGAAGGGAAGGTGCACAAAGCCAGGGACAATGATGGCATGAGCAGAGGGCAGACAACATAAGGTGGACAATAGCAAGAGGAGAATTTGCCAAACACTGGCAAGGCAACACAGGCTATAATACCCATAAGCCCTCACCCAACAATACACTGCCTCCAAGAGGCATTAATTAATTCCCAATTGCCATCAGCTGGGGAACCTAGCATCCAGAGCACCTAAGATTATGGGGGACACCTGAATCAAACCAACATAGAGGCCATCCTCAATGGGGTTATGATAATCACTATAGGATTATGAAGGCCTCAATTAGTCCCTATGGGAAGCAGGAGACCATGCTCAGGGTATACCTACCTGCTCTGTCAATCTTACAATCTTTCTTCCCCCTCTTCCTCAAAACTCCATGAGCTATGGGAATACTATTGGGAGTCCGATTTAGTGTTGAATTATTTGTAGTCTCTGGATTTCTGCTTTCATAGGTTTTGATTATTCTAAGTGTCTGTTACCATCAAACTGGGGCTGGTTGTCAGGTTAGCTGTAAGAACAGTATTATGACCTCAGTTTGTCTGCAATTTTCTCCTGGGCCCTGGCAAATGTGGTAGAGTTGGAAAGTCTCATAGTGGCCAGTTGGCTATCTTCTTGTCTTGTAGATGGAGCTAGGCTCTCCTCCATTTTCTCTGCCATCTGTAAAATAAAACAAATTCTGAAACAAGCATGAGAGCAATTTGGGTGAAAGGGGGTACATAAAGTTGTTTAGGAGATTTTTCATGGGCCAGCCCACTATTACCTGACATTGAGATTCTGACTTGGTTTCCAAGGGCAGACATGAGTCCCCTCACCAGTGATTAGGCTTCATGCCCAATCAGAGAACAGCTGGTGTACTGCAGAGTCCCCTTATTTTTTGAGATGGGGTCTCCCACTAAACTTAGAGCTCACTGATTGGCCAATACAGGTAGCCAGTAAGACCTGTGGATTTCTCTGTCTCTGTCTGCCTAGCAGTAGGATTATAGGTACATACCACCATGCTCAGCTTTTATGTACGTGCTGTAGATATGCATTTAGGTCCTCATGCTTGCATGCCAAGCATTATACCCACTGAATTATCTCCCCAACATATATAAATTTACTTTATACTTTTGAAGATCTCATAGAACAAGTATAAGATTGCCATAAAGAGATGGTGGTTCTGAGTTGACAAAGATGACAAAGCTCATGTGTAACTTTTTTTATTTTATTTTATTTTTTTACTTTTTCAAGGTTGGGTCTCACTCAAGCTCAGTCTGACTTGGAATTCACTATGTACTCTCAGGGTGGTCTTGAACTCACTGTGATTCTCCTACCTCTGCATCTTCAGTGCTGGGATTAAAGGCATGCACCACCATGCCTGGGTCTCATTTATAACTTTATTAAGGGTTTTACTCAGTGCCAAGTGACTGTACTACATTCTTAATTACATTACAACTTCAAGCTTATAAACAACAAATATGACACATTAACACAGCACAGCTATCAGGAGATAATCTATATTAGAAAATGTTGAAGTCAGACAGGCTTGAATTCAAATCCGGACCCAGTTATTTAGAAACAATGGCCAGGAAAAGTAGATTTAACTTTCTATTTCCCTTATATGTTAATTGGAATGAATATAATTTGTCACAGTGGAGGATATTTTGAGAGATAAACATTGCAATTGAGATGTCAGACAACAGCATTGAAATTATTTAAATGAATGAAATTATGGATAATGGAGAAAATTCACAATTTAATGTTGCAGAATGTGGTGGTACATGTCTTTTTCCCAGTACCTGGGCATCAGGATTGACAGAATTCAGTCTGGGAAACTTAGCAAGACTCTGTCAATAAAAAAGAGATAGCTGGAGAGATTGCTCAGAAGTTAAAGGTGCTTGCTTGCAAAGCCTGATGGCCTGGGTTTAGTTCCCCAGTACCCACATAAAGCCAGATGCACAAAGTGCTGCATGTGTCTGGAGTTTGTTTGCATTGGTGAGAGACCCTGGTGTGCCCATACTCACTATCTCTCTGTCTGCCCCTCTCTCTTGCTCCACATAAATAAAAATCCTTTTAAACATTTAAAAGATAGGGCTGGAGAGGTGGCTTAGTGGTTAAGCGCTTTCCTGTGAAGCCTAAGGACCCTGGTTCAAGCCTCCATTCCCCAGGACCCACGTTAGCCAGATGCACCAGGGGGTGCATGCATCTGGAGTTTATTTGCAAGGGCTAGAAGCCCTGGCATGCCCATTCTCTCCCTTTCTCTCTGCCACTTTCTCTTTCTGTCTGTTGCTCTCAAATAAATAAATAAAAATAAATTTTAAAAAATTTAAAAAATAGAGATAGTGAATAGGAGGGAAATGATGAGTTTGTTTCTTTCATGAATTTGATGTGCTCTGTCTCCAGATCTGGTTTTCCTCATGGTTATGTTTTTTCTGCAACTTCCCTGTGCTATTTTTCCTATCTATGCCATCGGTCCTTTGACCCCTAATCCAAATCCAGGTTTGATCCAATAGATTGAAAGATGTAGAATCATTGTTACATTTCTGAAATAGTCTGAAATGGTCCACTATGGGAAGTCAAATGATAACCAAAAGAAATACAAAGTAGATACAAACAGATATTCTATTATTACCTTGTTTCAACTTGTTTTTAGTCATCCTAATGAATATGCAAAATCAAAATTCCATTAGATGGGCTTTAGAATAGGAGAAACCAGGACATAGTCCATTTGAGAAGAAGAAGGAAGAATTAAGAAGAAATAGAGGAGAAGATTCAGAGCATCTGAGAATTTTATGCTATAAACCCTGTCTAAAGTAAACAAACAGGAAACTGATAGTGGAATTTCCATAAGAATGGATTTATTTTGGACTAGTGGAGAAGTTAAAACTCATAAGTACTCTATAACCATTGAAGCTATAAAGTTTCATAAATCTATAGTCTGTTAAAATTTTTTTTTTCAAAATGGTCAACACATGGTAGCTTAAAAGTTTCTTAACCCATTTTCTTAGGAATACACAAGATAGACATCATTGTTTACATGTCATGACAAGAAAAACGTTAATGAAAATAAAGATATTACTGATGTCTTCCCTAGTGTGCTTCAAAGACTACACACATTGCAATATTCTTGGAAGGCACAGATCATGACTATAATTGAGGAGATGTTCTTAAGAACTCAGTTTCCTTGGGTGTTGTTTATTAATGCATCATCAGCTGTACATGCTGGTCCATGTCATTTTCTTGGCTTATTTTTTTCTCTTTGCTCATTATTATCTTGTTCTCCTCTGGAAGATTTATTTTTAGAATCTATTGAAAAATAGAGAGTTCAGTGGAATTGGATACAGTAAATAAAAACAAAGAAATTCAAGGAAAAAAAACAATACTTGATTTATCTTTTGTTGGGAAAACTATTGGCTTCTAAGAAAAGAGAAACATCTAGCTAACCCTTTCAAATCTTTATCCTTTCTGGGTTAATCTCTGGACACATAGCTTTTTTTTTGACTAAGAAATTAAGTTGCTCAATCAGTTTACAAGACCTTCTGCAAAGTTTGAATCCAAGTTTGCTCAGATATTGCAAATGTGGACTACCACAGCATAGCCCTGATTATAATTAGTTTCTGGTAACCCTTAGGTTAAAATGTTTTGGTGGTATGCCCATATGGATCTTGCATGGTGTTCAAATCAGTCCAGGTTACTCTTCTTGATCCAGGAAGAAAAGCATAAGAAAATAGTATTCATGGGGGAGGCAAACTTTATATTACTAAGGATAACACTATCAATATGAATTGAATTTTCCATCAATTGAAATGTCTAGAATATTCTTGACTTCTCATATAATTCCTACATGTAGTCACTCATTAAGGTTCATGGATTTAAACTCTAAAAAAAAATCTTATTCCAATACTTTCTTCTCCTATTACATTACCAAACTTCCTACTCTCAGAATTCCTATTTGCCTTTTCCCTCAACTTATCTACAACACTGCTGTTCATTGATCTCTATGAAAGTCCATTATAATGATTCCTCTACATATAATCCTACATTGGCATTCATTATTTATACAATTATGGTTAAGTTCCTTCAAATGTACTTCAAAAGTTTTCATAACTGAACTAGTTTATCTGCTCAGCCTTATCTCTAGTCACTCATTACCAACTAACTTATAGGGTAGTATCCATGATTTATTTTTCTCAGATGAAACATTGTTTCAAGTCTAAATGTGTTGTCTTTTTTCTTCATGCTAGTTCTCTCTACTTAGATAAACTCATCACTTTCAACTCATGGTTTAAAGATTCAACTCTCAAATTCATCTTTGGCCTTTTATTTCCTCCACAGTTCCCATTCTTCCAAAGGTACCCAGAAATAATTGTTGCTTTATACATGTTCATATGTGTGTGTGTGCCTGTTTTATGTGAGTATATGTATGTTTATGAATGTACATATATGTTTGTATGTGTGGGCATATACATGCCAGACAGCATTGCAGAGCTCAGAGAACAAACTCCATTGTCAGTCCTTGCTTTCTACCTCGATGCAGGTTCTCTCATTGTTCACCATATCATTAATTAGACTAGCTGGCCCATGAGATTCTGGGGGAGTCTCCTGTTACTGCCTCCCACCTCATCACAGGAACACTGATATTACAGACTCTCATGGTATACTATCTGGCTTCACATGGGTTCTGGGGGTGAATATTTATGTACACATGCTTAGATAGCAAATGATTTAGCCATTGAACTGTTTTCTCAGGGCCCCTCTTATGTTCTTATAAAGACATATTTTAGCTCTAATCAATGTATATCACACATAGATTATTTCTGGAGGTAATCCCATTTTATGGCTGTATTTTTATTTTGTTATTATGTCAGTATGTATGACCATAATCTATATATCATATGTTCCTATTAAAGCCCATGCTGTAGTTGAGTGGCCCAAAAGAGAACCAATGCTTCACAACAGACAGATCTTATGGTCATCAAATCAATAAAGGGATTAAAAGTGACATCATTAGCAGTAAAACAGCTTAATATGTTATTCCTCCTGACCTAATGCTATTGCAAGTATAAACACTATCCTTGTGATCTCCTGATTAGATCCATGTCAAGAAAGCTAATCACAGTAAGTGTTCAAATAAATTCTGAACATGAGATACTCAGGAGAGTATCTGATGAGAGCTGTTCAAAATACTCAATAAAATAAAAAATATGATCCCTGGGTCCCCGACTCATGTCTTCCCTGCTCCAGATGGTGTGTGCATGGAGTTATGAGACCAGATCTCCCTATTCCCCCCCCCCCTCAGTTCTGTGGTCTTGGTCAGTTCTCCTGTTACTGGCTTGGGGTTGCCTGGATCCTGTGAGCTGGCTGCAGAAGCAGGCCCTTTACTCCACCTTCCTGATCAAAGGGTCCCTAGGTCCTCAACTCACAGATCCCCTGCCAGTGGGTGAGTGTATGGAGTGAGTAGACCAGATATCCCTGGCCCCAGTTTCCTTGCACCTGCCTTGAGGTTGCCTGGAACCTATGAGCTTGCTGAAAGCAGACCACTTGCTTGGCCTTCCTGATGGAATGGCTTTGAGGGTCAATAACTGGAACCCTTCCTCCAGAGGATAAGTACATGGAGAGAGTTGGTCAGAGTTCCCAGTTCCTTCCATAATACCCACTTCCTTGCTCCCAGTACCCCTGCTGCTGCCTTGGGGTGGTCTAGTCTCTGTGTGTGGGCTGTGGAAGCAGGCCTATGGCTTGGGTTTCCTGATTAACTGTCCCCTGGGTACCCAAATCCTTATTCTTCTCAGCCAGGGGGTGCTGTAGAAGCTGGCCTCTTGGCGCTGGCTCTCCAGTTTACTTGCTCTTGATCCTCATATGCTTAAGAGTACGTGGAAGTGGAGTTAGTAGGCCAGAGCTTCCAGTTTCCCACCTTCTAGCTCCCCAGGTAACTTTGATGTACTTGCAATCTCCCCAATCTGCTCGTCTGTGGTTATAAACACATTGTACACAAATCTGGTTTACATTTTAAAAAGAGAGGTCACAACAGACATCAATGAAATAGGAAGAATCTTTGGGACATACTTTCAAAACCTATACTCCATAAAATTGGATAATCGGGAAGAAATGGATAAATTTCTAGACACATACTACCTATCAAAACTAAACTCAGAATATATTAATCTCTTTAACAAACATATCACATTCATGGAGATTGAAAAGGTAATAAAAAACCTCCCCAAATAGAAAAGTCCAGGACCAGATGCCTTCTCAGCCGAATTCTATCCAACCTTCATTGAAGGACTGAAACCATTTTTTCTCAAACTATTTTACATAAGTGGAGAAAGGAATCCTCCCCAATACCTTTTACAATGGGAGCACCATCCTGATACCAAAACCAGACAGAGAAACAACAAGAAAACTATACTATGAACTTAGATGCAAAGATCCTGAGCAAAATCCTTGCAAAACGAATTCAACAGCACATTGAAAGCATTATCCACCTTGATCAAGTAGGCTTCATCCCAGGATCGGTCAACGTAATACACCACATAAATAAACTTAACCATAAGAACCACATGATCATCTTAATTGATGCAGAGATGGCCTTTGACAAAATTCAGCACCACTTCATGATCAAAACACTGTAAAGAATGGGCATGGAGGGTTTATATCTCAATACAATAAAGGCATATATAATATAAAGCACCTAAAGCTCAAATAATGCTTAATGGGGAAAGACTCAAATCATTCCCATACAGATCATAAAGAAGACAGGGGTACCCATTCTCACCACTGTTCTTCAACATAGTACTAGAAGTTCTATCCCAAGAATAATATGGAGAAAGAAATAAAGGGGACACAAATTGGAAAGGAAGAAGTCATATTAGCCCAATTTGAAGATGATATGATCCTATATAAGTGACTTGAAGGTCGTCTCCATTTCAAAACTTCTAAAGGTGATTAATTCCTTCAGTAAAGTTGCAGGATACAAAAATCAGTAGCCTTTCAATATGCAAAGGACAAATATACAGAGAAAGAAATCAGATAGATTGTCCCATTTTCAATAGCAACACATACAATTAAATACCTTGGATAATAGTAACCAAGGATGTGAAAGATCTATATAATGAAAACATTAAAAAAATAATTTCAAGAAATAAATTAAGGAAGACCTAAGAAGATGGAAAGACTTCCAATGCTCCTTGCTAGGTAAAGTTAATATTGTGAAAGTAGCAATTCTACCAAAGGCAATATATAGATTTAACACAATACCTATAAAATACCAGCATCATACTTCATAGAGATTGAAAAGAATGATCTCAAAATTCATATGATATGACAGCAGGCCTAGGATATGCAAACATATCTGCAGCAAAAAAAACAAAACAAATAAAATTCCACCTCTGGAGGTATCACCAGACCTGATCTAAAGCTATATTACAAAGCCTTAATAGCAAAAACAACATGGTATCAACATGAGAACAGAAACATAGACCAATGGGAAAGAATTGAAGACTCGGTTCTTAGGTCAAGTAACTACAACTACTTGATCTTTGACAAAGGAGCCAGTAATTTAGACTGGATAAGATATAGAATCTTCAACAAATGTTGTTGGACAAATTGGATAACCATATGTAGAAAAATGAAACCCACTGATCTCTCCATTCACAAAAATCAAATCTAAATGGTTTAAAGTCCTCAATATAAGACCTGAAACTCCATGAAATAGGAGTGGGGAAAGACTTCCTGAACAAAACCCCAGTAGCCCAGGAAATTAAACAATCATTCAACCAATGGGATCTCATGAAAGAACAAAGATTTTCCACAGACAAGCATACCATAAGCAGAACCAATATATTACCCACTGAATGGGACAAAACCTTCATCAGTTGTACCACTGACAGGAGCCCAATATCTAGAATGTACATAGAATTAAAAAACTAAAAAATAAAAATTCAAACAACCCACTCCAAAATGAGGCAGAGAATGGAATAGGAAGTTCTCAGGGGAAGAAACACAGATGTCTAACACACTTAAGGAAAGGTTCAACATCCCCAACCATTAGGGAACTTAAAGTTGAAATGACTATGAGATTCCACTTTACTCCCAGAAGATGAAAATCATTAAAAAAATATCTAATAACAAATGTTGTCAAGGATGTGGGGAAAGAGGAACCCTCATCCACTGTTAGTGGAAATGTAAACTTGTACAACCAATATGGAAATCAACATGGAGAGTCCTGAAAAGGATGAACATAGAGCTACCAACAGACCCAGTTATTCTCTTACTGGGCATTTATCCTAAATGCTCCATGCTTCACTACAGAGATATTTGTTCAAACATGTTTATAGCTGCTCAATTCATTATACCTAAGAACTGCAATCAACCCAGGCATCCATCATTGGATCAATGGATAACAAAGTTTTGGTACATATACACAATGGAATTCTACTCAACAGTAAGACAAATGATGCAATGAAATTTGTAGAAAAAGGGAAAGACTTGGAAGAGATCATACTCAGCAAACTCACACAACAGGAAGACAAATGATGCATGTTGTCACTAATCTGAAGTTCCTAACCTGGAGCAGCTAGAGGTGCTAACATACCTGATAGGCAACTCAAGACCCAGACAATAGAAATCGAAGGGTTTGGGGGGAGGGAGGTGGGGAAAATAAACATAAAATTAAATCCAAAATGAGCTGGTACCATAGAAACTTTTATCTTTGGAGATTGCCTAAAATATATAACCCTCAAAAGGACTAAGAGGGGAGCACCTGAAATGCAGGGCCCTGGAGAGTATGGGATAAAGCCTAAGGTTAAAGTTTCCCCTCACCCTGGACTGTAACTACAAGTACTAGAAATTGGTTGCTACCCACAATGAGCTCTTGATCAGAGAGACCTACCAGGTCTCCAAAACAAGACAGGTTTCTGTCAAAGTCATTGATTACCCACCTGAGTCAAAAGGTAAGCCCCTATTGCTTAAGACACCATATGCTGCTGACACAGAGCATGGAGATACCTGGCTGGGATCCAGAAGAGAGCCAGTTCCCAGAAAGTTAGCCTGTCTAGTGCGGGAAAGCTCTGTATGAGCTACTGGGGGAAAGTGACCAACAACAGTCTAAGCAGCCAGAGTCTACACTAATTAGAAGCAAACACCCAGGCACAATGTACAGTCCAGTGAAATACTGGCACCCAGTCTTGGTGGGTAACCAGTAGCTTTCTGATTGGCTAAGAGATCTTCTCAGTGTAAAGGAACCCATATCTGGAATTGGGAACCAGATCAGAATCCTATGGAGACAAAGATTATGCTCTCCAGTGTCAAACTCTCACTAGTCTGGCTAAAAGAGGGGTTACATACATCAAATTCTCCCTAAATTACTAATGATTATCCCTTTTAAACTATAATGACTTCACTCTTTAATGGAGAACCAGTTTTTCTTTATTAGAAGGTAGCTAGACTGGAGGAGTAAACTATTCCTCACACTTCAGCCAAGCCACAGCTGAAAACACAGAGGAATTGGGGAGGTAAGCATGAATGCTGCTTCTACGCTGAACCTGATAATCAGTGCCAAGGTGAAGGAGACCCTGCAGATAACTCCACATTTACCAAAGCAGAGATACAGAGGCTCCAAAGAGCTCAGCACTGAAGTAGACTTAAACCCACAACAGCTCAGGGAATTTTGCAGAAAAGAGAGCAGAAAGATTATAAGAGCTGCAGATCAAGAAATCATGCTCAGAGGCATTCCCTCCCCACCCCCAAAACAACTGACTGTAATGCATAACCCTTAGCCCCATAGGGAATACCTGCAACCCCACTGAGGAGGGTCCTCAGTGGGATGGGAGCAAGAATGAGGGAAAAGTGGGTACCAACACATGATGTATCCATATAAAATATTTTGTTAATAATAAGAAGAAGAAGAAGTGAAAAGAAAAAATAAAGAACAGCTCTGGAGAAGGTAGGATGAAGCCTAAGCTAAAAAAAAAAACAAAAAAAAACAAAAAAACAAAAAAAAAACAAAAAAAAAAAACCAAAACATTTTATCTCTGGTTTGTAATTCCCAGTACCAGAAATCGGTTACAACCTGCAAAAAGCTGTTGATCAGAGAGACCTATGAGGTTCCCCAAAAACAAGTCAGATTTCTGTCAAAGCACTTGATTACCCACCTAAGGCAAAAGGTAAGACCCTACTGCTGAAGACACTATATGCTGCCAACACAGAATGGAGATACCTGGCTGGAATTCAGAACACAGCCAGTTCCTAGAGAGTGATCCTGTCTACTGCTGGGAAAGTGGCCAACAAATATCTGAGCAACCAAAAGTCAGAAGCAAACACACTGAAAGGATGTACACTCTGGTGCAGTTGTGGAGCACAGCTTTGGTGGGTAACTAATAGCTTTCTGATTGGCTATGAGATCTGCCTAGTGTAAAGAAACCCATATCTGGGACTGTGAACCAGATCAGAATATCATAGAGACAAAGATTACGCTTTCAAGTGCCAAGCTCTTACTAGTGTTTGACTAAAAGAGGGGTTACACATATAAAATTCTTCCTAAATTAATAATACTTATCCCATTTAAATTATATGGACTTCACTCTCTGTTGGCAAATCTGGTCTTGTTTTTCAGAAAGCAACGAGTCCAGAGGAGATAAAGCACCCCTTGCACTTCAGCCAAGCCACAGCTGAATCCACAGAGGAATTGGAGAGACGAGCAAGAGAGTTGCTTAAATTCTGTTCCTGATAATCAGGGCCAGGGTGTAGGAGACAGACCCTGAGGATACTCAACATCTACCAAAGTAGAGATACAGAGGCTGCTAAAAGCTCATCATTGAAGTAGACTAAAAACTCACCCACTAAGGCTCAGGGAATTTTGCGGAAAAGGGGGCAGAAAGATTGCAAGAGCTACAGGTTAAGAAATCATACCCAAAGGCATTCCCTCTCCCCCAAAATAACTGACTACTGCTCCCACAATGCATAAACTACAACCCCATAGGGAGTACGTACAACTCCACTGAGGAGTGTCCCCAAAGGAATGAGTACAGGGATGAGGAAAAAAAGGGTACCCACACATGATGTAACCATAGAAAATATGTTGTTAATTATAATAATAATAATAATTTTTAAAGCATGAATAAACCATAGAAACAGAAAAAATTAAAATGTATACTTAAACATTCCAAGATGAGCTGGAGAGATGGTTTAGAGGTTAAGGTGTTTGTCTGCAAAGCCAAAAGAATCCAGCTTCAATTCCCCAGGACCCACATAAACTAGATGCCGTATAAGCAAGGTGTCACATGCTTCTGCAGTTCAGGTGTAATTGCTGAAGGCCCTGGAGTGCCCATTCTCTCTCTGTATGCCCCCCCCCAAAAAAAAAAACTTTTTAAAAATCCAACCCGTGTGTAGTGGCACATGTCTTTTTAAAAAATTATTTATTTATTTGAGAGAATCAGAGAAAAAGAGAGAGAGAGAGAATGGGCTGCCCAGGGCCTCCAGCCACTGCAAACGCACTCCAGATTATGTGCCACCTTGTGCATCTGGCTTACGTAGGTCCTGGGTAAGTGAACAGAGGTCCTTTGGATTTGCAGGCAAATGCCTTAACCACTAAGCCATCTCTCCAGCCCAGTGGCACATGTCTTTAATCCCAGCACTCATAAGAGGATAGCTGGGAGTTGGAAGCCATCCTGGGACTACAGAGTGAGTTTCAGCTCAGTCTGTGCTAGAGTGAGACCCTATATCAGAATAAAACACAAAATCCTAAATATTTTTTTCTGCATTTTAAAAATTCTATTTAAGTTTAAATAAGAAAGCTAATACTTATGGCTTATCAGAATATTGGAAGATAAAAATCTGCTATCCTTAAAGTAATACAAATGAAAATTTATTTATTTATTTATTTATTTATTATTTTATTTTATTTTATATTTTGGCTTTTCGAGGTAGGGTCTCACTCTGGTCCAGGCTGACCTGGAATTAACTCTGTAGTCTCAGGGTGGCCTTGAACTCACGACGATTCTCCTACCTCTGCCTCCCGAGTGCTGGGATTAAAGGCATGCGCCACCACGCCCAGCTGAATATTTATTTTAAATGGAATGAAATCCAACCTATTTCTAAAATGCAGGGGGCAGAGAAATGAAGTTTTATAGCCCAGTCTCACTTTTTGTTCTCTCTGCTTTCTGATTGCAGTGTGATAAACCAGTTTCCAGGCATAAAGTGACCATCCCATTCTGTCGTGGATAATGCAAGGAGAGGAGCAAAAACAATAAATATTAAAAGTCATCAGGGCTGGAGAGATGGCGTAGCGGTTGAGCGCTTGCCTGTGAAGCCTAAGGACCCCGGTTCGAGGCTCGGTTTCCCAGGTCCCACGTTAGCCAGATGCACAAGGGGGCGCACGCGTCTGGAGTTCGTTTGCAGAGGCTGGAAGCCCTGGCGCGCCCATTCTCTCTCTCTCCCTCTATCTGTCTTTCTCTCTGTGTCTGTCGCTCTCAAATAAATAAATTAAAAAAAAATTAAAAGTCATCAAAGTAGAAAAGGGATTAGCTGGCAATAAGAATGGGTTCAGTGAAAGGGGCATGAGGGACATAACATGGGAAAAGATAATGATCAAAATACATTATATATGGGCTAAAGACAATAATTTGCAACATTCTCAGCTCTTGCATATGAACTAGGTTAGAAAGGAAAAAAAATGAAACATACTGCTTTATGAATTCTCAGTGAACCTGAAGCTGTCTGCTACAGAAGTTGGTACTGAAGAGTGTGCTGAGATGAACCTGACCATGTGGATGTTGGTCTTCTGGAACCTTTGTTTTGGAGAAATGGGCCTAGACTTGGTACTTGCAACTGAAGATGCCTTTTGGAGTGATAAGCCAAGTTTTATGGACTATTCTGGTGAGAGTTTGAGAATGCTAAGTGCAGACAGTATTGAACTTAGAGGTTTGGCTTCTGAGCTTTCTGAGGGGAAGGAAAGACTGCAGAGGACTTTGTTGGAACTGGGTTACTGGCATAAGGGTTGGCTGTGTTCTGCTGCCCAGGCCCAGAGAGTTTGATCAGGGGTAAATTTGTTGTGGACTAATGTGCTTTGCTAAAGATAGTGGAGTGAAATAGTTAAGATTTTAAGTTGGAAAACATCAAGCAAGTTAAATTTACAGGCACTGAGACTGGTCTTAGGGTACTGAACCTGCTAATGCATTAGCAATCTGAAGGAAGATGGCCCAACTGCTTAACATTAAAATAATGAAAAAGATCCCTAAAGAAAGACTATCATAGAAATACAAACTGGAGAGGGAACCTGCCTTTCAATGTTATGATTTATTTCGTCCCTGAATTAAGAATATGGCAGTGTCCTGCACACCTGGTATTGTTTTCAGAAGCATGAAAAATGCAAGGAGTGGTCGTGATTTTCACACAGTTCCAGAAGCCACTGCTGAGATGTGACATGAGGCTGGGCCTGATGCCCTAATAGGCTGAAAGAGCCTTTGGAAGATGGACCATGGTTTTCATCGTCTTGGATATACCAGGACTATGCAAGGGCTACCATAGAGCTCACTGTTGGCCTAGGATGGAAGTGTTACCTGGCTAGTCTGCACAGCTGGAGGGATGGAATTAGAAAATCTGGGGACTGCCAGTCTCTGGTTTTATTGGACTTGAACTTCAGAAGTTTGATGTTGTTTGGTGGTTGTTGAGTTGGCATTATTTTAGTCTCTCCTTGCTATGCCTTAAACCAGTTAAAAATGTTTACTCTGTGTATTTATATGTTGAAAATATTTAACCTGTTTGATTTTACAGGACTCACTATCTTAAATTGGTCAAGACTGTGAGAACCGTTGAAATTGAACTGAGTACAATTTACAATGTGTTATGGTTATGAATCTATTGGGGGCCAGGAGAGGAACGTGGTAGTTTGAATAGATGGTTCCCAATATATTCAGTGTTTTATTAGTTTGTAGTTTGCATCTGCAGCCATCTGTCTGGAAGCAGTATCACTGGGCAGATCTTAAGTTGTAGTGGTGGGTTTGAGAATTCAATCTAAAGATAGGCAAAGTATGTCTAGCTGGAGTTCCGGAAGTGTGCTGTGCTATGTGGCTTTTGGCTTGTGTTTTTCTCCCTGTCATTACTTGGATCTGTGAAGGCAGGCCAACTTCTTCTGCCATTATGGAACTTCCCCTGGATCTGTAAGCTTCAATAAATATCTTTTCCTCCAAAACCATGTGTGGTCTGGAAGCTCATCTCAGCGAACCTGAAGTTGTCTGCTACACTCACTATACTTCAATACAGCTGGGACAATGAAATAAGTACAAATAAAAGAGATTATTTTTCAAAGAACTATAATTGTTGAAAACCTTCATAAATAATGAATATTCAGATACAAAATTTACTAAGAAGAAAACAGAATTGGTTTTAAAATATTAGAGTGAAAAATAATAAATTCCAATCACAATGGTTGTTGTAGTTTCAATCACGAAATATTATATTGTAAATAGGAAATGTACATATGCATCTCTATTAATGCAACAGCCCGAAATCACCAACTGAATTACTCTATAAAGTTCTTTTAAGCAGAAAGACCTTGTCTTATTCATCCCCATACCTCCAAGGCTGATAATACCAATACCTGGCATATAGTGTGTGTTCAAAATGCTGTTGTAAATTAGCTAATTTATAATTACTTCACAGACCATCATAATGTCTTTATATTTTGAATAATATAAAGCTCATACATGCAAGGTTTAAACTAAAGGACTTAGACAAAAACAGAGCCAAATATCCATACTAACTTTTTGTACAATAGGTGAACATGCCTGGGAGGGATACAAAGAAGTTATATGCTTATAGATTCATTCAAATTAGAATTTTAAATCTGTTTCCTAGCCTGCAGAATGAAAGACTAGGAATGCACAATCTCTAAAGTTTTCTTATGATTACATTTGAGGCCAGCCATTTTTTGAAACATATTCTCTCTCTGTAGCCCAGGATGGCCTCAAACATGTACTATTAATTCTCCTACTATGTCTCCCAAGTGTTTGGATTACAAGTGTGCACCACCATGATCAGACTTTATTCTTCATCTTATGCACTGAAAAACTGGACATCTTTGTGGCAAAACAAATTATAAAATGCCTTAAAATTTAGTTAAGGATATATTTTATTCACTCATAATCATCATCATGTCTAGGAGAGATACTATCATTTGCATTATAGCATAGCACAAATTTTTATGCTGTTGTTAATATTGCATATTAAAAACTATAAACAAAAGACAAGCATATATACATAAACATGCAAACTGTATTATTTATAACTATAAAGAGGCATAGGTCAATGCTTTGTATCTGTACTTTCCTATTGCATATTTAATTTTAATCTTCCTACTTTTTTTCAAGTAAATTAGTTGTATCTTGCCATAGGAAACATTTGGTTCCTCTTGGTATTTTCAAGCTAGCTTGGATTATAACATGCTTCTTCATCTAATCATCAAGTATCTTTGTAATGCTATTTAAGTAAAATGACTTCAAATACTTTAAATCATTTTTTTCTGTTTTGATAGTACTGGGCATTGACCCTAGGACTTCATGCTTAGTAAGCAAGTGCTCTACTACTAACTATATCCCAGTCACCAATGAAATTTATCTTATTAAAAATTGATTAATCTCTGAACACAGACCATAAATATTTAGAATAAAATATACATGTAAAATTAAATATAGTTAACATAAAATATAGAATTAAAAATAAAGTTAAATATGTGCATATTATCTATATAAAGAATTATTATGCTTTTAACTGAAAATTATGCGATGTGCTACCAAGGAATGGACTGACATTGAGACCATGATAAATTAATGTAGTTTTGTATGCATTTCAAAGGAAGATGATATGATTAAATACTTATTTGTTTTTGTATATGAGTGTAAGTACAGGTATGCCACTGCATGTGTAGATGTCAGAGGACAACTTCAGGTGTCACTCTTCACCTTCTGTCTCATTTGAGGTAGTGTTGGTGTGTCTCAATGTTCACTGCTGACATTGCCAGGCTAACTAGTCTATTAGCTTCTGGGAGTTTCTCCTGTCTCTGCCTCCTTTGTTGTTGTAGGTGTACTGAGATTACAGATGCTAACCATAATGTCCAGTGTTTATGTGGGTTCTGGGAATCTGAACTCATACTGGCACACTAGCACAGCAAGTGTTTTTATCCACTGAGCCATCTCCCCAGAACTAAGTAAGTTTCTTTTTAATTTTTTTCAAGGTAGAATTTCCCTCTAGCCCAGACTGATTTGGAACTCACTTTATAGCTCCAGGCCGGCCTCGAACTCGTGATGATCCTCTAACCTCACCCTGCTGAGTGCCAGGATTAATAATGTATGCCACCACATCTGGCCTCTAAGAACTTTTAAAATAATATTACATTAACTCCGCTATACATGATTATTTTATGACAACACATTATTACCTTGGAAATTCTATACCCATGTGTGTTTAAAGCATTTTAAATGAATGAGGGTGTTACTCAATAGTACATGTTTGCTAACAACTCTCAGTGTCACAAAAAACCCCAACATTATGAAATAGTACTAATTTTATCATATAGTACACCTTCTACAACCATAAAGCACCTAAGAAAAATGGAACACATTTCAGGTGTTTGAAGAATTTTTTTGGCAAATTCAGCTTGCTACTGAAAGCAAACTTGCATTTATTTATTTACACTTAAACAAACTATAGATTTCTCATCTACTTTTGTACATATAAAAATGATGTATATCAATAGTGAAATAAATAATTTTCAAGAGTGAAAATAAATTCCTTTTCCATATCTTTAAATGACAGGATGCTCATGATTTTAGAAAAGAACAAAAGATTATAAAACCACTTAACATTTAAAACAATCATACTTTTCAAATCTTCTATTTTTATTTTAGTAACTTTCAAATGACTCAATTTGGAATTTTCTATCATAAACTACTTATATTTTAATTCTAATAACTTATAAACTATTTCACAGTATTATCATTCTAAACTCTAGATTTTTCAATGTAGCCAAATTTTCTTTTGCAGTTCAAGACTTATATGAAACACACAGGCAAACATACTCCACTGTTGAAATTCCAAGTTGTCTTTTTAATTGACAATTGTTCATACATGAATATAATTTGATTATAATCCCATTACAACATCCTTTTTTGTCATCCACTTCACCCAACCCCCATTCAATAAACTTCTTACCACAAGACCTTCCTCTATTTTGAGTTTATATTTTGTCCGCTTCCATCATCCATGTCAAAATCCTGGTGGAGATAGCAACCTCCCCTATGATGTCATAGTGTAATGATCACTACTGGATTACAGGTGGGCCGCTACATCTGCTTGACTTTTACATGAGTACTGGGGATCTGAACTCCAGTCATAAGCACTGAGCCATCTCCCCAACTCCTACACATCCATCTTCTGTTCAATAATTCACCTGTCTTTGCAGTGTCTAAAGACTGACATAGGTTCTGAGAGTTCATTCTAGGGGCATTCAATGCATAAAAACAAAATCTTAGATTTACTAAAGCAAAAATTAAGCTTAGTACTATCATTTAAAGAAAAATCAAAATTCTATAATAAACTTGGAATAGTTTCTAAATAAATTATGCCAAGCTTGTATTTATTTAGGTATTTATTAAATCTTTTGAGTTTAAGGTAACTAGTAAATAAGCAGCAATGTTATCTAATGCTACATAGATGTTGTTTTAGGATGAACCAAAATTATTATGAAAAAATAGTTGTTTTAGGGCTGGAGAGATTACTTAGCAGTTAAGGCATTTGCCTGCAAAGACAAAGGACCCAGGTTTGATTCTACAGGACCCATATAAGACAGATGCCATGGGGCATATGTGTCTGGAGTTCATTTGCAATGACTAGAGACCATGGCATGCCCATTCTTTCCTCCTCCTCTCTCTCTTTCTCTCTCTCTCCCCCTCTCTCTCATAAATGAAAAAAGTATTTAAAAATAAAGTTATTTTAAATAATTTTCCCCATACTTTTTAATATTTTCATTTATGCATTTAATTGACAGAGAAAGAGAGAGAGAATGGGAGGCCCAGGGCCTCCAGCTACTGCAAAGAACTCCAGATGTGTGCGCCCCCTTATGCATCTGGCTAACATGTGTCCTGGGGAATGGAACCTGGGTCCTGTGGCTTTACAGGCAAACACCTTAACTGCTAAGCCATCCCTCCACCCCAAAATACAGTTATTTTAATAAAACCTGTGCTTTGAGGGTTTATTTGTTTGTCTGCTTAGACAGAGTCTTACAGTATGCAAACCAGGCTTTCTTCTCTTTTTCTTATAATGATAGGAACATAGGAGTAAGTCACCATACCTGGCTAAATATGCACATTTTAAAAAGTAGAACTTAGCTGGGAATGGTGTCGGATGCCTTTAATCCCAGCACTTGGGAGGCAGAGGTAGGAGGATTACCATGAGTTCGAGGCCACCCTGAGACCCCATAGTGAATTCCAGGTCAGCATGGACTAGAGTGAAACCTTACCCCAAAAAACCAAAATAAATAAATAAATAAAAATATAAAGAGCTGATACAAGGATATCATTATTTTGTAAATATGTCTTGAAAATTTACTGCTTTTTAAAGAAAACTTTATCAAAATAATTAGATATAAAGGGTAAATGACTCTTAAAGCAACCTACTTTGTTTTTTGTTGTTTTATCTTTTGAAACAGATTCTTATTGTTTCATAGGCTTGAACTCCTAGGTTCTTGAGATTCTCGTCAAGGTGAGAGAGATCACCTCAGCCTCCCCAAGAAGCTGGAGCACAGAAGCATCTACTTGCTCAACTAAGACAAACTAATGAATATCCTTTCGAGGTATGACCTGTGTCCATGCTTGGGGCCACAAGCATAAGCAATCAAATACTGACAAAATAAAAACCAAATAATGTGATAGTGAGAGAAGTAATAGAGAAGAAGAAAAGAAATTCCACTCTTAATTTTTTCATTCAATTTTATCCACAGTTTGCATCGGTAATATACATTTAGTGTTCCATTTATTTTTAAATGCATCAGAAAATCAATTATCATAGATCTGTGACTAATACAAACATTTCTGAATTGTTCAAAAATTTCAGTTAGAAAAGTCATTAAACTAGCATTCTATAAAGATAAGAATTAAACAAACAATTATGCATTTTTACTCATTTCAATTCTAACATATCCAACATCACTTCTTTCTTGTGCCATAGGGTCATAAAATTTAACAGAAATAGTTATATATTGAATATTTAGGGCCAGTAAAATATTCTAGTTTGATTATTCAATTCTTATCAAATCACAAGCCCATTCAGATAATGATAATCATTCTTAATTCAATAACAGATAAAGTAAATACATAATAACTATAAAGATATTTAGGATAAAATTTACACTTAAAAACTACTGAGAGATATACCAGGGCCTCAGTACAATGTTGCCATTGGGGACTATGCTGTGAAACTGAGTTAGAGGTGGTGTTGCCTTTTGTCAAAAAATAATCGAACTATCGTGGTATGGACCTCAGATGAAGAGTGAAGCACTGGTGGATTTTTTCTTTAATAACAATTAACTGACAAGTGAAATATGGTAAGAAAATGGCTTACAATTTCACAACAATTTTGATGATAATTAACAATAAGAATATATGGGAATAACACGAGATTAACTAATAATAAGAATTCTATAGTGTGAGAACATTAAATAAGTATGAATGGTTGCTATAGGTTTTAAATGATATTTATTTGTAATGTTAACATTCTAAATTAAAAACTCATCACCTAATTGCTAACTAGATATCTCTTGCCTACATTATTTGAATTTTCAGTAGGAAAACTGATTATGTTGTTGAGGGTTATTTTTAAAACCAACTGAAAAATGGTAACTAATTAGCTCAAATACTTAAAGTAATAAATTATTAATAATTTAATCCCTAAGTCTTATAGTCATAAGAAGCCTTAACTCTTTAATAGCTCCAATTTAACCCTACAGGGGAATGTAACGAATGTATCTGCATTCTGAAGCTAAAATTTAATTATATGACTTCATGAAAACCGACCAAAAAAAAAGTAGAGTTGTTTCTAAACCAACCCTTAACATACCATTTGGCACAATACTTTTTACCTTTTATAAATGCCCTTTGAAATACCCAGGTCCACATTTTTAATAAGTTGCATCCATATTAAGAGGTAACAAGTGCAAATGATCACATATTTAAGATATGACACTTGGCTACTACAAAAGTGATTATTAAAGTTTTTCTACAGGAAGCTGAGTTATTAATTACAGTAATGTTTTTGAAAATTCCTGCACCACTATCAACATAAATTTATCCACATCTAACTCAAACAAGGACTTTATGGAACATACTATCTCATGAAAGTATTTATGGAATGGTCTGTATTTAGTTCAACATCAAGGTATTTAAAATCATAAGGTATACATGACTCATAAATGGCCAAGGTTTTTTTTTTAAAAAAGTATTTTTCAAATGCTGCTTGTTTAACATAGCTAAAGGCAGCACTAACAGAATGTTCCTGAAAGTCAAGACAAAATTCAAACTTTGGCAGTTGTATAAAAACATCCTTGATAGTTAGCACTTCACTAGTTCTCAAAAATCTTACTGCTTTGTGTAACATTTTCAATACAGAAATAAAATACTCTTCAAATAATACATTTCAAAAGATGATTAAGTTTTGCAAAATTAAATAGCATAAATTAAGCATATTAACATTTTTGACAACATGAAATAATGAATTTAAGAAAAGCTGCAATGGATTAACTAAAAAACTACGAATGTTTCAATGTGAGGCACATTAAAATCCTCACAAATTACAGACCTTACAAAATCTACTAAAATATTTTAAAATGCCATTGATTCTATTAATACAAAAAAAGAAATTTCAAAAATGCTTAAGACTATATAAGATTCATCAATTACACAGGCACTTCACATGTAAACAATCTACAGTACAAATAAAAAATAGTTTGGCACCAAACTATAATACTAAAAGAAATTAATATAATGCCAGAGCTCTGGTTTTCCTACTCATGTTTTCTAAGAAGAAATGACAAAAGATTGAAGAAATTGAGTATAAACTATAAGTATATGAGATAACTCAAATATAGAATTGTGTTAAAAATGATTGCTTCTGCCTAGATGTTTACTAGAATGCTATGCTATAAAAAATAGGCCTAATGTGATTATTAAATTAAAAAGGATATTTTATTTTCGTATCAATCTGAGTTTCAAAAACCAGTCAAGATTATTAACTCATGTAGTAAACAGGGAACTTAAAATTTTCAAAAACTCATTAAATTGATCCAATTTTCCTCCAAAAGAGGCTTGGGCAATTCAAAGTTTAAGTGTGATATCTTTTGTAGTTTTTAAGTCTGCTTTCTTAATGTAATTTTTTAAAGACCTAAGGCTTGACTGAAGGCAAACTATTTTTGACTGGACATTCTTATTCATGGTTTTGAGAGAACTGAAATCACTTCAAATAAAGTAAACTATATACTTATGATTTAAAAAAAATCTCATATCAAGCCATGGAAAGCTGAGATGCCTTGGTTGTAGGTAATTCAAGGAGTGCTTGAACAGTGACACCAACTTTCACAAGACCTCGTTCTTCCAAAATATGATGGGGCAAACAGAGTCTTTCCTGGAGGGGAAAAAAATAAGAAATTTTAAATGGTCATACTTTTTGAAATATAGTAAAATTTGACTTGGAAAGAGATTTTTAAAATATGATATTAATCTTGAAGTAAACAATACATGAATTCTACATAAAAATTGTTGAGACTCTAGATTCTTAACACTAAGAAAGGGGTTATAGAGGCTGGCTTGTCACTATGGTTTATAAAGGAAATAGGTCACCATTGCTGCATTTCCTATTTACTACTCAATGTCTAAAATCTCACTGCATATTCCAAGGCATTTATGCACTAAAGTTGCTTTTGTGAATTCCCCAACACCTATCAAAAATTTCAAATGTTCCACATAGCTACTTGACAGCTTTGTCATGTCAAGACATTAGTTAATGCTGTCTTTGAAATGCTTCCCCTCCTCTTCCTCACTTTTTCTGACAGCAACTGGGCTTAAGCTTTCATTAGCATTCTGATCCTCTTCTAACATCTCAAAGGGTCCCATAGTTTCTATTTCTACTCTTCTTTTACACTATAAACTCTCTTTAGTAGTCTATTCCATCATTTTAATAATTCTTTCCTTCTTGCAGAATTCTAAATTCCAAATCTCTATTTCAACAAAAGATCACTATCAAGCAAAGGAACATACCCAAGTGGGTGCCCTACAAACAGATCAAAATCACAGTATCCACAATGGATCATCTTTATTAAGTAAATCTGTTTTTCTATACTTTAAACCTTGGACAATACACTACTCTGTCTCCACTAACAATAAAATAGGAAACAAAATGGCCTTTATCATCGTCTGTGATACTATATTCCATTCACCAAATACTACTGAGGATATAACTAAAGAGTTCTCAAAAACGTTCTCAACTCCATTTTCACCACTACAGTTGTACTCTCCTATTACTTTATTCACTTATTCAATGCTTGTACTGTATATCAGAAAAGAACAAATACTCTCCTCTTATTTCATTCACTTACTTAATGACTATAGTATACATTAGGGCAGAAGAATGTTTTAAAGCATGTACTTCATCTCCCTACTTAGAAACTAGAAAAAGTAGAGCAAACTTAAAAAAAAGCCAAATAATATAGAAATAATGAAGATCAGAGGGGAAAATAATAAACAGAAAACAACATAAAAAAACAATGAAACCAAAAATCCACTCATTAAGAATTTAAGTTAATAAGCTTCTAATCAGGTCAGTCAAGGAAAAGAATGAGAATATTTAAATCACTAATATCAGTTATAAATAGAAGTAACATCATAAGATATTCTACAAGTACTGAAATAAGAAGACAATATTACAAACAATACAATGACAATAAGGTTAGCAAATTAGAAGAACTTAGAAAATGCTCTGAGAGAGACAATACCAAAACTTGTGGAAGAAGACATAACCAGAATAACCCTATGATCTGCTATAAAAAATGCAGACTGAGAAGATGGAGCAACAGCTAAAGCCACTTGCTTAAAAAGACTGCCAGCCCAGGTTCAGTTACCCAGTACCCACTTTCAAACAGGTACATAAAGTGGTACAAGCATTTAGTGTTCATTTGCAATGGCATGAGGCCCTGGATCACCAACACTTTCTCTCTCCCTCGCTTTCCCTGTAACTCTCCCCTCACAAATAAATAAATAAAATATTTAAAAACTAAATTGTGATTTAAGACCTTTTGAGAAGGAAATCCCTATCTCAGATGGGTTAGTAATAAATTTGATTAAATATTTAAAACAAAATTATATAAATTCATTCAACTGTTTGAGAAAACCCAAGGGGGAAGGACACATATTCCAGGTGAACTTTTCCTAGCAGACTAAGATATTAAATAAAAACTAATAACCAATGTCTCCATAATATATGTGAAAAATCTGAACAAAATTTTAACAAATGGAGGTCAGTAACATAAAAACAATAACAATGAAATCTATCATGAACCATAGGGGCCTCAGAACCTAGGATTGAGCTAATATCTCAAACTCAATCAATATGATTTACATTATTAACATAACTTTAGCAAATCAACTGATGCAATAAAGAGCATATGAAGAAATCCAACATTCATTCCTGATAAGAATATCAGCAAACTAAAAATAGTGAGAAATTCCTTTAATTTACCACATTGTAATCTATGAAATCTACAACTAACACAGGCTTAATGGTGGATAAATAAATTTTTTCTAAAAAACATACCAGAAATCATACATTGTCTACTCCTGCCACCTCTTAACATTGAACTAAGTATTTAAGGTACAGCAATTAGGAACAAAAAGACATGCAATATACATAATAAAGAAAGAAGAAAAGCTATTTCTAGTCACAGAAAATATGACCATCCCTAAATAAAGTATAAATGAAAATTAAAAAAGCTACTATAACTAATGAGTAAATGTAGCAGGATTATAAAATACAGACCACTACATAAATGCTAATTGTATGTTAGAAACCAAGGATCAGATATTAAATTAAATCCAAATCTCAATGCACAAAACATAATAGGTGAAAATATGAAGTACTGAAGAACAAATTAGAAAAATATATACAGTGAGAACAAGAAACCATTGCTGAAGAAATTAAAGATCCAAGTAAAGGTATACTTTGTTCATAGAAGGGCAGAAGCTGTAAAATTATTAAGACATAATTTTACCTATGCTGTTCTATAAACTCAACACAATTTCTATAATAATCTAATCAGGTTTTCTCCTTTATTTTCCTATAGAAGTTGTCAGACCATTGTAAATTTGTATGGAAATACAAGAAACCAAGAGTACCTCATATTACTTTGTTTCAAAGTCTGTAAAAAGCAACTCAGTGTTCTACCAATGTAAATAGGAAGGAAAAAAGGTCAATGGAATTAAACAAAAATCAAGACTGGTGCCACAGATATGCACATAAAATGTTTTTGATACAGATGAATGAGCATATAAATTAGAAAAAGGACAGGCCTTTATACAAATGTTGTTCAAAAGACTGGATATTCATAAACAAAAGGGAACTTGAGATAATTCATCAAGCTCATAGAAAAATATCAACAAAAAATCACTGTGATAGAATACTAAAAGTTAAATGACTAATGCTTTCCCTGAAATCAAGAAAGACAAGATGTTCAGTGGCATCACCACCATTTGACATTATGTGAGAAAGTCTAGACAGGCAATTAGGTAAGGAGAAATGAAAGGCATCTAGGTTGAAAAGAATATTACACTTAGATAGCAAAGCTATCTTTTATTTGTAGACATGACTTTTTAATTTTGAGATCAGGAGTCTCAGAAATTCTAGAGTCTGGCCTCAAATTTGTCTTGTTGCCAAGCATGACCTTAAGTTCCTGATCCTCCTGCCACCACCTCCTAAGTGCTAAGAATACAGGTGTGTGCCACCATGCTTCTTTTATTTAGTGCTGGCAGTAGAATCCAGTGCCTTTTCCATATTTAGGTAAGCATTCTACCAATTGAGCTATAACATTAGCTTCAGATATGATTTCTTAAAAAGAAAACCCTAAAGCACATGATGACCTATTGGAAATAATAAATGGATTCAACCAGACTGCAGAATAAAAGATTGATTAACAGTATCTCTATATAATGGCAATAAAATTGTGGACATGAGGGGCTGAGAAGATGACTTAGAAGTTATGGGAATTTGCTTTGCAAAGCTAGAAGTCAAGGTTTCAATTACCATGCTACCCACCACCTAAGCTACATACAAAATGTAATGCAAGCATCTGGTATTTGTTTGCAGTGGCAAGAGGCCCTAGTGTGCAACACCCACAATATAAATAAATAAATCAGTAAATAAGTAAGTAAATAAATAAATAAATGAGTAAAGATACCCAATCTCTTTGTGTGTTTCTCTTCTCTATCACTCTCTGCTTGTAAATAAATATTTTAAAATATTGAAAATAATAAAAATTAAAAATAAATAATGATGGACACAGGTGCAGGTTGGTCTTCAGGTAGTCAGCAGCACAAGGTGGCTCAGAAGATGCTGGCCCCATGTTAGCTAGGGATCCATTCCCCACATCCCCTTTACCTAGCTGCAAGTAGGCCTTACAAGAGCTAGTAGCACCAGAAGGCTCAAAACACGCCTCAGCCCCAGAGACATGTATACCATATGGAAGCCAGGAGGGCCATGCCCACATTCTTTACTAGAGCAGTCCTAGCTCCATACAACCTTGCATCCCCCAGTAGCACCACTGTTGTCACATCCTCAGCAAGAGAGAGGGGCTATCTCCAGATGGGCAAACCTCAACAGAAAACAAGTAACATTAAGAAATCAAGGCCAGATATTTCTACCAAGTATGACTAGTCACAACTGAAGCTTCCAATGAAGGCTCAAATTCAAGAAAAAAATATTACAAAACACTATCATGATTAATACAAAAAAATCTTAAAGAAGGCATGAACAAATGCTTTGATGAAATGCAAGAGAATCAACTAAAAGAACTCAATAGATGCATGAATGAATTCAAAGAGGACACAAACAAAAGCCTGAATGAATTAAAAGAGAACACCATCAACCACATAAATCTAACAAGAAAGTCAAACACAGAATGGAAAATTGAAATTAATAAACAATGATGCTTATGAAAATCCTAACAGAAATCATAAATGAAGTAACTCAATTACAATGATTCCAGGAAAGTGAAAACAATAGAGTAGATCATGTGGCAGACAGAATATGAGTTCTTAAGACCAATGCAGATGAAATACATCAGGAGGCCAAAATCAATGAAAAGTTCAAAAAATGTTTGAGTATAACATGAAAGAAATGTGGGAAATCTTAGAAAGTCCAAATGTTTGAATCATCGTTACACAAGAAGGAAAAGTTCAGTGATCTGTAGGTCTTACAAAATGACCGATAAAATTATAGAAACATTCTTCAAAACCTCAAGAAATAGAGGCCCATCCAAGTACAAGAGACATACAGAACACCAAACAGACAGGTCCACAAAAGAAATGCCCCAGACTGCATTATAGTTAAAACACTAAACACAGAAAACAGAAAATACTGAAACATTGCAAGACAGAAGCAGCTAGTCACCTGCTACAAAGATAAGCCTAGGGACTTCTGGTCAAGATGTCCACCTAACTGCACCACACCTCCCCAGGAAGGAAAGGCAAGGCATTAAGGATTCACTGGGTCTTTTAGGAGAAAGCAATCTCTAATAGATCACCAGTGGGAGGGCACAGAGGGGAAAAAAGAAAATTGGCGGATTCCCTCGCTCTCAGGTTGTACACCAGTTCCCCAGACCCCCGCCCCCCGAGCAGCCACCCTAGCCACACTCCCAGCCTCAGGATGATGCCACACTTACTGTAGGAAAGGGGACCCAGGCCAGCATAGTTCCATTTGCCTCACTGAGCAGGGATGATCACCCACCTACCCCACCCACAGGCAACCTTGGGCCAGCTCTGCCTATAGCCCTGTGCCAACCCAGGCCTAAACCTCCAACTGCCTGCCATGCATATGCGCGAGCTCAAGCCATGCTATCCACCCATCTCTGTGTGAGCTCAGGCGCGATCTGCCCATCTGCCCACCATGCAAGAGCTCAGGCTACTCTGCCCACCCACGTGTGAGCTCAGGCCTGTTCTAGCGCCCCATGAGTGAGCTCAAGCCTGCTCTGCCCATCCACCACACAAGATCAGGCCAGCTCCACCCATCCACCAGTGTTAACTCAGGCCCAATCCCCCCATCTAACTGCTGTGCGCCTGAGCTCAGGCTGACCCGCCTACACACACAAGACCTCAGCACTGCTCTGCCTGTCTACTTGCACACATGTGAGCTCAGGCACACTCCCCCAAGAGGCACCAATTCCCCCACCCATAGAGACCACATCCTACTACCCCCGTTCATACACTGTGATGGGCAGACCACAGTGCAAAAGAAATAACATGAAAAATCAAATGTAGGTAAATCCAGTAAGATCACCCATTCCTACAATGGATGTCTCCAATCAAAACACAGAAGAGACATTCAGATCAGAACACCACAATGAAGCTATGAGCAATGCAACACTGACCAAGCTTCTGGTAGAACTTCCAGAAAAGCAACAAAGGACCAAAAGATGATTGGATGCTGCCATCACTAGACTACACATAATAGATAAGAAAATGGAAGGAGTTCAAAGACAGTTAAGAGATATGAAGGAGAGATAAGAAAAGAGGACCTCAAAAATCAGCTGGTTATGCTAAATGAAGACATAAAGAAATGCAGGGATGAATTCCAAGAAGCATCAAGAAAATCAGAAAATGATGTGAAAACGGAACTTGACAGAGGGATGTAAACTATACATAGAAAAGTAGAAGAAAATGCAAACCTAACTGAGCAAGCCCCAAAACTCTTTAGAAGCTCACAAGATTAGAGTCAGCCATGTGGAGAACAGAAACTCAGATCTAGAAGGCAAGACAGAAGAAACAGATTGAGAGTTCAAAAGTTTCAATAAGTTCAAAATTTTCTGTGAACAGAACATGAGAGAATTGTGGGATACCCTTAAAGATCCTAGCATCTGGATCACAGTAACACCAGAAGGGGAAGAAAATCAGACCAAAGGCATGGAGAAATTATTTAACAAAATAATTGAAGAAAACTTTCCCACTATTTCAAAAGAAAGACCCATCAACATACAAGAACCTAACAGAACTCAAAACAGATTGGACAAAAAGAAAAACTCTGCAAGGCATATTTTTATTAAGACTGTAAACATTGACACCAAAGAGAAAATCCTAAAAATAGCTAGGGAAAAACAGCACATCACTTTTAAAAAGTAACACCATCAGAATTACTTCAGACTTCTCAATGGAAACCCTGAAAGCCAGAAGGGCCTGGAATGGAACACGGCAAACTCTAAGAACCTATGGATTCCAACCCAAACTACTCTACCCAGTAAAAGTATTCCTCATAATAGATGGTGAAAGAAAAACTTTCCATGACAAAACTCAGCTTTACAATTGTGTGAACACAAAAGCAAACCTACAGAGAATATTTCAGGAAATTCTCCACACAGAAGAATCAACCTCAAATGCCTATAAGAAGGAGATCACAATAACTAGACACAAAGAAGGCACAAAAAACTTCAAAGTCCATGAAAACACCAAACCACATATACCAACACAATATGGCAGGGTTCAAATCAAACCTCACAGTCATTACGCTAAATATTAATGGCCTTAATTCACCCATCAAGAGACACAAGCTAGCAGGGTGGAAAAGAATATTAGATCACTCAATCTGTTGTTTTCAAGGAACCCACCGCACGCCTAAAGACAGATACCTCCTCACAGGGTGAAAGAGTGGAAAAGGATATTGCAAGCAAATAGGAATTAGAAACAAGCAGGCATAACTATACTAATATATTATAAAATAGACTTCAAAAATAATGAAAAAACACAAATAAGACCACTTCCTACTTATCAAAGGAATGATCCATGAAGAGGATATCATAATCATAAATCTTTATGCACCAAACACAGGGGCACCACAGTTCATAAAACAAAACCTACTTGGCAATAAAACAGAAACAACCACCAACACTACCATAGTTGGGGACTTCAATACACCATTGTCAATAATGGATAGATCATCCAAACAGAAACTCAACAAGGAAGTAAGAAAGCTCAACATAACAGACACCTACAGAACATTCCATCCCAAATCCACAGATTACACATTCTTCTCAGCAGCCCATGTAACCTTCCCTAAAGCAGATCATATAATGTGTCACAAAACCTACCTCCATATATGTTGGAAAGTTGACATAATTCCCTGCATGATATCAGATCACAATGCTATATTGCTAGAAATTAACAATACAAGACCCACCCAGATTCCCATTGGCTCCTGGAAAATGAACAGCACACTTTTAAACAATAAGCATGTAGTGGATGAAATAAAAAATGAAATTGCAAAATTTCTACAAATGAATGACGATGAAAACACATCACACTAAAATTTATGGGACACAATGAAGGCGGTCCTCAGGGGAAAATTCATAGCACTAAATGTCTTCATAACAAACACAGAGCGATCCCAAATCAATTACCTAACCATCCACCTAAAGGCACTGGAAAAGCAAGAAAAATCCAACCCAAAAATCTCCAGATGGAAAGAAATAATTAAGATCAGAGCAGAAAATTATGAATTGGAAACTAAGAAAACAATTTTAAAAATTGATGAAACAAAGAGCTGGTTCTTTGAAAAAATAAACAAGATTGACAAACCCCTGGCCAATTTGATCAAACAAATACAAGGGTGCTTCAAATTAACAAAATTTGACATGAAAAAGGAGAGATCACAACAGACAGAAGTGAAATTGGGAGAATAATCAGGACATACTTCAAAAACCTATACTCTACCTAAATGGGTAATATGGAAGAAATTGCTAAATTCCTAGACGCATACCATCTACCAAAGCTAAACTCAGAGCAGATTAATTTCCTAAACAAACCTATCACACCCATTGAAATTGAAAAGGTAATAAAAAACTGACCCAAAAAGAAGAGTCCAGGAACAGACGGCTTCTCAGCTGAATTCTAAAATCCTTCATGGAAGAACTCAAACCAATTTTTTTTCGAACTGTACCACACAAATGGAGAACCGGGAAAGCTCCCCAACTCCTTTAATGAAGCTAGTATCACCCTAATTCTAAAACTAGGCAGACATGCCCCCCCAAAAGGAAACTACCAGCCTATTTCCCTGATGAACTTAGACACAAAGATCCTGAGCAAAATCCTCAGAAACTAAATCCAACAACACATCAAAAGCATTATCCACCTTGATCAAGTGGGATTCATCCCAGGAAGGCAGGGGTGGTTCAACATTTGCAAATCTGTCAATGTAATATACCATATAAACAAGGTTAAACACAAAAACCCATGTTCATTTCTATAGATGCAGAAAAGGCCTTTGAGAAAATCCAACATCACTTCATGATCAAAAGTTTGGAGGAAATTGGCATGGTCAGTTCATGTCTTAACATAATAAAGGCTATATAAAAAGCTCCTAAAGCCCAAATAATACTTAATGGAAAAAGACTGGAGGAATTCCCATTGAGATCAGGAACAAAACAGGGGTGTTCACTCTCACCTCTGCTCTTCAATATAGTACTGGAAGTCCTAGTTCAAGCAATAAGACAGTAGAAAAAAATAAAAAGGATACAATTTGGAAAAGAAGAAGTTAAGTTAGCTCTATTCACAGACAACATGAATATATACATAAGAGACCTAAAAGACTCCAAGGTACCTGCATAAAAACAGGAGTACAGACCAATGGAATAGAATCAAGGACCCAGACATTGGATCAAGAAACTATACCTACTTGATATTTGACAAAGGCCCTAGTAATATTGGCTGGAAAAAAGATAGCATCTTTAACAAATGGCGCTGAACAAACTGGATAACCATATGCAGGAAATTGAAGCTTGATCCAGACATTTCACTATGCACAACACTCAAGTACAAATGGATCAAAGACCTCAATATAGGGCCAGAATCTCGGCTACTACTGGGAGAAAAGTTAGGAGGAACATTCCATGATATAGGAATGAAAAAGACTTCCTGAAAAAAACCCCAGTAGCACAGGATCTTAAACAATCATTCAACCAATGGGTTCACATGAAGCTGAAGAGTTTCTTCACAGACAAATATACAGTAAGCAAAGCCAATGGATTACCCACAGAATGGCAGAAAATATTTGTTGAATATTTTCTGACAGAGGCCTAATCTCTAGAATCTACAAAGAACTCAAAAACCTGAACAATAAAATGTGTAGGAGGATTGTCGTGCGTCCCCGAGACTCCATAGCGAATTCCAGGTCAGCCTGGGCTAGAGTGAGATCCTACCTTGAAAAACAAAACAAAACAAAACAAAAAACAAACAAACAAATAATAACAAAAAAGTCAAACAACCCTCTCACAAATGGGGGCAAAGAACTGGACAGGCAGTTCACAAAGGAAGAAATACAAATGGCAAATACACACTTAAGAAAATATCCATCATCCCTAATCATCAGGGAAATGAAAATGAAAACAACTATGAGATTCCACATTACCCCAGTAAGGATAGCAAACATTAACAAATCAAATGAAAATGAATGCTGGCGAGGACAGGGAAAAATAGGAACCCTCATCCACTGTTGGTAGGAATGTAAGATAGCACAACCACTTTGGAAAGCAATATGGAAACTCCTGAAAAAGCTGACAGACCCAGTTATTCCCTTAGTGGGCATGTATCCTAAATCCTCCAAGCCTCAGTCCAGAGAGGTTTGCTCAACCATATTCATAGCTGCTCAATTCGTAATAGCTAAGCACTGAAATTAACCCAGATGTCCATCATTAGACAAATGGATAACTAATATGTGTTATATCTACATGACGGAATTCTATGCAGCAGTAAGAAAAAAAATGACACAATGAAATTTGAAGATCGTTGAACCTGGAATAGATCACTCTCAGTGAACCCACCCAACCACAGAAAGATAATCACCACATAGTCTCACTCATCTACAGCACCTAACCTGAATCTACCCAAGATGGCAACACACAGTAAGCATCTCAAGGACCAGGCAATAGGGTGGGTAGGGAGGGAGAGAAGGGCATGCGAGGGGTAAGAGATACAACTTTGGACCCAAGCGACAATGGTACCATAAAACTTTACATCCTAAAGACAGACCAAATATTTAAACCTTCACCAGGTCTTTAGAGGGAACACCTGAATCACAAGTCCCTGGAGAGGGTACAATGAAGACTGATCTTAATCTTCTACTGCTTCTCTCTCTCTCTCTCTCCTTCTCTCTCTTTTATATTACTTATCTTTTTTTAAATTTTTTTGTTCATTTTTTATTTATTTGAGAGCAACAGACATAGAGAGAAAGACAGATAGAGGGAGAGAGAGAGAATGGGCGCGCCAGGGCTTCCAGCCTCTGCAAACGAACTCCAGACGCGTGCGCCCCCTTGTGCATCTGGCTAACGTGGGACGTGGGGAACCGAGCCTCGAACCGGGGTCCTTAGGCTTCACAGGCAAGCGCTTAACCGCTAAGCCATTTCTCCAGCCCTATATTACTTATCTTTTTCTTTTTTGTCTTCATGGGCACTGACATGTAACTTCCAGGACCAGCAGGAGGCTATCATACACAATGAGCTTTTGATCAAAGAAACCTACAAGGTTTCCTAAAAGAATGACATTTCTGTCAGAGTACTTGATGACCCACCAAAGATCAGTGGTAAGTCCATACTGCTGAAGACACCATATGCCGTTGACATGTAACATGGAGTTACATGGCTGGAAGCTGGAAGAGAGTCAGTACCCAGACAGTCAGTGCATCTAGTGCCAGAGGTGCTACATGGACAACTGGGGGGAAATGACCAATATCTGCCCAAGCAACTCATGGTCTAACCTACTTAGCAGCAAGTAACCTGTCATGATGTTCACACAAATGCACAACCATGGTGGGAAACCAACTGCTCTTGATTTGGCCATCTGATCCACTCAATGGAACAGAACCCATAGCTTGAGCTGGAAAACAAGTCAGAACCAGATCTAAAAATGAGCCCATTCTCCATTATCAAGATACCACCAATTGTGGGCTACAAAAGGGCCTACAACTATCAAAATCTCTCTAAAGAAATAATGGTTATCCCATTTCTCTGGTGCTAACTTTACTCTTCGCTGGAGAATCTGCTTCTCTTTTTAAGATAGACACAGATCCTAAGGAGAGAACCACCCCATCATACCTCAAAATGTCTCCAGCTGAAGCAAGGGTGCTGTTTTCTTGGTGAACCAGGTACCAGCACAAGGGTGAAGGAGATCGACACAGAGAACGATCAACTCCTACCAAATCAATATATCCAGAGACACAGAGGCTCCCAAGACCTCATCACTCAAGCAGACGTAAAATAAATCCAAAATGCCTCAGGGAAATTTGCAGAAGAGGGGGCAGAAAGAATGTCAGAGCCACACGTTGGGTCATGATACACAGAGACATTTCCTCCTACCCATAACTGAGGGCTAACCCCACAATGCATGACCCATATATGCCAACAAGGAGGAGCCAGGGGAGGGGCGAGTATAGGGAGGAGGTAACAAAGTTACCAACTTGACTGTATTCACTGAGTATAAAACTAATAAATAAATAAATAAATAAAAATTTAAAAAGATAAGCCTATCAGAATTATATCAGATTTTCCAATGGAAACTCTAAAAGCCAAAAGGGCTCATGCTAGAGTATTTCAAATATAAAAGACCAATACTGGATACACAACTTCACACTAAAGAAAGCAAATATATTCAAGTGGATTCAGGAAGGAAAACAAGTACTCAAATGTAGAACAGTTACTAAAGCAAATGAAGATCAAGAAAAAACCAGGCAACACAAAATCATCGTGACAAGGATTAACACATATCGTTTAATAACAACTGAGTACCAGTGGACTAAACTCCCAAAACAAGATGCAAATTAAGAAATGGAACTGAAAAATAAGATCCATCTGTGTTGTGTCCTCACGAAACCCACCTTACTATGAAATACACAATCAAATTGGAATAGAAAAAAAAAAGCAATGTTGACTGTACTAACATCTGGCAAAATAGACTTCAAACAAAAGTAATCAGAAGAAACAAAGAAGGCCATTTAATACTGATCAAGGAAACAAATCACCAAGAGGTCCTAGTAATCCTAATAATATCTGCACCAAACTGAGATGCACCAAATTTTATAAAGCAAAAAGCAAGTTGACATAGGGTCAGACATTAATCCCAACCAAATTATAGGGGGTACATTCAAATCATCACCAACAGACTGATAATATAAACAGCAATAGAGAAGCAATGGAGTTAAATGACACTATAGATTAAATAGACTTAACAGACACCTACAGAACATTGCATCCAAACTCTATAGAATACTCATTCTTCTCAGCAGCTCATGGAACATTCTTTAAAATTAATCATATATCAAGACAAAAAGCAAGTACCCACAAATTCAGGAAAACTGCCATACCCACATTATTATATTTGACCACCATGCAATACAGCTAGAAATCTACAAGACAAACAACAGAAAATATACACACAAATACACACATGCACACACTTGGAGATTGAATAACACACTCTTGGACAATAAGGAGGCCTGAATTAAAATGAACACACAAAATAGTAAAACCTTTGGGTACAATGAAAGCAGTCCTAAGAGGGAAGTTTATACTCTAAATGCCTATATTACCAAATTAGAGAGAACTCAAATAACTTAATTGGTTTGAAGGCCTGGGAAAACAAGAAAAATCCAAACCCTAAAGTTACAGATGGTAGAAATAATCAAGATCAGGGCAGAAATTAATGAATTAGAAATAAAGAAAAAAATTAAGAGTTGATGAAACAGAGTTGGTTCTTAAAAAACATAAAAATGTAGATAAATCCCTAGTTAACAAATAGAGAGAAAAGACCTAATCCCTAAGATTAGAGATGAGAAAGGAGGTAATACAAAAGATTCCAATCAGTGTGAGAGAGTCATAAGGGGATGTTTCAAAAACCTATGTGCCTTCAAACTAGAAATTTGGGAAGAAATGGAAGAATTTCTTGACACATATGATTCAACAATGTTAAACACAGGAGAGATAAATAATCTGAGTTATGGGCTGGAGAGATGGCTTAGCGGTTAAGCACTCACCTATGAAGCCTATGGACCCCGGTTCGAGGCTCGGTTCCCCAGGTCCCACGTTAGCCAGATGCACAAGGGGGCACATGTGTCTGGAGTTCGTTTGCAGAGGCTGGAAGCCCTGGCGCGCCCATTCTCTCTCTCTCCCTCTATCTGTCTTTCTCTCTGTGTCTATCACTCTCAAATAAATAAATAAAAAAAATTTAAATAATCTGAGTTATAAAATATAATGACATTGATGCAGAAATCAAAGTTCTCCCGAACATTTTTGGTCCAGGTTCAGATTGATTCACTGCTGAATTCTATCTGATCCTTATTGAAGATCTGAAAGCACATTTTCTCAAGTTATTTCATAAAACTGAAAGCAAGGGAATTCTCCCCAACAATTTCTATGAAGCCAGTGTTATTCTAATTAACAAAATGAGAAAAAAGACATAACAAATAAAGAAATTTATAGGCCAATATTCCTGATAAAAGCAGACACAAAATTCTCAATAAAATTCTTACAAATCAGGGGCTGGAGAGATTTGCCCATGGTTAAAGCACTTGCCTATAAAGCCATGTAAAATCAGGTGCACAAGGTGATGCATGTGTCTGGAGTTTATTTGCAGTAGTTAGAGGACATTGTATAACCATTCTATCTTTCTCTCTCAAATTTATGATCAAATTTAAAATATGCCCATTAACCAAGTAGATTTTATTCCAAGAATGCAAGGATTGTTCACATACAGGACTTGATAAACGTAATATATTTTCTAAATAGACTTATGGACTGAAAGTACATGATCATCTCAACAGATGCAGAAAAGTCCTTTGACAAAATTCAACAGCTCTTCATGATAAAAACATTGTAGTGAGGTGGGAGAAATGGTTTAGCAGTTGAGATGCTTGCCTGCAAAGTCTAAGGAGTTAGGTTTGATTACTTAGTACCCATGTAATCAAGAAGCATAAGGTGGCACATACATCTGGTCTTAATTTGCAGTGGCTGGAGGCCCTGGCATGCCCATTCTCTCTCACTATCTGCTCCATTCCCCCTCTCTCAAATAAATAAATAAATAAATAAATAAAAATTTTAAAAATTCATTGTAGGGGCCAAAGTAGGAGAGATAATATTTCAATATAATCAAGGCTATATACCACAAACAACAAGCCAATATAGTAAGTAGGGAAAATCTTCAAGCATTACCATAAAGATCTAAAGTGAAACAAGGTTGTTCATTTTCCCACTGGTATTTAACATAGTACTTGAAGACTTAGTTTGAGCATTAAGAGAAGAGAAAGAAATAAAAGCAATATAAACTGCAAAGTAAAACGTCTAACTAGCTTTATTTGTTGATGATATGATTCTCTACTTAAGAGACACTGAAGACTCCTTAAAAAATCTAGAATTGAAAACAAAAAAACTATAATCAATGTAGCAGGATATACAACTAACACACAAAAATCAACATATACCACTGCCAAGCATACTGAGAAAGAATCAACAATACTGTCCCTTTTATAATTGTCATAAAAAATTGAAATATCTTGGAATATCCCTAACCAGGAAATGAAAGATCTCTACAATGAAAATATTAAAACACTGAAGAAAAAATTTGAAGCCATGAGAAGACTGACAGATATGTCCCATGTTCATGGATTAAAAGAATTAGTATGAAAAAGACTGACCTACAAAAAGCAATGTAGTCACAAACAAAATTCCAGCAACATTCTTCACATATATAGAAAAAGAAACTCATTAAAATACATATGGAAACACAAAAGGCCTTGCCAAAAAGATCCACAGCTGCTGGTGATGCTACCACACCTGATGTGAAGTTATAATATAAAGCCATAATGGAAAAACAGCATGGTCCTGACACAAAAACTGACATACAGATCAACAGAACAGAAGATTCAGGTATAAGTTCAGATTACTACAGCCACTTGATTTTTGACAAAGAGGCTATACACACACTGGAGAAAAACGGTATCTGCAATAAATGGTGCCAAGGAACTGGAAAACTATACATAGAAGGATGAATATAGACTCTTTCCTCTCACCTTACACAAAAGTCAACTATAAATGAACCAAATACTTCAATAAAATACCTGAAACTGAAATGACTAGAGTAAAAAGTATGAAGAATACTCCAAGATATAAGCATAGGAAAAGGTTTTCTAAATAAAATACCACTAGACCATTGAATAAAAAAAACAATAATGGGATCTCATGAAAACAAAAGGTTATTGTAAAGCTAAGCAAAACATCAACAGAGTGAATAGATAACCTACAGAATAGGAGAATATCTCTGCCAGCCATACATCGACAGAGATTTAATATCTAGAATATACAAAGAACTCAAAAACCTAAGCAACAAAAAAAACAATCAACTTCCAGGCATGATAGCACACAACTTTAAACCCGGAACTCAGAAGGCAGAGGTAGGAGGATCGCCATGAGTTCGAAGCCACCCTGAGACTCTATATGAATTCCAGGTTAGCCTGAGCTAGAGTGAGACCCTACCACAAAAAGAAAAAAAAAAAATCAACTAATCACTTACAAATGGTTCAGGGAACTGAGAAAACAGTTTTCAAAGAAAGAAACACAAGTGGTCAATAAACATGTAAAAGGATGTTCAACATCATTACCCATCAGGAAAATGAAAATTAAAACTACTTTGAGATTCCATCTCACTCCAGTCAGAATGGCTAGCATCAAAAAAAAAAAAAAAAATCAAATGACAACACATGTTGGTGAGGGTATAAGGAGAGAGGACCCCTTATTTACTGTTGGAAGGAATGAAAACTGGTATAGCTACTATGGAAATATGTATGGAGGTTCCTCAAAAATCAAAAGTTAGATCTACCATTTGACACAGCTATTGCATTCCTAGACAAATACCCTAAAGACTCTACACTTGAGAGATCCTTTCTTAGTTATGTTTGTTGCTGCACTATTGACAATAGCTAAAAAAAGGAATTAGGGCTGGAGGGATGGCTTACCAGTTCAGGTTTTTGCCTGAAAAGCCAAAGGGTCCTGGTTCGATTCTCCAGGACCCACGTAAGCCAGATGCCCCATTCTCTCTCTCTCTCTCAAAGTAATAAATAAAAATATTAAAAAAGAAAAGGAATAAGCTCATATGCCCATCAGCTGAAGAGCAATGAAGTTGTATTGAACAGTAAGGAAAAAATATGAAATTGGCAGGAAAATGAATAGACCTGGAAAAAATTACATTGAGGTAACTCAGGCTCAGTAAGAAAAATGTCACTTGTTCTCTCATACACAGATTCTAGCTTACATTGCATATGGTAGTAAGCATCAATATTACGGGTTAGGAAGCTCGAATGAGGCTGGGAGAGCAGGGAAGGGGAAAGGGATTAGGGAAGGAATAGTAGGTAGGCAAGTAGAGAGCTTTACTCTGAAGTCATGGGTTGTTGTAGATGGACTGAAGATGATCTCCTACACACACACACACACACACACACACACACACACACACACACACACACAGAGCAAGCTGTTGGTCAGGAAGGCCAATGAAGACCCCAAAATCGTGCAAGCCCACTGCCAAAGCATGTGGCTGCTCATTTAAACAAGGTGGTAAGACTGTATTGCTGAAGACGACATAGACAGCAGGGGGAGAAAAGTCATCTACAGTCAGAACAAACAGTGGGTTCTGCAAACTACAAAATATGAAACCCAACAGGCAAGATGTATCCATTGGTGCAATAGAGGCACAGACATTAAAGGTATTAACAACTGCTCTCTCAATGGATAAGAGACCCTGCTCAGTGAGAAGCAATTCACTCCTGGTACTGTGAGTCAAAAACCTATGGTATGGAAGGTCATAGACCCCACAGAGAAGCTTCAACTGCCCTTTGCCTAAACATAGATTTTATGGTCATCAAACAGCTATCTGTGTGTATATGTTTAAGCCCTTTGATTAATCCTGATCTCATTTTTGGTTAGGAAAACTTCATTTTACAGATGTTAGCAAGTACCATGCAATCCTAAGACTTTTCAAAATGACGAAAGAAGAGAAAGCCCATGGTTTGGTACTGGGCGAGCCATTCATCTCTATCATATCTGCCAGGGCTCAGAGGACATTGCATAGCTAGTTATGAAAATAATATGAGAGCTGCTCTCACTGCTAGCCAGAGAACTATCTATATGGAGATAGTGGCTGACAATGACAAAACTCAAAACTCATCAGAGTATATTATAAGAAGCTGTTGATTGCTTCACACTAAAGGAAACTTCTATCATACCCTCCAAGACTCAAGGTACATTGTGGAAATGAGGGCAGAAAGAATATAAGAGGCACAGAGTACAGAGGTATAATGTGAGTCACTATCTCTTCCACATGAGACAACTGGTACATTCATGACCATGTAATGATTACAAATACTCCAACAAGAGCAGCATAGTTTTGAGCCCACTCACATTGTGAAATGGAGGACAGAAGAGGACAAAAAGTATGAAACAACAGGACAGAGGAAGAAATATCTTGAAAGAGGAGGGTCCTCAGGGGATAAGAGGCAAGAGAAAAGGGACTCAAAAGGTAAAGGGACAGGAGCATGATTAAATTGCTATATGTTCATATATTTAAGTTCTCAACTGAAATAAAAAGTAAAACATGTGGACATGAAAATAAGGACATAATTCTATTTATTTATCAAAGAGAATAAATACTAGGGACCTAATTTAGCAAAAGTTTCATATATTAAAATCTATAATACATTATTTAATTTTAAAATAGGTGTCAATAAATGTAAAGACATATCACGTTCCTTCATCAAAAAAAAATACTGTGAAGATGACAATACTCTTTAAATGACTGTATAGATTCAAAACAATCATTAACAAAATCTCTGCTGGCTATTTTGCACAAGTTAATAACTTAATACTAAAATTGATATGAAAATGCACAAACAACCAAAACTGATATGGAAATTTACAAAGAATAAAGCTGGAGCATCCATACTGTCTGATATAAGAACATGCCACAAATATACAGTAAGCAAGAGAGTGAGCCATAAAGAAATCAATGGGAATGATTAATTTCAGAAACGTAGTCTTGCATTTATGGTCAATTAATTTTGACAACAACACCAAGATAATTGAGTAGGAGAATAACAGTTTTACCAACAAAGGTGTTGGGAAAACCAGATTCTTGACACTGAGGACACTCAACACCTATCAAAGCAGAGATCCAGAGGCTCCTAAGAGCCTATCAGTGAAGTAGACTTAAAACATACCCATTATGGCTCAGGGAATATTGCTGAAGAGGGAGCAGAAAGATTGCTAGAGCCACAAGTTGGGGCATCATGCCCAGAAGCATTGCCTCTCTCCAATAAAAGACTGCTGCCCCCCACAATGCATGACCCACAATCCCCCTGGGGGTAACCTGTGACCCCAATGAGGTGGGCCCCTTTGGAAAGGGGGTAGGGCTGAGGGAAAGGATGGTACCAACATGTGATGTTTCCATACTATGTATGTCCATAATTAATAAAAGTATTTAGATTCTCATAGGAAAAGAGAATATATAATATAATATAATACTAGCTAGAAAAAACCTTGCAATTTAAAATTTTCTCATTAAGGAAGTATGAGGACAAAAATTCTTTTAACATAAACCTTTTCTTTTTTCTTTTTGGTTTTTCAAGGTAGGGTCTCGCTCTAGCTAGGGTGACCTGGAATTCACTATGTAGTCTCAGGATGGCCTTGAATTCACAGCCATCCTCTGACCTGAAGGCGTGTGCCACCATGCCCAGCTTTAACATTTTTTTTTCTTTTTTAGGAATTGGACATTTAATGGTCAGACCCTATGGTTGATGACACCACAGGCTGTGGTCATAGGCAGGACATTAAGAAATCAAGCTGGAACTGAGATGGAAGTCAGCTCACTGCTGGCTAGCTGTCATAGTGCTGGAAAGTGTTATGCGAGTTGCTGGGGGATAAAGGTCACCAACAGTCTGAACAAACAGTGGTTCCTGCAAACTACAAAATAAGCCAGCAAGACAAGATGTACGTACCAGGGCAATAGAGACACATAAGTTATGGAGGCAATTAAATGTACCCTGATTGGTGATGTGGCCCACTCAGTGGAAGAGAATTCTTGCTTGCCTCTTACAATCAAGGCAGAAGCCCATGGCTTGGAAGAACATAGACCCTAGAGGGAAGTTTCACTATTCAAAGCCTTCTAAATGTATATGTTTATCCCCTTTGATAAATGTTCTCATTCTTGGTTAGAGAACCTGTTCTTTAAGGTGGCAGCGATCCAAGGAGACATAAAACACACCAAAATGACAAGAGAAAGACTACTAGCCTAGCACTGGAAGAGCCATCTCTACCACAGACTGTGAGGACCCAGGAAACATTAAGAAGAAGTCGTGGAGTAAACATGAGTGCTGCTCTAACTCTAAGAACCTTCTCTAGGAAGATGGTGGTACAAACTGAGGAGACTCAAAACTCATCAAAGCAGAAAACCAACTGCTGAGAGATCAACACTAAAGGGTTTTCTAACAAGCCCTCCAAGGCTCTAACATTGTGAAGGAAGGCACAGAAAGACTGTAAGAGTCTCAAGGTGAATAGGCATACAGTGAGGCATTGTCCTCTCTATACGAACTGACTAGTGGATTCATAACTCCATTATGATTACCATAACTGAGGAAGAGGGGCGTAAGAGGGTGATGAAAGAGGATAGCCTGATGGGAATATGACTAATCTGCAGTATACTCATATATTAAACTTCCCAATAAAATTATTTAAAATAATAATAGGAACTGTAGCAATAATTTCTTTATTAAAGAAAGCAAGAGTCAAAACAGGAGAAAAAGCTGTCAGCATAGTTGGGAAGGTGTAAAAATGATGGTTTTTATCAGTTTCATGTGCCATATTCCCTTGTTTACATATGCAAACATTAATTGCTTTAATAGAAATTTGCTTTATAAAAATGAATTAAAATTTTAAACTATTATATCAAATACAGGTAAGAGGAAGAGATTAGGGCTGGAGAAATGGCTTAGCAGTTAAGGCGCTTGCCTGTAACGCCTAAGGACCCAGGTTCGACTCTCCTGTCCCATATAAGCCAGATGCACATGGTGGCACATATGTTTGGAGTTCGTTTGTAGTGGACAGAAGCCAAGGTGTGCCCATTCTCTCTGTCCCTATCTCTTACTCTTTCTCTCCTTCCCTCCCTCTCTGTCTCTAATAAAATAAATAAATATAAAAAAGAAGATAGCATCATGTATTTACCAAGTTAACCATTAATTCACTGATTATTAATGCATTAAATTATATTTATTCACTTGAAGAAAGAATCTAAAATCAGACTTAAAGAACAAATTATGATGTCACCATTCAAACGAGAGCTTAATACAAAGGGATTGAGATCTGCTAAGGATGTCACTTCTCTTGACAGTCATGTTGTAGTTAGACTTATGATGTTTTCAAAACTTGTAGCTCTTTATTAGACACTTGCTTTCTATTTGCAAGGTTACCTTAACTTTATTATACTGCAATTATTATGGGAAACAAAAGCCAATGATTATCAATTTCAAAGTTTATCCAATTCAGAAATTATCATAATATACTATGATTTTAATTTGGCATTTTAAAAATTTTAAAGTTTACAATATTTCAAATTAGAGTTTATATGGGTTTTCAAAGGAGTCTAAATGTCCTCCAGTGGAAAAACAAAGTGCCAACAGCAATGGCATCACAACCAAACTATAGTATAGTCACTAGAATTTGTTTACTTAGTGATGTCTATGATTAGCAAACTTTTCCTTACAGACATGTTTTATAAATGACTTTGACATAAACTTAACAGCATCCATTTGATAACTTTTAATTATATACTGGACCATCATAAAAAGGACCAAGAGAAAACATTTATTTGTATAATGAGAAAAATATTACTCATTGCTACTGTGAAGAAAATCCTATTTTACATGTAACAAATTAATAGATGAACATAGTATGAGATAATTACCTGTGAAACACCCAACTTTTTGCAAGCATCAAGAAAATTTTCTACGTTTCTTCGACACTTTGCCATGCTCAGTTTGGGCTGTAAAGAAAAGGGGGCAAAAGACACATTTTCAAGTATTCATATACATAATTTAGTTGACACTGAAAACTGTATTTACTGAGGTACACTATTTAAAGACTATTTTAAAAAGTCATATATTCCCTTAGAGAGCTAACAAGCCACAGAGAAAGCTTACCACTGCTGGTGATGGTACATGGATACTAGCCACAGAGCGTGGTCTTATATGATTGGCTAAATGGCATAGAACAACCCCATCCATCAATGCAGCTCCAATGTCATCAGGCAAAATTACTTTTAATCTGGATTCAAGGTTCTATAAAGAAATGGGTATAAATTTAAGATATTTTAAACATATATTATGCATTTATATTGCCAATTATATGACCAAAAATTTAAGGATCATTGAAAGTAAAATCCAAGTACTTTACTAATAGTCCAAAGTAAACCCATTTTTTTCAAAGCAGATCTGAAAGATTTATGAGACTTACATTGCGAAGTTGTCGTATCTGCTCTCGCTCTTCCCGTAAATGCTCCATCTTTCTTCGCATTGTAAATCCTGGATCTGCTGCCCCATATTCCTGGCGAGATGAGCGGCTGAAAGCTTTATGAAAAGAGAAATTATGTAACTTATTATAAAGCTAATAAAAAGGAACAACCATCAATGGAGAAAGAGGAACAATAAAAAGAAATGGCACAGAATTACATGACATTATTAACAGTACATTCTAAATATTTTTTGAGTATATATGTGTATATACATGTGTACATGAATTCTATCAAGATAACTGAAATCAATAGGGAACACAAGTACAATGTTTTCTGCCACCTGCCCTTGTACTTAAACTTATGTTATTAAGATTATTTTATGAACCATGTTAAAATAATTATTGAATATAGGTCTGCCTTTTATCTTTAAAGAAAACAGGAAATTATTCTTGAAGGTCAATATACCTATTCAGGAATAAAAAAATATAATTCAATACCGTGCCAAGTAATATGGATCCATTTTCTTTTGGGCTTGCCAAATGTGAAAAGCTCCCTTTTATAAAACCACAATATCTCGTTTGTCCTGGTGCTAACTTACTCTCTGATGGAGAATCTGCTTCTCTTTTCTAAGGAGAGGGCCACCCTATCATACCTCAAAAGGGCCCCGGCTGAAACTAAGGAAAATTAGCGAAACAAGCAAGGGTGCTCTTTTCCTGATGAACCAGATACCAGCACAAGGGGGAAGGAGACCAACACAGAGAAAAATCAACTTCTACCAAATCACAGAGCCAGAGCCTCAGAGGCCCCCAACACCTCATCACTGAAGCAGACCAAAAATGAACCCAACATGGCTCAGGGAAATTTTGCGGAAGAGGGGGTGGAAAGAATGTCAGAGCCACATGTTGGGCCATGATATGCAGAGACATTTATCTTACCCATAACTGTGGGCTAACTCCACAATGCACGACCCATATACCTCAACAAGGAGGGGCTAATGGGGAGGCGGTAGGTCACGGTTGAGCCTAATAATGGTACCAAACTGACTGTATTTGCTGAATACAAAACTAATTAATAAAAAAATAAAAAATAAATAAAACCACAATATAATGGAGTGCTATAATTTCAAACATTATTTGGTCTGCTGGCAGAGTGGTCATTCTAACATCAGTCACAGAAGAGTGGAAATACCACTGCAGTATATGTAAGGCAAAAAGCTGAGGTTTCAGGAGCTTGAAGGTAAAGAGGAAGAAAGAAATGGGAATGGGAATTGGAAATACAAGTAAGGCTTTACTTTCAGGAGAAGGGAAAGAATCTATGTGTACTTAAAACTATGTAATCAAACCCATTTAAGCTGCAAAACTCTAGTTTCAACATAGTCTATAAATTTTGTATAATGACCATAGTTACCTGATCTAGGCTTCAAGCCAAAGGGGCCATGTGAAAAACCATCAGTTCTGTCATACTCCTAAAAAGGAAAACAAAGTTCTTTTGTTTCAAAGTAATCACGGTACTATTCATATCAATTTCAAATTTGATAGGAACTTGTTTCTTCCATACTTAGTGGAATAGAGAAAGTCCACATTTCAATTCAAGTTGATATTTTGTTTTTAAAAGGTAAATAACACCTGATAATTTTCTTGACTATCAAACTTCAAATACTTCTCTCTTATAGCATGAGAAACATGATAAGGAAGATCATTACCAAAAGATATTAAATAGATGTTTTTGAAAGAATAGCCATATTAAATTCTCCAAAATAATGAAGCAACTTCAATGAAAAGACAAGTGACTTAGTTCTTTTTATTTGTTTTTTTATTTGCATATGTACATGTCTGGACATGTCGGAGCTTTTGGCCACTGCAAATATACTACAGAAGCATGCAACACTTTTGCATTCGCTCTTAATTGAGTAGCCGGAAATAGAATCCAGGCCAGAAGGCTTTGTAACAAGTGTCTTTTAAGTGCTCAACCACCTCCCCAGCTCTTGATTTGATTCTCGGTAGTCGAGAATTTGAAGCCAAGCCATATATTTATATTAACAGAGGTTGACGAATAATAGATGATTACAAATTATTATCTCTTCCATCTAAATACAAATTGCTTCAAGGTACTTTGCAAACCTGAGGTATGGTGTAGAATGATACATATTATATTATACAAATTTGGACTTGGAGTTAGAAAGCTTGGGTTATATTTTTCACAAGTATTTGGTTTTCTTGTGATTGGTTCTTCACCTTCCAAGTGACATTGTTGTGAGGAAAAAATGGGGTGAGAAAAATGATAAAATAATGTACTCTTGGCAGCATGTTATTCAATCTGTGTAACAACTCTGGGAAGTAGGTAGGTGGGCCAAGATTTTAGTCACTTCTTTGCCATGGCATGATGGGGATACAATTCTCTTTAGCTCTACAATGACGAAGAAGACACGTAATCATGGGCCTATTTTATGTTCTAAGGAAGCCTGCACATTTTGTTCAAGTGGTACTCACTAGATTTAAATTTTTCTTTTCACATGAAACTGAAGCAGTCAGAACTCTGTAGAGTAACCTGAATCTTCTGTAGACTAACATGTGACAGGTACTTCCAGTTGAATGTTAGTCTGGCTATGAAAACACATGCTCATTATACTATCAATTCGCAGCCTTGTGGTTTGATTTCATTATGCTTTTTAAGTTGTTATGAATTCAGAGAAAAAGTTTCACTTATTCAAGTTCAAGAAAAATACATTATAAAAACAATATATCTGAGAAAATTGGCACTAATATTTCCCTGTGTGCAAAAAGTACAAAATCATAGAGCAAGCAAGTGGTAGTTATTTGTAGGTATACATTTGTTGTAAATTCAAACAAAGGATTTACAAAATCACATGCCCAAGACTAATTTTAGGATACTCTAAATTTAAACTGTTTTCTAAAAGCTTCTGTAACATTTTAGCTTAATTTGAAAATGTTTATAGACCTCACCCCTAAGTCCATATATTTTGTAATGCAAATCATCCAAAGTAATAAAGAATCCAGACATTCTAGTAAGTAAATCCACTTACATATAATGAAATATTATACACAAATCAAAGATACACAATGAATTCTCTTTATCCAAACATTTCAAGTCATGAATTCATAAAATCAATACTCAGTCATTTATTTGCTAATGCAAAAACACTTAAAATACCAAATAAGGCAATTTGTAGTAGAAGACATACTATTTCAAATTCTTTCCGTTTCCATTTCATATGGTAAAGCAACAGATTAAACTAAACTAGAAGTTCCAGTCATCCAAACCACAAAAGTATTGCATCAAGATTTTACAGTGACTTTCATATATAGGCTCTCCACATGTCCCTTATGTCTAAGATGCCAGGAAATGTGTAACCTCTTGTCGATAGGAACAACCCACTTCAGGATTGTTTCTCGTGGAAAAAGGAAGTTTCTTTTGCATTGCTTTTAGACCTAATTGGTTACAAGATAAACCAAAGGCCATTGCACAATGCTGAAGTGCCTTTTACATGTGAAAAGTCTAAAGCTATTGTTTAAATCGACCATTTATTTTAAAATGTAGGTGAACTAGAAAGCATATACTTCATAGTTTTATCTTCAATGATCTAGAAACATTTCCCATAGACCACAAGAAAGATTAACTATGAATATTTATGCAAATTCATAGTATTACACATTTTTATAGTCTAGATTAGTACAAACAAATCTACCACAGATTATTAAAATGGAGGTACATCATTTATTTTGTAAAAAAAAAAAAAAAGATGAGGTTTGAGAGAAGAAGCAAAGAAAACCCTTGTGTAAGACATATAAAACACATACCAACATACGAAACATATAAAAACAACTTGTACCTCAGATGAGACTGGAGACTGTGGTGACATATTAGCATTATCACTGTCTTGCTAAAATATAAAAATAACATGAAGAATGAAATTAAGATACAAAATGATGATTTCAACATATAAAATGAAAACCAAAAACAACTTTAAATCACATGTCAAAGGAGGAATAGGAAAGATTCAATCTGGCATCTTGCTAACTTCTAGTTCAGTCTGTGAGCCACCAGAACAAGTGCCCTCTGGGAGTTTGTTAGACATCAACAATCTCAGACCCTGAGTAATAATGAACTGCATTCTATATAGGATGGCCTAGGGATTCTTGAATATTTCAAAGTTGAGAAGTATACTATTTACACACCATAGCTAAGATGCACAAATGAAGGCTTGCAAAAAGTTTATCACCCCAAATAAGCTTTATCTGGAAGATTATGTATAGTGATGTTAGCATATAAAGAGTTACAAAGAATTTTTGCATAAGTTTTACTTTTATTTATTTGAGAAAAAGAGAGAGAGAGAGGGAGATAATGGGCACATCAGGGCCTCCAGCCACTGTAAACAAACTCCAGATGTGCCACCTTGTGCATCCGGCTTACATGGGTCCTGGGAAATCTAACCTGGGACCTTGGGCTTTGCAGGCAAGTGTCTGAACTGTTAAGCTATCTCTCCAGCCAAAAATATATTTTATTTATTTATTTATGAGAGAGAATGTGCATGTGCCAGGGCCTCCAGCCACTGCAAATGAACTCCAGATGCATGCGCCACCTTGTGCATTTGGCTTACATGGGTCCTGGAAAGTTGAAATGGCATCTTTGGCTTCGTGGGCAAATGCCTTAAGTGCTAAGCCATCTCTCCAGCCCTGAGTTACAAAGAATTTGATCAAGGAAAAAAAGTGATTCAATTGAACAAAATTATGTTCCATAATTCTGGAATAACTATTCTGCCAACCAAATATAAATCTTGACATTTATGTATATATATACCATATAGAACACTTATTAAACAAATGATTATTGGGTACCTACTCTAGGTCAGACATTATTCTAAGAGCCAGGTGCAGTAAAATTTGGTACAAAAACATCATCCTTTAAGAATCTCTCACTCTGGAGGGAGAAGAGAGTCCTATGACTGGCAAAGCAATATTCATAGTCTAGGCATAACACTATCATTATGAGGCACAAACAGAGTCTATAGAAGATGTCAGCAGCAGTTAAAAATGCTGAGTCAAGTTTCCTGACAAAGTAAAACCTAGTTAAAGCTAGGTACAGCTGTGGCACACAACTGTAGGCAGGAATATTTCCTGAGCCCAAGAAATCGATGCCACTCTGGGCAACGTAGTGAAGTCTTGTCTCATTAAAAACAAAACAGTCAAACAAACAAACAAAACAAAACAAAAAAATTGATTAAGTGAGTATTAGGAGACACAGAGAGAAGCCAAGCTGAACCTGTAGCTCCACTAATTTTCACTGAAAAAGGAGCATTCTAAGATGAGAAATTGAGAAGACTCAAGAAATAAATGAGGTACAAAAGGAAACCACTAGAGAAGCTCTGCATTCCTAGAAGGCAAGGGAGATGAAAGGAGGGCATGTTTCCAGCTCAGGCTGATGTGACTTTGAGGGCCTTGATAAAAGAAAAGTAATTTATGTTGAAAATGTAACTTTGTTATTAATAATTTTTTATCAATATTTGACCACTGATCATAATCCCTTCCCACAGCTTTTATGGCCAAAAACTGTGCTTTGCTAGTTACAGGAAGAATCTGAAAGGTGCTGAGCAAAGTTACAGCCAGAGTCTTTTGAAACAGTTGTTCCTATCACAGCGAGGAGAACGGACTAGAGAACAAGGGAAAATAAGGAAGATGCTACAGTGATCCAGGCAAGAAATAATGAGGACCTATTCCAGGGCAGTAACAGTGGAAAGGTGTGGGTGTATGCAAAATACTTCCATACCCCAAAATAAAATAAATTATCAAATCAGTATGTATTGGTGATGGGCTAGATACTGACGCAGGCAGGATGAAGATGATTATGGGGGGCAGAGACAGCAGACAAGGTGAACCTCTGGTTTTCTGTAAAAGTAAATATTTTACTGTTTGTGGATCATTTTATATCTGTGGCAACTACTCAACTCTGCAATTTATTGCCAAAGCAGCCATAGGTAAAAGAAATTTAGATGTTTTCAATAAAACTTTACTCACTAACAAAGCAAATAGGCAACATTTGGCTCTGGGGCAATCAATCATCTTCTGTTTTAGCTATATTGGAGATGACAAATCTATTAAATACTTATCAGCCTCAGTTGAACATCAAACTCAAATGGGAAACTTTAAACATCTCATTGTCTAGGCCACACCATGTCATATCACACACCAATTAAATTTCAGTATCTGGAAGTGAAACTCAGACTCAGTTAAAAATTTTTAGAAGGTGATTTCTATGTGAAACTAAGGTTGAAGACCACTACATCAAATGAAAAAAGTATGTTTAAAAGCAAAAATGATTTTAAAAGAGTATGCTAAAGTCCATGGGAGGTGACTGAGATACATCCTGTAGAGATTCTATGCATGTAGTAAGATGTATCCATCTTAAGACTACAAAAAGCTAAGTTCTAGGGTGAAATATGACTAGAGAAATAAAACTGAGGCAACAGCAGCAACACAGGCTTTATTTATCAAAAACAAGAGAACTCATAAAACGACCGTAGAGGCCATGCAGTGAGTCATTACCTAAGGAGCAATGAGATGCAAGGGATAAGCCAACATCTTGCAAATGTAACACAATCAAAGCTAATGACATGTAGACTGGAATTACCTGAGGTAAATATTCCCAAACACACCTACACAAAACATGCCAGTCATACTTAGCCATAGAGAGTAACAGTGAAAAGATGGCATAACTCCATCACTGTAAATACTATAGGAAAGGACATGAAAAGATATCAGTATTTTGTTGAAAAAAGGTAAGTCACCTAGTGCAATTCATTATTTCCATGTTTAATTTTAATTCCCAAATTAAAGGTGTTTATAGAAGCCATGCAAAGTACTAATCATCAACTATCAATTTTCATGACTCAAAAATATACAAAACTCAGGTATTTGTAGTGATGAAAATGTTTCATTTCAACAATGCTAGACCATTGTACAGATTAACCTGGTGTAAAAGAAAAACTTAAAGTCACATGTCTACATCTAATTTAAACATTGTAAATGCTGCACAGCTGCACAGAACTTGTGGAAGGAGTTAAAATCTTAGCTACACAATATAAATATTAATCGACACTTCGACATGGATGGTAGAGGAGGGCAAAATTTAAAAATTGTCACTAAAATAGAAGAGGGACCAGTTGGAAAGAAGGAGTTAAGTGTACGGGAAGAAGAGGAGGGGCACAAAAGGAAGTACTGGTGGTGTTATCATCAAATTATATGATGTTCATGTACTAACATTGCCAATAAGGGCATTTCTAATAACAGGCTGATTTAGGATGATAAAAACAGGAAAAACTAAGAAACTTAAGGTCATGAGTTCTAGATCCAAGACAAATGATAAATTTCTAGACCTATTGGAAACTGAGTTCTAAAGTACATGTAGAAACTGCATGATTAAACTATGTGACAATGATTAGATATTATTACTGGTGAGAAAAGCTTATGCCTTAAATCAATAACAAAGAAAATGAAACATGTACTCTCAATAAACCAACTAACTATTACAAGTAAACATTACAAGTAATAAATATTACCCTCTTTTCTCACCTCATCATTTTCATTGCCGCTTGAACTCTTCCTTGCGGATTTATACTGAAAAATATTTAAAATACATACTTTATTTTTCTTTGAATATGTGAATTCTCTATTCATAAACTGTGTGTGAGGTTTACACAGAGTTTGAAACTGTTATTAAATCACCTGCTGTCAAACTTCAATATATGGCCAGTTTCGTCCCACCAGTCACAAATATAATGATTTTTTATGTGCCAGATACTACTGCAAGTACTTTAAATATTTCAAGTAATATTTCCTTCGTAAGCCAGACATATTTTCTGTTTGTTCAGGTTTGCAACCTGGGGGCTATATCAGAGTCCTCCTTTTTCTTAATTCATTATATCTACCTGGTCATCAAGTCAAGTCTTTCTGGAATCTCTTAAACTTAAGTCTTGTGAGGAATGACTTACAAATTCCACCCTATCCTAGGCCTCGTTTTCTCACCTGGTTTGTAAACCCACTACCTAAGAAAATAGTTGTTTTAATTTTAATCAAATCTTGAGGTTCAGTGTTGGGTTGCAAGAATAACACTGGAAAAGCCCTGGGTTTAATTATCAGCAAAACAAAACAAAAATCTACTGATTTCAGGTTTAAAAGAACACTGCATCAAATGAATTTGATGATTATGCAAGACTGTGTGAGTTAAGGAATTATCAGAACCTGGAGAACTAGAAATGATAAATTTGATCTAAATGATAGCAAAGGATACAGCTGAGACAGGAAATCACAGATGATGGTAGTGCTAGGTTTCCAAAAACACTAGACAAAATATAGTACCATAGAGGTCACTCTATGACCTTTTCCTACCCTCCATTGTTCAACTACCTTTCTCCCCCAAAGTGGGTCCCAGAAACCAAATTACTCTCCCTTATAGGAAGCCATAAGAGCTAGAAAATTCAATTTCCTTCCCTCCCTTCTTCAGATTTTATTTATTTATTTATTCATTCATTCATTTATTTATTTATTGGTTTTTTGAGGTAGGGTCTCACTCTGGTCCAGGCTGACCTGGAATTAACTCTGTAGTCTCTGGGGGGGGCTTGAATTCATGGCGATCCTCCTACCTCTGCCTCCCGAGTGCTGGGATTAAAGGTGTGCGCCACCACGCCTGGCTCCTTCTTCAGATTTTTAGATGGCAGGAAGATGTAAGTCATATAGAAGCACAACAAGGTCTAAACAGACAGACCTTGCTGAGTGCCCTCCAGTATAACCATCAGATCATTGCTCATTTGGTCCAACCATATTTAGGAACAATGATCCACTTCTCTCATCAGGCACTGCATGAAAATATAGTTTCCCCTGGCCTTTAAGTCTTCACTTCCAAAAACTCCTGTGTCACATCAAATTGTGACTCCATTTTCAGCTTTTCTTGGATGAATTTGTTTTGGGTTATAAACGTCTCAACCATAACCCTTGTAATAGGAGAGAAACACTCATTTTTTTTCATATAATGAAAGTCTGAGCAAATTTAGATAGTGAAAACTCAAGGAACAGAAAGGAAATGGAAGAGTGAGTGCTTAATTGAAAGCAAAGACATCCAGTCAAGAACTTAGATGATAGAAATATATGAAAGGTTACTCAATTACAGTTTTAGTTTAAAGTTAGATATAGGTTTACACTCCTGAACATATCAAAAAGTCTAAAAACCTAATTATGTGCATCATTTTGAAAACAATCCATAGGTATTTTTTAAAACTATGTATTTTTTAAAACTTTTTTAAAATTTTTGTTTATTTATTTGAGAGTGACAGACAGACAGAGAAAGAGGCAGAGAGAAAGAGAGAGAGAAAAAAATGGGCATGCCAGAGCCTCCAGCCACTACAAACGAACTCCAGATGCATTGCCACCTTGTGCATCTGGCTAACATGGGTCCTGGGCAATCGAGCCTCGAACCAGGGTCCTTAGGCTTCACAGGCAAGCGCTTAACCACTAAGCCATCTCTCTAGCCCCTATAAGTCTATTTCTTTGCTAATTCAACTCACCTACACTCAATTGCTATTAGGATGAATTACTAAAGTTTTATTACCTCTGAATTCAAATACTGTAATAAAGGTCTGGTTTACAAATAAGAGAAGCAAAAAGGAAAGTTCAAATGTGAAGCTTATAGTAATTCCCTAGGAAGCAATTTACTTGTTAAAAACTTTGTCTGAGAGCAAACCAGGTTATTTTACATACCTTAGTCTAGTATAAAATACGTAATGGTCACAGAAAATACGTAATATATTTTCTTTGGGCTTAACCCTCTGTTACAGTCCAGTTCGCATTGCTGATAGAAATCACCCAACCAAGAGCAGCTTCTGGGAAAAAGAGATTTATTTTGGCTTACAGGCCCAAGGGGAAGCTCCACGATGGCAGGGGAAGATGATGGCATGAGCAGAGGGTGGACATCACCACCTGGCCAACATAAGGTGGGACACAGCAACAGGAGGGTGTGCCAAACACTGGCATGGGGAAACTGGCTATAAAGCCCATTAGCCCGCCCCCAACAATACACTCCATCCAGGAGGCATTAATTCCCAAATATCCATCAGCTGGGGAGCTAGCATTCACAACACCTAAGTTTATGGGGGACTCCTGAATCAAACCACCACATTCCGCCCCTGGCCCCCATAAACTGATATCCATACATGATGTAAAATACAATGCATTCAGTCTGACTTTAAAAGTCCCCATAGTTTTTATCAATCCAAATGATGTTCATACATCTCCATAGTCCAAGATCTTTTAACTGAGCCATAATACCAAAAAATAACCTCAAAAATCCCATAATGGCACAGAATAAATATTCACACTGCAATAGATGGCATTGGGCATAGCAAAGAAACATTCAACCAATACAAGATTTAAACAACCATAGAAAACATCAAACTCTGTAGCTTCAAGTCCAACAACTCTAGCCAGTGACAAATCTTCAAGTCCAATAATTCTAACCAGCAACAAGTCTCTGTCATTCCAATTCCGCCCCTCCAGCTAGGCTACTCACAGTCCTGGAAAACTTCATCGGGCCAGCAGCTCCTCGGCAGCCATCTCATGGTCCCAGCATCTCCACTGGGTCTCCACTGCAAGCCATGATTCATCCTCATGGCCCCATGGGGTCTCTATGCAGGCAACCAGCAAACCCGCTTCACACTGCCCATGGCCATTTCCAAAACACAAGACCATGTTGCAAGCTCAATGACCCTCTTTCCAGCATTTCTTATATTCCATGATACCAGGTAGGGTGCCAATTTGTTAATCCCGGGGGGAATAAAGTAGACTTTAAGAACAGGACACTCCTTGAGCACTCAGGCCCCTTCAAAAGAGTCTACATTCTTACTTTTGACCCAGCACAGGTCAGCTAGCCCAGTCTCAAAGGTTGTAATCTTTTAGTTGCAGCTGAACAGGCAACAGTTCACCCAAAGATTTTTCTTTCTGTGCCATATCCCTCTGCTCACACCAGTTCATTCCTATGCAAAGCAACCCTGCACAACTTCTCAGGACATGGGCACAAGAGCAAGCTTCTCACACAGACTGCTAGCCCAGTCTAAACAAAGCTCTTTCTCACTGTCATAAGCCAAACCTCACAGTCCATAGTTCTTATTGCATTCAGGTCTTGCAGCTCAGACCAGGATAGTCCATCAAGCTGTACTTACAGCACTGCAAGGCATCTCTTAAGCCAAAGTTTCAAATCCTCCCACATTCCTCTTGAAAATCAGCTCCAAAAGGCCAAAGCCACACAGTCGGGTGTCTAGCAGCAATCCCACTCCTCAGTACCACTTTACTGTTACAGTCCAGTTTGCATTGCTGATAGAAATCACCCAACCAAGAGCAGCTTCTGGGAAAAAGAGATTTATTTTGGCTTACAGGCTCAAGGGGAAGCTCCACGATGGCAGGGGAAGACGATGGCATAAGCAGAGGGTGGACATCACCACCTGGCCAACATAAGGTGGGACACAGCAACAGGAGGGTGTGCCAAACACTGGCATGGGGAAACTGGCTATAAAGCCTATTAGCCTGCCCCCAACAATACACTCCATCCAGGAGGCATTAATTCCCAAATATCCATCAGCTGGGGAACTAGCATTCACAACACCTAAGTTTATGGGGGACACCTGAATCAAACCACCACACCCTTAAAAACAAAAATATTAAGCCAGGCATGGGGGTACATGCCTTTAATCCCAGCATTCAGGAGGCAGAGGTAGGAGGTCATCATGAGTTCAAGGCCACATGAGACTACATAGTGAATTCCAGGTCAGCTGGGACTAGAGTGAAACCCTACCTCGAAAAAGCAAACAAAAGGAAAAAAAAAAGCACCGAATTACTGTATATTTTAAGAATCCCAATGTATCTCAAAAGTAATGAGATATATTTGAAAATATATATGGCAGATAAGTAAATCAAATGCTATTTAGTGGTAAATGGGTGTAGTTATTCTACCATCTTTCAAAATTCTTTATTTAGAAATCCAATCAGTAAATGCTTTTAATAATCCATATGTTGTGATTCTTACAAAAATCAATGCTATTAAGTTAACATTTAGCATTAGCAATTAAAACGTTAGATTTTCCAAATTTGCTAGGTATCTTACAAAATGGTATCAACAAATTTCTGTAGAAGATATTTAATAAACAATGCATTTCTGGGGGTACTTTGAAATCAACAATAGAGTAGGGATCTTTCCTAGTATATAAGTTCTGAGGCTATATGGACACTAAGTTATATACTAGAGTAGTAATCTACACAATAGTGGCCTGGAAATGTAATAGATAATATAACTCTGTTCTGATTTACTTCTGTGAATTAACCTGATCCAACTACTACTCCTGCTCAGGTAATCTTGCTCTTATGTTAAAACATCTTTTACTTACTTAATATCAGGAGTTTACTTGAAAAAAATATTTTTCAAAATTGCTCTTGGCAATTAAGGAGGAAAAATGAAATACTGAATTTCATACTAATTTTCTCTCTCCCTCTCTCTTTCTCTCTCTCTTTCTCTCTCACACACACACACATACACACACACTCATTCATTCATGTTAACAGTACATATACAATATAATAGCATTATGAATAATTTACCAGAGGAAACTTTGGTTTGGTGGTTTAAATGCACTTGAATCAATTGCACAAAATGTCTCTGTGTTGTTAAACATAACCAAAGCTAAAGAATCCATGACTGCTCAGTGAAATTTTGAAATAGAACTCCATAGTACCACATGCTGCTATTTAATGAGCTAGAGGTCTATATTAAGTTCCATAATATTCCCTATAAATACCTCTTTTCATTATCAAGAGTCAACTATTTAAGAAAATTTGGGGGCTTTGTCTTTTAAAGAAACCAAAAACTGGTGTTATTCATGAAAATATTAAGGATATGGAATTATAGTTCTGACTTAAGAATATACTTAAGTAGTATCTCAGTACCTCAATTTTGTGTTTTTCTTTCCTTTTTCTATATTTGGATTTTTGATGCTGGCGATTGAGATCAAAGTCTTGAACATGTTAAATATGTTCTGTTATCAACCCCAGCACCATTTAATTTTATATTTTCTTGACATAAAAAAAATTGACATATTCAATTTCTCTGCAACGTCCTAACACTGACATCTTCTGACTACCAAGGAGAACTACACATCCCCTTAAAGCATTTCCCAGTGACTTTAACAAGTACAAAAGAAATTAGCCTTTATTGAGTAATGAGTATGTAATGGGTACTTCAAATGTTATACTTTTTGAGCTTTTAGTAACGTTATAATATAATTGATATTGTAGAAAAATGTGTAAGCCATAAAATCCTCAGAATATTTAATGAGAAAATGATGCTACTAAACCAAAGAATGGTGTATTTGTTAAAGGGTCACTAAGGTCTCTAAATAAGAAGTCCACTTGAACGACTGCATTTTTTTTTTTGATACTAGCTCATGTATTGCAAGATGGTCTTAAACTCACTAGGTAGCCAAGTATGGCCACTTCCACTTCTCTTCCTGACTGCTGGAAAGATAGTTATGTATCACATATCTGGTTTTACGTGGTGCTGAGTATGGAACCCAGAGCTTTGTGCATGCTAGGCAAAACCTCTACGAACAGAACAACATCCCCAATCAAAAATACTTTTTAAAACAATTAAACTCTATTTATTTTAATGTTCACTAATTTGATATCAGACTATCAGTAAACAAAGAAGCGGCATAACACAGGCTCTCGGCTTTCAAATCGTAACTCTGTTGGTTAGGTAAGTAACCAAGAGCACACTACTTAGCCTCTCTGTGCCTTAATTTTTCTATCTGTAACAAAGAAATGACAAATATTGTACTTATGGTAAGAGTTCCTCTGAACATTAAATGGGCTGGTATTGGCAAAGCACTTGGGACAGTGCCTGGCATTTAGTAATTGCTATGCAAGTGCCTTGACAAATGGAAGTATGGCTTTATTACTCTTTCACATCACCAGTCATTCATCATCATGTTTTACTTATAAATAAATTTCATTCAGTACTTTGGTTCCAGGTTGCATAAATTAAAAGAGTAAACTTTTAAAAATATGCCAGAATGTAATCCTAGTGACTTTCATTATTAATGACCAGGGTACTGATTTGAATGTCCTTGCCCTTTTCCAGTGGATAAGGTGCTTTTCACTCAACTGGAATACCTGACTACAAAATCCCAGACCCCACTTAAAAGCCAAAGCCATGATGGGCTTCTATTATCCCAGGGAGATGAGAGGTAGACACACTTTTGTTTCCCATTCTCCTTCATATTGTCCAATTAACAAAAGGCTGGTAGTTAAAAGGTCCAAGTAGCTATTTGTAGAAGCTTAATCTTATCACGGATTTGCCAAAATATGCATTTTTGTTTTGGTAATATGATACTACTTCCAAACATATGTTACATTTCTGTATGTAGAAAGCAATCAATATAGATTGAGAACCTAATTTCTAACAAACAGAAAAAAATTATAAAAATAAATCCGGGGCTGGAGAGATGGTTTAGTGGTTAAGCTCTTGCCTGTGAAGCCTAAGGACCCCAGTTTGAAGCTCGATTCCCCAGGATCCAAGTAAGCCAGATGCATAAGGTGGTGCATATATCTGGAGTTCATTTGCAATGGCTGGAAGGCCTCACATGCCCATTCTCTCTTTATCTACCTGCCTCTTTCTCTCTCTGTCTGTCTGTCATTCTCAAATAAATTTTTTCAAAATCTTAATTAATAGCACTATAAAGTTGAAATTACCAATAACTTACCTAAACTATCTATTTAGATAAAATTATTGTTGTTATTGCATGAGAATTATGTCTTTGGAAACAAGACAACAAGATTTGTCATTAAGGGAGTAGGAGCAAATTTATATTGTTCATTTGAGTGAGATTCCAAGTATGAATTCTGAGTAATATTCAAAATGTTTTCCAAACTCAGATGACTGGGCTCTGCAAATACAGCAGAATTTAAAATGCAAACAGGTAATAATGCATAAAATACAAATAGACGATAATGCAATACTGGATTGGAGAGATGGCTCAGCAGCTAAGGTGCTTGCTATAAAGCCAAATGACCCAGGTTTGATTCCCCAGGACCCATGTAAGCCAGATGCACACAATGGTGCATGTATCTGGAATTCATTTGCAGTGGCTGGAGGCCCTGCTGTGCCCATTCTTTCTCTCTTTTTCAAAGATTAAAAAGAAATAATGCAATAATAATGTCAAGATATATTCAGTAAAATTTTATTAAAACACTAACAAGAGGGCTGGAGAAGTGGCTTAGCGGTTAAGGCACTTGCCTGGGAAGCCTAAGGACCCGGGTTCAATTCCCCAGTACCCACGTAACCCAGATGCACTAGGTGGTGCATGTTTCTGGAGCTTGTTTACAGTGGCTAGAGGGCCTGGTGTGCCCAATTTCTCTCTCTCTCTCTCTCTCTCTCTCTCTCTCTCTCTCTCTCTCTCAAATAAATAACTTTAATTTAATTTAAAAAACACTAACCAGAATTTGAGACAATTCATATATTCAGTGGTTTTACTTTAGCTAAAATAAAAGGACCCTCTTGAGAAATCTGCTAATATTATAGTAGAAAAAAATGGACCAAACTCTTCCCAATTATTTTAGACAGACATAAATAATATTACTTCAGAGTGACACAAGTAACATTAATTCATAGTGAAATAGCTAAATTTTAACTTAAAGTGTTTTTAACTATATATTAAAACAAATGGAAGAAAGTCTTTTTCTGAGCCAGGCCATCCATTGTGGTGCCATCCTATTATCTCAATACTTTGGAGGCTAATACAGTGAAGTCAAGGCAGCTTGGACTACATAGTATATGATAACCCTGTCAAAACTTGTTTTAATAGTTACAGTTAGTAGTGTAACATACAAATATTCATAAATGTTTTAAATTATTTGGTAAATTGTAATACATACTGATCTAGTCTTAATTAATTTGAACTACTGAAATATTGTGCCTACAATTACAGATAGGCTTAGCTATATACCATACATGTAGAAATTCAAAGTGAATACAGTTCATACATTTAACTAGACAGTTATATTTTAACTTAAAACAAAACTGATATAATCAAAATTAATAAGTACAAAAAATCTAAAATGTAAGAAAGTACCTTGAAATATTCTTTTCTTATCTGTTTGCTCCGTCTCCTTTCTTCATTTTGCCAAATTATAGGCTGAGATTCTGGCCACTGTTGCTCAAGTATTTGATCCTTCTGGTTTTCTAAGGGCTATAATGAGATAATTTCTTTTAACTAAGCAAATGTGAATCAAATCATGCATATACTATTAATTTCATTTCCTCTTACCTGCCATGTCAGGGGTGATAATGGTGAATTAACTTCATCTGTTAAAACACTAAAAAATTAAAGATGTTTTAATATGTCTTAAAATATTTAGAAAAATCCTTAAGATATACCTCATGAACATTATAAAGATGTGTTTTGAATCCAGCAATGCAAAGACTTTATCCTTGTCTATACTTCTTGGTCTGTTTTGTTTGGTTTGAGACTGATATTTTCAACGTAGCTCAGGCTGGCCTGGTACTCACTATGTAGCACAGCCTGGCCTCAGGGTCACAGCAATGCTTGTGTTTCAGCCTTCCAAGCAGTGGAATTATAGATAAGAGCCACCACATGCTTTAAACTAATAACACATAACCTAAAGATAACATAAGCATATTTACGTTCCATTAATATGCCTCCACAGGAAACATCCAAATGGGTTTATTTTATAAGAACCTGACATAAATGACTGCCCTAAGGTTTTTGCAGAGATATAAAATCAAAAGACAGGCATGATATTTACTATATGAAAATAATTTCCACAAACTTTTAAAAAATTGACTAACTATTTCTTATATCCAAATTCTAAAGGGCACAGAGAAGTAATTCCTTATTGCCTAGAATTAATGACAGTGAGTTTTAGTTCCTTCACTGTGACTCAACAGTGGCTGTGGAGGAAACTTTTTCCACCTGGTTTTGGGGATGAGATAAAGGAGATTAGGCAAACTGCTGTTCGATGGTAGAACTAAACAAGGGGTTCTACTGGGAAAAATATATAAACAAGTTGCCCCCTAGAGCTATAATTATGTAATACTTTTGTGGAACCGATGTAGAGTAAATAAGAAGAAAAAAAGACAAAGATTAAAGAAACAAATTTTCAAATATTGTAGAACACTTGATTACCAAATAGAAAAAAATAATTATTAGAAAATGTAAGATTACCAATCAAAGAAAAACATACAAAACATACCTTTGCACATAAGTCTCATTCCTAAGAGGACTATAAAGCATAAAATACCTAGGAAGAAGATTCACTTGTGCAACACATACATGATGAAATAAACATCTACATGAGCCCAGGTGTTGGAAACCAGCCTAGGCAGCACAATCAGACCTCATCTTAATTTTTAAATTGAGGGAAGAAAATTAATATAGGAATTAGTTGTGTGTGTGTGTGTGTGTGTGTGTGTGTGTGTGTGTGTGTGTGTGTGACTGTGCATGTGTAGTGTTACTGAATAATTGTGACATTCTTAGAAAGGCTAAATATTATCAGTATACCTTTTTAAACATGAAGTGAAATGGATTCATTTAAAAAAAAAACAATTAAATACTTCTTGGATTATTTTAGAATGTAAGAAGAGTTTCAAAGTCAAAAGATAAAATGACTAAGCAATGAAATAGCTGGGTGTGGTGGCTCACACCTGCAATCCCAGCACTAAGGAGGGTGAGGTAGGAAAATCAGCATGAGTTTGAGGCCAGTTTAGGCTACAGAGTGAATTCCAGGCTAGCATGGGCTACAAGAGTGACACTTTAATTCCTAAAACAAACAAGCAAAAAAGAAAAAAAAAAAAGAATAAGGTTATACAAATAAAGAGAAAACCAAGTCACTACCTAGTAACAAAGTATAGTGAATTAAATTATGAAAATAAAATAGCATTAACATCAGAATCTATAGATTATTCAGTAGAGCTAGAGACACCAAACGCAATAACATATGATAAAATGGAGTTTAAAATTACTATAGAAATGATGGATTTAACTATATATAAACAATTGATTACCTGTTATAAACTACAGAAAGTAAAAGCAATAGCTAAAGTGATAAACAGAAGGAAGGTAGAAAAAGAAGAAAACTGCCTCCATTCCTCATGTCATATCAAGTATCAAAATTTATTAATTAAATAATTTAATTTAAATATGAAAACAGATGAAATTTCTCATGAAAACTATGAGCAGCAGCCAGGCACAGTATCATGCACCTATAGTTTCACCTATCTGAGAGGTTGAGGCAGGAGGATCACTTGAGCCCAAGAGTTAAAATCTAGCCTGGGGGCACAATAATCAGACCCCACCTCAATTATTTTATTTTATTTTTTTGATTTTTCGAGGTAGAGTCTCACTCTAGCCCAGGCTGACCTGGAACTTACTATGTAGTCTCAGGGTGGCCTCAAACTCATGGTGACCCTCCTACCTCTGCTTCCTGAGTGCTGGGATTAAAGGCGTGTGTCACCACGCCCAGCTTTCAATTATTTTAAAAAGGAAGAAAATAAATATTGGCAGGTGTGTGTGTGTGTGTGTGTGTGTGTGTGTGTGTGTGTATGTGTGTGTATATGTGTGACCACATGTGTGCACATTTTGAGTATGGTCACAGGCATGTGAGTATATGTGCAAGTTGAAGCCAAAGGACATTTTCAGATGTCATTCCTTAGGCATTGTCCAACTCTTTTGAGACTGGTCATTCATTGCCTTGGAATTCTATAAGTAGGGTACACTAGCTGGTCAGCAAGCCCCAGGGACCTGCCAGTCTCTACCTCCCCAGAGCTGGAAGTACAAGTATAGATCACTACACTTGACCTATTTACTTGGGACCTTAAGATCAAATTCAGATTTTCATGTTACCAAAGAGCTACCTTACCAGCCCTTGAAAGCAGTTTTTTTTTTTAATGTTGGGATGGAGAGGACATGTGATAGAAATACTCAAAGCCAACTATTGACAGTATAAAAATAAATAAATTATATATAAGGGCCTGGAGAAATAGCTCAGTGGCTACAGGCTCTTGTTGCAAAGCCTGATGGCCTATGTTCAGTCCCTCAGTACTCACATAAATCTATATGCACAAAATGGTGCATGCATCTGGTGTTGGTTTGCAGTAGCAGGAGGCCTGAGTGCATCCGCCTGCTTCCTGCAGGTTTGTTACTTGCTTGCTGCCTGGCTGCACTTTCCTATAGTGCTGGCTGGTAGTGGTTTCTCTCTCTGTTTGAATCCATGAAAGGGGGCCAGCCTCTTTTGCTATTATGGAACTTATCCTGGATCTGTAAGCTTCAAATAAGACCTTTCCTCCTATAAAGTGTGTCTGGCTTGGATGTTCATTACAGCAACGTGAAGCTGACTACAACAAAGAGTTAACTTGCTGGCTAGCTAATCTAGGTTCAGTGTGAGACTATGTCTCAAAAAAAAAATAAGGTAAAGAGCATCTGAGGAAGAAACTCAGTATCGTCACCTGACCTCCCCACAATGTACCCACACAACATGAATATACATGAACACATACACACCACACAAACATTCAAATCAAATAAAAGATTATTAAGGGCATGCAATGCTTCTTACTATCAGAAAAAAAGTACCCACAAAACTCTTTCAGTTTTGAAGGAAAATGATAAAAATTGAAAAATAGAACTTAAAATAGATATGAAGGCAAAATAGGAAATTATTTCTATGCACTAATGTTGCTTTCAGGTATTTACATATATTAACACACTTCATCCTCACAGTGACATGAGATAGATATACTTAGTATTCATATTTTATGGATGAGGTAAACACAGTTCAGAGGAAGCTCAATAACTTTTTCAAAAGACAGGCCTGTAACCCAAACACGTTCTAAGCTCTTAAGCACCAGGCCAACCTACCCTTCACTAGAAAGAAAGTCAAATATAAATAACCTGAGAACTAATATTTGCTAAGCACTTTCCAGTCACCAGAGCAGAATCAAAAATGTATTGAAATGTGGGATTCAAACCCACATATTCCTGATTTCGAGGTCCTTGATTTTTAAACTTCTGTTCTGCCAACCAATTTCTGAATTGTTCATCACAATTCTCTTGTTTTTGTAATGACCTAGGGCTCATTTTGAAAGCTAGAAGTGGCTAGAAATCTTTGATAGCAGCCCATAGAGACCATTACTTATAAAAAGCTGTTGAGATCATTTCAGGGAAACTGATCATCCACTCAAAATCTAAGTGCCGAGAATCTTTCCATGTCTTCCTTACAAGTCTACATATGTTGCCTAATGAACTAATGCATCCAATAAATTCCTATTATTTGTGAGTTCTCACATTTGAAAGTACCATTTTAAGATAGCATACATAAAACCACAATAAATTCTGACTAAAGTAATCATTAACTTCATGAATACTGGGATCAGGTCTTTCTTCATCATGGTTGGATCTCCTGGTATAGAACACAGCATTGACACTGATCATTTCGACCTATTATCCCAATTCAGCCACTTAAAAATGTTTTATTGAACACCTACTATATGTGCCATGCATTATGATAATGAAGTGATATTGCAGAAAACAAAAGAAATTCCCCAATCTTACAAAAATTGTGTTATTGTATGCCCAGGAAGGTTATGGGGTTCTGATGAAAAATGATGAATGAATAAAAACTACATTTAGAATGTCAGGTGGTATGAGGTTATACAGACAAAAGTAGAGCAGGGTATGAGTAATTTGAACAATGGGATGGGAGAAGTATGGTTTTTTATGTCACTCAGGCAACATTTGCTGATGAGGTGACATTGAGCAGAAACAAAAAGACAGATTAAAGAATAGGGTTTGTTATCTAGGGGAAAGTCATTCTTGGCAGAGACGAAATCCGTAGAGACAGGAGCATGACTGATGTATTGCTATCCAACACGGAGACAGCCTAGATACAGCAGAATTAACCAGGAAGAGAGGAAAAAAAGGATTAAAGAAGATTAAATAACATGGGACACTGTTCAACCTTAAAAGCCTGTAGTGGTTTATTCTGAAAATAAACAAAGGAAGTCACTACAGAATTGTTAAGATGAATAACATAATCTTACCTATGTCTAAAAGAACAATCAGAAGTCAATTGTGTGGCACAGGCTTAAAATCCCAGAACTTGGGAGGCAGAGGCAGGAAAATCTGGATTTCAAGGTCATCCTCAGCTACAAAAGAAATGAGAGGCCATCTTGAGCTACAAAAGACCCTGAGTCAATAAATAAATAAAGTTAAAGGAAACATAAATAAAAATATTAATCTGATGCTATGTGAAAAATATATTAAAGAGAAGCCAAGGTAGAACAAAAGACCTACTGGGGGCTGTCGTAATAATATCAGTAAGAGATACGACTACACTTAGGTTGGTAGAAGTGGGGTTGGTAAGATGTGATCAGATTCTGAAAATAGTCTGAAGATAGAATTGTTAAAATATGCTAATAGTTATGGAATTGGGTGTGAGAAAAAGTGACAAATTAAGGATGACTGGGGTTTTTCAGATGCTCTAGTAGAATGGAGCTGACACTCTGAAATGAGGAAAAATTTAGAAGGATCATATTGGGGTTCAACAAGGAAAATGGTTTGTGGAAAGTTTGACATGCCTATTATACAGCAAAATGAGGGGACAGTGTTAAATAAACAATGGAATATACAACTTTGGCATATAGACATGCACACACTTGCACATAAATGTGAATATTCATGTGCACATACAGAAAAGGGGTATGTTATGGTTTGAATATAGTCTATGTCCTCCAAAAGTTTATTAAAAGCTTGTTCTTGGTCTGGAGATATTGCTTAGTGGTTAAGGCCTAGCTTGCAACGCCTACAGACCCAGGTTCGATTCCCCAGTACCTACCTAAGTCAGATGCACAAGGTGGTGCATGCGTCTGGATTTCGTTTGCAGTGGCTAGAGGCCCTGGCAAGTGCCCATTCTCTTTCTCACTCTATTTGCTTCTTTTTCTCTCTTTCAAATAAATAAATAAATAAAACTTTAAAAAAAATCTTGAGGCTTTTGAGATGGCTTAGCGGTTAAGTGCTTGCCTATGAAGCCTAAGGACCCCAGTTTGAGGCTCAATTCCCCAGGACCCACGTTAGCCAGATGCACAAGGGGACGCAGGCATCTGAAATTCATTTGCAATGGCTGGAAGCCCTGGCACGCCCATTCCCTCTCTATCTGTATCTTTCTCTCCCTCTCTCTCTGTCACTTTCAAATAAATAAATAAAAATGAACAAAAAAATATTTAAAAAAACATCTGGGTCTTCAGTGTGGTTGTAGGTGCTGAGATGGAGCTTAGGGCTGGAAAGATAGTTAGCTCAGTCAGAAAAGTGCTTGTCTGGCAAGCATGAGGAACTAAGTTTGGTCCCCAGAATCCACATAAAAAATCCTGAATATAGTGGCTGGGGAGATGGGTCAGCTCTTAAAAGGAACGTGCCTGTGGAGATTTCCTGCCCACTTCAATTTCCAGCTACCCATGTAAAACCTGATACATATCCATCTGTGATTCCAACTTGCCTATAACAATGGGAGACAGAGTCAGGACAATATGAAACTCATAGGCCAGCTAGCCTGGCAAATTGTTTGCAGCAGTAAATAATCCTGTTTCAGGGAAGATGGAGCACAGACATCTTCAAGTTGCCCTCTGGCTTCCACATGCATGCTTTGACACACACACACACACCCACACACATGAGCACACAAACACACACACAAATCAATAAATGAATAAATGATAATTTTTTTAAAAAATCCACCATGGTGGCATGTACCTGCAACCCCAGCACTGGGGAGGGAGAGACCAGTGGATCCCTGGGGCTCACTGGCCAGCCAGTCTAACCTAATTGGTGAGCTCCAGGCCAGTGAGAGACTTTGTCTCTAAAAGAAGTGAATGGTGTACCTGAGGAATGGCACTTGAAGTTATCCTATGACCTCCACATCCAGGTGTAAGCATGTGCACATGCAGCCACAAACACACATGTATTCACATACATCCAAACATGCAAATACACATGAAAAAAGGAGCCTGATTCTAAAATCTCTCTGTCTTCCTGTTTCATTTGTGTGATCTTTTTTACACATTCACCCACCATTGGCCCTCACCAGAGCCAAGCAGAACTGAACTGAATTCTAAAGGATTACTTAAAGAAAGGAAGAAAGAGGGAAAACACCAGCATAGAGACCAGCATATAGATGAGACTCTGATTTGAGGCTAAAGCTAGGCAGGACCCACTTCATAGGCTCACTATTTCACACTTTATCATAAAGGTTACAAAGACCTATTAGAAAATAAGATATGGAAGTAGCATTGTCAGATTTGTTTTAGAACTTCAGTAGTGCAGATGATAGAGACTTAAAATTAGGCAAAACTAAAGAAGGAGCTGTTTGAAAACTGTAACCTTGATGGGAAACAAGAGGATCCAAACAAACACAATTGCAGCAGTAACAGATAGGGCAGAAAAGATGGAAGGAATGTCAGAAGACAATTTTCTGTGGCTCAATTAGAAGCAGAACATGACAGACATTTTGATGGTTTCAATGTACTGACTTGGGTGACTGTATAAGTAGCTGCACATTAAGTAGTGCAGACTAAATAGGAGAAGAGATGGATTTGTAAAATACAAATATAGTTGAGGCTGTAAGGTATCTAGGAACAGATATCCAATGGGATGTGTGGATCTGGAGTAAGCTAAATATTTCTGTTACCATATGTTAAGATTTGGGGGGTCTGGAATCAGACAAATCTGGGTTTCAATCTTGATTGTCCCACTTACTGTCTGTCTGATCTTGAGCATGTTTTGATAATCTTTGAGTCTCCATTTGTGTGTGTGTAGGATGGGACTATCAACAATAACAACATCGTAATGTGACTGTGAGATTGCATGAGACAACACGTCTGAAGCACTAGGAACAACATACATATAAGAAACATCTAATAAATATTAATTCTGTGTACTTCCATATCCTCTAGCCTTGGGACATCATGCTCACATATGGGTAAACCAGGAGATGAATGCAATTCAAGTTTTCAAACTACCAAAAGCATAAGCTGGGCATAGTGGCACACGCCTTTAATCCCAGCACTTGGGAGGCAGAGGTAGGAGGATCACTGTGAGTTTGAGGCCACCCTGAGATTACATAGTAAATTCCAGGTCAGCCTGAGCTAGAGTGAAACCCTATCTCGAATCCCCAAAAGACAAAAAAATAGAAAATTTTAAGATCTTTGAAATTCATATATGTGGCTTGAATCATGTGTCCACATAGAATTAAGAAAAGCGGGCTGGAGAGATGGCTTAGCGGTTAAACGCTTGCCTGTGAAGCCTAAGGACCCCGGTTCGAGGCTCGGTTCCCCAGGTCCCATGTTAGCCAGATGCACAAGGGGGCGCACGCATCTGGAGTTCGTTTGCAGAGGCTGGAAGCCCTGGCACACCCATTCTCTCTCTCTTCCTCTATCTGCCTTTCTCTCTGTGTCTGTCGCTCTCAAATAAATAAAAAAAAATTTTTTAAAAATATTTTAAAAAAAGAATTAAGAAAAGCCCAACTGGGAGAAAATGAAATGTAAAATTAAAAAAAATAAAAACAGAGAATGAAGACAATGATGATAATACATTTTTCACGGAGGTAATAGCAATATGATAAATACTGGCAGAATGAATGATTCTGTTGTCAAGACCAACTATACACATATAAATAAAAATGATCAGCATATTTTAGTTTGTTTTCTTTTTAAACTAACATTAGGGCCTGAAGTAATAGCTTGGTCAGTAAAGGGCTTGCCTTGCAAACATAAGGACCTGAGTCCAACCCCAGAATCCACATAAAAATGTCAGGCATGGTGGCATGCATTTGTAATTCTCACACTAGGGTGGCAGAGAAAGGAGGTTCATTCGTGATCACTGGCCAGCCACTCTGGACGAACACACAAGATCCCAGTCAATAAGAGAACTTGTCTTAAAGGAAAAGAAGGCGATTTTCCTGAAGCACAATACCTGTAGTTGTCTCTTGACCTCTCTATAAGCACACACATACATGTGCACCCACATGAACATACAAACACACACATAAAAAATTAAAACTTAGCCGGAGGTGGTGGCACATGCCTTTAAACCCAGCACTCAGGAGGCAGAGGTAGGAGGATTGCTGTGAGTTTGAGGCCACCCTGAGACTACATAGTTAATTCCAGGTCAGCCTGGACCAGAGTGAGACCCTACCTTGAAAAAAAATTAAAACTTAACTCATGTATATTTGCTCTCTACATTCTATACTTCTATTACATCTACATCATTTATTCAATTAACACCTACATATGGAAGCATCACCATCAGAAGATCAAGTCTCATTATTATTTTGAAAATATGGGGCTAGGAGTCTAACAGTCAGTAAAGTGTTTGCAGCACAAGTATGAAGATGCAAATTTGACTCTGCAGCATCCAAATGAAACTGGATGTAATAGCTCATGTTTGTAATCTCAGCCTATCTCAAACAAAGTGGAAGATGAGGATCAACACTGCACATTGTCCTCAGACCTTCACACATATACCATGGCATCCACATACTAGTGCACGCACACATACACACGCACGCATGCACGCACATCAAAAATTGATAAATTCATAAATATAAGAACTAAGCTATTTTTATACCTCTTTTCACATTCCACAGTTTGTTTCAGCTTATTTCTCATGACAGATGTTGAATGGTTGAGAATCCTGGAAGTAAAATAAAAACATTCATTACAAAATGTATTGAAGAAAATATTCAATACATATGCTAAAAATATCTCCAAAATAAACTGCATCTAGTCCATGAAGATCTTTGCTAGAAAATAATATTTGAATGCTATTTAGATCAGATGCCCATAAGTACACTATTTATAAAATAATGATATTCACCATATTTTATGTATCTTCTTTGACACTTTCTTAAAGTTGAGATACATTATGACCATGCTATGATTATTCTGTGTATATCTAACTTCTGATTGAGACAGAAGATAAGGAGATACAGACTTTATAGCCACCATTATTAGTCATTTAGTTTCTCCCAACACAGCCAATGATATGAGCTATATTGCTATGCACATAATCATTCTATCAAAAGCCAAATACAAAACTTTATAATTCTAAATGCAAATTCAGTGTTAAAGTTCAAGCCATTAAAAAATCACAAATTTATGAAACTTTTAATAAGCAAAAGAAACTGTTTTCAAATAAAAACAAAACAAAGAAAAAAATGATGTACCTCTGTATGCAAGAACTATTTGTTTATGACTATATCTAATTATTAATCTTAAGTCAAAGGTAATGGATTATTAACTATCTTTCAGTAACCAGCATTTGTAAATATTCAAGAATTTTATTAGTATAAATACATGGAAGTTTTAATTTTGCTATTTGCTTTTACAAGGAACAAAATGATTTTTTCCCAAATAAAATCTTCAAATACCAACTATCTAAAGAATATGAAAAAGAATTTTAAATTACCTAATGCATAACGAATAAAACATAAGCTGATAACTACAACTGAAAAATCAGCTTCCATCATGGTAGCTTACTCTCTAGAATTGATGCAGTAGCATAGGAGGAAGACAGTGTTACACTATCATTGTAGTTTTGGGCCAGATAGCTACAGTATTAAGGGCATCCTTATTTGTTGTTCTACATGCATATGCTAGGCACAAGTCACTGTAGGTTTGGACCAAACAGTCACAGTTGTTCTACATGCATATGCTAGGCACAAGTCACTGTAGGTTTGGACCAAACAGTCACAGAATTAAGGACATTCTTATTTGTTGTTCTACATGTATACGCTAAAAATTCCCTAAATTCCCAAAGGCAAACTTAAGGCAATGAATTTGTTTAGGAAAAACATAAAAGAGCTTTCTTTAATTTTTTTTTAAATACAGGATCTCATGTATTCCAGACTCCCAAGTGAAGGAATAACAGGCATGTACCACCATGCTCAGTTTACACAAAGCTGGAGATAGAGTCCAGAGCTTTATGCATGTTAGATAAGCACTCTACCAACTGATCTAAATCTCCAGACCCTTCAAAGACAGATTTTTATTTAAAGAACAAATGGCAGTATGTGCCACCCTGGGAGAGACATAGGAATTATTGTTTAGGGAAATTGTTGAAATGACAGTGCTCTTCACTATAATGTACTTGGATTCTTTTCCACACCATATTTGCAAGGGTTTTAATGACTGATTTGTATAATTCATACTGGGTTAGTAAAAGTTCAGATCCATTAATCTACATGTATATAAAGTATATATTATGAACTTGAGAATTCACCTATGTCAAATTTTATAACATACATTGATATATTATGTTTTACCCTGTGCTAAAGTTAAAAATAAACATCTATTTTATGTAACTATCAATTCTATATTATGAACACAGTTGCCAGTACTAATTTTAAGTAAAATACAGTTCAGCTGCATGAACCTGGCCCCTTAATACTTATGGCTTCGGCCAACTCTAGATACCTTGATTTCCGTCCTGCTGCTCTGGTCCTCTGGAAGAGTTTGTCACTGAATGATGCTCTATAACTTAAAGGCCTCCATCTATATTCACATTTCACATATATCAACCAAACCAAAAGATGGGAGGAGGAAGATGTTTTTGGAGAAGACAAGGAAGTCATTAGTAAGAAAGCAGAAAAGAAAGAATGGCTAGGTTTCAAGGGTTAAGAGAATTATCCAAGTACTTATAACAAACTAGATGTTAGCATGATGGTCCTCAAATTGAAATGGTGATATAATCCAAAAAAGTAACAAGAAATAAGTAATCATTTTTACAATTCTTAGCCAAAACTCATTTCCTCAAAACTTAATTTTATTTTCTGTGATCCTTAGTGATATTTTTAATTCTTTAACATTTCACAGTATTTTATTTTGTTATCTAGCTATATCACACAGTACTAGTACATCCTTCTACAACTAAAAAAAAAAGCTCTCAGAACCCACCTAAAAGCAATACTATAATGAATAAAGGGAAAGAGATAACAGAAAAACACTATATTTAGCAGCAATAAACATATGATGGGAATCCACTAAAAGTGACTATTGCAGAAGTTCACATGTATGTTAAACCTTCCTTTAAGATGTTAACCAAACAAAGTTTAAGAAGCTGGCTAAATATCTGTTTATTAAATCATGTAAGAAAATTAGAATAAGATAAGCAGTAGTAGACAATGGCTATGTACATAACTAGGCCTGATGGAAATTTGGAAAATGGGCTCAGTAATTTACAAGGCATTATTTTATTTTTCAAGAGAATGTTTTTATTTATTCTCAAGTCAGTACTAAGAATATTCTTTGGGGGGCTGGAGAGATGGCTTAGCAGTTAAGGCACTAGCCTGCAAAGCCGAAGGACCTCGGTTTGATTCCCCAGGACCCACGTAAGCCAGATGCACAAGTTGGCACACACATCTGCAGTGGCTGGAGGCCCTGGTGTGCCCATTCTCTCTCTCTCTCTAATAAATAAATAAAATATAAAAAGAATATTATTTTTGATCACCAATACCTTAGAAAAGAATATTCTAATTTAAATAAATGTCATATGAATTTGAAGCTTCTCAAAATGCAGATATTTACTGCTTTTGAACAAGTGAAAAAATACTTACTATTCATCCATGTTAAATGTACCCCAAATCCCTCAGATCTTTATTATTTCAAACTATATTTTTAAGACTCTAGGTAAATGAAGGTAATAATTATTGGTGATCCTGGGCAGCATGTGGACCTTTTGCCTGCATTAAAAATGGACTTATCTTGGTTCTACAATCAGTCACAGTGTCTTCCTCATTGGCAACAACATGCATTTGGAGAATGCCTAGCCAAAGAGCCAAATGGATGTTAACCCAGAAAATGATAACTGTGAACTTGGGATCATTAAACTACCTCATTGATTAAATCAGAATTATATAACTCACAACAATTTTAAGGAAATTATACATATCTCAAGGAATTAAGAATCTTATAAAGATAGAAATATATATTTTGTAAATGCAATACATATAAACAAATTCTTACTACTGTGAGCTAAGATGAATATCAACAAATAAGTCAATCATGATTCAGTGCACAGAAATAAAACCTACCTAAATGATATTGAGTGTAGTAATTGCTACTGAGGTGTAATTCAATGAAGAGGACTTTACTAGAATGCATGAGGCCCTGGGTTTGATCACCAACACCACAAAACTAAATAAAATAGTGCCAATTTGAGTATATTCCATTAACTGTCTACACATTTTCATATTTCTCTACTATTTCTTATTGATTTTAGTAGCCATTCTCTTGAAAATACATCTCTATTATTTACCTGAAACTTCATGCTTCATTTGCTCATCTTTTAGTGATTATAAAATTGGCCTGTTCAAATGTTACTACTGGAAATACCTGTTCTTCTGTTCTTGCTTCAATAACTGAGCAGCTATTTTCCTCAAATCAGTTACTTCCTTCAAGTTATCATCGTCTTCTTCTGGAAGTAATGGTTCTTTCTCAAGTCTGAAAAGGTGATATAAATACTGTTATTCAAAAAGTAAGGTCAACAGTGCTTGGTCAACATCTACAAATATGAATTTTTAAATTTAAATACACTGTGGAAGCTCTTGAATTTAAAATATAAAATTAGAAAGAAAAAGTAGTTAAGGAAAACATATCTACATTCTCTATTCAATAAAAAGATGGCATACAATATATTTTAACTAGTGACTAACAAATATTGTAGTATGTGCCAACTGCAAAGCTCCATACGATTTGCTTTTATAAATAAATAAAAACCTATTGTAAGAATGTCTCATTTTAATTGCCTAATGCTTCTATAAGTTTATTCATTTTGATTTTCAAAATATCTATGCAAATAGTTTAAATAAAAGAATTGAAAAAAGTTTCAAATAAGATTTTCAAAAAATGGTCAGAAAGGAAATTTGCTAAAAACTGCTAATCATCTTACCATTTAAAGAAAGCAAATAAAATAAAATTATTATTCACACTCTAATTCGTTCCAAGCATTTCAATGAATAAACTGAAAAAACCATGAATCCTTCTGTCTGTACCTAACCTTATCCTTCTCATTAAATCATATGTGGAAAAAAAAGTAGAAGAAATCAAAAGGGTACATGACAATTGTGGCAAAGGTCTACAGTCCCAGCGACTCTGGAGCCTGGGCAAGAGTATTACAATTTCAAGGCCAGCCTAGGCTCCATAGTGAGCTCAGGATTAGCCTTGGTAACTCTAACTCAAAATATGAAGTAAAAACAGGGCTGTGCTAAGAGCTCAATGATGGACTGCTTATTTAGCATGTACAGGCTCTAACTTTGATGTTCACTGCTGAAAAAGTACAAAACAAAGTAATGTGACTTCTTACTGTGTATCAGAGATGAATGAATAATAACTGCTACGAAAGTTAATGATGAGACCTGGGTGAGAAGGTAAGTGGAGAGTGTGTGCTTATCAAGCATGATGCCTTAGGTTCAATTCCTGGCACTAAAAACCGTGACCGATAAGATCACTTGAAAGAAATACAATGAATAGAAAAAGTATGGAGACTAGAGAAATCTCACTTCATTCCCTAGAAAATAACAGATAGCAGCTACGTGTTTCACCTTCCTCATCTTTAAAAATGAAGTTACTACCTATCCTACAGGATTTTGGTGAAGATTAAATGAGAAAGATGCAAGACTACACAGTGCAGGTCCTAGTATTATTAGGCATTATTATATCCTAGTACTTGGTAGGCAGAAGCAAATATTCCTTTCTTCTCACAGCCATAAAGCAACCTGAAGGGATGTCTGAATAAAATGTGATGGCTCATATTTCGTCATTTCATAAGATGAAGGATAAAGAAAAGATATACATCACTGTTACCTTTGTGGAATATAGATGAAAAAAAACCCTTAAAATTGCTAGAACCAACCTATCAAAATGGAAGATACATAAAATCAAGAGCTTGCTGGGAGTGGTGACGCACAACTTTAACCCCAGCATTTGGGAGGCAGAGGTAGGAAGATCCAGGTGAGCTAGAAGATCTGAGTTCCAGAAATTTGGAACCCTTTGTCTCATCTTCCTTATTGGTAAATGATGTCAATGTCAAATTTTTTAAAAAAAATTATTTTTATTTATTTATTTAGGAGAGAGAAAGAGGCACATAGAGGAAGAACAATGGGGGGAGAGAGAGAAAATGGGTGCATCAAGGCATCTAGCCATTGCAAACTCCAGACACATGTGCCACCCTGAGCATCTGGATTACATGGTCCTGGGGAATTGAACCTAGGTCCTTTGGCTTTGTAGGCAAGCATCTTGACTGCTAAGCCATTTCTCCAGCCCAATGTGATCTTTTGAAAACATATTTTTATTTATTTATTTTCAAGGGGAGAGAGGGAAAGAGGGAGTAGAGAGAAAAAGTATGAGAATGGGAATGCCAGGGCCTTTGGCCACTGCAAACCAACTCCAGATGCATGCACTCCTTTGTGGATTTATGTGAACACCAGGGAATTGAACCCTGGTGCTTGGTTAGGCTTTGCAGACATGTGCCTTATCTGCTTAGCCATCTCTCCAGCCCAATATCATCTTTTGTAAAGGATAGATAAGGAGCTCAAATTAAGCAATATATGTCAATGTACACTCTTGTTAGGTAATTAAAGTATGAGACAACATTATTGTTATACTTTGGGGGAAAAATAGTATGTATCTGACACTAAATTAAATGATTATTATAAAATTGAGTTTATTTAAGGAATTGGGAAGTATAAGGTACTTTCAATTAACTATTTAAAAATAACAGAAAAATGAGCAAAAATTCAACTATTAAGTAAGGAAATATAATAAATAGTTCAGGTATTCAAATGTAGCACTTCATTTGTTGAATTTGTATGTGCTTACCTTTTTTCATTTCCTGATTCTTCGTTTTTCTGAGATTTCTCAGAACATTTTTCTTTTCCCTTATACAAGAGAAAATTGTCATTTTAAATTGTATGGCCAACTTTCATGAGATCAAGAAGAACATGCTACTAATATTTGTTCACAGTTTGATTTACCTTAAGGAAGGAGACAAATGATCCAACATGTGTATCTCCTTGCTCAGGAACTGCTACATCTTCTGTGTTGGGATCAATAAAATCATATACTTCCTGGTCTAAGTATAGATTAATATTTATTTTAAAATATAATAGCAAATGTTCTGAAACTGCAGTGCTTAAGATAAAAGTTGATTTACTCAATATAAAAACTACTTCAGAACAGTATGATTTTTTTTTTTCTTCTGTGTAACCCACTTCAGTGCCTGCGGCTATAGGGAAAAGGCAGAGAATGGTTCAGGGCTATAGTTTGCTTTGACGTGGGACACTATGAAAGGCCCAGGAGGACGGGCCTGCCATAAATCCAAACCCACGCCTCAAAACAGTATAATTTTAGAGCCCATTTTTATTATGAGCCATGTACATGAAATAAAAATAGCCAGACACCACTTAAATTACCTTTCTGAGAATCAGGCTTGTTTCCTATTGTGTGGCTATCATTTCTTGACATTTGCTCTCTGTTTGATTCTGAGACTTGAGAGTGAAGGCTGATTGTGTCATCATCTGATGGCTAAAAGGAACAAACAACAAACACACCAGACACTTGGAACATGTAATAAAGATTACTGTGAAAAAATATGTATCTACATCAGACATTCCACAATGATTGATTGGCTAATGTGAACTTCAGTAATTGTGAAGAGTTGCAGATTGCAGGTCCATAGCCAAATTACCTTGGCCTAGCTTAAGCCCCTTACATAGCTATTTGTTGCATACCTCTGTGTGTAACCTAATATCCTTGTGACTTTTAAGTAAAAACTTTTAGAATGTGCAAATATACCTCCCAGCTTCTGCAAACTCAAAAGCTAAGAATGTCATCAGATAGTATCTGAGGCCTAAATCAGAGATTTGCGGTGACCAACCCACCTGATGTGTTCACCAATATATTTTAAAAGTATTTTGATTTATGACTTTCTTTGTTCTGTTACTATAAAAACTTCATGACATGTTACCATGTTGGAACATAGAAATTGGGGTAACTTAAGTCTGTGCTCCCACAGCATGGTCCAATTATAGTTGTTTGGCTCCAGAATAAACTCTTGTTTTCTTTGAGGCAAGAGCTGGGTCTTTAATTAAAATACTATAATGATAACTCAAACATAAAATTATAAAAAATTAAAATTTAAAAACATGAATTATTAATCTTCTGTTTTGTTTCTCAGTTTTCAAACAAAAAAATGTTAAGGATGAATGCTCTGCTTATAAAACTCAGTAGGTACATATTTTTTGGAGTCAGAAAAAATTATTTTTAAAAAATGGTCATAGTTGCATACAAAGTAAAAATTCCAATGTGTGCAAGTATATCTATTTCAAAGCCCTATTAATCTGTAAAATAAAATAGATCAGCAAAAGAAAAGACTCACTTCTGTTGTAGATAACCGTTTCTCTCCATTATCACTTCCAATCCCAGAGTCAGGGCCATGATTTTTATTTGGATAAAAATCTTCCATACTATGGATAAAAAACTAAAGGCTGTTAGAATTTTGTTCTTAAATTTATAATGTGTACTTGACCTAAGATTTACCTAGAAATACAAAATATATATTTTTAATGTCTAACATTCTTAAGGAGGAAAATATGAGAAATCTTCTGATAAATTCAAACATTTTATTTGAGTCATTCTTTTGCTCTGTAGCATAATGTCAACTGGTACCAATATTGCTACTTTTGAGAGATTCAGAAAAACAGACTGCTCTGCTAGAAAATCATTGTGATAAAAGACCTATTTTTTAACTTTTTATTGACAGCTTCCATAATTATAGACAATAAACCATGATAATTCCCTTCCCAACCTCACTTTCCCCCTCTCAAATCCACCCTCCATCATATTCCCCCCTCTCAATTAGTCTCTCTTTTCTGTTGATGTCATCATCTTGTCCTCCTATTATGAAGGTCTTGTGTAGGTAGTGTCAGGCACTGTGAGGTCATGGATATCCAGGCCATTTTATGTCTGGAAGATTCAGAGATTGAAGGCTTATTTCTTTTTTCTCATTCATTTTTAACAAATATTTTAAACATTATTCAGTTTTGTCTTTATTGGCTCTAAAAGGGTGCTTTATTTAAATAAATAATGCCTGTCTAATAATTTGAAAAGTGAGAACACACACATAGTCTGCAAAGCACTAAATACAGGCTTGTTACGGTGTGAGACTAGAGCTGCCCTTGCAAATTTCTGATTACAAAACATGCCACCCAGGTAGCAAAGAATTTACCACACCCTCTAAAATGACTACTTGCTAAGTACTAAAGTGCTTTAAAGATAATGTCTTATATTTTCCTATGAAAACTCCTCTCAACAGATGGATGGTGTTTTCACATTTTATAAGTAAAAAAACTGAAGTTGGCAAAAAATAGGTTTAATTTACTCAAGGCTATACAGTTTTCAAACAGCACCCTAAATATGGTCCTCAGATTACCTAGCACTAGTTTCTCTTTAGTCTCACTATGCTGCAATTCCTCCACTAAGCAGTCATGCCTAAAATATATATAAAAGACATGGGACTGGAGAGATGGCTTAGTGGTGAAGGCGCTTGCCTGAAAAGCTGAAGGACCACGGTTCAATTCTCCAGTACCCATGTAAGCCAGATGCACAAGGTGGCACGTGCATCTGGAGTTCATTTACAGTGGCTGGAGGCCCTAGTGTGCCCATTCTCTCTCTCTCTCCTATATCCCTGTAAAATATATAAAAATAAATTACTTTTTAAAATATATATAAGACAGGGCTGCAGAGATGGCTTAATGGTTAAGGTGCTTGCTTGCAAAGCCAAAGAACCTAAATTCGATTCCCCAGGACCCCTGTAAGTCAGATGCACAAGGTGGTGTATGCACCTGAAGTTCATTTGCAGTGGCTGTAGGCCCTGGCATGACCATTCTCTATCTGCCCCTCTCTCTATTTCTCTTCCTCTCAACTTAATAAATAAAATATTTTTTAAAAAAATAGACAAACTAAGTTCCTTCCTATCTAATGCTATTTGAGGAGAGAGGTATCAGGATGTCACCATGTTATGCTAGCTACCTGTAACTTCCTGTGATGTACCCCAATCTGGCCTCAAACTTTCCATTCTCCCGCTTCAGCCTCCTGAATGCCAGAGGTACATGCATGCACCACCACACTGACTTGAACTCAGGCATTTTTTTGCTTATTCTTTCTACATAAGATCACACACACACACACACACACACACACACACACACACTCACTCACTCACTCACTCACTCACACTCCACACAGTTGGATTTGTGTAGTTTGGGTCTTAACATAAAACTTCACTTTCACTCCAGGTGTGGGCATGTTGGCAAAAGCCTGAAAAAACAATATTTGGGAGACACAAGCAAGATGATATTCACAAGTTTAAGGCCAGCCTGATCTACCCTGAGAGTTCCAGTACAGACAGAGTTACATAGAAAAACCCTATCTGAAAAACCCAAACGGGAAAATAAAATACTTCACCTTTCCAAAGAAACACTCCCTGACCACACTAGAAACATGATCCTTTGTTTTACAGCATGTGACAGTATTTAAAATTTGCATGTATATAAAAAGGTTCTCACATAAAGCCAGTATAATGAAAAAAAAATCCTTAACCAACAATGCATTTATCACACCTAACATACTGAACATCATACCACAGTGACACAGTCCAGTGTAAAGAATTGATTGTCTAAACGTGTGGCCCAGACACTGTCACCACCCAACAGCATGAGACTCTAACATACTGCAACTCATCATGCCAGGAAAAGATCAAAAGCCAAAGCATTACATTCTGCCCAGTGTTGTCGCTTAAAGATAAGAAGTTGAACTATCACACATCAGGAACCCACTCTCCCACCCCGTGTGTGTGTGTGTGTGTGTGTGTGTGTGTGTGTGTGTGTGTGTGTTTGTATATTCTATGAATTCTATGTGGGGTCTAACAAGTAGGTATTTAGGTAATAAGAGTTCTGCTTTCATAAAGATTAACATCATACTGCAAGAGTGGGTTCATTATCCTGGGAAAAATTTGTTGCAAGAACAAATTTGGCTCCCACATTCTATCACTCACTTTCTCCTACTCATGTAATAGTTTCTATCATACTCTAACACAGCAGTATGTCCCTTACAAAATGTGAATCTCCTGTGGTGGACTACCCATCCTCTACAACTAGGAGCCAAGTAAAGTTTGATTGTTTACAATTGCATAGTTTCGGGCATTCTCTTATAGTACTACAGAATGGATTGAATCCCCATCTCATATATTGTTTTGCTTTGTTTATTTGCTGAGTCCCACATGTAGACTGAGATCTATGAACTCAAGGGCTAATATGTATGGCAGTCAACAATAACCAGCATTTGTCAGTAGGCATCCAACAGATATTTGTATTATAAGTGACTAAAACAGTAAACACCATCACTCAAGTAAGTTCACTTTAAAATGAATACAAAGCAGATGAATCAAAATTAGAATAGATATTAATTTTAATTTCCTTGACATTATTTAATGTAGCTCTACTATTCATATGAAATAAAATACTCTTTAGGAACTAAATTTAGTATTTAGATATTAATTCTACTCAAGTAACAGAAAAAGTCATACACTGTTGTATTTATTATGTTGCCATTACAAGCAATCTGCAAACTTTACTGTACAGTCAGTAACAAAACTTTAAATGTTTTAGACGGAATATAATCATTCTTTCTGTAGTCTCACTCCATTCCAAGATATTTCTCAGAGGGGAGAGAAGAGGAGAAAGAAAGGAGGATGGGTTAGGAGAGGAGGGGAAAGGAAGAGGAGAGGAAATTAAACCGTTGAGGTTGTGGATGTAGCACAGTAGTGAGAAAATCTGCCTAGGTTTGGTACCCGAAACTTAAAAAAGAAAATAAAATAAAAGGTAGAGAGCTACTTCCAAAATGCCTTCCTCTTCTACCAACTTCAGTTCAAATTCAAATTCTACTTGCTATTACAAATGGAGAATACAGTGATCACAAAAGTATATTAACATTTGTTACAGATAAGGAATGAGTCTTTTTCACTCTGTCAAACATTTAAATTGTTAATATTAAAATAATAATTTGAGAAAAAAATCAAAATTTGGCCTAATAGTCCAGAAGATTTTGTTTGCTAATTTGTTTTGTATTTGACACAGGTTCCATGTATCCCAGGCTGGCCTTGAACTCTGGCAAAGAAATTTCTAATCCTTCTATCTCCATCTATATAGTTTTGGGATTATAGGTATGTACCACTTTGCTAGGTGTTCAGAAGTTCATTTTATCATGGTAATATTTAGGTCAGTCAACTACCCACTTTGACTCTGGGTCAATCAGACAAAACACATTCAGTGTGCCCAAGATGATTAAATATATTTTATAATGAGAGACAACAATTGTCATCTAGAGAGACTGTAAGAACATTACCTGTCTGTGAGAGGCTGAGAAGGCATTCTTTTACTCAATGATGGTAGATCCAGGGAATCTGGTTTCTTATCCATTCTACAACATGCTTGGATATTTAAGTACTTAAATATGTGTACTTTACCTTTTAAGCATATCTGTTAAAATAATGAAATAGATTTAGTAATATAATTCCAAATATAAATGACCATAATCAAGTTAATTAAAAATGTTAACAATTTCAAAATATGTTGAGCTCTCAATCTTCATACTTAATTGAATTATTTTTTTTTACTCCAGATGGAAAAACCTGCTAACTCCAAAACAAAGAAAATTCTATTGACATCTCTGTTTTTACCAGGAAAAGTTAATTTTTTACTTCTTTTTTTTTTGTTAAATCTTGAATGTGCAATGAATTTAAAAATATTAAATCGATAGCATGAAAGAAGCTTTTGATAGAAAACAGAAAAGTAAATATGCCATTCACTGAACAGGTGAAAACAGAACAAATTATATATATATAATTCTATACAATAATCTTATCTGGGGCACAATAAAATTTGGTGCAAGTGATGAATGAAGGTTACTGTAAAAGTGTAAAGAGAATGGATTGGTAGAAAGGTTTAACAATAGTATGCTAGCAAAAATAAAATAACTAAAGAAAATGGTTAATTCAACTAAGCCAATGCCCTAAACAATTACTTTCATTGATCATAAAGAAAATGAAAAATAAGGGATGAAAAATTACATGAGAGAAGAGATTGATTAAAACAGATGGAAAATAAAAAGTGAGGAAGCTACGTCAGCTTCATAAAGGTTAGTTATAGGCAAAGCAAATAAATATTTATGCTAAATAAATATTTATAGTGATATTAAACACTTTTCAAATTTTCCAATAAAAACACCTTTTCAGGAATTATCTTACCTCAGATACAAAAACAAAAAAGAAAACATCAAGTATGTACACTAAAAAGTATTTATAAGGCCAGGTATGGTTGCACACACCTTGAATCCCAACACTTGAGAGGCAGAGGTAGGAGGACCGCCCTGACTTCAAGGCCAGCCTGGGACCACATTGTGCATTCCAGGTCAGCCTTGGCTAGAGTAAGACCCTACCTCAAAAAAAGTATTTATAAAAACACATGAAAGGGAAGAATGTTCCTTGGAGAAGTCTAAGATAGTAGGTCTGACTTGACCAATGAAAATTTTCAGTTAAAAGGAAAATGAAAATATTTGAGGTATTGGAATAATTATACTGATTACAAATTAAAACGTGTTATCTAGGGGCTGTGGAGATGACTCAGAGGGTGAAGTGTTTGCCACAGAAGCATGAGGATCTAGTATAGCCAAACTCGTGCTGAGTTCAAGGAGACACCTTGTTCCTAAGAAAATTAAGTGGAGAGTGATGAAGGATGACACCCATCTTTGGCCTCTGGCCTCCACACACATGTACACATACCAAAATAAGTGATAAATAGTATCCTGCTGCCTGTTCAAATAAATATATCTATCAACACAAAATTAGGTGCTTAGAGCTGGGTGTGGTGGCGCACATCTTTGATCCCAGCACTCAGGAAGCAGAGGTAGGAGGATTGCCAGAGCGAGACCCTACCTCGAAAAAACAACAACAACAACAACAAAAAGTAGGTTCTTAGTACTGGAAATGAACTATACGAACAAACTGAGGGAATGAACTATAAGAAAGAAATATGGGGGGGGGGGATGTGAGAATATTTTTATGGACCTTACAAACAACTTTCTGAGATTATTGCTGTGAGAAGTTTTTCTGCTAAGTTCCTGACATGTAGCTATTTCTGAAGTTAATTTTACAACCATAGAATCCACCTGCTTAAAGGAATTCTGCCTTGGTGTATCTTTGGCCTGAACAGCATGAATGACCAATATTAACAAATGTTTAAAGATGCTGACTGATATTAACCGGAAAATAGCAGTACTTGTATTACATGGCAGATTTAAGAATTAAATGATGTAATATATATAAATTATTTCAACAATGTCTGGCCTGTGTTAAGTGCTATATAAATCTTTGCTCTTGGAATTCGTTTGCCATGTAACTCCATAGTATAGTTCTTGCCTAGCGTGAGCAAGGCCCTAGGTTAGAACTCTAGCACAGGTAAAAGAAACTATTACTGCTATGTAACAATTTTTCATTGAATCAAAATCCAGAACTTTCAGTATTATGATAAAGAATATATCTGCAGGCACATAGCCCCACAGAATACTTGAATTGCATTTCTTTGCCCACATAATTTTTCACAAAGTTAATAATAGGCTTGTTTTCTCCCTTGCATAATTTTTATATCCTTATCAGTAATTTGCTCTGTCTTCCTCACAGAACTGTTAAACGTCTCTCCATGTGAACTAACATACCAAGTCAACTATCATTTGCTTACCATTTTTTTTTCAAGGGACAACTCCTGTACTCTAAACTGGATGACTATTCCTTAGTATTATGCATACCAATTAAGCTTCAACATGAGTAATTCTTTACTCCTCCATTTTTATACAGCACACCCCACTAGCTTTCTAAGATACAGTGCTAGGGAGTCAAATTTTCTTACAATTTGCATGTTTGTAACTTTTTTCTGCCTCACACTTGACTGATAGTTTGAACAGAGGTTAGAACTTAGAAGGTTAGAGGGCACCATTCTCACAACTTATTTACAGGGCTGCTGCTAAGAAGTCATTCTGATTCCCACTCCTGTGAATGGTTTTTCACCTTTATAGCTCCAACATCACCTTCCCCCTCCCACTTTCCTAAAACATGCATGACAAATAAAAACTACAAATGTCTAGAATGTCAGGGATGGCTTAAAGTAAAATGTCCCACATAGCATCAAATGTTTGTAATTAAGCTGCATATTTAGTCCTTAGGTGGTGGAGTCTTTGAGAAGTGAGTCATTGGACACTGGGTGTTCAAAGGGAATTAGTATTGTTGCTTCTTCCCTGCCATTGACCCAAGATGTGGCTCTTCAGCTATACACTCAGCCATGCTTTCCCTGCTATGTTGAAACTTCCCCATGAAACTGTATGCTAAAATAAACACTTTCAGGCTGAAGAGATGGCTTAGTGAATAAGGCGCTTGCCTGCAAAGCCTAAGGACCAATATTCGACTCTCCAGGTGCCACAGAAGCCAGATGCACAGTGACACAAGCTCACAATGTCACACATGTGCACAAGGGGATGGACACACACATCTAGAGTTTGTTTGCAGTGGCTGAAGGCCCTATTGTGCTCATTCTTGCTCTTTCTCTTTCTCTCTCTCTCTCCCCCTCTCTTTCTCTCTCTCCCTTTCTCTCTCTCCCTCTGTTTCTCTCTCTCTCTCTCTCTTTCTCTCTCTTTCTCTTTCACTTTCTCTTTCTGTCTCTCTCTCTCTTTCTCTCCCTCTCTCTCTCTCAAATAAATAATTAAATAAATACTTTCCCTCCATCAGCTGCTTTTGTTTGGATTTGTCCCAGCAACAAGATGGGAACTGCTATGATGCATAATATAACATTTACATAAATGTATACATTGTGAAATGATTACAGCAACCAATCTAATTATTATACCTATCACCTCATATAACTAGCTGTGAAAAAATTGGAAGTGGCTTTCTCGGCAAACTTCAAGTAGTTAAGATGCAGTATTTTAAAAAGCACACTTTATTTAGGCTTCTTATCATGCTTAGTCATCCTTCTTTCCTTTTCAACAGGATCTCACTACATAGGTAGACTCAAATTCATGATCCTCCTACCTTACCCTCCTATGTGCTATGATTACAGGACTCCACTACTGCAACCCAAACCTGACCCAATTCATTATTTATATGTTCTATCACAGCTTCTACTTCCTTTGTGCCTGGGATCAATTTGTGCTGTAGTTATACAGATGAACCACCACAACTAACTTCTTATTTTTATAGTAATTACTGAAGAATGGGACTTCAAAAGGGTCCCCTGAATTAGGATCTCTACAGGAAATATCATGCTGGGAATAAAAATGATCTACTACAAGAGCCCTGGCATCAGGAAAAAATATTTCTCCTCAGAATATCTCCAGTTCTGACAACCTACAGACGCACATTTCCTGCTTTGTTTCCATCTTTGCTACATGTTGTAACTCTGCTTTGAGTAATATGATGATAAAAGAATTTCCCAAGGTTGTGCAAAAACTGTAAATAACTTTATGTTTCTAATACACACACACACACACACACACACACACACACACACACCTGCTTTCTCAATGTTGATGAGGATTCAGAACAAAATCTAAGCTTTATGGCCAGGAGTTTAGTACCATATGACCAATATCTCTCCCTATCCTGACCTCCAAGTCCTTAGTAACCATTTTATTCCATTGCTATGAGTACAACTCCAGTTTTTTATCTTTTGTTTTTTTCAACACCACAGATTTAATATTTGTCATTCTGTGTCTTGTATATCTTAAACTTACAATGATATTTTGAATATTCATTTGTTAGGATTTATATGTTTGTGTGTGTGTGTGTATGTATGTATTTGAGAGAAAGAAAGAGGCAGAGAGAGAGAGGGAGAGAGAGAGAATGAGCGTGCCAGGGACTCCAGCCACTGCAAATGAACTCCAGATGCATGCGCTCCTTTGTGCATCTGGCTTACATGGGTCCTGAAGAGTCAAACAGGGATCCTTTGACTTTGCAGGCAAATGCTTTAACTGCTAAACTATCTCTCCAGGCCAGGACTTCTTTTTGATAGGACAGAATAAAACTCCATTCCATCCACACACAGTACAGCACATCTTTATCCATTTATCCTTTGATAGTGATGCTATTGCCATAACTTGGTTATTGTGAATAATGTTGAAGTAAATACAGGCATGTACTTAGCTGCTTAAGATAATTCACTTTCTTGGGATATTGTAATTTATAAGAAATAGTTTATTAGGAAGTTAGGAAGATAGCTCAGTGTGTAAAGGCACTTGTTGCACAAGTATAATGAGCTGTTTGAGTCCCAAGAACTCACATAGAACAGGACACAGTCATATGTACCTATAATCCTACAGTTACTAAGGAGAGAAGGGAGGCAAAGACAGGAATATCTGTCAAAGGTCAAGAAAAAGAGAACTGCCTCAAACAAGTTAAAAGATGGGAACCAACCCCTGAGGTTGTCCTCTGACCTCCACATGCATGCTATAGCTGGATATCACTTCTTGTCAGCAGCTGCTGCCAGAAATGAGCAAATGTAAGCTAAACTCTGGCAAGGGGAAACTGGCTATAACATCTTTTTTTCATTTTTAATATTTTATTTATTTGAAAGAGAGAGAGATTATTTGAAAGAGAGAGAGAGAGAAGCAGATAGAGAAAGAATGGCTATTTTTCAAAATTAATAATGAGTAAGAAATGAAATGGGGGGAGCAGAAAAATTGCTTGGTGGTTAAGGTTCTTACCAGCAAAGCCAAAGCACTAGTTTTGGTTGCCTAGTACCTATGTAAAGCCAGATGCATGAGGTGGGGCAACCATCTGGAGTTAGTTCCAATGGCTAGAAGCCCTGGCTATAACATCTTTAAGCCCACTACCAGAAACACATCTCCTCCAGTTAGGGTCCAACTCCTCAAGAGCCACCAGATGGGCACCAAACATTCCAAACACATGAGTCAACAAGAAAAATCTCATTCAATCCACCACAGACAGTTCTGTAGAACTTTGTGAAAAAGATCACTACTGTCTTCTGTAATAGCTGTGTTGCTTTATATTTACAGTAATGCTGATAAAGAAAAGGAGATTAAAATTGGCTATGCAGGCTGGAGAGATGGCTTAGTGGTTAAGTGCTTGCCTGTGAAGCCTAAGGACCCCAGTTCGAGTCTTGATTCCCCAGGACCCACGTTAGTCAGATGCACAAGGGGGCGCATGCGTCTGGAGTTCATTTGTAGTGGCTGGAGGCCCTGGCATGCCCATTCTCTCTCTCTCTCTCTCTCTCTCTCTGTCTGTCGCTCTCAAATAAATAAATAAATAAATAAATAAATTTTTAAAAATTGGCTATGCAGTATAAGGTAAAAAGGTAATGGAGTTTTGTCCTTGAATCTGTAAGGGAGGGAATCCTGTTTTTCCTTATCCCTTTTTTCCTAAAGGAGTCTTCCTTCCTTAGAAAACTAACATAAAGGTGTGAATAAGATTACAAGGCACCTAAATATACAGTAAGGGATCTGGCTTTTACTAATGCCTTCTTCCTTAAAGGAATCCCCCTTCTCTAGAGACCTAGTTGTTGCAGTCCAGTTCACATTGCTGGTAGAAATCACTCAACCAAGAGCAGCTTCTGGGGAAAAGATATCTATTTTGGCTTACAGGCTTGAAGGGAAGCTCCACGATGGCAGGGGAAAACCATGGCATGAGCAGAGGGTGGACATCACCCCCTGGCCAACATAAGGTGGACAACAGCAACAGGAGAGTGTTCCAAGCACTGGCAAGGGGACACTGGCTATAACACCCATAAGCCCACCCCCAACAAATACAATCCCTCCAGGAGGCATTAATTCTCAATTATCCATCAGCTGGGAGCCTAGCATTCAGAACACCTAAGTTTAGGGGGGACACCTGAATCAAACCACCACACCTAGCATAAAGATATGAACAAAATTACAAGACAACTAAATACTTATTATGGGATTGCCTCCCTGGTTTTCCAAGATCTCTTCTTTCCAAAAGAAAAAAACCTGGCATAGGGCCTGGACTGACCAGATCAATCCCCATCTAGTAAATGCCTATATAAACAAAGTCACCAGACAGACTACCTGCTCAGGACCACTTCTGCTGTAGCGAAGCTCTGTCTTTTCATTTCTTAAGCTGTATAATAAAATCTTTCTAAACTTCACCTCCATGGTCTGTGGATGTCATTACTCAAATTCACAGGACAAGAACCTATTGATTCAGTAGAAGTTTTGTGTAGCCATGAGCTTCAACTCAACTCCGATGTTAAAAGCCCAACTAAGAGCCAAGACAACCCAAATTCCTGTATTATTTCTGTATAAAGGTATCATTCTATATCTTAACCAACATTTATTTTTTGAAATTTAGTAATATCCATAATAAAAGATATGAGTTGATATCTCATTGTGGTTTTATTTCAATTTTTATTAGTGATACTGAACATTTTACCCACAGCTGTTGACCCTTTGTATATTGTTTTAAAGTACCTAGTCAATTCCTTTGCCTATTTTCAAATTAGGGCACTGTTTTCCTATTGAGTTATATCAGTTCCCTTAAACATTTTAAACATTACCCCGTAACAAGTATATAATTTCCAAAAGTTTCTAGATACCTACATGTAAAGGAAACCTTTCAATATGTGATATCTGTCTTTTATGTTAGATATTATTCCTGTAATGTTTAGTAATCCTTGACTATCTGTTCATTTTCAAGAGTGAGGCAATAAAAACACAATTAGAAGCCTTTTTTACATGTGAAGAAATTTAAAGATAGTGTGCTTTTGTTTATTGGGTGATCAAATGTGGACTGGATATCTCAACAAATGATCCTGATAGTATATACATAAGTCTTTTCTCCTGATTCATTCACATTAGCATAGAGATCAGTCAATCTTGGCCAAAACATATAACACAAGCTACAAGCCTACTGGGACCAAAGCAGAGTTATATTGGAGGATCCCAGTATTTAGTATACAAGCATGCACAATGTGATGGTTTAAATCAGATGTCCCCCATAAACTCATGTGTTTTGAATGTCTGCTCTCCAGGTGGTGGCAACTTTGGAGGCAGAGCATTGTTGGCAGAGATGTGTTCTTGGAGCAGGCTTAGGGGTATTATAGCAAGATCTCCCCTGAAATAGTTTAGCTCACTCTCCTGCTGCTGTTTCGCACCTTCTGTTGCCAAAAAGGTGGTTTATAGCCTGGGCTCTACTATCTTTTCCCTACCATCATGTAGTGTTCCCTCAAGACTATAAACCAAAATAAATTCTTTCCTTCTATCAGATGCTTTAATTTGGATGCTTTGTCCCAGCAATGGGAAGGTAGCTACAGCACCCTCCTGCCCATAACGTTTACAGTTCAAGAGCTATCCCCTTTTCTTCTCCCAAGTGCAAGCTGTGATATGCTACAACACCAAAGGGCCCATATGTGTGATTTAGGAATCCCTCCTGCTGTGGTAATGGACTGAGCCCCAGGGCTTGGAGGAGGAATGAGCCCTTCCTCCAGCCACCACCTGTGGCCCTGGGTGGTGAAAGGATTCCATGTCTGACCAAATCATGTAGATTTGCATCACCGGGGTTTAATTCCCCCTCATATCAGGTCCCATAAGTCCTATGCCAAAACCCTCTCATGTAGTATAAGATCCCCTTCCCCTCCCTGACAAGCCCCAAATCCTCTACCCTCCCTTTACTTTGAGCTCCAAAGCCTCTTTCTTTTTACTTTGGATCCCACCATTCTCTGTTCTAACCTAAAATTATAATCTTGAGTGCTCAAAACATTTTGTCTCTGGTCTGCTATTCTCAAACACAACCCTGAAAAACTGCCTCTGCATAACCAATTAAACACAATCAATATTTTTAAAGTTCTTGAACTATTCTTGCTACTTAGTTCAATTTAAAACACCAGAATATAAAAAAAAAAAAACAGCATATTCTTCTTTCTACTGGTCAAATTGATGGAGTCCTTGCTCCCATTGCTGTAGCTGTATTCATTGTTAATCATGTTATTTCTGTTACAAAAGAATGATTTAGCCAGATGACATGGTGCGTACCTGAAATCCCAGCACTCCATAGGTAGAGGCTGAACAACTGCTATAAGTTTAAGGCCAGCCTGGTCTACATAGGGGGTTTCAGGTGAACCAGGACAACATAGTTTAAACAAGAATCCAAAGGCTGATATACTAGATATACTAGACTGATGATTCAAATTCAGATCCCCAGAATCCACATAAAACCAAATGAAGAGCCAAATGTCTCTAGTCCCAGCCTGCTTATGGCCAGAAAGGAGGTGGAGATAGGAGAAATCTGAAGGTTGTAAGCAAGCTAACCTGGAGAATGCAGCAGCGAACAAGAGAAACTGCCTTAAAACAAGGTGGAAAGTGAAGACCAATATCTGAGGTTGTTCTTTGACTTCCAACATGTGCACCATGGGGCACACATGCTCACATTCACACAACAAACATGCACGTACATCACACATCACATTCACACAACAAACATGCACATATTAACAATATAATATTGGTATTAAAGGTAAGCAGAAGGATGGGGCAGAGTGAGGTTCTGCAAAGAGTTTGAGGGACAGAACTTCTTCTAGCCTTACCACATGCATATACATGCCAATGTATTATTCCAACTAGAAGTGACTGGAGCCACAGGTCTGGGATCAGAGGTACTGCAGAGTGACCTGTGGCTCACTGCAGTACTAAAATACACAAGCCCAGGTAGAAATTTAAGATGTTAGTGAGATAGGCAACACATGAAGTTGCATGTAGAGCTATACATACCAGACAGAGCATGTATAAGAAAGTCTGTGCTATGTAAATGACCCCAAAAATCCTGGATATGTGACATAAGAGCCCCTCTTTTTTAGTGTTACTGTTGGACTTCTCAACATTTTCTCTCCTCTAGCCCACTTCCTTTTCCTAATAAGCTGCCCCTGCTTCTGTTACTATCAAAATGCCTCTGTCCAATTCTTGTTATAGGATATAAGAACTTGGAACCCCGTCTGAGGTGTCCATCTAACCCCAAAATCTGTCCATATCAATGGGACGATTTACATGCTTAATTTCCCAAAATGAAGATGGCTCAAAGTTTCATTAGATATCTACTAGCATGACAAAGCCTAAAAACTGATTGTACAAAAAATGTGAATCTATCAAGCTCCCCATGAAATCCAAATTATATACCATCCCATCTGTTAATCAGGGTAAGGATCTCAATTCCCACCCCTGATGATCAGGTTCTTCATCCACCGAAGTTCATAAAACGGACCATAAAAATAACTCAGCTCTTGGGTAACATGTTTGCTTGAGCAACCTCCTGCCCTTTCTAGTAATAAGGCCAAAAACTTTAGATGCTATCAATATTGACAAAGCCAGAAAGCTTATGGACACAATATATGTTTTCCTAAAGATCTTTTATCCACAACAAAAAAAACCCTGTGCTTATTTAGGACAAAGTGATCTGTAATATTAATTCCTTACACTTTCCTTGCTTAGACTAAAAACAATACCCCTCATAAGTCCACCTTACAACTTGGCTCATTAAGAGAAATTATTTAATTCTTAACCTTGTTACAAATTATATTCTTTAAATGTTAGAGAAAAAAATGAGTTAGTTTTATAGCAACTTTTAGGAATATAAGGAAAACCACCAAGTCTCTCTCCCTTACAAGGAGAATGAAGCATGACCCTCCTCTGATGAAACCACACCCACTTGTGTTTGTCTTTCTTTCCCTCTGTGATTCTACTCTGGACAAACCCATCCCTGTTGGATCAGGGGTGATCTCCCTTTTTCTTTCCAGGAGAACCTACAATAGTACTTATCATAAAGTCTCCAACTTTGCTTCAACAGTCAGCTCTTCCTAGAATTCATCCTCACATTATTGCCACAACACTTCAGGTTTTGGCTAGGCACAGGTCTCAGTACCTGAATAACATGTCACAGGACACCTAGGGAACCTCTAGCAACATCATCACAGAAAGAATGCATGGCAATACTTCCCAAAATAGTGAACTTTTGACATGTCAAAATTGCATTTAAATGACAAGAATATGCTGCAATTGATATGTGGCAAAATTTCCAACTAGGATGTGTCTTGTTTCAAGCTGAGACTCCTGATCCTGAGAGCAGTCCAACTTTAAGAGCAGCATTGATTTTCCTAGGGGAATTCTAATCCCAGCCCATACCCCATACCCATTAAAAATCAGTTCTACTATGAATCCCAAGTAGATGCATACCTAAGAGACTTCAGAATCTATCATCTGTAAAATAACATTTGCAATTACAATAATCAATTCACAAGCATAAAAGGTGGCACTAGGTGTGGTGGTTTGATTCAGTTGTTCCCCCATACACTTAGATTTTCTGACTGATTGGTTCCCAGCTGATGGAGATTTGGGAATTAATGCCTCTTGGAGGCAGTGTACTGTTGGGGGCGGGCTTATGGGTATCATAGCCAGTGCTTGACACAATCTCCTGTTACTGTTGTCCACCTGATGTTGGCCAAGAGGTGATGTCCACTCTCTGCTCCTGTCATTGTTTTCCCAGCCATCATGGAGCTTCCCCTTGAGTCTGTAAGCCAAAACAAACCTTTACCCCACAAGCTGCTCTTAGTCAGGTGTTTTCTGCCAGCAGTGCGAACCTGGTTGCAACACTGGGCTTGCTAAATGCTAATCTATAACCTACAGTAAAAGTTTAACAAAGTCACAAAGTCACATTTAACTGGACATGTTGACACACATCTGTAATGTTAGCACTTAACAAATGAAGGCAGGAGTGAGGCAGCATAAAAAGACCCAGAAATTTTGGAGACATGATAAGGGAAAGAATCCTTTCATCCTAGAATCTAGTTGAAGTTTCTCACCAGCAGAGAAGCAAAAATTCCACCACAATTAACCATGGCTTAAGGCCGTCCTCCCTTCCCAGCTAGAAACCTATAATTTTCTAGGAATCTCACCAGAAACTGCATTTAGAGTACAAGACACATTCTAAATTCCTTGTGCAACCTCGTGGCTTCTGGTTTTACATAATCAGATTATAAACCCATGCAAGACACGTCCAAAGCTACCCTGTAATCTCACTTATCAAGAGGAGAGAGAAGAGTGAAAAAGAGGTTTCTTAACCTTTTGAGATGCAACATGAAAGCCACCAAAATAGTTTACATGGCTAAGGCTAAAACGCTTAATTGCTACTCTCCCTTGAAAAGGCCACACCCACACTGGGGCATATCTTACATTCCCTCAGTGACTGTCTTAGAGAAGCCCACATCCTTGCTCTTGGGCGTGTTTTCATTCTCTTTGTGAGTCCCTTTCTTTTTTTATTTATGTGCACATGTGTGTGTGTGTGTCTGTGTGTGTGTGTGTGTGTGTGTGTGTGTGTGCATGCATGTGCGCCTGCACATAGATGGGTCTCTTGTAGCTGGAAGTGAACTCCAGGTGCATGCTTTACGTGGGTGCCAGGGTACTAAACCTGGGCAGCTTGCTTTGTAAGCAAGCAACTATAATTGTTGAACCATCTTCTCAGCCTTCTTAGTATCATTAACAAAGTCTCCAGCTGTGCTTTACAGTGGCTTTTCCTGAAATTACTTTTTCGCACTGAAGCCACAAATACTGGGTTTACCTAAATTGAGGTCCTTAAAAGATTAGAGGACCTCCTTAGACTGCTGAAGGTGACTGTGTGAAACTGTGTCTATGCCCTCTCACCACTGACATTGAGGATCCATCTGAAGCATTGTTACTAAGTTTCCCTAAGTGCTGCACCTGCTCAGCTATTTTCTTGGCTTACACTTCACTTTGGTTTCTCTGTTTTTCCTGACCAGAAATCCAGTGTTTCATGAGTGCCACTGGCACTGAGATAACAGTTCCCCAGATTCATCAAACCCCATTCCTGGGTCAGATGGATCAGTACACAGCTATTCCGGGAACATCAGCATAAGGGCTGATACTTCACCAATGGCAGGAGAATCAGGAGTTCAGGGCCATCTTCATCCATGGTGCCAGCCTGTCTCAAGGAAAAATAAATAAATAAAAACACCAAGCAAACAAAAAGGAGTCACTTCTTAGAAAACCTCCTCTAGATAATAGTACCACAATAGAAAATTTAACTCACTTGATGCTTTTGTTAAAATTTAATAAAGAGATAAAAAGTAAAAATTATGAAAAAGAGAAGTAACAAGTATTTTGTTTATTACAAACCTGTGCTGGTGGTACTTGCAATGGATTGTTATCCAAAATTATAACTTGTAAATGATGCAGCTTTCTATAACAAACTGGAATTTCAGTCACTTTATTACAGGAGAAGTCCAATTTGACTAAGGGAAGATCTCCTAATTCTGTTCAAAGATGAAAAATAATTAAGTTAAATTTTGATTACTCTATTACTCACAAGAGTATAAATGGTGAACATCTTACCATCAGGCAAAACATGAAGATTATTTCTTCTTATATTTAGCTCTCTAAGTGAATGTAATTTTCCTATTTGTTGGGGAAGGACCTGAATCTCATTGCAGCTAATATCCTAAGGGAAATAAAAATAATAAAATTATAACAAACTGGTTAACACAAATATATCCCAATTTAAAAAATAAAATATAGGGTAGAACAGCTAGTGAAAATGACTTCTACTGTTTTGTTTTTTTTTTCCACAAACAGATTATCTGGCAAATTTCTATTGACAATACTTCATGAAGTCAACCTGCTACAACCAACAAAAATTTTCCTATGCAAAAATGTAAGGTTACAACTCAGTGACTACATAAGCCAACCTCTCAAAACTGTCAACTAAAAGAACAACCTTTATCCACTCAAACCACAAAATGATCCAAGTGCTTTTCCAGAGGAGAAAAAATAAAAGACAAAATATAACAAATATCATTCACTGAAATAACCTGTCATTCTACTGCATTTCAGATTATTTGGGAGGGTAAAAGCTTAAAACATCAAAGACTTAGAGTTGTAGAACCAAAGAATGTAACTACACTGGCAGGAATAAATATTCTAGACAATTATGCCCCTCCCTTTAGCTATCAGATTATTGAAATAATAGACCCTAAGGAATTGAAATTTCCCCAGGAATCTCATCCTGAGAGAAACAAAAGATTGAGGCTTAGTGCCAAGCAAAGGAGGAACTTATCTCCCAGGAATAGATTTCTCACAGTTCCGACAACTTGTCAGACCACCATGCAGGACACGCTGGAGCAGCAAAAATGAGTATGGTGAAGACCACACACCTTGACCAGGACTGCTTAGTTATTCCCACCTCTGGCTCTCGATTCAATCCTAAACATCATGTTAGGACTTATAGAGTCACTGGTCCTTTGTTCTTCACAGTTTTATCATATTAAATAAATTTCATTTTAATGGTTTTCCTTATTACTTTGTTTCTTTAATGGAACTACTAAGGACTGATGGCTGAACCTGGATTGTCAGACCAGAGTCCAGGCTTGGACCTAACAAATCTAATAGCAAGACTATGGTCAAGAACAATTTAACTAAATTGCTTTCTCCAAGCTACAGACAATGTGAACAGTTTTGCAAGTGTACACATGCATATGTATATGTGTGTTTTACATCAAAACTCAAAAGCAATTTAAGAAATCAAAATCTGGAACCTCCTAGTAGCAACTGAAAATACATAACTGAGCTAAAGTTAAAGGATGCTGTTTAAATAGCTTTGTTAAAGCACATTTAACTGTGTTCTTTTTCATACATCCACATAAAAAAGAGAAATCTACAACATGATCTAAGATACTAGTTGCTTCAGGTATACTGCACTTGAAATTCATGTAGTCCCTATTCTCCAGTATTCACTGAAAATGATATTAATTTGGAGAGAAAGAAGTGGTATATGTATTCATTTTTTCAGTAGTGAAAAAGCCAGGAATGTCAATTCAAGGATACCAGCACAAGGGGGAAGGAGACCAACACAGAGAAAAATCAACGCCTACCAAACCAGAGAGCCAGAGCCCCAGAGGCCCCCAACACCTCAGCACTGAAGCAGACCAAAAATGAACCCAACATGGCTCAGGGAAATTTTGCGGAAGAGGGGGCAGAAAGAATATCAGAGCCACATGTTGGGTCATGATTTTCAGAGACATTTATCATACCAATAACTGAGGACTAACTCCACAATGCACAACCCATATACCTCAACAAGGAGGGGCCAATGGGAAGGAGGTAGGTCACAGATGAGCCTAATAATGGTACCAAACTGCCTGTACTTGCAGAATAGAAAACTAATTTTAAAAAGTATTAAGACTATGTACATTAGAATCTGATAAAACTATAGATGCCTATAAAATGTGACCTAAATATTTCCCTTGAAAAATATTTATGGTAATTTCATTCATTAACAAATATTTATCAAAGGCTGCTATAGTTACAACATAAAATGTTCCTTATTGCCTCAGGAATGCTAAAAAACCTGCTAATCATTTGAGAAGAAATCGAATCCTAAGAGCTCAGACCTAATAAATGGTCCCTTCATGGATTCATCATACTATGGCAGTACTGAAAGACAATGAAGAGTAGAAAGTGGGGCCTAGATGAGGAAGTAGAGTAGTATGAGTGTGCCCTTGGGGTTAGTTCTTGTGCAGGCACCTTTCTATAATTATCCATTGCTCTCAGTTTCTTGGTGATCATAAGGTAAAGTGATCAGGTCCATCCATGGCCTCACTACAATGATGGACTGGTACCTCTGAAATAGTAGGTTAAAATAAATGCTTCCTTCTGAAAGTTGCTTGTGTCAGGTATTTTGGGTTGACTATGCTAGTAATAGCTGGAAGGGACGGTAAAGATAACATGTGAGCAGTGTTGACAAAGCTGAAAGAGTGGGCCATATCCATATGTAAAACAGGACTATTACAGGCAGCAGGAGCTACAAATGTAAAAGTCCTGAGGGAGAACACGTTACATGTACAAAAGAATAATAAGCAATCTAGGATAAATAGGGAAAAGTGAGCAAGAGGCAAAGTAGGATGGTGGAGGGGAAATGACTGTCACTCAGAGATGTAGTCTAAACCAGAAGCATTTAAATATAGCAATGACACCACCTATATGTGTGCTTTCACAGGATTGTCTTAGATGCTGTGTTCAGAATAGACTATTATTCAAATGATGGACAATAAAAGTTTTAGGGAAATGACTATTAAAACAAATACTACATCTTCATTTTCATCTGATCTCATCAAAGTCATCTTAATTTGAAGGTTTCAATATGGAAAAATGTATAGAGTATTGAGACACAGATCCACTTTATATGAAGAAATAAATACAGGCACAGAAAACCAACAGGTCCTCTACAAAATATTCTTCTTGGGATTAGAGACTACCCATGTTTCCTAGATTTCTAATAACCAAATTCCATAATCTTTTGTTAGCATATACTTGTGGTACAAAAATCACGGAAAAATAATCCAAAGACAGAAAATACCACAAATTCATTATATGACCTATAATTGTCAATTACTTAACATAATGATACATACCTATCTATTATAATTAACTTTCAAGAGTTTAAAGCACCATATTTTTATAATTCTGAGTAAAATAAGTTTAATATTTTAATATTACACTTAAATAAAAATTTTTAAATAAGTATAAAAGTACTAAGAAATTAATTTGTATATAAAGCATTACATGTAATACAATTTAAAATGTAATATCAAAACCTGAATATATAAATAGAAATGAAAATGAAATTGCAAAGGTATAAAATCTTAAGTAATGACATTTATAAAATCTTCTCAATTATTAACTGAGTACAGGTTAAAAAAATAACAATACATTTTAATTAAATTGCTTAGATAACATCCACAATCTCTATTTATTTTAGTATAGTATTATGAGATCCTTATGAAAGTAAATAATTTTCAGGATTGCAAGAGTAAAAAATAACAATATAAAAATATCAGTCTAATAAACATATTTCAGCCAAAGCAAAACCTTGTACACATATGTGAACTTGCATGCTTGCATCAATTTTTGTGTCTGGCTTACATTGGATCTGGAGAGTCAAACTTGGGTCCTTAGTCTTCACAGGCAAGCGCCTTAACCACTAAGCAATTTCTCCAGCCCCATTATATCAATAAATTCTCATTACAAAGTTGTTGATAATTTCCTCAAGAAAACTCTGAACCATTAGAGATAATAAAGTTTGAAGAATACTTCTAAAATACCAAATTTATTTGGAAAACATTACTCAACATAAAGCAGAAAATAAAAGTAAGCAGCATGGTCTATTGTGTAAAATGGATATAAAAAAAAGGAATCCAATTATGATTTTCTCAGGAAGATTAATGCCCTTTATGATCAAAAATGTTAAATTCAAGATCATTGCATCAAATCATTTTATATTTCTGTAATTAGTTGCACATAATTACCTCTTTACAGTAATCTTGCTTACAAAGCATTATAAAATGATATGGCCATATTAGTAAAAGAAAATGTTATTTTATTGGTTCTACTGTTTGAAGGCATTATACTTTTTAGATTTTGCTTGGTTTTTTGTTTGTTTGTTTTTGAAACAGGGTCTAACTATGTAGCTCACCATAGTCTCAAAACACTTAGGGCTGGAGAGGTGGCTTAGCAGTTAAGCACTTGCCTGTGAAGTCTGAGGACCCTGGTTCGAGGCTCATTTCCCCAGGACCCATGTTAGCCAGATGCACAAGAGGGCACACACATCTGGAGTTCATTTACAGTGGCTGGAGGCCCTGGCGCACCCATTCTCTCCCTCCCTCCCTCTCTCTCTTTCTCTCTCTCTCTCTCTCTCCCCACCTCTTTCTCTCTGTCACTCTCAAATAAATAAATAAATAAAGATAAAAATTTAAAAAAAAAAAACTCTTAGGCTTGGTGATCTTACTGGCTTACCTCCAAAGTAGCAGGGACAATAGGCATGCACTACTCCTACACACAGCTGTATTCTGTTTTTAAAAATCTCACTTCTGGGCTGGAGAGATGGCTTAGCGGTTAAGTGCTTGCCTGTGAAGCCTAAGGACCCCGGTTCAAGGCTCAGTTCCCCAGGTCCCACGTTAGCCAGATGCACAAGGGGGCGCACGCGTCTGAAGTTCGTTTGCAGAGGCTGGAAGCCCTGGGGCGCCCATTCTTTCTCTCTCCCTCTATCTGACTTTCTCTCTATGTCTGTCGCTCTCAAATAAATAAATAAATAAATAGTTTTAAAAAAATCTCACTTCTTTAAGGATCTACAGTAGCCTTGTAAAACTTTAAAACTTTAGCTTTTTCCTAAGAATTTCCCTGCCTACAAAATGAATAAGTGAATGCATATTCACCTCAAAAATATTTTTGAAACTTTGCAAAAAGTCGTCTAATTTCTCTAGGACTAAGGAATAATCAAGCTTTTTGTTTCAGTGCAGGGAGCTAAAATCAGACAAAAGTAGTTGTAGTGAATTCATACATTTACCAAGTTAACAGTGAAATTCCACAAAAGAATGAGTAATCTTCCAAAATGTAAAGGCATATATTATACATATTATGTAGAATTAATACAGCTATTTTACTTACCAACTCCATCAAATCTTTTAATTTTCCAATTTCTTCTGGAATGGATACCAGTTTGTTATTACTGACAACCAAAACTTTAAGAGGAAGATCAAATAGGTATTTTGGCAATGTTGATAAAAGATTTCGGCTGAAAAGAATAAGATCTTATGAGGAACATGCCTAAAACTCAATGTTATTTTGAAAAAATACAAATGACTTTGAAAGTAAGTTTTCACTGATAAGTACCATTTAACGAGTGCTTACTTTGTAACATGTATATTCCTTACATCCACTGTCTTATTTATTCTTCACATCGAATCAACAAGATAGCTAGCATTATTTCATTCTTCTGAGTTGGAGAATACAAGAACCTTAACCTCTGGCTATTCAATAGCTCCATGCCTCTAACCACAGATGAGCTCCAAGAATGAATTTAATATCTTTTGTTCAAATTTATGAAAGAATTATATGTTTAAAAGTATTAGTAGGTTTTGGAGGACTGGAGAGAATTCACAGTGGTAAAGCCTAACAACCTGAGTGCAATCCCTAAGTACCCAGTAAAGCCAGATGCACAGAGTGGGACATGCATATGGAGTTCATTTTCAGTAGCTAGAGACCCTGGAACACTCATTGTCTCTCTCTCTCTCTCTCTCTCTCTCTCTCTCTCTCTCTCTCTCTCTCTCTCTTTCTCTCTCTCTCTCTTTCCTATCTCTGTCTCTCCCTGCTTGAAAATAAATGAATAAATATCTTTAAAGTTTTAAAGTATTAGTAGTTTTGTAACAGTTTGCAGTAGAACAGCCAACGAGTGCCTTTAACTCAGCTTAATGCTAATGCTGAGTTTGTATCATGGCTCTTCTGCTTATTGGCCTTGCAATTTTTAATGTTTTACTTAATGGCTCTTTGAAATGTTTTAGACACTATTATGATCCCCATTTTAAGATGAGACTATAATCACAGCAGTTAAGGAGACTAGTCAGTTACATGGCTGGAAAGCAGGAGGGCCAGGATTCAAACCCCATCAATCTGGCCTTTATATCCTTACTCTCAAAGTCCTAAAGTCAAATTTAAGTACTACAAACTGACTGACATAAATGATCACGCTATCAAAATATAGAGAGGCAGTCTGGAGTGGGGCTGGAGAGAAGCCTCAGCTCTCTTGCAAAGCCTGCCAACCTGGATCCAACTCTCCACATCCCACATAAAGCCAGACAGGCAAAGTGGTGCATGTGTCTAGATTTCATACGCAATGGCAGGAGGCCCTGGTATGCATACAAGCAGGCATGTACACACACACAATCATGCATTTTCTTTCTAATAAATAAACACATAAACAAAAATATTCTTTAAAAATAGAGAGGATCTTAATTCATTTACATGATAACAGACACTGACAGAAGTGATTATTCTTGCTATTATTTATTTACTTATTTATTTATTTTGCTTTTTGATTTTTCAAGGTAGGGTTTCATTCCAGCCCAGGCTGACCTGGAATTCACTATGGAGTTTCAGGGTAGCCTTGAACTTGCAGTGATTCTCCTTCTTCTGCCTCCCTGTGCTGGGATTAAAGGTGTGCGCCCCCACGCCCAGCTCATTCTTGCTATCTATCAAAGTGGCATTTACAGATTGGCCCCTAGAATTGTGTGCAAGGTACACAGGAACAAGAACTCAATATTGTTCAAGCAATGGGTTGGAGATACTTAAGACCCTTTACTCCATTTGGACCTCGTGAAGGACATCCTGAAATTTTGGCTTTAATTACATGGCCCAAATAGACTTAGAGAAGAAGAAACAACAATGCCCCATAACTAGAAATCCTGACCAGGCTGCTAGAATGTCAAATATACTGCAGTCCTATCACAATCCTTGTACACTGTCAGAATTAAACAGGTTACATGGGAAAATGCTGTCTGGGTCCCTTGACACTAGAACACACAAGGATCTTTTTGCAACATTTGGCAGAAAATAGGAGTAGCATAAAAGAAAAGAGTTGAAATACCATCTTAAACATTTACCAAGACATTTTTTCAACAAAGTAGAATGATAAATTGGAAAATAAGAGCAAATTCATTATAATTATAACTTAAGCCAAAAAAATCTTTTTTCAAAATTGACTTATTTTCTTCCTTTAACATGCATGATTCTCCAGAATCTAGTCTCTTTAGACTAAATGATTAAGTCATTCATCATTGCTTTTTTACTACATAGTTATGATTAATTAGCTTTATCTATGTATCTATCTATGTTTCTATCTATGTATGTATCTATATATCTATCTCTGTATCTATCTATCTACCTACCTACCTACACACCTATCTATTTATTTATGTTGCTGGGGATTGAACCCAGAGGCACTCTGATGAACCCTAACCCAAACCCTATCAACATGTTTAAAAAGGAAACAAGAAACGTTAGTGGAAAGACACACACACACACACACACACACACACACACACACACACACACAGACAGAGTGCATGCATGTGTTTGTATGTGAGTTACTTGGGATAGAAATCTAAAACTTTTTATTAAGCAACTGCTATACCGCTAAGCTACATCTCCAGCCCAAGTCAACTTTTCAAATTTTCAACTTTTACAAATGAAGACAGGAAAGAATAGAAGTAAATTTCAATAAAACTATTATAAGATACACTATAAATGATGATACAGAAATGTAACTCAGTTGTCAAAAGATTTTTGTCTATAAAAAACAAATGAAACAAAAATAAAGACAAAATTTTTTAAATGTTTCTTTCTTTAAATGCCTCCTAAGTGTGGCAAAGAGTAATACATTATTATTTGTGATCATTAATTGTATTTACTACTTCCTTATAAGGAAACATAGACATGTAGCTTGGCAAAGGATGAGGAGGAAATTATTCCTTCCAACTCAAAAGTAAAAAGGAAAGGAAAGAAAATAATTCTAAAGTTAAGACACAATATATAAATTTCCCTTTAATGTCACTCTGTTGGCAGGACAATGTTCTTATACACATTGAGTGTTCAATCTTTTAGAAGTATAGGGTAAGAGCTGAGAGTGCTATTATTAAAATTACATGTTATACATACAGTGGCCCCTCATCTCTGTGTTCCACTTCAGTGGATTCAACCAATCACAAATGGATAATACTCAGAAAAGTAACACATCTATATTAAAGATGTACAGACATTTTTCTTGTCATTATTAGCTAAACACTGTAGTATAACAGCTATTTACATTGCACTTGCATTGTATTAGGTATGATAAGTAACTTAGAGATAATATGAAACAGGGGAGAATGAATACTGGTTATTTGCAAATACTGCCATTTTACATAAGGTAATTTAACTATGGTGGATTTTAGTATCTGTGAGAAGCACCAATCTCCCCCACACAATAAGGGACAACTCTATGTATGACTTTGTTTAAAAAGCTAAACCCAGTTTCCTCATCTGTAATGCATAGATAATAATGGCACCTATTTTGATTGATCTTGAAAGATTAAATAAGATAATATAGGTAAAACACTTGTAAGCACTGCGTCATACATAGCAAGTGCTCATTAAGTATACAGGGGTGGGGCTAGGGAAATGTTTCAGGGTTGAAAGATACTTCTTTACACATCCCACCCTCCTGGATTCATTTCCCAAGCCACCCATGTAAAGCCTGACAGACATGTATTTGCAATGGAAAGAGACTGGTATGCTACACACACACACACACACACACACACACACACACACACACACACTGCTAAAAAGGATTTTACCATTAAAAAACAAAACAACAAAATTTAGCAGGGCATGGCGGCACACACCTTTAATCCCAGTACTTGGGCGGCAGAGGTAGGAGGATCCCTGTGAGTTCGAGGCCACCCCGAGACTACATAGTGAATTTCAGGTCAGCCTGGGCTAAAGTGAGGCCCTACCTCAAAAGACCAAAAGATAAAAACAAAAAAAAAAATTATTTTAAAGAATATTTTCTTACCTAATGTTAAGGTATGTTAACATCTGTAGGTTTTTAATGGCTTCAGGGATGGTTTTGATGCAATTATGGTATAAGTTTAATGTTTCAAGTGGTGCAAATAGCCAAACATCAGAAGGAATTTCTGTAAAGCGATTTCTGGAAAGATCTGAAAAATAAAAATAGTGTTTATCAAAAATGCAACTATATCTATAGTAATCAGAACTATTTTCACTCCGAATTTAAGCAATGATTGAAAATATTATAAAATATTTTCCACCAATATCTTGAAGGCAAAATAATTTAGCAATATATTCACAGGAAGTATGTTCATTAAGAAAATGCATTCCAAAATCATATTACAAAATATAATTCAAAATCTCTTAAAATCCAAATATGGCATTTATCTTTAAAAATACCAGTTTGAGTGATGTGGACTAGTGGTAGTGTTTGGTTAGCATGCACAAAGCCATGGGTTCCATCTCCTGCATGTTTAAAAAGAAAAACACTGAGCAATCATGATTGATCTTGAAAAGCAAAATTCCAAATGCTGATCCCACGTCCATTTCCATTTCTCCTTCCTTCCTCGCCAAGTTAACACAAAACCACAACACAACTAAATTTCTTACCATGAACCTTTCAACCTACAACTAAGTTTCTATTCTTTCTATCACCCACCAAAGCTATCACCAGTCACCATAAAAATACCATTTCATTCATCTTAAAACAACTTCATCCCTTGGCCTGGAAAATTTTTTTAATTTCATTACCTTCCTTCATTACTTCTTAGTTTCCTTGGCTAGACTTTCCTTTACCTGAATCATGAATGTTGATATTGACAAGAAGTATCACATAAGGTAGCTATTCTTTCCCTCTTAAAACACATACCTTTCTAGATATTTCATCCATTTCCAGGATTAAATTATATTCATATATTGACAAATGACAGCTTAAAATATGTCTAATAGCTTTTTTATTTATCTTCTTTTATTTTATATATTTGAGACAGGGTCTTTCTACATAGTTCAGGCTGCTCTGAATCTCACTATATAGCCAAGGTTAGTTGACCTTCAACTTGGAATCCTTCTTGCCTTCAAACATACACCTCCATGCTTGGCTGAGATAACTATGTTTTATCTTCAGAATTTCCTCTTACTATCTTTAAGAAATCTCAAATTGTACATGTGTAAATCTACATCGAAAATATTTTTATACATAGCTACTTCTTTCATCTTAGACAATGTCATCAATATTTTCTTAGTGAGTTGTTCAAGCCAGAAAGTTGCCATCTATCCTTTATTCCTTCCTATACTAAAATATTGTAAGCTTCCACAAATATACTCAGGAGGCAGAAGTAGGAGGATCGCCATGAGTTTGAGGCAATCCTTAGACTACATAGTGAATTCCAGGTTACTCTGGGCTGGAGTGAAACCTTACCTTGAACAAATAAAAAAGGGTTATTTGATTAATAATTTTTAAAAAGTTATAACATCACATGGTGTGTTAAAAAATACATGGACTTTTTCAACTTTAGCACTATCCATCTTTTAGAGTAACTATTGTGGGTGGTTTGACCCTGGAAGCTGAATGATGGAGCCAATGGATTCTAAGATGCGATTCCCCTAACCCTTGTTGAGAACCAATACATAAATACTTATTAAATTATTTATCTTATTATAGAACTACTCTTTACTTATGCTATCTTGTTATCCTTAATTGGCTTAAAATTTATGAAGAGCATACACCTGTAACACAGAGAACATCAATGGTCTAGCCTTATCATGTGTTGCTGTCCTCACAAAGAAACCAACCTCCTATCAGTAAGGTTCAACTTCCCCTCTGCAAGGAATAAAACCTACTTATTTATCAATATAATAGCTTTGCTATTCAGAATACTAATACATTGTATTAATATAGGTATTGATAAACATGGATTGAGAAAGAAGAGAGGAACAAGAGGAAAATGAAACTGCTTGATTGTTATTATTAGTTAATAAAAATAGTTATTAGCAAAACAAAATATTAAAAACAATTATATAATATGAAAAGTTACATTCTTCCTCCCACCAAAGGATTCTGAATAAGTTAATAAAATGATAGAATTACTAGTAACCAAAACCTGAACTAGAAATAAAATTTTCTTAATATTCTGGCTTACCTCCTGTGTACACCCAACGGGTGAACTGAACAAGTACAAATGAAGGCACTCTTCTTAGTATAAAATATATTTTTGTTCCTTTTACACTTAGGATTTTACTTCTTGTTATTTTAACTTCAATGCCCTGGGAGTTTAAAGTTGCTGCATACAATTACAAAAACCCTAAACACAGTACTATGCTTACTTAATTATTCTGATCACATATAATATTATGCACTCAAAGATAATGCACTTGTTCCAGAGATAAATTATTGCACTGTGAATTAAAGCTATGAAAATAGGGAAGAGAAAATGGGTAAAATTTGAAATATCTTGAAAATCAATAATGACATTGTTTAAGAAATGAGTAGGAGTTGAAATATACTTTTGTTGTTGTGGCTACTGATAAGATATTTGTTTTACTTTTAGAAGGAGTGCAATAATTAAAAGGTTCAACTTTATCTGAAAAAAAGACTCATGGGAGATTGTCAAACACCTTAGAAGTGAGGTATGAGTTGGACAAACAAAATTTGAAGTTGTGGGAATATGGTTAGTACTATAAACTCATATTAGTGGAAAATATTGTCTAACATCAGAGAATTGGCATAGAAAGATCAAGAATGGTATTCATTAATATTTAGCTTTCAGCAGCCTCTGGCTTTCTACTTTGATGAGTTTTGAGTCTCTTCAGTGTCTACCTCCATCTCCCTGGAGGAGGTTCTCAAGGTAACAGTGAGAGCAGCATTCATATTTAATCTATCCCTTCCTCTACAATGTTTCCTTGGTGCTAGCAGTTGTAGTACAGATGACTTATCTTGTGCTATGCAAACAGATTTCTTTTCTTGTCGCACTTATGGGTCTGGATCTCCCAAGTATTTTCTGATCAGGGAAGATTGCAAAAGAGGAGATAGAAAGAGTATGAGAGCCAAAGACTGGGAATGTATACTCTAAGGCATTTCCCCCTACCAAGAGATTGACTGCTGGATGTATGATTTCACAGTGATTATAGATAACCCCACTGAGGAGGGCCCTTAGTGGAATGAGGCCATGGGAGAGGGAACATAAAAGTATAACCTGATGGGAAGATGACCTATATGAAATATGTTAAAGAAATTTTTAAAAAGAATCTTGTGATAAGGACATATCTTGGATCATCTAGGTAGTCCCTAAGTACCATCAAAGGTATTATTTTAAGAAAAAGGCAGAAATCAGTGGCAATTGCCTGTAAACCCTTCATGACAAAGGCTGAGACAGGTGGATCCGAAATTTAAAACATCCAGGACTACATTATAAGACCATGTCTCTACAGATAGAATAAAGAAAAAGGCAGAGAGGAATTACAAAGACACAAAGAGAGAGGCATATACTGCAGTGATTTGGGTATGAGTGTTAGCAGCCACCAGAAACTAGAAAAAGCAAGAAATTGTCCTCCAGAGCTTTTCCGAAACTCTGCTTGTCATCTCATAATAATCACTTCAGACATCTGATCTCTAGAACTATGAAAGACTAAGTTTCTATTTTTAAAACCATTTCATTTATAGTGATTTGTTATATCAAAAAGTAATAAAACAGGAAAAACAATACATTCCAGAACAGTTATTTATCAGAGTCAATGAGAGAATGCCTAAAAAAAACCTTAAACTGAAGCTGAGGAGATGGCTCACCTTGCAAGATGAATAAACCCAGGTTTAAAAAGTCCAAGCATGGTAGATGAGATAAGCAGACCACTACGGAACATAGGCCAGCAAGTCTAGCCCAGTTGTGCATCTGCACATATATCAATATGCATATACAAGCATATACACACATGCATGCAAAAATTATTGAAATTGTTGTGTCTTTTTTTTCTTGTGCAGGAAGAATGATCTTTCTTAGGGACAAGCACTTATATAGCTACTCAACTAATTTTTTATTTTGTTTCATTTATAAGCACAATTCACATCAAGCATTATCGGCAGTAAATCATTAGTAGACAGATTGCTGTGTGCTGTTTCCTGACTTCCTTCAAGACATGACGTATAAAACTGCTGAGATTCTGCAAGAGATGTTACTATGTAATCTGAAATAAACTTATCTAAATTATGTTTCGTATCACTATTGCACCAATTTCTGTATGCACTATTGCAATGACCAAGGTGCCTGGGAGAGGGAGGAGGTGAGTAAGATACAATAGAAATCAGTTTACTGTCTCCCAAGCTGCAGCCTCAGCACTACTGATGGGTTCCAACTGCTGCCCAGGGTGATGCCTGGCCCATTAGCTAGCATTTCTGCTAAAGTATAGAGAATGACTTTCAGAAATTATACTAATGCTACACTAATTATACTAATTACACTTTGAACAAATTCAGAATACAAAAGAGTATTAAGCTTTTATTGGGAGGGTTATACAAATTACCAAACCTTAAACTAAGATAAATGAGTCTTCTTTAGTCTTTTATAATTTAATGATACAGATTACCACAATCTCTCTTAAAAACAAATCCTATTAATACTCTGATAACATTTTTATCTCTGGTTATATTTCTAATAAGGAAATATGTTGTTGGAACATATCACTGTCATTAATAGAGATATAACAGCAGGATTTTTCTGCTTCTCTCTAGTTTTAGACTAGCCTAAGCAATACAGTGAGAAAGCAATAAAGGAATGGACAGTATAGATAAAGAGAGAAGGAGGAAGCAGGGAGTGTGGGAGGGAAGGACAGAGTGAAGCAGGGAGGAAATTTCTGCCTAAAGAGTATAATTTAATGGAAAAAATCAGGTGAAATCAGAACTCAAAATTCCTAACTCTAGCAATCAAAATAGGACTGGTGCAACACTATACTAGATCAGAATTCCATTCATTTTCCATAGATTATCTCTAAATGAAGGTAGCTACTGTTTGTCATGAAACAAGGACAGACTGAATGGCATGCCAAAGATTTTTTTAAAAAATATAGCAATAACTGATAACACCAGGATCCTCAACTCAGATGTGACTTCAAAGCACTTAGTTGTGTGATTTTTCTTCTTTTCCACCATTATAACCCCTGTACCACATTCCAAATATTTTGTCCTGTTCAAACCACAAACCAAGGTCAGAAAAATTACAAATTTTCCAATAGTATACATACCCAAGATTGTTTAATGCAACAGGAAAGAGAACAAAAACATTACTTAAGTCCCAATTTTGGGAACAATAATTAATTGAAGGGCATTATAAAGCCCTCAGCTGTTCCTCATTCACCAATTCAGAGTTGTTTCATCTGAGATAACACACAGCTTTCTTGACCCCTTAAAGAGATTAGCCCTTATTAATGTTTCAGTGTTTTAATCAATATATTAAACAAAAATTGATAAAAAGTAATTAAACCAGTTTCTTCAAAAGTAAGATATTAAGTCTTCGTAAGCACGAAGAACATTGTGGAAGAGGAGGCAGAAAGAACTGTAAGAGCCAATGGGTAGGAAGGGGCGTCCAGAGGAATTGTCCCACCCCAGAGACTGACTGGTACATTCATGATCCCACAGTAATTACTCATACCCCCACTTGAGAAGGACCCGAAATGGGCCTGGGTTGTAAGACAGGGATCTTAAAAGAATAACCTGAGAGTGATGTAACCAATATGCAATGTATTTATGCAGTAAAGTTCTCAATTCATTAAAAAAAAATAAAAACACTGAGACAGGTTGTTTGTAAGATATCCCTTGAAAGAATAGCAGTCTTTTTTTTTTTTTTCAGATTCTTACTTTTACAGAAAAGTTCAACAATTTCTACCTACTAGATATATAGGTTACATATGGAGTCACATTTCACAAAATTTCACTTTTTTAAGTTTTTGTTTTATTTTTATTTATTTATTTGAGAGCGACACACACACACACACACACACAGAGAGAGAGAGAGAGAGAGAGAGAGAGAGAGAGAGAGAGAGAATGGGCACACCAGGGCCTCCAGCCACTGCAAACGAACTCCAGATGGAAGTGCTCCCCTGTGCTTCTGGCTAACATGGGTCCTGGGGAATTGAGCTTCAAACCGGGGTCCTCAGGCTTCACAGGTAAGCGCATAACCACTAAAACATTTCTCCAGCCCCAAAATTTCATTTTTAATAAACATTTGTTTGCTGGATAAAGTAGTATATTATCTTATAGACAAAACCACTGTGTTGAGTTCCTGTCAAGGACTCAGGAGTCTGAGATTTTACTTTCCCTGAAAGACAACATGTTAGCTTAAGACTGTTAAATGACTACTAGCATACGGTACGAGACTCCTGTGTGGAAGACAAAAGAATCTATTACTCACAGCACTGACAGTGGCAGGAATAGGAGGGTATTTGTGACAGTTCCCCTTGCCCATCAAAGCCTACCTGGACAATGTAAATAGGCCCAGAGACTGTAAGCATGAAGGTACATCATATTACTGGAAAGGCGCCTAAGAGGAGGGAACCCACATCTTTAAAAACAATAAACATGCCTGCTCTGTGTGTGAAAGGAAGAATCATTATTTTACTACACAATATGCAGGACTGTACATTTCTGTAGAACTCTGCTCTACAGACACTAGCACTCTTTTCCAAGGATGCAAGCCAATATGACCTTTCCCGTGGAAGGAGTCATTATGTCTATCTTTCAAGGCTCCTCACTGTACAAACATCCATGGAATGATAGTTCACAACACATAGCACTTAATGCCTCACTTGGAAAATGAACAGAAACGTAACACCCATGAAAAACTGTCTCCCAGTAATATCAGCCATGTTCCAGTAACACTTAAAAGTTGCTGCCTATGGGCTGAGTATGTACCTCAATGACAGCGGGCTTGCTTAGAATGTGGGAAGCTATTGGTTCAATCCCCACTACCAGAATATGGGGAATGTGGCCTAACCACAAAAAATATATGAGATAAAACTTAAACATTGTTAAGTGGTTGGTAAGATGGCTGCATGGGTAAAGTGCTTTCTGTGTAAACATGAGAACATGAGTTCAGATCTACAGACGCCATAAAAACTCGGACACCATAGTGTGCAGACCTATAATGCCAGCACTCCTATGATGAGATGGGCATCAGAGATAGGAGAATCCCCTGAAGCTCTTCGGCCAGCTAGGCTGATGTATGTAGCAGTAAACACCAAGGGATCCTGTCTCAAGCAAAGCGGAAGGCAAGCACTGATGCCTGAGGTTGTCCTCCAACCTACACATGCATGCACACACATGCATTCACACACATGAACACACACACAAGATACAAATAAAATCCACAAATAGATAAAAGTAAGTAAGTAAATAAATAAATAATGTAAGTGTCATATCGTCTGTGGTCCTGTAGTCAAATTCTCATCTTCAGTTTTGAAGTATTAGTCTCTTTTGCAGGCAGTATCTTGACGTAATTCTTTATCATTCATTTAACACAATTCCACTAAACAATGGGTGAAGAAGGAGGTGATAAGAAAAATGTTCACATACCAACTATAGGCAATTAATACTAATTCTTGTCCCACTCCAGTACCAAATAATATGTGTTTAGATAGCAATACTTAAGTCTGAGGAACGTCAGAAGAATCACCTCCACTTACAGCCTACTAAAGTTGCAACATATACACAAAGGTCTTGTGATGGAATCATATGTTATGGTGTCATTCTTAGTGTGTACTGTAAAGTTTAGAGAAGTCTTAGAGAATAAAATTGAAGGGTAAATTATCTAACAGATGAACTTAGTTGTTGCCAGAGTGGGAAAGGGTATTTTGGATCTGCCTTTTGATTTTTAAAGTGCAAAGCCTCTCTTTTAGAATATCCCTTTTCATGGATTTTCACATCACCCCGTAGACCATGTGGACAGAATAAATGTATGATTTACAAAAATCATCCTTCTTGGAAGAAATACGAATGGCATATAAGCACCTAAAAAAATGTTCTACGGCACTAGTCATCAGGGAAATGCAGATTAAAACTACATTGAGATTCCATCTCACTCCTGTCAGATTGGCCACCATCATGAAAACAAATGATCATAAATGTTGGCGGGGATGTGGAAAAAAAGGAACCCTTCTGCACTGCTGGTGGGAATGCAATCTGGTCCAGCCATTGTGGAAAACAGTGTGGAGGTTCCTAAAGCAGCTAGAGATTGATCTACCATATGACCCAGCTATAGCACTCCTAGGCATATATCCAAAGGACTCATCTCATTTCCTTAGAAGTACATGCTCAACCATGTTTATTGCTGCTCAATTTATAATAGCTGGGAAATGGAACCAGCCTAGATGTCCCTCAACAGATGAGTGGATAATGAAGATGTGGTACATTTATACAATGGAGTTCTACTCAGCGGTAAAGAAAAATGAAGTTATGAAATTTGCAGAAAAATGGATGGACCTGGAAAGTATTATACTAAGTCAGGTAACCCAGGCCCAGAAAGCCAAGCGCCACATGTTCTCTCTCATATGTGGATCCTAGCTACAGATGACTGGGCTTTTGCGTGAGAATGAAAATACTTAGTAGCAGAGGCCAGTAAGTTGAAAAGGAGACATAAAGGGTGGAGAAAGGAAGGGAGGAGGATACTTAATAGGTTGATATTGTATATATGTAATTACAATGATTGCAATGGGGAGGTAATATGATGGAGAATGGAATTTCAAACGGGAAAGTGTGGGGGTGGGGAGGGAGGGAATTACCATGGGATATATTTTATAATCATGGAAAATGTTAATAAAAAAAAATAAAATAATTAAAAAAAAAACAAAAAACTGTTAGGACTATAACAAAGAAGAAGAAAAGAGGAGGCACCATAGCTGTCTGCCAATGCAAGAATGGAAAGTGTGTTTGAAGTATGAGAGACTCTGATGTTGATACCTGATGGAAAATGGCAGCCCCTTGGCTTTAGCATCCACTTTCAACACATGTGCTCTACAAACACAGGTGAATTCTTGACTCAGTATTCTCTAGAAGAGTGTTGGGCTTTCATTCAGGACAAGATCATAAACAATTTCTAACACTGAAAACTCACTGAAAAAAAAAGATGTCTGAGCCAAAGAATTTCTCAGTTACCTTATGATGAAATAAAATATTGACCACAGTACAGTGGAAAGAAAAGAGTAACACACATATGTACACACATGGAAAAAAAGGAAAACAATGATTTAAAGCTGACAGAAATAACATCAGGTATCTAGATCTCACTGGCACAACAACCAATAAAAGAAGAGTCATTTTCAGCACAGGTACTAAAAGAAGCGAGGGTGCAAACCAAAGCAGATGCTGGAAGCAAGGACAGCTGCAAAGCACAGAGAGGAATGCACTTGGAGTTATGCAACAGTTAAGAGACATGGAAGGACAAGATTTTATAAGAAAGGAGGAGACTAGGTCTAGAGAGATGGTTTAGCAATTAAGATGCTTGCCTGTGAAGCCTAAGAATACATGTTCAAATCTCTAGGTCCCACATAGCCAGACACACAGTAATGCAAGCAAGCAATGTCTCACGAGCACAAGGGGGAGCACACATCTGGAGATCATTTACAATGGCTGAAAGGCCCTGGTGCACCCATTGTCTTTCTCTCCCCAACTTTTTCTCTTTCTCTCTCTTTCAACAAAAAAAGACTATATGTTGAGTTGTCTATAACAAATTCTGCAAACTTTTTCAGGTTTACCAAGAAATAACTGAGTCATAGTAATGGCATCAAACATCAAACTGAGGTTTAACGACAGCACTATAATTCAACCCATATAAAGTTTATACATTATAAATTTTGCATTTAAAATGGCTGAACCTTCACCAGGCCCTTACAGGAAACACCTAAACCACAAGACACTGGAGAGGGTAGGATCAAGTCTAACCTAAATCTTCTACATCTTCCCTCCCTCCCTCTCCCTCTCACTCTCTCTCCTCTCTAACTCTTATATATTAGTTATCTTTTTCCTCATTTTCTTAGTGGTCACTGACCTCTAACTTCAGTACCAGCATGTGGCTGTCATCCACAATGAGCCTATGATCAGAGAAACCTACAAGGTTTCCTGAAAGAATGACAGATTTCTGTCAGAGTACCTGATGACCCACCAAAGGTTAGTGGTAAGACCCTATTGCTGAAGACACCATATGCAGCTGACATGTAAAATGGAACGGCATGGCTGGAAGCCAGGAGAAAGTCCCCAGACAGTCAGCGTGTCTAGTTCCAGAAGGTGCTACATGGGCGAATGGGGGACATAACCAATATCTCTCCAAGCAACTCATGGTCTAACCTACTTAGCAACAAATAACCTGTTGTGATGCCCACACAAGTGCAATAGTGGCACACAGCCATGGTGAGGAACCAACTGCTCTTGATTTGGCTAAATGATCCCCTCAGTGGTACGGGACCCATAGCTGGAGCTGGGAAACAAGTCAGAACCATATCCAAACATGAGCCCACTCTCCAATATCAAGCTACCATCAATCACGGGGCACATGAGGACCTACACCTATTAAACTCTCCATTAAAAAAGTAAGGGTTATCTCATTTGTCCTGGTGCTAACTTACTCTCCGTTGGAGAATCTGCTTCTCTTTTTCAGATAGATGCAGATCCTAAGGAGAGAGCACCCCATCATACCTCAAAAGGGCCCCAGCTGAAACTAAGGAAAATTGGCGAAACAAGCAAGAGTGCTGTTTTCCTGATGAACCGGATACCAGCACAAGGGGGAAGGAGACCAACACAGAGAAAAATCAACTCCTACCAAATCAGAGAGCCAGAGCCTCAGAGGCCCCCAACACCTCATCACTGAAGCAGACCAAAAATGAACCCAACATGGCTCAGGGAAATTTTACAGAAGAGGAGGGCAGAAAGAATGTCAGAGCCACATGTTGGGTCATGATATGCAGAAACATTTATCGTATCAATAACTGTGGGCTAACTCCACAATGCACGACCCATATACCTCAATAAGGAGGGGCCAATGGGGAGGGGATAGGTCACAGATGAGCCTAATAATGGTACCAAACTGCCTGCATTTGCTGAATAGAAAACTAATTAAAAAAAAATAAAAAATAAAATAAATAAAATAGATGCAATGATATTTATTAAGTGGCAGTTAAATTTTTATTTAAAAAAATGATGAAACCTCATCATTTAGCTTCTAAAATAAAATCCAGATAGAAGGAAAAGATTTCCATGAGAAATATTTTAGTGAATAGAAACCTAGTATTAAACTGGGCAAGGATTTTAAAGTTTCAAATAAAGATAGAAATCACCAATGATGGATTTCTAGGTTTAGCTACATGCAGAGAAAAAAAAATCAGTTGTCAAAAAACAATGACTCCAATATGCTAACTAAAATGACACCAAAAAGTAATTGATTAAATCCTAGGTCAATGGCAAAAAAAAAGATACAAAAACAAAAGTTAGGCCAAGTGTGGTGGTGCATTCTTTTAGTCCCAACACCCAGCCGGCTGAGGTAGAAGGATTACCCAAATTCAAGGTCAGCCTTATGCCACCTCTGAGTTACCAGTAATCTGGTGCTAAACTGAGACCCTGACTCAAAAAAGGTGGGTCTGGAGAGATGGCTCAGTGATTAAAGGTATGTGCTTATAAAGCCTGATGACCTGGGTTCAATTCCCCAGCATGCAAGTAAATACATGTACAAAAAGTAGCATATGTGACTGGAGTTCATTTGCAGAGGCAGGAGACCCTGGCACACCCATTCATATTCCCTTTCTCTCTCTCTGTTTCTCTCTTGCACCAAGTAGATATCAATGCCAACACTCATATGAAAATATGTTCAACCTCATGGTACTTAAAATTAATGTCAAGTTTAATATACGATAATTTATCCTTCAGGTTTAGGTATGTTTCCTGTTTTTTTTTCTTTTAGGATTATTATTTTTTTAGTGCTAGGATGGAACACATGGCTTTGTGTATTATAGCCAGCCTGGTCTAATGTAGTTAGTTTAGGACAGCCTGATATACAAAGTAAGACCATGTCTCAAAAGAAAACGAAAGATATTCAGGAGTCTGAAGATTACTTTGAATCAAGTACTTCATCCAACATTTGCAGGTATGCAAACTAAGGTAAATTTTCTGGAAAACAATTTGACAGTATCAATTATCAATCAATATGCTTAAAACTGTCCATGTCCACTGTTTGAAGAATTCAATCTCTACTAATTTCTGAAACCAAACAGAGATAGAATGTGTATGTCATGCACACACACATGCATTTATTTCAGGAATATTTAAAATAATAAAAGGCTGGGTATGTAACTCAGTGAATGACAGAAAGACTGTCTAGCATGTGCAATGTGCTGGGTTAAATCCTCAGCCCTAGAGAAAAAGCAATAAAAATATTAGAAAAAAACTAAATTATCAACAAAAGAGAAAAGGCTGAATAAAATATGGTATACATTACATTGGTGTGTATCATAGCCTTAAAAATCACAATACAGGACTTCCATGTAAGATTGCTACACAGGAGTCACACCAATCCAACCTAGCAAGAGATTTAAGCAAAACCACAGAAAAACACACTGTTCTTCCCAAAAGTGAAGATGTATAGGTTTTTATCGGCCACAGTGGAGAAGCAGGAGAAACTAAGATCTATGAGCTAGGAGGAAACCGGCCAGATTCCCACCAAGGTGCTTGTGGACTCATACCTGATCCACACATATCCATGGCTGGCCAGGTTCACAGCTGCAGGAGCAGAGACCAAACAAGGGGCTTTTCCAAACTGATCAGCCTACTTTCAAAGTCAAGAAACCTGAAGGGCAGACAGCAGAGATTAGCTGAGGAGCTGCTGAAGGGGACACAGGCGGAACCAGCTGAGTAGTTCCAGTACAACTCCAGGCTTCCTGCATTCTGCCATCCACCAACCAACAGAACCGTGACCCTTCAAAGAACACATTCAGCTACCTGCAGCAGGGCATCCAGAACAGATGATCAAAATACCAGATTCACAGCACAACACGGAGGGATCGAGGTGGGCACTCAGTATTGGTGAGATTTGAAGCCACCCCAAAAGGTAATGAGGCAGAGTGACAAAAAAAAATAGGTACATAGGCCTACACTGGAAGTTCTGATCTCTCTCTTTCCATGTCAGGACAGGTTATGGGTTACATAATCTTGGATGGTTTTATCATTCTCAATTAAGCTATATTTGGGGGTTGACTATTCTTGCCTTTGATGTATTCAGATTCATAGGGCCTTTGTCATTTTCTTCTGTTGTTATTGGGGGCAGGGTCTGATTCAGACCCAAGCTGAGCTGAACAGAACAGAAATCTCAACCTCCCCAGCTGACAGGAATAAGGGGGTAGACCAACACACACCCTTAGAGATGTTAGCTTTATAAGGTTATCTGTTTGTTTCAATCCTCACACTTGCATAGTCTGTGCTGGTTTTTATTGAATGTGTATATTTCTCAGTTAAATTTTAGAATTTTCCAGTAAATCACTCTACCCAGCCCACTAGAATTTTTGAATAGCAGGCAAACACAACACCTAGGATTACTTCTGAGGTTGGACTGGAATACAAGAGCTACACTTGGCACTTTAAACTCCTACCTTGAAGGTACATAAAGTTGGATTTCCAATCAAAATGCACTGCAGATAATTAGAAAACCCAAGCATCAAATGAACTCAGGATGCAAAAATCACTACATTATAATACAAGACACACAAAGAATCAAGACAATACAATCCTGCCAAAATTATAAATCCATCAGAATTGGCCCCTAGTAAGATTGTTTTAGATGAAATGCCTGGTAAAGATTTCAAAAATATGATATTTTCTCTATACTCAAAAAATCAAAGAAGAAATGAATGGTATCAAAGAAGAAAACAAAGGAATCAAAGAAAAAAAAGGAATTAAAGAAGAAAACAAACTCCTGAAGGAATTCAATGAGAATACAAGAAACCAGATTAATGAAACAAGGAGGCCATTATAAGATATGAGTTAGGAAATTGAAATTCTGAAGAAAAACCAGGCAGAAATTATAGCTCTGAAAAATACAGTCAGTCAAATAATAAACTCTGTGGAAAGTCTCACCAGTAGAATGGATGAAGAAGAGAACACAGTATCTAAACTATAAGACCAGGTAGCAGATCAAATACAGTCCAACAAAGAGAAAGACAAGCTAACAGGAAAGTATGAATGAGAATTTCAAGATATCCAGGACACTATGAAAAGATCAAACATGAGAATTCAGGGTATAGTAGAAGGAGAATAATTTCAATCCAGAGGCATAGTAGGCATTTTCAACAAAATCATAGAAGAAAAATTTCCCCAAATAGAGAAGAAATGCCAATGCAGATACAGGAAGTTTTCAGAATACCAAACAGACAAAACCTGTAAAGAACCTCTCCTCACCATGTTATTATTAAACTACTAAACATGCAAACCAAAGAAAATATATTGAAAGCAATTAGAGAGAAAAATCAAGTCACCTATAAAGGCAAGCCCATCAGGATAACAGCAGATTACACAACATAAACTTTAAAAGCCAGAAGGGCTTGGAATGATGTATTCCAAGTTCTGAAAGATAAGAGCTGTCAACCAAGATTACTTTATCCCTCAAAGCTATCTACCCGCATTGAAGGAGAAATGAGGACATTCCACAACAAAAACAGGCTAAAGTAATTTAGGACAACTAAGCCAGCTCTACCGAAAATACTCAAAGGAATCCTTCACGCTGAAGAAAAAGCAAAGCACACACATGAGGAAACAGGAAAAAATAAACCATACTCAAATAACAGTTAAAACAAGAGGGTAAAGGGAAACAGGAAGCACTACAAAACAAGAAGAATGGTCAGAATAAACACATAACTTTCAATAATAACACTCAATATCAATGGCCTCAATCCCCCACCCAAAAGGAACAGGCTTGCAGACAGAATTAAAAGGCAGGATCCTGACATTTGTTGTCTCCAGGAAACTCATCTCTCAATAAAAGATAGACACTGCCTTAGGATGAATGGATAGAAAATGGTATTTCAAACAAATGGGCCTAAGAAACAAGCTGGGGCTGCTATGCTAATATTTGATGGGCTAGACTTCAAGCCAACATTAGGGAGGAAATATAAAGAAAGTAACTTTTAAAAAACATTATTTATTTATTCATTCATTCATTCATTTGAGAGAGAGGAAGAGGTGGGGGGTGGAGAGAATGAGTATGCCAGGGCCTCTAGCCAATACAAACAAACTCCACATTCATGCACCCTTTTATGCATCTGGCTTACATAGGTCCTGGAAAATTGAACCAGGATACTTCAGCTTTGCAGGCAAATGCCTTAACTGCTAAGCTATCTCTCTAGCCCAAGACGGTCACCTTATACTGATTAAAGGCACACTCCAACAGGAGGACATTACAATCCTAAAAGTATATGCACCTAACAAGGGAGCTCCCGATTTCTTCAAACACTTTTTTTTTTTTACATTTTATTTATTTATTTATTTGAGAGCGACAGACACAGAGAGAAAGACAGATAGAGGGAGAGAGAGAGAATGGGCGCGCCAGGGCTTCCAGCCTCTGCAAACAGACTCCAGACGCGTGCGCCCCCTTGTGCATCTGGCTAACGTGGGACCTGGGGAACCGAGCCTCAAACCGGGGTCCTTAGGCTTCACAGGCAAGCGCTTAATCGCTAAGCCATCTCTCCAGCCCCAAACACTTTTAGACTTAAGATCACAGATAACACCAAACACAATTTAGTGGGTGACTTCAATACCCCACTGTCATCAATTGACAGGTCATCTTGGCAAAAGATAAACAGAGATACATCTGGATTAAATTATGTTATGGAACAAATGGACCTAACAGATATCTACAAAATATTGCATCCAAATGCTGCAGAATATACATTTATTCAGCAACGCATGGAACATTCTCTAAAATGGACCATATATTAGGACACAAGCAAATCTTACCAAATACAGGAAAACTGAAATAATCCCTTGTACTCTATCTGACTAAATGTGATTAAACTACAAATAAGCAGCAAGAAAAACTCAAAGCATACAGAAAGTCATGGAGACTAAACAGTACACTATTGAATGATGAATGGGTTATTGAATAAATCAAAAAGGAAATCAATCAATTCATAGACTCAAAGGATGATGACAATACAACATACCAAAACCTTTGGGACACAATGAAAGCAGTCCTAAGAGGGAAATTTATGGCTCTAAGTGCCTATATTAAGAAAATAGAGGTGGTGCTGTAATTGTTTGGAGTTTTCTGTGACTGGGTCGCTGTGGACAGAGTCAGGGATGTGCTGCTAGAGAGCAAACAGTTCCTGACAGAGCTGACCAGATTGTTCCTGAAGTGCCAGACGATGGGTAGCATGTTCATCACCCTGAAGAAGTACTATGGCTGCACCAAACCAACCCAAGGAAGGGCTCTCTGGAGGACTTTGAATCTTCAGAGAACAAGTGCCTGGTGAGAAGTAGTGATGGGAAAAAGAAGATCAGTACGGTGGTGAGCTCCAGAGAAGTGAATTAGTTTCAGATGGCACACTCCAATCTTCTAAGAGCCAATATGGATGGGCTGAAGAAGAGGGACAAAAAGAACAAGAACAAGAATACCAAACCATCACAGTGAGTGGCACTGCATTTCCTGCTTTCACAGAACCACAGAATGGCTATTTTCCTTTTAGCCACAAAACTGGGTTTTTGGCCTACCCCCAACCCCCATAACTGTTTTCATATAAGACTGGAGAGAAGTGTTGTGGTATTCATAGGTTGGTTGTGGTAAGAGCCTGCTAATTTTAGATGAGTGTTGCATGGTTGTGTATTCCTGGATTACAACTTAAAGTCCCTACTCATTTTTGTGAAGAGCAGTATATCATTAAACTTGTCTTTCAGGAAAAAAAAAAAGAAAGAAAAATAAGAAATTAGAGTTCCCAAGTAAACAATTTAGTGCTTCCACCTTAAAGCCTTGGAAAAAGAAGAAGACAAACCAAAAATCAGTACACAGGAAAAAGTAATAAAGATTAAGGCAGAAATTAATGAAATAGACATCAAACAAAAAACAATCGAAAGCATCAATGAAACAAACAGTTGGTTCTTTGAAAGGATAAACAAGATTGAAAAACTCTTACCAAATATGACCAGAAGGAAGAGTGAAGAGACAAAAATTAAAATTATGGATGAAACAGGCACCATTACAACAGACACCAAAGAAATGCAGAAAAGTCATAAGGACAAACTTTAATAATATAAATGCCACTAAGTTTAAAAATCTGAAAGAACTGGATGATTTCCTTGATTCATATCACCTACAAAAACTAAATCAAAATGAGATAAACCATTTAAATAGACTTATAATGAGTACAGAGATCCAAGAGTTATAAAAAGTCAACTAACTAAAAAAGTACAGGTCCAGGGCTGGAGAGATGGTTTACCAGTTAAGTGCTTGCTTGTAAAGCCAGATGCACACAGGGGCACATGCGTCTTGAGTTCGTTTGCAATGGCTGGAGGCCCTGGCACTCCCATTCTCTCTCTTTCTTTCTCTATCAGCCTCTTTCTCTCTCTGTCTGTCGCTCTCAAAATAAATAAATAAACAAAAATTTTTTAAAGTCCAGGCCCAGATGGATCCACTGGTGAATTTTACCAGACCTGCACAAAACTAACACCACTGCTTCTCAAACTTTTCCATAAAATAGAAAAGGAAGGAATTCTACCCAACTTCTTCCACGAAGCCAGCAACACCCTGATACCAAAACCAGACAAAGACAGAACCAAAAAAGATAAAAGAAAATTACAGACCAATCTCCCTCAGGAACATAGATGCAAGAACACTCAACAAAACATTGGCAAACAACATACAAGAATATATCAGAAAGATTATTCACCCCGACCAAGTTGGCTTTATCCCAGGGATGCAGGGATGGTTTAACACATGCAAACTGATAAATGTAATAAATTGTATAAATGGACTGAAGGACAAAAATCACATGATCATCTCAATAGAAGCAGAAAAGTCATTCAACAAAATCCAACATCCTTTCATGGTAAAAGTCCTACTGAAACTGGGAATAGAAGAAATATATCTCAACATGATAAAAAACCATTTTTGACAAACCTACAGCCAACATAATAATAAATGGGGAAAAACTTGAAACTTTTCCATTAAATTCAGGAGCAACACAAGAGTATCCACAGTCCCCACTTTTATTTAATATAGTACTTGAAGTCTTAGCTATAGCAATAAGGCAAAAGACACTCATAAAAGTGTTACAACTTAAAAAGTAAGAAATCAAATTATCAATATTTGCAGATGATATGATTTTATACATAAAGGACACTAAAGATTCTACCAGCAAACTGATAGAGGTGATAGACACTTGTAGCAATGTAGCATGATACAAAGTAAACACATAAGAATCATTAGCTTTCCTATATACTAACAAGAAACATGCAGAGGATGAAATCAGTGTATTTCTCCTATTCACAATTGCCTCAAAAAATAAATAAATAAAATACCTTGGAGTAAACATAACCATAGAAGTAAAGGATCTTTACAATGAGAATTTTAAAACACTCAAGACAGAAATTGCAGAAGACACTAGGAAATGGAAAGACATCCCACATTCTTGGATTGGAAGAATCAATAATGATGAAAATGTCAATCTTACCAAAAGCAATCTACACATATAATGCAATCCCCATTAAAGTTCCAATGGCATTCTTCAGAGAAATAGAAAAAAAAATCCTAAAATTCATTTGGAAGCACAAAAATCTCTAGTAACCAAAACAACTCAAGCAACAAAAATAAGACTTGTGGTATCACCATGCCTGATTTTAAGATATATTAAAAAGCCATAGTAACAAGAACAGCATGGTACTGGCACAAAGACAGACACATAGATCAGTGGAACAGATTAAAGTACCCAGATGTTAATCTAGGTAGCTACAACCATCTGATTATGGGCAAAAATGCCAAAAAATATTCACTGGAGAAAAGACAGCCTCTTCAACAAGTGGTGCTGGAAAAACTGGATATTTATACATAGAAGGATGAAAATATATCCTGGTCTTTCTTCATGTACAAGAATTAAGTCCAAATGGATCAGACACCTTAATATCAGACCTGAAACTCTGAAACTACTATAGGAAAAGGTAGGGGAAATGATTCAACATATTGGCATAGGGAAAGATTTTCTGAGTATAACCCAAATTGCTCAGGAAATAAAATCACTAATCAGCCACTGGGGTCTCATTAAATTGCAAAGCTTTTGCACAGCAAAGGACACTATGGATAAAGAAAAGAGACAACCTAGAGAATGAGATAAAGTCTTTGCCAGCTATACATCTGACAGAGGATTAATAGCCAGACTGTACAAAGAACTCAAAAAACAAAACAATAAGAAATAAAAAAAAAACAATTAAAAATGGGATATGGCTGGGTGTGGTGTTGCACACCTTTAATCCCAGCACTTGGAAGGCAAAGGTAAGAGGATCACGGTGAGTTTGGGGCCAACCTGAGACTAAATAGTGAATTCCAGGGCAGCGTGGGCTACAGCATGGCCCTACCTAGAAATAACCAAAAGAAGAAGAAGAAGAAGTAGCAGCAGCAGCAGCTAAATAGTGAGTTCTGAAAGGAAGAAATACAAATGGCATATAAACATCTTAAAAAAGTGTAGACTTGTATGTGAGCTGGAACCAAAAATTAGTAGCAGAGGCCAGTAAGCTAGAAAAGGCTATAAGAGAGTGAGGAGAGGGAAGAACTTTAGAGGATGGTATTGCATATATGTAAGTAGAACAGATTACAGGGAGTGGAATGGCCTAAGTGAAGCCAGGGGAAGAGACTGAGTAAAAGAAGGGTGGGGGGAGTGTTAGTCAAAATTCATGATATTCTGGATAAGACCTATGAAATCCCTTGTTTTCCCACGAGTAACAAATTGTAAGAGTCTATTGCTTAAGACTTCACATGCCTGGGCAGAAAGGTCACTGAGAAATCAAGCTGGAAAAAGCTGCACTGCAGGCAGCTCAATGGAAGACAGAAGTCATCATCAGTGAAAACAGTGGAAACTGAAAGCCTCAAGTTTCATCAGACAGGCTAAATGACCGAATAGGTGCAATAGTGGCACATCTGCTAAGGAGACAACCAACTGCACTCTGATTGGACTGGAGGCCCGCTCTATGGGAGGGAATACATGCCTGGTACTGAAAACCTAATCAACAGCCTATGGCATGAGGAGGTCATGAGCCTTAGAGGTATTAAGTGTGCTCTTGTCTACTAAATTCACATATTATTCTCACCAAACTGCCCCAAAAGCACTACAGTTACTGTTCACATTCATATATTAATGCTACTCTCACTTTTGGCTAGAGAAGTGTCTCTTTTCAGTTGGCAGTGACCACTGGGATGATGCAAAAGACAACATAGTGCTGAGAAGAAGTGAGAGAGGAGTGTCTAGCACTGAAACATCTATATCACACCCTCCAAGGCTCAGGTTCCATTGTGGAAGAGGTTGTGGAAAGAATGTAGGAGCCAAAGGAAGGGTACCACTCTTTACAGTGCAACTGTCCAGACCGAAACTGACCTTGATATCCACGACCTCACAGTGCCTAATAATACCTTCAGAAGACCTTCATAGTAGAAAAAGCCAATGACATCAAAATAAAAAAGTGAATAATGGAGAGAGGGAGGGGATATGATGGAGAGTGGAGTTGTGAAGGGGAGATTGGGGGAGGGGAGGGACTTATCATGGTTTATTGTATAGAAGTCATTAATAAAAATTCACAATATGGTACTGGGGAGACAGTCCTGTGGTTCAAGCACTTATATAAAAGCAAATGCCAGTGCTGGAGAGGCAGAACAAGAGAATCTCCAGGGCTTGATACTAGATACTGTAGCTCAGTTAGTGAGCACTGGGTTTAGTGACATATCCTGTCTTTAAAAAGCAAGTGAGAAACAACTGAAAAGACACCAAATGTCTATCTATGGTTTTCATATACATGTGTACACATATGCACATGTACCCACATTCACATTTATACTCACCTACAAATGCTTGCATATATACCACACAGATATGCACCCATATTTTTTAAAAAGTACACACATACACATATCTCTCTCTGTCTCTCTCACACACAAGTGCATGAGTGCTTTTAAATGATATTGAAGTGTTTTGTGCTATTTTAAATAGTGCTCTTGATAATTTTACATGCTTTACATGAAAGTAGAAATCATGGGCTGGAAAGATGGCTTAGCACTTAAGGCATTTGCCTGCAATGCAAAGGATACTGGTTCAATTCTCCAGGATCCACGTAAGCCACATGCACAAGGGGGCATATGCATCTGGAGTTCGTTTGCAGTGGCTGGAGGCCATGGTGTGCCCATTCTCTCTCTCTCTCTCTCTCTCTCTCTCTCTCTCTCTCTCTCTCTCTCTCTCTTTGCCTCTTTCTCTCTCTCTCAACTAACTAAATAAATAAAACATATATTTTAAAGTAGAAATCATGATGATTACTACCTGGATTGCAATTTTCTCGGGGGAAGTCTATTTCATTGAAATGTGACCATCCTTTGAATTAGAGATCATGTTTTTTTTGTTGTTGTTGTTGTTCTGTTCAGAAAAAAGTTACTGAATAAATTTTGATCATAGAATAATGTTGACTCACAAAGAAAGATTTTATTTTTTGAGAAAACAAATAGTATTAAACATCAAAACACCAGATCGGGAGTTCATTGGATTTATAAAACAGAGAACTGCACCAGGTATAAATTAAAAACTGGTACCTTTGGAAAAGAAAATCAATCACCACTTATGGTGTCATGAATGAATGTACTGGTCTAAGAAGTAGTTCTGTGTTTGTATCATTGTGGAAACACATGGCCATAGTAAATCAGTACAAGGTATAATGGCAGATAGTCCAATTTGAAGACCCACCTCTCACTCTAATGTACTCTCATTCTGCTTTCCAGAATTGAAGTAATCAGCAGACCATTTTTAAAAACGTTTTATTGACAACTTCCATAAGTATAGACAATCAATGATAATTCCTTCCCATCAACTCTATTTTCCCCAGCCCAAATCCACCCTTCACCATTGAACCACTGAACTTCTTCAACTTTCCAATCAGTTTCTCTTTTATTTTGATGTCATTATCTTTTTCCTCCTCTTATGCAGATCTTGTGTAGGTACTGTCAGACACTCTTCAGTCATAAATATCAAGACCATTTTGTATCTGGAAGACAGCATTATTCTTTTGGCCACCTCTTCAACAATGGACCTTGAGCTGTATATGGAATGACAAAGGTGTCTCAGTGCTAAACACTCCTTTGTCACTTCTTCTCAGAACTATGTTACTTTGACCATTTTACAAAGAACATTAATATCAAAGTCTGTAATAGCACAGTGTGTTGGTGCATGGTTTTAATTTCAGACAAGGAATGGTGAAGTAGGAGGATTTTTATGGGTGCAAGGCCAGCCTGGAACTAGAGTGAGTTCCAGATCAGCCTGAGATAAAGTAAAACCCTGCCTCAATTTTTCCCACTCAAGTGGCAATTCCTGCAGGATATTGTAAAATCATTATTGACCTAAAAGATTGCTTTTTCACAATTTTCTTGCACCCTGAGGGTCATCAGCATTTTGTATTTAGTTTGCCTGTGGTAAATTTTAGAGGCCCTATGCCTAGATTCCAATGGAAAGTCTTGCCCCAATGGATGGCCAATAGCCCTATGCTGTATCAAAAATTTGTGGCCCAAGTTATAGATACATTTAGACATAGATGGCCTTCCTTGTATATCATTCATTCTATGGATGACATTCTCCTGGCCTGACCTGATCCCACTGAACTCTTTATTTGCTCTCAAGAGCTTTCTAGGGCCCTTACCGGAGCTGGTCTTCAGATAGCTCCTGATAAAATTCAATTAAAACCCCTTACTTATTCTTAGGCTTTGAACTTTTTCACAACAAAATTCTTTCACAAAAAATTCAACTTAGAACTGATCATCTAAAAACTTTAAATGATTTTCAAAACCTCATAGGACATATCAATCTTAAACTAACTACTGGAGAGATTACACCCTTGTTTGACATCCTCAAAGGAGACCCAGACCCTGCCTCAGGCTACTCATTAATGCCCCCCCCCCACCGCCCTAGAGGCCCTGAAGATAGTAGAGGCCACAATTCTAAGCCAAAGGGTCACTTTTATCTCTTATGAGAAGCCTCTTCTTCTGGTCATCTGTGCCACTGACTTTACACCCACCAGGGTGTTCTGGCAGAAAGGGCCCCTCTTCTGGGTCCATTTACCCACCTCACCACCCAAAGTCCTTACCCCTTACACTTCGTGGGTGGCAGAATTAATAAAAATTGGGCATGAGCAAAGCAGAAAAAATATTTGGTAAAGACCCTGATAAAATCGTTCTACCCTATTCCACTACCCAAATCCAGTGGTTAATACAAAATGATGACAACTGAGCAATATCTTGCACTTCTTTTCAGGGATCCCTTTATAACCACTACCCTGCTGACAAGCTTCTCCAATTTCTGAGAATTCAACCACTTGTTTTTCCTACATTGACCTCTCCCCAACCCCTTCCCCACATCCTCCTAGTGTTCACTGATGGCTCCTCTAATGGAGTGGCAGCCTTCAATGTAGACAATCAAACCACTTCCCTACAATCCCCATTCCACTCTGCTCAACTGCTGGAACTTTTCGCTGTTTTACAGGTTTTTCAACAACTTCCAAATACTTCCTTTAATCTGTATACTGATAGTGCTTATATTGCTCAATCCATCCCCCTGTTAGAAGCTGTGCCATACATAAAACCCACCACAAACGCTACCCCTCTGTTTTTCTCCATCCAGCAATGCATACATTCTAGGCAATACCATTTTTATATAGGCCATATTCATGCTCATTCTGGAGCTCTAGCCACAGGCAATGCCATAACTGACAAAGCCACCCAGTTGGCCTTCCTTGTTAAGCTTGATCCTGTGGCCTAGGCCAAAGCAGCTCACTCTGTACATCACTTCAACACACAAACCTTGTGTCTTCTTTTTAAAATCACTAGGGAACAAGCTTGACAGATAGTCAAGCAATGCACAAACTGTGTCACCCTCCTACCCGTCCCCCACTTGGGCATAAACACTAGAGGTTTAATTCCCAATGAGGTCTGGCAAATGGATGTAACACATGTTCCCTCATTTGGTAATCTTAAGTACCTCCATGTTACTGTGGATACCTTTAGTGGATTCATCTTTGCCAGTCTCCATGCTGGAGAAGCTTCAAAGAATGTCATTGCTCATGTGCTCAGTTGCCTTGGTGTCATGGGAAAGCCCCAGATTATTAAAACTGATAATGCGGCTGGAGAGATGGCTTAGCGGTTAAACGCTTGCCTGTGAAGCCTAAGGACCCTGGTTCGAGGCTCGGTTCCCCAGGTCCCACGTTAGCCAGATGCACAAGGGGGCGCACGCATCTGGAGTTCATTTGCACAGGCTGGAAGCCCTGGCGCGCCCATTCTCTCTCTCTCCCTCAATCTGTCCTTCTCTCTGTGTCTGTCACTCTCAAATAAATAAATAAATAAAAATTAAAAAAAAAACTGATAATGGTCCTGGATATACTGGAAAAAAAATCCAAAATTTCTGTCATCAATTACAAATTAAACATATTACAGGCATACCATACAATCCCCAGGGTCAAGGAATTGTTGAACGAGACCATCAAACTATTAAACATACCCTACAAAAATTAAAAACAGGGGATTTATATCCCATAAAAGGCTCCCCAAGAAACATCCTTCATCATGTCTTGTTTGTCCTAAACTTTTTAACCCTTGATACTCAGGGAAATTCAGCTGCTGATTGCTTTTGGCACACAAACACAAAAAATACCTTCACCAAAGCTATGTGGAAAGATCCTTTGACTCTAAAATGGAAAGGCCCAGACCAGTCCTTATTTGGGGTCACGGATCAGTTTGTATGTTTGATACTCAAAATGATGCTGCAAGATGGCTACCAGAATGTTTAGTCACACAAATCAACAAGCCTATAAGTTCTCAGTTCCTGAGGCAACTCCCTCTTTTCTCTTCTAGGTTTCCAATGCCCAAGATTCAAGATGAAAACAACTGACCCCTGACAACTTCTACTCCTCTGCTCCTTGTTGCCCTTCGTTCCCCTAACTACTGCTCTCATTCTTCAATGGGAATTTCAAGTAAAGGAGGGCGCCATCAAACAGGATTCCACCACCCTTATCAGATCAAGGTGTTGCCACTGAAAACCTACCACCTGCAGTGTCCACTCTCCCTTGATCATACATTCTGTATTCGTTTACTATGCTACTGTCCTCTACACCTCTGCTATCGCTGAGGTCTACCTGTGTTATGGCCAAATAGCTACCCCTCCTTTAGGAACTGCATAGGATCCAGACCTATGCATATCGGCTCACAATGAAGTGAGTGCGATATGGGCACCAACGTGGGTGCGAGGCAAAGCACTGCAGGGGAAGGTCCCTTTTTGACAGCTTCTGGATTCCCTGAGAGAAAAACCTGACTTGCATGGAGGTTGGTACCATAACTGTTATCAGTAAGGCCCTGCCTCCCCTCCCCAAAAGGTACCAAGGGCCAAGATTGTGGGAAAAAGACATCCCACAGGAAGAGTCAGGTCACTACTCCCCCAGTTGGTTAATGCCCACAGCTGCATAGCAGGCCTCCCTCTCTTTTCGTATAAAAGAAGGGAGGAGATTTTGGGAGCTAGAAGCCTAACCTCGGCCATGTTGACAGAACCGCCATATACCAAGTTAACTTTCTATCTCCTCATCTAAATGCTCAGTTACCAGAAATGAAGAAACCGTATGCTTGGGTGATAACTCCCCTCACCCCATGCTGGTCAGTAACTGATAAAGAAACAGAGAGATTAGCCAGTAACTCTGTGATCTTTGGCCTGATTAGGTCCCCTTCCCCCTATAACCTTATATAAACCTACATGTAAGAATAAACTCTCGAGGCCTTGACCAGAAACTTGGCTTGGTCTCCTTCCTTGTGTCTGTTTGCCTCTTACCATTTAGGTTAACTTCCCCTCGGGTCCTTGTTCAACTCCCCACTGGCCGTGTCAGCTGCTCCCACAACAAATAAATAACAATCCCATAGGGAATACTTGAAACCCCACTGAGGAGCATTCCCAATGGAATGAGGGAAGGAACAAAGGAAAAGTGGGTATAAACACAAGAAATATGTTGATAATCATGAAGAAAAAGAAAATAATAATAATGAAAAGGGAAATGTCAACAAAAATAGAGACCCCCCCCCCAATTAAATATTTTTTCTTCAACCTGAAGAAGTCAGATTTGAACCCAGTGTCCATCTCCTAAAAGGAACTTTGGGTTCTCTCTCTCCACATTTCAAAAGAGTAATGACAGATGTATAGACAGACATTAGATTTGGAGGGCATCAAAATGCAGACCATATTTCCTTTGTCAATAGTAGCATTGAAAGGGCAAAAGCCACTGCCTTCCAACCAAGAGGTCTGGTCCTAAACACAGATATAAAATGTATACGTATCAATAAATTAAAAGGGTTATATAAATGTTATTAACATTCTGATTGAGATATATTTGGAAGTTAAACAAATATATAACATGAGTATATTATTAGATAATGTTAAAGTTCTAAGGTCATAATTTAAGTTTTCTTAAATACAATTCTACTCTTAAAATGTTAACAAAGTTCCTGATTCTGCTACAAAAATAGATCTCATAGAGATTACTCTTAATAATGTCCACAGAATGGTTTACAAACAAGTATTTGTAATAACTAAGAGCTGGAGAAATGGCTCAGCAGTTAAGGCACTTGCTTGCAAAACCTAATGACCTGAGTTTCATTCTGCAGTATCCACATAAATCCAGATACACAAAGAGGCACATGCATCTAGAGTTAGTTTGCAGTGCCTAGAAACCCTGGCATTCTCACTCTCTTCCTTTCACTCACTCTCTCTCTCTCTCTCCACACACACATACAAATTAATGCTCCCTGCTTGCAAATAAATCAAAATATTTTTTTTAAAAAATCTAAAAACAACAAGTTTTGTCAAGGATGTGGGGAAAGAGGAACCCTCATCCACTGTTGGTGGGAATGTACACTTGTACAACCACTATGGAATTCAATATGGAGAGTCCTGTAAAGGATGAACATAGAGCTACCAACAGACCCAGTAATTCCCTTACTGGGCATTTCTCCTATATGCTCCATGCATCACTACAGAGATATTTGCTCAACCATGTTCAGAGCTGCTCAGTTCATTACAACCAAGAACTGGAATCAACCCATGTACACATCATTGGATGAATGGATAATAATGTTGTGGCACATTTATACAATGGAATTCTACTTCTACTCAGCAGTAAGAAAAAATGATACAATGAAATCTATAGAGAAGTGTACATACTTGGAACAGATGATACTCAGCAAACTCACACAATCACAAAAAGACAAATGCCACATGGTGTCACTTATCTGTGGTTCCTAACCTGGACCAGCTCAAGTTTCTGGCATAACTGATAGGCAACTCAAAGCCAAGACAATAGGGATGGAAGGGTTTGGAATGAGGCAAAAAAAAGGGAGGGTGGGGAAAACCAAACACAAAACTAAATCCAAAATGAACTGGTTCCATAGAAACCTTTATCCATGAAGATAGACTAAAAGATATAACTCTCAACTGGAGTAAGGGTAGGGCAACTGAAAAGAAGGGCCCTGGAGAGGGTGGGATGAAGCTAAGTTTAATAAAATATTTTTGTCTCTAGCCTCTAATTCTCAGTATCAGAAATGAGTTGCTACTCACAATGAGCTGTTGATCAGAGAGACCTACAAGGTCCCCAGAACAACCTGCCTGAGGCAAAACGTAAAGCCTATTACTGAAGACACCATATGCTGCCAACACAGGACATGGAGAGATCTGGCTGGAATCCAGAAGTCCCCAGACAGCCTGTGTAGTGCTGGAGTGTGCCACATGAGCTACCAGGGAATGTGGCCAAAAATGGTCTGAGCAACCAGAGGTCTAAGCTACTCAGAAGCAAACACGCTAGCAGGATTTACGCCAGTCCAATAGTGACACATAGCCTGGGTGGGTAACCAATAGCTTTCTCATTGGCCAAGAGATACGAAGTGTAAAGGAACCCATATCTGGAATTGGGAACCAGATAGGATCCTATGGAGGCAAAGATTATGCTCTCCAGTGTCAAACTCTCACTAGTCCTTGGCTAAAGAAGGGGTTACACAAACCAAATTCTCCCTAAATTAATAATGCTTATCCTATATGCTGACTTCACTCTTCATTGGAGAATCTGTTCTTTTTCAGAAGATAGCAAGACCAGAGGAAATAAACTACCCCTTGCACTTCAGCCAAGCCACAGCTGAAACCATAGGAATTGGGAGATCAGCAAGAGTGCTGCTTCCATGCTGAACCTGATCATCAGTGCCAAGGTATAGGAGACAGACCCTGGGGATACTCAACACCTACTAAAGCAGAGATCCAGAGGCTCATAAGAGCTCATCACTGAGGTAGATTTAAAATTCAAACACCATGGCTCAGGAATACGGAAGAGGTGGCAGTAAGAGTCATAAATTGAGACATCATGCCCAGAGGCATTCCCTCCCCCCATAAAACAACTAACTCCTGCTCCCAGAACACATAACCCACAACTCCATAGGGAATACCTGCAACCCTACAGAGGAGGGTCCCCAGCAGAATGGGGGCAGAAACAAGGGAAAGAGGATAACAACACATATGTACCCATACAAAATATGTTGCTAATAATAATAATAAATGATGTAGAAATTAATTTGTAAAACAAATTGAAAGAGAAAAATCTTCATTAGATTACAGTGAAGACAACTTTTAATTGTTAATTTCAGTATTTTTATAATTTTTATAGTTAGCATGCAAAGTAATGTGCTTCACTATAGCATTATCATATATGTATTCATTGTACTTTGCTCTTTGCCAAATAAGAAGACTTTTAAGGAACCAATGAGACAGATGAGAGGAACCCAATTCTCCTGTGGTATTTGGGTAGGGATTAAGCATTGTTAAATAAAAATAAGAATTTTGCTAGGTCTTTAATCACCTTTTGATAATTCAAATGGGAAAAAGCTAACAGTAGGCCTTTCAGAGATGTAGGACAGCTGACAAATCTTTCCTTTGTGCTTGTCTGCCCTGAGCAGGTAAATGTGTCAATCAAGGAGCCTCTTTGGGCATCATGGGATGACTTCTCTGAACCTTTCACAGACAACTTGAGAAAATTAAACAACAATTCAGGGAACACTCTGAAGTCACAACTCTTGCTTTAGGAGACCTTGCTCCACTCAAACACACCAGGTAACTTCAGCAGCTGAAAGATTCCACTCACTCTATACAGGGTGAGCCTGAATGTACTTTAAATGATGCTGGCTCACCCTCTAGCTAGTCTCACTTAGAATCTACCAGGAGCACATCCTCAGTGATGCAACAAAATGTTTCTGATTGTTTCCTATATGAAGCTTCTACTGATTTGTCTTTATATGAGGCATATGATTGGTGGAATTGGAAGCCATGCTGTGGTTGGTGGAACTATCAGACCACAAAGCATGCTATATCTATTTCCTAGCTATAAAAGAAGTCTGTTAGCTGGTCGTGGTGCCACACTCCTTTAATCCCAGCACTTGGGAGGCAGAGGTAGGAGGATTGCCATGAGTTCAAGGCCACCCTCAGACTACATAGTGAATTCCAGGTCAGCCTGGGCTAGAGCGAGACCCTACCTTGAAAAAACAAAACAAGACAAAAAAAAAGCCTGTTTTTAGTCATGTTGGGTTGGGTCAAGGTTTCTCCTGCATATATCCCTCCAGCAGACCTCAATTAGGCCCTAACATATACTTTTAAAAATATCACTTTGGGGCTGGAGAGATGGCTTAACAGTTAAGGCGCTTACCTGCAAAGCCAAAGGATCCTGGTTTGATTTCCCAGGACCTACATAAGCCAGATATACAAAGTGGTTACATACATCTGGAGTTCATTGACAGTGTCTTGAAGTGAGGCTCTGGCATACCCGTTCTCTCTCTCTCTCTCTCTCTCTCTCTCTCTCTCTCTCTCTCTCTCTCATAAAAGTAAAATATTTAAATACACACACACACCCTTTGAGGTGATGGAGAGATGAATTAGTGGTTAAGGCACTTGCCTGCAAGCCAAAGGATCCTGGTTTGATTTTCCAGGACCCATATAAGCCAGATGCACATGCATCTGGGGTTCATCTGCAATGGTTGGAGGCCCTGGTACCCATTCTCTCTCTCTCTCTCCCTCTCTCTCTCTCCCCCCTCCATCCCAAGTAAATAAATAATAAAATATTTAAGAAATTATTAAAATATTTTCAAAATACATACTTGGGCTGCAAGGCCATTGATAAATCCTGCTGGAACTGAGCTGATAACTTCCTCCATGTAGACCAGTTGACAGAAAGCTGGAAGAAGCAATTCTGCATGCAGTTCAATGGGAGAGAGAGAAATCACCAGTGAAGATAATCAACAGTTGAAACCGCAAGCCTTATATTTGGCCAGCCAGGCCAAATGAGCCAAGGGGTGCAACAGTGACACATCTGTCATGGTGGAAACCAACTGTCCTCTAATTGGACTGTAGGCCTGCTCCATGGGAGGGAATACATCCCTGATACTGAAAACTCAAAACAAGGGTAGTCATGAGCCCTAGGTGTGTAATGTCTGTTGCTATCTAGCTAAATGTATACACTATGATTATCAAACTGCCCAGTAAGCACTTAATGTTCATACCCTTTTATTAATGCTACTCTCACTTTTGGTAGAGAATCTTCTCTTTTCAGATGGCAGTGACCTTGGGATGACTCAGAAGTCATCATGGTGCTGGAAAGAAGTGACCATCCATCTCTATCACACCTTCCAAGGCTCAGGGTCTAATGCGGAAGAGGTGGTGGAAAGAATGTAAGAGCCAAAGGAAGGGTAGGACTCCTTACAATGTGCTCCCCTCCAGACACAAAACAGCCTGGATATTCATGACTTCACAGTGCCTGACAGTACCTACGCAAGACCCTCATAAGAGGAGAAAAAGATCATGACATCAAAATAAGAGACTGATTGAGATGGGGAGGGGGATATGAGATGGAGAATGGAGTTTCAAAGGGGAAAGTGGAGGGAGGGAGGGCATTACCAAGGTATATTTTTTATAATCATGGAAGTTGTTAATAAAATTTTGAAATACACACACACACACACACACACACACACACACACACACACACACACATATCCCTTTGCCTACATCATAAGCAAAGCAAGTTAAGCTAGTTGCTTCAAGTCTCAGAACTGTAGTACTAGAAGTCACCTGATGAGTACCCCAGAGAAGACCAAGGGAAACAAAATGGAAGAATTCCAAAAGTGAGAGAGAGAGCCACTAGGTTGAGGCAGAGAAGCTGAGACTGGGGAAGACAAACGGCTGTGAAGAAACAAAGACAGTAGCAGAGGCTATAACAACTGTAAGCCATTATCTCTAAAATAAATTCAGAGAGCTGTCAAGGGTTAAGGACCCAAGCTCAAAACCAGTAACTCTGGATACTCGTATTGGTTCTTGCAGTTACCTTCTCATTACTGGGATAAAACACCTGATCAAAAGCTTGAGCTCTGCCTAGGGTTCGCTGCTATTGACTTGGTGGTAGCGGTGGTTTCTTCTCTACTTGGATCTCTGAAAGGGGGCCATCCTCTTTCATCATTATAGAACTTTCTTTGGATCTGTAAGCCTGAAATAAATCCCTTCTTTCCCATAAGTGGTGACTGGTTTAGAGGTCCATCCCAGCAGTGTGGAGCTATGACACAGGACATCATGTCTTATCACATTAGCTGAGAGGTAGCAGCAAGAGTGAGCCACCAGTGAAGCTGGAGTAATAAACTTCAAGGCTCATCTCCAATGACACATCCCCTACAGCAAGGCTCTATCTCCCAAAGGCTCCTCTAACTGGGACTGAGTACAAGGCTTAGTGACAAGCACAAGAGACTATGGGGGACACTCTACACTCAAAATACAACAGTTATATAAGCTTTGGGCAATAAACCTCTATCTTGTACACCCATAGCAATAAGCTTCAGCTTTGAGAACTTGGAGCCATGGAGCTAGAAGCCTCTGCGTTGAAAACCCTACCTGTAAACCTATGCAAATCTGGGCTGTCAACACTAAAAAAGTTTCTTCTTTGCTTTTCCCCTGATTTCTATCTGGATAAAGCAAATAAACCCTGAGCCAGTCATTTATGACAGCACAATTACATAGGTAAATGTGAGAAACTGTTATTAACTGATAAGGCTGGAGAAGGAGAAGCAATAAACATGAAGAGCTGTTGTTTGTGACCATCTATAAGCTCTGATCTAAGGATGATAAAATGTTGCAACAGAGATGGTAGATCAATGAACTTGATTGTGCTCATGGCAAATGAAGGACAGCAGTCTGTAATGAAAACAGAAAATTAGACCAAGACACATAAAACCACAAATAGAAAAATCCTAAAACTAATCTCAAAATATGTATTTCTCTCATAATCTTTCCTGAACTTCCTCTACAATGTGACTTGCAAGATTTGTAAACCAGCCAGGCTTAATGTCTGCCATCTGTAAATCTAGCCCTCAGAAAGGTGAGACAGGAACCTGAAGTAAGGCTGCAATATAGAGTGAAAGCCTCAAAAAACAGAATTTAATTTGATAAAGTAACATATTAATCGCCAAAATACTATCATCACTATGATTTTCAATAGTATTTTACTATTTTTTGGCCACATTTACTAATTAATTTCATGAGCATTTATAAATTTCAGATTTTTATTTATTGATTGATTTGCATGTGTGTATGGGTGTGCCAGAGTCTCTTGTCACTGCAAGTGAATGCCAACCACTTGTGTCACTTTTTTGTTTCGCTTTATGTATCTGGATGGGGAATTGAACCGTGGCCTCAGGTTTTGCAAGCGTCTTTAACCACTGAGCCATCTCCCCAGCCCCTAATCTATAAAGTATCCAAGTACTTTAAACAAACATATCCAATGGTACAATATAAGAATATATAAAACTATAGCTTATTTCCAGATTGTTAAATTTTAATACCTCTGCTTATGAAATAATGAGTTATTTTTAATTTCTAATACATTTTTCATTTTTTTAAAATGATGTAATAAAGCTAGATGTGTTGGCCCATGCCTGTCACACTCAGAATGCAGAGACAGGAGGATCACCACAACTTTGAGGACAATCTGGGCCACACAGTAAGTACTAGGGTAGTCCAAGCTACATACATAACAAACTTTAACCCAAATTAGTAACAATAATAATAATAATAATAATAATACAGCAAACAATGAAAAAAAAAACTTGGGAAGCCAGTCAATTAATGGGCATAATCTTATTAGAGAGCAGGGAACATATACAAAAATATTGTACAACATAAAAGAAATGCAGAGACAAATTATACAGAAATTCATAAGGGAGAGAAGCAGGCTTAATTGAACAAAATGAGTTGAACAATTATTGTGTGCCACACACCATACAAGGTGTCATTATAAAAATTATAACCGACTCAAACAAATAAAAACAAAGTGTGGGCTAGAGAGATGGCTTATTTGTTTAGCGCTTGCTTGTGAAGTCTGAGGACCCTGGTTCGAGACTCAATTCCCCAGGACCCACGTAAGCCAGACACACAAGGTGGCACATGCATCTGGACTGCGTTTGCAGTGGCTGGAGGCCCTGGCATGCCCATTCTCTCTCTCTTTATCTAGCTGCCTCTTTCTCTGTCTATCTGTCACTCTCAAATAAATAAATAAATAAATAAATAAAAGCTTTAAAAAAAAAATGTATCTTCTATTTCAAAGTTAGCATTTCTAAAATATATGCATGAATTTATTGTGGTAGTGGTTTTTTTATTGAGAGGCTGCTTTTGTGTGGAAGGTCTCACTATGTAGCCCAAACTAGCCAGAAACTCATTATATAACACAGGCTGACATTGATGTCACAGTTTCTCTGTCTCCAAATCCTGGGTGCTGGCATTAAAGACATGCACCATGATAGATGTGTTTCTTTTTAGTGAAGTTCTTAAACAGAACAATGGAAGAATGCTATTAAATGCAAAAAAAAAAATCCACAGCTGTTCTAACAGGGGTATTAAGTAATCAATGTATGGATGAATGTATGAAGTGAAAGGGAAATGACACCAAAGGCCTGATTGGGATACAAGGATTAATAAGCATCCATAAAGTGGAAAGCCGGGCAAAGGAAATTAACAGCAGGAAACAAGAAATATTAAGACAGGAAACAGTATACACATACTTTGAAAAAAATCAGAACATAGTTTACAAGGCAGGAAGAGAGTATGAAGACAATATGAAACCAAATTGAAACAGGAGAGACCAGGAATACAAGGTGGGTTATTTTAAAAAATCAGTGTGATATACCATATTAATGATATGGTATAATCAATGAAGAACAAAAACAAGATGATGACCTCAACAGACATAAAACATTTGACAAGATCCAATATCTCTCAATGCTAAAACATTCCAAAGCTATGTATGGAAGGGAAGTTTTCAATGTTTTAAAGGCTATCTAATAAAATATAGAGTTAAGATCATATTTATGGTGAACTGCTGAAAGAATTCCCCCTAAATATAGGAACAAAATAAAAATGACTCTTTCTCCCTACATCTACTCACCACTGTGCCAGAATTTCTAACCAGGATAATTGGGCACAAAACAAATGAAAGAAATCCAAATTCAAATGAAACAAAACTATCTTTATTTGCAGATGAAGTAATCTTTTATACAGAAAATCCTAATTTACCCATTAAAAATCTATTCAAAGTGGCTGAAAATCTAGCAAATGTAGAGCATTTGCCTAGCATATACAGATCCCTAGCACTATAAACAACACATACTAGCATAAAAAAAGAGTTCAGAGAGGGTGAAGGATATGGATCACTATATAAATATCAGATGAATTTTTTCAACTCACTATTAACAATCCAAAAATGAAAGTTTCAAAAGGTCCAGTCAAAACAACATAAGAAAATAAAATTCCTTTTGAAAACTATAAACTATTATTTCAAGGAAATAATATAGAAATCAAAGGCATCCCCTATCAATGGACTACTGACTTAATATTGTTAAGATAGTAAAATTCTCCCAAGTTAGTATACAGATCAACACACAATCCCAATTTGATCCCAATTTGAATTTTCTGAGGTTGTAACAAGTTGATCCTAAAGTTCAGTAAAAATCAGCGGTCCCAGAATAACCAAACTAATCTTGACAAAAGAAGGTACTGTAAAACATCTTCAATTATAAATAATTACATAATTCAACATACCTACAAAAATCAAGATAGTGTGGTACTTGTTAAGAAAAGGCATGAAAATAGACGAACCAGGATGAAGCGCCCAGAAATCAACTTTTACATTCACCACATACATATTTTCAACAAGAGTAATAAGACAATTGGATGAAGAAAGATCTTTATAAGAACTGGTGGTGGAGGAGTTAGACATAGTGGTGCATACCTGTTACCACAGTAATAGAAAAGCACAGGCAAGAAGATACTACCTTAAGGCCAGCGTGGACACTATGGGGAGACAATACCTCAATAAATAAATAAATACTGAACAGCAAAAATCAACTCACTATTTGCAAGCAAAGAAAGAATTTGGACTCTGATCTCATGCCATGCAAAAAAAAAAAAAAATTCAAAAAATAAAATGCTAGGGCTAGAGAGATGACTCAGCAGTTAAGGTGCTTCCGTGCAAAGCCTAACAACCTGCGTTTGATTCCCCAGTACCCACATAAAGCCCGATGCACAAAGTGGCACATACATCTGAGTTTGTTTGCAATAGGTAGAGACCCTAGTGCGCACATTCATGTTCTCTCTCCCCTACTCTCTCCTGTCTCTCTCTACTTGAAAATGCACAGAGACATTGCCTCACCCCCATAACTGATGGCCACCCACATAATGCAACACCCACAATCTGTGGGGGGGACAGGGAGAAGGCTAACGATGGTACTATCATGGCTGTATACACACTATATATATGACTAATAAAAAATTAACAACAAAAATTTAATTAATTAAAAATTTAAGAGCACTACAACATTAAACTCAGAAGAAACCATAAATCCCTTTGGCAATGGATTCTTAGGCATGACACCAAAAGAACAAGCAACGTAAGATTAAAAAATGAAATTGGCTATGTAATTTTATGTTTCAAAGTAGATAATCCAAAGAAAAGGAAAGAAATATTTGTAAATGATATGTTTATATTTGATAAGGAAGGAACTTTTAAACCTAATTTTTAAGCCTCTTATAGGTCTGAAGTGAAAAGAGAACCCAACTACAAAATGAACAAGGAGTCTGAGTAGACATTGCACTTACAAAGAAATGCAAAGGATCAACAAGAACAGGAAATGAAACTCACCAGCACAGTCTTTAGGGAATTACAAACCAAAACTCTCATGAGACATCACTCCACACCCACTAGAATGCCCATCAACAAAAGTAACAAGTGTTGTTGAGAACATGGAGAAACAGGAATCCTTATACACTATTGATGGGACTGTAAAATAATGCAGTCATTTGGAAAACCATCTGACAGTTCCTCAAAATCATAATCATGTAACCAACATAAAACTCAGTAATCCCACACCACACATATGCCCAAGATAAATGAAGATATTTATCTACATCAAAACATGCACATGAACGTTTATAGAAGTATTGATTTAAAAACTCTAAAATGGGATTGTTGTAGTTACTCTCTCTTGCTGGGACAGAGAGGCAGCTCAAGGAGGGAAAGGGGTTATTTTGATCTACAGTCTAAAGGAGATGCTTGATGATGGCAGGGAAAAAATTGTATGAGCAGAGGCTACATATCACCTCTGCCAGAGCAGGTGGAAAACAGCAACACGAGAGTGTGCCAAACTAATACTGGCAAGCTCGAGCTAATTTAGGAGGCTCCACCTCCCAAATGGGCACCAGCTGTTAAGCAAGCATTCAGAATACATGAATTTATGGGGGACACCTAATTTAAGCCACCACAGGACATAAACCAATTGTCTATCAAGTGATGAATAAATAAACAAGACACACCAAGACATAGAATATAACTTAGAAATAAGAAGTAGCAAAGTACTAATACCTAGCATGACATAAATGAACTTTGAAACATAGTAATTGAAGGAAGCAAAGTACATAAAAGGCTTCATATGAATCCACTTATGTAAAAATGTCCAGAGTAGGACATGTACAAAAATAGAGAGTGAACTAGTGCTTGCTTAGGACTACATAGGGTGGCACAGAGAATAAGGAGGGACCAATGGGTGTGGATTTCTTTTGGGGGTGATATTTAACACTTAGACTTCAGTGATGGGTACAAATAACCAACAAACACATTTTAAACTATTGAATTTTTGGTCTGTGAACTGTGCTTTAAAGTCAGTGGGGGGGGGGGGGGCCTATGTTGGTGTACTTGTTTGTGTGTGATGTATATGAAGTCGAATTTGCACATGTGTATGAGGTTGAACTTGCATTTGTGAAGGCCAGAGATCAACATCCAGTGTCTTCCTCAATTTCTCTCTCAACCTTATTCTTTGAGACAGGGCCTCACACTGAGCTCAGAGATCACCAATTCTGCTAGAGTAGCTGGCCAACAAGCCCTAGGAAGTCCCTGTCTCCACCTCCCCAGTACTAGAATTATAGGCACACACTGCCAGGACTTGTTTTACATGGGTGTTAGGGATCTGAACCCAAGTCTTCCCAGGCCTCTGAAGTTTTTTGTTTATTTGTTTGTTTTAAAAAAGCAAAGACTGAAGCTGGATGTGGTGGTGCACACCTTTACCTCCAGCACTCGGGAGGCAGAGGTAGGAGGATCGCTGTTAGTTCGAGGCCACTCTGAGACTACATAGTGAATTCCAGGTCAGCCTGAGCTACAGTGAGACCCTACAGTGAAAAAAAAAAAAAAAAAAAGCAAAGCCTGGGAAGATGGCTCAGTGGTTAAAGGTGCTTTCCACAAATGTATGATAGCCTGAAAGGACCTAAGCTTGGTCCCAAGAACCCACATAACAAGTTAGGCATGGCCATGCATGTCTGCAAATCTAGTCCACTGGAAGAAAAGAGAATTGTTAGGGTTCGCTGCGCAGTCTGGAGGAAAGTGTGACAACTCCAGGTTCAATGATCCTATCTCAAGGAAACAACACAGAAGAATGTAGAAAGTAACCCAATATTCTCCTCTGTCCTCCACACACATGCAGCATGAGGCAGAAACATTTGTACACATGTGCATAAACTATACACACACACAACAACAACACACACACACACAGCAAGCAAGGATGGAATTGAATGTCCACTTCATATTAAGCATGAAAATAAACTCTACATTGGCTTGGAACCTAAAAACCAAGTATAAAACTTTAAAATTCTTCCTTAACTTTTAGATGAATATATTTACATAGCTTAAACAAGATATAAAAATCATTGACTATAAAATTAAAGTGATAAATTTTACTATACTAAAATTTCAAAGAATTATTCATCAGAATGACCATAAGAAGCAGAAAAAAAGTGAGGCCAGGGAAATTGCTCAGTGGTTAAAGGCACTTAGTTGCAAAATCTACCAGCCTGGGTTATATTCCCCAGCACCCAGCCCCAGCCAGATGCAAAGTAACACATGCACCTGTGATCCCCACTGGCCTAGGACATTGGGAAGCAGAGCCAGGAGAATCCAAAATTCATGGGACAGCTAGTTTGAGGTACATTTGCAGTAGGACAATCATTTGCATTGACAAGAGACCCTATTTCAAAGAACACTGAGTACATACAACTCAAGGTTGTTCCTCTGACTGCCAACACACCCGCGTCATACACAGAAACAAATCTTTTTTTTTTTTTTTGGTTAATACAGAATAGGAGCTAGGGAGATAGCTCAGCAGTTAAAGGTACATGCTTGCATAGCATGTTGGTGCAGGTTCAATTTCCCAGCCACCCAAATAAATCCAGACAGATTCAATTCCCCAGCTACCCACAGCAAGCCAGATATGCATTCATTTGCAGGGGTAAAAGACCCTGGTGGTATGAGTACATGGATGCACGTAAACAAGCAAGCACACATACACACAAATGAATTTTTTTTAAAAAAATTAAAACTAGCAAAAAACTAGTTATATACTAGGAGTTGATATTTGCAACATATAAAACAGTATTACATAAATATACCATATTATAAATATATATTATAGAATTCTTTAAAGAAAAAAGCAGCCAATAGAAAACAGGAAAATAAAGTTCATTTATTGTATAGGGTGTGTGTGTGTGTGTGTGTGTGTGTGTGTGTGTGTGTGCTCGCACGCACGCGCACATAATTTGAATAACTGTTAACATCACTGGGAATAAGAAATATAAATCAAAAAGGACTTCACTGATATATTGCTATAAATTCATTTGTCCAAAACTTTACATGAAAAAAAAATCTATGTATTAGGGAGATATGATTCATAGGATCTCTTAGAAACTTCCATGAAAATGTAAACTATGCCCTCCATGAGACTTGCCACCTCTACCACATTGGCCAGGGCCCAGAAGAAATTGTAGAAGAAGCAACGGCATCAATACTGCTTTTACTGCTAGACTGACAACAAGCCCCAGTGTAATTGTGACAGACATTATGATTAGCCAAAATCTATCAAAGCAAAAATCCATAGGCTAAAATGAACTCAACACTAAATCAGACTGCCAGCAGACCTGCCATGGCTCAGGGAGCATAGCAGAATTGGCGGGGGGGCAAAAATATTATAAGATCCACAGAGTAGGGTAGGAATTCCCTGAAGCTTAGTCCGCCCTACTCCATAGGGACTGACTGAGGCCTTTATAACTCCACAGTGAATGCTATAACCCCACTGAGGAGGGCCTCCAAGATAGTATGAGTCTGGATGAGAGGATAAAATACTATAACCTGTGTGTGTGCGTAATTTTAATATATATTACATATATATTTATTATATATATTTTATATATATATAAAGATTTCCTAAATAAATAAGAAAATATAAAGTGTAAACCAGTGTGAATACTGGCATGCATATAACCTAACAATTCCACAGAAAAGTATATGAAATATTTTTACATATATTCAAGAGACATGTATAAGACTTATAGCAGCACTGTTTCATAAGAAAAATATGGGGGGATAGCATGCAGTAGTCATCAGAGAGAAAAAAAAATGAACTATGGCACATTCCCACAATGAAAGTGGAGCCATGCAAAAGAATAAACTACACTTTCACACCAAAATTTGGATGAATCTTATTAACTTAATACTGGTAATAAAATACAAAAATACTTCAGTTAAATAAAGCATAGTGTGTATATTGGCTTTTTAACGTTTTTATTTATTAGAGACAGAGAGAGGGAGATAGAGAGCGAGAATGGGTGCACCAGAGCCTCTAGCCACTGCAAGCGAACTCCAGACACCATGTGCATCGGGCTTACGTGGGCCTTAGAGAATCAAACCAGGGTCCTTAGGCTTCATAGGCATGCATCTTAACCGCTTAAGCCATCTCTCCAGCCCTATACTGGCTTTTATTTTTGCTTTGCAACAAGGAATAAGGAAAGTGGCCTTAGAAATGTTTTGTTAAGGAACTGTCTAATGACTTGAATGTGTTTTAGCAACAACTGACAATCAGAATTGTACATTGGAAAGAATGGTTTGGCCATTGTAGAGGACTAACTGGAGTTGAAGGGAACTTGAGGCAGGGAAATCAAACAAAACTGTTGATATGTCCAGTACAAGGAGAGGAATAGAGGAGACCTGAATAACAGCAATGGTAGTAAGTACAGACAGGAAGGAAACACATGTGAAAGTGATTCAAAAAACTATGACCCGCAGGGTGTGGTGGTGCACGCCTTTAATCCCAGGGCTCAGGAGGCAGAGGTAGGAGGATCACTGTGAGTTCGAGGCCACCCTGAGACTACAGAGTGAATTCCAGGTCAGCCTGAGACACAGTGAGACCCTACTTTGGAAATGCCAAAAAAAAAAAAAAAAAAGCTATGACCCACCTGAGTCAATTCTTAACTATTCTTAACTAGACACCAAAGAGTGAGAGAATAGGAAGGGACACAATTAAGTAGCAAATTTCTAATCTAAATAATGAGGGGCTCTAGACTCAATAAATACAGTTGATTATCTGATATACTGTTTGAGAAAATTCTTGAGATCAGATAATATTCAAGTAAATTTCCTCCCTCTGCATAACTACGAACTCTCCTTTCAAAGCCGATCTTCCATCTTATTCATAAAGTCCCCTTTGACATCCCACCAGTCCAATCTAATATTGTCTCTCCTTCATCAGATGTAATGCACCTTGTTTTCAACTATGACATTTATCTTGTTTGGACCAAGGGTTTATTGAACCATAGCACTACTGATGTTTTGGGACTAGAAAAGTATTTGTTGTAGAGACTGTTCTCTTCTTTTTTCTCTTCTCTTCTCTTCTCTTCTCTTCTCTTCTCTTCTCTTCTCTTTTCTCTATCTGTGTGTGTGTGTGCGCGCGCGCGCGGGTGCGTGCATGCATGTGTGTGTGTGTGTCCCTGCGAGCACATGTGCTATGGAGTACATGTGGCAGTCATAGGGAAACTTCTGGGTTGGCTCTTACCCTCCTCCCTGTTTGAGGGAGAGTCTTCTCTGTTGTTCACTGCTGCACTCCCTTCAAGCTTCTGCCCTTCTATGAAATTCTCTTGTCTCCACCTCCCATCTCCCTGTCATTGTGCTAAGATTACAGTTGGCCTCCAAGGCTTGCAGCATTTTGTGCTCATCCAACTGGGGTACTCAGGCTTGAGTGACAAGTGCTTTATCTTCTGAGCCATCTCCACAGCCCAGGGCTGTTTCTTTCACTACAGGATGCTTAGCAGCATTCTCGCCTTAACCCAATAAATGTCAGTAGCACTCTCAAATTGTGATAATCCAAACTGTTTCCAGATACATCCAAGTACCCCCTGAAGGCAAATTATCACCTTCAGTTGAGAATGCCTCTCCAGTCTATATAATGAGTATGTAAGTTCTTATTTCATACAACTATGAAATCAAATTCACTAAAAGCCACAACTCTACAACCTTTACAAATACATTCTTACTCATTAATGTAGAGTATAAGCAGTTATATGTATATAATTTACTATTTCTGCATGTATTTATGTGTGTGAACATGTGTTCAGGTATGCCAGAACATGCCAAACATACATGTGGAGGCGATAAGGCAATCTCATGTGTCATCCTTAGGAACACCATCCACCTTTTTGGAGAAAAAGTCTCTCACTGGCCTGGATAGGACCAATTAGACTAGATTGTCTCACAGGTGAGCCACAGAGGTCCTCTTATCTCTGCTCCCCAGCACTTGGATTACAGGCACTTGCCACCACACCCAGCATTAGTATGTGACCTACAGGTATCGAACTGAGGTCCCCATTCTTCTATACAAGCACTTTACCAACTGAGCTATCACCCCCAGCCCTAACCTGACTATGTTTTAATACACAAATACCTTTATTTGTAGTTGATTATCTATGGACACGAACATCTCTCTCCAACCACTTAGTTTTAAGGATTTAAATATCACAATAAGAGATATATATTTAAGAATATACACAGTTTAAGAATAGAAAACTAGGGCTGGAGAGATGGCTTAGCGGTTAAGTGCTTGCCTGTGAAGCCTAAGGACCCCAGTTCGAGGCTCGGTTCCCCAGGTCCCACGTTAGCCAGATGCACAAGGGGGCGCACGCGTCTGGAGTTCGTTTGCAGAGGCTGGAAGCCCTGGCGCGCCCATTCTCTCTCTCTCCCTCTATCTGTCTTTCATTCTGTGTCTGTCGCTCTCAAATAAATAAATTAAAAATTAAAAAGAATAGAAAAATACTAGGCTTGACATGACAGAGTCTATAAGGCACATAATCATTAACCCAGCCACTTTTGAGTGAAATCAAAAGTCACATATATTCTAGTATTATGTAGTCTCCATACAGTTCAAATAAAATTTTGTCCGGTATTTATAGCTCTTGTCAATTTAGGTAATTAAAATTGTATTGAAAAATATTGAAGTAATTAATGTAAAAATAAATTATAAGAGAATGTACATAGAATCATCAATGTCCACAAATAATAAAGGACTTAATTTCTTATTTGGAAAATAATTTCTTTCAGAAACTATCAAATTTTGACATATGATATCAAAATAAATGTAGAGTTCACTGTTTAATTATCCATTTCAGTCCATTCATTGGGATTATATAAAAAGAATGCTATAAAATGTAAAGACTAAAAATTAAGAGTTCAAGAATTACAGCTCAGTGGTAAAAGTCCTAGGTTCAATCACCAGTATCAAAATAGCAATTACAATAATAAGAAGAAAGAAGATTGACCTTAAGTAGATTGAGTGCACCAGCTGAAACTACAACATAAACTGTTTATTTTTTTTTTTAAATGCTTCATACCACTGTCTTTTTAGTGGTTCTCTGAGTGTAAGGTATTGTTTTTCTTATAAAAGAGATGTGGACAACTCAACCTTTTCAGAGAACTGATCTCATAAAAGAATCACAATGCTTTAACAAGTACTGGAACACACAAAAGTACAGAGTAAATGAGAAAACTGTATAGCTAGACTGCATGTAATGAAGGTTAGGCGTCACATAGCACAAGCTTCATTCAGACTGGGCTGCTGGGCTGGGCTGGGCTAGGCTGGATTATGAGATTGATAACACTTTTTCAAAGATATATTGTGTATCAAATCGGGCATGGTAGTGCATGCCTTTAGTCCCAGCACTTGGGAGGCAGAGGTAGGAGGATTTTGCTGTGAGTTTGAAGCTACCCTGAGATTACATAGTGAATTTCAGGTCAGCATTGGCTAGAGTGAGATTCTACCTTGAAAAACTACCAACAAAAAGGATATACTGTGTATCTTGGAACTTAAATAAGTTTTATCCCCCAATAAGTCAATTACTATAAATTGTGAAGAGAGTCCTAGCATTATTCTGATGTTTTTAATGAGGTTGTGGCTCTTGTCCACCTGTTTTTCAGGTTCAAGAAATCATTCAGTTTATCTAAATTGAAATATAAAATCTTCAACCTCGGGACTGGGAAGATGGCTCCCCAGTGGGAAAAGCATTTGCTAAGCAAGCATGTGCATCTGATTTGATCCTTAGCACCCACATGAAAAGCTGGGCATGGTCATGCACACCTGTAACCCCAGTGCAGAGGGAAGCAGGGACAGAAGAATAAACCAGGCTTGCTGGTCAGCCAACCTGACAAAAAAAAACCAAAAAACCAGTAACAACAACAAAAAAAACTGCTGCTCCACGTTCAGTGAGAGATTCCATCTCAAGGAAACAAAACCAAAGAGCAATAGCCAAGGACACCCAGTGATCTCCTCTGGCCTCTGCACATGTGCACATGTAGCACAAACAAAATAAAGATTTGAAACCTTAGGAAAAGCATTCTACATGTCTGTAAAATATCCAAATCAAACACTTCTGTTTCTGCTCATGCTGTGCTGCAAATTCCAAACCCAACTTTGTTTTGTGATACTGGGAATCAAACTCAGGGTTCATGCATGCTCTGTGAGAGATCTAACCCTGAGCAACGTCCTTAGCCCATAACTTTTATGGGTCTGTGAGACACTGTCTTGCTATGTAGCCCAGTCTAACCCCAAATCCAAGAAACTTCTATCTCCACTTTCAGAAGGCTGTGCTTACAGGTATGCCTCATCATGCAAGGCTTCTCTTTCTTTTCTGTTGGCCATAATTTTGTTTCCAAAGTTAGACTTTAAGGAATACTTGCCTCATCACAGTATTTTCAAATCATCAAAGAGAAAGGAATGAAAGGCTATGAAAGTAAACAAAATACAGCATTACACAAACAATGACTATATAACCTATGAAGGTAAATAAGCTTTCCTTTTCAGAATAAGTAGCTTATTAATTGCTTAACAGTTTTGTTGTAAGTAGAGAACTTTCACAGTGGAAAGAACCCTGGGATAGTGCTAGAGGTGGAAATTTGAGGTTTCTCTGCCATACACTCAATATCAAATCATTTAACTTCTCTCAACCACAAGGAGTAATTGCTATGTTCTCTGCCAAGATCACAGTACTATTTATTAAGATTCAATAGAATAATATACATATATGAAAGTACATAGACATTTATAAAAAGCTACAGAACTGGTGTTATATTAACATGAATTCACCCTCCAATTTAAGCTAGAATTTTATTTTAAAATGCAAACTTGAGGGTGTTGGTGAAATGGCTCAGCAGTTAACAGGCACTTGAAAGCCTGCTAATCTGGGTTTAATTCCCCAGCCACATAAAGCCAGGCACAAGCATCTAGCATTCTATTTGCAGTGGCAAGATACCCTGGTGTACACATGCACACATGCATGCATGCACACACATGTACGTGCACACATAAATAATTTTAAAAGTGAAATGCAAACTTGCAAAACAAAAAAATAGTTAAGGAACAACTACTTATGCTGCAGAATTTATCCTTCGACAAATCATTACAAGATTCAGCAACCCAAATTTAATCTACAGAATTTAAAATGAGTCAACTTTAAAAAATGCGCCTTGCGTTCAATTTTTCCAGAAGACACTTGTTACATAAAACAAAACAGATACTTGAGTCAGGTCACAAAATTAAATCACAAACTCATTCCAGTAAATGTACTAACAAGACCTTCAACTTTGTGACCAACTCAGATGTTGTGCTTATCTGGCTGTATTTTACAATCTGATACAATGCACCATACCCCACAGTTGAAGAGGTGAGCCAGCACATGTAGGAAATGCTACAGTTGATTCCTGGTTTACAGGAAAACATGTGATTATCCAGGACACAGCACAATGTGGAAAAGAAATTCCTAAATCTGTTTCACAGACCTACTGCTCATGGACATAAAAAGATACTGCATAAAGCAGCACAGGGAAGCAGCTGCAAGTAGGCTGGAACACATCTACTCCCTTATAGCACGGGTGACAGTCACCCATGAAATATTTCAAGATTTACTTAGATAGCCATGAAATTCATTTAAAGTGAACAAACTCTCATAATATTCAAAAACTTCTCGCCCTTCAGCCCATCGAGTCTAGCTACAGACCATCTCAGAGAAGGCATTTCAGCTCGACTGAATAATTTCCCTAAAACTGATTACCAACTTTCTGATCCCTGTTTTTAATGTCCATTTGCGGGTCAAAATGTGAACCAAGGAGAATATGGAGATTGGATAATACTCAAAAAGGTCATGAACACAAAACACCAATTGGTTTCGAGGAAAGTAGCAAACTCCCACTTTAAAATGTTAATCTCGGGCTGGAGAGATGGCTTAGCGGTTAAGCGCTTGCCTGTGAAGCCTAAGAACCCCGGTTCGAGGCTCGGTTCCCCAGGTCCCACGTTAGCCAGATGCACAAGGGGGCGCACGCGTCTGGAGTTCGTTTGCAGAGGCTGGAAGCCCTGGCGCGCCCATTCTCTCTCTCTCCCTCTATCTGTCTTTCTCTCTGTGTCTGTCACTCTCAAATAAATAAATAAATAAATATTTTAAAAAAAATGTTAATCTCTTAAAGAAGCTGTCAGAATTATTTAACTTTTGAGTCCCAACTCTGTAAAGGAAAGAGAATGAAGTTGAACTAAAGAACAGAAATAAGGACACCATGATGGGGACAAAAGGGAGGGGCAAATGCAGAATGAACACCTTAAATGCAGAGAGGGACAAAAAGATACCAAAGATAAACTTTGCCAACAGCTGCCTAATAACCTTTTCCCCTCTAGCAAGCCTGTTAAAGAAGACAAGATTTTGTGGCTACCCATTTTGAGAGCCACTATTTTCTTTTATTTTTGACAATTTCATACATATATACTGTATTTTTAAATATTTTTATGTATTCATTTGCAAGCAGAGAGCGATAGAAGAGAGAGAAACAGAATAGGTGTGCCAGGGCCTCCAGCCACTGTAAACCAACTCCAGATGCAGGTGCCACTTTGTGCATCTGGCTGTGGGTACCGGGCAATTGAACTGGATCTTTAGGTTTTACAGGGAGGTGCCTTAACCACTGAGCCATCCCCCACCCCGAACCCTCTATAATGTATTTTGATGGTATTTGTTCCCATTGCCTTCTCTTACCTCATTCCCACTAATGGCTTCTTCCCAATTAAGCCACTTCCTAAGTTTATGTCCCTCTCTCTTTCTCTCTCTCTCTGCCTGTGTGTGTGTGTGTGTGTGTGTGTGTGTGTGTGTGTGTGTGTGTTCACACACACATAAGCACAAGTGATTAAGAAACCTATTTACTGGAATAATGGCAACTTACCAATGACCACACCACTGAAGGACATGACTCCTCCTCCTCCATAGCTCACTATATTTTTTGTTTTATTTTTATTCATTTATTTATGTGAAAGTGACAGACAAAGATGCAGATAGAGAGAATGGGCGTGCCAGGGCCTCCAGCCACTGCAAACGAACTCCAGACACGTGTGACCACTTGTGTAACGAGTGTTGAACCCGGGTCCTTGGGCTTCACAGGCAAGCATTTAACCACTAAGCCATCTCCAGCCCAGCACTATTTTCTTAATGCAGAGTAAAAAAATAAACTGTATGAAATATAGTTATTCACAAAAACTTTTATAAAAACTATAAATTACTAATAAGTTTTAATTTTTTTTTAATTTATTCATCCGCAAGCAAAAAGAAATAGAGAAAAGAGAGACAGACAAAGAGAATGGGTATGCAAGGGCCTCCAGCCACTGCAAATGTATGCACAACCTTGTGTATCTGGTTCTATGTGGGTACCAGGTAAGTGAACATGGGTCACTAGGCTTTGCAGGGCAGTGCCCTAATCAGTGAGCCATCTCTCCAGCCCCCTTATAACTTTTTATTGACAACTTGGTGTGATGCACACAATACAATGAAAGAATGAAGAGCACTATACTAGAATTTGAGCACTCTTCCTAGTTTGGGAATTGAACCTCTGGAGAAGTAACGTTAGGTTAATTGCTAAACTTTTGTCAATATTCTCATTCACTCTAACAGCAAATATTTCTTTTAAAAATAAGTATTTAGGGGCTGGAGAAATGGCATAGAGGTTAAGGCATTTGCCTGTGAATCCTAAAGACCCAGGTTTGAGTCCCCATAACCCATGTAAGCCAGATGCACAAGGTAATGATGCATCTGGAGTTCATTTGCAGTGGCTAGAGGCCCTGGCATGCCCATTCACTCTCTCTCATAAGTAAATAAGTAAATTTTAAAACTACGTATTTATGAACCAGGCATGGTGGCACATGCCTTTAATTCCAGCACTTGGGAGGCAGAGGTAGTAGGATCGCCATGAGATCAAGGCCACCCTGAGACTACATAGTGAATTCCAGGTCAGACTGGGCTAGAGCAAGACCCTACCTTGAAAAAAACAAAAAAAATTGATTTATTAATTTAATTGTGTGTGTAAGAGAGAGTATGTATGTATGTACCAGGGATCCCTGCAGTTGCAAATGAACTCCAGATTTATGTGCCATTTGGTGTGCCTGGCTTTACGTGGGTACTTGGAAATCAAACCCAGGCGTCAAGCTTTGCAAGCAAGTGCCTTTAGCTGCTAAGCCATCTCTACAGCCTGCAAATATCTATTAAATGCTCTTTAAAGTGAACTATTTTAGGGTTTTGTAACACTGAACATTGAAATCACTTGGAAGAGTTTTTTTTTTTTTTTAAGTCTCTTGGCTGCTAAGATTCTGATTTAGTTGATTTGTGGTAAGGCCTGGGCCTCCCCTCTTGAAATCTATCAGTTTCTCCTAATTCAATATTGTCTTGGTCCATTTCCTCATCACTGTTTACCTAGATTAATTAGGAGAATAGCTTCTCAGCTATTCTCCCTTCCTCTAGTCTTTCTCAATTCAATAAACCACCCAATGCTTGTCTAACTAATCAGTTTGGTTCTGAAACATTAACCCACTGAGAGTCATTTTAAGTATGGCCTAACAATGTAATCAGAGCTGTTTTCACCAAATAACTATATTGATACTGTACGTGGACACTATACTCTCAAATATGCTCCATTTGCCTTCATTTATACAAGATGAATGTTAATCTCTGCATTCAAAATTATTGCCCCTCAATATTTCATAGCTAAATTGTGTCAACACAAATGGTAAATAAGTCACCCACTCATCAAAATGACAAAAGGAACAGCACAAGATCTATTTTTTGCTATATCTGATATTATTGGGTTCCCACAAGAAACATGCATTCAAATGAAAAAAATATATTAGATTCAGTGAAATTATTTCAAGAAGTCCTTTCAGTGTGACATCTCATGCCTAGAACCCTAGGACTTGGGGGCACAGTGGCAAGAAGATTGCCAGGACTATATAGTGAGACCCTATCAAAAATAAAGAAGGGAGGAAGAAAAATAAAAAGAAGAAACAAAAAGGGAGGGAGGGAATTAAAAGAGAGGGAAGAGAGGAAGGGAAAAATGGAAGGAGGAGTGGAGAGCCGGAGGAAGGGAGGAAAAAAGGCAGGAAGGGGAAGAAAGAGCAGGAGAAAGAATGAGAAAGAGACAGAGAAACAAAAGATCTATCTAGACATGGGTAATGAATATAATGGGAACTGAGGTTGTAGCTTACTGGTAGAGTACCTGACTAGCATTGGATCTTCAGCACCAAAAATAAAGGTTATGATGCATGAATGTTTACCAAGAACAAATATGGTCTTCAGTTGTATTGAAGGTTACCTCAGAAAATCAAACGAAGACTTAAAAGGTAAAGGTTTTTACTATATCAAATGATATTCATATTCAGGAGAAATATTATATATAATATGAGGGTTATAAAAAAAGTACATGGCTTATTCCCTGCCTTTGAAAGGTGGGTCTCTGTCTTCTCTAGTACAGCAAGACAGGAATAAAAGGGAAATAGTGCTAGTATTGTCAAGTGGCAAAGACAGACAGTAAGCACTTAGGGAAGTCAAAGAAACACAAGACTGCTGTGGACTAAGGGAGTTGGAAATCGCTTCTTGGAAAAGCTAAGACTTGAACAAAATTAAACAGATGGTGTAAAGAAGGAAACACCATGCATGCAGATAACCTTGTAAAGATGAGGCAGAATTACACAAAATGTATCTGTGGGCCAAGAAGCTGACCTAATGGAGAATGAGGTTCTATGTAGGAGCATCTGTGGAGATAAGGTCTTAAAAATATAGACTGGAACCCGGCAGTGAAAGTCCTCAATGCTAAGTAGGATGCTTAGACTTTGTCCTACATATAGAAGGAACCTTTTACAGGTTATAGAAAAACAATAAGAAGAAAGTCCTTTAATGATGCACTCTAAAGCCATTTTTTTAAAAGCGCTCCAAATAGTATATACCTTGCCAATATAGCCATGAGAATGTGAACATATCATCTGGAAAAACTGTTCCAAGTAAATAAAGGACTAAATATTTAAACATGCTTCCCAAAATACAAAAGCAGGTATTGATAACCCATTCACACTCCTCAGGGTAATGCTTAAGAAAATCACTGGGTGGAAAGCTTCAATTTTAGTGTTTTCCTCTTGTTTCCAGTCTTCTCTAATATGTATATCTTGACTTTACATCTCGAAACTGAATCCACTAAAATTGTCCTGTTTGTAAATAAAGTCGTTGACTACTCACTATGCATGTACTTCCTTACTATATTGTTTCAAAATCACTTCTGTTCAAATAATTCCATCCAAAGTTTACTTCATTAAGGTATAAGCAATAGCCATATAAATAAAAATGTAAACATTAAGGAAAAAAAAAGCCTTTCATCAAACCAAAGCATGGCTAAAAATAGACAGCACCGGTTTAAAAGGCAGAGAGGAAAGAGAGAGTGTGTTCATGGCAAAAAATGCCAGCCACAACAAAGACTAACACAGAGTATAGGAGGAACATTACAATAGCAATTTTCTCACCAAAAATTGTGTAATTAATTCTCAACCCTATAAGAAATGCAGTTAATTTATTTCTCAAAAAATGCCCTGAATTTTTTTTTCTTTGCTCTTTTTGCTACAAAATTAAAACTAACATAACTCAAAACAAGGACATCTTTGCCTCAATAACCACACACTTAAGTGACTGGTGATTTAATTTGCTAGGGCAGCAAATAATTTAACCGCCACTACCTTCATAGCACCAGGAAAATGGGAGAAAAATCTCACTCTTCAAAGACGTATGTGACAAGAAAGAAACCAAGAATATCCCATGATTAAACCCAATCCAAAATAAGAACACAGACAACCACGGCTACAGTGCTGCTAGACTCTGAAAAGGACTATGCCATTCTTGCAGGCAAGGATGCTTTTGAGGATCTGGGTACAGAGGCTTTTTTGCATTGTCTGTTCCCAACCCCCCAGGAAAGATGGGACCATCCAGGAGAGTAGAAAGAAGTGCTTTCAGGAAGGTGTCAATACCTCCCTTCCGCCTGGACCGGAGGAACTCTCTTGAACAATAAATGCTCCCTCACTCCTAACCTCCCGCCCAGCTTTGTACATCCTTCACTCTCAACAGCACCCAGCTTCCCTGCAGCCAGCTTGCAACTCACACTTTGTGCGTCTGGCGGCCCCCGCGCCCCCGCCCAGACCAGCAGAGCCCAACAAGGCAAGCCACGCAGCCACCCACTCCCGCCACCTCCTCCTTCGCAACCCAGCTTCCCCTCCCCCGCCCCAGCCTGTCACCTGCTTGGGTGGTGTCGGTCAGGTCGTAGCCGCTGCCCGGGAAGTCTCGGAGTTTCCTACCACTGAGGCTCAGGATGCCAGAACTGCCCGCCTCCTCCAGGGCCCGGTCCAGGCTCCGCACGGTGGGTTGAGGCTGCAGGCTGCCGGGATTCCACTGAGGCCCATTGGGGAACGGCTGACCGAAGAGATTCGGTACCGGGATGGGCACCACCAGGGACCCGCCACCTCCACCGCCGCTGCAGCCTCCTCCTCCTCCGGCGCTACCACCTCCTCCTCCTCCGGCCGTGCCACCGCCACCGCTACTTCCACCTCCACCACAGCCGCCGCCCCCACTGTTCCCACCACCTCCCTGACTCGCCGCCATGTTCCTGGGAGAGAGAATAGCCCCCGACAATACTCTCAGCCTGTGCCGCGAGTGTAGGGGGTTCTTAGGACGCATGCGCAGGCTGGGGGCGGGAGGGGAGGCGAGGTAGATGGTGGGAAGGAAGCAAGGGGGCCGGCGGCTAGGTGGTGTGGGACGGAGAGGATACTCGAAAGTGCACAATGTTTCTTTTGGAAACCGACGATCAGAAGAAGGATGCTTAAATCCAGGGCCCACTGCTTTGGGTACCAAAATCTTGCCAAGCGATACCAAGCTAAACTGTAGGTGGTTTGGGCGATTATGCACCCTCAGATCTCCTTTAAGTTGCTTCGTTCTGCAAAACAAAAACAGTATCAGGTAGGGATAAAAGAGGTTCGTTTCGCAATGTATAGAAGCAGCTTTTTGAAGGATTATGAGGGAGCTTGCTGAGAAACTACAAATGACTGACTCAAGAATCATTTATCAGAAACAGAAAGATTAAGGAGTCCCTTGGGGAGGAAGAGGACTGGAGTATTGAGTGTTAGGCGAACGTGATTTCGTTATCATTTAGAATTCCAAAGTAGGAAAAGACTAGATGTTTTCAAGGAAGCCTCTCATACAGTCTGTTTCGTCCAAACTGCTGTCTTCCAAACTTGGAAGAGTTCTACATATTCTGTTTTATCAGTCTTTGAAGTTGTGCCAGGATCTCCAAAATATCTCCAGTTTCTTCTCAGCACGTCACTGTTGGATGGTGAAAAACGCTTTGATCATCAAACAACCTTAGAGATTAGTTTTGAACTAAAAGTTTTGGTTTAGATGGAATTCTTCAAATTTAATATTAGAAATATAAAGCCAATCAATCTTGGATTTTAGGTGTTCCTTCTCAGAACCCAAAGATATTTCTAATGTAAAAGACAAAGAGAAAAATGTTGGAAATCCTTTATCAGGCAACCAATGCTTTCATAATCTGACCCACTCCAAGCCCAGTTAGAGTTATTCGAGTCTTTTTCACTCATACTCAGTTAAGTTACTGGAGAAGTGCCAGAATTCTTGGGCTTATACAGTCATGATTAATTTGAGTATCTTATGTTTTGCATTCACATTTTTTTTTTTAATTTGAACAATGTATCAGTCCTAAAGAAATTTCTGCTAAAAGAAAGTTGATGTGCCGTAGGCTATTCTTTGTAAAAAAAAAATACAGGGAAAATTATAAATTAAAAAAAAAAAGTGTTTTGTTGTTTTTTTTTTTTTTTTTTTTTTTTACTTATTTGAGAGCTACAGATAGAGAGAAAGAGGCAGAGAGAGAGAGAGAGAATGGGTGCGCCAGGGCCTCCAACCACTACAGACAAACTCCAGACCCATATACCCCATTGTGCATCTGGGCTAACATGGGTCATGGGGAATTGAGCCTCGAACTGGGGTCCTTAGGCTTCACAGGCAAGTGATTAACAGCTAAGCCATCTCTCCAGCCCGGAAAATTATAATTTGTCTCAATTGCTTTGTTGCTATACTGAGTTAATTAAAATGATTATGTTATGAGAAATTACATTCACTATATACATATATACATAAAACTACAGAAGAGATAGCACTTGAAATAGTCTCACAATGAATTAGCAATGAAAAACAAACTGTTATAACAATAGGTAGGCAGTAGGGATTGAGCTCAGTGGTAAAGCACTTGTCTAGCAAGCACAAGACCCAGTATCCAGTTCCATAAATCTAGAAACTTTTCCCTTAAAAAAAATACTTACATAGGGCTGAAGAGATTTCTCAGTGGTTAAGGCTCTTGCCTGAAAAGCCTAAGGACCCAAGTTTAATAACCAATACCTACATAAGGCCAGATGCACAAGGTAGCCCATGTGCCTAGAGTTTGTTGGCAGTGGCTAGAGGCCCTGGAGTAAGCATATTCATTCATTCTCTCCCTCTTACTCTATCTCACTCTGAAATAAATAAATAAAATAGTTTTAAAAATTATTCCTATGATTTCATGTGTGCATGCATGTTCAAAAATGGGGGTGCACTTGTGTGCAGGTGTGCATGCATGAATGTGATCATGCATGTGGAAGCAGAAAGACAACCTAAGGTCTCATCTTCAGGAGTGCCATTCACGTCTTTTAGAATAAGGCTTTCTCATTGACTTAGAGCTCACTAATTAGGATAGGCTACCTGGTCAGAAAGCTCTAGGGATATGTCTGTCTCTGCCTCCCCGGCAGTGGAATAAAGGCACACAACACCACAGCATGCATTTTTATGTGAGGTCTGGGAATCGAACTGGGGTCCTAATGCTTGAGATGCAAGAACTTTACCAACTCAGTCATCTCCCTAGCCCTACATATGTTTTGGGTTTTTTGAGAGGGATTAGGGTTTTATTTTTCTGAGGTAGTGTCTCCATCTAGCCCAGGCTGACCTGGAATTCACTACATAGTTTCAGGCCAGACTTGAGCTCATAACAATCCTCCTACTTCTGCCTCCCAAGTGCTTGGAGAATTTTTGACTGCAGGCCATACTCTTCTCAGCTACCAGTCCAGGGCCCCTTGATATAGATTTTTTTCGATAAACCTGTATAACTTCCATAAATAAATAGCTCTGTTGTCACAAACAAACGTTGTACCATATACTGCCCGTCAGATATATTTCAAATCAATACAAATCATACCACCCCCACCCCAATAACTGGCTTCTACTTGCACAAGGCAGAACCCACAACCCCATGGGAAAGACCAGCAACCCCACTGAGGTTGGCCCTCACAGATTGGGGGCGGGGAGGAGGGAAATGATGGTACCAGCAAGTGATGTGTCCATATAAATCATATTCTCTTTTCAAAATTTTGTTTGTTTGTTTATTTTTATTTATTTATTTGAGAGTGACATACAGAGAGAAGGAAGGAGAGAGAGAGAGAGAGAGAGAGAGAGAGAGCCACTGCAAAAGAACTCCAGATGCATGTGACCCCTTGTGCATCTGGCTAACGTGGATCCTGGGGAATCAAGCCTGTGACCTGGGTCCTTAGGCTACACAGCCAAGCGCTTAACCGCTAAGCCATTTCTCCAGCCCCAAATCATATTCTTAGTAAAAAAAAAAAAAAACAAACATAATTGAGAACTTCTGGAATTAAGAACAATGAAAAACTAAATTTATTAGTCAGAATATGAGAGTGGGAAATGTTTTAATAATTACCAGGGGCTAGAGGTATATCACAGTGATAGTGCTTGCCTAGCATATGCATGGCACCAGGTTCCATCCTCAGCACATCAAAAAAAATCAATAAATGATAATAAGGCAATTCAAATTTTTTAAGTTAGTGAAAACAATGAATTTCACTCCAAGATAAAGATTTCTTGAGAATCAGGATGTTAGTTGAAAAAGGCCATGTATAACCAGGTTTAAGAAGGAAAGTAATCTTTGGATACATTAAAAGGTAGTCTAACGTAAGAAATATCAGAAACCTACAAAATTACTTAAATATACATGAAAATCAAGCAAAATGACATTCATTCCAGCTCTCTGACAATAACACCAAAGCCAAAAGGAAGTGAAAACTTCAGAAGAAAGGACATGAAGAGATTTGTTCTATCACTTAGCTTCCTGGGCAGTAGTTGGAAAATGACTTAAGAAAAATATCTGTATTTCAGTGTCTATGCATAAAACCCAAAATAATAACAATCAATAATATTAGTAGTAGAGTTTAATAATCAGGGTTTAGCAGTGCCAGAAATAAGAAAAATTATTATTTGATCTTTCTACAAATTATTTTATATAGGTACCATTATATTTTACAGAGAAGGGCTGGAGAGATGGCCCACCAGTCAAGGTGCTTTCCTGCAAAGCCTGGATTAGATGCCCCAGTACCCAAGTAAAGCCATATGCACAAGTTGGTACATGCATATGGAATTTGTTTCAGTGACTAAGTGGCTAGAGGCCCTGGCATGCCCATTTCTCTCTCTCTCTCTCTCTCCTTCTCCATGTCATTAATAAATGCATAAATAAACAAAATATTTGCAGAGGAGAAAAATTGGTGTGTACTTTATATAGGTTTAAATAAAAATAAATGTCACATGTGTAAACTGACAAGTAAAATACCTGACAATCACTCATTCATTCAATAAGTAGTTATCTGGGCTGGAGAGATGGCTTAGCGGTTAAGCGCTTGCCTGTGAAGCCTAAGGACTCCGGTTCGAGGCTCAGTTCCCCAGTTCCCACGTTAGCCAGATGCTCAAGGGGGCGCACGTGTCTGGAGTTCGTTTGCAGAGGCTGGAAGCCCTGGCGCGCCCATTCTCTCTCTCTCCCTCTATCTGTCTTTCTCTCTGTGTCTGTGGCTCTCAAATAAATAAATAAATAAATAAAAAGAAATAAGTAGTTATCTGTGCAAGAACTAGTCTCCTTGCATTTGATTCATAAAAATGTTAATATCTCTACTATACCCCCACACCACCAAAAATAAAATAACCAAGAATATACGAAATGTAGGAAACCAAGGAAAATCATTGAATTAATTGATAATTGTGGATAAGGATAGATCTAAAACACTACATATTTTTTGTTTGCTTTAATTCTATACCAGAGTATATTTTATTGTGTTTTTTACTTTGTTGTTATCCCTGAAATGACACACTGGCAATTAGTAAAATTAGGGCCAATACTCAGAATTATTACAAACCCAAACTTAAAAAATGAATGTTGATAAATCACCAAGGCTAAATAACATATATGAGTGATTATAAAGGAAAATAAGGGAAAATTTCAACAAAATCTGTACTCTCTATTAAAACAATAATTGGTTACAAATGAAATTTCTGTTCAAAAGAGTTCTGAAATTCCAGGCTACTTTCTAGTCACCACTATCTAAAAAAAACTGGTAGTGGGCTAGAGAGATGGCTTAGCTGTTAAGCACTTGCCTGTGAAGCCTAAGAACCCCGGTTGAAGGCTCGGTTCCCCAGGACCCACGTTAGCCAGATGCACAAGAGGGCCCATGCATCTGGAGTTCCTTTGCAGTGGCTGGAGGCCCTGGCGCGCATATACTCTCTCTCTCTCTCTCTTCTTCTTCTTCTTCTTCTTCTTCTTCTTCTTCTTCTTCTTCTTCTTCTTCTTTCTCTCTCTGTCTGTTGCTCTCAAATAAATAAATAAAAATAAACAAAAAAATTTTTTAAAAAAAACTGGTAGTTACTCAACATCCACGATTAATTTAGAGGAAGGGAGGAACAATCCTTTCTCCACAGCTACAAATTCTGCTATTAAAGATCAAGATTAATGAGCCAGAATACATGGTATTCTTTCCAATGTGTAAATAAAACATGTATAAGGTATATTTTGATTAAAGTTAACTGTAGTTTAACTTATGATCTAGAAGAAAGCAATGGATTAATAGCTTAAGGTAAAAAGTGAATCCCCTTGAAATCCTAATCAGTATCTAGAAAAGAATCCTGGGAATCTCTATTCTGGTTCCCAAAAATATCAATCAGCTCAATCATATTCCAAATTCAAGGACAAGGGTTAGGAATGTGGGTCAGTGGTAGAGTACTTGCCTAGCATGCATGAGACCCTGGGTTTGATCCTCAGCACCTGAAAAAATTAAATTAAAAAGTTAAATTCAGGAAATATGGAACAACGAAATGGTAAATGTCATTAAGACATACCAGAAACCCTAGGAACATATGAGTTTATGCCATACAGTACTATTCTGAAATTGCACTTAAAAAGCAAACAGATACATGTATGTGTACATGTCTAGAATCTTAATGCACCTACAGCCATGGGGGAAAGAATCAAGGAAATCTCAAAGGTATAGGTCAGTTATTCAGAGACCTTGACTGAAGCAAGTTGCCAAGACACCAAGGATGTCCTCTAACATCCACATGCATGCTATGACACACATACATACATACATCCAAATAAGAATTTAATTAGTTAATTAATCTTGGGATGGGGAGCTAGCTGATTTCCTTTTCACACAGGATTCATTTTTTTACAATAACATGTAAAAATGTCATGTGTCTTATCTTATTTTGTATGAACAACATGAGTCTGTTATAAATTCTTTTCTTACTACAGTAATACATAAAAGTTGCACATTGAATCCATCACAGGGCCTAGCATATACTGGGCAAGCACTCCACCACTGAGCTATACCTCCAAGGCCCTATTGCTGAATCTGAATTTTGACCAATTTAACTTTTTTTTTCTTTTGAAACTAGGTAAATCATCCATAAAACCAATTTAAACCATTAGGTCCAGTTAGAAAACATAAACTTAATGAACATTTTACACTTCCTTAGTATTACATTAGAATGCTTCCCCTTTATATAATGCTTTTCTTGGACAAGTTAATCTTGTATACAATCTGTTTTCATAATGTGGGAGATAGAACAATGATTTAGTATATTTTTTATTAAAATCCAAACTTCTAATAGTAAAATCTATAAAACCACTATGCTACCTCTAAGCAGGTTATAACAGTAAACAGATAAAGATCTGAGTGACATTTTAGCTAAGCACAATATGGGCACATTAAAACCCTAGAAGAAAATGTAAGTTCCAGAATGGTTGAAAGTCTATATTTTCTTGCCCCAAATGAGAAACATTTGGACAAAAATTAATGTACAAAATGAAGGTTGAAATGAAATAACATAGAATCTAACTGGCTGTCCACCAAAGTCTTTCTAATTTAAAATTGATTTGAAATTATTGCAGTTCCAAATAGCACTTATTTCATGTAAAGTGCTCATCCTCCTCAAACAAGCTGAGACATGAATCTCTATAGAACTGTGACTGAGATATCCCTGGTCATAGTGGAACAAAGTTAGAAAAATTTCTTTTTTCCTTTTCCTTTGGTTGATTTTTATAAATGATGATATCTTTTGTGTGGTATTACAGAGCAAACATATGGACCCAGGCATGCTAACTCCTGCACTCTACTACTACATTACATGCTAAGCTCCATGTGTGGGGTGTATATATATGTATTGCATTTATGTATGTATGAGTGCACATGTGTGTACAGGTGCATGTGTGCATGCACATTTGAAGGCTAGAGGACAACCTCAATTGTCATTTATCTATCACGTATACTGTCCATCTCTTGAGACAGTCTTTTAGTAGTCTGGAGCTGATTAATTAGGCTAGACTACCTAGACAGTGAGATGCAGGGATCCTCATGTCTCTGCCTCTCCATCAGTGGAATTATAGACACATGCTACAGTGCTTGGCATTTTTACATGGGTACTGGAAAATGAACTCAGATCCTCATGCTTGCAAAGCAAGCACTTTATCAACTGTGCTATGTCCCCAGCAACTTTCCTCCAGACTTCTTTTTCATTTTTTATTTTGAAACAAGGTTTATGTTGCCCAGTCTGGCCTTGATTTAATGATTGTGCTGCCTCAGCCTCCCAAATAGCTGAAATAACAAGCCTAAGCTACCAGAACCTAATGAATTTTCTTTTAAAGACGAGTCTGTAAACCTAATGCTCTGAAATTAACAGAGTCACATGGGACCTTAAAATCTAATTTTGCTATTTAGCACCAAGTCTTGTTTCTTCTTGACTCTGGACTATATCATGTCTCTAGCAAGCACAATAATAGATTACTAGCAGGAAGGGTCAAAGCTCTGTCTGTTAAGCAAGAGTATTTGGAGGCAAATATTACAGAACATTCTACATGTGCTTTGTTTTGCTGAGGCAGTTAGAAATCTCAACCATCACCTGCACTATGAGGTTAGCTTGGCAAGGATAACCCTCAAGAGGACATTTATTTCTGCCTGAAGTATTTTGTCTCCAATTATGGTATGAATCCACAAAGTAAGGGAAAATACACTGGTTTTGATGACCTCATGTTTCACACCACAAGGCTCTAACAGGTATAATTAATGTAGAAAATAGCAGACTTCCCTCTTTGTTGTGGTTTTAGAAGACTTTTTACCCTAGTTATTAAATAATGAAATACATAACTCTGAAGTAGTAAATATACAGGAAGGTCCTTAACCCCCACAACCTCCATGCTGAGACTTGAACCCAGTGTTTCACACACACTCGCACACTCCCAAGACAACTAAGTTCTCAATCAACTCATCCATTTATGTTTTCTGTATCTTAAGCATTCCTTAATAAAACCTCCACCTTAAATGCTGCTACTTGAATTTTAATATTTTCCTCTAGGACATATATAAAGTTATAGAGAAATAAAGTTTTTCTTTTTCTTAGTGGCTTATGACTTCTTCTGGTCATAATTAATAGTCATTTGATTGTTTGACAAAACTAAATATGTAAATATACTAATATGTCCATTACCATAACCTTAATTCAAGTTGTTATCTCAGTAGCTTCTTAATTTAGGATCTTCAAATTTTGTTCCTTTGCCACTTAATAATTAAATGGACTTGTGTCAGGTTCTTATCATTTCTGTGCCTCTATTTTCTCATTTTTTAATCTATGGACAATAATGTTACTTTGCAGGAATACTGTAAAGGTTAGAATTAGTTAATAGAGGAAACCTAGAAGGATACCTTATGTTATTGACATAGTCTACTTGTTAAAAATAGTCAACACTGAAAGGTAAATTGTCTCTCCTAACCATAAGAGGCTATGAGGAAGGCATTATTATGCCCACTTTTTAAGTGAGAAAACTGTAATTCAGAGAAATTAAGTAACTTTTGTAAAGTCTTCACTGAGAAGTGGATAAACAGGAATTCGAAGAGAAGCATGCCTGACTCTAAACCTGGTCTCTCAACCACTACAACTCTGGGCAAGAATTTATATGTATTAGCGTTTTTCTTTTTCCATCCAAAATTAATCAGTTGTTCAACTAACTCCTTCCAAGCTAACCCTATATAATTGAGCACTGTTTATTAGATACTGCCAAGTTTACTAAAATAAAATTCTGTTTACTCATTAACAATTTCCATCCAGCTCCAAATAAACCCATTTTTCTTTATCTTCATTCTCTTTCTTGTTCATTTTGTGTGGGGGAGTGTGTTTAAAGCAGGGTCTCATGTAAGCCAGGCCAGCTTCGAACTCACTAGGTAGATAAAGATGACCCTGAACTTCTGATTCCTCCTTCTGGAGGAATCTCTCTAGTGTTGGGATTATAGGCATACAACAGCAGGCCCTGTTTAAATCAATCTATCTTCTTATATGGATTTATATAAACTGAATTGTTTGTTTTATTTTTAAAGATTAGGGTGTCACTGTCTTAGACTGTCACTGAACCTCTGGATTCAAGTGATCCTCCCTTCTCTAGGGCTATAGACATTTGAGACTCTACAGCAAACTTTTTAAAGGTTCTTTCCTCATTCTGAAAATCTATGCCTAATCTGTGTTCAACTATAACCAAAGGTATGTGTATAGTGATAATATCTTTATATATTTGTTTTCAGATTATCCTATTAGCACAATTTTTATTCTATTTATAAATATTCATATGCATTTTGTAATTACTGACTAAAAGAACTTGTCTTTATTGTTTGTATAATATACACATATATATAAACAAAATACTAAGACTGGAGATATATTTTAGTTAATAGAGTATTCATGTACCACACACAAAGCCCTGGGTTCAATCTACAGGCTGGAAGTGAACTTGTATAGTAATACAAGTCTGCAATTGCAGCACTCAGGAGGTGGTAAAGGCAGGAAGATAAGAAGTTCAAGATCATCCTCAGCTACATAGTGAATTTGTGGCCAGCTTGGGCTACATGAGACCCTGTCTCAAAAAAGAAATGAAAACCCTATACAGTTCATATTACAAAATATATATTTGGCAAAGGCCAATAAGCTAGAAAGGATATATAAAGGGAATAGAAAGGAAGGGAGGATGTATTAATAGGATGTTATTTTATACATGTAAGTAGAAGAACAGATTAATGGGGTGAAAAAGCCTAAGTGAGGTCAGGGGAAAAGATGGAGTAAAAGAAAGGTGGAGGAAGGGCTAATCAAACTTAAGAGTATGTAAGTCATAGGGAAACCTACTTTTCTGGACAATGGAACACACAGGAGCCATAGATTGTTACTAGAAAATTTTCGGTGCCAGGGATGGGATACATCCCAGTGAGTTGTTGGCCAGTGAGGTCCCTGATGCACCCAAAACATTACAGGCCATTGCTGAAGCCCTTGGTTTCCCACCAAGAATAGATAGAAAGTCCCTATTGCTGAAGACTCCACATATTTGGTCTACAAGGTCATTGAGAAATCCTTCTGGAGCTGAGCTGAAAACTTCCTCTATGTAGACCAGCTGACAAAAAGCTGGAAAAAGCCATACTTCATGCAGTTCAGTGGGAGAGAGAAAAATCACCAGTGAAAATACTCAACAGTGGATACTGCAAGCATTATATTTGCCAGGCCAAATGAGCCAAAGGGTGCAATAGTGGCATATCTCTTATGGAGGAAACCAACCACCCTCTAGTTTGACTGGAGACCGGCTCCATGGGGTAGAATACATCCCTGATACTGAAAACCTACAACAGGGGTAGTCATGAGCCCTAGGGGTTACCATTTGCTTCTGTCTGGCTAAATGTATATACTATGCTCACCAAACTGCCTAGTAAGCACTTCTCTTAATGTTCATGCCCTTATATTAATGCTACTTTCACTTTTGGTTAGAGAACCTTCTCTTTTTAGAATGCAGTGACCTTATGTCTCAGAAGCCAACATGGAACTGAGAAGAAGGGACAGAGGAGTGCTCAGCACTGAAATATTTCTATCACACCTTCTCAGATTCAGGGTCCATAGCGGAAGAGGTGGAGGAAAGAATGTAAGGGCCAAAGGAAGGATAGGACTCCTTACAACATGCTCCCTAAGACAAAAAATGGCCTGGATATCCATGATGTCACAGTGCCTGACACTACTTACAAAAGACCATCATAACAGGAAGAAAAGATCATGACATCAAAATAAAAGACAGGCCAATTGAGGGGGAGAGAGGATATGATAGAGAGTAGTTTCCAAGAGGAAATTGGGGGGGGGATTACCATGGGATATTGTTTACAATTACGTATGTTGTCTATTATATATATATATATATATATATATATATATATATATATATGCACACACATTAAACCTGTGTGTCTTCACATATTTATTTTCTTATCATAACCTTACTGCTAAGCTTATTGTAAATGACACTGCCCTTTTGTTTGTTTCTTGTGGGGGGCATTGTTAGAGATCAAACAAAAACTATATTCATGCTAAGCAAGTGCTCTAACACTGAACTATACCTCAAATCTCTAAAGCATTTTTCTAATTTATTATTTCCAAAGGCTAGATTCTAAGAAGTTCAGGTGCTCAGTCATGGGATAGTTAAATATCTTAATTAATATCACCAAGTTATTTCCAAAATGGATTGATTATACCAGTATACATTGTCAAGATATATTTGCCAGCACTGCTTATGTTAATATCCTCTTTTGTTCATGTTTTGGTTTTCGTTTCATTGGCTGGTTTTGAAAATGGTCATGCTCCCTCTCCCACATTGGCCTTAAACTGGTAATCTTCCTGTTTCAGTCTCCAGAATGCTAGCATCACCTGAATGTGCCACTATACCTGGATTGATTTTAAATACAAAGTATGATGATTATTAGTTCATCTGCTGCAAAACAATATAGAGTATCAGAGATGGCATTTACTTGAAACAAACAAAATTTGCACAACATGGGCTGGAGAGATGGCTTAGCGGTTAAGCGCTTGCCTGTGAAGCCTAAGGACCCCAGTTCGAGGCTCAGTTCCCCAGGTCCCACGTTAGCCAGATGCACAAGGGGGTGCATGTCTGGAGTTTGTTTGCAGAGGCTGGAAGCCCTGGTGTGCCCATTCTATCTCTCCCTCTATCTGTCTTTCTTTCTGTGTCTGTCGCTCTCAAATAAATAAATAAATAAATTTTAAAAAATAAATAAATAAAAATTAAAAAAAATTGCACAACATATGTAAAACAATGTTTTTTTTTTATCAGAGCCACATGTTGGGTCATGATACACAGAGACATTGCCTCCTACCCATAACTGATGAGTACCCCACAATGCACGACCTGTACTCCCCAACAAGGAGGGTCCCTGTGGAGAGGGCAGGACAGGGAGGAGCCTAAGCATGGTACCAACTTGACTGTATACACTGAGTACAAAACTAATAAAAAAAATACTGAATATCAGTCAACAAAAGCATAGCACATGAATTATGGAGTGTACATGAAGTGAGACTTGAAAGCACCAAGTCTTATTACTTTGAGTTTCCAGGCCAGGAAAACAAAAAATAAAACTGCAAGTAGAAGCTATAGAACAACCTGATTTGAGGAGAGAAACCTAAGATTTCATGGGTACCCAGAGAGCTATAATTTGCAGAGGAAGTCATGGGATTACAGAGAGAGAGACAGACAGAGAGAGAGCTCAAACCATGCACAGAGTCTCACTTGCATATTTCAGAATGTGAGAAAAGTACCCAAGGCCCACAAAACAACCACCCTAAAAGATTAAAGGTATCAGTTCCTGGAACTCACAGAGCCCAGATTAGTGCTCATTCCTACAAGTACGACTAAAAGCTTGACAATTCATGGGTGTTGCATAGACAATCAAGAAGGATTCAGATTTAATAGTGGGGAACAAACTAAAAACTACTCATCTAATAAACCTTAAGAATCCCCAAACTAAGCCTGTGCCTGGGGATATAGCTCAGCAGTAGAACACTTTGCCTGGCATGGAAGATGCCCTGGGCTCCATCCCTAGCACCACAAAACAATTAAAACAAATCAAAATTGAAACAAAAGGAAAATTTTCTAAATACCTTAACTATATGGGAAAAAACACAGCTCCAATTCTATTATAATAAAAATATCCATCAAGAAAAAAGATTAAATTCACAATTTCTGGCATTTCATTTAAAAAAACCATATATGTACAGAAATAGAAAAATATGACCTGTGATTCATGAACATTGAGAAATAATATACAGCTGATGTAGATATTTAAATTATTGAATATAAACATCAAGACGGCAATTGTGACTGTGTTCTACATATCTTAACTGATAGTAAAACCATATTTAGGGCTATAGAAATGGCTTAACAGCTAAGGCATCTGCCTGTGAAGCCAAAGGACCCAGGTTTGATTCCCCAAGACCCATATAAGCCAGATACACAAGAGCACATGCATCTGGAGTTTGTTTGCAGTGTCTAGAGGCCCTGGTGTGCCCATTCTCTGTCTGACTCTCTTTCCCCCCTCTATCCCCCCTTGAAAATAAATAAATAAAATTTAAAAATAAAACATGTTTAACAATATCTCCCAAGATCAGGGGTGCATGGTTCAGCAAGTAAGAACACTTACTGCATAACCATTGAGGATGTGAATTCAGTTACCAGCACCCATGTTGGTCGTGGCTGCACATGCTTATAACCCCCAGTGCTAAGGGAGGCAGAGACTGGAGGACAGCTGGGGCTGGTCAACTAGCCCAACCAAAAATGGGAATCTCCAACATCAGTGACAGATCCTCTTTCAAGGAAATAAGGATGAAATGCAGTCACAAAGAACACCCAACATCTGCCTCCACAGCATGTGCATGAGGTGCATGTATCTGCACACACAGTGCATACATCACAAACACACACACACACACACACACACACAGAGACCACCTACCGCTTACACTAATTTTTTTAAATAACATGCAATTAGAATTTCTAGACATGAAAATTACAATGCCCAAGATGAAAACCAGAAAAGAAATAATACAGATAGAAGTAGAAATCAATGAGACAAAAAACGATAGAGAAAAATGATAGAGAAAAGTCAATCAAGTTGATAAACATCTAAATAGCCTAAATATGATCAAGATAAAATGCAAATTACCAATACCATGAATGAAAAAGACCATTACAATGGAATCTTCAGGCATTAAACTGATAAGGGGTAATAATAAATAACTATGGCAATAAATCTGGCAACAAAAAATGGACAAATTCCTCGGAAGCCACAAAGCTCACTTAAGAAAGAGTACATAAACTGAATTGCTTTATGTCCACTAAAGGAATTCCATTTGTATGTGAAAAATCTCATAAAGGAAATTCCAGATTCAGCTGGTTTCACTGGAGGAGTCTGCAAAAGACTTCAGGAAAACATATCACCAGTTTTACACAGAGAATTCTAAAATATTTAACAAGAAAGAAATTATCATATCAACCAGTTAAACCAGGGCAATACTGACATTTAGGAGGGAGAGGAGAAAAGGAAGGAACAGTGAAGAAGAAAAAAGAGGAGAAGGAAATTGTGAGAAAGCCAAGGATGTAGCTCAGGGGTAGAGCATATGTCAAACATTCAGGAGGCTCTGTGTTTGAAGTGAGCACTAAAAACCAAAACAATAAAGAGCAACAAGAAAAAAAAAATCCAAACCAATATCCTTCATGAATTTAGATATGAAAAATCTAAATCTGAAATTAAATCAAAGTTTAGTAAATTGAGCCAATAATATATTTAAAGGATAATGCAGTAAAACCCAGTAGAGCTTACCATTAAGACATAAAAAATGTAACCTGCCATATAATTAAGCTAAGAAGAAAAGCCACACTGGCAGTACAATTAATACAGAGAAAGGTTTTGAAAAAAAATCATAGGGCTGCATAGATGGCTTAGCTATTGTTTGCTACAGTGTAGCTCAACAGTTAAGGCTTGTACATACTAAACAGTTTATCTATAGAATATGTAATCCCATCTAAAATTGTACTCAGACATGGTAGTGCAGACCTATAATCCCAGCACTTGAGAGACAAAAGTAGGAGGTTTTATCACTGTGAGTTTGAGGCCGGCCCGGAACTACAGAGCAAAATCCAGGTCAGCCTGGGTTACACTGGCACGCTACCTCCACAATATAAGAAAAAAGGAAGATCAGACCTTCTTTAGGCTGGAGAGATGGCTCAGTGGTTAAGGTGCTTGTCTGCAAAGTCTAAGGACTTAGCTTCAATTCCCCAGTACCCACATAAAGCCAGATGCACTAGGTGGTGCATGTGTCTAGAGTTTGTTTGAAGTGGCCAGAGGCCATAGCATGCCCATTCTCTCCTCTTTCTCTCTCTCCCTCTCTCTCTCCCCCCTTCTCTCTCCCTCTCTTTCATAAATAAATAAATACAAAATTGTATTGATAGGCTGGGGATGTTGCTCAGTGGTACAGCACTTGCCTAGCATGCACATGATCCTTGGATACCAACCCCAACACCACACACAAAAAAAGTGTGCTGAAAAATCAGAGAAGAGGATTAAGGAAATCTATATGGAGGGATTGGAATTTGATATGACTTTAAGGAATGATGAGTGAAAATCAGTGCTGGTTTTTCCTGCCCTCCTTCCCTTTTTGCTTGTAGGTGCATCTACATTGTTGCTACCATCTTTTGCTGACATTGGAACCCAGCTTCTTTAGCCTTCAACATTGACTGAAGAACTGCCTCACCAGGAATCCTCCATACCTTCAGCACTAAACTGGGATTGCTGAGGCCTCTTCATGGACGAAGCAGATACTGGGTTCTCAGAACTTCCAGTCTATAGACATACATTTTTTGGCCTACCTATACCATATCACATAAGTCAATCTAATCAATCTCCTTGCATGATATATATTCATTCCTTTGGCTCTGTTCCTCTAGGGAACCCTGACTTATACAATCACCTGACCAGAATAAAAGTTGCATGTTGAGAAGAATCACAAATAAGATTTCATGGATACAATGAATTGGTAATCAAGTCAGAAGATGAGATATGATGATTCATTTAAGCAAACTTCTCAAGAAGGATATAGCACAATTATGGTCAGTTGACTTAACTACAGGGGAAGTGACTGTTGTGATATATCAAGGGAGTGATGTTACAGATCAAGGGAGTAGTGTTACAAATGTTAAGAAAAAGTTAAAAGAATTTTTATACAGTGGACTCAGTAGGACTTGGAGAGACATGAGACACTTAATTTCATTCACATTGTTAATTCTATTACTTGTTTCCTTAATAAAGATCCATAGTGTTAACATATATTTTCACATATATATTTGTGAATAATTGCATAATCATATTCCTAAATTTTAAGTCTATACAACATTGTGTATTTTAAGCATAATCTAATATTGAATTCTTCCTGATTAATTTGTTCAATATTAAGAATTTTAGAAAATTATCAATGAAAACGTATTTTTAAAAAGAATTCTGAGTTCAAGTCTGATATGGCACGTCATGCCTTTAATTCTAGCAATCAGGAGGCTGAGGTAGGAGGATCACACTAAGCTCAAGGCCAGCCTAGGCTACCTAGTGAGTTCTAGGCTTCTGTCTCAAAAAGGGCGGGGGGTGGCATTGCAGTGCATGCCTTTAGTTTCAGCACTTGAGAGGCAGAGGTAGAAGGATCACTGTGAGGTAGAGGCCACTCTGAGACTACATAGTGAATTATTCCAGGTCAGCCTGAACTAGAAGGAGACACCACCTTGAAAATACCCCCCCCAAACAAAAGAAAGAAAAAGAGAATTCTGAGTTCAGTTTCATTAATCATACTTTATGTTAAACAATTATATAATTTTATACACTATTCTGATTTCCTTTTCACAGATGTTTCATTTTTTCACTTGCATAGTATATCAAGTTCATTTTTATTAATTATGAACTTTACTCCATGAACATATTACATGTTGGTCGTATTTCCATCAGATTATATTCTTATAGCCCTATCCCACCGAGAACCCACCTCAGTGGGGTAATTTATATTCACTGTAGGGTCATGAATGCATGTCAGTCTCTGTTTGGGAGAGAAAGTGCCTCAAAGTACTCCTCACCCTGTGGCTCTAAAAATCTTTCCACCTCCTTTTCTGCAATTTTCCATGAACTTTGGCTAGTGTGTCCTTGTACATTCTAAAGTGAATATTGTTGTCAACTGTATTCCATATGGTCCTTGTAAGATAGATTTCTGGCACAGAAAGTCTCTTTTTTGTAGAATTACATGAAGTATATTTATGTTCTCGAAGCAAGGGAAAAACAACAGCTGGCAATGCCTTTCTCCCTTGCTCAGACCCTAATTTGCTTCATTCCTACCATGCAATTTCCTCCAGTAGGCTAAAATACATGACTTATTAACTATCAACAGTCTAAGCAACAGCAAATAGTTACTTTTGCAAGAGCAGTGAAAAGTGAACTTTAAAGAAAAACATTTCTCTACGTAAATTTCAAAAATTTCTGAAATAAGATTTCATCATATTACATCACATCATCCTCCTTTTTGATTTTATTTTTATTTATTTAGTTATTTGAGAGATACAGAAATAGGCAAGGAGAGAGAGAGAGAGAGAGAGAGAGAGAGAGAGAGAGAGAGAGAGAGAGAGAGAGAGAGAGAGAGAGGGAGGGAGAGAATGGGTGTGCCAGGGCCCCCAGGCACTGCAAATGAACTCCAGTGCATGTGGCTTATATGGGTCTGGGAGTCAAACCTTAATTGCTAAGCCATCTCTCCAGCCCCTATCCTCTTTTTTTTTTTTAAACAGTCTCACCATGCAGACCAGGCTTGCCCCAAACTCACTATGTACCCCAGACTAGTCTCAAACTCAAGTGCTCGCTTTATAAGTGTGCACCACCATGCCCAGTGTTTGCCATCACCCTTTTTCTGATGCTACCACATCAGCCATTTGAACCTCCAGGTCAACATAAACTTTGAGTTCAAACAATGAAAAGAGAAGGCTAGAGCAAGGTTTCCCCAGTATTTTCAAATCTATCTCCTCTCTGAGATCCTTCATCTACTACTTCTGTTCAGACTTTCTAAATCTCTTCAGTAATATCAAAACAGCTCTTAACTACTGTCCATTCTTTTGGGGTTGCATCTTTCCATTCTCCAAGCTGCTGCCAAAGTGATTTACTAAAAATGGTCACTTAACATCCCCCCAAGTGCTTAGAGAACAAAGTCCTGCTGCCTTAGAAAAGCAAAAGGGGCCTTTCATTATTTCACTGAGGCTTATTTCTCCACTTTCATTTTTCTCCACTTACTTGCTTTGTACTTTTTATTGTTTGTGCCATAGTCCATTATGTACATGTCCTACCACAGTTCCCGCTATTCGTTTTATTTTCCTTCTAAAAAAATATTAATTTATTTGCAAACAAAGAGAGAAGACAGAGAGAGAAAGAGTGGGCATGTCAGTTCCTCAGGCCCCTGCAAACGAACTCCAAATGCATGTACCCCTTTGTGCATCTGGCTTTATGTGAGTGCTGGGGAATTGAACCCTGGTCATCAGGCTTTGAAGCAAGCACCTTAAATGCTGAGCCATCCCTACAGCCCAGTTCATGCTATTATTTACCCAAATGAGCTCCTCACAGACTTTCCTTTAGGGAATTCCTAGTCAGCATCCTTCAAGGATCTTTTAGGATCCAGGTCAGGAATCAATTATCCAAAATGCTTTTCTTCAACTTCTGACTACCCTGAAGTTCAATATGTTTTTAAAATGTCTTAAAATAACCAGTGCTGGGCTGGAGAGATGGCTTAGTGGTTAAGCTCTTGCCTTTGAAGCTTAAGGACCCCCATTCGAGGCTCAATTCCCCAGGATCCACATTAGCCAGATGCACAAGGGAGCACATGCATCTGGAGTTCATTTGCAGTGGCTGGAAGCTCTGGCACACCCATTCTCTCTCTCTCTCTCTCTCTCTCTCTCTCTCTCTCTCTCTCTCTGTATCTGCCTCTTTCTCTCTCTATCTGTCGCTCTCAAATAAATAAAAAAATAAACAAAATTTTTTTTAAATCCAGTGTTTAGCTATCATACTCATTGTTACAATGTGTCACCATTTGTTTTGTGTTCTTTATTTGAGACATGGCCTCCCCATGTAGACTAGGCTGGCTTTGAACTTCTTTTTCATTACTTTTTGTTTGTGTGTGTGTGTGTGTGTGTGCAGGTGCGTGCATGTGTGCGCATGCACATGTATACCTGGGTATGCCAGGAATTCTTGCTAATACAAATGAACTCCAGACATTTGCGTCACTGTTTACTTCTGGCTTATGCAGGTGGCTAAAGAATTGAACCCCAGGTCATCAGGTACATTTATTTATTTATTTATTATTTTATTTATATGAGATAGAGAAAAAGGCAAAGAGACAGAGATACCGAGAGTATGGGCATGCCAGGGCCTCCATTCAGCAGGCAACTTTAACTGCTGAGCCATCGTCCAGTCTCTGACCCTTGAACTTCTGATCCTGTTTAGGCATCACCAATAAGTTAATTACCAATGTGTGCCTACATACACTGTTATTACCACCTTATTCATTTTGTTCACTCTCAATTGTATGTAAACTCCTAAAAGGTAGAGAAAGTATCTAATTCATTTTGAGGACATAGTATATAAAAGATATATAAAGATATCTTTCACTTAATATAGCAATGAGGCAATTGCTACCATATAAACCCAAGAAGCGCCTCCTTATATATTTGGCTCCTAGAGGTCACGTAAAAGGGCTTAATGCCAATTGCCTTTGATGATTAGAGTTAGGATCTCACTGTAGCCCAGGCTGACCTGGCACTCATTCAGTCCCAGGATGGCTTAGAACTCGCAGTGATTCTCCTACCTCTGCCACTCAAGTGCTGGGATTAAAGGTATGAGCGACTGTACCTGGCTCAAATTGCCTTTTGTTGCATATATGTAAGCATTAGGAATTCAACTAATTTAATCTTACATAGCAGTAGTATGACTCTTCTCTTTGTCTCCATACCAAATTCTTTATTCAATTTATTTATTTAAGAGAGAGAGAGAGAGAGAGAGAGAGAGATTGAGAATAGGCACACCAGGGCCTCCAGCCACTGCAAATGAACCCCAGATGCACACACCTCCTTGTGCATCTGGATTATGTGGATAGTAGGGAACTGAACCTGGGTCCTTAGTTTTTTCAAGCAAAGGCCTAAACTGCTGAGCCATCTTTTTAGCCCTCAGTAACAAATTCTTAACTGCCCTCTCTGTGTATCATAATAGGGGCCATCTCTCTATCCTTGAATTTGACATAAAGCTTGTATGTTTCATAGTTTTGTTATTTGCACCCTGATTCCCTTCTCAAGATGACAGTTCCATTTGGAGACACTAATAACTAATTTCACTCCCTGTATTTCACTCAGTGTACTTGCCCCACCCCTCCCTGATTTCTGGGAGCCTCAGACATCAGCTCTATGAACAAGTAAATTCCACTCCTTCCTTCCCTAAGGCCAAATCAAAAAAAGGTTTTGTGGCTCATAAATGTTTCCTGCTGTTTAGAATATAAGGCACAGAGCCTGGGTGTCATAACAAAAAGTGCTAATCTGTACACTGGGTTCACTGAGGCATGTAAAGCTAATTCATAACATTAAGTGATACTTTTATGAATTTAAGTGCATTTTGCCAGACCTGCTCAAATTGTAGGCATGTGGAAGAATTGCACTCAAAGCTATTTTTAGAGTTGAGATCATCCTCCACAGATATGCCAAGGTACCCTCAGTAATCTGTTAGAGATCAAAACCATGTTCAAAGGAGGGTGCCAAGGTTCCAATTCATAATGGGAGTTAGAGTGAGGACAGCTGATCCCAGAATGCTAAATCTTGATTAAGAAGAGAGAGAACGGGACTGCTAATTTCCTAACAGGAGGTAAAGCAGATCATTTTTTCTGCTAACTACAGAGACAGGATCACTGGGTAACTATGAGCAGTTCTTGTCACAGATAACTCTTAGATGGAAAATCTCCTCAGCTGTAGAAAAGAAGAACTGAACTAGTGAAAAGTCTGCATGATGAGAATACCACACATTGCTACCCCTTTTCAGCATATGCCTTCTTGTATATTGTTGTCCTATTTGCTCTTGCTTGCTTGCTTACCTATGAGATTGGAGTCAGGCATTCCCTCTAATTCATTCTTGCTCTAACAGGTTTTATTTAACACAATCACAGGGCTGGTCAAGTATCTTTGTGAGGCCCAGAGTTCAAAGTTCAATCCCCAACATCAAACACACACACACACACACACACACACACACACACACACACAAACACTAACCCTACATTCACAGAGTTAATAATGTGTTATGTCCCCTAAAAATTGGTGAAATGATTGTGAACAGTGTCAATGGAACATACAAAAGATAAAACCACATAAGTCTGTAACTCAACTGTGTGTTGATCAAAATATGTATGAAACTATGCATATGAGAAATGGTAAGACTTTCATCCATAGGACGTGGTAATAAATTGAATGTAAAAGTCAAAGAGAGACAGGAATCAAAAATGGCTTCCAGGGTTATGGCTTGAGTAAGGTCTTGCTATGTGACAAAGGCTGGTCTAGAATTCACTATGAAGCCCAGGCTCTCCTCAAACATGGGATCCTCCCATGTCTACTTAGAGTGCTGAGATTACTGATGTGTGCCACCGTGCTTAGTGCAGTGCAGAAGTTCAAATCTTTAAGTAAAGAAGATGGACAGGATGAACTAGTTTTGGAACACAGAGAATTGATCAACTTCTTGGGCATCCAGTTATTTCTTTTTTTTTTAATTTTTTATTTATTTATTTGAGAGCGAGAGACACAGAGAGAAAGACAGATAAAGGAAGAGAGAGAGAATGGGCGCACCAGGGCTTCCAGCCTCTGCAAACGAACTCCAGACGCGTGCGCCCCCTTGTGCATCTGGCTAACGTGGGACCTGGGGAACCGAGCCTCGAACCGGGGTCCTTAGGCTTCACAGGCAAGCGCTTAACCGCTAAGCCATCTCTCCAGCCCCAGTTATTTCTTAAGCAACACAGAATTGAGTGTGTGAAGCAGGGGAGGAATTTGAGGCACGTCACTAGCTTTTGAAACGATGTAAGTAGGTAGATTAAGTCAGGGTAAATATATTAAGTGAGAAAAAGGATATATGAGAAATCTCTGGAAATTAACAATTCAGCTACCTAACTTTGCAAAAAAAAAAAAACAGGCTGTAGAGATTTAGGGATTTTGATCATTGCTCTTGTCTCTTTATTGAGTCACCGAACTCTAATGATGATAGAGGATATGCTATAACATATTTATGGCCTCATTTGAATGCTACAGTTTCTGTGAATTTACTGCAAGTCATGGTGGCACAAACCTATAATCCCAGTACTCATGGAATTAATGAATGATCAAGAGTTCAAGTTTGGTCTGGGCTACGTAGGGAGGCTCCATATCAAGGGAAATTTTTTTTTCTGATAATTTTCTTAGTGTGCACTAGCGTCTCTCGCTCATCAGCAGTTTCATGGAATCCTTTCTGCTTAATGTCTGAACACAGGACTCTCCCCCCAGTGAGGACTCAAAATCATAACTGTGTTGATCATGATGAAACCTTGCCGTTCTCAGTCATAGACTATTACCTTATCTACCTATTGGAGTGTAATTCACAGTCCTAAATAGGCACTGCTGACATTGGCTCCTCCTTTGCAATATGAAACTGCCACTTGTCTTAATGCTTAGATTTTATGCCAATGCTCCTTCTACTTCTATAACTCTGACTGCAAATTCATCCAAACCACAAAGAATAATAGAAATTCCATTTTTTTAAATTTTTCATTTTGTGTGTGAAATACCATTCTTAAAATTCTAGAAATATAAGAAAATTAAATGCTAAACATAGATAATTCAAAATAGCAACTATGTATTTATAACCTCCATAATAAGTCTTTGAAATTGATGCTGTAAAATGTAATAAAAATTAAAAATTACCCATCAAAAAACACATTTTGTGATTTTTCTACCACAAAATTATTGTGAATATAAGATAATAGTTATGATAATTACCTTGGTTTAAGTATTCCAAAATATGTACATATATCAAAACATCATTAAATAATGCACCAAAAATATGTGATTTTTAAAAAAAGTTCAATTCAAAAATTTAACAATAACACATGCTACAGAATTTAGTAAAAGAAAACTATCCACTAATATCTAAGACAATGAACAAGAAGTTTGATTTCACTTTATTTCATACCCTAGATATACTTAAACACTTAAGAAGTAAAAGCTCATTTGGAAATTATGATGATGTGAAATTGAACTAGGGAACGATGAATTTGGTGAAATGTTTATAAGCCCTGAGGCAGAGCAGGAGTCTGTTTAGCAGATGTCTGCCTATTTTCCTAATTCATCTGTTGGGCACTTTCTGTGGAGCTGAAAATAAATAATAGTCTTGCCAGTATAGGTGAAATTCTGAACAAGTGGCCTGAATAGGAGTAGCTAACATAGTAAGATAATGAATAATGTCATACAACACAATGGTGAATTATGTATATTTAATAATTTAATCTCTACAAAGACATAAAGATGAATGTGGAATGGGAAGTTAACTTTGTATTGGCCTAATACTGATGAAATATTAAATTTGCTCAAAGATGAGAATAACTATGACTAGAGTGAGAAAAAAGACCATATTTTTACAATACCTTGGTTAGTACATATCATAGATCAACTGAAGGTTGTAGTACATAACGCAAAATTGTAATGCATGAATATGAATCTATTTAAATACTTGAAAGCATATGGATATATCAAATACTGTATCACTGTAAAATGCTAACCCTAATTATCCCCCCTACTAAAACCTTGTCAGTAACCTTTTATTAGAAGATATTAGAAGGCAAAATTATATTGTGCTCAACATAATAGCATAACTATGTCCACCCAACATATCAAACTTCTTCACTGCAGAATCACTCTAAAAACTATATCAACAGGAAGGCATAAGTCCCTAGGATAAAAGATCTTTCCATGAACACAAATTGATTTTGACTTCATTATTTTACATTATTTGTAACAACAGCCACAAAATAAAAGAAGAACACATGCAAGATAACACTTACCAAATGAAAGGATGTGTGCAGAAATAAATCTTTCTCCCCAAGAATTAATGGGTCTTGCTGAGGGGCAGATGATCTAAGCAAAGCCCTCCTTATCTGTTAGTTTAATCAACCCAATACAGGCTTTATTGTCAGAGCTAACTAACATTTAGGAAATTATCATGTGTCTGCACTGTAAGGTCTTTCACAAAGATGAAATGCGGACTGAAGCTCAACGCAGAAGAGAATGGAACAAAAATGAATAGCTGAAATGCTGTTAGAAAATCTCTAATAAATTAAAGCTAAAGCCCATTTATTTGTGACTGAACTAGTTGTGGAAGTCTGCGGAAACCTGAAATATATGAAAAGAACCATGTTTTCCAATCCACCTGATTAGAAAGTGGAGTGCCTCTTAGTGTCCATGGTAACTCCCATAGAGTGGTTTGGACATTCATCATTGAAAGGTTTGTACGTTAAAATATAATAGTGGGCTAGCCACAACAGTACTTAGGTCATGTTAGGTTTCTGAACTGGAATGGAAAACAAGTATAAACGGTTCTACATATTAGTGATATATTGTCAAAGATATATATATATATATATATATATATATATATATATATATATATATATATATATATTATGTGAGTGTATATGAGCCCAAAATTTTAATCTACAGCAATATAATTGTTCAGGTATTAGAAAGTGTAGCTAATCATTATAACATAGGAAAGGCAGAATATGGAAGTATTTGGAAATACAAAATGGTCTAGAAATGTCAATGTATATTTAATGTTATAGAATATAATCACAAAAATATGAACAATGGAAAGAGGAAAAGAACTTCTGGTCATGTCTTTCATTGGCTGTGTGGCTGTATTTTTACATCAAAATTTCTTTCAATTTTTGATTATCCTTTCAGCATTAAAAAATAAATTCTAGTGACACAAAATTTAATTTAGTGGGTTGAAAACAAAGAAATTGTCTTGGTTCCTGCTTCACATCCTTCTTTGGCAGATTTTATATTACAATTTGAAAAATTGACTGAATGTATGGAAATGCCTCATTGGTTGCCGGAAAGCAAATAACCTTTCTTGTCTGTTGAGCAGTGAGTATAGTCAGTGAGGCAAGAGTAATCCCACAGGAACAGCCTTAGAATATTCCTTAGTGTGGAGGAGTTGGCAGAAACTCAAGATGAATTTAGTTCAAATTGAGATATGAAAGTCTTACTCCTTTAGTGGCTTAAAATGAATTTTATATACATTTTGAAAGAAAATATGTCTCTGTGTGAATTATACTTAGTCAACAGAACCGCAGCCTCAAAATACAATACCTCCTTAAAATGTTTAGATGAGGTCAGGAAATGTTACAGTCTGAACTGGAAAACTAAAAGAATTAAAACCAAATGGAGGCCTGGGGTTGTAGCTCAGTTGGATAGAATGCTTTGTTAGCACACATGAAGCCTTGAGCTTGATCCCTAGCACTATGTTAACCTGGCTTGCTGGTGCCTTTAATCCCAGAACTCAGGAGGAGAGGTGGAAACAAAAGGATCAGAAGTTCCAAGTCATCCTCAGGTCCATATTGAGTGCAAGGCATGGACTACATGTGACCCTGACTCAAAAAGAAAAAAAATTAGCCCATATAATATGTGATTTCTGAGCATGTTGGCAACTGGAGTAGGGGTACCGTAATTCAGAAACACTGCCTGTAAAAGAAGGTGACAATTTGAAATACAGCAATGACATATAATCTGTATATTATGGTTAAGTATGAAAATTAAAAATTCGTTTTTATGCCTGACAAATAAATACATTAATGTAAGAGAGTCAGCATAGCAAGTTGTCCATTTTTACAGTGTTCCGCAAGTGAGAACATGCCATTCATGCAGCTCTATACTTACAAAGGCAAGGATATATCTGACTAACGTAGGATTATAGGAGCCCATTAAGAGAATTCAGTTGCTTGTGCTGTCTCAATACTGAAGAAAATTTTAATCTGGCAGAAACGGTTTTCATTGTGAACATTGACCCCTGCGTCTGTTAAGTACTCTTTTGCATTGTGATTTCAGGCCTACAAGGTACAGTCTAAGCATCCAGCTAGGCTCTAATGCAGCATCTAATGACCACATATGAACTGCTGCTGCTTTGTCATTAAACAGAGACTTCTGTTACTCCATTTCCCAAAATGTAGTAGTACACACTACAGTCCTAGTGACTGAGAGCCTGAAAGGATCACAAATTCAAAGCCATCCTAGAACAAATGACCACAGTAAAACCAGCCCATTCTCTCAATCTCAAGGGCTTTGCATATGGTTATATATTTTCTCTGTGACACCCTTCCACCAGATTCTCTATATTTGGCACCCTCATCTTTAGGCATTTGGAAAATGTCACTTCTCATCAAAGTTTTCTTGACCTGCCTGTTTAACATAACAATCTCTTTCCTAACCACAATGTTTTTTTTCAATTCCTGTCATGTGTGTAAGTATGTGTAGTGTGGTATGTGTGTGTGCATGTGGTGTATGCACATGTATGTGTGGACGTGTGACCCACTGAGCACCTGTGTAATCCAAAGGTGTTTACCTGTTTTTTTCATTGAGACGGAGCCTCTTATAGATTCCAGAATTTGGGGAAGGCCCAGAGAATCTCCAGTCTCTGCTCCTTATCAGACTGGGGTTTCAGCTATGCTTGGCCACACCCAGCTGTTTACATGGATGTTGAGTGAATCAAACTCGGGTGATTTCAGACTACCATGCTTGCAGTGGAACACAATCACTAAGACATCTCTCCGGCTTTCATACCATGTCTTATCAACCTTTATTGTTACTTATAGACTAGGACATATCATTAATATATGAGATATTTTCTTTACTTATTTTGTTTACAATCCATCTCCCCTGTGTGGAATGTATGGACCATCAGGCCAGGGACATTTATGTTTTTTAGTCAGTTCTGTATCCACATGACCTGGAACAGCTATCTAGCTCAAATGATAGTTTTTTTTTTCTGTTTTTTTTTTAATTATTTATTTATGTATTTGAGAGCGACAGACACAGAGAGAAAGACAGATAGAGGGAGAGAGAGAGAATGGGCGCGCCAGGGCTTCCAGCCTCTGCAAACGAACTCCAGACGCGTGCGCCCCCTTGTGCATCTGGCTAACGTGGGACCTGGGGAACCGAGCCTCGAACCGGGGTCCTTAGGCTTCACAGGCAAGTGCTTAACCACTAAGCCATCTCTCCAGCCCTCAAATGATAGTTTTTTTTAATGAATAAATGAATAAATAAATGAAGAACATGAGATGATGTTTCTGGTCAAGAGCATTACATACCTCCCCCCAACACACACACACTGATAGTTAAAAAAAAAAAAACTCACTATATGTTTATATGGAGCCAACTATCTGTTGGTTATTTTTTTCCCCTTTACCACTTAGACATTATTACGCTTTCTGCCCTTAATGGTAGAGATTGAATGCAGAGCCTCACACATACACATTCTGACACAGTATTTGGATTGCTATTAAACACTGAGTGCAGTATACTCTGTTCACTCATTTTTTTTGTGGAGGGGGGATACAAACTCTAACATGCTAACTCTTATCTATGTAGAGCTATGTGGTCGTGCATTGTACTTTCCTAATGAAATAACAGGTTAGATAAAGCATGGACTTGCTTTGCAACTGCACCTTCAAGAGAATATGGCTCAGTGCTTCTTCTCATGCCCAGTGTTTATAAACAGAGAGGCTCCCTCGGTTGTCTCTGGAAAGAGAATAAATGGTGATGGCTGGGAGCCCCTTGATGTTTAATGTTAACTGGATTAAGAGGTACCTAGGAGATTAGTAAAGCACACCTCTTATATGCATATGAGGGTGTTTCCAGGGAGGGCTAGCGAAAGGGGAAAGAGTTACTATGAATGTGGTTGACAACATTTCATATGCTAGGGAACCAGACAGAAAAAAAGGTGCAAAAGGGTAACGCTGCAGAACACAGACAACTGTGATGGCTGTTTCCTGACCACCATGACATGAAGAAAGCCCTCCATCACATGCTTCTGCCACCATTATAGTCTATCCTACCCATGGATCTAAGTGACTCCCTCCTAAACGTCAACCAAAATAAATCTTTCCTCAGTTATGTTTTTTTCTGTCAGGTTCTTTGACACATTGATAAAAAGTCTGACTAACAGAGAGCCCAGTTCCTGCTCATGAGGTAAAGTTCTACCACTGACTAATCTTTTTAATTTTTAAATTATTTTTATCAGAAAAAGAGAGAGACAGAGAGAGCAAAAAAGAGAAAGAAAGAGAGAGATTTGGCACACCATGGCCTCCAACCAGTGTAATCAAACTCCAGACGTGTACACCATCTTGTGTGCATGTGCAACCTTGCACACTTGCGTCACACTGTGTCTCTGGCTTATGTGGGACCTGGAAAGTCAAATGTGAGTCCTTAGGCTTCACAGGCAAGGGCCTTAAACACTAAACTATCTCTCTAGCCTTCATTTTAAATTTTTTACTGAAAAAGTTGTATTCATACTGACAATGCATGGGTATACAATGTACAGACTATTTATTTGGACACAAAAGGCTTTAAGATGAATGTGTAATGCCTAAACAGGCCATATTCACATGGGGGTAAATATACTCCACCTCTCCTTCACAAACTCAACTAAGGAAGCTATAAAAAATTTACCTGTGTTTGGATGGAAAAGGAAGCCTGCAGGTAAACTTCCCAAGTGAAGGAAAATCAGCACAGTTTGTTATGTTCCAAATGACAAAATGCTCATTTACCAGCCAGACAGTATCATTACTAAAGCACTTACCAGATAGTAATCAATACATAGGCTGTTGAAGAGTTATTCCCTCACAAAACAAAAGACGGTGTATGGTAAACAAGCATTAGCTCCTTCAAAATCAAAGAAAAATGCAAGGGAACTTTAAATACAAAAGCTAAAAGTGCAGACATTTATTTGCTATCTGATAAAGGTAGTTTACTTAATTTATTCTGTCTTTTGTGGTTTGAAATGTGAAAATCAGCTGATCCTGCATCTATTTTAAGGCTATAGTTATGACAAAAAACCCTTTTTGTATTAAAATCTGAACAAATAGTGCATGCTACTTAAAAGCACATAAGCATGAATAGATTTTCAGTGTGAGGCTTAATGAAAGAAAAAAAGATAATTGTTATCATTATTATGCAGTACTTTGTATAATAGCAGAGAAATCAAAAAGTATTCCCTCTTACTCTTTCACAAAGGATTCTTTTGTTCAATCTCAAGCTGTTTTATAATCAGGACTGACCCAATCATTAGAATCCTCATGGCCCAGTCACCTTTGTTTAGACCCCAGCCTCCCAACACGGTTACATTGGTGATGGAGTTTCCAAAATGAGCTTTTGGGGGACACGTGAAAACCATAGCACCATCCTATGTCCATATCTCATCTCTTACCATCAGCTAGCTCATCCAGGTCTTGTTTTCACCCTGACTGGTCAAGCAGCTAGAAACAGGGGATAATCCCACCTCTGTTTATGTTTCTCTAGTTATGAAATGGGAATGCACTTCCTGATGGCCATGGAAGGTATTCTAAAACACAGTCAGAGCCGGGCGTGGTGGTGCACGCCTTTAATTCCAGCACTCGGGAGGCAGAGGTAGGAGGATTGCCATGAGTTCAAGGCCACCCTGAGATGACAGAGTTAATTCCAGGTCAGCCTGGACCAGAGTGAGACCCTACCTCGAAAAACCAAAAAAAAAAAAAATAAATAAATAAATAAATAAATAAATAATAAATAAAACACAGTCAGGCGGATTGCTTAACAGTGTAACTAGAAGGAACATAATATCTCATGGTGCAGCTCTGTGGAGCTTGTCCATTGATCATCTGTAAATATGATAGTAAGGTCTGTCTAGCCTAACCCAGAAGTGTGCTGATCCCATGAACTGAAGAAAGTTAAGATACTCTGAGGAAGTGAGCAAAAATATATCAGAATACTGAATTACAGGTGATTGAGGGTCATAGTGATTGCTTTTCTGAAAGCTTTATGCCTCACCCACTCTCCAAGAGGACTATACCAGGAGGTGCTCAGAGATAATGATGATACTTTTCCAACTTGTCTAGTCAAGGTTGGGCATACGGAGACTGATGTGAGTAGGGCCCAAGGAGGCTCCATTTTGAGGGACCCCGTGGAACATATGGAGGATCTTTAGGCAAAGCTCTGCAGTTGGTATCTCCTCAGCAACATTCAACTCAGGATGTACAATGTGCATTGTCACCAACTATTTGAATGACAGTGCTAAGAAAGGCAGCCTGGCCCAGGGGATCTGTAAGCTGAGCCCAATTGAATTCTTGATTGAGTCATGTCAGATTGGAATGGTTAGGTCTAATCCTCATATCCATAAGTTTACTGAACACTATGAAAGCCATTTGCAATAATGTGTGTAGACAATTTTGTGGAGTTTGAAAATAATGACCTAGAGATATTGTAACTAGACAAAAAATGAGATTAGATTGGGGTACACTTGGGGACTGATAGGAAAGTTCTCTAAGTCTATTTCCTCATAAATCAGAACTTCTCTGAAAGGGTTTTTATCCATTGTTCAGACTACAGAATTCCACCAGAGGTGGGCATGTGGTCCCTCTGTGTCTGTTACAGGACAGTGATCAAAAAGGGTATCATAAAAAAGCTGTTAGACCAGGTGGCTAAGTTATCTTGGAAAGAAATGGGCACCCAGGGAGCCTGACAAAAACACAAGTCTGGTAAGGGTTACCCCACCAAAGAGTGATCAGGAATAGGTTACATATTCCATAGCCTCCTTATCCAGGCACCTTGTGCGTCTCAGTCCTGACCCTGTCCATGTTATCAGAGTTGCTGAATATTGTTAAATACATAGCTCGTAGTTCTACACTGAGGAAACGTAATTCATTTTTCTAAGTATCTGAATGCAAGAGAGCAATGGACAAATGTTATCCCAGAAAATGAAGTGATTACAGCAAGGGAGAACATAGAATATACTTTTTGTTTTACCAAATAAGCATAGGATAACGGATATCAAAATATAAAATGTGATGGAACTAAAAAAAAATCTTTCCTATCTAAAAAGGGATCTTTAAATTTAATAAGAATGAAATTGTTTAGATAACATGCTAATGGGACTTTGGGAATAGAGAATGCATTACAAAACTTGAATTAAATACTCAGGGAACAACATGTCTTGGCCAAATAAATAGATTTCCTGATTAAATTAATATTGAGCTAAAATTGCTTTTGATCTAATTTTTACTAAATAATTTTTTACTAAATAAGAATATTGCTAGGCTGGATAGATTGCTTAGTGGTTAAAGCATTTTCCCATAAAGCCTAACTCCACGAGTTTGATTCCCTTAGTACCCATGTGAACCCAAATATACAAAGTGGCACATGCATCTGGAGTTCGTTTGCAGTGGCTAGAGGCCCTAGTGTGCCCATTTTTTCTCTCTCTCTCAAGTATGGTGGCTCATGCCTTTAATCTAAGCACTTGGGAGACAGAGATAGGATAATTGCTGTGAGTTCAAGGGCAGCCTGAGAAAACACAATGAATTCCAGGTCAGCCTGGGCTACAGCAAGATCCTACCACAAAATAAACAAAGAAAATATATCGCTGTTTTAACTTAAGCATTTTTTGTTGTTGTTGTTTGAAGGCATGATACATCTTTGGGTTGTCCTACTAAACAATATTACCCTTCAGTCCTGTACATCAGGAAGGTAAAAGAGTATGTGATTATTTACTTATGCTGTCAACAAATAGAAAAGCATGTCTGAAAACATGTCCATTGTGACATTTTACTTTCTTCCAGGTAGAAGACAGCAAATACCATGGGTAACTAAACAAAAGTTGTAGCTAAGTGGATATTAGAATTTAACATTTCCCACGTAGGAAGAAAGTGTGCTAGGAAGGTGTGGTAGTTTAAACGTATGCCCCCCGTAGACTCAGGTGTTTTATTAAGCCTTATAACGTGGATTTCCAGCCTTCTGTCTGGAGGAGGCATCACTGGGGACAGATCCTGGAGCCCAGCCTTAAGGTGTGTTTAGGGGTGTATCTGATTGCCAGCCCAAAGTCGGAGATCTGGCAGGATCCCTGCTGTTTGCTGTCTGTTTTGTGTTTGTTGCTTTTGGCGTTTGCTGGCTGGCATTGATTTCTCTCTGCTTGAATGTATGGAAGCACCTTTTTCCACCACTGATAAAACTCTGCCTCTGGATCTGTAAACTTGAAATAAATACCTCCCTGCCCTAAACTGTGCCTGGTTTAGATGTTCATCCCAGCAACATGCAGCAGACTACAGCAGAGGGGATTCCTTAGAAACGCATTAGTATATTTCATAGCCAAGCATCTGTAGCCCATTTTTCACTCTCCACATTGAGCGGTGGGAGGCTTCTGTTCACAGCTGTACCAGAAACTTGGTGGCACGGCACTGCTCTGCGTGTTTATACAGGTCAGGCTACATGCCGAGGGCTAAACAATTCACCAGCTGTGTATCAGAGGGTGTGAGAGCAAGGGATCTGCCTCAAACCGTTCTTATTCATCACATGAAAAAAGATGAGTGACCAGGAATAAAAAGAGAAATAAAGAAGAAATGCATCTTTTCCTGAGCTCCACTCTTTAGGAAGGGCCTCAATTACATCTCTTTCTAAACTTATATAATGGAACCCATAAAGCTAGCAACCCTAATGAGGAAAGAAAAAGAAATGGGCTTAGGTGGAGAAGGAACAGAGGCCTGTGTCCAATGTGGTGGAAACAAACAGACAAAAAAAAAATCAAAGACAATAGCTGTGAACAGATGAGGACATGTGAAACATGCTGCTCATGAAAGCCTTCCAAAGACGAAAGATTATTGAACTGACTTGATGAATATAGAAATGAATGTCCAGAATAAACTCAGTGCCTAAGAAAAGGAACAGGCAATAAACATCAGTGATTAGTTGCCCTGTTTTATGTTTCTGATGCATGTATTTTCACCTCTCATTTATGCAGGTGATACAGTTCAAAATGATAGCAAAATTCTCACCTCAAATTGAAACTTCTTAGCTAAGACGTACAAATTTTAAGATGTTTTAAATATGGTGTGACAATTAAAACATTAAAATAGCACTAAGGATATGGCTCAGTGGCTAAAAGTGTTTGCTTGAAAAGCATGATGGCCAGGAGTACAATCCCCCAGGACCCATGGAAAGCCAGATGCACGAAGTAGCACATGAATCTGGAGTTCATTTGGAGCAGCAGAAGGCTCTGATGCTCCCATACTACTTTTGTGTGCTCTCCCCCCCCACTCTCTCTCACACACACACACTTTTTATGTGTTTCTAATAAATAAATAGAAATAATTTCAAAAAACATGAAAATACCCCATTACCACCTTTCTGTCACAATATTTCTCTGGGTGATATGATGTAACTCAGGAAATCAGTTCTCTAGTCCCACAAGGCTAAGATGTGGGTTCCCGAGTTATGATACTTAAGTATTGTTATAATATCCATTTTTCAGTATCTCAGTATAAAAACCATTATGACATCTAAAGACAAGTTGATGAAATTTTGTTATGTGATTTTACTTAGCTATTTGTCTGTTTATGTTTTTTTTGTTTGTTTTAGATAGGCTAATATAGAACTAACATACACAGGCTACCTTCAAAGTATTGAACCTCCTCCTTCAGGCTCTTGAGTGCCAGTATTAAAAGCAATTGTTCATCCAGACCTGGGTGGCACATGCCTATAACCTCAGAACTGAGGAGCCTGAAGCAAGAGGATTGCAAACTGCAAGCTAGCTTGGGCTACATAGCCAGTCTATGTTTCTGAATGAATGAATGAATGAGTGTTCCTTTACCAACATAAAAATGGATAATGATGGCTGGAGAGATGATTCAGTGGTTTAGGCATTTGCCTGAAAAGACTAACAACCCAGGTTCAATTCCCCAGTACCCATGTAAAGCTAGATGCACAAGATGGCACATGTGTCTAGAGTTCATTTGCACTGGCTAAAGAATCTGGTGTGCACATTCTCTCTCTCTCTCTCTTCCTTTCTTTTTATCTATCTTCTCTCTCTCTCTCTCTCTCTCAAATTAATAAATATTTAAAAATAGATAATGCCAAAAGGAATGATTTGAATATTTTTGCCATAAAACTTAAAATAATGAAAGTAGCACATCTGCTAGATATCAGAGTACCTGTCACTTCACAGGTAGAGGCAAGAGGATCAGTAGCTCAGAAGACCAGTAGTCCAGCCTGGGTTACATAAAGCTGTTTCAAGGGCTGGAGAGATGGCTTAGTGGTTAAGCGCTTGCTGTGAAGCCTAAGGACCCCGGTTCGAGGCTCGGTTCCCCAGGTCCCACGTTAGCCAGATGCACAAGGGGGCGCACGCGTCTGGAGTTCGTTTGCAGTGGCTGGAAGCCCTGGCGTGCCCATTCTCTCTCTCTCTCTCTCTCTCTCTCTCTCTCTCTCTCTCTCTCTCTGCCTCTTTCTCTGGCTGTCACTTTCAAATAAATAAACATAAAACAAAAAAAATTAAAAAAAAGCTGTCTCAAAAGAAAAAAGAAAGTTGTACATCAAATTAAAACAGCATTATACATGTTTTTTGAAGAGTAATGTTTTTTTAATATTTTATTTTCACTTATTTGTTTAATAGAGAGAGAAAGAATGGGCACACCAGGGCCTCTAGCCACTACAAATGAACAACAAATGCATGTGGCACCTTGTGCATCTGGCTTATGTGGGTACTGGGAATTGAACTCAGGTCCTTTGGTTTTGTAGTCAAGCATGTCAACTGCTGAGCCATCTCTCCAGCCCCAGTGATTTTTTTGACAAATACAGAAAAAATGACTTATAGGAATCTCCTTGAGGATTTTGTTATCTAAATATTAACCTTTAATCTCTATGGTTTTCAATTGAAATTCGATTAAGTAAAGTGAAAGGAATGATAATCTCTCAAATCTTAGTTTGTTATCTGCTGTCAATTTAAAACATTATTCTAGGGCTGAGACAATTGCTCAGTGGTTAAAGCTACTTGCTGGCAAATGTTTTTCCCATTGCCTACATAAAGCCAAAAGCACAAAGTTGCACATGCACCTGGAATATTTTTTTCAGTGACAGGAGTCCCTGGCATGCCTATACATATTCTCTCTCTCTTTCTCTCTCTAATTCTGCACTAAATCAGCTTGATGGGCCCTTTATAGTGATGGCATCAATGTGTGGAGAGCTGCGATGTGCCGTGCCCTAAAGATGGCGGCGGCTTCCACCTTCCCCTAGCCCGATAGCGAGCGCTCTCTGGGATAAACAAGTCCTTATATGGCTGAGGCTGCTTAACTAATTTTGCATCCTTAATCGTGGACCTCTCTGCATGGGCCACGTGGCTCACTAGGGTTGGCTAGGGCAGGACTACTTAGCTTGTGTGTCGGCTCTCCCCGGGGTCAGAAGACTGTTCAAGGTTCCTGAATAAACTGCTTAAAGAAGAGCTCTGGGGTCACGTCATTCTTGCTGGTTGAGGTGGTCGCAACATCAATGGTTCATAGTTGCAAGACCACTGGGTAGGATGACTTTAATAGGAAAAAAAAGAATCTGGGTAAAATTCTTTCCCCCAAAATGTCACATGCTAGGGTAGTGGTGATAATCATGAAATTCATGATGGATCACTTAGATTAGGGATTAACAATATTAGGAAGGTTGTTAAAACAGTTTATTAAAGTGTTTTATTTATAGAACAAAATACTTATAAGTACTAGAAAAGAAAGTGCATTGTACATGTGCATAAAATATATTATTATTCATAATATATATAGCTCTTCATATCATGGAAGTTTAAACTATATAAAAATTTTATATGCCTCATGTTTACAGTGATCACTGTTCGATCATTTTTTCTCTTCTTTTCTGTGTTTATCAGTATTTCCAGATTGCCTGCAAAATATGAATGAAATTAAGGATCTAAAATGAGAGTTTAAAAGAAAGTTATTTTTAAGTAGAAATAAGGTTACACTAATTATTGATACAGCATGTATTTAGTTACTAGGGAATCAATAAATTGCCAATCAAACAATAAATTTCTTTTATCTAAAATAAGTGGTTGAGTGCTTACTTAGTACATGCAAGGCCCTATAATCTATGCCTAGCACCATAAATAAATAAGTATTATAACAATAGCTATTATTTTATTCCTAAAAGTTTGGCTTTGTAGTGATTTGATTCAGGTGTCCCCCATAAACTTACGTGTTCTGAATGCTGGGCTCCCAACTGATGGAGATTTGGGAATTAACGCCTCCTGGAGGTAATGTATTGTTGGGGGGAAGGCTTATGGGTATTATAGCCAGTATCCAATGTCAGTATTTGACACGCCCCTGTTACTGTTGTTCACTTGATGTTGGCCAGGAGGTGATGTCCACCCTTTGCTCATTTCCTCTGCCATCATGGAGCTTCCCCTCGAGTTTGTAGGCCACAATAAACCTGTTTTTCCAAAGCTGCTCTTGGTTATATGTTTTCTACCAGCAATGAGAACCTGACTGCAAGAGTAAAGTTGGTTCCAAGGAGAGGTCTCATTACTGCTAGACACCTGACTATGTGGCTTTTGGCCTTTTGGAATTTCTTTGCAAGACAAACATGGAACAATTTAAGACTTGGGTCTAAGAGATGCCTTGCCAAGCTGTAAGTACAGCTTGATGGACTGTTATGGTCAGAGTTCAAAGACCTGAATGCAGTAAGAACTAAGGACTGTGAGGTTTGGTTTATGAGTGTGAGAAAGAACTTTGCTTGGATTGGGCTAGAAGCAGTTTGTGTGAGAGGCTTTCTGTTATGGCCATATCAAGAGAACTTGTGCAGGGTTGTACTGCATAGAAACAGACTGGTATATGCAGAGGGATATGGCACAGAAAGAAATCTTGGGCTGAAACTTGTGCCTGTTCAGTTGCAATTGAGAGATTACAACCAATGACACTGGGCAAGCTGGCCTGCATTGGGACAACAGAAAGAATATAGAGTCTTTTGAAGGGGCTTGAATGCTGAAGGAGTGCCCTGTTCTTCAAAGTCTGCTTTATTCCCCACTGGATTAACAAATTGGTATCCCAACTGGTATTGTGGAGTATAATAAATGCAGGAAAGAGAAGGTTATTGAATTTGCAACACAGTCTTGAGTTTTGGAAACAGCCATGGGCAGTGTGAAGCAGGTTTGCTGGATACCTGCATGGAGACCTGATAAAACCATGGGGATGGACCAAGGGTTGCAGTGGAGACCCAGGGGAGATTTCAGGACCACAAGATGGCTGCTAAGGAGAGCTGCTGGCCCCAATGAAGTATTCCAGGACTGTGAGTAGCCTAGCTGGAGAGGTAGAGTTGTAACTCCAAACACTTGTTGCTGGTTAGAATTACCAGTCTTGGAGATTTGTCACTCAGTAGAGTTTCTGGACTTGGAGATACAGAGTTTGATGTTCACTCTGTTTAAATCTTGTATTGGTTGGCTATTTATTTGCTATGCCCAATGCCATCTTTTGTAGTCTGAGTGTTTATTCTGTGCCATTATGGGTTTGGGGGGATTTCTTGGTATTATAGCTCAGTTAAAAGATCTCAGACTATGGAAATATTTGAACATCATTATGATTGCTAAAAACTATGGGGACTTTTAAGTTTGTTTGAATGCATTGCATTTTACATCATGGATTGTTATCAGTTTATGGGGCCAGGTGTAGAATGTGGTGGTTTGATTCAGGTGGCCCCCATAAACTTAGGTGTTCTGAATGCTAGGTTCACACCTGATGGAGATTTGGCAATTAATGTCTCCTGAAGGCAGTGTATTGTTGGGGATGGGCTTATGGGTGTTATATCCAGATTTCCCTTGCCAGTGTTTGACACACTCCCCTGTTACTGCTGTTCACTTGATGTTGGCAAAGAGGTGATGTCCACCCTCTGCTCATATTAGCGTTGTTCCCTGCCAACATGGAGCTTCCCCTTGAGTCTATAAGTGTCTTAGACAGCTTCAGGTTCCCTGAGATGAACTTCCAGACCAGGCACAGGTATGGAGGAAGGGATATTTATTGAAGCCTACAGATCCAGAGGAAGTTCCATAAATGGCAGAAGAAGCTGGCCTGCCTTCACAAGACCAAGCAGAGACAGAGAAGAACACCTAAAGCCAAAAGCCACAGCACACTTCAGGAACTCCTGCTAGGCACACTTTGAGTATCTTTTTTTTTTAATTTTTATTTATTTATTTGAGAGCAACAGACACAGAGAGAAAGACAGATAGAGGGGAGAGAGAGAATGGGCGCGCCAGGGCTTCCAGCCTCTGCAAACGAACTCCAGACGCGTGCGCCCGCTTGTGCATCTGGCTAACGTGGGACCTGGGGAAGCGAGCCTCGAACTGGGGTCCTTAGGCTTCACAGGCAAGCGCTTAACTGCTAAGCCATCTCTCCAGCCCCACTTTGAGTATCTTTAGATTGAAATCTGAAACCCACCACCACACCTTAACATCCACCCAGTGATACTGCCTCCAGCCAGGTGGCTGCAGATGCAAACTACAAACAAATAAACAACTGAGTATATTGGGGGCCATCTATTCTATTCAAACAACCACAATAAGCCAAAAAAAAAAAAAAACACCTTTTCCCCTCAAGCTGCTCTTGGTCAAGTGTTTCCTGCCAGCAATGCAAACTTGACTGCAACAGTTTCCATACAGTGCAGAAATCTCTTTCATCCACTTGAGTTAGTGCTGCCCTCTCCTGCTAGACTGGATGATCAAATTCGTCCCTCCCTCTTTCAGAGGATTACTTGAAGATTTTGTTTGTTTCTGCTCCCCCTTTTCTCTTCTTCTTCTTCCTTTTTTTTGAAAAATGGGTTTTATGTAGCCTAGACTGACCTAAAAACTTACTATGTATGCAAGGATGACCTTGAACTCCTGTCCATCTATCTCCACTTTCCGAGTGCTGGGATTATAGGCTTGTACCACCACACCTGGCTTGCAGACACTTATTTCTATCCCTTGAAATTTCTGTTTTCTATAATTTATCAATCAATTCAATCTCCTCACCAAGCTGAAGTTTTCTTGTTTCAACATAGTTCATCATCCAACACATTACCCACAGTTGAGACAAAAAAAAAAAAGCATGAAAATAAGTCAGTGATTAATGAGGAGTAAAAATGGGGGTTAGTGGGAGGGGAGGGAGAAGAGGGGATGATTTGGGAGAATAAAATCAAAATACATTATATACATGTAAGAAAATGGAAAATATTTTAAAAATTGGTACATTATTTTTTCTAGTACATATTTATATTGATTTCAATAATAATTAGATACATAGTTCTATGTGACAAACTAGTAATTTTAATGAATTGAAATGCTGTTAAGTAACTGGAGGAGTATCCAGGATATCTAGAAAACAAGGATCAGGAAAAAAAAAAAACATGGAAAACAAGAGAGAGTAAAAGAAGGCTAAGGTGAAGAGAGGGCACAAGGGGAGGAGGGAGAGAGGGCAGAGAAACAAAGAAAATGTTTGAAAAACAGAATAATGAGGCCTAATTCTTGGTGTGCTAATAAAGAATAAATTTTAAAAAGTCTAATATGAGGACTAGAGAGAGATGGCTTAGCAGGTAATTCACTTGCCTGTGAAATCTAAAGTTGGTGCATCCATCTGGAATTTGTTTACTGTGGCCATAGGTCCTGGTATGCTCATTCTCTTGCTCTGTATTTGCCTTTCTAACTCTCTAATAAATAAATAAATAACACAATATTTTAAAAAAATCTACTCTGATGCAAAAATGACCATTCTAAAATTTTTTTAAATGATCATTATCTAATTTATACTCTCACTTCATGCAAATGTTTTTTCTTTGCCCAGTATCCTCCCTAAGGATGTTCCAATTTGTAATCTACACTGTCCTGTACACTATACTCTTTGTCTTTCTTCTCAATTATTTCCAGAAGTACACAGGGATCTTGGAGTACAGAGGAAACCATATTGAGAACTCTTAGTGATCCAGAAGAGGGATGAGCTTCGTATCTCAGCAGACAGAATTGAATGGCATCTAGGCTACTAGAATGCAAGTGGAAGGTCTGGCTGGGCGGGGGGCAATGGCACCACAGGAGCATGTCTGAAAGCAGAGGATAACACTGCATATGCTGACACTCAATTCCCATGCAACTGCTGGATGATGCCAGAACTTGGACCGTTCTTTGATCCCACTCTGTATCATCTACCTCAGACACAAAGGCCTGAGGGGCATAGACCTGGTGGGTGATCTCTGTACCTACTCCAATTCTCCTTTCCAGGTTTCTCTAGTCAAATATAACTAGCTATTTTCCATGAAACTATCTTATGAAATAGTAAAGTCTTTTGAAGTTATAATATGTTTAAAAGTTCTTGACTCATAATTTTCAGAAATGCACAATTATATTTTGTCTCAAACACATTGCCCATAACTGAACAGGATCATGTCAAATTTAAGAATTAAGGTCTAAGGAGATGGCTCAGTGGTTAAAGGTGCTTGCTTGCAAACTACTGCCAGCCCAAACTTAATTCCCCTGCCCCTAGAAAAGCCAGATGTAAAGTGATACATGTATCTATAATTCTGATACACCTGTGATAATCAGAGGCCAATCCAGAAGAAACTGAAAGATCACAGGCCTGGTAGATATTCCTTTGCAGTCCAACAGTTCACTTACAGTAGCAAGTTATCCTGTCTCAAAAAAAAAAAAAATAAAAAATAAAAAGTGGAAAACCGACACCTCAAGGTTGTGCTTTGATATCCATATTGTTCCATGGCAGGTGTACCCATATATACACACATAAATAAATAGATAAATAAATAAGATTTGACTTATAAAATATTGTGTTTTTATTACTTTTGTGTTCAAAGTAAAAGTGGAAAAAATGGAATAGAGAGATAGCTCAGTCAATAAATTGCTTATTTTATGAGCATGAGGGTGTCAGTTCAATCCTCGGTATCCACATAAAAATGTCTGAAATGATGCTGCAATATCTATAATCCCAGCATGAAGGAGGCAGAGACATAAGGATCCTTGGGACTCACTAGCTAGCCAGCCTAATTGTGGACCTCCACGTCAATGAAAAACACTGTCTCAGAGAAGGTGGATGGTATTCTTGAAAATGGCACCCAACATGCACATATGCACAGACACACAGACACACACGCAGCTATGCACACACACACACACACACACACACACACACACACACAAACACATGCACATATGCAAAAAATAGTGGAACAAGTTGAGAACAGACAAAGGGTGCAATTTAGGCCAGAAGTTCCACAGGTTCCATAGAGAAGATCCCACCAAATTATACCCAATGATTGTAAGATACCGCAGGATACCATGAGCTTGAAAGTACATAGAAATAATCAAAAATAGGATTTCAGGACATTTTTTGTAATCTGTTCCATATTGATCTTGCTAGCCCCAAGGGAACTAACACAGTCCATTTTTTCAACCCTGCCTAAAAGGTCTGTCAACCTAGATAGAGCTGACATTGTGTATTATACAATATTCTATGTTAGGAACAACCTGTGCCCTGTCAAATTCCAGCAGCCCCCTGGGCTTTTCTTCTATGTCAACCTCCATTGATGTGTGTCATCAAACTGCATGACAAATTCCCAAAGGACAAGACCACCCTAATCTGAGGGCCACCATTGCAGGCTGGGAGCACTAGAATGAGGAGCTAACAGTGACAAAGCAGGATGGCACTGTTTATTCCTTAGCTTTCACTAGTCCTTAATTATTCCTTAGTTTCAAAAATTGAATGAATGCTTTACAGCTGAGTCCAGTTTTTCAACTGGTCTATAAGCAAATGGTCAAGATCTATACAGGACTCTTCCTAAGGTTTCCAGAAAGACTTCAAGCATTCTAAAGATGATGTCAAGTTCAACAAACATCCTGGTGACTTAGATCAGTGCTGGGTTTAAGTGATTCCCCCAATATTGTGGGCATAAAATATAAGAACTATTTTTAAAACCATGAGGCAGTGGGTAGGTGACATTTGGGCCACTGACAGCTCAAATCTGGAAGCAAATGAGGCAAAAAGAGGGGAAAAAATCCGTAAGATCAAAAACAATGATTGTCGTTCTTCTTTTCTTTGTCCTTTTCTCTCCCTTTTCTTCTTGCGAGTTCTTCAGGACAGTCATTACATTCAGATCACATTTAGTCTTGCATAATCCACATAATCATGATGGCCATGACATTGAAAAACGAAAGCACTGAGAATATGGCAGAAAGAAACAGCCCCCTATCTCAAGCAGCTTCATGGTATTGGGATACACCTCCAAACCAGACACAGTTTAGGGGAGAAACAGGATTTACTGATGCTTACAGATCCAGGGGAAGTTCCATAATGAAGACAAAGAGAAAACTTACTCCAAAAGTGAGAGCAAAATCCAGCAGAAAAAAAAAAAAAAAGCAGGGAATCCAGGAAGAATCCCTCTGCTCTCTACGGTATACCTTAGTCTGGAATTCCAGATCTATCCCAAATACACCTTGGGGCTGGACCCAAAGATCCACCCACAATGACACCTCTTAGGCACCTGAAAACCCAAGAAACTTTAATAAAACTAAATCTATTGGGGGATATCCATGAAAACTACTATATCCCTTGAAGTCTGAATACTAGTATTTGCAAAACAATGTCCAATAAATCACAGCCACTAAATTGACATCATATATCAGTCATCTAACATTGCTAGGCAAAGAAAGTATAAAATTGCAGTTAAGATGAGAAGCATGTGAGGTATACACAGAACACATAGAACACAGTGAGCCTAGGAGTTATGACACACCCCAGCCTGTGTGCATAACCAATATAGGGATGCTTCTATGGAAGCTTGGAGAGAAAATCCATCTTCATGTGGTCCCAAAGGCCTATCATCACAACTGTCGGGAACAGTCAATGACTCCATCCCTGTCCTAGTCTTCTCAATCCAGATGTAAAATACACAATTATGAAAAGTCCCTGTGATTTGAGGTCTTATCTGGCCATCTATAGCAAGAAAATTTATAAAGTAACATTCTATAAAAATTAGGAAATATTTTGAAATGTGTCAGCTGAATGTATTATGAACTCTTAATATTGTATAACTTGGTGGAACGTGTTTTACTTGGTATCAAAACATGCTATTGGTGGAAAAAAATTATTCACTGGGTAAAGAAAAAAATTGAAGAAGCTACCACTGTTAACCACAGGGTGCTGCAGTTTGGACCACTGCCAGTACTGCCTTTACAAACTGGTTCTTCTCCCTTATTAACTGCTGCCACCAGAATGAGCTCTCACCATCCCTGTGTCCTAATTTTCTAAACCAGATTTATGTAGTGTGACTATGTTTGATTGACAAGTCTACGTCCTTTGGGTTGTTTACAGGTTCCTGAGACGTTTGTATGTCTCTGTGTTAATTTTCTGTCACGGTAACAAAATACCTCAGAAAACTGAGGGATGAAAGATGTACTTTGGCTCATTATTTCAGACACTTCATTTCAAGATCAGCTTAGTCTGTTGCTCTGGTACTGAGGTGAGGCAAACTAGCATTGCGCTAGGAGGCAGAACGAGAAAGAGAAAGGACAAAATATGGTCCCAAAGACTTCCAGGGTAAGATACCAGATTAGAAACTGCCTCTGTGTGATGCAGACAATGAGAAGAGTCAAGTTTACAAAAGAATAGACTCTAGCCCAAAGAGTGAAGGACTGGAAAAGCATCAGAAATCACAAAGATGGGCTGTGAGGACTATTACAAAGATAATCATAGCAGAGGTGAAAAGTATGGAGCAAGAGAACACTGACTTGTAGCTTGATGTAATAGAAAACCTACAAATAAGCTGAGGGATACTTTGCAACATAAGTTCCAAGGGAGAGGATGGACAAAATGTTTCCAGGAAGAAGTATGGCTAGTTGTGTAAAATGTTTCTGACAGGTCAAATGAGAACAGCAATTAAGAAAAAAATGATCAGACCCGGGCATGGTGGCCCACCCCTTTAATCCCAGCACTCAGGAGGCAGGAGGAGGATCAGTGTGAGTTTGAGGCCACCCTGAGACTATGTAGTGAATTCCAGGTCAGCCTGGACTAGAGTGAAACTCTACCTCAAAACAACAACAACAAAAGAAAAAACTGATCAGGGCCTGGGAGATGGCTCAGCAGTTAAAGTCACTTGTTTGCAAAACCTGATGGCCCAGGTTTCATTCCCCAGTGTTCATGTAAGCCACAGACACAAAATAGCATGTGTCTGGAATTCATGTGCAGCAGCAGGAGGCCCTGATGTGCCCATTCTCCTCCTCTTCTATCTCATAAATAAATTTAATTTTAAAAGGATGGGATGGAGGGATGGCTTAGAGGTTAAGGTGTTTGCCTGCAAAGCCAAAGGACCCAGGTTCGATTCCCCACGGGTAATATAAGGACCATAGCATCTGAGCTAAATGGGATGTGGAGGTATGCCAGTACCCCAGCAAACCCCCAAAAGCCTGTGATTGCTTCACAGTTTCCACCTTGAGTATGCCTGTACTTTTTCTATATCAGCCTCAGACAATGTCTTTTTTTTTTAACCCAACCAGATGCCAAGAGTTTGACAGGCTATGCAGAAGCCTCTGGATTTTGTTGGCATTCACCACCTACCTTGATTCACGTAGTGTGTTACATAAGCTGGTTATGTTGGTCTCCAAATTTCCAAGAAAATCAGAAGTGCTATGTCATCAATATAATGATACGCATTACCAGATGGCAGGTGTTCCCACCCAGCCAAGTCCTGGGACATCAGGCCTTGGCATATTGTGGGTCTATGTAAGTAGCCTTGGGGAAGGATGGCAAAAACCCATTGCTGGCCTTCCAATATAAAAGCAAATTGATCTTGACTCTCAGGCACAATGTCAATGGAAAAGAAAGCATTAGCTAAATCAAGGACACAGTAAATTCCAAGTTCATGGGTTAAGTGGTCTACTATGCTTCTGTGACATTTGGTACTGCAGCGTGCAGTAACAGTTTAACTTTATTTAGGTCTCTTTTCTTTTTTTTTTTTTTTCTTTTTGGAGGTAGGGTCTCACTCTAGCCCAGGCTGACCTATAATTCACTATGTAGTTTTAGGGTGGTCTCAAACTCATGGTGATCCCTACTTCTACTTCACAAGTGCTGGAATTAAAGGAGTGTGCCACCACCTGCAGCAACTTTATTTAGTTCTCAATAGTCCAGTCATTCAACAGAAACTCTCAGGCTTATGGACAGTCCATACTAGACCAGCCTAAAGCTACCTGCTTCTTCCAATTTCAAAATAGTAGCCCTGATCTCTGCATATCCTGCTGGTGATTGATGTTGCTTCATAGTCACTATTAAGGGAAGCCTGCAATAGTTACACCTGGGCATATTGTGGATGCCCCTGCACCGCCCTTTTCACAGTCAGTATATGGAGTTGAAAGTTCGCTTCCCAGCATAACTTGTAAGCCTTGCAGGACATCCACTCCCAGGATGAGTTCAGCTCTGGGACACACACACAGTGTAGCAAGGAGGTGGAGATGGCCCAAAGTCAAAGAGACTTCCCTGGCCACTGTCTGCCGTTTCTTCAGGGATCAGCTATATACTAATGTTAGCCCCATCATCCCATAAAGGCAACAGCCAGGCAGAGCTCATTGGGAGTTGCTCCATCTACTCCCATTTCAGTCCTTTAACCATAGCCATCATTCAAGCCCCAAAAGTGTAGTTCTTAGACCACCAACTACAGCATCAACTTAAAACATGGTAGAAATGTGGGTGGGAAAAAATGACGTAAAGGGCTGGAAAGATGGCTTAGAGGTTAAAGTGCTTGCCTGTGAAGCCTAAAAATTCAAGTTCGACTCTCCAGGTCCCACATAAGCCAGTGCTGCAAGTGCACAAGGTCACACATGTGCACAAGAGGCGTGTCTGGAGTTTGATTGCAGTGACTGGAGACTCTGAAGCCCCAATTCACCCACCCTCCTCCCCACTCTTTCACATTAAAAAAGCCAGTCTGTTGGGTTTGCTTCACTAAACAAATATAAAAATAAATAGCATCAGAAATTACAGCCAGAAGGGATTAAAATGTAAATTATGTACTTGGCACATTTAAGTGAATGTAACAATTAAAATATAAAGATTAATAAAATTTTTCTTTGGCTTTAAATGGTATATAAAGCTACCCAAAAATAGTAAGTACATGCAAAGCTTTATTTAGACACTGTAATTCATTCTGTCAATAATTACTAAGCATCTTTTCTTAAGTAATAATAGGTATCAATATATTTAGAACTCCAAGGAGGAAATCTATCTTGAAAATCTTAAAAAACATAACGATTGAGGGAAGGTGAGAGTATTTCTTGTCAGGAAGAGCAACATTAACAATACACTCTGGAATGTTCTAGCAATTCCATGTGGTGGCATGATTAAAGATGTTCCTGAAGAAATCACAAATTACATTATGGATTTGATTTCTTATGCATTAGAATCACCTGGGGGACATTTTACACACAGTTTTGCCAAATGTAATAGAGCCTTGAATCCCAAACAGGAGTATCAGGAGATCAAGGCTCCCTGGGCTATAAAATGAGATCTTATTTCAACAAGCCAAACAAACAACTTCCCAGGCTCCACCCTCAGAGTTTCTGATCCATTGGATCAGGAATAGGTCCAGAAACTTTACATGCCCTATTTCTTACCTTTTTTTTTTTTTTTCCTTTTAGGTAGGATCTCACTCTTGCCCAGACTGACTTGGAATTCACTATGCCATCTCAAGCTTGCCTCACTCACTGTGATCCTCACTGTGATCCTGCTACCTTTGCCTCCCGAATGCTGGAATTAAAGGCAAGCACCACCATACTTGGCTATTTTCCTTTTTTATTATGAACTTTAAATGATTCCTCTTTTAAATTTTTATTGTCAACTCAAGAGATTCTCCTAACCATTTTGCCATGGCTCAAGGCACACACCTGTAATCCCAGTACTTAGGAGGTTTGCTGCCAGACCCAGGGCAGGCTAGTCTCCAGAGATCTTCTCTCACAGAGAGAAAAACAGAGAGAGATCCTCCTCTTCAGCCTAAATTTCTGGAGTAGCTTGTACATCAGGCACCACACCGGTAGCCCCACCCCCCTACTTCACCACAGCTCATGCCCCACCCTCATTCCACCCATGCTGGGTCCTTGAGCCAGCCCCTGCCCCTTCCCCAACACCTCATTCCCACTCCTTGCTCTGCTTCTGGCTGAACTCTCGCCCAACCCCCTCAGTTTATCCCCACCCCTTTCCTGGCTTCACCCATGCCTTATTCCAGACTCCATCCACATCTCATCCTCTGAACCCACCCCGTCACTTAGCTCCTCTGCCCCACACGCGGCCCCACCCCTTCACCCATCACATGAGCTTCCCACTTTCCTCCACTGCTCCAGACATTGTGTTATTTGTTTTGCTTTGGTTTATTTTTTATTTTTAATTATTTATTTATTTGACAGAGAAAGAGGGAGAAAGAGAGAGACAGAGAGAGGGAGAGAGAGAGAATGAGCGCGCCAGGGCTTCCAGCCACTGCAAACAAACTCCAGACACGTGCACCCCCTTGTGTATCTGGCTAACGTGCATCCTGGGGAATCAATCCTGGATCCTTTGGCTTTGCAGGCAAATGCCTTAACCGCTAAGCCATCCCTCCAGCCTTGTTTTATTTTTTTGAGACAAGCTCTCACTCTGGAACCCAGACTTGTCTCAAAACCATAGGATCCTCTCTCCTCAACCTGCATTGTGGTTCTCACAGAATTTTTGTTGGGATTTATGTAAGAGCGTGAACACATTTTCAGCCTTCAAAATTCATTAATTTTTATTTCATCTGAAGATCCAGTGACATAAAATTCTCTCAACATTTTAAATGTGTTCAGTAGAATTTAGAGAATACTAGTAACCACATTTTGTCCAATTAATAGCAATTAATACACATTTAAGGGGCTTATTGAAAATCATATGGCATTATAAGTCTATGGACACATCCTAGCTGCTAGAATTTGTGATAAGTCTTCAGATGTGAGAGTAACAGAGAACCAGTTTGTGACTGGATAATAATACATGAACTTGAGGAGAGAGCACTTTCAGAAGGGAGATGGGCTGTACTGACTCCTCCCATAAATGAAATTTCTGATTGGAGTTCAGGTGAGGAGCAAACACGTTGAGCCTTGCCAACAGCAAACAGAAAGACTGATTGGAGGACTTGGTTAATAAGTCTTTTAACCATTATTAGGAGGTACCACAGCTATGTACAGCAAGCAGTGAGCTTGCTAAGGAGATGTCTTCAATCTAAGTGCTCACAGGAAGGAAGAAACAACCCATCATGGAAAAATACAGATGCTCTCTAGCTATGTCTCTAGGTATGTAAAACCTGAATCCCAACCCCACAGTCTGGGGTCCTCTGCTAGTCAGGATTACTGGTCTTGACAAGTAGACTTCAGCATTGGACAAGCTTCTGAAGATGGTGCTAAACACCTGCTCCTCCTTAAGGAGAGGCTTCGTGCCTCAAAATCTGGTGTCTACTCTACCCTAGATCAACACTTCACCCACCCGTTTTCCCTTCCTACTGAAAAGGAAACTAACAGGATCACGAGTGGAGTAAGGATTGCCAAAAGACAGACATAGAAATAAAAAGGCATTAAGGCCACTTGAAGGGCATACTTCAAACCTGCAGGTATCAATGCAAGATTGCTAAGAATTGTGGAGTGAAAGTTCCAGAAACACAGGAGAATGTGTGTGGGTGGCATGGGAAGATTTGCTTGGTTTCATATAATTTTTTTGTTGTTTGGTTGGTTTGAGTGCTGGAAATTAAATTCGGGTGGAGGGAATCTTGTGTACCTTAGAAGGAGGGTTTCAGCTGGAAGAGTAGACTTCATAAATGATGGGGGAAGGGAGCAGAAAGAAATGGGGCTTTGACTCAGGCCAAAATGGCTGTCAAGTTGGCTGTTTCAGCATCAGGTTGGTGGCTGTATGGTATTTGGAAATAGTACTACAATGCTGCAGAATTCAAAAAACTAGGATTAGTATGAGATAATACAATATATGAGGATGAGAAGGTAAAAGAAACCATAAGAAGGCCTCCTGAGAATGTGTATAATTGGCACTGGACCTGTCCTTGAGGCATCATATTTTGTCTGGGAAGCAGTGGACAAAGTATGAGCAGGATAGATTCTACCTTGAACCATATATGAAAGAAGTCATTCAGGAAAGAAAAGAGAAAGGAATGGGCAAAGAAGTAATTTTATAGTTGAGATTTGCAGTTGCATCTGTGTTTTTATGAAGTTGGTTAAACCTGAACCACAATAAATGTCTATTGTAATCATTGAAAAAGTAAGTGGGCCTTTGATAACAGTTGGGGCATAACAAAGCAGAGAAGAAGTTACAGAAACAGGAATGGAGTGAACTAGCCTGATCCACTTTAAATATGAGGGGGGAGGAACAGAGCCTGGCTAAGGATAGGAGAGGAAAATGAGGAGGGTGAGAGGACCATGTGAATGGAGGAGTCAAAGCAGGAGCACAGAACCGGGCAAGGGGGCAGGGCTAAGCAGGAAGAAGGAATCATAGAAATGAGGAGAGGGATAGAAAGTGCAGATCATGAATAGAAAGGATGGAACATTATAAGGATGGCCAAAGGTGGACATGGATGATGCAAAGCAAACAGGTAGTAGCTGGGAATTTAGAAAGCAAAAATATACATTAGGCCTCACTTGTAATCTCAACTACTGGGGAGATGGGGTCAGGAGGATAGCGTGTGTCTAGAGGTTTGAAGCCAACCTGGACAAGGTGCAAGTCTCTGTTTTGGTGGGGCGTAGGAGGTGAGAAGGGAAAATGGAATGTGGGAGGTGCAACCCTTAGGAAGGGGGAGGAGCAAGAGAAGAAAGCCTTAGAGATGCAATGGAAAATGAAACAGCCAAAACTAAAAAGAGATGGAGGACTTTAGAAACAGGGAAAGAGGACTTTTGGTTAGCTCAATGGGTACAGTGAAGGCCTAGAATATTGGGTGCCAACCACTGCAAAAATAATAATAATAATAGACTAGGGTACATAGGAGTGTTGGCTTTATATATGCAGAGGGGCTGGAAGAGAAAAAAATAAAGATGAATTTTGAAGTTAGGAGGAAGGAGCATGGTTTCTAAAATATGGTGTGGAGAGTGGCAGGGTTGGCAATCCTTAGAAGTGGGAAAGCAGGGTGAGGGCACTTTCAAAATAAGAGTGAGCCAAAAGGGAAATTTCTAGACACAGAGCATAGTGAAAGGACCTAATATTAGAAAGTGGTGAAAAGCAAACAGAATAGTTTTAGAATGAGGGTGGAAGAGAAGGAGGGACAAACTTTTGAAAAGAAAAGAAATTGTCTATTGTTTGGTTGCAAGAGTTCCTTATATATTGCGGATTCTAGAAAATCTGATAATCAATTTACAAGTATTTTCTCCAGTGGTTTTCTGTTTTCTGTTATTTACAGTACCCTTTAAAGCCTAGAAATTCTATGGTTTGATAGTTTATAATTTACCTGCTTTTTCTTTTGCTGTTAATGTTTTGCTGTCATACCTAAGAGATCAAAAAGATTTACCAGCTGTTTCCTTCTAACAATTTTCTAATTTTGCCTTTGATACATTTTACATTTAATTTATTTATTTGAGAGAGAAAGACAGAGAAAGAGGCAGAGAGAGTGAGAATGGGCTCTCCAGAGCCTCCAGCCACTGCAAACAAACTCCAGATACATGTGCCACCTGTGCAGCTGACTTATGTGGGTACTTGGGTATCAAACCCAGGTCCTTACGTTTTGCAGGCAAGGGCCTTAGCCACTAAGCCATCTCTCCAGCCCCACATTTTGAGTTAATATTATCTCCCTCTTCCCCTACTCACTTTCTTTTTGCTTGTTTGTTTGGTTGGTTTGATTTGTTTTGTTTCTTACACTGTTGCTAAGATTAGACTGGAATTACTTATATAGTCCAGGCTGGCTTCGAACTTGAGACAATCATCCTGTTTCAGCTTCCCAGTCTTAGAAGTACAAGAATGAACCAAGATGCCCAACTTTGAGGTGTTTTGTGTGTGTGTGAATTTGCACATGTGTGTGTGTGTGAGAGAGAGAGAGATAGAGAGACATCATGTGTGTGGGCATGTGGAGGCCAGAGATTACATCAGGTGTCTTCCTCGATTACTCTCCTCTATATTTTATTGAGTCAGGATCACTCAAACCCATAGCTCTCCAGTTCAGATGGCCTGGGTAGCCATATTTCCCTGAGGGTTGCCTGTGTCTGCCTTCTGCACACTGGAATCACAAGCAGCTGCCATATCCATCTGGCATGTATATGGGTCCTGGGGAGCCTCAGGTGCATGGCAGTCACTTTATCTAGTGGGCCAGCTTTCCAGCCCTGAGCTAATTCTTGTATATGGTGAGATGTTTAGTATGTGGATGTCTTGTTATCCCAATACCCTTTGTTAAAAGGCTATTCTTACCCCAATAAGTGATCTTGATTGGAAATTATTTACTTAATTTTATTTTTTCTTCATGCATTGTTAGTACAGATTAAGTATCCCTTATCTAGAATTGGGCCCAGAAAAGTTTGAGAGGTTAAAGTTTTTTAGATTTTTTGAATACTTGTATAGATCTTCCCATTGAGATTCTTTAACACAAAAACCTACAATTCCTTAGAATCTGAAACTTCAGAAGATTCAAAAAGTTGTGAGGTCTGGAGAAATGGCTCATCAGTGAAGGTACTTGCTTGCAAAGCCAAAAGACCCAGGTTCTATTTCCCAATACCCATGTAAAGCCAGATGCACAAGGTATCACATGTGTCTGGAATTTGTTTACAGTGGCTAGAGGCCCTGGTGCACCCATTCTATCTCTCTCTTTGGCTCTCTCTCTTAAAAAAAAATCAATCAAAGAAATAAAATATCGGGCTGGAGAGATGGCTTAGCGGTTAAGCGCTTGCCTGTGAAGCCTAAGGACCCCGGTTCGAGGCTCGGTTCCCCAGGTGCCACGTTAGCCAGATGCACAAGGGGGTGCACGCGTCTGGAGTTCGTTTGCAGAGGCTGGAAGCCCTGGCGCGCCCATTCTCTCTCTCTCCCTCTATCTGTCTTTCTCTCTGTGTCTGTCGCTCTCAAATAAATTAAAAAAAAAAATTTTTAAATGCATTAAAAAAAAATAAAATATCTTGCCAGGCGTGGTGGCACATGCCTTTAGTCCCAGCACTGGGAGGCAGAAGTAGGAGGATTGCAGGGAGTTCGAGGCCACCAAGGCTCCATAGCGAATTTCAGGTCAGTCTGGGCTAGAGTGAGACCCTACCTCAAAAACCCAAAAATAAAATATCTTTTAAAATTTGTGAATTTCAAACCATTCAGATTTTTAGGTTAGAAATACTCAACCTGTATGTAGAAATATAATTTTATTTCTGTGTATAGGTCTTCTATTCTGCAATATTGCTGAACTTCATTAGATTGTGTGTGTGTGTGTGTGTGTACAGCATCATGCTATCTAAGAATAGAGAGAGATTTGTTTCTTTGAATAAGCCTGGTTTCTTTTAATTGTTTTCATTCTTTTTTCTTTTTTGTAACTAAATATTCTAGATAGGTAGAATTTCCCAGGGTGAGGTGCTGCTCATTGGTTACAATATTTGCCTCACATGTATAAGGCTCTGGTTTTGGTCCCTAGCACTACAAAGAAAAAAAAACATCGAGAGAGAAGTCTAGTTAAAATGTTAATTTGATGTGAAATTAGACTTTCTTAAATTGCTTCTGGTCTTAGGGTGAAGAGCTTTCAGACTTTCATTTTAGCTGTGGGTTTTCCTGGATGCCATGATGAAGCTGAGAGTTATTTAACTCCTTTACATTTGAGAAGGAGATCCCCATACCTAGTACCTAAATCTTTTTTTTTTTTTTAATGTTGCTGTGCTTTAGTTTTTGTTGTTTTTTTTTTGTTGTTGTTGTTGTTTTTTTTTTTGGTGGTGAGGTTGTTGAGACAGGGTCTCATGGGTAGCCCAGGTTAACTTCAAACTTTTCATATGTCTAAAGATGGCCTTGAGATTTTGATTCTCCTGCCTCTGCCTCCCCACTGCTAAAGTTACAGTCCTGAGCTGCCACTCTGGCATGTTGTTAGGTGTGTGGGGAATTGTTTTGATTTGTATTTGCAGATTTTTTGGTCATTAGAGTATTTTGACAATTTATATCATGAGTAGTATCAGTAGGGACTCTTCTAAATTTAATCTGTGAAGGTTAGTCTCTGGATGTCAATTTGACAGGATTTAGAATTGCATCGAAACAACTCTCTAGATATATATATATATATTCATTTTAGAGAGGGAGGAAAGGGAGGGAGAGAAAGAGAATTGACACCTGAGATCCTCAGTGACTGCAATTGAACTCCAGACTCTTGAGCCACCTAGTGGGAATGTGCAACCTTGTGCTTGCCTCACCTGTGTGAGTCTGGCTTATGAGGGATCTGGAGAGTCAAATATGGGTTCTTAGGCTTCTCAAGCAAGTACTTTAACCACTAAGCCATCTCTCTAGTCCGTCGGTGGTTATCTTGATTAAGTTAATTGAAGACCAAATCTAAATGTGTGGTGCCATTCCATGGAATGGGGTTCATGGTCTGCATAAAAAGGAGAAATAAAGCTTAGAGAAGCTTTCATCTCTCTCTACTTCTTCACTGTGGACTAAACATTACCAGCTGCTTCAGGCTCCCACCACATTTCCCATGCCATGATGGACTGTATCCTTGAACTATAATCTGAAATAAGCCATCCTTTACTTGCTTCTGATCAAGCATTTGGTCACAGCAACAGTAAAAGTAATAACTAATGCAGCCAAAGATATAGCTCAGTTGGTAGAGTACCTAGCATGCGGGAGGCCCTGAATTTTCATAAACTGAGTGAGACCCAGCATTTGGGAGGTAGAATCGGGAAGAGCAGAGGTTCAAGGTCATCTTCTACTACATAGGTATTTCAAAGCCAGCTTAGGCTATGGAAGACCCTGTCTCAAAGGGTAAAAAGAAATCCCTATTTTTCTGAGAAATTTCCCCCTTGTTTTTCTTAAAGTAAAAATACTTGTTTTTAACAATATATATTTGTCTTTGAGTAACTAAACATGAGCATTGGACAATAATTTGGGTAGGGGGGATGGGCTTTATGATTTATGATTTATGATTCAGTGGATAAAGCACTTGCCAAATCAAGCTGGAGTATGAGAGTTTCATTTCCACATTCCACTTAAAATGTTAAAAAGTGGGAAGCCATGGCTGGTTTCTATAATCCCAGCCATTAGAATTTCTTGGAAGCTGTTGGCAAGCACAGCAAAGAAAAGCAGAGAGAGTCCATTGGAAAAAGGACTAGGATTAGAATACTGGAATTGGTAACAGAAACTTAATACTGTACTTTTCTGTTTATTGCTTCTGCCTAACAGAGAATAATGCAAGAGTATATGGTTAAAAGTATTTTTTAATATTGCCTTTTTGCCTACTAGATGTACTACAATATATTATACATCCACAGATATTTATATGGTGTCCACTCTGTGTTAAGGACTAGTATACTAGTAAATAAGCAATTGTCTTTTCACAAATACCTCATCAGCTAGTCAAAGAGGCCACTACATAAATCTGTAAAGTCATATTGTTTTTCATGACATCAAAATAAAGAGAGACTGATTGAGATGGGGAGGGGATATGATGGAGAATGGAGTTTCAAAGTGGAAAGTGGGGGGAGGGAGGGTATTACCATGGGATTTTTTTTGTAATCATGGAAGTTGTTAATAAAATTTTTTTTTAAATTCTAGAAGTATGTATAGTCCAAATCTCTCAGAAAGTCGGAATAACCTGTTACTCCACCCCCACCCTTGCTGAGAATGACATCCAGGATCTCTCACTTGTAGGAGAACTCCTCTCCCCATTGTCACTTCTTTTTGAGGTGCTAGTATTTCAAGTATCTTTAATGTGATGAACCAGTGCTTAGAAAACTGATGTTTTAGATATTTATAAAATACTTTTCTCAAACCATTTAAAATATAATGCTATACAAAAGATCAATTCCCAAAACCTATGTAAATGGCTGGATATGTCTATGCATGTATGTAACTCTAATCCTACAGGGAGCAGAGATCAGAGAATCTTTGGGATTTGTGAAACTGCCAAAGCTCCAGGATGAGTTAAGAGACTCCATTGCAAAGCAATAAGTACGTGAGCAATAAGGAGGGACACCTGAACATTCTCCTTTGGCCCCCACACATGCACAAGGCACTGCATTCATAAACATGCATGCATAACACCTCCCCCCGCCACACACACAACGTTTTGAAATGAACATGTCTTCAAAATTAAGATCATAGATTCTTGTCGGATTTTTGATCATTTATGATTTTTAGACAGGATCTTGTTATGTAGTATAGGCTGGCTTTGAACCCTTCATACCTTTGTCTCCCAAATACTGGATTACAAGAGCAAACTAGCAAAACTGGCAGGATTTTGCTTTTGTTTTGGTTTTGGTTTTCTGTGTGAAACAAGTTATCTGTTATTCCTGAGTCCCAAATAGAAGATACTAAGCTTTTTTACAGGGTACATGGGTATGCTTCAGAAACCTTTTAAGTGTGCTGATAAGTAAATGCCAATTCACTTTAACTAAGGTATTTATTATGTACCTAACAGAAATGCTTTTGGTTTCTGTTCCTAACAGAATTTCTAAGAAACTAAAATATTGTCCCTTCAATTTTCTGTCTGGTTGATAGAGTTTTAGAGCTGGTACTGCAGTAACTGAAGAAAGCATTTTTTCAGGAAGAAATCAATGAATGTCAGTACTAAACTCAATGATGTTTCCAGGCAATACAGTGAAGTCTTTCTTTAAGTCTCTTACAACATATTTCTAATTTGAGGGCATATATTTTTTTTTAACTTTTTTTTATTTGAGAGTGACAGACATATAAAGAAAGACAGATAGAGGGAGAGAGAGAGGGAATGGGCGCACCAGGGCTTCCAGCCTCTGCAAACGAACTCCAGACGCGTGCGCCCCCTTGTGCATCTGGCTAACGTGGGACCTGGGGAACCAAGCCTCGAACCGGGGTCCTTAGGCTTCACAGGCAAGCGCTTAACCGCTAAGCCATCTCTCCAGCCCTATATTTTTTTTCCAAATTCTTTTTTTTTTTTTGGTTTTTCAAGGTAGGGCCTCACTCTGGTCCAGGCTGACCTGGAATTAACTCTGTCATCTCAGGGTGGCCTTGAACTCATGGCAATCCTACCTCTGCCTCCCGAGTGCTGGGATTAAAGGCGTGCACCACCACGCCCAGTCCAAATTCTTTTTCTTATATTTTATCTTAAGCATTTAAGAATCTATTCATTTTTCTCTTTCTAGAAATAGGGCTTCATTACGCAGCTGAAGTTGACCTAGAACTCACTATGTAGCGCAGGCTGTCCTCAAATTCATAGCACACTTCTGAACTCAGCCTTGTATGTGCTACAACTACAGATATGAGCTGCCACGCCCAGCTCCTTATTGAATTTAATTTTTTGTTCATTTTTCAGAAAAGATTTCATATAGCCCATGCTGACCCAAGCACCCAGTGCAGCTGAGGTTGACGTAAATATAGCCTAAAATGGGTGTGAATAGAACTTTGTTCTGTGGCATGACCCTGTGCTCAACACTGTATGTGATTGTCCCTCCTGCACCTTATCAGTAATCCTCACTATTTGAGCCTTAATTTCTATCTCTTACTGCCATGCCAACTTTTAAGAATCATTTACATCTTCCTTATTTGTCCAAATCCCACAGCCTTCTACCTTGCCAACTCTCTGGTATGGATCATTCATTCTAGCCAAGCTGATCTTCCTGAATATGCTAGGATTGTTTGTCTTTCCTAGAGTATCCACTTCTGTTTTTAATTTTTTTTTTAATTTTGAGAGTGACAGAGAGAGAAAGAGACAGATAGAAAAAGAATGGGCACACCAGGGCCTCCAGCCACTACAAACGAACTCCAGATGCATACGCCACCTTGTGCATCTGACTAACGTGGGTTCTGGGGAATCGAGCCTTGAACCAGGGTCCTTCGGCTTCATAGGCAAGCACTTAACTGCTAAGCCATCTCTCCAGCCCTTTTTTAAAAAGAAATTTTATTGATTTTGGACATACTTAGTATGATGTTGGTACCATCCTTTCCCTCATCCTAGCCTCCTTTCTAAAGGTGGCCATCCTCATTGGAAGTCTCAGGTCAACCCCCTGGTGATTGTCTGTTGTGTGTTGTGGGAGCAGCAGTCAGTTATTGAGGAGAAGCAGTGCCTCTGGGCCTGGTGTCCCAATTTTTGGCTCTTGCAATCGTTCCGCTCCCTCTTCCACAAAATTTCCTGAGCTGTGGTGGGTGTGTTTTAAGTCTACTTCAGTGATGAGCTCTTAGGAGCCTGTGGATCTGCTTTGGTAGGTGTTGAGTATCCTCAGCATCTTGTCTTCTTCACCCTGGCACTGATTATGTATCCACTTCTTTCCCCTCACTTGAATTCTATGCATCCCATTCACCTCTGCCACCAGAATTTTGCAGCTGCGGTGGTACACGGTTGTCTAGCTTTACATGCAGTCCAGGAGCATGCATTTTCTGTGGCATTCACTTGCTACTTAATCATTTGCAGGCAATTTACAGATGGCAAATAATGTTGTTATGTTCTACAACCTCATTTATATGGCAGCTGTTGGATGCATAAAGCATTCTACAATAGAAATAAAATTAGAAAGATGAATAGGCTTAGAAAGGAGGGCAAGACACACAAGTCTATTTGAAGCACTTCACAGTAAAGATACAATAGTGACATGCAGATTGCAACCTTTTACAGTAATGCTTTATGTAATCATGCAGTTTCAGGGCCAAACAATTCTGGGAAAGGCATTTTCTTGCCATAATTCTAAGGCTACCTTTCTCTGGGTTTCTCCTGTTTCCCAAATTTGTAGTATATCCTTGTTGAGTTAGTAGGCCAGTGAGGATACTGTGTATTATGAGGGAAGAGCTTCCTGCTTGCAAAGGGTTGGACAGAAGAGGGACAGACTGAGGGTTCTGCAGTCAGTGTTCCTTTGCATCTAAGGTAAATAGGGAGAAGATGGCTTGTTCTTTTACTTTCTTCTTGACACCACCCTAGTATGAGCTTTTAACTCTATTGAACTATTGTGATTCATCTCAAAAAGAGTAGCTTTAATTTTTACAGCTGCACTTGGTTCTGTAGTCTGCCAATCATAAATTGATATTGTCCCCCTCCTTTTTTTCTGATTTAGTTTTTCTTTTTTCTTTTTCTTTTTTTAAAGACAGGGCCTTAAGGTTGGATTTGAGCATACTACCTACCTAAGGCTGTCCTTGGACTCCTTATCCTTTGCATCCCAAGTGCTAGGAATACAAACATGTGCCACCATGCCCAGTTTCTAAGCCATCTTTTCCACACTCTCCCTCCTTTACACTTTTAAAAAATATTTGTTTGTTTAAGAGAGAGAGAGAGAGAGAGAGAGAGAGAGAGAGAGGGAGGGAGGGAGGGAGGGAGATTGCTTTCTTCTTTCCTCTAGTACAAGGAAGTACAGATAGTTAATTGTCTAGCACTTACATTTTTCTGAGATGGCACTATGGCTCTATAGTTCCCCGAAACTGATACAATATTTGGTAAAATCACTTATTTTGAAATGATCTCTCTCCTAAATCTGTTAGGCAAAATTTTTTCCTTATTTAAAGAAACTTGCTAAGTATGGTGGTACATGCCTATAATCCCAGCATGTGTCACCTCTTTTTACCCTTTCTTGGGCATCTTTCTAGCTTTTAAGGGCTAACCCGCATTCCCCCTATACGTATGTACTTACAAGTTAGTTTCTGCATATGAGAGAGACTGTGTAGTTTTGGACTTTCTGAATTTGAGCCACCTTGCTTTAATGCAATTCTTTCCAGATCTATCCATTTTTCTGAAAATTTCCTAATCTCGCTTTGCTTTACAACTGAGTAAATTCCACTGTGTATATGTACCTCATGTTCATTCATCTGTTGATGGGCAGCGGGGTAGGTTCCATGTCTTAGCTATTGTAAATCAAGCAGCAATAAAAATGGATGTGTAAGTATTTCTGTGGTCAGCCGTGCTACTTTGCACTGTGTTCCTCTTGCTCCACCCTCTCACCAGCTTTTGTTGTCTGTCTTCTTGATGATAGCTGTGGTGGTTTTTAATGTAAATGTCTCCATAGTCAAAGATATTATTTAATTTAGTTTCATAACCAATGGCAGGTAGAGCCCTGCTAGAGGAGGTATAGTACTTGGAGAAAATATTGAGTTTTGCCCTCTGCATTCAGATCCAGCTCTTCTTGTTGTCTCTCTGTTGTGGATTTTTGACTAAGTGAACCAGTTTCCTCTGCCATGATGAAGCTTCCCCTCAAAACTGTAAGGCAGAAATAAGCCCTTTCCTCCTATAAACTGCTTCTGTTGTGTCCCAGCAATGAGAAGGGAACTACAATGATAGACATTTTGATTGGGATGAGAAAATATTTCAAAGTGTTTTATTTATTTTTAAATATTTTATTTTTATGTACTTATTTATTTATGGGAGAGATAGAATGGGCATGACAGGGACTCTAGCCACTGCAAACAAACTCCAGATGCATGAAACACCATGTTCATCTGCCTTATGTGGGTTCTATAGAATCGAACCTGAGTCCTTAGGCTTCACAGGCAAGTGCCTTAATGACTAATGCACCTCTCCAGCTCTCAAAGTGCTTTTAGTTTGAGTGTTCCCTGGTGTCTAGGGATGTTCAATAATATATTCAAAATATTTACTAGCCATTTGTATGAACTCTCTGTTCATTTCATTATTCTGGTTGGTCATTGACTATTTATGATTTTTCATGCTTAATTTTTGCAATTATTCATACATTCTAGCTATTAGCCCCCTACATAAAATATAAGTGGCAAAATTTTTTTGCTCTTGCTCTGTATGCTTGATGTTTCTTTTGTTATGTAGAAACATTTTAATTTCATGTAGTCTCACTTTTTTACTCTTGGAGCTATGCCCTATGCTATTGGACTCCTATTCAGAAAGTCCTTGCCTATGCCTATATCTTGAAATGTTTTCCTCATGTCAACTTCCAGCAGTCTCAGTATTCCAGGTTGTATATTAAGGTCTTCATCCACTTTTGACTGATATATATACAGGGTGAAAGATATTGATCTAATTGTTCTGGAAGGATGGCTTAGAAATTAAGGTGCCTGCTTGGGAAGCCTAAAAACACATGCTCCAATCTCCAGGTCCCACAGAGCCAGATGCACACTGACACAAGCATGCAATGCCACACATGAGCCACAAGGAGGCGAACATGTCTGGAGTTTGTTCACAGTGGCTGAAAGGCCCTGGTGCACCCATTCTCTCTCTCTCCTCTCTCTCTCTCTCTCTCTCTCTCTCCTTATGCCTCTTTCTCTCTCACTCTTTCTCTCTCTGTCTCTCATTTAAAGATAAAATGATAAAAAATAATAATTTTATTTTTCTGCATGTGGATATCTAGTTTTTCTGGCACAATTTGTTAAATAGCTTATATATATATTTTTTTCCACTGAATGATTTTGGCTCATTCATTTAAAAAATTATGTAGGACCACTAATTGTTTAAATGTTCTGAAATATGGAGCTGGAGAGATGGCTTAGTGGTCAATGCACCTGCCTGCCAAAGGATCCAGAATCAGTTCTTCAGTACCCAAGTGAAGCCAGATGAACAATGATGCATGTGTCTGGAGTTTGTTTGCAGCAGTTAGAGGCTCTGGTGCACCCACTCTCTCTCTCTCTCTCTTTCTCTCTCTCTCAAGTAAATAAAGATATTGTTTAAAGTTTAATATATGTTCTGAAATATGATGAGGTAAGATATACATTAGTCACTTATGACATATTATTGTTATTTGGTGTTTGCCAATTTATTCTTTTTCTGCATTTTTTTGGGTACAGATAAAAATATATCTATGATAAACATAAAAATCCCTAACACAGCTGGGCGTGGTGGCGCATGCCTTTAATCCCAGCACTTGGGAGGCAGAGGTAGGAGGATCGCTATGAGTTCAAGGCCACCCTGAGACTTCATAGTGAATTCCAGGTCAGCCTGGGCTAGAGTGAGACCCTACCTCGAAAAACCAAAAAAAAAAAATAAATAAAAAATAAAATAAATAAATAAATAAAATCCCTAACACTGAATAAGAAAAGAGAAAGAATGAACATAACAGAAAAAGTTTAAGTTCCAGGAATCAAACACTTCTAGGCATGGACTGAACAGAGGTAATGTATACTAAAAAATCATATGGTATAAAGTTTGAAATATTTATAACAAGAAAATTCAAGAGTTGGCAATGCTCTAAAATTATATTATGTTGCTTGCTTAATTTTTCTTGAATCAAGACAGGGCTGGAGAGGTGGCTTAGCGGTTAAGCACTTGCCTGTGAAGCCTAAGGACCCTGGTTCGAGGCTCGGTTCCCCAGGTCCCACGTTAGCCAGATGCACAAGGGGGCGCACGCGTCTGGAGTTCGTTTGCAGAGGCTGGAAGCCCTGGCGCGCCCATTCTCTCTCTCTCCCTCTATCTGCCTCTTTCTCTCTGTGTCTGACGCTCTCAAATAAATAAATAAATAAAAATTAAAAAAAAAGGCTTACAGGATCAGTAAGAATTTATGTCATAACAAAGAAAACATCAATTTATTGGAGATATTACTCTAAGGGAGTGATGAATGAGAAAAGAAACCATATGAGATAAGAAATGTTTTATATCGGTCTAGTTAGTCTAATTCCACTTTTGGAGACAATAGGAGAGAGCTAAGAGCATGGTTAATAATCTGGGCATCATTACATCCACATATTGTATAAAAGAATTTCACTGGGCAGAGAGTGAGCTGGAATATGAAGACGGTCTTCTGTAGCCTTAGCTACATAGGTTAGAGCACTGAAAACATTTTAATATTATTGTAGTTACCATTACATTTTTGGGACAAAACACTCAACCAAAAGCAGCTGATGAGAGGAAAAGGTATATTTTGTCTTACAGTCTAGAGGAGAAGCTTCATTATGGCAGGGAAAGGATGGTAAAGCAGAAGATGGACATCACATCTTGACCCAGAAGCTAGTAAAAAGCAGCATGAATGGGCTGAACTCTGGCAAAAGTGAAACTGAGCTGTAACAACCCAAAGCCTGCCCCCAAACCACACCTCTTCTAGCAAGGCTCCACCTCCAAAATTGCTACCAGCTGAAACCTCAATCACTTAAAAACACATGAGTCAATGAGATGCATCCTACATTCAAACTACCACAAATATGAATGTACCATACAGATTGCCATGGTAAAGAAGTATTTTCAACAATTATGGGTTTTCCTGGGTCTAGTCAATAATTGGCATCATTGTAACACTGCATATTGCCTACACAGCATCATTAGTCTTCATTGTAATACTTCATTGCCATATCCTCTTCAGTAAAATGGAGGGATGATGATCGTTATATTAGGACAGAGTGGCTAAGACTGATGAAAGAGCCCATTCTCATATGTTCCTTATGAAAGATAAAATAGATCTTTATGACCTTTTTAGTGATTGTGATAGACTCAGGTATTTTTTTTTTTTACTAAGGTTAAACTTCTTGCTTAATTCTCCAGCAGTCAGCTGGAGGAGGTGTGTCACTGAGGGAGGATCAGATCCCAACCCAAAGGTGTAGAGAGTAGTGTGAGCTCTGGTGGTGTGTGTCTACTCCTACTGGTGTTTCCGTTTCCTGGCTGGTAGTGATTTCTTTCTCTTCTGGGATTTATGAATCGGAACCAACTTCTTCCCCTGCATCTTTAAACTTGAAATAAATCCTTTCCTCCCTTCCTCCCATAAACTGTGTCTGGTTGGTATTCATTCCAGCAACCTTGAACTAACAACATTATACATATTACATAAGTATGTATGATATATGTATAGACACATGTATGTGTGGAAGCAAAAGGACACCATCAGCTGTCTTTCTCTATCTCTCTATAGTTTCTGAAATAATATCTCTCATTTCAACCCAGAGCTTACTAGACAAGCTAGCCAACAAGCCACAGGGATCCTCCAGTCCCCAGCTCCACAATACTGGGATTACAGGGGCATGCCATCCTACCCAGCAACTTTAAGGGTGCTGGAGATCTGAATATGGGTCCTTATGCTTTCAGTCACAAACACTTTACTGAGACCTGAGACCTGGTCTTATGTAGCACAGGCTGCCCTTAAACTTTTTTTATTTAATATTTTTTCTTTTTACAATTTTTGTTAACATTTTCCATGATTATAAAAAATATCCCATGGTAATACCCTCCCTCCCCACTGCACTATCCCCTTTGAAATTCCATTCTCCATCATATTACCTCCCCATCTCAATAATTGTACTTACATATATACAATACCAACCTATTAAGTACCCTCCTCCCTTCCTTTCTCTTCCCTTTATATCTCCTTTTTAACTTACTGGCCTCTGCTACAAAGTATTTTCCTTCTCACGCAGAAGCCCAATCATCTGTAGCTAGGATCCACATATGAGGGAGAACATGTGGCACTTGGCTTTCTGGGCCTGGGTTACCTCAATTAGTATAATCCGTCCTAGATCGATCCATTTTCCTGCAAATTTCATACCTTCATTTTTCTTTACAGCTGAGTAGAACTCCATTGTATAAATGTGCCACATCTTTATGATCCACTCATCAGTTGAGGGACATCTAGGCTGGTTCCATTTCCCAGCTATTATAAATTGAGCAGCAATAAACATGGTTGAGCATGTACTTCTAAGGGAATGAGATGAGTCCTTAGGATATATGCCTAGGAGTGCTATAGCTGGGTCATATGGTAGATCAGTCTTTAGCTGTTTTAGGAACCTCCACACTGATTTCCACAATGGCTGAACCAGATTGCATTCCCACCAGCAGTGTAAAAGGGTTCCTCTTTTTCCACATCCCCGCCAACATTTATGATCATTTGTTTTCATGATGGTAGCCAATCTGACAGGAGTGAGATGGAATCTCAATGTAGTTTTAATCTGCATTTCCCTGATGACTAGTGTTGTAGAACACTTTTTTAGATGCTTATATGCCATTCATATTTCTTCCTTTGAGAACTCTCTATTTAGCTCCATAGCCCACTTTTTGATTGGCTTGTTTGCTTCCTTATTAACTTTTTGAGTTCTTTGTATATCCTAGATATTAATCCTCTATCAGATATATAGCTGGCGAAGATTTTTTCCCATTCTGTAGGTTGCCTCTTTGCTTTTTTCACTGTGTCCTTTGCAGTGCAAAATCTTTGTAATTTCATGAGGTCCCAGTGATTAATCTGTGGTTTTATTGCCTGAGCAATTGGGGTTGTATTCAGAAAGTCTTTGCCAAGACCAATATGTTGAAGGGTTTCCCCTACTTTTTCCTCTAGCAGTTTCAGAGTTGCAGGTCTGATGTTAAGGTCTTTAATCCATTTGGACTTAATTCTTGTGCATGGAGAGAGAGAAGAATCTATTTTCATCCTTCTCCAGATATATATCCAGTGTTCCCAACACCATTTGCTGAAGAGGCTGTCTTTCTCCAATGAGTATTTTTGGCATTTTTATAGAATATCAGGTAGCTATAGCTAACTGGACTTACATCTGGGTTCTCTATTCTGTTCCACTGATCAACATGTCTGGTTTTTTTTTTTTGTGGTTTTTTTTTTTTTTTGGTGCCAGTAACATGCTGTTTTTGCTACTATGGCTCTGTAGTATAGGTTAAAATCAGGTATGGTGATACCACCAGCCTTATTTTTGTTGCTCAGTATTATTTTAGATATTCGAGGGTTTTTGTGATTCCAAATGAATTTTTGGATTGTTTTTTCTATTTCCATGAAGAATGCCTTTGGGAATTTTGATAGGGGTTGCATTAAATGTGTAGATTGCTTTTGGTAAGATTGCCATTTTCACAATATTGATTCTACCAGTCCAGGAATAAGGGATGCTTCTCCACTTTCTAGTGTCTTCTGCATTTTCTTGCTTGAGTGTTTTAAAGTTCTCATTGTAGAGATCCTTTACATCCTTAGTGAGGATTATTCCAAGGTACTTTATTTTCTCTGATGCAATTGTGAATGGGAGTGATTCTCTGATTTCATCCTCTGTGTGTTTGTTGTTAGCATATATGAAGGCTACTGATTTCTGTGTATTTATTTTGTATCCTGCTACATGGCTATAAGTTTTTAACAGCTCTAACAGTTTACTAGTAGAGCCTTTAGGGTCCATTATGTATAGAATCATGTCATCTGCAAAGAATGATAACTTGATCTCTTCCTTTCCAATTTGTATCCCTTTTATGTGTGTCTCTTGCCTTATTGCTATGGCTAAGACTTCCAAAACTATGTTAAATAAAAGTGGGGACAGTGGATACCCTTGTTTTGCTCCTGATTTTAGTGGAAAAGCTTCCAGTTTTTCCCCAGTTAGTAATATGTTGGCTGTAGGCTTGTCATAAATAGCTTTTATTATATTGAGATATGATCCTTCTATTCCCAGTCTCTGTAATACTTTTATCATGAAGGGATGTTGGATTTTGTCAAATGCTTTCTCTGTGTCTAATGAGATGATCATGTGATTTTTGTCCTTCAACCCATTTATATAATGTATTACATTTATAGATTTGCATATATTGAACCATCCCTGCATCTCTGGGATAAAGCCTACTTGGTCAAGGTGAATGATCTTTTTGATATATTCTTGTATTCTGTTTGCCAATATTTTGTTGAGAATTTTTGCATCTATGTTCATGAGGGAGATTGGTCTGTAATTTTCCTTTCTTGTTCTATCTTTGCCTTGTTTTGTTATCAGGGTGATGCTGGCTTCACAGAAGGAGTATGGTAGAATTCCTTCTTTTTCTATTTCCTGGAAAAGCTTAAGAAGCAATGGTGTTAGCTCTTCCTTGAAGGTCTGATAAAATTCAGCAGTGAATCCATCTGGGTCTGGGCTTTTTTTAGTTGGGAGATTATTGATAACTGTTTGGATCTCCATACTTGTTATAGGTCTATTTAAGTGATTAATCTCATTTTGATTTAATTTAGGTAGGTCATATAAATCAAGGAAATCATCCATTTCTTTCAGATTTTCATACTTTGTGGAGTATATGCTTTTATAGTAGTATGTCCTTATGATTTTTTGAATTTCTCTGAAATCTGTTGTGATGTTACCTTTTTCATCTTTGATTTTATTACTTTGTGTCTCTTCTCTCTTTCTTTTGGTCAGATTTGCTAAGGGTTTATCAATCTTGTTTATCCTTTCAAAGAACCAACTCTTTGTTTCATTAATTCTTTGGATTTTTTTTGTTTCTATTTCATTAATTTCTGCCTTAATCTTTATTATTTCTTCCCATCTACTGATTTTTGGTTTGCCTTGTTCTTCATTTTCCAAGGCTTTCAGGTGAAGCATTAGGTCATTTACTTGCGACCTTTCTAATTGCTTAATATAGGCACTTAAAGCTATAAATTTAACTCTTAGAACTGCCTTCATTGTGTCCCAGAGATTTTGGTATGTTGTGTTCTCATTATCATTTGACTCTATAAATTTTTTTATTTCATTCTTGATTTCTTCATTGACCCATTCATCATTTAGTAGTGTATTGTTTAGTTTCCATGATTTTGTGTATGCTCTATAGCCTTTCTTGCTACTGTTTTGTAGTTTAATTACATTGTGGTCAGATAGAATGCAAGGAATTATTTCAATTTTCCTGAATTTGTTAAGATTTACTTTGTGTCCTAATATATGGTCTATTTTACAGAATGTTCCATGTGCTGCTGAAAAGAATGTATATTCTGGATGCTCTGGATCTCTTCTACTTCTCCACTGCCCCTTCAATTTCCTATACACCTCACTTTTTAGTAAAAGTGTGTATTTTGCTGAGTTTTTTTTTTTTTTTTTGGTCTTTTTCCCCCCTAGGCTGCTTTGGCGTGGTACCTACACTGCCATCTTAACTGGAAGTTCCTTGAACTTTTTATATAACCAAGGATGAGCTTAAATTTGTGATCCTTCTGCCTTTACTTTACATCAATTACGGTCCTGTACTACCACACTCAGTTTTGTGCAGTATTGGTTATCAAGCCCAGGTCTTTGTACATGATAAGCAAGCATTCTACCAACTGAATTATATCCCAGAACATATTTTTTAAGTTCAAAACTCAAAAACAGCAAATAATTGAGGCAAAGATCCATATGATTATTACAAACTACAGATTCTCTCCATATTTCTTTTTCCTGATGGAGTATTCTTTCACTTAATTTATAGCCAAGTCTCAACGTTGGTAGCATATGAAATGAAACTTGAGGTATTGTATAAGACTGTCCTATTGAAGCAGCAAGTAGGTGGTATGGAAGAGGTTGTTCTAGAACTCAATGACACTTTCAGGTGCTATCAGAGTAATGAAACAGCAAAAGTTTTACAAATATTTGTTCTGTAATATGTGTGGTATATAGTACACATGTGTGGTATATACATGTGAAGATGCAATGTGAAACAAGTCAGGAGAATTCTGAGCTCTGGGCCAGCTAATGTGGCCTTTCCATCAGTGAATAAAGGGAAACAAAGGAAATTAATAGAAGGTATTATAATCAAAACACTTGAATTATGTACATGTTTGAAAACTGTTAATAGCAAAAAATAATTAGATGATATGAAAGATTCCAAATGTGACATATGTGTGCTTTTTACGTTATTTTTTCTTATTACTTTCTGTTTGTTTGTTTTGAAACAGGGTCTCACTGTTATAGCCCAAGCTGGCCTAGAACTCACTAGGTCACCTAATCTGCCCTAGAACTTGTAATGATTCAACTGTTGCCTCATCCTCCCCAGTTCTAGGATTATTGGTACTAGCCACCACAGCCTGATAGTTGCTTTGCAAGTCTAATAAGCTAGTTTTTGTACTTCTGTGATTTAATCTAAATATCATTAGGGCATAATTGTCTTTATTCTGCACAATTATTTTGGTAAAAGTTTTCTGCTTTCTTACAAGGAAAGAAAATGAATATACTGCCCAACTTGATGCAAATATTTTCTTGGGGTGGGATGCTATGGATAGAGCCGAGGGTCTCCCTCATGCTTAGCATGCACTGTACCACTGAGCTACAGTCTCAACCTAAAAATATTTCCAATACACACTTTCATCATGGACTTAGACACTCCTTTGAAAGGGGTTTTAGGGAGATGGGCTTTAATCCTATTTTTCCTGCTGCCTCACTATGCTCCCAACACCAGTCTATTAGAATGAAGAAGAGGTACATGTATATAGTCTACCTAATTCATGTGTTTAGGTTTGCAGTAGAAATACTAGGGAGAAGCTATTTATACTTTAGCAAAGCAGCTAGTTTTTTTCCCATTTTGTTATTTCATTAAAATTTTTATGAGTGATGTTTTTCAGGCTGCTATCTTCCATGCTGTTTATCACTTGCTTTTTGCATCTAACAGTATTTTACTAGAAAGTCAGAATGCCCAACCTATGGGATTTTTTTGTTTGTTTGTTTGCTAGGCAACACATACCAGTATAAGCTTGCTTTCTTAACACATTTCATATGACCTTATCTACATACATTTATGTAGCATCCTAGAGATTTGTCAGAGTTTTCAGTATTTCCAATTTGGTGATTCACTATCTGCCCTTTTCATTCAAAAACTGAAATGATAGGGATGCTGAGTCATTGCCAGGTCAATGTACTTGAATTGTGTTAGCCAATATTCTGTTTCTTTTGTAGCTTTCATGCCCCATCAGGACTTAACTAATGTAATTATTACTGTGCAGGCAAAGGGTAAACAGTACATTTTCAAGTATTTTCCTTTGATCCTAAGAATTTTTGCTACAAAATATTATTTAATATTCTATCTCTCCAGAGGTTGGAGGTATAGCTCGGTTGGTAGGATGCTTGCCTAGCATGCACAAAGGCCTGTATTTGATTCTAGCACCACATAAAACCTGGTTTGATGCTACAGCTCTGGGAGGTACTGGCAGAAGGATAAGATGTTCAAGTTCATCCTCAGCTACATAGGGAGTTTGAGGCCAGCCTGAGAATACACGAGACCTTGTCTCAAAAAAATACATTCTATCTCAACTCAGCTATGAAGTCATACACTCTGACTGTACAGTCTGACTGTTTTAACAAACAAATCCAGAAAATAGAAGATAGAACTTTAACTTGAAATATATTCCAATTCATAAGGCAACTACCTTTCTATTTTTTTAATTTTAAGTTTGTGTCTTTATACCAGTGACAAGACACTAGACCTAGTCTGCAAGTTAGTTCTAAAATCTAGTATATAAAAAATAGGCACAGTGAAATTCTAGAAGAAATAGTTGTCTGTGGAAATAGTATTGAGATGCTGGGTGTGGTGGTCCGTGTTTCTAATTCTAATATTCATAACACTAAAGCAGATCACAAGTTCCAGGCCAGCCTGGGTTATGAGACCCTTAAAAATAAGAAAATGAAATAAATAAAAAATAAAAACGAAAGAAATGGTCTCTAAAAATATGACTTAATCACATTAAGTAGATGTTTAATTTGTCTTGTGTAATAGGGCTCCTTTCCAGGATATGTGCTATGACAAGAATGAGGCCCATCACAGAGTAGTGGAAGCCATTCCAAGGAAATAAAATATCAATCAGAAGAAAATAACAATCAATCAGAGAGATCTCATGGTCAATAGAAGAGATGTAATGGCTACTCAGGTAGATCTTGTAGCCACTCCAGGAAATCTCATGTCAGGTATTCTGGAGAATCTTATAGCCACTCTAAGAGAGCTCATGACCAATTAGATATATATCATGACAAATCAGATAGATCTCATTATCCCTTCTCAATTAGATCTCGTCATCGCCACTTAAAGAGATACTTGCCCTTCCAGAAGAAACCATAATCACTACTCAAGGAGATATAATCATGATGAGGACTTATATACAGGTTATGATGACCTCTCCGATACTTCTTGTTATCACTCAGATAAACCTCATGATGTCCTACCTACTCAATGAGATCTTAATCATTTAGAGAGATATTATGACCAATCACAAAGGTATGGAAGCTCGTCACCAGAAGGAAGCATCACAACATCATCTGATTCTGAGACTGAATTCTACAGGTAAAAATATAATAGATACTTATCATTATTAAAATACACTGAGGAATATGAAAATGTACAAGCATACTTCTATTTCTATATTTTAATGACTGTGTATTTGTTATAAAATATATATCACAACAACAATGTTAATAGAATGGCAGTAATACACAGTATCAATCAAGTTTTTTGTCCTTTGCTGATGTTCTCTAGCTACCATCTAGGTTCTCAAGGTTGTTTCTTCTAGGGCTGCTATCAATAAGAGAGCCCCATGGACTCAGCCTTAGACTACTAGACATAGTCAACAATCAGAATATATTGAATCAGTATCCTACTACATTTGAACCTTTCTACCTGGTTGGCAAGCGAACCTAGCAATAAATGATGATAAATTGATAATATATAGACTATGATCTATTGATAATGAATTTCTTTGTTTCTCCCTTTAACTCCTTCCTAAAAAGCCCTCATAGCCTTTAGAAGACAAAAGATAGATTTATGATTTTATTAAGTGTGTGTGTGTGTGTGTGTGTGTGTGTGTGCGAGCGCACGTGCATGCATGTGTGTATAAGTGTTCAATTCTTTTAGGAGTTTGTTTTCTTCTTTGATTCCTTTGATGTTTTTTAACATAGTTATAATCATTCTTTAGAATTCTTTGTCTGACATTGTGTCAAACATGTCTTACTATAAGTCATTTCTGTGGGATTCATAACTTTTGGAGGAGTTAGGCTACCTTGATATTTTGTGTTTCTTATATCAATGAATTGCTATTTTCCTATCATAGGTTATGTGATGGTTTGAATGTTCCTCATAGACTCAGGTGTTTTGTTTTGTTTTTTTAAATATTTTTATTTACTTGTTTATGTATTTATTTGAGATAGAGAAAGAAGTAGATAGAAATAGAGAGAGAGAGTAGGTACACCAGGACCAACTGCAACTGCAGATGAACTCCAGATGCATATGCCTCTTTGTGCATCTGGCTGTACACAGGTACTGGAGAATCAAAGCTGGGTCATTAGACTTTTCATGCAAGTGCCTTAACCACTAAACCATCTCTCCATCGCAGTCACAGGTGTTTAATTAAAGCTTGTAACTGGGGTCTACAGCCACTGGGAAGGAGGAAGTATCACTGGGAGTGGATCCTAGGTTCCTGTCCAAAGGTGTTTTGGGAGGTGGATCTGAATTCTAGCCCAAAGATAGGCAGAAAGGTCTGAGCTCTGGCAGATGTTTTTGCATGTTGTTTTTTGGTATTGGCTGGATGCTAGTGGTTTTTATCTCGTCTTGGATGTATGGAAGCAAATTCATCCACCATTGGTGGAACTTCCCCCTGGAAGCTTGAAATAAACCCCTTCCTCCCATAAACTGTGTCGGATTTAGATGTGAATCCAAGAATCGTAGAACTGTCTACAACAGGTTATTTCATTGCTTGGGTTTTCTGTTTGCTTAATCAGTTATATTTTTAGATGTATAGGTTAGAAATTGTATCTTCTAGGTAGGAACTCAGAGTGCCAAGTGGGGCCTCTCTATTACTCCCAAAATAAAATAACATCAGGAGTGACATTAGCTGGTGGGTATACCTGCTGTGTTAATGTCCTGCTGGGGAATTAACAACACAACAATGGTCTTTTTTTGAGAAAAAATAAAATTAAATTAAAAAAAAAAATTAAAATAAATGTACCATGCTATTCACAAAAACCGAGCTATATTTCATATATATGAAATATAGTTCGTTTTTGTTAATAGATAGATAGATAGATAGATAGATAGATAGATAGATAGATTCATCAGGGGATACATCTAATAACCAAAACTGTAAAGAAAAAAGCATGTGGGATGGTAATTACAATACATACAGATTTGCCAATAAAAATACAAAACAGACTATATATTTGTCTAGAAAAATATGCCTCCTCCTCCTCTAAGGACAAAATATTTAAAATGCAATATAAGTGTTTTAAAGGATTTTGTAGTTTTGATGTTTTATTGATGAGTGCTAAAATCTTTAAAGAGAAAGAACATTGGACCTGAAGGGGCATAGAGGGAACTTACATATTCACATTCCCTTTTTTTCCACTGTAAACTTTCATGGCTTTATTTAGCATTTTTTTTATTAGTTATGTACACAGTGTGTATACAGCCATGTTGGCAGCATCATTAGCTTCCTCCCTGTCTCGACACCCTCCAAAGGAACCCTCCTTGTTGGGGAATGTGGGTCGTGCATTGTGGGGGTAGCCATCAGTTATGGGTAAGAGGCAATGTCTCTGGGCATAATGTTCCTACATGTGGCTCTAACAATATTTCCACCCCCTCTCCCATGAATTTCTCTGAGCATGTTGGGTATGTTTTAGGTCTACCTCAGTGATAAGGTCTTGGGAGCCTCTCTGTTTCTGGATATCTGGTTTGGTAGGAGTTGAGTGTTCTCTGTGTCTATCTCCTTCACCCTTGTGCTGGTACCAGGTTCACCAAGAAAGCAGCACTCTTACTCATTTCCCCAATTACTCTATGGCTTCAGCTGGGGCCCTGGTGAGGTGCAATGGGCTGATTCCCTCCTCAGGTTCTGCATCCAACTGAAAAAGAGAAGCAGATTTTCCAAAAGAGAGTGAAGTCAGCACCAGATAAATGGTATAACCATTATTACTTTAGAGGGAATTTAATAGGTGTAGGTCCTCTTGTACTCCAAAATTGGTGGGAGCTTGATAATGGATGGTGGGCTTGTTTTTTGGATATGGTTCTGACTTGTTTCACAAATCCAGCTATGGGACCCATTCCACTGAGTGGATCCATTAGTCAAATCAAGAGCATTAGTTACGCACCATGGCTGTATGCCACTATTGCAGTTGAGTGAGCATCACGTCAAGTTGTTTGCTGCTGAGTAGGTTAGACCACGAGTTGCTTGAACAGATGTTGGTCAAAAATTAACCTTAACATACATATGATTTTAGAAATGCAAAGTATGTTAAGTGTAGATCAACTCTAACAAGGCAGTATGCCTGTCTTAATGGGATGAATTTTCAATTATTTCCCTCCCTGGGATGTTTTCATAAGCAAACTGTCTTGATAAGGGATGTAGGAATAGCACTTCCACTTCATGTATACCCAGATTTGGGGTGTGTATGCCCCAGTGTAAATCAGCCTAGCTAACTTGGGTGAGTTTCTTTTTCACTTATATTGAGTTTTGGAGACTGTTTCTTCTTTGGTGCCCTATAGTATCCAGGTTTGGATACTATTTCCTTAATGGACCTTTTTGGGGGGCCACCTTTCTTTTCTTAGTGCATTCCTTTGAGTTTTATATTGACTATTGGCATCCTTTGATTCCCTTCTAAGTTCCTTTTGTATGTGTTCTGTAATTATTTTTAATGGATGCATTTATAATCACATAAAATATCTTTAAATTATGGAATTCAATTTAAACCAATAATAACTTCAGCTGCACCGAAAATCTCCACTCTGAGTTATACCCATCCATAATTTATGTGATAAATGCCACAAATTATGTCTTGGTATGTGCTATCTTAATTAGCGTCCTTGTCACTGTGACAAAGTACCTGACAAGAAGCAACTTTAAGGAGGAAGGGATCATTTCAGTTTACATTTCAGGGATACAAACCACCATGGGGGGGTGCAGTATGGCAGCAGCAACATCCAGCAGCTGTTCACATTTAATTCTGGTTCTTAGCTTGCTTTTTCCCCTTATTTTTGTTGTTGTTGTTGTTGTTGTTGTTGTTGTTGTTGTGTGTGTGTGTGTGTGTGTGTGTTATGATATATGTACTTGCTTGTGAAGATGCCTGTCTCCCACACATGTATGTGCAAGGTCAAAGGATAACAGCTTTTGTCCTTCTTTTGTTGTTCATCTGTGTATTTCCTTGAGATAGGGTTTCTTTCTCAACCTGAAGCTGTTGTTCCTCAGCAAGCTCCAGTGACTCCCCAGTCCCTGCCCACCTCACCCCCCATTAACTGGGATTATAGACTTTCATGGCCACACCCAGTTTTTTACATGGGTTATAAAGTCCAATTTAGTGGTCACTGGCCAGAGAGACACTCAATGCTTAAGCAAATGAGCTCAACCGCTGAGGTATCTCCCAGGCTCCAGCTTTCTCTTTCTCTTTTTTTCAGTCCCAGATCCTTGCCCATGGAATTGTGCTTCTCACAATTATATCAGGTTTTCCCACCTCAAGTAACTTAATGCAAAACTTGTTTACAGACATTCCCAGGGATTGTCTCCTAGGGAATTTCTAGATCCTGTCAAGTTGACTATGTTAAACATCATAGTACTCATTAAATTAAAGTTACTGTTATTTTTGTCTTGGCATATAAAATCTATTCACCAAAATTACAGTAATGTGAGGTAATTGTATTTGTTCATTTCTTTAGCTTTACCAGAGAGGATTGTTTTTGTTCAGCATCCCTTTGCTGTGTGCCTATGTCTTCATTTCATTTAGCTTGACTAGGTTACTATTTCCTATAGGGAAAATATAGTGATTATAAACTCCTTCTTGCTTTGTTTATCTAAGAAAGCCTTAGAGTGTCCTCTTCTCTTCTCTTCTCCTCCCCTCCCCTCCCCTCCCCTCCCCCCCTCTCTCTCCCTGTGTGTGTGTTTCTTTTAACACAGGGGGCTAGAGATTGATACCAGGGCATTATACAGTAGCATGGGTGCTATAGATAGCTTCTCATCTGGCCTCTAGGGTGCTCACAGAGGTATGTAGTCCATATGTTGTTGTAAACTAGGTGTTTCTGTGGGAGGTTTGTCTGTAGCTTCCTAATTCACCATTGTCATAGTCAGCTTGGGCTGCTATAACAATACTATAGATCAGGTTGCTGAAACAACAGGAATGTCTCACAGTTACAGAGTCTGAGAGTCAACATCAAGATAGGAGCATGGGTAGTTTTGGTGAGAGCTCTCTTTCATGCTTGCAAGTTGCCCACTTTCTCATAATGTCCTCATGTGGCAGAGAAAAATGATTCCCAAGATACTAATCCTATAAAATTTAAGATTTCTAGGTATGATGTAGTTAAGGACTGAATGTTCCTGACCCTTAAAAATGTGTATATTGAGGGCTGGGGAGATGGCTCAGGGAATAAAGCCAATCAAGTTGAAGTGCTAGGTTTTCATCCTCCCCAGGCCCTACTGGAAGCCATAGGAGGCTCCTTTAATCCCACCACAGTGACCTAGAGATTGGAGGCAGAGACAAGAAAGAGAATTTCCCAAAAGCTCATGGTGAACACAACAAGGAACAGCAGAACAAGGATCCAGGAGAGAAACCTGCTTCACATGAGGTGGGACACAAGGACGAACCCAAAAGTTGTTCTATTGCCTCTTCATTTGTGCATCCACGCACACATGCATACACACATACACACAGACAAAAGAGAAAGTGTGTGCATTTTTGTTGTTGTTTGTTTTGGTTTTTCAAAGCAAGGTCTCGTTCTAGCCCAGGCTGACCTAGAATTCACTATGTAGTCTCAGGATGGCCTTAAACTCATAGCAATCCTCCTGCCTCTGCCTCCCAAGTGCTGGAATTAAAGGCGTATACGCCATGCCCAGCTTGAGAATGTTTTTCAATTATATATTGAATCCTTAACTTCCGGTGTGCAGAGGGTGCTTTGGTGATAGTGGTTGAACACAGGGCCTTGGCCATGCTGACCACCTCCTTTACCAATGAGCTATACCTTCAGCCTAGTTTATTTTAAGACAGATTGCATTCCCTACAGCATATAGCTGACAAGTGAGTTCTCTGCATCTCAGTGTTGCTGAAAATGTTCTCAGTAAACATTTTAAGTAGTTTCTCAATATATAATAGAAATGTTGCTTGAAGACATGTATTCTAAATACTTCTTTCAAAGTAAGAGGTTTTCTTTTCTAAATTTTTACCTTTGATGACTAATATCAGGAGTTCTATAGTAAGAGAAAGAAGTGGACACTTACGGGAGCAGACACAGCAAAGAAATACACTAGTGAATTGGAATCAAGAGGTCAATCCTCTCAAGTTCATACTGCGAGATCTTTGTGGCTTTCTGTATCATTTTCACTTGACAAGGCTTTGCACTATTTTGCTTATGATAAGTCTTGCCATCTACTTATATTAATGATTGTTTGAATAAACTTTGCACTTAGCATCATCAGTGTATTAAGAAGCCATGTATCATGTCATGTATGTATGCACGAGAGAATGACAGTATCTTACAAGTGTCACTTTTGAGCTGGGCACAGTAGCACACCACTTATGATCCCAGCACATGTAAGCTCAGGCAGAACAAGTTCAAGTACAAGGCCAGCCTGTGTTATATAGCAAAACCCTGGCTCAAAAAAAAGGTTAAAGGGAGGGGGGGCTAGAGATATATTTAAGCTGTTCTAGTACCTGCCTAGCATACATGAAAGCATGGGTTCAGTCCCCACCAGCGCATGAAACCAGGCATAGTGGTGAAGAGGAGGTGAAGGCAAAGGGTTCAAAAGTTCAAGGTCATCCTCAGCTACATAGCAGTGTTCAAACCAGCCTGAGTTGCCTCAAAAAAAAAAAAAGATCAAAAACATCTTACATTTTTAATTGGCATTGTGACTTTTTTTCAGTCCTACAGGTTGAACCCAGGGCCTTCAGCTTGTTAGACAAATACTGTCTTGAGTTCGAGGCTACTCTGTGACTACATAGTGAGTTCTGGGTCATCCTGAGCTAGAGTGAGGCCCTACCTTGAAAAACCAAAACAACAACAAAAACAAAAGCATAGCATAAAACTGACAACAAGGGGCTAGGAATTTAGCTCAGTTGATAGCCTATTTGCCTAGTATACTGAATCACTGTGCTCAGTTCCCAGCACCAAATAACCCAGACATGGGAGTACCCAGCTGTCATCCCAAAGCATCAGAAGTTCAAGGTCATCCTTGGCTATATATCAAGTCTGAGGTAGGGTGAGATACAAGGAATCTTATCTCAAAAAATAGCCCCAAACTGAGAGAGGAACTGAGGAGGATAGCTCAGTATTTGAATGCTTGCCTACCACATGGAAGGTCATGGGTTTACTCCTCAGCTCTCTAGGATAAATAAATGAAACAAGACCAAAAATTTGAGATACATGAATATCCAAGGTACTATGATGGTATTGGAGCAGGTATCCCATACCAATTTAGGCAATCTGAAAAGGCCCCCTAGAGGATACAGTGGTTGAGTTGAATCCTAAAGACTGAGAGGGAGATAGCAAATTAGAAAAGGTTGAGAAGGCATTCCAGGCAGAGGAAACGTTCTACATAAAAGTCTATCAGGTAAAAACAGCCTTGCATATTTCATAAGCCACAGTTAGCTGAATTTGTCCCTGGCTACAGTGGTTTTCAAACTGCATTGCAGAATCCTAGGAATTTTGAAGAGATGCTTACAAACTAATAACCTTAACTTTGCTTCCAAATGGTTTATACATTTTAATACCAAGTAAAATTCTCATAGAATTAGAGATTCTTCCATGTTCCTACATACTTTGCAAAGTCACTGAATTCAAGTGAAAATGTACTGATAGAACGTTTCGAGAAGTAAGTGAGCAGAGGAAGAGAATTGCAAGGCATATCATGTAAGGCCTGTGTGCCATCCTGGAATACGTATTCCATGTTGAGAGCATTGTAAAACTAATCAAAGATTTTTAAGGAAGGTGGCCACATTTTATTTGAAATAAGTACATTGGACTGGAGATGTAGCTAATTGGTAGAACACTTGCCTAGCATATGTTAAGGTCTGGGTTTCATCACTATGCCTGCTAAACCGAAAAGAAAAACAAGTAAAAATAAAAGAGTAAATTACAGTAGCTTAAGTCTTGTTCTCCTAGTAGTTTCCAATTCTAATTTCTGGCCTCATTTCTGTACATCCATGGCTCTGGTTCTAATTTCTTACACTCTACCATCTCTATCACCTAGTTAAACTTCATGTTAATGTACCCTAACTGCCATTGGTTGTAAACTCTACCTTCATTCTGCAGACTGATATCCTCCTCCTTGGTTCTTGGCAAGGACACTATTGACTTTGTTGTCAGTGGAGTATGGGATGTATTGGCACTGAGAGAAAATTTTGAGAGGAACAGCAGTGGGTGGGCAGGCTGGATGGATATAGGGTCTGCAACACAATGCCCTTTTAGAATTAGACCTTTACTAGGAGAGTTAAACCACCATCCTACATGTGGCATACTAGGGCTCAAAATTAGAGAGAGAGAGACGTAGGTATTGTGAGTTTCTGGGGGAAAAGGAAATGTTTGAACATGGGCTGTGTGAGGGAACTCATGAAAGCTAGGGAGAGTAAAACAAAACAAACAAGGTCTCTAAGTGAAGGGGCTGTCCTGCTTGTCGTAGAAGTATGACTTAGGAGGAGGCAGGAGGGCACTAGATAGCAAGATAAAGTTATAATTCAAGGCTGCCTCAGGTTGGGCAGGAGGGGGCCTGAGTTTGCCTGCCTGCCCTTGGGCTGGTGCATTCTAACCGTCACAGTGGGGAGCTCTTCATCTCTCTAGAGAGAGAAAAGCTGCCAGGGAATGTGATGTGATTTATGACACCTGATCTAACATTTCTAGCCCTTTTGTATATAAGAAAAAGAAAAGATAGAAAAAACTGTTTTAAAGGAGAGGGACCTCAGGGACTTTTGGGGATCAACTTCCATCTCCGACTTCTTCCTACTTAAGTGGGGCATCATAGTGATATGGAAATTTTGGGTATCATTGAGAGAAACAGAGCCATTGTGACACTTGGGTGGGATTTTAAGGCCACAGAAAACTTCCACTGAGTCAGTGGCTTCCAGATTCTTGTCTTGTGAGTTCGATGAATAGAATCCATGGACCATAGAGGGCAAGATTTAGAAAGATTTTATTATAGAGCTTAAGAGAAAGAAAGAAGGAACTTCCGGTTAAGATGGCGGCGTAGGTACCATGCCAAAACAGCCTGGGGGGGGGGGAAAGACCAAAAAAAACTCAGCAAAATACACACTTTTACTAAAAAGTGAGGTGTATAGGAAGTTGAGGCGGCAGCGGAGAAGTGGAAGAGTTATAGAGCATCCAGAGCCTGCACAGGCGGGAACAGCGGCTCCGGGGCGGCTCGGCTACCCGCCGCAACCGCGGAGCGGCAGAAAACCGCCGGACTCTCGGCTCGAGCCGCAGGACAAGCCAGGTGCGGGATTTTCCCCTCACACCGCGCTCTCCGCAACTCGGGAAACGTGAGGGGAGAGCGGCAGCGAGCAACGGAGGAAGGAGCAGACCGCGAGGTAAAAGCACACGTGGAGAAACGATACAACCAGAACAGCCGCGGCTCCCTCCCCTCCCCTGCCGCCTGAACCCAGCTCCAGCGAACACAGCAGCGGCCCGGGACCCGGCCACGCCAACTTGGGCTGACGGCGGGACCCAAGCAGGAGCAGAATTCGGCAGCAACTTCAGCGGCTCCAGCACCGGTACCAGTGGCCCCAGCAGCAGCGGACCCAGGAGCGGCAGCGGTGGCAGATCCCGCAGCAGCGGCTTCGGGGTGAGCAGCAGCAGTGGACACGGCAACGGCAGCTTCAGCAGCGGTGGGGGCTCCGGGGGTGGCACCTACAACAGCTGCAGAGGCGGCAGCAGCGGCTCAGTTTGCCCATAGGAAAAGCAAGTGCCCAGCTCCAGAAATCAGAACAGCAGCCCGACGACCCAGGCAGCAACTTGACTGAGACCACAATCACCCAAGGTAACTGGGATTGCACCAGGGAAGGGTCTCACTGGTCACAAGCTGACTTGGATACCTCAACAGACCAGAAATCTAAACCTCTTTGTTGATAGAGGATCTGGTCATTATAATAACTACTCTTGCATACATACTCGGGGCTGTTTTTGATGGAATGGGTACAGTGTTTAGCTAAATTTTAGAATCTACCAGTATATTATTCCACTCAGCCTGCTTGAATACTCCTATAGCAGGGAAACTCAACCCCTAAGAACATCTTTGTAGATACTCTGAGAGTCTTAAGAGCCACACCTAATACCTTAAGGTCCTACCCTGAAAATATATTACATCAAATCAATTGATACAGCTAAGAATACACAGCTAGCTAGAAAATCCAAGCATTAACTTAATCCAAGATGCAAAAATATATACATTATAACACAAGAAACACTAAAAAGCAAGACGATATAAATCCACCTAAAAGTATTAATGCATCAGAAATGTCCTCCAGTGAGAAAGAGTTAGAGGAAATGCCTGAGAAAGAGTTCAAAAGAAAGAAAGAAGGCATAGCTTCTTCATATCAGGACAGGTCCCTAGAAATGGGATACCTTTAAGCCAGATTTATTTTAGAAAAGAAAATTAAGCAGAAATCTACTGAATTGCAAGGGGTCTTGTGCAGGTAATCCACATGATGACTCTAATGGTAGCTTCTTTTAGGAATAAGGCTTTACTGGATAGCGTGTATGAACTGATCAATCTAATTCCAATGCCAGGTGTCTAGAGGCCTTGGAATCTTACATCTTTCTGCCTGGTTTCTGAGAAAGAACTCCTTTAGGGAAAAAGAGATAAGGAGGGTTGGGAAAATGGCGCAGCAGATGAAGCGATTGCTTGCAAAACCTGTCAATCTGTGTTTGAGTTCCAAGAACCCACATAACGCCAATATAAAGTGGCACATGCATTTGGAGTTTATCTGCAGTGGCAAGAGACTTTGGCACACAAACCTACATACACACATGTGCAAATAAATTTTTTTTAATTAAAACTGTGTGGCAGCTGCATCCTCTCCTTCCTCAGGAAGTGGTTCTGTCCTCAGTAAACCAGATTTCTGTGTAGGTGATCCAGGTGGAGAAGAATTTCCACTAGGAGACAAGTAGAGGTAGTTTTTGTTCACTCCTGAATCAAAATCAAATGGGGACTGATAGTCCTCATATAAGTCCATGTCTCTACAATCTATTCCAGATAAAGGCAGAACACATGGCATGATGGCCCGCTGAAGTTACTCCTCAGTTGCAAGCCCCTTGAGCCACATGCCCACTGCCAGGACAGCCTCAGGGAGGGAAAGAACCTGGGTTCAGAGGCCTTTTCCTGTTTCCAGGCCCAGGTGTAGCATTTCCTTCCTTCTACACAGTGGTAAAGAAAAATTAAGTTATGAAATTTTCAGGAAAATGGATGTATCTGGAAAGGATTATACTAAGTGAGGTAACCCAGGCTTAGAAAGCCAAGCGTCGCATGTTCTACCTCATATGTGGATCCTAGCTACAGATGATTGGGCTTCTGCGTGAGAAGGAAAAACCTCAGTAGCAGAAGCCAATAAGTTAAAAGGGAGATATAAAGGGAAGAGAAAGGAAGGGAGGAGGGTTCTTAATAAGTTGGTAGTGTATATATGTAAGTAGGGGAATAGATTAACGGGGGTGAAAAGGCCCAAAGTGAGGTCAGGGGAAGAGATTGAGGAAAGGAAAGGGGGATGGAGGGCTAATCAAAATCTAAGAGGATGCAAATAAATCATATGGAATCCTCCGGTTTTGGATGCTGGAACACTCAGGAGCCATAGATCATTGTTAGAAAATTTTCAGTGCCAGGGATGGGATACCTCCAGTGAGTTGTTGGCCAGGGAGGTCCCTGGTGCCCCCAAAACATTATAGGCCATTGCTGAGGCCCTTGGTCTCCCACCAGAAATAGATGGTAAGACCTTATTGCAGAAGACTCCACATACTTGGGCTGCAAGGCCACTGAAAAATCCTGCTGGAACTGAGCTGATAACCTCCTCCATGAAGACCAGCTGACAGAAAACTGGAAGAAACCATTCTACATGTAGTTCAATGGGAGAAAGAGATACTACCAGTGAAGATACTCAACAGCGGACACTGCAAGCCTGATAATTGGCCAGCCAGGCCAAATGAGCCAATGGGTACAATAGTGGCAGGTCTGTCATGGTGGAAACCAACTGCCCTCCAACTTGACTGGAGGCCAACTCCATGGGGGTAACACATCCCTGATACTGATAACTAAAACAGGGGTAATCATGAGCCCTGGGGCTGTAACATCTGCTGATGTCTGGAAAAATGTATATACTATGCTTATTAAGCTGCCCAGTAAGCACCTCTCTGAATATTTATACCCTTATATTAACTCTACTCTCACTTTAGGTAGAGAATCTTCTCTTTTCAGATGGCAATGACCTTGGGATGACTCAGAAGGTATTATAATGCTGGAAAGAAGTGACCAGAGTACTGAGTAACATCTCGATCACAACTTCCAAGGCTCAGGGCCTAATACGGAAGAGGTGGTGGAAAGAATTTAAGAGCCAAAGGAAGGGTAGAACTCCTTACAAAATGCTCCCTCCAGACATAAAATGGCCTGGATATCCATGAACTCATAGTGCCTGACACTACCTACACAAGACCATCATAAGAGGAGGAAAAGATCATAACATCAAAAGTAAAAGAGAGACTGATTGAGATGGGGAGGGGGTATGATGAAGAGTGGAGTTTCAAAGGGGTAAGTGGGGGGAGGGAGGGTATCACCATGGGGTATTTTTTATAATCATGGAAGTTGTTAATAATTTAAAAAAAAAAACTGTGTGGTAGTGCAAAAAAGAAGACCCTCCCTTTCGGCATTTCTGGCCTCCTGCAAGAAGGAAGCTGTCAGGACTCCTTCAGGGAAAAAGAGATAAAGAAAATAATAAAAACCAACACGCCCACAGTCTTTACACGCTCAAGGACACTTCTTACTTTTAGCTAAGAGGAAAAATAACTATTTACCCTAAACCTTATAGCTAATTTATCCTCAGGAGGTATATTTAAGCTCCCCTCCCTCTCTCTCTTGTGCCTGTCAGTTAATTGTGCTCCTTGGGTCAGCAGCTAATGTCTCTCAGGAGGATATTGTCTACATCAGTACATGTGGCATGCTAGATGGTGGTCTGGATAAGCAACTGGACTAGAGAGGGGCATATGGACATAAGAATCAAAAATGGTTATTAAGAAATAAGAGATATGGGGCTGAAAAGATGGCTTCGAGGTTAAGGCACTTTCCTATAAAGCCTAAGGACCCAGGTCTGATTACCAGTGCCCACATATAGCCAAATGCACAAAATGGTGCATGAATCTGGAGTTCATTTGCAGTGGCTGGAGGCTCTTATACACCCAATCTTTCTCTCTCTCTTCTCTCTACCTCTCTCTGCTTACAAATAAATAGAAATAACAGGATATGAGGCAGGAGATTTAGGATACATTTTGGAACCATATGGAATTAGATTTGTTGAATTTTTTTCTTTGTTAGTTATGTACATACTCAGTGTGTAAACAGCCATGTTAGTATCATTGGTAGCCTCCTCTCTTTCCTTCTCCCCCCAAAGGGACCCTCCTTATTGGGGATTGTTGGGTATTGTGGGTTGTGCATTGTGAGGTTAGCTATCAGTTATGGGGAAGAAGCAATGTCTTTGTGCATAATGACCCAACTTGTGGCTCTAACAATCTTTCCGCCCCCTCTTGCGCAAATTTCCTTGAGCCATAATGGGTTCATTTTAGATCTACTTCAGTGATGAGGCTTTGGGAGCCTCTGTGTCTGGATATCTGGTTTGGTAGGAGTTGAGTGTTCTCTGTGTCTATCTCCTTCACCCTTGTACACTCTTGCTCATTTCCCCAATGACTCTATGGTTTCAGTTGGGGACCTTGTGAGGTACGATGGGCTGAATCTCTCATCAGGTTCTGCATCCATCTGAAAAACAGAAGCAGATTCTCCAAAGGAAAGTGAAGTCAGTACTGGATAAATGGGATAACCATTATTATTTAGAGGGAATTTAATAGGTGTAGGCCCTCTTGTAGCACATGATTAGTGGGACCTTCATATTGGAGAGTAGACTCGATTTTATATATGGTTCTGACTTGTTTCCCAGTTCCATCTATGGGTCCCATCCCACTGAGTGGAACTGTTAGCCAATTTAAGAGCAGTTGGTTACCCACTGTGGCTGTGTGCCACTACTGCACTTGGGTGAGCATCATGTCAAGTTGTTTATTGCTGAGTAGCTTAGACCATGAGTTTCTTGGACAGATGTTTGTCATTTTCACCCAGTTGTTCATGTAGCACTTTCTGGCACTACACAAGCTAACTGTCTGGGGACTGACTCTCTTCCAGATTCCAGCCAGGTCTCTCCATGTTCTGTACCAACAGCATATGGTGTCTTCGGCAGTAGGGTTTTATCATTAACTTTTGGTGGGTAATCAAGTGTTCTGACAGAAATCTATCCTCTTTTTAAATGTTTTATTTATTTGTTTAACAGAGAAAGAAGGAGATGGAGAGAGAGAGAAAGAGAGAGAGAGAGAGAGAGAGAGAGAGAGAGAGAGAATGAATGGGTGTGTCAGCGACTTCAGCCACTGCAAATGAACTCCAGAGGCATGCACACCCTTGTGTATCTGGCTAATGTGTGTCCTGGAGAATTGAACCTGGGTCCTTTGGTTTGCAGACAAATGCCTGAACTGCTAAGCCATCCCACCAGCACATAAATCTAACTTCTTTTGGGAAACCTTGTAGGTATCTCTGGTCAACAGCTCAGTGTAGATGTTAACCACATCCTGGTACTTGGAGTTACAGGCCAGAGCCAAGGGAAAAGAAGGAAGAAAAAGATAGGTAATATAGAAGAAAAAGAAATATGAGAGAGAGAGAGAGAGAGAGAGAGAGAGAGAGAGAGAGAGAGAGAGGGAAACAGGAGAAGATTAAGGTTAGTCTTCATCATACCCTCTCCAGGGCCCTTTGATTCGGGTGTTCCCTCTAAGGACCTGATGAAAATTCAACCTTTTAGTCTGTCTTTCAGGATATAGGATTTTATGTTACCATTTCCATTTGAGTCTGGTTTTGTGTCCCCACCTCCCTTACCCTCCCCTCCCACCTCACCATCACTATTGTCCAGTCCCTGAGGTGCCTATTAGGTATGTCAGAACCAGGGCAGATTCAGGTTAGGAGAAACAGACGAGTGAGACCATGAGATCTTTCTGTGATTGGGTGAGTTTGCTGAGAATGATCTGTTCCACGTTTGACCATTTTTGTTCAAATTGCATTGTGTCATTTTTCCTTACTGCTGTGTAGAATTCTGTAGTGTAGATATACCACGTGTTGGTTATTCATTAGTCTAACAATGGACATGTGGGTTGATTTCAGCTCTTAGCTATTGTAAATTGAGCAGCTATAAACATGGTTGAGCAAATCTCTCTGAACTGAGGCATGGAGCTTTTTGGGTCAATGCCCAGTAAGGGAATAACTGGGTCTGTTGGTAACTCTATAGTCAACCTATTTAGGAGTCTCCATATTGCTTTCCATAGTGGTTATACCATCTTACATTCCCAATAACAGTGAATGAGGCTTCCTATTTCTCCACATCCTCGCCAGCATTTATTTTCATTTGACTTTTTTAATGTTTGATAACCTTGCTGAGGTAAGGTTGAATCTCATAGTTGTTTCATTTGCATTTCCCTGATGATTAGAGATATTGAACATTTTCTTAAGTGTGTGTTTGCCATTTGTATTTCTTCCTCTGAGAACTGCCTGTTCAGCTCTTTGCCCCATTTTGTGAGTGGGGTGTTTGACTTTTCATTGTTTAGGTTTTTGAGTTTTAAGGAAGATTTCTTTTAGGATCCTCATGATTTTGAAGACATGGCTAAGGTGATCTCTTGTATACAAAAAAAAAATGGGGCTGGAGAGATGGCTTAGCAGTTAAGCACTTGCCTGTGAAGCCTAAGGACCCCGGTTCGAGGCTCGGTTCCCCAGGTCCCACATTAGCCAGATGCATAAGGGGGCGCATGCGTCTGGAGTTCGTTTGCAGAGGCTGGAAGCCCTGGCACGCCCATTCTCTCTCTCTCCCTCTACCTGTCTTTCTCTCTGTGTCTGTCGCTCTCAAATAAATAAATAAATTTTTAAAAAATGATTCTACCCTGGAGGAATTAACTAAGCTTAACATATTGGTCTAATATTAGTAGTATATCTATATGAAGTATAATCTAGAACAGGAGCTTTTCTGGAGATATTATGTTATAGGTAGGCTATAAAGCTTTGATATCTCAAGGTACTGTTGGCTCTGCACCTGTTGCAGGTACATGAAGCTGTGTTTAACTCACAAGGACCCTGCCACTAGACATATATTCCCTCTGAATTTGAGGCTGCATTCAGTAGAATTAGTAAAAACACTAGTATATGCTTATGACCTTAACATGAACTTTCCATGTGTTACTGTACTTGTACCATGTGCTTATTCAGCAGGCTTTCGGTTGCTATCATGTTATTTGTAAGGTAGTATCATACTCACCTCCAAATTATAACTCTGGTTAAGAAGTTTGTATAAAAATAGCTGCATCATCCAAAATTCCATTTTCATATAACTGGATGCACTGCAGCTGTTCTGATCCTGGAATCTGAGGAATGTAGCTCTCCACCTTTCCAAAAGAAAACTGGGAGGTCAGAATTGATCTAGGAAAATGGATTTGTTTATAATTTAGGCTAGAACTGGGAAGGGAAAAGTTGTTAGCCTCTGTCCATCTTTCCTGTAGCAGTGTTACAATTTTATAGAGAGGTAAAGAAAAAGGCAGAAAATAAGTTCTTTTGTGTTTTTGTTTTTGCTTTATTTTCAGCTATAAAGTAAGTTATCAGAACTGTAGAAATTGTGGCACCAGGGCTTCAGCCTGTTTTCTATTACAGCCTGTAATCTCCTGAGGACATTTTAGTTATTTTATTTTTAAAATATTTTATTTATTTATTTAAGAGAGAGAGAGAGAAACAGATATATAGAGAGAATGGGCACACCAGGGCCTCCAGCTACTGCAAATGAACTCCAGATACATGCACTACCTTGTGCATGTGGCTTATCTGGGTTCTGGGGAATTGAAACTATGTGTTTTGGCTTTGTAGGCAAGTACCTTAAATGCTGACCAATCTCTCCAGCCCCCAACATTTTATTTTAATTAGTTGATTTGGTTCTTTGAATCAGGTTCTCATGCTGTTCCCCTGAAGCCTGGCTTATCCTCCTTCCTCCTCCATCCAAGCACCTATTTTAGGGTCTTTCTTTCTTGCCCCCCCAGGGGTCATTTACATAACCAGTTCAGTTATGGAGTGATCTGGACAATGAACATTTGAATGAAATGCTTTAATTACACTTTGTCTGTTTCACTGACTACATGTAGCTATAATTTATATATCATTCATATTGTTTCTTACAACATAATTATAGAAAAAAGGAGATTTAAGTTGATTGTTTTAAAACATCCAATATCCACCTAAAATGTTTAATGTAGAAGAAACACTATAAATTACTGGTATAAACTGGGTGGGCATGGTGGCTTGTGTCTGTAATCTCAGCACATGAAATATAAATAAAGGAGGATCAGAAATTCCAGGTCATCCGTGGCTAAATAGCAGAGTTCAAGGCTAGCCTGGGCTCCATGACATTCTGTCTCAAAAAATAAATAAATAACAAGAAATTATTAGGGCAGATGAAATGGCACATTGGGTACAGAGATTGCTGCAAAAGTACAAGGATCTGAGTTTGCATTCCTAGAACCCATGTAAAAGTCAGGTATGGTGGCATGTGTCTATAACCCCAGTACTGAGGTGGAGGACACAGGAGGCTTCCAAGACTAGCTGCATAGCTAATCCAACCAAATCTGTGAGTCCTTGGTTCAAAGGGTGATCCTGTGCCCCCTGAAAATAAAATGAAAAACAGATTAAAGAAAACACCTGATATAGACATTTGGCTTGCACACATGGACACATATTCACCTGCACATACACATGTACCCATGCACATTCATATGAACATACACAGAAACAAATAGGTTATCAGGATGATAGTTTCCACCTTATTTCGTGACCTGAATACAGTCAAGGCTCCAAGTTTTTAATATAAAAAAATTTGAAGCCACCCTTTGTTGCTTTTGTGTACAGCTCTTGTCTTATCCTACTTCTAAATGAGTGATGTTTAGACCCAGGCCACATCTAGATCTCAGAGACTTTTCCTTTGGACCATGATTAGCTACATATCCTTTGGGAAGTCATTTGTTTCCTCTGAATTACACCTTCTTTATATATTATGGGAGAAGATTGTGATTGCGCTACCAGGGCCCAGTATCTTTCACATTCTTTTTTGTTGTTGGTGGTGGTGGTTTTCCAAGGTAAGGTCTCACTCAAGCCCAGGCTGACCTGGAATTCACGATGGAGTCTCAGGGTGGCCTCGAACTCACAGCAACCCTCCCACCTCTGCCTCCCTCGTGCTGGGATTAAAGGTGTGCGCCACCACACCTGGCATATTCTTGCATCTGTGCAAACTATTAGAGATTGAGTATTAGTTTAAGAACCAAGCAAAGAGGATATTGCATTGAAAATGCTAAGACAATTATAAATTTAGACAGTTAATCCTTGTGCTGAGTAAGAATAAATATTGCATAATTTGTCTCAACTTTTTCCATTTAGATGACACCACAAAGTGACAGAAGCTCCGATGACAATAATACAAGCTCTGGCAGGTAATTTCAGGCAGACATCAGTACTCTAACAATTAATGATTCTTATAAAAAAATATGAAAACCAGGATTAAATATAACTTCCAGCAAGGAGCTTTAGAATCTGACTTTAAACAATCCTTAACAATTTTTGCAAATAACCCCTAATGCAGAACCCAAAAATTCTTCATTACAACTGTGTAGCTTGGTTGTATTTTTGAGACTTCCATTCAAATATTTTCATGGTGGATCTTTTCTGCTTAAAATATATAAGACATGTCACTGGAGAATTCAGTGATGTTTAGATCTTTCTGAATTTCCATTTTAAGATTTAGTGCTCTTCTGCTGTGTAATAATGTATTGAATTCCAGGCTGGCCTGGACTAGAACAAGACCAAACCTCAAAAAAAAAAGAAAGAAAGTGAGACATGTTCAATTCTTGAGATGCCTAGAATATTCATCTTCTTTTGTTGCTTAAAAAATTGCTATAAATATAGGTAGTGAGTTCCCATCTTGGTGAGTGTTAAAATGATAGGCATAAATGAGATAAGCATGGACAGAGGTTTATAAACTTGCAACAAGCACAGAGAGCAATGGAGGTAAGTTTCAAGTCATGTTCTTTAACAAGAAAACAAGGATTTCTTTTCTTGGGAAATCCAATATGAATGCACATATAAGAGACTGTCACATTATGGAGTATGCTCAGTCTGAAATCAAATGCCCCTGGGGTGGAGAATTCAGTATTGTAATGAGCAAAGCTTACCCTAGGCAACCTAAAAGAGTTAGAACAAAAAAGTTATTTTGGGCTGGAGAGATGGTTTAGCGGTTAAGCGCTTGCCTGTGAAGCCTAAAGACCCTGGTTGGAGGCTAAATTCCCCAGGACCCACGTTAGCCAGATACACAAGGGGGTGTACATGTCTGGAGTTCATTTGCAGTGGCTGGAGGCCCTGGTGCACCCATTCTCTCTCTTTCTCTCTCTCTCTCTCTCTCTCTCTCTCTCTCTCTCTCTCTCTCTCTCTCTCTCCCTCTTTCTCTCTCTGTCTGTCGCTCTCAAATAAATAAAACAAAAACTAGGGCTGGAGAGATGGCTTAGCGGTTAAGCGCTTGCCTGTGAAGCCTAAGGACCCCGGTTCGAGGCTCGGTTCCCCAGGTCCCACGTTAGCCAGATGCACAAGGGGGCGCACGCATCTGGGGTTCGTTTGCAGAGGCTGGAGGCCCTGGCGCGCCCATTCTCTCTCTCTCTCTCTGTCTATCTGTCTTTCTCTCTGTGTCTGTCGCTCTCAAATAAATAAATTAATTAATTAAAAAAATCTTATAAAACAAAAACTATATTTTTAAAAAAGTTATTTTGGGGGGCTGGAAAGATGGCTTAGCTGTTGAGGCGCTTGCCTGCAAAGCCAAAGGACCTAGGTTCGACTCCCCAGGACCCACATAAGCCAGATGCACAAGGGGGCACACGCATCTGGAGTTTGTTTGCAGTAGCTTGGGACCCTGGCATGCCCATTCTCTCTCTCTCTCTCTCTCTCTCTCTCTCTCTCTGAATCATTCGATTGCTTCTGCTTATTTCCTATGGTTATATTAGAATATCCCAGGTGTATGTTGTAAAAGGAAAGAAAAAACAAATAGAGGGGCTGGGAAGATGGTTCAGTGGTTAAAGGCACTTGCTTGCAAAGCTTGCTGGCCCAGGTTCAATTCCCAAGCCAACCATGTAAACCTGGCACAAAACATGGCACAAGAGTCTGGTATTTGTATGAAGCAACTAGAAGCCCTAATGTATCCATAAGCACACACACACATGCACACATACATTCACATGTACAAATTAATAAAAGAAGCATGCATGTACTTTTTAAAGAAAAGAGAAATTACAACTAAAATTTAATGAGGAAAATTACATAGCAGGGCTGTGGATACAACTAAGTAGTAGAGCATGTGTCAAGGGTCTGGATTTAATTACCATCAAAGGGAGAGAAATAAAGAGGCAGGGAGAAAGGGAGGGATGGAAAAACCTAATTGATTTAATTATTTACAGCACTGTCTCCTTCCCCTCTCCTATTTAGTCTAATTGAGGCCTTATAGGAGCAATGTTTATAACAAGACAAAAGAAACACACAGTAAGGTCTGTGGGGAGGGGGGATGGCTCAGCTGTTAAAAGTGCTTACTTGCAAAGCTTTCTCATCCAGGTTCGACTCCACAATAGACACATAAAGTCGGATACACAAAGTGGCTCACGTGTCTGCAGCTCATTTGTAAAGGCAGGAGACCCTGGCATGCTCCTAAGCTAACGTTCTCTTTCTCTTTCTCTCTCTCTCTTGTTTTCTCTCTCTCTCTCTCTCTCTCTCTCTCTCTCTCTCTCTCTCTCTCTCTCTCTCTCACACACACACACACACACACACACACACACACTCACAACTAAATAATATTTTTGAAAACAGCAGTATAAAATACTTATTTGGAACAACTGAGTATAACAACTCAACTGACAATATCAAGATAGCCACATAACCAGCCGGGCGTGCTGGCGCACGCCTGTAATCCCAGCACTCGGGAGGCAGAGGTAGGAGGATCGCTGTGAGTTCGAGGCCACCCTGAGACTACATAGTGAATTCCAGGTCAGCCTGGGCCAGAGTGAAACCCTACCTCGAAAAAACAAACAAACAAAAAGAAAAGATAGCCACATAGTATTTGGGATTTTGTTATACTTTGGTAGAATATGACTTCATGTGATGAAAGTATTCCCTTCTACTATTCAGCCACCCATGCAAGAAAATCTTCTGGGATGTTTATTTACATAGAACTATTTTGAGACAAAGAACAAATCAGACATACCAGCAGTCATTTACAGGGCCCTTTATCAAGCGGACCTCTGTGACATAGCAGAATGAACAGCATAGGAAGCCTGGTTGCTTTTCGTATTAATTCCTATGCTGCAGCTACTTTTGTTTCTGGGTTGTTTTTAGTTTGTTTGTTTGGTTATGGTTTTTGAAGTAAGGTCTCACTGTAGCCCAGGCTGACCTGGAATTCACTGTGAGGTCTCAGGGTAACCTCGAATTCATGCTGATCCTCCTACCTCTGCCTCCTGAGTGCTGGGATTAAAGGCGTGCATCAACACGACCAGCTTTTATTTCTGGGTTTTGTTTTTTTCTTTTGAGACAAGGTCATAATTTAATTTAGGTTGGTTATGTAATAAGGCTCACCTTTAACTCAAGATCCCCCTGCCTTAGTCTCCTAAATACTAGGATTATGTACCAACACACTGACTTCACAGCACTGGGGAAATGGAGGTTGGAGGTTTGCTCTGAGTTTGAGGCCACCCTAAGACAACACAGAGGATTCCAGGTCAGCCTGGGATAGAGTGAGACCCTACCTTGAAAAACCAAAAGGAAAGAAAGAAAGAAAGAAAGAAAGAAAGAAAGAAAGAAAGAAAGAAAGGAAGGAAGGAAGGAAGGAAGGAAGGAAGGAAGGAAGGAAGGAAGGAAGGAAGGAAGGAAGGAAGGAAGGAAGGAAGGAAGGAAGCTGTGAAGTACCAGACACATGTACCACCTTGTGAATCTGGCTTATATGGGTACTAGGGAGTCAAACCTGGGTCCTCAGACTTCACAGGCAAGTGCCTTAACCGTTAAGCAATCATTACAGTCCTGTATTTCTTCTTTTGAGAACACTATTCAGTTCCATATTCCATTTATTGATTAGGTTCTTTATTTTCTTGAGATTTAGTATTTTGGGGTTCTTTGTATATTCTAGATATCCTCTATCAGATATATAGTTACCAAATATTCTTGCCAATTCTGTAGTCTTCTTCTTCAGTGGGGTTTGGCTTTGTGGGAGAGTCTTATTGTTCTGCCTGTGTCTTGAGAACTTGGGCAGGGTTGCATTGCATAAAAATGGACTAGTGTGAGTAGATAGATATGATACAGAAAGAAATGAAAACTTTGGGCTGAAACTGCTAACCATTTAACTGCAACTGTTTGAGTGATTACAACCATTGAGATTTGCTGGCTGTTCTGCACTGAGCCAACAGAAAGTATGCTGAGTCTTTTGAAAGTAGGGAATCTGAATGCTAAAGAGGTTTCCTGCTATTCAAAATCAACTTTAGCCAGCATTGGAGGCGCACGCCTTTAATCCCAGCACTCGGGAGGCAGAGGTAGGAGGATTGCTGTGAGTTCAAGGCCACCCTGAGACTCCATAGTGAATTCCAGGTCAGCCTGGACTAGAGTGAGACCCTACCTTGAAAAAAACAAACAAACAAACAAAATCAACTTTAGTCCTTTCCTGCATGAACAAATTCTGTTACCCACTAGTACTATGGAATATAACAATTTCAGGAAGGAGGGGGTCATTGGATTTGAAATGTAATTTTGTTTTGTGAAAATGGCTATGGGCAGTGTGCATTTTGCACAAATACAACCTTATTTGGAACTTGGAATCTTAGTAGAGCCTTGAAGATTGTTGAATAAAACTTCTTCATGAGGTGGCAGAAAGAATGTAAGAGAGTATTACCATGAGATTTTTTTTTTATAATCATGGAAGGTGTTAATAAAAAAAAATTTTTAAGAAAAATAAAAACTTCTTCACTTTCACTGGTACAAGTCAGTCCTATAAAAGTTGAATGACCCAAAGATGCTCATCTAATTACTGCCTATAATACCTTCTTTATTAAGTAATATACTTTCAAAATAATAGTTATTTATTTATACACATGTGTGTGTATACCAGGCCCTTTTGCTGATGCAAACATACACCAGACACTTTCTCTACTTTTTGCATCCAGTTTTGTGTGGGTGGCTTGGGAATTGAACCTGGACCAACAAACTTTGCAAACAATCTTCTCAGCCCTTCCCCCAGTACTATGCTTAATCAACAAATATGGGTGAGCTAGAATTTATGCTATTATCATACATGGTAAATATATTTCAACTAGAAATTCTTCAATTGAGCCAAATGGAGTAAACATGACATTCAATGTTGGAGAACCGGCTACTCAGGCAAGTGTGATAAAATTGCACAATAAACTTGTTCACTAGATGTTAAAGAAGTCAGGTCTATTTTATGCCATCTAGCTATATGTCAGACTACCTTTTATATATAGGAAAAATGTGAGCCATTAGTATATAAGAAACCTCTCCCTTATACTCTACCCTTACAAAAAAAGACAAAAATTAACAAAATAAGCCAACCTCAATTATTTATTTTTCAAATGAACTCCAAGTAGAACATGGAGTTAGCCTAAGCTTCTATCCACTTACCTCTGTAGCTACATTAAGACTCAACATGATTCTCACTTTAAAGAAATTTGATGTTTGCCAGACCATGTACTAAAATGAAAATATCTAATTACATATTTCAAAAGATGTTTATAATGAGTTGAAACTGAAAGAATTTTCTGTCATTCTTCAGTTAGCAATGGGCTAAATTAATTGGAGTACACTATTCAATCCACATTGAGATGATGTTGTGCATAAAAGCACATAGCTCATAAGTCAGTCGTGGTACAGGCCTAAAATCCCAACATTAAGGAGGCTGAGGCAGAAGAATCATGAGGTTAAGGGCCTGTCTGGGCTACATGATAATACTGTCTCAAAAAAAAAAAAAAACCACTAAAGAAAAGGATAAAAAATAGATAGTACATAATTCCTAAGTGAAAATGGGTGATATGCACAAATACATACAGACTGCTATTACCTCAGAGCAATAGTAATCTGGTTTCTGATTTAGTTTGGGAGATGATGTTGAAAAGAGTGTTTTTCTGAAAGACAAAAAAAGAAACTTGGGAGCAGGTGTGGTGGCGCATGCTTATTTTTTAATGTTAAATAATTTTTATTACAATGTACCATTATGATTGCTACATGTCTTATTATTTTAGGTCTTATACTGTGTCATTTTTTTTAATTTTTATTTTTATTGACAACTTCCATAACTGTAAACCATATCTCATGGTAATTCCCTCCCTGCCCCCACCTTCCCCTTTGAAACTCCACTCTCCACCATATCCCCGCCCCCTCTCAATCAGTCTCTCTTTTATTTTTTATGTCATGACCTTTTCCTTCTATTTTGATGGTCCTGTGTAGGTAGTGTCAGGCACTGTGAGGTCATGGATACACAGGCCATTTTGTGTCTGGAAGAGCATGTTGTAAGGACTTGTACCCTTCCTTTGGCTCTTACATTCTTTCTGCCACCTCTTCTGCAGTGGGCCCTGAGCCTTGGAAGGTGTGATAGAGATGTTTCAGTGCTGAGCACTCCTCTATCACTTCTTCTCAGCACCATGGTGTCTTCTGACTCATCCCAAGGTCACCACCATCTGAAAAGAGAAGCTTCTCTAACCAAAAGTGACAGTAGCATTAATATATGGGTATGAACATTAAGAGAAGTGCTTAATGGGCAGTTTGCTGAGCATAATATATACATTTACCCAGACATCAGCAGATATTATACCCCTAGGTTGTTTGTTTGTTTGTTTGTTTTTGATTTTTCGAGGTAGGTTCTCATTCTAGCTCAGGCTGACCTGGAATTCACTATGTAGTCTCAGGGTGGCTTCAAATTCATGGTGATCCTCCTATTTCTGCCACCCTAGTGCTGGGATTAAAGGTGTGTACCACCACGCCATAGTACCCCTAGCTTTTAATCCTAGTACTTGAGTGACAGAGGTAGAAGGATCACCATCAGTTCAAGGCCAGCCTGAGACTACATGGTGAATTCCAGGTCAGCCTGGGCTGGAGTGAGATTCTGCCTCAAAAAAAAAAAAAATTAAGAAAGGAAAAGAAAGACACTGGATTCAGTGTCAGTATATTTATGATGAAACTGGAAGTTGAAACCTAGGTGATCTTCACAGTATTTTTGCCAGTTGTAGGGTAGAAACATCATTCAAAGTCACTAGGCCTTAGGGTTTTCATCACATGATAGATCATGAAACCTCTGAGTCTATGCACTTAATCACCACTGTGTAGAAGTCAAGTCTTCTGTTCATTCCACTGTAGAACCTCCTACCTACTTGCTCTGTAGGATAAAGTACTCTTTAAACCATTTGATTCTGCTGTTTAGCCTGGAAGAACTAAGCAGTGGCCCCAGGGGTCCAATAGGAATCTGGCAAACTACTCAGGTTTCTAGGATTACAATAAACAGCTCCATGCAGATTATCCAAACTCACAGAGGTTTCAGCCCCTGTCCCCTAGGTCTTCTCCAACTATCCCCAGTCTATTTCTTTTCTTTTTTTTTTCCTTTTATTTTTGTTATATTAGAAATCAAACCCAGTGCCTCAAACAGGTTAGATAAGCACTCTGCCAGTAAGCTAAGTAATCAGCTTTTTTTTTTTTCCTTTGGAGATAAGGTCTCACTTAATTGCCTAGGCAGGACTTGAATTCATTCTGTATCCCAGGCAGGCCGCAAATTTGCAATCCTCATACTTCAGCCTCCCCAGTAGGTGAGATTCCAGATTTACACCATGGGGCCCATGTCCCTATTTTCTCTTTGGTTTTGTTTTGAGACAAGGCTGGCCTCCAACTCACTACGTAGCGATGGGATGGGGTGCCCTTGAAATCCTGCTCCTTCTGCTCCCACTTCCACAGTGCTGGGATTACAGGCATGTGCCACCACAGCCAGCTCCCTAGTCTGTTTTTAATAACCAAGTTTCATTCGTGTTTTGCATGTTTGATAATTCTCCAAAATCAAAGGTCTTTTCTCTCCTTCACAGACTGAACTTCCAGTCCATATGAAATTCTCCCTACAGAAAATTAGAAGAGCAAGCTTGACCTGCAGAACATAAAGCCCAAAGTGTCCTGGCCTCTGGAATGCTTGCTGCTAATAGGAAGAGCTCAGTAAATTATATTCTGAAGCATAACATGTTCTTGCAGTGTTTGTCTTGTTATGTTCTTGTTAAACTAATTTTCTTTATGTAAGTTGTAATGTGAGAAATCTGTGAAAACTAGGCAATCAATAGAAAAAAATGTTTAGCTTTGTTTTCATGTAAAAAGAGGAAGATAAACAAGAAGGAAAGTGACTTCCCATAAGATAATTTAGGAAAACAGTTATTTTCAAAATTTCATGTCTTTTCAACATTAGAAAAGTTGTTTGTGAGGTTAAGTTTATTCCTTTATTATCAATACTATATTATTTGTTTGTATTTTTTGAAGTTCTAGGAATGGAATCCAGGGCTTAAGCATACTATGCAAGTGCTCTTCTATTAAGCTGTCACCTCAGCTCTAATGAATATCATATACAAATGTGATTTTTCTCCCGAGCATTGATACCTGGAGTCCAAAGTAATAATGATCCTGACAGACAAATTATCAAAGTGTAATTTACACCTCAAGCACTGTGCCCAGAAAAACCATTGGTTAGAGCACTTAGAGCACATGGCAAATAATGAGTTCAAAATACTTCAGTGTTAGGTTAATATTTTATGGTATGTGTGTGTATATGTGGGGTGTTTATGTGTGTATGTACATGTGTGTAGTGTATGTAAATCCTTTCAACACGTTTGACAGTTACTTCTACAATATCAATTAAATACAATATAGAGATAGAGGAAAAGTTGAAAGTCTAGTTTGGTACTGATTTCTTAAACAAATTATCAGACAATAATGACTCTTATTTCTAACATCTGTTAACAACAAAAATGATTATTGAAGGGAACAAACTGATGCCATGACAGGCTTCAGTAAAGTGCCACCCTAACTAGGCCTAAGTTTCAGTTTCCCAAAGAGGCAGGCAAGACTTTGGGGGAAAGGTGGGCTATTAAGAAACAGTGACCCTGACATGTAGCCGGAGGAGATAGCCGCCCAGGGGAAAAGTCAGGTCCTGGAGACATGTCCAAACATGCCCAGACATTTCTCTTTTAGCCTTTCACCCCAATCAAAGACATAGAACTGTAACTGCTGCTTGCCTAGCCAATCATTTTAAAAGATTACCTAACCTGCCTGGAATTCCCCTAGACCTAGCCCGCCAAAACTTTAGGACCAATCAAAGAAATACAAGTATAGTTACTGTTCAAATTAGCCAATCATGTTAGAAAAGACTAAGCATGCCAAAATTCCCCTAGCTGTGCTTAAAAGGAGACTGCAAGCTTCTCTGGGGTCACCATTTTGTATGAATGGTTGACCCTTGCATGCTGGCTGATTCTGCAGAATAAATGCTCTTTGCTTTTACATACTATTTGAGTCTGGGGTCTTCAGCGATTTTCATACCCTTACATTTGACAGCTTGTCTGGGATTGCTGGGGAACCCCCAGACTCAATAGTGGAGCATTTTCAGGAGAGCATATGGTTCCCCGTTGGTTGGTGAGTTGTGGCAGTTTTTGTGCCACTTGTCTCTGTTCTTCTCTGTTCTTCATTTTGTTTTCAGTAAATCTGGCACCCAGATGCCATCTGGAGGCCCACAAAGGTAAGGCTGATGAGTCATTTATTACCTCAGGGCCAGGGAGTTCCAAGGATGCTCCGGACTCCCGTCTAGTGGAGCCAAAAAGCTCCAATCTGGTAGAGACTGAAAGCTCCAGTATGACTCTGGTTTTAATGAATACTAAGGGGTTGCAACTATCTGGTAGAGCCTGTTCATGGGATAGGCCACTGTCAACAGCATTTGAGTGTCTTTTTCACTTCCCAGGAAATTTGTTTTTGTGTCTGTGTGTCTTTTTCTTGTTTGTACTTTTCTACTTTCTTGAAAATTTTCTTAAAAGGTACTATGGGACAGGCAGCAAGTTCCACCCCACTGGACATAGTCCAGTCACACTACAAGGATTTCAGATGCCTGGTGGACAATCTGGGTTTAACAGTACAATTGGGAAAACTAACTGTCCTTTGCAGGAATGAGTGTCCAATTTTCAATGTGTGATGGCCAGAGGGAAGCACCTTCTACCTCCCCACCATTTATAAGGTTAAAGGTATTGTGCATGAGAATTCTGGGCATCCTGACCAGGTCCCATAGATCACAGCCTGGCAATACCTGGTAGAAACCCCCCCCCCTTGGTTGAGCCCCTTTTTGCCAGCAGCCCCAGCCATCCTGTCTGTTAAAGAGTCTAAGCTGCTGGAGGATCACAAGCCAACAGTACTGCCCCTCTCTGCCCTCGAGGAAGACCTCCACCCACCTGCCTATGTACCCACCCCTGTGCCAGAGCCTAAGCCACATGTGGTAACTGCTGATCTGGGCCTAGGGGAAAATGAAAGTAATATGATTAGTCCTCCTCATATGTGAGCCTGAACCGCAAGACAGGCAGACCCTACAGCAGTTGCACTGCCCTTGCGAGTGGTAAGATAGCCAAGAGTTTGTGGCTCATATCTCTTTCTCCACTAGTGACCTATATAATTGGAAAATGCAGAATGCAAAGTTTTGAGATAAACCCTCTGTCCTCCTAGACTTGTTAGATTCCATAATAATAACTCACCAGCCCACTTGGGACTACTGTCAGCAGCTTTTGCAGGTTCTCTTTACAACAGAGGAAAGGGAATGAATTCTAGCTGCTGCCCACAAGCTAGTTCCTGGACCTAATGGCCAACCCATGATAGAACAGGCTGTCGTGGACACAGCCTTCCCACTAGCCCTCCCTGACTGGGTGGGACCCCAACAGCCCTGCAGGTAAGGAGACACTGAGAGTCTACCACCAAATTCTTATGGAGGGGGTCTCTGAGAGGCTGCTAGGAAGCCTACAAATTAATCTAAGGTAGGACAGGTTATACAAGGTAAGGAGGAAAGCACAGAGGCCTTTTTAGAGAGTTCATAAGAAGCATATCAAACTTATACACCCCTGAACCCAGAAGCAACAGAAAACCAGTCTGCCATGAACATGGCTTTTGTCAACCAAGCACCAGACATCTGCAGAAAACTCCAATGGCTATACAGTTTCACAGGTAAGCAAATGTCAGAACTTGTGGCAATAGCAGAAAAAGCTTATAATAATAGAGGGACTCCAGAAGATAAACAGACTAGAGGAATATCCAAGATTCTACTGGCCACCATGGGAAAATATGACCCAAGGGAATTAAAACCATGGCTTACGGGAGAGACAGGGGCAAACCAGCACCACAATTGAGAGGGAAAGAACAATACTGACCCCATCTCCAAAAGGACCAATGTGCTTATTGCAAAGAGATGGGTCATTGGAAAAATGAATGTTCAAAAAGACAAAGGGACAAAAAAATTGAAAATCCTGGAAATAGGAGAACTCAGTGACTGAGGGCATCAGAACTCACATAACCTCCATGAGCCCTGGGCAACCTTAAAGGTGGAGGGGAAACCAGTGGACGTCCTGGTTGATAATGGGGCTCAACATTCTGTCCTGAAACAACGCATGGAACCCCTGTCCATCAAAAGGACATGGGTCCAGGAAGCCACTGGGACAGATCAATATTCATGGACTACCCAAAGAGAAGTGGACTTGGAAATGGGACAGGTAACCCATTTGTTCATGGTCATCTCTGGGTGCCCATATCCACTCCTGGGATGAGACCTCTTGACTAAAATGGGGCCACAAATTCAGTTCAGCCCAAGGGAGTACAGGTTCTCAACCAGAATGGTCTGTACATGTGTTGACTGTGTCCCTTGAGGAAGTATATAAGCTCTGTACCTCACCTTTGCAAGATACCCCTGAGAACTCCTATCTGAAGGAACTATGGGAAAGGATTCCGGGTGTATGGGCAGAAAGAAATCATACCGGGCTGGCCAAACATTGGGCCCCAATCATGGTCCAACTGAGGGCTAATGCTAGCCCAATTTGGGTCTGCCAATACCCTATGTCCCAAGAGGTCAAACTTGGTATAATGCCTCATGGAACCCAGCTTTGGTAACAGTGGATATTAGTCCCTTGTCAGTCTGCATGGAATACTCCTCTTCTACTGGTAAAGAAGCCCCACTCCAATGACTACAGGCCTGTGCAGGACCTGAGGGCAATTAATAAATGGGTAGATGTTATCCACACCATGGTGCCAAATCCATACACTCTGCTAAGCACCCTGTCACCTGAACTCAATGTGTACATGATGCTAGACCTCAAGGATGCATTCTTCAGTTTGCCACTGGCCCCAGGCAGTCAACCTCTATTTGCCTTTGAATGGAACGATCCAGAACATGAATTCAATGGGCAATTAACATAGACCAAATTGCCACAAGAATTCAGGAACTCACCCACTATCTTTGCTGAGGCACTCCATGAGGATTTGGGTGAGTACCACCAGGCCCATCCCCAAATAGCCCTCTTGCAGTACATAGATGACCTCCTTATCGCAAGCAGTTTCAGATGAAGAAGCCTGCCACTCAGCCACAGAGGCCTTGCTGAGATCATTGAACTGCATGGGATACCAAGTTTCAGCCAGAAAGGTGCAGCTCTGCCAGAGGGAAGTAACATACCTTGGGTGCATACTCAAGGTGGGGGGGGGGGGCGATGCCTGTTGTCTCAAGCCCACAAAGAGACAATCCTTAACATCCCCCACCCAAAAACCCAGTGACAGTTACATGAGTTCTTGGGGTCAGTGGTGTTTTGTAGACTTTGGATATCCAGATTCACAGAAATTGCCAAGCCTCTCCATGAGGCCACAAGGGGATAAGAAAGTTCCCTTGAATAGACCCCAGAAATGGAGAAGGCCTTCTTCTGATTGAAAGAAGCCCTCCTTGAAGCCCTGGCATTGGCTTTGCCAGATATCCACAAACTTTTCCATCTTTACATGGATAAAAAATAAAGGCATAGCCAAAGGGGTATTGACTCAGACTCTCAGCCCTTGGAAGAGGCCAGTTGTTTACTTATCAAAGAAATTAGACTCAGTGGCAAGGCGATGGCCCCCACGCCTTCAAATAATAGCAGCCACTGCCTTATTTGTCAAAGACTCAGATAAACTAACTTTGGGCCAAACCCTGAGAGTGACTACTACTCACACTATTGAAGGAGTGCTAAAGCAGTCCCCTGACAGGTGGCTGACCAATGCCAGACTGACTCATTATCAGGCTCTTCTTCTCAACCCCCCATGGGTTCAATTTGCCGCCAGTCAAGCCCTCAATCCCACAGTGCTGCTACCTGATATGGATATGGACAGTCCCATACATGACTGCTCAGAGATCTTGAGCAGTTTACACAGGACCTGACCAGATCTCAAGGATGTTCCCCTTAAAGGGGCAGAGCTGACCTAGTATACAAAGGGAAGCAGCTTTCTTAAGGATGTTGTCCAGTATGCAGGAGCTTCAGTGACTACTGAAGAGACAACTATATGGTCAGAGGTCTTCCCTCCAGGTACATCTGCCCAGAAAAGGTGTGCCCAGAAAGCTGAATTGATAGCCCTGACCAAGGCCTTGCAAGTAGGCCAAGGAAAGAGACTTAATACCTATACTGATAGCCATTATGCCTTTGCAATGGTACATGTTCATGAGGCCATTTATAGAGAGAGGGAACTATTGACAGCAGAAGGAAAAACCATTAAAAATAAACAGGAGATTTTGGACCTCCTACAAGCCATATGGCTCCCCAAAGAACTAGCACTCATGCATTGCCCTGGTCACCAGAAAGGAGGTGGTCTCACTCCTAAACAGAACAACAGGGCTGATAAGGCAGCACTAGAGGCAGCCCTCAACGTTGCTACCACCATGGTGGCCAAACTACCTCTGATGGTGGCACCAACAATACTGACTCAAAATGACAGAGAATCCATACCTGCACAGCAGCCTGCAAAGAACAAGGATGGTATAAAACCCCTGAAAGGGGATCATTCTCCCATCAGACATTGCTAAGTCAACTCATTAGACAAATACACCAGAGCACACATCTGGGTCAACAGAAAATTGAGGACTTATTTAGGTGAGCCTTTAAGGTTTATGACTTAAGACAAAAAGTAGCAGAAGCCATAGCCTGGAGTCATACTTGCCTCCTGGTAAAGGCAAAAAGTGGAGTTTCTCAGTCGGGAATCAGGGAAAGAGGAATCCCATCAGGAGTAAATTGGGAAATTGATTTCACAGAGATAAAACCTGGTTTGTATGGATACAAGTATATACTGGTATTTATAGACAGCTTTTCAGGTTGGATTGAGGCTTTTCAAGAATGAGACTTCCACAACTGTGGCCAAGAAACTATTGGATGACATCATTCCAAGGTGTGGTTTACCTGTTCTTTTGAGGTCAGACAATGGACCAGCCTTCATCTCACAGGTAACCCAAGCCTTAGTTAAAATTGTGGGGACAAATTGTAAACTCCATTGTGTGTATCATCCCCAGAGTTGACCCTAAAGGAGACCCTAACTAAATTAACCCTAGAAACTGGCAGTGACTGAGTGTCTCTCCTTCACTTTGTCCTTTTCTGAGTTCAGAACTCCCCTTATACCATGGGACTGACTCCCTTTGAAATCGTGTATGCAAGAACCCCACTCTTGTTGCCTAATATAAAAGCAGAAATGTTAACTGAATTTGATGATGAGAGATTTCTCTCCTCCTTATGAGCTTTATTTCAGGCCCAAGAACGTCTCTGGCCTCAGCTGCAGGCCATCTATGAGAAGGCACCTCCACCTACACCTCATGGGTTCAGTCTGGGAGATCTGGTGTTCATCAAAAGACACTGGAGGAGACTCTTGAACCTGGTTGGAAAGGACTCTACACTGTGATTCTGACCACCCCTACTGCTGTCAAGGTGGACAGTGTCCCCTCCTGGATACATCACTCACACGTGAAGCCTCTTGACCCACATGTGAATCCAGATGACTACACTCCTGAGGAGAAACCAGGATTGTGGCAGGCCATCGCACACCTGCAGGACCCACTCAAACTGAGAATTCATAAGCTAGAGCCTCAATGATGGCCAGGTTATTTTGGATTGCGTTTGTCTTCTGTTGTCTATTAATCTTGAGCTCCTCAAACCCAAATCAGCCCTACAATTTCACAAGGACAATTACCAATATGGTCACAGGGAAGATAGTTAATCCCATGTCCCATTTAGCACCCCTTGGAATCTGGTTCCCTGATCTGATGTTTGACTTGTGTGACCTAGTGGGGCAATCTTGGGACTATGCTTCTACTGATGGTAAAACTGGTGGCCCATGCCAGTGCAGCCTCTCCTTTGGATACGACGTTCCCCAAGCACAAGCCAACATGAGGAAACAGGCCTTTTATGTATGTCTTGGTCATGACAGACCTCAGGTCAACAGGCTAAGTGTGGTAGCCCAGAATCACACTATTGCACAGCATGGGGATGTGAATCCATGAGAGTCATTTCTTGCCCCCCCCATATAAACAGATTATATCACTGTCACCAGAGCCAGGGATCCCCCCCATGTGAGTGCTCACAATGTAATTGGCTATTAATTAGGTTTACTAACAGAGGAAGAGCTTCCACCAAATGGGAGACTGGTAAAAATTGGGGACTAAGACTCTATATAATAGGAAAAGACCCGGGAGTGGCATTTACCCTATGACTCCATGTCCAGCCATAAGGGGCTAACCATGTGGTACCCATTGGGCCCAACCCCATCCTAGTCCTACCCCCATTGAACCATGGCCAGAAAAACTCAAACCCACAGCACTGACTTTGGTCTCGGGCATTTCCCCAGCCAGGGACACAGCCATACTTCCCCCAGAGCCCCAGATGTGTCCCGTGTACTTGAGTTACAACTACTTAACCTGACTTTCAAGTTTCTTAACTCCACCACTAACCTTACTAAGGAAAACTGTTGGCTCTGCTTAGACCCCAGGCCCCCATGCTACACTTGTTGGGCTACCACAGGAAACCTGTCAACCCCTACAAAAAGCCCAGTGAGATGCTCTTGTGGAAAGTCCTAGGTCCTTACCCTTCAAACTGTAACTGGAAAAGGGCTATGTGTGATAGGATAAGGGGGAAAACTAAAAAGCTCCCCTAACCTCAACATCCTTGTAGCCATATTATCATCACAAAAGCTAGAGATTCTTACCTTGTGCCCCCTAATGGAACTTGCACCATAGGCTTAACTCCTTGCATTCACCCCCAAATTCTTCAGAACACCAGCTTGTGTGTTTTTGTCACCCTATTCTCTCAAGTTTACTATCTTCCTTTCAACACCCATATGGAAACTCTAGACCACCACAGGGAGAAATGAGATTTTGGAATCTCAGCAACCCTTCTCACAATGCTAATTGGGGCCGGCATAGCTGTGGGAGTTGGCGCTGGTACAGCAGCCTTAATTAAGGCAGATCAGACTTATCAGGTTCTAACTAACCTTATAGACTCAGATCTCGCTGAATTAGAAAAGTCTGTCCATCACCTAGAAAAGTCACTGGACTCACTAGCTGAAGTAGTACTGCACAATAGAAGGAGAGTAGACCTGCTCTTTCTACAGCAAGGAGGGCTTTGCAAGGCCCTGGGAGAACAATGCTGTTTTAATACCAACAACTAAGGCATTGTCAGAAACAGCCTAGCCATAGTCCGCAAGAGGTTAGAAGAAAGGACTAAAATTAGGCAACAAAATCAAAACTGGTATGAAACTTTGTTCAATTGGTCCCCTTGGGTAACAATCCCAATTTCTTCAGTGGAAGGTCCACTTATCCTTTTGTTTCTGGCCCTCACTTGTGGGCCCTACATTATTAATGCCTTGGTCAGACTTATTAAGGATCACTTAGCCACAGTATAATTAATGGTCCTAAGACGACAATACCAACCTTTAGATACATCCCAAGGATTCAAGACGGGGCCATATTCAAGGGGGGAATGAAGGGACCAAACTGACACCATGATGGGCTTCAGTAAAGTGCCATCCTAACTAGGCCTAAGTTTTAGTTTCTCAGAGAGGCAGGCAAGACTTCGGGGAAAGGGTGGGTTGTTAAGCAACAGTGACCCTGACTTGCAGCTGGAGAAGATAGCCACCCAGGGGCTGAGACAGTTCCTGGAGACATGTCCAAACACATCCAGACATATCTCTTTCATGCTGTTTGCCCCAACCAATCAAAGACGTACAACTGTAACTGCTGCTTGCCTAGCCAATCATTTTAAAAGATTACCTAACCTGCCTGGAATTCCCTTAAACCTAGCCTGCCAAAACTTTAGGACCAATCAAATAAATACAAGTACAGTTACTGTTCAAGTTAGCCAATCATATTACAAAAGACTAAGCATGCCAAAATTCCCCTAGCTGTGCTTAAAAGGAGCCTATGTGCTCCACTTGGGGTTGCCATTTTGTACAAATGGCTGACCCCTGTATGCTAGCTGATTCTGCAGAATAAATGATCTTCACTTTTTCCTACTATTTGAGTCCAGGGTCTTTCTTCAGCAATTTTTGGACCCTTACAGTTATCAATTTGATTGAAGATCTGTATACTTTTTTTGTAAGCTTGCTACAGAGACATAATCCTGGTGATAGAGAACAATAATATGCATGTGGCTTCCTAACAACATGTGTTTTTTTTTTTTCTTATTGTTTGAGACATAGTCTCACTATGAATACTTTGGCCTTGAAAGTTCCCTGTGTAGACCGGGGAAGCTTGAAACTTGTGGCAATTCTTCTGCCTCTGCTTCCTGTGTACTGGGATTATTCTAATGTCATCTGTATCATCAAATGATTTCAAGCATTCTTTATTCTTTCCTTCCTTCTTCTTCTTCCTCCTCTTCTTCCTTGTGGCTCCTTCCTCCTCCTCCTCCTTTCCTTTTTTCATTTTCTTTTCTCCTCTTCATCTTCTTCCTTCTGTCTCTCATGCATCCCAGGCAGGCCACAAACTCCCTAATGACCCAGGTTCAATACCCTAATAACCACATAAAGCCAGATGCACAATGTGGCACATGCATCTGGAGTTTGTTGGCAGTGATTGGAGGCCCTGGCATACTCTGAGGTGGGAAACACAAACTAACTTTGTAGCACCATCCCATGAGGTCTTGGATTGAATAAAAAAAGAGAAAGTGCCTTGTGGAGTTAGCCCACAGTTCTTGGTACGATAAATGTCTCTGCATATCATGACCCAACATATGACTCTGACATTCTTTCCTCCCCCTCTTCCGCAAAATTTCCCTGAACCATGTTGGGTTCAGTTTTGGTCTCCTACAGTGATGAGGTGTTAGGGACCTCTGAGGCTCTGGATCTCTGGTTTGGTAGGAGTTGATTTTTCTCTGTGTTGGTCTCCTTCCCCTTTGTGCTGGTATCTGGTTCATCAGGAAAACAGCACCCTTGCTTGTTTCACCAATTTTCCTTAGTTTCAATCGGGCCCCTTTTGAGGTATGATTGGGCAGCTCTCTCCTTAGGATCTGCATCTATCTGAAAAAGAGAAGCAGATTCTCCAATGGAGAGTAAGTTAGCACCAGGAAAACTGAGGTAACACTTTTTTAATAGAGAGTTTAATAGGTGTAGGCCCTCTTATATCCCATGATTGATGGTAGCTTGATATTGGAGAGTGGGCTTATGTTTGGATATGGTTCTGACTTGTTTCCCAGTTCCAGCTATGGGTCCCATACCACTGAGGGGATCAGTTAGCCAAATCAAGAGCAGTTGGTTCCCCACCATGGCTGTGTGCCACTATTGCACTTGTGTGGGCATCACACCAGATTATTTGTTGCTAAGTAGGTTAGACCATGAGTTGCTTGGACAGATATTGGTCACTTCCCCCAGTCACCCATGTAGCACCTTCTGGCACTAGACACGCTGACTGTCTGGGGACTGACTCTCTCCTGGCTTCCAGCTGAGCTGTTCCATTTTACGTGTCAGTTGCGTATGGAGTCTTCAGCAATAGGGACCCACTTACATCAACAAGGAGGGGCCATTGGTAGGGGGTAGGTCATGGATGAGCCTAAACAATGGTACCAAACTGCCTGTATTTCCTGAAAAGAAAACTAATAAATTTAAAAAAAGAAGACATATTCAGTTTGAGATCCTAGTAGCTATCCAAGTGGAGATGTTAACTAAGCAAATACAAGGGAAAAATATCCCGAGAGGAAGTGCAGAGAAGAAGCTCAAGAAGCCCTCAATATACTGATATCAGGTTGAATAAAAGAATCCAGCAAAGTCCGAGGAGGAGTCAGTAAGTGACCAGAGCCAAGAGAAACTGGATGCCTGAAGTCAAGGGAAGGGCATGTCTCAAGGAGTTGAGAGTGAAAGGCAAGAACTATTTTCAAGAAAGGTCAAAGGCAGGTTAGAACAGATTCAAGAATGTGAAGAGACAAAATGGCAACTTGGAGGACAAGGCAGCATTTAAAGCAGTTTTGCTCAAAAGAGTGGGAGCCAGTAATTGAGGCAGACTCAAGGTATGCGTGGTAAAGATAAAAATGAAGAGTTGGGGACTTAGCTAAGTAGACGAGGCTAGCAAGGGCAAGGCCCTGGGTTTGGTCCTCAATACTGGAAGAAAAAAAAAAAGTGAAAACAGAAAGGTTTTTCATGAACAATTAGGAAACACATGAATCTATGCTTTCTAAAAAAAAATTTATCAGGCTGGAGAGATGGCTTAGTGGTTAAGCACTTGCCTGTGAAACCTAAGGACCCCGGTTCAAGGCTTGGTTCCCCAGGTCCCACAGATTCACAAGGGGGCGCACACGTGTGGAGTTCGTTTGCAGTGGCTGGAAGCCCTGGCATGCCCATTCTCTCCCCCCCCCCTCTGTCTTTCTCTGTGTGTCTGTAGCTCTCAAATAAATAAATAAATAATGAACAAAAAAAAGAGAAAGTGAACTGAGCACCAACATTCATCCCTGTCTGCTTCGTCACTGATGACACGGTGTCACCAATTGTTTTATGCTTTTGCCACCAAGGCCTCCCCAACTGGATGAACTGTAAAGCCTAAAGAAATTTTTCCTCTCTTAAGTTGTTTCTTTTGTTTGTTTGGTTGTTTTTTTTTTTTTTGTTTTGTTTTTTGTTTTTGTTTTTCGAGGTAGGGTCTCACTCTGGTCCAGGCTGACCTGGATTTAACTCTGTCATCTCAGGGTGGCCTTGAACTCATGGCAATCCTCCTACCCCTGCCTCTCGAATGCTGGGATTAAAGGCGTGCACCACCACGCCCGGCTTAAGTTGTTTCTTGTTAAGTATTTGGTCATAGCAATGAGAAAAATAACTAATACTCCAATATAATATGCACTCTGCCACTGAGCTACAGCCCCCCAGCCTGTATTTATGCCTTGACTGTGATGGTGTCTCTTTCTAGGATGACTGGATCCTGCTGTGGGTCAAGCTCATCCTTCAATCTGCAGCTCTTTATGTTAAAAGGATTGAAATGAGGGGCGATCCTATCAATTGCTCTGTACAAAGAACAGTCCTTTGTGATGAGATTCCTTTCTGGTTTCCATTTCCTCCACACTCTGTCGCTAACTCAGGGTGCTACTGCGTTAGGACATTTGCACTTGCCTTCCCCTGAGTCTAAGAACACTTTCCTGCCTTAGAAGGCACTTCTCTCACATATTTACCTGCCTCCTTAAATGTCACTTCTTCCTCTACCACATAGAGATCGTCCATCACCACCCTGTACTGTAATCACATTTTATTCTCCATCATTTTTTTTCTTTTCCTCAGCATTCATCATGCTCTGATATTAAGTTATGGCTTTATTGGATTATCATTGCCTCCTACGGGAGGAAAAACTCTGTGAGTGATAGATTTAGTTCTGCTCTAAGTCTTGTTTATAGCAGAGCCCTTTCAAAATATTTTTATTTATTTATTTATTTGCTAGGGAGAGAGAGAAAGAGGCAGATAAAGAAAGAGAGAATGGACATGCCATGGCCCCCAGCCATTGCAAACAAACTCCAAATGCATGTGCCACCATGCCACATCTAGCTTATGTGGGTACTGGAGAATCAAATATGGGTCCTTAGGCTTTGCAGGCAAGCACCTTAACCCCTAATCCATCTCTCCAGCTCCAAGCAGTGTCTTTTTGCAGTAGGCAGAGATCGATGCAGAGACAGATAGCTAGCAAAAGTTCTGAGAATCAGTCACTCTTCTGTGCTCTGTCCTAAATAGGGAGTAGAAAGAATGATAAGAACCAGAAGGTGGGGAGAGGTGCTGTGTAATGCTATCTTCTGGACAGAACATGACTGTTGTTGCCTGCACAAGTTTGAGTGCATCAGCATGTTATCATCAATGGCGGGAAGGCTCATGAGACCCCATTCCTCTCAGAGGAGCTATTGTCAGTTAATGGTTGCTGGGGAGGGAGAGTTATGTTCTTCAGTTGTGTAGCCACTGGTAAATTGCCAATACTGGGAATAATCTCTCATCAGGGCTCATGCAAGCAGCTGTAATTTAACTAACTCATTGGGTCTCAAAATTTAACTTACTGGGTATCAAAAAAAGGGGGGTGGGTGGGAGAAAGACATTAAAGTAGTAAGCAGCAAGGGGATTCATTGGGAAGAAAAGGGGGTTTAGTAGGAATGGGATAAGGATGGATGATGGAGTGAATATGATCAAAATGCATGCTTCAAAAATAAAAAATTTAAAACTGGATAGAGTTGTTTTCTAAAAATTATTCTTCAATTTTAAAAATTGTGCTTATTTAGAGACAGGGTCCTCTTATGTAGCTCTAGTTGCATAGGCTTGTTATGTGAACCAAACTGATGTCAACCTTGCAGTAACTCTCCTGCCTCTGCCTCTTGGTATCTGGTATTTCATACATGAGCTACCACATGCAGCAAGAAAAGAGTTAGATATCCTGAGTTAGATCTCAGAGGGGGCAAGGCCAAGCAGTATGAATCTGTAAGAAATTACCTTTACCACTTTTTGGGTTTTGCTGTTGTTGTTGTACTGTGCTGGGGAACGTCCAGGGCACATTAATAAAATTGGGCTATCAGAGCTACTTCTTCAGCTGTCTCACAGTTTTATCCCCATTGCCTAATGAGATACTATGTAAGATAGAAAGCCCTCAATAGGGCTGGAGATATGGCTTAGCAGTTAAGGCGCTTGCCTGCAACCCCTAAGGACCCATGCTTTACTGTCCAGATCCCACATAAGCCAGAAGCACAAAGACGAGGCAATCACAAGGTTGTACATGCCCACTAGGTGGCGCAAGCATCTGGATTTGATTGCTAGGTGGCTGAGACCCTGGAGTGCCAATCTCTCTTCCTCTTTCTCTCATTCTCTCTAAAAAAACAAAACATGGGCTGGAGAGATGGCTTAGCCATTAAGCGCTTGTCTGTGAAGCCTAAGGACCCCAGTTTGAAGCTCAGTTCCCCAGGACCCCCGTTAGCCAGATGCACAAGGGGACGCACGCGTCTGGAGTTCATTTGCAGCTGCTGGAGGCCCTGGCGCGCCCATTCTCTCCCCCCCTCCCTCTTTCTCTCTGTGTCTGTCTCTCTCAAATAAATAAATAAAAATAAACAAAAAATTAAATTATAAACAAAAACAAGAAAGTCAAGTGGTATAGAAAAAATTGAATTTGGAATGAAAGTCCAAATCCTGCAGAAAGTCTACTTAAAGAGGCTTCAATTCCGTGGTAGAGTCCTTGCTCAGCATGCTGTGGCACATGATTTCTAGCACCTTAAAAACAAGGAGCAGTAAACAAAGACTGGAAGATTGGTGAATATGGCTTATTTGATAGAGCACTTGACTAGCAAACAAGAAGCCTATGACATGGGCATGGTGACATGTATCTGTTAATTCCAGCTCTGGGGAGGCGGAAGCAAGAAGATCACGAGTTTAAGGTCATCCTTGGCTACATAACTACTTCGAATCCACTCTGAAATACAAGAAGCACCCTCTCTAGGGTATGGAGAGATGGCTTAGCAGTTAAGATACTTTGCTGTGAAGCCCAAGGACCCAGATTTTTGGTCCTCAGTACCCACTTAAGCCAGATGCTAAAGGTGGCAGTGGCGCATGTGTCTGGGATTCCTTTGCAGTGGCTAGAGGCCCTGGTGCTCCCATTCTCTCTCTCTCTCTCTCTCATCTTCCTCTTTTCTCTCTCTCTCTAAGAAATAAATGATATTTTTTTTAAAAAAGAGAGAGTCTAGCCAGGCGTGGTGGTGCACACCTTTAATCCCAGTACTCGGGAGGCAGAGGTAGGAGGATCACCATGAGTTCGAGGCCACCCTGAGAATACATAGTGAATTCCAGGTCAGCCTGGGCCACAGTGAGACCCTACCTCAAAAAAACAAAAGCAAAAAAAGAAGAGAGAGAGAGAGTGAGTGTCTAAGTAACTAAATAAATAAAGACTTGTGTGCTGAGAGCGGTGACATTCCCCTGTGATCCTGCCACTCTGAATTTGAAGCAGGAGGATTGAAAGTTCAAAGCCAACCTGGACTACCTAGCAAGATCCTGATTCAAAACAAAGAAATAAGCCAACTAGAACAAGGAAAACAGAGACAAAAAGATGAAAAAAATGCACCTACACATATTAGAATTTGAGAATTATAAGGAAATTAGTACTTTTCCATATTTTACAAATTTCTGAGATTATGTCTTTCTTATAAAAGTATAAGTACATTTATGAGTAAAATAATAAGCTGGTAAAGTACATAAGCTGTTTCCTGGTAGATGCCTGTAAGGCCTTCAGCAGCGCCAGTTTGTTTTTATTGTGTCTGATTGTCCTGCTCCTGAGGGATATGGCCTGTCAGCCAGCAGATGGCAGCATTCCACTGCCAAAACGCAGCAACCCTCATTAACAGAATTCTGAGTGAAACAAGCTGTGAAATGTTTGAATACTTCAGAGAAAAGGACATTTGTTGGAAGGTGGAAAGCATCTTATCCCTAGAACCTTTTCCTAGTTTCATTGAGGCAGAGGAGTTTCAGGCTATGCAGCGACTAATCGTGAAAGGCCACTACTAAGGAGGAATGGTGGCATAATCTTTCATTTCTCAGAAATACACTTGGTGGTTGTCATCAAGGCCAGCCTTTATGGAGATGTTGTGGCAGCTGCGTGAAAAGAGTGACTTAGAGACCTCTAAAACGTTCTTCCATCCCCACAACTCTAGCTCATGTTTCCCAAAGCCAGTTTCCTCTGCCACATCACTGGGGGACATTAAACATTTGTTCCCTTTCAAAATTCGTTTAACCCTAGAGGAATATCAATAGTCACAGAATTTGAATGTTGAAAAGTAATAAAGTTGAGCTGGTTTCCTTTTTTCTTTTCTTTCTTTCTTTCTTTTTTTTTTTTTTTTTAGAGAGAGAGAGAAAGAAATCTGAGCTACAAACCTAAGCAACTTATCCATGATTATATATAGAGCTAGCTATTTAGCTAGTGATATGACTAAGAAAAAACCAGACCTAGGTCTCCTACCTTCCGTTCTATGTGACTTAATGTTTGTCGTTGCTTTATAATGTCAATATATACTTGGCTATAGTGTTGTGTTCTCAATAAATATGCCTGCAATCAACCAAAGAATAAATCACATATTAAGTAAAATATTCTATACATAATTATATACTTAATGTACTACAAGTACATGTAAAGGTATTATAAATAAAATATATTATTTATGAAAAATCTAGAATAAAGTATTTCAAGAGCATATATGTATTTCCTTTGGGGTTTTGATTTTCAAGACCCCCACACCTAGCTGAGAGCATATCCCATGATACATTGGTTTAAAGAAGATTTATGAAAGCGCATCCAGTGTAAAGAGCTGAGGAAAAACATAAAGGAAGAAAAGAAAAAGGAGAGCTCAAGGATGAGCACAAACTTCTTTTTTTTTTTATAAATTATTTATTTATTTATTTGAGAGCGACAGACACAGAGAGAAAGACAGATAGAGGGAGAGAGAGAGAATGGGCGCGCCAGGGCTTCCAGCCTCTGCAAACGAACTCCAGATGCGTGCGCCCCCTTGTGCATCTGGCTAACGTGGGACCTGGGGAACCGAGCCTCGAACCGGGGTCCTTAGGCTTCACAGGCAAGCGCTTAACCGCTAAGCCATCTCTCCAGCCCGAGCACAAACTTCTTTAAGTTGCTTCCTCACCTACTTGTAATGCTTAACCAGCTTTGTAATCTGAAGCCATTTTCTTCCTGCTTTCCTTCCATGTATGCATAGGTATGTGGTGTGCCAGCAGGTGTGCATGCACTTGCGGATGTGCGTGCACATGTGGAGGCTAGAGGTTGACACCTTGTGCCTATCTTGGTCACTCTCCACCTCACTTTTTCAGAGTTTCTCACAGAACCAAGTGCTCACCACTGCAGCTAGACTATTTAGCCAGCAAGTCCTAGAGATTGTCCTGTCTCAGTCAGTCCAAGTGGTGGGATTACAAGTGCACACTACCATGCCTCATGCCTGGATTTTTAGATTTGTTTTTTTTTTTTAATTTTTATTTATTTATTTGAGAGCGACAGACAGACAGGGAGAGAAAGAGGCAGAGAGAGAGAATGGGCACATCAGGGCCTCCAGCCACTGCAAAGGAACTCCAGATGCATGCACCATCTTGTGCATCTGGCTTAGGCTGGTACTGGGGAATCGAGCCTTGAACTGAGGTCCTTAGACATAACCACTAAGCCATTTCCACAGCCCCTAATTTTGATTTTTATTTGTGTGCGTGTGTGTGTGTGTTGGCATATGTATGGTCAGTGTTCCACCTTCTTTGAAACAGGGCCTCTTGCAAATGAGTCTGGCCCACAAGGAGCTTTACCTGGGTGCTAGTGAGTTGAACCAGAGATAGCAGGTTTTGCAAGCAAGCGCCTTTAATCTCTGAGCCCCATGCCTGGATTTTCACATGACAATCCTAACTCAGGTCGCCATACTTGTGCAGCAAGCACTTTAGCCACTGAGCCCTCTCCTCAGCACTTCTTTGATTCTCTTTATTGTTTGATTTTACTCAGCCATCCATACTTTGTGGCTTGGTTTGTGACTTCCTCTCAGTCGCAAATATGATGGTGAGAAATCAACAGGGTTGGGTACTAGTCCTAGCTTAGTGGTTGTGTTAGTTACTTTCTTTTATGTCTCTGTGGCAAAAAAAAAAAAAAAAGACATAAACAATGCAAGGGAGGAAGGATTTGTTCCAGGTCATGGTTTTAAAAGGATCCGGACATGATCATTTGTCCCATGTGCTAGAACAGAACAGGGCAGTCAAAGTGTATGGTGGAGAAACTTCTTTTATTTTTATTTTTATTTTATTTATTTATTTGAAAGTGACAGACACAGAGAGAAAGAGGGAGAGAGAGGGGGGGGGAGAGAGAGAGAGAGAGAGAGAGAGAGAGAGAGAGAGAGAGAGAAGAGAGAGGGAGAATATGGACAATCCAGGGCCTCCAGCCACTGCATACAAACTCCAGATGTGTGCGCTCCCTTGTGCATCTGGCTAATGCGGGTCCTGGGGAACTGAGCCTCGAACCAGGGTCCTTAGGCTTCACAGGCAAGTGCTTAACCGCTAAGCCATCTCTCCAGCCCATTTCTTTTTCTTTCTTTCTTTCTTTCTTTCTTTCTTTCTTTCTTTCTTTCTTTCTTTCTTTCTTTTTTGTGAAACTTCTCGAGTCCTTGGCAGACAAAGAAACAAAGAGAGGATGCCTACTCTCAATGGCTTTCTTCTCCTCCCCATTTTGTTGGGTCTGGGTACCCAGACCATGGAATGGTACAGCACCATTGCCCCCCAAGTTGCCACAATTAGCCATTGCAGTTGCTAACGAGGTATGGAATATCTGTGCTCCTTTAACTCTGCCTATGAATCCATTGGAAAAGAGAAATAGCATAATGTCTTAAACAATTCTTCTGTCTTCTTTACTTAGCTACCCATTTTCTCCAACATCACCTCCCTGGTTCAGGCTTTCATTATCCTTGGTCTAGGCCCTTGCTATTCAAAATGTGGCCTTTAGCCAAGTTGCAGCTTGTTGGAAACAGAATTGTGGGCTTCACTCCAGACCTACCAAATCAGAATCTGCATTTTAACAAGATCTTTAGGTGATTCGTGTGCACACTAAAATTTGAGAAGGACTGACCTAGACTGATTACAGCCTTTTAGTTGGCTTGTCTGTCTCCATTCTGGCCCGTTTCAAACTACCTTCTACATCACATCTAAAAAGGTCTTTTCAATAGGCAAAGATTAAATTACTTCACAATTTATAAGCTTTCAGGGGCTCCCGAGTATAAAACTGCAATATGGAAAAGGCATAGACTGTAGAATAAAACATATTAAGTTCAACTTCTGCCTGAACCACTTACAAGTTTTGATTTTTTGTTTTTTTTTTTTTTGAGACAGGATCTCAAATTCAGTATGTAGCTGAGGCTGGCCTTGAACTTCTGATTTTCCTGCCTCCACTTCCTGGATGCTGGGATTACAGCCATACACCACCATGTCCAGCTGATTTTGTGACCTTTGACAGGTGATACAAACATCTCTTGACTTGAGTTTCTTCATTCCTAAAATGATTATAGAAACATCACAAGGATGGAGTGATGACTAAATGTGTAGATATGTGCAGAAAGTTGTGCAGATAGCAAAGTAATATGCAGGATTTAGTTCTGAATAGGCCATGTAGGTGGGGAGATATAGATGGAGGCGTGCATGAAACAAGACTAATGTGGTCAGGCCTGGAGAGATGGCTCAGTTTGGAGCTCCAGTGCCTACATACATAAATGTCTTGTGCCATAGTGTACCTATAAGTGCAGCACTTGAGAGGCAGAAACAAGTGGATTCTTGAAGCAAATTGGCCAGCTAGACTAGCTGAATTGGTGAGCTCTGGAATCAGTGAGAGGCTTAGTCTTGATAAATAAAAGATAGAGGGAGAAGGAGATACTTAATGTCAACTCTGGCTTCCACCTGCATGTGCTCACAAACATGTGGGCCTCTGCACATAAGAAACACATACATACATGCACACACAATGTGCATCCATATGCATGAAATGATTAGTGTAGCTGATTATGTTTGCTAGATAAGGTTAAAATAATATTTCCCTTTCTACATGATTTTCAACAGGATGATTTTGCTATCTAAACCCTAAAAAAATGGATCTAAATCTGATCCCTTTGAATTTTTGTAAGGCTAGGGATGGGGATAACTCACAACCAAAACAGCAAAAGCGATACTGTGTGACTTCTGAGACAAGATCAGAAAAGGTCATGAAGCTTCAACCTAGTGCTCTGGACCACTAGTCCACAGAGAAGACCAAAAGAATCCTATGTGGAGACCACCGCTGGAGATGCTACTGAGGAGTATGTTTTCATCAAGCCACCAGCTGAAAGAATTAAGCTGTCTGGGCCTCTAGAAAAATTCATTTATTAGCTGAGTACAATTGAGTAGCTATAGTTGGTGTTATAATGATCAGAATTGTCTAAGTTATTCCTGCCTAGGTCCTAGTTCCCAAAATCATGGGCTATGATAAAAACGTTTGTCTAATGTTGCTAAATTTGGAAAGGTAATTTTTCTTTCTTCTATTAGTTTGTTTTTCTTGTGGTGTGTTGTGTGTGCATGTGTGTATGTGTGAATGTAAATGCTAAAGGTTGATGTTGGGTGTCTCCATCTATTGCTGTCTACCATACTTATTTAGACAGTTTCCCACTGAACCCAGAGCTCACAGATTTCAGTAGTCTAGCTAATGTTGACACAAATGACACAGCTCTCAAAGGGGATAATGGGCAGTTTATTCTGAAGCCAAATATGACTGACAATGGCCCGGGAACACAGATTTAGGTTACCACTATCCTATGTTCCAACATGTTAATAATTTCATGAAGGTTTTATAGTTACAGAAGGAAGTCATAAATCAAGGCAATTTTCAAATACATTAGCTGACCATCAGGTAGGTGGGTTACAGCAAAGTAGGAGATATCACCACCATGGATTTCGGATTCTACCTGATGACCTTCTTAACCCTTGGGTTGGTGGAAGCTGGTGGTCTGCTGGTACATTCAAAAAGGTTGCACCTAATCAACTGATATTCACAGGGATGTTAGGTCAGACACACAGAAGGTCAATCAATGGCTCTTAAGGAGCTAAAGGTAGCTCAGGGTAATCTGACTCTGATCTTGCAACATTTCATCCCTGTTTGATAACAGGAGTTTAATCAATCCATTCATATTTGATGGAAGTAGGCACAGCAGATGCAGACATTCTTTTTTCTAGGAACTTTAGTTCACACTAAAACCTGGGAGTCCTTTTGCCTTTCCCTCCTCAGCACTGGGATTACAAGCACACATCCCCATACTTGGCATTTACATGAGTCATGGAGATCTAAATTTAGATCCTCACTCTTTCTTGGCAAGTATTGTACCCAACCTGAGGAGGAAACTTTTTAATACAATAGATAACCAAATGCTATAATTTTGAATATGTCTCCCTCCAAAACATGTTGAAATTTAATCTCTCTTTTATGATATAAAGAGTTGGGACCAGGTAGGCCTTTAAAGAGGTGTTCAGGGCTCTCCCACATGAATAGATTGATTCATTCATGTGATTGATCTATTAGTGGGCTAGTGCATCTACTATTAAAGCCAGTTCTGTTAGGTCCCATATAAACTGTCCTTATCATGTGCTTCCTTGTCTCTCTGCTAGTAAGGTCATCACAGCCTGGCCTGGGGACACAGGCCTATAATCCCCAATATGTGGGAGGCTGAGGCAGGAGGATAACAAGTTCAGGGTTGGCCTTGGCTACATAGTACGTTCAATGCCAAATGGAGCAAATTAGTAAGGCCTTGTCTCAAAAAGAATCGATTTTTACAAAAGAGATTATGTGTATATCTCAGGGTAGAGCATTTGCCCAGCATGCACATGGCCCTTGTTTTGATCCCCAGTTTGTGACAAAAATTTTTTTTAAAGTAAATAGAAAGTATTCATCAGATATAAATCTTCAACCTTAGACCAAATCATGAGCTTGCAAGCTAATTTTTCCTTATAACTTACCCACTCTGTTATTTTGTTAATTAGCAACAGAAAATACAGTTGGTGGTGTGGTTCAGGGGTAAAATGCTTGCCTAATATATATGAGGCCTTATATAAGATTCCTAGGACTAAGAAAAAAGTAAGAAAAAATGAACTAAGACAGGAGATCAATTGGTATGACTTGATAATTGCCAAAGCTGTATACAAAATGGCTATCCTATCTGCAAGTCAATAATGTAATTCTTCCTGGTTTTACATGAACGTAAATTTTCCTGTAATAAATGTGCTAACAAAAAAACTCATACAAAGTACTCAGCTCAAAGTTATCAGTTGTCAATGAGTAGTAACTACTGTAATTGTAGATGGAAATTGTCAACCATTGCTACTGGTCATTATTGTGAAAGGAATGAAGTTCAAATTCATTTAAGGTCCTCTTAGTAACTGGGTTGTTCTTTCTTGTTTTGTTATTATTGTTTTTATATTTTCTATATTTATTTATTTATTAAGTGAAAGAGAGGACTGGAGAGTTGGCTCAGCAGTTAAGGTGCTTGCTTGAAGAGCCTAACATTTTACACATGTAAAAACTAGATACACAAAGTGATGCATATGTCTGGAGTTTATTTGCAGAGGTTCTGGCCAATCTTTCTCTCCCTCTCTCTCTTGCTCCCCTTGAAAACAAACAAATAAATAAATAACTGGAGATCTGGCTTAATGTAGGTACTGGGGGTTCGAAACCAGTCCATCAGGCTTTGGAAGCAAGCACCTTCAACCACTGAGCTATCATTCCAGCCCCTACTTTTGTTCTTTTGGAAACCATGTCTCACACTGTAACTCAGACTACATGGAATTCACTATGTTCCCAGACTGCCTTCAACTTGTTGGTGATCCTCCTGCCTCAGCTTCTCAAGTTCTGGGGTTGCAGGTTGGAGTCACCTACTACACCCAGATTGACTCTTGTCTCTTTAAGTTCATCTCACATAGTCACATCCTTCACTGTTACATGCTGTAGAAACTACCAATGCATGTAGAGTGGCTAGAATGTGGTAGGCTGTTTGGGTTCTCCATGCTCTTGTCTATGTGGCATTCTCTTTGAAGGTGTATTGAACTCATATAATCTTTCCTGAAATAGCTTGGATTATAACCCTCACAGGGAGGCTTTTCCTAACACATAGCAGTAGAATTTGTTCCTCCTATATTTAGGTCCCTACACTAAAAAGACTTGCCATGGCATCGAAACTAGTTTATTATGTCTCAGGGTGTATTTGTCTCTTTCCCTCTAGCAGACTGTGAAATTTTCTTCACTGTGGGGACTGTGACAAGGTCTTCACTCTCTGAAAGCTTCCAATGCAAACAGAGAATCCACACAATAAAACAATCAATCTGAAACTGAATTGCCCCATGATAAGTTCTATGAAAAATGCAACCAGGATGGGAGGGAGCTTGAATGAGAAAGCGAAAAGACATCTGTGTTGCCCTGGGAGGATGAGGAGTAAACATCATTTAGATGCTAAGGTAGAGCACAAAGCCTGGCACATGGGAGGATACATCAGATACTTGCTGAATGAACTGGCTCCACATCCATAGAAGTTTCTCCTAAGGATCACATGTGATAGCATCTGCAAAAGTTCCTCAGAGAGTATCAAGTGCAATGCAAATGCAACTTTAATCCAGGCTCTATCCTGAGAGGATCGGAAGCAGAATTCCCTCTTTCATCAGAGTGAACTTCTGCAGACAGGCAAATTCTGCCCTAGCCAAGTGTATCAAGGCATACGGTCTTCTTCCCAAACATAATTTCCCATTCTGTTTGGATGGTCAGCATGGCCTTTAATGAGCTACAGAAGGGAACAGACACATGGCCTGTGTGGGTGTAGGTTTGGATCTAGTCCTGTGGTGGGAAGGTAGCCAAGCGTAGTGCATTCACTTGAAGATCCAACTGGATGATTTTCAAGGGGGAAGAGGGACACTAAGGAGAGTGAGAAGTTGGGAAGCTGATTAAGAACTGGAATAGTAACTCCATGTTTGCCTCTCCATCTGTTCTGATTTTAGGGCCAAGAGTTTGGTTACCTTTCTACTATTTCTTTACCTCCCTGACTTATGGTTGTCCACATATTTCCTGTTTCCAGTAAGAGCAGAAGACAATAGACATATATTTAATGTCTACTATGCGAAAGACACCATGGCATATACTTTTAAAACATAAAGAACACAGTTTCGGAAATGAGAATGTCGCAGCTTGTACCCCTTATATCAAAGTACCTGAATCCAAATTATTGAAAAAAAATACATTTACCCTGTTGCAGATATGTTCTGTCCAATGTGCTATTCTTGTCTCTGCCTCAAATGAAATTCCCATCATGTAAGAACAATATAGTGCCATATTGTGTGTATGTTGTGTGTTTCTAATTCTACCTCCCCTTCTATGAGGTGAAAGGCATCAGGCAAACCTACTTCCATCTCTAGGACCATCTGGGCATGAGGGTATGAATTACATAAGTGATTTTCAAACTGTGTTTCTATGGGAACTGAGGGTTCTTATCAGGGGACTCAGGGGATTCTATGAGAGTAAAGAGAAGAAGCAGGGCTAGAGGTGTGGTTCAGTGGTAGCGTGCTTGCCTAGCAAGGGAGAGGTCTTGGTTTCAATCACCAGCAGGATCAGCACAGAATTATTCACCCCCATTTTGTTTCAATAAGAGTAGCTGAATCTATCTTTGCTTTTTAAAGTTCATTTATTTATTTATAAGGAGAAAGAGAGAAAGAGAGAGAGAGAGAGAGAGAGAGAGAGAGAAGAGACAAAGAGAATGGGATCAACAGGGCCCCCAGCCACTGCAAATTAACCACTAGGCCATCTATCCAGCTCCATCTGTTTTTTTTTTTAATTTTTATTTATTTATTTGAGAGCAACAGACACAGAGAGAAAGACAGATAGAGGGAGAGAGAGAGAATGGGCGCGCCAGGGCTTCCAGCCTCTGCAAACGAACTCCAGACGCGTGCACCCCCTTGTGCATCTGGCCAACGTGGGACCTGGGGAACCGAGCCTCGAACCGGGGTCCTTAGGCTTCACAGGCAAGCGCTTAACCGCTAAGCCATCTCTCCAGCCCTCCATCTGTTTTTTATTGTTCTTTTTTGTAAGGTTTCTATTGGAATAGGGTTTTATCAAAAAAATATATTTTCCAATCACTGAAGCACATATCAAAGATGTGTTAGACCTATTTCCATGTTAAAAGTCTATAGTATTAAAGGGATTTTGTAAATATTATAATATTGAATGTAATCATGTATTTTTGTGTGTTTGCACCAGGGTCTCACTCTAGCCTAGACTAATCTTAAACTCACTTTGCACCCCATGCTGGCCATGAAGATACTTCTATCTCAGCCTACTTAGTGCTGGGATTAAAGGCATGTGCCACCAGACCAGGCATAATAATGTTTTTTGAAATGAAAATCTAGTTTAAAAAGCATTTTGAGTGGTTAGAGAATGTAGCTCAGTGGTATAGTTCCGGTGGGGATGTGTGTGTGCATGAGATATGTGTATGTGTGTGGTCAGAGGACAATCTTGGGGTGTTGATTCTCACTTTCCACTTTGAGATAGGACCTTTCTTGCTATTTGTCACTCTAGATACCAGACTAGCTGGTCTGTCAGCTGTAAGATTCGACTTTGCCTCACATTAATGTAGGCATGTTATGTTCAAAAATGCATGTATGGCTTTGCATGGGTTTTGGGGATTTGAATTCTAACTGTTAGGCTCGCCTAGAAAGTGCTTTTAAACACTGTGTGGTAGAGTTCTGAATTAGCACTTACAAGACCCTAGGTTTAATCCCTAGCCATGAAAAACAAAAGCAAAGCCAAATGAACAAACAAAAACTAGCAAAAATGAAAAAAGGCATTATGCCATTCTATATTTGATACCAATGGCTATATATTCTCTCAACCTTTCTGTGACATATAAATGAAAGCAACTCCTTTGTAGGCTTAATTCAGATTTTGCATGCTTGATGTAATTTGAAATGACATTCCACATATTTAGTCAGATCCTAGGTACTAGCCAATCATAGCAGTACCAATGAAAACAATTTCTTAGACCATACTAGTGTCTAATTGATGAATGAGAAAATATTAGCCTTCATGTGACAATGAAATTAAATGACATGAAATCATAATAGATATGTGATGAATTATATTGATATCTCTTTCCCTCCTACTCACTGAATACTTTTTCCATCACATCAGGCTCTTTAAGCAGAGAAATCAAGCTCCTTCCCCCATTCATTTATACAAATTATGTTTGTCTTTCTGATTTCATACTGTTATTGGTATTCCTTATTCAATAATGCTGTATTAAAGCCTTGTCATTTCGATAGAATATATTTTATACTTTAATGATTTGAAACTCACATTTCCATAATAGTAGCAAGGCATTCATGATATTGATCATAAGAAATTCTTAGAGAGTAAGTTGCACATGTTGAAAAGTTGCAATGGAGTACAAGTGATTTCACTTCTTTCTGGAAACAATATTGGTAATAGGGTCCACAATGTTTGCATCCACAAATGTTAAGAAAACACAAAGTGCTACACACTCCTGGAGTCTTGGATGGCTAATTGGAACTAGTACTAGTTCTATCTATTATTGTCAACGAGTATCTGAGGTCAAAAAGGGATGATAATAGGAAAAAAGTAGTGAGTAGTGCGTGCATTGAGTGGAAACGGCTTAGCTCACGAATTATTAGTAAGCCAATGGATTGACCAATTTATCCAGACTCAAAGACAAACTCATTGCATACCTCCCAGTTCTCCTTTTCTGACTGATTGATTGACTTACACATGTGCATGTGTGTGGATGCTTGCATGCCTGCATGCACGTGGGCATATGCATGTGTGTGTGTGCATGAGTGTGTGCACATGTCCCGGCACTCACATAGAGGTCAGAGGGTGTCTTCAGGTGTCTGTGCTTCAACCTTTCTTGAGACTGGGTCTCATGCCCCTGCAAATGAATCTGGTCTGTGAACTTCTGACTCTTCTGGCTCCACCTCACTGTGGCACTGGTGTCCTGCTCGATGTGGGTCCCAGCCTGTCCACTCTCCTTTCCAAAGCTGTTATTCCCTCAGAGGTCCCAACTATTGCTTTCATCTTTGCTTACTTCTCAAATATCCATAGGCGTTGAGTCCACAAAGGGATTTCCTCTCTGCTTGGCTATAACAGGGATTTTTCAGGCATTGTAGAAGGATTAGAAGGGGTGAAAGTCACCCCTCTCCTGGTTGGGAAATCCAGAAACCAGGGGCATTTAACTTTTAAAGGAGAATTTACAGTGTGGGGACTGCAGCTATGAAGTAGAACAATGCTAAGCATGAACTGAAGCTCTAGCTTCCAACCACAGCACTATTTTCCTCCTTCCTCAATTTATTTATTTTTTCTGAGTCAGAAAATTTTAATGAACTACAGTGAGAAAAAATAAGGGCTTTGTTATATGTTCTGTACACCGTACATCTAAAATCAACATTGGCACCATAGAAAGCAGTAAATATGGTTGTTAGATGCTGTTCATATTAAATGCCTCCAACACTTCCCACAGAAATGTTCTGACTTCAGATCAGTGGGCACAGGTCAGGCCAGAAATATTCACATTGCCCCATTACGGAGCTAAAAAGATTTCTCATAGTTGTCTTAGGTCCTTCGTTCTGATTTTGTGTCATTCAGTTATACTGCAATAGAAAATGTAACAGCAAGTCTCCTCTCTGACCGGATCTCCTAAAATAGTTTGGGCAGAAAATAGGCAGTTCAAGTTTGGGTTTTGGTACAGTTCAGATTTGAAATGGAATAAGCTATTCTGGGGCTGAATCATCCTTGGGCAATTTGCCTTTCAGGATTTTGGATCCATGGAGCTGAGAGAGGAGACACATTACCTTTGAGATTCTCTTCCTCTTCTACTCCATGTGAATGAAGTGCAACCCTATGAGAAGTTTCTGTTCACATGTGACTTGCTGTTAGTTATGACCTCACTAACATGACTTGCTTGTGCTGTTTCCACCACATTCTAGCAAGCTTTACTTGGCACCCCAGAATAATGGGCTTCAAAAAACTGACTCATAGAAATGTTCTGCCAAGGGCTAGTGTGGTAAAGTGCTTGCCTCACAAGCACGAGGGACCAAGTTAGATCCTCAGTACCTATGTGAAATGCTGGCCCTGGCGGTGCATGCTTCCATTCCCAGTGCTCGTGTGGCAGCACAGATGGGCAGATCACTGGCTAAGCAGTCTATCTTAATTTGTCAGCTCCAAGCCAGTGAGAGACCTGTCTCAAACAGGAGTTGGGCAGCATCCCTGAAGAATGACATCACTCATGCACACCTGTGTATATGCACCCACACACATGTGCATGAATACACATACAAACTCAGAGAGAGAGAGAAGAGAATTTGTAGTCTGGCAGTCTGTTGGGGATTATATTGTTTCCAGTAAATAACAACTAAGAATTACAGTCCAATTGGCTGCTGTTTACAGTGACTATGAAAGTATTACTTGCTGCTATTAAAATACTGAGAATGAAATACTTAGCACTGCAAAAAAAAATAGAACCTAGAATCCATTTAATAGTATTTTGTCATTCTAAGGAGTGATAGAAAATTACTCTTGCACTTATTATTTTCTTCCTGAAAAAATTATATAAAAGAGTAGTTAGCTAATGAGTGTCTATAGGGTACAAGACAAAGATTTCAATGGAAGTTAATTGCCTATCTTCTCAGAACAGGTGAAACTAACATAAAAAGGTGGGAACAAGTTACTTAAGACAATGAGGAGGGTGAAGTTAATCTGGTGTCAGGAAATCTTAAAGCTGCCCTGATTAATTGATTGATTGTGGTGTTAGTGATCAAACCTGGAGCTTTACACCAGGCAGGCACACTACCACTGAGCTGTACCTCCAGCATGAAGCTGTTATATATGAACCAGGAGCTAGGGAGATTGCTCAGTGGGTAAAGTGCTTGCCATGCAAGCATAAAGGCCCAAGTTCACATCCCCAGTACCCACATTTAAAAAGCTGTACATGGTGGCATGCACTTGTAATCCCCAGCATGAGGAAGATGGAAACAAGCAGCTTACTGGCTAGCTATTCTAGCCAAATTGATGAGCTCTAGTTTCAGTGAGAGACCCTATCTCAAAAGATAACTTGAAGGGCTGGAGAGATAGCTTAGCAGTTAAGCGCTTGCCTATGAAGCCTAAGGACCCCGGTTCGAGGCTCGGTTCCCCAGGTCCCACGTTAGCCAGATGCACAAGGGGGCGCACGCATCTGGAGTTCGTTTGCAGAGGCTGGAAGCCCTGGCGTGCCCATTCTCTCTCTCTCCCTCTATCTGTCTTTCTCTCTGAGTCTGTCGCTCTCAAATAAGTAAATAAAAAAATTTTAAAAAAGAGATAATTTGAAGAAGTTGGAGAAATGGATCAGAACATTTTATGTGCAAAAAAAAGCAGATGAGCAATGGAGGAGGGACACTTGAAGCTCTCCTCTGGCCTTCACATGCATGTGCATGGAGCATGTACATTGTGCAATCACACATGTTCACATCAGCACATATACCACACCACACCTACTATACACATGAACATGCAAGAAAAATATAAATAAATAATGTAGAAAACAGGAGGATACCCAACATATGCCTCTGGCTTTCACATACACATATTCCCATGCACCCATGCTCACATGCAAACAACACACACACATGCACGCACACACAAGTGCTCTAGAAAACAGTAAGGAGAAAACAGACCATTCATTTAAAGTTCTTCATAGATCCTCAGCCACAGGCAAGGGTATTCCTTCACATGTACAAGATTTTAAGGTTAGGTTAGGACACTATGGAGACAAGTTCTCCAGTGATGCACTGAATCACTTTAAAAAAAAAATTTGTTCATTATTTATTTATTATTTATTTGAGAGCTACAGACACAGAGAAAAAGACACATAGAGGGAGAGAGAGAGAATGGGCGTGCCAGGGCTTCCAGCCTCTGCAAACGAACTCCAGACGCGTGCGCCCCCTTGTGCATCTGGCTAACGTGGGACCTGGGGAACCGAGCCTCGAACCGGGGTCCTTAGGCTTCACAGGCAAGCGCTTAACCGCTAAGCCATCTCTCCAGCCCCTAAATCACTTTTGAGAATCTGTCAACTAGGATCTAGTTTCTGGCCATGCCTTAGAGTGGAGCTTGAGCAAAGCTGCCTCTTCAAACTCAGTCAAGAACAAGAGTCCATGTGAGAGAGTCCACATGTTCTCAGAAGACGGTGCAGCAGAAAGTAGACATTGTGTTCATGATGTTTTCCAGGTGAGGCACAGGTTCCACAATGGCTCAGAATTACAGAGCCATGACAACCAGATGGCTTGGAGGTTACTTCTCCTTCTCCTTCCTCCTCTTGTTCTTCTTGACACAGGGTCTCAACAGGTAGCTTAGGCTGGCCTGGAAATTGCTATGCTGGCTTGGCTGTCCTTAGTCCTCCAATCCTGCCTGAACTTCCCATGGAACTACAGACTTGCATTATGGACTGACTTTTCTTCTCAACAGGGTTAGACTATCTTCTTTGGAAAGACAAGCTCACACTTGAAGCCAGGCAACAGATGAGTATGTTTTGTTTGCTTCGCTTTCAAGCACATTCTCACTGTTACCTGGGCGGTTCTCAGATTCATGGCCTCAAGCCATTTTCCTGTCTCAACCTCCTGGGTAGCTGAAAATTAGTGAATGGTAAATGTTAAGTCCTATATAAGTCACCTGTAACACACCTGCTCTCCCCCTCCAGGGCTCAGGGAACATCACAGAAGAGGAGACAGAAAGAATGAAAGAGCTAGAAGATGGGGATGGGTGTTGTGAAGTGCTACCTTCTGAAGATGACAAAGCATTGCACTCCTGAATTTACAGCAGCAGTGGTTACCTGCACAAGACCTGCACATGATGAGGGCAAAACCATTCTGTTCTAAACAGGAGAGGGGCTTATGTGACCACTCCCCTCCCTGAGGATCTAAAGGTAGTTAATGGTTGCTAGGGAAGGGGGAGTTATTCTGGTTAGTAATGTAGCCATCACTGGTAAGTGATGGGAAAATAAGGGATTCAGCAGGAATGGGAGGAGGATGAGAGGATAATGGAAGTGTATATGATCAAAATACTTTTGAGATAAGGCCTCACTAAGTTGCCCAGACAAGCCTTGAACTTACAGTCATCCTGCCTCAACCCCCTACCCCCAAGTACAGAATGACAAGCATGAACACCATGCCCAGCTATCACACAATGTTTTAACCTTCACAAGAGACCTCTGAAGTAGCTACAATTATTTTCCATTTTACAGATTGGGAAACTGAGACTTGAAACTGAGACGTGAAATAGTGGTAGAAATGGGATCCAAACCCAAAGCTGTCTTGCTAAAGATGGTGTACTCGAGGGTTGGAGATTTAGATCAGTGGAAGAGCATTCACATAGAAAGCACAAGGACACAATTCTGTGCTCAGCACTGGAAAAGAAAACATCAGAAAATGGGCATAGTGGCACACACCTTTAATCTCAGCACTCAGGAGGCTGAGGAAGAAGGATTGCTATGAGTTCAAGCCCAGTTTGCACTACCAAATGAATTCCAGATCAGCCTGAACTAGAATGAGTTCTTCCTGCAAAAACAGCAACAACATCAAAAAATAGTGTGTTCGGGCTGGGGAAATGGCTTAGTGGTTAAGGCATTTGCCTGTGAAACCTAAGGACTCTGGCTCTATTCCTCAGGATCCATGTAAGCCAGATGTACAAGGGGGTACATGCATCTGGAGTTCATTTGCAGTGGCTGGATGCCCTGGCGCACCCATTCTCTCTTTCTGTCTGCCTTTTCCTCTCTTTCTCTCTCAAATAAATAAAAAAAATACATTAGAAATATATATTTTTAAATTGTGTGTTCTAGCCAGGTGTGGTGGCACATGCCTTTAATCCTAGCACTTTGGAGGAAGAGGTAGGAAGATTGTCATGAGTTCAAGGCCATCCTGAGACTACTGAGTGAATTGCAGGTCAGCTTGGGCTAGAGCAAGACCTTACCTCCAAAAAAAAAAAAAAATAGTGTGTCCTAGTCTGTCACATGATACATAAGAAATGTTAACTAGAATACTTTCATGAGATCCTATTGCTGAATTATCATACGCTAGGTACCATTTGAACTGCATATATCAACTCGTTTGTCTTTTAAATTTCATACACCCATTAAAAAGTACTATGGTTTATAAGTAGTACCTATTTTTTGAAGACAGGGTCTCATGTATTCCAGGCTGGTCTCAAACTATGCCAACAAGGATGACCCTAAACCTTTCATTCTCCTCCTGTCTCCACCTATTCCCCAAGTGCTGGGATTACAAGTGTGTGGCACCACACCGTTTTATGCAGTGCTATGGATGGAACCCAGGACATTATGCATGCTAGGCAGAAATTATACCAAATGATGTATATATCCCAACCCCAAGAAGGTACTATGATTGACAGTGAAAGTTGCTGGATTTCGCATAATTAATAATTATTAATATGGTCCTATGTTCATTTCTGCACAAGGAGGCCTACTTGCAGGGTCCGTTTCTTTTGTTGTTATGAAAACGTTGTGCCTGGAGCTCTCAGAGCCTTCTCAGAAGCCAGTGGTGGAGTTCAAGAGTCCAGCTTACAGCTGAGGCTCTTGCTCAGTCCCTTCTCCAAATGCTGGTCTCCATTACCCTTTAATCTGCATCTTTGAACAAGCTGATCTATGGGGAGCTCAGGGACGGCAAATCTCAGCTGTGCCTTTAATGTCTGAGGAGCATCCTCACACACCATGTTTTTCATTTGATCTGAGGAAGATATAATGAGAGATCATTTCCTGATAACACACTGTCAGCTTTCACCATCACTAGAAATGCACTTCGCTGCAAACAATCCCTATTTGGGTTTAATTGCCTTCGAAAGAAAGCAGACGACACCATCCCAAACTTCTCAGAGTTTGAGTCTGATTTCTTGAGGTGTTCCATTTCAGAAGAGGCCCCTAACAACAAGCAGAGAATAAAAACCAGTGCAGTCGGGGGCAGACAGTGTTTTTCAAACAGTTGGCCAAATCTCTCCTGGCAGCCGGGAAGCAGCTGAATCATCAAACGCTAGGCCTCTAACGAGATGGAAGCTGGGCTGTATGGAACTGCATTCCAGAGCCACTGTGAAACTCAGCGATGCTGCTACTTACCCAACACTGGCTGTCTTCCAAGAGGCTGGTCTGGCTGAACTGCTCCTCAAAGCTTCATTTTGTCTCCTCTCTCTCTCGAATCCCTTCTCTTTGTGCTTTCCCATACAATATTTGCTTGCCTTGGATGGAGTTACTGTGTGAATGTTGGGTTACCTTAACTATTGTGTTTATCTGTAAGCTCAAGTAGATGAAATGTGTTTCCTGGTTGAAGAGTCAAAATGGTGGAGAAGAAAGCCACTGGGATGGAACACTCAGAGAAGAGACAAGAATGGGCCAACTCTCTTTTCTAAGAGGCAGGGATGACCTAGACATTTAGTAATTGCAAACCAGATGTTTGGACAAAATTCTAGGCTCCATTTGAATCACAGAGGTGTTGATATCCTTGATGAAATCCTTCAACCAAATCTTTAGAGAGTGAAGGGTAATGAAAGGGGCATATGTGGTGTAATGCTCCTTCAAATATAAATGGATCCCATTTATATCAGATACAAATGTTTGCATTTGGCTATGGTTTGAAAATGTGTCACTTACCCCTCAATTTCATGTGTTGAAATCTAATCCCTAAAGTAGTAGCATTAATAGGTGGGGCCTTTGGGAGGAGATGAGGTCACTGGCAGCCTTGTAAAAGAGACCTGACAGAGCTTCGATGCCCCTTCCACCTGGCTGGCTACAGAAACAAGAAACCTGTTGAAACGCTAAGGGTAACTACCGCCAGAAACAGAAGCTGTTGTGCTATGATCTTGGACTTCTCAGCCTCTGGAACTGTGAGAAATACATTTCTATCGTTTATCAATTCACCAGGGACTGGCAATATAGCTCAGTGGTCGAGTACTTGCCTGGCATGTATAAGACACTAGGTTGAATCCCCAGTACAGGAAACAAAATGTTGATCAGTTACCAAGTCTATGGTATTTTGTTACAGCACCATGAATTAACTCAGTCTTTATAAGAAACATGTAATATTTTTATGCCCGTTCACATAACTGTTTGCAGCATGTACCTGCCTTATGTTGAACTACGAGTAAGTACAAAAACCACCTCTTGTTTATCACTGCCAGTATACTCAAACAAGTTATTTAATTATAGTTAACCCTGGTAAGGAAATGGTATGATGTTATACAGGCTAAGAGTGCCATATTGAGCCCTTATCAGAACCTAGGGCTGACCAGTGGTTTTTTAATTAAACTAACACTGGGGAAAACAGGAACCTTCTTCACTGTTAACAGCGAACAGTGAAGGCACGGAGGTGGAAGGTGCAGGAGGCTGAGTCTTAGCAAGAACCTGGAAATTCCCAAGTACTGTAATCCATTGTCTGGATCCTGAGGCACAAAAGAAAGAATGGATTCTTCTCCCTTCAACCCTTGCCAACAGCAATGCTTTTCCAGTCTGTTCTTCCGGACTCCACCCAAAATGGTGACAGAAATAATGATGATGATGATGATCTATTTGTTTAGAAAACTCTGAAGAACTTTCACACACATTCATATGTGATTTTGAGAGAACAGAGAAACATCTACATATATATAAATGAGAACACCAATGTCCTATGAGATGAACTGATTCATCCAAAGCCACGTGGGAAATTTGCGGTAGACAGGTGCATTAGCGCATTACTTCCTCTGTACACTGAATCATATAACACTGGTGCTCCTATGTTCAGGTGGATGATAATCTGCTAGGGAGAATTTTACAAATGCAAGGTAATGGACTCGATAACGGACATTTGGTAGTATATCCATTTGCCTCAATCTCTAGAGATTAACTGTTTATTTTTGAGTTCATGTAAGAAAAGAAGAAAGATAACAGGATTGTTTTTAAGAGGCTAATGAGATGACAGGGTGGAGCAGAGTGGGCTAAAGGTAAAGGACCTTGGCTTTTGAACTCTCTCCTTCTATGTCATTTTTACATGTGAACTTATAATTAAATAAACATAAAAGGGAGTCTTGAAGATAATTATTGTATGAGAATTGGTCCAAGAGAGGGGGCCAATAACCATAGAAAGAGAGTTTTCAATCATAGTACAGCAATGGATCTAAGTAAATAAGACACATGGATTTGAGCCCATTTAGGAAGTTCACTTGTTATACTCTGGAGCCAATCTGCCTTAGGTTTAAACTCACTTGCTGCCAGTTATAAGCTGTGTAACCTGGGACAAATGATTTAGCTTTTCCACACCTAATTTTTCTCATCTGTACAATGGGACAGTACTGCAATTTCCTAGGATTGTTGTGAGGATTTAGATGAATAATGTATGTAGCTGACATCTAGTAAGCAGCAATAGCAATAGTGTTGTTCTTTTTATTAAATATATTTTATTTATTTATTTACTTATTTGAGAGAGCGAGATTGAATGGGCACACCAGGGCCTGAAGCCACTGCAAACGAACTCCAGATGCATGTGCCCCCTTGTGCATCTGGCTTACAAAGGTCCTGGAGAATTGAACTGGAATCCTTTGGCTTTGCAGGCAAACACCTTAACTGCTAAACCATCTCTCCAGCCCAATAGTGTTCTTACTCACTGTTTTCCTGGGTTACAATCCATATAGGATTGCAGGGACCTGGAATCAGTCTTTTCAGGGGATTTTTGTGTCTGACTCAGTGAGCTTGCACAACCAGCCTGGAAGAGCTATGGATGCCATTATTGGGCATTCCACTAAATTCCTTTCCCAGACTGAAATATGAATTCCCCATGAGAAGTAAGAAGGAAGGAAGGATGGGAGGGAGAGGAAGTGGGAGGAAGGGATGGAGAGACACTAGCATGCTGGAGGCCCTGAGTTCAATAATCAGTACTATATTTATATTTACATATAAAATAAGGGGAAAAGATCATTCCTGTTGAGATAAAGGGCTTCAGGTATTTTCTTGGCAGCATCATCATAGGACATATACTCCTAAGTATTTCTTCTGCCATCTTAAATTTTTTTCAGTAGAATTGAATTGAAACTTGGACAATGTTGGTTAATAGTATATGATAGTTTTAAAAGAGTGGTATAGGGCTGGAGAGATGGCTTACTGGTTAAGCGCTTGCCTGTAAAGCCTAAGGACCCCGGTTCAAGGCTCGATTCCCCAGGACCTACATTAGCCAGATGCACAAGGGGGTGCACATGTCTGGAATTTGTTCGCAGTGGCTGGAGGCCCTGGCGTGCCCATTCTCTCCCTCTCTCTCCCTCCCTCCCTCTCTCTCTCTCTCTCTCTCTCTCTCTCTCTCTCTCTCTTTCTTTCTCTCTCTCTGTCACTCTCAAATAAATAAAAATAAAAAATAAAAATAAACAAACAAAAAAAGAGTTTCCCCTTTAATCTGTTCATCTCAAGCACACTCCGTTAATGATAAATGATAATAATAGCAAATGCTAGGGAACTATGATCTTCCAAGAGTATGATGAAGGCCTATGGGCACATAGACCACCTCAATCAACTGCACAACATGGCATGGTAAGATTTATTGAAGCTTACAGATCCATTTATAATGGCAGAAGAAGCTGGTCTGTTATAGGCCCAGGCACAGGGAGAGAGAGAGACCACATAGCACACATCAGGAACTACAGACAGAACTAGAAGTTTATATATCTTTAGACTGGAATTTTAAATCCACCACCACACCTTAGGGCTTGTGCCCTAAAATCCACCTCCCAATGACAGATCCTCCACTCATGTGGTTGGAGATCTAAATTACAAACTGTAATGAAACATCAAATACATTGGGGACCATCTATTTAAACTATCACAGTATATATTTGGCTGTAGAAGTGATGTCCAAGGACTGGCTTCTCAAAATTTGCTCATAAGTAATATCTGAGGCAGAGCTGTCAAGGTGGTAGATTTATGGGAAGCATATTAGGTGCCCGGAGACCTATGGGGGGCAGGGTGTGTGAAAAATAGAAAAGGAATGGAGGTCAGTGAGAGACAGAAAGTGACAGAAGAGAGACGGAGAACAATGATATAAATGAATATTGGTAAGGAGTGAGGGTTGATGACTTAAAGCAAGAGGAGAGACTGAGAAGGGATGATGAGAGACAGGAAAAGAGCCAACACCATTCCTAAAACCTTCTAGAATCTTCTGGAATACATCATGTCTCATAGGGAACGTGGCATTTCATTCCAGCCTGTGTCAGCCCACCTACCAGTAACTTTGCTCCCTGCTGTCTGTTCTGTCACTCGGGCTCACAGGCAAATCGGCTTCAGTGCCCCAAACCATTCCATGATTTCTTCATCAGTACATTTTCTGTTCATGTGATTGGCAGCCAGCCAGTGAGGTGTCAGAGTGCCAGCAATAGCCCAGGTTGAAGGGCAAAAGAAACACTGACAATATAAAACACTTATAATCATAAGTGTCTGGTGCCAATTACAGCAGTTAGCACTTTGAAACATGTGAGAGGCTCGGAGCAGTGTGTCAGTGTTACAGACCGAAGGTTTGTGTCTTTGATTATGTGCACATGTGCATCTCAAGAACACACTTGCACAAAGAAACCTTTCAGTAACTGGCAATCTACCCACAAGTGAGGTAAGAAAGATCTGTTCATTCCTGCTTTTTTCTTTCAACAGGTTTAGTTATGTTGTGCAGACTGTCCACAGATCAGATCATTTGTTCCCTGATGAGCGTCTCTCTGGCCTGGACCCAAGGCCTGTGAGGTCGGAGTGAGATGTGGTTGCACGAGAGCTTTTGGCTACCGTTCTTCATGTGCACATGCAGCTCCTACATTTTACCCCTGGAATCGGATAGTCCCTTGCAGAACACACTGAACTTGGAAGATTTTCTCTTCATGCATTTTGCAGCCACAAAAACACCCCAAGGCTTCCCTTTCTAATCCTAGTGCACTTGAACTTTGACTAGCTTGTATATAGACATGGTTCCGTTAAGCACTTAAACAGAAGACATTCATGAAATATGTGTTCATTCTGATGAGTTTACACCTTACAAGGAGACAGCCACCAAATAAAACGGCTTTCAGCATTTTTTTCTACCAGACTCAAACCCCTAATTCTTGGACAGATGTACAGATTTAAATGAACTAAAGCCAAGGTTTATAGAAGGTCTGGGTAGAAGTCTAAAATTAATATAAATTAATGGGCTTGCCTTTTGGCGACAAGCTGAATAGGAAAGAACTATTTATCCAGAGTTAGTGAACTAGGGGATTGAGTCATATCCTCTCACAATGAAAGTATCTGGCTTTAAGGCAGAAGAAGTAGCTCAATGGGTAGAATGGTTGCCTAGCATCCTTAAAATCCTTAATTCAATCCCAGCACCACATAAAGCAGGGCATGCTGGCACACTCATGTACCTGAAGAACTCATGAGGTGGAGGCAGGAGTACCAGGACCAGGAGTTCAAGGCCAGACTCATTTATAGGGTGAGCTTCAGGCCAGCCTGGACTGACTAAAGAAGACTTCATCTCAAAAATAAAACAAATAAACAAACAAAAAAAATACACGAAAATCTGGCAGATTTAATCCAGTCAGGATAAAAAAAGATACTAGACTCAGTCATAAAGAACTTCTCTTCCTTGGGTTAATTTTAGCATTCTTCTTCCTATATCCACTTAATTATCGAGGATTATAGGTCCTGACTTTGCAATCTCTCTGAAGTCTTCTCCTTTATATATATATGGCCCACTTTCTCACTTCACTCTGCATCCTCATCACCTCACAACATGGATTATTGCAAGTCTCTAAATTGACATTCACTTTCTCACTCCCTGCTCTGCTTCACTGTCTCACTATGTAGTTCAGGTTGGATTCAACCTTGTGATCCTCCTGCCTAAGCCTCCCAAGTGTGAGGAATACAGGTAGGAACTACCATACCTGGTTATTACTTAATGTTTCTTACTGAGGATCACTTTCTATAATTTAATATTTTTATTTGATATCACTGGATCAAGTCCACAGCAGACATTTCTGTATTTGCTAAAGGCTTATGTTACTACATATTTAATTTTATCTTTGCAGTTCCATAATGATGAGTCATACTCTCTGTCACTTTATCCCGTACACACATTCACCAAGAGCTAAGTCAATCTTTGGCAGAGACTGATTTAATTCTTAAATACATGTCCCAGTCACCTGTAATGTTATGATTTAACATTCCTCTCAATATAAGCTTCAATCTCATTGCTACTAAATATACAACTCATTTGAGCCAAGAACACTAAGAACAAATAATTCTCCCTTTACTTTGTGCTCTATGTTTGTTCTTTTTACTGGTACTCACAATTGCTATATTCCCAGTGGATCCATAGGAAGTCAACAGAAGACTCAACTGAAGTCATATGATGATGGATAGTGCTCCCTCAGAAATTCCATATCCACTGTTAATAAACTGGCAAACAACTCACGAAGAGAAGTCACGGACAAGACAATTAGAATAGCAGGGTCCTAGATTTGGTTTTTATCAAGAACTAGCAGTATGATTGTAGAGTTGTGTAAATATTTGTTGTGAATTTATTGCCACATCTGCTGATGGTAGATTTGTTTCATTCATTTCACAAACATTTGATGGTTGCTGAATATAAAATAAGCATGATGCACGTCACTCAATGGAACAGAAAAATGTCTTGAGTGGAACCTAGATATGAGGTATTGTCCTCGATGAGTTTGTAAGTGTGGATGAAGATTTGTGCCCAAAGAGCCAGGTATGGTGGTGCATAGTGGTAGTCTCAGGATCTGGAAGGTGGAGACAGGAGGATCTACATGAGACCCTATCTCAAAGGAAAAAAAAAGATATGAACCAAGAGAACTGAAATACAAAGTACAGGGGCCTGGAAAGTTGGCTCTATGGTTAATACAAAGTATATAGGCACAAGAGTCACAGAAAAGGTATAGACAAAATATGAACTAATTGAACAGCTCCCCTGAACTTAAACATTTTAAGATTTATAGTCAAATTTTCATGAAAAGGCTTTTCTTCCCTAAATTGAGATATTGCAATTATTTACCAAAATTTCTTTTTCATTAACATCATCCCCATACCAAAGAGAAAGATAGGACTTTTCATTTGACTCTTGGGCCATAATCACAAGGAAAGAGAAATAGACTAGTTTGCAGGAAGATCCAACATCCCTGAACAAGTTAGATAAAGAAACCAAGAGCCTTTAAAATCAGTTGATTGCTTGAAAAGCATCTGAAAAGAAACATCAAGCACATGATACAAGGTGTCTCTGTATATCTAACTCTCCTGAAGAGTGAGCAGAAGTTAGAAAGTAACCTCAGTGGCACCTCTCTTCATCCTGATTAACATGTTGCTAGGGAGATAAGATTTAAGGATACAGAAGATGATTTTAAAACAGCTTGGTAAAAAAATGAATAATGAAAATTATAGCATCATGCAAGGTAAGCGAATAGAAACATTGTGATAATTGAGAGTTCTGTCTTCAAAATCAGACCTGGACTTAAAATCTCCATTGTTGCTTCTTTGCTATGTGACATTGGACCTATTGCTGAACTTTCCTATAATTCAGTTTCCTCAACTGAAAAGTGAGGATAATTGTATAACATGCTATACCAGGCTGCTGTGAAGATACAATGAACTATGAAGCAATTTCAAGGCCAGCCTTCTGTCAGAGGCCTGATCGCCTGGTCCCTCTACCCCTCCAGAAGCTGCTATGGGTCCACCAGACCCCAGGAAAGTGTAAGCACTGGCTTAGAGCCAGGATAAAGCTCCACTATAGCTGACTGGGATCTGGAGAGGGTCTGGGCTGTGGTTGCCTCCCTCTTCTTGACGTTGCTGGACATGCTAAAAGTTTGTCTGCAGTGTCAATGGCCCTCCTCAGTAGCCAGCAAGCTGACAGCGCCCTACAGACTCTGGAACATCTCTTTAAAATGGAATTGTCTCCTATACTCTAACGGAGCTGCTGTATCTGTGTCCTGATGGTGCCCTCTGCTACGCCAGGTTTCAGATTCAACCCAATTCATTGGCACCATACTTGTCTTTGTGAAGAATTGTGAGGCACAAGGGCACCAAGACCTTGTGGAAGAGCGTCCCAGCAACCATGGTGATGACTGAGCCAAGCTGCTGCATTATGACACGTGGGCATTGTGACAGTGATCAGACCCTTGTGACTGGGGAGGAACAAGCAGAGGGCTGAGTAATGCCACACCAGCAGCCAGCCACTTGTGGTAATTCAGAGGGTCTGGAGCTCACTGTGGGTAGACCGTGACCCCATCACCCTTCGAACTGTGCGCTTTTCAGCTCATTACTGTTTCAGCTATGAGATCGTCTCAGACCAAAGGACCATATGCCCATGGGTGTCATCTTTGCGGCTGGTGGCATCTCACAACGGTTGCTGCCACCATGACTCTCCTTTTCCATGTAGTGAAGAGATAGCGGCAAGTGAGTCTAAGCCCTTGCATGCTGGCTCTGCCCAGCAGCTGCTGCTGGCAGTTAGGGCTGAATTGAACACCTGGGTACTCTTTGTAGATTTCCTGTGGAGAATCATCAAGGCAGTGCACTCTCATGCCACTGTGATCAGGAAAAGATTTTTCCAGAGGATCAACCATCAACCACCTCTGGGCCACTGATAGTGGCTATAAGGCACCCGTCCTCTTCATTGAACCAGGTTGGAGCTTGACAGGAGACTGAGCCAAGGGTCAGTTGCCTTATAACTGGGGAGGGACTGGATGGACTTCCAGCACAACCCGGTCTCATGGGCCATCCTCGCAGCTTGATTTTTGCTGTTCCCCGAGAGGGAGTCCAGGTAGGTTTGTTGGGTAGTTTAGGGTGACTGGACCCTGAATATAAAATGCAAAAATGTCCCTTAAGTCTGTCCTTGAAAACTCCACTTTATCAGAGGTCAGAAAATAATCTCTCATCTTCTTATCTCTTCACTAAAGGAGTTCCCTAGATCTGTTCAGCCATTAACAACCCGAGCCTCTCCTGGGAGGGAGTCCCCCCTTTCCTAGACATTAAACCTGATCCTAGCATTGTGGTTGGTCAAGTTCAGCCCCATAACTTGGCTACATGGTTGCCTGTTCTTGAGCCAGCCCCTAGCCCAGACCAATTAGCCCTCACTTTGATTCACTTGAGCCTGAATGTAAGGCCCACAACAATAAGGTCATAAGTAGTTTTCCAGGTGGGCGATCCCTCGTCCAGGTTCTGGTAAGCCTCACTTTGTCGTAGCGCAGCCGTATCTCTACTCCTACATGGGCTCTCTACTCCCTACTACCCCCCCACATGGCAGGAGCTCTCTGCACATCCTCTTCTTTCTTTCTCTTAATCTAATGAATTATCTCTAAACCTTACCCTCGGGTCCATTGAATTTAATTCTCTGAATTCATAAGACAAAAATCTGGGGTACTCTACATTTATTGATGTGTTGGCGTATTGGTGTATTGGCAAGAATTCCCCTTGCCATGATCACCACTTTCTCATCCCCAAGTTCAAGACCCAAACTGATGACCAGCCCTCTTTTGTGTTCCCTTTGTGATGGCTATAGCTAACCCGGCCCCCACATACCCCAGAAACCTGGAGCCAGGCTCAGCTCTCCAATCCTGTTCATTCCTTATCTAAAGATGAGGACCTTCAAAAAAGCCTAATACATGTTTTTGAATAAGTGACAAACAGTGCCTCGACCATACAACTGTCTAAATATCTACTTGTTAATATTAATAATCGTGGTGAGTTGGAATGCCAAAGGAAGAAATCCAGACCCAATCATGGGTAAAGATGGAAGAAAAGGGGGCAGTAGGAATATGGAGGAATGAAAATCGTTATAATTTGGACTTGTTGTCAGGCATTGTGGCGCACACCTTTAATCCCAGCACTCCGGAGGCAGAGTAGGAGGATCTCTGTGAGTTCGAGGCCACCCTGAGACGACATAGTGAATTCCAGGTCAGCCTGAACTAGAGTGAGACCCTACCTTGAAAAAAAAAAACTGGAATTGTAAGAAAAATTAAAGGAACTTACACAATAGTACAATATGCATATCAAGATATAAGGTATAAAATAGTGATAATTAAAAATAAAGTATTTGACTGGTTGGGAATTCTTAACTTTGCTATTAGAGTCTCTTACCAGGATATCTTTGAGAGGACAACTGAAATTTGGCTCATGCATCATGAGAGTAATTAAACAGGAACACAATTTATTATTTGCTAAGCTCAACACATTTTCTTTCAACAAGCCACTAGCCCTAAATGAGTATAGCATTGAAAAATAGTTTCATGTAGCACAATGCATTTCTTATATCCTTCTCAAGATAAAAGTAGCTCTCAGGAAGTTGGAACTGGACAAAGTATTTAAGTAGCCTTGCACCTTTTCTCTTTTCATTAGAGTTAACAATATGATGAATGGCAGACCACAATTATGTTTGTGATTTGATATGACAATATAACATACAACTCATCAAAAATAAAATGGAATGATACCGGGCATGGTGGCGCACACCTTTAATCCCAGCACTCAGGAGGCAGAGGTAGGAGGATTGCCTTTAGGTTGGGGCCACCCTGAGACTCCATAGTGAATTCCAGGTCAGCCTGGGCTAGAGTGAGACCCTACCTCAAAAAACCAAAAAAATAAAAAAATAAAAAATAAAATGGAATGAAAGAAGGTCATCCATTGGATTCACATTCAGGGAAGGTAACCATATATATTAGTAAGGATTGATTGTTTGCTGAGTTGATAGGAACTATGGTCATACCATTTTCTTTGAGAAATGAACAGACAACTGTCTAATAGTCTCTGACACACTAGAGCTATTGTAGGAACATCATGTCCCTCTTTGATTCCATGCACTCTGGATAAGGAAAATTAATGTGGAAAAATACAACACTTTCAATTTAACTTGCAAATGAAATAATTCTAGTTTTATGTGTCCCCATTACTTTACGTTAAATGGAGGTAGCCAGGGTCTCTTCCTAGGGCTCCACAGGAATAGGAAAACTCACAGCAGCATCTGGCCTCTAGGTTGACTTAACCTGACCCAGACAATCACCCCTGGGATCTCAGGAAGGCATATTTCCAGGGGTTAGAAGAAAACTATGCTTCTGAGGAATTTATGGTATTTTGTAAGAATGGGAAAAACCCTAAGGCATTTGAAAGACGGAACACTTTAGAACTGAGTTCTTTTTAGAGAAGTTGTCTTTCTGCTCATATCGACTGTGTATAAGAAGTGAACCTTTTCCCATCCCTTCCCTGTAGCAGAAAGACAGTAGATAGGGCACATGTGTCATTACAAGATGAAGTTCACGTGTAGCTAGTGAAATTAAGTATTTAAACCTTCCAACTTGATCAGGAGTCATGTGGCCATTTTAGGGGTTTTGAATGCTGGCTTCCTTAAATAAATCTGAGGCCTGAACCACAACCATGAGCTTTGATATCATCCCAGGACAGAAAAGTAAAATCATTACTTCTTCCAAAAGATTTTAAAGACAACCAAAAATAGTCAACTATCATGATAAAAATAATGAGACAAATTAAATAAACAGATAATAAGGTATGGGCACATAGAAGGTGTCCATAAAATTGTAATGTTCACCTGAGGTCTAACATTAATACATACTTTCCACAATTAAAGATTATAACATCTTCCCTTACAATCTGCAGAGAGTTTTACATATGAAAAATATGGCAGATGAAACAGAATTCAGATTATGAGCCTATAAATTTTGTACCCCTCCCCAAGTACATGTTGTTTCCCTCCCAAGATATGTCTCAGAGGTTTGCAATTACGACAATGCGACTATTTTAAAAGAATGTTCATTTCAGTTCCCAACAAAAATAATTCCAAGGAGATGCTGCCATTCAAAACATTTGCAAATTGACTCCACACTCCATTACCTCAACTGCAGGCACAAATATAAAGACAACATGATTTTTTGTTCATTCAAAATATGCTTTTGACTGAAATAACAAAAAAATCTTGCCCTCTTTTGGGAAAAAAATCTTGATGAAGGGTAAAAGTGGACTAACTACCTCTACTGCTAAAGTGAATTTCATGGTCTTGTTACTGACAATGCCATATATGATTTTTCCCCCCATGGAGCCCACTTTAGTGCTTCTGACCACTTGATGGTTGCTTCGGTTTGCAGGCTGTCTAATATCTATGCCCATGGCCAACCACCGTAGCTAAAATGTGCAGAGGAAATAGAAATGTGGTTTATTGGATGCTAAACTAAACTGAAAGTCAGCAGGACCTCGGTTCTATTTCTGGCTTCTCTTAGGACATATCATACCTTCCTTGACCTTGAGCAAGTCATTTACTATCCAGATGGTGCAATTATACCTCATTATAGTACAACTCCAATACCACATTTTTCCATAGCATAATTTATAATGGAGAGGATAAATGTAAAAGGCACTAGTAGAATTGCTCCTTCAAAATATTTTAAGCCTCGTTGTCTAGTGAGGCAGCTTGAAAGTACAGCTAAAATCATGCTCAAAAAATGCGTGGCTCTTCATGTCTTCTGCCTAGTTCTGAGGACTCAAGGTAAAAATTCACAGTTACTGTCCTCTCCTTTCTTCTGTTTTTTTTTTTTTTTTCCTCCTTTGGTTTTTATTGGGAAAGGAGTAGAAGTTGCTAAGTGTCACTTGCAGTTAGGGCATCCAGGTCTACTGGTAAAATGCAGAGGACTGATAAGGATGGTTTTATAGATAAGAGGAAAGGGAGAGAATTGTCCATCATCTGTGTCTTTAATTATTATTGACATTTCTCAAGGGAAATCACTATGTCTGGGATTTCTAAGCAACTGGGCTAGAAACCAAGGTGCTTTTTTGGAGCCTCCTTTTTTTCCCCCCAGTCTGGGAATGTCACTCTCCAAAACCAAGTTCCAGGAATACAATTTTAGTTGTAGAATGATATAGGATCATGGTAAAACATAATTTCTTTTATGCATGATTTCTCTAACAGGAAAAAAAAACTGACTAGGCATATAATTTATATATTGAAAGATCATTTTGCCATGTAACAATTATAGTTGACCTACTTTATGACATCAACTTAATTCAGCATAATAATAAAGTAGAACCCAAAAATGTAGAGCTGGAAAGATCATTAGAAATAAGCAAATCATTTTATAGGCAAGTGAGCTGAGGCACAGAAAAAGTGCTCTCCAATATCAATGCTTTGAATAGAAATCAAATCTTTTGCATCTCATGACAGTAGTAAACATTTCATTGTTAGCCTGGACCTCATTTAACCTGACAAGTTCCTAGAGAAAGTATCACTGAATTTTCTTTCTTTTTATGAGGCACAAGTGCTAAATATGAAACCAGTTACTGAGAACCTAGCTGGCTTTAGATGTATGTTCCTTACTTTTCATTTGGGATGCATTTTTTTTTACTGGTATGATACAACTTATTAATTATTATAATTATTGTTATTAGCCCAAATAGAATTAAAAGGGGAGAAAATGTTGAAGCTGAAAAATGTTTTCCAAAAAAAAGCCACAGGATGTTCGACAAAAATATTTTTTAACATTTTATTTATTTATTTGAGAGAGGGAGGGTGGGAAAGGGAGAGAATGGGTGCACCAGTGTCTCCCAGACACTGCAAATGAACTCCACATGCTTGAGTCCCCTTGTGCATCTGGCTTACATGGGTCCTGTAGAATCAAACTGTGATCTTTGGCTTTGCAAGAAAACACCTTAATCACTAAGCCATCTCTCTCCAGCCCCAACAAAAATATTTTTTTTAAAAAGACAATTACTGATAGTTTTTCATGCCTGAAAATAACAGGCCAAAGGAATCTCTTCCAAAGCTATATTCTACATTCTGTAGCCATACCAGGTCATCTGATGGCACATATTGTACCTTCTGGCAAATTATAAAGTGAAACTTGCTGCAAGCAGATAAACTATGAAAATAAGTCCACAGTTAGTGGATGAATGACAAAAGGGGGAACCTCTCTGCCTCCTGCTTTTGTACCAGGAGCCTCTGTTCTGGGTGCAGTTACCTCAGATTTAAGCAGACACCCAGAGTATTACTGTCTTTATCCCACACACTGTCACTTCTGTCTGCATAGTATTTAATAGTAATAAGTCAACTTGCAGCTGTGGAAAACACATGTCTTGAATTTCCTTGGCTTCACTTCAACATCAACAAAGACAGCAGCCCCAAATCTCTGTAATATGCATTGTTACATCACCAAACACATTGACCTGTTCCTGCAGATTTCGACTGCCCTGTCCACCACTTCTATCGAGCCAAATCCTAACAGTGCTTGAAAGCTTCCTCTTCCAAGCCGTGTTGGCTGACACATTCCTATCTTCATTAATATTTCTTCCTTATGTCCCCATAGACTCATTGTCTGATGAGAATTTGGCATTGATACGGCACTGAATGGCATTTGGCCAGAGGACCCAATAACACTTAAATTGCCAGGATGCACTGAGTCCAACATCTGTATTGCTCTGTATTGCAGGGTAGGGTGGATTGACAAGGTATAACACAATTGCACAGCTGTCCAATGCACCTAAAATGGACAGATGTGGTTTGGCCAGCCCTCCCTAAATCAAGGGATTTATCCTTCCAACTGCATCTGTGGCCTGAGAGGTAGAGGTTTGCCTTCTGAAAATTCTATTATTTTGAGTAGGAGAGGAAGTAGCCTGTTTAAAAATGTTAGAAAAGAAGCTGGAGGTATAGCTCAGTGCTATACTCACTGACTGGCTGAGCATGGAGACCACTGGATATTCAGCACCCTTAAACAAATACATAAATTAAAAAATAAAGGTGAGAAAAGAAATCCAGAAAGCTACTAGGCTCACTGTCAATGAAGTCATTTGCTTTCAGTATTTAGCCAATCTCCTGAAATAGTTGCCACCAGATATCCACTTTCCTGAAAATGGCACACCGTTGAGTAAACACACACACAAGCAATTTCTAGTCTGCATTTTCAGCTTCAAACAGACAAGACTGTTGAGTAGGGAGTAGGAGGAATACTTGTGAGTGATGCACCTGCTGTTGATGCACCATGGAGTATGTATGCAGAAGAGCACTCATCCTTTTCTATCGCCTGTGTAGTTGTCATGTTAATGACTGCTAAGACTTGAGGCACTGAAGTAAAGCTTGCCTGTCTTGCCCATGGGGGAATAAAACCTAGACAATGAAGAAAAACACAGAGACACAAGAGGCTATCTTACTTCCCTTTCTTTTTTTTAAAGTATTTTTATTTATTTATTTGAGAGCGACAGACACAGAGAGAAAGACAGATAGAGGGAGAGAGAGAGAATGGGCGCGCCAGGGCTTCCAGCCTCTGCAAACGAACTCCAGACGCGTGCGCCCCCTTGTGCATCTGGCTAACGTGGGACCTGGGGAACCGAGCCTCGAACCGGGGTCCTTAGGCTTCACAGGCAAGCGCTTAACCGCTAAGCCATCTCTCCAGCCCTCTTACTTCCCTTTCTATCGCAAAGCCCAATCCTAAATCATAGCACTCTGGTTGAGAAAAGTTCAAACATGTCAATGTTAAATAGCTGCTGGTGGTGGTTGGTGGTGGTGGCGGTGTGTGTAATGAACTACAAGCGGTGAACAGCACTAACAAAAGAGAGACTCCATTTCAGCATGCATTTAGAGACATAGAGAGAGCCTGCTCAGTCTGGCTCCCTCAGTCCCTAGCACAGTGCAGAGCCCCAGTTACCATCATTATTTTGGAGCCATGCACTTATATTCAATGTCGAATACACACACACACACACACACACACACACACACACCCGTATTGTTTCCTAGATGTTTGTCTTGAATCCCCAGAAATGTTGAAGGCTCTCTGAGAGTGAGGCCCCAATATCCAGAAGGGTTTCACTGAGTAAGTGCTCATAACATGCTCATAACATCTGTGTGATTCAACGTAAAATTAAATCCCTATTTTTGAAGCTCACTAAAATCTGGTGTTGTTGGATAATGATGTGGCGTATGATGTACAAAGGAGATGGAGAAAGAATCAACAACTGGTAATACAAGTGTAGTTCCACTGGATTAAAAAAAGGCAAGCCTTCTAATGATAGACTAGGCTCTGTGGGTTAATGACATTTCTTTAAGACACACAAGGTTTTTTTTTTTTTTTTTTCTGCCTGGAAGCCACACACTTTCGGGAATTGAGACGAACATCAATAGAACAAAAGCTGCAGCTCAGCTGCTTGGAGGAAATCAATTCAAACAACTCATAATGTGCTGGCTCACACATCATGAAACATCAAGCTAAGTGGCGGCACCTGGCTTCAGAAGCGAGCTCTGTAGGGCAGCTACTAATTTACATATGCTGCAAAGGAAAGTCTCCCCTCCTCACTCTTCATGGAGAGCCTGCAAGCCAAGATGAGAATATGACAGGGATGAGAGCTTTGTGTCAGGTTTTTTCAAGCAACTTTCTCAAATAAATCAAACAATGAGCTGTGGTAAAGAAATGCTTTGGGATATATAAGCTATGACATTCAGTATAGAAGGGAGGCGCACAGTGTGTCGGAAGTATGGACCATAATTTCATGAGGTTTTCCAGGAAGATGTTTCATAACCTAGTAAGTGGGATTAGGGATTAGAAAGTACAAGCATCCTTATTCCTCAGACTCACCATATTCGAAGCCAGGCTTGGTGGTGCACGCCTTTAATCCCAGCATTTGGGAGGCTGAGAAAGGAAGATGCCACAAGATTGAGGTCTGTCTGGGGCTATAGAGTGAGTTCCAAGCCAGCTGGGCTATGGTAAAACCCTACCAGAATGAGACAACAAAGGAAAGCCGGCTGGAGAGACAGCCCAGCAGTTAAAGGTGCTTGCTTGCAAATTCTGCTGGCTCCTAGTTGCATTCCATAGTATCTACATAAAGCCAGGTGCACAAAGCGGTGCATGTTTCTGCAGTTCATTTGCAATGCCAAGAGGATCTGGTGCACCAATTCTTCCTCTCTCTCTCCCAAATAAATAAAATATTTTTTTTAAATCAAAAAAGACCACAGTCAGCTACTTCTCTTTTAGAGAGATCAACAGATGTGGAGTTCGCAAAAGGAAAAAAGGTGGATGGGGAAGATGACAGGGCTGATTGAGAATGATGGTCCACAGCAATTCTCTGACAGGGTTAAAACAAGATGTCTTACACTTTGAAGGAAGGCTTACTGGATGGCTACTTTAGTCTGCCTAAGATAAGGGATATAGAAGAAATGTAACCATTTCTCTCAAAGTATATGTAATCCAATGAACACAACACTAATAGTGCCCACCAAGTATTTACTGTGTGCCAAGTAGAGCTTTAGTGACCACTGAATACTTACTGTGTGCCAATTAGAGCTTTATGGCCTGTAACAGGGTATCTCACAACATAACTATTGCACTATCCCAATGAAGTGAGTACACTATGATTCCCTCCATTATAAGGATGAGGAGAATGAGATCAAAAAAGGTTCAAAATAGATTCAAAAATTGTTCAAAATCACTTGTCTGGTAAATTATAGAGCCACAATGGGAACCATAGCCTTACTGCAGAGTCTCTAAAGTATATCATTAAAATACAAGCCAGCTGCAAATGAGGAGACACATGGTGTGTACCCCAGAGTGGATATGAGAATAAATGAGGTAACATATGAAAACAACAAGGAGACTATCTGGCATGGAGCCAGTATCAAAAATAGTTAGCAATCATCTTTAAGGTCAATGGTGGGTTACTACATCCTAAAGTCTGAATCCTCTTTACTACACTCTTGACAGGTAGTTCCCAGCTTTTGATTATGCATCTCCCCCGGGGCAGGAAGCTCAGCGCTTAAGCAAGCTGTTTAGAGGAATTTCCTTTGATCAGCTGAAAGAACCCTCCCTAGAACTTTGCTGACTGGCTCTAGTGCTGCCATTGAGAAGAAGCTGACACCTCTTCCACTTGACAAGACCGATTAAATATGACAGTCAATAGGGACTCGCTGGAGGCTTTTGAGTTGGCAAACAACATAAGGAAAGGGAAGTGGAAAGAAGAAGCTGCATTTGATGAAAGTAAGTAGAGCTGAATTTGAAAGCAGTGCGAATACAGACTGGGAGGCCTGTGAGAAGGACTGGGTAGGGATCATATGGACAGAACAAGAGCAATGGCAAGGAGGATGCAGAAGAAGCCTAGCTAACAGAAAGCTTTCCATGGGGAAAATTGGCTCGGTTGGGCACTGGCCAAAATGGAGGGGGGGAAGTGAGTAAATAAAATAAATCTCATTGAGAGCGCTAAGTTTTGGAAAGTAGCTGTTGAGAGTAGCTAAGGGTTTTGTCATGGTGGTAGTGGTGGTGGTTTGTTTTCTTTGGCTTCCTGGGAGGGGCAGGCTTTTGAAGAATGGTATTGGTATTTTGTTATTGTTGTTGTTCTTTTGTCAACACAACTCTAAAAGATACAAGCTCATCATCCAGAAGAGGAGCATACTTGGACAAGTTGTCAATGTAAGACTTTTATATGGTGAAATGATAAGCTGAACGGGGCTTTTCTCCCAGGTCAGGCTGGCTTTCTGTGACACTTTGAAGGATTTGAGATTAGGGAGCCTCTGGCTATGCTCCTATTCTGTGCCATCCCTTTCTGTTCCTTGAGTGGTGCCTACTTCTCTGCTTCTTACATGTTTAATATTTTTTAATTAATTATTTATTTATTTGAGAGCGACAGACACAGAGAGAAAGACAGATAGAGGGAGAGAGAGAATGGGAGCGCCAGGGCTTCCAGCCTCTGCAAATGGACTCCAGACACGTGCGCCCCCTTGTGCATCTGGCTAACATGGGACCTGGGGAACTGAGCCTCGAACCAGGGTCCTTACGCTTCACAGGCAAGCACTTAACCGCTAAGCCATCTCTCCAGCCCATGTCTAATATTTTTATTTCCCTCTGCTTGCTTACTTTTTAATTTTTATGGCTATAACAAAATACCACAGGCTGGACACTTCAAGAAAAAAAACACATGTTGGGGAGATGGCTCAGTAGCTAAATGCTCTTGCTTGCAAAGCCAGTGGCCCAGGTTTGATTCCCCAGGACCCATATGAAGCCAGATGCAATGACATGGCAAAGTAGCACATGTGTCTAGAGTTCATTTGCAGGGTCATGTGGCCCTGGTATGCCCATGGCTTAGCAGTTAAGGCATTTGCCTGCAAAGCCAAAGGACCCAGATCTGTTTCTCCAGGACCCACATAAGCCAGATGCACAAGGGGGGGCGGGTGCATGCATCTGGAGTTCATTTGCAGTAGCTAGTGGACCTGATGCACTCGTTCTCTCTCCCTCTCTCACTTTCTCTGTCTATCTGACTCTTTCTCACTCTCTCATAAGTAAATAAATAAATACAATTTTAAAAACTCTTTTTAAAAAATCCAAATTGGGCTGGAAAGATGGCTTAGTGATTAAGGCACTTTGGTGTCAAAGACAACGGCCCCTGTCCAATATCCCACGGCCCACATAAGTCAGATGGACAAGGTGATGTATGTGTCTGGAGTTCATTTGCAGTGACTAGAGGCCCTGATGTGCTCATGTTCTCTCTCTCTTTCTCTCTCTCTCTCTTTTTTCTCTCTCTTTATAAATTAAAAAAATAATTTAAAACCCAGAAAAGGCCTGGTGCCACACGCTTTTAATCTCAGCACTTGGGAAGCAGAGGTAGGAGGATCACCATTCAAAGCCACCATGAGAATACAGAGTGAATTCCAAGTCAGCCTGGGCTAGAGTGAGACCCTACCTTGAAAAACAAAAACAAAACAAAACAAAACAAAACAAAAACCCTAGGAACTTATTTGCCAGTTACAAGGCTGAGAAGTCCAAGATCAAGAAGTTGGCATGTCTGGTATCTGGCATGAGTCTAGTCTCCATTTCCAAGATCGTGGCCTGTTGCTTCCCTGAGGGGAAGGGATAGGAATTGTACAAGGCAGAGGGAACGGACAAGATAGAAAGTGGACCAGATTCCCTCTATTAAGCCCTGTTGTAAGGCTGTTAGTCTGTTCATGAGTCTGGAGCCATGTGACTTAAACATCTCCCAAAAGACCCCACATCCCAACACTGTTATGTTGGAGGTTAAATTTTCAGCACATGGATTTGGGGTGATACGTGTAGATCACAGTACCTTCCTCTTAATAATATGATGAAGGCAAAGGTAGAGGTGTGGTTCTATGGTAGAGTGTTTCCCTACCATGTGCAAAGCCTCAGGTTCCAGCCCCAATGGGTCAAAGCAGTCATGCACTGTACCCCTTTCCTGAATTAGTCATTACATATCAAAAATTTTATGTGTCCAACCTACCTAGATGGACCACTGCTCCTGGATACTGGCTCAACACTACACACCGCTTCCCAGATGCTCCATTCACATTCAAATGGAAAAAGCAAAGGGCAGCTTAGTGTATTGTACAGGGGGAAAGGATGAGCTAGTGTGGTTAATGGATAATCTAGAAATAATAGTCTTTAATAATCATTGTATACAGCTTGTCATAGATATTCAAACACATGCCTACTAGTTCAACCATTCATTTGCCTTGTTCAGAACTCAGTTGGATTTACTGCCGGAACTGGGTAAGAGTAGCTGCACTAAATTGATTTCTAGTGGGGAAAGCCAACAGTTATGCCTGTTGAATATAGTTCATATGCAAAGAACCAGCAGATGTGATGGTACATAAATTGAGAAGCAGAGACCAGAGGATTTTAAGTTCCAGGCTATCCTGGGCTACATAGTGAGACCCTGTCTCAAAAAAAAAAACAAAAAGAAAAAAGAAAAAAAAACTGCCAGGCATGGTGGCATAAGCTTTGAATCCCAGCACTTGGGAGGCTGAGGTAGGAGGATCACTGTGAGCTTGAGGCCAGGCTGAAACTAATTCCGGGTTAGCATGGGCTAGAGCAAGACCTTATGTCAAAAAAACAAAAAAACAAACCAACCAACAAACAACCCAACATGCCAGGAAGATGTCTTGCAAGCATGAGGACCTGATTCTGATCCCCAAACCTAAATCAAAATGCCAGCTGTGGTAGCATATACTTGTAATCTCAGTACAACGTAGTGTACTGAGTAGTGAGGAGAAACAGGCATATCCCTGGAGCTCCCTTGACAGCTGGGCTAGCCTCCTTGGCGAGTTCCAGGCCAGCAATAGATCCCTTTTCTACAAGAAATAGATAGTGCTTGAGGAATAACACCCAAAGTTGTCGTCTGGCTTCAACATGCACAGACACACACATGCACTCCTATGCACATGTGCACCCATGAAGTACACCCATAATAACATGCATACATAAAAACCAATATATATGATCAAGGTAAATATGAAATGGTCTAGAAGGTAGAAGAGCTAAAAATAGTGGTACCTTCCAGGGAGGAAAATAAGATTGGGATGCAGCGATGATAGTAAAAGGAGATTCACAGTGCAGTATACATAATTCAGGATGTGAAGTTTCACAGTGAAAATGTACTCTTACATTATTCATGTAATATGCCAAACAATACAATGTATTTCATTTTTAAAAGAGAGTCATCTCTCTCTCTCTCTCTCTTTCAAATAAAGAAAATACTTAAAAATGCTTTAAAGGGCTGGAAAGGTTGCTTAGTGGTTAAGGTACTTGCCTGCAAGGCCAAAGGACCCAGATTCTATTCTCCAGATGCATGAGGTGGTACATGCATCTGGGATTTGTTTGTAGTGGCTAGAGGCCCTGGTGTGCCTATTCTTTCCCTCTCTCTTTCCCTCTCAAATAAATAAATAAATATTTAAAAATGAAAGAGTTAACTGACAAGCTGAAAATGTTACAGTAGTGTTTTGGTATGCTTTAGCATGATTTGGTATTTTTTTTTCTTTTTGTTTGGTTTGGCTTGGTGGTGAGGATAGAACTCAGGGACTGGGGTATGCTAGGCAAGTGCTTTCTCATTGAGCCACTCCCGCTGCTAGTGTTTTTTTGAGTGATGGAAAACTTCCCCTCTCCTTTCCCAAGATCACTAGCCTCTACAGGCTTACAACTGTCTAGGAATCATAATCAAGAAAAGGGGTGCTGGGAACTGGGGCTGTAGCTCAACTGTTTGAATGCTTGTCTAGTATACTTGAAGTCTGGGTTTAAGCCCCAGCACTATAGAAACTGTGTCTGGTGGGGCCTGCATATAATACCAGCAATAGGGAGGTAGAGACATAAGGATTAGAAATTCAAAGTCATCCTTGACTATATTTCAAGTTCAAAGCCAGCCTGAGCTACATGAGACTTTATATCGACAGAAAAGAAAAAGAGGAAATAAAGAGAAAAAAGAACAAAATAAAAAGCATACATGGGCTTGAAAGATTGCTTAGTAGTTAAAAGATGCTTTCCTGCAATGCCTAAGGACCAAGGTTCAATTCCCCAGCACCCACATAAACCAGGTGCACAAGGTGCACATATGTCTGGAATTTGCTTACAGTGGTTGGAGGCCCTGTCATACCTTATCTCTATCTGACTCTCACTCTCTCTCTGTCATTCTCTCTCAAAATAAGTAAATAAATAAATAATTTTTAAGCATACATAAAAAGAATGCGAAGGAATAAAGTGTATCCGGGAGGCTTGCAAGTGGGCTCCATCATTTCAAAGATTAGTCAAGCGGTGCGCCAGGCTGTAAAACCAAAGTCCACTCACTATTCCACCAGCAAACAAGAGGAAACCGTAGCTGCTTTGAGTCCATCACAGAGGTGGAGACTTCTCTATTGCAGTAGTGGACAGTGCCCTGTCTCCACGGATCTGGCACATTTCAGAAGCTGCTGGCTGACGTGTTGATGCTTGCTGAAGCACCATGTGGGAAGAAGAATGAATGTGGGCAAGCTTGGCTTGCCACTCCGAGGGAAATGATCTCATTTCTCCTGCTGGGCAACCCCCAGTTGATGGTAAAAAGGATAAGGCAGGGTAGCATTTAAATTCCATCATTGTGTTTTGTTTTTTCATCAACCGCAAGCTTACAGATTTGCAGATTTGATTGTCTCTTGAGCTCATCATAGATATTGCCAGAAAAGGGGAAAGATTCCAAAATATTCTTTCGGCTAACATCTCATTTTCTTGCTTCTCTTTACCTTTTTATATTAATCAAATAAGCAAGGGCAGCCTTTGGCACTTGTGATGGTATTATGTATTGGCTGGTTTCAAGTCATGAATATGGGAGCCTTTAATCCATTATCTCTCTCCCAGTGCAATTTGTCTCTGAGATTCCTTTCCTGTCTTGCCAGAGGGTAGTAGAGCTATAATTCATGATCCTGTGATTTTGAACTTGGCCTCTGGCACACTGAGTAAGTTCTTTGTTCTTTTCGGACAGAACTGTCACTCATCACTAAATAGCCCTTCACAGACCCCCACCCCTGACTCATAGGATCATAGATTTTCAGGGAGGAAAGGAATCCCAAAGGTCATCTAATCCAGCCCCGTACTAGTCTACTCTAGGCGGTGGCCAGGCATGGTAGATTACTTCATGTCACACAAATAAGTAAAATTGAGTGTTACAAAAAAATGATGATTTGTGAGGGTTCAAGATGAAACACTTCCAAAGGACTCTAAAAAGAAATGTGTGCTAAGTTATGATGAAGACAAAAGTTTTTAATAACATCTTGATGCTGAATTATGGAATTAGGGGCCCAAATTTTATGCTGACAACCTCCTACCTGCATGATAGCAGTGATTCAAATGACAATGGTAAGAAGCAGTAACAGTTAAGATTATCTGATCACTTTTTATGTGTCTGGTGCAACACAAAGTTATCCATGGGAATTATCTCGTTGCCAAGGCTTCCTTTTGGGGCTGATGTTATCCTCCATTTTACAGATGAGGAAACCAGGGTTTTAGGGGCTTTAGAATGTTGGCCTTAGGTCATGATACCTAGTCAGTGGCAGAAACTGGAACCCAGCCCTGTGTAACTCTTTACCACTGGGTCACTTTATCCTGTTGGCCTCAAATGAAGACAGCCACCTTAGAAAATGGATCCCCCAGCTGTGTGGCTATGTTTCATAATGTTCCTCTGATACCCTCATGAAAGCCTTCTCAATGTAAGCCTGCATTTGAGCAGAGGCAGAAATGTTTGTTAATTCTACTGTTTCACCAAAAAGGTGTTTTCATTTCCATCAACAGCAACAGTAATGCTTCTCTGAGCTTTGAAATGTCTTGGTCATTTTATTGGTGGTGCATATGGAACAGGTGGTGAGCTTAAAGGGAAAAAGAGTCTATGATACTGGACAGGAGTTCAAGAGCTATTATAATCCCATTCTGGCTGGGAATGGTGGCACATGGAAGGTGAAGGCATGAGGATCAGGAGCACAAAACCAGCCATATGAGACCCTGTCTCAAAATAAAGCAACTTCAATGCAATTTTTTTTTTGGACTGGCTACTCAAAATCCCCTAATCCATAAAATAGAGTAAAGTTTTTGTCTAAGAACATTTTTTTTCCTCAAAGGAAAGTTTCCTTCTCCCTTCTTTTGAATATAGCATCTTTATAAGCTGGGCTGTAAGGTGGTAAAATAGAAAATAAAAGGTAAGAATGCCACAAAAAAAAGAAATAAGCAGTATTATTTGTAAGCGACAAATGACCTACCCTTTCGGTTCACATTTATACTTAACTAAGTGCTCTCTCCTTTTTCATAGCATTTGATTGGCACAATAATCCTGCAAGGTAGGCCAGACAATTTCCTGACTTAGCGAGAAAGAAAGTTGAGACACAGAATTTATGAGAACTTCTGTGGTGAAATGATGGAAAAAGCAGGACTAAGACCTAGGAATCTTTTCTCATTTTTTCTTCCTCAGGTGGTACGAGGTCTGATATGTGCTACACAAGAGCTCTACCATTGAGCTATATTCCTAAATCTAGTTTTACTTTGCTTGCTTACTTGCTTTATTCTTTCTTTCTTTTTTATTTTTTTGTTTATTTTTATTTATTTATTTATTTGACAGTGACAAAGAGAGAAAGAGGCAGATAGAGAGAGAAAATGGGTGCGCCAGGGCCTCCAGCCACTGCAAACAAACTCCAGATACTGGCACCCTCTTGTGCATCTGGCTAACGTGGGTCCTGAGGAATCGAGCCTTGAGCTGGGGTTCTTAGGCTTCACAGGCAAGCGCTTAACCACTAAGCCTTCTCTCCAGTCCCCCCTTTTTTTTTGATGTAGGGTCTTGCTCTAGTTCAGGCAGAATTTACTATGTAGTCTCAGGATGGCCTCGAATTCAAGGTGATCCTTCTACCTCTGCCTCCCAAGTACTGGGATTAAAGGCGTGCGCCACCATGCCCGGCTCTATTTTTACTTTCTTTACAATTTGTGTATCAAGGTACGGTCTCACTTTAGCCCAGACTGACCTGCAATTCACTACGTAGTCTTAAGGTTGCCTTGTACTCTCGACAATTCTCATACCTCTGCCTCCTGAGTGCTGGGATTAAAGGCATATGCCACCATGCCCACCTTTACTTTTGACTCTTGAGATAGAGTTGCAAGAAGTTCCTTATGGAAGCCATGAAATTTGTGATCCTCTTGTCTCAGCCTCTAAAGTAGCTGGGATGACAAGCTGACACCATCAGGCCCAGGTGGACCTAAGAATCTTTCATTATTGATAGTTACAAAGGCTGAAAAGCAGGCTCACAGTTTTGCAATAACCATAAACTATCTGTAACTTGTTCATCATTTCCCCTTGGTCTTAAATACCTTGGTATTGATAATGTACTTATTCTTTGACACTCAAGGAAAATTAGTATATATAAGGACATGTAGATTAAGATTTGTTGTAATTCCTGAACCTTACACTTAATTTGATATTTTTATGTTGAGGATTCTGAATAGAAGATTTTCTATTTTTGTTTTTACTTGATTTTATTTTTACTATTTAAATTACCTTTTAAATCTAGCATATAAAGTAATTGATTTCATTGTGCCTTTTTTAGAATATCTTTTTTTATGTTTCTTTATTTGAGAGAGAGGAGGTGGGGGGGGAGGGAGAAAGAGAGAGAAAGAGTAGCCAGGGCCTCCAGCCACTGCAAAGGAACTCCAGATGCATGCGCCCCCTTGTGCATCTGGCTTACGTGGGTCCTGAAGAGTAGAACTAGGATCTTTGGCTTTGCAGGAAAACGCCTTAACTGCTAAACCATCTCTCCAGCCCCACTGTGACTTTATTTTTTATGACACTGTCTGAATTGTTTTGAAAAATTAAATTCCCCACTAAATGTGAACACAAGAATAATATTAAACAAACTTTGAAATGTGACTGACTCAGTGGGTAATGTGCATGGTAACGTGCAAGCATGAGAACCTGAGCTCAAGCCCCTAGCACCTACATGAAGTCTGGCTAGAGCACTGTGTGTCTGGAATCCCAGCACTGGGGAAGCAGACATAGGAGAATTTATTATGATTAACAGTGCCATATCATTTCTTTTTTTAATTTTAATAATGTTATACATCCATATAATGTGTTTTATGCATGTTCCTGCAAATTGCCCTCTCTTACCTTCTCTTCCTCCCACAATACCCCTTCTTCCCAACAACTTCCCTTTCTACTTGCCAATGGTTTACACCACTGAAGGACATGATGTCCAATCCCCAGCAACTCTTAACTGCCAATAGCTTCCCTGGGAGGTTATGTCACTATTTCTGATTTTCTTTTTTTAATGTAATTGTGGTTGCCTGGGTGTCTTGTGTTTCTTCCTAATAGAATGTGAAGAAACTCACACAAAATGGATTTCTTTATGCCTGATTTAATAAGATTTGTACAAAATGATGACTACATTTCAATTTGCTTACTTGTCTCACTACTTGGCAGAATTGCTTGACACTTAGAATACCAGAAAGACATGGCAAAGTAAGTTAGCCAAACTGGACCCCAGGATTGCTTGGTCTGCTTTATAACAACTGGCAAATTAACCTTCACACCATATGATCACACTGCAGAATTCAAGGAGCAACTGTGTGGCCCCCACACAGCTGTCTGGTCTGCTAGTTCGTGTTCCTAAAATAAAAATTTAACAATGTAACTACACACACACACATGCACACACACCCACATTGTCTTTTTCCTTTCAACAATCCAGCTACTCAGGCCATCTTGAAACTCATTTTTGTAAACAGTGTGCTGCTGACCGAGAAGTGTCTGGAGACGGGACTATGGAGAAAGCTCGTATTGTTTATTGAATATCAGAGGACGCTTCCTTCAGGCGACCTAAGGCATGTGTGAGTGCTATCCTAAGAGCCACATTTCACAGGGGTGAAGTCATCGCAAACGCCGCCTCAGAAGCGTGTATTAATGCCAAAGCTTATCCTCAACAGCATTTCCAGATCTGCTTTTTAAAAAATCCAGAGACTCGTTTTAAACATATAAATCAAGGATGAACGAGGCAAAGGTTCAGCAGTTCACTTCCATGTGTTGCTCCTCTTCTTGGCACTGAACTTCTTAGTCAAGTTACCTTGGAGAGCTAAAAGAGGGGAAAACAGAGATGGAAGAGAGAGAGGGAGAAAGCGAGAGGACCAGGAATTCAATAATTCAATGTGCAAAGGTGCAACTAATGTCAATAAACCTAAGCAAGGGAAAACAGCAAGGAAGGGAAGGTGCATCCTTAAAACTGCAGAGAGGACAAGAAGAGTTTCTGAAAATTGGGTTGCAGAAATTAATAAATTAATAGCATTGTCTCCATTTTACTGTTGAAAAGCCTTTGACCTGCAATTTGAATTTCATAAAGTCTAAACGAAGAGTCACATTTAATTCCCTGGGAAATTTCAATTTTAGCTTGGCTTTCACAATAATAAAAAGCAGCCTGCACAATCAGAAAGTGGCGTATGCAAAACAATTAGTGAAGATGAAAGCTTTTCCTAGATAAGCAAAGGAGACTTACAAAGAGAGGAAAGCAAATTACTTAAAAATAATATTCATCCTGAAATTTCAGGTTTTGTAAAGCTAGAAAGCAGATTAAATAAAAATGAAATCACTGGCCATTGGATTTTTAGGGAAAGGAAGAGCTAATCAGGGATGCTTTTATTGGTAAGAACTGTCGCGGTGAACATGGTGCTTGATGATTGTTCAGAGAAAAAAAAAGTGGGTATCAATATGATATCTTTCTTTGCATTAGCTGTGGGCATTGTACTCTGTGTGTGCAAGAGTGCCTGCACATTAAATAAAGGTAATATACTCAAGTTGCATATTAGTGTGGGGTCTGACTCACAGAAGGCTGTTTCTTTGTGGGAGATCGAAGGAAATCTCAGAGTGGGAAATCAGTAAACACACACACAGGCCTGGTATCACTCTGCCTCAAGCTTTGGTCACCAAACTAAGTAGACCACACACTATGTCCCCTTCAGAGGCCCTTGTCTGACACTCTGGCATTTCAAGTTTATCCTGGCCAAGTCCATATTTAGTATTCTAGATTAAAATCAGAAACTCTTAAACATACGTGATTCAGCCAGCCAGTCAAGCTCTTGCAACACTGACACAATTTAAATGCATTAATTTACAAATTAAACTTGTTCCTCTTTTTAGCTAAAAAGTCTCTTATGTAGAGGCCAGTGGCTTCTATAAGGTACTTGGGTTTTAGATGTGAAATGACCAGTTATTTTACTGATGGAGATACAGTATTTTAAGAACTCCTAGGTATTTAGAGATTTATTGAAAGTACTATTACTTATTTATTTTTGCAGTGTTAGGCAAGCACTCTATTAAGTGATACCACTAGGACTTCTGAGTTACAACACTAGACCTACTGACTTATGCCATTATGAATATTGAATTATACCACGAGGGCTACTGAGTTAAACCACAAGGACTATTGAATTATACCACTAGGGCTACTGAGTTATACCACTAAGCTGAAAGCATTTATTGGTTTCTTTTCTATTTCTAGACTCAATATCCTCCTGCCTACTGCTTCATGGGTGCTGAGATTGTAGGAGTGTCCCACCATGCTTGGCTTCTCAGCATTTTCATTTTAGGTCTGCTTCAGTGATGAGGTCTTGAGAGCCTCAAACCTGGTACCAGCACAAGGGTAAAGGAGATAGACACACAGAACATTCAACTCCTATCAAGCCCCTACCTTTACTGCTTCACATTCACCTTCAGTCTGACTTAGTGCATTAAGGATGATCAGTCATGTTTCAGTTATGAGATATTACCTTTGATGCCCATCTTCCTAGTGTTTGGATTTCCCATCGATAAAGAGTGAGGATTAACATTGACCTGAAGAATAATAATAACACATAACACTTAATAGAGGTCAAGGCTGTTGCCAGACATTTGAAGAATGGAAAACATGCCAACACAATGTAGGATAAAACAAAATAAAAAATGGGCTGATGGATCAATGAATAAAGCACTTGTCATGTAAGCCTAGGAGCTGGCTTTGGATCCCCTGTATCCAAAGAAATGGTAGGCAGCCATGGCAGAACTTAGGAGGCAGAGACAGATCTTTGGCACAGCTGACTAACTAGATTGGCTGAATCTGTAAGCTCTGGGTTCAAGTGAGAGAGACTGCTTCAGTAAAATAAGGTGGGGAACAATGAATGAAGACACCCAACATCAACCCCTGGCCTCCATATACACGTATACGCACATACAGGTACATACACACACACACACATGCACACAAGTGCCACACATGATAATCACAAAACATGCAAAAAATTCAGTTACATCCCACTTATCCTTTTATGCAGCACACAGACAGGTACAGAAAAGCCTACAGTTTCTCAGAATAGCCTACAGTTTCTCTTAGTAGCACAAAGTATGTAACTTTAAGCCCTGCATGGTTAGATGATTGTACACAAAACAAAAAGAAAAAGCAGATCAAAAGGGATATGTCATGGTGTGGAAATGAATGCTGATAGTAGACAAGGAAAACTGTGTAATTACCCAATGGCCAAGCTGAGTACATTATGGCTAAAGAATGGAGAAAAGCAATGTGCAGTTAGTCCTCAAGAGCCTCAGGATGTCCCCATCCAAAACACAGTGTGATAACTGCATTCAGAATACCTCCTATTCCTCTATAGTGATCAAACGCCATTGTGCGCACTTTCCTCTATAGTCACCAAGTTTTTAAGGAGTGTATGAACTGACATATCTTCAATTCAATAAAGCCTACAAATACTTTAAGGGAATCTTTCATGGTTGTTCTGCCACACAAAAGCAGATTAGGGAATGGAGGTGTAGTTCAGTAACAGAGCATTTGCCTGGCATGCATGAAGCATTGAGTTCAACCACCCAGAATTGAAAAAAAAAAAATCTGTGTTAGTCCTTACATGTTCTCATTCTACACTGAAATTCACTCAGAGCACTAATCAAGAGGCTATGGAAATGGCTGAATATGCCTAAGCACTCACTGCACAATGCAAGAGGACCTTTGCTTCTTCCCTTGCACCCATGTGAAAAGACAGGCATAGCCATGTGTCCCTGTAACCCCACAGTTGAGGGGGATATTAAGAGGACTGCTGGTCAGTCTATGTGAAAAAGATTTAGTGAGACCCCCTGTCTCAAGGAAATAAGGTGGAAGGGAAATAGAGGAAGACACCAAATGTTTCCTACCTCTGTCTTCTGCACACTTGGGCATGTGAGGTCATATATCTGTACATACAGACATACAGTACACATACCACACAAACGTACACATGAGAAGAGCACTTATCAAAACGTCAAGTAAATAAGTACTTGTGTAGTTATTTTATTAAGTTAATATTTGACACGATTATTGATAGTCTACATTGAATCATGCACTGTTCTGGACACTGAGATAGGGTAGTGAAATTAATAGACATAGGCCCTGCTCTCTTGAAGCATCAGAAGAAACTAAATGCCACTTGTTACCTAGGTACATAGATTTAATGACAACTTCCTTTGAAAGATAGTAATCACCTAAGGCAGGAAGCTTTTCTATCTTGCTCAGTCTTGGAGAGTTCTCAGTGAGAAGGAGCTTAGAGAGCTTTTTCATCAGTTAAACACAAGTAAGCTTCTGAAGTAAGCAATAAGGCTATTATTCCCACCAATTCACAGAAAACAATGCCTCAGGCTCCTGCTCGATCAAGAGAGAAGATATAAATTGGCCACCCTGAGTTCAGAGCATTCCATAGGTCAGGACCTCAATTTAGATCATTCAGTGAGGGTTCTGACAAAGACAATGGTTCTTGGAATTTACTAGGCCTTAACATTGCAGCAATTTTAAATTCTCAAGATTAACCCTGTACTTCAGGGGACTTAACAACAATTTTACAGGCTTTTGGGGACTTGAGACTGAAAGAAGACAGCTTCAAGAGCTACATGGGAAGATCCTAGAAAGAACAAGTGTCAGCTTCTGCTGCAGACTAAATGATTATGTCATCCTTGAATCATTGTCTTCAAATAAAACCTTCTATTTGAAAGTATTTGAATGTGAAACTTGGGAGACCATTAGTCCTCATATAAGATAATCTGTTAAAAAAAATAAAATTTAATTTAAAGAAAAGAAACCCCTTCCCCTTCTAACATATAAGGACATAGCAAGAAGGCACCAGCTATTATGAAGAAACAAACTTCGATTTTAGATTTCACATCTTTCAGAATTCAGTTTATTGTCCTCTGTTACAGCAGTCCAAATGGACTAAGATGACTTCTGAGGAAAAAAAATAGAGTCTGGAGCCATCCCAAGGTATTTGAGGCTGGAATTCTGAAGTTTGTAGTGAGGCACTTTATGCTCTTGGCAATTTACTCTTTCAGTATCTAGCAGTAGGTCAAATGCACTACCTAGCACCACTCTTCATTAAGATATCAATTTAATAAAATTCTCACTGTCACTTTTGCTCATCCAAAAATTATTTCTGATATTGATTGCATGTGTGTTTAAACATGTACTAAAAATGTGTCAGGAATCAATGAAAGTTCCAGTCTATTGGCATCCTGAATAGGAGTTTTTCTAATACATATAGTACATTTAAATCAAAAAATCCTTTATTCTTTTTTCCCAATGTTGAGGGCTGAACTCGCGACCTTGTTCTAGCTAGGAAAGTATTCTTCCACAGAGCTAAATTCCCAACACCAAGGGTTATTATGATGAACAAATATGTGATCTTGGGAAGTGGAGAGATGGCTTAGCAGTTAAGGTGCTTGCCTGCAAAGCTCAAGGACCTGAGTTCAGTACCCACATACAGCCATATGTACAAGGTGGCACACATGTCTGGAGTTTATTTGCAGTGGCTAGCAGCCCTATTTTGCCCATTCTTTCTCTCTCTCTGTCTCTCAAATAAATGAATAAGTTAAATGAATATGTATTCTAATGGAAAAGTCTGTAAGGTCTTAATGTGTCTCTCTGTGTGTAGTATGTGTGGCATGTGAGCATAGACATGTGATATATACACATGTGGACAAATGTGCCTGTACTGTAAGCACACATAAAGAGGTTGGGAGAAGATGTAATGTATCCTTCTCTATCACTCTTTCATCTCATTTCCTTAAGAGAGAGTCTCTCACTGAACCAAGAGCTTTCCATTTTTTTGGTTTGACTGGCTAACCAAGGAACTCCAGCAATCCTCCTGTTTAGGTTCCCATCAGCACTGTGGTTATAAGCATGAGAGGCAATAAGCATGGGTGCTGGGGATCAAACTCATATCTTTTTATTTAAATGTTATTTGTTTACATGAGAGAGAGAGAGAGAGAGAGGAGAGAGAGAGAGAGAGAATGGACATGCTAGGGCCTATAGCCACTGCAAATGAACTCCAGATGCATGCACCACCTTATGCATTTGGCTTCATGTGGGTATTGAGAAATTGAATCCAGGTCCTTTGACTTTGCTGGTGTTGCAGTCAGATTCACATTGCTGGCAAAAATTACCTGACCAAGAATAGCTTGTGGGGAAAAAGGTTTATTTTGGCTTACAGACTTGAGAGGAAACTCCATAAATGCAGGAGAAAATGATGGCATGAGCAGAGGGTTAACATCACCTCCTGGCCCACGTCAGGTAGATAATAGCACCAGGAGAGTGTGCCAAACACTGGCAAGGGGAAACTGCCTATAATAGCCATAAGCTCGCCCCTAGAAATACACTGCCTCCAGGAGGCATTAATTCCCAAATCTCCACCAGCTGGGAACCTAGCATTCAGAACACATAAGTTTATGGGGGACACCTGAATCAAACCACCACAGCCAGCAAGTGCCTTAACCACTAAGCCATCTCTCCAGACCAAACTCAGAACTTAATGCTAGATCAGCAAGCACTCTTACCCACTGAGCCATCCCCCTCCTCAAAGTATTTTTTACTGAAAAAAAAAAGAAAACCAAAGGTTCTACCTCTCAAAGATAATCACTATGAATGTCTAACTAAGTATCATTGCCAATGCTTTTCCTACAGATTATTTCACAAGCAGGTTCGGTACACTCTTAAGCCAAGTAATTTCCTGTTGTCCGTACTCTCACCTACAGTTCCAATAAAATCTCTTCAGAGTTTTGAGAAACTGATGTCAAATGAAACAGCTGAGTACATATATCAATTGGGGAGTTATCAGGTTAAGATAGTAGCAGAAGCACTAGGAGGCAATATTATCTGTCATTTGTCAACAGCTTATACCACGTGTCAGGTGATGGTATGTGCATTGTCTAATCTCAACAAGGACTTTCTGAATATGTTATTGACCTCATTTTGCAAATGAAAAAAAAATTGAAAAGCAGAAAAAATAGGCAATGTGTTAGTTTTCTATAGCTTACAAGCATATTAACAAAAGTAGTGACTTCATTGATCAGAAGTCCATGCACAGTATGGGTCACTTAGTTCTTTGTGGATAGTCTAACAAGGTCCTAATGAAGCCATTATTTTGGAGGACTTGGAGATGAATCTCCTTCCAAGGTCATTCAGTGTATGGGAAGAATTCTATTCCATTTTCACATAGGACCGAAGCACCATTTTATTTGCTAGATGTTAGCTGAGAGCTGTCATCTTCCCAGAGATTTTGAGAATGTGCTCTTCCTCCTTCTTCAAAGTGAGCACTGACAAGTACAGCCCTTAGACTTTGGATCTTTCTCACCTACCTTTCTACATCATCTCTCCTCTCCTTTTGTTGGGTGTCTCTGCAGTCTCATTGGTTGAAGGGGATGTTAGTAGTGTTGCATCTCTCAATTGCCCTATGTTTCTCTTCTGCTTTTGAGAGTTAATGTAATTGCATTCCCTGTCTATTTTTTTTTCAAAGGTTTTGTTCTAGCTCAGGCTGACCTGGAATTCACAATAAAGTCTCACTCTGGCCTTGAACTCATGATTATCATCTCAGCTTCCTGGGTGCTGGGACAAAAGGTTTGTGCCATCACAACTTGTCATGCCTGTCTATTTTAAGGTTAGCAACATTAGTTAAATCTACAAAATATTTTCACAGATGTGCCTAAAGTAGTGTCTGATTAAATAGAGGATGGGAAGCATTTGTTGATATAAAGTGATGGTACTCAGTATTAAGGCCTTTGAGACATGACTGACAATGAGAACACAACTCCAATGATTAGGATTAGTGTCCTTATAAAAGAGATTCTAGACACAACACTAGGTGTCATTTCATAAAAGGTAAGTGGGCCCATTCATCAGACGCTGAATCTTAAGTATCTTGACGTTGAAATCCCAGCTTCCAGAACTGAGGAGTAAACTCCTGTTGTTTTAAAGATACTCAGTTCATGGTATTTCCTGGGGATAGCCTGAACAGAATTAATACAACCTAGAAAACTGAAACGAGGATCTCAGTCCTTGAATTCAGCACTTGAACCCTGAGAACCAGCCCTTAATAAGTAATGTTTAAAAAATCATAAAGGCAAAATGTCCAAATGGTGATCCTCTCTGGAGCCAGAGTAGCTGTGTTTGAATTTTAGCTCTAAGTACTTTATAGTAAAGTTCATCTGTGAGCTTAACCTATCTCTACCCCTGGAGTCCTTATCTTTATAATGAGGATACTAATAGTATTAGGTTCTCATGAAGAGCAAGTAAGATTGTGTATTCAAGGGCTGGAGAGATGGCTTAGCGGTTAAGTGCTTGCCTGTGAAGCCTAAGGATCCCGGTTCAAGGCTCGCTTCCCCAGGTCCCACGTTAGCCAGATGCACAAGGGGGCGCACGCGTCTGGAGTTCGTTTGCAGAGGCTGGAAGCCCTGGCACGCCCATTCTCTCTCTCTCCCTCTATCTGTCTTTCTCTCTGTGTCTGTCACTCTCAAATAAATAAATTAATTAATTAAAAAAAATTTTTAAAAAAGATTGTGTATTCAAAACTTTCAGAAGTGTGCTTAGAGGTTGGAGCGATGGCTTAGCAGTTATGGTGCTTGCCTGCAAAGCTAAGGACCCAACATTGATTCCCCAGTACCCATGTAAGCCAGATGTACAAGGTGGTATATGTATCTGGAGTTCATTTTCAGCTGCTGGAGGCCCTGGCATGCCCATTCTCTCTATATATCTACATCTTCCTATCTCTCTTTCTCCCTTCATAACAAATAAATAACCTATTTAAAAGTGTGTTTATATGAGCATTAACTGCTTACTACCCTTTCTTTTCCCATTGCTTAATTCCAGAGCCCTCACAGCTTGCAATCAAGTCATAGGGTGCTATTGCATCATTCTAATATGCCTTCCATTTAAAGAACTGGCATATTTCTTGGTTGCAGAGATAGCTCAGCAGTTAAAATATCTTGAGCTTGAAAAGCAATTTTTGAGTTGCATCAATGGCCAGAACTAAATTATTTCATAATAATTACTTAAAAGATTTTTTTTTCAAATTTCTAGATATTTCTGTATTTTACTCAGCTTGGTCTATTTATTTCTAGGTAGAAGTATGTTATTCAAATTCATGGACCTAGAGAATATTATGATAAGTGTAAGAAGACAGACATAGAAAGTCTAATATTTCATGAACTCACACATGGGGAGTCTGCAGGTTTAACTAAAGGCATTGTGACTACCTGATGCTGGAAATTAGAGGATTGGTTATCTGTTGATCAAAGGATATAAAATGTGTTGGACAGGAAAGATGAGTTCAAAAGTGCTATTGTGCAACATAAGTATACTTTAAAATATCATATTGTATACTTTAAAAGTACTGAGAGTATCTTTTAAGTGCTCTCACTATAAAAATAATTAAGTAAGGTGATGCATATGTTAATTAGCTGAAATTAGACATTCCATACTCTCCATATTCTTCAAATATGATATACACAGTAAATACATAGTTTTATATGTCAAATTTTAAAATAAAGAAAGCATGTGTCTCATCAGTCATTCATGCTGAGGTTTGGCAGTCACCGTGTAGAGATGCTAGGGGCTGAATATGGTAGGTGGAAGGAAATCAGGAATTGAACTGGCTTTACAGTATAATATCTTCCTTCACCATCAATTTTGCTCCTTATACCACATTAAAAATTTCAGTTTTCCATTTTTATCTTCTCCAAGTTGTTTTGTGCCCCTCTCTCTGATATGCCAGCCCCTTGTACCATTTTCCCTTCCTTCTTAGCTTTCCAGCTGTCACGGTCCAACTCCTTTTCCAGTTCTTCCCTCCTCTGCTAATCAAGGCATGTTCTTATCAGCATTCACCTTACAGTCCATGATCACGGAACTTCACACTTCATTATTCATGTTGTTCTCTGTGTGTTTTCAACCACAGCTACCCACTGAAATTACCTAAGGAGATATAAAGATATGAATACCAGGTTCCAAATCTAAGAATTCTTATTTTTTAATTTTTTATCTTTATGGGTTTTTTGCATGTGCATATGTATGTGGTACGCATGTGTCTAGATGTGTTTGTATGTGTGTTTATAGGGAGTGAATATGTGTGCACATTTATGCAGATATTGGAGGTACATTTCTGGTGTCTCCGTCAGTTACTCTCCACCTTATATTTTGTCTCTTATTAAAGCAGAAACTCACCTAATTAGACTAGATAGGCCAACCAGTGAGCCTCAGGGACCTGCCTCCCCAGAGCTGGGATCACAGGTCCATGCCCAACATATTTTCCATAGATGTTAAGGATATGGGCTCAGGCCCTCATGCTTGCAAGGCAAGCACTTTTCCTACTGATCCATTTCCTGATCCCTAATTCTAGAAATTCTTATATAATTGTTGTTGGATAAACCTTAGAGATTGAGATTTTATAAAGCTAACCAGGAGATCTATGTTAATATACTGTCAAGATTGAGTTAGTCCATTGCCAGTGTTTTCTATCAGCTGCTGGTATATGTGGAAGTTGTGATCTTTGAAAACATTATAAAATATTGATGTATTTGATTGTTTCCCATAAAGGAAGAACAATTTTAGTAGCAAAACACATCTGTGGTTTCAGTATAAAAGCACAGCCCTGATAACGTGTAAACAAGACAAACCGTTAAACAAAATATCATTTGTTACTTTCCAACTTGGAGATTTCCCACTAAAAACACTGTATAGACAGATATGAGAGGGTGCTAACAACCTGGCCATGACGGGATGGCCATCACAATGAGTATTTGGCTTTGCTTAAATTTTCTTGAAGATAAACTCAACTTTATCTAGAAGCAAATGTGGATGTTGATGGGTCATTTATAATTAAGAAGGGGGGAGTTAATATGAAGAATACTAAAATTAAACACCATGTAATGAAACAGGTGTTCCCTTGGGAAGGGTTGTGGAGGTTGGGCTGGGGAGTGAGGCTTATTTTTCAAACGGCTTGAGTAATCAGAAAATGACAGATCCATTAAGGCTTAGTTTTATGACTACTATAAACAATAAAAAGAAACTGTCTATGAAAGTATCAAACCATATACTCTGTATCACTGAGCCTATGTTTTACAAAACTAGAAAAAATATATTGAAATTCCGTAGTTATTTTTAAAAGAAAACAACAGTAATATACACCACCAGGACAATCTACACTCATTTCTTAGTCACCAATTACTTCGCGGCATTGTCTTTGTTTTGATATTCATTTTGTGGGATAATTTTTAGCTAGGATCACAAATATTAAAGATATACAAGTAATATAGAAGCAGAATGAATAGAAAGCAATTTGCCACACATGCAGGCAACATGTAAGTCATTTCAACCCATTAAAGCTTATAAAAGCAAATTATGTGCTCTGTCTAGGTCCACTAAAAATCACTTTCACCAGAGTGGTTTTAGAGGAGCATAGTTACTGAATTAGATATTGCTGAATTAGTAAGTTTATACTCCCTCAAAGAGTATTTAGTAACTCAGCACATCTGTAATTTCAAAATTGCTGCTCTTATAAACACAGAGTGAGGTAACTGGAGGCTACACATTTAATAGCTCAATGGACACTTATCTATCCCAGTTCATCACTGGGTGATATCTCTATGGGTATCCTTTGCATCATGTAACTCAATTCAGGAATCAAAATGTGAAAGTAGCAGACGATAGCAAGATCTCTGGTTGTATGACAAGAAGCATTCCTCTACTGGGGATCCTTGAACAAAGTTGGCTCCCTAGAAGTACTCCTCAAATGAATATCCTTCAGTGGTAATAGATAAGTTCTTATGACACGTAGAATAAGAACATAAAGCAATTGGGCAGCAGTTGTGCCCATCAGAAGGAACACAGAGATTAGTGCCGAGAGCAAGTAAGGCATGTCAAAGGAGAATAGGTTTGAAGATCCTAACCAATGTCACAGGCATTAGGTTTTCACTGGAAGGGACAAATGTTTTCCAGCAAGACCCACATGGCTATCACACGAATGTCTATAGTAGGGACTGGTAAATCTATTCTGTAAATGAACAGACAGTATGTATTTATGGTTTTGTTTTCTAAGAGGCAACAATGAGGACATTAGAACTTTACCATTGTTAAGCCATTGAACTTCAGGGTCAAATGGAAAGACAGACATTCAGTATCTACTTTTGACTAAAAATCACAAAGCATTAATGTCTAAATTTGTAAGAGCACATGAAGTCTACTACCAATCTGATTGATCCAAAACATATGATAGGTGCTAATATTGTCTGTGAAGCATGTGCAGATGAATAACCACATGTAATTTCATGCTTTCCACCAACTCTTCCTCAATGGACACTGAGCTTTGGAGGATATGATAGAGCTGTGTCGGTGCAGAACAATCAACTGTCACATGTCAGCTTACAATGCTGTCTTCCAGACACACAAAAAGTGGCCTTAATACTCATGATCTAATAGTGCTTGACCTTCATATTAAAGGGAAAATTATCACCATCAAAATAAAAGAGAGTCTAGAAAGAAGAGATTCAATAGGGGGGAGGGTTTGAGAGTATAACAATGGAAGTGGTGGGAGGAAATAATCATGGTTTATTGTCTATACTTATGGAAGTTGTCAATAAAATGTTTTAAAAAATAACCTCATGCTTAATAACCTACATTCCTACAAATTTTGTAATTTGTCCAAAAAAGTGTTTTTCCATTCTATACATTTTTCATTTTATTCCATATATTTATTTTATTTTTAGCATGTATTTATTTATAAGTGAGAGGGCAAGAATGGGTGTGCCAGGTTCTCCTAACATAAAGCAAATTTATTTACTCTAGGCACATTACTGTACCCATTGTAATCAGCAAGCTTTAATTAATTATCCAGAATGATATAGATTTCATTGCTTGGTTAATAAATGAGCCATTGGTAATTTACATTAGTGGTAACTTCTTGGTAGTTTTTTGTTTTGTGAAGAAATTCTGCTGTGGTTAAATATTCCATTTCAAAGTTTTAATGATTTTGATCTCTGCTTTACAATGAGTTAGGAATATTGTGAAGAGTGTTTAGTCTGAAAATGTCAATATATATTTATTCTTCTAACACACTCACTGCGGTGTCATTGCATAATTAAAATGCTTAGCTATCAGTTATGGTTAGAATGTCCCACATAAGCTCATGTGTTAAAAGATCACTCCCGAGCTGGTGGTACTATTTTGTTTGTTAATTTTATTCAAAATAGGGTCTTGCTCTAGCCCTGGCTGACATGGAATTCACCACGTAGTCTCAGACTGGCTTTGAACTCAAAGTGATCTTATTACCTTTGCCTCCTGAATGCTGGGATAAAAGGTGTGTGTGACTGCACCCAGAATGGCAGTACTGTATTGAAAACTGGTGAAGACATTGGAAGATAGCACTTATCTGGAGGAAGTAAGACACTAGAGTGAAGTCTCTTAAAGTTATAGCAGGTCCTTGGTCTCTTCTTATCTTTCTCCACCATGATATGAAGAGGCTCTCCCACCATGGCCTTCCACTGCCATGATTTCTTGCCCAAGTTAATGGGGCCAAATTATCATTAATTGAACCAATTGAAACCATGAAACAAAATAAATCTTTTTTATTAGATATAGACATATTTAGTATTTATACAACACATGCTGCTGCCATCTTTTCCCTCCTTCCTTCTCCCTTTCGAAAGAGGTCTTCCACCTTGGGGGTGCAAGTCAACCCCATGGGGATTGTGGATCATGCATTATGGGGGGGGGAGAGGCAATGTCTCTGTGTAAAATGTCCCAACTTGTGGTTCTAATGATCCTTACTTTTAGTTTGACTTCCAGGATATAGGATTCTATGGTTCCAGTTCAGTTTGGGTTCAGTTTTGTGTCCACCCCACACTTTCCCTTCCCCCAAGCCCTACCCTTCCTATTGTCCAAGCCTCGAGATTCCATTCAGGTATGTCAGCAACCTGGGCTTATCCAGGTTAGGAACCACAGATGAGTGATATCATGTGATAGTTGTCTTTCTGCAATTATGTGAGTTTACTTGGAATGATCTGTTCCAAATTCAACCATTTTTCTACAAATTGTATTGTATCTTTTTTTTTTTTCTTATCACCGAGTAGAATTCCATAGTGTAGATATACCACATCTTGGTTCTCCATTCATACAGTGATGGGCACCCAGGTTGATTCCAGTTTTTAGCAATTATAAATTGAGCAGCTATAAACATGGTTGAACAAATATCTCTGAACTGAGATGTGGATCTTTTAGGGTAAATGCCCAGGAAGGGAATAACAGGGTCTGTTCAAATCTTAATTTTTTTTCTTTCTGTCTGTAGCTCTTTGGGTTGGATTCTTCTTGTTTTTCCAGCATTTTTAGGTAGACAGTCAGGTTATTGATTTGGGATATCTCTGTCTTTGTAATGAAAGGCATTTAGGGCTATGAATTTTACTCTTCTGACTACTGTTACAGTCAGGTTCACATTGCTGGTAGAAATCACCCAACCAAGAGTAGCTTGTGGGAAAAGAGGTTTGTTTTGGCTTACAGGCTTAAGGGGGAAGCTCCATGATGGCAGACAAAATCGATGACATGAGCAGAGGGGGACATCACCCCCTGGCACACATAAGGTAGGCAATAGCAACAGGAGAGTGTGCCAAACACTAGCATGGAGAAACTGGCTATAATACCCATAAGCCCACCCCCAACAATATACTCCCTCCAGGAGGTGTTAATTCCCAAATCTCCATCAGCTGGGAACCTAGCATTCAGAACACCTAAGTTTATGGGGGACACTTGAATCAAACCACCACAACTGCCTTCATTGAGTCCCATGTGTTTTGGTAGGTTGTTTTCAGTAACATTCAACTCTAGGAATTTTACAACTTCTTGTTTGATTTCTTCCATGACCCATTCATTGTTTAAAAGTGTGTTGTTTAGTCTCAAGGAGCTGGTGGACTTCTTGATGTGTCTCTTCTTAATTTCTAAATTTAAAGCATTGTGATCTGAGATGATTCAGGAAATTATCTCAATTTTCCTGACTTTATGAAGGCATGCTTTATGGCCTAATATATGGTCAATTTTGGAGAAGGTTCTGTGGACTGCTGAGAAGAATGTGGAAAGTTCTGGAGATATCCGTTAGGTCTAGTTGATATATAATGTTGTTGAGCTCTATTGTTTCCCTGTTGATTTTCTGCTTGGATGATCTGTCTATTGATGATAGTGGAGATTGAAGTCTCCGATTATGATGATATTGGTGTTTATTTCTGTTTTGTTGTTAAGTAGATTTTGTTTTATGAACTGTGGTGCCCCTGTATTTGGTGCATACATATTTATGATTGTAATGCATTCATGTTGGATCATTCCCATGATGAGTAAGAAGTGGCCACCTTTGGCCTTTTTGATTACTTTTGGTTTAAGTCTATCTTATCAGATATTAATATGGAAACACCTGCTTTTTGACTTCTATTTGCTTGGAATATCATTTTCCAACCTTTCACCCTGAGAAGGTGTTTATCTTGAATGGTGAGGTGGGTTTCTTGGCGACAGCAGATAGAAGTGTCCAGTTTTTTGACCCACCTGATATCCTATTTGGTATCTTTTGATAGGTGAGTTAAGACCATTTCTTTTTAAGGTTATTACTGTGAGGTTTGAATTAATCCTTGCCATGCTGAGATGTTATATGGGGTTTGGTGCTTTCTTGTGTTATGTACTGTTTTGAGTCTGGTTTATTTTGGTTATTATAATCTTCTTATTTACTCTTGAGATTGGTTGTTTGTTCATTGTGGAGTATTCCCTCAAGTATTTTCTGTGGATTTGGCTTTCTGTTCATATCATCATAGAGTTGACTTTTTTCATGGAAAGTTTTTCTCTTACCATCAATTATGAGGGATACTTTTGTTGGATAGAGTAGCTTGGAACAGAAGCCATACTTTTCAGACTTTGAAGTGTTCCATTTTAGGCCTTCTGGCTTTCAGGGTTTCCATTGAGAAATGTGATGTAATTCTACTGGAATTGCCTTTGCATGTTGTGAATTTATCCTCTCTTGCTTCTTTTAACACTATCTTTGTTTTTGTTGTGAAGAGTATTAACTATGATGTGTCTTGGAGAGTTTCTTCTTTGGTCCTGTCTGTTTGGTGTTCTGTGGGATTCTTGTATCTGCATGGCCTCTCTTTTGATAGATTTAGAAATTTTTACTCAATAATTTTATTGAATATGGTCTCTATGCCTCTGTCCTGGATTTCCTCTTTTTCTGGTATACCCATAATCCAGATGTTTGGTCGTTTTAGAGTGGCCCACTTGATTTTTTGGACTTGGCAAAGTTTTTGGCTTCCTGATCACTTTCTTTTATCTTACCTTCTAGGTCAGAGGTTCTATCATCCACATTACTAACTCTGTTGGTGAGGGGTTCTAGAAGTTTTTTTTTTAATAATTTCTATTTGATTTTTGTTTTCTATTGTGTTATTTTGCAATGTGTCCATCTCTTTTTTGAGGTACAGTTTCAATTTCAGTTCTTGATATTTTGATGCTTTCTGCAGTTTATTCTAGTATTTGATCAAGTATTTATTAAGCTTAATCAAGAGTTGTTGAGATCTTCCACTTCCTGACTTACCTTCACTTTATACATATCTCTTTGGAGGATTCTAAGATTTTCTTCAATCAAGTTAAGCCTACTGTCAAAAGTTGAACCCTCTAGGAGATGATCATGTTCAATTTCATTGATACAATTGTTGGTTCTTTGATAGTTTGCTTCTAAGTTACCTATTTTTTTTTTTTAATCAGGGTCTCATTGATTGTTGTGGTTTCATTTTGGGAACAAATTTCTGGGAAATGTATTAAAGAAACTGGAAATAGAAGGAAAATATCTCAACATAATAAAAGGTATTTATGACAAACCTACAGCCAACATAATAATAAATGGAGAAAAACTTGAAGTGCTTCTAATAATTCATGAACAAAACATGGTGTCCACTGTCCCCACTTTTAATATAGTACTGGAAGTCTTAGCTATAGCAATAAGGCAAGAGACACTCATACAAGGGATACAAATTGGAAAGGAAGAGATCAAATTATCACTATTTGCAGATGATATGATTCTATACAAAAAAGACCCTAAAAACTCTACCAGCAAACTCTTGCAGCTGATAAACACTTTTAGCAATGTAGCAGGATATAAAATAAATACACAGAAATAAGTGGCTTTCCTTTATACTAACAACAAGCATGCAGAGGATGAAATCAGGGAATCTCTCTCATTCACAATTGCCTCAAAAAATAAAGTACCTTGGAATAAACTTAACCGAGGAAATGAAGGAGCTCTACAATGAGAACTTTAAAACACTCAAGCAAGAAATTGCAGAAGACAGGGGGCTGGAGAGATGGCCTAGCAGTTCAGCGCTTGCCTGTGAAACCTAAGGACCCCGGTTCGAGGCTCGATTCCCCAGGACCCACGTTAGCCAGATGCACAAGGGAGCGCACGCGTCTGGAGTTCCTTTGCAGTGGCTGGTAGCCCTGGCACGCCCATTCTCTCTCTTGCTCTCTATCTGTCTCTTTCTCTCTCTGTCACTCTCAAATAAATCAATAAAAATCTTTAAAAAAATAAATTGCAGAAGACACAAGAAAATGGAAAGACATCCCATGTTCTTGGATTGGAAGAATCAATATTGTGAAAATGTCAATCGTACCAAAAGCAATGTATGCATTTAATGCAATCCCCACTAAAATTCCAAAGGCATTCTTCACAGGAATAGAAAATAACAATCCTAAAATTCATTTAGAAGTATAAAAAAAAAAAAAAAACCTCGAATAGCCAAAACAATTTGAGCACAAAAATAAGGCTGGTGGTATCACCCTACCTGATTTTAAGCTGTATTACAAATCCATAGTAACAAAATCATCATGGTATTGGCACAAAGACAGACATGTAGATCAATGGAACAGAATAGAGAACCCACATGTTAATCCAGACAGCTACAGCCATCTGATTTTTGACAAAAATGCCAAAAATATTCCTTGGAAAAAAAGACAGCTTCTTCAACAAGTGGAGCTGGGAAAACTAGATATCCACATGTAGAAAGATGAAATTAGATCCTTGTCTTTCTCCATGCCTAAGAATCAAGTCTAAGTGAATCAGGGACCTTAATATCAGACCTGAAACTCTGAAATTGCTAGAGGAAAAGTTAGTGGAAACCCTTCAACATATTGGCATAGGTAATGACTTTCTGAATATAACCCCAATTGCTCAGAAAATAAAACCACTAACTGACTACTGGGATCTCATGAAATTGCAAAGCTTTTGTACATCAAAGGACACTGAATAGCGCACAGACAACCTACAGAATGGGAGAAAATCTTTGCCAGCTACATATCTGACAGAGTATTAATATCCAGAATATACAAAGAACTCAGAAAATAGAACAATAAGAAATTAAACAACCCAATCAAAAATGGGCCATGGAACTGAATAGAGTTCTCATCATAAGAAATGCATATGGCATATAAACATCTAAAAAAGTGTTCTACATCCTTAGCCATCAGGGAAATGCAAATTAAAACTACCTTGAGATTCTATCTCTTTCCCGTCAGAATGGCTACCATCAAGAAACAAATGACAATAAATGTTGGCAAGGATGCAGTAAAAGGGGAACCCTTCTACACTGTTGGTGGGAATGTAATCTGGTACAGTCATTGTGGAAATCAGTGTGGCGGTTCTTGAGACAGCTAAAAAGAGATTTGCCATATGATGTAGCTATAGCACTCCTAGGCACATATCCTAATGACTCTTCTCCCTACCTTAGAAATACTTGCACAACAATGTTTATTGCCACTCTATTCACAATAGCTAGGAAAAGGAACCAGCCAGATTTCCATCCACAGATGAGTGGATAATAAAAATGTGGTACATTTACACAATGGAGTTCTACTCAGCGGTAAAGAAAAATGAAATTATGAAATTTGCAGGGAAATGGATCTATCTTGAAAGGACTATACTAAGTGAGGTAACCCAGTCCCAGAAAGCCAAACATCACATATTCTCTCTCATATGTGAATCCTAGCTACAAATATATAGACTTGTATGTGATCTGGAACCAAAAATCAGTAGCAGAGGCCCATAAGCTAGAAAAAGGCTATAAGGGAGGGAGGAGAGGGAAGGTCTTAAGGGGATGGTATTGTATATATGAAAATAGAAGAACAGATTACAGGGAAGGGAAAGGCCTAAGCAAGGTCAGGGGAAGAAATTGTATAAAAGAAGGGTGAAGGAAGGGGAGGGTCAATCAAAATTAAAGATATTCTGAATAAGACATATGAAAATCTACTTTCTTGAATAATGGCACAAGCAAGAGCCATATGTTGTTACTAGAAAATTTTCAGTGTCAAGGATGGGTTACCTTACAGTAAGTTGTTGACTAGGAAGGTCTTTGTTGCCTCCAAAACATTACAGGCTATTGCCAAGGCCCTTGGTTTCCCATGAGAAAGAAATGGGAAGACCCTATTGCTGAAGACTTCACATGCCTGAGCAGCAAAGTTGCTGCAAAATCAAGCTGGTTCTGAGCAGAAAACCTTCCCCCTGTAGCCCAGCCAACTGGAAGCTGGAAAAGAAAAAACTGCACGGTATGCAGCCTTATGGGAGACAGACGTCATCAGCTGTGAAAACAGTGGATACTGGAAGCCTCAAGTTTGGCCAGACAGGCCAAATGACTAAACGAATGCAATAGTGGCATGTCTGCTCTGGGGGAAACAAAATGCTCTTTAATTGGGCTGAAGGCCCATTTTATGGAAGGAAATATGTTCCTGATACTGAAAACCTAATCAAAAGCCTATAGCATGGGAGGTCATGAGCCTTAGGGGTATAAAGCCTGCTCTTGTCTGGATAAATGCATATGTTACTCTCAGCAAATTGCCCTGAAAGCACTACAGTTGATGTTCATTCTCATATTAATGCTATTCTCACTTCTTTTCTGATGGCAATGACCACTGGGATGACCCAAAAGGCAACAACGTGCTGAGAAGAAGGGACGGAGGAGTGTCCAGCACTGAAACATCTCACACCCTCCAAGGCTCAGGGTCCATTGCAAAAAAAGGTGGTGGAAAGAGTGTAAGAGCCCAAAGGAAGGGCACCACTCTTTACATACAAGTGTCTGGACAGAACTTGGCCTTGATATCTGAGACCTCACAATGCCTAGCAATACCTACACAAGACCCTCATAATAGGAGAAAAAAATGATGACATCAAATTAAAAGAGAGACTAATGAAGAGAGGGAGGGGATATCATGGATAACAGAGTTATAAGGGGAAAAGATGGGGAGGGGAGGGAAATACCATGCTTTGTTGTCTATAAGTATAGAAGTTGTCAATTAAGAAATGACATCAAAGTACAAGCTGGGCTAGTTGGAGAAAAGAAGGGATTTATTAGAGGGTATAAGAAAAGGTAACAGCAGAGGATCATAATCAAAATATAATATGTGGATGAAAACCGCCAATGAAAAGCTAAAAATAAATATTTTTTAAAGATGAAGAATGGCTGAAGGAGGTACCTGATGTCAACTTCTGGACTCTATACTCATGTGCACACGGACATTCACATATATGCATGTACACCTATACACACATATGTGCCGCCACACACATACACTATGTGTGTATACATACATGCAAAAACTACTTAAAAACATTCTGGGCAGAAGAACTGAAAATATCTTCATGACAGTGAAGTTAATGGTAATTTCTTGGACAAGACACTAAAGCACAAGCAACGAAAGAAAATTATGAATGGAGGTGCATGTGACTCAAAAACTGCTACAGTTGGGGATGTGGCTCAATTGGTAGAGTGCTTGCCCAGCATGTATGAAACCGTGGGTTTGATTCCCATCACCACAGAAACTAAGCACGGTGCTGTGCAACTATAATCCCAGCAGTGAGGAAGTGTAGGCAGGATGACCAGAAGTTCAAAGTCATTCTTGGCTGCATAGTGGGTTTAAGGGTAGCCTGGCCTATGTGAGACTTTGTCAAAGAGGAGGAGGTGGGAAGCAATCCTTCCTAAATTGCATGCATGCAAAACTAAACAGAAACTGGATTTGGTTTTCCCATTGTAGCTGATCAACTCTTCCTTTTTAGGTCAACCTCAGCAAACTTCTGGTACAAAAAAAAGCTGAAAAGTTGGTATAAGGACTATTAGGAAGAGACTGGAAACTGGATGAGAGAATACCGTGGAGAAGCACAGAGGAGGAGAATGGGTGAACGATGGGAAACCCAGAGCTTATTTGAAGAAGAGGAGGGAATATGGACATTGACAATACTTTTTTCATCTTTATTTTCAGGATGATATGGTTTAGATGAGCAATGATTTATTTATTCAAGCACAGTAGAAACTTAAGTAAGCCAATTCCTCTTACCTTATCTGTGGAAAGATTGATGAAAAAAGATCCCCAGTGCCCCTCTTGGTGCTAAAAGCCATTACATTATAACTTGCTGGGCTGTAAAAGTTCCACTGACTTTATTTTCTAATCTGAACAGCTATGAGTATAAGAGACTTTCTATTTCTCCTATTGGGTTAATCATTTTTACTAAGTAAGTTTGAAAAAAACTCATTACAGTCTATGGGACCCTGTCTAGATCCGTTCTAAATCTGTTTCTTTTCTTTTTTAGATTTATTTTATTTATTTATTTATTAGACACACAGAGAAAGAGAATGGGCATGCCAGGGGCTCTAGCCACTGCAAAGGAATTCCAGATGCACACACCACTATGTACATCTGGCTTATGTGGGACCTGGAATATTGATCCTGAATCCTTAGGATTTGCAGGCATGTGCCCCAAGTGCTAAGCCATCTTTCCAGCCCAAACTGGTCATTTTCTTGATACATCTCAAGTTTTCCTTCCGTTGGAAGCCTGAAGAAATAGGGCAGATGGGGGAGAAAACTGGGAGACATTGCTAAACTTTGGCTTCTCACAAAAGTCAAATAATTTTGCAGTACAAATGAGGCTTACTATTGTTTTCCAGATGGGAAGCATGGCTGGGAAAGAGGAACTGTGATAGTCACACAGGTGAAGAATCTAAAACTTTATCCTAAAAATTTGTCCTAAGAACAAAGTTTTGCTCTGCAGTGCTGAGACTTTAAAGCACCATTGAGAACCAGCATAGTATCAGATGCTTCTTTCCTATTTGCTTCTGCCTTGTCCTCCTCTTACCTATTGCATAGGACTGCAGAGACTCACAAGCATAAGGACCTGAGTTTGATCCCCCAAACTCATGCAAAATTCCAGACATGATGGCCTGTAATTCTAGCACTGGGGAGGCAGAGATAGGAGGCCATCTGGGGCTCACTGGCTAGCTGATCTAGATGATTTGGTGTACTTCAGATTCAATGTGATGGGTAACTGAGAACAACACCTGATATTGACCTCTGGCCTCTACATGTATGTACATACATACACAACACACACACATGCCAACACTGATAGGAACATGCATCAACACAAGCACACACACAAACTGACTTTCTCTTTACAATCATTTACCAAATGCTCATGGCTTACTACATGCCAGTAATTTAACAGAAACTTGTCATAACTTCTTCAATAATCTGTTGAAACATTTGGATAGACTGAGGCTTGGAAAGATTAAGTGGCTTTTATAAGGTTTCTTATCTAGAACAAAACAAAACTGTCATTGTAAACATACAGCCATCAGACTCAGAAGCCATGTCCTTAGCTTCTAAGTCCTTTACTGCAACTTCATGCCCATTTTCAGAATGGGAAGTGGGGTCTAAGTGGGGTCTATGTAATATTTTTATTTCTTCATCTCATAAGTATCTCAATGTTTCGTCTCAGTATTATTTATTTGTATTTTAAAAACGTTTACAGGGCTGGAGAGATAGCTTAGCGGTGAAGCGCTTGCTTGTGAAGCCTAAGGACCCCAGTTCGAGGCTCGATTCCCCAGGACCCACATTAGCCAGATGCACAAGGGGCGCACGCGTCTGGAGTTCGTTTGCAGTGGCTGGAGGCCCTGGCGTGCCCATTCTCTCTTTCTCCCTGCCTCTTTCTCTCTCTCTCTGTTGCTCTCAAATAAATAAATAAAAATAAACGAAAAAAATAAAATAAAATATAAAAATGTTTACATGTGTAGATATGCTGTGTAGACATGTTCATATGTGTGTGTACACATGTGTGCGTGCATGCGTGTGTGTGTGTGTGTGAGCAGGCCAGAGTTTGTTATCGGGATCTTCCTCAATTGCTTCATCACCTTACTTTTGGAAAGACCGTCTCTTGTTGAACCTAGAGCTCACCTCACATAGACTAGTTAGTCAGTAAGCCTTAGGAATCCTCCCATCTCTACCTCCCAAGTTCTGGGATTACAGGAATGCACCACCATGACTGGATTTATGGGTGGGTTGATGATCCAAACATAGGTCTTCATGTTTGCATGGCAAGCATTTTACCCACTGAGCCATCTGCCCTGTCTCCAGTATTGTTTGTTTATAGTGCTATGGGAGTGGCATGCAAGTAGAAAGGTAGCTTTAAATATGCAGTGTGAGCCAGGTGTGGTGGCGCACGCCTTTAATCCCAGCACTCGGGAGGCAGAGGTAGGAGGATCGCCGTGAGTTCGAGGCCACCCTGAGACTACATAGTGAATTCCAGATCAGCCTGAACCAGAGTGAGACCCTACCTTGAAAAAAAAATGCAGTGTGTTCCAGTGGTTTCCATATTGTTTTCAGAACTTTGTAAGATACATAAAAGCAAAACTGTTTAGCTTCTAGACCCTCCCTCCTTCTGAAGGCCATTTAAGCCTATGAAAGGGGGGAAATTGCCTAACAAAGAAGCCTTTCATATTTAGGTTCAATATCAACCGCATGTTCCACATGACAACCAGAGTAAGTATACAAACAAGAACCCACTCAGTTCAATTATAAGGGGAAAGGGGCTGGAAGAAAGGACCTTGACTCACTCTCAGGCATTACAGACTTTCTGGGCCCAGCCAATTTACCTATTTCTCAAGAAGAACTTTATCTGCTCTTCTATTCTTGTCCAAAGCTGTTGTCATTGCCTGTTGGAGTCTCGGGCACTAGTAGCTGCCTCAAGGCAATATGACCACTCCTGCCTGTGGTGCAACCCCCACCTCTCCAAGATGAAACATACCTGAGAATTCCCATTGTTTGGTTTTCTTCCTTGTTAGGTGGAAAACATGTTGTCTGTCATATTTCTAGAACTTCTGCTACTCATTTTTTTGTTGTTGTTGTTGATCATCAAGCAACTCAGAGATTGGGATAAATGAAAAGTACTGTTCTACAGATGTTTTCTCCCTTTTCTAATTAGCATATAATAATGATAGAAAAAGATGCATTTCATTATGACATTTCATACGTATATAACATGTACTTTGATCATATTCACACTCCAAAGCCTGTTAAAAGCTCTGTGGTTCATGATTAGGAGACATCTGGATTCCCTGAATCAGAGTCCCTTAGACCTACATGAACTGTAGAATATGGGTTACCCTGGGATGGCTACAACTTGACTGATAATGTTTCTTTGGTTTATTCACTCTACTATTCGTTCGTTTATTCCAGAAACATGTCCGAAATGCCAGTTAGATATCAGTCCATGGTCCCATTGTTTAGGATTGAGAGTGAGTGGCCCCTGAATGGACGAGAAAACAGTCTGTCACAATACAGTGGGATTAGCTCTCAAAAAAGCGCTATTGGACTGTGGTTAAGAAAAAACACTTTAAAAACACATAATAGGGCTGGAGAGATGGCTTAACAGTTCAGTGCATGCCTGTGAAGCCTAAGGGACCTGGTTCGAGGCTCGATTCCCCAAGACCCATGTTAGCCAGATCCACAAGGGCTTCTGGAGTTCCTTTGCGGTGGCTGAAGACCCCGGTACACCTATTATTTCTCTCCCTCTCTGTCTGTCGTTCTCAAATAAATAAACAAAAAACACATAATAGTGGATTAGTGAGATAGCTCAGTTAATAAAGTACTTGTTTTGAGAGCATGATCTTCTTTGAATATATTTAAAAATGAAAACCAGGGGCTGAAGATGTGGCTAAGCACCTCTCTCTCTCTCTCTCTCTCTCTCTCTCTCTCTCTCTCTCTGTGTGTGTGTGTGTGTGTGTGCACGCGCGCGCACGAGCACCTCTTTCCCTCTCTCACTCTCATAAATAAATAAATGCATTAAAAATGAAAACCAGGAATGGTGGCACATTTGAAATGCCAGCTCTGGGGAGTCAAGATCCCTGAACTATATTGGCCAGCCAGTCTAGACTACTTGGTGAGCTCTAGCCTGATGAGAGAACCTGTCTCAAAAACGTTAGAGAGTCCCTCACCCCACAATGACTGACTACTACTCTCGTAACTCATAACCAGTAACCCCATGGTAAATACCACCACTGGGAGAACCTCAATGCATTGGGGGTAGGGAGCGGGGAATGGTTTGTCTATATTAACTATGACTATCCCCATTAACCTGTGCTGTTCTCATTCTTTATTGGACAATATATTTTCTCTTTTACAGAAGGCAGCAAAAACCGAGGATAACCAATATCCATCAACATGACAAGAAAAGATAGCTGACTTCACATAATGAGAAAAGCCACTTCTTGCAAGTGAGCCAGGGTCCAGGTGAAACCACAGAGGAAATGGTGAGTTGAGCATGCATGCTTTTCTCATGGTGAGCCTGACAATCTGCATAAGGGACATGACACTCAAAATGCATCAAAGTAGAAATCTAGAAGTTGCTGAGAGCTTAACACTAAAGTACACTTACAAAACACCCACCAAAGCTCAGGGAACATTGTGGAAGAGGGGGCAGAAAGATTGTAAGAGCTACAGGGTGTGAAGAAGTTCATAGAGGCATTGTTCCTCACCTCACAATGGCTGACTACTACTCTCATAACTCATAACCAGTAACCCCATGGGGAATAACCCTACTGGGAGAACCTCAATGCATTGTGGGTGGAGAGGAGGGGAATGGTACCAGCACATGGTTTGTCCATACAGCAAAGTTTTGAATTAATAAAAAAATTGAACATCTTTCAATAAATAAATAAAAATATTGTAGGGATGGATAGATGGCTTAATAGCTAAGGCTGTTGCTTGCAAAGCCTGGATAGATGGTTTAATGGTTAAGGCTCTTGCCTACAAAGCCTAAGGACCTAGGTTCTGCTCCTCAGAATCCATGTAAGCCAGATGTACATGGTAGCACATGCATCTGGAGTTCGTTTGCAGAGGTTAAAGGCCCTAGCACACAGCACACACACACACACACACACACACACACACACACACACACACACATACATACTTTCTCTCATAAATAAACAAATAAATTTTAAAAGCTGTAGAAAGAAAGACAACAGAGATGTAGCAAGAAATTGAGCCAGGCATAAGAGCACATGCCTGTATTCCCAGAACTCTGGAGGCATAGTCAGGGGAATATCAAGTTCAAGGTTAGCCTGGGTGACATAGCAAGTTTATAGGCTGGCCTAGGCTACATAATGAGACTGTCTGCGTACTCTCTTTGAATGTGCTGCACCTGTCTAAATTTGATGTCTTGGTTGGTCTCCTGGTTACATGACCAGCTTGTAGGTGTTCAGGTACATTTGCCCTCTCTGCCTGGGGAGGGGAGGGTGAAGGCAGCTAACTCCCCCCTCACATTGATTTGAACCTCTAAAATAAGCTAAACAAAGCTTCCTCTTACCTTTGGTTTAAATTTAAAAGCTAATGAAAATATTTTTGTCTGCTTTAAAACAAAATGTTAACCAGTGATGCAGTTTATACCTTTTACTACATTTTAAAAGTCTTCATAACTTGACTCCTATCTATATTTCTATTCCCCCACCAGGTTTTGAAGCAGGATCTCAGTCTAGCCCATGTTGACCTAGAACTCTCAATGTAATCCAGACTGGCCTTGATCTCACAGCAATCCTCTTACCTCAGCCTCCCAAGTGCTGGGATTAAAGAAAGATGAGTGCCACCCCATTTCCCTGTCTTTTCATAACCGTTTTTTTTTTTTTTTTTTTTTGCACTCTGTATCAGCCAGCATGAAATGCTTGTAATTCACAGAAACTTCGATCTCTTTCTTATTCTGGGGCCTTTGTAAAAGCTACTTTTCACTTGCCATTGTGTCCCCATCCCTCCTCTTCATTTAGTTGAGGCAGGCAGCCCTGCCTTGGGAAGTTTTCCCTGAGTGACTGAAGGTCTTAGTCTTCTGTGCACCCATAACACCTGTTTACCCTGATAATAGATTTCCCTGCATAAGAGGAAATGGAAAACTATAGACAAGTCAAAATGATGCCAGGTACAAGAATATGTAATCCTTTTCAAATTAATTGGCTCATACACTAAGAAATTGTACGGCCACTCTTAAGGCTCAAAGAAAAGACATGTGCATCACTGCAAAGGCTGCTGCCCATCCAATATCAGTTCCACACTGCCTTTCTTTGAATAATGTGCTCAGCTAAAAATATGTGTGTTGTCTATTCTTTCTTTCAAAGAGGTGGACAGGGAAATCCAAGCAAAAATCGTGGCTGGGGCTTCTTGGAAATCCTATATTGCCTTTTGACTCACTCTACTACCCACAGCCTGAATTTGAATGTGATTCTTAAAGTTCCAGTAGACATCTTGCAACCACAAAGGAAAGGTCAGGAGAATGACAAACAGTCCTGGCATTTTTGAGCTGCTAAACCCAACACCAGCAACCGCCTACCTTTGGACTTCTCATTGCATGAGACAAATAAGCCCTCATGTATTTCACCCACTGTAATCAAATTTCTTTTACTCACACACTCATGCAATTCTGAATGGATCCATTTCAACAAAGTCTGTTCAGTCCTCCTTAGCTACTCATGCATAGAATGCTTCCCTTCCTCCCCACTAGCTTTTCCCTCAATCTCTGGGTACCAAAGCATGTCTATAATAGGAGATCTGATTCAAATAAAGCTACTTTACAGATCTTACTTTATTCCCTCCCATTATTCAATTATGCTCCATTATTCAATATGCTTCTTCACTCTTGTGACAATCTGTACTGTACTTACCTTAATCTGTCTTGTGAAACGTACATGCAAGATTCCGCCTTGTGTGATAGATATCATCTCTCCTATATTTCTTTTGTATATTCTTGTATTTTCTGCAATAAGCAGTAGAGACACACATAGAAAACATTTAACAAATCCTTATTCAATTAAATCAAATTTGGAAGAAAACTTCTTTTTTATAAACACAGATAAAGCCATTGCAATATAACTTTTTTTTTTTTTTTTGGCTTTTCAAGGTAGGGTCTTACTCTGGCCCAGGCTGACCTGGAATTCACTATGTAGTCTCAGGGTGGCCTCGAACTCACGGTGATCCTCCTACCTCTGCCTCCCAAGTGCTGGGATTAAAGGCATGTGCCACCATGCCCGGCCAATATAACTTCTTTTGATAAACACAATTAAATCTGCACATATGTACATGCACACACACAAACACACAAAGTTGGCCAATAACAAGTAGTTTTGGAGGGATCAAGATGGGTTGAATGCAAGCAAGAAATAAATTCAATGTACCTGCAAGTGATATATTCTTTAATTAATTTAAACAAGAAAATTATGCACAGCATTCCAAATAAAACATTCCTACCCATCTTTTGGCTATTACATACTTCTGTTACCTCTTCTGCAATGTTACCTGAGCTTTGGAAGGTGTCATAGAGAGTCTCACTTAGCATTGAGCACTCAACTGTCACTTCTCAGCACCTGGACGAGTTTTGAGTCTCCCCAGTAGTCACTAACATCTGCAAAAACAAAGCAGCCTTGCCGAATGGTAAGAGCAGCACTAAGCTATGGGCATTTACATACTTAAAGGGCAATTTGATGGACACAACATATCCATTTATCCAAACAGTATCAGCTTCCCTCTCTCTGCTACAATTTTGAGTATGCAGATCATATACTGGTTGCATTTGTGTCTACTTAGTACTATGCCTAGCACATAGGAGACTGTTGATAAATGAATCCTGGCAGATTGTTTGTTTCTTGACTTGTTTGCTATACTTAAAATTACTGACCAGGGTAGGTGGGTTGTAGTTCTGTGGCAAAGCACTTGCCCAACATAATTGAAGCTCTAGGTTTCATCCCCAGCAGGGAAATACAATGATCAGAGACTTTTTAAAGCATACATCCTCTTTGCTTCCACTCCTCTGGGCTGTCTTAGCTCTTATTTCTCCTTCCTAATAAGCATTTTTCAATTTATGGGTTTTTTGTTTGTTTTTCCTGAGCTCCCTTCCCTGAGTTCTGGTATTCTTCAAGGCATTGCTCTTTTTAAAAAATAACTTTTAACTTATTTAATTAATTAATTAAACAGAGAAAGAGACAAAGAATGGGCACACCAGGACCTCAAGCCACTGCAAACGAACTCCAGACACATGTCCCACCATGTGCAGGATTGCAGGCAAATGCCTTAACTGCTAAGCCATCTCTCCAGCCCAGTATTGTTCTTTTTGTTTTTTTCTTTTCATTTAAATTAAATCCTTAAAATTTCTAGGCACATTGGTTTTTAATATTATTCCTAGGCTGAGTGTTATGGAATATGCTTATGATCCCGTGAGGCAGAGGAAGTGGCAGAGGAAGTAGGATCACCACAAGTTCAAGGCCAACCTTGGCTACATAGTGAGTTCCAGACAAGCCACTGTTATATAGCGAGATCCAACCTCAAAAACAAACACAGATGTGATAGCTCACATTTGCAAATCCAGTACTTGGGAGGCTAGAGGAGGAGGGTAACCATGAGTTTGAGGTCAGCTTGGGCTACAGAGTGGATTCCATACTAAACAAGGTTGCATTGTAAGATCCTGCCACAAAAACATATACATAAAAATCAGTACCTTTTTTTATGCAAAGGACAAATATACAGAGAAAGAAATCAGTGAGGCTGTCCCATTTTTAATAGGAACAAAAAGTTAAAAACCTTGGAATAACACTAGCCAAGGATGTGAAAGACCTATATAATGAAAACATTAAAAAAAAAAAAAAAAACTCAAGGCCGGGCGTGGTGGCACACGCCTTTAATCCCAGCACTTGGGAGGCAGAGGTAGGAGGATCACCATGAGTTCAAGGCCACCCTGAGACTACATAGAGAACTCCAGGAGAGTCTGAGCTAGAGTGAAACCCTATCTCGAAAAACCAAAAAAATAAATAAATAAATAAAACTGAAGAAAAAAATTGAGAGGACTTGAGAAAATGAAAAGACCTCCCATTCTCCTGGATAGGTAGAATTAATATTGTGAAAATGGCAATTCTACCAAAAGCAATATACACATTTAATGCAATACCAGTAAAAATATCAGCATCATTCTTCTCCCAGAGATTTAAAAAATTATCTTAAAATTCATATGGAATGCCAGAAGGCCTCAGCTATCAAGTATGTCCTCAGGAAAAAGAAAAGTTAAAAGTAGGAAGCACTCTCCACGATATCGGACTAGGGAAAGATTTCCTGACACAAGCCCCAGTAGCACAGAAAATTATACAAGAACTCAGCCAAGGGGATCTAGAAAGAGAAAGCTTATGCACAAACATTCCATAAGCAGAGCCAATAGATTACCCACTGAATGGGAGAAAATCTTTCCTAGCTATGCCACTGACAAAAGCCTAATATCTAGAATCTATAAAGAACTCAAAAAGCTAAATAATAAAAAAAATCAAACAGCCCACTCCCAAAGTGGGGCAGAGAACTAAATAGGGAGTTCTCAGATGAAGAATTACAAATGGCTAACACACACTTAAGAAAATTTTCAACATTCCTAACTATTAGGGAAATGCAAATTAAAACAACTATGAGATTCCACCTTACCCCAGTAAGGATAGCAAACATTAAAAAAAATCAAATGAAAATAAATGTTGGTGAGGTTGTGGAGAAAATGGGAACCCTCATTCCCTGTTGGTGGGAATGTAAGCTGGTGCAACTACTATGGAAAATCATGAAAAGGATGAATATAGAGTTACCAACAGAACCTGTTATTCCCTTACTGGGCATTTACCCTAAAAGCTCCACATCTCAGTTCAGAAATATTTGCTCTACTATGTTTATAGCTTATTGGTTCATAATAGCTAAAAACTGGAATCAACCCAGCTGCCCATCATTGGATGAATGGATAACCAAGATCTACACTACGAAATTCTACTAAACAGTAAGAAAAAAAAATGATACAATGGAATTTGAAGAAAAATGGTTGAATTTGGAACAGATCATTCTAAGTGAACTCACACAATCACAAAAACACAACAATTGCATGGTCTCACTCATCTGTGGTTCCTAACCTGGATCAGCCCAGGTTGCTAAGTTACCTGAATAGCATATTGACACTTGGACGATAGGGAGGATAGGGCTTGGGGGAAGGGAAAGTGTGGAGCAGACACAAAATTGAAACCAAATTGAACTGGTACCATAGAATCCTGTATCCTAGAAGTTAGACTAAAGTGTAGATCCTCAAGAGGACCTTAGGGGGAGCACCTGAATTGAAAGGTGCTAGAGAGGGTGAAATGAAACCTAGACTTAAATTTCTCCTATTTCTCTTTCTTCTCTCTCTTTTTCTTTTTTCTCTTCCTTTGGCCTTGGCCTATAATTCCCTCTACCAGGATTTGTTTTACATCCACAATGAGCTGTTGATCAGAGACACCTACTAGATTTCCCAAAACAAACAAGGCAGACTTCTGTCAGAACACTTGATTCCCTACCAGAGATTAATGGTAAGACCCTACTGCTAAAGACACCATACACTTTTGGGCACAGACCATGGAGAGACCTGGTTGGAATCTGGAAGAGAACCAGTCCCCAGACAATTAGATCATCTAGTGCTGGAAGGCGCTACATGAGCTACGAGGGGAAAGTGTCCAAGCAAGTGAAAGTCCAAGCCACTCAGAAGTAAACAATCTGATGTGATGCTTACACAAGTGTATTAGTGGCACACAGCCATGGTGGGTAACAAAGTGCTCTTGAACTGGTTAACAGATCTTCCCAGTAGAAAGGAAACCATATCTGGAACTAGGAAACAAATCAGAATCATATTCTGATAATGATTCTGCTTTCCATTGTCAAGCCCCCACTAATCCCGGGCTATAAGAGGGTGTGCATCCTTTAAATTCTCTCTAAATTAATAATGGTTAGCCCATTTAACTGGTGCTCACTTCACTCTCTGTTGGAGAATCTGCGTCTCTTTTTCAGATGGGAGCTGGACCAGAGGAAATGAATGACCCAGTGCATTCCACCCTGGCCCCAGCTGAAACCACAGAGGAACTGGGGAAGTGAGCAAGAGTGCTGCTTTCTTAGAGAATCTGATATCAGCACAAGGATGATGGAAATAGACACTGAGGACACTCAACACCTGCCAAACCAGAGATCCAGAGACTCCTGAGTGCCCATCACTGAAGTAGACTTAATATGCTCCCTGCATGGCTCAGGGAATTTTGTGGAAGAAGGATTGGAAAGATTGTTAGAGCCACAAGTTGGGACATTTTGCACCGAGCCATTGCTTCTACCCCCATACTGCATGAGCCACAATCCCCATGGGGTTGACCTGCATAGCAACAAGGAAGGCCTCTTCAGAAAAGGGCCAGAGAGGAGGGAAGGGATGGTACCAACATGTGTTGCTTACACATTAAATATGTCCATAGCTAACAAAAATTTAAAAAAGTGCTAAATCTCCTCCTAATATATAAAATATATGAATATATTAAATATATATATAAAAGAGCCAGGCGTGGTGGTGCATGCCTTTAATCCCAGCAAAAAACGTGCTTGGCTTGCCCTTCTGACTAGGAATTCTCTGGGCTTAGCGATATGAGCCTAAAATCCTAGCAGTAGGGAAGGTGGAGACAGAGGATCCCTGAGGTTTGCAGGCTACTCTGTGCAAATCTGTGAGCTCTAGGCTGAGTGAGAAATACTGATCGTCTCCAAAACTATGATGGAGAGTGGATGAGGAAGACATTTGATGACAGCCTCTGGTCTCCTCCCATAGGAACATGTGCACACACATGTACACACACACGTACATACACACATATTCAGGATTCATAGGGGAAACAATTTCTCCTCACACTCTGCTACTTCCTAGGCAGACAAGTATTCTACCTAAAGATGAGATGTTTTCCAGGCCACGCATTGAGGTAGTGACCACTAGAGGATTTAGGCTTTATGACAGGGTCTCTAGTGAGCCTGTCTGCCTTGCTTGAGTCACAGGCTGATCTGTTTTGGTCTTACTACACAGTCCTTTAATACCAACTGCAGCCTACCAGGGAGCAGACACTTCCAAGAAAAAGTCTGCCTTGAGTGCTTCCAGAAATCCAAGCGATATTGCATGGCTTCTTCAGTTTCCCTTACTTAAGAAAGCTCAGCTCCAGTTCAAAAACAATATTTGGAACATTGTATCCAGCTTTCTAGGCATTCTTTGTTGCAAAAGATTCCTCCACAAACCTACATTATTGCCTGAAATAGAAAATGTTCTCTTCCTTGCTGCTCTCCCTGGGTAGTCTCATCCTGATAAAATTATATTTTCTCTCCAGATGACTCTTAAATTTATAGCCTTACCTTTTACTTATGTTTCAGAAGCTGCAAATAGCTGCCTACTGTTCTGTATTAATCACACAATTCATGGGCTACCTCTTCACATTTCATTTTTTCCTAAGCCCAATGTCTTGGTCACAGCACAACAAGCTACCTACTCAATGAGTATAGAAATGTCTATAACCTTTTCAGTTCTCTCATTCTATTTCCAATTCCTATCATTAGCAGATACGAAACTGTATATCATTCACAGTTTCTTTTCGAACTCCCACAAAACTACTCTAGTTCCATCTCTAGCCCATCCCTCATGGTCACTAGTCACACAAGTGGCTTTTGGACTCTAATCAATTTGATTCCTATTTCATTATTCAGAAGGGTCACCATCCTCATTCCAAATCACAGATGTGTTCACATCACTTGCCTGCACAAAAGCTACTATTTACTTTCCATGAGTTATTTCAGAGGGAATGTTCTGACTTGATATAGAAAGTACATGGCCAGGAAGTGATAATTGTCACAGCTTTTCATTGTGACCACTATTCACTGACGTATGTAATGCTACATTTACACTGAACATGTCAGTTTATGACCTAACTCCTTTACTTGAACTCCCCTTCACCTCCTCTCCATCCACTAAATCCTTATTTACATTTAAAGCCCAATTTCAGTTTTCTTTTTTCATGAAACCACCTCAGAAATTACTCTCTAATCTGTACTCTGATCACAGTTTGCTCATATCATTTGTTGAATTTACCATGTTTGCCTTTTACCAGAGGTCATTCAATATATTTCTTTCTCAAACCAGACTCCATGTCCTTGAAGGCATTAGACTATAGAGATTACATATTTTGTGTTTGGAGTTGGAATAAATCAGGCTTAAACCAAAAATCCCATTATTAGCTGTGTAACTTTGGGCTTAACTTCTCTGAATCTGTTTCCTCTTACAAAATGGAATGTGCAATACTGTTATAAATTTTAAATTTTGTAACCCATGCACGGCCATTAATACAATGATTGTTACAGAGTTTAATAATTTTTGGTACAATTTTTCTTTTATTTTTATTATTATTAACAATATATTTCATATCGATACATCATGCATTGATACCCTCTTGTCCCTGCCCCCATTCCACTGGGGACCCTCCTCTGTGGGGTTGAAGGTATTCCCTATGGGGTTGTGGGTTATGCATTGTGGGAGCAGCCGTCAGTTTTTTGTGGGGGGAGTGCCTCTGGGCATGATATCTCAATCTGTGGCTCTTATAATCTTTCCACCCCCCCTCTTCCGCAAAATGGCCTGAGCCATGGTGGTTGTATTACTTAAAACTTAAAAATTTTAAGTCTGCTTCAGTGATGAGCTCTTAGGAGCCTCTGGATCTCTGCGTTGGTAGGTGTTGAGCATCCTCAGGGTCTGTCTCCTTCACTCTGGAGCTGATTATCAGGTTCAGCATGGAAGCAGCACTCATGCTTGTCTCCCCAATTCCTCTGTGGTTTCAGCTGTGGCTTGGCTGAAGAGCAAGGCATAGTTTATCTCCTCAGGTCTCACTACCTTCTGAAAAAGAAGAACAGATTCTCCAATGGAGAGTGAAGTCAGCCTAGTTTAAATGGGTGAAGCATTATTAATTTAGGGAGAATTTGATGTCTGTAACTCCTCTTTTAGCCTAAGACTAGTAAGAGTTTGAGCATAATCTTTGTCTCCATAGGATTCTAATCTGGTTCTCAATTCACATACGGGTTCCTTTACACTGAGCGGATCTCTCAGCCAATCAGAAAGGTATTGTTTACCCACCAAGGCTGTGTGCCACTGTTGCACTGGCCTATACATCCTGCCAGGGTGTTTGCTTCTAAGTAGCTTAGACCTCTGGTTTTTCAGTCTTTTGTTGGCCACTTTCCCCCAGTAGCTCATGCAGCACTTTCTAGCACTAGGTGGGCTCTCTGGGGACAGGCTCTCTTTCAGATTCCAGCCAAGTCTCTCCAATGTGTGTGTTGGCAGCATATGGTGTCTTCTGCAATAGGGTTTTACCTTTGGCCTCAGGCAGGTAACCAAGTACTTTGACAGAAACCTGTCTTGATTTGGGAACCTCATAGGCCTCTTCAATGAACAGCTCAATGTGGGTAGCAACCAATTTATGGTACTGGATGTTACAGGCCAGAGACAAAAAAAAAAAAAAGCTTAGGCTTCATCCCACCCTTTCCGGGGCCCTTCTTTTCAGGTGCTCAACCCTTACTCCTGTTGAGGGTTATATTTTTCAGTCTTTTTCCAAGGATAAATGTTTCTATGGTACCAGTTCATTTTGGATTTAGTTTTGTACTTATTTCCCCCCACTTCCCTTCCCCTTCCCCAAAACCCTTCCAGCCCTATTGTCCGAGGTTTTTTTTGTTGTTGTTTTTTTTAATTTATTTTTTTTAATTTTTTATTTATTTATTTGAGAGCGACAGACACAGAGAGAAAGACAGATAGAGGGAGAGAGAGAGAATGGGCGCGCCAGGGCTTCCAGCCTCTGCAAACGAACTCCAGACACGTGCGCCCCCTTATGCATCTGGCTAACGTGGGACCTGGGGAACTGAGCCTCGAACCGGGGTCCTTAGGCTTCACAGGCAAGCGCTTAACCACTAAGCCATCTCTCCAGCCCTTGTCCGAGGTTTTGAGCTGCTGTCAGGTATGTCAGCAACTTGAGCAGGTCCAGCTTAGGAACCACAGATAAGTGAGATCATGTGGTGTTCTGTGATTGTGTGAGTTTGCTGAGTATGATCTGTTCCAAGTCTGTCCATTTTTCTCCAGATTTCATTGTATCATTTTTTTCTTACTGCTGAATAGAATTCCATTGTGTAAATGTGGTACATTTTTTTTATAAATGCAATGTGTTTTCTTAAATTTTTTATTAACAACTTCCATGATTATAAAAAATATCCCATGGTAATACCCTCCCCCCACTTTCCCCTTTGAAAGTCCATTCTCCACATCTCAATCAGTCTCTCTTTTATTTTGATGTCATGATCTTTTCCTCCTATTATGACGGTCTTGTGTAGGTAGTGTCAGGCACTATGAGGTCATGGATATCCAGGCCATTTTATGTCTGGAGGAGCACATTGTAAGGAGTCCTACCCTTCCTGTGGCTCTGACATTCTTTCTGCTACCTCTTCCACAATAGACCCTGAGCCCTGGAAGGTGTGATAGACATATTGCAGTACTGAGATCTCCTGTCACTTCTGTCCAGCACCATGATACGTTCTGGATCATCCCAAGGTCACTGCCATCTGAAAAGAGATTCTCTACCAAAAGTGAGAGTAGTATTAACATATGGGTATGAACATTAAGAGAAGTGCTTACTGGGCAGCTTGATAAGCATACTATATACATTTGGCCAGACAGCAGCAGAAGTTACACCCTCAGAACTCATAACTACCCTTGTTTTAAGTTAAATGTGGTACAACTTTTAAATGAAGGTATTACAACTTATTCATCTTTCCCTCTGTTATTGTTCATTTTTGTTGTTGTTGTTGTTGTTTCTTTGCTTGCTTGGAACAGGATCTCATGTATTCTAGGCTGGCCTGGAGTGCTGTATGTAGCTGAGGATGCCTTTGGGCTTCTGATCCTCCAGTGTCCACTTCTGGAGTGCTGGGACTACAGGTCAGAGTTCACCTATGTTGCAGAGGATAGAATCCAGGGCTTCATGCTTGCTAGGCAAGCACTCTATCAATTGAGCTTCAGCTCCCCCCCGCTTTGGCATGAACCCCCTTCCCTTTCCAGTGTTTACTTCATTATCTTTGCACAGAATAGAAAATCATGACATTCTTCTTGAGTGAATGCTCAAAACACCACACAGTTTTTACATACAACATTTAATTCCATCTGAGTGGAAGCAATTCACATTTGGTATGCGACACCAAGAGTCCTGGGCTGTCCCAGCAAGATCTATCAATGGAACATCCTGTCTGAGCACAAAAGAGCAGCTCTTTTCAGCATTGTGAGGACAGGCTGGCATTACTAGACATGGTAAAAAGAGAAAGGCAGTTTCAAATCCTAAGGAAGTGTTTGGAACTTAATGAGAAGTGTAGGCTGAGAAAATGGCCCTGCTTTTTTAGAATCAAAGGCTGCTGGAGAATGTGAGGCTTACACACAGCTGAAGCCATGCGTGTGCAATAGGGGTCAGAGATTTGCGAAATTTTTTCCTGGCCTGCGGTGAATTTTGAATCAAACTCACTCAGCATTTTGCTCTCCCTAGACAGCACATTTTTTTCTTTAAATCCTCACTCTCAGCAGCCTTGCTAACCAACATTCCTGATAAAAACCAGTGAAACCAAATGAATTATTTTGGGGTTAGATATGTAGTTGATCCTTCCCCCATGTCATGTTCTAGCACCCAAACTGTTTGGTTCTAATCTATACTTATTACCACACATTCTTTTTTTTTTTTAATTACTTATTTGAGAGCGACAGACACAGAGAGAAAGACAGATAGAGGGAGAGAGAGAGAATGGGCGCTCCAGGGCTTCCAGCCACTGCAAACGAACTCCAGATGCGTGCGCCCCCTTGTGCATCTGGCTAACGTGGGACCTGGGGAACCGAGCCTCGAACCGGGGTCCTTAGGCTTCACAGGCAAGCGCTTAACCGCTAAGCCATCTCTCCAGCCCTACCACACATTCTTAAAACTGCCAATATTCTAAAGTTATCATGTTTGCTTCATCAATAATTTGAAAACACCCTGTTCCCTGGCTTATTAGTTCTAAATATTATGAGTAAAATCACCAGAAAGGATAAAGGTTTCAAACACCATGTTTTCGTGTGTGTGGGGGGGGGGGTGTGTGCACATATGAGCCTGCAGAGGTAAGATGACAACCCCCAGTGTTATCCTCAGGAATGCCATTGCCTCTTTTTGAGAAGGTGACTTGCTTTGGTCTGGAGCTCACCTAGTAGGGGAGAAAAGCTGGCATTTCTAGAGGTTGTCTTCTCTCTGCCTACCAGTGCTCAGATCACAGATGCATGCCATCATGCTCAGCCTTTTTACATGGGTGCTTAGGCTAGAACTCGTGTCATCATGCTTGGGAGGCAAGCGCTTTACTAACTGAACCATTTCCCCAGCCCAACCCCTTCATTTTTAAGTCTTCCTGAATTATGTCTTCTATAGCTCCAAATCTATCAAAATGCTCAATTCTTTATGTGCTTCCAGCTTATGTTTTATAATTTTAAGGAAAAAATACTTTTTCTGCTTTAAGTTATTTTCTGATTTTGAGCTTTGTCATTCAGAGATGATAAAAATAGAATGTTTCTTTAATCTCGCAGCACAGTTGACTGAGTAGTATTACAAAGGTTTAATTATTTCTGAGTACAGATACACCTCAGTGCTATTACATAATACACTTCCAGTTACCTTATAGAGTACCCCACTCTATAAACTAGAAATTCAATTCAAAGACAATGTTCTTGAAGCCGAAGTTTATAGGTAGCTGCCTGATGGATCTTTATCAATATCTTGTAACCCAAAACTCCTAAACTGTCCCTTCCATTAGAAAAGTCAGTGGTGGGTTGGAGAGATGGCTCAGTAGCCAAAGTTGTTTGCTTGCAAATGCTGCTACCCTGGATTCTATTTTCCAGTACCCATTTAGATCCAGATGCACAAACTGGAGCATGTGTTTGGAATTCATCTGTAGTGGCAAGAGGCCCTGATATGCTAATTCTCTCTCTCTCTCTCTCTCTCTCTCTCTCCCTCTCAACAAATAAAAACATAAAGTCACTTAAAAATATCAGAAAAATCGCCAGGCGTGGTGGTGCATGCCTTTAATCTCAGCACTCAGGAGGCAGAGGTAGGAGGATCACCATGAGTTTGAGGCCACCCTGAGACTACATAGTTAACTCCAGGTCAGCCTGAACTAGAGTGGGACCCTACCTTGAAAAAAAAAAAAAAAGAAAAAAGAAAAAAAAGAAAGAAAGAAAAATCAATGGTTCAAGGCTGTAATACTTACTTCTTCCCCTAGAGAGTTTATCTTCTTTGTAATATATTTATTTTTTATTAAGTATGAACTTTACTGAACAAATCATGTGTTGGTCTCATCCCCCTTGTGTTTTCCTCTGAAATCCCTTCTTCCCCATCCCCTTTCCACTAAGGGCCCTCCTCAGTAGGGTTGTTGGTACTCATAGTGTGGTTATGAATGCACACCACTCTCTGTAGAGAGGGGACAGTGCTTCAGGTTACTTCTTCCCACGCTGGCTCTTACAGTCTTGCCAACCCTCATCCACATTGTTCCCAGAGCCTTGGTGGGTTTGTTATAAGTCTACTTTAGTGTTGAGCTCCCTACAACCTCTGGGTTTCTGCTCTGGTGAGTTCTAGCATGCCCCTGGAGCAGGTAAAGACAATTTTTCTTTCATGGTATCTGTTCTTCCTCCTCAAGAAACAACTTGTTCTCGGCTATCTGTCAAATAATCACTGAGAAGTTCATAGTTGAAAAGGTTTAAGGAAGGAGGGAAGGAGGGAGGGAAAGAGTGAATGAGAATGTCAAAAAAACAAGTAGAAAACAGTAAAATAAGGCAGAAACAATCTTGGAGATTTAAGACATGAAACCAAGGTATTACTTTTTGGGTAGTTGTGGTGGTTTGAATGTGAAATGTTCCCCCATAGCTTCATGTGTTTGTGCTTAAGCCTCATACTTAACCCTCAGCTGGTGAAGCCTTTGGGAAGTGAAGCATTGCTGGAAGAGGTGTGTTCTCCGCATTGCTGAGCTCACTCTCACTTCTTCCCTGCTGAGTGAAAATGTGATGTTCAACTGTCTGCTCTTGCCATGCTTTCCCTGTCGTAATGAAACTTGCCCTCCAAATGCAAAGTCAGAAATAAACTCTTCCCTTCCATAAGCTGCTTCTGGTCAGATATTTTGTCCCAGTAAGAATTCCTAGCTTAGGGGCTGGAGAGATGGCTTAGCTGTTAAGGCGTTTGCCTGCAAAGCCAAAGGATCCCAGTCTGACTCTCCAAGATCCACATAAGCCAGACGTACACGGGGGTGGGGGCACATGCATCTGGAATTCATTTGCAGTGGCTGGAGGCCCTGACATGCCCATCCTCTCTCTCTCTCCTTCTTTCTCTCTCTCAAATAAATAAATAAAATATTATTTTTAAAAAAGAATTCCTAGGGCTGGAGAGATGGCTTAGCAGTTAGGCGCTTGCCTGTGAAGCCTAAAGACCCCTGTTCAAGGCTTGATTCCCCAGGACCCATGTTAGCCAGATGCACAAGGGGGTGCACGCATCTGGAGTTCGTTTGCAGTGGCTGGAAGACCTGGCGTGCCCATTCTCTCTCTATTTGCCTCTTTCTATCTCTGTCTGTCACTCTCAATTAAATAAATAAATGTTTCAGTGTCTTGGCAAACACATACACACACACACACACACACACACACACACACACACACACACACATTCTATTTAAAAAAAAAAAAAAGAATTCCTAGGGCTGGAGTGATGGCTTAATGGTGAAGGCGTTTGCCTGCAAAGCCAAAGGATCCCAGTTCGACTCTCTAGGACCCACATAAGCCAGATGCACAAGGAAGTGCAGGCATCTTGAGTTTGTTTGCAATGGCTGGAGCCTCTGGCATGCCCATACTCTTTCTCCATCTTTCTATGTTAAATAAATAAAAATAAAAAAGCTGACATTCCGAATAATTCAGGGCTGCATCCTGAGATTCTGACCTCTGGACTGCAGACCTGGTGCACCAGCTTCTTAACAAAAAGGAGTTCCTAGCTTAAGGTGTTACCGATCTCAGTTAATAATTAAAAAAAAAATATTGAGAATGGGAGTAGATCAGCAATTGAAGGTGTTTTCTTGCAAGTCTGCTGACCCAAGTTTGATAAATCAGCACCCATATAAAGCCAGACACAAAGTGTTATACTAGCCTGTGATCTCATCTGGTCAAAGGCAATGGGAGGCAAAGCCAGCAGAATCTGGAAGCCTGCAAACTAACTAGAGTAACACACACAAGCACATAAGAAACAGAAACACCATGTCTCCTAAAAGGTTGGAAGTAAAACATCCTAAGGTTGTCCTTGGACCCCTATATGTGCACCATGGCATATGTATGCCAATACACATACAAGAACACACATTAAAAGAACATATTTATGCCTGAAGAGATGGCTTAGTGGTTAAGGCACTTGCCTGCAAAGCCAAAGGATCCAGGTTAGATTCCCCAGTACCCACTTAAAGCCAAATGCACAAAGTGTTGCATGAATCTGGAGTTCTTTTGCAGTGGCTAGAGGCCCTGGTGTGCCCATTCTCTCTATCTCTCTTCCCTCTATATCTCTCTGCTTGGAAATCAGTAAATTAAATAAAATAAAAAATATTTTAAAATAAATGAAAATAACATATTTAGAAGTAACTAGCTTTCAATACTGGAAGGAATGTTTTCCTCATGGCAGACCTTTAGAGTCATTTGACACCTGCTGGGGGAGATAATTTGGGATGGCTCAGTGAGTCAGAAGCATCATCCCTGTGTTATCATCTGTAGGGTGACAAGCAGAATCCCTGGCTTCAATCACTATTCAGACCTTATGGAAACTGTGAAGCAAAGAGTGGGAGGTTTTGCTTCTTGCCATATGTTATGATCTGGATAAGGCAATATGCTGTTTTGTTTCCAGGGATAAAGTTTTGAAGCAATCCTTTTCCTGGTCCAGTTCCACTCCAATGTTACTGAAAAGGTAGATTTTGGGTCACATCCAGATTTAGCTACATATGCACAAGTAAGCTACCTGGAGAGAATTGGCCACAGAAAGGCTTCCTGAAAAGCAGATGCAACTTTTAGATTGTTCTTCTGAAAGGTCTAACTTCATATCCAAGTCTGACCTATAATCACCCTTGGGAGGTAGGGAGGCTTTTGCTCACTCTCCCCTTGTCTTCTTATGTAGTACTCGTTCTGTTTCTCTTGGCACTCCCAACCGCAACTATACAGGTTCCTTGAAGCCTTACTTTAAAACTGCCCACCATAAAGCACATTTACTTTAGGCATTAGGCCTGCCCACGGTAATGCAATATTATGACACTATTATTATAATATTCTTGCTAGCTGGATATAGTGTTGCAAACCTATAATCCTAGCCCTTAAAGGTAAGAAGATCAAATATCTGAAGCTAGCCTGGACTACATAGTGAGACTCTGTCTCCAAACAGAAACTAAAACAAATTGCAGACAAGAAAATGTTCTTCATTATTTAGTCTTTAATCTTATGGAACAGGAATTACTATAATTCAATAGTTGAATAAGGTCCTCTTAGAGATAGAAAACATTTCAAAATCATAAAGCACTATTTTATGTTCCTTCCACCTTTCACTATGTGTCCTGAGGAATCTTGTGAGTCTTCAGTAATGCATTTTTGGAGAATGTGATATATTGCGGAGGAATACAATGGACACCTTCTAAGGATCTCTCATTCAAACAATCTAGGCTGTTAGTAGGTCCATCCCACAGAACTCCATGTATAGTCACAATGCAGAAAAGGGCAGAATTCCAGTTACATTAGTCGATTCATGCTACTATAGCAAAATGCCACAGGCTAGGTATAGGCAGCATAAACTTATTTCTCACAGATTTGGAGTGAGGGAAGTCTAATCAAAGGTGTAGGCAGATTTGGTGTCTAGTGAGGTTATTTAGTCTGATTCATAGATGGTGCTGTTTCGTCATGTTCTCTCTTGGTGGAAGTGGCATTCTAGGGTCTCTTTAATAAGGACACTAATCCTATTCATGAGGGCTCTACTCTCATGACCTAATCACCTCCTGTAGGATCCTAACACCAACACAAAGCTGATTAGGATTCAATGTATGAATTTGGGAGGGGGGTACAGGCACATACATTCAGGACATTGCTAGCTGTGCTTGTCACACTTGTCTTCATATTGTAGTCTATGGAAGCATGTTAAAGACACTGACACCTTTGCCCCACCTTCAAGGGATTCTTAATTTAATTGCTATTATGTGTAACATGGACAGTCTGAACGTTCATTTTAATCTAGTGCTGGGGATACTCAGGATCTTGTGCATCCTAGGCAAATATTCCACAGCTCACTGGAAACCCTAGTCCTTCAGATGGAGAAAGCAAAGCCACTCAAGTGATTTTAATGTGTGAGTGCCAAGAGAGAGAACCACTGTGTCATAGTGTGATGTTCTTTACTCATTGACAAATAGCATCCTATGAGGGATCCCACCCATGAAAAACTGTTTATGTAACATAAAGGTTTGATGGATTTCCTGGGTTAGAATTTATATTCTTGTGAAACTAGATGAGAGCCAAAAATGATAGCAATACTTACTAAACTGAATCCTGATATTAAATCTTATGGTTGGATCTCAGCTAGCAATATTTTATGGTCTCGCAACTATTTATTAGGTTTGGGGTGCATTTAAGAACACCAATATCCATGATTTCTGGGATTTAGATGATTCCCAAGATAGAGCATTTCAGTTTTGTTTTGCATTAAATTTTTAGGACCTAGTACCTTATTTTTTTTAATTTATTTATCCGTGTGTGTGTGTGTGTGTGTGTGTGTGTGTGTGTGTGTGTAGACCAGGGTCTCTTGCCACTGCAAATTAATGCTAAATAAATGAGCCACGTTTTGCATCTGACTTTATGTGGGTGGCTATGCAATTGAAACTGAATCAGCAATACTTGCAAGTAAATGCCTTTAACCATGGAGCCATTTCCCCAGGCCCTGGGATTTCAGTTGAAAATGAAGATAGTGCCAAAATAACCATGATGAGTAGGTCACCCAAAAGACCAAGAAGAAACAGATAGAACCACATAATCATTTGTATATTCACATTCTGAAGTATACAAATTGGGGAAATGTTCAACCTTCAGGGAAGGCTTTTAGCAGAAGTCTGCAAACGTATAGGTAGGGGAAATTGAACATAACTAACATTGATTTATGTAACACATTCCTACAAAGAAAAAGTTCGTGGTTCTATGATTTTAAAATTAGAAAAAGTGAAACAAAACAAGTAAAAAGCAATCACCAAAATTCCAAATTCACTAAAGACTTCTATTTTAAAAGAATTTATATTGGTTTGCACAAAGTGGTTCAGCAGGTAAAGGTGCTTGCTTGCAATCTGGGTTTGATTCTCTATAAAGCCAGATGAACAAAAGTGGCATATGCATCTGGAGTTTGTTTGCAATGGTAGGCGGCCCTGGAGCCCCAGGCTCACTCTATCTTTCTCGCTCAAATAAATAATTAAAATATTAATAATATTTTTTATTTATTTGAAAGCAGAGATAAAGAGAATAAAATGAGAACATCTGAGCCTCTAGCCACTGCAAATGAACTCAGGCACTTGTGCCACTTTGTGCGTCTGGCTCTATGTTGATAGTGGGGAATTAAACCCCCTATAGACATCTTGGTGTGGATCACTACCTTAGCTAGTAGTTGGGCTCCAGCTCAGTGATTGTCAAGAGGCATGTGGATTATTTTCATAACAAATGGTATCATCACAGAAGCTTAATTGTGATCCAAAGCCAAACAATAGTGTAATTCATCATGTGGATGTCGAATAGAACCTGAATTCAGATGTGCAACTGGCCATCATATGAAAGCATTTTTTTCTAGTGAAAGGTATCACAGCCGACAAAAATATGCCAGGTTGTCTCTTCCTGGTGAGACATGATCAAACTTCTATTCACTCCAGACAGAACACCACCTACAGATCAAAGAAATGATTCAACCCATCTACTTTGGCATATTCATATTGCTTAAAGGAATACAGATGAGGGTTGCTTGCAGGAGCAGGGGTGACATAAAAGCAAGTGAATCACTGTAAAGGTGCATCCCTGGTGCTTCTTGCTCAACATGCAGGCAACTCCAGCCAATGCAATCTCCCTTTGCCAGCACTTTCTTAAGGCTTTTATAACCTTGAGGAGGTACTTTATGAATCTTGTAACATTCAGAGTTTCCTCACCCTCCTAGGTTTCCTTGGCTTCTTGAGACTTCCAAGTTTAGTAGCTTCCTGGATCATATTAGTCTCCTCCCTTCCCACTATTAGGGAATGTTTCAATTAGTAGGAAATAGCTACACAACACATCTGATATGCCTGACTCATGTCTGGTTTTTATAAGATAGTTCTGTTTTGTTATGCTCTACAAGCAAAGGATAGAGTGATGAGCCATTGGTACTTGGATAGAAGAAATGTGAGGGGTAACATACTAACAATGGAATCTTTAGAACATTTATTTGTAGGGGATATATGGATTTTGAAGAGATGTAAGAAACTTAATTAGTGTTTTTGATGCAAAGTAATAATAAATACTGCCTAAAATTTTTGAATCACACAGATGGGTTTAAAATCTGTTTATATTTTTTGGAATATAATGATCTTGAGAAATTTCTCCATTTCATTATCTGTATATGTGAGATCATTGTGCCTCCCTTGATGGATTGTTGTGATAATTATAAGAAGTAATAGATAAAAAGTAAGGTTTCCTAGCCAGGTGAGGTCGCATACTCCTTTAATCCCACCACTCAGGAGGCAGAGGTAGGAGGACCGCCATGAGTTCAAGACCACTCTGAGAATACATAGTGAATTGCAGGTCAGCCTGGATTAGAGTGAGACCCTACCTCCAAAAGCCAAAAAAAAAAAAAAAAAAAAAAAAAGGAAGGGTTCCCAATCTTGCCACTACTGATATTTTTTTCCCCTATGCATTGTAAAATGAAGAACAGCATCCCTAGCCTCTAACCACATCTACTCTTTTAAAGTGTGACAGCCAGCCTGAGATATAGCTCCATGTTAGATTGAGTACTTGGCACATAAAAGCTCAATTCCTATCAAAACAAAAGACAGGGCAACCAAAAATTTCTCCAGACATTGCAAATATTTTGGGGTGGGGGAAACTGCATATATGTAAAACACTAGATATAAAGTGACTATTGCAATAACTGGAAAGTAGTAGGTGCCAATTAAAAACTAGGTTTTGGGGCTAGAGGGATGATTCAGTGGTTAAAGACACTTACCTGCAAAGCCTGCTGCCCAGGTTTCAATTCCCCAGTCCCAATATAAAACCAGGTGCACAAAGTGGTGCTTGTATCTGGTGTTCATTTGCAGTGGCAAGAAGTCCTGGCATGCCCATTCTCACCTCTTCTTACTCTTCCTCTTCTGCTTCTTGAAAATACGTAAGTAAAATATTTTTACACTAATTATTATAATAATTAATACAATCTCAAAACTTGATCTCTCTATTTCTGATGCTGGACCTAAAGATGCTTAAAAATACATAATTCTAAGAATATCCTCTCAGACATTTTTTTTTCAAGCTGGTTAAACCCATTTAGTAGTTATGTTTGCTGCTGATGCAAACCACTTGCCCAGAATCAGTTTATGAAAGGAAAAGATTTATATCAGCTTAGAGTTTTGAAGGGAAATTTCATCATTGCTGGGAAGCATGGCAGAGAGGACAACTGAGCATCACATCTTATCACATCAGCTGGAAAGAAGCAGCAAGAGTGAGCTAGCTGAGCACCCAGTGGGGTATATGAATAAACCTCAAGGTCCCTGTCCAGGGACATACCTATTCCAGCAAGGCTCCACATCCCTAAGGTTCTACCATGTTCTCAAGTTGCCACCAGCTGGTGACCAAGTATTCAAAGCAGGAGGCTTTGGGGGACATCTCACATCCAAACCACCATACCTATCTTCTTCTGTGGAAAGAAATATCAAAAACCTAACTTCCCTGCTTTGCCACCTGTCTTGGTGTATTAGTTACTCTTTTATTGCTTAGAAGATGTACTTGACAAAAATCCATTTAAGGAGGGTCGGGAGGATGCTCAGAAGTTAAAGGCACTTCCTTGTGAAGCCTACCTGTTCCAGTTCAATTCTCAAGTCCCATGTAGGCTGTACAAAAATGGTGGCAAAAGCTTCTGGAGTTTTTTTACATGAGGAGGCTGTGGCGTGCTACTCCACCACCACACAAATAAATAAAAAATTTTAAAAGTCAGTTTGAGCCAAAGGTGGTGGCGCACGCCTTTAATCCCAGCACTCGGGAGGCAGAGGTAGGAGGATCACCATGAGTTTGAGACCACCCTGAGACTACACAGAAAATTCCAAGTCAGCCTGAGCTAGAGTGAAGCCCTACCTCAAAAAACCAAAAACAAAATCAGTTTAAGGGAAGAAGAGATAATTTCCATTTATAAGTTCCAGGTTACAGTCCATAATGGTGGGGAAATCATATGGGCAGGATCTTGAGGGGGTCACATTCAATCCACAGTGAGGAAGTGGAGAGTCATGAATGCCAGCTGGCTTCTTTTTAAACAGATCACAACTCCAGTCAGTAGAAAGGTGCCACCCACAGTTAAGGTGTGTCTTTCCACCCCAATTATCCTAATCAAGATAATCCCTCAAGAGCATGGCCAGAAGTTAACCTAGACAATTGCTCACAGATGATTCTAGTTCCTGCTATGTTGACAATAAATATAAGTTATTATAATTACGATGTCTAGATGGTACCTCAAATTCAACATGTGCAAAACTGAACTCACTATGCTATATTCTCAAACTACTGGACAGTGTCATGTGCCTATAATACCAAAATGCAGGATGAGTCATTAGGATCACCCTAAGTTTGTTGCCAGAGTGAACTATACAGTGAAACTACCAAAAAGAGAAAGAAAGAGAGAAAGAGAGGGAAGGAGGGAGGGAGGAAGGAAGGAAGGAAGGAAAGAAGAAAGGAAGAAGCAGAAGGAGGAAGGAAGGGAGGATGGGAGAGAAACAAATAACTATCCCATGAACAATGTTTCCTAGATCAGTATATATTGCAAAAGCAAACAATCTTAATGTCATTGACTGTTCTCTCTCCTCAAGCCTCCCACTGCCAACTAATTAGCAAGAACTGTCCATTCTCCCTCCTACATATTTCTTGAGTCTACCCAACTCCTCTTTAATCTTTTCAGAAACCAATATAACTCATCACCGAGCTTGCTTTGCTCCTCCTGTCCACAGGCTTTCAGGGGAAGTTTTGAAAGCACAGCCCTGATCAGATCACTCTCCTACTTAACATCCTCAGCAGCCTTTAGTGCCAATTTGAGTTGAATTCCAAATGCAAGGATACGTTTTCCTGTAGAGTTGGTCATTAGCAGACCCCTGCTTACTTCCTGAACAATATTTCTGCAAAATCACACACTGAGATTACTGCTTGTTTCAACTGTGTGCATTTTCTCCATGGATTGCTACACAGGGTCTTTCCTATTTCAATCACCCCATTTGCCAGTCATTTATCTAATCTAAACTCAGCCTGTGAATCTCATTTTAAACATCACTTCCTCTGAAAAGCCCTGCTTATGTGCTGTATATTATATTATTGTTGATCAGTTGACCTTGTACTTGACAACTTTCTTGTCTGTCTCCTCTGCTAGGTTGTGAATTCCAAGGTGTTTAAAGCCCTTCAGTTTCAACACATTGAGTGTTCAAAAAACACTGGAGGAAGGGTTAGGGAAATGGTTTAGTGGGTAAAATGCTTACTGCTTATGCATGTGGACCTGAGTTTGGATCCCCAGCATCTATGTAAATGATGGAAATGGTGGCATATGCCTGTAATCCCAGTAGTGGGGAGACATCAAATCTCTGAGAGTCACTGGCTAGCTAATTCTGCCAAATCTGTGGACTCTAGGTTCAGTGAAAGACCCTTTCTCAAAGAATAAGTTTTAAAGAGATTAAAGAAGACATCCAATGCCTTCATATGCATGCACACAAGTACCCACACACACATATACACATCACATATGCATACACACAGACATGGAAAGAAATGTGGAATAAAACTGAATTACATGTCACAAAAGATCCCTGCCAAAATGTAAAGCTTTAACTCACTTGTCTTTTTTTTTTTTTTTTTTTTTTTGCAAGCCCAACAGACTGGCCTTTTTAAATGTATGTGCAAGAGAGAGAGAGAGAGATAACTGACATGCCAGAGCCTCCAGCACTATAATCAAACTCCAGACACTTATGTCAACTTGTTCACATGTACAATCTTGTATGCTTGTGTCACCTTGTGCTGCTGGATTACGTGGGACCTGGCTAGCCTTGAATATTTGATTTTTCTGCTTCTACCTCCAAAGGGCTAGGATTACAAGCATGTACCACCACACCCACTTTATTTTCATTTTGAATCTTCTTAAACACTCAAATTTTTGTATTCAGGGGCAGCACAGTGTGCAACTTTTTCTATTTTGTTTCATTTTCATAAATTCTTATTCTTTTGCTAACCTTCTTTTGCCCCTTAAGATTTTCTGTGAAGACTGTTCTTCATCATCATGTACATTCTCTCCAAACTCAGTGGCTAAGTAGAACATAAAAAATATTTGTAAATCGGGCTGGAGAGATATCTCAGCAGTTAAGGCACTTGCCTGCAAAGCCTAATGACCTGCATTCAATTCCCCAGTACCCACATAAAGCAAGTTGTACAAAGTGAAGTGTGCATCTGGAGTTCATTTGCTTTGACTAGACACCACGGTGTGCCCATTCCCTCTCTCTGTTTCTCTCTATGCCTCTCTCCTTGAAGATGAATAAATAAAACATTTTTTAAAAGTTTTTCAGGGGTTGGAGGGATGAATTAACAGCTATGACAATTGCCTGCAAAGCCTAAGGACCCATGTTTGATCTCTCTCCAGATCCCACGTAAGCCATATGCACAAAGGTGAGGCAAGCGCAAAGTTGCACATGTGCACTAAGTAGCTCAAGCTTCTGGAGTTTGATGGCAGTGGCTGAGGACCTGGCATGCCAATTATCTCTCTCTCTCACTCCTGCTCTTTCTAAAAAGAAGATATTCAGAAATGTTTGTTTCCTTCCTTCTCTCATTCTCTAGACATCTATGTAACCTCATGACTTTAAATGTCTCCCAGATTCATAACATAATGTGGGCAATGCAATGAATGTTAAGCCCCAGAAACCTCAAATCAACTATAAATACAGATCATAACATGTGACCACTCCTATGTCTTTCTTTCAGGACAGCTTCATTATTTGCCAAATTGTGCCCAAAAGTCATTTAATCACAAGTACCCCATCTATGAGTCAACTTTATTTTTTTAAACATTTTATTTTTATTTATTTGAGAGCGACAGACACAGAGAGAAAGACAGATAGAGGGAGAGAGAGAGAATGGGCGCGCCAGGGCTTCCAGCCTCTGCAAACGAACTCCAGACGCGTGCGCCCCCTTGTGCATCTGGCTAACGTGGGACCTGGGGAACCGAGCCTTGAACTGGGGTCCTTAGGCTTCACAGGCAAGCGCTTAACCGCTAAGCCATCTCTCCAGCCCTATGAGTCAACTTTAGCTCCTTCACCCCAAATACAATGTTAAAGAGTGATGCTTTTTTTGAAATGTGTCTCATGTGTTGATCCCTTTCTTTTTTCCTTTTCCATTTTGGTGCCCTTGTTTCTTTACCCATAGATTGCTAGAACAGATTTCTTCCTAGTTGACTTTCCTGATCTCAATATCCATCTTCTTCAGATCTGTTTTGGATACTACTGTAGACTAATCCCTTGTACATGATGCATTGGTAGGCAAGGGCTGTTAACACACTAGACTCAATAAATATGAGAAAATCAATCCATTCTCCACTCAAGATATTACACTGGCTACAAATTATCTACTGAGTCCATACTCCACTTTCCTACTATTTACTTTCCAACAGCTCTAGCCAACATTTTTAACTTTGCTCCACACCCTATACTGTTCTTCCCGCTTACCTAGTTTGCTGAGCTTCTTGCCCTTTCTAAAACACATGCTACCTTGTTGCTTAATCAAATCCTCTCCCCTACTACTATCAAAACCATATATTAAACCAGGCATGATGATACATGCCTGTAATGCTGTCATTTGATAGAATGATCAAAAGTTCAAGGTTATCCTCAGCTATACAATGAGTTAAAAGCCATCATAGGGTAAATGATATCTTGTCTCAAAGAAGCCCAATTTTTTTTTTTTGAAAACAAGTTAAAATGTCATTTGTGCTGGGAATGGTGGCATACATCTGTAATCCCAGGACTTAGAAAACAAGAGTAGGAGGATCAGGGATTCAAGTTTACACAGCAAGTTCAAGGCCAACCTGGACTACATGAAAAACTTTCTCAAACTAAGAACAACAACAAGAAAAAGCAAAGACATCACTCCTTTTGTTATCAAGGTATAATCACTATTCATTCTGTACCTTATTTGTACTTTGTAATTGAAATATTGTTTCTTTCTAGTTTGCTAACAATGTATGTGTGGACTGTAAGCTCCATGAGGTCAGAAAATCTGACTTGCTCTGCCTTACAACCCCTGAAGCATGAAGTCCAGTGCCCAAATGTATATGACAGGCCCTTGGCAAATATTCCTTGAATTGACATTGCTACATATGCCAACCCCTTATCCACCCTGTCCTTTATATCCCCATGGTTGGTCTGTACTCATTTATTAGTCAGGCTGGCAGCTGTCTTTGAACAAAATCCAGCTAGACACACCCAGATGCGGTGAGACACTCCCAGATTCAATAGAAACAGATTCTGGATGTCTGCCTAACTTCCAAAACCAGACTGTTCTCTGCTCAACATATATAGCCAGGTTTTCATTAGGTACTAAGCATGTGGCCTTTGCTACACATTATACTCAGTCCCTCAGCTCAGCCTGTATTTATTCTGCTGCCCATGCCAGAAATATTCAGGATTTATTCTGATCACCCCAACCCCAGTCAGACTCAGATTAAGTCTCACTTTATCCATGATGTCATCTTTATTTGAGCCCGTGTTTATCTCTCTTATGTCTGACTTCTTTTGCCAGAGATACTGTAATATATTATGGCATTTTCAAATTGTTTCATGCATATGTCTTGCTTTTCTCAGCAAGAGTATTGGTTCTTCGGGGAAAGTATTATTTATTAACCTCATTTGCTATAGTGCTGCTCTTCACTATTAGATTGGTGAACCAACATAACTACTTTCTTTCCTATCACTAACTTCTTAGGTAGGAAAAAGATGCTAATATCCTAATTTCACCTATGGAAGAACTATGTAATCAAGTTATAACAGATAAGCTAAGAACAGGCTGATAGTATAAAAAGTTTTTAAAAAGTCAATCTTTTGTGACAACTAAATAAATGTACTTGCAGTTATTCTAACTACCAATCTTATAACTCATTTAAAAAAGTTGAGAGAAAGCCAATTAATAATGGTTGGTTTTTCTCATTACTTACAAAACATGGTTGAGAAAACTTACAATAAATCACATTCACTGTCATCATATTTTAATTATAGAAAAAAATAAAGTCTAGGTCTCTATTGATTAAATCATTCTAGAAATGAAATTGGTGTGAATGATATTTGGTCTCATATATCATAGATTTAGTCCACCAATCATTTGAGGAATTGTTGACAAGATTAAATAACTAGGCATGGCTAGACACAAAGAGGGATTGCTGAAGGGAAGAGCCCAACAAAAGGCACCATGGAGTTTAGGCTTCTGTGAATTGCATAGCATTTTCATGGTGTGCAAGAAAGAAAAAGCTCAACACAAAATTTCTGTTCTTCTCTTGGTTCTATTTTAGGTTCATTTCTTCTTTTCTTTTCTTTTTTTTTTAAGTATTTTTATTTATTTATTTATTTGAGAGCGACAGACACAGAGAGAAAGACAGATAGAGGGAGAGAGAGAGAGAATGGGCGCACCAGTGCTTCCAGCCTCTGCAAACGAACTCCAGACGCGTGCGCCCCCTGGTGCATCTGGCTAACGTGGGATCTGGGGAACCGAGCCTCGAACCGGGGTCCTTAGGCTTCACAGGCAAGCGCTTAACCGCTAAGCCATCTCTCCAGCCCTAGGTTCATTTCTTGTTCTAAAGATTCATTTTCCTTTTAAGTATTTCTGATACTTTTCTAACACAGTCAGCCTCATTTTAATTTTCTAACCATTGCTTTGAACTCACTCTAACAAACAGCACTAGTGACCATGTCAGAAGACAGATGAGATCAGATATTATAAGGAAGTCTGGTTTGCTTCTTACAGGAACTCATTTCTATATTTTAATGTTAAAGAAAACTTGGATTACTTCTTTGGCCTTTGATTTTGTCTTTGTCTACTGCCTGCCACAGAATACTAATCACTCTGTGATCAACGAGCTAAAAGCTTTTAACATTGACTGTCTTACAGTGGTCCATTGCACCAATAGCTAATTACCAGAGCATTTGACTAGAAACATCCTCTTTATAAAAAAAAAAGACTCTACTTCACAAAATATTTTATAGTATACTTATAAATAAACCCCAAATAGAAGCTTGAACACACATGTTCATGATATCATTAAAATAAAGAAAAAGTAGAAACAACCCAAGTGTTCATCAACTGATGAATGGAGAAGCAAAATGTGGTACATCCTTATGATGGGATATTATTTGTCTCTAAAAAGGAATGAAGTAATAATACTCCTAAAATATAGATGAAACTTGATCATTGAAAGAAGCCAAAGGGAAAAAAATAACCCATATTGTATGATCTCAGTTATGTCAAATGCCCAGAAAAGGCAAATACACAAAGAAAGAAAGCAGATTAGCAGATTAATGCTCTCCAGGGCCTTTGAGTGTGGTGAGGAGGGGAGTTAAGGCAGCTGAAGAGTAAGTGGCAAATAGTGTGGATATTCTCTCAAGGGTGAGCTAAATATTCAAACTTAGATTATAATAACAATTGAACACTCTGTAAATATGCTTTAAAACTTTGACATTCATTTATTTAGCTTTAGTTTTAGTTTTCAGAGCTGAAGATAGAACCCAGGGCCTTGACTATGCTAAACAACAACTCTACAACTGAAATACCCTCACCCTAGTGTTACCTAATTTAATGGGTAAACTGGAATTACCGAAATTGAAAAAAAAAAAGGAAACTTTTATAGAGCACCTTCAGAGGACAGAGCAGGTTCCCAATTTTAAATACTATTTCTACATCAGACTTTCAAGGGGTGGGGACCTAGAATCTACATTATAGCAACTCCCTAGGTGAGTATTATCCACAACTAATGTTTAAGCAGCTCAGCACTGAAGTGAATGACAGAGACCTTGCACTGTCTCCGTGAAATGAAACTGCAAATGTCTCCTTATAAATAGAGGCAGTAATTACTTTCAAAAAAGTCCTCAACTTCATTGTTGTATTTTGGACATCTGAGTATGTGATAAATCATTCTTTCTACAGCTACTTTTAAATTTCAGATAAAGTTTCTTTTGTTCCTCCCTGAGAACTGTTGAATATAGACAACAAACTAACACTCTAGTAGTTACAAATGAAGCAGAGAATTGTTATTACTCTCATTTATGACTGCATGAATAGAAAACTTGTGGAGATTTTTCTTCCTTCCACAGTTTAGTGAGAAAATTAAAATTCACCATGATGTACCATTGGAAATGTGATGAAGTAAGAACTCAAAATTTTCTTGCACAACTTTCACTCAGCTGTCACTGGGGCTTTTAAATTGAGCATCAGGCTATGGTTTTGATTTCCTAAAAGACTAGGAATTGTAAATGTACAGTATGTTCTACAAGTATAAATAAAAATCTCTTTATTGTATGTGATTTTAGAAACTAAAGCTCTCTGCATTTTCATCTAAAAGTTAAAAACTAACTTCCCTGGCCCAAAATCTACTATTGGGATTTATTGAATAAATTTTTTAAATATTATTAGGGAAATTGTTCTTTGAAACAGCAATTCCAGATGATACTGGTTAACTTATTATAAAAATAGTGGACAAAAATAGTGAACAGGTAGCTCAGTTGGTAAAGTGCTTGTCCAGCATGCACGAAGCCATGGGTTAACTCCCCAATACCACAATAACTGGGTGTGGTGGTAGAAACCGATAATCCTAGCATTAGAGTGATAGGAGAGTCAGGAGTTCAAGGCCATCCTCAGCTCCATAGTGAGCTTGAAGCATCCCTGGAATACATGAGCCCTTGTTTCAAAATAATAAAATAAGATAAAATGAAAATAATAGAGCAAACTGGATTGACATTTGATCATGATTAGATCATGGATTAATCATATAATATCAATTTAGAGAAGTGCTAGATAAATATAGTATGAGTTTCATATAGATTTAGCATGGACGGAGTTACTATACTATGAGCTACGTAATATGGTAAAAATGTTATGTTATAGCATCCTAATTTCTTTTCAAATAAAACTGACATCTATTGACAATAGCTGAGGAAGTCCTATTCATATATTAAAACTGTTTATTTTCTTATTTCCTAAAAACCCTAACATGTGAAAATTAACTTAAATTAAAATAGGGTTTAATTTAGTGTAAATACATGAAATATAATCTTTATATATAAGTGACTATATTTATATAGTAAATATATGCCAATATTCACTGACTATATCCTTATGTGCCAGGAAAGGCACTGGTAGGCATTTGATATGATATTGCATGAACAAATCATCACTCCTGGCCTTGATGAGCTTAGCAGAGAAATTCTGCAGCTGCCTCTATTCATAAACTACATCAGTGATAAAAGATTATGGTTCTAAGCACTGCAAAATACTCAGTAATGGAATAGAAGGCTAAGCATTTGAACCTGGCAAAATAAAAGGCTAAAAAACTTCTCTTTGCATGTAAGTCTCTATGATAACAGCAGTAATTTCCAATGCCTATATATTAAATATTTTTTTGATCCTTGGATAATATATTTCTCCTCATTTTGGTAGGTTGAACATATCACTTGGGACATAAATAGTCACTCTTAAGCCACACTTTTCCAGCATTTACTTGGGTTTAAACTTATAAAACTTAGCACTTTGTTAGTATAGTGCTTGTCACCACATAACTAAAGGATGAAAACAGCAAAAAGAGAAAAAAAAAAGAAAACGCAAGCAAATGTTAAATGTCCTCAATTCATATTTCAGTAATTCAAGAATGTCTGTTGAAAAGTAAGATTGGTTGAGCTTTTTCATGTCACTCTAACTATTATTGGAAAGAACTTTTATAGACAGTGCTTCACTTTATGAATGGATTTTTGGCGATGGCAGTTACCACAGACCATTCATCCCTGTAAATCTACAGAATGCAGACTGAAGTATCTTTGACTAGCACTTTTCTTCCCTTCCCACATCATAGAAACTTTCAGAACATGATATAGGATTTAAGTGAATTTGTAATTGCTCTCATGTGCATCGTAAAATACAGTATACTGGAAGCTTCCTTTCAGCTCTCTCATGCTTGTAGTAAAGGAGGAAAATTATAAGTAAGGTTTCCTAAATGTTCTTTGAAGCTCAGTGTCAGAAACTTGCTATGGGATCAGGCATTGGAATGGAGAAAATGATACTCTAGAAAGAACCACAAGTGCAGTTTGAAGTTGTTCTCAATTAAGGTGGTTAATAGAAATTATTTTTTTTTAACTACATGAACAAAACTGAAGAAACAAGATCTGTTATGTGAGAATATTTGTCATCAAGAAGCAACAATAAATCCAACAATATAAATCCTCCATTTCATCTAAAATATTGTAAAATAATGATACTCTGAACAACATTTTGAAATTTTTTTTAATTTTTTTTATTTATTTATTTGAGAGCGACAGACACAGAGAGAAAGACAGATAGAGGGAGAGAGAGAGAATGGGCGTGCCAGGGCTTCCAGCCTCTGCAAACGAACTCCAGACGCGTGCGCCCCCTTGTGCATCTGGCTAACGTGGGGCCTGGGGAACCGAGCCTCGAACCGGGGTCCTTAGGCTTCACAGGCAAGCGCTTAACCGCTAAGCCATCTCTCCAGCCCACATTTTGAAAATTTTTGAAAACCAAATTAAAAAGTATTTTTTATATATTTACATGGAGAGAAACTATGAATGACAGAAAGGAAATGGGTGCACCAGGGCCTCTTGCCACTGTAAATGAATTCCAGATACACATGCCACTTTTTGTATCTGACTTTACATGGATACTAGGGAGCTGAACCCAAGCAGTAAGGATTTTTTAGCAAGTGCCTTTGCCCATTGAACATCTATTCCTTTCTCCCAAAACCCAAAATTAAACATTTCAAGACATGATCTGAACTCAAATGGTCCATTTGTATTAAAGCAAAGTGCCAGCTAAAAGAGAAAGCTATGCAGAGCAAGATTCAACTACAGGAAGTGATTGGAGGCAAAATATTTCTTTTTCATTAAATTTCTTTAAAGGCTATATTCTTATATCCCCTCTTCTCTGCCCCCATTCTACAGAGGGCCCTCCTCAGTTGGGGTTATGGTATTCAGTGCTTGAAGGTCTGTTAGTCTCTGTGTGGAGCATGCCTCAGGCTAATACTACCAACCCTATGGCTCTCATAATCTTTCTGCCCCTTGATCCTTGGCATGCAAGCTAGAAGTCTGATTTAGGGTTGAGTTCTCTATAGGCACTGGAGTTCTGATTCAATAACTTTGAAATACCACAGTGTCTGTTGCCATCTCCCTAGAGCTGGTTGTTAGGTTACCAGTAAAATCATCACTTATGTCATCGCTTCTTCTCTGTCACCTGGACCCTGTGGTAGATGTGAGCCACCTCATGGTTGGCAGTCAACCATCTTTTATCAATTTATACATTTATTTTAGAAAGAGAGAGAATAGGTGCACCACAGCCTCTAGCCACTGCAAATGAACTCCAGAGGCATGTGTCACCTTGTGCATCTGGCTTATGTGGGTACTGGAGAATTGAACCTGGGTCTCTAGGCTTCACTAACAAGCACCTTAACTGCTAACCATCTCTAAAGCCCTCAACTATCTTTTATGATGTATTGTTGGACCTTGATCTTCCCAGTATTCTCTACTACCTATAAAATAAAACAGTGTCAGCAATTAAGAGTGAGAGCAACTTGGATTAAAGGGGATAAACATAGCTATTTGAGAGAGAGTTTTGAGTATATTCTGACACTTCTTAGCCAAAGAGCAGTGAAGATACTCTCCAGAGTCTGTGAATCATGGGATTCTGACTTGGTTCCCAGTACCAATTATGAGTTCTTTCCAAATGAGCAGGTCTCATGTCCAATCAGAGAACAGTTGGTTACCCACCTAGGCTGTGTGCCACTATTGAACATGTGTGTACTTCTTGCCCAGATGGTTGGTTTTGTAGCATGTAAGATCTCTTGCTTATTCATTCTGTTGGTGACCATTATCTCCCAAAAGCTCCCATAGCACTTTCCAGCACTATGAGCCCTAGCTGGGATAGAGAGGATTTCTCTCTCAGTTTCAGCATGGTCAATATCCTGTGACTACAGGCTATAGTGTCATCAGCAATAGGGTCTTGCATTTTAGATCTGGCTGGCAACAAAGTGTTTTGGCAATGACCTGCACTGTTATATGAATCTTATAGGTCTCACTGACCAACAGCATACTGTGGAAGATAACCAAGTTCTGGCCCTGCAATTAACAGCCAGAGCCCATGGTTGTAGAGATAAGCTTTCTCAACCTTCTACAGGGCACTTCTGTCTGGACCATTGTCCCAGTCCCATTATTAAGGGCTATATATTATAGAATGCTATCCAGGACAAAGATTTCTATGGTACTGAATCATGTTGTCATTCATTTTGTGTAATTCTCCTCTACTCTCTCTTCATCCCCACCCTCTGTAAGCCCTTCAAATCCTTGTATTCTTTTTATCTTTCTGCATTTATTCTATCCCTAAATTTGTTTTTTGAGTAGGCTATCCTCCCCTCCCTCCACATTTCCCCCTTTCCTTAGCTTCTTTCTAGTTCCATGTCAATACTCTTGATGCTTACTACTGCTTACAATAAACTCAACGTGTTCCAGGTTAGGAACCACATATGAGAGAGAACAAGTGGCATTTGTCTTTCTGAGCCTGTGTGACCTCGCTTAGTAAGATTTTTCCAAGACCACCCATTTTCCTGAAAATGTCACAATTTTGTTTTCATTACTGCTGAGTAGAATTCCTTTGTGTAGATGTGCTACATCTTCATTAGCCATTCAACTGTTGCTGGACTTAGGGGATGATTACAGTCCTATCAACTGTGAATAGAACAGCAATGAATATACTTTAGCAAGTGTCTCCAAATGGATCAAAGTTCATGTAAGATCTGAAGCTCTAAGACAACTAGAAGAAAAAATAGGGATAACACTTCAAGATTCAGGCATAAGGAAAGACTTTCGGAGTAAGACCCAAGTATCCAAGGGAATTAAATAAATACTCAACCACTGGGATCTCACGAAACTAAAAAGCTATTAAACAGATAAGCAAACCACCAACAGAGTCAGTAGAGGATCTACAGAATGAGAGAAAAACTTCAGCAGCTATACATCTTTGGAAATTTAAATGTATGTCCCCCATTGACTCATGTTAATACTAAATTTGTAACTTGGGTCTCCAGCTGCTTGGCTGGAGAAGATGTCACTGAAGGTATATCCTGGGGTCCAGTCCAAAGCTATGTTTGGGGGAAGATCTAAATTACATCCCAAAGGTTTGCAGAGAAATATGAGCTCTGCTTGCTGCTTTTGGGTTTTGCTGGATATTTTGCTGTTTCTCTCTGTTTGGATGTATGGAAGCAACTTCTTCTGCCATTGATGGAACTATAAGCTTGAGTATGTACACTGAATTTATAAGCTAGAAAAAAGCCCTTCCTCCTATAATCTATGCCTGATTAGATGTCCAACATAGCATCATGGAACTGTCCACTATAGAAATTTGTTACCAAAGAGTTGAGTTGTTACTGAGATGAATCTGACCATGTGAATTTTCATCTTTTGGAACTTATATGCTGGAGAAGGAATGTATATGGAGTTAGTACTTGTGACTGCAGAAGCCTCACAGTGTGGTAATCCAAATTTTATGAACTATTATAATGAAAGTTTGAAATTGTTAAGTACAGAGAAAATTATGTTAGGTTATGAACTTTCAGAGGGGAAGGAAAGACAGCATATAGCTCTATTGGAAATGGGCTATTGGCATAAGGGATAGCTGCATTCTTCTGCATAAGCCCTAAGAGTTTAATCAAGGTTGAATTTAAAAGTGTTTTTTTGTGGAGTGGGATTTGTTTTTTGTTTGTTTTAACTTTATTGTTGACAATTTTCATATACATGTATTCCCATTATTTTTTCTTGATTAGTTATGTACATACTGAGTGTCTAAACAGTCATGTTGGTACCATTGTTAGCCTCCTCCCTGTCCTCCCCTCTCTGAAGGGACCCTCTTCATTGGGGATTGTGGGTCATGCATTGTGAGGGTGGCCATCAGTTATGGGGAAGAGGGAACATCTATGTGCTTAATGTCTCAACATGTGGCTCTACAACCTTTCCTCCCCCACTTCCGAGAATTTCCCTGTTCCATGATGGGTTTGTTTTAGGTCAACTTCAGTGATGAGGTGTTGGGAGCCTCTGTGTCTCTGGATATCTGGTTTGATAGGAGTTGAGTGTTCTCTGGGTCTATCTCCTTCACCCTTGTGCTGGTACTAGGTTCAACAAGAAAGTGGCTCTCTTGCTCATATCCACAATTATGCTATGGTTTGAGCTGGGGCCCTGTTGAGGTGTGATAGGCTGATTCTCTCCTCAGGTTCTGTGTCCATCTGAAAAAGAGAAGCAGGTTCTCCAACAGAGAGTGAAGTTAGCACCAGATAAATGGGATAACCATTATTATTTTAGAGAGAATTTAATAGGTGTAGGCCCTCTTGTAGCCCACTATTGGTGGGAGCTTGATAATGGAGAGTGGGCTTATTTTTTGGATATGGTTCTGACTTATTTCTCAGTTCCAGCTATGGGTTCTGGACTGATGTGCTTGGAGGAAGATACAGATCTGAAATGGGCTGGAGAGATGGCTTAGTGGTTAATCTAGTGGCATAAAGACAAGTTTTAAATTACTGAAGCTGCTGTTGTCAATGAGATTCTATCACTGAGGATGGCCAAGTACTTCACATTGAAATAATGGAAAGATTACTGAGGTGATTCCACGAGGAAAGACCAAATGGTAAAAATACAAACTCTTTTGAAAGAAGATGACTGAAAAGAAGAAGCTCACTTTCCAAAGTCAAGATTCATTTCCTCCCTAAATTAACAAATTGCTGTGTCAATGCATACCTGGGAGGGATTTTGGAAACATGAAAAATGCATGGAAGTGAGCCATGGACTGCACATGGTTCCAGGACCTGCCCCTGAAATTCTGTATGGCAGCAGGGTGTGATATCCCTAATAGACCAATGAGGCCATTGTAAGATGGACCATGGTTTGCAGTGGAGACCCAATCATGTTTTGAATATACCGGGACTTGCACAGCTACTATGGAGAGCTTTTGGCTCAAATGGAAGTTTTTCCTGGCTACTCAGCCCAGCTGGAGGGATGGAAATTAAAAATACAGAGACAGTCATCACTGTTCATGGATGTTGGACATACACTCCAGATATTTGATATTTACCTGATTGTTATAGCTTTTGCATTGGTCCACTCTCTCCTTGCTATGCCTTAGAGCAATGGAAAAGATTACTTTGGACCATTATATTTTGGAACTATGAAACTTGTTTTGATTTTACAGGACTCACAGTTAAGAGATAGTCTTGAATCTCAGATAAGACCCAGGACTTTGCATCATTCTTAAAATTGGTAAAGCTTATGGGGACCTTAGAAGTTAAACTGAATGCAATGTGCAACATGAGCTGGGTATAAGTTGATGAGGATCAGACACAGAATTAGGTAGTTTAAATGTATGTCCACCATTGACTCAGGTGTTAAAATTAAACTCAAAGCCGTGTGTGGTGGCACACGCCTTTAAGCCCAGCACTTGGGAAACAGAGGTAGGAGGATTGTCATGAGTTTGAGGCCAACCTGAGACTATATAGTGAACTCCAGTTCAGTCTGAGCTAGAGCAAGACTCTACCTTGGAAAACAAAACAACAACAACAAAAATAATAAAATAAACCTGAGGGCTGGAGAGATGGCTTAGCGGTTAAGCGCTTGCCTGTGAAGCCTAAGGACCCCGGTTCTAGGCTCAGTTCCCCAGGTCCCACGTTAGCCAGATGCACAAGGGGCACATGCGTCTAGAGTTCGTTTGCAGAGGCTGGAAGCCCTGGCACGCCCATTCTCTCTCTCTCCCTCTATCTGTCTTTCTCTCTGTGTCTGGCACTCTCAAATAAGTAAATAAATAAATAAAATTAAAAATAAAATAAACCTGAAAGTTAAGTCTCCAGCCACCTTGCTGGAAGAGGTGTCATTCAGGGTGGATGCTGGGGTCTTGTCAAGATTTTGGGAGTAAATTCCAAGCCAAAGAGTGAAAAGGAAATTAGATAAATAGAAAAAAGCTCATAAGAAAAATCTTGAACTGAATTCTGGCTGCTTATAACTGTGGCAACTTACAACACATATTCACCCTGCTATCTGCTGTAGCTGCACAGAGCTGAAATTACTCAGTTTTACACCTAATTCAAGACCAACCCCTTCTGGACCCTTTACCCAGATGTGCTGGTTTCTTCTGAATTCAGTTCCAGACCAAAAATAAAAAGGTTAGGTGCTCACAAAGGTTTTTGGCTTTTTCACTTTCCTAGCTCCTGGACTGTTCATCTCCTAGCATCTGAGATTTTTGCCACCTGTAAGGCTTTGTCCTTCCAACCCTGGCAGCTTAGCTGTTGTATGGGTGGGAAAGGATATTTTTGTTTTTCCCTAGGCCAATGGAATTTTACTTGGTTCCTTAGACTATGTGGATGTTTTCACTCTTAACTCTTCCTTTCCCCATCTAACTTCCCCTGAAATGGAATAAATGTAATTGTTTACCAAAAATCATCCTTCTCAGTTTGTTTCCTCAATTCTTTATTAAAATAAACATAAAGTCAGATATGTGGTTTGCATTTGAAACCCCATAAAATAAAGCCTTGTCACAAGGGAGGTTTGAGCTCTGGGGTCCTGCTCCCTGCCAGTATGTGATTGCTGCACTTGAGTTTTGCTGGTTGCTTTGTTGTCTCTTTCTGTTTAGATATGTGGAAGCTGCTTCTTCTGCCATTCATTGAACTCCATCCTTGCTCTTTAAGCTTGAAATAAATCCTTCCTTTAATAAACTGTGCTTGTTTGGATGTTCATCCCAGCACTGTGGAACCATCTGACAAGAGGTTTAATGTCTAGAATCTACAAAGAACTAAAAAAGACTAAACAATAACAAAATCAGACACCAGAAATCCCATTGAGGAGGGCCTTAGCAGAATGGGAATAAGGAGGAGGGCAACGATGGTATCAACACATGATGTGACCAAACAAAGTATATAGTTAATAAAAAAACAAATCAAACACCCCCCCTCAAAAATGGACCTGGGGATTGAACAAAAGTTTCCTAAGACAGAAGAGATGGTTCAGCAGTTAAACTCACTTGCTAACAAAGCCTGATGGTGGGCTGGAGAGATGGCTTAGCGGTTAAGCACTTGCCTGTGAAGCCCAAGAACCCCGGTTTGAGGCTCGATTCCCTAGGACCCACATTAGCCAGGTGCACAAGGGGGCGCACGTGTCTGGAGTTCGTTTGCTGTGGCTGGAAGCCCTGGCGCGCCCATTCTGTCTCTTTCTCTCCCTCTCTCTCCGTCACCCTCAAATAAATAAATAAAAATGAACAAAAAATTAAAAAAAAAAACAAAGCCTGATGGTGCAGGGTCTATACCCTAGTATCCATATAAAACCAGATGCACAAAGTGGTACATGTGTCTGGAGTGCGTCTGCAACAGCAGGTGGTCCCAATGTACCCATTCTTACTCTTTTCCTCTAAGAGATAAATTAAGATGAAAAAATCTTGTTCAATCCCAAGGAGTCATAGATGAGGCAGTTCAAGGAGCAGACCCCAGAAATAGATCTCAATCACAATCAGAAGCAAATATCCAATAGTCTCTTGATTTTACACAGGATATGGCTCACTAGATCTACTGATATGCAGTTACGGGCTGGAGAGATGGCTTAGCAGTTAAGTGCTTGCCTGTGAAGCCTGAGGACCCCGGTTTGAGGCTGGATTCCCCAGGACCCACTTTAGCTAGATGGACAAGTGGGTGCATGCGTCTGGAGTTCATTTGCAGTGGCTGGAGGCCCTGGCACGCCCATTCTCTCTATTTCTATCTATCTGCCTCTTTCTCTCTCTGTCTGTCGCATTCAAATAAATAAATAATTTTTTAAAATATGCAGTTACAAAAATACCAGACTCACTGATTGCTGACATCTATTTCTGCTGGAGTTGTAGGTAATTCTTTAAAATATCAATCATAACCAAGCCCTGAATATTGTGCTACAATTTTTCTGTATATCAATAGACTTTATATATACTAAATCAAAGTTAGAAATTTTTTCTAAAGTCCAGATATACATATTTTAAATGTTGTGACCCTTATAATAACTATGAAATGTGTTCACCTCTGTCATTGTAGGATTAAAGCCTCAACAGCCAATATGTAAATAATCATAGATATGTTCCTAGAAGTCTTTATTTTAGGAACTTTGGAATCTAACATTAATAAAATTTCAACTCATAATATCTTATTATCCTCATTTTAAAGAATGATTTCAACACAAAGCAAGCATTTCTTTAGCTCATAAACCATATAAAAATAGGCAGCAAGCAAGAATTTTGTAAATACTATACCAAACCTAAACAGATGATGATTTACTTAGTGAGCAATGATGTGCTTAATTCTGCCCAGGAGGCCTCCAATACCACAATCAGGGCCACAAAAGCCTCCAGGGAGGATTAGACCTGCTCCAAGCTCTGGTAAAACTCAGACTACAGCCAGGGATAAGAAGCACTACACATTATCTATTTTCCATAAACGTCCATCTGTCTGATGTCCTGTTTTATTCTGACACTTTGTTCTGGTAGTAGCAGTCTGATATGGTTGTTATTACTGAAAACCACTTGAGTTGCACTCCCCTTTTTATAAATATGCTTTCAAGTATGTTTGACATCTAGCTACTTTAGAATTAGACCTTACCATGACTCCCAATCCAAAGTGCTCATGGTGCAGGAGTGCAGTATATGAAGCTTGTGCTTTACAGATGGCTTCCTGAGGGAGACAGGCAATTTCTTTTTTTAATGTTTATTTATTTATTTATTTCAGAGAAAGAAAGAGGCAGAGAGGGAAAGAGAGAGAGAGAAAAAAAGAGAGAGAGGGAGGGAGAGAATGGTCATGCCACAGCCTCCAGCCACTGCAAACAAACTCCATTAATTAAGGGAGAAAGAGTAGGTAGCCCTTCAGGTGGCAGACTATATAGAGAGAGGTTCAAGAAGGCTGGGGAGATTGATAAGTTGTTAAAGGGGCTTGCTTACAAAGTGTGACTGTCAAAGTTCAACTCCCCATTCCCCGCTTAAAGTCAGAGCACAAAGGAATGCATGCATCTGGAGTTCATTTGTAGTGGCAACAGGCTCTGCCATGCCTATACTTGCGCATCCTCTCCCTCTCTCTCTCAATCTCTCTTTCTCTCTCTGTCTCTCATAAATGAATAAAAAATTATTTTTAAAAGAGGTTCAAGGAAAAAGCAGGGTCTTTTGCCTGGATGCACTTGGTGAGTGCATCTACCCTTTGCTACCATCATTCACCAACATCTGAACCAGCTTCATCAGCCACACGATGTGGACTGAAGACCAGCGGCTCTCCAGGAATCCTCAAGCCTTCAGTGCCAGATTGGAACTTCTGAGGATCCAGCTTTGTAGACTGAGCAGCTACCAGGTTCTCAGCCTCTCCAACCCACAGACAGTCATTGTTAAACTACGCAGCCCATATCCTGTAAGCCAATCTAATAAACATCTTTTTTATTTGTTTTTTTTAAACTTTTATTTTATTTGTGTGTGTGAGAGAGAGAGGCAGATAGAGAGAGAATGAGCATGCCAGGGCCTTCAGCCACTGCAAACAAACTCCAGACACATGTGCCACCTTGTGCATCTGGCTTACATGGGCCCTGGGGAATTGAACCTGGGTCCTTTGGCTTTGCAGGCAAGTACCCTAACAGCTAAGCCATCTCTCCAGCCCCTGATAAATAGCTTTTATAAAATATATTAATTCTACCAAGTCTGTTCCTCTAGAAGATCCTGACTAAACACACTATGAAGCACTTCCCCATCTTCCTGGCTGAACTCTGCCTTCCAGAATAATCCTCCTGTGGTAACTCAAATTCCAGACGTTGAAGATCTGAAGAATCATACTAAGCCTCACTGAGCTAATGAGTAGTTCTGAACAGAAAAGCATGCAGAAAAAGAAACATGAAACTAATCACCATCCAAAAACCGGCTGAATAACTCATAATTTTAGTGTTTTTTTTGTGGTGCTTGGAATCAAACTAAGGGCTTCACACATGCTAGGAAAGGGTTTTACCACTAAGCTAAACACTAGAGCATGAAAGGCTTTTATTATAACTATAACTAGATAACAAGATAGAACAATTTCTTTGTCTCATCTATTCTTAAAGAAGCAGCAGTGAGGGCTGAGGAGATGGCTCAGAGAACAATGGACTTGCTTTTGAAGCCTGCTGGCCCAGGCTTGACTCCTCAGTACCCAAATAAAACCAGATGCCCAAAAGGGTGCATTTGCCTGGAGTTCATTTGTAGCAGTACGAGGCTCTGATATGCTCATTTGCACTCTCTCCCTTGGCTGAATTGGGTGCCTTGTTACCAGGGCTGCCTTCAACTCGGGCAAAGTGGATATTGTTGCCATTAATGACCCTTCATTAAACTCAACTTCATGGTCTACATCTTCCAGTATGATTCCAACCACAGCAAGTTCCACTGCACGGTTTCAGCTGAGAATGGGCAGCTTGTCATCAATGGGAATGCCATCTCCATCTTCCAGGAGTGAGACACTACCAACATCAAATAGAGTGATGCTGGTGCCCAGTATGTTGTGGAGTCTACTGGTGTTTTCATTACCATGGAGAAGGCTGCGGCCCACTTGAAGGGTGGAGCATAGAGGGTCATCACCTCTGTTTCTTCTGCTGATGCCCCCATGTTTGCTATAGGCATGAAGCACGAGAAGTATGACAACTCACTCAAGATTGTCAGCAAGACTTCCTACACCTGCTTAGCATACCTGGCCAAGGTCATCCAGGAAAATTTCAATTTATGACCACAATCCATGCCATCACTGCCACCCAAAAGACCACGGATGGTCCTTCTGGTAATTTCTGGCATGATGGCCATGGGGCTGCCCAGAACATCATCCCTGCATCCACTGGTGCTGCCAAGGCTGTGGGCAAGGTCATCCCAGAGCTGAACAGGAAGTTCACTGGCATAGCCTTCCATGTGCCCACCCCAACGAGTCTGTGGTATATCTGACCTGCTGCCTGGAGAAAGCTGCCAAATGTAACATCAAGAAGGTGGTAAAGCAAGTGTAAGATGGCCCTGTAAAGGCATCCTGGGATACACAGAGGACCAGATTGTCTCCTGTAATTTTACCAGTGACACCCACTCTTCTACCTTTGATGCTGGGGCTGGCATTGCCCTCAATGACCACTTTGTCAAGCTCATTTCCTGGTATGACAACAAATTTAGCAATAGCAACAGGGTGGTGGATCTCATGGTCCACATGGCCTCCAAGAAGTTAGAGCCCTGATCACCCACTCCAACAAGAACATGAGAAGAATAGAGGCCCCATGAGAGGCCTCAGTTGCTGAGGAAACCATGGCCCAACTCATCCCCCAACATACTCACCATCCCCTCCTCAGTCTCCATCCAAGATAACCCTGGAAGAAATGGAGAGGGATAACAAGCCCTTTTCTGTCATCAAATACAGTTCACTGCACTCCTCCACCCCCCAAAAAATCAAATATCTAGAGAGATTTTAAGGCAATCTAGACATTATTTAAACATAGATATGTAGACATAAATTATGCAAGTGGTCCTATGCTTTTGATTTCTAAGTAAAAGTATAGATTTACAATAATTATCAATAATTAATAACATACTTGTTATTATTCACAATCAGCACATGCCTATATGTTCCCATCAGCTTGGCATTATTATTACTTTAGTTATGTTTATTCAGCTAATCAACATATTGATATTTTGAGGACTACACCAGAACATTTTTGTTTATTTATTTGACAGAGAAAGAGGGAGAGAGAGAATGGGTGTGCCAGGGCCTCCTGGCACTGCAAACAAACTCCAGATACATGCACCTCATTGTACATCTGGCTAACATGGGTCCTGGGGAAATGAACTGGGTCCTTTGGCTTTGCAGCCAAATGCCTTAACCACTAAGCAATCCCTTCAGCCCACCAGAATTTTTGTTGTACAAATGTAACCTCAGTGTAAAGCATACTAACTCTTCAGTGAAGGTATTTATTATATGGTGAAATAGGCCTTCTTACACATTATTCCCACAAACCACCCAATTCTTAATTTCATGGTAAAGAAAGTCTATCTTGAGTCAGAAAACAATCATAGGGATATACACAGGTACCACAGGATAATTCTAATCCAATCAGCTCCACTTCCAAGTATGACATTACTTTCATTGGTTTAAAGTCATACATAAGGCTCTTTGGTCTTTGCTTAGTGACTGGGACTAAAATAAGTTAGTCTTCAGTTTGGCTAATAAGCATTTTTCTTCTTACATTCAGGTTTGGGACTTCAAAGTTTGTATATAACCTCATTAACCTTAGATTTATCTTAGCTCACATTTTCTCCCATGCTGAACATTGTAATGATAGGGAAGGGGCATATAAGATACTGGAAGATTTCATTAAGATAGCATAAACCAAAGCTGGTGGTATAGCTTAGTGACTATCATATAGAAGTTTCTTGTGTTCCATCTCCAGGACTAAAAAAAAAAAAGAATAAAAGGTGAGAGTAACTGGAGTTAGTTGAAATGGTGATGAGAAAGAAGCAGTAGGCCAGAGAAACTTGATAGTAAAGGGTAACAAAGCTGGGAGTATAGCTTAGTGTAGATTATTTTTCTAGCCTATGTTTGGTCCTCAGTACCATAGGAGAAAACGATAGAGGATTTCACAAGAAATTCCATCATGTGGGATTCGTAGTAAAGTGGAAATCAAAACGTCATCCATAGCATCACAAGAAACGATTAGGAACTAGGTACAGAAATTGTGTAAAGACTGTTATTTGGTGTATGCTGGATTTTGTAAAAATGTCTTTCCTTCATTTTGATCTTCTCATGGCCATTTAGGCTTTGAGAAGTCATTATATTTTGGTGTTCTTCTGTGCATGGAGTAGCCAACTTCGAATTGGCTTGGATCCCCAGGCCAATGTTCTTTCCAGAAACCATGTTCTTGTTGAACACAATGTTGGTTCTAAAAACTGCTTTCATTATTTTTTGATTGCCAATTAACCATGTTTCTCTGTACTTCAGTACATTGTGTCTAACTGATTTGGAGCTGGTTCCTACATATGAAATTCATCCAAGGGACAGTGTCTTCCCTACCCCGATTGTAGATGCACCCAAGCCCCCCTCATGTTCCACTTCAGCACTAACTCATAGGAATATACGAAAGTAACCAAAGATAATGTTAATAGCACCATCTGCTTCACATTCTGACATTGACACTGCCTTGAGTTCAGTGACTCCAAACCCTTCCTGTGATTTCTAGCTCACTGCTTAGACCTCTGACGAGAGAACAGGTGGCCTTTCCCTTTATGACACGAACTACTTATTGAGATGCTGGGAAACCAGTCCAGGGCTGCATGTATGCTAACCCCACTCTAACACTGAGTTCCACTCCCAGCCCTATGATACAGACTCATATTAAGAAATTTCAGGAGCAAATGCAACATAAGTCCATAGACTACATTTACAAATATCTATTAAGGCAGGACTTTTCTATAGCTATCTAGCATATAGCATATAGCAAATAGTTTACATACTGTTTTTCTAGCATATGAATCATCCCTTCAGGTGCTGACCTTTCACTGTTCAAATTGTGATTTGGTTTTTGACACTTGGCCCTTCACTTTGTTTTTGCATGACCAAGAAATTCTGTATGGCTTGTATTTTTTTTTTCTCTTATACCATTGTATGGCTTATAACATAACATGGCTCTTTTGTGACACTTTATAAGACTATGTCATTCCATGCACTGGTGGGCTGGAAGCTCACCCCAATTGCTGTCTTCTGCTTTCCTATACTTAAAAATGGAAAGCATCCAATAATTCGATATTGGCCATATCCAAGCTTCCCTCTTACTAATTCCCGAGTCACCTGCTAAAAGTCCCTCTGGTGGGCTTAACACTGTAAAAGGAGCCATGGACTGAACAGGGGACTAACACCAGAACATTTCTAATCCGTCCTCTACTTACCCTAATGTCCAGATGAGTCTATCATTTTCTGATGTCTTTATTGCCATGAACAATATCTTCCTCTGAAAGCAGCAGCCAGTAACTCTGGCTAGTTTGTTTTTTCAGCTTCTTGTCCTCACATCTCACATGAGCCACTTACAGGTTTGTGTTGTTTTTTACCAAGTTTGGGCTCTGGCTTAATCTTGTGCTTTCTTTAGCTTAAAACCTGCCTGTCCAAAGGCAGCAAGCTTTCACCAGAACAACATTTTAGGAAGCACTTGAAATGGAAAAGATTCACCTAGTATGACATACTGATTTAGTTTGTTTTTAATTAACAAATTCAAAAGCTACACATGAGACTATGGAGGTGGCTCAGTGTATAAAGCATTGTCATGAAAGAAGGAGGCCATTGAAGTGCCTTAGGTGATTGTGGCAAACTGCTAACATTTTACCACTCCAGAGACGGAGAGAGCAGATCCCCTTGGAAAGCTGACTTCCTAAACTACATGAATTGGAAAGCTCTGAGTTCAAGTGAGAAATCATGGCTCAGTAAATAAGGTGGGGTGCAATTGAGAAAGACTCCTTGTCAAACTCTGGCCTCCACATGAACACATGCATATATAAATATAAGCACAAACATGCGAACATACATACACACAAGCATTCACACCATTCCATACACACATGCAGATACACATACACACAATGACACACATGCACACACACAGAGCACATTTTACTTTTTCTTCTATTTCTTGACATTACTCCTCTTCTTCTTATCATCTCTCCTTCTTGTTCTGTTCTTACTTCTGCCCTTCCTTCTTCTTCTTGTCCCTCTTGGTGATCTTGTTTTTAAGGAGGCTATGCAAGGTGATCACAGACCAGATCAGGAGATCACCATCTGGCTTTCTATCTCAGGGTAAAAGTCCTTGACAAACTCCAGAAGAGTGATGTCTGGCAGCAGCTAAATGATATGGTGGTTGATGGGCAGCTTGCCTGAGCCTACTTTCTCTAGGTAGCTTCTGATATCCCAAAGCTTGGAATTTAAATCGTAGACCTATTTTAAGGTCAGCCAGGAAAGAGTTCCTCCTATATTGTCCTTGATGTCTCTATACAAATGTTCCTAATGTTTACCTTCAAAGACACAAATGGCTTGATTAAAAAAAAAAAAAACTACCTGACTTTATTCTGTTTTGCTTTCCAGCTCTAGTCACATCAATGGTAGCAGGTGTGCTTGTTCCTTCCAGTCTTTCACAATGGTGGGCCATGCTGAATACCAAAACAGAAATCTTCTAATCCCTGCAGCTCAAGTCACAGAAAGGCAAAGGCGTTATAGATAATTTGTTGTTGCTGAGATTAACATCCAAACCAGACACAGTTTATGAAAGGAATGGGTTTATTTGAAGCTTACAAATCCAGGGATACAAGGAAACACAAGCACCAGCACACACATGAAAAAAGCAGCAAGCAACAGGGATGGCCCACCCATCCTTAGAGCTCAGCATACTCTGCATACTTTCGAGCTAGAAATCAAACCCATCCCCAAACACACCTAAGGGCTGGATCCCAAGATACACCCCCATTGACACATCCTCCAGCAAGGCAACTGTACAGTCACATTAGAAGCTTTAATAAAACACCTGAGTCTGGGCTGGATAAATGGCTTAGGGTTTCAGACACTTGCCTGCATAGCCAAAAGACTCAGGTTTGACTAACCAGAACCAACATACACCAGACACACAAGGTGACACAGGTGCACCAGGACATGCATGTGCACATGATGATGCACACATCTAGAGTTTGATTGGAGTGGTTAAAGGCCTTGGTGTGCCAATTGTCCCTCTCTCTCTCTCTCTCTCTCTCTCAAAAACATATAAAACACCTAAGTCTATGGGAGAATACATTCAAACTACCATAAAAGCTTATATCAATAATATAAATTTCTCTATGCATAAGTTAAATGTGGATGAAATTAGTTCCTAAATCAGGGATGCATTCATTCATTGCTACTATAATTTAGATAACAAAGAAAAGGGAGAGGACCAACACCCAAATTTGTCCTCTGACCTCCACACACACATGGTATGTGCATGGCTTCACTCACATGCCAGAACATGCACAAACACACACACACACACACTCACACAGAAGTGGAAGTTAGGAAGACGATTCAGCAGTTAAATGCACATGATTGCAAAGCCTGCTGACCCAGGTTCAATTCCTCAAGCTACCAACTTAAGCAGGACACAAAAAGTCCAACAAGTTCTGTTGCAGTGACAAGAGACCCTAGTATACCAATACACACACCAAAAATAAATAAACAATGAATAAAAATGATCTCAAATTTCATATGGAAAGAAAGAAGGCCTCACATATCCAAACATATCCTCAGCAAAAGAAATACCTCTGACAGGATCACCATACCTGATCTAAAGCTATATTACAAAGCCATAGTAATAAAAACAGCATGGTACTGGCATAAAAACAGGAGTATAGACCAATAGAATAGACTTGAGGACCCAGGCTTTGGGTCAAGCAACTATAGCTACTTGATATTCAACAAAGGCCAGAACAATATAGGCTGGAAAAAAGACAGCATCTTCAACAAATGGTGCTGGACAAACTGGATAACCACATGCAGGAAACTGAAACTTGATCCACACATTTCACCATGCACTACACTCAAATCCAAATGGATCAAAGACCTCAATATAAGACCAGAAACCTGATTACTACTGGAAGAAAATTTAGGAAGTACTTTCTATGATATAGGAATGGAAAAAGACTTCCTGAACAAAACCCTAGTGGCTCACAATATTAAACAGTCACTCAACCAATGGGAGCACATGAAGCTGAACAGTTTCTTTACAGACAAGCATACAATAACAAAGCCAATAGATTACCCACAGAATGGGAGAAAATATTTGCAGGTTATTCAACTGATAGAGGCCTAATCTCTAGAATCTACAAAGAACTCAAAAATCTAAACAGTAAGAAGTCAAACACCCTACTCACAAAATGGGGCAAAGAGCTGAACTGCCAGTTCAAAGAGGAAGAAACACAAATGGCAAACACACACTTAAGAAAATGTTCATCATCCCTAATCATCAGAGAAATGCAAATTAAAACAACTATGAGATTTCACCTTACCCCAATAAGGATAGCAAACATCAAAAAATCAAATGAAAATAAATGCTGGCGAGGATGTGGAGGAGTAGGAACACTCATCCACTGTTGGTGGGAACATAGGATGGTACAACCACTTTGGAAAGCAATATGGAGACTCCTGAAAAAGCTGACTATAGAGTTACCAACAGACCCAGTGATTCCCTTACTGGGCATTTACCCTAAAACCTTCAAACCACAGGCCAAAGAGATTTGCTCAACCATGTTTGTAGCGGCTCAATTCATAACAGCTAAGAGCTGGAATCAATCCAGATGTCCATCAATAGAAGAATGGATAACTAAGATGTGCATATCTACACAATGGAATTCTACACAGCAGTAAGAAAAAATGACACAAAGAAATTTGAGGAAAAATGGGTGAACCTGGAACATATCATCCTCAGTGAACTTACCCAATAACAGAAAAAAAATAATCTCCACATAGTCTCACTCATCTACAGCACCTAACCTGAATCTACCCAAGATACCTTACATACCCAGCTAGCATCTCATGGACAAGACACTAGGATGGATGGGGAGGGAGGGAAGGGCATAGAAGGGGTGGGAAACACTAATTTAGACCCAAACGGCAATGGTACTATAAAATTCTACTCCCTAGAAGGCAGACTAAGTGGTTGAACCCTCACCAGGCCCTTATAGGAAACACCTGAACCACAAGACACTGGATCAATCTAAACTAAACCTTCTACATCTTCCCTCCCTACCTCTCCCTCTCCCTCTCTGTCTCTCTCTCCTCCCTTACTCTTGTATATTAGTTATATTCTTCTTCATTTTCTTAGTGGGCACTCACCTGTGACTCCCAGTACCAGCATATGGCTATCATCCACAATGAGCTTTTAATCAGAGAAACCTACAAGATTTACTAAAAGAATGACAGATTTCTGTCAGAGTACTTGATGACCCACCAAAGGTTAGTGGTAAGACCCTATTGTTGAAGACACCATATGCAGCTGACACATAAAATGGAACGGCATGGCTGGAAGCCAGGAGAGAGTCAGTCCCCAGACAGTCAGTGTGTCTAGTGCCAAAAGGTGCTACATGGGCTACTGGGGGATATAACCAATATCTCTCCAAGCAACTCAATGTCTAACCTACTTAGCAACAAATAACCTGTTGTGATGCCCACACAAGTGCAATAGTGGCACACAGGTATGGTGGGGAACCAACTGCTCTTGATTTGGCTAACTGATCCCCTCAGTGTTATGGGACCCATAGCTGGAGCTGGGAAACAAGTCAGAATCATATCCAAATATAAACCCTCTCTCCAATATCAAGCTACCATCAAGCATGGGCTACAAGAGGGCCTACACCTATTAAACTCTCTATCAAAAAAATAAGGGTTATTTCATGTATCCTGTAACTAACTTACTCTCCGTTGGAGAATCTGCTTCTCTTTTTCAAATAGATGCAGATCCTAAGGAGAGAGCCACCCATCATACCTCAAAAGGGCCCCGGCTGAAACTAAGGAAACTTAGCAAAACAAGCAAGGGTGCTCTTTTCCTGATGAACCAGATACCAGCACTAGGGGGAAGGAGACCAACACAGAGAAAAATCAACTCCTACCAAATCAGAGAGCCAGAGCCCCAGAGGCCCCCAACACCTCATCACTGAAGCAGACCAAAAATGAACCCAACATGGCTCAGGGAAATTTTGCGGAAGAGGGGGCAGAAAGAATGTCAGAGCCACATGTTGGGTCATGATATGCAGAGACATTTATCGTACCAATAACTGTGGGCTAACTCCTCAAGGCATGACCCATATACCTCAATGAGGAGGGGGTAGGTCATGGATGAGCCTAATAATAGTACCAAACTGCCTGTATTTGCTGAACAGAAAACTAATTTAAAAAAAAACATAAAATAAATAAATAAACAATGAAGAAAACAAGTAGAGCCTAGTGAGAGATCTTGAGGTCATTAGGGGAGTGCTTGGGAAGGGGATTGTGGGACCTAGTCCTTTCCTCTGTTTGTCTTTTGCTCCCTAACCTCGAAGTGAGTAGATTTTTTTCTAGCACCTGTTTCCATCACAGTATGCTGCCACTCTTCCCACTGGATGCCTATGAGCAATGGGCTACCCAGTCATGAACTAGAACCTGCAAACCAAAAACCAAAATAAACGTTTTTCTTTGTAAATTGATTATCTCTAGTACTTGCTATATTGACAGGAAAACTAACACAACTGACTTCTTCAGTAGTAACAGCTGTTTGGGGGAGCTGAATATGGAGCTGAAAGGTTATAAAATATAGCAAATCATCCAAACTGGCCAAAGGCATTGCATTCATGAGCTCTCACCAGATGTTATTACCTACACAAGACATTCAAATGATGGGGCCAGTGAACATTCTGTTATAGATGGGGGAGGGCTTAGGAAGCTACTCCCTTCCCTAATGAGATGATGAAAGTTACAGGTTGCTTGAAAGTGGTGCTAGCCATTCTCTTCCATGGCATAGCCACTGATGAGGGATGAAAAGAAGTATACTGAGGGCTGGGCTTGTTGGTGTACACCTTTAATCCCAGTAGTCAGGAGGCAGAGGTAGAGGATCATAGTGAGTTTAAGGCCAGCCTGGGACTTCATACTGATCCCAGGTCAGTCTGGGCCAAAGTGAGACACTACATACAAACAAAAAAAAAAAAAAGAAGTATACTGAGATGGGGAGGAGAATGGAGGGCAATATGGGGTGTTTATAATCAAAATGTAACTAGATATGTATGAAAATGTCAAAATATTAAACTTTAGCAAGTCCAAAGATCTCAGCACCAAAACTTTGGAAAAATTTCCCTCTGTGCAGGATACCAGCACATCAGAAATTAGGTCATGGCTCTCAGAGATACAAGGGAGGCCTTGGGAAACTAAGTTAGCCAGGGTTAACTGGTATTATCTCATTGCATCCTTGAGCCGCTAATCTGCTACATTTACTTTGAGAGTAAATCAAAGTAAAAAATGACCTTGAAACATGGACCAGACATCCTGCACTGGCTTGGCATGAGAGGGACCCAACTTGTTCCTTTTAAATTTCCACTGATCTGTAGAATTATCACTGGACAGACAGGAAACACATAGAGGAAAGTACTCGGGAAGATTTGCTTCATTTCCTTGCTCTACATTCATCTCCTTTTCCCACCCTCTTTATGCTAGTTTCCTTGACCATTGATCCTGCTCATTCACTGCACTAAGCTCGAATAAAATCATTTCTTCTTTTATGAGTTAATTCCTCATATATATCAGTGTGGCTCCAACCTCACTATGTAGATGAGAATGACCTTGAACTTCTGATTCACTTACTTTCACCTCCCAAGTGTCAGAATGGGACAGATGGACGAACATATTCAATCTATGCATTCCTGGGCTTGAACCTATGGCTTAATGCAGGCTAGCCAAGCATCCGGCTGAGTTGCATCCCCAGCCCTTTGTTTATTGTTTAAAAATATTACACTGTGTTAGGTACTGTTTTAAGCACCAAGGATACAGATGGACACAATAAAAGTCATGTGGAGCTGGCACCAGACAATATGTTAGATGAGAGAAAATGACACAGAGAAGATAATACAAACAGAACATGGCATGGAGAGCTTTAGGGGCTCTTTGAAGTAGGGTGTTTAGGGGACACATCACTGAGTTGATACTTGAGGAAAGATCTAGAGAGAAGAAGCCACGAAGTCTCCCAAAGAAGAGTGGGAGGTTGAAAGAGTAGGTGAATAACAAACCCTGAAGTGGGAGTAGGCTTAGGATGTTTGCGAAACAAGAAAGTCAGGGGGCCTATAAAGACATGAGGGGTGTGCACTCATAGGACATTGAAAGTGCCAAGTTCCACCTGTACTTTCAGGGTACTTTTTACATGTACCCCACCATGGCTTGAGGAGAAAGCTATGATTTCATGCATATCAAATAACTCTTATTTATTCACATATAACCTGAACCTTTTATACTGCATTCCATGATTATTTTCCACAATATCTCAAGTCCTAGTCTGATAGTTATTCTTTGGATGAGACCCATTGCTAGTGTTGCCTGTCTCAGGTATAAAACTGCTGCTAACATTAGGAATTTGGCATTGAATGATGCCAGTGGAATCAAGCATCTGTGCTGGACTTTTCATATCTGTGGTACCTAACAGAACAACTTCAAAATAATAAAGGCTTTAAGTGGGAAACTTGAAGCCAACATCATACTAAATGGGGAAAAAATAAAAACATTTCCTCTAAAATCTGGAAAGAGACAAAGGAATCCACCATTTCTGCCTTGATTCGGCATAATGCTAGACAACTTAGCAATAAGACGAGAGAAGTGTATAAAAGTGATGAAAGTGTATGAAAGAATGAAATGAAATTATCCTTATTTGTAAACCACAGGATTCTATACTTAAGAGACTCCACTATGGAAATGACTGTGAAAATTCAAAAAAATAAATATTTGACTACCATATGACCTGACTATATATCACTCCTGGGAATATACTCAAAGAACTCATTATCCAATATCAATATCAATATATCAATATCACTGTGGCATTATTCACAATATCTAAGAAATAGAATCAACTTGGATGTGCATCACCTGATTGGATAATAAAAATGTGGTACATACATATAATCAAGTTTTACTCAGCTATAAGAAAATATGAAGTCATAAAATTTACAGGAAAATGGATGCAGATGGAACTGTATAAAAATTATGTTAAGTGAGTCAACCCAGGCCCAGAAAGATAAAAATCACACATTCTCTCTCATTTGCATTTCCTAACTTCTCATGTTTGTATGTATGTAAACAAGGGGATATAAGAGTAGGTATAGTCTAGAAATCAAGATAGGAGACCATGAAAGGTGGACAAAAGGTGATGAGAAAGGGGGCAGTACAAAAGAAAACATGTACCAGGAAAGCAGAAAGGAGACCATGCTGGAGGATGGGCACTTGGGCAGTGGGGAGTGGGGGAGAAGAAGGAAACAACAAGTTTATTTGGAAATCACGGGAATAACTTGATAATTTGTATGCTAATAAAAATATAAAAAGTGCTTATAACAATGTGGAGAAAGGGGATTCAGAAACTGTCAATGAGTGAAACCATTATGAAAAACAATATGATAATTCTAAAAATCTCCTATCTATTGCTTCATGGTTGCTAACTATATTCACCCTACAATACAATAGAAAACCAAAATTTATTTACTTTTCCTATCTGTAACATGGTATCACTGACCACTGCACACGTGTGTGCATGAATATGGGTGTGCCATAGTCTCTTACCCCTGCAAATGAACTCCAAGATGCATATGGCTTTATGTGGATAGTAGGAATTGAACCTGGCATGGCAGGCTTTATTGGGATACATCTTTAACTGCTGAGCCATCTCTCCAGAACCCCATTTGTCTAGTTTTGCTTTCATTATCTGGTTGTTTTTAGGGCCCTTCCCTATGAAAATTCCAATGTCATTTTATACAGAAATAGATCATAAAATTCACAAAAGATCACAAATAGCCAAAAGCAATCATGAGCAAAAAAGAACAAAGCCAGAGATACCAGAAAAACTCAATTCCAAATATACTACAAACCTCCATAATTAAAATAACATAGAGTTGGTATAAAACAGAGTCACTGACAAAGGAAATAACCTCACACAGTACAGTCAACTGATTTTGAACAAAGGAGTTAAGATTATCAATGGTGATATCATAACCCCTGTAATAAATGAGGGTGGAAAGTAGGATATATGCATACAAGAAAACAAAACTAGACCCTTATCTCTCATTATTTTTAAATATCAACCCAAAATTAACTGAAAACTAAAAAATAAGGTGTAAAACTAATAGAAGAAAATATAGGGGATTTTCAGGAAGGATACTGGACTCTGACAAGGTTTACTTTTTTCCTGTTTATTTTTGAGACTGGGCCTCATGTAGTCAGGGATAACCTTAAACTGTAGATATTCTTCGCCTTCCATCTAGCTCCAGTAAGCTTGACTTATAGAAATGTACCACCATGCCCCATTTATGCAGGGATGGACAAGTATTCTACCCACAGAGCCATATCTCCAACACATAAAAGGTTTATTTGATATGATCCCCCTCCCAACAAACACAGGCAAATTGCATGGCTTAATTCATCTAAGAAATAGCAATCTTGACACCAGAGGTTTCCAAATTCCTTTTATAAGTCTTTTATGTCACAGCCACTAGAACATCTATAATGAAAAAGATAGAGGATAACAAGGGTTTGGAAGTTAGAACCATTATATTCTGCCAGTAAGAATGTAAAATAGTGCAGCCATTATGGAAAGTAGTTTGGTGGTTTTTGAAAAAAAATAGTTAAAGCCGGGTGTGGTGGCACACGCCTTTAATCCGAGCAGTCTGGAGGCAAAGGTAGGAGGATTGCCATGAGTACGAGGCCACCCTGAGATTACATAGTGAATTCCATATCAGCCTGGACTAAAGTGAGCCCTTACCTGGAAAAAAACAAAAGAAAAAAGTTACATATAGAATATCCATATGACTCAGCAAATCCACTCCTAGATATAAACCCATAAGAATTTTAAGTACTACTCAAAAAGAAAATTGTACACAAATATACAAAGCAGCACTATTCATAAAAGCCAAAAGGTGAAACAATCTAAATTTTCACCAACAGTTCAATGGATGAACAAAATGTGGTCTGTCTATACAATAGGATGTTATTCAGTCTTAAGAAATTAAAGGCTGGTGCAGGCAACAATTTGGATGAACCTTAAGAACATGCGTACTAAAGCAATCAGACACAGACCAGCATACACGATACATTTCTATTGATGTGAAATCAGAATAGGCAAATACAAAGTGATAGAAAGCAAATTAGGGGGGACAAGGGGGTGGAAGTCAGGCAATGACAATGTTGTATGCCTGGATATGTGGTGATGGTTATACAAGTATGGAATTGTATTTTATACGTCATTGAATTGGGACTGAGGAGATGGCTACATTGACTAATGAATTCAGTAATCAACCTGGAGCACCTGTGATTGATCCCAGACCCCATGCAAAAAGATACAAGCCATGGTGGGCATCTGTAATACTAGTACACTGACACTGACAACAAGACGGAATCACAGGAGAATTTCCAAGAAGCTATGGCAAGCACAACAAAGAACAGTGGAAAAAATACAGAGTCAGGAATCCTGCAAAGTTGCCCTTTGACCTCCACTCATGTGTCATGCACACATGTTCCTGTACTCATACACGAATACACACAAAGAATTAAAGAAAAAGTAATTGTATTATGCATTTAAAATGAGTGAATTTGGGGTGGAGAGATGACTCGCTGATTAAGACACTTGCCTGCAAAGCCTAGCAACCTGGTTTGATGCCTCACTATCCACACAAAGCCAGATGCACAAAGTGGTGCATGCATCTGGAGTTCTTTTGAAGGAGCTGGAGCACCTATCCTCCCCTCTCCCTTCTCTATCTCTTTATGCTTGCAAATACATTTTTAAAAATGAAAAGTGAAAAAATTTATGATATGGAAATTAACTACAACAAAAGATGAGGGGCCAAGCCTGGTCAACTAGTATTCTCCAGCTTCATATAGACAGAGAGAACTGAAGATACAGTGCAGGTGAAGGAGATACTATCCACAGACAGAAATGGAGTGCTTAGAGAGGTGGCAGGGAGAAAGAAGAGTAAGAGAACAGAAAGAAAGAGGAAGAGGCCAGACACCTGTATGAACAATTCCCCCATCTCTCTACCATAAGAGTAGACCTTCAAGGACATTTTCCAGTATTTAGTGGGGAGAGTGAAGACAGGATGCAATGATGTCCAATTTAGACAGGCATGGTGGCACATGCCTTTAATCCTAGCATTCAGGAAGCAGGGGTAGGAGGATCACTGTGAGTTCAAGGACAGCCTTGCACTACAGAGTGAGTTCAAGGTCAACCTGGGCTAGAGTGAGACCCTACCTAAAAAAAAAATTTTAAAAAAGAGTCCAATTTGTCATCTGAGCCTTTGGGGCACGACCTTTCTGAGAATCCTCTCAATATCAAGAAATAGATGTGAGAGAGCAAGGTATACCTAAGCAGAGGGCCACATCTCCCTTACCTGCTGCCTGGTATTGATGGATCCAAACATTCCCCATGCTCTGAGTGGAGGATATGGATGTTAAGAGCCAGGTGACATGCTACAGGACAGCTGCTATGAGTAATAAAGTGACCATAGTGCAGAGACAAAGATAGCCAAATTCAGGAAATAGAGGAAGGTTGTAGCTGGGATTCAATGAACAAGAAAGGCAGGCAGACAGTGTGGGGAGGATAAGCAGCAGGGTCGTGAACAGCCCTGGGCTTAGGTGGGCTGACAGAATAAGCCTATTTCTCAAGCTCAGGACTTCATACTCCATGCTAGCAGAGTGTACAAAGGGGGAGGGGAGCACCAGGAGGACATTACGTTAGAGATTAATGAGAACTCACTCAAGGATGCTCATGCCAACTGGTCATTCCTTTTCTGTTTCCATCTTAAGAAAGATGTAGGGATAAGGAATCAGAATCTAAAATATGGGACTTATAGTAGTTAAAAGTTCTTGTTAACCCAGAGGAGATTATTTTTAATGGAAAGACACCAAGTTCCTTCCTGGATAGAACAAGCTGACTTATTCCCCAGCTAAGCACAATGAAGCAAGGCCTACACCTGGCTGCTCCCTCAGTGTCATAAAGGCTGTGGGAGAGTCAAAGGTAGCACACTGGGTTCTGCAGATAGTCTAAGCCAACATGTTTAGTACTGTGGATATGATTAGCTTTTCTATAGTGAATCTAGAAGCCAGGAAAATATGAGACTGGGTTGTATAGCTCTTAAAAACTTCAAATTTGGTTTCTATTAAAATTGAAATGGTTTTTAAAACCAAGGGAAAAGGCCAAATGCATAACTACCCTTAATGCATGAAGAACTGATCTTTTCCAAGACAGAGCTGTATAATCTTGCACCCACAATGCAACTTTCAGTGGTCCATAAGTGCTTACAGGTCAGGGACAAAGAGGAGATGATATACATGTATGTGAATGTTTCTGGATAGATGTTTTGTAATTATTAGGAGTTTCCCAATGGGGAAGATAAAAAGGTTAGCAACTCCTAAGGAAAAGAGTTGAGGCCTGGATAACAGATGTCCACACTCAGTGACTAACAACAGAAGTCACAAGAAGAACACTTGGAAATTTACCAACTGCAGCCAAGCATGGTAGCACAATACAGTAATCCCAGAATTTGGGAGGCTAAGACAGGAGAGACTTGTCACAAGTTCACAGCCAGCATGGACTACATAGTGAGACCCTTTCTCAAAAAAGAAAGAAAGAAAGAAAGAAAGAAAGAAAGAAAGAAAGAAAGAAAGAAAGAAAGAAAGAAAGAAAGAAAGAAAGGAAGGAAGGAAGAAAGAAAGGAAGGAAGAAAGAAAGAAAGAAAGAAAGAAAGAAAGAAAGAAAGAAAGAGGGAAAGAAAGGAAGAAAGAAGGGAAGGAAGGAAGGAAGGAAGGAAGGAAGGAAGGAAGGAAGGAAGGAAGGAAGGAAGGAAGAAGGAAGGAAGGAAGGAAAGGAGAGAGAGAGAAAGGAAGGAAGGAAAGAAAGGAAGAAATCCACAAACTACAATATGCCCAAGTTTAAAAAAAATAAAAGGAGTACAAAGGATTTGGGAGATGGCTCGTTCAAGCATGAGAACTTGAGCTTGGTCACCAAACCCACATAAAAAATGTCACGTGTGGTGGCACATGTCCTTAATCCCAGCACTGTGGGAGAGAGAGATACAGAAGGACCCATGGAGCTCAGTAGCCAGCCAGTCTTACCTAATTGATGAGATTCAGGCCAGAGAGAGACCCGGTCTCAAAGGAGGTAGATGGTGTTTATGGGCACAACATCTGAAGTTGTCCTCTGGTGTCCATATGCGAGCAACAGATAAGCTCACCCACATATGAACACATGCACACAAGTACACAAAATGAACATCAAGTCAGTGTGACACGACTTGCAGATGATGTGATTGAATTCTGTAATGGGAGATAATTGTTACAGACTAAACCTGGTGTTAATGGCTACACCTTATGAAGGTTATAATATCTGTCATGCACATCTGTCATATCACAGATGCCCTATTTCTATAATGAGGTGCAAAATATCTTATGTATGTGCAAATGCTTTCTATTGAAAGGAATGAAAGCTTTCACAGGATCTTAGAGCACATCCTTTACCCCCAAAAGATTATAGACTACACACTATCTTCTGGTGATAATAGTGATTGAGGTTTCTTACAGTGTAAGACTCGCATTTGTCCACACTTATATAATCCCTTTTCCTTCACTCTACTTATCTGTCCTGCTCCCCCATACCTTAGCTTCCTGTCTTCTCTTTTCCCTTCAGTCCTCCTTGTTCTCTTGTTCTCTATGCCCAGGTGCCCAGAAGACAATGGTGCAGTTAAAGCCGAGTGAGAGGAATGAGTAAATCCTTGTTACTCTTTGAGAAAAGGTCTCATGTATCTCAAACTGGCCTGGAACTTGCTTTGTACCTGACAATGCCTTTGAATTTCTAATCTTTCTGCCTTTATTTTCCAAGTGTTGGGATTATAGGCAAGTGTTACCATGGCCAGTTTAAGTGGAGTTGAGGATTGAACCCAGGGCTTCATGCATGCTTGGAAAGCAAAATACAACTAAGCTACATACTCAGCCCTCAGATAACTCTTTTGAAGTGCAGTCTAGCAAGCAGGCTCAGTGCTTGAGACCTGAACTGGCATACAGAAGGACCACTGAACGGGTAAATAAGCCATGGTCAGGTTGGTTTACGATTACATTATTAATATCACATTCATATACAAGTTAGGGTATTTCCCATTTTATTATGTTAGGTTCCATAAATGAGGAAAGCAATGGTTGAAACACTCCCCATACCCTATCATTATAAAGCAAACAGGAGGAATTGATGACCCGGTGAGTCATTAGAAGTCAGGCAAGGACTTCATTACGATACTATAAATAAGATGAAAACAGTACCTGTCTACATTAGTAACACTTGTCTTTGAAATTTTCTTTTGGAAATAAATACAGAATACAGCTAAGTTTCTTCATTTGCTGAAGCACAAAGAATTGATTCATACTTAGTTGTGTGGGTGGTTGGCTGGCTGTTAGCCATCATCTTTCCCAATAACTTTCAACAGTCATGAGTTATCACATACAACTTCTCCCGTTTCCAGGATTTCTATCTTATCTCAAGAAAGCTGTACTCAAATTGTATTCACAACCACTGCTGTTTAAGGTGAACACTTCCTCTAGCTTGCTGACCTCCAGCTGAAGGAGAAGGGGATAGGTAAGGGGTCCTGTATCCATACCATGGCTCCTAAAAGAAGACTGAAAGCAAATCCATCTGTGGTAAAGTATCAAGAAAAAATAAATTGGCTTCAAAGCTCCTGGCAAGACTTCACCCTCTACTGGAGGAGTAAAGATACCTTATTCTTATAGGCTGGGTACTATGAAACTCCATGAAATAGATACTACAAGAAGTGCATTGAATTTCTGATTCTCAAAATCCCCTTCATGCATCTGGTGGAGAAATTCCTCAGGATTTCAAAAAGAACTGTGCTTTCAGAACACAGCTATTGGTGCTTTGCAGGAGGAAAGTGAGGCCAATCTGGTTGGTCTCTTTGCAGATGCTCACCTGTGTGCCATCCATGCCAAACATATAGCAATTATACGAAAAGATATCCAGAGTGCATGCCTCATATGCAGAGAATATGTTTGAGTCCAAGATGATGGAAAATGTTTCATTCTTAAAAATGGTTTTTTTGCTTCATTTTACAGTTATTGGTAGTTCTGAGTGTGTGGGGGGGGTATGTATGGTTTAGTGTGTATGTGGTGTATGCATGAGTGCATTGCAGATGCATTCACACCTGTATGTGCATTTAGAGGCCACAGGAGAAGTTTGAGTTTCCCCCTACATTGCTCATCCATGTGTTTCCTTCAGACAGAGTCTTTTTTTTTTTTTTTGGAGCTTGCCTTTTTTTTGCATGGGTCCCAGCAATCCTATGGGCTCTACTTGTGACAGGTCTAGAGTTATAAACATTCATGGCTATACTAAGCAGTTTACATGGGTGCTGGGGAAATTACACTAAGGAAATCTTAGGCCCTTACAAGCTTGCATGCTTCCAAAAGAAATGCTTTTACCCACTGAGCCATCTCTCCAAAACCTAAATATCAGATATTTTTCAGCATGGGGTCTATTGTAGTTATCTTCATATTGCTGGAACAAACACTCAGCCAAAAGCAGCTCATGGGAGGACAGAATTTATTTTGGCTTACAGTTTCAAGGGGAAACTTCATGATAGCAGGGGAAAGCATGACATGAGCAGAGGCTGGACATCGCCTCGCCAAATCATACGGAAAACAGTAACAAGAGAGTAAATACAGCTCTTGCAAGGAGGAGCTAGATGTAATATCCCAAAGCCCACCTCCAACAACATACCTCCACCAGAAAGACTCCACCTCCCAAATTGCATCAGCTGGGGACTGAGCATTCAAAACACATGATGTTATGAGGGACCTCTGGTTCAAACAACCACAGGGTCAAAAGGTACCTAAGTATATGACTATAAATGGAAAAATAAGGAGCAGCAATCAGATATTGGAAAGTTTTCCATTATTACTTGTGTGTGTGCGCATTTAATATAAATGTGAGTATGTAAGGCATTAATGTAAGTCAACATGGTTTAGTGAAAAGCTTCAACAGTTCAGCTTTATTACAATCATAAATAATATTGTTAATTTTTCCTGGGGCTAGGGAGATGGCTCAACAGTTAAGGGCACTCTTGAAAAGCCTAATGGCCCCTGTTGAATTCCTCAATACCTACATAAAGCAAGATGCACAATGTGATACATACAGCTTGATTTCATTTGGAGCAAGAGGATTGATGCACATATTCTGTCTGTATGTATCTCTCTCTCTCTCTCTCTCTCTCTCTCTCTGAAAAAAAGTAATTTTCTTCTAAATTTCTGAATAGCACCATCATATGGATTTTTAAAAACATAAATAAGTAAATATCTTATTGACAACAGAAGGAAGGGAAGGAGGAAGGGAAAGAGAAAGGGAAGAAGAAAGCTGTGTTTGGCATGAGTGAGAAGTCTCTAGAATAATATTGTGAAGATTATTTTAGGATAATCTGATTCCCATAAATATTTATTTTATCCTCACTAATTGTCTATGATATAGATATGATAATGTCCATTATATCAGATCATCACAGCCTTAGAATAATCAACTGTCCTAGGTCATACATCTATTTAAGAAGGAAACCAATAATTGATATCACAAAACTACACAGCTATTAGGAATAAGTAATATGACTGAACTAATTTAGGAATCTGATCCTCTTTCAAAGGAGACATCTTGTCTGTATTATACTATTTCAGAATCGAAGTTTATATGACTTTCCTGCAAAAGTGACATCTCAGTGTAGAAATCATTGCAATCTTCTCTATAGTAGTAACTTGATATTCCTTAAAAGAGGATTAAAATTTTGGAACTTGTCAAAAGTGATTCTAGCTGGGTATGATGATGCAGCCTTTAATCCTAGCACTTGGGAGGCAGAGGTAGAAGGAATGTCTTGAGTTTGAGGCCACCCTGAGAATTCTAAGTCAGCCTGGGCCAGAGTGAGACCCTACCTTGAAAAAATGGGAAAAAAAAAGAAATTCTACTGATTTAAATGTGATTAAGCTGGTTAATATAATTTGAGCAGAAATGAATTGTGTTTATAGCATAAAGTATTTGTGTGTTTGTGTATTTCCCACACTAGCTTAGCATCTAAAGATTTCATGAAGAAATGAATGGATGAGTATCTTAGTACATCTGTGTTTTATAGCAGGATTCCACATCTTGGGTGGCTGCAAACAACAGAAACTTATTTGTCGCAGTTCTGTGAATTGAGAAGTCCAAGCTAGACCAGCAAATTTAGTGTTTGGCAAGGCTGCATTATCTGGTCCACAGAGAGTGTCTTCACATGGTGGAAGGGATGAAACAGCTCACACGGGCTAATTATCTCCAAAAGTATCCCTCTTAATAACATCCTACTTGGAGTTAGGATTTCAACTTGCAAATTTTAAGGGCAGCTTGGTGTGGTGGACCATGTCTTTAATCCTAGCACTCAGGAGACAGAGGTAGGAAGATTGCCATGAGTTTGAGACTACCTTGAGACTACATAGTGAATTCCAAGTCAGCCTGGGCTACAGTACAAGGCCCTACCTTGAAAAAAATTAAGGATAACAATATTCAGTCTTTAGCAAAGGGTAAAGAATTCTCTAAAGCAAATCACACTTAGAGTGGAAACTTTAAATAGCAAATAAAAGTTTCAAGACTGGTAATGTAATTCAGTGGTAGCATAAATGCCTAGCATTGTGAGACCTTGAGCTCAATCATCAGCACAACACGTGTGTGTGTGTGTGTGTGTGTGTGTGTGTAAGCTCACATATATCTGCTTTGTTTATGTTGCAGAGATACTTAGGCACTCCATACACCCCCAAGAAAGATTACTTGGCTTAACAAAAAATAACCCAGGTGGTCCTCTAAATAGTAAGTTTTACTTTTATGCCTCATAACTCAGTCTCAGTCTGGCATCCTCCCCAGAGATAAACCTTTTTGAAAACAGAATAACTATCAACTAGGAAGATTCATGACAGCAATGTGCAGAGAAAATAGACAAGAATAAATTCAACTTCAGAGGAGTTCCTCATTTCATCTCATGGAGATAAGAACCTCTGAGTTTTTGCCCAATTTTATAATCTACATCTCTTTCTACAAAAGTAAAAGTTTTTAATGCATCTGTTGGATAATAAGTTTATTTTATCTCATTTCAACCACATGTTTGGCTTATAGATATATAATATCTCAAGTTTAAAATAATCTGATTTATAAAGGAATGAAGAGTTTATAATTAGGCTTTAAAAGATTCACTATAAATGACTTTTATGCAATACTATGTACAGAATGAGACAGAGAATAGACTAGTACTAGAAAACAAGCATTTGTAATAGTTTAATATAGTTGTATTGGAAGAATCCAATTGAAAAAAATTTTTAATTAATTAATTAATTTATTGGAAAGAGAGAGAGAGAATGGGCACACCAGGGCCTGCTGAAAATGAGCTCCAGATGCACGTGCCACTTTGCATCTGGCTTTACATGGGTTCTAGGGAAAACCCAGGCTGTCAGGCTTTGCAAAGAAGTGTCTTTAACCACTGAACAAACTCTCCAATCCCAAATCAAATATTTTTGAGACAGAGCTCAAACACTCAGCCTCCCCAGTAACTGGAACAGTTTGCATGTGCCATCAACATTGCCTGGATCATATATCTGATTACATCTGAGTCTTTGAGTCTCTTCATTATACACATTACTTTATAAATATGCGGTCTTTATGCTTCACTCCTACTTAACTCTAAACCAACATTTCTCTAGGCATCCTAAATACCAGCTTTATATGAAAAGGTTTTGAAGACATTTCCCTATTTATGTCCACAGTGAAACATATGATATCACTGCGCAGATTGTGTAAGTACACAACTCCTTGGGGAGGGGGACATTGACATGGAAATAGAGCCACTTGGAGTTATACAACACAGCGGCCTGGTTCATCCCACACATCCAAAACTAAGCATAACAAGTTCATCCACCCAAATGAGCTTAACTTGATGACCTACATATGCACTGAAATGATCACACTGATTTTTCTGCCTCCTAGCTTTAGTGATTGCAGGGTCTGTTGACAGTTCATCTTGTTCTCTCCAATGCATCAGTAACTAAGACATCAAGATTTTTATCAGATCTTCAGATTTCCTTTCCCAAAGAAAATCCCAACTGTTCTCTCATTGTTTAGAAATATGAAAATTTGAAAGGAGTAATGGATTTTTATAGGTCCAAGCCAAATGATTCATCTTTTGTAAGGGAAATACTGAAGTCAAGTAAAATTAAGTGACTTGCTAAAGGTGACATATGTAACAAGTTTAATGACAGCAATGTTATTAAAATAGGACCACCTTTGTTATTAATAGGAATGTCTTAGTTGTCTTAGACTAAACTCATTTCACTTAGGAATTAAGTAGCTATATGTTCACCTAGGTATCTCTGCTATCTATTACACTCTATTCCGTGGTTTGAGCCCAATTAATACAGATAAAATAGTATTTTCTTTTTAAATTTTAATGGTTCCACATTGTTCATAAAGTAAGCAAAAAGTTTTTATCCAATGATAAAATATGGATGTAGTCTACATTTCTAGTCTACTTTAAAAATAAAAATAAAAACCTATGTCAATACGATTTTCTACATTGACTAAAGGATAAAGTTTATATGGTTACTATACACAATTAAAAATTCTGAGTTTGATCATTGTCTAACCTAATTAGCAACAAATAACCTGATGTGATGCCCACACAAGTGCAATAGTGGCACACAGCCATGGTGAGGAACCAACTGCTCTTGATTTGGCTAACTGATCCCCTCAGTGGTACAAGACCCATAGATGGAGCTGGGAAACAATTCAGAACCATACCCAAACACAAGCCCACTCTCCAATATCAAGCTACCATCAATCATGGGCTACAAGAGGGCCTACACCTATCAAACTCTCTATCAAAGAAGTAAGTGTTATCTCAATTTTCCGAGTGCTAACTTACTCTCCATTGGAGAATCTGCTTCTCTTTTTCAGATAGATGCAGATCCTAAGGAGAGAGCTGCCCCAACATACCTCAAAAGGGGCCCAACTGAAACTAAGGACAATTGGCTAAACAAGCAAGGGTGCTGTTTTCCTGATGAACCGGATACCAGCACAAAGGGGAAGGAGACCAACACAGAGAAAAATCAACTCCTACCAAATCAGAGAGCCAGAGCCTCAGAGGCCCCCAACACCTCAGCACTGAAGCAGACCAAAAATGAACCCAACATGGCTCAGGGAAATTTTGTGGAAGAGGGGGCAGAAATAATGTCAGAGTCACATGTTGGGTCATGATATGTAGAGACATTTATCATACTAGTAACTGTGGGCTAACTCCACAATTCAGGACCCATTTACATCAACAAGGAGGGTTCATTGGGAGGGGGTAGATCACGGATGAGCCTAAACAATAGTACCAAACTGCCTGTATTTGCTGAAAAGAAAACTAATAAATTTAAATTAAAAAAAATTCTGAGTTTGAATATTTATAGATAATAATACAACAATTGTACACAGCCATGATCCCAAGAAAAAGATGACAGTATTTTCACACAAAAATCTGTGTATTAGTACTTACAGCGGCTTCATTCATAAATAGTACTCACATAGAATAATCCAGAAAAAGTGAATATGGGCACACCAGGCTCTCCTGTCACTTCAAATGAACTCCAGGTGCATGTTCCACTTTCTGCATCTGCCTTTACATGGGTACTACAGAATCGAACCCAAGTCCTGTTTTTTTTTTCTGTTTGTTTTAAAATTTGTATTACTTCAAGTTTTTCTTATTATGCTCAATGACATCATTTGCAGTATGAATGTTTACTCTGTGCCATTATATTATTTTGGTTTTACAGGCTAACAGGAGACCTTGGAAGATGGAAATGTTTGAACAGCATTTGTACTGATAAAGATTATCAGAACTTGGGGCTGGAGATATGGCTTAGTGGTAAAGGTATTTGTCTGCAAAGCCAAAGGACCTCAGTTCGATTCCCCAGGACCCATGTAAGCCAGATGCACAAGGGGGCACATGCATCTGGCATATGTGCGCAGTGGCTGGAGGCCCTGGTGCACCCATTCTCTCTCTTCCTCTCTGTGCCTCTTTCTCTCTCTCTTAAATAAATAAATAAAAATAAAATTTGACAAAAAAAGTATCAAGACTTGTAAAGTTGACTGAATGCATAGCATTTTACATCATTAATGGTCATCAGTTTATGGGAGCCAGGAGAAAAATATGCTGGTTTCTATTAGATGTCCCCCATAACCTCATGAGTTTTGAAAGCCTGATCCCCAGCTGATAGCAATTTGGGAGATGGAGTCTTGCTGGAGTAGATGTGTTATTGAAGGCAAGCTTAGAGGTTCTATAACCAGTTCCCCTTTGCTAGAGTTCATATCATTCTTTTGCTACTGTTTTCCACCTACTGTGACAGAAGTGATGTCCAGGCTCTGCTTATACCATCCTTTCACCTGCCATCATGGAGCTTCCCCTTGAAACCAAGCCAAAATAAAAACATTCTTCCCATCAGCTGCATTTGTTTGCGTTCTTAGTCCCAGGGAAGAGAAGGTAACTGCAACAGCTATTGTTTAGGGATAGGAGGAAAGGACTACCATGAAGGCGACATGGGAACAATTCTGGATCTGCATTCTATGGCTAACTTTCAAATCTACATGTGATAAAACTTCATAAGCCTGTATATTACATGTGGTGATGTGGAAATATGATATCTGATTAATCTGTGTGGACTATGTTGATAGCAGTTTCTTGGTTGGAAACTAGATTTTTGGATGGAAAACTGGTACACAGGACCTTCAAGGATATTTTATTCAACTTTCTGCCAATATACAATTATTTCAAAATTTAAAGCTTTAAAAATAATATTTAACACTATGTTTCTGTCTTGTTGGCTTCTCTTAGGGTTTGGATCCTATTTGTCCCTCAAAGGAAGGTAATGGGTGGGGATTGTGATTAAATCACACTTCTTTTATACATAACCATTCTCAATGAACAAAATAAATTCAAATTAAAAAGCTTTCATGTGAAGAAAGCTTGTCCCTTAGCGTGGTAGTATATGGGCAGTATTAGATCAGTAGCAACACAGCCCTCAGTAGCGATTAAGATTGTTCTTCTGGGAATGAATTGTTAGCCAGGCATGGTGGTTCACACGTATACCTGAGTCCTTAGGAGGCTGTCAGAAGGACTGTTACTGGTTCAAGGCCAGCCTGGGATACAGAATAAGAGCCTATCTAAAAAATGCAATTTATTATTTTTTTAAAAAGTAAGCTCAATGCCTGAATTAGTTCCTAGCTTGTTGATGTATTATGTAATCACTCACTCTTACATGTGTTCTCATCATCATGATACCATCCACTGTGAGACATTCAGCATAAATAGAACATATGAGGTTCTTAGACTTTCATTTTCCAAAGCTGTGAGCTAAATAAAACTCTTTTCATTACAGTTACATAGTATTAGGATTTGGTTAGAACAACAGAAAATAATGATAAATTTTATTTTGCCCAGTGGGAGAAATTTTATCTGAGAAAGTAGTTTAATGCCATTTCTCAAATCAATGGGTAGGTAGTTAGAGATTCTTCCATGATAGGAAGCTAAAGAGTTTGAACAAAGAACTCAGGTTATAGTTGAATCACTGATGATCAAGGGATGACTATGCCTGACAGGATACCAACTGGCTCATAAAACAATAGAAATGAACATTTTATTTTGATTTTCAAACATACTGATAACATACCCATTAAGGCTCAGGAAATATTGCAGAAGAGGGGGAAGAAAGATTGTAGAGCCACAGGGTAGGAAGTAGTATCCTGAGGCATACACCTGCTCCTCATTGAGTCTGACTGATGTATCCATGACTTGACAGGGAACACCAATAACCCCATTGAGGAGGGTCCTCAATGGATTGGGGGTATAGGAGAGAGGATATAATAATATAACCTGATGAGAATATGATCAGTACCCTGTAGGGTCATACAATAAAATTCATCATCAATTTTTTAAAAAGAGTATAGAGCTGGGCATGGTGGTGCAAATCATTAATCCCAGCACTTGGGAGGCAGAAGTAGGAGGATTAGTGTAAGTTTGAGGCCACCCTGAGACTATGTAGTGATTCCAGGTTAGCCTGGGATAGAGAAAGACTGTACCTCAACAAAAGAGTAGAATGACTAGCTGGGGGAAGGAAGGCGGCAGAAAAAGGCGTAGGGAGTAGGGAAAAAACAGTGGGAGGCTAAGTATCTATGATTAAAATATATTTTGTACATACATGAAAATTGTCAATAAAAAGGAGAAGAGGGGCTGGAGAGATGGCTTAGCAGTTAAGGTGCTTGCCTACAAAGCTTAAGGACTCACGTTCTACTCTCCAGGTCCCAGGTAAGTCAGATACACAGTGACAGCGTGCAAGATCACACATGTGCACAAGGAGGGGCATGTGTCTGGAGTTCAATTGCAGTGACTGGAGGTCCTGGCGTGCCAATTCTCTCTCTTTCACTCACTCACATAAAAAAGGTCAGTTTATTGGGTTTTCCTTAAAAAAGTGAAGTGGGCTAAAGAGATGGCTCAGCGGTTAGGCACTTACCTGCAGAGCCTAATGACCAGAGTTTGATTCCTCAGTTCCCACACAAAGCCAGATGCACAAAGTGGCACATGCATCTGGAGTTTGGTTGAAGTAGCTAGAGGTTCTGCCATACCCATATTTTATTCTAATTCTTCCTCTCTCTCCCACCCTCTCTCTTTCTCTATCTCCTTGAAAATAAACAGATAATATTTAAAAAAAAATAAAAGAGCAACTAGCTGGAAAAAAGGAACTCAGTGGAGGGGTCACATGAGAGGGAGAAAAGGGATGGAGGTGGAAGGGGACTATGATCATTGTATATTGTACATATGTAAGGATATTGACAATAAAGTTTAAAATAAAATAAATAAATATAAACCAAAAAATCTACTGAAATCCCATAGCAACAAAAATAATGATAAAACCTATAGCAGAGAAATCTGAATGTTCATCAAAATCTATTTTCACATTCTTTGAGACACCTACATTGCACCTCCCAGCTGAACATACAGTGAGTTGTCATGTGGATGAGCAACAGCCAATAAAGTATGAGAGGAAATTTATTTCCTTAGTTTAAGTCTCTCATAGTGTGAAAACCTCCATATTTTTTTTTCTCCAGTAAGAAAAATAGATTTGCAAAAAAAGTTTGGAAGTCACATGTAAAGGGACCATAAAATGGGCACCACCTGCGTTTCATGAGTACTGCATGAAATAGAGCCCCTCCTATTGCATAAGCATAGAGCTATCAGGGAAATACGTGAATGCTAAAATTTTACTAATTTGAGCATTCACAGGTTCAGCATATTTGCTATACTGACCTATCCTATACTAATCAGAGTAACACTTCAATAGTCTTCTTTCTCAAAGTAAAGAAGAAGATAAGAACAAAATGATGAGAATAGGTAAATCATAAAAAGAAAGCCTGGCATGATATTGCGGCTCATTCTGGCAAGAAGACCAGATGTTCAAAGCCTACCTGAACTGCATAGTGAGCTCAAAGCTAACCTGGGCTACATGAGACTCTGCCTCAAAAAATCAGATAAGTCAAAGAGGAAGGGGGAGGGAGGAAAGGAGAGTGGGAGAAAAGACAGAAGGGAGGGAGGAAGGGAGGGAAGGACAGAAGAAGGAATTTACAACCATGAAATAATACTTTACACTCACAAGGTTAGAAAAATATAGAAATCTGTTGGTTTTGAGAGAAAAATCTCATAATCTGCTTGTAGAGGTGAAAATTGATACAAGCTCAGGAATAATTTGCTCATACCTTATAAAGTAAAAACAATCTGTAACATATGGTATAGCAGTTCAGTTTATTGGTTTGTACCTTGAAAAATATCTAGGGTGGGAGATGGCTCAGTGGTCAAAGGTGCTTACTTGCAAGCCTCCAGGCCTGAGTTCAACTCCCTAGGCCCATGTAAAGCCTGACACAGTGGTGAACTGGTCAGTCATCCCAAGGCACCTACAGCCATTGGAGGTAGAGGCAAGAGAATCTGAAGGCTCACAGGCCACTTAGACGGGCACACACAAAGCATAGCAACAAAACCAAAATAACAAAGAGGCAGGCCTTGCCTCAAGCAGATTGGAGGATGAGGTCAAACACGCTGAAGTTCAGCACTGAAGCAGACCAAAAATGAACCCAACATGGCTCAGGGAAATTTTGCGGAAGAGGGGGCGGAAAGAATGTCAGAGTCACATGTTGGGTCATGATTTGCAGAGACATTTATCATACCAATAACTGGGGGCTAACTCCACAATGCACGACCCATTTACATCAACAAGGAGGGTCCAATGGGAGGGGGTAGATCACAGATGAGCCTAAATAATGGTACCAAACTGCCTGTATTTACTGAAAAGAAAACTAATAAATTAAATTAAAAAAAAAACACGCTGAGGTTGTCCTCAGATCTCCACACTTGAGCCATGACACAGATACACATACAAACATATACACATATCATTAGTTTAACTAACAAAAAAATTTAGCACATATGCCCCCAAAAGACTCAAAAAATGTTAATTGTAACGTTATCTGTAATATCAAACATTGGATATCATTGATATGTCATGAAAAAAAGAATATATAAATAAATCTGGACATACTGACGTAATTGGATGGTGTTCATAATTTAAAATATATGAACAAAGTCCAAGTATGTTAAATAAATACTAATAGCAAAATCTTGACGAAACGAAACAAATTGCAAAATGCCCTGTGGTCTGATAGTTATATAAAGAATGAAAAAAAGCAACATATTGTATATTTATATGTATGTAGAATAGATTAAAATTCTGAAGAGCGGGACTGAAGAGATGGCTTAGCAGTTAAGGCAATTGCCTGTGAAACCTAAGGACCAAGGTTTGATTCCCCAGTACCCATATAAGCCAGATAGATGCACATGGTGCAGTGGCTAGAGGCCCTGGCATGCTCATTCTCTTACTCCCTCCCCCTCCCCTTCTCTATCCTTCCCTCTCTTAATCTAATAAATGAAGTATTTTTTTTTTAATTCTGAAGAGGAATATTAAACAATAAATTTACAATAATGCCACCAAGGAGGACAGCTCCAAGGACTGATATCCAAGAGGGACCCAAAGTGATCTTCAACTATTTGCAATGCTTTATTCCTTCAAGATAAAACCAGGAAGCAAATTGGGCAATATTCTAGGAATTTATTTGCTTCTTCTTGTCTATATATTTCACTAGCAAATGAATCTATCAAAAATTATAAGTATAAAGATATCCATGCAAGAGTAAAACATCATCTCTCATAGCAACAGAGGGTTTTGTTGTTTAGTTTGCTTATCTTTGTTTATTTATCTTTCAGCGCTGCAGAATAAACACCAGGTCTTGCACTTGGCTCTATTACTGAGCTAAAGCCCCAGCAACACACTTTAGGAAACACAGAGTCTGAGCATGTGTGGTCTAATCTAGATAGTGTCATATACTAGCTGAATAATCTCAAGTTACTTCATCTTTTTCTGCTGCGGCTTCCTCTTTGCTTAAGTGAGTCAATATCTATCTCATAGTGTAGGTGTGAGAATTAAGTAGTAGTGTAGAGAGAGCCAGGAAGGCTAATGACTTCAAAACTGTACATTTTATGACTCACAGAAAGTACTATAGAATGGGAGTTGTTATTAACTCATTAACAACTTATGGGAGAAAGTGAAAAAAAGGCACACTGTGGAAGAAAAACCACTTGATTTGGTTCTCAAAGAATTTTGACGAATTAACCAGGTGCAAAAGGGAGTTTTAAACAAAGGGGACAGATTTGCCTGTGAGGGAAGCATGAAAACAGCCAAACAGATTGGAGGATCCCTGGCCAAAGTCAAATATTTAATTTTGGTCGTCCTAGTCTCTGACACACATTTCACTTCCAGCCTTGGGTGTATGCTTCACAAAACTCAGGATAAATGAAAACACACTTTGGAAACAATGATGAATGTTCTTGAGATGAGTGGAAAGGATGATGGCCTGTGGGAAGCAATTATTTATCTCCACTTGAAGAGATTGCGCAGTCAAATGCTAAAAACAGAACTCGGCGGAAACGTGGCAAACCCATCTAGAGATCACTACTTTCCCTACTTCCAATTTTTGTTTTCCATCGTATCTTCACTTTCCAGACACACTCTGGAAAGCTAGTTTGCTAGTATGGTGTTGCTCAAATTATAATCCTTTAGACAAGATTGATATAAAGGATGAAATTGGCATGGCTGAGCAATGGACTGCATCATTGCCAGTTAGTTGAATTAAATTAGTAACCACACTGGAAAGTTATAGGCAAGGCATTACATTGTCTTAAGGAGCAAAACAATTTGGAATGGTACTAATTCAGTAGTGTTTGGTTTTTATGAGTCAAAAATTAAAATTGACAAGAAAATGATTAAAGTGGCGGTGCCACATAGCAGTCACATAATTGTAAGGCCTTTTTTTTTAGTAAAGCATTTTTGTAAGCAAATAAAATAGAATTTAATGAAAAAAGGGCCTGTGGAACAAATCAAAATTCTTTGACCACATCACTATAGCATATAGTCATATCAGATAATAACCAAATGCCATACTATTCATCTAAAATTAGCAATTGTATATCAGATAGGTAAGACCAGTTAGCTTGAGCCAATTCTCTTTTCAACACCTGGATCCTTGGTGAGAAAAGGAGAACCCCAAACTTGATTTGCAATTGCTGAGACTGCAACCGATGCAAGAGTTTTTTTCCTGTGTCCAAATGTCTGAAAATGGTCATTTCTCAAAAATGTCCAAAATCAACATGGGACAGGAAAGGAAATGGCCACTCAAAACTAATATAGGCTGTGGTGGCATACACCTTTAATCCCAGCACTCTGGAGGCTGAGGTAGGAGGATCACTGTGAATTCGAGGCTAGCCTGAGCCTACAGAGTGAGTTCCAGGTCAGGCTGGGCCAGAGTGAGACCCTAACTCAAACAAACAAACAACAAAATAAACTAGTACAGACTGGAGAACTGTGTGCAACTTGATAAGCATCTTATGCAACTGTCCTTCCAAATGACATGGGGGCTGGGAAATTTAATGACTATGTTTTGCATTTCCAGAATGCTGCTGCCAACTCGTCTCCCAGGTAGATATTTCCTTGAGAACCCATGACTCAGAAGTTACACAAAAATATATTTCATAAAATGTTGAGAAGTAAATTTACCCAAATTCATTAAGGAATTTTTTAGTTGCCTCTCTTTATAGATTAACTTGTATTTCATTCAAGCCTGAAAACACACTTCCATACTGAAACAAGCAGAGGATTTTCCATTTTGGATGAAAAAGACTAGCAGAATCTGCTTGGATGATATCACACTGTGAAAGGACCATCCCACCTCTGTCCAGGGCAAGGACCCAACCACAGCGAAACTCTGATGGCCAACACCACACTGACCCAGCAGACTCATCTTTTATCTCTAAGTTCTAGGGAGGCAGTTCATTTACCTCAAAAGGTGAATGCTGTCATTGGCCTGGTGATACACATGCTTGTAATCCCAGTGATGAGGAAGGCAGAGGCAGAAAGATTACATGTTCAAGGTCAGAGTGAGCTACACCTTGTCTAAAAAATAGAGGTTTGAGGGTGTAACTCAGTAGGTTAGAATGGTAGCCTAGCATAAATAGGAATCTCATAAACTGGGTTTAGTGGAACATGCCTGTAATTTCAGTCCTCAGGAGGTAGAGGCAGATGGATCAGGAAGTCAAAGCAATTCTGGGCTACACAGCAAATATGAGGCCAATCTAGGAAAAATGTAGGGGTATGGACTAGGGATGTTATCCACTGACAGAACACTTTCTTAGACTGCTGAAGGCCATTCTCAGTAGCTTTTTCAAAACAGCAGATGTTGTGGAAAGATGTATCTCAGGAGGAAGTTCTAGAAGTTCCAAACTACAGTAGCAGTAGAGAATGGAGGGAAGGCGAACTGTAGAGCAGAAAATGTCTGGGTTGACTATTGGCTAGAAGAAGCTACTGTGGTTTCTCAATGGATGTGTAAAAAAAGTTCTGGCCTTCCTGTAGATTCAGGGTTCCTAGAGTTTTCTCAAATGCACAAATGTTGCCCCTCTCCATGAGATCTAGCTTCACACAGATAACACAGGGTAGGCGGTTGTCTTCAACATAGGAAAGCTGGCCTTTCCACACAGATCTCAAACAGTGGACTTGTTCTCAGCAATTGCAAAAATGAGAGCAAAGGTGGTGTTGGTAGCCATTTATCTGCACTTGGACATGCACCCCTGCATTTCCAACACTCCAAACTATAGTGGTCACTCAAGCAGGCCTACAGGACTTCAAAGTGGGTAAGTTGGATCCAAACCTTAGCATGAAGGACAATGCCTAATCACCTGTTAGCAGTGATGAGAGAAGAGCTATCTATGCTCCACTCCAATGACTCCACTGACTTTTTCATGCCATCCTAGAAGAATAATAAGCCACAAAAGACATATCCACTGTTGTGAGTTGGTCCTGTCTAGGAGATGAATTGCTTATTCCTTTTTTTTTTTTTTTTTTTTTTTTTTTTTTTTGGTTTTTTGAGGTAGTGTCTCCCTCTAGCTCAGGCTGACCTGGAATTCACTATGTAGTCCCAGAGTGGCCTTCAACTCATGGTGATCCTCCTACCTCTGCCTCCTGAGTGCTAGGATTAAAGGCATGTGGCACCGTGCCCTGCCAATTTTTTTCTTTTAACTTTTCATTGACAACTTCCATACATATACACCATGTCCCCTGATCATAATCACCTTGTACTACCTTCCTGGGCACCCCCTACCCTAGCCACCTCCACTGATCACCATCTTCATTCCAGCAAGTCCCTCCTCTATTATGATGTTATCATTTTTTCATACATATTATGCTGGTATTGCATCGATGGTGACAGGTACTATGAGGTCATAAATGGCCAGACTACTTTATATCTGGAAGACAGTATTGGAAAATACTCCTCCCCTTCCTTTGGCTCTTGCATTGGCTCCCCCACACCTTTTTCAATGGTCCCTGAGCCTTGGAGGGTATGACAGAGATATCTCAGTGCTAAATATTCCACTGTCACTTTTCAATACTTTGATGAGTTTTGAATCTACCTACTAATCACTGTCATATGAGAAGAGAAGCTTCTCTAACCAAAAGTGAGAGTAGTATAAACATAAATATTTAGAGAGCAATTTGGAGAACATAGTACATACATTAAGTTAAACAAAACTAGTAGCTTTCCTTCAGGGCTTTTGAGCTCCCCAACCATATCCTGTTGACAAGCTTTTCAGTACCAGGCACGAATTCCCACCCATAGAACGAGTCTTAAGTCTAATCAAAGAGCAGTGGACTTCCTAATAACACATATGCCATCATTGCACCAGTTGGCACATTGTGCCAGGCTGGCCAAGCAGGTAACTACAGGGTCCACGGCTAGCTAAGACTATTGGTGACTTTTTGTGCCCAGCAGGACTTTTCAACACTATGACAATGAACAGGGAGGAGGTTTCAAGCTATGCTCCAACTTGATTTTCTCAGTGTCTGACAGTCAAAACATGTGGTATCCTCAGCAATAAGATCCTACCATCTAGTTCTGATGGGCAACCAAGAGCCTTGGCAATAACCTGCATTGCTTGGGGCATCAGGGACCTCTCTGAGCTAAGCTCACTGGGAGGCATCCCACCCCTGGCACTGAAATTTTTCTAATAACAATCTATGGCTTCTTGTGACAGGATTATCCACCCCACAGACTACTTTTACCCAAACACTCTTTAAAATTACGTGTGTGTGTATGTGTGTGTGTTGTGTATATGTGAAGAAATCAATTTCCATATGACTTATTCATAACGAGTTTTAATTAACCATCCTATCATACCTTCCTCTACTTCGTCCCCTCCCCTGAATCCACTTAGACAAATCTACATCCAGTAAGTATTCTGCCCCTCTGCTTACATATCTACTATACCTTCTCCCTAAGTTCTACCTTCTTCTCCTTGCCTTGTGGCTACTTTCTAGCTGCCTGGTTTCTTTATTCCTATTCATCTAAGGAAGCCATTTCAGCAATATTCTAAGACCCTCAACATCCAGGCATGTCCAACTTGTGGACTACAGGTTGTGATTGACCCAGGATAGCTGTTAACATGGCCCAATACAAAATAGCAAATTTAATTAAAACATTAGGAGATTTTTTTGCAATTTTTTTGTAATTTGATTGTGTGGATTTCCAACGCATACAAAATTCAAAGTCCCAAATATTCCAAAATTTAGAGTTAGCAAGTGCCTTCATGATATTACAAAAAAAAAAAAATCTACACCTGACTTCATATGAAAATATTCTAAAAGTAGCTGTGCAAAATTATCTTCAGTCTATGTGTTTGCATCACATGTGAAATAGAAATGAATTTGGTATTTAGATACACCAAGATACCTCATTATGTATTTTCAGATATTCCAACATTCAAAAAATTCATTCCAAGCATTTCCCATAATTTAATATTCAACATGCATAATGGTGTGACAATTCATACTTCATTTCTTATGACTAATGACTCACCAAGAACTTTGAAAATATATTTATTCATTTTCATACATGATTCTGAAGTATCCAGGAAAAACAAAAACAGAAAAGAGATGGACTGTGAATTAACATAATAGGGAGAATGCAGGAGTATATTTTTCTTTCTCTAGGAGGTTAGAAGCAAGAGGAGAAGTCATTGATTCTTAAGCATTCAGAATTGGAGTGTGGATAAGGATTTAAAAAGGACATTTTGGGGCTGGAGAGATGGCTTAGCTGTTAAGAGCTTGCCTGTGAATCCTAAGGACCCCAGTTTGAGGCTTGATTACCCATGACCCATGTTAGCCAGATGCACAAGGGGACGCACACATCTGGAATTCATTTGCAGTGGTTGGAAGCCCTGGCACGCCCATTCTCCCTCTCTCTCTCTCTCTCTCTCTTTCTCTCTCTCCCCCTCTTTCTCTCTCTGTCTGTCACTCTCAAATAAATAAATAAAATTTTTTTAAAAGGACAGTTCAAAAAGGCTGACCTGGAGTTCACTTGAACTCAAAGCAATTCCCCTACCTCTACCTCTCAAGTACTGGGATTAAGAACATGCACTACCAACCCCGGCTGAGTTCATACTTTTATTTAACCAAACCATATAAATCATAGTACAAATTTAGCTATCCCCATAAATGTATATGCAGTGTGGGGAGTAGAGGCTGTTCTATTTTGTTATCTTAAAAAGTAAAAGCAGGGCTGGAGGGATGACTTAGCAGATAAGGTGCTTTCCTGCAAAATCCAATGACCTCAGTTTGATTCCCCAGGACCCACGTAAACCAGATGCACAAGGGGACGCATGCCTCTGGAGTTCGTTTACAGTGGCTAGAGGCCCTGGTGCACCCATTCTCTCTCTCTCTCTCTCTCCCCCTCTTTTCCTCTCTCTCTCTCTCTCTCTCTCTCTCTCAAATAAATAAATAAATATTTATTTTAAAAAAGTAAAAGCAATATAATAAATGATTCAATGAATAGAACAAACCAGCTCAACAGAAATGTTACAAGCTCAGTGAATACAAATGAAATAATTATTTATTTTTTATTAATTATGTACTTTACTATATGAAAGAATTGCATGTCTGTCCCATTTCCCTTGTGTTAGCCTCTTATATCTCACCTTTCCCAACCCCATTCCACTGAGAGCCCTCCACAGTGGGGTTATTGGTATTCACCATGTGGTTTTGGATACGCCTCACCCCCTTGGTCTTTACTCCAGAATCATTCTGACAGTAGCCTTGCATTTTTAAAAATCTTCAGCATTTCTAAGCCAGAAAAATGGGGAAGAATTATTCTGGGACCAATGTTTCTTGTTAACAGTTATTTTTCCATGCCATGTACATTAGGACTGAAATTGTTCTTATAAGAAGTACTTATGGGCTTTCTTGATGTCAAAAGACAACAGGGACACATCTGTTGTGCTCCAAAACATCATTTGACACTATCTGTGAAGAAGGCAAACGTGACAGACTGTAAACAACTGGCAGACACACAGTACATGTGTTAGAAGTCAAGAGCTAGCACAAATATTCACGTAATATTTAAGACCACCTGGTACAAGATCCGACTTTTGCTTCCTGGTGTTCAAGCTTGGGTCACCACTCTCAATGCAATCCGATCTTTTGATCTGCTGCCATTCACTCTAGGATCACTGATCTCTTTAGTCAATGATGATTGTCTTTTGTCTGTATTGTTTGTGTGGTGCATCAAGCAATTATTCAAAAGCAAAATTCTGAAGTGGAGGAGAGCACTTCATATTTCAGTACATTTTCAAGCACTCCACTCTACCAAAAATAAACAAAAAGCCACTATTTCTTTTTTAAATAGAATTTATTTATTCATTTATTCATGAGAAAGACAGGTAGATAAAAACAAAGAGAGAGTAAGTAAGTGGGTCAGAGCCTGTTGCCACTGTAAACAGACTCCAGATGAATGTGCCACTTTGTTCACCTGGATTTATGTGGGTACTGGGGAATCAAACCCAGGCCAGCAGGCTTTGCAACAAGCAAGAGCCTATAACCACTGAGCAATATCCCAGCCAAAAAAGGAAGTTTCAAAACTGAAAGTTCAGAACCTTAAAGGCCACAGCTCTCTATGGGACTAAATAGAATTAGAATTTATTCATTTTTAATATCTATATATTTAATATGTTTTAGTCTAAAATAATCAAAATTAAAACTGTATCAATTTTTGAAATGATCAAGTATACTTTCTTCCCTCAGAGATGTTAATGGTTATAGTTTGGGGCATAATATTGCAGACAGCTTGGCATATTTTTGTCTTGTACAGGTCTCTCTATATTTAAAGTGCATAAATGGGATCCCAGCACTTTGAAACTAATTTTTCTGACATCATATAACTTGAAAACTTTTGACAATTATTCACAAATAGATATTATGGTTGGATATAGTGGCACATGCCTTTAACCCCAGCGTTTGGGAGACAAGGTAGGAATAAGGGTATTTGAGGCCAGCCTGGGACTATAGAATGAGTTCCAAGTCAGCCTGAGCTAGAATGAAACTCTAGCTCAAAAAAAAAAAAGTACAAAACAGAGCTGGAGGGATGGCTTAGAGGCTAAGGCATTTGCCTGCAAAGCCAAAGGACCCAGGTTCAATTCCCTAGGACCCACATTAGCCAGATGCACAAGGGGGCGCATGCCTCTGGAGTTTGCAGTGGCTGGAGGCCCTGGTGGGCCCTTTCACTCTCTCCCCCTCTTTCCCTGTCAAATAAATAAATAAAAAATAAAAATAAAATATTTTAAAAACAAAAACATAAAAGTATTCTATCATTTTAAACTTTCATTAGCATATGTTAATTACACATAAAATGTATTTCATAATGACTTTTTCATATATATAATGCATTTTATCATATTCATCCACCCATTACTCTCTTGTTACCCCCCCCCACTGCTGTTTCTAGCCTTCCTCATCCCAACTAGTCCCTCTTCTAGCTTTCTGTCTTTTCTTATTTTTATGTTTGATAATCCAATGAGTTTCATGAAGGATGCCCATAGAATCTTGGGAGAGGGATTATTTACAAGAGCAAGGATACTGTTGTTGTTTGAATGTAAAATGTCCCCAATAGGCTCATGTGTTTGAATACTTGGCCCAGCTAGTGCTGATATTTGAGAAAGTTGTGGAATCTTTGTAAGGTGTAGGCTTGATAGCGGAAGTGGGTCACCAAGATAGGCCTTGCGAATTTGTATGTGCCTCAATTTCCTGTTCAGCCTGTGTTCCCTGCCTGCCTTTCACCAATTCCCTTTTCTTTTTTGTAAAATTCTATTTGATTTTTAATGATTTAAATTTATAAGGCCACTGCGGTTGGCAGCTATCATATGCAACACTGAAGTTTTAAAGCCATCCTCTCCTCAAATGTAACAAGACACACATGTGTTTACATTGTGGGACTTAATAGAATCTAGCATGCAAAAGGCTTATATCTAGCTGGCCATGGTAGTGCTGGCCAGTAATTCCGCACTTGAAAAGCTGGGGTAAGAGGATCATGAGTTTGAAGTCAGAATTGTCTACGCAGCAAGATCGTAACTCAAAAACAACAAAACCCCTAAGATTTGTTAATTCTTCCTAGTGAGAAATATACATGTAGAGATTATCCAAAAAGATAGGTTAGTCTTAAGATAAAACCACCTTCCTTTTCCTGCCATTCTTTCCTTGCCATGATGGACTCTAAGCAAAAATAAATTCTTTTCTTCCTTAAGTTGCTTGGTAGGGTATTTGTTCACCACAGCCAGAAAATGACTGATATAGGCTCATTTCCTGTGGCTATATAAATGAGGAAAATACTTCTTCTTCTCCTTCTCCTTCTCCTTCTCCTTCTTTCTTCTCCTCCTCCTCCTCCTCCTCCTCCCCCTCCTCCCCTCCTCCTCCTCCTCCTCCTCCTCCTCTTCCTCCTCCTTCTTCTTCTTCCAGTGGTCATTAACTGCCTATAAAAACCCACAGCAGGGTAGGACTTCATGAGACTCTTCTCCATAGCTACCATTATCTACCTATAAGGAGTGGGACTCATGGGCCTCTCCTCTGCCCATGATAAGATATTAACATGCCTAGTCTTGTGCAAGGTTTATGCTGGTAATCACAGCTGCTGTGAAATCAAGGGTGTTACAGCAATGCCAGGCTCCAATGACAACATGCCAGCTCACTCCTTCCTCTGCCTCTTACATTCCTTTTTGCCCCTCCTTTTCCATCTTCCCTGGCTTTTGGAGGAAGTGGTAGAGATGTACTATTCATGGAGGAGCATTTAAAAGTAACTTATTGTTACCATTTTTAACTAGTTACGCCTTTTATAGATTATTATACACTCCCACTACTTCCCTGACCCAAACGACTGTAATAACGTATAGGTATAATTTTCAGAGGGCTATTTGATGGAGAAAACATGGTCATTTAGCAAAGTTACAGCAATATCTTCCTCACTAGGGCCTATGTACTCCCCAACCATGGGCTTTTGAACTGGTTTTACTAGACCTCAATTCCCTCTGGTGGAGTGGGCCTCAATTATAATCAGAAAGTACCTGGTTACTCCTATAACTAACTTGCTGCTCTTGCCTGAATCGTCACTTTTTGCCTGGTTCATTGACAGTATAGCATGTAGGAACCACAGCTAAGTAACAACTCGCTCTCTCGCTCTCTCTCTCTCTCTCTCTTTCTCTGTGTGTGTGTGTGTGTGTGTGTGTGTGTGTTGTGCATGTGTGCATGCATATTCATATGGTTGTGAGTGTATGAGTGTATGGTACACAGGCTGGTGAGAGGTTGACATCAATTGTCTCCTTTAATCCCTCTTCACTTTATTTCCTGGGGTGGGGTCTCTCGCTTGAGCCCAGACCTAACTGATTCAGCTAGTCAAGCTAGCAAATTTGTCTTGAGGATCCCCTATCCTTGCCTCTTGAGCACTGAGATTACACATAGATCACCATGCTCACCTAACATTTACATGTTTTCTAGGGACCTGAACTCTGGTCTGCATGTTTTTATGACAAAAGCTTTATCCACTGAGCCATCTACCCAGCCCTGAATAAGATATCTGATGACAGTTCTCCCCCAGCAGCATGCAAAGCACCCTCCAATACATTGAAAGCTAGCTAGAAGGGAGGAAGCTTCCAGCACAGTTTCAGCTTGACTTCTGTATGTCCCAATAGAAAAGGGCATAGAGCCTTTAACAAAGGGGTCTTAGCATCTAGTTCTGTTTTGCATCCAACACATGTGTCAGTATTTTTTTTTTCCAGTGGGAGTGCTTTTGACCAACCATTCACTTGGGAGGTAACACCCTTGAACCTTGGATTTTTACTTATGTAACTTATGGCTTCTGGGAATAGATTTATCTATTAATGTAGAACACTCCCATTTAAACTCCTCTTTTATTGTTTAATTAGCTTACACATTATCATATGATCTTATAATTTTTTCCTACATCCTTAGTTTTAGTTGATCCTCCCCAAACACCCGTCCCTATCTTTCTGATCCCTTGCCTACTTAAGTATGTCCCTCTACAATATTCCCATGTATTCTACTCCTCCTCACCCTTAAAGTCACTTTCTCCCCTCTCTGTTGGGCCCCTCTCTATATTCCTGGCCTTATACATGTTCAATCCCACATAAATGTACATGCATAAAAATTCAAAGTTAGGGTCTTTGGATGAGTGAGACTATGTGTTTTTCTCTTTCTGAACCTGGGTTACCTCACTTGATATAGTATATTACACTTCCATCTATTTTTGTGTGCATTTTTTTTTTCGAGGTAGGGTCTCACTCTGGTCCAGGCTGACCTGGAATTAACTCTGTAGTCTCAGGGTGGCCTTGAACTCACGGCTATTCTCCTACCTCTGCCTCCCGAGTGCTGGGATTAAAGGCGTGGGCCACCACGCCCGGCTTTGTGTGCATTTTTTAGTAATTTCATTTTTTCTTTAAAACTGAATAAAATTCTATTATGCATATGTGGCACATTTTCATTGTACAGTCATCAGTTGATGGACATCTAGGTTGATTCCATTTCCTATATATTGTGAATAGAGCAGCAATAAACATGGATGTGCCAGTATTTCTGTGATAGGAAATAGAGTCCTTTGGGCATATGCCCAGGAGTAGTAGTATAGCTGGGGCATATGGTGGTTGTATTTTTAGTTTCTGATAAACTGCCACACTGATTTCCATACTGGCTGCACCAGGACACACTTCCAAAAACATGCTGATGTCTTTCAAGCCCTTTGTTGATGAATGAATGTGGGTTTGTTTTTCTTATCAGTTTGCCATTATAGCCACAGAAGCAATTTAAAGTCTGTACACTTCTGTTTGAAAATGGCTGCTTCTTTGATTAAAAGAGTAGTATGCACTATATGTGAAGGATACAGAAAATTATAAATAAGATTTAAAACATTTAAACATAGAATCCCACACTGAAATAGAAATATGGATAATATAATTTCTCTGTCTTTTATCTGGGCAAGAGAATAAAGGGTTAGCTATTAGTGTTTTAATCTTCGGGTTTTCTTACTATTGGGGTAACACTATATGTCATGAACTCTGCTAGTAGTCTAATGCTCATTTCCCCTTCTTCGTTAATAAAAGAATTCAATTCTTCCCAGTAAAATTGTATAACACATGATGATAACTGAATAACAATGATAACTAATATAGGGTATTTTATAGGCCAAACATATATTAAGTGCTTCACATATATTAATTCACTCAAACACCATAACAGCCCCAAAAGTAGGCATTACTATTACCACATCTTAAAGAAGAGGGCACTGAGCCACTGGACGAGAAAATAAATGGACCAAGAATTCAGTTTATATGTGACAGAGATAGCTTATGAACTCAGGTAGTTAGACTACATCAGCTCTTCTGATAATTCATGTATAGTGCTGTCTTAACAGTAAGTACTAACATTTAATTAGTGGTAACAAACAGCTACTTGGGCTTTTTCACTATATTTGAATGTATTAAAAAATATAGCCTTTGAAAAAATATTTACCCGTTGTATATGCTACACAGATAACTTTGAATCAAGGCTTTCATGTCCAGGGTGAACCTAAGCATGCTCTTTAATCTCCCAAGAATCTGGGGACTATAAGAGGATCCCTTCAGACCAGGAGTTCAAAGCCAACCTGGGCAATGCACCAAGAACCAATCTCAATTAGAAAAAAAAAAAGCATTTCAAATTCATAATCACAAATGTGCTATAGAAGCTAAAACACAAGACAATTGCTTTATCACCCAGCCACCTGCATCTGCTTATAACCATGACCCTTAATTGAACTACAGATGTCAACCACACGAATAGCTCACCCGTGAATTATTAGACCCATCAGGACAAATCAGTGGGAACACAGAGTGTGAAAGCAGCCAAAGGAGTCCAGCACAAGGGTTGCAGAGATAGCTCAGCAGTTAAAAGGACTTGTGTATAAATCTTGTAGACCCGAGTTAGATCCTCCCCAGAACCTATATAAAGCTGGGAACAAAGTGGTGTGTGGATTTATAAACGCAACATGTCCATGACAATGGGAACCCAAGCCAGGAGAAACCAAAGTTCACAAGCTACAATGGTATTGGATTGCAGTGGCAAGAGACCCTTCCTAAAAGAATGTGGAAGAAAACCACATACACCTCAAAGTTATCCTCAGATCTCAATGCATGTGTCAGGACACACGTATACCCTCCCACACACAAATATATCAATGAGTAAATAAAGATTTTTTTCAAGAATCTAGCCCAGCTACTTTGGTTCACAAGAAAACCCATCACAGGAAAGAGAAGTTAAAACTCTCAGGAGAGCAGCATTTTCTTCATCCCTGTGGCCACTCATCTCATGCAGAAACTTTTAAGCATTTTCTTTAAAAAAGAATTAGCTTTTCATAGGGTTAAATTGGTGTTTGTTAGAATCATCTTATCCAAGCTATTTGTGTGCCCCAAATCAAAATTCATTAATACTGAGAAAATGTCATAGAAAGGCAACTTACTGCATCTACTGGATAAGGTAGAAGGATAATATTTTAAGGTTTCAAGTATTTATTCTCAGTAGATTTTTCCCTTCCCCCACATTCACCCTCTGCCATCCTAAGTGAGTAGCTGGCTCTGTTCTCATTGCCAAAGGAAAGTAATAATGTACAAGGGGGAAAAAGCAGACTTATCTCGCAAGTTCATGCATGGAAGAGGTCTAAGTCAATACAGAAATAGAAAACCCTCACTTATTTTTATTGTACTTATTTTTTACTTTTTTACATTCTCACTCTGCAGCAAAGGCTGTCCTAGAATTTGCAGTTCTCCTGCCTCAACCTTCTCTGGAATTGATTGCAAGCAGGTGCCAACAAAGGTGGCAGGAAGAATGGTAAAATTCCGAAAGCGCAAAGGCTTTTCCTTAGACTGGAAACAGATTCTTCCAAGCTGAGTGAAAAGAAACTGTGTTTGGTAAGGCTGGGAGGAGGGCAAGGGGTTAAGAGTTTTGTTTGTTAAGACAGGATCTTGGGCTAGAGAGATGGCTTTGTAGTTAAGACACTTGCTTGCATACCCAATGGACCCAGGTTTGATTTCCCAGAACTCTTATGCACAAGGTGGTGCATGAATCTGCAGTTCATTTGCAGTGGTTAGAGGTCCAAGCAGGCCTATTTACACACTCTCTCTCTCTCTCTCTCTCTCTCTCTCTCTCTCTCTCTCTCTCTCTCTCTCTCTCTCCATATATATATATGTGTGTGTGTGTGTGTGTGTGTGTGTGTGTATCTTAAATAAATATAATTTTTTTAAAGACAGGATCCTACTATATAGCCTTAATTTAACTGAAACTCATTCTCCTCCCACTGGCTTCTGAATAGTGGAATTATAGGTATGTATCAGCACATCAGCAAGAGACTGTAGAAGAGATTCAAAGGCCTATGCTGCATTCCCAGTAGTTGGAGCAGTGAATCATCAAGACCTTAGGAGACAATGTCTGTGAGGTTCTTCTTGGCAGGTAGGACAGTATACAGAGGCAACAAAGTTTCCTGAGCCCCAATAGTCCTGGGAAAGCAGCCAAAGGCTTCTGAGCCAAAGGGCCCATGTGGGCCAAGACAGTGGGCACCTCAACAGTAATCCATTTAGACCTGTGATTAACAACTACAGGCCTATGGCATTATCGCTATTACTCACCCACTGTTCCACAACTCCTCAACTACATCATATCCAAAAAGCACAGTACTGCCATTAATTAAGAAGAGGACCACAAAGACAAAGTTTAGAGATCTTTCCCCACCAATCCCCCCCTCATTGAGCCCCAACACTGGGGCTCAAAATCAGAGCTATAATGTTACAGGAACTAGTTATATTTTTGTACAACAGTATAAAGGTCTAAGAGTCTTGCATGTTACAAAATTTTTAACTTTTTAACATGCAATAAGTTTTCTATGATATTCTCTGGTTTAGCCAAATGGAAAGGACCAACTCATCCCAATAGAAAAGATTATATATCACTTAGCAAAACACACTCATAACCAGCAAATAACCAGCAGTGTACTAGATTTTGACATTAGTGTAGATGAATTGTTTATTTAGAGATTTCTCTTTGGAAAAAAAATAAGTTGACAGAATTCATTTTTTATAAAGATTTTGACATTGGCTTCTAACCACAACTCATATCCACAGCCAGAGCTATACAAAATTTCATCCCAAAAAAAGACAACTTTGGAATGTTTAGCTTATAGGCCAGCTCTATCAAAATGTGAAGTTATGATGCCAGGAAGTCTGGTTCATTCAGTTCTGAAAAGAATATTACTAAGCCACGCCTTTTAAAATTTTTTATTAGCATCTGATTCTTTGCTGAACCAGGAAGATGGGAAATGTAGTTGCATTCACAAAGAATGTGTGGAGACTGCCAAGAAAGCAAATAATTTTTGAAAGTTAGCCTTATTAGGAAATATCCTAGTTATAGAACTATGATTGTTTAAACAAAGGCATCTACCATATCTCCTTTTGAAAACATGTCCTTCCAAAATATAAGAAAAGAATCAAATACTATGTAATTCAGTTCTCCTGTGAATTACTTGAAAAGAGCTTAGGTTTAAAAAAAAAAAAAAAGCCAAAGCCTGCCAAGAACTCCAAGTAGCTTCCTGTAGACATCATGATGTAGTGGAAAAAGCATAGCTTTTGAAAACTAACAGACTTGTTTTTGAAACCTGTCTGCATTCAACTGGTTGGGTGACCTTGGGCAAGTAACTTTATCTTCTCTCTGGTTCATCTGTTAAAAATAATTAAATAAAATAAAAATTTTAAAAACACATGTGAAAGTGATTTCTGAAAGATATTCCCTGTCTTTGCTGCAGACTAAAAGCATACTTGCTATATTTATCATACATACTAATAAACAAGTACATGCCTTATGAAGGCACAAAACTATGTACATGCACTCTAAAAGACTTTAAATAGAGAAAAATAACATGAAATACTTGGCTAAGTGCAAAACTAGGAAGTGGAATGAGAAACATACAAATAGATTCTATTTAAATGGTTCCTATAAAGTTCTTTTCAAGACCACTAGCTGCTTTATGAACTTTGCTACATGTGAGACATTGAGAAATTCTAATGTTTTCAAATGCTATGTCTAAGGAACCTATAGACATGAGATCAATGAAAAATGTATCTCTGTGGCTTCAACCTTTCTGGTCAGAAAAAAGTATCAGCTCAAGTTCAAAGGCAGTAGATGAAGTATTACTTAGTAGAAAGAAGAAACTAACATTGATGGCAAAATTATAACACATACGGTTTATGATGAGGCTTTCTCTCATTTGTCAAATAATTTTAAGAGTCCACTGGCTATGTTGATATCATTTTGTTAAGAAATCTCTACTCACTGGGCATGGTGACTTTGCAAGCAAGCACCTTTAACTGCTGTACCATCTTTTCATCCCCTTGTCCAATTATTTGAGAGACAAATCAGAAAGCATAACTTTTTTTCTCCTTTCTTTCTCTTTGAACACCAAATGAAGTCCAAAGTATTCCATGAAACTGTGAGGCCATTCCACTTTTTTGACAGTTTACTTCATTCATGTGCCTAATTCTTCATGGACATGAAAAGACAAAGGACTCAATATTATAAAAATCTGCAAAAATTACACAGTATTCTTTCATGTTTCACCAATTATTCTTTGTTTCAGTTGGGGCCCTTTTGAGGTATTATGGGGTGGTTCTCATCTTAGGATCTGTGTCTATCTGAAAAAGAGAAGCAGATTCTCCAATGGAGAGTAAAGTTAGCACCAAATAAGTGTGATAACCATTATTTTTTAGAGAGAGTTTAATAGATGTAGGCCCACTTGTAACAATGGGACCAACTTGACTATATTCATTGAGTACAAAAATAAAAAAAAATTAAATCTGCAAAAAAAGGTTATGCAAAAACTGAAATGTGTATATTTTGACCATTACAGAAAACATACTAATCCCTACTCTAAAGTCTTAAAACTCACATGCTACTTAACATGAGAGACAATACACTTACTCTAACTATGGGATATTTTCATTTTAAAAGATTGTCATGTTGATGCCATCTGTAGATTGACAGAGTGAAATTTTTGAGCCCTAAAAGGGAACCCTTGCTTAACTTGCCCATGTTTATTCTTTTGCCAAAATGGTGCTCTGCACTGGAATATTTGCCAGTTTTTCAGTTTGCATTACAGCAAAGGCATGTGGAAGTTAATCTGCAGTTCTCTGCTTTTATTTCTTTATCTTACTTAAACAAATGCAAATATAGCAGAAGTACCCTTGTGGGGAGGTCTACCAATCTCTTAGGAGATTTACTCTCAAATAATATGGCTGAAACACATTAGCTGCCCCACATTCTTTATTCAATTGGGAAAACTTTGAGAGCCATGGCAGTGTTAGCTCTTGGAACACTGAGCAGTGAATTGCAGTCCTGCTGGGTTTCAAGAACCTTCCTCCCAAATCAGAATTGACAATCAGGCTGATTCAACCCATACCTTATCCTCCCAAATAATGTGGTTGAAAGATAAAGAATCTGAATGAAGTAAAATAATGACTGAAATACTGGAAAAACAGAAGATTAAAATTGTGTAGAAAAAATTTTCCATTCTAAGAAATGCAATGGCCTCAAGATAGATGCAAGCTACAACTAATTCACAAGCTGTAACTGACTTGTGTCAAAAGGTCTTTAATATGAGCTGCAGAGACAAAGTCAAAAAGATTAGTCTAGCTTCCTTTTGTTCTTCATGGACATGGTCCAAAGTAAAGTTGAAACTAATGTTAGTCTTGTTTGTTTGTTTGTTTATTTTTTTTAATTTTTAAAAATATATTTATTAGTTTTTCTATTGTGCAAGTACAGGCAGTTTGGTACCATTATTAGGCTCATCCATGACCTACCCCCTCCCCATTGGCCCCTCCTTGTTGAGGTCGTGCATTGTGGGGTTAGCCCACAGTTATTGGTATATAAATGTCTCTGTATATCATGACCCAACATGTGACTCTGACATTCTTTCCAGCCCCTCTTCCGCAAAATTTCCCTGAGCCATGTTGGGTTCATTTTTGGTCTGCTTCAGTGATGAGGTGTTGGGGGCCTCTGGGGCTCTGGATCTCTGATTTGGTAGGCGTTGATTTTCCTCTGTGTTGATCTCCTTCCCCCTTGTGCTGGTATCCAATTCATCAGGAAAACAGCACCCTTACTTGTTTCGCCAATTTTCCTTAGTTTCAATCAGGGCCATTTTGAGGTATGATGGGGTGGCTCTCTCCTTAGGATCTGCATCTATCTGAAAAAGAGAAGCAGATTCTCCAACAGAGAGTAAGTTAGCACCAGGACAAATGAGATAACACTTACTTTTTTATAGAGAGTTTAATAGGTGTAGGTCCTCATGTGCCCCGTGATTGATGGTAGCTTGATATTGGAGAGTGGGCTTTTGTTTGGATATGGTTATGACTTGTCTCCCAGTTCCAGCTATGGGCCTTGTACCACTGAGGGGATCAGTTAGCCAAATCAAGAGCAGTTGGTTCCCCACCATGGCTGTGTGCCACTATTGCACTTGTGTGGGCATCACAACAGGTTATTTGCTGCTATGTATGTTGGACCATGAGTTGCCTGGACACATATGGGTTGTTTCCCCCAGTCGCCCATGTAGCACCTTCTGGCACTAGACATGCTGACTCTCTGGGGACTGACTCTCTCCTGGCTTCCAGCCATGCCATTCCATTTTATGTGTCAGCTGCATATGGTGTCTTCAGCAGTAAGGTTTTACCATTAACCTTTGGTGGGTCATCAAGTACTCTGACAGAAATCTGTCATTCTTTTAGGAAACCTTGTAGGTTTCTCTGATCAAAAGCTCATTGTGGGTGATAGCCCCATGCTGGTACTGGGAGTTACAGGTCAGTGCCCCCTAAGAAAATGAGGGTAAAAGGTAACTAATATATAGGAGTTACAGAGGTGTGAGAGAGGAACAGGGAGAGGGAGGGAGGGAAGATGTAGAGGATTTGGGTGAGACTTGGTCCTACCCTCTCCAGGGTCTTGTGGTTCAGGTGTTTCCTGTAAGGGCCTGGTGAAGGTTCAGCCATTTGGTCAACATTTTAGGAAGTAGAATTTTATTGTACCCTTGCTGTTTGGGTCTAGATTATACTTCCAACAACAAAAATATAACATTATCCATATTTCTCCAATAAGTTTCAAGTTTTAAAATATTTTTTTCAAATAAAAAATGACAGTGATGGAAAGCCCTAATACAAATGGAATTTAAATAAGTGAGAGTAAAGCATGTAGTCTGAACACTGAGAAAAATTAAGATTTAAATGGTAAATTAGTTTATTTTTAGCAACAAAGCAACATATAGTAGTATAATTTCATACATTCCACAGATAGTGCTTACTGGATTCTTAATGATGTTCTGTATTTGGTTGCTAAACAGATTCACTTCTCATTTTTGCTGAGAGACAGAAGAAAAAAAGGAGAGTGAAAGCTATGCCTAGAAGGATATGGTGACTTGAGAACTCTAAGTTCTAGATTACATTACAGGTAAATGCACATCTTTTATTCTTTTTTGGTTTTTCGAGGTAGGGTCTCACTCTAGCCCAGGCTGACCTGGAATTCATTCAAATGCACAACTTTTGAAAGATAATAAACGGGGCTTTTACCGTAGGCTGTGGAGTTGTTTACAAATGTGCAATGAATTCTGGGTATTAGAGGAAGGCAATGTAACAAGTCTAATGGTAAAAGGAGCCCCATTACTTATAGCATTTTGGAGAACACAAATAATGAAATACAACCAAGTTAGTACCGTCTTAGGAATGGTGAGAAACAGAATTACACAATGTGCATGAGTCCTTACAACAGAGTAGATTACTTCCAGATCACCACTAGTGAGAGGCATTGGACAACTTCCACCAGACATGAGGAAAATAAAAGCTGAAATCCTGTACTAAACATCAGGGGTACCACTGAGATTTCTGGGTGTGATATCCTTTTGCTGAAGGAACAAGATTTAGAGGTGTTTTAGGAGTCTCTATCAACTCATCATCAGGAATATTTTAACATATACACAGAGGCAAGAATAAGCAAAGGATCTTGAAAGTATAAAGCAGGTCATATTACTCTCCTGGATGATCCTCAAGATGAGTTATAAATCACTTTCTAAATCCAATTCAAAACTTGATCATGAACCAACATGGTAGCTGTGGTGGTTTGATCCAAGGGTCTACCATAAACTTAGGTGTTCTGAATGCTAGATTCCCAGCTGGTGGAGATTTGGGAACTAATGCCTCCTGGAAAGGTTGTATTTTGGGGGGTGGACTTATGGGTATTATAGCCAGTGTCCCCATGCCAGTATTTGGCACCATCTCCTGTTCCTGTTCTCCACCTTATGTTGGCCAGAATTGTTTACCCTCTGCTCATGCCATTGTCTTCCCTGGCCATCATGGATCTTCCCCTTGAGTCTGTAAGCCAAAATAAACCATTTTTCCCCAAAAAGCTTCTCTTGGTTGGGTGATTTCTTCCAGCAATGCAAACCTGACTGTAACAGTAATAATGGTACTGAGGAGTGGGATTGCTGCTAGACACCTGACTGTGTGTCTTTGGCCTTTTGGAGCTGATTTTCAAGAAGAATATGGAAGGACTGGAAACTTTGGCCTAAGAGATGACTTGTAGTACTGTAAGTACAGCTTGATGGACTATTCTGGTCAGAGTTGAAAGACCTGAATGCAGTAAGAACTATGGAGTGTGAGGTTTGGTTATGAAGGTGAGACAGAGCTTTGCCTGGACTGCGCTAGAAAAAGTTTGTGTGAAAGGTTTGCTGTTTTACCTGTGTGCTGAGAATTTGTGCAGGGTTGCTTTGCATAGAAATGGACTGGTGAGAGCAGAGTGATGTAGCACAGAAATGAAATGTTTGGTCCAAAACTCCTGCCCAGTCTACTATGCAATTGAGAGATTACAACCTTTGAGATTGGGCCAGCTGACCTGCACTTGGACAACTGGAAGAATGTAGATATTTGAAGGGGTCTGAGTGCTCAAGGAGTGTCTTGTTCTTTGAAGTCTGCTTTATCTCCCCAACCCCCAGGATTAACAAATTGGCATCCTACTTCGCATTATGGAGTATAAGAAATAAGAGAAGGTCATTGAATTTGCAACGTGGTCTTTGTGTTTTGGAAATGTCCATGGACAGTGTGAAGAGGTTTACTGGATGTCTGAATGGAGGATGAACCATGGATTGCAGTGGAGACCCAGTGGAGATGTCAGGACCATGAGATAGCTGCCAAGAAGAGATGCCGGCCCCAAATGAAGTTTTCCAAGACTGTGAGTAGCCTAGCTGGAGGGGTGGAATTGGAACTCCAGAGACTTGTTGCTGGTTAGAATGATCAGACTTGGAGATTTGTCACTGACTAGAGTTGTTGGACTTGGAGCTATAGACTTTGATGTTTGCCATGGTTGTTTTAAATCTTATATTGGTTGAATATTTCTTTGCTATGCCCAATGCCATCTTTTGAGGTGTGAGTGTTTATTCTGTGCCATTATGGGTTTTTTTTTTGGCAGGGGGGTTGGTATTATTGGCTCAGTTAGAAGACCTTGAATTATGGGGATGTTTGAACATCATTGAGATTGATAAAAACTTTGGATACATTTTTAATTAGACTGAATGCACTGTATTTTATATCATGTATGGTTATTAGTTTATGGGGGCCAGGGGTGGAATATGGTGATTTGATTCAGGTGTCCCCCATAAACTTAGATGTTTTGAATGCTAGTCTCCCCAGCTGATGTAATTGGGTGTATTGTTGGGGTGGGCTTATGGGTGTTATAGCCAGTTTCCTCATGCCAGTGTTGGCACACTCTCCTGTTCCTATTGTCCACCTTATGCTGGCCAAAGGGTGATGTCCACCCTCTGCTCATGCCATCATTTCCCCTGCCATCATAGAGCTTCTACTCGGGTCTGTAAGCCAAAATAAATCCGTTTTTCCCAAAAGCTGCTCTTAGTTGGATGATGACAACCTGACTGCAACAGTAATAAATTTGGTATCTGTCCCTCACAATATTATAAACCACATGAAAGCCTGGAATTGCTAGGATCATCTCCCTAAGATTCAGAATAGGGCTTGACACATTGCCAGTATTCACCTATTCCATGATGAATGAATAAATGAATTCAAACAGATACTCAAATGAAATAAGGTTTTGTAACCACGTTGTTTCTAGACTGTCAGTCTTAAAAGATCCCAAGTAGTTAAACAGATGTAAGTCAAATTTTAAGTCTTCAAAACCCATCAAACAGACAAGAAGATATCTGACTGCACACCATGAGATATACCACTTCTACCACATCTGCCAGAGCCCAGGAGAAATTGCAGAGGAAGTGGCAACATGAATCCTGTTCTTACTGCTAGCCTGACAACCAGATCCAGTGTGATGGTGACAGACACAGTGATAAATCAAAGCCCGTCAAAGCATAATTCCAGAGGCTATAGAGAACTCTACACTAAATCAGGCTGCCACCAGGCCTACCATGGCTCAGAGAACATTACAGAAGAGGGGGCAGGGCGACTGTAAGAGCCACAGTGTGGATAGGAATACCCTGAGGTACTGTCCCACACACACCCCCCACTACACCATAGGGATTAACTGAGTCCTTCATGACCCCAGAGTGAATACCATACCCCACTGAGAAGGGCCTGCAAGAAAACAGGAGCATGGGTGAAGGGATTAAAGAGTATAAACGGCCAAGCATGGTGGTACATGCCCTTAATCCCAGCACTTCAGAATCTGAGTTAGTAGGGTCTCTGTGAGCATGAGGTCACCCTGAGACTACAGAATGAATTCCAGGTCAGGCTGGGCTAGGGTGAGACTCTACCTTGAACAACCAAAAATAAGTAAATAAATAAATAATAATAAAGAAAGAAAAAAAAGTGTATAACCTATTATAATATATACAAAATTAAATTGAAAAAAATTCAGTGGCTCAAGAGATTGCTTAACAGTTAAGGTGCTTGCCTGTGAAGCCTAGGGACCCAGATTTGAAGATTTGATAACCCAGTATCCACTTAAGCGAGATATACAAAGGGGCATATGCATCTGGAGTTTATTTGCAGTTGCTAGAGGCCCTAGTGTGCCCATTCTCTCTCTCTCTCTCTCTTCCTTTCTCTCTCAAATAAATAAATAAATTAAATACTAAAAAGAATTCTTCCAGAGCTGGAGAGATTGCTTAGTGGTTAAGGCACTTTCCTGCAAAGCCAAAGGACCCAGGTTTGACCCACCCAGGACCCACATAAACCAGATTGCACAAGTTGATACATGCATCAGGAGCTCGTTTGCAGTGGCTGAATGTTCTGGTTCACCCATTCTCTTTCTCCTTCTCTCTGCCTGTTTTTAATCTCTTAAATAAATAAATAAAACATTAAAAGAATTTTTTTAAAAAAACTTCCAGAAGGGGCTGGGGAGATGGCTGAATATGCTTGATGTGGAAGTATGGGTACCTGAGTTCAGATCCTCAGAACGCACATAAGACAAGATGCTGTGACTGTGGCCCAACTGCATGTACTATGAGAAAGGAGATAGAGAGAAGAGAAATACCAAGAAAAATCACAGAAAAAAGGGAATGGTGAACAAGAGACACTGCTTCAAAACATGGTGGATGATAAGGAACAGCACCTGAAGTCATTGTTCAGTCTCCACACACATGCTACGGCACACATGTGCTCACCTTTATACACATAAACATGTGCCCACACATACAAATACACATTGTATTCTCTCTCTGTCTGTCTCTCCCTCGCGGAAAAAGGCTTATAGAAAACTGAACTCTCACCTGGCTGAAATCTAGTGCTGGAAAGTGCTATATGAGCTACTGGGGGGAAAGTGACAATAACAGTCTTAGCAACCAGAGATCGAAGCTTCTCAGAAGCAAACACCCTGACAGGATGTACACCCCAGTGTCATAGTGGCAAACAGCCTTGGCAGGTAACCAATAGCTTTCCAATTGGTTCAGAGATCCACTCAGTGGATCTACAGGAACCCATATCTGGAACTGAAAATCAGATCAGAATCCTACGTAGACAAAGATTAAGCTTTCCAGTGTCAAGCTCTCACTGCTCTTTGGCTAAAAGAGGGACTATTAATAATGCTTATCCCACTTAAACAAGGCTGACTTCACTCTCCATTGGAGAATCTGATCTTCTTTTTCAGAAGGTAGTGAGACCTGAGGAGATAAACTACACCTCACCCTTCAGCCAAGCCACAGCTGAAACCACAGAGGAATTGGGGAGATGAGCATGGGTGCTGCATCTAAGCTGTTCCTGATAATCAGTGCCAGGGTGAAGGAGACAGACCCTGAGGATGCTCAACACCTACCAAAGCAGAGATCCAGAGGCTCCTAAGAGCTCATCACTGAAGTAGACTTACAACTCACCAACCATAGCTCAGGCAATTTTGTGGAAGAGGGGGAAGGAAGATTCTAAGAGCCACAGTTTGAAACATCATGCCCAGAAGCATTCCATCCCCCCAAAATTAACTGAGCGCTGCTCCCACAATGCATAACCAACAACCTCATAGGGAGTACCTGCAACCCCACTGAGGAGGGTCCCCAATGGAATGTGGAAAAGGATGAGGGAAAAGAAGGTACCAAAACTTAATGTATCCATAAGAAATATGTTGTTAATAATAATAATAATTGAAAAAGAAAAGTGAACTCTCTGTGACCTTATCCATTCAACAACTAAAATAATATTTCAACTTCATACTCGATGGGACCATTTAAGTTTGGTTCTTCTTTCATAGTAAGACATAGGGGTGGTGCCATGACACCTGTTCATCTCAGACTACAAAAACATCCTTATTTTGACAAGGCTGGAAAGCGGTTCAAATATATTTTGTTCAGAATGCCAGAAATAACAGATTTAATCACCCTTTTGAAAAACTAAACCCACAAAGATTATTGGTCTATTAAAATAGACAAATATCAGTAGACTATCTTCCACTATTACTACATAACTCCATACCCTAAAACCACATGCTCTAAAGATACTTTTGCCATGTACTCAGTAGAATATGTTCATATTGCTTCTACAGAAGTTGTGATGAGCTAAACCCATTCTTACATTTGCTATGGAATACCTTGGGGAGAAAGTTAGCAAGATCCGGAACCTATCTGCAACAATGAAACAAATATTTTACCTATATCAACAAAATCCCTCAGCTCAGCCAAGAACCAGCAAAGAGACTATTATTAGCTCCACTGTTTACCTAAGTGAGTGAGTACATAATCTTGTGATTCTCCCTCCTAACATCCCACATATGACCCTGCTCAAACTAAGCTATTCCCCACTACAGACCATATAAATGTTCTTCTGCCTTACCACTTCTGTTACTGGTGTTCCCTGATAACCACCTATTTGTTCAGGTACAAATTATACCTCTTCTCTTTTTTTTTTTTTTTTTTTGGCTTTTTGAGGTAGGGTCTCACTCTGGCTCAGGCTGACCTGGAATTTACTATGTAGTCTCAGGGTGGCCTCGAACTCTCGGCGATCCTCCTACCTCTGCCTCCCAAGTGCTGGGATTAAAGGCGTGAGCCACCACGCCCCCCTATACCTCTTCTCATTTACAGAAAGCCATATTGTAATTTTCAAAAATATAAAGTTTAGGATTTCTGAGAGTTCAAGACCACCCTGAGACTACATAGTTAATTCCAGGTCAGCCTGGACTAGAGTGAGACCCTACCTCAAAAAAATTACATATATATATATATATATATATATATATATATATATATATATATATATATATATATATATATGAAGTTTATTCATCTGTCCCAGTGCAACCTCATATCACAGGAAAAAGAAATTGAGACCATTAATCTTGTTGATTTGAACATTCTCTTTCTTACTTTTAGTTAATTTGACTAGGGGTTTAACAATCTTGTTTAATGTAGAATCAGCTTTGTTTCATCAATTTTTTAACCTTTTTATTTCATTTTAAATTCATTGATTTTTTTTTTTCCCTGTTCTTCATTATTTCTTTCGGGTCAGTACTTTTTTTTTTCTTTTTCTTTTATTTTACAGAGAGAGAGAATTGGTGCACCTTGCCTCAGCAACTGCAACCAAACTCCAGTCGCTTGAGCCACCTAGTGAACATGTGTGATCTTGCACTTGCCTTATCTGTGTGTCTGGCTTGTGGGATCTGAATAGATGAACATGGGTCCTTAGGCTTGGCAGGCAAGTACCTTAACCATTAAGTCATTTCTCCAATCCTTGTCTGGTACTTTTGAATTTGAATTGTTCCTGTTTTTCCAAAGCCTTCAGAAAAATTATTAAGTTGAGCTCTCTCTATTTTTTGAATGCAGGCATTTAGAGCTATGAACATCCCTTTTGGGACTGCCTTCATTGTGTCGCATAGGATTTGATGTGTTGTGTCTTTATTTTCATTCAGTTCTAGAAATTTTTTATTGCTTTTTAAAAATATTTATTATTTATTTATTTAAGAGAAAGGCAGATAGAGAGAGAGAAAGAGGATGGGTGTGCCAGGGCCTTTTGCCTCTGCAAAGGAACTACAGATGCATGCACCACCTTGTACATTTGGCTTTACGTGGGTATTGGGGAATTGAACCTGGGTCCTTTGGCTTTGCTGGCAAATGCCTTTGCCTCTAAGCCATCTCTCCAGCCCTTGTGTTTTGTTTTCTTCAACAATCCATTCATTGTTCAGTAGTGTATTTTTCAATCTCCGTGACTTTATGAATGTACTGTTGTGTTTTTGTTAACTTCTACATTTATCACATTGTGGTCAGATGTAACATAAAGAATTATGACAACATTCCTGAATTTTTGGAGGTTTGCTTTGTGTCCTAATATGAGATCTATTTTAGAGAAAGTTCAAAGTGCTGCAGACCCTAGGTAGAAAGTACCATAGATTCCATATTAACTTTTAAAAAGATGAAAAATAAAAAGAAAGTAACATAGATATCTGTTAAGTCCATTTAATCTATGGTGTCATTTAGCTCCATTGTTTATTTATTGTCTCTTTAGCGGTCCATTGACAATAGTGGGGTTTTAAACTCACCCACTATTATTGTGTTGGGGTTTATATCTGATTTAATAACTTGCAGATTTGCCTCATAAAATTGGGTGCACATGTGTTTGGTGCATATGTTTATGATTGTAATGTCCTCTATGTCTATTTTGTCAGATATTAATATAGTCACATCTGCTTGTTTTCTATTTCCAGTTGCTTGAAGTATCTCTTTCCATCCTTTCCCACTAAAGTGGTATCTATCTTAAATGGTAAGGTGGGTTTCTTGAATGCAGAAAATTGATGGATCCTATTTTCTGGTTCACTCATCCTGTGTCTTTTGACTGAAGATATTGTGTCCATTGGTATTAAGAGTTATTACTTGGGTGTGAGTCAATCCTTGTAATATTGATGATTTTCTGGAATTTGGTGTTTCTTGATCATCATTTTCTATAACTACTGGATTAATTTTTATTATTGTTTTTATCTCTCCTATATCCCCTTGAATATATTCTCTTCAGTGTGATGTATTCTATCCACTATTCTCTATAGGACTAGCCTAATACTCATATATTAGTATATCTAGCATGTATCATGGAAAGTTTTTACATCTTCTATTATGAGAGATGATTTTGTGATTTATTGTAGTTCAGTTGGGCAGATGTGGTCTTTCAAATTTTTGAATGCTCCATCCCAAGCCTTTCTTCTGGCTTTTAGTGTTTCCACTGACAACTCAGATGTCATTTTAATGGCTTTACTTTTGTAAGTGACAAGCTGCTTCTCTCTTGAAGCGTTTAATACTTTCTTTCTTTTTGTGTTTAGTATTTTAACTACAATGTGATATAGGGAATTTCTTTTCTAGACCAGTCTACTTGGAGTTTATATGCCTCTTCTACATGGATGTGCCTCTCTTTTGTAAGATTTGGGAATTTTTCTCCAAAAATTTTATTGAAGATATTTTCTATGACTAGATGATTTTCCCCTTCTTGTAAGCTCCTAATTTTAATGTTTGTTCTTTGTATGGTGCCCCACATTTCTCTCATATTCTGCTCTGCTTTTTGAACTTGTCATTGATTTTGGCATCTCAATCTATTTCTTATGCTTTGTCCTCAAGTCTTGATATTCTGTCCATCACATGATCTATTCTACTGGTATGGGTTTCCTGGGAACTTTTTAATTGGATTATTTTCTTTTTGATTTACATTATATTCTTCGTTGTGGTGTTACATTTTCCATTCTTGGTTTGATGTTCTGATTTCATTTAGTTGATGGTCTGTATTCCTTTGGATTTTGTTTTAGTGTTTATTTGTGTCCTCTTTTAATTCAATCCAATGTCTATTGAGATCTTTTAGTCAATTCCCTTGCACTTCATTCAGGCATTTGTCCATGTCCTCTCTAAGTTTCTTGAATATGTTTATCATAATTGCATTTTGGAATTCTTTGTCTGTAGAGTTTCTGCCAACTAGTTCTCATTTGAAGTTTCAACTATGGGATGAGGAATTTGTGGTGGGGATATCTTTCCTTTGATTCTTGTGTTTTTTGTTTTACATTGGGGCTTGCTCATTTGGAGATAATCCCTTTCACTTGGAAAAAAATGTAGTAACAACAGCTCCATTGGGGGACACAGGGTGGGTTGTGGCCAGAACATCTGGATTACAAAATCACTAGGACTGGACATGGACTACAGATGGTGGCATACTCAAGTTGGTGGTAAGGAACTGTACCATTCACACTAGGACAGTGGATCTACAATTGTATCTGGGTTGAGCACAGAGTGAATCATATGGCACACACACCTGGGGCCTGTGCCAAGAAGCCTAGAACTCCTAGCTCTGGCTGAGCAATGGTGGGCAATCTACCTACCATGTTATGCTTTACCTCCACATTTAAACATTGTAGGGAATAAATGAGTATGTATTAATAAACTAGAATTTGATTCAAATTTTCAAAGGATAAATATTCTTCCTATAGCACAGGTTTACAATAGTAACAAAATGGAACAGGAGAAGTTTACAAATGTTGATTTCAAGTGCCATATAAAATTAACATTGAAAATAAAGTCTAAAGTCATATTATCCTATGTTTCATAATGCAAACTATTATTTTAAAAAAATTAAGATGCCATATACCTTTATAGAGTTACATGTGTTGACATAAATCTATAATCCAAGAATTCAGGGAGACTGAGGCAGGTAGACCACAGATTCAAGGTCAATCATGAAGCAAACTAACAATAGAACTTTCAAATGTGATATACTCTATGTATATCTCACATCATGAGGAACATCTTTTTACTTCCAACATTTTCAAATCTCTCGAAAACCAATGAAAAGATAAAGGGCAAATAGTAAATACCTCACATTTCAGAACCACTTATTCTTGAAATTTATGGACATTACTTCCTTTTGAATTAATCATGAAATAGGTTGTTACCAAAAATCATCATGTGACACATGAAGGGGAAAGGAAGTTGACAGTTAAATACCCTTTTTGTAAGTCTGTACTTCATTTTAAATGTGAAATGAATTACAGTAGAGATATTTCATGAGTTTTCTAAAATTCCCATGTGCATATTTGACTATAAATTCTGGAGTAATAGAGCTGGATGAAACATGTAGATGCCCTAAACCATGAAAAAATGGTAGCACTTCTATTCACAGAGCAGGAAACCAAAATACTGAGTTATATTGGATGACAGTTTTAAAAATAAACTAATAGCTTTCTTTCAACTAAATACATAGATGTCTAAGATACATTTGCTGTTTCCCATAATGACTATCTCTGTGTATTGCATTAAATAATAAATGCAAATCTATCTCAACCTCCAAAAATGTGTGTCCCAGGTTCTCTACTTTTGAGTAAATCAGAATTTTTTTGAATTTTTTTATTTAATTAAATAGTTTTGTATTCAGTAAATACAGTCAGTTTGGTACCATTATTAGGCTCATCTGTGACCTACCCCTTCCCCTTGGCCCCTCCTTGTTGAGATATATGGATCATGCATTGTGGAGTTAGCCCACAGTTATGGGTAGGATAAATGTCTGCATATCATGACCCAACATGTGGCTCTGACATTCTTTCCACCCCCTCTTCCACAAAATTTCCCTGAGCCATGATGGGTTCATTTTTGGTCTGCTTCAGTGATGAGGTGTTGGGGGGCCTCTGGGTCTCTCGGTCTCTGATTTTGTAGGAGTTGATTTTTCAATGTGTTGATCTAGTTCCCCCTTGTATTGGTATCCGGTTCATCAGGAAAACAGCACTCTTGCTTGTTTCGCCAATTTTTCATAGTTTCAGCCAGGCCCCTTTTGAGGTATGATGGGGTGGCTCTCTCCTTAGGATCTACATCTATCTGAAAAAGAGAAGCAGATTCTCCAACAGGGAGAAGGTTAGCACCAGGACAAATGCGATAACCCTTACTTTTTTATAGAGAATTTAATAGGTGTACACCCTCTTGTAGCCCATGATTGTTGGTAGCTTACTAGAGAGTGGGCTTATGTTTGGATATGGTTCTGACTTGGTTCCAAGTTCCAGCTATTGGTCTCGTACCACTGAGGGGATCAGTTAGCCAAATCAAGAGCAGGTGGTTCCCCACCATGGCTGTGTGCCACTATTGCACTTGTGTGGGCATCACAACAGGTTATTTGCTGCTAAGTAGGTTAGACCACAAGTTGTTTGGACAGATATTGGTCATTTTCCCCCAGTTGCCCATGTAGCACCTCCTGGCACTAGACACGCTGACTGTCTGGGGACTGACTCTCCTTCAACTTCCAGCCATGCCATACCATTTTCCATGTCAACCACATAAGGTGTCTTCAGCAGTAGTATCTTACCACTAACCTTTGGAGGGTCATCAACACTCTGACAGAAATCTGCCTGTCTTTTAGGAAACCTTGTAGGACTCTCTGATCAAATCTCATTGTGGATGCTAGCCACTTGCTGGTACTGGGAGTTACAGGTCAGTGCCCACTAAGAGAAGGAGGAAAAAGATAACTAATATATAAGAGTTAGAGAAAAGAGAGAGAAAGAGAGGGAGAGGGGGGAAGAAAGAAGTAGAAGATTAAGGTAAGTCTTCATCATACCCTCTCCGGTGTCTTGTAGTTCAGCTGTTCCCTGTAAGGGCCTGGTGCAGGTTCAGCCATTTGGTCTGCCTTTTAGGAAGTAGAATTTTGTCGTACCATTGCAATTTGGGTCTAGTTTTATGTTTGCCACCCCATCGATGCCCTTTTCTCCCTCCCCATCCATCCTAGTGTCTAGTCCACGAGATGCTTGCTGGATATGTAAGGTATCTTGGATAGATTCAGGTTAGGTGCTGTAGATGAGTGAGACTATGTGGCGATTTTGTGTGTGTTTGGGTAAGTTCACTGAGAAGGATCTGTTCCAGGTTCAACCACTTTTCCTCAAATTTCATTGTGTTATTTTTCTTACTGCTGTATAGAATTCCATTGTGTAGATATACCACATCTTAGTTGTCCATTCTTCAAGTGATGGACATCTGGGTTGATTCCAGCTTTTAGCTATTACAAATTGAGCTGCTACAAACATGGTTGAGCAAATCTCTCTGGTCTGTGGTTTGAAGATTTTAAGGTAGATGCCAAGTAAGGGAATCACTGGGTCTGTTGGTAACTCTATAGTCAGCTTTTTCAGGAGTCTCCATATTGCTTTCCAAAGTGGTTGTACCATCCTACATTCCCACCACTGCTATATTGAAAGCAGAGGAGAGAGTGGACAACCCTGTCTTGTTCCTGATCTTAATGGGAATTCCTCCAGTCTCTCTCCATTAAGTATTATTTGGGCCATAAGAGCTTTGTATATTGCCTTTATTATGTTAAGATATGAACCAGCCATGCCAGTTCTCTCCAATGTTTTGATCATGAAGTGATGTTGCATCTTGTCAAAGGCCTTTTCTGCATCTATTGAAATGATCATGTGGTTTTTATGTTTCACCTTGTTTATGTGGTGTATTACATTGACAGATTTCTGTATGTTGAACCACCCCTGTGTTTCTGGGATGAATCTCACTTGGTCAAGGTGGAGAATGCTTTTGGTGTGTTGCTGGATTTGGTTAGAGAGGATTTTGTTCAGGATCTTTGCATCTAAGTTCATTAGGGAAATAGGCCAGTAGTTTTCTTTTCTTGTGGCATCTCGGCCTGGGTTTGGAATTAGGGTGATACTAGCTTCATAAAAGGAGTTAGGTAGCTTTCCCTGTTCTTGAATTGTGTGGCACAGTTTGAGGAAGATTGGTTGAGTTCTTCCATGAAGGTTTGATAGAATTCAGCTGGGAAGCCATCTGGTCCTGGACTCCTCTTTTTGGGGAGGTTTTTTTTTTTATTACTTTTTCAATCTCCATGAGTGTGATGGGTTCATTGAGGTGATTAATCTGCTCTGAATTTAGCTTTGATAGATGATATGCATCCAGGAATTTATCCATCTCCTCCACGTTATCCAATTTTGTGGAATAGAGGTTTTTTTTTAAATAAGTCCTGATGATTCTCCCAATTTTACTTATGTCTGTTGTGATCTCTCCTTTTTCATTTGAATTTTGTTAATTTGAAGCTTCTCCTTTTTTTGCTTGATCAAATTGGCAAGGGGTTTGTCTATCTTGTTTATTTTTTCAAAAACCAGCTCTTTGTTTTGTCTATTGTCTTAGTTGTTTCCCTGGTTTCCAGTTAATTTCTGCTCTGATTTTAATTGTTTCTTTCCTTCTGGAGCTCTTGGGGTTGGATTTTTCCTTGTTTTTCCAGTGCCTTTAGGTGGATGGTTAGGTTATTGATTTGGGATCTCACAGTCTTTTTTATGAAGGCATTGAGTGCTATGAATTTTCCCCTGAGGACCACCTTCATTGTGTCCCATAAGTTTTGGTATGATGTGGTATCATTGTCATTTAATTCCAGAATTTTTGCAATTTCATTTTTTATTTCAGCCACTATCCATTTGTTGTTTAAAAGTGTGCTGTTCAGTTTCCAGGTACTATTGGGATTCTTGGTCGGTCTTTTGTTGTTGATTTCTAGCAATATAGCATTGTGATCTGATATCATGCAGGGAATTATGTCAGAATTATGTAAGGAGATCGCCACGTAGATTCCTCGAGCTTCACAACCTTCAGGACAAAATGTCTTTGGAGAAATTTTAGAGGAATTCAGGGCTGAGGAAAAAGTCCAGAAAGTTTACTTTGAGTAGAAATGTGAGGAATCCATCTAGGATGGTCCATGTCAAAGGCCTTCTGAAATGTACAAAACAACTGCTGTGTAGCACAATTTGGAGCACCTTGGGACAATCAGCCTACTGTCCTGCATTGCTCACCATGTAGTCAGTTCACATGGCCCTGAGTAGAAAGAAATAAATAGCTTAACTAGATTGAGACATTCAGTTACGTCAGAGGAATAATGGTAGGAAATAATTTATGTAACTCACATATATCCTGTTGTCAACAACCCAAAAGGTGGACACAGGTCAGTTTTGTTGGGCTGTGATAGTCACTCAGTAATAGAGTATGTTCTTAGCATGCATAAGGAATTCAGTATCGCCCTCAACCCACACAAGGAGCTTTTGATTTTTCAAAATTGTGTTTAGGATAGTTGAGTTTCTTGAAAAAACTATTTTTAGGGGACAGTCTAGATCAGGGGGGGGAATACTAATTTTACATGTGTCATATCATTCACAAAGGACCAGGCACATGAGTCGCAAATACCAGATGGAAAAAAAGGAGGAAAGCAAAAACACAGACTAAAAGGCACTCTATTTAGGAAAGAGCTGGTCGACTGGAAGGGAGGGAGAAGTGGATCAGCAGTTCACATTGCACAAATTCTTTCATAAAGTTGCAAATAGGAAAGATTGAATAGTAGCCAAGCACCAAGTACCACAAGGTACATGAAACAGTAAAGCCCTCTTTGCAGTTCACAATAGGGGATGGAGTGTTGAGTGTTAATTGGACCATTAGGAATCTAATACAGACTTGTGGATAAGAAAGAGGTGTAGGAGCCACACTAAAGCAGCATGGCGGTTGGGGGGGGGGGATACGCAGAAAAACAGGAAAATAGACTCTTCTCCTGAAAAGGGAAGGTATATAAGAAATGATAAACCACCGCAGAGAAGTAGGAGAGATCCAGAAATTCTAGAGGCCACAGAAATAGGCACAAGTGGCTCCAGCAGTGGTGTGGGTCAGCTGCCAGGCTCTGCCTCAGCCTTAGAAGAAACCAGGTGAAGGGGTTTTTTTACTCACATCAGCCTCCTCACAAACTCAACAAACCTGAAGGAGAAGATTTCAGGGCCCCTCTGAGTAGCTCCTGAGGAAGAGGATCCTAGGACCAGCTACACAGCCCCAGTACAACTTCAGGCATACTCCACACCCTCCCCTCCGCCAATTATCAGTGCCAGCAACCACCAGAGACTTCAGCAAAGGAACTCAGCTACATACCACCAAGAATAGAGGATCAGAGAAGTGGATCCACCAAACCAGCCAGACTTCCTGAGCCCACAAGAGTAAAGAGGGACCCAAGTGGGAATGCAGCATAGCTGAGAACAAAGCCATTCCAAAGGATAACAGGGCCTACTTACACCAGGTCAGTCCTCATCAAAAAAGCCTGGTATGTAGACCTGAATTGGAAGTGCTAATCACTCCTTCCATGAAAGGGGAGGTGTGGTAGTTTGATTCAGGTGGCCCCCATAAACTTAGGTGTTCTGAATGCTAGGTTCCCAGATGATAGCAATTGAAAATTAAAGCCCCCTGGAGGCAGTGTATTGTTGGGGGCAGGCTTATGGGTGTTATAGCCAGTTTCCCATGCCAGTCAGTGTTTGGCACACTCTCCTGTTGCTGTTGTCCACCTTATATGGGTTAGGGGGTGATGTCAACCCTCTGCTCATGCCATCATTTCCCCTGCCATCATGGAGCTTCCCCTCAAGACTGTGAGCAAAAATGAACCTTTTTTTTCCCACAAGTTGCTCTTGGTTGGGTGATTTCTACCAGCAGTGTGAACCTGACTGCAACAATAAAGTGGTACTGAGGACTAGGATTGCTGCCAGACACCTAACTGTGTGGCTCTGGCCTTTTGGACATGATGATTTTTCAAGAGGAGCATGGAAGGATGTAAAACCCTGGCTTTAGAGATGCTTTGCAATGCTGTAAGTACAGCTTGATGGACTATTCTGGTCAGGGTTGAAAGACCTGAATGCAGTAAGTATATTGACTGTGAGGTTTGGCTTATGAGGGTGAGAAACAGCTTTGCTTGTACTGGGCTAGAAGCTGTTTGAGAGGTACTGTTAGGGCTGTGTCCTGAGAAGTTATGCAAGGTTGCATTGCATAGAAATGAACTGGTGTGACCAGAGGGATATGGCACAGAAAACAATAAAATCTTTGGGCCTAAACTGTTGCCTGTTTAATTGCAAATTGTTTAAGATATTACAACCTTTGAGCTTGGGCCGGCTGACCTGCAGTGGGGCAACAGAAATAATGTAGACTCTCTTGAAGGGGCTTGAGAGCTCAAGGAGTGTCCTGTTTTTCAAAGTCTGCTCTATCTACCCCCCGCCCCCTCCAGATTAACAAATTGGTGCCCTACATGGTATTGTGGAGTATAAGAAACGCAGGAGTTTGCAACACGGACTTATGTTTTGAAAATGGCCATGGGCAATGTGAAGCAGGTTTGCTGGATGCCTGCATGAAGACCCCATGGAGCAGTGAGGATGAACCGTGAATTGCACTGGAGACTCAGTGGAGATGCTGGGACCATGAAATGGCTGCTAAGGAAAGCTGCCTGCCCTGATGAAGTTTTCCAGGACTGTGAGTAGCCTAGCTGGAGGGGCGGAATTGGAACTCCAGAGACTTGTTGCTAGTTAGAATTAGAGATTGCAACAGGCTAGAGTTGTTGGACTTGGAGCTACAGAATTTGGTGTTTGCCCTGTTTAAATCATGTATTACTTAAGTATTTCTTTACTATGTCCAATGCAATCTTTTGCAGTGTGAATGTGTATTCTGTGCCATTATGTGTATTTTGAGGTTAATATTTGGTATTTTGGCTCAGTTAAAAGATCTTGGATTATGGGGATATTTGAACATCATTAAGATTTATAAAACCTATGGAGACTTTTAAAGATGGATTGAATGCATCATGGATGGTTAACAATTAATTGGGAACAGGGGTAGAATGTGGTAGTTTGATTCAGGTGTGCCCCATAAACTTAAGTGTTCTGAATGCTAGGTTCCCAGCTGATAGCAATTGGAAATTAAAGCCTCCTGGAGGGAGTGTATTGTTAAGGGTAGGTTTATGGGTATTATAGCCATTTTCTCCATGCTAGTGTTTGGCACACTCTCCTGTTGCTATTGTCCAGGAGACAATATGTGGGCCAGGGGATGATGTCCACCCTCTGCTCATGCCATCATTTTCCTTGACATGGTGGAGCTTCCCCTTGAGCATGTGAGCCAAAATAAACTTATTTTTCCCAAAAGCTGCTCATGGCAAGGAGAGGTTTTTTTCCAGGCTTTGTCTGTTTTGTATCCTAAAACCTTCCTGTATCTGCATTGGCATCTCTTTCCCAACTTGGGGAAAACGTTCTTCTATGATTTTGTTGAAAATGCCTACTATGCCTTTGGAGTAAAATTCTTCTCCTTCTACTATACCTTGAATTCTTATGTTTGATCTTTTCAAAATGTCCCAAATATCTTGAAATTCCCATTAATATGTTCCTATTAGCTTGTCTTTCTCATTGTTAAATGGTATTAGATCTTCCATCTGATCTACTTTTGCAATGTAGCAGAATACAAAATAAATACAAATAAATTAGTAGTTTTCCTATATACTAACAACAAACGTGCAGAGGATGAAATCAGGGACTGACTCCCATTCACAATTGCCTCAAAAAAAAATGAAAGAAAAGGTGAAAGATTTATGTGATCTGAATGGGATGAAGAGATGGCTAAATGGTTAAATCACTTGCCTACAAAGCCTAAGGACCCAGTTTCAATTTTTTTTAATATTTTATTTATTTATTTGAGAGCGACAGAGACAGAGAGAAAGCTAGATAGAGGGAGAGAGAGAGAGAGAATGGGGGCGCCAGGGCTTCCAGCCTCTGCAAACGAACTCCAGACGCGTGCGCCCCCTTGTGCATCTGGCTAACGTGGGACCTGGGGAACCGAGCCTCGAACCGGGGTCCTTAGGCTTCACAGGTGAGCGCTTAACTGCTAAGCCATCTCTCCAGCCCCCAGTTTCAATTTTTGAGGTCCCTCATAAGCCAGATACACAAGGTGGTGCATGTGTCTGGAGTTTGTTTGCAGTGCCTAGTGTGTCCATTCTCTCTCTCTCTCTCTGTCTCTCTCATTAAAAAATTAAATAAAAATCATAAGAAGAAAAAAATAAATTACCTTGGAATAAACCTAACCAAAGACATGAAGGATCTATACAATGACAACTTTAAATACTCAAGAGAGAAATTTCAAGACACTAGGAAATGGAAAGACATCCCATGGTCTTGGATTGGAAGAATAAATATAGTTAAAATTTTAATCTTACCAAAAGCAGTGTACACATTTAATGTAATTCCCATTAAAATTCCAATAGCGTTCCTCACAGAAATAGAAAAAAATCCTAAAATTCATTTGGAAGAATAAAAAAAATAACTTGAAGAGTCCAAACAATTTTGAGCAACAAATACAAGTCTGGTGGTATTACCATACCTGATTTTAAGCTATATTACAAAGCCATAGTAACAAAACAACATGGTAATGGCACATAGACATGCACATAGATTAATGGAACAAAATGGAGGAGCCAGATATAAATCCAAGCAGCTACAGCCATCTGTTTTTGTCAATAATTGCCAAAAATATTCACTGGAGAAAAGATAGCCTCTTTAACAAATGGTGCTGGGAAAACGTGATACCTATATGTAGGATGAAAATAGATCTTTATATCTCTCCATGTACAAGAATGAAGTCCAAATGGAACAAAGACTTTAATATCAGACCTGAAATTCCCAAACTCCTAGAGGAAAAAGTAGGAGAACCCTTCAACATATTGGCATAGGCAATAACTTTCTGAATATAACCCCAATTGCTCAGGAAATAAATCTACTAATTAACCACTAAGACCTCATGAAATTACAAAGCTTTTGGAAAGGAAAGGACACTGTGAATAGAGGAAAGAGGCAACCTACATAATGGGAGAAATTCTTTGCCAGTTATACATTTTCGAGAGGATTAATATCTGGGATATACAATAAACTCAGAAAACTAAATAGTAATAAATCAAACAACCCAATTTTTAAAAAGTGGGCTATGGAACTAAATGGAGTTCTCAGAAGAAGAAACAGATGGCATATAAACATCTAAAAAGTGTTCTACATCCTTATCCATGAGGGAAATGCAAATTGAAACTACTTTGAGATTCCTTTTCACTCTTGTCAGAATGGCTATCATCAAGAAAACAAAAGACAATAAATGTTGGAATGGATGCAGATAAATAGGAATGCTTCTACACTGTTTGTGGGAATTTAATCTGGCACAACCATTGTGGAAATCGGTGTGGAGTTTCCACAGACACCTAAAAATAGAGTTCACATATGAGCCATCTATAGCACTCCTAGGCATGTATCCTAAGTACTCTTCTCACTACCTTAGAGATACTTGCATAAACATGTTTATAGCCACTGTATTCACAGTAGCTAAGAAATGGAAACAGTCTAGATGTCCCTCAACTGATGAATGGGTAATGAGGACATGGTACATTTATGCAATGGAGTTCTATTTGGCAGTAAAGAAAATTGAAATTATGAAATTTGCAAGGAAATTTTGGATCTGGAAAAGATTACACTAAGTGAGGTAATCCAGGCCCAGAAATCCATATGTCACATGTTCTTTCTTATATGTGGATCCTAGCTACAAATGTTTAGACTTCTGTGAGAGTGGGGTAAAAAATTGGTAGAGAGGCAGACTTAGTGGGATGGCATTGCATATATATAAGCAGACAGACAAATTTCTGGTAGTAGAATGGCCTAAGTGAGGTCAGGGGAAGAGATTGAGTAAAAGATGGGCAAGGGAAGGCTAATCAAACTCCAAGATACTGTGAATAAGCCATATGAAAACCTGCATTTGTCGATAATGGCTCACCCATACACTGTTATTAGAAAAACTTCAGTACCAGGGATGGGATAACTCCCAGTGAGTTGTGGGCCAGGGAGATCCCTGATGCCCCCTCAACATTCCAAGCTATTGCTAAGAATCTTGGTTTCCCAGAAGAAATAGATGGTAAGACCCTATTGCTGAAAACTCCATGTGCCTGGGATGCAAGGTCACTGAGAATTCAAGCTGGGGCTGAGTTGAAAACCTCCTTCCAGTAGACCAGCTGAAAGAAAGTTAGAATAAGCTTGGGAGACAGAAGTCATCAGTGGTGAAAGCAGTAGACACTGCAAGCCTCCGGTTTGGAGAGCCAGGCCAAAGGACCAAACCAGTACAAGTGTGGCATGTCTAATATGGGGAAACCAACTGCTATCTAGTTGGACTGGAGGTCCATTCCTTGGGAAGGGATACATGCTTGGTACTGAAAACCTAATCAAAAGCCTATGGTGGTGGAGCTCAGGAGCCTTAGGAGTGTAATTCCTACCTTTGTCTGGCTAAAGGCATATATTAGGTTCACCAAACTGCCTGGTAAACACGTTACTTAATGTTCATGCCCATATGGTAACACTACTCTCACTTTCTCCTAGAGAAGCTTCCCTTTTCAGATGGTGGTAACCACTGAGATGACACAAAAGGCACCATAGTGCTGAGAAGTAAAGGAGGAATGTCCAGCACTGAAAGTTCCCCATCACACCCTCCAAGAGTTAGGGTCCATTGCAGAAGATGTGGCAGAAAGAATGCAAGAGCCAAATGAAGGTTAGAACTGCTTACAATGCAGTTGTTCGGACAGAAATTGGCCTCAATATATATCCAAAGGAGTCTTCTCACTGATGAGTAGATAATGGTGATGTGGTACATTTACACAATGGAGTTCTATTCAGCAGTAAAGAAAAACAAAATTATGAAATTTGCAGGGAAATGGATGGACCTGGGAAGGAGTATACTCAGTGAGGTAACCCAGGCCCAGGAAGGCAAACATTGCATGTTCTCTTTCATATATGGATCCTAGCTACCAATGATTAGACTTATATGTGAGTTGGAATAAAACTTAGTAGCTGAGTCCAGTAAGCTAAAAGCGGCATGTAAATGGAATAGAAAAGGAGGGAAGGGGGGAGACCTAAGATGATGTTATTGTATATATGTAAGTAGAAGAACAGATTACTGGGGACGGTTAGACCTAAGTAAAGTCAGGAGAAGAGATTGATTAAAGGAAAGGTGGAGGGAGGGCTAATCAACATCTAACAGGGTATGAATAAGTCATGGAAACCTACTTTATGGACAATGGCACATCCAGAAGCCATAGATTGTTATTAGAAAATTTTCAGTGCCAGGGGTGGGATACCTTCCAGTGAGGTGTTGGCCAGGGTGGTCCCTGATGCCCCCAAAACATTACAGACCATTGCCAAGGCTCTTGGTTTCCCACCAGGAATAGGTGGTAAGGCCCTACTGCTGAAGACTCCACTCCACCTTGGATTGCAAGGTCACTGAGAAATCCTACTGTAGCTGAGCTGAAGACCTTCCTTGTGTAGACCAGCTGACAGAAAGCTAGAAAAAGCTACATTGCATGTAGTTCCATGAAAGAGAGTGAGAAATCACCAGTGGATATAGATGACAGTGGACACTGGAGGCCTTAAATTTGGCCAGCCAGGCCAAATGAGCCAATGGGTGCAATAGTGGAATATTTGTTATAGGGGAAACCAACCTCCTCTAAATGGACTGGAGGCCTGCTCCACAGGAGGGGATACATGCCTAATACTGGAAACCTATGAAGGGGGAAGTCATGAGCCCTCAGACTGTAACATCTGCTGGTATGTGCCTAAATGTTTATACTAGGCTCACCAAACTGTCTGGTAAGCACTTCTCTTAATGTTCTTACCCATATATTTATGCTATTCTCACTATTGGTTAGAGAAGCTTCTCTTTCATATGACGGTGACCTTGGGATGACTTAGAAGGCACCATAGTGCTGAGAAGTGACAGAGGAGTGCTCAACACCGAAACATCACTACCATACCTTTCAAAGCTCAGGGTCCATTGCAGAATAGGTGACAGAAAGAATGTAAGACCCAAAGGAAGGGTAGGACTTCTTACAATGTGTTCTTCCAGACATAAAATGGCCTAGATATCCATGACCTTACAGTGCCTGACACTACCTACACTAGACAATCATAATAGGAAGAAAAGATGATGACATCTAAATAAAAGAGAGACTGATTGAGAGGGAGAAGGGTTATGATAGAGAGTGGAGTTGCAAAGAGAAGTGTGAGGAGGGAATTATCATGGTTTATTATCTTATTGTCTATAATTATGAAAGTTGTCAATAAAAAAAATCTTCAGGAAACAAAGGATATGGTGTGAGCTAGCTCATGTGTCAACACTGGGAACCAATTACCCTTCAGTTTTCATTAAACGAGGCATGTGTCAACTGTGAAGACATAGGGAAATTTTTTTAAAATAAAGAACTTGGCCTCTATATCCATAACCTTGTAATGCCTAGCATTACCTTAACAAGACCCTTATAATGGGATAAAAAGATGATGACATCAAAATAAAAAAGACTAACGAAGAGAAGGAGGGGATATAATGGAGTGTCGATTTGTGAAGGGGAAAGTGGAAGGGGGGAGGGAATTATCATGATGTAAGTATGGAAATTGTCAATAAAAAAATTAAAAAGAAATCCAATACGATAACCAATAGATGAAAGCAGCACAAATATCACCAGAAGATGAATAAACAAATCAGGGTATACAGAAATAATTGAACATGACTTAGCCATGAAAAAAAGGGATGAAATGCCAATATGTGCCATAGGATGAATGAACCTAGAAAGTATGATGCTAATTGGAAGAATGCCACCAGCCATAGAGAGAGATACACACCTGTAATCCCATCACTTGAGTAGTGAAGGCAGGAGGATAAGGAACCTTCACTACATGGTGAGTTCCAGCCTGAGCTATGAGAGACCAGGTCCAAAAAGGAAAGAAAGAGAGAAACAGAGATAGAAGCAGAAAGAGAGTTACCAGTTGCATGAATAAATGCCTAGAAAAACTTTTACACAGAAATCAGGCTTATGGTTGGCAGAGACTGGGGGAAAGGAATGCAGAGATTATTTAATAAGGATGGCATTTCCTTTCCAAGTGATGAAAAATGTGGAACTAGGGCCTTGGAGTAAGTGTAAAATGTGATGAATAAATGGATTTTCACTTTAAAGTGATTATTTAGCTAGCCAGGATTGGACACACCTGTCATTACCAACACCCAAAAGGCTGCAGCAGAAGGATCACAATAAGTTTGAGGCCAGCCTGGGCTACATAGTGAGACCAAGTCTTAGAAAAAGAATAAAATGAAACAAAATGGCTAATTTTACAAATGAGTTTAAACGCAATAAAAAAAATTGTCCTACCATAGATACAGGAGTATCAAACTGTAACTTTCTATATTCAACATCACATGATTCTTTACACATGGATTACATCCAAATGAGAAAATAGTAATATTTAATGATTCATTAGAAGAATAGCTAGTACTCTTTAAATCTTCCTACTTCTATATACTTTCATTTACTTTTAAAGTTTGAGGAAGAGCATATTTCATATAATAAAGAATATGTGAGCTAGGTATGTTGCTCAGTTGGTCAAACCCTTGCCTAGCACACACCAGGCCCTGAGTTTGATTTCCCAGTATTATATGGATCAGATGTGATGTGCACACCTGTCATCCCAGCACTTAAGCAGTGGACACAAGAGGATCAGGAGTTCAAGGTTATCCTCCACTTCACAGCAAATTCAAGGTGATGTGAGAGCTTCTCTCAAAAAATAGAGATAGAAACAGATGTGTACAACCACGGGTAATATTAAAAGTGTGTAATGACTTGTCTAGCATAGACAGTGACCAGTCACACAATGACAGCCATCAATAACAATCAGTGGGCAAAAGTTCTTCTCACTTTATCACTGACAATCAAATTAATGGGAAATTTATCTGATCAAAACATTGAGGTAAGGAATAAAGTACAACTGTACATATGACAGTGTATCTAACTGAACACCTTGTACCAGGGGCATTGTTACTAAAAGCTGTATCAAACATGAATGTAATGTGTTATGAGCTGAATGTATTCTCCCAAAATATTTATGTGACTTTCTAATTCTTAATGTGGTAGTATCTGGAGGTGGAGCCTTTGGAAATTACACAGGGTTAAATGAGCTCATGGAAGTGGGGTTCTCATGATGAAATTGATTTCCTTCTAAACAGAGATATCAGACAGCTTATTTTCCACATATTTGGGCAAAATTGTGATGAGAGAGCACACCAAGATGGCAGCATCCTACAAATCAAAAGAAGGAGCCCATATTGCTGGCACCTTGATCTTGGACTTCCAGCTTCCACAACTGTGAGAATAAATTTCTGTTGCGCTATTCACCCAGGCTGTGGTATTTTCTCACAGTAGTCTGAACAAATTAAGAAAGACAGAGGTCTCAATTTTCAAACCATTATTACCTACATAGGTCTTTATAGTGCATGTGTGTGTTGTGGATATTGTTACTCATGTTTATTTTGAGACAAGGTCTTACTCTGTAGTTCAGGTTTGCCTGTAACTCACTCAGTAAACCAAACTGCTCGTGAATTTGCCACGCTCCTGCCTCAGCTTCCCAAGTGCTGAGATTACAGGCACAAGCCACCAGGCCAAGCTACAATCCTTGTTTCTAAATTTATTTATTTATTTGAGAGACAAAGAGGGTTGAGAGTGAGTGCAAGGGCCTCCAGCCACTGCAAATGAACTCCAGATGTATGTGCCATTTTGTGCATCTGGCTTTACGTAAGTACTGGGTAATCAAATCCAGAATGACAGTCTTTGTAAGCAAGTGCCCTTACCTGCTGAGCCATCTTGGCAGCCATATCATGCTTGTTATTGAGGAAGTCAAAGAAAGACATACTTCCTCCTGAAGGGTTATTTCAAATATCAATTACTCATCCAAAAGTGATGAATAAAGTAAAGTGGCATTTTCATTCTTTGATTTTGCAATTCTAAATGAAACTGAATATATTTATCACTAACACAAATAGTATATGAGTTGTGTTTTCTTCCTAGTTTTGATTTCATGTTATTGTTTGTTTAACATCTTTTGTTTTTGAGATAGAGTGACCTTAGGTATCCCAAGCTGACCCTGAACTCATAATCCTCCTGCCTCAGCCTCCTGAGGATTTGAATTATAGACCTGTGCACAATAAGGCATTTTTTATTCCCAAAATTGATTGCAAATGTTGAGATTTTTTTCTAGTAAATTATATTGAAGAAATTAACGTCAACCTTTGTAGCATATTTCTGAATATATTTTGCTTGACTTGAATACTTAAATGACCATCTTTCCCCCTACATCCTCTGGCAGGGAATGTCATTGGGCTACATGTCGTGGTCCACATTCTGTGGTAAATTCAGTAAACAGATGCCAGGGAAGGATTTCCACAGCCCATTGCCTGGGGTCCACACAAAACAACCTGACAAATAAGGCTTACATCATAAATCTGGATTCCTTCCTTTCATCTTTTCTTCTATTCTTGCACTTGTCTCAAATAAAAGATGGATAAAGTATTGTATACTATGATTCGTATGGTGAAGACTTGTCAAGATGAATTGCCTTATAAGACACTAAGTGGGGAAATCCTGATTCCATTTCATCTATATTTTTGGAAATAAGTTGTCTTAAACAAACCCAATATAGGCTGCAAGGACTGGCAGGGGGGCTTTCCAGCATGGTGAACCCTAGACTGCTTCATCAGAATTACAAAATATATGTATATAACTTTCCAAATGATGGTTCTTTACATGCATCTTCTTTTTTTCTTATTTTGAGAAAGGGGGTCAGGTAGCCAGGGCTGGCTTCAGGCTCACTCTGTACTGTGAACTCTTCCTAGTTCTGCCTGCTTCTGCTGTCCAAGGGCTAGGACTGCAGGCATGTACCACCGTGCTCAGAAAATCATTAAATTCATTTTGTGTCCTATCTTTAAAGACCCAGTTCTCCTTTTGCAAGGAGAAAAACAGTATTTTAGCCAATAATCTGTGGAATGAAGTCTTGTTGTATTTAAAAGAATTTCAATTGTGCAGAGCCTTTTAAAATTAGCCATCATCTGAAACACCTACAAATGCCGTTTCTAGTGATGTTTTAGTTATCAATCATCTTGTATTGTTCACATAGCATAACTCAGCAGCAAAGATAATCAAATGCATGGTAGACTCTTAAGCAAAAGCAGTAGCCAATGATACACTAATATCTATGAAGAAGACCACAGACAAAATTAAATTGAGTATAAACATAGTTCCATATGCCTTTAATGCCAGTAATCAGGAGGCAGAGGTAGGAGGATCACTGTGAGTTCAAGGCTGGCCTGGGAATATAGAGTAAGTGCCAGGTCAGCCTGGGCTAGAGTGAGACTCTTCCTCAAAAAAAAAAAAAATTAAATTGATGGATACAATTAAATTAAGTGTATGCAGGGGTGGTATGTAGTTTGGTAGTAGAGTACTCACCTAGCAAGCATGAAGTTCTAAATTCAATACCCAGCACCACAAAAAAAATCAATGGTGTATACAAGGTAACACAAAAAAGAAAGCTAAGAGATTTGTGGATTATGGTGCCCATGAACTCAAAGGATGATAATTACTTCATTAACTTGCCACATTGTGGGTCTTTAATTAGCATGCTATTGTCATGGGTAAAATCTCAGACATCCTGTTCTATTTTATAACTATAAATCACAACAATAAAGCAAGAAAAATATTCAAATTATAACTTTCTGAAAGGATATTTGTACATGTGGGCCCTCTGAACTGGGAGATGGTTTCAGCAATGGAAGGGGCAGTGGATATGGGATGGAGGAAAGGAAGGCTCAGATTAGGACCGAATGTCTCTATTCCTCTGTGCCTTCATCTGTAAAAGGGGGACTATCATAATGATTGCTATTTTGATCTGTTAATGTTAAATGTGAATGAACATGTTTAAAATGTCTACAGCTGGGGAGATGGCTCAGTGTATAAGAGAGTTTGCTGTTTTAGCATAAAAAACCTGACTTGGATCCCCAAAACCCACATAAAAAGTAATAATAAAGCTCAGCATGGCTGCAGTTGCCTGTCACCCCAGCACTGACTAGAGGCAGATACAGGAGGACCACTGGGGCTGGCTGTTCAGCCAGTATAACTGAAAAGCTCCAGGTTCAGTGAGAGACTCTGTCTCCTGGAAATATAGCAGAAGAGTGATGGAGGAAGACAAGGAACATCTTCCTATGGCCTCCACATGAGTGTACAAAGGGCACATACATATGCACACACACATACTACACACACCCAACATGCTTAGCACAGAGTAATCACAGAACAAATATTCTCTTTAAATGTCTCAGTTATAAGTAAGTTGAGCCTCATTCTTTCTGAAGCATCACTACAACTTATTATTTTGGTATTCTTTTTTTGATTTTTTGTTGTTGTTTTTATTTATTTAAGAGCAACAGACAGAGAGAGAAAGAGGCAGAAAGAAAGAGAGAGAGAGAATGGGCGTGCCAGGGCCGCCAGCCACTGCAAATGAACTCCAGATGCATGCACCCCCTTGTGCATCTGGCTAACATGGGTCCTGGGGAATCGAGCCTCGAACCGGGGTCCTTAGGCTTCACAGGCAAGCGCTTAACCGCTAAACCATCTCCCCAGCCCTTTTTTGGTATCCTTTTGTATTCTTCCTTCTCTTTCATGCTTCTGTACCACCCCCACTATTCCTCTTAGTTCTTTTTAAGCTACTATTTCTATACAAGCTTGACTTGCCATGGGCATTTTTATTCTCAAAGCCTGCTGCTTCCTTTCTAATCCACCTTTCTCGTCACCCCCTTTCTTACTATCTCCAGTCTTTCATCTGCTTTTACTCAGACCTTGATTCTTGACGAGTCAGAGCCTCTGAGGCCTGTTTGGATTTGATAGATTGTTGTTCGGCAGCTAAACCCTTCACAGGAGTGGTAATGTATAAATGAGGTGAGACTAGTACATTACGGAACTGGCTGGATTTTTAAAATAGACATACCAGAACTTTTACTTTCACGTAAGTGGCGCAGTCAAGGCAGTCACTGTGGGAGTTCATCCGTCTGCCTGCAGTGATTTTACTTTGACTAATAACATGAGGCTCAGGCAGCTAGTGTATCATGCTGAAGCAGGCTTGTTGTATGCCTCAATTCTGAGTAGCTTTTCAACATTCACTCTCTCCAGTACCTCATAGTCTCGCTTTCCAAATTATCTGTTTGAGTGCTCATCAGTCTCTGTAATCACACCCTCAACTATCTTCATCTTGCTTCATCTGATTCAACTGAGAAAACTCCACTAGTGAAATTTTTCTGCTTATTTCTCACCTGAACCCCTGCCGTTAAATGTAGATGGAGGAGGGAAAAACAAATACTTCATATGCTTTTCAAAAACCATGTTATATCTTATCTTCCTGGTTTAGTCATTGCCCCACTCAGAAATTACTATTTCACACTTCTGTCCCCAGACTTTCAAATCACCTCACTGTACCATCATTGTCACTGAGAGACAATAGAAACTACAAAGCAACTTATACAAACCACATCTACACTACTGGCTTCTGAGCCCATGTGTGGAAGTGACTGGATTGTCTCTGTGCCTGTGTTCACATCCAGTGCCAGACCCCAGCTCTAGCATTCGTTCATTAGTTCTCAGTCAGTAAGATGCTTGCCTGACAAGCATGAGGTACTGAGATGGCTCAACAGACCACATGGCTAGAAGAAGAAAAGCTGGGCATGGTAGTACATGCAGGTAATTTTAGTCACAGTTCTGGGGAGGTAGAGACATGCAGATCCCTGGAGTCACTGGCTAACCAGTCTAGATCATTAGTGATTTCCAAACCAGAAGACACTGACTCAAAAAAAAAAAAAAAAAAAGGTTGATGATGTTTCTGAAGAACACCACCTAAGGTTGTGCTCTTGACTTCACACACACACACACACACACACACACACACACACGACCACTTGACCAGAAATTCCTTCTGGTCCCTCCTGTATCTTCCACAAAAGCATTGCCATTACATTTTAAAAATTCTGTTATTACTCCCACTGAAATAGTTTCTTTATGCCATTTAGATCCTGCTACATGCATTTTTATTTTTTATAGAATGATACCCCCAAAAAAATAAAATAATCATGTCCATGATCTCATTCTCTGTTACACCCCAGCATCGGGCTTTCTTCAGAATGAATCATTCTACTAAAATGAATTTTCTCAGGATCACCAATGGTCTGCATTGCTAAACCCAATGCTCAAATGTACTCACTGTCTGAGCAGTAATTATTAAAGTTGACCATTCTCTCCTTGTTTTGTTTGGCATCCAAAATCCATTCACATCTATCCAATTGGGTTTTTATGATGAGTCACTTTTCTTATTCCTCTACTTAATCCACCTTCTAGAGAGACCCCAGATTCAATCTTCTCATCAATCGAGTTCTGGAACACTCACTGATACTCATTCTTTCATTAAATATTGTCTGTATCCTGTTTACATCAGACTTCTGGCAGTATCTCCCGGCTCATAACTGCAACTCTTTGCCTAACATTAATACCTGGATGCCTACCACAGCCTTCTCAGACCCTAGATCAACTCCATGACATTGTTCCTCAAGCCTGTCCTCTCACATTCTTCTTCATCTGCTATAGGGCAACTCCATCCTTTAGTTTTCCAGGCTTACAATCATAGACTTAGTCTCATTTCTTTATTCTCACTACCAACTGCTTACAAGTTCTGTCATCAATACTTCTAAAACATACACAGGACATAGCGACTTCCTACCACTTTCAATGTCTCCATCTTGGTTGTAGCCATTAATATTTCCCCCAGTTACAATGGTCCCCTATGTGGCCCCTGCTTCACTTCTGCCTGACTAAGCATATAGCTTCTGCTCAACAGAACAGTGAACCTCTTAATCCCAAGGAAGGTCATACAACTCCTTTTCTCCAAAACCATATTTCACAGGATGAAATGCAAAACTGTAAGAATAATTCACAAGGCACTACCAAATCTCATTCTCTCTTTCTTTCTGAATTTATCTGTAGCCACTCGCCCCCTGCTACCTTGAGATCAGCTATGCTGATGGATTATTTCTGAAATGCTCCAACAGGTTCCTACCTCTTGAGCCTGTCGACTTTTAATATTCTCTGCACAGACATACATTCTTCAGTTTTTGATGTCTTGCAATAAGACTGCCACTGATTATCCTAAAGTTATCATCCCATAACCACCACCCTATAAATTAATTACATTTATTCTGAATGTACTTGGTCAACATTTAACATATACTTTGTTTATTTATATTGTTTTATTGACCCCTTTCTACCTAGAATCTAAATTGATGAAATTTAGGTTTAGCCTATTCTGTTCACTATCATATTTACATGCCATGGAACAGACTCCAGAAATAGATAATAGGTGCTCAATACATTTTGGTGAATAAATGATTGCAGACTTAAAGATAGTTAGCAGTGAACAACTTTGTGTCTTGAAATGTGGAAAGCTTTTGTGGGACTCTAGAAGTAGTAATGATGATTATAATTGTTTGCTTGTCTTTTGTTTGTAGTGCTATGGATTGAACCCATTGCCTTAAGCATGCTAGGCAAGTGCTCTCCCACTGAGTTTTGCCCATAACCCACAATGATCAATAAAGTTTAATAAAAACAACAACAATCAAATAAAAATCTTGGAAGCAAGATATGAGCAATAGCATGAGATTCCAAGAAGAATGAAAATGCAAGGATAAGGTGAGGAACAAAGGAAAGAGTGGAGAGAAAGTAGCAAACAGCATGGGCCTTGCATGGAGAAGCTCCAGTCATCAGGCCCCTACAGTCATGGTGCACTTTGTTGATGTCAGAATACAAGTGAGTGAGTACAGCTCATTGAAAAAGTTGGGAAGGAGTAGAAATACATGGATAAAGCTGTATACACTCAGGCATAAGTACTTCTGAGTCTTAGCTGTCCAGGATTTAGGAGGGAATTCTCTTCATATTCAGCAGTTGTGAATTCTTGGCTAGTAGAGCTGTTAAAGAAATTACTTTGTATAGGAAGCATCTTTTGGAATAACATTTCACAGTGAATTGAGAAAGAAATCAACATCCTGGAATTATTTTTGGTATAAATCAAGAACCATGAAAGATGCATTTTTTTCTGAACATGGGGACACACACCTGTAATCCCAGACCTGAGGATGGTGGCAGAGAGGATCATGAGTTGGAAATCAGCTTGGGCTATACAGTAAGACTTTGTGTCAGAAAAGCAAAATGAAATGAAACAAAAAAGAAACCTTTCATTTTCCCGAAGAATAAGATCTAGAAAAATTACATAGGAATACAGGAAATTTCAGTAGTACAGGAGGAGGTACTTGATTGGGAGATTCATGAATTCAAGCTAAGGAATAATTTCTCCCTCTGCCAACTGACTGGTGAGTGCAGCTAACATTGTCCTACCACACTTGATTGTGGCACCACGATGCTAGATTTTCTCAATGACAAACAGTTCATTCACTGTGTTTGGATATGTCAGTGGGCCATAGAATCTCAAAAGCTGTGACTTCCAGCAAGATTATTGTCCATTGCAATGGAGGGTTGGGAGGTAGGAGCCAAAGCCCCTATTAACAGCTGAGGCATTTCATTCTATTTAGGAGTGGGGATAAAGCAATGAGTCAGACACATTCCTGAGCCTAGCTTGTATGTCACATACTTGTGATCCCAATATGTGGGAAGTGGATGCAGAAGGATCAAGAGTTCAAGGCCGTTGCTCAGCTACATGGTGAGGCCAGTCGACTATATGTGAGTCCCTGTCTCAAAATTAAACAAGCAAATTAAACTCAAAGACATCAAAAATATTGGATGTTGGAATGGGAAGACAGGATCATATAAGTAGATGATAATCATGTCTGTAGAACATCCCAACACCAAAATCTGCAAAGATAACTTACAATCCCTAACGTTCCAAACCCTTAAGAAAAAAAAAGATATAATATTTATATATAACCTATGTGTATCCTTTGCGATATTTTCTTTTATGGTAGGGAGAGGGAGGGATCTCACTGTATCCAAGGATAACCTGGAATTCATTCTATAACCCAGACTGGCCTCAAACTTGAGAAAGCCCTCCTATCTCACCCTCCCAAGTGCTAGAATGAAAGGTTATATTGTTTAGAAAGCAATGAAAAGAAAAAGTCTACATTTTTGGTACAGATACAATACTTTTTATATTTTCTACCTGTATAAATTTGATGCTGCAAACTACAGGAACTGTGGATATGGAGGGCTGATTGTAATACTGAATGTACTGTAAAGCAACACAGCAGAGTGAAGTCAAATCCATTCTAGGTGAGTGAAGTGCAGTTACATACATCATTCTGGAAGTGAGACTGAAGAATAAGTGTGAAGATGATATGAAAGGAGAGATTGTATGTGAGAAAGCAAAGCAAAATAGCATAGAAAAGAAACTATGAAGTATTGAGTTTTGAATCAGGAAATGATAACATATATGGCTGGAGAAGAATGTAGGCAATGAAAGTTTTAAAGGCTTTTCCTATAGCTGGGTACACTGGAACGAGAAGTTCAGGCAAGAAGTTGGAGGTAAGCATGGATAACATAGTGAGACTTGGTCTCTTTGAGTAAAAATAGAAAAGTCTCCTATCTCCTGAGGCACAGCTCCCCAACAGTCACAGAGAAAACTAACCGAGGCCTAATAACACAACAGTGAACACCAATAACTCCACTGATAATGGCCCTCAGGGAAATGGGGACCAGGGGAGAGGGAATATAAGACTATAACCTAAGTAAAAACTTAAAATTAAAATATCTTCTCCTATAGGTAATATGAAAGTGAGCTGCATTGAAAGTGGCAAGACGGGAGTCAGGGGAAATAGCAGAGAAGATATCATGTGGAAGTAAGAGTGGTGAAATTAACTAGAATGATGATGGTAAGAGGAAAGAAGGAGAATTTAAGAAATACTTAAAGGCTAAAGTAAGGAAGGCCAGGTGTGATGGTGTGCATCCTTAGTCTAAGCGCTCGAAAGAGATAGGAGGATCAGTGTGAGTTCAAGGCCAGCCTGAAACTACAGAGTAAGCCTGGGCTAGAGTGATACCCTCCTTCGAAAACAAACAAAAAATTAAGGATTTTTAAACATTTATTAACAATTCTCATATGAGTACAAAATGTATTTTGATCATAATCCCCTTGCATTATCTTCTCTTGGTCCCTTCCTTCATACATCTTTCACTGAACCCCTTCTTTCCAATGAGTCCATCTTCTACATTGATATCTTCCTTTTCCTTTCTTTCTTTCTTTCTTTCTTTTTGCCCTCCTCCACTATCCATGATAGATAGAACGTTGATGGTCACAATATTTTGCAGGTCTTGTATAGGCAATAACAGTCTCTCTGTAGTCATTTTTGATAGTTGATTGGATGTTGGGACAGAAAGGGAAGCAGCAGCTAGGATAATGGGGAGATTTGTGGTTTGAGCATCTGCACAGAAAAGGCTAGGTCTGCAATTGTCCTAGCAGGAAGGAAGACATTCTAAAGGGCCCTAAAGTTCCTCTCTTTGGCTGTCAGACTATTATTGAGACAATGAAGTCTAAGAAATTAGAATTTCCTGAGGAATCTCATGCTGGGAGACAGAAAAAGTTCAAACAAAGTCCAGGGGGTGGGGAGGGCTTGTCTCACAGAAAGATATGTCACAGAATTCTGAACACCTTGTCAGGCCACATCGCAGGACAGCCTGGAGCACAGACATTGATGAGAACACAGGTTGACCAACACTGCTTAGGTCAACATATCTCTGGTTCTCTACTTCAAACTTCATGTCCAAACCTTAAAGATGGACTTGTGGGTTATGGGACTGGCTCTCATTCTTCCTTTCCCCAAGTGTCCATATTGAACAAATCGACTTGTTCTGCTCTTCACCATTACATGTTTCTTTAATTGATCTACGGAAGTCAGGTGGTCAATCATAGCTTATTGGGGCTGCCAGGACCCAGGGTCCAGCTTTAACATGTAATGTCTCAGATTGAAGCAGAAGAGATGGTGATGAGAGAAGATTCGGAGCATTTCTGCACTAGGATTTAAATGTGAAGAGACTTTATTGCAAAAGGCAAAGAGGGGCCAAAACCAAATGTTGAACAGGAGTGCCAGTCTGGGAACCAGAAAACAATGCCATGATCATAGTAAACTACATGTAAATGAATGTTAATATGAGCACAGTTAACAGTATGCTGATGAACAGAGGAACATACCTACACTCTAACTCATACAGCAGCAAGCAAAGCTAGATGAGCTGAGCAACCAGTAACATGTGCAGTGATGTAAGGGAATGCGAAGTGATATGTGTTTTGGAATCCTTTGTCAGTATGTTTTTAGTTCTGTGTAACAAAATCCTGTTCCACACACTACAAAAAGTCCGAAGGTCAGATGGCTCCAGGGCTTTTTGATGTGTTTAACTTTGTCAGTGTCTGAAAGAATAATTCAGGAGTAAGATTCATTCATTCTCCTCTGCCTCATCAGTTTTGACCTTCTGCTTTTTCTTCTCATGATCACAAGATAATTACTCCAGCCATAATATCTACATATAGCCACAACCAGTGAAGAAGAGAGCATATTGTCCTACAAATAACTTTGAAAGATAAGTGAAGAATTTCTGGTAGATACTTTCTCATAAGTGGAAATATAATGCCATGATTATACTTCCAACAGTCAGAAAAGGTAAGAGATCACAATGATTAGCTTAGAGGAATTAGGATTTTACAGCCTGGATATAGAGACAATGATTAAAGGGCAAATTATGGAGTTAAAATCTGCTCCTCAAAAGTAGAAATAAAAAGCTTAGTTCTTTAACAACAGATATCATTTTTAAAAGGGGGAAGGACTTGAAATGTAGCTCAGTGATCAAGCACTGGTCTTGTATTTAAGAAACCCTGGGCTCAATTCCCATCATTGCTAACTAAATAAGAACTGAGCAGGTAATTTAGAAGCCGATTGTCATGAATAAAGAAAATGAACAAGGCTTGGTGGGACACACCTGTAATATCAGTTCTTGGGAGGTAGAGACATGGGGATCAGGACGTTAAGGTCATCCTAGGTTAAATAACAAATTCAAATCCAGCCTGGGTTACATAAAACCCTGACTAAATTTAAAAAAAAAAAGATGAATGATTGAATTAGGCTAAATTTTTGAGTTGTAGATTACCTGCTCCTATGTACATGCTGAGACCTTGCTGGTCCATGGAACAGCAAACAGCAGCATCAACTGAGGACTCTACGAAAATCCCTCAGACTCTATCACAGACCTACTGCTATGGTTTAAAGATTTTTTCCACTTCAGACATGTGGAAGTTTAATTTCAAGAGCAGAATAATTAGTAGTTAGCACCCTTGGAAGTTGAATAAGCCATGAGGACACTCTCAAAAATGCAGCTAACGTCTTATAAAGCAGATGAGAAAGGTGACTGGAGGTCACTGTGTTCTTTTGCCTTCTTATGCTTGTGACATGTGTGGGCACAGCATTTGTCACCTCAGGAAAACACAGAACTCCGGGTAGCATCTCAGAAGCATAGACAGAACTGTGAGAAGATATCAAAACTGCTAGGATGTTGGACTTCCCACCCAACAAAACTGAGAAATAATTGCTTGTGTTTATAAATTACCTAGTCTGGTATTTTATTACATAGAAGTGCAAATAGATTAAAATAATTACTGAGGGTTGGGGTGATGACTCACCAGTTAAGGGCACCTGCTTGCAAAGCCTGCTAGCCCAGGTTCAATTGCCAGCACCCACGTAAAACCAGATGCACAAAGTGGCACTTGTACCTTGAGTTTTTTGTTTGCAGAAGCAGGAGGCCCTGGAGTCCCCATTCTCATTCTCTCATCTTTCTCTTTTTTTAAAAAAAAAAAAACATATTTATTAATTTATTTGAGAGAGAGAAAGAGGCAAAGAGAGAGAGATAAAGAATGGGCATGTTCCCCTTGTGCATCTGCCTTACATAGGTCCTGGGGAATCAACCAGAGGTCCTTTGGCTTTGCAGGCAAATGCCTTACCAATAAGCCATCTCTCCAGCCCATCTTTCTCTCTCTCTCTCTCTCTCTCTCTCTCTCTCTCTCTCTCTCTCCCTACTCAAAAATAAATAAACAGATTTTAAAAATAGTTATTGAATTATAATCAGTCTTTTGCTTCTTTGTTTATGTGTGTTGTGGTGGGAGGTACATGTATACATGCTGCTCATCTTTTTGTGCTTTATCATATTTTATTTTAGTTGAGAGAGAAATCGGTGCACCAGGTCCTTGAGCAACTGTAAACAAATGCAGACGCATACACCACCTTGTGCATCTGCCTTACATGGGTCCTGTAAAATCAAACGCGGATCTGGGCAAGCACTATTAAGCCATTTATCCAGCCCCTTTGTGTGTGTGGGTGTTTATCACAGAGTCTCTAATTGGCCTGATGCTCATTGATTCTGCTAGGCTAGCCTGGCAAGCAAGCAAGCCCCAGGTATCCACCTCTTCCTGCCTCCCTAGTGCTGGGATGACAGGCACACAGCACCCTTCCCAATAGTTATATGGATTACTGGGGTTTCACACTCAGATCTTCATTCTTGCTAAGTGTTGCAGTTAGTTTCTCATTGCTGGCAGAAAGTATCTAACCAAAAACCAATTTATGGGAGGGAGGGGTGTATTTTGATTTATATACTCAAGGGGAAGCTCAATGATAGCAGAGGAAAACATGGCATGAGCAGAGGCTAGACATTACCTCCTGGCCAACATCAGATGGACAATAGCAGCGGGAGAGAGTATGCCAAAAACTGACAAGAGGAAGTTAGCTGTAACACTCATTCTGCCTCTCTCTCTCTTTCTCTCTCTTTTTCAAATAAATTTTTTAAAACTATATAATGAAAGATTATTAGGTGACAGCAAATGGGACCAGACTAGGGGAAAAGCAGGGAGATAGGACACCAAAGAAAGGGTAGAAGGGAGAGTGGACATGATCAACACTTGATGTACATATTCATTTCATAGTGCAGCACATTAATTAGATCAACTAATATGAGTTGATTAAACAAAGCAAATCAGATTTAAAGCATAGGATATGCTCTGTCCTGCTTGGTGTGAAAATCTATGAAACATGAATCACATGACAAATTAACAGTATAATAGCAGTGATAATGAGCAATTTTGCAGGGAAGCTTTAGAATTTCAGCAATGTTACTGAAGTTTACCTGATTTTGGGGAAACATTGCAATGGTAGGAAGAATGTGATACTTTGGAAAATGTGAAAGGTGCCAGTGAACTGGCCTCTCCTCTGAAGTTAGAGAAATTCTTGCAGAAAACCTATAGCTGCTCAACATGATGCCAAGTCACCCTTCAGAATGAGACTAAGCCATAGGTAAAGAAGCTGATGAGATAACAAAGATGTGGTATATCTACACAATGGAATTCTATACAGCAGTAAGAAAAAACGACATAAAGAAATTTGAGGAAAAATGGTTGAACCTGGAACAGATCATTCTCAGCGAACTTACCCAATCACAGAAAAAAAATCGACACATAGTCTCACTCATCTGCAACACCTAACCTGAATTTGCCCAAGATGCCTTACATACCCAGCAAGTACCTCATGGACTAGACAATAAGATGGATGGGAGGGCGGGGAGGGAATCAAAGGGTGGAAAACAGTAATCCGGACCCAAACGGCAATGGTACCATAAAATTCTACTTCCTAAAAGACAGACCAAATGACTGAACCTTTTCTAGTCCCTTACAGGAAACACCTGAACCACAAGACACTGGAGAGGGTAGGATCAAGACTGACCTAAATCTCCTACATCTTCCTTCCCTCCCTCTCCCCCTCTCCCCTCTATCTCTCTCCTCTCTAACTCTTGTATATTAGTTATCTTTTTCCTCAATTTCTTAGTGGGCACTGACCTGTAACCCCCACTTCCAGCTTGGGCCTACAATCCACAATGAGCTTTTGATCAGAGAAACCTACAAGGTTTCCCAAAACAATGACAGACTTCTGTCAGAGTAATTGATGACCCACCAAAGGCCAGTGGTAAGACCCTATTGCTGAAGACTCCATACGCAGCTGACACGTAAAATGGAATGACATGGCTGGAAGCCAGGAGAGAGTCAGTCCCCAGACAGTCAGCATGTCTAGTGCCAGAAGGCGCTACATAGGCGACTGGGGGAAGTGACCAAGATCTGTCCAAGCAACACATTGTTTAACCTAAGTAGCAACAATTAACCGGATGTGATACCCACACAAGTGCAATAGTGGTACACAGCCATGGTGAGGAATCAATTGCTCTTGATTTGGCTAACTGACCCACTCAGTGGTACTAGACCCTTAGCTGGAGCTGGGAAACAAGTCAGAACCATACCCAAACACAAGCCCACTCTACAATATCAAGCTACCACCAATCACGGGGTATAAGAGGGCCTACACCTATCAAACTGTCTATCAAAAAAGTAAGTGTTATCTCAATTTTCTGGGTGCTAACTTACTCTCCGTTGGAGAATCTGCTTCTCTTTTCCAGATAGATGCAGATCCTAAGAAGAGAGCTGCCCCAACATACCTCAGAAGGGGCCCAACTGAAACTAAGGACAACTGGCGAAATAAGCAAGGGTGATGTTTTCCTGTGAACTGGATACCAGCACAAAGGGGAAGGAGATCAATGCAGAGAAAAATCAACTCCTACCAAATCAGAGAGCCAGAGCCTCAGAGGCCCCCAACACCTCAGCACTGAAGCAGACCAAAAATGAACCCAACATGGCTCAGGGAAATCTTGCGGAAGAGGGGGCGGAAAGAATGTCAGAGTTACATGTTCGGTCATGATTTTCAGAGACATTTATCATACTAATAACTGGGGGCTAACTCCACAATGCACGACCCATTTTCAATAACAAGGAGGGTCTAATGGGAGGGGGTAGATCACAGATGAGCCTAAATAATGGTACCAAACTGCCTGTATTTACTGAAAAGAAAACTAATAAATTAAATTTAAAAAAATTAAAAAAAAAAGAAGCTGATGAGAAATAGAGACTATCTAATGAAAAGGGAAAATGGCACCCTCAATAACCTAGTGTGAAATAACTTACTTTGGCATAGCTGTCTTACATCAGGGGTAGACAGGTGAAAAATAGCAACTTCTTTTTTAAAAAACAACAACTTCTAACACTACTGATGGAAAATAAACAACTCTGAACACTGCTACCCAAAGAAAATACCACTTCACATCTTAACGATTGCAGATGATTACAATGTGCATCTTTCACTATACCTGGAGATTTCTAGACTAGGGGAAGATTGTGTATTTTGAAGATAACAATGTATTTCTAACCCTTTTTGTTGCATCATTTTTCCTGGGGAGTCTATTTCCACTTACCCCAGACAGAAAGACCAAAGACAGACCAAACAAACATTTCCTCCCAAGTAGAGTTTGGTAAATCCACAAATTTATTGGAGTTACTTATAGAAGTATGTGTCACTCAAAGATAGCAGTGTCACCAAAAAGCCCACATCAGGATGTATGACTACTCACAAAAGCTGCTTCACGAGGCTTTCAAGAGGTGACTCAGTCATTAAAGGTGCTTGCTTGATTCCTCAGTACCCATAGAAAGCCAGATTCACAAAGTGCTACATGAGTCTGGAGTTCATTTACAGTGGCAAAAGGCCCTAGCAGACTCATTCCCTCTCTCTCTCGCTCACTCGCTCTTGCTCTCGCTCTCGCTCTTTCTCATCTCTCTGCTTGCAAAGAAATAAAAATATTTTTAAAGGCTGCTTCACAGGATTCCCACTTTAGTTAACATTGCATTGTCTATATGCCAATCATATGACACTGAGGAAAAAAATATGTGATTATGTGCAGTGTGTGCAGGTGGGGAGGAGTTACACACTCAGGTTAGGGTCTGGTAATCCTCCCTCCCAATTACATACATACATATATATATACATACATATATATATACATACATATATATATATATACATACATATATATATTATATGGATTTTATTATTTCATCCCCTTGCCACTGTCCCCATTATCCTTGGGGCCCTCTCCTCAGTGGGGTTTCAGTATTGACTCTAGGGTCATGAAGGCTTCAGAGAGTCCCTGTGGGATACTGGCGGGACCATGCCTAGGGTATTTCCACTCACTCTATGGCCTTTAAAGTCTTTCTGCTCCAACTTCTGCAATGTTCCTTGAGACAAGGCAGGCCTGTTGGCAGTCCGATTTAGTGTTGGGTTCTCTGTAGCCACTGGCTTTCTGCTCTGGTGGGTTTCATTGCTCACCATGTCTGTCACCATCACCCTGTAGCTGATTGTCAGGCTAGCAGTAAGAGCATTACTAGTGTCACTGCTTCTTCTGCAATTTCTCCTGGGCCCTGAAGATGTGGTAGAGGTGGCTCATCTTGTGGTGAGCAGTTGGCTGTCTCCTTGTCTTACTGATGGATCTGAGTTCTCCTCTGTTTTCTCTGCCTTCTGTAAAATAAAACAGATTCTCCAACAAAGAGTGAGAGATGCTTGGGCTGGAGGAGCTACGCAAAGTTATTTGAGAGACCTTTTTGGTGTGCAAACCCACTCTTCTCCTCTAGAGAGCAGTCGGAGCTTCTCTCTGAAGTCTATGAGTTTCCTGACTATGGGATTCTGACTTGGTTTCCAGTAACAGATGAGTCCTTTCCCAGTAAGATAACCTCATGTCCAGTCAGAGAACAGTTGGTTACTGGCAAAGGTTGTGTGTCACTATTTTGTACAAGTATGTACTTCTTGTCGGGCTGTTGGATTTCATAGTTTGTGGGGTCCCCTGCTATTTCATGCTGTTAGTGACTGTAGTCTTCCAACAGCTCCCATAAGGCTTTCCAATCTTTTCAAAGGTAATAATAACAGGACTGATCTTATGAGGATATCGTGTAAGTAATCACAAGAACTCTGATTTCAAGGTATGAATGAACATGTCATGCTTAGAGAACAGTGTTCCAGAACACATATAAATTATTTTGTTATTGATATTTCAAGACTGAGTCTCATGTAACCCAGGCTGGTCTCAAACTCACTATGTAGCCTAGAATGACCTTGAACTTCTAAACCTCCCTGGTGCTGGGATGATAAGTACGTGCCACCAATCCCAACTTAGACAATATTGGAGCATTTTTACAACCACCTCTAGATTTGAGTAAAATTATTCCATGATCTTCCCCTTGGAAATAATTGGGAGTGGAAGAAAGTGTTACTTGGGCAGTGTCAGATGAACAACAACACTTTTTTGATTTTCAATAAGCTTTATTTCCCAGAGTCATTTTTTTTACACAATGAAGAAATAGCTTTGCATCAAAATAAAAAGCATGACTTCACTAAAAAAGTTGCAGCTATAAAATACAGACTCATCAATATTATTTTAATGAAGAGGTTTTCAAAAATCACCCCAGGATTTAAAAAAAATTTTTGGTAAAAACATGTCCCAATTTGGAACATAGAAATGCATATTCATCAATGAAATGCTCAGAGAAGGATTTCAGCAAAGAAATTTGCCTAACTCAATAAAATCCTTCTACCATGCACCAACTATTTATAGCCACAGACACTTGGAAGTGTGACTTTGTAGCTAGTTACCAAGTGTGTCTCAGTACTAGCGGCATCGGCATTTCCAGAACACTTCTGAGAAAGTTATGAGCAATTATTTCACTTTCCTTCAAATCTTCTATATCTAAAATTCTCAGGGTGAAGCCCACCTTTGGTGTTTTCACTAGTACTAGGGGTGATTCTGCAGCACAATAATTTTTTTTGGAATCAGGTCTCATGTAGCCCAGACTGGCTTTGAACTATGTAGCTGAGAATGACTTTGGATGCCCTTGCCTCCACCTTCCAATGCTGAGATTATAAGCATTTGGCACCGTGCCAGATACTATGAGGTGCTGTAGATCAAATCCAGGGCTCCCCACATGTTAGTCAAGCACTCTAGTGACTGACCAACATCCACAGTACTACTACACAGTAAAATTTGAAAAACAGTGAATATTGTGTAGTAATATAACTGAACTTTTATATTTTTAATAAACTATACAGTGGGATTATCATATTTGGAACAGATATGTACCAATATAAGGTGAATGTGGAAAACATTGATTTGTATATGTAAATGCTATCACAATGGTTTAAAAAGAGTAAATTGGCCAGGCATGTTGGCACATGCCTGTTATCCCAGCATTCAGGAGGCTGAGGCAGAAACATTGCTGAGAATTCAAGGCCAATCTAATCATAGACTACATAGTGAGACATTACCAAAAAAAAAGAGTAGCCTCAATGTTATTGCTGGGACGGAAGTGCCCTACCAATGAGCAGCATCACAGCTCATCAACTTTACACTTCAGCCTTCTGGTACTTTGAATATGGAGTATCCACCATCACCTCCTGTGCTTGTGATTAAGCCATATGCTTAATCCCCAGCTGTGCAGTTTATGGGGGCTATAGACTTGCTGAACGAAGTGTGTCACTTGGGGTGGGCCTTGGGATTTTATAATCCAGCCCTCTTGCCAATGCGAGCAGTTCAGTCTTGTTGCTTTTTCCTTGTTGCTGTGACAAGAAGTGATACCCTGATTGTCTTCTTTTCCAAGATTGCCCTGCCATCATGAAGGTACCCCTTGAAACTATAAGACAAAATGAACTCTTACCTTCTGTAAACTGCTTCTCATCAGGTGTTTTGTCCCAGCAACAAGAAAGTTAATTGCTACAGGCTTCAAACTCAGAATTCTTCTACCTCACTTACTGAATGGTGAGCTTGCAGTCATCCAACACCAATGCCAGCTTCACCTTTTTCTTGAACATCATAAATTAAAGTAGTTCAGTATTCCAAAGAAAGGTGCCACCAAATTCTTTTTAGTGTCAATAACAAGAAAGTGCAGGACTGGGAGATAGCTCACTGGTGAGGAATTTTCTAGCATGTTCCAGGCTCTGGGTTTCATCCCTAATACCACAAAGGCAAAAAAGAAAACAATAAAAGCAGGCCCCCAGAGTATGAGAAAATATTTCCAAGCTACATACCTTAAAAGATATTAGTATCTAGAAAAACATAAGGAAATTTTACAACTCAATAATAAAGATAACAATGAGATAAATTTAAAAATAGGCATGGTGGCAAATACTTGTAATCCCAGCACTGGGGAGGCCAATGAAGGAGAGTTAGAAGTTCAAGACTAGCCTTGACTATATAGTGAGACTCACTCAAAAGGTAAGAAAAGAAAAAAAAATCAAAAATCCTTCTCAGTGGGGCTAGAGACATAGCTCAGCTATTAAAGGCACTTGCTGGCAAACCCTAACAGCCAAGATTCAATTCCCCAGGACACTTATAAAGCCAGCTTCACAGAGTGACACAGACATCTGAAGTCAATTGCAGTGGCAGGAGGTCTAACATGCCCATTTCTCTCTCTATCTCTCAGTCCGCTTATGAATAAATAAACAAATGCCCTCACAAAATGTACACCAAGAGTGAACTTTTATGTCTTTATGTATAGACTTGAATATTAATAATGATGCACCAGAATTGTCTCTTCACTATAAGAAATATACCATATTAATACAGGAACTTAATGGTAGGGAAATTTTACACTCCAGGGGGTGCTATGGAAACAGTACTACCTAAGCAACAGTTGTTTCTTTGCACCACGATAGCTTTAATTTTAAAGAGACAAATCAGGCGTGGTAGCACACACCTTTAATCCCAGCACTTGGGAGACAGAGGTAGAAGGATCACCGTGAGTTCAAGGCCACCCTGAAACTACAGGTCAGCCAGGGTAGAGTGAAACCCTACTTCGAAAAAACAAAACAACAACAACAACAAAAAAAGACAGATGATAACAGGTACTAGTGAAAAAATGAAATCAAATCCTACCAAATTTACTAGTAGGAATGTATAATAGTGCCGCTTCACGAAAAGCAATTTGGGAAGTGTAGATATAATTCAGTTGATAGAATGTTGGCATACTATGCACAAAGCCCTGGTTTGAATGCCCAATACCATGTAAAACCAAGTGTGGTGGCACAGTCCTATAATTCCAGTACTTGTGAGGTAGAGAGAGGAACAGAATTTCAACATCACCCTTGGCTATATAGTGAGTTTAAGGCCAGTCTGAGATACTTAGGAATGTCAGAAAAGAGGAGGGGTGAGGTAGGAAGGGACATAGAAAAAGGAAAGAAAACTTTGACTATTCCTCAAAATGTTGAACATTGATATGTAATGTCCCAGAAATTAAATTTGTATACATGTACCCAGCTGAATTAAAATACATGTCCTCAGAAATTTGTGCATATGTGCTTGTGCACATAGCAACATAATTCACAGTAGCCAAAAGGTCAAAACAACTCAAATATCCGCCAACTAACAAACAAATTATGGTGCATATAGAAGTTATGTTCTTGTTGTTGGGGAAAAGAACATTTGATCATAAGCAGCTTGTGGTGGTTGATTCAGGTGTCCCCCATAAGCTTAGGTGTTCTGAATGCTAGGTTCCCAGCTGATGGAGATTTGGGAATTGAAGCCTCCTGGAGGCAGTGCATTGTTGGGGTTGGGCTTAAGGGTATTATAGCCAGTTTCCCCATGTCAGTGTTTAGCACACTGTCCTATTGCTGCTGTCCACCTGATGTTGACAAATGGGTGATGTCCACCCTCTGATCATGTTGCTGTTTCCACTGCCATCATCGAGCTTTCCTTCAAGTCTGTAAGCCAAAATAACTCCGTTTTCCCCAAAAGCTGCTCTTGGTCAGGTGATTTCTGCCAGCAATGCAAACTTGAGTGCAACACAGCTTATTGAAGGAAAGGGTATATTTTAGCTTGCAATTTTAATGAGAAGTCTCATCAGGGCAGGGAAACCATGGCAGGTGCAGACAGATGATGTCACAGCTTCACATTAGCATAAAGGAAGTATAAAAAGCAAATAGAGTGGACTGTGACACCTGAAGGCCCACCCCAAGTAGCATACTTCCTCCAGCAAAACCCCACCTCTGAAAGGTTCAACAAACTTCCTTAACAGTGTCATCAATGGGGGATTAGGTACTCAAACAAATGACATTATGGGGACATTGTATTCACCCCCCTATAGGATGACCATACAGTAGAATGTTTTTAGTTGTAATAAGACATGAAGTACTGATCCATGCAATTACATGGGTTGAACTTGAAAACATGTTAAGTGGAATAATCTAATCAAAAAAGGTAAATATTACAGGAATCTCCTAATATCAGATGCATATAATGGGTAAATCCATAGAGGCAGACAGTGTAACAGCATTTGGCTAAGGAGAAGGGGAGGAGCCGTGAAAATAGGTTTTTTGAGAGGGGAGGAAAATGTTCTAAAACTGGGTAGTAGTGATGGTGGCACAAGTTTTTGAATATACTAAAAATAATTGAGTAAACTGGCAAGTTTTAAGCTGAGCAGAGTGGCACATGGCTCTAATGTTAGCCTTTGGAAAGCTGAGGCAAGAGGATCTGGAGTTCAATGCCAATTGTTACTATGTATGGTTCAAAAACAAAATGAAACAAAACAAAATGGTAACTATTATTATGGGTGATTTCTACCTAAAGGCATGTTAAAATGCATCACTAGTTATTTTTGCTGTAAGTTCAAACTGGTTTTCAGCACTTTGTTATGTACTGCATAGATAACTTGCTGGTGAGAGTTACTTTGTTTTGCCGTTTTAAAAATGAAACCATATGAAACATTGATATTGCTGAATACTCTGCCGAGATCTGGAATTTGATAGTGCCATTTCATAGGGTGGATATTTGTCTCTTTATTTATTTCTTGCATACACACACACAGACAGACAGACAGACAGACAGACAGATAGATATAGAGAGAAACAAAATAAGAACAACTATATATTGTCAACCAAACATCAACTAGTATGCATATTTTGTATACTTTGATATAAATTTGATTTTAATTGGAACCTTTGAAAGATATTGTGGTGGGTGTGTTTATTAAATGATTGGCATAGGGTTTAGAATATAGCTCCTTTGGGAGAGTGGGTGCCTAGCCCATGCAAACTTTAGGTTCCATCTCCAGGACCGCATAAAGCTGAGTGTGGTGCCACACTCCTGTAATTACAGCACTCAAGAGGTGGAGACAGGAGAATCAAAACTTCAAGGTCATCCTTGGCTACATGAAACCTGACACTGACACACACACACACACACACACACACACACACACACACACACACACCACATATACATTTCTGATGTATAACGTTTTTAATATTTTTTGTTCATTTTTTATTTATTTATTTGAGAGCAACAGACACAGGGAGAAAGACAGATAGAGGGAGAGAGAGAGAATGGGCGCGCCAGGGCTTCCAGCCTCTGCAAACGAACTCCAGACGCGTGCGCCCCCTTGTGCATCTGGCTAACGTGGGATCTGGGGAACTGAGCCTCGAACCGGGGTCCTTAGGCTTCACAGGCAAGCGCTTAACCGCTAAGCCATCTCTCCAGGCCATGATTTATAAATTTTATCTTTATAGTATTATATATTCTTTGTTTTCTAAAAATAGAAAAAATACAGAAGTCATTGTCTAAGTCCATTCAACTCTTCAACACAACCTGTTCTACCCCTCACTTAGGTGACTTCTTGGGCTTGGTACCTTGCCTATCTCGTTTCTAATTTGTCTCAGATACTTTTGTTATTGCAAACAACACATACATACATACATACATGTCAACTCCTTCTTCCCCATAGATAGCTCTTGCTTGTTGAATTGATCCCCCAAAGTATACATGGGATCAGGGACACAGCTGTCACTTGATCACCTTCCAGCATCAACTAGCCCTAATTTCTATTCTCAGTCTGTGTTTAAGTGGACTGAAAGATTACTTTTGATTCTGAGCACACCTTCCAAAACTGTAATTGTGACTAGTGACGTCTGGAGGCATTGTGGAAACTTGCCTGTGCTGAGAAGCCAAGAACCAAAATGAGGCTTCAACACCCCACCAACATCTTTGTTTCTGGTGAAGACTCGCATATGGGGGCTGAGGCTGTGGCTCAGTGGTCTGGCATGGGCAAGGCCCTCTAGTAGAAGCAGCAGTTGCTCTCTAACCTAGCAAAGTTCTTGTGATTCTATGAGTGCTGATTATGAAATTTTATCGCTGGATCTGCTCAGCCTTAAACAGCACGGCAAAACTGGCTTCAGTATGCTGAGCTGTTACCACCATTTAGTTTCCCTGTAGTTTGTATTTAATGGAATCCAGGAGGCCTGATCTCTGGCCAGCGTTTTCTTTGTGATTTCATCCAGTGACTGTCAGGCAGACACAAATTCATTTTCTTAAAGTCAGCCAGCCTCTCTCTCTCCCTCCCTCCCTCTCCCTCTCTTTCTCTCTCTCCCTCTCTCTCTCTCTCTCTCTCTCTCTCTCTCTCTCTCTCCCTCTCTCTCTCTCTCTCTCTCCCTACCTCCCTTTCTAAACTTTTATTGATAGTATGGGCTGAGAAATCTATACAATGTATACAAAGTTTTTCTTTATTAAAAGTATTGTTCTTCTGAAACAAAATCTTTGTTATTTGGATACACTGTTGGGATGAAATTTGAAGTTATCAGCAGTTTATATCTGTTCGGCCTCCTTTTCATGTTTCTCTTCCGTCTGGCTCCACAGAGTTCTTCCTGTTTTTGCCCCTGTTGGAGACTTAGTCACAGCAGTGCAGCTATTTGTAGCTTCAGCATTTTCAACCAGTACCCAGTAAAATCATTAGAAATAAGCAAGATCATCTTAGATATCTGATCCTAACTGAACTTCAACTTCATGTACAATTTATCCTCTATATTCAAAGGGCTTTATGTTCCCAGAAATTCATAAACTTTAGGAAGTTTCAGCACACAGAGTAACTTGCAGTGTGTTTCACCCTTTGATCTTTCTCCGGGACCTGCTGGACAAACACAGACATAATATCAGAGTCCCTTTGGACATCTTCCCCCTAAATTAATTGTATGTCTTTTGCCCTTGGAAAGGAATCTAGTTCTTTTTGGTGAGTTACAGACTCTTGGACTGGGTGAGTACTAATAAATCAGAAATAGGAAGCATGATTCTCCCGTCAAAGAAAGGAAGAGTTTTCCATATGCTTGTGGAAAAACACCCAGGGTGTCTGTTTCTCTGTAAGCTGTATTAGGTTCAAAAGGAGAAACACTTTTCTCCATATGCTGCAGTCCCACATAGTTAGAGGAGCTACCTTGCTTGTTTGCTCATACCATGTAATTCAGGTAGAAGTGGGAGGCATGTTGCAATGAGTGGAGGGAAATATACCTATTTGGCTGTCTTTCAAACTTCATCTTATGGTATGATACCATTTTGGATCAAAGTAAGTGTGTCCTTGTGTCTGTGAAAGCAGCCTTTCTCAGTTTCCTTCCTTTAGAAATCCCAATCTTAAAAGAAAAAAAAAAACTATTGACAACTTCCATAAGTATAGGCAATAAACCATGATTTTTCCCTCCCGTCAGCCCCATTTTTCCCCTTCCAAACCCACCCTCCCTTGAATCCCTTCTTCTTTACAATTAGTCTCTCTTCTATTTTGATCTCATCATTTTTTCACTCCTATTATGAAGGCGTTGTGTAAGTAGGGTCAGGCATTATGAATTCCAGTCTTGATTCAGAAAAATATTCCCTCCATTCATTCCTCTGGCTCTTTGATTGCTTTCTGCATCTGTTTAATTATGAACATTTCATTTATTTTTTCATATTTATTTATTTTGTGTGTGTGTACGTATGCTCTGTGTGTAGGCACACGTGTGTTCAAGTGCAGGTACACATGTGTGTGCGTATGTGGAGGCCAGAGGTTGAAGTTGGGTGTTTTACCTGCTCATTCTCCAACTTACTTATTGAGACAGGGTCTCTCATTTGAACCCAAGCTCACAGATTTAGCTCGTCTAGGGAGTCCACTTGCCCCTGTTTCTGACTCTTTGGGATTACAGGTCATTTTCTATGCCCTCCTGGCATTTACATGAGTGCCAAGGATCTAAATTCAAGTCCTTACACATGCACAGGAAACACTTTCCTGATTGAGCCATATTCCCAGGCCCTGTTTTTTGTTTTTGTTTTTGTTTTTAATTGTTTTAATTCATTCATTGTTGGGATGAAATTCAAAGCATATTGATTTAGCCCACTTTTGGGGTTTTATGTTTTACCCCTTCCTTCTGGATTGCCAGTGTTCTTCCTATATTTGCATCTACCACTGATTGCCTTAATCATTGGTAATATGCCTCGCTACTGGCTGATGTATGCTGGGATTGCACAAATCGGCTATGACTTGCCATTTTTAAATATTCTTTATGTATCTCTCCCCCCCCCCCGTGCGTGTGTGTGTGTGTGTGCACATAGGCACCTCAGCCCACATGTGGAGGTCTGAGGACAACTTAAAGGTTGATCCTTGCCTGTCCACCTTGGTTGACGCAGGGTTTCTTGCTCTGTATTCTATTTCTGCTGATCTCCTAGGAAATTCTCCTGTCTGCCTCCTGTTTTACAATCAGAGTCATCATGCTTGGATTACAGAAGCCTACCAAAGCTTCTAAATTTTTATGTTGGATCTGGGAGAAAAACTCAGGTACTCCATAGCCCTACAATCATATATGTGTATATATTTAACTTTTTTTTATTTTTAGTATAGCTCTATAAGAGAGAGAGTGTTGGTGTGTCTGGAACTCCTGTCACTACAAACTCCACAAACAATGCACAACTTTGTCTATAAAGCTTTACATGAGTACTGAGGACTTGAACCAGCCCCATCAGACATTTTTATGCTGAACTCAAAACCTATATGCTTGACACCAACAATCCAAGGGAACGGGAAGTGTATTCAAGATGTACAGCATGTTCACTAAATTTCTCTTCCTGCTTGAGTGTTTATATTTCAAAGGCAGCTTTATCCATTCAGTCATGCAAGCCAGAAAACCAAGAGCCATTCTCAGCCGCACAGCTTTTCCCTTGTCATCACGCAATCAATAAATCCTACTGATTCCACCTCTTTCATCTCCCTCAGGTCTATCTACTTCTCTCTACCTCTGCTGTCAGTACTCTAGAGAAAGCCAGCAGCTCCCACTGCCTCCACCTCTAGATTGATCAGCCCTGCAATTCATTTTGCACATTGAGGACCCTGGGACCTTTAAGACCTGTAAATCATATTATGTCATTGTTAACAGGAAAGTCATTCAAGGATTTCCTCTTGCTTTTAGAATAAGGTCAGAATTACTGCCTGTACCCACTAGTTCTGTATGATTCTGGTGCTCTGTACTCTCTGCTAGACTTGAAGCAGCCCTCAACACCTTTGCCTTCTACTAACACTTGAATATTCAACTGAATAAGTAAAAGCTCGAAAGGGCTGGAGACATAGCTCAGTAGTAAGGTGCTTGCTTAGCATGTGTAGGGCCCTAGGTTCCGTCCCCAGTAGGAGAGAAAAGCCTCTATAATGGATGCCATGTGTAAACTGTAGATGGTAGCAATTAACAAAGTCTTTGGTTCATCGAACAGCAAATGTTCCAAACAGAAACCAAATATAAGTCCTGCAAAATCGTCTGCCTGCCTTAGTATCAATATGATCAAACTTTTAAAGTTTTTTCCTTGATGTAGTCATAATCTCTTCTATGTAAAGTAATTAATATTACATCATCTATATGTTCCATGGAAATAAAAATTCTGTTCCGTCAGCATATGGTTGCAAATCTACAGTTGACTAAATACTTCCTTTTATCCCATTATTTGAGGTTTCCAGTACATTAGATTATTCATTTCATTAAGCTTCCCACTGAATTTTAAAATAGGATATTTCTGTTAACAAACTAGATTCCTGTAAATCTAAGACATATTTAAAGCTACACAAAATTAAGTGTGTATAGGCATGCCAGAACCTCTTGCTGACGCAAATGAATGCCAGACGCTTGTACCACGTTATGCGTCAAGCTTTAGATAGGTGGCTGGGGAATTGGACTAGGGCCTGAAGGCTTTAAAAGCAAGTGACTGTAACTGCTGAGCCATCTTCCCAGCTCCCAAATGAATTCTTTTCATAATAACATCTGGTTTACAACATTACATTAATGAAATTTATATGGCAATATATGTCATTAGAAAAGGATAACACAGAGGTGAAAGTTGCTTGCTTGCAAAACCTTCCAGCCTGGGTTCAATTCCCCAATACTCATGAAAAGCCAAAGTCATGTGCACAGTTTGTAGCAGCAAGAGGACCTGATGCACATATACTCACTCTCTCTATATCTCTCTCCCGGTCTCCCCATCTCTCAAATAAATAAAAATAGTTTTTTTTAAAAAAGGTTAAAATGGGGCTGGAAAGATAGCTTAGCAGCTAAGGCACTTGCCTGCAAAGCCTACGGACCCAGGTTCAACTCCCCAGAACACACATAGGCCAGGTGCACAAGGTGACTCATGCGCACAGGTCACACATGCACACAAGGTGGCACATGTGTCAAGTTCGTTTTCAGTGGCTAAAATCCTGGTACACCAATTCCCCGCCCCCTCTCTCTTAAATTAAAAAAAAGAATTTTAAAAAGGTTAAAGTGGAGATTAATTACAGTTCATAATGGGCATATTGGCACATCCCTGTACTAGCACTTGAAAGATTAAGGAAGGAGGATCAGAAGTACAAGGTTATCCTTGAAAACATGAGAACCTATCTCCAAAAACAGAGAGAAAGAAAGAGAGAGAGAGAGAATTACAATTGTGTTAGATGTTTAGTAACACAAGAAGTTTCTTACGTCATTTACATGTTATTCATGTATTTTAAAAAATAAAATTACTTTTGCATTATGTTTCACTACATGTATTTCTTTGCCCAGCAATACAGAATGGATGTGTCTATAAGAAATATTAGGACAATAAGTGATCTGAGTCCAATTTATCCCTACATTACTCGGGGTTTAAAATAAATAAAAGACGAATTGTCCTAAGCATGTCACCGGATATTTTCCAAGCCTGTCTCCTACTATAACAGGTGTATTTTCAATGGCCTTTTATTGCTGGCTTTATCCTCTTCTTGTTCTGTTGTCCCCTGGAGTCAACAGCTGTGACTACTGTTTAGTCTCTATAGTACCCAGATTCCTTTCTCCTTTAATCTTTCAGCAATCTCATTTTCTTAATGTCTTCATGTTACTGCTGTTGATTTGCTACAGTGTGTGTTTCAGTGGCTATTAGACATGAAAGCTCTATTTAGCTTAGTTTAGTAGACATAACTCCATAAATGTGTATTGGTTCTGATAAAGAAAACACCTTCTAGAAACACTCAAAATCCTTAGAGCATACTCTAAAGTGGCCTCACAGATAGGAATGACCCAGGACCTCAAAATAAAGTGAATTTTTAAGCCTGCACTAAGCCAGACATACACCCATCTTCTAGACAGTCATCCTTTACTTATTCAAAAACTATGTATGTGGGTGTAGCTCAATGGTAGAAGCTTTGACTAGCATGTACAAGATACTGGTTTGTATTGCTAGCATTTCAAAAGAAAATCCCTATGTATTGAACAACTACTTAAAACCTAAAACTTTGGGCATGGACAGGTGGCTTAGTGGACAAGGGCCTTGTTTACAAGGACTAAATGGCCTGGGTTTGATTCCCCAGCACCCATGTAAAGCTAGATGCACAGAGTGGCACATGCCATCTGGAGTTCCTTTGCAGTGGAGGAAGAGCCTGACAAGCCCATTTCTTTCTCTCTCTCTCTCTTTCTCTCTCTCCAAATAAATAAAAACTATTTTCAAAACTCTAAAATCTTAAAGTGAAAAACAGTTTTTAAAGATTACTGGGGCTGGAGAAATGACTTAGTGGTTAAGGTGCTTGCCTATGAAGCCTAAGAACCCATGTTCAACTTCCCAGATCCCATGTGAGCCAGAGGCACAAGGTGATTCATGTACAAGGTCACACATGTGCACAAGGTGGCACACATGTCTGGAGTTCGATTGCAGTGGCTGATGGACCTGGTACACCAATTCTCATTCTCTCTCTCTCTCTCTCTCTCTCTCTTCTCTCTCTCATTAAAAAAACAATTTAGGGCTGGAGAGATGGCTTAACGGTTAAGCACTCGCCTGTGAAGCCTAAGGACCCCTGTTCAAGGCTCAGTTCCCCAGGAACCATGTTAGCCAGATGCACAAGGGGGCGCACGCGTCTGGAGTTCGTTTGCAGTGGCTGGAGACCCTGGCGCGCCCATTCTCTCTGTCTCTCTCTAACTGCATCTTTCTATCTCTGTCACTCTCAAATAAATAAATAAAAATACATGAAATATTTTAAAAATTTTTAAATGATTACTTTCGAGGCTGCCCTGACACTACATAGTGAATTCCAGGTCAGCCTGAGCCAGAGTGAGACCCTCCCTCGAAAAACCAAAAAAAAAAAAAAAAGCCAAAAACAAAACAAAACAAAAATTTAAATGTTTACTGCAAATTATGATGGATAAAAATAGAACAGAACCATAGGACTAAAAAAGGTCATAGGGCTGGGGAGAGGGATCAATGGTAACAATTATTGCTGTATAAGCATGAAGACCTGAGATTGATCCTCTGCATTTACATAAAAAGCCAGATGTGGCTTCATTGGCTAGCCAGTCTAACAAAAAAAAAAAAGAAAACAGTAAGCTCCAGGTTCAGTGAGAGATTCTGTCTAACAGAAAGGAAGTGGAAGAGGGATACAGGAGGACACTCAATGCTTTTCTCTTGCTTCCATACACAGATGTACAAGGCATATACATCTGCACATATATACACCACATGCACACACATACTGACTGGGAAATGCCACACAAATATGAGTACATGAGTTCAGATCCCCAGAACGCCCATAAAATAGGCCATGATAGCATAAACATCTGTCATTCCAGTGTACCCATGGTGAAATGGGAGGTGGAGACTGGAGAATCCCTGACAGCTTGTGGGTTCCAGTACTCACATAAGACAGATGTACAAGGTGGTACATGCGTCTGGAGTTTGTTTGCAGTGGCTACAAGCCCTGACATGCCCATTCTCTCTCCCTCCCTCCCTCTCTCTCTTTCCCTCTCTCAAATAAATAAATAAAATGTTATTTAAAAATTAAAAAGGAAAGAAAGGTACTATAATGTAAAAAAAAAAAAAAAAACTCCCACAGGGAATAAAATCTTAGTGGAGAGCTAAAGGAAATGCTGAATTGACCTCACTAAACATCAGAGAAAATATAGCTCAGGTAAGAGACTCCCTTTGTGTTTACAAAAGCATCAGTTGTTTACGTGACCTGGCTACAGAGCAAATTATAAATAAATAAAAAGAATGCAAAGCCAGGGCTGGAGAGATGGCTTAGCAATTAAGCTCTTGCCTGCGAAGCCTAAGGACTCTGGTTCAAGGCTCGATTCCCCAGGACCCACGTTAGCCAGATACACAAGGGGCGCATGCGCCTGGAGGTCCTTTGCAGTGGCTAGAGGCCCTGGCGCGCCCATTCTCTATCTGTCTATCTGCCTCTTTCTCTCTCTCTCTCTCTCTCTGTCGCTCTCAAATAAATAAATAAAAACCAAAAGTTTTTAAAAAAAGAATTCAAAGCCATAAAGAGACAGAGTAAAATAAGCCCATGGAAAAGGCAGCCAAGTCAACTACGCCAAGAAACATAGACATTACCATGTAGGCCAACAAAAATGTTGTAAATAGTGTTGTGGTCAAAACGAACCTAACATGGCTCAGGAAAATTCGCAGAAGAGGGGGCAGAAAGATTGTCAGAGTCACAAGTTGGGACATTATGCACAGAGACATTACCTGTTCCCCTTAACTGATGGCTACCCCCACAATCCCACAATGCACGACCCACGATTCCCAAAGAGGAGAGTCCCTTCAGAGGGGGGAGGTCAGGAAAGAGGCTAAAGATGGTACCAATAGGGCTGTTTACACACTGATTATCTACATAACTAATAAAGAAAAAATAATAGAGGGCTACAGAGGTGGCTCACCAGCTAAGGCATTGGCATTTGCTGTCCAAGCCTGGTAGCTTGGGTTCAACTCTCCAGTACCCACAATAAATATAAAGCCAGATGCACAAAGATGGCACATACATCTGGAGTTCATTTGCAGCAGCAAGAGGCTCTGGTGTGCCCGTTCTCTCTCTCTCTCTCTCTCTCTCTCTCTCTCTCTCTCTCTCTCTCCTTGAAAATAAATAAAATAGTTTTAAAAATCACAATATAACTTTAGGTGAATCACTTTCATAGTTATACTTTTTAAATTTTTTTATATTTTATTTATTTATTTGAGAGAGAGAAAGAAGCAGAGAGAGAGAGAGAGAGAGAGAGAGAATGGGTGCACCAGGGCCTTCACCCACTGGAAAAGAACTACAGATGCATGTGCCACCTGGTGCATCTGGCTTACATGGGTCCTGGAGAATCAAAACTCGACCCTTTGACTTTGCAGGCAAAACTGCTAAGCTATCTCTCCAGGCCTAGTTTAGATTTTTGTCCATCAAATTTCATTGTAGGAGACAGGTGTGGTGGCACATGCCATTAATCCCAGCACTAGGGAGGCTGAGGTAGGAGGATTGCTGTGAGTTCAAGGCCAGCCTGAGACACAGACACATAGTGAATTCCAGGAAAGGCTGGGTTACAGTGAGATGCTGCCTCAAAAAAACCAAAAAATTAAAAAAGAACACTTTATTTTGACTATGAGATGAGCAACCTTCAGGGACATCCTGATGTCATTTGAGGACGTGATCTTAGAGGGAATAATAGGTGACCAGTGTTGTTTCTCTGTAAAATCTTGTCCTCACATGCATTCACCATAAGGTGCTGCAGCCAAGAGGACCCCAAGCAAAACTGAGAGGATGCTGCCACCATGGTCTTGAATTTCCAAATCTGTTAACTAAATAAAACTCATCTTTATAAAGTTCATTTGCCCAAAGTATTCTTATAATATATTTACAATATTATTATATTATATTATTTATTATTTATGTTTATAATATAATAATGCAACACTGACTAAAGTATTCTCCTTAGTGGCAGTATGGACAAATAGTGGAAGGTCAAGCCTGAGTGCTGTTACCATAATTTGAGTGACAAATAATAGTAAAGTGAGCTAAGGCACTGGTAGAGAGAACAAAGAAGACAAAACCTATGATAGGCAAATGTAAATACAGGTAGTTGCTGGGCCTTGGGGTACAGGCCTATAATCCCAGATACTCAGGAGTTTGAAGCAGAAGTATCACAAGCTCAAGGCCTGCCAGTCCAATCAAGTCCAAGTCCAGCAGGAGCAATTTAGAGATGCCCTTTCTAAAAATTTGAATGTAAAATACAAGTAAGAGGCAGGCTTATTGGTTCATACATGTAATCCCAAAACCTGGTAGAGTCAAAAAGATCAGGAGTTCAAGGCTAGCCTCAGCTTCATAGCAAATTAGAAACCATTCTGGCATACATTAGATCTTGGCTCAAAGACTCAAAAATAATCAGCTCATTGGTAGAGCACTTAAGCAATACATGAAAGGGTCTGTCTAGGTGGTAAACTCCCTGATACCAGAAAAATAAATAAAACTGAATTGCTAGTACATGTAATAAAAGATATGGTACAAAATGGGAAGTCATAATAAGAAGGGCAAAATATGGTCTAGAAGAGATAGCAATTTATTTCTACTATTTATCTATGAAGAAGAGACAACATGAATAAGCGCAATCAAACAAGTAAACAAACACTGTTGTATACTCAGTGAATGGATTGGGTGGGGTATAAGTGTGTGAGTCATATATGTGTGTATATTCAGGGACAGTGCACTTTCTAACAACTAAATCTTTCTCTAAATCTCAATATTTATAATAAACAGAAGGGATAAGGTTTACATATTTAGCAAAATATTTCACTGCCTGCAGATTTCTGGAATAGCCTGCTCTGTGAGTCTCTGTGGAGTCCAACTGCAAATACTGGGTGGGGGAAAAACACCAATTAAATTTCTGAAATCTTCTGCTTTATCAGTCACATAACTATAACTATACGGAAATGAATGTCTTGTTCCAAAAGTGTGTGCAGGCTGAGTTCCAAGTTGAGAATGTTTATTTTGAGGTCCCTTATCACACTGTACCCATCACTATTTTTAAAACATGCCATTGTGTCTTGGTGTACTCAGTAGGGAAATTGCTTTCCTAACTACTCTGTCCTCTGCTTTTCACATTCTTTGGGTCAATGTTCTTCAGACTAGGTATACATGCTCCTAAAGAACATGGAGGTAATGGCAGGGAGCTAAGATTAAAATAAATTCTAGGGCTGGAGAGATGGCTTAGTGGTTAAGGCACTTTAATTTATATTAAGATGCTTTATTCACTGTTGATGGGAATGTAAGCTGGTTCAACCACTATGAAAATCAATATAGAGACTATTGAAAAGGATGAATATAGAGTTACCAACAGACCCAGTTATTCCCTTACTGGGAATTTACCCAAAAAGCTCCACGCTTCAGTACCAGACATATTTGCTCAACCATGTTTATAGCTGCTCAAGTCATAATAGCCAAGAACTGGAATTAACCAGGTGCCCATCATTAGATGAATGGATAACCAAGATGGGTATATCTACATGATGGAATTCTACTCAGCAGTAAGAAAAAGCGACAAAATGAAATTTATAGAAAAATGGTCAAATTTGGAACATAGTATAGTCAGCAAACTCACACAAACACAGAAAGATAATCATCGCATGGTCTCACTCATCTGTGGATCCTAACCTGGAACAGCTTGAGTTGCTGACATACCTGAATAGCATGTCAAGACCTGAACAACAAGGAGGGTAGGACTTGGGGAAGGGGGAGGGCGGGGGACACAAAACTGAACCAAAATTGAACTGGTACCCCAGAAACCTATCCTGGAAGATAGACTAAATGGTTGGACCCTCAACAGGACCTTGGGGGAGGCACCTGAAAAGAAGGGCCCTGGAGAGGGTGAGATGAAGCCTTCTCTTGTTTCTTTTTTTTTTTTTTCCTTTTCTTTTCTCTTGACACTGGTCTGTAACTCCCAGTACCATGATGTGGTTAATACCCACAATGAGCTGTTGATCAGAGAGACATACAAGGTCTCCCAAAACAAATCATACTCCGGTCAGAGCACTTGATTACCCACCAGATATTAATGGTAAGACCCTACTGCTATAGACACCATATGCTGTCAGCACAGACCATGGAGAGACCTAGCTGGAAACCAGAAGAGAGCCAGTCCCCAGACAGTTAGCCTGTCTTGTGCTAGAAGGTGCTACATGAGCTACTGGGGGAAAGTAGCCAACATCTGTCTGAGCAACTTGAGGTCTAAGCTACTCAGAAGCAAACAAACTAACATGATGTGTACATAAGTGCAATAGTGTCACACAGCCATGGCGGGTAACCAACTGCTCTTGGGTTGGCTAACAGATCCGCTCAGTGGAAAAGAACCCATATCTGGAACTGGGAAACAAGTCAGAATAATATCCAGATAATGAGTTTGTTCTCCTATATTAAGTTTCCATAAACATCAGGCTATAAGAAAGACTATACCCATTAAATGCTCTTTAAATTAATAATGCTTATTGCATTTAACTTGTGCTAATTTCACTCTCCATTCTCTTTTTCAGGAAGGAGCGGGATCTGAGGAGATAAACAACCACTCACACTTCAATCCAGGACCAGCAGAAATCACAGAGGAATTGGGGAAATGAGCAAGAGTGCTGCTTTCTTGGTGAACCTGATATCAGCACAAGGGTGAAGGAGATAGACACTGAGGACACTCAACTCCTACCAAACCAGAGATCCAGAGGCTCCGAAGAGCCCATCACTGAAATAAACTTAAAATTCACCCAATTTGGCTCAGGAATTTTTGTGGAAGAGGGGGTAGAAAGATTGTTAGAGCCACAAGTTGGGACATTATACACAGAGGCATTGCCTCTCCCCAATAACTGACTGCTGCCCCACAATGCACTGCCCACAATCCTGACAGGGATGGATGACCTGCATACAAAGGAGGAGGGCCCCTTCGGAAAAGGATCAAGGATGAGAGAAAGGATGGTACCAACATATGTTGTTTACGTACAAAGTATGACCATAACTAATAAAAATAAATTTAATAAATAAATAAATTCTAGGGCTAAAGAGATGGTTTAGTGGTTAAGGAGCTTGTCTTCAAAGGTTTGAATCCCAAAAATCCAGATAAACCAGCTGCACATGGTGGCACATGTGTCTCTGGAGTTTGTTTGCAGGGGCTAAGGCCCTGGTGCACCAATTATCTCTTTCTTTTTCTCTCTCTCTTTCTCCCTTCCTCTCTCTCTCTCTCTCTCTCTCACACACACACACACACACACAAACACACACACACGCACATTAATTTTTTTTTTTTTTGGTTTTTTGAGGTAGGGTCTTACTCTAGCTCAGGCTGACCTGGAATTCGCTATGTAGTCTCAGGGTGGCCTTGAACCCACAGCGATCCTTCTACCTCTGCCTCCCAAGTGCTGGGATTAAAGGCATGCACCACCACGCCCAGCTTAACTTTTTAATTTAAAAATAAATAAATAAATTTTAAACACTGTACAAAACTTCTCAATAAAAAAGTAGAAAGGCCAATAACTTATGTGTGGTTTTAACTAGTGTTCAGATTTTTAAACTTTCTATTTGTGCTCTTTCCTAAAATGATCTACATGACAATAAACCTTATGTATCTACTTATACACCTTCCCTTGTCTCCCCTTTCCAAAGAAAAGAACATCTTAATTCATGTTAAGGCTTACCATAGGAAATACTGGTGCTGATACTAAGGAACTGCATTACTTTGATAATGGGTAGCAAATCCATTGGTTAAGGCAAGTACATTCCAATGGCTTGCTTTCAACAAAATGAGAAGAGGAACCAAGCTGGCATTTAACAGATCAAGACATATAACTTTTATGATATATCATTATGTAATCTTTGGCAAACAATTTGGAAAATGTATGATTGAAGGATATTATTTTAAACATAAACTCCTTACATTCCAATCCACTTACTTATGTGAACAATATTTCCCAACATAAAAGTATAATAAAAATTGGGGATTTGATCTCATTTTAACAATAAGTAACATCCAGAGGCATATTAGCTACTTTTATTTTTAAAAGAAAACATTCCATCACATTAACTATATACCCAGGGATATGCTATTTTATGTTTATTAAGTATAATTTTTATAATATATTTATGTTATTTTAATCAAATATGTGACTATGGTTACAATGAACATGTTCCAAAAAGTCAGAGCATTACAGTTACAGGAAATAAGCACTTTTTAACAATGAGAGTTTATACGTGTTTTTATGGCAAAGATTAGGATGTGATAAACAAAGACTTCCAAAAATAAAAATATATTACATAAAGAAAAAAATTAACTGAATGAGTCAAATGAAAATAGGAGCTCAGGATTGGGATGTGGCTTTGTGGTTGAATGCTTACCTAGCCTACAGAAAGCTCTGTGTTCAATCCACCACACGAAAAAGAAGAAAGAAAGAGACAGGAGGAAGGAGGAAGGAAGAAAGAGGAAAAGAGGGAAATGGGAGGAAAGAGAGAGAAAGAAAAAAGATAGAAAACGTGATATCTAAGGAAAAAGATATAAAACTTCTGGCTATACATAAACAGTTTATGTATCCTTTAAATTGATAGAAGTGGGTATTTCACTAGTAATTGGCCCCCCATAACATATTTCTTTTTGAATATCAACATTTATAGCAGTTACATCATTTACACTATTAAACTTATATAAATCATTCTATTAAAATATGGTTAGAGAGCTGAAGAGGGCTCAGCTGTTAAAGGTGCTTGCTTGCAAAGCCTAACGGTCAGGATTTAATTCCCCAGTACCCACGTAAGCCAGATGAACAAAGTGGCACATGTATCTGGAGATCATTTCCAGTGGCAAGAGGTCCTGGCTCATTCACTATCACCTTGAAAATAAATGAATACAATATTCAATAAATGTTGTGAAATATACAATTTTCCCAAAATTCTTCCACAGGTTTTTTTTTAATTTTTGTTTATTTTTATGTATTTATTTGATAGCAACAGACAGAAAGAGGCAGAGAGAGAGAGAGAGAAAATGGGTGCGCCAGGGCCTCCAGCCACTGCAAACGAACTCCAGACGTGTGCGCCCTATTGTGCATCTGGCTAACATGGGTCCTGGGGAATTGAGCCTCGAACCAGGGTCCTTAGGCTTCACAGGCAAGCACTTAACCTCTAAGCCATCTCTCTAGCCCCTTCCACAGGTTTTAAAAGTAAAATCATTTGATAACCACTGTCTTAGGAGGGGAATTCACTAGGAGCTGTCATAACTTATTATCCATGTGGGGCTTCTTATTCCTAAGAGTTACCATGGGCAAAACCAACTGAAACTATTGTGTCACTAAGTTCTTCCTCTTGCAAGCCAGAAACTGGGAATCTTCCCAGACCAGACACAACATCTTGTTTTCCTCTAACTTTTCCAATGCTCTTAATTTTAACTCCCCTCCCTGAATTCACATTCACTGCCCTTTGGCCCTCTTCTGGATCCCCCTGCCTCCTCTCTCCTCCCTCAAACTTTAACTTTCAACAAGGCTTTTGTCTTAATACAAGCATCTCATGATTAAGGATAGGATAAATTACAAAGAAATATTAATGGGTAATGTACAGAAAGCAAAAAAAGGTTTCAGGCTTAAGGCTTAAGTCCTTACAAATATTTCCAATGAGTTGTTGTGATTATCAGCTGTTCGGACTTGCCCTGGTATGATCAGAATTACCCAACAAGGGGGTTAGACCTCAGTCTTGCAAGCAAACTCTGCTAGAGAACAACTGAGAAGAGCTTCAAAAGGCTAGTCCAACAGTCCTGCTGTGCTACTTATGCACCTACCATTGATTAAGTTGGTATGAGCCTCCTGTCCTTGCCAGCTCAAAAGCCAAGCAGCCCTTTGCCCTCTTTGTGATTAGATGTCTTTCCCCTCACTCAGACCAGATGGGAATATATCAAAATCGTATTGAAGTAGATACCCCTGCCTTATAATCTCTGATAATAGCTGGAATCTCAGAGTACTAGTTGCACTAATAGCTCTTCACCATCAGATATCTCACTTTCATGTGTGGATTTCCATAGCTCTGAATCCAAGGAATGTAGAGCACAGGGCCCAAGCTATTGCTTATCTTGCACTAATTCACCCATATGTGATAGTAAATATTGTCACCTTGATAGGGATCTAAAATTGTTGGTCATGACTGTAGAAGAGCTTCTAAATTAGGCTGACTGAGCAGGGAGCCCACCCTGTGGGTGATACCATTCTATGGGCTGGGATCCCCAAAATGAATCAAAGAAGTATTCACTACTCTGTGACCAACTGCGGACATGCTGGCCCCACCATAAGAATATATCCCCTGTAGCCATGAGCTAAAATAAACCCTTATACCTTGAAGTTGCTTCTTGACAGATATTTTTGTTACAGCAACAAGAAAATGAATAATATAGCATCCATTCATTCTTTTACTCATCAAAAAATATGTACTAAGTATTTAGTATGTCAGAGACTGTCCTAGGCTCTTAGCATATATCAATAAGTGAAAATCCTTGCTCTCATAGAGTTTCTGTTCCATCAGGGAGATGGGGAGATCTGATGGTAGGAGTAGGGGATTGCATGTGAGCATAGGATTGCCAGGTTAAATTCAAACAAAATAAGTTAAAATTCTAAGTTACAGCACTTTCCAATAACTCTTCACTTTTGAAACAGTTTTAAGTTCACAGCATATAGCCCACATGTACAGAATCTCCCCCATTAGCAATATCCCCTATTAGAGAAGAACATTTGGTACAAGTGTTGAACTTACACGTTGTTGTCAAAATAAAAAAAAAAACCTCCATAGTTGAGAACAGGATTATTCTGGCTCAATATTCTATGGCTTTTGATAACTGCATAGTGACTTATATTATAATAGTTAATCATCATTATCAATTTGATATGAATAGGAGTCACCATGGAAACATATTACTCAGCATGTCTGCATGGGTTTCTAGATAAGGGTAATTGAGGTGAGGAGGCCCTCCCTAACTGTGGAAAGCACCATCCCATATTACCTTTTTAAGACAGTGCCTTTATATATACTAAGAACTCATCACACTACCTTAGAGATACTTGCACATCCATGTTTATTGCCACTCTACATACAATAGCTGGGAAATGGAACCAGCCTAGATGCCCCTAAACTGATGAATGGATAACAAAGATGTGGTACATTTATACGATGTAGTTCTATTCAGCAGTAAAGGAAAATGAAATTTGCATGGAAATGGATGGACCTGGAAAGGATTATAGTTAGTGAGGTAACCCAGGTCCAGAAAGCCAAGTGCCACATGTTCTCTGTCATATGTGTAGCCTAGCTACAAATGTTTGGACTTCTATGTGAATAGGAATAAAACTCAGTAGCAGAGGCCAGTAAGCTAAAAAGGGGCTATAAAGGAGGGAGGAGAGCGGAGGACTTAAGGTGATGCTACTGTATATATGTAAGTAGAAGAAAAGATTACTAGGGGTGGAAAGGCCTAAGTGAGGTCAGAAAAAGAGATTGTGTAAAGGAAGTATGGGGAAGGGTTAATCAAAATCTAAGAAGGTATGACTAAGTCATATGGAAACCTACTTTTTTGGACAATGGCACACCCAGAAGCCATAAATTGTTACTAAAATTTTTCAATGTCAAGAATGGGATGCTTTCCAGTGAGTTGTTGGCCAGGAAGATCCCTGATGCCCTCAAAACATTACAGGCCATTGCTGACCCTCTTTGTTTCCCATCAGGAATAGATGATAAGACCCTATTCCTGAAGACTACACATGGTTGAGCTGCAAGGTCACTGAGAAATCTTGCTGGAGCTGAGCTAAGAACCTCCTCCCTGTAGGCCAGATGACAGAAAGCTTCAAAAAGCTATGCTATATGCAGCTACATGGGAAAGAGGGAAGTCATCAGTGGAGATAAACAATAGTGGACACTGCAAGACTTAAGTTGGGCCAGCCAGGGCAAATGAGCCAACAGCAGTCTGATTTACTGTTGAATTCTCTGTAGCATCTGGATATCTGCTTTGATGGATTTTGATTGAACATAGTGTTTGTCACCATCACCTTGGAGTTGATTGTCAGGCTAGCAGTGAGAACAGTACTCATGTTATCACTTCCTCTGCAATTTCTCCTGGCTCCTAGCAAATGTGGTCAAGGTGGCACATCTCTTGGTGGGCAGTCAGCTATCTTTTCTTTTATTGGTGGATCTTCTCCATTTTCTCTGCTATCTGCTATCTGTAAAGTGAACCAACAACAAAAAAAAAATGAGCCAACAGGTACAATAGTGGCATGATTTTATGGGAGAAACCAACTGCTCTCTACTTGAACAGGAGGGAATACATACCTGGTACTGAAAATATAACCAAAAGCCTATGGCAGGGGAGATCACTTCTTCTCAGCACTATGATGCCTTTTGGGTCATCCTATTGGCCATCACCATCTGAAAATAAAAGCTTCTCTAACCAAAAGTGAGAGTAGCATTAATATAGGGGTATGAACATTAAGAAACATGCTTATAGGACAATTTGGTGAGCATAATATATACATTTAGCCAGATAAGAGCAGGAATTACACACTTAGGGCTCATAACCTCCCTTGCTATTGGCTTTTGGTTATGTTTTCAGTACCAGGCATGTATCCCCTCCTGTCCAAGTAGAGAGCAGTTGGTTTCTCCCATAAAAGACATGCCACCATTGTACCTATTGGCTCATTTGGCCTGGCTGGCCCAACTTAGGGCTTGCAGTGTCCACTATTGTTTATCTCCACTGAAGACTTCTCTCTCCCATTGAACTGCATGCAGCATAGATTTTCCCAGCTTTCTGTCACCTGGTCTATAGAGAGGAGGTTTTAAGCTCAGTTCCAGCTTGATTTCTCAGTGACCTTGCAGCCAAAGTATGTGAAGTCGTCAGGAATAAAGTCTTAGCATCTACTTCTGGTGGTAAACCAAGAGGATTCTATATATGTTATAACCACATATACTCTTTTTTCCCCTTGTCCCTGTTCCCATTACCCTGGGGGCCCTCCTCAATGAAGTTATGATATTTACTACAGGGTCATGGAGGACTCAGTCAGCAGGACACACATTGTGTGTGTGTGATGTTTGAGTGGGTGTGTGTGTACATGTGTGTGTTTGAGGATGGAGGCCAGAAGTTGTTTGACATTGAAGGTCTTCCTCAATTACTCTGTACCTTGCTTTTTGATATCTAGTATGTCATTGAATCTAGAGCTCACAGATTCAGGTAGTCAATTCCAAGATATTCACCTAACTCTGTCTCTCAAGCACTGGGATTATAGGCTCATGCCATCACACCCCACATTTTATTCATTGAGCACTGGCTATCTGAATTTAGGGTCTCATACTCACAGTAAAAGCACTTTACTCATTGAAGAATGTACCAATCCCAAGGCAGAAATTTTTAAGAATGCAATGATTTTTCATATTTCATTATTATTTCTTTTGTTCTTCCCCAGCTAGATGGTCAAAAGGATTTTCTCCAGTAGTCACTATCAGAACCAGGTTCAAATCCTACAGGCTAAACATACAGAATGTGCCCACCTGATAACTAGATTCCCTCTAGGAGGTGTTTTTTTTTTTTTATTTAGAGAATACTTTATTAGTTTCTGTAATCAAACCCACGTAGATAAGACCTTATATATTTAATACAGTGCGTTACCCCTGTACAAATGGAAAAAAATTAAGTTTACCATTTCTAGACCAATATGGCTGTTAATTTCTGTACAATGCCAACTCAACATGGTTAGGAGGTGTTTTTTTGAGGAAAGATCCTGCTGTGTTACTCAGCCTAGTCTCCAGCTCCTGAGCTCTGGGGATCCTCCTTTCCCTGCCTTCCAAAGTACTGGACCTATAGGCACGGCACCATGTCCATCTCCCCAACTCCACTCCATTGTAGAGTTTTCAACTCTCAGAATTGGCCGCACTGAGCCTTTCAGTAATTCCAACTTTACAGCTCAGGATGCCTTGCCCAGCACCCTTCCCCACAGAGGCTCCTGGTCATGGGTTTCTATTGTGCTGACTTGTGATTCTCTGACCTGGCATGTTTCTCCATTTTCAAAAATAATAATTTTCCCTGTACTGTCTTCTCTTTTAGATCTAAACATAGTTGTGCATTAACCTACAGCTCCATGAGTTAATGCTATGCTAACAGGCCTATGATACAGTGTAGGATCCTCAGTCCCACATTCACAAGTGTTCCTTCTTTTTTTTTTTTTTGAGGTAGGGTTTTGGGTTTCACTCTAGTCCAGCCTGACCTGGAATTCACTATGTAGTATTTGGGTGCCCTTGAAATCATGCTGATCCTAATACTTCTGCTGACTTAGTGCTGGGATTAAAGGCGTGCACCTCCATGCCCAGCTCAAGTGTTCCATTTCTTAGACTTATCTGAATCTCCTCACTCATATTAAAGACTGGACAAGCACAGAACTTTTGCTGGAGGAGGGGTTCAAAAAGGTTTTTTTCACAAGGTTTTCCCTAAAGAGACCTCAAAATTCCACACAATATATGATTATAAAATGTGTATACACATTGCCAAGCTATAAGATGAGGTTAATTCTAGCAGAGGTTACATATATTAACAAGTATTTCACGTCATAAAATTAATATCTGGGGACAAAAAAGAACCATTTACTAAGATCTTTCACCTCATTGAAAAAGGATATACTAGCACCTGTATGTCAGGATTTGAGTGTGAAATACTTGTTCAATTACAGTGACTGTTACATCTGAACATAAAAGTTGGGACTTCCAGAAATCAACTGTTATTGAAATCCTTACTTAGCAGATTCCTAGAGAAGCCATGAAGGAAAGCTACGTTAATCTGCAAAAAAAAAAAAAAAAAAAAAAAAAAGCTTAAAGACTGTGAAGAAACTCTGGAAAGAGATTGGTAGCAATGAGGTGTGGGAGAAAAATGGCAGTTGGTGCAAACACAAATCTTTGTCATCTGCTATCATTTGCTGTTTATTGTGTGGTATTATTTTTATCATGGAAAGAGTCACCCCTCCTAATACTGGTCATTTCTCGCTAACTTTAATTTTTTCGAGTTTCTTTCTCTCTTGTGGTACTTGTAACACTTTCGCTATATTCACTTTGACCGTGCAAAAGAATTAGAGCAGTAAGATTCAGCAAATACATTTAGATTTCAATGGAGATTTCAGAAAACGTTTTTTTTTTAACTCATGCAACATTTAGGACTTATTTATACAAAAATATTTGTTTGCTCAATTTTAACTGGAAAACTTGAGTTTTATCTGACAACCTTATGTGAATTCCAGCTAAATTTCTCAGGATTTCTTGGATGCCTACTATAGAGACTCATTCCATGGAGAGCATTAATTATTTTTTTTCTTTTTTAATTATGTGTATTTGAGTATATATGCATATATTTCATGTACAGGGGTGACACACTCATGCCACAGTGCACATGTGGAGGCCAGAGGACAACTTTGGCAGCCTGGACCCTCCTCCCGCCTTGGCTGAGAGTCTCCTTTGTTGCTGTTTGCTTCTATGAATGCCTGTGAGCTTCGACATGCTCCTTACTCTGACTCCTATTGCTGTAGGCTCATGTGCCCTGGAGATTCTTGTTTTACATGAGTGCTGGGGATCTGAAATCTCCTTGTAAGGCTTGTAGAGCAAGTGCCTTTAATCAGTGAGCCATCTTCCCAACCCGAGAGCAATGGTTCTAAAAAGCAGGATACTGTAGCTAGCAGCAACATCAGTACCTGGAAACATGGCAGTGTAGTTTATCTGGCTTCATCACAGACAAACCAAATGAATCAGAAACTCTTAGGTTTCCACTCAACAAACTCTATTTCTAATAAAATCTGAAAAGGACTCATAGAGACAACTCTGAGAGTGTCTTACCCATTTCTTAACAGTGTGTCCAATCTACAGCTGCAAAGCAGTTGGTTGCTCAAGTTTCCCAGCTGTTCCCTTTCCCTGGAGAATTGCCTCAGCTGTTAGAACTACCTCACTCAGGAAGTTATTTTCTAGTAAGTGCTGGTGTGTAACTCACAAACAACTTATGGAAGTTTAATAGCTGACTTCACTCTTTCTAGTTTGTGTTGTTCTTTGTTTGTTGACAGGTTTTCATGTAGTGCATGCTGGCTTCATACTCACTACATAGTCAAGGATAAATTGAACTCATCATACACTTGCAGCAGACAATGAAGTGCTAGGATTGCAGGAAGATGAATATGCCTGCCTAAAAGGCTGCTATACGTGTGTGTGTGTGTGTGTGTGTGTGTGTGTGTGTGTGTGTGTGTGTTAGAGAGAAGGTCTCCTGTATCCCTGGCTGGTAACTCATTATGCAACTAAGGATGACCATACTAGGCAAGCACTCTACAAACTGAACTATATCCCTGGCCCAAAGGGCTAACCTCTTATCCAACATGGTGACACATGTCTGTAATCACAGCATTAGGTAGGCTGAAACAGATTGAAAAGTTCCAGGCCAGCCTGAGATATATAGTGAGGCTCCATCCCCTCAAAGAAGAAGAGGAAGAGGAGGGAAAAGAGCACAACTTAACAAAATGAGGACATTACCACAGTGTACTTGACTCTCTGGTGCTGTAACTCCACAGCTGAAACCAAGGGTAGTCTTTTTCTGAGATCACATTTTTTTCATTCTTTTCTTTTCCATTTCCTACATCTCACATTTGTTACTCCTAAGCAGCATTTATTCAACACATCATTTGTAATCAAATCCCTATCTCAGGTTCTGTTTCTATAGAATGTAACACAAGATAAATGGGGTTCATAATGCTCATGAACAATTGTAAGATGAAGGTCCAAAACAGCAAAGTTAGGAAGCACACTAAAGAACAGAATAAAATGGTCACATATACCCACTGCTACTCTTTAAGAAGGAAAAGTTATTAATGCAATTTCAGCATCAAGTTTCAAGAGCTACAATTCACATAGTGAAAAGGAAAGGACTGGATGAATACAACACAGTTTTGAAATGACAGTTTTAAAAATCATACTGCGTGAGTTAGAGTCCATTAAGGGCTAACCCATGTCAAGCACTTTTCATGGAACCTTGCTCAAAAAAATGTTATAAAAAAAAAAAGGGAGGCGGTAGGTCAAGGATGAGCCTAATAAGGGTACCAAACTGATGGTATTCACTGAGTACGAAACTAATTAATAAAAAAAAATTGGGGGTTATATCAAATACTAGAGAGACCCAAGATCCATCAGTAAAAAAAGCTGACTGACTAGCAGAAGACAAGACATCTATATCACACCTGGCAGGGCCCAAGAAACATTACAGAGGAAGTGGTTATGTTGGGGTTAATTTGGCATTGCTGCAAAAAGACATAACCAAAAGCAGCTTGTGGGAGGAAAGGGAACACTGTGACTTACATACTCAAGAGGAAGCTCCATGATGGCAAGGGAAAATGTGGCATGAGCAGGGCCTGAATATTATCTTCTGGCCAACATCAGGTGGAAAATACCAGCGGGAGAGTGTACCAAACACTAACAAAGGGAAGCTGGCTATAAGACCCATAAACCTGCCCCAAAAGCATTCCTCCAACAAGCTTCCAATTCACAAATTGCCATCATCTGGGGATCAAGAATTTGGAACACATAAGTTTATGGAGCATACCTGAATTAGACTATCACAGATGGATTAAATACATGTGCTGATCTAACAGCCTGAGAACCTCCTCCAGGGAGATGATATAGACACTGAAGAGACTCAAAACTCATAAAAGCTCAAAATCAGAGGCTGCTGAGAGCTCAACTAAAGGGGCTTATAACGTGCTCTCCAGAGCTCAGTGAATATTGTAGAAGAGGGGGAAGAAAGAATTTTAAATCCACAAGGTGGGAAGGAGTATTCTGAGGCATTATCCCCATTCTCACATTCCCCCAAACATACACATAGACTGACTGGTGCATTCAAGGCCCCAAAGTGAATACCAAGAGTCCTATTGAGGTGGACCTTCAGTGGAATGGGGCCAGGGGAGTATGACCACTAGGCAATATGTTCACACACTAAAGTTCTCAATTTAAAAAAAAATATTTGGGGGCTGGAGAGAAGGCTTAGTGGTTGAGGTGTTTACCTGCAAAGCCAAAAGACCCATGTTCAATTCCCCAGGACCCACATAAGCCAGATGCAGAAGGTAGTACATGAGTCTGGAATTCATTTGCAGCAACTGAAGACCCTAGTATGTCCATTCTCTCTCTCTCTCTCTCTAATAAAATAAATATACAATTTTTAAAGTTAATGTTAAAAACTTGTGAACTAAAGAGAGGTGTGTACACAGGGAAACAGCAAGACTTCAAGGTGGCAAACATAGATTAATACTATCAAGAGAATTAGAAAGCTGAAAATGAATTTATTTAAACCAAAATATTGAGGTAATCTGAACTTGAGAAGAATGTTCACAGACAGCTAGGAACACAGGCATGACAAAAATGAAAGGTGAAAGGTCAGAGACAAACAAGTATACTAGAGAAAAGTTTCCTCTTATTACAAAGCCATTCATATAAGCTCAGTCTTCATACTTTGGAATTAGTCCTAGGCATCAGATCACAGTTTTTAAAAGTCAAAAAACAGGAAAATTACTAAGCACAAATGTCTGGCTACTCTTCCTTCTGAATGAACTTTTAGAAATTTAATTTAAAGGAAACTTTCTTGAAAAGAACTTTTCCTTTAACAAAGATGCTTCTGTACAGCAAGCAATTACAAAAGAATGTATGGTCGCCACACAACATCTTGGAGAATATCAGACCTATCAAGATAAGATACCATTTGTTTTAACTTCTGCCTTGGGAGAATTTTGGGCTTTGATGGCTCTGTGGTTTTCATACTTTTTGACAACTTAAGCCCCTCCCCGCAAAGAAAGTCAGATTGTTGCTTTACAAATCAGCCAAATCAGAATCTGCACTGAAGAATGAAGTTTTGAACATGGTGTGGTGTTTCATGCAGGAAGGTGAGGCAGGAAGCTCACTGTGAGGTTTAGGCCTGCTTGAAATTTCTAATGTTGTTTTGAAAGCTAAGTTACAACATGAACATTTACTCCAACAGCTTACTCTCTTTTCAGGATTTTGGAACATACATAATGAACTGAGACCTTGGGAGTTGGTTTCTTTCATACTATGCACCAATTTTATCATTCACTGAGGATCACTCATGCACATCCAAAACCATCTTCAATGTCTGTGTAGTTCCATTTTATTCTAAGAAGTGAAATTTAACATATGTTGAAATTGCAAGTGGTAATGATGGTGGCTCATGGAAGATAGAATAACATGGTTCTGAGTCGAGGGCAAGCCACAAAAATAATTAAGAGAAATGACTAAAATGGCAAGAAGACCAGAAAAGGTAGGAAGAAAAAGCTGTACTTTAAATTCAAGAGCAGCTCATGGAACCTCAACCTAAGTTATGTGGGCATCAATACTTTTATTCGGAAAACTGGGGGATAGCAATTGAATTGGGATGGCAGGGCAATTTCCCCATGACAACTGTGCTAAAATTCAAGGTTAATGCATGGAGCTGTCACAGAAAAAACAACAACTATTTTTTCTGTAGAATCCAAGTTTGTAACTGTTGTTCTGTCTGGCTGGCTTCTTGGTATAGGATATTGAAGTACAAAGACAGGGCTATAGGTGAAGCTAAGTGACAGCATATTTACATGGCATATGAAAATCAGCCATAAAAGACAAAAAAATACATAACAATGAAACCTGAACAATTTGTCCTCTTGCCCATCTGGGCTCCATCCCTACTATTGAAAGGGACAGGAAACAAATTTGGGGGTGGGCATGTAAGGCTTGGGTCTCCACTAACCTGAGCAGTTATCATTTGTTTCTTTATGTATGGCTTGGAACTCAGATTTTTCGTTATAGAAAAGGAAAGTGAATTCTGAGGAGAAAATCTCCAACCTATGAAGAGTGGTGATAAGAAAATAACAAAAGCTGGAGAGTATTCTATTCCATGAATAGTCCTGACATTTTTGACCAAGAAAGTATGTTAAAAGAAATACATCTTAGACACCTTCCTAGTTAACATCTCCAACATCGTGCTCTTTAAAACCGTGAAGATCTCAAGTTTTGTGAAGGGAATAGAAAAAGAAAGATTAAAATAAATTTCACCATCTAAGAACAAATTGTTTCCTGAAGAACAGGTTTCACTTTCTTCCCTTGCGTTAACTGTGAATAGCAAACAATATGCTGTTTGTTATCAACTGATTTAAAAAAATATTATTTATTTATATGACAGAGACACACAGACAGCGAGACAGAGAGAATGGGTGCCCCAGGACCTCTAGCCTCTGCAAATGAACTCCAGACACATGCACCACGTGGTGCATCTGGCTTACATGGGTCCTAGGGAATCAAATCTGGGTCCTTTGTCTTTGCAGGCAAGGGCCTTAACTGCTAAGCCATCTCTCCAGCTCTCAACCAATGTTTGTGATAAAGATTAAGAGGAAGGTAGTCTTCTTTTACAGGTAGTTAGTTAGGGACACAGACATAATAGAACATGGGTGGCAGCCTGCCCTGCCAAGACTAGAAAGGGGAACTCTAGTCTGGCTCAACATGGTGATCAAGAACTGTTTCCTGATTCTTCTGCCTAGGAGGTTTTCTTGGAATTTTTGAGCCTATGTTGTCCTACCTGACCAACCAACCAAACAAGGTCATCCATATTCCTCTGCACTTGGCAATGAGGCTCATCCCCACTGGTGCCTAATTTACATCTCAGAGTTTATAAAGAAAACCAGATTCAAGTCTTCCATACAGTGACCTGCTTATGACCTCTCCCAAGTTTCCCATCTTGGGAGCTTTTCTGCTTTACTTTTACTCTCTCTTAAAATAAATCTTTCAGGGGCTGGGGAGATAGCTCAGCAGTTAAGGCACTTGCTTGCAAAGCCTGAAAGCCTGGGTTGAATTACTCAGTACCTATATGAAGCCAGATGCACAGTGGCATATGTGTCTGGAATTCATTTGCAGGAAGCCCTGGCATGCCTATTCTCTTTCTCTCTCAAATAAAGAAATATTTTTTTTAATTTTATAACCTACCTTTTTGTGTCAGTTCTTCACCAGTCATATGACGAAACAATTACAAGCCACTGGTTTGGTAATTCTAAGACAATCCAAATCCCAGAAATGTCTCACTGCTCTCAACTCCTATAATGCTTTCCCGTGAGCCTCACAAAAAGAAGGAAGTAACATTAATTACTGTAAACAATCTGGGAAGGGTACTTATCCTGTGTTCCTATAACGTACAAAGAAAGGTTTATGGATAACATAGACAAATATACTCATCTGGATGTGCTCCAATTCATATTCTAAATATTTCATTTATACTACTAACTTATAATATTGTCATGTTTCAATAATCAAGATTATTCCTAACAGGAGGCATATTTGACGTTAAGATGGTGAGCCTTGGGGCTAGGGAGATAGATCAGTTGGTAAAGTGCTTGTATGGGAAAAAAATGAGGATCTGAGTTCAATCTTTAGCATTCATGTAAATGTCAGGCATGGTGACACCCACCTGCAATTCACTGTTGAGGAAGAAGAGATAGGTGAATCCCTGGAGATTGCTGGGCAGCCAATCTAGCCTAATCAGTGAGCTTCCAGCAATAGTGAAATCCTTATATAATCTTTGACAAGTGAGCTAAACATATTCAGGGGAAAATAACTTTATTCAACAAACGGTGCTGGCAAAATTGGATATCCACCTGTGGAATAGTGAAATTAGATCCATACCTCTCTCCCTGTACAAATATCAAGTCTAAATGGATCAAAAGTCTCAATCTAAAACCAGAAACATAGCAAGTACAAGAAGAAAATTAGGGAATATGCTCCAGTATGTAAGCATAGACAAGAATTTTCTGAACAGGACTCCAACGGCACAGGAGTTAGCTCCAAGAGTCAACAAATGGGACTGCATGGAACTCAAAAGTTTCTATACAGCAAAAGAAACCACCATCAAAGCGAACAGATAGCATTCAGAATGGGAGAAAAATTTTACAAACAAAATTTCAGACATGGGGTTAAAAACTAGAGTTTACAAAGAACTACAAAAGCTAAATACTGAAAAATTAAATTTCCAGTTACCAAATGGGTTAATTAACTGAACACACAGTATGCAAAAAAGAAATAAAAATAGCCAAATAGGCTGGAGAGATGGCTTAGTGGTTAAGGTGCCTGCCTGGAAAGCCAAAGGATCCAGGTTCGATTCCTGAGCACCCACATAAAGCCAAATGCACAAGGTGGAACATGTGTCTGGAGTTTGTTTGCCATAATTAGAGGACCTGGCACACCCATTCTCTTTTCTTGTCGGCCACTCTATCTCTCTTTCTCTCTAATAAATAAAGAAAATATATATTATTAAAATTTTATTTAAAATGGACCAAAAGTACTTAAGAAAATGTACCTCCCCAGCTATCAAGGAAATGCAAGTCAAAACAACCTTGAGATACAATCTTATCCCAGTCAGAGTGGCTAACTAGCAATAATAAAATAGACAATGGCTTCTGGTGAGGTAAGGGTAGAGAAAAGAACTCTCATCCACTGTTGGTGGGAGTGCAAATTAGTACAGCCATTATGGAAATCAGTTTGGATATTTCTCAGAAAGAAATAGACCTCCCTTACAACCCAGTCATACCACGCCTGGGTATATGCCCCAAGAACTCCACACTCTACTATAGAGCTGATTGCACATACATGCTTATTGCAGTTCTGTTTACAATAGCTAAGAACTGGAACTGTTCTAGATGTTTGGTGACAGATAAGTGAGTAATTAAAATGGGGTACATTTACACAATTGAATTCTATTCAGCAGTACCAAAAAGTGAAATTATAAAATTTGCAGAAAAAGCGATAGAGCTGGAAAAAATCATATTAAGTGAAGGGACTCAAACTCAGAAAGGCCAAAACCACATGTTCTCTCTCACACACAACCATAGCTTATAATATCTATAGGTATGTAAATATATGGGGAAGGTAAATGTGGATAAAACCTATAAACAGGGCTGGAGAGATGGCTTATCAGATAAGGTGCTTGCCTGCAAAGCCAAAGGACCTCAGTTCGATTCCCCAGTACCCACATAAAGCCAGATGCACAAGGTGGCACATACATTTGGAGTTCATTTGCAGTGGCTAGAGGCACTGGCATGCCCATTCTGAAACTATCTGCCTCTCTGTCTCTCTCTTCTGCTTCCCTGTCTCTCTCTCTCTCTCTCTCTCTCTCTCTCTCTCTCTCTCTCTCTCTCTCTCTCTGTCTAATACATAAATAAATAAAATGATTTTTATAAACGTATAAGCATAGATCTATAACCAAAAGTAAATATAAAGAAATGAGCTGGAACACGGGAGGTAAGGGCAAAAGAATACTCTGACAGCTAGGTGTGGTGGCACACACCTTTTATCCCAGCACTCAAGAGGCAAAGGTAGGAGGATGGCCGCGCATTTGAGGCCAGCCTCTGACTACATAGTCAATTCCAAGTCAGCCTGGGCTAGAGTGAAATCCTACCTCAAAAAAAAAAAATACTTGTGACATGTAAACAGAAGGAAACATAATTTAGGGGGAAGGCGATGAAGGGAAAGAAAGGGAGAAAGATAGGAGGAAGGAAACCAACAAGAACAAATTGTATATGAAAATACCATGAATTTTAAAAAGTGTGGACTGGAGAGATGGCTTAGCAGTTAAGCGCTTGCCTGTGAAGCCTAAGGACCCCGGTTCGAGGCTCGGTTCCCCAGGTCCCACATTAGCCAGATGCACAAGGGGGCGCATGCAGCTGGAGTTCGTTTGCAGAGGCTGGAAGCCCTGGCGCACCCATTCTCTCTCTCTCCCTCTATCTGTCTTTCTCTCTCTGTCTGTCGCTCTCAAATAAATAAATAAAAAATGAACAAAAATATTGTTTTTTAAAGTGTTAGGGCTGGAGAGATGGGTTAGTGGTTAAGGCACTTGCCTGTGAAGCCTAAGGACCCAGGTTCCATTCTCCATGTAAGCCACATACACAAGGTGGTACATGCATCTGGAGTTCATTTACAGTGGCTAAAGGCCCTGGCGAGCCCATTCTCCCCATCAACTCTGTCTCTAACAATAAATAAATAAAAATAAAAAATAAATAACTGTTTTAAAAGTAAGCTTTTAGAGTATTACATATTCTTTTAAGAATGAAATTATCCCCCTCCTCACAAAATTTCAACAATCATGTTTAGATTAAAAATTGCAAAGATTGCTTAGTGGTTAAGCCCTTGCCTGTGAACCTTAAGGACCCCTGTTCAAGGCTCAATTCCCCAGGTTCCACGTTAGCCAGATGCACAAGGGGGCACACACATCTGGAGTTCATTTGCAGTGGCTGGAGACCCTGGTGAGCCCATTCTCTCTCTCTCTATCTGCCTCTTTCTTTCTCTGTCTGTCACTCTAAAATAAATAAATAAACAAAACAAACAAAAATATGAATTAAAACATTAAAAAATTAAAAGCAAAAGTACTCTCAAAGAGACGTAGCTCATTCTGAAGAATAACAGCAAAAGGCAAAAGTTCTTAACTTCATATGACTGTGCATTGACATAATTTTACTTTGCCAGGGAAAAAAGCCATAGCTATTTTTAGTGTAATAAACCAAAAATAATTAGGAATCACTGGTGTAATTAATGTTAGACCAAGATTTATGTCCCATATCAAGCAGCCAGTGGTTATGTGATTTGGGCCAGTTAAACTCTTGAAGTTTCTCATTTGTAACTGGTGCATATGGACCATTTGCTAAAATCAGGTCATCCCCTGATTGTGTGGACCTACTTGTCATTTGAGTTCTCTGACCTGTTTTCTCTTGCTTCTGTTCTATCTCTGTTTCCTTAAGCAAAATGTGACCAGTATTTATACTCTCAGATTGTAGTTGTGCCTGGACCCTCTCCAGTCAGCAGATAGATGGTCAAGCAAAATGTTATTAAACATATATATGATGGGGACTTAATTTCATGACTCTGAAGCACAATTCAGAAAGGGCGCTTTAATCACTTCCTGATACAGTCATAAAAGAAGCCACACTGGAGCTGGGGAGATGGTTCAGAGGATGAAGCACTTACTGTGAAAACATGAGGACCTAAATTCAGACCCCAGCACCCACATAAACTGTTGGGTATTTTGGCCCACTCCCATAATTCCAGCTTTGGGAAAGTAGAGATAGGGCATCCGTGGGCCTGGTTAGATAGCGAATATGGTGAAACCAGTGAGTTTCAGGTAAACTGAGAAACCCTGTCTCAAAATATAAGGTGGAAGGCCCAGTGTGGTGGCGCACGCCTTTAATCCCAGCACTCAGGAGGCAGAGGTAGGAGGAGCGCTGTGAGTTCGAGGCCACCCTGAGACTACAGAGTGAATTCCAGGTCAGCCTGAGCTAGAGTGAGACCCTACCTCAAAAAACCAAAAAAAAAAAAAAAAATGAGGTGGAGAGCAAATGAGGAAGACACTCAACATTGTCCTCTGGTATCCACATGCATGCACAGAAATGTGCAAGCACACCCCCACACACAATCAAGCACCCACACTTACGCATACTCATGCACACTACACACACATACAGAAGGAGGGGGGAAGAAATTGTTCTGCCTAAACAACATGATACAAAAAATCCTGTCTAGGGCTGGAGAAATGGTTTAGTGGTTAAGTGCTTGCCTGTGAAGCCTAAAGACCCCGGTTCGAGGCTCGGTTCCCCAGGTCCCACGTTAGCCAGATGCACAAGGGGGCGCACGTGTCTGGAGTTCGTTTGCAGTGGCTAAAAGCCCTGGTGCGCCCATTCTCTCTCTATCTGCCTCTTTCTCTCTCTATCTGTCGCTCTCAAATAAATAAATAAAAATAAAAATAAAGGAATCCTGTCTAAAAAATAAATCATACTGTTTCTGTGCTCTTCCTAGAAGAAAGAATTGCCCTTTTAAGTCAGATAGTAGTGGGACATGCTTGAATGCCCAACAATCAAGAAGCTGGGGCAGGAGAATTTCCACACATTCAAGATCACACTGGAATACACAATAAAGTCCAGGCCAACCTGGGATTCCAAGCTATCCAATCTCAAAAATAAATAAATAAACAAAACCTCAAACAAAAACAGAGCGACTCTTGAAAAAGCCATTTAGGGACTGGAAAATTTCCAGTGGCTAACACTCATAGTAAGAGACAAAGTAAGAGTGAACGGCAACATTCGTATATTAGCTTATCAGTCTCCGCAGGGAGAAAATGCAGCTCACACTCAATTCCCTCCTTGTCCTCTCTACCTGCTCCTCACCCTCCTGTCCACTGAACTTACAGGCACTGATTTTGTTGCCTTTCCTTTACAAAACTTTTGCACAAATATTTCTCTTTCATTATAACTCTCTCACTCTTGCTAGTTCTCTCTCTCTCTCACACACACACATCCTCAGTATCATTTGATATTTTGAGACAGGGTCTCAGTATGTAGGCCAGGCTGGCTCCAATTGCAAGGAATACAGGTGTGAGCCATCATGTCTGGCTCCATGGTTTGTTCTCTTTGCTAGAATTCTTTTACACCAGATAGAATCATGGCTTTGTTCTTTGTCAAAGTTAAGAACTCTGCACAGACTTTCTCACTGTGCTGTTATCATTCATTTTTAAAATGTGTTTGTTTATTCCTTATTTCAGAGAGTGAGAGAGAGAGAGAGGCGGGGGGGGGGGTGCTCACAAGGTCCTCCAGCCACTGGAAATAAAATCCAGATGCATGTGCCACCCTGTGCATCTGGCTTATGTGAGTTATGGGGAATTGCACCTGTGTCCTTAGGCTTAACAGTCAAGTGCTTTATCCACTAAGCCATCTCTCCAGCCCTTTGTCCATTTGTGAAACAAGTACTCTTATAAACTAGGCTAGTCTCAAGTTCATGATCCTCCTGCCTCTGCCTCTCAAATGCTGGGATTACAGTCATACATGATTATTCTTGGTTTTTCTCTTCTTATATTCAGGGGTCAAATGAAATCAGCCATGGTGGCTCACACCTATATTCTTGAGAGGCTTATGTAGGAAGATCATTGTGAGTTCAAGGAAAGCCTGGGCTATAGAATGAGTTTCAGGTCAGTACAGGCTACAGTGAAACCCTGCCTCAAAGATGATAGATAGATAGATAGATAGATAGATAGATAGATAGATAGATAGATAGATGATAGAATGACAGAAAGGAAATAATCAGGTAGTGACAAATGCCTACAATTCCAGCATAATAGGAGATGGAAGCAAAAGGATTAGGAGTTCAAGGCCTGGGCTACATGAGACCTTGTCTAAAAAGAAGGCACTAAGATACTATTACTTTCCTTAAACAAAGAAAACATTTTTATAACTGAGTCCTCATGAAAATATTCCAGTGCCCTGGGGCTGGAGATATGGCTTAGCAGTCAAGGAGTTTATCTACAAAGCCAAAGGACCCAGGTTCAATTCCCCATTACCCATATAAGCTAGATGCAGAAGGTGGCATGTGCATCTGGAGTTCATTTGCACACACACAAAATAAATAAATAAAATAAAATTTAAAAGTATATTCCAGTTCAGCTGGATGCTTTGTTAAAGACCGAAAGAAAAAAGACTTGCATTACATGAATATTTGCAAACTACGTATAGAGATGTTAACCAGTTTCTCTCTAAACATTTACCTCATTGTCCAAATATTTAGTTATCTTTATGACTAATCTAGTGCTGCACTCACATTTAGACACAGAATGTTCTTTTGAAGATGGCCATGGCAGCTAGGAGAATCAAAATTTATCAAAATGGGGCTAGAGACATGGTGCAACAGTTAAAGGCGCTTGCTTACAAAGCCTGGCAGCTTAGGTTTGATTCCCAGCAACTGTATAAAGCCACAAAGTGGTACATGTGTCTGGAGTTCATTTGCAGTGGGACTACAGCCTGATGTGCCCAGTCTCTCTCTCTCTCTCTCTCTCTCTCTCTCTCTCTCTCTCTCTCTCTCTCTCTCTCTCTCCAAATAAATAAGTAAAACTATTAAATTTTTTAAAAAGCAAAACACTTATAAAAGTACAGAGAGTAAGTGACTGTTGAGAGCTCAGTGCTAAATAAAACATATCGTCCATGCCTCCAAGGCTCAGGACACATTGTAGAAGAAATTTAAGAACCAAATGATGAAGAGGACTGCCTGGGGACACTCTCTTCTAAGCATGAAGTGGCTGTTACTTCATGACATCATCACTGTCACTATCGTCACAAGATAGGCAGAATATTGTGTCCACCAACATTGCATCATGGACGGTAGAGAAGAGCAAAAAAAGGAGCTATCAAAGTAGAAAAAGGAACTAGGTGGAAATAATGTGCCCTCTGGAATGGGGAGGAATACAAGAGAAAGTCACAAGACAGGATTATGATCAATATACATTATCTGAAATTGTTAATGAAAAGTTTTAAAAAGAATATTTGCAAGCTAGTGTTTTCTTTTCTTTTCTTTCTTTCAGTTGTTTAAGACAGCTTCTCATATAGCCGAGGCTGGCCTTGAACTCCTGTTCCCCAGGCTCTGCTTCTCAAGTGCCGGGATTATATGTGTGTGTCATCACGACCAGAGAAGCTAGTGTTTTAGAAGCATAAAAAACAACTTGTCTAGACTTATGTTTATGTCAGCTTCTGTCCACAGCAGGCCTTCTACTTTTCAGGCCAAGCTGAAAGCCTCTATATAGTACTTACATAGTCCATTCCTGTCCTCCTTAGTGTCATTCACCCAACTCATGCAAGATGGTACAGTCTTCAGTGTGTTTTATCCCCCAAACCTGAAACAGCATCTGAATCCTTAGCACTGTGTTTCTTCCATAGGCATTATGAATTTGGTAGTGTTCCCAGCTGGATACAAATGAAGCCTGTCTAGTATCACCAGTTTTGCTGCTGCCATGTCACCCACTGCACAAGTACACCTGCATGAGAGAATGAGATGGGGACCGATCACTACCCCAAGATCCGTTCTTCATAATCAGGTACTGCATTGCAAGATCATCTATTTCTTCATCATGCAGGGGAACTATAATGAATGAGCCACAGCTCTGTCTGTTGTAAGGGAATAAGCAGAGAGTGATTTGGGACCATTGGTGAAAGTAATGAAGAACTTTTTTTTGTTTGTTTGTTTGGTTTTTTTTTTTTTTTGTTTTTTTGAGGTAGGCTCTCACTCTAGCTCAGGCTGACCTGGAATTCACTATGTAGTCTCAGGGTGGCCTCGAACTCATGGTGATCTTCCTACCTCTGCCTCCCGAGTGCTGGGATTAAAGGCCACCACGCGTGGCTGAAGAGAATTTTTTACACATTTAGATGAAAGAGATAAGAGAAACTTGAAGCAGTCGCCCTTGAGGAGTAGCTAAGATTTTACTCTCCCTTATTTTAAATCAGCAACAATGTACATGATGACAAGTTTGGTGTGAAAATTATCTAGCCAAGCTACATGTTTCAGCTAAGGGCAATGGTTTGTAATGAGTGAGAGTGAGTGTTGTCAAATAGAGTTTCTTACTGTATCAGCTCTGTTTTTGTTGCTGGGATCAAATATCTGATTATCAGCACCATAAGGAAGTCAAAGGTTTATTTTCAGCTTACAGTTTCAAGGGAAAGTCTATCATAGAGGAGAAAGTATGGCAGGAGCAGGAAGGCAGAGTCACATCATGACATTGGCAGAGAGAGAATGGAGAGACAGAGAGAGAGAAAGATGAGAGAGATACAGTAAGCAAGACTAGGACGTAACATTTCAAGGCCTATCATGCAGCAAGGCTCCAACCTCCTAATGGTTCTAACACATAGCAGCACCAGCTAAAGACTAAGTAGAGGAGCCTATGGGGGCCATTTTAGATTCAAGCTGCCACACTTACTGAAGTGGTCACTTGCAGGTGCCTTTTGGTGACAAACGCCAACATGGGAATCCAAATTTCTGTGACAGAAAGGCATATGCTCAATCTCAGATGCCTTTCTGTTACAGAAATTTACAAACAAGCTCCTTCAACCACTAAGCAATCTCACCAGCCCTGTGTCACAAAAATTTAAATGTAACATCAAACCAAAAACACTTCGCTACTTGCTAATGTATTTTCATTGTTTATTTAGTTATTGTGGTGGACCCCCATAAATTTACGTGTTCTGAGTGCTAGGTTCCCAGCTGATGGTGATTTGGGAACTGAGGCTTCCTGGAGACAGTGTAATGTTGGGGGCGACCTTATGGGTGTTATAGCCAGCTTCCCCTTGCATATACTGCTGTTGCTATTGTCCACCTGCTGTTGGCCAGGAGGTGATATACACCCTCTGCTCATGCCATAGTTTTCTCCTGCCATCATGGAGCTTCCCCCTCGAGCCTGTAAGCCAAAATAAATACTTTCCTCCCACAAGCTGCTCTGACTTCTGGGTTTTTTGCCAGCAATGCAAAGAAGCTAACTGCAACAGTTGTTTGATACTAAAGAGACATACATGTGACATTCTACTTTTAAAGAATAACGCCAGAGTTCCTCAGGCAATTCTGATGTATATAATTTGATTGAGATCCATGGAGATCAAAGAATATGTAAATTGGCCTGGAGAGACAATGGCTTAGCAGTTAAGTGCTTGCCTGTGAAACCTAAGGCTCTTGGTTTGAAGCTCGATTCTCCAGGACCCAAGTAAGCCAGGTGCACAAGGTGGCACATGCGTCTGGAGTTCATTTGCAGTGGCTGGAGGCCCTGATCTCTCTCTCTCTCTTTCTCCCTCTCTCCCTCTCCCTCTTTCCCTCTGTCACTCTCAAATAAATAAATTAAGTTAAATAAATTTAAAGAATATGTAAATTGGCTTAGACAGGGAATCAAACTGCATCCACTAGGAATCATCTTTCAGGCTCACTAAATGAGACTGCTCACCTTCCCCTTCCCCTTTAAATAAGAATATCCTAGATGTCAGGATTATAGCTTGGTAGAAAAAAAGTATTTGCCTAGCGTGGATAAGGACTTAGGCTGGATCCCCAGCACAACAGGAGAAAAATGCAACTTGAAGGCCCAGCACTTGAGGGATCAAGTTTGAAAGCTCACTTGAGCCCCCAAATCTGAGCCCAGCCAGGGCTATATAACAACTGTCCTCTAGAAAGAAACGTCAAGGGCAGCATGATACCCCCCTACACACACTGCTAAATGATGATACACAGAACCGAAGACATAATAGCTGCATAAATTCAGAGAAAAGGGAAGAGTCAAACTTCAGTCCAAGGCTGAGGCTTTCGGAAGAGAAAACGCTTAGCATCCATGCTCTGGCAAGACACCAGGGCAAAGCCTGGCAGCATCCCTGCTGTCGGACACAGCTTCAGCTTACCTCTAGATAGCTTCTCTAAGACTTTCCATTTTTTGAATAGTCTATCCTTGGCCTTGCTTTCTGTTCCCTTCGTCATTGGAATGGTTTTCCTTGGGATCTTCTCCAACTCTATTTTCTTTCCTTATACATAGACCAGGACTAAAAAATAAGATCCAAGAGGCAGACATCTCAAGAATTTACCAAAAAGCACAATGACTACATACTGCTTTTCCTGCCTATCCTATTTTCTTAATGATGTTCAATATTTTTCTCACTATTTGGGACAAAGCAATACTTGTACAGTTGTCTTCCAGGAATGTCTGAGACCTTAGGTTTGGTATACACTAGTAAAAACACAGTAGGGATGTAGATTTATAATTCCCTGGGAAAAAAAATATTATACCTAGGAAGAATGTAATGATTGAAGATGAGATTGCAAACAGAGGTTGTGACTCTAGGTCACTAATCTGCAAGCAACAACAATGCACTTACAATGTATTTATATACTTCGCTTTCAAAGATAAATTATGAGGGCTGGGAATGTAACTCAATGGTAGAGTGTTTGCCTAGTATTATAAGGCTCTTGACTCAATATCCACCACTGAATAAACCAAAACAGATCATTTATGAAAATTGCCATGTATACCAACCCTATGGCTGGCTTTGAGGATTCTGCCATTTGCAATTAAAATATCTTGGGACTGGGGTGGAGTTTAGTGATAAAATGCTTGCCTGGGATGTACAGGCCTGGCTTCAATCCTCAGCACCATAAAAATAAGTAAATAGAAGTACTGGAGTTTAAAAGGTAAAATGTCTTTCAAATGGCATGATAAAAATAACTGTTTTCCTACCAAGAATAACATAATTATCAAATGAAATGGCAAAAGGAGAAAGGAAAATCTTGAATAATTGACAAGTTTCATATGACTACAGAGTAGTGGTATTACCTTGAAAATCTTCCATCAACATCTACTTAGCACAAGGGTTTTTTGGTTTTGGTTTTGGTTTTGGTTTTGTTGTTGTTGTTGCTTTTTTTTTTTTTTTGAGACAAAGTCTTGGTACATAGCCCTGACTGGCCTGGCACTTACTATGTAGACAAAGATGGCCTCAAATTTATAGCAGTCCACCTGGCTCTGCCTCCTGTGGGCTACAGTTAGCCTGGTTTATATTAAGCCTTTATATTTCCTACAATGATACATTAACTATAAACCAAACATTCCATTATTTAAAACTTATAACCAGGGTTTTTTTGGGGGGGGGGAGTCTAACATGGCAGCACAGGCTCCCTTTGAGCTCACGGTGTAGCCCAGGTTGTCTGAAACTCAAGTAGATCCTCCTACTTCAGCTTCCCAGGTGCTAGAATTAGAGACATTGGCCACCATGTCAAGCCTCAAAGAAATTGTTTTCAAAGACATTTTTTAAAGTTCAAAACACTTCTATTTATTGGCTCCTTTTTTTTTTTTTTTTTTTTTTTTTTTTTGGTGTTTGGTGGTAGGGTCTCACTCTGGTCCAGGCTGACCTGGAATTAACTCTGTAGTCTCAGGGTGGCCTTGAACTCACGGCGATTCTCCTACCTCTGCCTCCCGCGTGCTGGGATTAAAGGCGTGCACCACCACACCCGGCTCGTTGGCTCCTATTTTTGTGTGTACTTTCTGCAAGGTCTGGTACATTAATAAAGCATGACTTCATGTTAGGAAAATCATGTAGGGTTATCCTCCAGCAAGTTCAATGTTTCTGCACTTAACAGATGTGCTACAAATGACTATGTTTTTAGCCTCTCTATCTTTAACTAGATTACTCACAAAACTTTCATACTTTCTAGAGTCATTAGTTTCCAAAGCCTTCTCTAAAATACTTATCTTGCAATAATTCTGAGTAATGATCCACAAAGCAAAACAAAACACAACTGTTGTGGACAAGCGATTTTTTTTTAATTTAATTTATTAGTTTTCTTTTCAGTAAATACAGGCAGTTTGGTACCATTATTTAGGCTCATCTGTGATCTACCACCTCCCATTAGACCCTCCTTGTTATTGAAAATGGGTCGTGCATTGTGGAGTTAGCCCCCAGTTATTAGTATGATAAATGTCTCTGAAAATCATGACCCAACATGATTTTTTTTAATTAGTTTTGTATTCAGTGAATACAGTCAAGTTGGTACCATTGTCAGTCTCCTCTCTGTTCTCCCCCTCTGCAGAGACCCTCTTTGTTGGGGAAATGGGTAGCGCATTGTGGGGTTAGCCATCACTTATGAGCAGGAGGCAATGTCTCTGTTTCTCATGACCCAACGTGTGGCTCTGACATTCCTTCCATCTTCCCTTGTGCAAATTTCCCTGAGCCATGTGGTGCTACATGTGTGACTGGGGCAACATGACCAGTATCTGTCCTGGCAACTCATGGTCTAAGCTACCCAGCAGCAAACAACCTGACATGATGCTCACACAAGTGCAAAAGTGGCACACAGCCATGGTGGGAAACCAACTGCTAACTGATCTGCTCAGTGGAACTGAACCCATAGCTGGAGCTGGGAAACAAGTCAGAATCATATCCAAACATGAACCCACTCTTCATTATCAAGCTCCCACCAATTATGGGCTACAAGAGGGCCTACACAGATTACATTCTCTCTATATATATATTTTAAAAAGGTTATCCCATTTATCTGGTGCTAACTTTACTCTCCATCTTCTCTTTTTCAGATAAAGACACAGACCCTAAGGAAAGAACCACCCCATCATACCTCAAAAGGGCCCCAGCTGAAACAAGAATAATTGGGGAAACAAGCAAGAGTGCTGTTTTCTTGGTGAACGTAGTACCAGCACAATGGTGGACAACTGATTTTTTAGAGGGTTGTGTGGTAGCCACAGAAAGGAAGAACCTATAGTCCTAACTACTCAGGAGGTTGAGATGGGATAATCACTTGAACCTGAGAGTTCAAAACAAGCCTAAGCAATATAGGAAGACACCCTTCTCCAAATAAATAAATAAATAAATAAAGCAAGTGGCAAGGCAGAAAAAAAATGTATTTAAGTATGATCATCAGCCATATAAGGGAGTACCATGTGGGGGGGGGCTTCTATAATTCTATAATTGGTGAAAGATATTTTCATATAATGCTAGGAGCACTTCTTTTTCTATCCTCAGATGGTTTTAGGAGCCATTTGCTTTGCAAGAGATTTTTCTTTTCTAATGGAATGAAATGGCACAATGTTAAGGCCTATTATCAAAGTAAAGTGCAGATGCAACATTAGGAACACTTTGAATCTGTCACTGTAGAAATTCCATAAAACAACACATAGGAGAAACACACTGTGTGTATATAATGAAATTTGTTACCCACTAGAAAATTCTGGAAAGACCTTGACACATTTAAGAACAACCACTCTAGGCTAGAGATGTAGCTTAACAATAGAGCACTCATGTAGCATACACAATGCCTTGGGTATTCTATCCCCAACAATGGAGGGGAAGGAAGAAGGCATAGATAGAAAGAGAGAGAGAACACCAAATTTAGTAAAATATTCAAACTCACTAAAAATTGTCACTGAAGTGAGACATCTCACAATTTTTGAAATTTTGACTGTATATCTAGAAGGAATTATCTCCCTTTCTATATGTGAATAAGAAATAATTTAATAGCTATCACAGGCTAAACACAAAGGATTTATTCCTTGATATCAGGCTATCAGTAATTGAGTAGATTAACTGATCAAAGTAAGAACAAAAATGTAGACAATTTTATAGCATATTACCAAGTCTAAGGTTCATATTTTATATGGGGAAGGTCATGCTACATCATTTATAAAGATACTCAAACAAGCCAAAGGCTAGTTTAGGGTCTAACAACTTAATGTGCAAAGGAACAATTAGAGAGAAATAAAAGCCATGCTATTGATGACACATACAATTTGGCTTTCTAGTTGCTTAACTATAAAGCTCTATGTTTGTAATCAATGGTACATTATGTATATGTATGGAGGTTGTCAATAAACCTATTTAATTTTTCATAAAAAGGTCTATGTATCCTCAAAGCAGAGCCAAGATGGTTAGCATAAAAATGAACTTCAGGCCCTTAAAAATTCCTACCATAAGACACTTAGAGCAGTCAGTTTGGAATCTGCCCTGTCAAAGCATTAACTGTCTGAATCAGAGGACTATAAAATTACTGTGTAGTTACTGGGGATGACACCAAGGGCCTTGTGCATGCTAAGGAAGCACTCTATACTGCACTGCATCCGCAACCTTCTCCTTGTTTTAATTTGGGAAAGTGGGAATTTCTGGTGACTGCATATTTTTTTGTGGTATCAGCATGCCATAGACATTCTAGGGCTCAAACTCAATATATCATGCATGACGGACTAGCTAGCATTCAGTCACCATGCTATAACACTGGCCCAAAAAGCCTACACGTCCCCCTCTGGGCATAGTGTATCCTTATGTTCTTCAATACTCAAGTTGTAGCAGTGAGGCGCTATCTTTAGAGATAGGAATGGAAAAAATTAAGGCTGAGAAAGGAGGATTGCCATGAGGTTGAGGCCAGCCTATAGTAGAGTGACACCGTGCTTCAAAAATTAAACAGAAAGAAAAAGAAAAACCAAGGAAAAATAGGTATTGATCAAAAAAAATTAAAGGAGTGGGGAAGATGTGCCAGTAGTTGAAAGCACTTACTAGCAAAGCCTGCCGGCTCAGGTTCATTTCCCAAGCCACTCTCAGTCAGGATGGAAAAAAACATGGTATAAGTGTCTGGTATTTATTTACCTCTGCTAAAAGCTCTAGAGCACATATGTACATACATATATACACACATACATACATACATACCTACTGTAGTGGTTTGATTCAGTGTCCCATAAATTTAGGTATTCTGAATGGTAGGTTCCCAGCTGATGGAGATTTGGGAATAAACGCCTCTTGGAGGCAGTGTGCTGTTGGGGGCAGGCTGAAAAGTGTGATAGCCAGTGTCCCCTTGCCAGTGTTTGGCACACTCTCCTGTTACTACTGTCTATCTTATGGTGGCCAGGGGGTGATGTCCACCCTCTGCTCATGCCATCATTTTCCCTGCCATCATGGAACTTCCCCTCAAGTCTGCAAGCCAAAATAAACCATTGCATCCATGCAAGTGGCAGCCTATCTGTAAAGAGAATCTAGGAAAATGTGTCCTTTTTCCCCAACTGACTTTGTCCTTTGCTGGTGAGTACAAGTACCCTGCTGCTGTCATTCTTCACTGGCAGTAGAATCCAGCTTCTTCAGCCTTCCAACATGAGCTGAAGACCAGGAATCTTCCAGGCTCTCAGCACAAGACTGAGACTGCTGAAGCATCCAGCATGACTGAACAGCGACTGAGTTCTCAGCCTCTCCAGCCTGCATACCGCCATCATCGACAGACAACGACGCAGGAACGCTGAATATATGTTCATTCTATCAGTTCACTTCCTCTTCAAAACACGAATACATGCTCCAAATGACCTGACCCATGTCACCAATCCCAACCTCTTTTATTTTAATGAGTCATAATTGCACAATTTTCAGTGGTTTTTTATTTATTTATTTACTTATTTATTTGAGAGCGGCAGACACAGAGAGAAAGACAGATAGAGGGAGAGAGAGAGAATGGGCGCGCCAGGGCTTCCAGCCTCTGCAAACGAACTCCAGACGCGTGCGCCCCCTTGTGCATCTGGCTAACGGGGGACCTGGGGAACCGAGCCTCGAACCAGGGTCCTTAGGCTTCACAGGCAAGCGCTTAACCGCTAAGCCATCTCTCCAGCCCCCAACCTCTTTTTTTTTTGTTGTTGTTTTTTGGTTTTTTGTTTGTTTGTTTGTTTTTTGAGGTAGGGTCTCACTCTAGCCTAAGCTGACCTGGAACTCACTATAGAGTCTCAGGGTGGCCTTGAACTCATGGTGATCCTCCTACCTCTGCCTCCCAAGTGCTGGGATTAAAGGTGTGTGCCACCATGCCCGGCTTCCCAACCTCTTTTTGTCCCACCACCTCCCTCCCGTTCGTTAGGTTAGGAACTGAGGCTTTGAAACATGGGCCTCCCGGGAACACATCCAAATCACAGCAAGTAACTAGGCCGTTCTCTCAAGATGAAATGACAGCTGGTAAAACTTGGGAAAAGTTCAACATGTTTATTGAGGGAAGGCCTGGTACCCAGTCTAAATTAACATAGAAACAACAGCTAGAGAGTTATATGATATTCATTAGGAAAGTAATTAAGGCAAAAATGTGATTGTTGATATTTAAATCAGGGTAAAATTTTACTATCAAAGCAGAAGACGGGGCTTAAGGGATGGCTTAGAGGTTAAGACGTTTGTCTGCAAAGCCAAAGGACCCAGGTTCGATTCCCCAGGACCCACATTAGCCAGATGCACAAGGGGTCACACGCATCTAGAGTTCATTTGCAGTGGCTGGAGGCCTTGGCACACCCATTCTCTCTCTCTCCCTCCTTCCCTCCCTCCCTCCTTCCCTTCCTCCCTCCTTCTTTCTCTGTCAAATAAATAATTAAAAATAAAATATTTGGGAAAAAGCAGAAGACATTTAAATTATGCAATATTCTAAATGTTTTATGTTTGGGGGGTTCTTTGTTGAGACAAGGTCTCCAGTAGTCCAGTCTGGCTATGAGATCCAATTTAGCATAAAATGACGTTGAAATCCTTATCCTTCTGCCTCTATCTCCCAAGTGCTGGTATTAAAGACATACATGTTCCATAGCACACAGATTTTGTTTGTTTGTTTGGTTTTTCGAGGTAGGGTCTCACTCTAGCTCAGGCTGACCTGGAATTCACTATGGAAGCTCAGGGTGGCTTCGAACTCAAGGCAATCCTCCTACCTCTGCCTCCCGAGTGCTGGGATGAAAGGCGTGTACCACAACACCTGGCTTAACACACAGATTTTATAGGCTCTTATATATATTAATATGCATGAAATGATCACTATAATCACCATAGTGAGCAAATTTGCCACCCCTAAAAGTGTGCTTTGTACTTTGTTCTAATCTTCGCCTCTTAGCCAACCCCAGCCTCCCACATCCTCAAGAAGTCACTGATCTGCTTTAGGACAACAGAGATTAGTTTGTGGGTTACAGTTTAGGGCGGATCATATTATATACACTCTCTTCCTGACCACCTCATTTTACTCAGCAGTACTGTTTTGAGTTTCATCAAAATTGTTACATGTACTGAGAAAAGGAAAGGAAAGAGAAAGAGTTCCTGTCTTTGTAGCACATTTTTCTTGTATAAACATGTCACAAATTGGCATCACCTTTCACCTATTGATGGCTATTTGGGGTGTTTCCAGTCTGGGGCTATTTAACAAATAAAGTTGCTATAAAAGTTTGTACACAAATATTGGTTCTTTGTAAGAACACACACATTTATATTTTACAGTACAGGATCTTGTGTTTTCCAGGCTTCTCAAACTTCAGAAGTAAAACAATCCTCTTACATCAGCCTCCCAAATAACTGGGAGTATAAGCATGTGCCACCTTGCCCTGATAGCATATGCTTTAATTTTAGTTGAGTAATCACTTAGGATTCATCACCTCTGCAATTAACCTTCACCATGTGTTGTTGGTGCTAGGGATTGAACCCAGTGCTTGCAGGTACAAACAATGTACTCTACCAGTGAGCTAGACAACTGGCCAGTGCTTAACTTTGTACAAAGCTTCCAAAATGGTTTCCAACTTGCCTATAATATTTTATATCCTTACAAGCAGTATATGAGTGTTCTCTCTCCTATAGATCTCTGTCAGCACATAGCCATTTTCATGGCAGCCATTCTAATGAGTATGTAGGGATTTCTTACTATGGCGTAATTATAATGTGTCTGTCATTCATACACAATCTACAACTAACAATGGCTCAGAATAAAAATTTTCAACTTTAAAACAGTGCACAAGTAATATTGATTTCGTAGAAACCATACTTGGAATTTAGAATATTGCTATTTTCTTAGCAATATCTGTTAACCTGCACTCTCCTGATGTCAGGGCAGCCAGCAGTACACAGCGGTAACCTGGTAGACAACCACACGATCTCAAAGGGCTACAAGTGACAGATATTCAACAGTGCACCATGTTACTAAGCTATAATTTGTAACAAAATAGGGGTGCAAGTGTAATTTTGACTTTAAAAGTTTTCAACTTAGGGCTGGAGAGATGGCTTAGCGGTTAAGCGCTTGCCTGTGAAGCCTAAGGACCCCAGTTCGAGGCTCAGTTCCCCAGGTCCCACGTTAGCCAGATGCACAAGGGGGCGCACGCGTCTGGAGTTCGTTTGCAGAGGCTGGAAGCCCTGGCGCGCCCGTTCTCTCTCTCTCCCTCTATCTGTCTTTCTCTCTGTGTCTGTCGCTCTCAAATAAATTTAAAAAAATTTTTAAAAAAAAGTTTTCAACTTAAAATGACTTTATTAGAATATAATGCCCTTGTAATTTGAGGAACATTTATACTTTCTCTGATCAACCATTTACTCACATCTTTCCCATGGTTAACTTGGGTTGTTCATCTTCTGAGAATTCTCTACATGTTCTGAATGTAAATCTTTATCATGCAACTACTTTCACCCCACTCTGGGGCTTGTCTTTGCATTCTCAATTGTGGGTTTTGTTTGTTTTTTTTTTTTGCATTCTCAAATTTTAACAGCATTTTGAAAAGCAAAATTCTAACAGTTTGATGTGGTTGATTTTACCATTGTTTTATTCTGTTGCCTGTATTTTTGATGTTATAGGTAACAATTTATTGTGAAAGGAAAAAAGAAAGAAATCTTTTCCTGTCCTAAACGTGATGAATCCATATATCATTATATAATATAATTATATAAAAATAAATAAATATGTATATATAATGTCTAGAAGAAACACATATTATATACAATTTCTAGAAGAACTCATAGATTATATATATTCTAATATATATACATATATAAAATATTAAATTCTACAGCTGATTTGGAGTTGGCTTTCATACAGTACATGTGTCCAATGTTTTTATATTTGGGTAACAATAAGAAATTGAAAAAATACAATAAAATAGAAACAAAAGCATTAAAAAAGCCTGGGTGTAATGGCACTACACTTTTAATCAAAGCACTGGGGAGGCAGAGGTAGGAGGATAATCATGAGTTAAAGGCCACCCTGAGACTACATAGTGAATTCCAGATCAGCCTGGGCTAAATTGAGACCATACTTGAACCCCCCACCCCACAAAAAAATAAATTATTCCATCACACTGTGTGGAAGGGATAATGCTTTCTCCATTGAATTGCATTTGATCCATTTAGAAAACCTATTGTCAGGCTAGAGAAGATGGCTTAGCAGTTAAGGCATTTGCCTGCAGAGCCAAAGGTCCCCAGTTCGATTCCGCAGGTCCCATGGAAGCCGGTTGCACAAGGTGGCACATGTATCTGGAATTCGTTTGCAGTGGTTGGAGGCCCTGGCATGCCATTCTCTCTCTCAGCCTCTCTCTCAAATAAATAAATAAATAATATATTTTAAAAAAACTATTGTCCAGACATGAATGGATCTCACCAGGAGTGATGGCACATGGCGCGTTGACACACGCCTTTAATCCCAGCACTCCGGAGGCAGAGATAGGAGGATAGCTGTAAGTTCTAGGCCACCCTGACACTCCATAGTGAATTCCAGGTCAGCCAGGGCTAGAGTGAGACCCTACCTCAAACAAAAAAAAATAAACAAGGGATGGTGGCACCTGGATTTAATCCCAACACTCGGGAGGCAGGGCCACGCTGAGACTACTTAGTGAATTACAGGTCAGTCTGGACTACTACCTCAAAAAAAAAAAAAAAAGAAAAAAGAAATGGATCTCTTTCTAAGCCATCTCTATTCTGGCATTTTGGTCAATGTGGTTATCTTTATACTAGTACTATCTGGCTATACTGAATTTAAAAATAAAAACTTTGGGGCTGGAGAGATGGCTTAGCAGTTAAGGCGCTTGCCTGCAAAGCCAAAGGACTTCCATTCGATTCCCCAGTACCCACGTAAGCCAGATGCACAAGATGGCACATGCATCTAGAGTTGTTTTGCAGTGGGTGTAGGCCCTGACACGCCCATTCTCCCTCTCTCTGTCTGTCTGGTTCTCTCTCACACACAAATAAATAAAAAAATAAATAATGCAAACTTTATACTCTACTCAAATTTTATATTATTTTAAAAATTGTTTTAGCTATCTAGAATATTCAGGTATCCATACAAATTGGAATATATATGTAATCCCAGTACTCGGGAGGCAGAACTCAGAGGATCCCTGTGAGTTTGAGGCTAACCTGAGACTACAGAGTGAACTCCAGGTCAGTCTGGACTAGAGTGAGACTCTACTTAAAAAAACAAAATAATGTATATATGTGTATGTATGTATATTATACTTGTTTCGAAAAAACGAATGCACAAAATTCATTATATGCTTAAGCTTAGGGGTATTTGATTCCTAAAATAGTGTTCAATTATTAAAGTTATTTCATCATCACAAATATTTGTGAAATAGAGATAAGACCTTAATGATGAGCTGGCTCAGAGTTGCATATAAAGGTTTTCTCAGGACTAGAGAGATGGCTTAGAGGTCAAAGTGCTTGCCTGCAAAGACTAAGCACCCAGGTTCGATTCTCCAGTACCCACGTAAGCCAGACGAACAAGGTGGCACATGCATCTGCAGTTCCTTTGCGGTGGCTAGAGGCCTTGGTGTGCCCATTCTCTCTCGTGTGCACGCGCTTATAAATAAATAAATAAAATATTAAAACCCATTTAAATATTTTCTCATGAAACAATACAACGACTCATAAAAAGTCCATTAATATGTCTTCCATTCTTTCATTTTCATAACTGGATTACCCTCCTATAGACCATGTTACTCTCATTCACTTGTATTGCTTGTCATACTTTGAATCAGTCTTCGGGGATAGCCTCGGGATTAGGACTACTCTTTACAAATAAAGTAATGAGATGAAAAAAGTAATAAATCATCCTGGACATCTTCACCACAATATTAAAATGTGAAAAAGACTAGCTCTTCTTTAAGCTTGGTAAAAATACATGCAGAATCATCATATTTTTGTACACTTTTTTTATTTTGGTGCTGAGGATGGATCCCAATGGAAGCCAGGGTCTTGCCCAAGTGAGGCAAGTATTCTACCACTGAGGCGCATATCCACATCCACAGACCGTTTTATTTATATATCTATTTATTTATTGACAAGATCTCGCTAGGTAGAGGTTGGCCTTGAACTCAGCATCCCTTGCCTCAGCTTCCTGAGCACCGGCAAGCATTGAGCCACATACCGAGCCAAAAAGACAAAGTTTTTCCACTGCTATGTGGAGAAACAAAAACAACAATGCTTATTTCCTTGATTTTATTTAGAGAATAGAAAATGTAATCATTTCATCACTTTTCTAAAAAGCATGAGATGATAGTATTTGTTTTTTATTTTACTGGACAGAATTTAGATTCCAACTTCCTACACAGTTTAATATCAATATAAGGATAAGTTTGGGGTTTGAATTTTTTTTATCTATTGATGAACTGTCTTGTCAGTCAGAGCCTTATTTTTGCTAGTAGACCTTTGGCTTCCCTAAGAGTGAACAGAGGGAAGGAGTGGATTTGGGGATACAATTTTATCATAGTCTTGGCATAATGAGCACAATGTGGGCTCTGTATCTGCTTCACACTTGCTGAGCTACAGAGGGTTAACTGCTTTTTCAATATTGCAACTCAAATTGCTGTTTACCATCTAAAGTACAGGGTACAGAGTGAGGAGAAAGGCCAGAGGGTCATTATGCTTTGGTGGCAAAGGACCTATCATTTTTTTTTTGTTCTATTCAATGCCAACAAACCATTTATTAAAGGACAAAATTGGAAATTCTGCAATTTACTCTTTTGAGGACTGTTTCATTTTGCTTCCACAACCTGAGGAAAAGAAAGAAGGCCTTACAGATGGGGAACTGCAATTGTCAAGGCTTTGTGGTACCAACAGGCTGCTGTTGTCCAATGACACTATGCTTATTGTTGAGACAATTGAATCATGTTCCTTCACTATGTTGAGTTGAAATATTTTAAAATCTTGTTGCTGAGGCTGGCTTCATGAAACTGACATACCATTTGGCCTGCTACTGAAGGAAAGCAATTACATGAGGTTTTCAGCCTGGAGGAATCTTTCCCTTCTCTGAAGATCCATTCTCTTTCATTTTTTACCACATATTCATCACTTTATGCTATGTGGTACTCCAAGAGAGCAGAGTTCATAGTTTACTCATCATTGGGGGGGAGGTGATGATAGAGATGAAACTCAAGGGTCTTTTACATGTTAGGAGTAGACATCCTACCAATGAGTTATATCCCTGGCTCTTCATTTAAATTTGCTCATCCAGAAATTTACTTCATATGTCACCATGGCTTTTTGTTTTGTTTTGTTTATTTGTTTGAGGCAAGGTCATGCTTTGTAGTCCTGGCAGCCCTGGAACATGCTATGTAGCCCAGGCTGGCCTTGATTTTTTTGGGGGGGGGGATTTTTGAGGTAGGATCTCACTCTGGCTCAGGCTGACCTGGAATTCACTATGTAGTCTCAGAGTGGCCTCAGAATTTTAGTGATCCTCCTACCTCTGCCTCCCAAGTGCTGGGATTAAAGGCATGTACCACCACACCCGGCTTGAATTTTTATTTTATTCTTTTATTTATTCTCTCTCTCTCTCTCTCTCTCTCTCTCTCTCTCTCTCTCTCTCTCTCTCTCTCACACACACACACACACACACACACACACACACACACACGTGTGTGTGTACGGGCACGCCAGTGTCTCTTCCTACTACAGATGAACACCTGACTCATGTGCAACTTTGTGTCCAGCTTTATGTGGGGACTAAGGAACTGAACCTAAGCCCACAGCTTTGCAAGCAAGTGCTTTTAACTACGGAGCCATCTCCCCAGCCCCTGGCCTTGAATTTGTGGTAATGTTACTGCCTCTCTCTTCAGAGTTCTTAGAGCATAGGCATACACCACAATGCCTGAAATATTATAGGTTCTTGATAAATACTTGTTAAAATGAATGAAAGGATGTGTAGAATGTCTTTATTTTGTACTAAGCATACCACAAACAACGGCATGCTCACGTGTGTGCAAGTAAAAATCATCTTTCATTAGCTGGAAATAAAAAGCTTTGGAGTTCTGTTATCCAGGGTCACTTCAGTGAAGAAAGAAAGAGGAGGAAAGATGTGACATGCCATTTTTGCCACTGACAAAAATCTTAGGAATCATGTAATACTTAAAAACTAGAAAATTATGGAGCCTCTGTATATAAGCCTGGGCTAGAATAAGACCCTACCTCAGTAAACCAAATCAAAAGAAAACAAGTTTAAATGAAGTAAAATTAAAATAGACTTTAAAAATGAATATTGAGGATGGTGTCTCGTTCAGTGGTAGAGCACTGGATTAGCCTCCTAAACCTCAGAGAACTAGATTTCATCCCCAGCATCCAAGAGAAGGAGGAGCTGACCATATTCTAAAATCTTAAAATTAATCTCATGGGCTATACCATGTACAAGGTCCTGGATTGGACTCACGGCACACTTCTATATGAGGGAATAAAGGAGACAGCAAGAAAGAAGAGAAAGAAAAAGGACACCATATGCTGCTGACACAGAGAATGGAGAGACATGGCTGGAATTCAAAAAAAAAAGTCAGTTCCCAGGCAGCCTGTCTAGAACTGGAAAGTGCTACATGAGCTACTGAAGGAAAGTGGCCAACAACAGTCTGAGCAACCAGAAGTCTAAGCTGCTCAGAAGCAAACACCCTGACAGGATGGACACGCCAGTGTAATAGTGGAACACAGCCTCAGTGGGTAACCAATAGCTTTCTGATTGGGTAAGAGATCTGCTCAGTGGAAAAGAAGCCATATCTGGAATTGGGAACCAGATCAGAATCCTATGGAGACAAAGATTATGTTCTCCAGTGTCAAGTTCTCACTAGTCTTTGGCTAAAAGAGGGGTTACATCTATCAAATTCTCCTTAAATTAATAATGCTTATCCCATTTAAACTAGGCTGGCTTCACTCTCCATTAGGGAAACTTCTCTTTTTCAGAAGGTAGTGAGACCAGAGGAGATAAACTACACCTCACACTTCAGCCAAGCCACAGCTGAAACCACAGAGGAATTGGGGAGATGAGCATGAGTGCTGCATCTAAGCTGTTCCTGATAATCAGCGTCAGGGTGAAGGAGACAGACCCTGAGGATGCTCAACACCTACCAATGCAGAGATCCAGAGGCTCCTAAGAGCTCATCACTGAAGTAGACTTAAAACACACCCCACACCCACCAAGGCTCAGGGAAATTTGCAGAAGAGAGGGCAGAAAGATTGTAACAGCCATAGGTTGAGACATCATGCCCAGAGGCATTTTCTCTCCCCCAAAATAACTGACTGTTGCTCCCACAATGCATAAACCACAACCCAAGGGGAATACTGGCAACCCTACTGAGGAGAGTCCCCAATGGAAGGGGGACCAGGACGAAGGAAAAGAGGGTACCAACACGTGATGTATCCATAGGAAATATGTTGTTAGTAATAATAAAAAATAGGGCTGGAGAGATGGCGTAGCGGTTAAGCACTTGCCTGTGAAGCCTAAGGACCCCGGTTCGAGGCTCGGTTCCCCAGGTCCCACGTTAGCCAGATGCACAAGGGGGCGCACGCATCTGGAGTTCATTTGCAGAGGCTGGAAGCCCTGGCGCGCCATTTCTCTCTCTCTCTCCCTCTATCTGTCTTTCTCTCTGTGTCTCTCGCTCTCAAATAAATAAATAAATAAATAAAATTTAAAAAAAAATAACAAAAAATAAAGAAAGGAACACAATGGTCTCCTTTTACATTTATTTATATGTTTATACATGGTGGGGGATGTGCCAGGCCTCCTGTCAATGAAGAAAAACATCAGACAACTGCACCAATTTTTGTACTCAGATTCATATGGGTTGCTTGGGAATTAAACTGAAGCCTGCAGGCTTTGCAAACAAGCACCTTTAACCATTGCACCCTGAAAGGTTTTGTAAAATACTCTCAAAGCCAGGTGTAAAAATTCCAGCTGGCTGGGGACATCATCCACCACTAGTGGGATTTTAGGCCAGAATGACTGAATGTAGTCAGAAAAGGATGACAGAAGCAGGAAGAATAGAAAAGTTATTCTGGTATGTGAAGAGGAGGTGTGGGAAAACTTTGAATGAAATAGCAGGAAGAATGATGTATAATATGAAATGTTAGGAACTGTGACCAAAAAAATGTAAGAGGCCAGTTCAAAGACATTCCTCTGAGTTGTGGACAAAAGAAATGTGGTTAATATTCAGGACATTGAGGACAGAATTTTTAGTTTAGAAGGAAATAGTCCTAGATTCTAGATCAAAGAAGTCTCTCTTCCACAGAAACAAAGCTGAGAGGAGCTGGGCATGATAGCACACATCCTTAATCTCATGCTGAGGTAAGAGGATTGCTGTGAGTCAAGGCCACCCTGGGCTACAGGCTTCAGTTCCAAGTCAGCCTGGGCCAAAGTAAGACCTTGGCTAAAAAAGGCCTGAGAGGAAGAGAAAAGTACATGGAAGAAACAGAGAAACAAAACTGATGGGTGTGATATGAACCAAGAAAAAAAAATGGAAAAATCAGCAAGGAAGAAGTAAGGATCCCATTGGATCAAAAAAGAATAACATAACAACAAAAACAAAATAGAAAAGGGTTTCATATGGGCTTGGAGGATGGCTTAGCAGTTAAGGCGTTTGCTTGCAAAGCCAAAGGATCCAGGTTCAATTTTCCAAGACCCACGTTAGCCAGATGCACAAAGGTGCGCACGCATCTGGAGTTCGTTTGCAGTGGCTGGAGGTCCTGGCGTGCCCAGTCTCTCTCTCTCTCTCTCTCCCTCTCCCTCTTTCTCTGTCAAGTGAATAAAAATAAAATATTAAAAAAGAAAATGGTTTTATAAAATTAAAAAGAAATACATTTTTAAAAATATTTATTTATTTATTTATAAAGGGGTGAGAGAGAGAATGGGCACAGCAGGGCCTGTAGAAACTGCAAATGACCTCCAGATGAATGTGCCACTCTGTTCATCTGGCTTTACATGGATCCTAGGGAATTTAACCTGGGTCCTTTGGCTTTTCAGGCCTTAACCTTAACGGCTGAGCCATCTCTCTGGCCCCAAGAAATAAAATTTTAAAAAATATTTATTTATTTATTTACTTACTTATTTGAGAGAGAGAAAGGCAGATAGCAAAAGAGAATGGGCCCATCAGGGCCTCCAGCCACTGCAAATGAAGGCCAGATGCATGCATCACCTTCTGCATATAGCTTATGTGGATACTGGGAAATTGAACCTGGGTCCTTAGACTTCACAGATAAGTGCCTTAACTGCTAAACCATCTCTCCAGCCCCAGCAAATGCTATTCAAAACAAAAAATGCTAAAGCAGTATGTTTGGGGACACTATTTGAAAGTCAGATAGGCATTTTTAAGATTTCATTTATTGATTATAAGATAGTAGCAGGAACTTTATACACTAGTCACTATACTGAGTTGTTTTTCAATTTTGTCTTACTTAATCTCAAAATAACTATGCAATTTAAAATGTTTATGTAAGAACTCAGTGGTAAAGCACATGCTTAAAATGTGCAAGCTCTGGCTGTGATCCTCAGTACCAAATAAACAAACAAACAAAATAGTTTCCAGATTTCAAAAATGATGGCTCATGATCCTAGTGTGTTGGCACATACCTAAAACCCAGCACTTGTGAGGTTGAGACAGGAGACTCAGGGGTCCAATGCCAGCCTCAGCTTACATAGCTAGTTCCAGGCCAGCCTGGACTACATGAGTACCTGTTTCAAAAAAGGGATGATTATTACATCATAGACAAAGTTAGAAGTTTAGACAGAATTCAAATTCAAGACTAATTTAAGATGTTCCTGGGACACTCAAGGCCCATAATCTTTCCTCTATAATTAATAAATGTACCTTGCATCAGACTAACTCCAAATCACTACCCCTTGTGAAGTGAGAACACAGGGATATGTATTGGCTTTGCAGTAAATAAAGGCACCTGAAATCCTATAGAGGAGGGCCAAGGAAGTTACACTATTCAGAAAGTATGTTTTTCATTTCTTGAGGTAGTGACAAACGAAAAACATATATATATTTGGTTTTTCTAGGTAGGGTCTCACTCTAGCTCAGGCTGACCTGGAATTCACTATGTAATCTAAGGGTGGCCTTGAACTCTCAGTGATCCTCCTGCCTCTGCCTCCCAAGTGCTGGGATTAAAGGAGTGCGCCACCATGGCCAGCTTTATATATATATATTATTTCTTTTCCGTCTTTTCTCAATTTCTGTATTGTCCAATCTTCTAATTCCAGTAACTTTGTGTGTGTTCTAGTAACTTTATTGATAAATAAAATTTAAAACTTAATGCTGGCTTCCACCAGCACTTTCTTTGTTCTAACATTAATAATAGTAAAACAATAATTAAAACAATAAAAATAAGCTGGACATGATGGCACAATCCTTTAATCCCAGCATGTGGGAGGTAGTGGTAGGAGGATCGATAAGAGTTGGTGGCCCACCTGGGACTACATAGTAAATTCTAGGTCAACCTGGGCTACACTAAGACCCTACCTCAAAAAAAAGTTAAAAATAAAGCTGGATGTGGTGGTGCACACCTTGGATCCCAGCACTTGGGAGGCAGAGGTGGGTGGATTGCCATGAGTTTGAGACCACTCTGAGATTACATAGTGAAATCCAGGTCAGCCTGGGCTAGAGTGAGACCCTACCTTGAAAAAACAAAACAAAAAGTTAAAAATAATAAAATAATAATGGTATAACAAACAATAAAATGTGGGAGCAGAAAAACAAAAATCAATGAAGTTTGCACAGCATGTTCCATTGGGTATTTCATGCATTTCTTATAGGCTTATATACATAAATTAAATCTTTTTAAAAAAATGTGGAATGGAGAGATGGCTCAGCAGTTAAAGTGCTTACTTGCAAAGCCTAACTACCTGGGTTTGATTCCCTAGTACCCACATAAAGCCAGATGCACAAACTCGTGCATGCATCTGGAGTTCAAAAATCAGACCTAATAAAAGAATCTCCCTGGTCGGGAGAGATCATTTAAGGCATTTGCCTGCAAAGCCAAAGGGTCCTGGCTCCATTCCCCAGGATCCAAGTAAGCCAGATGCACAAGGTGGCACATGCATCTAGAGTTTGTTTGCAGTGGCTGGAGGCCCTGGTGCCCCATTCTCCCTCTCTCTCTTCTCTCTCCCTCTTTTTCTCTCTCAAATAAATAAATAAATAATATATTTTTTAAAAAAAGAATCTTCCTCAACATGTACTTATTTTTCCCTTTCCCCCTTGGAACTGAGGATGGAACCCTGGACCTGGCATACGCTACTCACTTACTCACTGCCACTGAGTGACATCCCCAGCCCCTGGTACATATGCTTCTCATCCTCATCTTAAAGGTAAGAAATTAGAGAGGTTGTGATTTGTTACGGTACACCAGGATATGAAGCCAGCAGCACTTTGGAAGCAAGAATGGGGTTGGTGATTGAAGCCAAAGCCTGGAGCATGATAGATAAGCATTGTACCGCTGAGCTATATCCTCGGCAAGTTCCTCTTTGTCCCCACACACTTGCTTTAAGACTGTGCCTTGGCCATTGGCTGACATTCTGGTTTCAGATCTATCTTGGACCTCAAGTCCTTAAATGCTTGCTTTTTGTCCTTTGCCTCTATGGTAACCTGTCTTAAACTATAGTCCATCCCTAGCCTGAGATTTCCAAAATTTAGAGTGAATCGCAGCCATCTATGTTACATGTTAAAATGTGGATTCTGTGATCTCAATTCCAAGAGGAGAGGAGGGAAGTCAGGAATCTCCATTTGCAAGCCTGACTACTAGGTGATTACCATGCAGGGAATGACAAGACTACACTTTGAGAGATGTCTTGTTTTTCTGTTCTGCTGTAAGATTACAATGGGGTAAGCCTCCCAGTGAAAATGCTGAGGGATTCTTCATTTTGAGTGTCGTGTTGCCTTGAGTTACAGGGTTCTCACACAATGTGAAATGAATAATGTTCACTGCAATAAAATGTCAACATTTCAAGTGTTTCATTTTTCAAGATACTTAAGAATTGCTCCTTCCACAAACAGTCCTGTTTAAAAGGAATTACAGCTGCTGCTGCTTTTAATAACCATTTCCAAATCGGTCTAGAGAATATTTAAAATGAGCAAAATGCAAATATAACTTCATTTGCAGTAGTGTAGAACAAATCCATAGCCTCCACAAAGATAATCCTAATTAAAGCTACAAGAAAAAGCTATACTGAATATAAATAGAAGTTTCAAACACCAAAGCAATGGATGGAATAAAGTTGCACATGGAAAAGAATCAATATATTTGAGCTACACAAAAAAGGAAAAAGTTGAAGCTCAAAAGTCATTGTTAAATAAGAAAACTGAAGAGACAGGCCGCAAAATGGGTATTTGCAACAAGCATTAAAAATGCATGATATATTTAAAATATTAAAAAGCACACAGAAGTCATAATGGCAAATGGGTAAAGAACAAGAATAAAAATAGATATGCATGAGATAAGCTCAAATTTTTAATGGATATATTTTTAAAGTTTCAATGATTTAAAACACCAGTGATCTATATCCTTTTCTCAATCAAATTAAGAACATTTTAAATAATTAATTGGCATAATTAGTTGACAGACAGTTCAGTGAAATGAACCTCAGGTGAGTAAATTGATGCTGACTTTTCTAAACAATTAAAAATTTTAAGGCTAGGTGTGGTGTCACATATCTGTAATCCCAGTAGAACAGAGGCTGAAGCATGAAGATTAGCTCAAGACTGAGGTCTTCCCACCCTGCACAGTGAGTTCCAGGCCATCCAAGGCTATATAGTGAAACTTTCTTAAGAAAAAAGAAGAAAGAAATTTAAAATTAAAATTTCCTTTCGGGCTGGAGAGATGGCTTAGCGGTTAAGCGCTTGCCTGTGAAGCCTAAGAACCCCGGTTCGAGGCTCGGTTCCCCAGGTCCCACGTTAGCCAGATGCACAAGGGGGCGCACGCATCTGGAGTTCGCTTGCAGAGGCTGGAAGCCCTGGCGCGCCCATTCTCTCTCTCTCCCTCTATCTGTCTTTCTCTCTGTGTCTGATGCTCTCAAATAAATAAATAAATAAAAATTTAAAAAAAATTCCTTTCATCCATATTTTTAAGGAAAAAAAAAACATTAGAATTAGGAAATTCCATTCTAGGATCGTTATCTAAAAATAATGAGAAATTTTGACAAAGCATTAAGTGCAGATATTTTTAGGGAAAATTGGAATCAAATGAAAGAAAGTTTTAAAATACTCAACCCAAGCAAGATGGGTGGTGCACATCTTTATGCCCAGCACTAAGTGGACTGAGGTAGGAAGAACACCATGAGTTGGAGGTCAACCTTGCATGACTGAGTGAGTTCCAGGTCAGCCTGGGTTAGAGTAAGACCCTACCTCAAACAACAACAGAAACAAATCAACACATGGAGACCTTGGGAAATGTCCCTGAAGTTAAAGGTGGTTTTTTACAAAGACTGCCAGCACAGATCCATTTCCCTGGCCACTAACATAAAGCCAGACACACAAAGGTGGTGGAAGCATTTGCAGAGGCAATAGTGCATGAACAAATAAGTAAATTTAAAATTTATTAAATGAGCCAGGCTTGGTGGTGCACACCATTAATCCAAGCAGTTGGGAGGTGGAGGTAGGAGGACTGCCATGAGTTTGAGGCCACCCTGAGACTCCATAGTGAATTCCCGGTCAGCCTGGGCTAGAGTGAAATGCTACTTCAAAAAACAAACAAAAAAATTAAATAAAACATTCAATCCAGGGATATCTACATATAAGAATAATATAAAGCTATTCAAAGTGGTGTTTTGCACCTGTCCAATAATGGCACACAGGCTAAGTGGGTAACCAATGGCTCTATGAGATCCACTTGGTGCAAAGGAACCCATAACTAGAACTAGGAACCAAGATAGAACCCTATGGAGACCAAGATAATGGACTTGAATGAGAAGCCCCCACTAGCCTTCATCCGACAGTGAGGCTGCACCCATCCAAATCTGTCTAAGTCAACAATGCTTATCTCCTTTAACCTATGCTGGTCTCATTTTCTGTTAGAGAAACATTTTTGTTTTTGTTTGTTTGTTTTTTCCAGTAAACAGCAAAAAACAAGGACAACCATAATCTTCCAAAGACACAGGGATAGTTGACTCCCTGACAGCAGATGAACCACTCCTCACACATCAGCTGGAGCCCAGGAGAAACCACAGAAGAACTGACAATATGAGAAAGGGTACTGCTTCCACAGTGAGCATGATAACCTAGGCCAGGGTGATGGAGACAGACACTGAGGATACTCAAAATGTACCAAAGCAGAAATCCAGAAGCTGCTGAGAGCTCAACACTAAGTAGAATTAAAGCACACCCAGCAAGGCTCAGGGAAGTTTCTGAAGAGGGGACAGAAAGAATCTAAAAGCCATAGGGTAGGAAGGAATATACAGAGACATAGCCCCTCCCACAATGACAGACTGTTGCTTTCGCAACTCATAACCTACAACTCTATGGTGAATTCCAACAGTCCCACTAAGGATGGCCCTCAGTGAAGTGCGAGCAGGAGGAAGGAAATGATGGCACCAATATATGATGTGTCCATACAAAGTTTCTACTTAATAAAAAAAGACATACACCCATTTTAAAAAAGTAAAGTAGGAGCTGGAGAGATGGCTTAGTGGTTAAGCACTTGCCTGTGAAGCCTAAGGACTCCAGTTTGAGGCTCAATTCCCCAGTACCCAAGTGTGGTGGTTTGAATAGATGACCCCCAATATATTCAGTTTTTTTTATTTCTTTGTACTTTGCATCTAGAGCCCCCTGGCTAGAGGCAGTGTCACTGGGTGGATCTTAAGGTGTGGTTGTGGGTTTCAGATTTCAATCTAAAGATATGCAAAGTGTGCCTAGCAGGGAGTTCCTGAAGTGTTCTGTGCTGTATGGCTTTTGGATTTTTTTTTAATCTAATTTATTAGTTTTCTTTTCAGTAAATACAGGCAGTTTGGTACCATTGTTTAGGCTCATCTGTGATCTACCCCCTCCCATTGGACCCTCCTTGTTGATGTAAATGGGTCGTGCATTGTGGAGTTAGCCCCCAGTTATTGGTATGATAAATGTCTGCAAATCATGACCCAACATGTGGCTCTGACATTCTTTCTGCCCCCTCTTCCGCAAAATTTCCCTGAGCCATGTTGGGTTCATTTTTGGTCTGCTTCAGTGCAAGCCCACTCTACAATATCAAGCTACCATCAATCATGGGGTATAAGAGGGCCTACACCTATCAAACTGTCTATCAAAAAAGTAAGTGTTATCTCAATTTTCCAGGTGCTAACTTACTCTCCGTTGGAGAATCTGCTTCTCTTTTTCAGATAGATGCAGATCCTAAGGAGAGAGCTGCCCCAACATACCTCAAAAGGGGCCCAACTGAAACTAAGGACAATTGGCGAAACAAGCAAGGGTGATGTTTTCCTGTGAACCGGATACCAGCAAAAGGGGGAAGGAGACCATTGTAGAGAAAAATCAACTCCTACCAAATCAGAGCGCCAGAGCCTCAGAGGCCCCCAACACCTCAGCACTGAGGCTTTGGCTTTTTGACTTGTCCTTCTCTCTCTCTGCTTGGTCCTGTGAAGGCAGGCCAGTTTCTTCTGCCATTATGGAACTTACCCTGGATCTGTAAGCTTCAATAGATATCCCTTCCTCCATAACTGTGTCTGGTCTGAAAGTTCATCTCAGTGAACCTGAAGCTGTCTGCTACACCAAGTAAGCCAAATGCACAAGGGGGCGCATGCATCTGGAGTTCGTTTGCAGTGGCTGGAGGCCCTGGCGCGCCCATTCTCTCTCCCTCTCTCTCTCTCTCTCTCCCCTCCCCACCATCTTTCTGTATGTCTGTTGCTCTCAAATAAATAAATAAAAATAAACAAAAAAATAAAAAAATAAGGTGGTGTTTTAAGCATTTGAAGTCATTTAAAAAGTAAGATTTATATTCTCTCTGTCTTTGTTCTTCTCTATCACATTTTTCTGAGACAGTTTCATGTAGCCCAGGCTGGCTCTGACTACCTATATAGATAAGGCTAGCCTTGAACTTTTTTTCAGACTTTCATCAAGATTTTATTTTAATCAATTGTTTGTTTAATTTCAATGTGAATTTTTTACATACATTTTTTTGAAGTTTTATAATTTGTGAGATGGGTAACAAAAGTTAAGATGTGAATGACATGACACACTTAACCACATGGGGTCGTTCTGCCATCATCTCCCTGGTGCTGGGGTTACCGGCATGTTCCACCATGCCAAGGTCTATCTTTGTATATATAATGTTATTCTAATTTTCTTTTAAAATACCTTATAAGAACATTAAAAGTTCTAAATAAATACATTAGAATGCTAAAAGCTATTATCTTTGGATGTTAAGATTTTTTTTTCCTTTTGGAATGTTTTTGGTATCAATTTTCTACAGTGTTCACATGTTACATTCATAATCAGAAAATACAATAAAAGATAGTTTAAAAGTCCTCCTGAAAGCATATCATAAAAGGGAAAAGTTGTCAACTTAATTAATTTATAGTTTGCAAGTGACAGAGAACATTGACCATTTGTTTCTGTAGCAGGCACTGGAATCCACTTCTGGAATGTCAGTGACCTTCTACTCTCAAGACAACTGCTTATCTGTCCTCCTAATTGAAAGGGGAGGATATGGAGAAAAGACAACAGTCTCTGGGAACAGATGTCTGAAGGGAGGGTTAAAAAAAATAATAATAATCAGAGAGGAGGGCTCCAGGGAAATGGGACTAGGGAGAGGGAATAAAAGAGTATAATCTCTTTCTACATAAATACATAATAATCAGGAAAAATAAAATTTTACTAAAAATAGTATAATTTATTCCAATTTGGGTTGCAGAGATTAGAACTTTTCTTCTCATACAAACTGACCAACAGAAGTAACACTCAGTATTTATGTCTGTTGTGGTGAGGAGTGCTGTAGTGGGAATCAATCCAGGGCCTCATGAATGCTAGGCAAGTGATCTAACACTAAGCTACATCCCCTGTGAGTCCTTTCTTATAAAACAGGAAAATCTTTCCTGCAAAAATTTAAAATTGTAATAATATAAGAAATGTCTTATTAATTCCTTACAGGTCTTATATTGACTAAGGACAAATATTCACTTATTCATTCATTGTTCTTATTTTGGGTTAACAGTTTTCATATGCAGCATAGTATGGTCTCTCATTGGCAATCTTTCATGCCTCCGTGCCCATAAACTTATTTTTTTCAAGGTAGAGTCTTACTCTAGCCCATGCTTACCTGGAATTCACTTTGTAGTCCCAGAGAGCTCTTGAGTTCATGGCCTTCCTCCTACCTCTGCCTCCAGAGTGCTGGAATAAAAGGCTTGTGTCACCACACCCACCCCATAAACATTTGAGGGTAGCAGACCCTTCTAAGAATTAGCATTTATTTTTTATTTTTTAAGTGGTGTCTTACTCTAGCCCAGGCTAACCTGGAACTCACTCTGTAGTCCCAGGCTGGTCTTGAATTCATGGCGACCCTCCTGCCTCCCAAGTGCTGGGATTAAAGGCTTGTGCCACCACACCCACCCCATAAACGTTTGAGGGTAGCACACACCTGAAATCTGAGCATTCCGGAGGTGGAAGGCAAGAGAAACAGAAGTTCAAGATCATCCTACGCTACATAGTAAATCTAAGGCCAACCTTAGCTACATGAGGCTCTTTCTCTTAGGAAAAATAAATAAGATTTTCTGGTTTAGTAGGGAGAGATGTGTATGAAAAACTGTAATCAATTCCTAGTTTGCTTGGAGATTTTTTTTTTTTTTGGTTGGTTTTGGTCTTTTGAGATAATCTCAATATGTAGCTTTGGGGACCTTGAACTTCATGTGTAGACCCGGTTGGTTTTGAACTTCTGGAGATAATCTTTACTTTTCCTTCTAAGTGCTAAATTACAAGCATGTGTCACCACACTTGGCTTGAAATCTTACATGGTAGTTAAAAAGTTCTGACAGCAAATTCATTCTCCTTGTGTTTCACAAAGGGACAGCCCAAGTCTTACTGAAATACCAAGGAAGTTTTAAAATTCCTGACTTTCCTAAATACCCATTTTCCACCCCTAAATCTGGATGGTATAGGTAGATGAGCACATTAAGGGAATGATGGATCTTATGGTTTGGCTGGAATGTATGAGAGCCGGATGGGGGGAGAATGAGTGGCAGCAGAAAAGCTGGGAAAAGATCTACTGTTTCATATGCTTGTCTTACATTACATTTGATCACTGGCATTTGGTTTCAGAAGAAGGGAAATTATTCTGTGTGTATGTGTGCACATGCATGTGTCACACCCATGAGTATGTGAACACATGTGTGTGCCTTTCCAAGAAGATCCTGAAATAAGTACAGTCACAACTTTTGACAACTGTTTAAAAAAAACTCGTGATTCCATACAATTAAGGGAGGAAAGTAAAACACGGAAGATTGAAAATCATTGTCACTGTGGCCAGTTTCTAATTGCAATTAATTTAAAACATTCAAGAGCATGTCTTACCTAGCTTTCCCGAACCAAAACCCAAGCAATAATAAGAGAAGAGCTGCCTGAAGCAAATAGGTCAAGAATGCAGAGTGAAATGATAGCTTTTGCCTCCCACTATAACTATACTGTGTTTAGTTAGTAAATGTCTCATATTCCCCAAAACATTGTCAGAATCTGAATACTACTTGAAAAATCATTTCTTATAAATGAAATTCCACCAAATGGTCTAGAAGTGTGTCAGTGTTATAAACAGAAGTGTTTGATAATAAAACTTGCATTAAGTAGTACTGACCAACAGTCACTGCATGGAATATGTATTAAGCCTCAGGGCAACAACTGAAATGGAAAAGTAATGTACCCACATTGAGATTGAAAATGTTGATTTTTGTTTTGGTTTCTTATTGCTTAATCAAACATTTAGTTGCCATGGAAAATCAAAACATTGTAATCACTTTAATTTTTCAATTAAAAAAATAGAAACAAATGTAGAAGAAATGGTTCAGGGGTTATAAAGGCGCTATCTTATAAAGCCTGCCCACCCAGGTTTGATTCCCTAGTGCCCAAATAAAGACAGAGACATAAAATGGTGCGTGCATCTGTACTTTGTTAGCAGTGTCAAGAGACTCTGGCATGCTCATTCTCTCTCTCTCTCTCTCTGTCTCTCTAAAATAAATAAATAAAAGTATTTTTAAAAGGAAATGTCAGGTTGGACAGATAGCTTAGTGGTTAAGCCAAACAACTCAGGTTTGATTCCCCAGGAGCCACATAAGCCAGATGTACAAGGGAGTGCATGCGTCTGGAGTTCGTTTGTAAGGGTTGAAGGTCCTGAAGCACCCATTCTCCCTCTCTCTATCTGCCTCTTCCTCTCTTTCCCTCTCCTAAATAAATAAATAAATAAATAAAATCTTTTTAAAAGGTTTCTTGTAACCTTTTTAAGAAAGGGAAATGTCCACACTATTAAAAAAAGAAAGAGGGCTGGAGAGATGGCTTAGCGGTTAAGTGCTTGCCTGTGAAGCCTAAGGACCCCGGTTCGAGGCTCGGTTCCCCAGGTCCCACGTTAGCCAGATGCACAAGGGGGCGCACGCATCTGGAGTTCGTTTGCAGAGGCTGGAAGCCCTAGCGTGCCCATTCTCTCTCTCTCCCTCTATCTGTCTTTCTCTCTGTGTCTCTCGCTCTCAAATAAATATTTTTTTAAAAAAAAGAGCCTGGGAATTATTGCCAACATTCCAGTAAGTTCCATGGAAAAACTTTCAATGTTCAGCTTGTTCAATATTAGCAAACTCATCCACTATTATATGCTATTTCTTTTCATGGGGATCTGGGATAGGGGTTGAGTCATTCGCTAGCCAGGCTTGTCTACAACTAAACATGTACCCAAGTTGCATTCCAGCTCCCAGGCAGAGCCCCAGGTGTGGTGGTACACACCTTTATTACCAGCACATAGGTAAGATCCTTGAGTTTGGAGGCCATCCTGGGGCTAGAGGTAGTTTAATGTCAGCCTGGGTTAGAGTAATACCGTACCTCAAAACAACCAAAATGGGACTGGGAAGAAATCTAAGGGGTTAAAGGTACTTGTTTGCAAAGCCCGCTAGTCAGAGTTCAGTTCCCCAGCACCCAGCTAAAATCAGACAAAAAAAGGAGTGCAAGCATCTGTCATTCATTTGCAAAAACAGAAGATCCTGACAAGTCCATACACATCTGCAAATAAAATGGGCATGCCAGGGTCTCCTGCTAGTGCAAACGAACTCCAGATTCATGTGCAAATTTGTGCGTCTGGCTTTATGTGGGCATAGGGGAATTGTGGGGTACCAGGGAATTGAACTCAGGCCATCAAGCATTTCTGGCAAGAGCCTTTAACCACTGAGCCATCTCTCCCTCCAGCCAGGATTTCTTGATTTGTACTTTTTTGAAGTTTTCTTCAAGATGACATGGATAGCAGTGTCCTCCAAGTTGAAACATTTTATCCTAGAGTAAGGCTCTTTGGGAAATTCTAAATTGAAACATGGGATCATTAGGGACTTCCAAAGCTCTATAAAGCCCAGGAAGTAAACACCACCAAGTCTCCAGAAGTTCCTGAAACATGCAAGATTCACAAGACCCCTCCTCAAAAGTCTGTAAAAAGTAAGGACGGTCCTGCAGACTCCAACCAGCCCAGCTACCCTCCCTTGAGTGTTGAACTCCAAGGATTCAGCTTCAGTGAGTCACAACCTATGGTGGGGTGGGCTTTCTGGTGATGCAGCTGCCTTTGAGTCACTCATCCTGCTATAAATAATCCCAATAGACTGACTAGATTTGGATGGAATCATTAGAAAAAAGGAAATGTCCTTATTTAAAAAATAGAAATAATTACAACTGAAGGGGTTAGGGCTATAGATCAAAGGCAAGATGACTGTCTGGGTTCAACTCCCTATCAGCCCACTACCCACCCCAACACATACACACACACAGAGACAAATAAACACATAAATTAGCTATTTAGCTATGAATATGGGGCTGTCACTTCATATAGTTTTAAAATAACTGGAAACTTGCTAATACTTATGCATTGCTTAAACTTACATAAAATCTTATGTTTTCATGAAGGTCATAAGCTATGCACCAATTTTCCCTTTAGAAATGAAATTTATATTTCGAATTATTAAATTAAATGCTGTAAGAGGGCTGGAGAAATGGCTTAGCAGTTAAAGCACTTGCCTGCAAAGACTAAGGGCCCAAGTTTAACTCCCCAGAACCCACATAAGCCAGATGCACATGGTAGTGCATGTGTCTGGAGTTCGTTTGCAGTGGGTAGAGGCCCTGGTGTGCCCATTCTCTCCCTCTCTCTCCCTCCTTCCCCGCTCTCTCTATCTTTCATAAATAAATAAAAATAGACCATAAAAATAGGTTTAAATTAAAGAACTATGAATAAGTACTCAATTAGCCAATTTCTAGTCTGCACTTTGGAGGCTGTTCCAAACCTTCTGAGGATTTTCTTCCCTTTACAAGAATATTGGGTTGATACGAATATTAATGAACACATTGATTAATTCTTGAAAATATGTAGGCTAATTCAAATTAGAAAACACATAAGACCTCTAAATCATTTCTAGTAAAAAAGAAATAATGGTAGGTTGGAGAGGTGGCTTAATGATTAAAGCGATTGCCTGTGAAGCCTAAAGACCCATGTTCAACTCCCCAGATCCCACATAAGCCAGATGCACAAGGTGATGAATGCACAAGGTAGCACATGCCCACTAGGTGGTGCACATGTCTGGAGTTCGATTACAGTAGCTAGAGGCCCTGGCCTGCCAATTCTCCCTGGCCAGTCTGCCGGGCTTGATGGCGCACGCCTTTAATCCCAGCACTCAGGTGGCAGAGGTAGGAGGATCGCTGTGAGCTCAAGGCCACCCATAGACTACATAGTGAATTCCAGGTCAGCCTGGGCTAGAACAAAACCAAAAAAAAAAAGGCCAGTCTGTTGGGCTTGCCACAAAAAAAAAAAAAGGCATATGTTACTATTTTTTAAATGGCAAGCCAAATTAAAATGAAGAACCCTAGGTAACATAGTGTTGAGGCCTTGCACATCCATTCTGTACACACGGGGAACTCCTATACATAAACCCATGTTGCTAGGAAAGGTTGGTAGTCCTATTGAGACATAAAGGAAATGATGCATTCTGGGAATGTTACTCAATAGTGGAGTGATTGTTTAGAATGGTAAGTGCTTTGGGTTCTATCCCCAGTACCAAACGTAAGTAGGTAGGTAGGTAGGTACATCAAAGAAGGACAGACTGCCAATCCTTGCAATCTACTAGCTATGGTTTCTCTTGACAGGTTTCCTGAGGTGATTCTGTCAATTTAATGAGCAGTACCTGCTTCAGTCAAGCGAGAGACAGAGAAAGGCGAAGAGGGAGGGGGAGGAAAGAGAACAGACAAATATGTCTAGCATTTGTTTTTCAGATGTTTTTTTCAGACAGCGTCACTTGTATCCCAAGCCAGGGATGACCTTGTATTTAGGACCCTCCTGCCTCCACTTCCAGCGTACAGGGATTACAGGCATTCTCCATTTCACTCCACACAGGAGATGTAGCCCAGGGCCTTATATCTGCTAGGCAAGCACTCTGCCAGCTGAGCTACATGCCCAGCTCTTTCTCAGATTTTTAAATTTGTTTTGTCTTATTTTGTTTTGTTTATGAGAAAGGGGTTCACTATACAGCCACGGAGGGCCTCAATTTTTTCAACAAACGTTCTGCCTCTGCTGGGATTAAAGGTGAGTGCCACTATTCCAGGCTTCTTTCTTTCTCAGATTCAATGACAAGAAAAGGTCTGGCCTCCTGCTCTTTTAAAAACTCGAGAGGATCTTGTAGACTCAAAGATAAGGTAAGGAAGGAAGGAGGATTACAGAAGCTGAATAAATGAAGTCTCCCCATTGTGTGGAACAATGAGCTGACAAAGGACCTCTGTAGACATTGACTTTTTCCTAATGATGTGAATAATTTACTCCAGCCTCCCAAGGAATTTCATGCCTCATGTATCAGAGTCATTAGGAGAAGGCTGACTTAAGGAGCAGTCCAAACAAAAGATCTTGCATTGTGTGATCTGTCAGACACACTGTCTCAACACTCCCAAATCATCTCTCTTTCTTCCCTGAGGTGCTTGTCGGCTTTCCATTGTGTTGTTACCTTATTCCCTTCTGGAGCTCTTATCGTGGATTAGGTACTTACAATTTGGATTTTGCAATTCCTTTGGCAATACTTTTCCCGTTGAGTTAGGCTCTCAGATTTTCTTTTTCTTTTCTTTTCTTTTCTTTTCTTTTCTTTTCTTTTTTCTCCTCATGAGACAGGGTCAGATTCCAGAATCCAGGCTGGCCTTATAGCTCTCTTCCTCTCTGATCCTTCATTGGTGTTAGAATTACTGATGTGAACAACCCTGTCCAGTTTAAGAGGGAGAAATCTCACTTTCTTGCCCAGGCTGGCCCACAAACTCCAGGGCTCAGGGGACCTATTGTCTCAGCCAACACTGTACCTGGGACTGCAGGTTCCTGACACTTGGCAAACAATCCCTTAATGTTCAGTTGTGAGGGAAAGTGGCAGATGGGAATACCTTTCACCCTCTTCAAGGCATGAGGTGTGATAGTGTCATGGGATAAATCATTAGCATATTTACAAAGCTACTGTTAAAATTCAAATATACATAAAGAAAATCATAATCCTCCAAAATGCCACCTTTGGAGAATGAGGGGAGTTGACACAGGGTCTGTTGGTAACCCTGGCTGGCCTGGAACTCTGGTGATCTTTCCACCTCTGCATTCCAAGTGTCACTTATTAAAGTAGCTTAAAGTAACTTTGCAAAAAGACTTCAAAAGGACCAACGGATCACAGCAAATCGTATTAGTCCTGTAGCCCTCAGTTTTCCTAATCTATAATGCTGCAGATGATTAATGATATTCCTTCTACTGCAACAATCTTATTTCAATTTTCAATTATTTTGCTTTTTAAATGTGATGCTACAAGAGCATTTATAACAAATATAATTGAAGGAAATGTCCATCATATGCTTTAGATATTTTTCTTATAGACATTTGTTTTAAATTATTAATTATTAATTTTAGTTAAAAAATGATCCCTCTATTAACTCTTTTATTTTAATATTCAATAAATATGGCTGGAGAGATGGCTTGGTCATTAAGGCACTTGCCTGTAAAGCCAAAGGACCCATGTTGCATCCCCCAGTATGCATGTAAGCCAGATGCACAACCTGGCGTATGCATGTGGAGTTTGGTTGTAGCAGCTGAAGGCTATGGCATGCCCATTCTTTATCTGCCTCTCTCTTAAATAATAAAAAATAATAATTTAAGACTCAATAAATAATAATAATAAATTACAAACGATTTCCCTATAATGATTGATGCAACACATATTTGAAAGTTAGTACATCAGGTAGAATAAAGTTTGCTACAGCAGTGTATACTTTCTGGAAATTTCGACAATGTATGCCTGCCTGCATGTTCTCTAAAGAACAGCTGAAAATCTTCAATTTTGTATTTATGGCAAATAACTGGTTGACAAAACTTTTGTTGAAATGATTCTAAATTTTAATATCCTATAGAATGTAACCTGAAAATATCGATTCTCTTTTTTCAGACAGGGTCCCACTAGCTATCTGTCTGGCTTTAGACTCCTGGCAATGTTCCTTCCTCAGCCTGCCAAGTGCTAGAATAAAAGTGTGTGTCATGATGCCAGGCTGCTTCTCATCTTACTATTACTGAAGCATTTCTTAGTATTACTAAATATCTTCTTAAAAATGTCACTATTAAATCAGCACTTGGGAAACAGAGGTAGAAGGATCTCAGTGAGTTCGAGGCCACCCTGAGACTACATAATGAATTCCAGGTCAGCCTGGGCCACAGTGAGACCCTACCTGACCCCTACCAAAAAAAGTCACTAGATCGTAAGGTAGAATCATAATCTGCCCTTTGCCTTTGGCATGAATTGCAATTAAACAGAGCCACCCACTCTTCAAAACTGATAGGTTGGACCAGGGAGATGGCTCAGCAATTAAAGGCACTTGCTTGCAAAACCTGTCTGTCCTGGTTCAATTCCCCAGTCCCCATGTAAAGTCAGACTCAAAAAGTGGCATGTGTCTAGAGTTCCTTTGCAGCATCATGAGTCTCTGGTGTACCCACACACACTCTCTACAGATAAAAAATTAAAAAAAACCTGACAAGGTCATTTGATAAAAAGAAAACTCTGTGAATAGAATTATGGGGAAAATAAGTGCATTGTATTATACACAGCTAACAATAGATTAGCCAAGAGTGGAATGTCTTAGCTTACTTGTGTTGCTATAATAAATTATCCTAGATTTGTACCTACAATTTATAAACAATAAAAATTCATTAACCACATTTTTAGGGGCTGGGAAATCTGAGTTCAAATTCAGATGACTCTAGGTCATATGAAGAGCCTGCATCATAGAAGGTGCCATAGAAGAGGTCACGTATGGCCTCTTTTATCGGGTCACTAATCTCATTACAAAGGCTCCATATTGCCTGACCAAATCATCTCCAAAAGATCTTACTTTCTAATGCATTCAATCTGGCAACTCAATTTCAACATATGAGTGGGAGGGGAACAAACAGTCAGACCATAGCCTGGGGTACATGTGCTTGGTTATCTAAGAAATTTGCTGCTGCTAATGGCCTCACCAGTTTTCCGTGGCAGTAAGAAGAAAAGTGAAGTCATAAGCAGTGTTCCTATTTCTGCTTTATTTCTTGGGATAAAAGTACAGTAAATGCTACCTATAAGACCCTCTGGCTCTTTTTCACAGGCTCTGATCAGACATGAGATGGAATCATCCCCCACCCCAACCCGGCAGCTCCTGCATCACTACCCTGAATGATCTCAGGCAAAAGTGACTTAATCTGGTGAGGAAAGTTTTTTTCTTTGACTTTATAAAAGAAAATTGTACTGGGGACAAAACCCACAACTTATACTTACTAGGTCAAGTGCACTACCACTTAGCTGTATCTCCAACCCTTCTTAAGTGTTTTTGAATAGCACCATTTATATTTTGAGTATTTTAGAAGGTGGGGTGGTGCTAGGGATCAAATCAAATCGAGGGCTTTGTGAAGGCTAAGGAATCATTTTACCACTGAGCTAAATCACCAGCTGTTGTTCTATTTTTTGTTTGCTTTTTGGTGAGACAGGGCCTCATGTATCACAGGATGGCCTCTAACAAGCTATGTAAGTAGGGATGACTGGACTTTCATTATTACTGTGTTTGAGATAGGATCTCATTCAGCTCAGGATGGGCTCAACATTTCTATGTAGCTAAAGATAATGATGAATTTCTGATCCTCCTGCCTCTACCTCCCAAGAGCTGGGATTACAGGTGGAAACCACTATGCCAGATTTATGCCATATGAACGATAGAACTCAGAACCTTGTGCATAGTAGGCAAGCACTATACGAACTGAGCTACATCCTCAGCATTGTTGTATATTTGAGACAGAGTCTTACTATATAGCTGAGGCTGTCCTTATACTCCTGATCCTGCTTCCTCAGCCCCACAAGTGCTACAATTGCATGTGTATGTCACCATGGCTGGCAGCAGTTAGTCATTCTATAATCTTTACATTTTTCACTTGAAATTTAGGAATGAAAAATGTTCCATTCATGAGAGAATTATTAATATTGAATAAGATAATGTTTATAAGGTTCTAGAAGGAGGTCTATCACATGGATGCACCTTAAGGGGTAATAGCAGTAATTGTCATTTGTGTTATCTCCCCAGTAGAATTTTTAAAACATTTTTAATTATTTATTTGCAAGGAGAGGGAGACAGAAGAGAGACAGACAGAGAGAATATGGGCTCACCAGGGCCTTCAGTCAGCGCAAACCAACTTTGGTGCATGAGCCTCTATGTGAATCTGGCTTTATGTGGATACTAAGAAATCAAACTTAAGTCATTTTGCTTTGTAGCCAAGTGCCTTAACCACTGAGCAATCTCTCCAGCCCCATAGTAGAATTTTATTCTTGTGATTACATTCAAATTTGAAGGGTGATAAAACAGAGTACATAGCCATCTGTCAGTTCAAGAAGACTTAAAAGCCTACGATTGGACTAGAGAGATGGCTTAGAGTTAAGGCACTTGCCTGCAAAGCCAAAGAACCCAGGTTTGATTCCCCAGAACACACATAAGCCAGATGCACAAGGTGAGACAGGTGCACAAAGTGGTACACACGTCTGGAATTACTTTGCAGTGGCTGGAGGCCCTGGCGGGCCAATTTTCTCTCTCTCTCTCTCTCATAAATATTTTTAGTCTAAGATTGTAATATTTATTTATTCATTCATTTGATGGGGTCTCATGTATCTCAGGCTGGCTTTTAACTTGTTATATAGCCAAGAAAAACCTTGAATTTCTGAACCTCCTGCCTTCAACTCCTGAATGATGGAATTACAGGTACTCATATCTGTACATGCTAGGCAAGCACCCTACAAACAAAGCTACATATCCAATACTATTTCTGTTCTTTTGTTCCCACAGGGTCTCATGTAGTCCAAGCTGGTCTCAAACTCAGCAGGTAGCCAAGCATGCTCTTGCCTCTGCCACCACAGTACTGGAACTATAAGCATGAGCTGCCACTCTGGGCTCTAATTTCTATTTTTAATCTGTTTTAATATTTAGTCATGAACCAACTCCTAGCTAAATACCCTTTTAAGACTATAACCCTGAAACTGAGTGTGACGGCTCACATCTACAATCTCAGTACTTCAGAGACTGAAGCAAGAGGATCTCTATGAATTCAAACTCAGCATGAACTAGCAGGCGGTGCTGTCTGAAGAAACAAAATAAAACAAAAATGAATACAATTACAGACCAGGGATATTGCTCAGTGGTAGAGAACCTACCTTATATGTGCGATACCAGGGGTTCACTCCCCAGAACCAAGAAAAAAAGAAAACGAGGAGGAGGAGGAGGAGAAGGAAAGAGAAGGAGAATAAGAAAACTCCATCCTGATGTCAAGAGCATACTGAAACCAGCACAGTGATTGAGACAAATACAGCCTGTAGGCCCATCTGTTGCTGCCTATTCTTATAAACAAACTTGTGTTGGCACACCATCATGCCCACTTGTTTATTTTCTATGGTTGCTTCTATCCTACTAAGAGCAAACTTGAGTCCTTCAAAGAGATTGTAAGGTCTGCATTTGCAGCTCAGTGATAGAACATTTTCCTAACATCTACCATGCTCTTGGCCAAGAATTTGATCCCCAACACCAAAAACAAAAATAAAGAAATAAATAAACAGCTCTTTCCATATTTTGTTGATTTCTGACTTCAAATATTTCTTATACTCCTGGGTAATCTAACCTTCTGGCATTCTTTCCAGAAGATTCTCAAGAAACATTCATGTCCCAAGTTGACTTCCAATTTACTATGTAGCCAGGGATAACCTTGAACTTCTGTTCTCCTGGTCTCCATCTCCCAGTTCAAGAGCTAAGACTACAAGTCATGTTCCATCATACCAAATTTTTTTATGTTGCTGGGGACTGAACTCAGGGTTTTGTGTTTGCTGCACACTCAGCCAACTGAGCTGCATCTACACCCAGCAAAAGTGTTTAGTTTTCAAACAAGTACATATTGTGATTTGAGATTATTCTCCCCCATATCACCCTTCCTTCCTCTTTCTCTCACTCCCCTCCCCTCCCCCATTTGCCCTACTTGTTCCCCTGAATAATTTCACCTCTACTTTCACTTAACATACAAATATATGATTTTATGTATCTATATAAAATTTTAGAACCACAAATTTGAGAAATATTTGAGGCTGATTTAAATCTTTTTTCTTTTTATTTGATACCTTCCATAGTTATAGACAATAAACTATGATTTAAATCTCTTAATATGATTATTTCTAGTTGCATCCATTTTCCTGCTAAGAGCATAATTTCATTCTTCTTTATGACTGAAGAAAATTCCATTGTGTATATAGATAATTTCTTTATCAGCAGTCCTCTGTTGGTGGGCTTCTAGGTTGGTTCCATAGCTATTGTGAATAGTATTGCAATAAACAATTGTGTGTAAACATCTCAGTCATAAATTGACTTGGAATCCTCTAGGTAACTACAAGGAGTGGTGTAGCCACATCACGAATTGTTTTTGCAAACTAAAAATTTGTAGCTTCATTTGGCTTAGTTAAATGCCTGCAAAGCTTAAAATAAATTAAAAGCCTGCTCTGGTTTAATCACTAAATTAAATTTTTCTAACATAATACTATTCTATGTGTGAAGGGGAAGGTCACCATGAGTGGAAAGCTTTCTATTCTATTTGCATCCTTGTTCAGGTAACCCATGGCATTGACAATCAAAATAGTAAACACAACCTATGTTGTATTATGAAAGACACGTTAGGTAATGCCAAGGGAAAATTCTTATTGAAAATCCTTCTTTGACATTGTAAAAAAACATTTCAGTTGGTTAGACCAAATGTCCAATTAGCTTTATGACTGCAAGTTTAAAAATAAGTGTTCCATGATTTAAACACTCCAACCAATTTTCACATGATAACTCAAACTTTTCTAAAAACACCAAAAAAGAAATACATTGTCTTTTGCTATCAGGATTCTGGTTCTTGCTTAGTTGATTTAAATTTTTTTTAAAAAAATCCAACATTCAACTTAAGTCTCTTTTGAGGTAAATTGCAATGCTTTATCCTTATTTCAAGGCCTGTAATCAAATAATGAATCATACAATCTAAGAAATGGATTAGTTTGTCTTCCAAGACTGTTTTGTTTCTCTGATGTTAGTTTGACTCTTGCAATTTCAGACCCTTTCTTTGCTTCTTTATTGCCATTGAACCTCATAGCCTCATTAATATGGATTTCCTTGTGTTCAGATGACCAAATTGGGTCAGCCTCTTTTTAATAACAACTGTACTGGTATGGTTCACATACTATACACTACACTCCTCTGAATGGTACAATTCAATAATTTGTAGTCAATTCATAAAGTTCTGCATCTAAAATACAGTCTATTTTAGGAGATTTTTCATCACTCCCAAGGGAAATTATATTCTCATTACTAGTAACTCCCTATTTTTCTCCAAATCATCTTGTCCCCAGCCCTTAGCAACCACTAAGTCCCTTTTCTGTACCTTTTATAAAAATGCAATTGTACAATACATGGTCCTTTGTAACTGGATTCTTTCGCTTAGCTTAATGTTTTCAAGATTCCTTCATGTTGTAACACTGTCAATCTCTTTTTAAAGCCTCATTTTGCATATTTAGTAGACACAGACTCAAATATTTAACCTTGAGCATTCTTGGAAGAATAAATAAAGATAGCATTGAATGATTATATGCTTTCTCTCATTCTCTCTCACATACATTTACACACACACCAAGAGATGCATACATAAGTAGAAATTCTTAAACTCACACAAATCTGATCTTATTTAAGAATTTATTCCCCAACACCTCAGCACTGAAGCAGACCAAAAATGAACCCAACATGGCTCAGGGAAATTTTGCGGAAGAGGGGGCGGAAAGAATGTCAGAGTTACATGTTGGGTCATGATTTGCAGAGACATTATCATACCAATAACTGTGGGCTAACTCCACAATGCACGACCCATTTACATCAACAAGGAGGGTCCAATGGGAGGGGGTAGATCACAGATGAGCCTAAACAATGGTACCAAACTGCCTGTATTTACTGAAAAGAAAACTAATAAATTAAATTTTTTTAAAAAAGTATTTATTTAACATATTTAAGAATGTATGAAACCATATTACAAAAGAAGTGGGGGGGGGCTAGAGAGATGGCTTAGTGGTTACAGTGCTCCCCTGCAACACCAAAATGACCCAGGTGCGATTCCCCAGAACCCATGTAAACCAGATGCACACGGTAGTGCATGTGTCTAGAGTTTGTTTGCAGCAGCTAGAAGCCCTAACGTGCCCATTTTTTTCTCTCTCTCTCTAATAAATTAAGAAATAAAAATAAAAAGGTTTCAGCCTGCTGTGGTGGTGCATGCCTTTAATCCCAGCACTCTGGAGGCAGAGGTAGGAGGATCATCTTGAGTTCAAGGCCACTCTGAGACTACATAGTGAATTCCAGGTCAGGCTGGACTAGAGTGAGACCCTACCTCAAAAAAACAAAAAATAAATACATAAATAAGAAGGTTTCTTTAAAGAAAAGTAAAAAGAGTTAAGGAGATGGTTCATGAATAAAGCACTTGCCCTGCAAGTATGAGTACCTGAGTGCAGCTCCCCAGACCCCACATTTTAAAAAAGATTCAAACAAGTTTTAAAAAATACAAGAAAATGGGCTGGAAAGATGTCTTAGCAGTTAAGCACTTGCTTGTGAAGCCTAAGGACCCCGGTTCGAGGCTCGATTCTCCAGGACCCACGTTAGCCAGATGCACAAAGGGAAGCACGTATCTGGAATTCGTTTGCAGGGGCTAGAGGCCCTGGCGCGCCCATTCTCTCTCTCTCTTACTCTCTCTCTGTCACTCTCAAATAAATAAATAAAAATGAGCAAAAAAATTTTAAAAATACAAGAAAATTGTGATGTGGATGCCAATGGACTAGGTATACTTCTGGGGTGAGGGGATTAATAAGACTGTATGTGAAGTAACTGTCAAAATTTTTAAACCAAAATCAAAACATTCTGTAACTTACAGCTCATTCATTGTTTGTTTGTTCCTTTTTTGTTCTTTTGTTTTTCGAGGTAGGGTCTTGCCCAGGTTAATCTGGAGGTCATTAAGTAGTCTCAGGGTAGCCTTGAACTCTGCTTCCCAAATGCTGCGATTAAAGGCATGTGCGACCATGCCTGGCACTTGGCTCATTATTATAAGAGTCTCAATTCTTTTCTATATCTTTTCTGATATCATATGATATAGATATATATATTGACGATATAGATACAGATTAGATATAAACATAGATATAATCTCCATCACCCTGGAAATCTGTGAGAGATTGGTCCCCACTGTGGATGCTTAAGTTCTTAATATAAAATGCTGAAATGGGGTTAGGAAGATTGGTCAGTGGTTAAAGGTATCTGCGTGCAAAGCCTGATGGCAGTGGTTTGATTCCCCAGTACCCACATAAAGTCAGATGCACAAAATAACACATGCATCTGGAATTTCCTTGTAGTGGCAGGAGGCCCTGTTGTGCCCATACTCTCTTCCTCTCTGTCTCTCTGACTCTCATAAATAAATAAATAAAATAATTAATTAATTAAATACTGAAGTGTTTGCACATTCGTCTGTATACTTTAATCATCTCTAGATGACTTGTGAGTCATAATACAATGTAAATGTTCGGTTAATAGTAGTTGTACTGTTTAGGAAATGACAAGGAAAAGTCTGTACATTCAGTAAGAGATACAATTAAGGCAAGGTTTTCTAGCCAAGCTCAGCAGAATCTGGCAGATTACTAGCAGGCCTGGATGCCCTAGGCATTTTATCTTTTAAATGGATTAAATACAGGAGCTCTGAAGCAATCTTCCCCCCATTGATGTTGTCAGTGGTCCTTTCTTTTAGGCAAATCCTTAGCTTTTGTTTTGCAGATGAAGTAGCAGCCCAGAAACTCACCAATCTCACAGTTGCCCAAAATTTCCCCTTTTGTTGTCCTTTGAGGGATGGTTTCTCATTTCTATTTAGCCTTTAAAGCAGTCACCTATTTTCCAAGCCTCTTTGAGTCCCAGGACACAAAGGATGCTTTCTCTGACTGCTTTGGCCCCATTATTCTTACACATCATCCTTCATATATTCTATCTTAAATGGTTTTTGCAGTTATTTCACTTTGTGATTTTGCTATTGAAGTAGTAGTAGATGATTAATTCCTTGTTTGTTGAGACAATATTGTCTTTGTTGCTCATGATAATTCAATGCTAGAGTCTAGCAGGTACTTAAAAAAAAAACAACTAACAGGGCTGGAGGGATTGCTTAGTGGTTAAGGCATTTGCCTTCAAAGCCAAAGGACCCAGGTGTGATTCCCCAGGACCCACGTTAGCCAGATGCACAAGGGGGGAGCAAGTTTCTGGAGTTCGTTTGCAGTGGTTGGAGGCCCTGGCACACCCATTCTCTTTCTCTATCTATCAATCTTTCTCTGTCAAATCAATCAATAAATAAAAACAAAATATTTTTAAAAACTAACCATTTAAAAAATAATTAAAAAAACTAACAATTGAACTTAAACATTCATTTCATTTATAGCAAGCTTTTGCTAAGTAGTTAAAGCTGGCCTTGAACGCTCAATAGTTCTACTTCTAGTTATAGCTAGGACCGGTGTTTGTGGTACCTCGACTAAAGCTTGCTAGCATGTTGTAGCAGACAGCAAACCCAAGGGAAAACACTTTTTCATTTTGAACAAATTCAGTGAATATAGTGACTTTCTTTGGATCTACAGAATAGAAAGGTAATGTTATATAAATATGTCCTAAACATATATATACTGGTTTTTGAAGGTAGGGTCTCGCTCTAGCTCAGGCTGACCTGGAATTCACTATGTAGTCTCAGGCTGTCCTCAAACTCACAGCAATAGTCCTACTCTGCCTCCTGAGTGCTGGGATTAAAGGAATATGCTATCACACCTGGCTTTAATTGATATTATCTTATTCATTTTTTCAAGTAAAAAATCTAAAATAATTTTTCACATGTCATAGTAACAAAGTAAAGATAGGTTTTTTTTTTTTTTTTACTTTATGACAAAGTAAAACTAACTGGCCTGCCTCAGACTCATAGTAATCTCTAAGGCTAGAAAAATATTTCACAAGTGCTTATTCACAGAAATTAGCACTCATGATTTAGTGCCTTACACACGTGCTTGTGTTGAGGTGGAAACATGAGAAAGCATCCTTATTTTGTAAACGAGTACATAATTTTCCAGTTCTACCAAGATTTCCACCATGCCTAATATCATAAGGCTACAAGCTACTACACCTGCTTCACACTGAAGGTTATTAGAATTTTTAAGTCATCACATTTTAATTTTTTGCTTATTTATTTGAGAGCAACAGACAGAGAAAGAGTCAGAGAGAGAAAGAGAGAGAGAGAAGGTGCACCAGGGCCTCCAGCCACTGCAAAAGAATTCCAGATACATATGGTAAACTACGCATCTGGCTTATATGGCAACTGGGGAATCTAGCCTTGAGCCGGGGTCCTTAGGCTTCACAGGCAAGCACTTAACCACTAAGCCATCACTCCAGCCCCAAGTCATAACATTTTAAATAAAATGTAAAATCATGGGTCAATTCAAGTACCTAAAGTAGCATGACATGGAATAGAATTATCATATAAGACACTATTTGAAAAAAAATGACTAAGTCCTAGAAATAAATTGCTGAAATAAGGTACAATTAATTAAAACAAGTAACGCTGGGTCTGTAGCTCCACATGGAGCACTTGTCAGGTCTTGTTCAAGGCCTTAGATTTAGTCCCCAGTAAGGAGAGGAAAGACAAAAACCTGGTATCTGCAGAGACCAATGAGACAAATCAATTTGAAAAGGGACTTAGTATGGAATTGATCAAGACTTTTTAAAACTATTTTTAACATTTTCTAATGTTATTTATTAGAGAGAGACAGAGAGGTAGAAAGAGAGAATGGTCACGTCAGGGCCTCCAGTTACTGCAAAAGAACTCCAAACACATGTACCACCTTGTGCATCTGGATTTTGTGGATCCTAAGGAATCGAACCCTGGTCCTTTGGCTTTGCAGGCAAGTGCCTTAACTGCTAAGTCATCCCTCCAGCCTTAAAACTATTTGTATTTATTTATTTGCAAGGAGAGAGAGAGGGAGAGAGGAGAGAAGAGAAACAATGGGCATATGGGTGTCTCTTGCCACTACAAAGGAACTCCAGACCCATGCCCCACTTTGTGAATCTAATTTTATGTGAGTACTGGGGCATCAAAATCAGGCTGCCAGGCTTTGGAAGCAAGTGCCTTTAACCACTGAGCCATCTCTGCAGCCCTTGAACTGATCAAACGTTTAAGACATTCATTCTGGGGCTGGAGAGAAGGCTTAGCGGTTAAGCGCTTGCCTGTGAAGCCTACGGCCCCGGGTTCAAGGCTTGATTCGCCAGGACCCACGTTAGCCAGATGCACAAGCGTCTGGAGTTCATTTGCAGTGGCTGGAGGCCCTGGCGCACCCATTCTCTCCCTCTCCCTCCCTCCCTCCCTCCCCCCCCTCAAATAAATAAATAAAACTGACCAAAAAAAATTTTTTTAAAGACATTCATTCTATCACCTAAAATTTGTGTAACTAACTCACGTCTTAACAAACTACCAAAAGGAGTGTTCTAAGTCTTATAATTTACTTTGTTATTATTTTTTTAATATTTTAATTTATTTATTTGAGAGAGAGAGAGAGTGAGTATGGGTACACTAGGGCTTCTTCCCAAACTGTAAAGGAACTTGAGACATTTGTGCCACATGTTGTGCATCTACATTTGCATGGGTACTTGGAAATCAAACTGGGGCAGCAGGCTTTGCAAGGAAGTACCACCCTTCATTATTAAATTAAGATAAGGTCTTATATAGCTCAAGCTAGTCTCAAATTCACTTTGTAGCTGAGGCTAACCTTGAACTTCTGATCCTTCTGCTTCCACTTCCCAAGTTTATTTTAAATATTTATTTATTTGCAAGCAGAGAGAAAGACAGAGCGAAGAGAGACAGACAGCTACTGCAAACGAATTCCAGATGCATAGGCCACTCAATGCATCCGTCTCTCTGTGGGTACTGGGGAATCAATCCCAGGTCATTAGGTTTGGAGGCAAGCTCCTTAACCCTCAAGCCATCTTTATGGCCCTCCGTGTTTATTTTACTGTTTTAAAGAACTAATACAAAGAAAAAATCCTTAGCCAGGCATGGCAGCACACACCTTTAATCCCAGCACTCAGGAGGCCGATGTAGGGGGATCCCTGTGAATTCAAGGCCACCCTGAAACGACATAGTGAATTTCAGGCCAGCCAGGGCTACAGTGAAACCCTACCTCAAAAAAAATCTCAAAATTATAATTGTGAACAAAGTAATTTGAAAACATTTTTTGAGACAGGCTGTGTTGGAACTCCTAATCCTGTTGCCTCAGCCTTCTAAATGCTGAGAATACAAGCCTGCACCACCATGCCCAGCTTTAAAAGGAAAATGCTGAAAAGGATAACAAGCAAACTGACAATGTACCCTAAAAAATTGCTGAGGAAAAGTCAGATTATATACACATCATAACCTGAGTTCAAGATGGGCAAGAGTATTGGAAAATATACAGGAAGAAGACATAAAAAAGGGAAAGACACATGTGGAAAGAGAGAAAAAGAGACTGGGCAGAGATTCAACTCCGAGGAGAAAGGAGATCTTCCTATGATGCACGAGGAGGAATGGAAGACAATTGCTTCCAGAATTTTGTGACATTAATTTTAAGTTACTTATTACAAAGCCATGATGGATGGAATATTGGAGATGGAGGGACAAAGCAAAAACACTTAGGTTATTGATTTACAAAGAACTATATATAGCCTTTTGTTGCTATTGTTTTACAGGAATAGACCCATAAAATAACCACTGGTTCAAGACACAGTCACGGAACTTCTATGTGCAGCATTAAGAAAGGTGTTATGAGCCTGTAACCTGCCTGGAAGCGGCTGCAAAGGACGCTAAAGATCATCTAGGCCCAGTGATTGACATAGATAGGAAAACTGTCACCTTTGCATTCCTCTGTGAACTAGCCTTCCTGCTTTAAATTCACAGCAGGGGAGATCATAAAGCAATGCAGGCTAAATAGATCTTTTAGCATGAGACCTTTAAGGGCAAAAAGCCAGAATCTGGAAATACCTTGTAAATTTTGGGAAACACAAAGGTAGCTTAGTTATATCAAATTGGCTATCTTCATAATACTCATTACAAAGGAGTTCTACCTGGATTATATTTGTTGGGCTTGTTAAACAGGAATCTCAACTAGAGTCCAAATAGGTGCTTCTATGCTTAAGGCATGTTTTATCTCTTGGAAAGTTACTGAGGCAATTGAGAAACAGGGCTATCACTGAGCTGATTTAAAATATGTACTACCCCACTTCTATTACAACATGGCATTTGAAAACTGAACCCAGGACCCTGTTGTACATCCTAGACAAGACAAGGGCTATAACATTGAGCTACATCCCCAGTCCATTTCACTGAATTCTGACCTCTTCAATGGTAATAGATGACATTTATTGAAGTAAAGCTTTTATGAAATGTTATTTATTTATGTATTTATGCATGCATGCATGTATGCATGAGAGAGCGGGAAGTTAAGGGCCAGTGCATTTTGTCACTGCAAACAAACTCCAGACTCATATGCCACTTTGTGCATCTGGCTTCAGTGGGCATTGGGGAATGGAACCCCAGGCCAGCAGGTTGTGCAAGTAAGCATCTTTAACCACCGAGTCATCTCCCAAGCCCTAAAGAGTTAAAAGAAAAAAGAAGAAGAAACAAACACTGGAGAGATGGCTCAGCAGTTAAGATACATGCCTGCACAGCCCAAGGACCCAGGTTCAATTCCTCAGTACCCATGTAAAGCCAGACACACAATGTGATACATGCTTCTGGAGTTTCTTGGCAGTGGCAAGAGGCCCGGGCACAAGTGCTCTCTCTTTCTCCCTTCCTCTCCCTCTCCCTTCCCCCTTTCTCAATAAGTAAATACATAAGAAACAAGTACATGTAAAACTAACATATATAAGGGGTTCAGTTGAACGGGATAGGGGAGAGGGCAAAAGAAGTTAGTGGCAAAGGATTTTGATGAAAATATATTATGTACATTTTTAATAATTGTCAACAAGTTTTTGAAATAGCATTCATACAGGATTTTTTTTTTTAAGTCAGGTTCTCTACCAGGTGGCTTCAGCCTTCTGAGTGCTAGGATGTGCCATGTGCCATCTTGTTTTGCTTGAAGGATTATTACATTTTGTCTTACTTTAAATTCTAGAAGTTGAAAAAGAAACTAAAATTGAATACAAAATTAAAGAAGACAAATCCACCCACAGTAGATCTTTTGACAGAAACCCATAATGCTACTGCTAAATTGGTAATCTAAGATTAGATGCTAGTGCATAGTATTCAACAGTGACTGATGCCATAAAAGGTAGAAAACTAAACTATCTTTTTTTGTATGTGGCAGGGTTTCACTCTAGTCCAGACTGTCCTAGAACTCAGGGGCAATCCTCGTGCCTAAGCTTCCCTTCATGAGTGCTGGGATTCCATGCATGAGTCACCATACCCAGAAGTTTTATGTAGAGTTCTAGTAGCCACATCAAGCCTTGAGCCAATTGCTGATCACTGGTAATCTCATTTTGGAACCTACTGTAAATGTGAATGGCAATTCACTGTATGTTGAACCCAACATCAACATGTTACAGACAGCAGTGTTTTTGTGCTGACCCAAAGCTGACCCCAAAATCTCTCATAACAGAAATTTAATGTTTCTGAAAAGCATGATTGCTTTCACCTTTATTTTTCACCTTCCTGTGACTATCATAAGGCCTTCCAGCTGGTTAATCATTAATTAATATTTAACAGGCTTTTCCCCATTGCCAATATTTTCTCTGTGAGTCTAGTTTTAGTATATGGGCTCTCCCACTTATTTAAGAAGCTCTGGCAGTCACCTCAACTATATTATCTCTTTTTCTATTCCACTCCCTCCTTTGCCCCCTCCCCCTTCCCTTTTCCCCTTCCTTCCTCTCTCCTCCCTCTCCCCTAACTCCTCTCCCCAGCAGGGTCTTACTCTGTGGGCTGGCCTAGAGAAACACTACTTAATCCAAATTCTTCTTGAACTTTTGGCAATCCTCCTGCCTAGGCCTACTAAGTAGTGAGATTTCAGGCTGAAACCACCACGCCTGGAGTAAAAAGTAGTTTCTCTATGGAAATTCACAGTAACAGATCAAGAAGGGGCTCTTTTACAAGAGCATTCCATTTTTTAAGCCTTAATATAGCATTCTTTCCAGGTGTATGTAAAATGGAAATTAACTACGTCAATTTTAAATCTCTACAGAACTTCCCAGGCACACATTTCCTGAACAAAAACAGTTATGAGTGTAAGTGATAGGGAAGTACTTAGGACGTTTTCTTCTACAGATGCTCCAGGAGCCAGTCTCCAGATGGAATCCTGTAGGATACAATCAAATCTGGCCCTCCCAACTGATACTGGGTCAGCCTCAGTATTGGAACTCAGATTACAAGTGGAGATCTCTGTGTATGAACTCTGACATGGAAGCAGAATCCTAGTCAGAAGAGGAGGTGAAATGGTCTCCATGTTTTCTGTTGAAAGGGAACCAATGAGAGTTGGTACCTATTCAGGTTAACTAAGTAGAACCAAGTTATTTCTAGAACCCTTTCCCTCCTCCATCTTTCCTCTCTACATGAACAAACCTACCAGACATGTGATTTTAATCAATTAATTTGGCTCCAGGTCATGAAGGCCTTTGTCCTGCTGTGGTAGTTTGAATAGAATAGATGGCCCCCAATATATTCAGTTCTTTATTGTTTGTAGTTTGCATTTGCAACCACCTGGCTGGAGGCAGTGTCACTGGGTGGATCTTACATTGTGGTGGTGGGTTTGAGATTTCAATCTAAAGATATGCAAAGTGTGCCTGGCTGGAATTCCTGAAGTGTGCTGTGGCTTTTGGCTTTTTGGCTTGTGTTTCTCTCTCTGTGCTTGGTCCTGTGAAGGCAGGCCAGCTTCTTCTGCCATTATGAACTTCCCCTGGATCTGTAAACTTCAATAAATCCCTTCCTCCATTACTGTGCCTGGTCTGGAAGTTTATCTCAGCGAACCTGAATCTGTCTGCTACACCTGCCTATTCTACTCCCTTGTCTATTTTTAAACTTTTTTAGGCTTTTATGTATTTAGGGGGTAGATGCAGAGAAAGAGAGAGAAGCAGACATATATATAGAGAGAAGGGGTACACCAGGGCCTCCAACCACTGTAAATGGACTCCAGACACATGTACCACCTTGTGTGTCTGATTTACGTGGGTACTGGGTAATTGAACCTGGGTCCTTAGGCTTCCCACGAAGCCATCTCTCCAACCCTCCCATGATTTCTTAAAGTAAAACATGAGTCAGGTATGGTGGCTCACACGAGTAATCTCAGCACTCAGAAGGCTGAAACAGATGTATAAACATGAATTCAAATCCAGCCTGGTGTACGTAATGTGTTCAGATCAACCTAGCCTACAGAGTGAGACAATGTCTCAAAACAATATCAACAAGAAAGGATGAGCTTCGACATTGAAGAAGACTTAGAACACACTTGCCAATGCTCAGAGAACATTGCAGAAGAGGGAGCAGAAACGGTGCAAGACCGCAGGTGGGAAAGAGTATCATTAGGCCTTGTCCCCCAGAACCCCCCCCCCCAGAGACTGATGCATTCATAACCGCGTGGTTAATACCAATAACCGCACTGAGGAGGGTCCTTAGTGGAATGGGGACAGGAAAATGGTTATAACTAAGAGAATGGGACTAACACTCCATTTGATCATACAGTAAACTACATAATTAATACAAAATAAAATGGATTTTTTAACAAAAGGATAAGCTGGACAGGGTAGTACCAGCCCTTCTTACCAGCAAGTAGGGAGGACCTCCAGTTGGATGCCAGGCTGGGATACATGGTGAGGTCCTGTGATAAAACTAAAAGGGGCTGAGGATGTTGGTGGTGGTGTTTTCCCAGCATTAAAAAGTAAACTGGTCATGGTTGCACACGTCTGCAATCCCAGTGTTTGGGAAGTAGAGGCAGGGGAATGAAGAGTTCAAGGTCATCCTAGACCACGTAGTGAAATGGAAGAGTGGGAAAGGGAAAGAGGGAGGGGGGAGAGAAAGAAAGAGAGAAAGGCAACATTTCCCGAGGAACCAGAGTTGATCAAAGCACAGGAAAGCAACCACCTTCCCATACAATTTCTCTTCAATGGCTGGGGGTGGGGGTGGGGTGGAGACATCACTGCCCCACCCCCACCTCAGATTTAAATGAATGACATTTAAACTTGTACTGACATTCCCATCTTTACAATTATTTCCGTAAGATTGTTTTTGAACATGCATTCCAAACTCAGCACTGTAGATTTCTATGCCCAGGTAAGAAAGGGAGAACCAGGCGCGGGGACCATCTCAACTCCTGGCTGCAGTTACAGTCCGCATCCCTCTCAAATGCCCAACCCAGGGCCCATTCTCTCAGCTCCTCGCTCAGTTCAAGTGACAGGCTCACGGCCCAATCCCCTTCCTGGTTCCCAGGCCAACTGCTAGCATCACCCGAGCCAATGGCGGCGGCCGAAGGGCGGAGGGGGCTGGTAGCAGGGGAGGGAGCGCTGGCTTTAGAAAGGCAGCCGCAGAGATTCCGAGGGGCAGAAGTTGTCTGAGTGCTTGGTCGGCGGCTGTGGGGCCTGATCTGTGACTCCGCTGCGACTTTACGTAAGTGCATTGCAGGTCTGGCGGGCTTGTGTATGTGGTGGGGAGAGGGGTCCAGTTTCCTGGGCGTGGGCCCTCCCGCGTCTTGGGAGAGCATCTCCCAAGATCAGTAAGAACATGCCTTGCACCGGGGGTCGGGAGATGGGCAAAAATGGGGGGGGGGGGAGGGAGTGAAATTTACTCGGGAGCTCTGGGGGCATCCAGAAGATCATTTGTTACAGGAATGATGAGAGTCCAGGAGAGTTCCCCACCACCACCCGTGGCAAGCACTTTTTCTGCTCTTCACCTTCTAAGGTGCTTTCTCCCTAGTTGCTCCTAACTTGTTGCCCACCTCGGTCGGGTGGTCCAGGAAGGCAGCCGTAAGTCTGATTTCCTTTCTGCGGCGGCGCCCCGAAGTGGAACGCGAGCGCCTGCCTAAACTTCCCTCTGCCGTCCTCCTCAGGCTACTGCCATTGCCCTCCCTCCCTCCCGCCGGGATTCAGGAAATCCCGGGGCCCGCTGCCCGCCGGCTTCGGATGACCCGGAGGGTTTCGGCGACCCCGAGGCTCCTAAGAGGGGCGGAGCGCGGCGGCCCAGGGAAGGAACCTGGCTTGGGCTGCCCACCTTCCGCCTGAATCCTTCCCTAGCCAGGACCCTGAGCGTCGCGATCGCCCCGTATCTCCCCATGAGTAAGCACTTTTTTTTTTCTTCCAGTAGCCCAACATCTCTGGGCGGGGGACCGCGGTACCTTTCTGCGCCCCTTTGCTCCGAGCGCGCGCCGCCCTGCTCCTCGCTCCCCGGGCTCTACAGCCAACTTGCGCGGCCAGGGCTGTCGCACCCGGGACCTCTCGGGGCTCCCCAGGACGCTGAGGAGAAAGGGCCACTGGAGGTGGGGGGTGTCGCCCCTTTCCTCGCCCAGTTGCACTTGCTTCTGTTTACTTTTCTCCCTCGTTGGTGTTTCCGCGCTCCAGTGAGGGGTGGCGGAGCTGGGGGGGGGGGGGACGCCGACCACCTCCACCCTGGCTTCCAGCCAGTCCCAAAGTTGCCGCCGCGACTCTCCAGTGCGCGGGCGGTTAGGACCTTCAGCCAGCTCGGGCCAGAGCTAGTCCCAGCTAGGCGGACGCTTTGCTGCTTCTGGGGGTCTCACCTGAGCTGTGCGACATCCCCAGTGCTGCAGGTCCAGCTTGGAACTGAGTTGGAGAACGTCGCCATTTAGAATCATTTAGGGATGCTGGCGGTGTTCAGCCTGTTCAAGGAACAACGACGAGGTGGGAAGGGGATGGTGGCCAGGCTGACCACAGTAGGTAAAAAAATGTAAGTGAAATAAAAAGCTACTGAGCCAGTTGGCGGTTACTCTACTTTAATGTCGCAATGTGTTTGGAAGCCTAAGCTTGATCCTGGAGATGCAGTTTACAGTGAATTCCAACTTTTGTGGCCTCTGTCCCACACATGCCAGTTGACATCACGTGTCCCAAGTCTCTGATGCCCCTAGGGTAATGGTCACATGATGTCTTTTGACTTTAAAATTGGAATGTAAATGGCTGAGGCCCATATTCCAAAACCAACCCGAAAATAATATTTTAAAAAGTGTGTGTGTGTCAGCTAGCCTCGACTCAAGGGAATTCTTAAACTTGGATGAGGGGAATAGAAAGGGAATTTGGTACTCTGTTTTAAACCAAAATTAAAAACAGTAGCTGTTTTGGAAATAAAAGCTTTGAAATATCTTTGTGCTGTGACATGTATTTCCCCTGTTCCACTTCAAGCCCATCATGGTCTTAGTAATTTTAAAAAAATCTTTCTTTTATTTTCTGATTAAGTCAACATTTTACATTAATTCCAGTTCACTTCAAAATGCTAGATTGACTCTATATTCCATAAGTGTTCAAAAATTTTTTAAAAAAATGAGTCTACCCATATTCCTTAGTCTGGCCTATACTTAAGTTGAACCATTCTGTATTGGACATCTATACCAAAGGCGATTAATCCCTTAATCAAATTAACTATCGGTTATTTGTGGTTTGGAATAAATTGAATCAGAAATTACACCCAAAAGTGTTGGCACTAAATTTCACAAAGTTGGTTGTTTTTTCCTGGTCTCTGGCAGTTTGGTTAAAGTAATAAGAGGACTTGAAAGTTCTGTAGCAATCTACCACCCATGCGCTCCAGTAAAGGTTGCCAGTAAGAAAACGTGGCAGTTTCACTATTTAGATTATATCTTGTAGTTTGTGGAAATGTGAAGGGAAGCAGGGACAGGTAGTAGAAGCCTGTAATCTCTGTACTTGGGAGTGGAAGAGAAAGATTAGAAATTGTAAACCAGCCTGGGCTACCTGAGAATTGGAAAAAAGGGAGGAGGTAAGAAGGGAGAGAGAAAAGGGAAGGAAAGGAAAGAAGGAAGGAAGAATAGGCAGAGTGATCACTGAGGCCAGGCATTTAAGCACCTTACTCATTTATGAAAAATGGGGTTAGTTGAGAGTTTGGCTTTATATTTTCTTTCCCAAATCCCAGATTGTTTTAGGAACCTGTGAAGGACTGCCGCACTCCATTTTCAGCTGTGCATGAGTTTCTGAGACAACCCCCCCCCCAAAAAAAATAGAACTAGCTTTAAGCACATACTTTCTGTGGCCCAGATTATCTAGAAATGGAGTTAAATTACACCTGAACGACTAGAGTTAACTACACTGGTAGACAGACGCCCCCTAGTGGAAGAGAAGTGACAAAATAATTTTAATAAATTATTTTTAAAGGTTATAATGTATATAAATTTAACAATTTATTAAAACTAACCTAAAACAAATAGAAGAAATTGTATCTATGAAACCAAGCACTGTTCATAATGAATACACACCAATAGTCATTGATTTCTTTTTAGTTTTGATTAGTATTATAAATAAATAAAAAGATAACATTAGTCATTGCTGAATGAGGGCAAACACAATCAGTGTTTTTGCTGTTAATTACTCTATCTATTTAAAATTATTTTGAAATTAAAATTTTGTAAGGAGTTAAAAGAAAAATGAAGGCCAGGTATGGTGGCACATGCCTTTAATCCTAGCACTCTCAGGAGGCTGAAGTAAGAGAATCAAGCACTGTGAGTTCGAGGCTAGCCTGAAACTACACAGTGAATTCCAGGTCAGCCTGGGTTGGAGTGAGACCCTAACTAGAAAAAAACAAACAAGCAAAAAGAGAAAAGTGTGATATTATTGACCAACTGGACTATAATAGAGGAGAGAGAAATCTTTTTAGCGTGTATGTAGAATATGTGTGAACTATGTTGTGTGTGATGTGTGTTGTGTGCACATGTTTGTACAGATATATGTACCACATGCCAGATAATGTCATGTGTTCTACTCATAACACCCAACTGTGTTGTTCCTTGAGACAGGGTGTTTCCCTAAACCCTAAGATGCAGTAAGTCAATGAACTCCAGGGATTCTGTTCTCACCCAGTGAACTGGGGACACTGAAATGAGTGGCCATGCCCAACTTTTTACATGGATTCTGGAGGATTGCGCTTAGAGATCACTGACTGAAGACCTTACTTAAGTGGCAAACACTCTGAACTGCTGACTGATACAGACTTTATTTTTTTAATTAATTAATTTGAGAGAAAGAGAGAATGAATGGGTGCACCAGGGCCTCCTGCTGTTTCAAACTCCAGATGCATATGCCACTGTATATCTAGCTTCACATGGACACAGGGGAACTGAACCCTCAGGCTTTGCAAGCAAGCTCCCTAACTGCTGAGCCATCTCTCTAGTCCTGAATTTAAAAAAAAAAACACAAAATCAAAACAAATTATCACTAAGGTCTGGCTCACACAACATTTCATTTTCTGACATACCTGTACTGAAATCTCACTCGCTACTTCTGACTTCATTATTTAGTAGGAAGATCTAATTAGCCTAAATTTTTATTAAAATTTGGGATTTGTGAGACTAGTTCTTTTTTTGTGAGTCTAATCTTTAATTTCTACTGTTAGAACTAGCAAGATACCTGACTCCTTTATCTCTGGTGGGAGCTAAGTAAATTATGCTCTGCATCGGTATGGCATAGAACAGACAGTCAGTGTTGAAGTCCAAAGTGTCTAGTCTCGCTGAAGCTCTTTTGAGTCCAATTGCTGTACATAATGACGTGTGTGATATTGAGGGTATGAGGATTCATTATGACTACTGAGTAATGTCTTCAGTGAGAGAAGTCTCTTTGGCAAATGGCTACACACACATTAGTCCTGACCATGACTATTTATTCTGGCACAGTGTCAGTATCCAGAGGACTATCAGAAACTTAGAGAAATTTGCCCTGGGGCAAATAGCATGATTGCTATTGAAAAGAAAAGGACAGCTTGGCCATGGTGCTTCAGCACTAAAGTGATTGTCTTTGGAGAAACTGAAGAGAGAGAAGACCAAAGTGTGTGTAGTCCATGTTCTGCCTTACTTCGACTTGGCTCTCCACAAATTTTACTGACGCGATATTCTTGAAATATATGACAGTGGGTTTTTTTTTTATTTGATCTAGCATAATCTAGGTGCAATGCATCTGCTTTCTTCAAATTACTTCATATAATTTTCCTCTTATGAAAAGTGATCTAGAGGAAAATTTTTGATATGCAAATTAACAAGGAAAGATGCTCGGTCATACTTTGAGTCTATCCTAACTCTAGAGAGTGATGTATCATATACTGTATGCGCAAAGTGTAGGAGCTTCAACCCTTTGGAATGTATTACAATCTTGACTGACAGCTATATTAAACTCTTCAATACCAGTGGTCATGCCTACCTGCATTTAGTTATGAGAGCTAAGATGAATATTCTGGTAACTGTCTAATGATTAAATGTCAGATGTAAGGATGGGTCTCATCATACGTGGATCAATTTATTTTAGTTATAGAGATGAGGCAGTTTCATAGTTAAATTTGATAGTATTGAATGTGGCCATATTCTCAGTACTAGAAAGGAAAATGTGCATATAAACTATTTTAGGGATGAGGAAGCATTAGCATTACATGAAAATGAAAATACCAAGGGACAGGCTGGCTGTGGTGGCACTCATTTGTAATCCCAACACTTGGGAGGTGGATGCAGGAAGGATGCAGGAATATCATGAGTCCAAGACGTCCTTGCTAATAGTGAATTTCAGGACAACCTAAGCAGCCTGAGGCTGTGTGTCAAACAACATAACAATAACAACAACTTACTAAGGGGGAGCACATTGGATGTAGCTTCACAGGAAGGAGAGTTCATTAAATGGCTCTGTCACTGGAACAGAGTTTCAATCTGAGAACCTCACCTAAAATTATATTAATAACTAAGTAAACATAATATATATACACACATATGCTTATATGCATGTGTGTGCCAGACACCAAGAATATTTTTTTCATTGCTGGACTAGAACTCTCGACCTCCCTCACTCTAGGCATGTGCTGTACCACTTAGCTACAGTCCCAACCTCAGATTTTTCAAAATCTGATGCAAATGTATAGAACCAAGGTAAATACCTTGTTGACACAATCTGCAGGAGGATTATCATCAGGGGCTCCTTCCATGATTTAATGTTAGTTCTGTAATATACAGAGGTCCCATTTATATTATTCCTTAGTGGCAATTTTTGATGCATTTTTCTTCATTATTGTTATTATTTGGGGCTGGAAATTAAATACAGAGCCTTGTGCATAATAGGGAAATGCTCTTCCACTTGTTTTATGTTTACTTTGGGTTAGAGTCTCACTAAATTGCCCAGGTTGGCCTTGAACTCATTTTGTAATCCAGCTAGACCTTTGAATTTGCTATCCTTCTTCCTCAGCCTCCCAAGTACCTGGGACTACAGGCCTATAGCACCAGGCCCAGCTACTTAGTGATTTTATAATATGAGAAGCTTAAATTTTCTTAAAACACAAGGATGTGTTTGATAATAAAGAGGCAGCCTTTCTTATTGGAAGAGGCAGTGGGTGTAGCATCTCTGGTCTTTTAGGGTTCTACTGTCTGGACAGATAGGTCATTTTCAGTAAATCAACTTTGCCCCCGGTGCTCATATCTGGAATTTACTTTCTTTTTAAGTCATCTGTTTCCAATGTACACATTTCACAGGCATGCTGAAAGGATAAGTGAGCTATGTGATGGCCTGGCTGTTCCTCAGACAGGTGCTATACAAAGTCAGCATACTGGAATCGTACATCATAGTTACAGCGGGGCTTTAACAAGAATGTTCAAAGGGCTCGGGTGTGGCTCAGTGGTAGAACACTTGCCTCACATGTGTGAGGCTCTGGCTTCTTTTCCCCAGCACCACACACACGCACACACAGAGAAAGGATTTTACAGGAATGGTAGTTCTCATCATTTAAGTCCTGCACACATTAGTTTCCTTGAAAATTTTCTCCAGCTATCTAATTTTACAAATAAAGGTATATTAATACTAAGCCAGATGTGATGTAGCAAAAAAAAAAAAAATCAAATGTTTGCTAAACTTCATCTTAGCCAAAAGGCCAAGAAGTGATAAATGATTGCTATCAAGAGAATATTTTCTTATGTTATATGTAGTTTTTTAATATTTGATCAAATATTATGCACAGTATCCCATTAAAGCCATTCATTGAGATATTTCATTTTTCCCTTCTAACTGCTGAGCAGTATTTTTTGCCTCTGTTGGTAGTCATTACAGAGTCCCTTATCTTCTCAAACTCTAGTCTTAGTTGTTTTTGTTTGTTTGGTTAGTTTTTCGAGGTAGGGTCCTACGCTAGGCCAGAGTGACCTGGAATTCACTCTGTAGACCAGGCTGACCTCAAACACAGGACAATCCTCCTTCCTCAGCCTCCTGAACAGCACCACCATACCCAGTTCTGGCCTAGTTAACATTTGAGGTGTTTTTAACTTCTACGCTAAGAAAGTGTAAACTTCAGGTAGCACTTGGGGTGCTGAGGCAGGAGGATCACTTTGAATTCAAAGCCAGCCAAGCTACATAGTGAAGGAGACCTAGGGTCAGAAAAAAATAAAGAAAAAAACCCCAAATCATAAAAGAAAAGAAACAAAGCCATACACACACACACACACACACACACACACACACACACACACACACAGCTTTGTTTCTTTTCATATATATACGTTGAAATATTATGCTTTCTTATTTTGTTATTTGACATTATATTTGACCATACTTGTTAAAACATCATGTATTTAGGGATAAGAAATAATAGGAAATAAAAAGAAAACCCTGAATTTAGTGACTTTTGAAAATAACCAAGTATTATATGATAAGCTCTGAAGAGTAGGCTATTTTGGCTTCTAGAAATCATTTTCTTTTGTAAAGTATGATCCCTTCTATAATCTGTGGTTTAAAAGATTCAACAGGAAAGGCTTTTAATATAATCTTATAACCCATTAGCAACTTGATTCTCTTAAGTTGTGATAAACTCAAACATATAAACATATATATATATATGCTCTTTGTATATAATTTAATTTATGCATATAAAACATAAATGCTTTACTTTCTATAAAACACAATGCTATGGTAGTGGAATAGCTTTAAGTATTAATGTTATTATGTTCTAGCTTATAAGCTCTAATTGCATAGCATTGTACTCAACTTGACATTGTGCTATTGATATGAAAAATCCACTGCCTTTTCTCACAGAGTTGAAATCTGGGTGCTGGCTGTGGAATCCAGAGTCTGTGTATGTTAAACACATACTCTGCTGTGATACCCGTGATACCCTTGGCCCTTCCAATTGAGATTTTCCTTGTTTTGAGGTGGGCTCTCATTCAGTAGCCCCAGCTATTCTGAACTCACTCTATACTTGACCCAACAACAAATCCTCACCATCTCCTTTTTCTGTTCCTCCCTGTCCAGGGGTTTGTGTATGTGCTATTTCGCAGAGTAGATTTTAGTATAAAATATGAGTTACAATGCTTTTGCCAGTTGATACTTCTGTGGCATCAGGAAGACTTCTTAACTCACCTAAAACACATTTCCCTATTTGTAAAAATGAGTTAATACCACTCTCTTTTCAGTGGTAGGGATAAAATATTTGACTTTTCAGTGTTGTGAGGATTAAGTGAAAATATTTATAAAGCAGCTAGCATGCAGGAGATGTGCAACAAATATTTTCATTCTTGGGTTAGCTTTAATTTTCTGCCAAGTTATCCCTTTTCATATCAGTATTTAAGATTAAGAAAATGTTCTTTTCATGTTAATTGATGTTGTTGTGACAATACTGTTTTCTGTTGCTTCTCATTGTGAATCTGCATGATTTCAGCAATGTTGTAGGTTGAAGGAACTTCTTCACTTTGTTCAGAAACCTGTTTATCATTTATTTCATCCTTTTGTAGGCTATGCTATCTAATAGTTTACAGAACTTGCCTTCAAAGGAAAATTAGAAACATGTCTCCTAATAAGTTACAGAGACCATTTATGTTAAACTCATTGCCATTAACAAATATAGCTTAAACAAGAATGAAAGGTAATAGTTAATGTCAGTGCTGGATTTGGTGGGTGGGAAGAGTCTCAAGGTTTTCAATGTTCCTATGATAACAAAAGTATGAATGTTAGGCAGTTTTATTCTTAGCATAGAGAAAATAAATCCATGAAAACGTAAATGCTAGAAGAGGCAGGGGTTATAAATTAACTCGGTACCTTTCCTAGATGACATGTAGCCTTTGGAAATGGGTGAACCCAAAACATATTAGTCGTAAATTTATGATTCCCACTATTGGCTGAACTGGATTCTTTCAAAAGCAAAACTCATGAAATGAATGATACATTCAACAAATATTTAAAGCAATTTGTGTATCTTCAACTTATATCTATAGCTGAGTCATTTTCCTAGTGGTTCTAAATTATTCCCTTTTTTTGTGATGCTAGAGATAGAGTCCAGGGCTTTGTGCGTGCTAGCAAGCATTCTCACACTGACCTACAATTCCAGCCCACTATTTATTTATGTATGTCTGTAGTTTTAATTTTGAGATATTCTTTGTTAAGGTATTCAGGGTGGCTTTGAACTTGAGACCCTATTGCTTCAGCATGTGTAGTAGCTGAGATTATAAGCCTGCATTACCAAGATTAGCTAAATTACTAAATTTTATTTTATTTTATTGAGGTAGGGTCTCACTCTAGCCCAGGCTGACCTAGAATTCGCTATGCAGTCTCACGGTGGCCTCACACTCACGGCGATCCTCCAACCTCTGCCTCCCGAGTGCTGGGATTAAAGGTGTGTCCACCATGCCTGGCCTAAATTTTAATATTTTATCCTCAAACAAATAAAAAGAAAGTACAACCAAATTATCATTAAATGAAGATAGCAAAAAAAGTTTTGCCAGCTGGTTACATGCTCAAAAATAGAAGCCAACCTGTCCATTGGATATCTTCTCTTAAACGGAAGTATTCCAGATTTGTTTGCCCTGGATTGAAATGGAAGCTAGAATATGTTACAGGTGCTAACAGGAGGTGAAAACCTTCCTTCTAGATATCTGAATAAGGATGAAGAGAAGTTTTGAATGTCTAGTACTGTAGCGTATGTAAGTCCTGTATATAAAAGAAGACTGGGCTGGGGATGTAGCTCAGTTGACAGAGGGCTTGCTTAGCATGCATGAAGCCCTGGGTTGGATCACTAGCACCCCAGAAACTGAGTGTGGGGGTGTATGACCATGGTCCCAGCACTCAGGCGGTGGAAGCAGGAGGATTACAAGATCAAGAATTGCCATGGCTACATAGTGAATTAGAGACCAGCCTGGAATGCATGAGACTTTGCCTCAAAAAAAAAAAAAAATCAAGTCTATAGGCCACAGATACATATAAGCTCAGGAGAACTCTGCATTGTGCACAAAGATCTCAAGTGTATATTGAGATAGTAATAACTATATATCAAGTAATAGTTTACCAAAGGGGAACGCAGACAATACCTTAGTCGATTTGGGAGGGGTTTCATAATTCATTCAATTAACAAAGCTTTAGTGAAGAGTAGGGCTTACAAAGGTTGAGAAGGTACTCCTGCGATTGAGTAGAAGAGAAAGACATCAAAGTTAAACTGCTCTCTGAGAAACCTAAAAGTACTTTACTTATTTATTTTTAACTTTTTATTGTTTTGGTTTCTGAGGTAGGGTTTCCCTGTAGCCCAGGCTGACCTGGAATTCACTATGTATTCTCAGGTTGGCCACGAACTCTCGGTGATCCTCCAACCTCTGCCTCCCGAGTGCTGGAAGTAAAGGCGTGCGCCACCACGCCCGGCCTAAAAGTACTTTAAATGAAGAAAATGAATTTAGTGTCACCTTATTTTCTTACCATAAAATAATTTCTAAATTTAAACCTTGTGTGTACAAAGACATTCCTTTATGACCCAATGTAATCAAATCTAAACTAAGAACAAATCAGATTTAAACATTGTTATTTCTATGCAATAATTATTGCATCCTAAAAAAGAGCCCACTGTGAGTTAATTTTACTTAAATAGAACATTGCTCAGCCTATAAATGAAGGTCAGCAGACACCAGTGTCTTGGAATAAAATAGCCCTTTGGCAAGAAAATGAGCCACACCCCATTTCGTTTTTACAAAAATAAAATTCTTTCCAGTTTTACTAAATTGTAGATGTTGTGCACAGCATTTACTTCTGCAATAGTTGGGTTCTGCAGCTGTGGAAATATCCATGTCTTCAGAAGCCCTCAAAACTATTTGCCATTACTTTCATATGCAGCTGTAAGACTTTCTGTAGTTCTATATTCTCTCACATTTTATCTGATTCGTGGACTGCATGCAAAATAACTGTAGTAACTGGAGGTATAGCTGATGCCTGAATTTTCTCACATCAACTTCATGAGTATCACAGATTTTAAATTGGTTAGGAAAACTTGGTATTTCAAATCTGACAGTTGTTCCTCTGATAGTAGGGCGTCAGAAGAAAATACATGGTTTCCTTCAAGAGCGGTAATAAGTTCTTGTCATGTACCATGAGATGTAGCTCACTTGTAAAGTGTCTACTTAGCATTCATGAGGCCTGTCTCAAACAAACAAAAATATAATGAACTGTACCACAAGTATTCAACCATTAAATAAAATGAGGTAATTTGTAGGGAAAAATGGGTGGATCTGTAAGTTATCATGTTAAAGTTAATTCAGACTCAGAAAGAGAAATGCTACATGTTCACTCTCATGCAGACTCTAGCTTTTTGTTACTGTGTATTTATTTGAGAGAGAAAGTGGTAGAGAGAGAGAAAATGGGCACACCAGGGTCTCTAGCAAATGAACTCCAGATACATGCACCACTTTGTGCATCTGGCTTACGTGGGTACTGGAAAATCAAACCTAAGTCCTTAGGCTTTACAGGCAAGCACTTTGACCACTAAGCCATATGGACAGCCCCCAAATCCCAGCTTTTAACTTTTACATGTGTGCATACTTGTAGATATGAGTGTGAATATAGGTCATAAAACTACAAAGAGGACCTCAAGCAGTGAAAAGGTTTTGAGGAAGTGGGCGTAATAGAAAACTTGTGACATGAAAGTTGAAAGGGGACTACTTGGGGATAAAAGTGTGCAAGTGGGGAACAGGGGAATGAGGGAGAAAGTAGGAGGATTAACAAAAATCAGTATCTAGAGGAGTTTATCTTTAAGTACCCTTGCCTGTAGATCCACCTACATGGTACTGGGGGAAAGGAGCAAATGAACTGGCCATAGTGCTTACACTTGCAATACTAGCATTTGGGAGGCTAAAGCAGGAGGATTGCCACAAGTTCAAGGAAAGCTTGGGCTACATGGTGAGATCCTGTTTCAAAACCCTAAAAGAAAAAAGAAAATAAAATAGCTAATGGTTCCCAGAAACTTACTCTGTCATTCTTGTTTTGGGTTTAATGTGGAGAAAACTTCCTGGGTCCAAGCTTCTTACGCTCCTAGATGGTTAGTTCCCTCCAGACCCTTGAGGAAAGGAGAGGCTTTCCTGAGAGAGGAGGACTGAAGGTCATTACCATTTCCTGGAGACCCATTCAGAACTTCCTATATAATTACATAATTCCTTTAACAGGTCTTTGTTAATTGTGTACAATGTGCCTGGCACCCATAGATAAATAAAACAATGTGCCACAATTTGATGAGCTCAGAGTCAAATACAGCCTCCTTTTTTTTTTTTTTTTTTTTTCTTCAGAAAGGGGACTGAAGTCTGACTTTGACTGCCTTGGGCCTTGTTGATAGGTCGTTGGTGGAGGGATGGAACTTTATCATGGCAAACCCAACCCATCACTACTCTTTCTGTGCATTTAAATATCATATCCAAGGGCCAGCACTGCTTAATAGCAGTACCTCTTCCACCTGGAATTAGTTTATATGAACTGCTATTTTCTTTCAAACATTAACAAAATGACAGTAGCTATTCCATGTCCTGAAACTCACCAGTAACTAAAGTAGCTTGGATCTGGTTACTGTTCCCCAGCTAATGGGAATGCATTAGTGATAGCTAAACACTGAGCAAGAAACTCTTTTCTGGGTCACAGATTCACTCCAGAAAGTACTAACAAGACTGCACTCCTAACACTGATCTTAAAGTACTTCTTGTATGGTAATTCACTTGAAAGATTTTGACAGCTTATTCCATCATGCTAGAAATACATAACACAACACAATTATCTTATTTCTACTAAGCTGGATTTTTTGCTTATAGAGTCATTTTCTCTGACTCTTTTTATTTTTAATTTTTTTGTTCATTTTTAGTTATTTATTTGAGAGGTACAGACAGAGAAAGGGACAGATAGAGAGAGGGAATGGGCGTGCAAGGGCCTCCGGCCACTGCAAACAAACTCCAGATGCGTGTGCCCCCTTGTGCATCTGGCTAACGTGGGTCCTGGAGAATCGAGCCTCCAACCAGGGTCCTTAGGCTTCACAGGCAAGCGCTTAACCGCTAAGCCATCTCTCCAGCCCTTATTTTTAAGTTTTAACAGTATAGAAGGAATTAGGCTTTATTATAGCATTCCTCAAAGATTGTTGTTGTTTACCTTTCTCTTCTTTTTAAAATCATTTTAAAATTACTTTGATTAATTTATTTGCAAGAGAGAGAGAGATAGTATGGATGGGCCAGAGCCTCTTGGCACTAAAAATGAACTCCAGACACAAGCACCACTTTGGGGTTCAGGCTTTACCTGGGTGCTGAGAGGTTGGACTGGACTGGCAGGCTTGGCAAGCAAACCCCTTTAACTGCTGATACATCATCTCTCCAGCCCTACCTTCACTCTCTGTTTCTTTTTTGTGTAACACTGTCTCACCATGAGCTCTCGGTCCTCTTCCTTACCCTCCCAGGTGCTAGGATTACAAGTGTAAGAACCATACCCAGCTCACCACCACACACAGCCAACATATCACTCTTGACAAGATAAAAACTACATCTCATCCAGATGTTCATTACTTAGTCTAGCTTTTACTCAGTACCTTCTACATGTCAGGTAATACGTTGGCATCTGGGATTATAGCTGTGAATAAAATTAATAAAAGTCACCACCCTTATGAGGCTTATATTCTACTGGTAGATAAATAAAAAATAATAATGGTATGGTACAACAGACATTTGTTGTTACATATGCTAAAGAAAATTTTTTTTAAAAAAATGTTAATTTGGAAGCTGGGCGTGGTGGCTCACGCCTTTAATCTCAGCACTCAAGAGGCAGAGGTAGGAGGAGCGCCATGAGTTTGAGGCCACCCTGAGAATACAGAATGAATTCCAGGTCAGCCTGGGCTGGAGTAAGACCCTACCTTGAAAAAACAAAACAAAACAAAATGTTAATTTGGGACTGACGAGATGGTTCAGCGGTTAAGGCACTTGACTGCAAAGCCTAATGACCCGGGTTCCATTACCCAGCACCCATGTAAGCCAGATGCACAAAGTGGCACATGCATATATAGGCTTCATTTGCAGTGGATAGAGACTCTGGCATGCGTTGTCTCTCTCTCTCTGAATGCAAATAAATAAAAAAAAATTTAAAAATATTTATTGGCGAGAGACAGAGAAAGAAGCAGACAGAGAGAATAGAATGGGTGTGCCAGGTCCTCTAGCCACTGAAAACAAACTCCTGATGCATGTGGCACCATGTGCACTAGGCTAATGTGGGTTCTGGGCAGTCAAACCTAGGTCCTTAGGCTTCACAGACAAGAGCCTTAACCACTAAGTCATCACTCCAGCCCAAATATAATATGCTTTAGAAATGTTAATTTTGGCTCATGGTTTCAGACCAAAGTCAGGTGGCTCCATTGTTTTGTGCCTAAAATGAAGAACATAATAGCAGAGAAAGAAAGACATAGGAGTCAGGAATGATTTAACACCTCTCAAAAAGGACATAGCCTCTGTGACAATTCCTTTTCAATTGGGCCCAACCTCCAAAATTTTGACTACCTCCTAATAATGCCTTCAAATTATGAATCCATCCATGGGCTTATGAATGGATTATGTTAGAGCCCTCGGGGTTCAGTCACTTCTCAATGAGTGGATCCATTAGCTGGAGAAGAGTGTTAACCACATGAACCACTTGTAGGATTTTCATATTCAAACAATGCCATATATTAGATGCTATTGTGCTGTGAAGAGAAAACAAGATTAAGGAAAGAAAGGAATTGCCATTTTAAATCCTGTGATCACAGAAGGCTTCACTGAGATTTCTGGCAAGAAATAAAGTGCATTATAGGACTATCTGGAGAGAAACGTTTTTGGGTTTTGTTACTCCCAATTTCTATTTAACTGGATTTTATTAAAGCAAGTTAAAAGAATTTCCAGTAAGGTCATAATAATCATCACATTATAGGTTTTAGCCCTGAAATACTTTTTTATATCAGTCCTATTTGATTATGATATATATGAAAAGATATTTGACATTGGTCATATCCAATAGTGGAATTATGAATTGACTATACACATTAAGAATGTTGTATCAAGCTGGGCGTGGTGGCGCACGCCTTTAATCCCAGCACTCGGGAGGCAGAGGTAGGAGGATCGCCATGAGTTCGAGGCCACTCTGAGACTCCACAGTGAATTCCAGGTCAGCCTGAGCCAGAGAGACACTACCTCAAAAAAAAAAAATGTTGTATCAGTGATTTTTATCAATGATGTTTTGGAAAGATTGTGGGATCAGTGTTAAAAATGGGATGTTGGATTAATACAAGTAGATTTTATTCTCATTCCCCTATTAATTATAATATATTTTATATTTAATTCTGAAATTGATTTTTACAATTTTTTTGGTTTAGTTTTTGTTTCTCAAGGTAGGGTCTCGCTCTAGCCCAGGCTGACCTGGAATTCTCTGTGTAGTCTCAAGGTGGCCTCAAACTCACAGCGATCTTCCTACCTCTGCCTCCCAAGTGCCGGGATTAAAGGCATGTGCATCACACCGAGCTCCTGAAATTGATTTTTAAAAATACTTTCATATATTTATTTGAGAGAGAGTGTGTGTGTGGTCATGCAAGGGCCTCCTTCTAGTACAAATGAATTCCACATGCGCCATGTGTATCTGGATTTATATGGATGCTGGTGAATAGAACAAAGGCTGCAAGGCTTTGTAAGCAAGTGTCTTTAACTGCTGAGCCATCTCTTCAGTCCCTGAAATTTATTTATTTATTCATTTAAGAGAGAGAGAGAAAGAGGCAGAGGAAAAGAGAGAGTGGGTACATCAGGTCCTTCAGCCACTGTGCATCTGGCTTATGTGGAACCTGGAGATTTGAATATGGGCTCTTAGGTTTTGCAGGTGAGTGCCTTAACTACTAAGCCATCTTTCCAGCCCTGAAATTGATTTTTAAGGTTTTAAGGTTGAGGTAATTTTAGGTTTACACAAAGGGCACATAGATCTATTTGCCCATACCCAGTTTCCCTCAGTTGTGTCAACCTCATAACCAGCATCTTGGCAAGGCAGTACTCAAGATGCAGAACATTCCGTCACCTCTAGAAAGTACTTTATTCCCCATTTATTACAGCATGTGCTTCCCTTCTCCTTCTATACTAATTCTTCCTTTTTTTTCCATTTCTTTATTTTCTTTCATTTATTTCTTTTTTCTTTTTTGGTTTTTGGAGGCAGGGACTTGCTCTAGCTCATGCTGACCTGGAATTCACTATGTAGTTTCAGGGTGGCCTTGAACTCAAGTGATCCTCCTACCTCTCTCTGCTTCCTGAGTGCTGGGATTAAAGGTGTATGCTGCCATACCCGGCTTTCTACACAAATTTTTGACACCTAGAAACTGCTAATCTTTTCTCCATTTCTGAAATTTTTCTATCAACATAATATTATATAATGTAACATTTGAGATTGGCTTTTTAGCTTTTTTTTGAAATAGTATCTCGCTGTGTACCACAGGCTGACCTTGAACTGGTGATCCTCCAGCCTTAGATCTCACCCAGGTATGGGCCACCATGTGCCTGATTGGGGATTGGCTTTTTTCAGTGAATGTAACTAACTGGAAACATATCCAGATTGTTGTGTGTATTAATGCTTTGTTCTTTTTCAATGATTCTATGATGTGGATATAACATCATTTATTTAGTGGTTCATTTACTAAAGGACATTCGTACCATTTTCAGGTGTTCTTTTTTCTTTGCTAGTGTCCTGAGATTGAACTCGGGGCTTTGAATATGCTAAGCACATGCTCTACCATTGTGTAACAACCAGTCCATTTCCAATTTTTTGGTTATCACAAATAAAATTACCATAAAAATTAGTGTTTAAGTATTTGGATGTATGGGTTTTTTTCTGGGATTTTTATGGGTGGAATGTTGTCGCGACCACCTCGACCAGCAAGAATGATGCAACCCGAGAGCTCTTTAAGCAGTTTATTCAGGAACCTTGAACAATCTTCTGACCCCGGGGAGAGCCGACCCACAAGCTAAGTAGTCTTGCGCTAGCCAATCCTAGTGAGCCATGTGGCCCATGCAGATAGGTCCACGATTAAGGAAGCAAAATTAGTTAAGCAGCCTCAGCCAAATAAGGACTTGTTTATCCCAGAGAGCGCTCGCTATTGGCTAGCGGAAGGCAGAGGCCGACGCCATCTTTAGGGCCCGGCACATCGCAGCTCTCCACAGAATGTGAAATGCTTCTCACAGACTCATATGTTGAATACTGAGTGGTGCTATGTTAAGAGATTCTGGAAACTTCAAGAGGTTCAGACTACCTGGAGGAAGTAAGGCACTGGGGGTAATGCCTGTGGGTGCTAAGTCTTGTTGGCCCTCTTCTATCTTTACTTCTTGTCCACTGTGAAGTGGGCAGCCTTTGGTACACTCCCTCTGTGATGTTCTGCCTCGTCTTGCATTCAGCAACATCATCAAGGTCTGTTGACTGAAACCTCAGAAATCATGAACCAAAATAAATCGTACTGCCCTTAAGTTGTTCATGTCAGGTATTTTGTTACAGTGATAAAAAGTTTAACACTGGGATTAATATCCAAAGCATGCAATTGCTGAGCTGTATGGATGCCAAATGTAAGTCTTGTAAGGAATTGCCAAAATGTCTTGTGTTTCTACGATCAATGTATGAGTAGTCCGACTTTTCCATATCATTATCAATATTTGGTGGTATCACAGTTTAACCATAGCCATCTTGGGAGGTGTACAGCAATAGAGCTTCACTGGAACACAATGGCTAATGATTTTGAGGCTCTTTTTGTATGCTTATTTCCCATGTCTTCATGCCTTTTGCTTTTTCTCATTGAGCATTTATTTATTTATTTTATTTTGGTTTTTTGAGGTAGGGTTTCACTCTAGCTCAGGCTGACCTGGAATTCACTATGTAGTCTCAGGCTGGGCTTCGAAATCACGGCAATCCAGCAATCCTCCTACCTCTGCCTCCCAAGTGCCCGGATTAAAGGCATGTGCCATGGCTTCATTGAGCCATTTTTTTATGTTTAATTTTTATATAGTCTAGATATACCCTTTCTCAGATATGTGGTATGCAAATATTTTATACTTATCTGTAATAAACGAGGTATTTTACAAAACAAAATATTTTCTTTTTTAACTTTTTCTCTTTTGAGTCTATGCTGTCCTAGAAATTACTATGTGGCCAAAGATGGGTTGAACTTCTGATCAATCATATTGCCTCTACTTCCCCACTGCTGGCATTACAGGCATGAGTCCCCAATGCTTGGTTTATGCAGGTCTTTGTGCATGCTAGGCAAGCATTCTACCACATGAGCTGCATTTTCACCTCCCCTTGTTATTGAGACAGATATTCATGTAGCCCAGACTGGCCTCAAACTTGCAGTTGCAGTCAGTTCTGTGTTGGTGGCAGAAAACATCCAACCAAGAGCAACCTGTGGAAGTAAGGGGTTTATTTTGGCTTGTAGACTTGAGGGGAAGCTGCATGATGACAGGGGAAAGCGACGGTGGACATAACCTTCTGTCCAACAGCAACTGGCCAACAGCAGTAGGAGAGTGTGCCATGCACTGGCAAAGGGAAGCTGGCTGTAACACCAATAAGCCCGCCCCCAACAACACATCACCTCCACGATGCTCCTGTTCCCAAATTACCACCAGCTAGTGATCTTGCATTCAGAACAAATAAGTTTCTGGGGGAACACCTGACCTAGACCACCACAGTTGCTATACAGCAAAAGGTAGCCTTGAACTTGAGATCCTCTTCCCTCCACCTTCCAGGTACTGGAATTATAAACATATGCCAAAACGCATGGCTTTTCCTTTTCCTTTTTAACTTTTCATTTGTTTGTGGTATCATTCTTCCACTGAAAAGTTTTCTTGCATTTGTAAAAATTAATGGAACCTGGGCTAGGTATATGTAGGGATATATATAGGACTAGGGATATGTCTCAGTAGAACATCATGTACAATGTGCCTGGTGTTTGTGTGTGCGTGTGTGTGTATGCACATACATCACTTGAACATACTCGCTTAAGGCTGTTTCTGAGTTATCTATTCTGTTATAGTGTTCCATGTATCTAGTACTCTGCCAGTATCACAGACTTGATTATTGTAACTGCATGGTATAACTTTAAAACCAGGAAAAATGTTTCCTCCCACCTTGTTCTTCAATATGGCTTAGCTAGTCTTAGATTTGTTGCTTCCTGTATAAATTTCATGAAAAAAGTTTACCTATAACTACAAAGAACAGCTCTAGGATTTTGAAATGCATTACATTAATGAACTAGATTTTTGAAAATGTATGTGTGATGATAAATTTTAAAATAATTTCATTAAGGAAGACAATTGAGTTTCTTCTCTAATGTTCTTTTTGTGGTTTAAAACTTATTTACTTACTTATTTGAGACAGAGAGAAAAAAAATGGACAGAGGTTACTACCAGGGCCTCGCACCATTATGCATGCGGTCTCACTTTGCACGGCTACTAGGGAATTGAACCCAATCCCCCAGACTTTGGAAGAAAGATCCTTTAACTGCTGAGCCATTTCCCTAGCCCTAATGCTAAGCCTTATTTTCTAAAGTTATACTATTGTCTTTTGTTGTTTTCTCAGAGTCTTCATGTATCCTAGGCTGGAGCTACAGAGTGAGTTTCAAATCAGCCCCTGCCACAAAATAAAAATAAATAAATAAATTTAAAAGATTCCTAAACCTAGTCCACTGGACCACATGAGGTGCCACTGGATCTAAGGAGGCAGCTGTCACTTTTCCAATTGAGCCGAAATGGCAAGGGCGATGTGCCTGAACCCAGAATTTTACTTTGAAATTTGAACTACTTGGAAGTTTCTGCTTCTGTTCCAAACGTCCTAGGTTGATGGAAGGGCTGCTTTGAGTCCTTTGCTGTAATTTCAGGGCCTTTAGCTGTGGAAAACTGTAAGCAGGACTTTGGGCTGGATAGATGGCTGACAGATTTAGGCACTTCCCTAAGAAACCTAAGGATCCAGGTTTGATTCCCCAGTCCCCACATAAGCCAGATGCACAAGGTGGTGCATGTGTCCGCAGTCAGTTTGTAATGGCTGGAGGACCTGACATGCCCATTCTCATTCTCTCTCTCTCTCTCTCTCATAAATAAATAAGAATTAAAAAAAATAGGGTTGGACAGCACTCGGGAGGAAGAGGTAGGAGGATTGCAGTGAGTTCGAGGCCACCCTGAGAATACAGAGTTAATTCCAGGTCAGCATGAGCTAGAGTGAGACCCTTCCTTGAAAAACCAAGATATATATGGTCAGAGAGATGGCTTAGTGGTTAAGGTGCTTGCCTGTGAAGTCTAAAGACTCATGTTCCACTCTCCACGTCCCCTGTAAGCTAGATGCACAAGGTGACGCAAGGTCAACCATGCGCACAAGGTGGCACATGGGCTAGGAAGTAATGGCAGTGGCTGGAGGCCCTGGCCTGCCAATTCTCTCTTTCTCTCTCCCTCCCTCATTATTTTTTTTAAATTAAAAAAATGGAACTTTGAGTTGAGACTATGGGCCTGAAGACAAGCGAAACTGAGCACTACATAGGGGTCAAAGCAGAACTTTGAGTGGAGTCTGGGCCCAGAAGAAAAGCAGAACGTAAGAATACTGGGGTTACAGTGGAACTTTGAAGCCAGGCTCTGAGCCTAAAGCAGAGTGGAACTGTGCACACTGGAGCCTCGAAGTGAGGCTCTTGTGGCTGCGGAACTGAGGACCACATTGGTAGCTTTGGAAGGAAAAGCCAAGCTGAGGACAATGTGGTGCACAGGGAAACTGAGGTGAGGCCCCAAGTTGTAGGGAGCCTGAGGTTTCAAGGTCTCTGTGGGCCAGAGAGAGAGTTGGGCAGAGGACTGCTTTGGGCTAAGGCTAGACTCTGGCCACTCAACCTTGAGGAAAAGTGCAGCTGAGGATTGTGTCCAAGTAACAGGGTCCCAGCGAAGCTTGGAAGCAAAGCTGCTTCCCGGCAGCTCTGCTCCAGCTACTGCACCCATCTGGGTCCTTAGTGCATTAAGATGTCAGCCGCTCTCACTTTCTTGCAATCACTTTGGCAAGAAACAGTGTGCCCCATTTGCCTAGGATCCCGTGTCCATTGGCTGTGGGCACAACTTCTGCTCAAAGTGTATGACCCAGCTGTGGGGCCCCGAAGATGAGGACCAGGACCTGCATAGGCCCAGGCACAGAGTGGCAGGAGGGCACCACAATATTCGATAGGTTTTCTGTGTGCAGAATGATGGACCGAACTCACTTTCACAGCTGCACAGGCACCTAGAGTCTGCTCCACACCGTGTTGGTGATGGCACTATGGACCCTATGTGGCATGACGAGGAGGAAGATCGGAACATTTTTCAAGGAGGACTGGTCCCTGACCTGACAACTAGAAACAGTGTAGAAGCCGGGCGTGGTGGCGCACGCCTTTAATCCCAGCACTCAGGAGGCAGAGATAGGAGGATCGCCGAGAGTTCGAGGCCACCCTGAGACTACATAGTGAATTCCAGGTCAGACTGAGCCAGAGTAAGACCCTATCTCGAAAAACCAAAAAAAAAAAAAAAACAAAAACAGAATTAATGTAGAAGAATGCAGTGCGGAAAGAGGCAGACGTGAGCATGCGCATCAGTGGAGCAGCCTGTATCCTGAAAACCACCTGAGCTCTCCTTCTCCAACTTGGCTTCTGTCCTAACCTTCAGCTGGCCAACGTGGCCCATGAAATTCGACGGTTGTACCCAACTCTTCCTCTAGGGGGCCGAGGAAATGAGCAAGGCATGTGTGACCAGCAAACACCAGGAAGCCCTGAAACGCTACGGTGAGGTGGATCAAGTGGCCATCTGTAGCGGGACAAGATTCTCGGAGCCACAAACAATACAGTGTGGTGCCATTGGAAGAAGTGGTTTAGGAGTACAAGGAGCAAGCCGTGGTACCTAGCAGTTAGAGTGCTGCCACAGTTTGACAAGATATTCAAGAATTCCAAACTTTCCGGCTGGAGAGATGGCTTAGTGATTAAGCGCTTGCCTGTAAAGCCTAAGGACCCTGGTTCGAGGCTCGGTTCCCCAGGACCCACATTAGCCAGATACACAAGGGGACACACGTGTCTGGAGTTCGTTTGCAGTGGCTGGAAGCCCTGCCATGCCCATTCTCTCTCTCTCTCTCTCTCTCTCTCTCTCTCTCTCTCTCTCTCTCTGTCTCTCTCTCTGCCTCTTTCTCTCTCTGTCTGTCACTGTCAAATAAATAAATAAAAATAAACAAAAAAGATTTTAAAGAAAAAGAATTCCAATCTTTCTTCATCTACTTTTCACTCTTAAATGAGAATTGAGGTTGGAGATGTTACTCACTGTCAGAGTGTTTGTTTCTTCAACTTGCTGAAAGGTCCCAACTTCAATCCCCACCTCGTCCCCTCCTCTTAACCCCTATAAAAGGAATCATTGAGTTAATGTTTGTGTCAAGCCTCAAGTTAATAACTACCAGTTTATTGTTTTTTTTACTATGTTTACAGTTTACTATGCTGCTATCACTTGAGAATCTTCTCATGAAAATAAATAAGACTGCCTACCTTCAAAATACTATTTTCAAAACTGGCAGTGATGTTTTTATGAGCCTGGTACTTGGCCACTAAAAAATGTGAAGTTTATCAACTAATCTAGAGGTCTATTGGTGGTAGTATAGCAATGCTATGTATGCTGTAGGATTAGGGCAAAAATAGAAGAAAAATGGTGTTCAGGGCACACTGTAACATTAACGTCCATCTGCTGTGAACTTTTCAGTTTTGGCATCAACAGAGAATATTATGAAAAACATATTTTATTCCAGTATACTTTTCAAAATCTGAAGGCCATTCAATGTTTTCTGATACATCTAAAGGTTCTTGGTTGTCAAAGAGCACTCAATACAACCAGAAGAGATGTCAGAACAACCCCAACATTGAAGCACCACACCATTAAAAACCCAAACTTTAAACTTCCAAAAGTTAACTTTCAGAAGAATTTTAACACTGAAGCTGAAAATGCGCTGACCTTGAAATGTCGGTAGGCAAAACACTAGCATTGTTCTCATTGTGACATACTTGAGGCAAAACTTGGTAAAAAAAAAAAAAAATGCAGCATATGTATGTAAGTGTATGAAAACTCACATAAAAAGTAGCTCATTTTCTTAGTCAGGAACCAAATTCATGAATGCTATATGGTTATAATTGTTTAAGTCAATGTACAAAGTAGTGGGTTTCATTATGACAGTTTATTCTTAGGTATTGTACTTTGCTTGTATTTGTTCCACAGTTACACTCTTGTCTTTCTTCTGCACTTCATGTTTTTTCCTTTTTATTGACAGCTGCCATACTTATAAAAAACAAACCATAATAATTCCCTCCCCCACTTAACCTTTCACAAATCTATACTGCATCATATCCACTCCCTCTCTCCATTAGCCTCCCTTTTATTTTGTGTCATCATCTTTTTCTCCAATTATGAGGGTCTTGTGAAGATAGTGCTGGGCACTGTGAAGTCATGGAGATTGAGGACAATTTCTGTCTGGTCATTTGCATTGTAAGCAGTCCTACCCTTCCTTCAGCTCTTGCATTCTTTCCTGACACCTCTTCTGCAATGGACCCTAAGCCCTAGAAGGTGTGATGGTATGTTTCAGTGCTGAATTTCCTCTATCATGTCTTCTCAGCACTATGGTGCCTTGTGAGTCATCCCAATGGTCACCATCTGAAAAGAGAAGTTTATCTAACTAAAAGTGAGAGTAGCATTAATATATGGGTATGAACATTAAGTAAAGTGCTTACAGGTTAGTTTGGTGAGCATACTGTATGCATTTAGCCAGATGAGCAGGTATTACACTCCTGATGCTCATGACCTGCCCCACCATATGTTTTTGGTTAGATTTTCAGTACCAGGCATGCATTTCCTCTCATAGAGTTGGCCTCCTGACCAATTAGAGAGCAGTTGGTTTCCCCTATAGCAGACATGCCACTATTGCAACCATTGGCTTACTTGGCCTGGCCTGCCTAACTTGAAGCTTTCAATGTCCACTGTTTTCACCACTGATGGCTTCTGTTTCCCATAAGGCTGCATGCAGTGCAGGCTTTCCAGTTTCCTGTCAGTTGGTCTACTAGGAGAAGGTTTTCAGCTCAACCCCAGTTTGATTTCTCAGTGACCTTGCAGCCCAGGCATGTGAAACATTCAGCAATAGGGCCTTATCATCTATTCCTGTCGGAAACTAAGAGCCTTGGCAATAGCCTGTAATGTTTTCAGGGCATCAGGGACCTCCTTGGCCAACAATTCAATGGAAGGTATCCCATCTCTGGCACTGAAATTTTTCTACTAGTAGTCTATGGCTTCTGGGTGTGCCATTATCCTGAAATATAGGTTATGATGTGGCTTATTCACAGTACCCTGAATTTTGATTACCTCTCCCCCCACACTCCTTTTACTCAGTCTTTTCCCCTGACTTCACTTAGGCCATTCCAACCACAGTAATATGTCTGTCTACTTACATATATACAGTACCATCCCCTTAAGTCCATCCCTCTTCTCCCTCCCTTTTAGACCCTTTTCTATCTTACTAGACTCTGCTACTAATTTTTGCTCCAACTCTCACACAAATCTGAACATTTGTACCTAGAATCCACATATGAGAGAGAACATGTGATGTTTGTCTTTCTGGGCCTGGGTTACCTCACTTAGTATAATCCTTTCCAGATCCATACATTTCCCTGAAAATTTCATAATTTCATTTTTCTTTACCACTGAATAAAACTCCATTGTGTAAATGTACCACATCTTTATTATCCATTCATCTGTGGATGGACATCTAGGCTGGTTCCATTTCCTAGCTATTGTGAATAGAACAGTAATAAACATTTTTGTGCAAGTATCTCTAAGGTAGTAAGAAGGGTCCTTAGGATATATGCCTATTCCTTCCCACTTCTGCTGACCCCTTATCCCCAACAAGTTCATATTATGATTTCATCTAAACAAAGCTTTCTTTCTTTAAAAAAAAAAAAAGTCGCTTAACCCTATTGTTCTACCTTCAAGAAATTATGGTTTGCCCCTCCTCCTGTCTCAAATATATTCATTTCCCAAAATAAAATGAGATATGTTGTTAAAACATTGGGATTTAATGATCTGGAGTGTGGGATGTGTTTGTTTTTCATGAGCAGTAAATCAAAACTTTTTAAATGAAAACACTTGTGTATTCTCATAGTTTCATTACTGATTCTGCAAAAAAATAAAATATTAAACTTATACAAAGTATCTGTTAAAACCCACAAGACTGCCAGGATGATTATTGTAGAGGAACTGAAAAGAACCTATCATCTTGTTGCTTCTGGATGAAGGAAAATAAAATGTATCATGCTTTCATTTTTATCCTGCTTTCTTAAGATAAAGCATTTGTACTCTTTATAACTAATGATCCGGGGTGGAAAGCAGAAAACCTGGTTTGTTTTTTCCACCTTGTTCATATTCTAATGGGCTTTTATTACATTTAATAAAATTTTTTACTCTTGGCCTATAACATTAAGAAGATAGGGTTCACTAGTTAGGTTTAGAGAGAAGAAATAGGAAAATCAAAGTTCCAATGTGCTGCTATAAGTAGAGTTAGTAGAATTGTTTCTGTATAATGCAAATTTCCCCTACGTTGTGTAGCATAGGGCTTAGGGTATTTTCATTACACTGGTGTTTACCGCCATTAATATCAGTGATTTGTATTAACTTTAATTACTGGCTACAGCTTAGCAAAGCCTATCTATAATGAAAAGAAGTATAATTTAAGGAGGAAAATGAAGTTGGGTGTGGTAGTGCAAACTTGTAATGACAGCATTTTGTGATAAGAGGGAGGAAAATCACCAAGTTGAGGCCAGCGAGGTCTATAAGCAAGTTCTAAGCCATCCTGGGAGGCTATATAGCGAGACTTTATCTAGACAAAAGAAGCAGAATGTGGCCAGTGATATAACTGAGTAGTAGAGCATTTACCTAGCATGGACCTGACTCCTCCAGGTTTGATCTTCAACACTACAAAACTTTGGGAATATTTTTAACCTTTCTGTGAGAGAGCGTGGCAAGCTTGTGTTACAGTACCAATGTGGAGGTCAGAAGCCGATTCTATGAGTGTCAGTCCTCACCTTCTATCTTGTTTGAGCCAGGGTCTCTCGTGACTCATGTGGCTTCCCTTAGCCTTTCTGAGGCTAGTTGCCCCTGAAGCTTTGAGGGTAATTCTACTGTCTCTGCCTATTGTCTCTTGCCAGGGATGCACTGGGAGGACAGACACTAGAGCTAAGGCATCTGGCTTTATGTAGATTCTGGGGGTCTGAGCTACTTGCGTGCGTGACAAGTGCTTTTTACACTAAGCCACCTCCCCAGCCATTTTTGTCTTGTTTTTGTTTTTGTTTTCGAACGAGAATGTAATATAAAGGGGCTCATTAGAAGCAGGATCACCCTGAGTTTTTTTTAACAAATTGGCATGTTTTAATCCATTTATTTATTTATTTGTGAGCTGGTGGTGATGAAACCCAAAGCCTCACATAAGCTAGCTAAGTACTTTTGTCACTGAGTTATACTTTTTTCTTTTTTGTTGAGGCCAGGTCTCACTTTACCCAAATTGGCCTCAAACTCATTATGCTCATCCTACCTCAGCTTCCTAAGTACTGGGATTAAAGGTGTGAGCCACCATGCCTGTCTATGTGTTTGGTCTTATGAACGTTCTCAGGACCAGTGAACCTGGAAGAGTCTGGCCCATGGACAGAACTCTCCTAAAGACCTTTGCTAATTTCTGACTTTAAAAATTGGGAGAGGGAAGAGGTTGGTTACTCCTGGATGGCTGACTTTGCTAGCAATGTGATTTTTAGCAAATGATGACCACAAAAGTCTTTTGACTTGTAGCAAAATACATCATCTTATTTAGCTGTACCAAGAAACAGCATGCCAAACAAAATGCTAAAAGAGCAAGAGCAAGACTAGACAATTACAAGCCAGTCTCTAGTAATCTGAACCAACATGTTAGATGCTTATGAATTCTACTCCATCCTCAAAAATAATAAATAAGTAAAATTAGTAAGATATCTCCCATACATTTGAGCAGTAAAAGCATATGGTAATTTTAAGAGAAAATGACGTTTTTGCGGTCAGTCTTATGGATAAATCTACATTGTGTTCAGGATTCTGTGTTGAGCCAAATTTAACAATGACCATTATGTGTAGAAAATAGCAACCACTGCTGCTAAGCTAAACTCTCTGGAGATTTGACAAAATGAAATGAAGCCAATAAAACCTTAATGGCAACGGAACCAAAGAAACTAACCCGAAAGAGAGGCTAGAAGGAGCATAGTAGAGTTGTTGAATTATACCTGGCAAAGGAAACATGAACTATATACAAGACTGGAGAGAGTTTACTTGACTAAAAGTAAGTCTAAAAGTATAAACACAAAATAACTGAATTTTTCTTTTGGATCTTTTATTATTTATTTATTTGCGTGAGAGAAAGAGACAGATAGATAATGGATGTGCCAGGGCCTCTAGCCACTGTAAACACACTCCAGATGCATGTTCCACCTTATGCATCTGACTTACATGGGTCCTGGGAAATGGAACCTGGGTCCTTTGGCTTTGCAAGCAAGGACCTTAACTGCTAAACCATCTCTCTAGCCCTCTTTTAGATGTTTTTATGAATGCACCAAAAATAAATTCAAAAGAGATTCAAAGAAAGTGGTTCACTGCCAGCTCCCAATGAAATAGAATTTATTTCACAGGAGAGTTTGGCTCACCCTGTATTCAGTTCTTGAAGTGAATATTGGCATTCTACAGGATGATTTATTTTTTAATATTTATTTACTACACTGAGAAAGTGAGAGAGAAAGATAAGGCACACCATGGCCTCCTGCCACTGCAAATGAACTCCAAATTCATGTACTACTCTGTGCACAGGGCGTTTTTAAAAATATTTTTATTGTTTTGAATAAGAAAGAGTGAAAGTATGGGCTATGCATATAAACTCCACATACATGCATGACTTTGTGTATCTGGATTTATGTGGGTATCAAACCTGGGCCAGCAGGCTTTGCAAGCAAGTGCCTTAACGACTGAGCCATCACCCTTACTAGCCACCAGGATGTTTTATTACACAGGAAGGCAACAATTTTTCTATGTGAAGTTATCTCTATAATCATAGTGTAAATCAGATTATGTTTTACATGCAAATATATCTGAAACTCTTCATGGATGATTTTAACACGTTGAAGTGATGGCAATATTTGGCAACAAGTAGAAACAAGCATCTTAGAAGCTGTGGTTTCATGTCACCTCTTCATCTGAATTAGTCATGTAAAGGGAATTCTATATGTCTTCCTCAGAATGGACAAGGTTAATCTTGAACTAGGGCATGCTGACAGGAAATGCTAAAGTTCCTCTTACCTTTGAAGTTTCCTTAGTTTTTCTTTTGAGGTCAAAACGTAGTTGTAACATTTGGAAAGCTACAGCAGTGATTTCTTGATAGCTGAGTTAGACTTCTTGCTTTGTTCCTTGCCTCTTTTTTGTAGTGCAACTTTGGAATGTTGAGTGCTTACATTTATGCAAGGTAGTGTCTCGGCTGCAAAAATAGATTGCTAAAAGAAACAAAAAAATAAGTGCTATCATACAACATAATATTAAAGTTATGGAACAATTCAAAAATCACTTAATGTTATCTCTTGGCTTTTAAAAACCTTTATTAAATGAGTCTTGAATGACAGGTCTTACATGTTTTATCTGAGTTGAATTATAAAAAATGCAATTTATTTGGAATATTGGACAAGAATCTAGAAGCTAATAACTACACCTACACTGCTTAAGAAACTAAGGAATACTACTGGCTTTACTTTGGGATGAGCTTAATCCAATTTCTGTGTGCGGTTGCTGAAAGGACATATTAGACTCAAATTAATGTAAACTCATTTGTAAGTGTGCCTCTGTCATTACAGGAATTATGGGATACTTAAATGTGTTTCATCTTCACCATGGAACATGAAGATATTGCTTAGTTATTTTTGCCTATGTGAATAGTACAAGTGCTGACTCAAAGGAGATGACATGATGGTTCCTGTCCTGAAATAAAATAAGATGACGGGCTGTGGTGGAAAAATGATGTGGTCATGCCCATATTTGCTCACATCTCTTGTTCGTTTCCTTTTATAGAGGAAAACCAAGGAGAGTCTCTTTTTTAAGGTTCCTTTTTGTGTTTTCTTCCTCAAGCCCATTTTCTTTTGTTTTTCCTTAAAGTTATATTAGAATAATTTGCAATTCAGATGGTTCAAAGTGTACTTTATAATGGCATATTATCCTTTAGAATGGACATAGTAGAGGCATGGTGTACATTTTAGGAAATTGTGTTCATGATATTAACATATGTGGACATAAACACTTTTAGTCCCTTCCTTGAGCGTATGAAAGACATATTTCATAAAATGTTATATTTCTTGATACTGTGCTCCTTTTGCTCAGTCAGTATTTGTCCAATGAAAGAGTATGAGCCAGGAATTATAATTTCTTTCCAGAATACTAAATAGCTAAATGTAATAATTTTTTAAATGGTTTTTAAAAAATTTTTGAGACAAGATTATGTACTGTAATACAGGCTGCCCTGGAACTCATGACAGTTCCCCTGCCTCAGTCTCCCAAGTGCTGGAATTACAGGCATGACCTACTATTGACAGCTTAAAAATGAATTTTATGTAAATAGTCAAACTTACATAGCAAAATAGTATAATAAATACCACGGTTGTAAATTAACAATGATGGTCTTATATCATTTTTCCTCTTCCAGACTTTGAGGTTTGCTTTAGAATAGCCTACATTCTGTTTTACTCATACATACTACAGTGCAGTTGGCTTTTAATATTTGAATAGAGTAATATTCTTGCATTACATATTAAGTTTTACTTTCAAACCTTACTTGTTCTACTTTGTGATAAAATAGGCAATTTGTGCTGGTTACAGGGGGGGAATATGATTTCCTATGTATGAGTTGAATATTAAGTGGTTTTATAAGAAATCTATTTCCTTTCTTATTTTATTTTAGAGACAGGATCACATGTAACCCAGACTGGCTTTGAACTGGCTATGCAGCTAAGGATGACCTTGAAGTAATGATCCTCCTGTCTCTATCCCCAGAGTCCTCGGATTATAGGCTAGGGAAGCACACTACCAACTGAGCTACATCCCAGCCCCTCAAAGCTCAATAACAGTTTCTAAACTACCCTGTTGGACAAGAACTGGATTCAGCATAATATGCTTTGGAATTGCTAAGCTTCAGATTGCCTCTAAATTGATATTGACATGGTCCTTACCTTCCCCAACTTGTCCTTACTCTTTTCTTTCTTCTCTCTTTCCCTCTCCTTCTCTTCCTTTTCTGATTTTTTTTTTCCTCAGACATAGTTTCACTGTGTAGCCCACACTGGCTAGAACTTGTGATCCTTTTTCCTCAGCCTCTTAAGTAGTTGGCATTACAAGGGGGAACGATCATACCATGCCCAAATAGTTTTTCTTTTCTGTTTTCTTTTTTATTTTAGAGAGAGAGACAGACAGAGAGGAGACATACAGAATTGATGTACTAGGGCCTCATCCACTACAAATGAACTCGAGATGCTTGTGCTACCTAGTGGGCATGTGCAACCTTGCACTTGCTTCACCTTTGTGTGTCTGGCTAACATGGGATCTGCAGAGTAGAACATGGGTCCTTAGGCTTCGCAGGCAAACACTTTAACCACAAACCAATCTCTCCAGCCCTGTTTTTTTTTTTTTTTTTTTTTTTTTTTTTTTTTTTTTTCTCTCTCTTTAGGTAAGGTCTTACATAGCTCAAACTGACCTGGAATTCACTGTGTAGTCTCAGGCTGGTCTCAAACTCACAGTGACCTTTCTACCTCTGCCTCCACATTGCTAGCTAGGATTAAAGGCATGCACCACCATACCCTGTTTCTTCTTTTCACTTTAACAGCACAGAACTCTGGATAAAGATTAGGTATGTAATTTTAAAAAGTATTTTATTTGTTTATTTATTCAGTTGAGACACACACACAAAGAAGCAGACATAGGGGTTGGAGATGGCTTAGCAGATAAAGCATTTGCCTGTGAAGCCTAAGGAGCCAGGTTCAGTTTCCCATAACCCACTTAAGCAAGATGCACAAGGTGGTACGTGTGCCTGGAATTCATTTTCAGTGGCCAGAGGCCCTGGTGTGCCCATTCTCTCTCTCTCTCTCTCTCTCTCTCTCTAATGGATAAAAACAAATTGAAACAAAAAAACAAGCAGACATAGAGAGAAAGTGAGTACGGGTGCTCCAGGACCTCTACAAATAAACTCCAGATGCATGTACTACATTGTACATCTGGGATAGTAGGCATTGCAAGCAATCACCTTTACCCACTAATCAATATCTCCACCCCTTAGATATGTAATTTTGACAATTCTTGGTTTGAAAAGATTTTTTCAGCATATAAACTTTGTTGGACTGAAACAGGAAGATTGTGAGTTGGAAGCCCGCCTGGGTTATACGATTAGTCCTTGTCTCAAAATCAAAACCAAATAAATACATAAATATGTAACTAAATAACTGACCAGTGCTCAAAGAGTGTAGGGCATGGGCCCTTTTCCCACTGCTGGCACACTGCTTGCGCCTTAGTGAGAATGGACACAGAGACAATGATATCCATTGTATTTCTCAGCACCATTCCCTCACTGCTAGAAAAATCCTATAATGTGTGTATCATTTGTGAATGTTTTGGATGAAGCAGGAAAAATCAGTGTTATTAAATCTGAAGTCTGTGCAAGATGCATACCACTACAACATTTTGGCCGCTTGTGGATATACCATGGTTGTCTTGAGGAAAAATATTTGTGTTGTCTGAATTATGAGCTCAAGTAACTGACTTTTCAAAGGTAAAAATTGTTTTCCCTTGAAACACTTAACAAATATTTAGACCTGAATATTTAACAGATATTTTATCCAAAACAAGAACAAAATGTGTCTGTCATGCAAACAAACAAACAACAGAATTATTTGTTGGCAATGATGAAATCAGAGCTTTTTTTGTTCTTTGTTTTGTTTTTGTTTTTTGTTTTTTGAGGTAGGGTCTTGCTCTAGCCCAGGCTGACCTGGAATTCACTAAGAAGTCTCAGGCTGGCCTTGAACTCACAGCAATCACCTCCTACCTCCACCTTCCAAGTGCTAGGATTAAAGGCATGAACCATCACACCTGCCAGAGAGAGAAAGAATGAGATAATGAGAGCCAGTGCCTCTAACTGCTAGTGAACTCTGGGCACATACACCACTTTATGCATCTGGCTTTACATGGGTGCTGGGGAATCAATCTCAGGTCCTTAGGCTTTACAGGCTAAAACCTTAACTTCTGAGCCATCTCTCTGGCCCAAAATTAAAGCATTTAAGTAATAATAATAATAACAACAATAATTGGTTTTGAAATTTGCTTTGGCCACCATGATATCTCTTCTATACTTAGATTTTGTGTATTGTCTCTGTCAGTCTGTGTCACTCCTCCTCTCCTTCCTCTTACCCCAGTGGTAAAGATTGAACCAAGCCCATTATTACTTGAACTTTTTATATTTTCTTTTTTAGGTTCTTTTGAAGTAGGGTCTCACTCTAGCCCAAGCTGACCTGGAATTCACTCTGTAGTCTCAGGGTAGCCTTGAACTCACATTGTCTTCCTACCTCTACCTCCCAAGTGCTGGGATAATACTTGGACTGTTGTTGTTGTTGTTTTGATACAAGATCTCACACTGCAGCCTAAGCTGTCCTCAAACTCATGGCAGTCCCCCTGCCTTAGTTTCCCAAGCTCTGGGATTACAGGTGTGAGCTGCCCCACCTGGATCAATACTAAGACCTTTCTAATGTGATTGCTGATGTAATTAATGGTTGTGATTTGTTAGGCACTATATGATGAAATGTCTCAGCATTTAGAAAACCTGGATAACTTTTGAAACAATATGTTTTCACAATGACCAATGCATAAGATAACAAAAGCAATTATGGAGAAAAGTCCCACTCAAGGGCTGGAGTGATGGTTCAGGGGCTAAAGGCTTATCTTTTAAAAAAAAAAAAAAAATATATATATATATATATGTGTGTGTGTGTGTGTGTGTATACACACACACACACACACACATATGAGAGAGAGAGAAAGAGGCAGAGAGAGAGAGAATGGACATGTCAGGGCCTCCAACCACACTGCAAGTAAACTCCAGATACATGCCCCCCCCCTTGTGCATCTGGCTTACGTGGGTCCTAGAGAATTGAACCAGGGTCCTTTGGCTTTGTAGCAAATGCCTTAACTGCCAAGCCATCTCTCCAGTCCAAGGCTTATCTTTTAAGGTCCATTCAAAGTACAACCAAGACCAAAGAGTTTTTAACATAACAGAACATGAAAAAAATATCATTGAACTGTATCAGTGAAACTAACCTTTGCAAATCTACTATTTCTAGAGTTTTGGTATGACATTAAAGTGCATCTATTGTTGTCTGAAAAGGCTTTTAAAATATTTATTTCTTTTTCAACTGTTTATCCGTGGGAAGCCAGATTTACTTTTGTTTCCTTATACCCAATCCAGACCACATACTACAGGTTGAATGCAGGAGCAGATATGACAATCCAATTAGCTTGGATTAAGTATAAACATTGTGCAACAAATGTGAAACCAAGTTTAACAATTAACAGTGTTATTCTCATTAAATCCATTTTTGATAAGTTAATTTTCATTTAAAAATTTATGTAGAAAAAAAATGTTATGTAGGTTAGCATGCCTAGTACATTTTTTTGTCCTTTTTGATTTTTTTTTTTTTTTTTTTTTTTGAGGCAGAGTTTCTCTAGCCCAAACTGACCTGGAACTCGCTGAAGTGATGGAACTAAGTAAGCTACCATGCTCGGGCTTTGATTTTTAAATCTAAGCCTTTTCTATTGTAATTTCCAATAAAAATTACATTGATAGATCTAATGCACATATCAGAAAGCTCTTTGTAACCTTCAGGTCAGAAGCCAAAAAGTTGAGGAACTTCTGTGAGCTGAGGTTTTGTTGTTTCCCTCCATTCCCTTCCCTCTCTATTCTTCCCCTCTTCCTGTTCCCTTATCCTTTCCTACTTGTTTGTTGTTTTGTTTGTTTGTTTTTGAACCAGTGATCCTCATTGTATAAAGATGGAAAGTATATGAGTTATTTCTTTGTTTTTATTAGCTATGAGCAAAACACGTATGCCATTTAAATCCGATTCTGGTGGTGCACTTTACTCCCAGCACTTGGGAGGCAAAGGCGGTAGGCTCACTGTGAGCCGTCCTGAGCATAGCGAATGCCAGGTCAGCCTGGGCTACAGCAAGACCCTACATCGTAAAAAATGATTTACAAAATCAGATCCTTCCCCATGGGGATATATACATTTAAATCCCGCACTTGGGAAGCTGGGAGAGGAGGATCACAAGTTTGAGGCCAAGGATCCATAGCAAGAACTTGTCTAAAAAGAAAGGTCTTTGAGCCGGGCGTGGTGGCGCACACCTTTAATCCCAGCACTCGGGAGGCAGAGGTAGGAGGATCGCCATGAGTTCGAGGCTACCCTGAGACTCCTTAGTGAATTCCAGGTCAGCCTGGGCTACAGTGAGACCCTACCTCAAAAAAAAAAAAAAAAAACAAAGAAAGGTCTTAGATATATTTCAGCCTCTTTGTTTTATTGCTTTAGAACAAACCACATAATTTAATATACAATTAGAATGCTAAACCTTAAAAAAGAATCTGACTTTTCTTAAACTTTAATTTTTTGTTATTCAAATAAACAAGTAATAAATAAATGCTAATGTGGAGATTTTACTCGAAGTAATGTAGTCAAGATATATGCTTGACTTATTTTTTCTCCAACTATCAAAGCAAAACAATACTACAGGGGCTAGGAATGTAGCTCAATGTGAGCACTTGCCTAACATGCACAAGGCCCAGCATGGGGAAAAGACAGCAAGGCAAGGGAAGGACAAGAGAGGCAGGTAGAGAAGAAAAATGATTATAGAAACCAGATTCACCTGATTGTTAAAATTGTTCATCTAATACTGTTTCTAGTATAAATTTCCAAAATGGTCCATATGGTTCAAAATTACAGTAGCCATTTCTGGCATGCTAATTTGGCATCTGCATTATATGCTAGGTCCCTGTGCATTACAGCTTCATTCTCTGTGGGTGTTACTCTTTGTAAGTCACAAAGATAAGTAAATTTTTTTCTCTTGAAAGGAAATGAGATCATGTCATTGAGGTGTGTCATTAAGTCCAGTGGGAAGGCCTCCAAGGTACCTCTTACACACAGAAAGAATATATCTACCACTGGGTGTGGTGGAAAGCATGACATTTGAGGGAAAGTTGGAAGAGACCTTAAAAACTCTCTGTCTAGCTCTTATGTTCTACTTGTATATTACAGTGACACATTTATGAAACTCTCATGTGACTCTTTAGGTGTGCCTTTTTGTGCTTTCCACCCTGAGGGTGTATGTCCACAGGTGCGTGTGTGTGTGTGTGAACTTTATGGTTTTGTTTGCACCATCTGAGAGAGTTTGTGCCGTGCGTGGGCAAGCTACTATGCTTGTTTTCCATTGACTTTACTTGGCATTCATCAAGATGAACTTAAGGTGCATGCTTTCCCGCTGTGGCCTGCTTGTAAAAACGTAAAACTTTTTCCACAACCCCTGCCACCATCTTTGCTTCCCAAGCCATTGTACAATTCAACACAGATTCCATTCACAGCATCACACACACGCAGACACAAACACAGACATGCTCACCCCTACCTTTTTTAAACTCCCTACTTTCAGGAGGTGAGTGAGATAGAAGTTTATAAAATGACCTGCACACAAAAACTGGCTGTACTATTAATACTGAAGAACTTTTTTTTTAGGAATTGCCCTACCCACCATTGAAAGTAAAAGATGCATTGTTGGGAGGAGAGAGGGGTGTTTTGTTGTTGCTTTTGTCTCTTTGCTTTTCTGGTGCTGGAGATTGAACTCAAGGCCTCACATGTGCTAGGTAGGTACTCTAGCACGGAGCTACAACTTTTTCCCAAAGATGTGTGTTTTACTTATGTTTTGTTTTGAGACGGTAAGGACTGGCTAAATATCCCAGGCCAGCATAGAACTTTCTGTGTAACCTACAGGCTGGTCTCAAAGCCACCATCCTACTGCTTCTGCTTCCTGAGTGCTGGGATTACAGGTGTGCACCACCACACCTAGTTCAGATATTTAAGGAATTTTAAAGGGAATATCCATATATTTCTAGACCTTCAGCTACAGTGTTGTTGAAGTCAACAGTTGAAGTCAATACTATTATGTTTCTGTGAATAATCTTTAAAATCGGCCACTTGATGCTGACAGAATTTACTCTGATTAAAGATGAGTGCCAAGTTTGGTGTCTCACTCCTGTGTTACAAGCACCTGGCAGAGAGAGATTAGCGTTCATTTGCAAAGCTGAAGCAAACATACAACGATGACCAAGGAAAGGTAGAATTTTTCAGTATCCTATTATAACTGCCTGTGAAGCCTAAGGACCCCAGTTCGAGGCTCGGTTCCCCAGGTCCCACGTTAGCCAGATGCACAAGGGGGCGCACGCGTCTGGAGTTCGTTTGCAGAGGCTGGAAGCCCTGGTGCGCCCATTCTCTCTCTCTCTCTCTCTCTCTCTCTCTCTCTCTCTCTCTCTCTCTCTCTCTGTCTTTCTCTCTGTGTCTGTCGCTCTCAAATAAATAAATAAATAATTTATTTTAAAAAATGTGTACCTGGAGCCAGGCATGGTGGCACATTCCTTTATTCCCAGCACTCGGGAGGCAGAGGTAAGAGGATCACTGTGAGTTCAAGGCCACCCTGAGACTCCATAGTGAATTCCAGGTCAGCTGGGGCTAGAGTGAGACGCTACCTCGAAAAAAAAAAATGTGTACCTGAAAAATGAGACAGTTTTCATCTCAAACAGAAAATTATTAGTTTAAAACATTAATTTACTAATGATGATGTTGAGTGTCTGAAAAGAGTAGTTATATAGCAGTTAAGACAGACACATGGAAGAGGTTTGAAGCAATAGGTGTGGCTAAAGGAAAGGTCAGACTGGAAAATCCCAACATTTCTGGTCTAACGTTGCCATTGTCTTCTTACCTGAGGCAGTTGCTTCTGCTCCAGTTTTCTCTGTCTGCAAAGTACGTGATATAATATCTGCATAAGTATCTTTCTTCCAGTTAGCCCCAAGGGGATGATAGGTCCTTATAACCTCCCATATTTCCTAGTAGGCCCGGGGCAGACAGTGATAGGCTTGTTTGGCAAATGGGGAATTTGAGAAAGTTGAAGGAAGAGGGTGAGTCAGCAATAAAGACAGATGGAAAAACATGTCCTCTGGCTTCTAGTGCTATGTGCCTTCTGTTCAGGGTTGTGTTGCTTTGTGATATTTCCCACAGATTGTGTGACTGGTGTCATACATTGAAGCATGTCCATCCACTAAGATAAGGAAACAAACTGTAACGCAGTGTCTGCAGGTGGTGGTTAGTGATGAGTATAGAGGAACATTTTCTGCCTCTTAGTGGAAACTGTCCATGAGGGCTCTTTTTCCCAAGTGAATGAGCCATGAGTCACCTGTATATTCAGAGAAGTTGGTATGTCACATAATATATCACTTGGTTTGATGTTATTCAGAAAGGACTGGAGGATCTATTATCTCACTTTGTTTCATTCTCATAAGGTAAGTAGAGCAAGTGACATGCAGGCAGATTCAAATACTGTCTGCCACTAACTGACCACGACCTGCAGAAGTTAGGTGGAGTTGACTTCATTGTTAGAGACAGGAATTGGGGGCTCCTAGAGGCTGATTGATTCAAGTTTACAAAGACTTCCAGATTTCTAAGCTTGTGATGCTTCCTTTGTGCTCCCATTCTTCTCAAATTATTAATGTGCCCTGTGTCTTGAGAGAAATGGTGTTCTAGGCTTAGCCCAGTGCTCCTGTTGATTTTCTTTTCTATCCCATTAATGTTTCACAGTTGATGAGTTAAAGCAGTACTTCAAAGATTAGATTGCTAAACTAAACTAAAAGAAAACATTTTAATATTTGTTTATTTATCTGCATGCACAAGGGCGTGTATGTGTATGGGCATACCAGGGTCTCTTGTCACTGCAAAGGAACACCAGGCACATATGCCACTTTTTGCATCCAACTTTACATAGGCGCTGGGGTATTGAACCCCAGCAGCCCACCCAAAAAAGCAGATTTTATTAAGAGCAACTGTCACCTCTAGTGTTCACAATGTGGCATTCTATGATCTAAATTTACGGCATGTATTAAATTACTTAATCCCCCCACAATTGCTAAAGTACATATTGTTACATGAAGCATTAATATTATTACTGGTCTTTACCCTGCTAGAGATGGAACCTGGGGTTACTTGCATGTGAGGCAAGCAATGTACCACTCGGCCCCAGCCCAATTATTGTCTCCATCCTGGTTGAGAAAGTCAGACACAAGTTTAAACAATCTATCTAATAAGAATGCACAGAAATAGTTATTTGTGGAGCCAGGGTCTAAAGCCAGTCTGTGTCCGGAACTCTTTTTTAGGTGGTACTGCCTCGCAACAGAAAATTACTCAGTTCGGAAAGCATTGGCATAGCTCCCTCCCATGTGTTCCGCCAGTTTGAACAGAAACCAAAGTGTACATAGAGTTGACATAAATGCTACACCAGCTAGAGTTTGGAGTGTAAATGTTGCATGCGAATAGAAATGAACAACAGAGAACATAAGTGGCCTGAGATAGTTAATTTATTTTTCTAAGCAATGTTCTCGACTGTGGGCGAGTGACTTGGGCACTGGGGAGAAGCTGTTCCTTCTGCTCTAAAATAAGCAGGTTACTTGGCTACTGCTCAAACTCTAAATAGGTATATAGGTTGTAGCTATTTGACCTGAACCAACTTGAAATTCCTGTGGGCCCTTGTATGGTTTTAAAAGTGGAGCTGAATTTAAAAAATAAAGTTTTCTCTCAATGTTGTGTTTAAGATACCATTTAACAAACTCTGGCAAAGGACTTCAAGGCGGACAGGAAGGGGATTCGTAAGTATTGTATCATTCCTTTGTCAGGGTGTTCATTTGCTAGCAGGAAGTGTTGTGACTTGCTCTCTAAAGATGCAATTGTAAGAAGAATGTTGGGTTTCCAGATTTTGAGTTCTGGGCGTGGGAGACGGTTCTATTAGTGCTTCAAGAAAGGAAACAGGTTTGCTCCCGTCGCAGAAGGGTAACTATTCTAATATTATTTTATTAGGCTCTAAACTTTTATGTTACTAAACATTTAGGCTAAACGTTACTAAATAAGGCTTGAAATTACTTTTCTTTATTTGGGTGAGTATTTGGAGTCAGTTTCTAAATATTTGTTTAAGTACAATCAGATTTATCATAAGAAATTTTTGTAGTTCAGAAATTAACCGGGTCTCTCTATATTCTGTTGCTTTTTTAAATTTGGAGACTTTCTCTTATAAAAACTTAGTTTTGATGTCCTTATAAACATAATAGTCAAGTCATATGCTAAAGGTTTAAATAATAGGAATTATTACCTATGGAAATTTTTTGTGTGGGAGAGACAGGATTTCAGATGCCTTTGATCTTTGTTGAAAGTATTTTTTTTTAATCCATGACATTAAAATGAGGTGGCTGTCATTCTAGAACATGTCATGATTAGATTAGTATCACTGTTCTTACAAAGTGATATGGCAAGTGATTGTCCTAATGTTGGCAATTTACAAAATAAATTATTTAAAGTGGTGCTATGATATTATAGCACTGGTAATGACTTCCAGTGTTCATTTATTCAGCAGGGTTGTTGACAATCCTGTAAGTTTTATTCCTCAGCTGCAGGAGGGAGCTGAAATTGTATATCTACTGATTCCTAAGTTATAGGTCATATTTTGTGCCATTTGTTTCAAGTTGAAGCTTGTTAGCTAGTCTGATCTTGCACCCACACATACCCCCGAAGCTTACCCTTGGCTTCAGTCAGACATATGTCAATTTTCATAGGAAAGGGGGTTGGAAATACCCTTTAGGTATGAATGCCAATTAATTTCATTAGCCGCAGATTTATTTTTCCACAATTTATGGAGGGAATAAAAATTTGCTTGAGAATATGGAAGGAATTAACAGCTTTCAGTCTCAGGAGTTGACTTGGTAGTAGTAGTGGAAGATCATTATTATGATTTGCATTAGGAATCTACAAAATTTAAAGAATGCCTTCAGTGTAAAAGTTATTAACTTAGTTTTGAATAGCCATTGCCTTTAGATCTTATCTGTATTTATTAAGAACCAAAAGAGGAAAGCAAACTTTTACTTAAAATGGAAGTATTGGAGACTCCTTCAGGAAATGACACAGGATTGGGCACCCTTTGGGATTTCAGTGACTCATGCATACTGGTATTGGAAAAGATCAATTAGAATTTAGCTCATGCTATTTTAGCATAGAATAGTTTCCAGAAAATGAATTTGTTTCTTAATAGATGTGTAGTTGCAAAATTATGGAATGTATGGAACTGAATTTGAAAAAATTCAGTTTTGAAAAGTAGGAAAAGAGGGCATGAAAGAAAGAAGGCAGGAGGAAAATATACATGAGGAATGGTTGCATAGGGCTGGAGAGATGGCTTAGCAGTTAAGCACTTGCCTGTGAAGCCTAAAGACCCCGGTTCGAGGCTTGATTCCCCAGGACCCACATTAGCCAGACGCACAAGGGGGCGCATGCGTCTGGAGTTCGTTTGCAGTGGCTGGAAGCCCTGGCGTGCCCATTCTCTCTCTCTCTGCCTCTTTCTCTCTCTATCACTCTCAAATAAATAAATAAATAATTTAAAAAAAGTTTTTATACGGAAGAATGGTTGCGTAAATCCTGATAAATGTAGAATCAGTGATAGGTTTAAAGATGTTGTACTGCTTTATTTTTTTGTATTAAAGGTATTCATAACACAAGATTTAAATAAGTATAGTTTTAGCTTGGGGCAACTTATGTTTATTTGTAAGCATTTACAGTCCTCTACAAGTGATGGGCCTGTCCATACATGATCTGTGCCTGACGTGTTTTATTGTAAAGGTAAAATGCCAGAATTGCTGCCAGTAAGAACGGTTTCTAAACCTCTTCTCTGTTTGACTTTCAGCTAGAGTCAAAACATAGATTGCAAACATCTTGAAGAGTTTTGTAGTGTCTTGGAGTATGAAACCAGAGTAGATAAGTAAAGCATGACAACAGGCCAATTGCATGTGAAGAATGTGAGAGTTTTATTATGTTCTGACAAGTTTTGTTCACAGTTTTGTTTAATAGTGTATTTATTTATTCATTTATTTACTATTTGTGTTGGGGATTGTGAGGATTGTATCCATCACTTTATGCGTGCTAGAGAAGCACTCAAAGAATCCAACCACTAATTTATGCCTTGTGTTTGCCTAGTCTAGTTTTGTTCTTGTTTTTGTGTGTGTGTGTTTCTTTTCATTTCTTTTTTATTTTATTTTTTTTAAATTTTTTTTGTTCATTTTTTATTCATTTATTTGAGAGTGACAGAGAGAGAGAGAAAGAGAGAGAGCAAGAGAGAGAGATTGAGAATGGGCGCGCCAGGGCTTCCAGCCTCTGCAAACGAACTCCAGACGCGTGCGCCCCCTTGTGCATCTGGCTAACGTGGGACCTGGGGAACCGAGCCTCAAACTGGGGTCCTTAGGCTTCACAGGCAAGCGCTTAACCGCTAAGCCATCTCTCCAGCCCTCATTTCTTTTTTAGATAGTGCTTCCCTATATAGCCCAGACTGTCTTCAAACTGTCTATTTAGCTCATGATAGCCTCAAACCCACCTTCTTCATCCCTTAATCTCTCAAGTTCTGTGATTATAGGCAGGTGCAACTATGCCCCACTCAAGGATATACTTTTTTTAATTTTAAAAAAATTTATATTTATCAGAGAGAGAGAGAGAAGACGGAGAGAGTGAAAGAGAGAGAAAAAAAACATGCTAGGGCCTCCAGCCACTGAAAATGAACTCCAGATGCATCTGCTACCATGTGCATCTAGCTTACATGGATTCTGGGAAGTCGAACCTGGGTCCTTAGGCTTTGCAGGCAAGCTCTTTAACCACTAAGCCATCTCTCCAGCCCTGCATTTTTTAAACTACATGAGATTTCTAGATCGCCTGCCACTCATTTTATTCACATGAGACCCTGTCTCAAAAGAAAAAGAAAATTTAAGATGTCTGGATATGGGCTGGAGAGATGGCTTAGCGGTTAAGCGCTTGCCTGTGAAGCCTAAGGACCCTGGTTTGAGGCTCGATTCCCCAGGTCCCACATTAGCCAGATGCACCAGGAGGCACACGTGGAATTCGTTTGCAGTGGTTAGAAGCCCTGGCGTGTCTATTCTCTGTCTCTCTCTATCTGCCTCTTTATCTCTCTGTCTATCGCTCTCAAATAAATAAATAAAAATAACCAAACAACAAAAAAAGATGCCTGGATTGGTTGCCTGTATTAAAGTAGAAAGAGGGCTTGGATAGCTTATCATGACTGCAAAGAATAGCCATCCCTTGGCTCAGTAGTTAAAGACACTTACGAAGCTAGATGGCCCAGGTTCGACTCCCCAGTAACTATGTAAAGCCAGATGCATAAAATGACACATGCATCTGAAGTTCATTTACACTGGCAAGAAGCCATGGCACATCTATCCTTCCCACCCCCTTGTAAATAAATGAATAAAATGAAATGTTGTTTTTAGAATTGCAGTTAGTGGTAAGTACGTGTGGTGGAGCAAAGGGTAGAATTAGCCTTCAGTAAGAGTCTTCCCACAGTTTATTTCTCAATTGATTTAGAATTGAAATCATATTTTGTCATAGAAGGTTTTTCAGGTTACCTTACCAAGTGTCCATGAATATTATCAGGCATGATTTGTCTTCATATACCATCACTTCTAAGCAGTTTCCTTTTCATTCATTTACTTGTTTTTATTTTTGGTACTGAGGATTGTACATGCTCAACAAGCAGAATACCCCTGAACCATATCCCTAGCCCTTTTTTTAGCTTTTTGTTTTCATGTATGGTCTTGCTAAATCGTTCAGGCTGGCAATGAACTTGTGGTCCTCCTGCCTTAGCCTCCCAAATAGCCAAAATTATACTCCACCTCCAACAGGCTGGCTTGTATATTATTTTAGCCAAAATAAATCATAGAAGGATAGTTTCTGAATATATCCTATTTTATGTTCCATCAGTCCATTGCCTTGCTGTCCAGCTCCCAATATTGTACAATACAAGCAGCTTCAATTACAACACCTAAAGAGAAAAGGCTGTCACTTTTATTCCACGTGTCCAAAAAGGTCTTCCATTTAGTTTTACAATGTACAGCTGAAATACCTGATAGAATTACCATAAGATCTAGGCTTAGAAGATAACAAAGCTGAACAAAGTCTGTCTTATATGTTGAAATTTGTCTTAGTAGGAATTTATTGTCTGCATTGACAGCAAAAATCTTTGTGGTGGTGAGGGGCTTGATAGAGTGCTTGCCTAACATACATGAAGCCCTCACTTGGGTGATTCTTTAGCATAACATAAACCAGCCATGGTATTCCTGGTAGAAGTGGGAAGATCAGAAATTCAGAGTTTTTCTCGGTTATATAGTTAGTTTGAGGTCAGGCTAGGTTACATGAGAACCTGTTGTGTTTTTAAAACAATTTTTAAAACTGTATGTATTTATTTATTTATTTATTTATTTATAAGCAGAAAGAGAGAAAAAGCTGAGCACCAGGCCCTCTTGCCACTGGAAATTAACTGCAGATGCATGGGCCACTTTGTGTATTGGCTTTATGTTGGAACTTTTGCATTGAACCTGGACCACCAGGCTTTGCAAGCAAGTGCCTTAAACTGCTAAACCATCTCCCAAACCCTATGCAATTTTTAATAAAGTTGATATGCTGCAATTAGTGAACAGCAAAACAAATCACCATTTCTTCATTCATTAACCTTTTCTAACTTTTCAAGACTAGGAGCCTAAGACAAATGTGAGGGCATTTGGGGTTTCACACTGCCCTCCTTTGACTTTCAAAGCATTGAATGAAAATGATATATTTATAGGGCTGGGGAGATGGCTTAGTGGTTAAGTGCGCTTGCCTGTGAAGCCTAAGGACCCTGGTTCTAGGCTCAATTCCCCAGGTCCCACATTAGCCAGATGCACAAAGGGGCACATGCGTCTGGAGTTCATTTGCAGTGGCTGGAGGCCCTGACATGCCCATTTTCTCTCTCTCTCTCTCTCTCTCTCTCTCTCTCTCTCTCTCTCTCTCTCTCTCTCTCCCTCTTTCTCTGTCACTTTCAAATAAATAAATAAACACAAAAAAATTTTTAAAAAAGAAAATGATATATCTATAGCCTCTTAAGCTATTAACACTCCAAACCTCTTGCTGCTTGAGAAAAGTCTCACAAACAACAGAATTCTTTAAAAAAATTAAAAATTTTTAAATATATTTTTTAAAATGATCACATAGAAATTTGAGTGTTTGGTTATATTCATAGTAATACTGAGTTTTACGGTAGGAGTGATTATTCACAGCTCTTAGCATTTAAGAGGCTGAAGTTAAGCAATGTGTATGTGATACGGTGACATAGAAGCTTGTCAGATATAGCAGTAGATGTCCTGCAAGAGAAGCATTTGTTTAGTTTTCCCTTATTTATTATTTTATTTTTTCTATTGATGCTCAAACCCAGGGTTTGGTTTATAACACTTAGCTACACCTACAGCCCCTGTGTACTTGTTTTCAAAATACAGATGTTTTATGTTCAAAATCAATTGTGTCCCAATGTTTTGGAGAAAGAACTTATTAGAACTATATATATATATATATTCTTTGCTGAACCTGTTGTGCACATTCCTTATGTTTTCTACAGTTACATACACTATTTGTTGTTTCAGTTAAGGTGTAAGTGGATCCTTTGTCTTTGCAGTAATAGGGAACAAGTTAGTGTCAGCTATACCAGCTGTTCTTATTTCTCTCTAGCTATTAAATCGGCTGAACTGGGCATGAGCCCAGAGATCTAGTATTTTTGTTTTTATCATTGAAACAGTTGATTATTTCTCTTCCCATACAGTCTTTAAAATTTACAGTTGCTACACAGCTCTGTGGTTTGGGCAAAGTCACTTAAGTACTCCAGATACTTTTTTTTTTCTCCCCCCAATCCAATTTAGGTAATAATGTTAGAGAATCCAGTCTAGGGATTTAGCTCAGTTGGTGGAGCGCCGGCCTAGCATGCAGGGTGCTCTGGGTTCAATCCCCCCAACACTGCATAAGGTTAGTGTCGTTACCTAAACTGTAATCTCAGCACTCAGGAGGTGGAGGCAAGAAGATTAGAAGTTCAAGGTCATCCTTGAAGCCAGCCTGGGCTACATGAGACTTTCTCAAAAAATAAATACCTTTCATGTTGTCCTTTCTGTGATCTCTGGATGTTGAATTAAGTTGCTAAATTTGTGGTAAGATACTAAATTATTTGGGAATTGAAGAAAGTTCAGAAAAAGATAGAGTCATTGGGAAATAAGCTTTGAGAGGTGAGGAGGCTTCTGTAGAATCCTGAAGTGCACATATAATTTAGGTTGGCAGAGTAAAAAAGGAAAGAGCCAAGAGTAAGAACTACATGTAGAGAGAAGACCTTGTGGGAAAGAGGGATAGAAGAAGAGGGCAGGGTCAAACAAAAGTTGATTACCATCTTTGGAGTTAATAGGATATATTCTGAAGGAGACTTGTGATCAAAACAGCATGCTCAAAGCTGGGCATGGTGCACATGTGCTTACTGGGGAGGCTGAAGCAAGAGGAGTTCCAGGCAAGCCCGGGTTACACAGTGAGACTGTGTCTCCAAAAAAAATAAATAAGTAAATAACAAGAAAAGCCATGTAGAGGAGATGTTGAAAGAAAGGTAAAACTACATAGGTGTGGCTAAGTAAGATGATGCTAGATGACCTGAAATATCAAGCAGATCTGAAGCAATTAATTTAGGCACAAGAAATTACAGCTTACTGAATTTTGGGACAGGCATAATCAAATGGTTGTGGTTATTAGTTGAGGAACATTCTTAATTCAAAACATAATTACTGAGAATAGAATGCATGTCCAAGCTATGAAGAACACACTAATGAATAATTATATTTCTGTGCCAATAAATCTAGGGGGAAGTAAATTCACCCAGTATACTGTTGAAGAAGTTACATAGGATAATTGTTGGGAGTGCTGGCCTAGGTTGGAGATTTGGTCTGCCTTTTTATAGCTCTATGAACTTTGAAGTGACTTAGCTTTTCTGAACCCCTTTGTTCTCTGTAAAATGAGAATATAACCAGGCAAATAGAGAATTTTTTTTCCACAAGAAGTAACTTCCATAATGTATATAAATCCTCTGTAACTGTTAGCAGCTAAAATTAACACTGACAAAGGACTGGGGAATACCTGAGTTTGGATCCCTATTGAAGTGCTAGTTTCTATAATTTCAGCCCTCTGGTGTTGAAAAGGGAGGTGGAGACAGGAGAATCCACCAGAAGCTCATGGGCCAGCTAGACTGGTGATTGCAGAGGTGAACGTAAAACCCTTCCTCAAACAACGTGCAGGGTGAGGCCCACCATGCGACAGGTGTCTGTGGATATCTACATGTGCACTGTGCCATAAAGGTACCCATACTCACACACATGAATAGGCACATTCACATACCAAAAAATCTTCATAAAGATGTATTATTATAACTTTATTAATACCTACTCTGTTCAACCACTGTCATAAAGAATGGGTGTATGGGAAAGAATGAGATATGGTCACTTCCATCAAAGAGCTTTGTGTAAGAGAATTGAATGTTACTCTTTGGGTGACTATATTTTCCAAATTTAAAAAAGTATACATGTTAGCTGGGCATGATGATGCATGCCATTTAATCTCAGTACCCTGGAGACAGAGGAATAACGATAGCAAGTTCAAAGCCAGCCTGAGCTACATATCATGACTGAGATAAAAAGGGAAGGAGAGGGACAGAAAGTGATTATAAACAAATCAGACAAAATGTGTGCAGTAGACCAGACCTGAAACAATAAAAGAGCTATGATAGATGAATTTCAAGGATATTCCAGAGCATTATTGGCAAAGTCATCTGTAAAGAACAAGCCTTATAGGCAAACAGTAGTTTCAGATGTATTTGCTTGGAGACCAAGGAAAATGGGAAAGTTGAAAGTGGTATGGCAGGAAGGAGAATGGGGTGATGTTGAGTCAGTGGTAGAACATTTGCTAGCATGAATGAAGCCTTGGGTTTGGTTTATAGCATTGACACAAGCAAAACAATGGAAGTATAGTCAATTGAATCATCCTTGTCCCTTGGTGACATCTGAGTTGCACTCTGATCTTCTAGAATTGTCTGTGGGTAATCCTAGGCAAAGAAAGAAAGAAAAAAAAAAACCAGCCACCCTGTCTTTCTGCATCTCCAGATACCATCTTCTCTTTCTGAGTCTGACCCTAGAACAGGGTCACCAGTAAAATGTCTGTCTACCTGAGAAATTCCTTCCTGAGCTCTGAGACAAAGTTCACATTGCATTCCCGGGGGAAAAACAATGTTCCCTGACACCCACCATTCAGTATAGCTTTATTATGATATATTTTCCCCATCTATCCTCCCCCAGACAGTAGTTCCTCTGGAGTAAAGGGGCTTTTGGTTCCTTACTTGTCTATGTTTTCAACATCCAACACAGTGCTTAGCACATAGTAAGTCATCAATGAAGGTCTTGTAAGTAGAAATGAGTAAATGGACTAATGTGCAAGTTGAAATCTTCTAAAGTCATTAGGAAACATGGCATTGGAGCTTGAGTAATCGTAATAAGGAGTAGATGAGCTTTAGCCCATAGAATGTTGCACGCCCATCTGATCTCGAGGCTAGTGCTATTGACTAACCTAAGGAGGAGGCAGGCTGGCAGTTTCTGTTGGTACAGGCAGGTGTGTAAAGTGTGGGTGTTCCAAGGCACTGTCTATTTGGAATGGAAGAAGATGACAAATAATACTCCTTTTTGTTTCCCACCCTTGAATTGTTCACGTACAATGGTGGCTATGTGGTTGGGCCCACATACACACACTTTTTAGAGTTGAAATAATGCATTCTTCCCTGTGTAACTCACTCGTTGTTGCTTTCTTCATGAGTTTTAAGTATGTCTTGCCCAGGCCCTAATTTAATTGATCAACTTCTCCTTCCCAATTCCATTTGCCAGTGGCCAGGAAGCAAGTCTGATGAGCATCCCTTCCTCTCTTGTTTTCTTTCTTTCGTCCTGCTGTGCTGGGAATGAAACCTGGGGCACTTGGTAGACAACTGCCCGGCCACTGAGCTACAAGGGCAGCCATGTATTTTATTGCCATGTCAGTCTCAGGGGAAAAAATGTAAAGCTCCTAATCCAAATTGATTATCCACAGAGGAGTCCCTGAACGTGACACCCTCCCTACCACCCTGACCCTGACTTCGTACTGAATGACACATACTCGTAAGTACATTCCTAAGGGATGTGCCTTAAGAAATGAAAACAGGAACCCCTCCTTTTCTCCCTCCAATGCCTTCAGAATTTGAGTAATAGTTTCAGGTAGTTGTAGGTACATCATTCTCAGCAAACATTCTTGTGTTCAGGGTTTATGTATAGTTAAATGAGCCAGTGGAGTGGTTTCATAATTGCTGTATTGTTAGTCAAACGCTGTAATTAGGGATGACTTCATAGGCATAAGATTCTTCTACGGGTGACGCCCTGAATTCATACCCAGTTGTACATCATATCCTTTTATGAAAAGAACAAACAAACAAACAAACAAGGTTTAGCTAGCTTTTGTTTCAGTCCCTTAGTTGACAATCTCCTTTCCTGTCTTAGATGCTTAGGGAGAGCTCCAGCTTGCTTCCCCGCCCTCCTCCCACTTTCTCTGTACAGAGGAGGCAGGCATAGGAAGCTAGGGAAAAAGAAAACAGCAAAATCAGATCAAAGTGCTTTGTAGCCACAGCACTCCACAAAAAAGCTAGAGACTTGGAGGTTTTATTTTTGACTAGTATTTTGCTTTGTCAAATTGAAATGATGATAAGCATATTTCTGTATCTTTGAATATCAGCTCTCTCTCATGTTATATAAATAAAGTTGACTTTTGTATAAAGACAGACTGGGAAGAAAGGAGAGACATAGTTACAAGTTAGCCTTTCTTTTCACCTGTCAACCATACATGATAAAACTGGAATTAAGTTTGGATTTTATCAATTTACCTTGCATTTTGCATTGCTCAAGAGAAAATGTGCAGATTAGGAAGGATGTGACAGTATTGGCAAGCTGTGAACAATTTTGAGATACTTAAACTGAAATTATTTTTTAAAAAAAACATATTGCCTTCCTGCACCTTATGTTCTGTGTTATAGAAGCTACCCTTATGAAAGAATCAAATTGAGTCATGGGTAAAATGTGGCTGACAGGTTTTGTTTAGGCCCATCCTTATTACATTACTTTGAATAAAGGCTTGTAATTTTTATATATGAGGGAGGCCTGTTATATTCTGTAGTCAGTAATTATAGGGGAGCTGAGACAACTTTTCATGTATCCCATTTAGAAGGCTCTTAGTAAAAGTAATGCCTAATATTTATATAGGCTCTCACAATTACTTAGGTAGTTAAATGTGTCCCACGTTCTTTCATGGAGGATTTTACGTGGCTGTATAATGCTCTACAGTTGACACTATGCCTTTATAAGTGTCATCTTTAATCTTCATGAAGACTCTAAGGAAATACGTATTATTATTGCTATTTTCAAAATAGAAGCTGAGGCTCAGGGAGATTAAGTAAACTTGCTCGTGGACCTACTGTTAGGAAACAGCAAGACCAGAGTACTGAGAAATGGCCATTGTTTTTCCTTTACAACACACCACATCCTTGGGTTGGGAACAAAGTTTGGCTCTAGTACTCTGGATTCAATGAAGTGTTCATAGGACGTAATCACATTTATGCTTCACTTATGAGCTAGCCTGGGATATTTTGTTGCTTTGAGGAAGAAAAAAAGGCCCTCTAGTACAATGTCCCGCGAGGGGGAATAGAGCTGCTACTCTTTTAAATTGTAAGGTTTTAATATTTGAAAATCTGTACTAAACCTATCATTTTGACAATAAATATATGCTAATAAAAATATTCAATGCTACCGTTCATTGTTTACCATCTTCAAATTTAGGGCCAATTTATATGACAAATAGTTCATTTGCAATTATCAATTAATAGTATGAAACATTGAAGACACTGCTCTACACAGTGAAAAGAAATCTGCAGTCATGTCCAAATGTGCTTTTTTCCCAACATAGTACTTTGTTGCTTAATTTCTTTAAAGACACTATCAAATACCCAGGAGTAGACATTTTGTTGTATTTGGCTTTGTTTCTTTGAGACAGGGTCTGACGGTTGCCCTGACTGGCTTGGAACTCACCTGTAGAGCAGACTGGCCTCAAACTTGTACTAGTTCCTCTTGCCTATGCTTCTCAGGTGCTGGATGACAAATGTGTGCCACCACGCCCAACACCCACAAGTAGTCTTCATGACAAATGTGTCTTTAAATTTGTGGCTAAACGTCTACATAAAATAACTTGAAGATTCAGATGAAATTCAAATTTAGGAAATGTGATTGGTTTTGGGGGGTTTTTTGTTGTTGTTGTTTGTTTGTTTGTTTTTGGTTTGTTTTTTTTTTTGTTTTTTTGGTTTTTCGAGGTAGGGTCTCACTCTGGTCCAGGCTGACCTGGAATTAACTCTGTAGTCTCAGGGTGGCCTTGAACTCACGGCGATCCTCCTACCTGTGCCTCCCAAGTGCTGGGATTATAGGCGTGCGCTACCACGCCCGGCAAGAAAATGTGATTGTTTTTGAGAGAGCGTCTCATGTAGCCCACAGTGGCCTTGAACTTGTATAGCCAAGAATGACCTTAAGCTATGGGTCCGCTTTCCTCCACTTCACAGGTGCTGGTTTTATAGCATGTACCCACCACACCGGGTAGGAATTCTGGTTCTTATCATCAGAGAACATACTGTGAGACTTGTAAATTTCACTTAGTAGGGTTGGAAGTATTCTACTAAATAAAATAACTCAGGGCTTCAGAGACGACTCAGCAGCTAAAAGCACTTGCTTGTAAAGCCTGAAGGACTGGGTTTGAATTTCCAGTACCCATTTAAAGCCAGACATACAAAATTACCCATGAGTCTGGATTTAATTTTCAGCAGCAAGGGGCCCTGGCATGCCCATCTCTCTCATAACTAAATTCATACTTTGAACAATAAATAACTTTGACTTTAGCTGAGTCATTTCCCAGTAGTTTGTTTTGAGTCAGGATTTCACTATCTATTCCAGACTGAACTGGAATTTTCAGTCCTACTGTCTCAGCCGCCGCTAAGTACTGGGATGACAAGTATAAGTCAACGTGCAGCTTCCAATTCCTTTTTGTTTGCCTTTGCTTTCTTTGTTTGACTTAGAATCTTTATTCGTATTTAGGTGGGCTGCAGACTGTCTCCTCTAAATTAAAATCCTAAGTTAAAAACCTAAAGACAGAAATACGAAGCTAGAAAATACTTTAATGCATTGAATTAATTTTTGGGATTAAACTAGTAACTTAAAATTATTTCTCGGAGATCTAAGCATCCCTGGCCTCCTTTTGAAGGAACTGAACCTTAAAGTCTGTAGGGCCTTTAGCCTACTAATAGTAATGTATATGCTTACATTTTATTGTAGCCACTAATACATTTTGTGCTGTACTGCTATTATTAGCATGTTTGCCTCCTCCAGATTGTAAATTCTTTGAAAGCAGGAGCTTGGATGATAAAAGATCCTTACAATGTGGAGTGAGGATAGAAATGAGGGTGAATGGAATGTTGGTGGGGGGTATGAAGAAGGGAGGGAATGATTTTTACCCTATTCAGTCCTGCTTCCTATAGAATGGAGAAAGGAGACAGAAAGATTTGATCAGATTCCTGGTGATCTAGAATAAGGATGAAGAGCTGGGATGGTTTATATCCACAAAACGTTTCTAGTTTACTTTTATTTTATAAGAAGTGATGTGGCAGTCCATGACCAAAATCAGTTGTGTAGGGTTTTCTTATTGGTTGGATTTTTTTTACTCACATATTTTGAAATTATTACTGACCTAAACTCGAAAGGACTTTGAGACATAGAGATCAAACCTCTTTCAGGTGTGTCCAGCCTTTTGACATGACATCACGACATTGTCATCTACAAAGTTCAAGCTTAAGAACTGCATAATCAAGTAACAGAAAGAAATATAACAAATAACTTTAAGTAAGATTATGATTCTGTGTTCACACTTTCAAGCTTTCTGTAAATTGTTCTACATCATATAATTCATGGCATGTAATAATTTTGCATTGAAATCATGATTGGCTGTGCACGGTAGCAAAAGTCCATAACATCAACACTGAGAAGGCAGAAGCAGGAGAATCACTGAAAGTTCAAAGCCAGTCTGGTCTACATATTAATTTCCAGGACAGACAGGGCCAGGAATTGCAGCATTGTCTTAAAATGTAATGAAATAAAACAAAAATAGGATTGTTGAAAATATGTATACATGAAATTATGATAAATCCTATGGTGTATTATAATAGATAGTATTAAACATCATCCTAGTGATATAGAATATTTTTACAATTACTACTACAAGGTTATCTCTTAACTTTTGAATTTTTAAAAATCTTGAGCTAGGTGTGGTGGCACACGCCTTTAATCCCAGCACTGGTGAGGCAAAGGTAGGAGGATTGCCATGAGTTCAAGGCCACCCTGAGGCTACATAGTGACTTCCAGGTCAGCCTGAGCTACAGTGAGACCCTACCTCAAAAAACCACACACACACACACACACACACACATACATATGTGTGTGTGTGTGTGTGTGTGTGTATTAAAATTAATAATACTTGTGTGTTCATATTCGTACGTGTGTGTGTGTGTGTGTGTGTGTGTGTGTGTGTCCATGTGCATATGATAGTGCATGCATATGGAGGCCAGAGGAGAACCTAGGGATGTTGGACCTCTTTTTTTTTCTCTGTGCTGGGAATCAATTCCAAGGCCTTGCCCATGTGGTTCTCCACTTGGCTACATCCCCAAGACCCTCCCCTTCATGAGACTAGCTGGTCTGCCACCTTTGGGGTTCTCCTGGATCTGCTACCATCACCATAGATGTGTTTAGATTATAGACACTTGGGCCACATTGTGTTGGGCTTTATATGGGTACTAGGGGTCTGAACTCCTATCATCAGACTTGTGTCCAGCCCTTTCAAGTCTTTCAAGACTCCTGAAAGGTGTTTTACTTAGTCAATCTCTGGAGACATTGTCTATCTCTAGGGACTTTTTTCATTTGGTTTTTTGAGGTAGGGTCTCACTTTAGCTCAAGCTACCCCAAATTTACTATGTAGTCTCAGGGTGGCCTCAAACTCATGGCAGTCCTCTTACCTCTGCCTCTGAACTTCTGGGATTAAAGGTATGTACTACCACACCTGGCTAACATTTTTATAACATAGGTAAGGAAATTTTTGGAACAGATAAGATGTTTTTATTTTCTTAACTTGACATGGGTAATGTGATGGTATCCTAGCAAGGTTTAAGAGAGGAAGATATCTTCCTTATGATCCACAGTAGGATTTATTTTATTGCTTTTCTAAAAATGTCTATCTACCAGCTAGGTGTGTGGCACATGCCTTTAATCCCAGCACTCGAGAGGCAGAGATGGGAGGATCACCGTGAGTTTGAGGTCACCCTGAGACTACATAGTTAATTCCAGATCAGCCTGAGCCAGAATGAGACCCTACCTCAAAAAAAACAAAAAAAGAACAATAGTCTATCTTCCATCTTTTGAATTATACACAAATTTTAGCTTATATAATCATATGGTCACTTAAAATTTGGTCTAGGGGTCTGGAGAGATGGCTGAGCAATTAAAGGCATTTGCCTGCAGAGTCTGTCAGTCTGGACTTTTATCTCTAGTACCCATGTAAAACCAGATGCATAAACTAACACATGCAACAGTAATTCATTTGCAGTGGCAAGAGGATCTGGCATGCCTATCCTCTCTCCCTTTCTCTATCAAATAAATAAAAATATTTATTCTAAAAAAAATCTTCTTTATGGGCTGGAGGGATGGGTTAGCAGATAAGAAGTTTGCCTGCAAAGCCAAAGGACCTCAGTTCAATTTCCCAGGACCCACATAAACCAGATGCACATCACAAGGGGACATATGCATCTGGAGTCCATTTGTAGTGGCTAGAGGTCCTGACATGCCCATTATCTCTCCCTCTCTCATAAACAAATAAATATTTTAAAATATTATTTAGCATTTGAGAAATCTGAATTAAACTCTAGTCTCGTGATCCTGATGACCCAATCATCTACTAAGAAAAACGGGGATAAGATGATTTGCCTTATACAGCTGTTACAAAAGTTCAAGCAATTAAAATATGAAGTTATCTGATGTGTTTGGCATGTATCTGTATAGTAAAATATAGGTGGGTTTTTATGTTGTGTGGATGTGTGTGCAGGTACACGTAGTTCATGTGACGATAGGAATCAGAGGACAAACTTGCACGTCACCCTCAGGAAAATTATCCACATTTTTAATTTTTTAATATTATATTTATTTATTTATTTGAGAAAGAGAGAGAGAGAGCACACCAGAACTTTCAGCCGCACCTTCAGCCCCACCTTATGCATCTGCCTTACAAGGGTATTGGGGAATCAAACTTGGGTCTTTAGGCTACACAGGTAAGCACCTTAACAACTAAGCCATCTCTCCAATCCTATCCACATTTTTTGAAACAGGGTCTGTCACTGGCCTACAACTTGCCTACTGAGATTACACTGGCTCACTTGTGAGCTCCAAGGATCTGCCTGTCTCTGTGTCCCCATTGCTGGGATTACAAATTTGTGCCACCATGACTGGCTTTTAAAATACAAGTTCTTGAAATGGAACTCTGGTCCTCATGATTTCAGGGCAAGCATTTTATAAACTGAGCTATCTCTCTGCTTGTAAAGTACATGTTTGTTGACTGCCTTACCATGTGCCTGAAAATGTGATAAATTCTAGAAATTAATATCCATGTTGTGAAAAAGACAGGTATGGCCTGTTGTCTTTTGAGCACACACCTTCACCATACCCTGTCTACTTCACTTCTAAGTATTGTGCTTATTGGCAAAATAAAGAGAGAAATGAATCCCAGCACTCAGGAGGCAGAGGTAGGAGGATCACCGAGAGTTCGAAGCCACCCTGAGACTACATAGTGAATTCCAGGTCAGCCTGAGCTAGAGTGAGACCCTACCTTAGAAAACCAAAAAGAAGAGAGAGAGAGAGAGAGAGAAAGAAATGGGTTGATGAATAATTTGTTTTTTGATTTGAGAAATGATTCTTTGCTTTCGTTTGAGAGATAGCATGCAGCCCAGTCTGGACTGGAACGTGCTATGTAGCTATGGATTACTTGAATGTATGATCCTCTTACCTCCCCCCTCGCAAGTGCTAGAATTATTTGCATGTGCCACCACGCATAGCAATTTATTGCTTTTTAAAACAATGTCTAAAAGGAATGTATGTGTGTATGTAAAGAGCGCAGTGGTTTTATTTGTTAATGTAGTGTTTACTTTCTCATTGCTGGGACACAATATCCAATCAGAAGCAGCTGAAGGAAGGAAAGGTTTACTTATGTCTTGGAGTTTCTAGGGGCTGTGTACATTATGATGAGGGAAAGCATAGCACACATGGCCAGGACCCTGTAACACATCTTCACGTCAGCTGGGAGAAAGTAGCAAGCGACCAATGCTAGTGCTCAGCTAGCTTTCTCCTTTTCATAATTTTATTGACATTATTGACAACCTCCATACACAATGTACCCTGATCATAAATAATCCCCTACTCCACCCTCTTTGTTCCCCCTCTTCTGTGCCCCCTCCATTGAACTGTTTCTTCTTTCCAAATAGTCCCTCTGTGATTCTTATGTCATTGGGGTTTTTTTGAGGGGCGGAGCGATTCCTATGATTTTGATCTTATGTAGGTAGGGCTAGCCACTGTAAGGTCAGGAATGCCACAGCCACTTGTGTCTAAAAGACAGTATTGCAAAGCATGCCTTCCCTTCTTTTGGCTCTTACATTCTTTCCACCACTTGTGCCACAATGGTCCCTGAGCCTTGGAGGGTGTGACAGAGATGGTTCACTTAGTGCTGAACACTCCACTGTCACTTCTTCTCAGTACTTTGATGACTTTTGAGTCTTCCAGTAGTCACTATCATCTGAGAATAGAAGCTTCTCTACCCACAAGTGACAGTAGCATTAATATATGGCCATAAACACAAGTGTTTCAAAGGTAGTTTGGTAATCATAATATATCCATTTAGCCAGACGAAAGTAGTAGATTTTTCCCCTAGGGCTTATGACCTCCTCAGCATGTAGGTTTTCAATACTATGCAGGAATTCCCTTCCATGAAGAAGGCCTCAAGTCCAATCAGAGAGCAGTTGGTTGATACATTTGGCCTGTCTGGTAAGCTTGCAGGGTCCACTGCTTGTTAAGAACATTGATGAAGGCTGGAGAGATGGCTTAGCGGTTAAGCGCTTGCCTGTGAAGCCTAAGGACCCCGGTTCAAGGCTCGCTTCCCCAGGTCCCACGTTAGCCAGATGCACAGGGGGGCGCACGCGTCTGGAGTTCGTTTGCAGAGGCTGGAAGCCCTGGCGCGCCCATTCTCTCTCTCTCCCTCTATCTGTCTTTCTCTCTGTGTCTGTCATTCTCAATTAAATAAATTAAAAAAAAAAAAAAACATTGATGACTTTTCTCCTCCAACAGGTTACATAGGTCTTTCCAGCACCATGACAGCTAGTCAGTAGTGTGCAGACCTGTAGCCTGTAGCTTTTCCTTTTTATACAATTTAGGGCTCCCAGCCCATGGAATGATGCCACCCAAAGTTGGGTGTGTCATTCAGCCTCAATTAATCTTATCTAGAAAATCCCTTAAAGACATGCCAAGAGATATATTTCCATGGTAATCCTAAACCTTGTTAAATTGACAAATAGAGATTAATGATATATTTCCATGGTAATCCTAAACATTGTTAAATTGACAAATAGAGATTAATGATAACATTTTTACTTTGTGAAATTTAACATTTAGAACACTGTTTTTTGCAAAGGTCATACATTTAGGACAGTGAAAGTACACTGTATGATACTATAATGCTAAATATGTAAGCAGTATACATTTATTCAAATCCATAGAATTTATACTACCAAGAGTGAATCCTAATATAAATTAAAGACATACTGATAATGATGTGTTATTACAGGTGATAATTGATGAGGTTGATGTGGGATGTTGATTAAAAAAAGAGGAAAGTTATGTATATGGGAACAAATGGCAACTATACTTTCTGCTAAATTTTTCTATGAACTTAAATCTCCTGTAAAAGTAAAATCTCTCTAAAAATTAAAGGAGAGAAATAATGAAAGCAAGAAAAAAATGTCACTGGGCAAATGTGTTCATTTTCGTTTGTCCAAGAATTTTTAATAGGTTTGTATTTGAAGATTATCCCTTGTGATCTCGAACTCATTCATCAATATCAGGGCCAGCAAAGTTTTTATTTATTTATGTATGTATTCATGTATTTAAGACAGAGAGAAAGTGACAGATAGAAAATGGGCACACCAGGGCCTCTAGCTACTGCAAATGAAATCCAAATGCATGTGCCATCTTGTGAATCTGGCTTATGTGGGCTCTGGGGAATCAAACCTAGGTCCTTCAGCTTCAAAGACAAGTGCCTTAACTGCTAAGCCAACAGCAAAGTTTTTGTAAAGATTGAAATTGCAAATGTTACATGTAAAGTTGGAAAATAATATTTGGTGTCATTTCAGCATAACATTTTAATTCAAGTCTGGCAAAAAGACAGAATTTTCTGGGATATTTCATTTAATTGGGATTTAAAGCTAATGTGCTCTGTGATCAGCACTAATCGCCATATTGTTTTCTGTAAAAAAACAAAATTTTCTTGGGGACCATGACAATTCATCAATGGTCCAGTTTTGGCCAACCAGCTCTACATTACCAATTCCTGTTTTATTTGATAAATCTATCAATTAGGCCCAGAATTGAAAAATGTGTAAACTCGGATAATCTTATAAGTTATGTACACGTGACTTCTACATCAAAACCAAATGCTTTGTTTCCTCTTTATTCCGTTTTCAATGGGAAGGGTTGATAGGTGTCAGTATGCTATTTGAAATCAGTGTTTTCATTGGATGCTTATGAAAGTGGCTTCATGGGAAATTGATATCTCACATGACTCATTGACCTGGTGATTTTGGTCTTCAGACTGCACATGGAACCAAGCATTTCTGTCATGCCCCTATTTTTGGTTGCTAGCTTCCATTCTTTGCCTTTCCTTGTACACTTTGAATGTAGTTTAAGATTTTGTCCTTAAAAGTAAAGTTCAGAAGTGTTCTTTAATAAATAACTTGATAAATGAGGACTTTTCATTTATTGTCTTTAACATGGGTGCAGGTACACATATGGCCAGAATGGTTTAGTACTTTGCCTTTAAACTTAGTGTGTCCCAAAATGGGAACTTAGCAAGAGCATTGATAGTTCGTGTTCACCACAAACTTGTTTTTATTGAGTCTGAAACCTTTTGCTTCCTCTCTAGATCTTTAAATGGATGAGATGGCGACCACTCAAATATCCAAAGATGAGCTTGATGAGCTCAAAGAGGCCTTTGCAAAAGTTGGTGAGTACTTTTTGTGCTATCGCTATAGGAAAGATAGCTTATTTGAGCTCGTATTTATTCTCTAAAATATTATATAAATGGTTAATCATGAGCCTTAAGGGAAGGCAGTTAAAATATATGGGCTAGATTTGCTTTGGTTACACACGCCTATAATTCTAGCATGCGGGAGACTAAAGGAGGATCTTGAGATTGAGGCCAGTGTGGACTATGTAGTGAGATTGTCTTCTAAAACCATATGCCAAACCAAACCAAACAAAAAGATAGATGAAGTTGCTGAATATATACTTATAATTTGATTGTATTATGTCTGATTATATCTAGTATTTGACATGGCTAAGATTTTTTAGCCCAGGATCCCAGCCATTTAATAGAGGTGATAGTGGCTTCTGAAATTTTGATGACACATATTGTGCTATTACTGTATTTTGAGTATCATCTTTTCCTGAGATGAGTGTTGGGATCTTTTACTATATTCTTCAAGGGATATGTGACCTGAAAATATTAGGATATTAAATGGAATTTTATCCTTCCTATGTTTTTGTTGCTGCTTTGTTTTTTTTTTCAATATATTTATTTGAGAGGAAAAGAAAGAGGGGGTAATGTGTACACCAGGGCCTCCTGTCGTTGCAAACAAATTCCGGAAGCATTTTGTGTATCTAGCTTTATGTGGGCACTGGGGAATCAAACCCAGGCAGTCAGGAGTTATAAGCAAGCACCTTTAACTACTGAGCCGCCCCTCCATCCCTGTTAACGTCTTTTGGTTATCTGTTGCAACATGTCTTTCTCTCTGTAGCCCAGGCTAACTTTGAGTTACTTGTAGTCCTGTTTTAACCTCTGAATGTTGGGATTACAGGCATGTGCCATCACGTCTGGTTACCCTCCTGAATTAGCTTGCCCTTATGGTCCTTTTCTTGAATCTTCTTTGCCTTTGAATAATACTGAAGGTTCCACCTTCTTACAAGAAGTGAAATTACATCATCAATGTAAGATGCAAAGACATGTAAGATGCTATGCTGTTTTTGCTTCTCTGTTTTGCTAAGCTATGAATTAAGCCCAGTGCCTCATGCATAGGCAAATGTCCTACCCCTGAGCTTGCTATATCCACAACCATTTTTTTTTTGACACATGGCCTCCAAGTTGCTCAGTCTGGACTTTCACTTATTTTGTAGCCCAGGCAGTCCTTGAATTTATGATCCTTCTGCTCCAGCCTCCCCACTACTTGGGATTATAGGCCTGTACCACCAGGCCTGGCTTGGTTTATCTTTCAAAATCCTATCACATGCCAGACACTTGAGCAGCTATGTATAGTGTTTACATTCCAGATTTCAATGTTAAGGCCAAGTCTGTCTGTAGAAGATAAAGAGAAACAAGAAATATATATATATATATATATATATATATATATATATATATATATATATATATGTATATATTTATATATTTATATATATATATATATATATATATATATATATATATCATCACATGAGTTTACTGAGGTGGATTATTATTGTTTGGTATCTCCTAACCTAAAGGGAGTAAATTTGCATCTTAATGATTTATTATTTCAATCAGATTTATTCTCATTTATACCTGTGCTAAAAATCCCATTAATGTTGGGCTGGAGAGATGGCTTAGCGGTTAAGCGCTTGCCTGTGACGCCTAAGGACCCTGGTTTGAGGCTTGATTCCCCAGGACCCACGTCAGCCAGATGCACAAGGGGGCGCACGCATCTGGAGTTCGTTTGCAGTGAATGGAAAAATGGAAAGGAAAGACTGATACATGTCTTCATTCCCCTTTTATTTATTAATTTTTTGCATGTGGGTCTGTATGTGTGAGTGTGAGCACACACATGTCATAGTCCATGAGTCAAAGGGCAACTCAGATGTGTCCTCACCTCTCCCTTTGCTTGAGAGAGGACCCTTGTTGTTCACCCCTGCATTTCCCAGGCTAGCTGACCCACAAGCTTCCAGGGAATCTCTGCCTCTGCCTCTCTTTTTGTCGTAGACACCCTGGGATTACACTGTGGTATCTAGCCTCTTGTGGGTTCTGAGGATACAGGCTCAGGTACTCATACTTGCACAGCAAGTGCTTCATCCACTGAGCCATCTCATACTCTTCCCCTACCTCAGGCCCCCCATTTTTAGAGACAGAATTTCATATAGATCATGCTGGCCTTGAACTCCTCATGTAGCCACGGATGATCTTGAACTTCTAATTCCTCTGCCTCCACACTGAAGTGCTGGTATTATAAGAATATGCTACCATGCCCTGTTTATGCAATACTGACGATTGAACCCAGGGCTTCAGGCCTGCTAAGCAAGCATTCTACACACTGAGCTACGTCCTCAACCCATCTTCCATTTTTTTCTATAAAGGCATTTAGTAGTGACAACATGACTTTGGTAAAATAATAACTCCCAACCACACTTTTAAGTCCTAAATCTTAACACAATTTTATGTGCGTAGTTTTTTTTAAAAAAAAAAAAACAACAGCCAATTACCTAGCTATAGATACAACTCAATATAAGAAGACTGGTACATACACTGATATTATGAATTCTTGGTCATAAGTGGTAGGTTTGACTTGTTAAATATTTGTAATTATTCTTATCATAATTGTTTTAATATTGCATTCTCTTTAAGGTTTACCTTTCATTTACATTCATCATTCCGTGTTGGGAGCAGCTTAGTTTGTTTCTTTATTAATAAAATTGGAGTAGAGGCCATGATATCTGGATGCTCCAATTGTTTAATGTCCCATGCCTAGCTTCCTGAAGTAAATATGGCCCTATCCTATTGTGTAGCACCTTGGAAATTATTTTTTTAATATTTTTTAAATTTTCTTTTATTTATTTGAGAGCGACAGACAGAGAGAAAGACAGATAGAGGGAGAGAGAGAGAATGGGCGCGCCAGGGCTTCCAGCCTCTGCAAACGAACTCCAGACGCGTGCGCCCCCTTGTGCATCTGGCTAACGTGGGACCTGGGGAACCGAGCCTCGAACCGGGGTCCTTAGGCTTCACAGGCAAGCGCTTAACCGCTAAGCCATCTCTCCAGCCCTACCTTGGAAATTATTAATGTGCAGTGTTTCTTTAAAATTAAAGCAAACTGGGCTCATGTGTCTGGAGTTCATTTGCAGTGGCTAGAGGCCCTGGTGTGTCCATTCTCTCTATCTTTCTCTCTGTCTCTCTGTCTCTCTGTCTCTCTGTCTCTCTCTCTCTCTCTCTCTGTGTGTGTGTGTGTGTCTCTGTCTCTTAGATAAATAAATAAAATATATTTTTTTAAATTAAAGCAAACTAAGGATGGATTTCAATATGGAACTTTTAAGTACTTTTATCAGTTAAAGAACTTAACTGCTCTGTTAATGCATAATGACAAAAAGATGGTTGACCAATTATCTCCTTAGAGGGAAAAAGTATTAAATTGCAGTGGAGGATCAATTGAAAGTTTGACTACAAAAAAGAGTCACTGTGGAACTATTGCTCAGTAGAGATTCGAGTAGGCAAATAGCTTTCCAAAGTAGGAGACTGGACAATGAGTCTTACTGAATCCCCCACCAGGCCTGGGTCTCTACATATACTCCGCTAACATGCATGCTGTCACTAAGAATTCCGGAGTCTCAGATTTCTGTCTGTTCAGAAATTATTCTTTCGTATTCTCCTCAATATCTAGCATAGTGTTGCGCAGTTTAGGTTCTCAGTAAATATTTAATTGACTGAATCTTAAGGAGCTATACACAGTCTTTTGATATACTGGGATTTTGTCATTATCAACTGTACATTCAAAACATCTTTATAGGGCTGGAGAAGATTGCTTGGTGGTTAAGGTGCTTGCCTGCAAAGACATAGGATCTAGGTTTGCTTCCCCAGGACCCTCGTAAGCCAAATGCACAAGGTTGCTTATGCATGTGGAGTTCCCTTATAGCAGATGAATGCCGTGGTGTGCCCATTCTCTCTATCTGCCTCTTCTCCTTTCCTCTCTCTCTCTGTCTCAAATAAATATATAAAAGATTTCTTTTAAAAGTCATTATTATGAAAAATCTTTATTGTGAAGGAATTATTCTTAAAAGATTTTTGGCCATTATACTGCCGCTCATTAATACATGGATTGTGTATAGTATTGTGTATACTATACTCACTGAAGTCCAGCTGAATCTTCTGATTTTCTTTTTAAAAGAAACACACTTTTGTAGATTTTAGCTGTTATTTCTTCTAGATCCCTCAGGCAACTGTCAAAGGTGTTGTAGATTTTTTTTTTTCATTCAGTTACTCCTTATTTATTAAAAGGCACTATGACTTATTTTCCTCTCAAGGATGAGTGTTTCCTAATTTGTGGGGTAGGGGGAGTAGAAAAGACTACTTTGTCTCAGTTCAATTGTGCCAAAATATGGAAATCATTATATGATTTTCGCCTTCTGTTAATAATAATAGCCTTGATTACCTCCTTAGAAATTCAGCAAAATCACAGTGTGTGGATAAAAATCTCTGTAATTACCACTAATCACAGGTTTTGTTCAATCAATTAATAATGCTTCAAAACTTGAGTATTAGGATTCAAAGTTCTCCTTTCACTCACTTTCTGCACCTGCTTAGTTTTAAGCTCCATTCTCATGTAATTATTTTAATTTTCCCACCAACTTCTCCAGTATTTCCCCCTGAGACAGCGGAAACCTTTGCTCCCCCCACACTGCAGACTGTGTCTGTTTTAATTTAAATGTTGACATCCTGCATAGTTTCTTTCTAAAAGGAGGAAAACTTGGCATGATGGTGCATGCCTGTAATCTCAGTACTCTAATCCTAGTACTTGAGTGGCTGAAGCAAAAGGATTGATGACAAGAGTTCCAGGATAGCCCAAGCTAGATAGGAAGATCCTGTCTCTGAAACACAAGCATACATATATATTTCACTTAGGAAGTTAATATTTACTAGCAAAAGAATGTCATTTACATTCTAAGACTTAATTTATTTTTTATTTTTATTTTTTGGTTTTTCGAAGTAGGGTCTCACTTTATCTCAGGCTGACCTGGAACTCACTATGTAGTCTCAGGGTGGCCTCGAACTCATGGCAATCCTCCTACCTCTGCCTCCCGAGTGCTGGGATTAAAGGAGTGCGCCACCACGCCCGGCTCTGACGTCAATTTTTAATTACTCCTTGCCACAAGTACAAATGCATGTAACAAATCTTTTCAGTATTCCTTCCATCCTGCAAATACTTCCTTAAAAAATTACTTTTTTCGCCTAAGCATATTCTAGTAAACTTTTTGTTTTGTTTTGTTTTGTTTTTTCGAGGTAGGGTCTCACTCTAGACCAGGCTGACCTGGAATTCACTATGGAGTCTCAGGGTGGCCTCAAAGTCACAACGATCCTCCTACCTCTGTCTTCCAAGTGTAGTAAACTTTTTTAAAACATGGAATTGGGTACTTTTGAAATGTAAGAATAATAGGGCATCTTAAATGACTAGGAATAGTGTGGGTGTATTCGTTTGAGGTTGCATACCAAATGAAGCCAAAAAAACTTTGGTTGCAGTGAATGTAGCTATACCAGATTTCTCTCATCCCAGGAAGTTGAGTTGTTTCCAATAACTTGGTATTCTCTACTATATAGAAACCACATCATAATGATGCCTCAAAAAATATGGTGGTTTAGTCCAATTTATTTCAGTATTGGATAAAATTACACCAGTGCACATTTGTTGAACTATGCCTTTAAAATAAACTATGGGCTGGGCATGGTGGCACACTCCTTTAATCCCAGCACTCGGGAGGCAGAGGTAGGAGGATTGCCGTGAGTTGGAGGCCACCCTGAGAGTACATAGTGAATTCCAGGTCAGTTGGGCTAGAGTAAAACCCTACCTCAAAGAAAAAAATAAATCAATAAATAAAATAAACTATGGAAGCCTGGAGTGTTGGTACATGCCTTTAATCCCAGCACTGGGGAGGCAGAGGTAGGAAGATCTCTGTGAATTAAATTTGAGGCTAGCCTGAGACTATTGAATTCCAGGCCAGACTGGGCTACAGCCAGACCCTACCACAAAAAAAAAAAAAATTAATGAAATAAACTACGGGTCTCTGTAGAGCCTTTGACTTGCATGCATGAATCCCTGGACTCATCTTTAGCACCACAAAAACCACCAAACTGAATGAATGAATGAATATAGGAATGGTGGTGAATGTCTATAATCCCAGTACATGACAAATACAGACTGGAAGATCTGAAGTTCAAGGCTAGCCTTGACTACGCAACAAATTAAGGGCCTGCTACTGTCTGTAAGACCCTATAAATGCTATATCCTGACTAAAAAGTACATTAACTAGGCTGGAGAGATGGCTTAGCAGTTAAGTGCTTGCCTCTGAAGCCTAAGGACCCAGGTTCGAGGCTCAATTCCCCATGACCCATGTTAGCCAGATACACAAGGGGCACACGCATCTGGAGTTTGTTTGCAGTGGCTGGAAGCCCTGGTGCGCCCATTCTCTCTCTCTCTCTCTCTCTCTCTCTCTCTCTCTCTGTGTGTGTGTGTGTGTGTGTGTGTGTGTGTGTGTGTGTGTGTGTATGCCTCCTTCTCTCTCTGTCTGTCACTCTCAAATAAATAAATAAAAATTAACCAAAAAAAGAAAAGAATATTTGTTTTTTTTTAAAAGTGCATTAGCTAGAGCTTTTTCACTATGCCATCTGGCTAATTATCCCTGGAACATCAGGAGTGGGAGTTTTGGATAGTCTACAGAACATGCATTGCTAGGGTGAAAGATAGCAAGAACACAGCAGTACCACACTTGCATGAGAACACGTGTATGTGAGCGTGTATGCAGATGACACATCATAACTAAACGGCTGCAAACATTTGCAGATAATGATTGATAAACACTTTCGATTGTTTGGTCCATTCTGCGGATGTCTTTGAAGGCCACATTGGGGAATTCTGTGGAATTCTATTATAGGAACTTCTAGTCTACCCTTGAGTTTGACTTATTAAATTGCCTCTTATGTTTGTTGAAGTGGACTACCTCAAAAGGTAGGAGTTGTGAAAGGCCAGCCCTACATTTAGCTAAACATCTGGAGACATTTAGTATCAGCCTTTTGAAAAGTTTTAATGCTTAAAACAAGCTTGAGTTTACTGCTTAGATCTTAGGGTGGAAAACCATCTAAATTCGACTGCACAAATCCTTCGCTGAGTCTTTGGAATCAATATTGTGTGACCTTCTATAGGGATTTAAAGATTGTGTGTGTGAGTGTGTGTGCTTTTGTGCAAACCCATTATCAGACATTTACATTCCTATTGTCATTTTTGAGGGCTTAAATGTTTGGAATGTATTGCTCAACATAAACTGACCTTTTTAAAACCAGCCTTCCTGAAAGGATGTACGTGAACACTTGGATTGGTTTTCTTATTTGAGCCCAGAGTGGGTTAATGTGGAAGCCACATGTGTGTTGCAGATGAGGGCCCACAGTTGCAACCTCTTTATAAGAGCAACCCCAGATTTAGACAGATTCTAGGATAGTTAAAACAACACACACACATACACACAACCTTAGGGTCAAGGGAAATCCTGGTCTTTCTTTCTGTCAGATTTATAAGACAAAGTAGCACCCCAAAAGATGTGTTTGAAGTGATGGATTGCATTGCATACCGTCTAGGCAAGGGCAGTGTAAAACAGCAGCTAAAATCAAAACCACTTGAATCCTGGCTGAGCTTTCTCCAGACAAGTACTTAAAATAGCTTAAATAACAGGATGCAAGGGGAGGGAAAACATTTCCTTTTAAGGCTATGCATTCTTGGTGTGATTCAAACTTCTGCAGGAACATGGCTGTATAATAAGTTTATTTACTTTGAGGTCACTTGGGGGAGCATGTGGATGGAGGTAACCAGCATTTAAACTAAGACTTGGTAAAAGAGAATCATGAGAGTTCCTTTAAAACAAAATGCAGATGTGAATCAACATGTGTCATCTGAGAAAGAGACAGAGAGACAGCATGAATTCCTTATAAACCAACAGTTGGTTCTTTTCTGATGAATTCACTGGCCAGAAAGAAAAATGGTCTTATCTGGTGAAATATCAGGAGCCTCCTAGTGATTTTTTTTTCAAGGATAATGTTTTTGGTGTTTAAGGAGAATACTTGGTGAATTTGTTAAAAGTTAGCTTTTTACATTGTACCAGCATTTGGTTCCGAGGATGGCATTTCTCTGTCTCCACGTTAATGTCTACCCCAATTGGCCATACTTTTTGAACCAAAATGCTTGCAGAAACATTGTGACTACTCTGGGTAATGTAGGCTGTATGGTCTTCATATTTGCTTTTATCAGCTGGTTGAAATATGATACTGGAAGAGATGAGTCTTTTGTAACCCAGTGCCACTGTATAGTTAAAAGTGGCAAATGAGAGAGAAATGGATTCCAGAACGTTGGCAGCTTTAATGAGAAAATAGAGGGCTACCATTGTGCCTGATGTTTGTGATTTTAGTTTAAACAGCTTGGCATCTAGCTGTGTTTTCTGGACACATTTATTATTAAATTCTTATATTTATGTCAAAACTCAGAATGTGAAAAAGTTCTAATCCAGCATTGTTCGGGGCTGCTGGTGAGGTGTATGCTTTCTAATGTACCTTTATGTTCCCTCATTTTCTGGTCTCTCAGACTGCCTATGGATGTATTACTGGGGTTGGTGGTATTTTAGTTTTTTTAACTGAGGATTGAAAAATATTAGCATAGAACGCTTTAAAAATAATTACATGCTATTTTGTCTCTCAAGTACTTTACCAGCTGGGGAATTTTATAAAATTAATTGCTAGCCTCTGCCATTTGTTAGGCTCTCTCTGCCTTCTCATTGAAATTACTTTCTTCAAATCTATGATTCAGAAGCTCTTAGAAAGGCACACAATATAATTTAATAGTACTAATACCAAAATGCCATAGCTTAGCTCGGTTACCATCTGATGGTAAAATATAGCAGAAAAGGAGAGGAGATAGGATTTACAAAAGAACGGTGGCCCATGTTGTCATCTCAGGAGAGGTAAAGGGTGAATCTCCTCACAGATTCAAAACTTTAACAAGGACTTGAAAAACCAAATCCTTTAAGCAAGACCCAGAGTTTGTTCTGTTTTAGTAATTTTTCAAACTTACTTTTGGACTCAGCTCAGTGTGCCCTGGAAGACAACACAAGCTTAGCAGTTTGTTGTTATGGGACGCTTGGCGGATATGTGTGAGAGATATGATTATCTGTGTTCACAAATGTGTGGGTACACGTGTGTGTGCATGTGTGTGGAGGCAGGCATTGACATTGTATGTTTTCCTCAGCCACTCTTCACCTTATTTTTTGAGATGGGATATGTCATCGATTCAGCTAGACTAGCTGGCCAGCCAGGCCCAGAAATTCTCCTCTCTAGGCTTGCCTGGCACTAAGATCATAGGCATGCACTACCACACCCAGGATTTTATGTGCAGCTGCTGGCAATCTGAACTCAGGTTCTCATGCTTGCGTGGCAAGTATTTTACACTGTTCCATCTTCCCAGCCTCTGGTTTGTGTTGTTTTTGAGACATAGTCTTGTTATGTTTCCATAGTTGGCCTCAAACCCCTTGCTCAAGCTATCTTCCTGTCTCAGCCTTCTAAGAAAAGAACTAGGTAGTACTACAGTCAGGTGCCCCACACCCAACCATACGGCACATTTGGGTAAAACCAAAGCATGTTTGTATGCTTGGATAGACACCTGACCTGACAGCATCTCTGCTTCTCTGCCTGGGCCCTCTTTGATGGGTGTGTTTACTTAGAAAGCTAAATTACAGATCTGAAGGTTGGTGGGTGGGGACAAGATTAGAACAAAGGGAATGAGACTCAATGTAATTTGAGGGATATTTCTGTCAAGGTTTGGCTTCCTGATGATTTGCCATTCCATCTTTTCAGTGCTATTTCTGAATTTTTAAAAAATCATTTTCACTTCAAATTTGTTTGAGAAATTCTCATCTAGGATTAGCATTCTTTCTCTGGTTAATGTCTGAGAATTAGTTTCAGAATTTTTCCCATCACTTACTGTGTGCAAGACACCATGGTATGTGGTAGACAGTGGGTTGGTAGATAATAAGATTAATGTTAAAGAAACTTTATCAAGAAATATGCAACCCAATAAGGAAGATTGTCCTATGATGACAGATTTTTTATTCCTCCAGCTCCCTTTACAATTTTCCTGTGTCTAAAGGCATCTGTTATTACCACCCTACTTTGAAATGGAGTTTCCGCATGTGGTTATTTCATGTTAGTTATATTCTAGGGTGGCTACTTCCTGGCATCTTTTAATCACATCAGTGAACTGTCTTCTAATTAATGCCCAAGAAAAGGGAGTTCATGCAAACAGTGGTTCTCCCAGCTACCCTAAGCTCTGGTTCCAGCTAATAAAATGAAATGCCAGATAGATGTCAGGGCCTTGGTCAGCTTCATGTAACTTTGAATCCATTTGAGGGGGTTTTTTTTCCCTAATATTTTGCTTAAACTAACTCTGCCTTCTGCTTCACTTACACCAAAAGAAAACTTATGGGGTGTCTTATATAGCAGGTCGAAACTAGAAACAGTAACAGAAGTTTAAATTAGGCCAAGATATAATCAGAGAAAATGAGAATACATTTTTAAAAAGTTTTATCAAATACCACTGAGGTGTACCAAGTTTTTAGTTAAAGTGAGTAAATTATTTCCTTCTCTAAAATTATCATAAAAATGAGCCAGGTTGGGCTGGGGAGATGGTTTAGCAGTTAAGGTGTTTGCCTGTGAAGCCTAAGGACCCAGGTTCCATTCCCCAGGACCCACGTTGGCCAGATGCACAAGGGGCAGATGCGTCTGGAGTTCGTCTGCAGTGGCTAGAAGCCCTGGTGTGCCCTTTCTCTCTGCCTCTTCCTCTCTCTCTCAAGTAAATACGTCAATAAAATATTTTTTTTAAAAAATGAGCCATAGCTGAAAATTATTTTGTTAAATACCTTTCCCTCTCTGTCCCCCTTAATGCCTGTGCTTAAATCTATGTAAAATCTCTTAATAAGTTGCAGCCTTGTTTGACATAGAAAGCTAGACAGGTAGATAGGTAGGCAGATAAATAGCTAGGTAGCCAGACATAAATGCATGAGTTCTAAGTCAGTTTGGGTTATATATTTACATAATGAGGAGTAGAGCTATCACTCTGTATCTGTATTTAATGTACATTATTATTCGCCTCTGGTTTTCAAAGGTACGTGGGGGGGTAGGCATTGTGAAATCCTATGTATCCTTATTTACAGTATGACAGAATCAAAAGGGATCTTATTTTGTCCAAAGCATAGATGAGAACACTAAGACCTGCAGAGATAACATGCTACTATTAGATCCTGTGTCTTATTACCCCCATTATGAGGTCCTTCAGCTATGCTATATACTTCTCACTATGTCCTATGCAGTCCACAGTGCTGAGCTCCACATTAACTTTATAAAAGAAGTAGGAGAAATAGATTGGTATATGGATGAGAGCAGGTGTCTTTAAACCCAAGATGTTTATGGGAGTTGCTTCAATTCTGCCTCAATGCCTTGTAAATTGCTTTATTCTCTTTATTGGCTAAAGTGTGTTGGGATTAATTTCTACATATAGAAGGAGTGTTTGTAGAAATGTTTGATGGAGGACCTTTTACAAATCCAAAGACCATAAAGATAGCCCCTAAGGATACTTAATGTTTTATTTGAAGAAATATAAACAAATTTTAGAAGTGTTGAGTCGCTTATCATGGAAGATAACCTTGAACTTCTGATCCTCTACCTCCCAAGTGCACCAACGTGAGCAGTTTTATGCAGTGCTGTGGGGGAGATGGGACTCAGGGTTTCATGCATGCTAGACAAGCAGTCTACCAACTGAGCTATAACCCAAGCCCTTAATTAATAGATCTTAAAATGCATATTGGGCCTGGTTATGCATGCGTATAATCCTAGTTGGAAGGCTGAGGTAGAAGTATAAAAGGTAAAAAGAGGGGGCTGGAGAGATGGCTTAGTGGTTAAGGCATTTGCCTGCAAAGCCAAAGGATCGTGGTTTGATTCTCCAGGACCCACGTAAGCCAGATGCACAAGGGGCCATATGCGTCTGGAGTTCCATTTGCAGTGGCTGGAGGCCCTGGCAAACCCATTCTCTCCCTGTCTCTTTCTCTCTCTCTCTCTCTCTCTCTCTCTCTCTCTCTCTCTCTCTCTCTCTCTCTCTGCCTCTTTCTCACTCTCAAATAGATAAATAAATAAATGATATATTTTTTAAAAAAGTAAAAAGAGGCCAGGAAAGGTGGCTTACACCTTTAATCCCAGCACTCAAGAGGCAGAGGTTGGAGGATCTCTGTGAGTCTTTGAGCTACTCAGTGAATTTGAAGTCACCCTGGGATAGAGTGAGACCCTGCCTTGAAACAAAAAGTAAAAAGAGGTCTGGGAATGTAGGCCAATGATAGAGTTTAGCACTCAAAAGGCCCTGGGTTCAATGATCAGTGTCAATAGTAATAATATATAGTAATCAATATTTAAGAATATTTGACTCAGGGCTGGAGAGATGGCTTAGCGGTTAAGTGCTTGCCTGTGAAGCCTAAGGACCCCGGTTCAAGGCTCGGTTCCCCAGGTCCCACGTTAGCCAGATGCACAAGGGGGCGCACGCATCTGGAGTTCGTTTGCAGAGGCTGGAAGCCCTGGCGCACCCATTCTCTCTCTCTTCCTCTATCTGTCTTTCTCTCTGTGTCTGTCGCTCTCAAATAAATAAAAATTTTTTTAAAAAAGAATATTTGACTCTAGCATCTGGGACCCGGTAGTAGACCTCATGTTTGGCAAGTGTGAGGCCTTGGGTTCAATTCTTAGCACCACATAAAAAGAGAAAGAAAACCACTAGAAATGTTGCATCACAACTAGACAAAGAATTTCAGCAGCCTTTTTTGACTAGTGGTGAAGCATTTGCCTAGAATGTGCAAGGCCCTGAATTAGAACCCCAGCACCAATCAAAAAGAAAAATAGAGTTGGGAGTGGTGGTGCACACCTTTAATCCCAGCATTTGGGAGGCAGAAGTAGGAGGATCACTGTGAGTTCAAGGGCACCCTGAGACTACATAGTGAATGCCAGGTCAACCTGGGTTAGAGTGAGACCTGATGTCATAATAAAAAAAGAAAGAAAGAAAGAGAAAGACAAAAAAGAAAAAAATAATTCCAGTAGCCTTAAAATTATTGGTTTATTGGTCTCAAAAAAGATACTTAATATTTTAAGTGGGTGTGGAAGTCCATGCCTGTATATACCATGCCTGCATAAGGAGGCAGGAAGAGTGCTGCAATTTCAAGGTTGGCCTGGTTTACATAGCCAGTTCCAGGCCAACCCGAGTTGCATAGTGAGATCCTGTCTCAAAAAAAAAAAAAAAAAAAAGGCCGGGCGTGGTGGTGAACATCTTTAATCTCAGCACTTGGGAGGCAGAGGTAGGAAGATCGCCGTGAATTCGAGGCCACCCTGAGACTCCATAGTGAATTCCAGGTCAGCCTGGGCTAGAGTGAGACCCTACCTCGAAAAACCAAAAAAAAAAAAAGCTGGGTGTGGTGGTGCATGCCTTTAACCTCAGCATTTGGGAGGCTGAGGTAATTGGATGCCATGAGTTTGAGGCCATCCTGGGGCTACAGAGTGAGAACCAGGTCAGCCTAGCTAGAATGAGACTCGAACTCAAAGAAACAAAATAAAAGCACCAACATGAAATAGTTAATATTTTTGTCCTTGACAAAAATTGCAGTTGGTCGTGGTGGCACATGCCTTTAATCCCAGCACTTGAGAGGCAGAGGTAGGAGGCCACTCTGAGACTACCTAGTGAACTAATTCCTCCAGGTCAGCCTGAGCTAGAGTGAGATGATACCTTGAAAACAAAACAAAACAAAAAAACATGACCTACTGGGAGGCAAACAGTTCACACCTCAGGAAAAATGCAAAATATGTACTGTGCCCTAGAAGAATGTTCATAGCCCATGGCCTGGCCTTATCTCTAGAGGTGCCCTTTTCTCACCCTGCTCAAGGCATAGTAGGGTCTGCTTTTCCCAGAATGCCCCAGGTGCATGTCTACATGACATACTGCATTTGCTCTTTGCCCCACCTGAAATTCCTTTCTCCAGAGATGTCTGCCTTTATCTTTTGCAAGTCTATATTCAAATAAAATCTCCATCACAGTGGCCTTCCTTGAATGTAACTGTAACCCAAAGTCACTCAGCTTCAGCGCTACTTAATATTTTGAGCTGCATAAGTCTGTGTTAGATAATGGGTGGGATCATACACATTTTTAGCAATATCTGTCCTCTATTCATCGCATACCAGGGTCATCTACCACCCAGTATGTCAATCACAAATATCTCTATGGCTCAGGAGATGGCAAGTGCATAAAGCGCTTGCTGGGCAAGCATGAGTTTGGATCCCAGATCCCACATAAATGTGAACACTATAGTGCAACCCTCTGTGATCCCAGTGTGCCTACAGCAAGAAGGGAAGCAGAGAAAGGATAATTTCCCAGAAGCCCATGGGCCAGCAAGCATGTCAAATGCAGACATAAACAAGAGACCCTGCCTCAAACAAGGTGGAAGGCAAGAGCTGACGCCCTAAATTGTCCCCTGACCTCCATATGCTCATTGTGGCACACACATGCACACTCACAAGAACATGTGCACACACAAGGACACCCCCCCCAAAGAAATGTCTTCACCCTAAGCTGGGTGTGGTGCTACATGCCTGTAATTCCAGACTGAGGCAGGAGGATCTCACAGTTCCAGTTCAGCCAAGGCTACATTGCAATACCCTGGCCCCTGCAAAAACAAATAACTCCAGGGCTGGAGAGATGGCTTAGCGGTTAAACACTTGCCTGTGAAGCCTAAGGACCCTGGTTCAAGGCTCGATTCTCCAGGACCCACGTTAGCCAGATGCACAAGGGCTCGCACGCGTCTGGAGTTCGTCTGCAGTGGCTGGAGGCCCTGGCGCACCCATTCTCTCTCTCTCTCTCTCTCTCTCTCTCTCTCTATCTGCCTCTTTCTCTCTCTGTCGCTCTCAAATAAATAAATAAAAATGAACAAAAAATTTAAAAAAAAAAAACAAATAACTCCAGACATTTCTAAATGTTACTTGAGGGACCAAATATCCCAGCTATAAGTGTTTACCCTGCTTTAATTTTCTTCATCACAACTATATTTATATCATTGCATGATTCTGTTATATGTTATATGTATAACTGTGATTGGAATGAGAGCATCTTTAGTCCAAGAGTAACTTAATTTACATATTTGATATTAACTGATAAAATTGAATGTTTATTCACTAAAAATGCATTTATTAGAGCACTTTAAATAAACCAGTTTGGGGTAACTTATTAGGATTTTAACCCCTCCATTTTTAACAGTTTAAAAATAAGCACCATTCACTTAATTAGCTCTTCGTATATTCTGTTAAAACTGCAGTAGCACAAAAATAAAAAGGTTATTTATAGAGGTTACAAAGGTTATTTATAGAGTCATGTTGAACATCTGCCTTACCCAGTACTGTGCTTATTTCTATGGACTCTGTCTTGGATTACTGTTGTTTACATTAACTCAGGAAAAAAAATGGCCCTAAAGGCAAATGCTTTGTATCAGGTGTGCTTTGAGATTAGAATCAGTGCTAACCCATCTAACCTCTATTGCACAAATCAAAGAATAAGAACATGAAAACGCCTAAGTAGCCACATAGAAATTATTTTATATCACAGCTAGGCATTGTTGGTGTACAATGTGCTATTTCTTTTAAAAATTCTCTTGGCCCTTTGATTTAATAATAGTTTTATTAATCAACTCTGCTTTCTTATGATCAGGGTTACCATTTTTAGGTAGATCTTCTCACACTGTTTAAAATACCAGGCACGTCATGTATATTCCTTTCCAAAGTGATTAGTCAATTTGCTTCCCGACCTTGTGGTCTGTACTTGAGTTCATTCTAACCAAAGCAAACAAACTGAATCTCACTCTCCAGAGTGAGCCATGGTAACTGATGGACTACATGATAAGATAGCAGCAAGGTGTGAGGCAAAAGCAAACTACAGAAAAGGAGAGGAGGAATGCAGGGATCTTATGATACATTCTCTTCCAAAAGTCCTAAGGCACCAAATGATAAGAAAATGTCAGTAAGTGAGCTTTTGAACTGAAAATGTTAATTAACTTATTTCTACTAATTTTTTTTTCCTTTTTACCTTTCTGCTTTATTTTTCTTGCTCTTCTTTTTTATGAAGATCTCAACAGCAATGGATACATTTGTGACTATGAACTTCATGAGCTTTTCAAGGAAGCTAATATGCCATTGCCGGGATATAAAGTGAGAGAAATCATTCAGAAGCTCATGGTGGACGGTGACAGGAATAAAGACGGGAAGATAAGTTTTGATGAATTTGTTTATGTAAGTATGAAAATCCATGATTATTCCAAGTAATGATTGTTCCATTTTCTAAGGGGATCTTAACATGCAAATACTGTGATATTAAGTGGCTAAATGTACCATGGTAGCATTCTAATAACTACTAATATGTCATCCTGTCCAGTAAATTAAGTCAGCCACTAGAATTTCTTACCAAAAGAACTGAGCTTTAAAGGGGGCAGTGACAGGAACAGAGATGCAGCACCATGCTCGCCGTGGACGGCAAACCATCTCCTACAGGGGCATCATTACAGGTGCTAAATGACATCCTTGAAGTGTTCTTTCCCATAGACAACAGCATGCTAGCAGTTTTAATAATATACCCTGACTCACAGTCTTAGAAGCTTCCTGAGCTGAACTTTCTGATTAAAAAGATGTTTTCTAGTCCTGTGGTAGTGGTATTTAACTGTACCGGTCTCTCTAGGGCGATCATCGTGATAATTAAAAGCTAGAAGCATATCTTTTTAGTCTGTTGGGAGAGGCACTTTAAATTTTTGTTTTCTTTTCTAGTATCATCAAATACTCCTCATGGTTAGCAGCTGATCTAATAACTCTTCTCTTCCTCCCCCTCCCAAGTATATAGTTTAGTACTCTGAGCTCTGCCTGGAGGTTGAAAAAAAGGCATATGGTTCTTTATTGAAACCTATTTTAGCTGAAATTTTTAACATATATTTATTAACACAATATTGTGATTTTTTTCAAAATTTTATTTACTTACTTGTGATCAAAGAGAGAACTTGCCACTGCAAGTGAACTCCAAACACATGTGCCACTTTGTGCATCTGGCTTGAATGGATACTGGGGGAATCAAACCTAGGCCATCAGGCTTTGCAAGCAAATTAACCTCAGAGCCATAGCCCTGTAATACATATTTTAAAAATATTACTTCTTTCAGTAAAGGATACTTTTATAGGGGCTGGAGAGATGGCTTAGCAGTTAAGCATTTGCCTGTGAAGCCTAAGGACCTCGGTTCAAGGCTTGATTTCCCCAGGACCCATATAAGCCAGATGCACAAGGTGGCGCATGCGTCTGGAGTTCATTTGCAGTGGCTGGAGGCCCTGATGCACTCATTCTCTCTCTATCTGCCTCTTTCTCTGTCTGTCATTCTCAAATAAATAAATCAAATAAACAAAAAAATTAATAAAAAGAATATTTTTATGGGTTTTGGTTTGACTTAGTTTAGGTTTGGGTATTTTTGTTGTTTATATTTTGAGACTGGGTTTGATCTCAAACTCATGATTCTCCTGCCTCAGCCTTCCAAATGCTGAGATTGCAGGCATGTGCCAACCATATACCCAGGATATTTGGTATTATTTTGAAGCTGTGTTTGAGTAGATCGTATTATACATCAATCTACTCACACTAATAATAATAATTAGTGATTGTAATTTGTCACTAAGATCCCAGCACTACCTCCTTTTCAGTAGTCTTTTTTTGTTCCTAAAATGTATGTTGTTATACAAGACACTCTCATGAGTTACCATGCCTCACTTTGGGCAATGAGATTCAGATATGAATGCTCTGGCTTGAATTAACTCAGAAATACACCATAAGGTCAGGAAACAAATTGACTAAAGTTGTCTACACAACTGTCAGCATTGGCAGGCAGAGTGGGTGGGTGTTACCATTTCAAAACTGCAGAATCATGTCCTAATTATAATGATATAGTTCTTGCCATTTTTCTTTTGTAAAACTGATTTCCTCCCACCATTTCTGTCTCCAGTTCTGGCCAAAGCCTTTTGTTTTGAATTCTGTGTTCAATAGTAAGTGACAAACGGTTTGTGATTTGAGCACTTGCATGTCCTGATGTAACTTATGCCCCTCGTAACCCGCATGTTTAGCTGTGAATTTAAAGCAGGTCTAAGTAGCAGTTAACTGTGATTTGCTGCTTTTCATAAAACTTACAGCTCAGAAATTTTTTAGCTAATAGGAAAAAAGGGGTTGCATCATTAACTATGTGGCATACTAGTCATACTAAGGTCAAAAATATGAAAGTTTGTGAAGAAAATGAGCTGGCAAAAATTTTTTTTGAAGTACGGTCCCGCTCTAGTCCAGGCTGACCTGGAATTCACTCAGTAGTTTCAGGGTGGCCTTGAACTCTCAGCAACCCTCCTACCTCTGCCTCCCAATGCTGGTATTAAAGGCATATGCCATCACATCCAGCAACTTTTTATTGGGTGTATTTTGAATCATTGTGCTTTTCACATTACACTTTTTTTTTGTTTGTTTTGTTTTGTTTTTCGAGGTAGGGTCCCACTCTAGCTCAGGCTGACCTGGAACTCACTATGTAGTCTCAGGGTGGCCTTGAATTCGTGGCGATCCTCCTAACTTCTGCCTCCCGAGTGCTGGGATTAAAGACTATGTAGTCTCAGGGTGGCCTTGAACTCATGGCAATCCTCCTAACCTCTGCCTCCTGAGTGCTGGGATTAAAGGCGTGCGCCACCAAACCTGGCTTCACATCACTTTTAATAGCTTTTGAATGACAAGCTCAAATTGCCTTAGTATATTCTTTAACAAATAAATGATGCATAAATTCTGGATATTCTTCTGAAAATAAAACATTCATGAGAATAATTTTTGCTTAAATTAATATTTTAAATTAATATTTTAGAATTACAAAGAATCAATATGTCCACACTTTCAATTTTGAAGTGAAAACAAAGGAACAAACATGAGTTCTTGAAAAAGCAAGTTACTTGACCCAGAACTGCCCAGAGATGAGTTGGCTCCCTGTGAGTCAAGAAACTTAACTGTGAAGGAGTGTAAAGAAGCCCATCATAAGGGTCCAAATGGAGCTACCCTGACTGTGGCAGAATAAAGAGGGACAGAAAGGAGGGACGTTGCACCAAATACCTGTCTACTCTAATCTGCTTTGTCATTAATTGACCATGTTAGGGATCGTCACAATATGAGAGCTTAGTTATGCAAGAAGCAGGGAGAATGTGATTCCTGTCAGGAATTATTACCCTAAGGAAAGAAGAAAAAGTATGTTCTTATACATTAGGTTTTGTTTTATATATTGTTTTATATAATATATTTCATATATTATATATATTATATTCAGGCTTCACATGCAAAACCATAATTTAATAATCTGCTTTTAACTATTTCAAAACTAAATTACTGGGTTGTTTAAATACTGATACCTTTTCCTATATCTGTTTTGCTTTCTTTCCCTTTTGTGGTGCTGAGGATCAAAGCCTTTGCCTTGCACATACTAGGCTACCACTGAGCCCATGCCCAATTCACTGGTTTTTGTTGTTTGTTTGTTTGTTTGTTTGTTTGTTTGTTTGTTTGTTTGTTTGTTTGTTTTTGAGACAGGGGTTCATATATGCCAGCCAGCCTGGATCTCTCTATGTAGCCAAGGATGAACTTAACCTTCTGATCCTCCTAGCAGCCCTTCTGCGTCCTGGGATTACCATGTGGGGACCTCAGGTGTGAACCATCACGCCCCGTTTGTGTGTTACTGAGGACGGAACGCAGAGCTTTCTGAATGCTAGGCAGGCACTCTACAAACCAAGCTACATCCCCAGCTTCTAATGGGTTTTGGTGTTTATCAAATTATACAATTTTCTTACTTCAACTGTGAAAGGTTTATAGGGCAATGAGTTCTCCAAGCAGAGAGAACTGTGTTCAGCTCTTATTTTCACAGTGAGCGGCTTGCTCTTATACAATGACAGAAAGTTTTAACCCTTTTGGCGGTTTTTACTTATATTGTCCACCTCCTATGAGTGAATAATGCAATACCAATGAAGTGCTTAGAACATTGCTAGACAGAGTAAATGCTACACAAATAGCATGAAGTAGTTGTTTCTGTTCATTAAGTTAATTATTCATCCATTCATATGAGATAAGGTATCACCAAGTTGCCTAGGCTGGGCAGAGCTCTTGGGGCTCCGGTGACCTCTCCTGCTCAGCCTCTCTTGTCACTGTGGGACTACAGACGACAGGACCCACACGTCTGTGACTCACTGCTATTAAAAAACAAAAAGCAGTAGTGCTCTTTTCCAAGTTCAGGCCTCTAACAATTTCCAGAAGAAGAAAAACTTCAAACCTGCTACTTTGGAAACAAGCCCCAAACTGGAAGCAATTGATTTTTTTTTTTAACAATCCTTTTGAAATCTTTCCTTCTTAAGTCATATGCCTCTGTGTTGTTTTGGTTTGGCTAGTAGGCCTGTGCCGAGCTCCCTTGGGGGTTGGGGGGTGAGTCAAAGAAGTTAAATGGTTTGTTGAGGGTCTTTTAGAGAAAGCCAGTGAAACTTAATAAGGACTAAGAACCAGCGATTCTATAAAAGAGGCTAAAAGGATGTAGAGAATGAGACTGGACTTGGCTGCCTGAGCAGAGTACACCAGGAATTTGTTCACAGACATTAAAGCAAGTTCTTCCTCAGGGAAGGCAAACAGTACAAAACAAAGATTCATTGAGGACACTCTAGCACACTGGTCAGCCTTGTGCTAGCTCTGACCTCTGAGAGTCTTGCTAAGTCAAAGCCTATACTCAAATAGCTTCATCCTCCATTCCAGCAACTTCTTTACTGAAGTAGGAAGGAAATGCAAATGCTCTTGTATTTACAAAAATTGTATCCAAGAAAAGGGAAAGATTATGAAATAAACTGAGTTTAGGTAATGTAATTCCTTTAAAAATATTTAGAAAGTAGAGTCTGTGAGTGTAGCTCAGTGGCCCAGCAAGTATTTCGCCCCGGGCTCTGTCCTCAACACCAACACACACACCGTCACGTAGCTTTATTAAGACAATTGGCAATTAACACATTTAATTACACTTTTGCATGCCATTTCCAAGCAGCATCATTAAACAGAGCTATATAGTGGTGACCGCATTAGGATATACAACAGACATTTTTCTTTTCTCGTGTGTGTGTGTGTGTGTGTGTGTGTGTGTGTGTGTGTGTGTGTGGTTGTTTTTGAATTATTCCACTTTCCTGTGATATCTACAAATTTGGATTCATCTTTCAGCTCGAATTGTGATCATTTGGAAATAATTTAATATTTAGAAGGCAGTATTGCTGAAAGCCAGTATGTTCCTAACAAGAAAAACAGCTTTTCATATCTCACTTTGAGGCAATAACATTTTTTATTCATTGTCATGATTTTTGGTATGCCAAATATGAGGAACAGCACAGCTGTCAGATTTTAACTTACTCTATGATGGTTAACTAAATGGAGTATAGTTGAGAAATGGCTGTTCACTAAGTAGATACATTCCGGGGGTATTTTTTCTTTCTTTCCTTCCATTTCAGGTGTTTTTTTTTTTTTTTTTTTTTTTTTGAGGTAGGGTTTCACTGTAGCTCAGGCTGACCTGAAATTCACTATGTAGTCTCAGGGTGGCCTCGAACTCTCAGCAATCCTGCTGCCTCTGCCTCCTGAGTACTGGGATTAAAGGCGTGCACCACCATGCCTGGCTTTTTTGGTTTTGTTTCATTTTGCTTTGTTTGAGACCTGGTCTCAATCGGGTGTGTGTGTGTGTGTGTGTGTGTGTGTAAAAGAGAGAGAGAGAAAAAGCAGCTGTAAAGTTGGGAGAAGAAATTTAGATTGAAGATACAAATGTTAACAATTTTCTTAAGATAAGGCCTTCCTCTAGGCCAGTGTGACCTGGAACACATTCTTCAGTCTCAAATTGGCCTTGAGTTCACATCAATCTTCCTACCACTGCCTCCTGAGTCTTCAAACACTTATTGCATACTATATTGCTAAATGACAGTATGTTTATAGATCCAAGACAAATAATGGGAAAATAGGGACTATGAAAAGACCACTGACAGTACATATAGCAACTTCCCACTCATTACAGAAAATCACCTTCTCTATAGAGGTGGACTAATCACAGAAAGGTGAACTCATGGAAACACCAGATGTTTTTTAAAAGACACTTCTTTAAACTTGACATGATGTGTGCAAGCCTCAGTCAATATTGCATGGGTGAGATTTTCCAGCCTGAACTGCTATGTATTTAGAAATTCCATTTGTGTGCACCAATCGAAGGAAAAATTGCTCATTTCTGGAGATAAGAATGTGAGTATGTATTTGTTGGCAGTACTAATGGTGTTGGAGACATTTTGCATTTCTTGTGCAACTTTTCTTTCAATTGGTTCACTTAAATGAAGGTTATAAAAAGTACTGAAGGAAAGTTTAAGTGGGTTGGAGAGATGGCTTAGCAGGTAAGACAGCTTGCCTTACAAGCATGAGAGTCTGATGGGGATCTCCAGCACTCACTTAAAAAGCTGGGTGTGGACTAGAGAGATGGTTTAGGTTTAAGGCACTTGCCTGTGAAACCTAAGGACCCATGTTCCACTGTCCAGATCTCACAGTAAGCCAGATGCACAAAGGTGAGGCAAGCGCAAAGTCGCACATGCCCACTAGGTGGCAAATGCGGCTGGAGTTTGATTGCTGTGGCTGAGGCCCTGGCACACCAACTCTCTGTCTCTCTCTCACTCTCACTCTCTGTAAAAAAAAAAAAAAAAGCCAGGTGTGCCCCCACCCCTTACAATAACTGACTGGCCTGTTGCTCTCTCATCTCAACCCACAAACCTAGGGGGAATACCAGCAATACCACTGAGGAGGGTCCCCAGCAGAATGGATGCACGGAGGAGAGAAATGATGGTCCCAATATATGACGTATCCATACAATTTTCAACTTAGAAAAATCAATAATAATAATAAGCCAGGTGTGGCCACCCATACCTAGAACTATAGTCCACAGTCCCACGGGAAGTGGAGACCAAAGAATCACAGGATCACTAGTCATCCAGTCTGACCCCCCCCCCAAAAAAAACAGTAAAACACCAATACACCGACAGCTCCTACCTAGTTCAGTGAGATGAGAGTTCATCTCTCTGCAGTTATTCTCCTCTGGCCCCTGCACATGTGCGTACACACACCATACATACTACATGCATGGTTTATTTAAAAAAAGAGAAAGTTTTATAAAGTTGATACATCTTGCTCCTAGTTGATGGTAGCTACTTTAGCCATGCACATTGCTAAGTAAACAGGGACAAATTTGAGGGGAGGCAGATTCCAGCATCCTGAGAATGCTGAGTCAGATCTTCAGAATGTTCATATATTGTTGTTCTTATTGATGTTGTTGTTTGCTGTTTTGTACATAACAATGCTTGAAACCCAGAGACACATGTATGCAAAGCAAGTCCTCTGCCACTGACCTACTTCCCCAGCTCTATTTTTTTTTTAATTTTTGTTTTAGGACAGTGTCTTACCAAGTTGTCCAGGCTAGGCTTCAATGTGAAATCCTTCTACTTCAGCCTCCTAAGTAGATGCAATGACAGGTGTGAACCACCACCAACCCAGCTAATTGATGTCTATTCCTTTATTGATTGATTGATTGATATATACTGTTTGAGACAGGGTCTTTCTATGTAGGTAGGCTGGCTTCAGACTTGTGACAATCTTCCTGCCTCTCCTTCCCAAGTGCTGGGAAAATAGACATGCACCATGATACCCAGCCTTTAGGTGTGTGTGTGTGTGTGTGTGTTTTTTTTTAAGAATAGTTTGTTGAATGCACTACAAGGCAGAAGTAAGCTAAGCACTATTACAGTGCTGCCTGGCTAGTATCTTTTTTTGATAGTCTTTTATGATAACCAACATAACACATTGTTTTGCCTTACTAGCCTTTTGTTTTTGAATGAATGAACTCCTACTGGCCTAAGGCATTGTACCACAAAATTGTTTTGAGTCATATATTTTTATCTTTCTTTGCACTAAGAGTTGTGATGAAAAGAATAAAGCCATCCATCTCCATGAGAAATTAACAGATTTACCTATGTCTTTGAGCCACAGGAGTATTTGGCTTAAAGTAGACTCAATGCATGTAGCACTTAATATTTTGGACAAGTGTGTGCAATTGACAATGATGCTTCATCTTTGGTAGCAGAATTGTAGTACTTGTTTAGCCTTGCCAAAAAAAAAAAAAAAAAACTCAGTGCCATTTGTTTGCCTTGAACACTCAACACCTGTGGAAAGCAATGTAGGTATCGAGATCTAATTGTTGCTATGCCTGACTGAAAATTATTCTTCAACAAAAAATTATTTTAATTAATAGATTTTTCAAGAGGTAAAAAGCAGTGACATTGCTAAGACCTTCCGCAAAGCAATCAACAGGAAAGAAGGGATCTGTGCTCTGGGAGGAACTTCGGAGCTGTCCAGTGAAGGAACACAGCATTCTTACTCAGGTAATAGTTTCACACGTGCTGTTGGGTTCACACAATGCACTAAGGCGAGTAGATGCTGTAATGTTCCGAACATGTTTCCCTAATTGAGAATACAGTGAATAGCCATGGTGACATAGCTGACTGATACTGCCATAGTCGTTATGGGTGTTTATTGTATGACTTTGATAGCTTGTAAGATACTAGACATAATGATAGGCTTTATTACAGTGGCATTGTATGCACAGCCACAGAGATGTTTTTAGAGGGTTGTATAATTTCTCTAAGGATCAGTTAACCTATTATTTGGTTTTTGTTAACTTTGTGATTCCTAATGGCCACTGTGTTGCATCCAAGTACCTGGATGTCCAAAGAGGGTCCCCATGTTTGTGATTTATCATATTTTGCTATGATTGTACAACTAGTGTTGGCTTTGTAATTAAATGGTTAACCTACAATATGAATTAATTTATTGTTATTTAACATAATTTTAGAGGAAGAAAAATATGCATTCGTTAACTGGATAAACAAAGCTTTGGAAAATGATCCCGATTGCAGGCATGTTATACCAATGAACCCAAACACTGATGACCTGTTCAAAGCTGTTGGCGATGGAATTGTTCTTTGGTAAGATGCTAGTTTGTGTTATATCCAGATTTTCAAAACAAGCCCTTCGCAGAATTGATAGACTTGTTTATGGGCACTTATCAACTATATCTCAGGAAATGAAAAGGAAAATTGCCCATGTCCTGTCTCTTTAATTTCATTGCTAAGGCTATCTATCCATGAGATGAAAACTCAGTCATAAAGTGGGGACCTCTTTATACGGCAAAACTCTCAGCTTCCAATTTCTCCTCCTCACTGAGCAAGCAGAGCATTACAAATTTGTCAAACTTAAGCATGCCAGTATCTATTTATTCTGAAGTAGCTTTCAAAGGGGGAAAAAAAAACTAACCCTTCATTTCTCATTCTCCAGTGACCTATTTCTGAGAAAGGCTTTTGTCACTGTGGCTGCCCTCAGAGCCAGCTGTATCTTGGCAGAAATGATGTAGGATTATCAGCATTATCTGTTACTGGTCCTGTTTTCAAACACCCTGTAGCCCGGTGGCTAAGAATTTGCTCTACCTTCATTCGGCCTGGCTCCATATTTAGGTTCTGACACTCACTAGCTGGGTAACTAGTCCCAGTATCAACCCTTTACAATTTCAGTTCTATTATTATCTTCACATTATAAAGTTTACAGTATAAGAATAACTAATGCAAAAAATCAGATATCTGAAGTACTCAAAAATGTGAAAGGTTTGATATGATGCCACAGGTGTCATACTCCACAGCTGACCTCGTGTGACTGATGATACAGTGCAAGTGCACCAAAAATATTAGATTCAATTAATGTCTAGGCCAGAGGTGCAGCTCAGTGGAGGCATGCTTGGCTAGCACAGTCATGACCTTTGATTCCATCCCTAGCACCACAAAAAAAAAAAAAACCATAAATAAAATTTGTGTTGTCTTGGGTCTCCCAATGTATATCATTGTATACTGCAAATATTCCTAAATCTGAAATTTCAGATAAAGTATGCTCAGTCTGTGCTAAGTTCATCTCTAGTTATAAGCGGTCAATAGATTACTGCTTATAGAGTGCTTAGAACAGGACAATAAATGTATTTCAGATGAAGAGGCCACATGTAAAAGTCTGTTCACAATAAGGTCATTTTGACTGTTTGAAAGGCTGATTTTGAAAATGTTGTACTGGGGAGATGGCTCCATGTGTAAAAGGACTTGCCACAAGTGTGCAGGCCTGAGAGGACCTGAGGCCACTTAAACTCAATTTCTCAGCAACCATGCAAACAGCTAAGCATGGCCATACACATCTGTAACCCCAGTCCTGTGGGAAGCAGAGATGGAAGAACTGCTGGTTCTCAGAAAAAGCTGGAGATCTGTATTCAGAGAAAGGAACTATGGGGCTAAGTGATAGAGGAAGGACACCTGACATTTTTCTCTGGCCTCTGTGTGCCCAGGAGCTCATCTGCACAAACACATATGACACAGGCAAAAATAAAGTGAGATATATACCCTTTTGTGTCTGCCTGTATGTGAAAACAGTTATCTCCACATCCAGAGACTTCGTCTCAAGAAAATTCATGGAAGAGCAATAGAAGAAGGCACCCAACATTCTCCTCTATCCCCGGGGCTTGCATATCTGCTCACACACCACACCACACCACACATAGTACACATGCACATGCAAAAAAAAAAATCTGTGTTCGCAACTGGGGAGATTGCTCAGTGACTTAAATGTACTTCCTTACATGCTTTCCAGCCCAAGTTCAATTCCTTAGTGCCACTATACTAAATGCACAAAGTGGTACATATGTCAAGAGATCCAGGCAAGCCCATTCTCTCTCTCTCTCTCTCTGTCTCTCTGTCTCTCTCTCTCTCTCTCCCCGTCTCCTTGAAAATAAAAATATATTTTTAAATATGTGTTCAGTAGTTTCTGAATATACAGGTTATTCACATTCATAATGTAACTATAAAAATAGTAAAACAAGAAAATAGGCCCCATACCTTATTCAGAGACTCAGCTTCTATAAACATTTGGCTGAGCTTTTGTTGATTTTTTGATAGTGATGATGAAACCTAATATATTCGTCATGCTGTGCTAGGCAGTACTGTACCACTGAGCTACATTCTCACCTCTACTGGGATTTTTTTTCTAATTTACATGTTTTATGATGTATAGCCTTTTTGTTTTGTTTTGTTTTCTTCTGTTAAGACAGGGTATCCTATATCCTAGGCTGGCCTCGAAATTGCTGGGTAACCGAGGGTGACCTGGATTGCAGCATTGATCCTCCTGCACCACCACACCTGGTTTATGCAGCTTTGGATATCAAACCCAGGGCCTCATGAATGCTTCGCAAGCATTCTACCAAACAAGCTCAAGCTACATTGCCAAGCTTTACAGACTCTTCAAAGTAAATCAAATTTATTATTTTTGTTTCAGTAAAATGATCAATCTTTCGGTTCCTGATACAATTGATGAAAGAGCAATCAACAAGAAGAAACTTACACCCTTCATCATTCAGGTATGCATTTCCCCCCACATCCCCTTCCATACCACTACTGTTTCAAATACTGACCATAACCTCAGCACAATGTCAATTTTAATCCTTCCAACAACTCCAAATTTGGGGTGGTCATCCAGATTTTACATAATGAAATGAGGCTCTGAAAGCTTTGTGAGCTTACTGGAAGTTCATGCCGGAACTTGGGTGCAAATCTCTAACATCAAAGCCTACGTACCTAACAGACATTGCAGAAATGAGCAAAACTCTTAAACCCTCTTTTGGGTGGGGTATAGGTTGAAGCAGAGTGTCACACTGGCCCAGGCTGGTCTCAAACTCCCAATAATCCTCCTTCCTCACTCACTGGATTGCTGGAATTAAAGGCCTATGCCACCGTGCCCAGCAAAAAAAAAGAAAAGAAAAAAAAATTAACTCTTGATTTTAAAAAAATGGAGCACTTTTTGTTTTCCATTAAGTGAATATTTGATAATAGCAAAATTCTCTCAGGCAAGAACAAATATCCTTTGAGATATGGAGATTGTAACTTCTAGAATTTGGATGTATTCCATGCTGCTGAACTCTCACTTAGGCATTTTTAGAAAAATGACACTAATCACATGGGTGTATTTGCTTTGGTCACTTGGCTTTTTCCTTTAGTATTAGCAAAATTCAAAAATGACCAAATAAAAATACCAAGCTAACTTCCTGTAGAATTTGGCAAAAATAATTAGAATGCTTATGAAACAAGAGATTTGCTTTTGCTGTGCTTTTTAACACTGAAGTCTGCAATTTGTTTTCTGTGAATCATAAATGGATGAAATTAATACCTGGCATTAATTTTCTTACTAAGTGTTGTTTTCAGTAAAGGAAGAAGTAGACCAGGGAGAAAAATGGAAAGGTCAAGAAGTGTGTAATTTGGCTGTCTTTCAGGAAAACTTGAACTTGGCACTGAACTCTGCTTCTGCCATTGGGTGTCATGTTGTGAACATTGGTGCAGAAGATTTGCGGGCTGGGAAACCTCATCTGGTTTTGGGACTGCTTTGGCAGATTATTAAGATTGGCTTGTTTGCTGACATTGAATTAAGCAGGAATGAAGGTAATGGAATACAGTCATTATTCTGAAAGCTATTTATTAGGGTGTTTTTCTAATCATACAGACCATCATTGCTTCTACTTAATTGAGGTAAGTAGATGATAACTAGAATTAACATAAGGTAATGCTATAGAGCTAGTCAGGAAAATAGTCTAATTATAACTCTCTTCTTCAGTGATAATTAACATTTGTCTAACGCTTTAAATTTCATTTTGCAATAAAAATATAAAAGGACAAAAAATTTAAGCAATGTTCCAAGATCCCCAAATTTTTTAAAATATTTTTTGTTCATTTTTTATTTATTTATTTGAGAGCTACGGACACAGAGAGAAAGATACATAGAGGGAGAGAGAGAATGGGCGCGCCAGGGCTTCCAGCCTCTGCAAACGAACTCCAGACGCGTGCGCCCCCTTGTGCATCTGGCTAACGTGGGACCTGGGGAACCGAGCCTCGAACCGGGGTCCTTAGGCTTCACAGGCAAGCGCTTAAACGCTAAGCCATCTCTCCAGCCCAAGATCCCCAAATTTTATATCCTTTTTCTCTGTCCACACAACCCTCACTCTTGTTGTCACCTTCAATTCTGTTATGCGCTATGTCCTATCATGTTTAATAACTTTTTATTCCATCACAAATATAGACCTTTTCCAAAATATTCTAACTACCCATAGTGGTCATACAGTTCCTCAGCCGAAGGAAACACCACCCTTTCTATAGCATAGACTTTTATTACACGTCATCAATTTGTAAACCATATATATATATATATATATATATATATATATATTAGATTGTGCACATTTTCCAAATGTTATTGCACGTACATTTTTCGTCATGTTAAAGAGTCCTTCATTTGGTTTTTGGCCTCGTTTTTGTTTCTACCTTTGTGGTGCATGGGATGAAAACCAGGGTCCCTTGCTTGCTACGCAAGCTGTCACTGAAATACACCCCTGGCTGCGTTTTGGTGGCGATGGTGGTGGTGGTGGTTTTTGAGATGGGGTGTGTCTGTTTCCCAGGCTGGATAGTTTCAAGTTCCTAGTCTTTTTTGTTTGTTTGTTTGTTTTTCGAGGTAGGGTCTCACTCTGGTCCAGGCTGACCTGGAATTAACTCTGTAGTCTCAGGGTGGCCTTGAACTCGCGGCGATCCTCCTACCTCTGCCTCCCGAGTGCTGGGATTAAAGAAGTGCACCACCACGCCCGGCCTCAAGCTCCTAGTCTTGCATACAGCACCATCCAGTACAACGGGAACAGGGAGGAAATACAATAGACTACAGTTTCAGTCCACAACAACCAAAAAGATGCTTCTCTAATTGTCTTTTTTCCTGCCTTTTCTTTTTTAACTACTTTTAGTATTGCTTATGTTTTTGTTTTTGCTTTTTTTCAGACAGTGTCTCATGTATCCCATGCTGTCCTCAATCTCTGATACAATAGAGGATAATCTTGAACTTCTAATCCTCTTTCTTCCACCTCCTGAGTGCTGGGATTGTAGGCATGTGCCACTCCACCCAGTTTTTATATTGTGCTAGGGATCCAACCCAGGGCCTTGTGCATGCTAGGCAGGCATTTATTCACTGAGCCACATCCTCTGCCCTTACTTTATTCTTTAAATTGTCCTCTCCTTACTTTTATTTCATTTACATATTTTTAAAATTTATTTTGTAACAAAACTCCTGGGATCAAGTGATCTACTCCCTCAGCCTCCTGAGTAGCAGGGACCATAGCATGTGCCACTAAGCTTGGTAACAGGTCCTGCATTTCTCATTGTTGGCAAGCCTCGCAGCTATGTAAGGCCTGTGTTAGGCCTGATTGTGGGAAAGGGGGAAATACACAGTAAAAATGTCATTGATTCACGTAAAAACATCTGAGGCATGTGGACATTGGCCTTTTTGATCCTTTTCAGGCTTTTGATTTTATAAAGGTTTCAAGCACAAATACCTTCTATAAACACTATGCTTCCAATTTTGATTAAATCCTTGAGCTCCTTGATGATAGTTAATGATAGTTTCTGATGTGTGGTGCCATTAATCAAACCAGGACATGCTAGGCAAAGGTTCTACCACTCCTACTAAATCCCCAGCCCTTCTTTAAATTTTTACTTTTTTAAAAAAATTATTTATTTGAGAGCGACAGACACAGAGAGAAAGACAGATAGAGGGAGAGAGAGAGAATAGGCGCGCCAGGGCTTCCAGCCTCTGCAAACGAACTCCAGACGCGTGTGCCCCCTTGTGCATCTGGCTAACGTGGGACCTGGGGAACCGAGCCTCGAACCGGGGTCCTTAGGCTTCACAGGCAAGCGCTTAACCACTAAGCCATCTCTCCAGCCCTGCTTTTTTTATTTTTATCAGAGAGAAGGAGAAAGAGAAAGAGAATTAGCACACCAGGGCCTCCAGCCAGTGCAATTGAACTCAACACTTGCACCATCTTGTGCCCATGTTTGACCTTGGCACTTAGGTCACAATGTGCATCTGGCTTACATGGGACCTGGAGACTCAAACATGAGTCCTTAGGCTCCACAGGCAAGCACCTTAACTGCTAAGCCATCGCTCCAGTCCCACTTGTTATCTTTGAATTTAGAGTCATCTATCATGAGCCTACCAAATAGGATGTATACGTGCTATTTTATAAAACTGATGGCTTGCTTTGTTTACCCCAGCATTTCAACAAACACTTCCTATTTTGCACTATAACACCACAATGGCTAGGACATCACTGAGCACTGGAAACTTTTCAGGTTCACAATGACCCTATGCAGTGATTGTCGTGTGTGTGTGTGTGTGTGTGTGTGTGTGTGTGTGTGTGTGTGTGTGTGTGTTGATAAGGATCAGAGGTTATGCAGCGCTTGACAATACTCTGAACTGACATGACAAGCATCAGGAAAACATCTTAGAAAGGTGCACATGTGTCAGGGAGGGAGGTACATTTGAAGACCAGAGTTCAAGAGTCAGTGTCTTCTTTAATTACCCTCCAATTTTTTTTTTTTTTTTTGTGAAACAGGGTCTCACTAAATTTTGAGCTCATTGATTTAGCTAGATTAGCTCGACAGCAAGCCCCAGGAATTCGAACTTAGGGCCGCATGGCTATGTAATAAGCACTTTACCTACTGAGCCCCTAAGATAGGTTTAATCCCTTAAGAATGATTGGTTAGGGCAAGCACAAGGGGGAAGGAGACCAACACAGAGAAAAATCAACTCCTACCAACCAGAGAGCCAGAGCCTCAGAGGCCCCCAACACCTCAGCACTGAAGCAGACCAAAAATGAACCCAACATGGCTCAGGGAAATTTTGCGGAAGAAGGGGCGGAAAGAATGTCAGAGTCACATGTTGGATCATGATATGCAGACATTTATCGTACCAATAACTGTGGGCTAACTCCACAATGCACGACCCATATACCTCAACAAGGAGGGTCCATTGGGAGGGGGTAGGTCATGGATTTGCCTAAACAATGGTACCAAACTGCCTGTATTTGCTGAAAAGAAAAGTAATAAATAAAATAAAATAAAATAAAAAATAAAAAAAAGAATTATTGGTTAGGGCCTAGGATTATAATTGAGTGGAGAAGCACTTGCTTAGCATACGGGCAACCCTCAGCACCACATACACACACACAAAGAATTAACTGACCGCATATACCTAGCCTGTAGTGTTTCTAAACTACTTTTGTTTTACGTGAAGTGCTAGGAACAGAAACCCAGAGCCTTACATATTCTAGGCAAGCACTCGACCCCTGAGCTTCCCTCCCAGGACCTCCAAACTTTTTCAGTGAAAAAGTTAAGTGAAATATTCCCTAATTTTAAACATTCTTCTTAAAATACATGTTTTTCAAAGTTACATAATAGCACTTTACATAAACAGATAACATGACATGAAATTGTTAAACTTCAAACTTACATCCTAATTTGGTAAAGAATACTAAAATAATAAATTGGGGGTAGGTGAAATGGCTCAGTGGTTAAAAGCATGCACTTACAAATCCTGATGGCCTGAGTTTGATTCCTCAAAACCAACGTAAAACAAAGCCAGATGCACAAAACAGTGCATGTGTCTGGAGTTTGTTTGCAGGAGCAGAAGGCCCTGGTTGTACCCAGATTCAACTCTGTATCTGCCTCTTTCTCTCTGTCTCTCTCTCTCTCAAATAAATATATTTTTGTTTTCTTTGTTTTGGGGGATAGGGTCTCACTCTAGCCAAGACTGACCTGGAACTCATTCTGTAATCCCAGGCTGCTCTTGAACTCACAGCAATCCTCCTACCTCTGCCTCTCGAGTGCTGGGATTAAAGACATGCACCACCACGCCTGGCTTAAGTAAATATTTTAAATAAAAAATAAAAGGACATATTATAGTATTTTATCATTTATTGTGTATTTGCTTTGTATTCTCATAAAGCTACATGTCAATGTCATACTAGTTCGAGCATCTCAATGACAGAGCAGTGTAAAAGACTGGGTGACCCCATCCATGCTCATGCAGACAATTTTAATTACATTCAGACAGTCACACACCCACAAAAAGAAATGCACGTAGGGCTGGAGAGATGGCCTAGCCGTTAAGGCGCTTGCCTGTGAAGCCTAAGGACCCAGGTTCCATTCTCCAGGACCCACGTAAGCCAGATGCACAAGGTGGCACATGTGTCTAGAATTTGTTTGCACTGGCCAAATGCCCTGGCACCCATTCTCTCGCTGTCTGTCTCTCCCTTGCTAAAAAATAAATAAAATTCAATATTTAGAAAAAAGAAATGTACGTAAAAGGAGGACTAGTTGGATAAAAGAAGGAGTTAGGGAAAGGAGAATAAGAGAAGATAATGGGAGGTAAATATGATCAAAATACAGTGTACACATTTATGAAACTATCAAGGACAAAGAGGTTGAATGAATCCAGGTATAATGGCCCACACTCCTCATCCCAGCACTCAACAGGTGGAAGGAGGGTCATGAGTTTGAGGTGAGATTGAGTTTACCTCAAAACAAACCAGTGAACTTAGAATGACCATTGTCACATTATATACTGATGGAAGGTCTTTTGTCTTCAAGCACTGGCCGCTTTACTTCGAGATGGTGAGACTTTGGAGGAGCTTATGAAACTCTCTCCAGAAGAGCTTCTGCTAAGATGGGCCAACTTTCACTTGGAAAACTCAGGCTGGCAAAAGATCAACAACTTCAGTGCTGACATTAAGGTAACTGTGCAAAGAACCACAAGATTTTGGGAAATATAATGGCTTGAGGGCTTGTAATACGTCTTTTTTTCTAAGGCAGGGTCTCCTGTAGCTCAGAGTGGCTTTGAATTCTCAGTGTAGCCGAGGATGGCCTTGAATTCCTGATGCTCCTGTCTACAGCTCCCCAGGGATGGGATTACAGTCATGCAGCCCCACACTTGATAATTTTTAATCTAACCTTAACAGACAAAGCCATAACAGTATACCACCAAGCCTTGTTGCCTAGGCCCTAATGGCTCAATTGTGGGTTTTCGAGAAAGGATTTCACACTGTAGCCCAACCTGGAGCTCATTCGGTAGCCCAGGCTGGCCTCAAACTTGCTGATTCTCCTGCTTCTGCCTTCGAGGGTTAGGATTACAGTTCTGGGCTTTATGCCTGTTCTTACCTTCCCCAGCCCCGAAGTGCCCAACGTCTTGGCTTTCCCTTTGCAAATGCACCCTGGAGCCCAACAGCCACCAGTGCATGCCCAGAGCCCCGACCACCTTGCCACCTCTTTAATCGGAGCCCCTCTTGCTTCCTCTCAGCCTCTCTCATCTGCTGACCCATGGGTCCACCATCCTGTATCATGGCCCTGTGCTCAGGACCCTGCTTACCTATTTCCCCACTCACCTGAACATATTGCCAGCAGAGTCGGCTGACAGTTGATTTGACATGAGACGCAACACGACACAAGCTGCTGTGCTTTGTGCCTCCTAGCTCAACTCTGGTCTATTTTAAAATATTTATTTATGATTTTTTTTCTTCAAGGTAGGATCTCCATTCAGTCCAGGATGACCTTGGAACTCCCTTCTGTAGCCCCAGGCTGGCCTTGAACTTCTCAACCCTGCTACCTCAGCCTCCTGAGTGCTGACATTAAGGCATGCACCACCACACCCAGCTCTTTAAATTATTTTTGGAACAAGGTCTTGTCAGTTTGAATTTGGAAATTAAGGACTCTGAGACAGACAGTTTCTTGAGCCCAATGTTTTATTTTAACACTAGGAAAGACAATGGTGGGGTTCAGCACAAGAGAAAGTGACTCTCAAGCAACCTTTGCCTTGGTACCGCTATCCCAACCCCAAAATCTAACAGGTATCTTGTATCACTGGCCAGCCTTGACCCCGCTATGTAGTCAGTGATGTTAGAGATAGAGCTCAAGGCTTTGTTCATAGTGGGCAAGCATTCTACCAAATGAGCCACAGCCTCAGATTTTTTTAAAGTTAGTTTGACTTATTTATGCTATGCTGAGAGTGGAGCCCAGGGCCTCTGGCATGCTAGGCAAGCACTCTCCCACTGCAACTCTCTCCCTGCTCTCAAAATGATGGTACAGCACAGGCTGGAGAGATGGCTTAGCGGTTAAGCACTTGCCTGTGAAGCCTAAGGACCCCGGTTCGAGGCTCGGTTCCCCAGGACCCACGTTAGCCAGATGCACAAGGGGGCGCACGTGTCTGGAGTTCGTTTGCAGAGGCTGGAAGCCCTGGCGCGCCCATTCTCTCTCTCCCTCTATCTGTCTTTCTCTCTGTGTCTGTCGCTCTCAAATAAATAAATAAAAAATTTTTAAAAAATTATGGTACAGCAGTCTATGCAAGTAAGGAATATGAGCACCAAGTCTCTCATTTCATGGAAAAGAGACTGTGTACTGCGCTGGAGAGACGGCATAGCGGTTAAGGCGCTTGCCTGCACAGCCAAAGGACCCGGGTTCAACTCCCCAAGACCCATGTAAACGAAATGCACAAGTGGTTCATGTGTCTGGAGTCGTTTGCAGTGGCTGAAGGCCCTGTCAAGGCCATTCTCTCTCTACCTGCCTATCTCTATAACTTTTTTTCAAAAAAATTTAAAGAGACTGTGTACTATATCACCATTCTTATAGTCCATCTGATATTGAACATGAAGTATAAAAGGATGTAAATCTTTTACTTCCACCTTTTCCAGACTTCACTGTACCTGTTAATGAAGACCTAATACAGGAGAAGCAATTCAAAATTCCCACTATGGTTACCTTCCTAATTGGGCATCTCTCCCATCATATTCTCCTATCTGTAGATGTTGAGTTCCTTAAGGAAGTGATAAGTGTTTATATCTGTCCATCCTGCCTTGGCCCTTGCCTTAGTACCCTCTTCTTAATGCCGATTCCTAACACACTAGCTGACACATTTTAAAAAGTTCCTCAAATAATTCTCTGTGGGAAGCTGGGTGTGATGGCTCAAACATGGAATACCAGCATTCTGGGAAAGTAAGGCAGGAGGATTGCTTTGAGTTCCAGGATAGCCTGGGGTACTACATAACAAAACAGTGTCTCAGAAACATTTGGGGTGCTAGAAAGATGGCTCAGTCATTAAAGGATCTTGCGTGCAAAGTATGCTGACACACATTCAACTCCCAAGTACCCACATAAAGCCAAATGCACAAAGTGGTGCATGTATCTGGAGTTCATTTGCAGTGGCAGAAAGCCCTGGCCTGCACATTCATATTCTCTCTCTCTCTCTAGCAAAAAAGTAAATAAACATTTTAGTTTATTTTCTTTTTTATATTTTAATTTTATTTATTTGACAGAGGGAGAGAGAGAGAATGGGCACTCCAAGGCCTTCAGCCACTGCAAACAAATTCCATACACATGTGCCCCTTTGTGCCTCTGGCTAATGTGGGTCCTGGGGAATCAAACCAGGGTCCTTTGGCTTTGCAGGTAAATGCCTTAACCGCTAAGCCATCCCTCCAGCCCTAGTTTTGTTTTGTTGTTTTTTTTTTTTTCTATGTTGAATTGAATTTTGGGAGTCACTGTTTTCCATAAGCAGTAGGGACATAAACTCATTTTTGCACCACTGGTTTAAAATACAGGTTTCAGGGCAAATGCCAGAGGCTCATATGTGCAGGTCTGGCATCAGATACACTCACTTACTGAGCAGCTTCCCTGGGGACCAGGGTGTATATCATTTATGGTACTTCCTATGGAAAAAGAAATGTTCTTAGAGCTTGTCTGGGGCTTTGGGGGCTCAATAATTTGGAAGTGTCATCTGTGGATGGCTGATCTTCCAACAGAGCAAGAGTAGGAAATGTTGACTTAAGTTCTTGTCCTCCAGTGTCACAGCAAGACAGAATGCCCTTTAACGTGCATGAAGACGCTTACTTGCCCTGGCATAATGGCTTCCTAGATGCAATCTGAGGAGTTTGTAAAGAGCCTAGTGCCCCCATCCCACCTCCAGTATGAGGGACTCCATTTTGGTTTTATTATTATTATTATTATTGACTTTTTATTTTTTAATATTTTATTTTTCTTTATTTATTTGAGAGAGACAAACAGGCAGAGGGAGAGCAAACGGACTCCAGATGGATGTACCCCCTTGGGCATCTGACTTACATGGGTCCTGGGGAATCAAACCTGGGTCCTTTGGCTGAGCAGGCAAGCACCTTAAACACTAAGCCATTTCTCCAGCCCATTATTGATTTTTTTTATTTAAAAAAGGGGGTTGTACTCTTAGGCCTTCATACCTCCGCTCCAGTTCAACTGAGGGTCTTCTTTGGTGGGGTTATTGGTATTCATTGTGAGGACCAAGAGGCCTCAGACAGTCTGGTGGAGACTATTCCTACCCACCCTGAGCCCCTCAATATCTTTCTGCCCCTCTGCTGTAATGTTCCCGGAACCTTGGCGGTCAAGAGAGAGATCTGGTTTAACAGTTGCTTTCTCTGGAGCCTCTGGATCTCTGTTTTGATGAGGTTTGAGTGACCGCAGTGTCTGTCACCATCGGCCTGGACCTGCCAGAGCACTTGAGCTGGAGGTGACCCATCTCATGGCTGGCAGTTGGCTCTCTGTTCTTGATGTATTGATGTGCCCTGGTTCTTTCCAGTATTCACCACCTGCCCTGCGTGAGCACGCCCACCCCTCCATTTTGTTCTATGTATTGAAAAGACAAAAGAAAAAAGCTGCATGTATTCACAAGCTAAAAAGAGAATGGAATCTTCAGGCATGAGGATGTAGCTCAGTAATAGAATGTTTACATTGGTCTTTTCAACTTAGCGTTAAATATATCATTAACATAGCAGATCTCTCCTCCGTAGATTAAGTTATGGATATATAACCTCTTTGTTTTCTCTTTCCCTATGCTTCCTGGATTCCTGCTCTTCTACCTTTACACGCTTGCTTTATCTGTCCAGCTTATTGACTTCAGTAATTCAGTGAAGGTACAGAAATGTTTGTTAGCATTATTGTAACAATGACTTCAGGAAATTGTAAAGACAAATCGAAATCAAGTTCAAGACAGACATAAGGCTACATGGATGGACTTTTCTGGGGAAAAGATCTCTCAAATAAAAAGACAGAGAACAGCGCCATATATTCTCACAAAATCTGATGCAAATGTCCTTGGTAACTAACATAACACCATAAGATACCATCATTCTTGTAAATGTGATCTAAATGACATTTTCCATTCACTTGTAGGATTCCAAAGCTTATTTCCATCTTCTCAATCAAATTGCACCAAAAGGACAAAAGGAAGGTGAACCCCGGATAGATATTAATATGTCAGGTTTCAATGTAAGTATACCTACTCAAATTCTACCTTACCAAACTGTTGTCTAATTCTTGCAAGTATTGCATGACTATATAACTACATGTAATACTGTTGACACCTTAAGCATTATTTTTAAAGTATTACTATACATGTAACTCTGGGGAGAAACCTGCTGTGACTTATTTTGATAATTGTGTGTTATGTAAGTATGGTAATATTTATTGGTTTATAGGTATGGTATGAAACAGTCAAAGGGATTATAGGGAAATAAGCACTAGCAACTGGCTTCTCAAGTATTTCAATAATAACCACAGTACTATATATGTATATGTATGTGTGTGTATAAATTTTATATATATATATATATATATATATATATATATATATATATATATATATATCCTATACCAGTGATGTTCCTAAATTAGGAGTAATTTGAATATCTCTACAAAGTCCTGATCCATAAAATTCAGTTTGGGAAATCATTATTGGGGTTCTTGTTACTGTTTTTTCGAAGTAGGGTCTCACTCTTGCTCAGTCTGACCTGGATCTAACTCTGTAGTCCTAGGCTGGCCTCAACTCATAGCAGTCCTCCTACTTCTGCCTCCTAAGTGCTAGGATTAAGGGTGTGCACCACTATGCCCAATTTATGTTACCAATTTTATACAGTGACCTTGGATAAGTGCCTTCTCCAAAGTTGGTCTTTATTTGTCCATCCATAATGGAGTTTAGCCTGACAGTTTAGTCCCATGTATAGGAGTTGGTGTTTCTGTATGCCCATTAGATACAGAATGCATTCTAGCAATTAACAAAACCCACATATGTATGCCATTATGGAATTAGATTCAGTGGATTGCATTGGCTAAGCCATTTCACTCTGAGTTTACTGGAATTGAATTTGGAACTGGCTGTGTGCATATATTTCAGTTTGAAAATGCAAATCTCTTTGGCTCAGATCACTCTTAGTAGGGATAAAGGGAAATACTATGCATTAAGGGAGCTCTCTAGGATGGCTGGTCAGGGTATCACCTGTCTGGGTCAAAGGCGCCAATGTACTAATTCTGATTCAAATACAGCCCTTCCCTAGATATCTTAGTTACTTTTCTCCTTGCTGTGAAAAAATGCCTGGCAGAAGCAGCTTGAGAGAAAAAGGACTTATTCCAGCGTACGGCTGAAGGAGGCATCCATGCTTTCTCCCTCTTCCCTTTTCATTCAGTCCAGGAACCTTGCCCATAGGAATGAAACTGCCCATATCCAGGGTGTGTCTGCCCTCTCCGGAAATGCCCTCACAGACATACTAGCCAATTCTCCCTGACTGATCCTCCTAAAACACTGTCTTCCCTCCTCAAAATCCTTCCAGAATTTCCTCTGCTTAGCATTTAAAGCCCTGCACAGTCTTACTTAATTTCTCCCAGTCTGTGCTATTCCCCTTAAGTATGTGCCCTGCAAACCTCTCATCCAGCCACCATCCACTGTCGATCTTCTCTAAGCATTCATTTTACCTCTGAGCTCACACTTTTATAGACTTCTTTGGAAAGATGAAAAAAATTTAATTGGTCATATTTTAAACTTAGGTCTTAAATAAGGTATATGGTTTTAAAAGATGGACACTTCTCTTTTGCAAAAAGAAAAAAAATCTTGGGGTTCAAAGTAGGGTCTCATTCTAACTCTAGCCCAGGCTGACCTGGAATTCACTATGCAGTCTCAGGGTAGCCTCAGACTCACAGTGATCCTCCTACCCCTGCCTCCCAAATGCTCGGATTAAAGGCATGCGCCACCACACCCAGCTAAGTTTCTTGTTTTGTTTTCTCTCCATTTTGGCATGAAAGGTAATCCCAATTGAGTGGTATAGCTGTTAAATATGTCATCTAGTGCCATCTAGGGGAATTTAAAGGTACTATATATACTAAGCCACTTTTTTGTTGTATTCAAAACAATTTTATAATAAGTACCATGTGTTGGCTGAAAGACAGTAGAATTGTATACCCAACCTATGATTGCAGAGGGAAATTCTGTATTTTTAGGATGGACTTTTTATAAAAAAAAAACTGTCTTCTTTTACTTCAACAGGAAACAGATGATTTGAAGAGAGCTGAGAGTATGCTTCAACAAGCGGATAAATTAGGTTGCAGGCAGTTTGTTACCCCTGCTGATGTTGTGAGTGGAAACCCCAAACTGAACTTAGCCTTTGTGGCTAACCTGTTTAATAAGTACCCGGCACTAACTAAGCCTGAAAACCAGGACATTGACTGGACTTTACTAGAAGGTAACCAAAAGTCTCTCAAATCCTAACATGTAGACTATTGAGTAGAAATTAGAGCCCAAAAAGACATCATAAGCTCAACCCAGTAAGTAGCTTTCGTAAGAATCTTCCAAAAGTAGATGCAGTGCTGAGTGAAAATTGGCAGCTGTTGGATAGAGATGGTGGTAGAAGGAGAGTTTTAAAATAAAAAGTCTGGGTGGGGATGTGGCTCAGTTGGCAGAGCTTTTACCTAGTGTATCCATCACTGCAACGAAAAATCTAGGGTCACCCAACATGAAGCCACTTAATGTTTAGAAAAACATTAGGGAATTCTCTCTCCCTCTCTCTGCCTCTCTCTCTCTCTCTCTCTCTCTCTCTCTCTCTCTCTCTCTCTCTCTCCCCCCCCCACCTCCCTCCCTCCCTCCCTCTCCCTCTCTTTCCCCCTTCCCCTTTCTGTCTCTCGGCATTATCTCACCATGTAGCCCAGGCCAACCTCAAACTCACAGTGCTCCTCTTTCCATGACTTGCTGAGTGCTGGGAGATTGCAGGAGTGAACCGCTACATCTGGCCTAGACCACTTTTTAAACTTCTATCAAGAAAAATGCAAATACACATTTGATTCAACCCATAAATTTGTAGTAATTATGTTTCAGTAATCCACAGACTGAAAACAAATGTCACTACATGGTAATTATTTCCTTTAAATTTGGGAAAAGCAGCTTACTTACTCTAGATTTTATATATAAAGCACACTATGATAATTGGCAAATGCAAATTGAAGTTCACTGGGTAACCACTGATGTTACTATAAAAGTTTTAAATTTTGCGTTTTAAGCTGTGTTTTAGTTTCAAAATAAATTTCAAAAAAAACTTAAAGCACAAATCTGACGATAATGTATTTAGAAAGAATACCTGAAATTTTGTTCATTTGAATAGAACTGATAAAGTAAATTCATACATGGGTTGATGCTGTATATATACAAGACATTTAATGAATGAATGAATGAATGGATACCTTTTGTCAATATTCTTTATAGGAGAAACTCGTGAAGAAAGAACCTTCCGTAACTGGATGAACTCTCTTGGTGTTAATCCCCACGTAAACCATCTCTATGCGTAAGCCATCCAACCACTATTTGTGAACAGTTATAAATGTCAGGAATGGGTGCTACATGAATAATTATGGCTCTAAAAATTTTCCACATGTTCATTTGTAGCAATTGTTATTGGAAAGCACTGGATGGTGATTTCCATCATCATTTTCCAAATACACAAACACCTAAGTTCTTTCCTTACATAATTATTGAGTAGAAGTAGTAGAAAGTATAAATGTCTATATGAGACCTTAGGGATCAGGTACTTTTTCAAATATTTTTATTGATTTATTTATTTGCAAGGAGAGGAAGAGAATGGGCACGCCAGGGCCTCTTGCCACTGCAAATGAACTCCAGACTCATATGCCACTTTGTGCATCTGGCTTTATGTGGGTACTGGGGAATCAAACCCAGGCCCTCAGACTTTGCAAGCAAGAACCATAACTCTAGAACCACCTCTCCAGCCCTTTATATTTTTGAAGCAGAGTCCAAGGAACACTTGTGACAGACTAGTCATGATTCCTTGGGACCTTTGACTGGTACTCTCAGCCACCACAAGCAGTGGATTGATTATATCTTTATTTCATTCAACACATGGACAGCTATTTGCCCATGTGTGGTAGGTTATATCCTTCCTACATCCTATGGCTTCACTATTTTCAAACCACTTGCCATTTGCAAACTACCAACTCTGGTCTCATTTTTCATCATAGCATTTACATTCATGCCAAAATCACATTATATGTTTATCCATATTGTAATTTATTACCTAATTCTCTGACCCTAATGTAGAGACAGAGTTTTTTTTTTTTTTTTTTTTTTTTGTCCTATGTGCCCAGCGTTGATACGGGGTTTGATTGCATACATGGAAGTGAGCTGAATGGTCTTTTCTTCTTTTTTGGAAAGATTGATTTTAAATAAGAGTCAATAAAAAGAGTCATGGATACTGTGACTTTAGACATCTTGTCTGACAGTGTCGTATTGCTGTTTTAAGAAAACCAAGTGTCTGGCTATTTGAAAACACTAATTATTTTTTCATTGTTAGTGACCTGCAAGATGCCCTGGTAATCTTACAGTTATATGAACGAATTAAAGTTCCTGTGGACTGGAGTAAAGTTAATAAACCTCCATACCCAAAGCTTGGTGCCAACATGAAAAAGGTAGAAAATCATGTTCTTTCCTGTCTTTCTGGAAGACTATTTTGATTCTTGATTTGTTTCATTGGTGTTTCAAAACTCTGGACCCTGAACTTCTTCATGAGGTCAGGAACCACGTCTTCTTATTATTTTGTGTGTGTGTGCACATGGAAATCTTTAACCCTTCGTTTGCTTTTGTGTATTTGCAGCTAGAAAACTGCAACTACGCTGTTGAATTAGGGAAGCATCCTGCTAAATTCTCCCTGGTTGGCATTGGAGGCCAAGACCTGAATGATGGGAACCAAACCTTGACCTTAGCTTTAGTCTGGCAGCTGATGAGAAGGTACAGTGCACAATTTTGGCTATTTAAGCTTCACAGCAATATAGGTCAATAAATTCACCATGGAATGTTTACTTATTATTATTTAAATAGCTAACTTAGTTTGATGAATATACTTGAACTTGGTTGCATTTAGACTCTGAAATGAGTTTTCTAAGCATATGTTGGATATTAAATGTTAGATACCTATAAGTTAGCTAGGAGAAGTATAAATATTCTAAGTTTTTTTTTCTTTTGGTTTTGCGAGGTAGGGTCTCTCTCACTTTGGTCCAGTCTGACCTGGAATTAACTATGTAGTCTCAAGGTGGCCTTGAACTCATGGCAGTCCTCCTACCTCTGCCTCCCGAGTGCTAGGATTAAAGGCATGCACCACCACACCTGGCTCCCTAATTTTTCTCCCTTTTTTGGCCTATATGTTTGTGTATTTGTATGTGTGAGGGCACATGGTTATATGTGGGTATGCATGCACGTGTGTGCACAAGTGTTGGCACAATGTACCCAACCAAAAGTAGCCGATGGAAGGAAAGGATTTATTTTGGAAATAAAAAGACCACATGATGGCAGGGAAAAACATGGCAAGAGCAGAGGCTGGACATCACCTCCAGGACACCATCAGGTGGACAATGGCAACAGGAGAGCACACCTCCCAACAACATAACCCCCCCCCCAAGGCTCTAATTCCCAAATTGCCATCAGCTGGGAACAAAGCATTCAAAACACATGATGTTATGGGGGACACCAAAGTCAAACCACCACAATATGCATGTGAAAGCCACAGGAATGCCATCCACCTCCTTTGAGACAGGGTCTTACCACTGGCCTAGAACTCACGAATTAGGTTAGACTGGCTAGTCAGTGAGCCTCAGCAATCCTCTCTACCTCTCCAGCCCTGGGATTAAGGCATATACCATCAATCACTCCTGGCATTACATGGGGTTGCTAGGGTTTGATCACAGGTCCTCACACTTGCGAAGCAATGACTTTACCCCCTGAACCATCTCCTTATCTCCCTAGCCCGATTCTTTGTTCTGTTTTTTATTTTTGTTTCAAGGTAGTGTCTCGCTCTAGCCCAGACTGACCTGAAATTCACTACGTAGTCTCAGGTTGTCTTCAAACTCATGGTGATCCTTCTACCTCCACCTACCAGGTACTAGGATTAAAGGCATGCACCACCGTGCCAGGCTTCTTTTTTTCCCACAGGAAACCAGATAAGTAGACTTAATCCTCATGTAACATCACTGAATTATATTGACAGATGGGCTAATGGTATAAGTCAATAGTATAACACATATTTAGCATACAAGAGGCACTGAGTTCTATCATCAGCCCCCCAAGATAAATAAATCAAACTTGTCAGAAGTCCAACATGGTGTCTTACACCTGTAACCCCAGCACTCAGGAGTCTGAGGCAGGAGGATTTATGGTTTGAAGTCATTCTTGGCTACTTAGTTTATTCAAAGTCATCCTGGGTTACACAGTGATACCCTTCCTAAAAAAGAGTTGTTAGAGGGCTAGAGAGATGGCTTAGGGGTTAAGCGCTTTTCTGTGAAGCCTAAGGACCCTGGTTCGAGGCTCAATTCCCCAGGACCCATGTTAGCCAGATGCACAAGGGGGCGCATGCATCTGGAGTTTGTTTGCAGTGGCTAGAGACCCTGGCATGCCCTCCCCCCCCTTTCTTTCTCTCTCTCTCTCTCTCTCTGCCTCTTTCTCTCTCTGTTTGTCACTCTCAAATAAAAAATAAGAAAAATATTAAAAATGAGTTGTTAGAAAAAATATGAATATACAGCTGGGCGTGGTGGTGCACATCTTTAATCCCAGCACTTGGGAGGCGGAGGTAGGAGCATCACAGTGAGTTCAAGGCCACCCTGAGGCTACATAGTGAATTCCAGGTCAGCCTGGACTAGATTGAAACCCTACCTCGACAAAAAAGAAAGAAAAAAATATGAATATTCACATGTATCTTTTTAAAAATGAAGACCTGAACACTAACACTGAAAGTGTTTATTATGATTGGGTAATAGCCAAAACATGGCAGATGTTTTGTCATTACACTACTACTGCAGTTGTATGAAATGCACAGTACATTGAAGCACCATAATTCTTGCCCCCTCACTGCAATAGAGTAGATCAGTGGCAAGCCACTATTCCTTGATATACTTGTTTTTTTTCACATAGTGAGGTTCTCTTTCCATGAACTCATTGGTTTAGAGACAGTTCTGCATAAGGCATCTATCTTTGTGATATGTGCCTTTTTCTTCTTGGAGCATGTTGTGACCCTATTTTCTACTGTTTCTTTTAGATATACCCTCAATGTCCTAGAGGATCTGGGAGAGGGTCAGAAAGCAAATGATGACATCATTGTAAACTGGGTGAACAGAACATTGAGTGAAGCTGGAAAGTCAACTTCCATTCAGAGTTTCAAGGTCAGAATACTGACTAGTGTACATTATATTTGCTAGGTAATCTCTAAAATTTGGAAGGATCAAGCTTGGGGAGGAGGCGGTTGGTAAGAATTATTACTGGACCAATAGCAAAATTGTCTTCTGGTTGGCTAGGCTTTCTTTTATGCACTTTATGTAAAGAAGCACTTGTTAATGTGTATGTACTGACATTCTGAGATTTGTTCTTCTTTTATCATAGGACAAGACGATCAGCTCCAGTTTGGCGGTTGTGGATCTAATTGATGCTATCCAGCCAGGCTGCATTAACTATGACCTTGTGAAGAGTGGCAATCTAACAGAAGATGACAAGCACAATAATGCCAAGTAAGTGGGGATGTTGTGGAAAGAGCACATGCCTTGAGTTCTGAACTCTCAAGTTCACTCACCTTACATTGGTGTCACCTGGGGAAGATCTCGTTTTTCAAAAAGAGTTTTAGCATTATGTTGATGTTATTGAGATATAATTAACACATATACAATTCACTTATTTAAGTACACAGAGTATTGGCTTTTAGTATGCTCACAATATTTTACAACCATCACCACAATTAATTGTAGAACATTGTCATTATATAAGAAAGGCCCTCCATGGCTACCAGTAGGCACTGTTCTCTATACGCTAGCACCCAGAAAACACCTGACCCACCCCTTGTCTCCATTTTTGCCTATTTGTGACTCCTTGTTTTATCTTTCTACTTTTCAAACATGTCACCAAAGCCTCTGATAACCACCATTCTATACTGTGTTCTTTTATAGTACCAGTTTTGTAGAGTCTGTATAGGACAATGGAATATGATTTGGCCACTAAAAATAATGAAATCTTATCAATTACAGGAGCATGGGTGAATCTAGAGAGGATGATGTTAAGTGAAATATGACAGATACAGAAAGACAAAGATTCATGATCTTACTCAAATGAGGGAAAGGTCTTTGAGCCTCAAATCCTTTACAATAAAAAAGAAGCAATAGCCGGGCATGGTGGCACACGCCTTTAATCCCAGCACTCGGGAGGCAGAGGTAGGAGGATCATGGTGAGTTCAAGGCCACCCTGAGACTCCATAGTGAATTCCAGGTCAGCCCGGGCTAGAATGAAACCCTACCTTGAAAAAAAAAAAAAAGAAGAAGAAGAAGCAATAATACTTACCTGAGAGATTTCAGAAAAATTTTTAAAAAGCTATAAAGCCAAGTGTGGTAGCACAGACTTCTAATCACAGAGGCTAAAACAAGAGGATTACAGATTTCAATGCCAGCCTAGAGTATATAGTGAGACCATGTCTCAAAAGAAATGTAAAGCCAGATGCACATAGTGGCTCATGTATCTTGAGTTCATCTGCAGTGCCAAGAGGCTCTGGCATGTCTATACAAAGAAAGGAAAAAAAGAAAGACAGGAGAAAGAAAGAAAGAAAGAAAGAAAGAAAGAAAGAAAGAAAGAAAGAAAGAAAGAAAGAAAGAAGGAAGGAAGGAAGGAAGGAAGGAAGGAAGGAAGGAAGGAAGGAAGGAAGGAAGGAAGGAAGGAAGGAAGGAAAGAAAGGAAAGAAGGAAGGAAGGAAAGAAGGAAGGAAGGAAGGAAGGAAAGAAAGAAAAAGGAGAGAGGGAGGGAGGAAGGAAGGAAGGAAGAGAGGAAAAGGGACAGAGGAGGGGAGAGAGAAAGAGATTTTAAAATTTTAACAGTCCATCTCATGTTCAAGATCCCCAGTAGTTACTTAGTGAACTAATGGACTAATATAATGCAATTCAAGTACAAATGTAGGCTAAGGAAAGCATGACCTAAGGATGGATAATTGTATTCAGAATGTTCATCTGTCTCACTTTTGTTTTTTGGTGGTGTTGGGGATTTGAACACGCAGCCTTGTACATAATAGGCTCTACCACTGAGTTTTACTGCCCCCCCACCCCAGCCCTTCACATATTTAAATACATTATCCACTTATGTCTCTCTGTATATAGAGCATTTTATCTACTTCAGTCCCCATGTTGGCATGATGGTTATAAGCCCTCACCAGAAGACTATGCCTTGGAAGTTTCTTGCATTGCAGCCACATTTAGGTCTTTTCCATGTCTGGTCCCTTCTTCACTAAAGACCTAGACTATAACCTAGTTTCACTGTAACTAATGAAAACTTTACCAATACCTTGTGACAATCAGTCCAAAGGACTGTTTTATAGGCTAGCTAAGATGCCACCTATGAAACTCTGAGGTTAAGCACATTGTTTTTTCTTTGAAAAAAAAAAAAAACGAGAACTTTAATATGTGAAGATACCATAATTTGATCATATTTCTATCCCATTTTCCTATTTTGTCTCCCTTTCCCCATCCCACTAAGGACCCTCATCTTTCCAAGTAGTCCTTTCTCAGTTTTGATATCTCATTCCTTTTGTCCTACTCTGTCTTCCATGTCAAAATGAAAACAAAATATATAGCAGGAAATGATAAAAGTTTCATATCCATAAAGACTCCTATTGGAATGCACCTGGAAATACTTCCTGGATTAGTTGAGGTATACGCCTGCCAGTCATCCCATCTGAAAATGTCAGTCCTTTTGTCCTATCCTTTGCCTGACGATGGTCCAGATACTCTGACTATACCATATAGATTCTCTCCCCTTGCTTAAGCTTGTCTTGGAAGTACTGGATTTTATATCTGATGTAATATTCTTTGTTCCTTTTTTTTGGCAAACAAGCCAAGTTTTATTGAAGTGAAAGTAAAATGCTCCCTATAGAAAAGAGGGGTCCAGCTGGGCGTGGGGGTACACGCCTTTAATCCCAGCACTTGTGAGGCAGAGGTAGGTGGGCTGCTGTGAGTTCAAGGCCACCCTGAGACTTCATAGTGAATTCCAGGTCAGCCTGAGCTACAGTGAAACCCTACCTCAAAAAAAAGAGGGGTCCCAAAAGGGGTTGTCATCTCTAAGATAGTAAAAGTGTCTGCTATCTTGGGGGTTAGAGGTATAGTTCATGGGTAGGCTTGCCTAGCATGCACAAGGCCTTGAGCTCCGCCCCCAGCACCACGCACACAAAAGTCTCTGTTGTCTCATGGCTAATGCAAAGAGAATATCAAAATTTCTAGACACTGCAAACAAACTCCAGATGCATGTGCCACTTTCTGCATCTGGCTTTATGTGGGTACTAGGAATGGAACCTGGCTCATTAGGCTTTGCAGGCAAGTGCCTTAACCACTGAGCAATCTCTCCAACCCTATAATCTCATTTTTATATGGTTGGTACTCCAAACACTAATACTCCCTTCACATTAGAGGAGAGGAGAAAATAGACGCTATTAGTCTATAATAGAGGGTAACATAAATGAATTCAAAGCGTAGAGTACTTAGATGGTTCACATGACGTCTATTAACTGACAAAATCTCATCTTTGTTTTTGTTTCTTCAAAAAAAATAGGTATGCAGTGTCAATGGCTAGAAGAATCGGAGCCAGAGTGTACGCTCTCCCTGAAGACCTTGTGGAAGTAAAGCCCAAGATGGTCATGACCGTGTTTGCATGTTTGATGGGCAGGGGGATGAAGAGAGTGTAAAATAACCAATCTGAATAAAGCCAACCTTGTTCCCAAGTGCATGATTAGCAAGTCAGCTATTTCCAGGTGAAGTGCTTATGGCTTAAGAACTTCTTGGTCATTTAAAGGACTTTTAGTTTTGATTAACAAGACTAGCTCATCGTGAGAGCCCTCGGGAGAGAGTTTGAATAACAAGCAACTCCTCTTTCCCTTAGCGTTGGATCTGCCAGGCACACTTGAACCGTGCTCATAGCCAACCATTTTACTCTCTCCTCCTAGAATGCCACACTTCACATTTCCTGTTGCTGTGTGTTATTCCTGTACGTATGTTTTTCCCTCTTAGAATGTCCATCTCTTGAGAGTTGCTTAGATGGGTAGATAATGAGTATTCTTAGCTAGTCATTGTGCTATCCATCCAGGCTGCCAGTTCTTACTCCAGAACTAGGCTCAGAAGGTATGTGGACATGAGTATCCTCCACTTACTCTGTAGCACTGAAAATTTGCCGAAGCAACTGGCTGAGCAGAATGTAATAGAAGCTTTTCTTATTCTTTTATTCTTAAAATTGGTATCTTTTTACAGTATTCTTTCTACATGATTATTTTTTGTACATTTAAGAATATTTTGATTACATTCAACAAGTCTGCTGATTTTGCTACTTTTTTTAAGGGGTCTTCAAGTAAGTAAAAAAAGAATACATTATAAGTGGAGGAAAAATGTACCCTAAGGTTGCATCTTCTCTCTCACACCCAAGCTGTAAACTAAGGAAGTATTTTTGTCTCCAATATGTCAGTTCAATACATGCTTATTTGCTCTGAAACCTGTATCATCAAGCTCTCTCTTTCAATCGAAAATACCATTGAATATGGCCCTTGAGGAGAGAGTGAATGCAGAACTTGGATGAAATTGTGTAGGCCAAGTCTGCTAAGTGTACAATACATTTTTAAATTTTACTCCTATAACAACAAAGGTATGAAAAGTCAAAGTATGTATGTAGGACTTGATGTACTCTTGCTTTGTCAAGCTCTTTGCTATAGTTCTCAAGATCATTATGTTACTCTAACTCTGAAAAGGGATGTAATCTGGTAGCAATGTAGTAGTTCAAAATAAAGGCATTTACATAATAACTAGTCTTGCACTCTTTCTGTTTGATTTTTGAGGGGTTTTCTGGGGGCTTGAGATAGGGTCTCGCTCTAGCCCAGAATTTACTATGTGGTCTCCTGGTGGCATCAGACTCATGGCAGTCCTCCTGCCACTGCCTCCTGAGTGCTGGGATTAAAGGCATGTGCCATGCTGCCCAGCTGGTTTTGTTTGTTTGTTTGGGGGGGGCTTTTTTTTTTTGCTTTTACTAGGTCTTCTCTGTGTCGCCCAGGCTGGCCTTGAATTTACAATCCCACTTTCAGCCTCTGTACTGTTGGGATTATAGATACACATCACCATTCTCACCACTAGTCTCTTCATGTTTGTTTCACTTAAAGATATGCCACTGATTGAAATCTTTTCCCCCTTTTCTGATATATTCCATAAAATAGTGGTTATTAGATTTGAGTTGTGGGAACTGAATTAGAGATAGGGAGCTAAGGATAGTAAAAATAGGGTTAGGACTGAAGGGACAGCATAGTGGTTAAGGTGCTTGTCTGCGAAGCCTAAGGACCCATGTTTGATTCCCCAGTACCCACATAAGCGAGCTGTGCAAGATTGCACATGCATTTGGAGTTCATTTGCGGTGGCTAGAGCCCCTAGCACAGCCATTCTCTCTCTCTCTCAAATAAATGAAATAAAAGTTTATATTAAAATAGGGTTAAGCCAGGAGTGGTGGCACATGTCTTTAATCCCAGCACTCGGGAGGTAGAGGTAGGTGGATCGCTATGAGTTCAAGGCCACCCTGAGAATACATAGTGAATTCCAGGCCAGCCTGGGCTAGAGTGAAACCCTACCTTGAAAAACCAAATAATAATAATAATAATAATAACAAGGTTAAAGTATAATAGCTTTTTCCAACTTAACAAAATTTCTTCAGCTGAGGGTATATACCTCAGTGGTAGAGAAAATGCATGTGAAACACCCTTCCCTTCCCCCCCCCACAAAAAAATTCCCTTCCAGTTATTCCTTTTTTTTCCTTTTTTTTTTCTCTTCACCTTTACTTGTTTCACCATTCTCTAATACACATGCACTGAAATGCTAGAGTCTGATGGGCCAGGGAAAAGAAGTACTTATAGCAGGTTTTCTGAGCCTCCTCACTGTTGTCACTTGGGGCTGGATAAGGCTATCTTGAACATTATAGGAAGTATAGAGGCATGGAATAGGCCGTGTCTGCTGTATGTCAGAACCACATCCCCTGTTGTGTCCACCAAAATATGTCCAGACATATTATCCCCTGGGATACAAAATAAACCCTACTGGACAGTCACTGATTTACAGGTACCCTTTAAAGCTTTCGTGTGATGAGTGATATGGTTATTATTATTATTTGGATGGCATAGTGGCACACACTAGTAAGTTCCAGGATTGCCTGGGCTGTAAAGACATAGAATACAAGGTAGACAAATTTGAAAAATCTACTTTGGTGGGGAAAAGAGTCAACAGATAGATGACCCACAGAGGAGGAAGCCCACTCCTATTTTTTTTCTTTCTTTATTATTTTATTTTTGAGAGACAGAGAAAGAAAAAGGCAGAGAGTGAATGGGTGTTCCAGGGCCTTTCAGCCACTGTGAATGAACTCCAGCCACCTGCACACCTTTGCATGTGCGACATTGCACGCTTGTGTCACTGTGCATCTGACTATGTGGGACCTGGAGATTCAAACATGCATTCCTAGGCTTTGCAAGCAAGTGCCTTAACTGCTAAGTCATCTCTCCATCCCAAAGATCATTTTCTTAATGTAAACACAGCCTTATGGTATGGCTAGGGATGTAGTCCAGTTGTTTGAGTACTTCCCTACCATGCACAAAGCCCTTGAGTTAATCCCCAGAACCACTTAAATGGGTAATGGCAGCACATGCCTATAATCCCAGCACTCAGGACATAGAGGCAAGAGGAACAGTTCAAGGCTGGGGCTGGGAAGATGGCTCAGCAGTTAAAGCGTATGGGATTCAATTCTCCAGCACCCACATAAAGCCAGCAAAAAATGTTCATCTGCCATTTCTTTGCAGCCACAGGAGACTCTGGCATGCCCATACGCAGACATACACACTTGCTAATAAATAGCACGTCATGACCCCATCATGATTATTGATAATCTCACTAAGAATATTCAGTGGACTGAGGGTGGAGGAGAGAGGACATGAAGATAACTCAATGGGAATATGAACAAATTGCAATATGTTCATATATTAAAGTTTTCAGTAAAAAATAAAAATAAATAGATCCAGCAATTGCTCTCAGACTATTAAAAAGTATAACTTTTCCTTTCTCTTCTTTGAATGCCAGTCAAAATGGGAGGCATGCAAGTGCACTGACACTTTGAGTCTCTTCCACCTTTTTCGTAATAAATCTCCTTTGCAGACGGGCATGGTGGTGCATGCCTTTAATCCCAGCACTCAGGAGGCAGAGGTAGGAGGATCACCGTGAGTTCGAGGCCACCCTGAGACTCCATAGTGAATTCCAGGCCAGCCTGGGCTAGAGTGAGACCCTACCTCAAAAAACCTAAATAAATAAATAAATCTCGTTTGCCATACTCAAAAGGCAAAAGTGGTTTTGGAAGGTCATCCTCAACTACATAGAGAGTTAAGATGAGCCTCTGTTACAAGACACCATGTCTTTAAAAAAAAAAAAGAAGAAGAAGAAGAAGCCGTGTGTGGTGGTGCACGCCTTTAATCCCAGCACTCGGGAGGCAGAGGTAGAAGGATCACTGTGAGTTCAAGGCCACCCCGAGACTACAGAGTTAATTCCAGGTCATCCTGGACCAGAGTGAGACCCTACCTCGAAAAACCAAAAAAAAAAAAAAAAAAATACTAACCAAACCGGGTATGGTGGCACATGGTTTAATTCCAGCACTTGGGAGGCAGAGGTAAGAAAATTGCTATGTGTTCAAGGCCAGCCTAAAAATACATAGTGAATTCCAGGTCAGCCTGGGCTAGAGCAAGACCCTACCTCGAGATGCCAAAAAAAAAAAAAAAAGCTAAACAGAAAACAAAATTCCCATAAACCCTACCCTCACACATACACACCAGCCCTCTATTAACAGCTTGCACTGGACTGGGATGTCTGTTCTGGTCAGTAAGCACATATTGATACCACCAGTATCACCCAAGGCCATAATTTACATTAAGGATCATTCTTTTGTTTGTTCTGGTTTTTGTTGTGCTAAGTGTGGGTCCCTGAGCCCCAGGCACCCCGGTCTAAAGCTTTTCTACTGAGCTACACCCCTGCTCTCACTCTTGGTGGTGTTCATTCTCTGTGTTTGGACAAATGTGTGAAGACAGCATCCACCACTGTTGTATTGAGAATAGCTTCTCTGTTCTAAAACCCCTCTGCTCTGCATAATCACCCCCCACTATCCCCACCCCCCTGGCAGCTGGCTCCATCATTTTGCTTTGTCCAGATCTCAGACTCGGGGTCACACAGTCTGCAGCCTTTTCAGATTGACTTCATCCAGAGGCAGGGGACAGGTTGTGGTTTTGGACTAGGGTTTCCTTTAACTGCCTTTTATTGTCAGGTTTGTATGTAGCCCAGGCTGGCCTCTCAGACTCACTGTGTAAACCAGGATGACCTTAAACTTCTGACCTGCATACCACAGTCCTCCTAAATGCTGGGATTAGAGGTGTGTGCCAACAATTCCCGGTTTATGGGATCAAACTCAGGGCCTCATACGTGCTAGACAAGCACTCTACCAATTGGGCTATAGATCCAACCACTTTTTGAATTTTCTGAGACATGGTCTCATGATGTAGCATTAGCTGGCCCAGAATTCACAATGTAGACAAGGCTACCCATAAACTTGAGACAATCCTGCATTAAATTATTGATAATTATCTGATAGGTATGGGTACATAGGTATTTTCAGAAACTATGGTTGGAAAGTGAGCAGCTTATAATTTGTTGAATGCAACTTGATAATAGTGACCAACTAACCAATTTAGCTAACCTACCATGACAGTTATACTAAGAACTAGCACATCCTTCAATTCTACAGATAGAAAGTATCACAGTGTCACTAAAAACACTATGAAATCTTGCAATGAAGAATTGGTGCAGTTGAGGGTGGTGGTGCACACCTTTAATCCCAGCATTCGGGAGGCAGAGGTAGGAGGGCAGCCATGAGTTCAAGGCCATCCTGAGACTCCATAATGAATTCCAGGTCAGCCTAGCCTAGAGTAAGACCCTACCTCGAAAAATCAAAACAACAACAAAAACAAAAAATAAAAAGAATTGGCGCAATAAATTCTGATCCAGCCAGGCATGGATATATGCACCTTTAATCCCAGTACTCAGGAGGCAGAGGTGAGTTTGAGGCCAGCCTGAGACTACATAGTGAATTCCAGGTCACCTGGCCTAGAGTGAGACCTTACCTCAAAAAACTACAAAAAAAAAATAATAATAATAATAATAATAAGTTGTGAACCTATCCACACAATAGAATAATGTAGCTGGGACTGCAGGAGCTCTCTATATAACAATATGGAACAATGCATTATGCCATCTCAGTTTTAAAAATGGTAGTATCAGGGCTAGCTGGGAAAATGGCTCCATATATACAGTGCTTACAACACAAAAATGAGGACCTGAGTTTGGATCCTCAGCACCCATGCATGCCTGTAATCCCAATTCTGGGGAAGCAGAGACAGAAGGATCCCTTATGGCTTGTTGGCCAACTTGCCTAGCTGACTTGGTGAGCACCAGGTTCAGTGAGTGACCCTACCTCAAAAAATATGATGTAGAACCTGATATCAACCTCTAGCCTCTATACACATGCATACACCCTGGCACACGTGTACATGCACGTGCGCACGCACACACACACACATGCAAAAAAGAAAAAACTGGTAGCATTGAGGACCAAAAGCAATTGCTATAATCATACCTGGAACAGAAGAGGGAGATAACCACTTATTACTTTCTTATTGGAATATTTTTACAATGTTAGGAAAGTTTAAAAAGAAATTGAAGATGAAGCCAGACATGATGGCAAATGCCTTTAATCCCAGCACTTGGAAGGCAGAGGTCAGTGGATCACCATGAGTTTGAGGCCACCCTGAGACTACATAGTGAATTCCAGGTCAGCCTGGGCTAGAGTGAGATCCTACATTGAAAAACCAAAAAATAAAATAAAATAAAATAAAATAACATGGCAAAAATGTTTTGAACACAGAGAATCTTCGAGATAATGTCACATGTATATCCTTCCCCTATGTTCACCAGTGAACAGATGAATATATTTTGTCCTTTTGTTGATGTTGAACCATGTGAAAAGTCACAAGCATCTTGACAGTTGATGCCTAAATACTCAGCATAAATCTCCTGAGAATAAGGAAACTACATAGTTATACAGCATAGAGTATGTTATGAATATAATAGTTAGTACATAGCCTAACTTCATTTTTCAAGTCGTTACTGGAATTAGGGTCAGAGCCAAGGCCCTAGCAGCTCTACCAAAATAGGTTTGGCCACCTAACCTCAGCAGTCCAATTATGGTGAAAAAAAACCAGATTTATACAATCTGAACAAATTAGAAAGAAGAACAAAGAGGCCCAAACACACACGCACACGCACACGCACACACACACCCCACTTCATCTTCAGGTCCTGACATGAGATTCAGGTTTAAGTAGAGGGCAATCTTGTTTGAGGAGTGGTCCCGTCATTGTCTCTGCTCCAATGTCTCCTGCAAGGTGAGCTGACATGGTGATCAGAACTGTAGACTCTCTTGTTGAGAGACAAGCTGTCTGTCTAGCTACTTCCAGAACCCCAGTCTTGCTTTTCCCAGCATGAGACCCCTGAGGAAATTTTAATTTGGTATGAACCATTGTTTCTACAGTCTTGATAGCCAAAGGGAGGAACGAGGGTGTCTCTTTAAGGCCAGGTGTGGTGGTGCACACCTTTAATTCCAGCACTTGGGAGACAGGTAGGAGGAATGCCATGAGTCCAAGGCCACCCTGACACTAAATAGTGAATTCAAGGTCAGCCTGCACTACAACGAGACACTACCCCCCACAAAAAAGTGTCTCTTTTGAATATATATTCTTGCCTGTATGCTTATAAAATTATTCCAAAACTAACTAAAATTAGTTTCTTTCCCATTACTATAACATTATCTAAGGATGAGTGCTGTACAACAAAGAAAAGTTTTTTGCTGGGCATGATGGTGCATGCATATAACCCTAGCACTTAGGAGGAGGAGGCAAAAGGATCAGGAGTCCAGGGTCATCTTCAGCTACACAGAGTTCAAGGCCAATCTGGGTTACATGAGGCAAATTTACTTAGTTCCCAATTTTCAGTTTGGGGTGCAAGACTAAGTAGTTGAGCACTGGTTATTGCCAAGTTGCTCTTGGCTGAATGACATCATGGTAGATGGCAGGTGACATCACCATTGGCAGAAACACAAAGGAGGAAAGATCACAAGGTAAGATAGGAAGCTAGCAAGAGTGGAACTCTAAACTCAATCTATGTAATAGCTCATTCTCAAGAAAACTAAAAGGGACCCCACAAAACTACATAATTCATCCAGGGCACAAAGTCCCCAAAGACTTAGTGTGCTCTACTAAGTTTTATTGCTGTCTCATGTAGTCCAGGCTATCCTTGAACTTGCAATGTAACTGAAGCTAGCTATAACCTTATGATCCTCGTGCATCTATTTCCCAAGTGCTAGGATTAAAGCCATGTATCTGGTTCAAACTCTTAAAGTTCCCACCACCTCAGCACTGCACAGTGAAGACTGAGCTTCAAGAGATGAATGCTTCAGGGACAAAACAGATACACAACACAGCAAATATGAGCTGTGAAATCCAGGCCATGCACAGCATGGTGGTGCACATCTTTAATCCCAGAGCTCGGGAGACAGACTTAGGAGGATCACTGTGAGTTTGAGGCCAGTCTGAGACTACATAGTGAATTCCAGGACAGTCTGGGCTAGAGAAAGAGAGACCCTACCTCAAAAACACAAATAAATAAATAAATAATTGAATCCAGGCTACAATAAGTTCTGTGCTACATTGGATTGGTAGGTCCCTGTACTGCCATTTTAAGATTTAAGATATTAGATGGGCCGGGCATGGTGGTGCACACCTTTAATCGCAGTACTCGGGAGGCAGAGGTAGGCAGATCGCTGTGAGTTCGAGGCCACCCTGAGACTATATAGTGAATTCCAGGTCAGCCTGGGCCAGAGTGAGACCCTACCTCGAACACCAAAAAAAAAAAAAAAAAAAAAAAAAAAGATATTAGATGGGTGCATCTCAGGTACAACACTTGCCTGGCATGTATAAGGCCCTAGGTTCCATTGTAAGAACCAAGCACATACTAAAAAGAAAAACCGTAATACTAAAAATATTGGAATGAGGGCTGGGTGTGGTGATGCACACCTTTAATCCCAGCACTCAGGAGGCAGAGGTAGGAGGATTACTGTGAGTTCGAGGCCACTCTGAGACTCCATAGTGAATTCCAGGTCAGCCTGGGCTAGAGTGAGACCCTACCTCGAAAAATAAATATATATATATATATGATGAAGAGGTGGCTCAGCAGTTAAAGGCACTTATTCACAAAGCCTAATGACCCAGGTTTGATTCCCCAGTACCCATGTGAATCCAGATGCACAAAGTGACACGTGTCTGGAGTTTGTTTGCAGTGGCAGGAAACCCTGGCATGCCCATTTCCTCACTACCTCTCTCTCTCTCCTTTGTTCCTCTCTCCCTCCCTTTTTCTGTCTCTCCCTCTATAAATAAATGGAATATTTTTAGACAACATTGGAATGATTACTTATTGGGGGTTGCTTCGTTTTGAGACAGGGCCTCACTGTGTAATCCATACTACTGTCTAATAGGTGATTTTTCCGATTGCTGGAGTTATAGACGTGAGCCAACAGGTCCAGCAAAGTATGTCAGAGCTCCAGCACGGGAAGCACTGATAGTGGCTTGTGTGTGTGTTGCTGGGGGTGGAATCTGGAGCCTTGTGTATGCCAAGCAGTGAGCTACAGCCCAAGCCCTCAGCTGGAATTTCTTTCCCTTTTTATTTTTCTTTTATTTATTTACTTTTAGTATATATTGTATGGACAACTTTTATGCTTACAGATAACAAACCATGGTATTTCCCTCCCCTCCCCTGCTTTCCCCTTCCTAACTCTGCCCTCCGTCATACCCCTTCCCGCTCTCCGTTAGTCTCTCTTTTAATTTGAGGTCATCATCTTTCTCTCCTATTATGAGGGTCTTGTGTGGGTATTGCTAGGCATTGCCAGGTCTTGGATATTGAGGCCAAATTCTGCCCAGACAGTTGTATGTAAGGAGTGGTACCCTTCCTTTGGATCTTACATTCTTTCTGCCACCTCTTCCACAATGGACCCTGAGCCTTGGAGGGTGTGAAATGTTTCAGTGCTGGACACTCCTCCACCCCTTTTTCTCAGCACTATGTTGCCTTTTGGGTCATCCCAGTGGTCATCGCCATCTGAAAAGAGAAGCTTCTCTAACCAGAAGTGACAATAGCATTAATGTATGAATATGAGCATTAAGTGTAATGCTTTCAGGGCAATTTGGTGAGAGTAATATATGCATTTAAACAGACAAGAGCAGGCTTTATACCCCTAAGGCTCATGACTTCCCCTGCCATAGGCTTTTGATTAGGTTTTCAGTACCAGACATGTACTCCCTCCCATAGAGTGGGCCTCCAGTCCAATTCAACTCATTGTACAGCCCAGGCTTGCCTTGAATTTGCATTGATCCTCCTGCCTCTGCCTCCAAAATGCTGGGATTGTAAGTGTGTGCCACCACATCCAGCTGGTCATAACATTTTTTGGTACTGTTTCTTTTATCTATTGATGATCTATAGGAATAATTTTTGAATTTCACTTCGATTTACCCATAGTCTTACCATTTTTTTTTAAATTTTTTTTGTTCATTATTTATTTATTTATTTGAGAGCTACAGACACAGAGAGAAAGACACATAGAGGGAGAGAGAGAGAATGGGCGCGCCAGGGCTTCCAGCCTCTGCAAACGAACTCCAGACGCCTGCGCCCCCTTGTGCATCTGGCTAACGTGGGACCTGGGGAACCGAGCCTCGAACCGGGGTCCTTAGGCTTCACAGGCAAGCGCTTAACCGCTAAGCCATCTCTCCAGCCCATTCTTACCACTTTTATGCCATAGGAACCACACATCCATTTATATAAGTTCATCCTCCTGCCTCCCCTCCCATTTTTTGTTTGGATTTTTTTTCTTGTATTGGTCTTGTGCTGAAGCCTTCCTGCGTGTTAAGCATGCCTTCTACATCTAAAGCCCTTTGTCCTTGCCCTTTAAATAGTTGTACATATATTTTTTAAATTGTGGGGATGGGTGGAAGGTTGAGGCAGTCATGCTATGTAGGCCAGGCTGGCCTAAAATTGAGGACAAACATGTGTCACTGTGTCTGGTTTTATTTTGTTATTTGTATTGTTGATCTTTTATTCCTTTTTATTTATTTTTTTTAGTTAGGGTCTCACTGTAGCCTAGGCTGACCTGGAATTCACTATGTAGTCTCAGGGTAGCCCTGAACTCACCTATATCAGCCTCCCAAGTGCTAGGATTAAAGGTGTGTTCCACCATGCCCAGGCTTCTTTTATTATTCTTTTAAACTTTTACTTTAATTCTTTTTAAATACATCTTGTTTTCATTTATTTATCTGAGAGAAAGAGAAAGGCAGATAGAGAGATAGGTGGGTCAGGGCCTCCAGCCACTACAAATGAGCTCTAGATGCATGCACCACCTTGTACATCTGGCTTACATGGTTCCTGGGGAATTGGAACCTGGGTCCTTTGGCTTTGCAGGCAAGCATCTTAACTGCTAAGCCATCTCTCTAGCCCCTAATTCTGCTTTTAGATTGTTTTAAAATATAAGTATCTTGGACTAGAGAGATGGCTCAGAGGTTAAGGCACTTGCCTACAAAGCCTAGTAACCTGGGTTTAATTCTCCAGTACCCATGTATAGCCACATGTACACGCACGCATCTGGAGTTCGTTTGCAGTGGCTGGAGGCCCTGGCGCTCCCATTCTCTCTATCTCTCTCCTCTCTACAAGAAAGAAGGAAGGAAGGAAGGAAGGAAGGAAGGAAGGAAGGAAGGAAGGAAGGGAGGGAGGGAGGGAGGGAGGGAGGGAGGGAGGGGGAGGGAGGGAGGGAGGGAGGGAGGGAGGAAGGGAGGGAAGAAGGAAGGAGAGAGAAAGAGGAAGGGAGGGAAGAAGGAAAGAAGGAAGGGCAGAAGGGAGAGGGAGAAGAGAAAAAGACAAAGAGAAAAAACTATATAAATACTTTAAGTATTTTTTCTACATACCTTAAACAGATGAGATGACACCCTAATTTTTGCTTCAACCTTCAAATAGTATTTTTTTTAAATCTGAGAGGATTACTCTGTTCTATTTATGGCTACCATTCTGTTGTTGTTGTCTTTTCTTCCTGCCTGTGATACCTTCATTCATAGGCTCCAGGTTCTTTTGTAGGAAGAACTTTCTTTAGCCGGGTTTAAAGAGTGGGCCTGGGGCTGGAAGTGCCACTAAGTAGCAGAGTGCTTGCCTAACATCTGCAAAAACACTCCGAAGTACCAGAAAAAAAGGACAATACATATAAATCAACACATCTGTAAGACATATTTAAATAATATCGCTGGGCGTGGTAGCGCATGCCTTTAATCTCAGCAGCCAGGAGGCAGAGGTAGAAGGATTGCTGTGAGTTCGAGGCCAGCGTGAGACTACATAGTGAATTCCAGGTCAGCCTGGCCTAGAACGAGGCCCTATCTTGAAAAAAATAAAATAAAATAATAATAATATCACCATTTTCCCCTGCCACGGCCTAATAGCAGTGATGAAACGGAGAAAAGTAATCCCTGACATGGGAGCGGGCCTGTCACTGGCAGCTGGGCCTTATTGTTCTCCTCTGAACGTAAACAATTTCATCGGGCGCTAATATCCAACAAGGCTCCTCTGTGTTGAAGTGAGACGCAGCTAAACACAGCCACGCAAGCCACAGAAATAGTCGAACATCCCCCTCTACTGGCGAATATGACTTATTACTCTTGCTTTTTGACAACTTTTAAACTTACAGATTTAGACCTGGCTTGTGGTTTAAGGGTGGTTTTACAAGGTTAGTTGTATTTCTTTCCCTTGATTTCTTCTTTCTCTCTTCTTTATCTATCTCACTTCCTCCCTCCATCCGTCCTTCCTTCCATCGTTCCTTCTTTTCTGATAGCGCTGAACATTACATTCAGGGCCTTCTATCATTCTAGGTAAGCGTTCTTATCCACTAACAAGGAGCTACCCTGGCCGATTATAAACATGTCATCTCTCTACAGAGACCCCCTAGAGCCCTCCATCTTCCTTTCTGCCATAGACACAGAAAGGCTGTGCAGTGTGCAACCCCAGAGTCCACAACAGAATCAATAAAGCTGGTACCATGAACTCAGAGCTTTGAGAAATTTCTCTGAATAGCCAGTCTGTGGCCCTTTATTAGACCTGCTGTATCTGATTAAAACAGTGACAGAAAAAATGAGCTCAGGCTAGGTGTGCTGGCCCACACCTTTAATCCCAGCACTCAGGAGGCAGAGATAGGAGAATGGCTGTGAGTTCGTGGCCACCCTGAGACTACATAGTGAATTCCAAGTCAGCCTGAGCTAGAGCGAGACCCTCCCTTGAAAAAAAAATTAGCTCCTCAAGCAAAGACCAATAGCACATACCTGTAATCCCAGCTACTCAGAAGGCTGAGGCAGGAGGATCATCATTGATCGAGATAAGCAAGAAGTTTGCTTGGTAGTCAGGGAAGAGCCCTTGAGAGCCGGCCCTCTTGCTTTGTGCCCTCAGCTGCAGTTTGACTACTACTTGGCAACAGTTTTGTCTTTTGTCCTTGCTTTGGGAATGTGATAGAGTAAATATTAAGGTTAAAACAGGGAAGTAGGAAGCACTAGAGAAGAGGGCTTCCAGCTGAGTATGAGATAGCCAAGCTGACCAGAGAAGTAGAATGAAGCACACATAGCCTTGCACTTAGCTCAATATAATTTATAATTATCTTCATAAACATGACACAAAACTTTACAAACTATATTTTGTAATTAGAAAATGTGTATCTAGAACACTTAACAATTATGACTTTTGTATGATTTCAACCTTTAAAAAAAAAGTCATTGATGTCTCAGCAGCCAATCAACATACAGTTTTTTTTTCTGGGTTATTGTTTTGTTTTATTTTCTTTCTAATAGAGGTAAGAGAAAGTTCTAGGTTCAGCTGAAGTTCTTGATGAAGAAACACAATTGAGATTTTTTTTCAGGGATAAAAATCTGCATATTTGTTTTTTTCAATTTTAATTTTTTTTCTTTTCACAATTTTTATTAGCACTTTCCATGATTATAAAAAATATCCCATGGTAATACCCTCCCTCCCCCCCCCACACTTTCCCCTTTGAAGTTCCATTCTCCATCATATTACCTCCCCATCACAATCATTGTACTTACATATATACAATACCAACCTATTAAGTACCCTCCTCCCTTCCTTTCTCTTCCCTTTATGTCTCCTTTTTAACTTACTGGCCTCTGCTACTAAGTATTTTCATTCTCACGCAGAAGCCCAGTCATCTGTAGCTAGGATCCACATATGAGGGAGAACATGTGGCGCTTGGCTTTCTGGGCCTGGGTTACCCCACTTAGTATAATCCTTTCCAGATTCATCCATTTTTCTGCAAATTTCATAACTTCATTTTTCTTTACCACTGAGTAGAACTCCATTGTATAAATGTGCCACATCTTCATTATCCACTCATCAGTTGAGGGACATCTAGGCTGGTTCCATTTCCCAGCTACTATAAAATGAGCAGCAATAAACATGGTTGAGCACGTACTTCTAAGGAAATGAGATGTTTCCTTCAGATATATGCCTGGGAGTGCTATAGCTGGGTCATATGGTAGATCAATCTTGAGCTGTTTTAGGAACCTCCACACTGATTTCCACAATGGCTGGACCAGATTGCATTCCCACCAGCAGTGTAGAAGGGTTCCTTTTTTTCCACATCCCCGCCAACATTTATGATCATTTGTTTTCATGATGGTGGCCAATCTGACAGGAGTGAGATGGAATCTCAATGTAGTTTTAATCTGCATTTCCCTGACGACTAGTGACGTAGAACATTTTTTTAGATGCTTATATGCCATTCGTATTTCTTCCTTTGAGAACTCTCTATTTAGCTCCATAGACCATTTTTTGATTGGCTTGTTTGATTCTTTATTATTTAACTTTTTGAGTTCTTTGTATATCCTAGATATTAATCCTCTATCAGATATATAAAAATCTGCATATTTGTATTTAAACAACATAGCTAAAAACTTGATGTAAATTCCTCCTTTTTCCATTTTTTTGGTTTAATCAATATAATTTATTCAGTATGAAATCTTTATACTATATGTTCCACGTGTTAAGAATAGATGTACAGGGCTGGAGAGATGGCTTAGTGGTTAAGCGCTTGCCTGTGAAGCCTAAGGACCCCGGTTCGAGGCTTGGTTCCCCAGGTCCCACGTTAGCCAGATGCACAAGGGGGCGCACGCGTCTGGAGTTCGTTTGCAGAGGCTGGAAGCCCTGGCGCGCCCATTCTCTCTCTCTCCCTCTATCTGTCTTTCTCTCTGTGTCTGTCGCTCTCAAATAAATAAATAAATAAAATTTAAAAAAAAAGAATAGATGTACATTAAATCTTTAAAAATGAAAAAAAAAAAGTGTGGTTGTGGTGACATTAGTGTCCTGGGATTACAGAAGCCACCACTTCCCTGTGGAGACTAAAGCAGGAGGACCACAGTGAGATTGAGGCCAACCTGGGCCACAGAAGTTCCAGATCATCCTGGGCTAGAGTGAAATCCTGTCTTAAAAGATTTTTTAAAAATATTTTATTTTTGTGTATTAGAGAGAGAGAGAATGGGCGCACCAGGCCCTCCAGCCACTGCAAATGAATGCTAGATATGTGTACCCCCTTGTACATCTGGCTTACGTGGGTCCTGGGGAATTGAACCTGGGTCCTTGGCTTTGTAGGCAAATGCCTTAACTACTAAACCATCTCTCCAGCCCAAAAGACTTTTTAATATACACTGATCAGAGGCTATAGAGATATCTTAGTACATAGAGCACTCTCCACCCGAGCTGGGGTATCTGAAGTGATGGGCTTCTGTAATCCCAGTACACTGATGTGTTGGGCAAAACGGGAGGTGGAGACAGGAGAATTTCTGAGAATATTGGGGTGAATTCAGCAAAAAGTAGCCGAGCAAGAATCCAGAGTGAAAAACCCTTCCTAAATAAGGTGGACAGGCCAGGATAGAACCAAAAATTGTCGGACTTCCACAAGTACACCATGGCACATGTGTACATGTGAGTGCATGCACAAGCACACACACACACAGCTCAGTTCTAGCTTGATTTTACAGTGTCCTGCAATCAAATCATGCAGTGTATTCAGCAACAGGGTCTTACTATCTAGTTGTGGTGAGCAACCAAGAACAGGTGGCAATAACTGATACTGTTTAGGAGAACTAACTGGGAGTTAACCCTCTCATGGACCTGGGATGTTCCTATAACAACCTATAGCATCTGGATGCAGCATTATCTACCCAGGAAGGGTACTTCTGCTCATACTTTTTTTTTTCAATGTACATGTGTGAAGTATTAGTGTATGGTATGTGTGGTGTGTATGCGGTGTATAGACGTGTGTGTATGGATGCATGCATCAAAGCATGTGTATGTGGAGGCCAGATGAGAATGTCAAGTACCCTCCCTCAATCACTTGTCCATGTGTTTCCTTGATCCACCTTGCCCATCTCCTCCTTTTTAAAATTATGGTTTTCGATCAGCTAACAAAGAAATAGTTTCAATATGGCTTTTTCATATGTCTTTAGGTTCGAGTAATGCTCCTCTTGAAGAAAAACATAATGAAATGGGCTAGGCAGCTTATGGTAACAAGACACCAAAGCAAAGAGCTTTCACTTAGCTGAACGATGGAATCATCCTTGGTCCTGTGGGAAAAATGTAAGTCATTTCACTATACTACAGTTTAGAAATATCAGAAGGATCTGGCCTTTTTTTTTTTTTTATTTCTGCCCAGTTAGGGAACACTTCCAACACCTTCTGAGAAAGTTCTTCTTAAAGAATAAAAATTTCTGGGGCTGGAGAGATGGCTTAGCGGTTAAGCGCTTGCCTGTGAAGCCTAAGGACCCCGGTTCGAGGCTGGGTTCCCCAGGTCCCACGTTAGCCAGATGCACAAGGGGGCGCATGCGTCTGGAGTTCGTTTGCAGTAGCTGGAGGCCCTGGCACGCCCATTCTCTCCCTCTCTCTCCCTCTTTCTCTCTCTATCTGCCACTCTCAAATAAATAAATAAACAAATAAACAAAAAAAATGTTTAAAGGATTTACTGTGCAGTCAGCAGGCAAAGAGACTAAGACTTTTTTGTTTGTTTGTTTGTTTTAATTTTTCCAGGTAGGGTCTCACTCTAAGTCAGGCTGGCCTGAAATTCACTCTGTAGTCTCAGGGTGCCCTTGAACTTACAGTGATCCTCCTACCTCTTCCTTCCAAGTGCTGGGATTAAAGGCATGTGCCACCACACCCAGTTTAAGGCTAAGACTTTTAAAAAGGTTCAAGTCAGCCTCTTCTCATGGTGTCATGACAAACAGATATAATCCCAGCCCTCAGAAAGTAGAGGCAGGAGGATGGCAGTAAGTTCCAGACTAACCTGTTGTACATCCTCAATATTGACTCTGAAAGCCAGTGTATTGGCTTACAACTATAATCGCAGCACTTGGGAAGCTGAGGTCAGAGGATCTCTATGAACTTCAGGCCAGTCTGGAGCTACAGAGTGAATTCCAGGTCAACCTGGGTTAGACTGAGACACTATTTTAAATAAATAAAAGAAAACAATTGACTCATAATTAGTGACTCTGTGTGTGTGTGTGCGTGTGTGTGTGTGTGTGTGTGTGTGTAAAGGGTGACTTAAGGGACAAGAAAGAGGAGGAGTTGCACTGGTTGATTATGTGGCCATAGGGTAAGTGTGGGGTTCTTTGGTATAGGCATAGACATCATGCCTCTTCACAGGCCATATGCTTCTTTTGGGGGGAGCAATGGTGTTCTGTATAACTGAAACTACCTCTGGTGAACAGACCTAAAGGAAGCCATCTTAGGCCACTCAGCCATCTTGACGTTCTCAAGGAGCCATAAGAGATGAACGATTAGTAAAGAGCATTAATTACAAGAATGAGGTCCCAGTAAGGCATCTGATGTTTGCTCTCACCCTGAGGTCAAGATTTGATATCTGCTTTGTACCTGGTGCTAATTGCAAAAATTCTGTTTTTATAATCATGCTTGCTTGTGTGCTCTTGCTAAACACAATTGTGTGTGGAGGGGGTGTCTGAGGGTTTTCAGATCATTGTACAGGAATGTGATTTTTGCCTTTGAAAACTCACTGTAAAGGGTAGGAAGGGGCTCCTTGCTATGAGGGGACAGATGCCAGCCAGCTTAATAAAGACTCTCCTACTTGATTTTTATTTGGGTGGTCTTCTGTTCACTTTTGGTCTGGAACTCGATACATTTGGAGGCTCCAGTGAGATGTTATATTCATCTCACTCTACTGACCCCCAAATCTGGCCTCTCAGAGTCTTGATTTCTTTGGAATCCACTCAGACTGCGGGTTGGAGAGCCAAAGGGGGAAGCCACTGAGAGGCATTCCTCAGCCCCAGGGACATTCTTCATGTCCCTGCAGAAAGGAGTGGCAGTCAGGAGACATCAACACGGTGAGCAGAGCGTCATCTGGTCTGAAAACCTCTGGAGGTAAGGGGGATTCAATGGAAGGCTGAATGCAACACCACTTCCCAAATCCCGGGCAGTGGCAAGACGTTGCCCTGACTCCTGATCTGTCTGTTTCAGTTCTGTGTGGCCACATATCCTTGTCTTTCTGTTAGTATTTGTTTTCTTCTTTTGTGCTTAACATTTTTGGATCCTCCTAGGAAACCAACTGCAGAATCAAAACTCCACGATGGGATAGACAAACTCCATGTCTAGCACGACTAGCCTATTGCAATGTGTCCTTCCTAACTTGTCCTTCTTCCAACAGTGGGCATCTGACTCAGGTGCCAGATGTGATGCCTTCTCCTTAAGGAAGGTCTGTGAATTAGATTGGCTTTCCTTTGATGTGGGATGGCTGCCAGAGGGAACTTTCAACCGCCCAACTGCATATCAAGTTGAACACATTGTCCTTGGTTGACCAGGGCACACTGACCACGCCAGGTAGATTGGAAATTAGAAATTAAAATTTGAAATTCAGACTAGTCAAATTTTGGCTTGAAAAATCCTCAATGTGGGCTGGAGAGATGGCTTAGCAGTTAAGGGCTTGCCTGTGAAGCCTAAAGACCCCGGTTCGAGGCTCGGTTCCCCAGGACCCACGTTAGCCAGATGCACAAGGGGGCGCACGTGTCTGGAGTTCATTTGCAATGGCTGGAGGCCCCGGCGAACCCATTCTCTCTCTCTCTCTCTCTCTCTCTCTCTCTCTCTCTCTCTCTCCCTCCCTCTCTCTCTCTCTCCCTCTTCCTCTCTCTGTCTGTCGCTATCAAATAAATAAATAAAAATAAACAAAAAAAAAGAAAAAAGAAAAAGAAATACTGAGCTTTTTTTAAAAAAAAAAAAGAAAAAAAGAAAAATCCTCAATGTGAGGTCTGAAATAATACTCAGAGTAATTTGTGAGGTTTGGTCTTGGTCTCTGGAGTTGTAAATAGAATAGGCATTTAAAATGGAAATGCATAGCTTCTGAATGAATGTGTGAGGGAGTGATGGGTGTCTGAAGTAGGGGAAGGGAGGGCATTACCATGGGATATTGTTTACAATCATGGAAGTTGTTAATAAAAATAATAATAACAATAAAACCAAAATACAATGTAAAATATGAGACAGAAAAAAAAAGAAATTATTTGTGTCTGTCAAAATGTCTCTAATGTATGTTTAAAATCAGGCTAATTCAGCTCAACAATGGCCAGGTTTGACTTTATTCTTAAACTATGTATAAACAGTCACAGTTAAGGTTTTAAGTAATTGTCTCATTTCTAGTATCTCAAGTTCATTGCTTATGAATATATTGATACTTAAGACATGTTTCCTGCTCTAGAAAATAATCTTAAACTCTGCTGTTCTGCTTCCAGTTTTGGTGGTAATTGGTGCCTGCATAGATATACAGACTAGCCAAAGTTGTTTTCAAAAATACATGCCAAGTTTTTATACTGTTTTGTCTTATCCTGACATACAATGTCTAGGTTAAATCAACTGGCTTACAGTCTTGGTAAAATATTGTTTTCAGGGCAACTAAAACGTTCTGCCTGTACTTATAACTAACATATACTTAAAAGATAGAATGTGGGGCTGGAGAGATGGCTTAGCGGTTAAGCGCTTGCCTGTGAAGCCTAAGGACCCCGGTTCGAGGCTCGGTTCCCCAGGCCCCACGTTAGCCAGATGCACAAGGGGGCGCACGCGTCTGGAGTTCGTTTGCAAAGGCTGGAAAGCCCTGGCGCGCCCATTCTCTCTCTCTCTCTCCCTCTATCTGTCTTTCTCTCTGTGTCTGTCACTCTCAAATAAATAAATAAATAATGAACAAAAAAAGATAAAATGTGCATATTTTCTGTGTTCCAGATATAGCTTGCACTGTCACTTGACAACTACATTTAAATATTGATCAGAATAATTTTAAACTGTTTGTCATTCCCTGATCAGATCTGCTTTACTCACCAAATATATTATGACTGGGAAGACAAGGGAAATGTAATGGAAAAGCTGAAAGCTGGACTGATGTACGAAGCCACTGTCAGAATTAACTGCTAAGGAGCTGAACTGATCGGTAGCTGAAGAAATGCCAAAGACAGAACTGTCTAGGGGGACCCAGAGGGACAATCATAACAATTTAAGACTAAAATAGAATAAAATATAGCTCATGGTTAGGGCGACCCAACTACATGATTCATATGCATGTTGGTCCATAGGTATGTTTTGAAAAATTGTTTTGAATCATACTGACTGCACAAGCTAACTGTCATGCCCTGCTTCTGTAAACAGCTGCCCATTTGTTGGTATGAAAATTTGTTTTTTTGGTCACCCTGGTTCACCACTCTAATTATTGCCATCTCTGGACCCATAATTCTGCTACTTTTAGGATTGATTGTAGGCCCCTGCATTTTAAATGCTCTAATCAAGTTTATCCAACAGAGAATTTCCTCAGTAAAATTAATGGTTCTCAGGACCAAGTAGGAGGCTATGGTAACTGATGAGTCTAAGAGCCAGAAGAGATTAAAGATTAGCACAAGCATTAATTACAAGAATGTGGATGGGTCCCAGTAAGGCACCTGGTGTTTGCTCTCACCCTGAGGTCAAGATGTCCTGATTTTTGGTATCTGCTTCATACCAGGTGCTGATTGCAAATACTCTGATTTTGTAATCATGCTTGCTTGCTCTTGCTAAAGACAATTGTGTGTGGAAGGGGTGTCTGGGGGACTTCAGCTCATTGTAAAGGAATGTGATTTTTGCCTTTTTTAAAAAAAAATATTTATTTGTTTATTTATTTGAGAGCGACAGACACAGAGAGAAAGACAGATAGAGGGAGGGAGAGAGAATGGGCGCGCCAGGGCCTCCAGCCTCTGCAAACGAACTCCAGACGCGTGCACCCCCTTGTGCATCTGGCTAACGTGGGACCTGGGGAACCGAGCCTCGAACCGGGGTCCTTAGGCTTCACAGGCAAGCGCTTAACCGCTAAGCCATCTCTCCAGCCCTGATTTTTGCCTTTTAAATTTCACTATAAATGTAGGACGGGGCTGCTTTTCTCCTTGCTGTGAAGGGACAGATGCTGGCAGGCTTAATAAAGACCCTGCTTTTTAATCTTTTTTTCAGGTGGTCTTCTGTTCATTTCTGGTCTGGGACTTGCTACATAACGGCTGTCTAGCTTGTCCCCTCAAATAGTCACTGACACACTGAACTGGATGCTTCTGTCCCTGCGTACCTTCTTTGAAAAGCCAGATTCTCAAGGTTTTCCTAAAAGGCAACTAAAGAACTTTGTTATTTATGGCCACACATGGTGGTGCCTGTAATCTCAGTAAACTGGAGACTGAGGCAGAAGGATCGCTTGAGCTCAGAAATTTGGGGCAGGGGCTACAGAGATGGCTCAGTGGTTAAGGGCACTTGTTTGCCTGAGTTTGAGTCCCCAGTGGCCAGGTAAAGCCAGATGCACAAAGTAGCACATGTGTCTGGAGTTCTTTGCAGCTGCAATAGGCCCTGGCATACCTATGCCCATTCTCTCTCCCTTTGCAAATAGATAAGTAAAATAAAGTTTATTTATTTATTTGAAAGAGAGAGAGATTTTACAGGAATTTCTTGGAGTCAAGAGACCGCCTTCCAAGTCAGGTGAAGGAGAGGAAGGTTATTTAAACCTGCAGACTGACTTCGGGATCTCTCCAATGGCATTGGCCCTGAACTCAAGTTTGTGAGGGATTTTATAGTATCATCAAGCATGGGTTACAATAGTACTTGACAGTTGGGTGAGCAGGTTCCAAAAAATTTACAAAGATGTAACAGTTTGGAAAAGATAAATTACAATGGGGTGTGTTGGGAGCTATGAGCCTAACCTTGGCCATGCTGACAGAAACCGCCATATTGAGAGTTAAGTTTCTGTTTCCTCATCTAATGTTCAGTTACCAGAAATGAAGAACTCGTACGCCTGGGTGATGACCACCCCCTCCCCCGTGCTGCAGGTAACTGATGAAGAAACAAGCATATTGCCGTTTATCCAGTAACCCTGTGATCTTTGGCCTGACAACGCCCCCTTCCCCCTACAACCCTATATAAACCTATGTGTGAAAATAAAAATTTGAGACCTTGACCAAATACTCAGCTTGGTCTCCTTCTTTGTGTCTGTTTGCCTCTCCCCATTCAGGATGGCTTCCCCTCGGATCCTTGTTTAACTTCCCGCTGGCTGGGGCAGGGGTGTAAGTGGTAATTAAAGTTAAACCTGAAATAAACTGCAAAAGGGTGGAAAGAGCAATAAACAGCTAGGGCGGGGGGGGGGCAGCCTCTCTAGTCATCTCTTCTCATTCTTTTCTTATCTCATCTTGGAGGCTTTCCACTGTTCAAGTTTTCTAGCATATTTCTACCACCACTACATTTGAGAGAGAGAATGGGCACGACAGGGCTTCTAGCCACTGGAAACAAACTCCAGATGCATGTGCCACCTTGTACATCTGGCTTACCTGGGTACTGGGGAAGTGAGCCTAGGTCCTTAATCTAAGGACTTCGCAGGCAAGACCCTTAACTGCTAAGCCAACTCCTGGCCCTAAAGTTGTTTTTTTTTAAGTCATTTGAGTCTCTGGAAAGATGGTGCAACAGCTAAGGTGCTTGCTTGCAAAGCCTGAGGACCTGGGTTCAATTCTCCAGTACCCACATAAAGCCAGATGTACAAGGTGTCTGGAGTTCATTTGTGGTGGTCATTCTCTCTCTCTGTCTCTTTTTCTTTCTTGCTCAAATAAATAAATAAGTAAAGTATTCTTTAAGTCATTGGATTTTGTGGACCTCTAACACTATGACTAGCCCTTGATCTGTGTTTGTTAAGGGAATGGAGACCAAAAGGGGCTTTTGACTGAGCTCTCTGGGGGCAGATGGCCCCTTTACTGCACATATCATGAAGAAGAAAAACCAGGAAGATGGGGGGGTGCTGTTGAAGATTCGTGGGCCAATGTTTGAGGAGAAATGCCACTGGGAGGAGTGGGAACTCCTTTCCCTTCCCATTTCCTCAGAGTTAATCCCTCCTCCAACCCACCCCTCACTGGGAGAAGATTGCCATGTTTTGTGAGACTTCTTGGAGACCTGAAATGCAAAAACGGACAACTGCTTAGCCAGGATAAAGCACCTACAAGAGCTCCACTGTTCTCCTTTCCTTCTCTGATAATTCCCATCCACTTCGGTCTAAACCACCAGGGAGTGAGAGAACAAAGAGAGCTGGGAAGTCAGGCCCAGGACTGGAAATAGCAGGCCAGCTGGTGGTCAAAGGGGAACTTGAAATGCTAAATACTACCGGAGGGGGCCAAGGGAATGGAGGTAGGAAATCCACTGCAGATAATGCATTCAATGGCGTGTGGGCAATAGAAAGGGGACAAAAGAAGATAACCCCATGGGCATATGAACAATTTTCAGTGTGTTCATATAGTGATATTGAAGTTCCTAATAAAAAAAATCAGGGCTGGAGAGATGATTTAGCGGTAAAGACACTTACCTGCAAAGCCAAAGGACCCATGGTTTCTTTCTCCAGGACCCACATAAGGCCAGATGCACAAGGTGGTGCATGTGTCTGGAGTTTGCAGTGACTAGAGGCCCTGGCATGCCCACTCTCTCTTTATCTGTCTCTATCTGCCTCTCTCTCCCTCCCTCTCAAATAAAACAAAATATTAAACAATTAATTTTTTTTTCAAAGAGAGTTGTGGTGCTTTGAGTGTGGTTCAGCAATAGAGCAGTTGCATAGCATGTATGAGGCCCTGGATTCCATCCCCAGCATTGGAAAAGAAAAAAAAATGCTTTTGTAAACCCTGCCTACCTTGGGAACTGCCTCTTAATTTTATTTTCTAGTTTTGAAATGATACTCCAGAATTAGACAGTAGTAATAGAAATTGTAAGAACAGATTTTTTTTTCTTTTTTACAGAAGCTGATATTCATCATGCCTGTTGTAATTCAGATGTTGTGACCTCACAATGTGGGCCCCAGAGACACTGCCCAGAGCCAGTTCTCAGAGATAGTAAACAACTTCTTGGGGTTATACCTTTCACATGCAAACTAACCAACCTCCAGCCTACACCCCACACACTCCAAATAGGCGGGTTACACAAATATTCTCAGAGTCTTAAGCACCCCAGGGCCAGTTCCTGGATAAATCTGGACCCCCTCTGAAGGCATTCAAATTAGTCAATTCTCAACCAGCTTACCCTGCCAGGCCCCCTCCTTCCCACAGAAACCACAACGAGCACCTTTCCTCACCCCATTCTCTTTCTACAGTCTCAACCCTGGTACTTCCCACTATAACCAGTTTCTCTCACAGGACCTGTGAACCACAAACTACATTCTCAACAACAGTTGAGTATCTCTTTTTTTTTTTTTTTGAGGTAGGGTCTCACTGTAGCCCAGGCTGACCTGGAATTCACTATGTAGTCTCAGGGTGGCCTCAAACCCATGGTGATCCTCCTACCTCTGCCTCCCGAGTGCGGGGATTAAAGGCGTGCGCCACCACGCCCAGCTCATAGTTGAGTATCTTTAGTAGCGATGATAAGTGAAAAGCCATGGCTTGAAATATCTATAAGTATTTACATTTAAGGGGGCGCAAATGTGGATCAACCCTGTTAAGACCAGGCCTGGAGGCAGAGGGAGTAGGATTACCATAAATTCAAGGCCACCCTGAGACTACATAGTGAATTCTAGGTCAGCCCGGGCTACAGTGAGACCCTACCTCAAAAAAAAAAAAAAAAAGAAATTAAGGTAGAATTGTAACCAGGAGTATGAGATGTATGAAGGCTAAACAGATGGCTAAGCAGTTATGGTGCTTGCCTGCAAAGCCTAAGAACCTGGGTTTGATTACTCAGTATGTTTGCAATGGCTGGAAGCCCTAGCATGCCCATTCTCTCTCACATACACACACTCTCTTTCTCCTTACAAATAAATAAATAAAATCATTTTTAAAAGAGATGGATGAGGGCTGGAGAGATGGCTTAGTGGTTAAGGCACTTGCCTGTGAAGCCTAAGGCCCCATGTTCCACTGGCCAAATCCCACATAACCTCATGCACAAAGGTGAGACAAGCGCAAGGTCGCACGTGCCCACTAGGTGGCACAAGCATCTGAAATTCAATTGCAGGGGCTTAGGCCCTGGTGTGCCAATTCTCTCTCTCTCTCTCTATAATAAAAAAATATATATAATTAAATTTAAAAAGATGGATGAGGGATGAGGGAAGGGCTAAAGGACCCAAGTGACATGTAAATAGAAGGGGGAGGGGGAGAGAGGGAGATTGGTTATTAAAAGGGGGATGAGAATCAAAAACCTATTATTTAAAAATGCCAGAATGAATGAAACCTAAACCTCTGTCCGCCAACTAAAATAGCTTAAAAATAATCTTCATGTTCCTTCTACAAATCTCAGTGTGTGTGGAATAAATTTCCCATGAGTGTAAAAAAATAGGCCACAAATATGATCAAGAACATAGCAGGGCTGGAGAAATGGCTTAATGGTTAAGGCATTTTTCTAGTACCCACATAACGCCAGATACACAAAGTGGCGCATGTGTTTGGATTTGGTTTTCAGTGGCTAGAGGCCTTGGTGTGCCCATTCTCTCTCCCTCTCTCTTTCTCTCTCTCTCACATAAATAAATAAGTAAAATATTTTAAAACATTTATTGAGCCGGGCATGGTGGCGCATGGCCTTAATCTCAGCATTTGGGAGGCAGAGGTGGGAGGATTACTGTGTGTTCCAGGCCAGCCTGAGACTACGTCGTGAATTCCAGGTCAGCCTGGGCTAGAGGGGAACCCTACCTTGAAAAACAAAAGGAAGGAAGGAAGAGAAAGAGGGAGGGAGGGAGGGAGGGAGGGAGGGAGGGAGGGAGGGACTGGAGAGATGGCTCAGCAGTTAAGGCACTTGCCTGCGAAGCCTAATGACCCGGGTTCTATTCACCAGTACCCACGTAAAGCCAGATGCACAAAGTGGGGCATGTATCAAGAGTCTGCTTACAGTGACTGGAAATCCTGGCAAGCCCATTTTCTTTCTTTCTTTCTTTCTTTCTTTCTTTCTTTCTTTCTTTCTTTCTTTCCTTCTTCCTTCCTTTCTTTCTTTCTTTCTTTCTTTCTCTCTGTCTTTCTCATTCTGTCTCTTGTCTCTGAGTGCAAATAAATAAATAAGATACTTTTTTAAAAAAAAACAAGAGAAAGAAAGAAAAACAAAATGTGTGAGCTGGGTGTGGTGGTGCACACCATTAATCCTAGCTCTTGAGAGACAGAGGTAGGAGGACTGCCATGAGTTTGAGGTCACCCTGAGACTACACTGTGAATTCCAGGTCAGTCTGAGCTAGAGTGAGACCCTACCTTGAAAAACCAAAAGAAAGAAAGAAAGAAAGAAAGAAAGAAAGAAAGAAAGAAAGGAAGGAAGGAAGGAAGGAAGGAAGGAAGGAAGGAAGGAAGGAAGGAAGGAGGGAAAGAAGAAAGAGAAAGAAGGAAGGAAGGAAGGAAGGAAGGAAGGAAAGAAAGAAAGAAAGAAAGAAAGAAAGAAAGAAAGAAAGAAAGAAAGAAAGAAAGGAAAATAAATGTGCAACAAATATCTCCCTCTTGTGCTGGAGGGATGGCTTAGCAGTTAAAGTGCTCACCTGCAAAGCCAAAGAACCCAGGTTTGATTCCCCAGGACTCATGAAAGTCAGATGCACAAGGTGGCACATGCTTCTGGAGTTTGAATACAATGGCTAAAGGCCCTAGCATGCCCATTCTCCCCCACCCCTCTCCCTCTCTCTATCTGCCTCTTTCTCCCCGTCTCTCAAATAAGTAAAAAAATTTAACAAAATTGAGCCTGGTGTGGTGGCGCACGCCTTTAATCCCAGCACTCGGGAGGCAGCAGTAAGAGGGTTGCCGTGAATTTGAGACCACCCTGAGACTACATAGTGAATTCCAGGTCAGCCTGAGCTACAGTGAGACCCTACCTCGAAAGACCAAAAAAATAAATAAATAAATAACAAAATTATCCCTTTTACTATGAATAGTTAAATATGCTTTAATAGCCTGGAGATCATAAAAAGCACTGACACATGATTGTTTCCTTATCATATTGGCAAAGGTTCAAAGCTGGCTTATGATTCTTATAACAGGGAGATCTGAGGAAAAGAACTTTTCAGTGCTGAGAACATAATGCTTGGCTTCACACATGCTAAGCCAGCACTGCCCCACTGAGCAGCACCGCCACACTCAAAAAGAAAGCTTTCATAAAATGTTGTGGAGAAGCTATATTGCTACCAATTACTTCCACTGCATTTTGGTAATGAAAATGACATTTATCATTACTCTACTGTTCAAAGGTGGGTTAGGTAGATTATAGATCACAGGGGTGAGGTCTGCTACCTCTGATGATTATAATGATCACAATCACAAAGAAATTTGTTTGTTTGTTTGTTTGTTTATTATTTATTTATTTGGATAGAGTATGGGCATGCCAGTACCTCTTGCCACTACAAACTAATTACAGATGCATGTGTCACTCGGTGCATCTGGCTTTACATTGATTTTGGGAAATCAAAACCATACCAGCAGGTTTTGCAAGCAAGTGCCTTAAATCACTGAACCATCTCTGCAGCTCATAATAAACGTTTTTTTTTTTTTTTTTTTTGGTTTTTCAAGGTAGAGTATTGCTCTAGTCCAGGCTGACCTGAAATTCACCCTGTAGTCTCACCATTTACAAATGGTTTTTTAATGAACCTAGTTTTTAAAAGAGTCTCATTGCGTAGCCCAGACTTGGATCCTTCTGCCTTAGCCTCCCCAGTATTGATATTGCAGACATGCATTACCCTTCATGACAAACACTTAAATAGCTTCTGTGTTCAAACTAATATTCCCAGCACCTCATGTGTGTCTGTGTGATATTATGTAAATCACTACAATAAGCCTAGAAGTATGACAAGACACATAAATTTTATTCTCTTTGGTGAGACTAGGGATTGAACCATCTGTATGCTAAGCAAGAACTTTACCACTAATCTATAACCCAACCTTTTCAAAAATTATTTATGAAGTAACATGGTTTTGCTAAATTATCCAGGCTGTGTGCCTCACTGTGTAGCCCAAACTGGCCTCAAACATTCTGTCCTCTTGCTACAGCTTCCAGAGTACTGTGGGGTTATAGTTCAATGGTAGAGCATGTCTTACAGTACATGAGGCCCTGGGTTCAATCCCAAGAAGTTCCCACAAATCTTGTGGAACTCACTATGTTGCTAATCCTAGAATTCCTGATCCACGTGCTTCTACCTTCCTACTGAGTATAGAAATATAGGCATCCATCACCATGCCTGGCCTCCCAGCTCTGTTTTTACTTTTTTAATTTTACTTTTTTAATTTTAGAGAGAGAGAGAGAAAGAAAGAATTGGCATGCCAGGGCCTCAGCCACTGAAGTCAAACTCCAGCCACTTGTGCCACCTAGTGGGCATGTGTGATGTTGCAGTTGCCTGACCTTTGTGTGTCTGGCTTACATGGGATCTGGAGAGTTGAGCATGGGTCATTAGGCTTTGCAGGCAAGCGCCTTAACCACTAAGCCATCTCTCCAGCCCTGTTTTTACATTTTTAATATTCTTTTTTTTTTATAAGCAAAGACAGAAAAAGAGAGAGGAAGAGAGTAGTGTCTGCAAATGAACTCCAGATGCATGCACCACTTGGTGCATCTGGCTTTACATTGGTACTGGAGAGTTGAACACAGGTCATCTGTCTTTGCAGGCAAATCCTTAACTGCTGAGTCATCACTCCAGTCATGTTTTACTTTTTATTTTGAGATAGGGTTTCACTAAATGCTCAGACTGACCATAAACTTTTGATCCTCCTGCGTCGGTAGCTGGAGTCACAGGCATTCAACACCAGGACTAGCTAAATCCAGAAAAGTTCATCTCTTTGAAATTTCCCATTACTTACATACTGTAGCAAAATAGCAGCATATGACACTGAGTCCACAAAGGGAATAAGGTCCAGATATTTAGCTGGGGATGTTGGTTGAGTGCTTGCCTAGCAAGAATAAAGCCCTGGGTTTGACCTCAGGTACTACAAAAGCCAGGGATGGTGGCACTTATCTGTAATCCCAGAACTCAGGAAATAGAGACAGATGTATTAGAATTTCAAGGTCATCCTTGGCTACATAGTGCATGCCAGGTGAACTTGGATTACATAAGAACATGCCTCCAAAAGAGTTCACACATGAAACAAAACATGGCTCACACCTGTGATCCCAGCATTTCAGGGTCTGAGGCAAGAGCTTCCCAGTACAATTAAGGCCAGCCTGGGATACAGAGTAAGACTGTCTCAAAACAAAACAAATAAACAAGGCCAGGTGTGGTGGCCAGCCTGATACTATATAGTGAATTCCAGGTCATCCTGGGATAGAGGAAGACCCTACCTACCTCAAAAAAATAAAAAAGAAAAGAAAATGAAAAACAAAGAAAGAAAACAGACGAAATCATTTTTTCCTGCTTTGCTCTATCATATAGAACAACTGCTAATAATGAGTAAGGGAGTACCAATAAGGTGGCTGTAGAGTGAGAGGTTCCCCAAGAAAAGAAGATAGTGGTGATGTTGACACAAGTTGGAAGCAGAGGAGAAGCTTCTCTGGGCAGAGGGGTGCTGTGCAAGATGGGGATGGACTTACCTGCAGAGGGGTTGGAAGAGATTTAGAAACATACGAGCAACCTGAGAATTCATGCTCTTATAACACAAATAATCAGTGTTTAATTCTTACCAAGAATTATGCATCTCAGAAAACATAACGGTGGTCATTTGTGTTTTCTTAGAGATTATACATTGCTTGTTAATTTACCAACATTTATTTATTTGTTTACTGCAGTGCTAGAAATCAAAACCAGGACTTTGTACATGCTAAGCATATACTCTCCCACAGAGCTGTAGCCACAGCCCCCAAACATTTTCTTTTATTTCTTTTTAAAATATTTTTACATTTATTTGTAAGGAGAGAGAGAGAAAGAGAGAGAAGAGAGACAGAAAGGCCCTCCAGCCCCACTGCAAACGAACTCCAGACGCATGCGCCACCTTGTGCATCTGGCTTTATGTGGGTACTGGGGAATCGAACCTGAGTCCTTAGGCTTTGCACATACAACCTTTCACACTTGCATCACCTTGTGTGTCTGCCTAATGTGGGACTTGGAAAGCTGAACATGGGTCCTTAGGCTTCATAAGCAAGTACCTTAACTGCTAAGCCATCTCTCCAGCCCTAATCTGTTTTATTTTATAGATGGCAGAGAAGACAGAGGAGAAGCAAGATCCATCAATATGACAAGAAGAGAGCTGACTGGCAACCACCAGAGGTGCCACCTCTACTACATGTGCCAGGGCCCTGGAGAAATTGCAGAGGAAGCAGCAGCATGAATAGTGCTCTCACTGTTAGCCTGGAAACCAGTGCCAGGGCAATGGTGACAGAACTGTGGTCAATCAAAACCAATCAAAGCAGAAATCCAGAGGCTACAGAAAAGTCAACACTAAATCAAACTGCCAACAGGCTTCCTTGGTTCAAGGAACACTGTGAAAGAGGAGACAGAAAGATTGTAAGAGTTACAGAGTGGATAAGAATTCCTTGAAGCATGGTTCCCCTACTATCCCACAGGGAGTAGCTGAGACCTTTATGACCTCACAGTGAATACCATATTCCTACTGAGGAGGCCCCCATGGTAATGGGAGCAGGGGCAAGGGAATATGAGCATATCCTATTATATCAACTGAAATAAAATAATTTAATAAAAAGTAAGCCTAAGGCTGATGAGATGGCTAAGTGGTTAAAGCACTTGCTTGCAAAGCCTGATGGCCGGGGTTCGATTCTCCAGTAACCATATAAAGCCAGATGCACAAAGCAGCACATGCATCTGGGTTCGTTTGTAGTGGTTCATTTTTTTTCTCTCTCGCTCTCTCAAATAAATAAATAAATATTTTAAAAGTGAGACTGTCATACAGAAGGGCTTGAAACAAACAGCAGCAAGGAATCATATTACAAACCTACCAGATGCATGGATTCAGGGTCCAATCTTCATCTGTTGATGGAGTGTGAGGTGGCACTAAGCTGTAAATCAGTCTTCAGTTTCCTTATAATCTTATGACCGTTTTTTTTTTTAACAACTTTGCCATAAGCAAAAAACAATTTTCCGAAGTCAGAATTGAATATTAAAGAGGTATTGTTAGCCGGGCATGGTGGCACACTCCTTTAATCCCAGCATTCAGGAGAGAGCTTGAAGCCAGCCTGAGACTACATCGTAAATTCCAGGTCAGCCTGTGCTAGAGAAGGACCCTACCTTGAAAAACCACAAAAAGGGGCATTTTAAAAAATAGTAAAAAGATTTAAAAATAGCACAAGAGAAATGAGCCTCAGCCTATTACTAGGATCTTGATGCTCTAGAGCTCAGTCACCTGTGATTCAATGACTTCACAATGTACTGGGCTGTCATCAGGCTTAAGACAATATTGATCAGCCAGCCATTTTCTGCTCACTTAAGCTAGTGTCCCTGAAGCTAATGAAACAAACAGGCCACTAGCCCCATGTATCCAGGGATACAGAAGTGTATTCCCACTCATAAGTAGTTTATTGATTCTAGTGACAGTTGAGAACCTCTCCACAGGTGCCAAGCAACAATTAGAATTTTCTAGAGGACTGTTACTAGGGCAGTAAATAACAGACTAGGGAGGCAGTTCAATGCTAAGAGGTATGCCTTGTATGTGTGAGGAGCTGGGCTCTGTCACAAATACTGCAGAAAAATATAATTTCAGTTTGCAACACTGGACTAAGCCACTTAAATGAGAAGCTATTAGAAGGACCTGTTTATACACATTTTCCAAATATACCCATGTCACAGAAGCATGTATACTTACTAAGTATGGCTATACCCTCAATTCATTCAGTGCTAAAGGTCTTTTTGTTTGTTTGTTGGCCTTTTGCTGGTTTTGAGATTGAGTATAGCTCAGGCCTTGGACCCACCACAATACTCCTATGTAAACTCCTGAGTGCTAGGAGCATGCGTTTATATCACTACACATAGCATCATACATTTTGTTAAAAAAAATGATCTGTCTCAAGCCGAGCATGGTGGTGCAGGAGGATCTCACTCTAACCAGGTTGACTTGGAACTCACTCTTAGCCCAGGTAGTCCTTGAATTCACAATGATCCTCCTACCTCAGCCTCCAAGGTGTTGGGACTGAAGGTGTGTGCCACCACTTTCGGCTATCTGCATCATTTATTTCTATTTCCCTCTGGCAGTACAAGAATTTCAAATTTTACCCACAACCTCACCACACTTGTTATTTTCCATTTCATTTTTATTCTAGACATCTCAGTAGGTGAGAGGTGGTGTTCCCTTGTGGTTTTGATTTGTATTTCTCTGATTGTTAGTGATGTTGAGGACCTCTGCTTGCTTGGAGAGAGCATCAGATTTGCAGCTTTGGACCCCTGCATAAGGAACTTTGTCATAGTTCAGTTTGTCAAAGCCACTGAGCCTCTGTGTACCTTGACTGCCTGGCATAGTGAGTAAATAAAGAAGCAGTTTGCCCAGTAAAATTGAGGATAGGGAAAAGGGGCTTTGACTTGGTTTTCTGCATGGGAAATGATCACTACTCCCTAAAGTGAAGGGGGGAAAGCAGGGAAACTGAGATGCACAGCCCAGGTCTTTGTGGGGGAAATTTCACCTGGGAGGGGTTGGACGCACTTTTCCTTTCCCATTTCCTACAAGGTGAAGTTGTGAAGCAACTTCATTTGCGATTTTTAAAAATATTTTATTTATTTATTTATGAGAGAGAGGAAAGTAGAGAGAGAATGAGTGTACCAGGGCCTCTAGCCACTGCAAATGAAATCCAAACACATGTGCCATTTTATGCATCTAGCACTATGTCGGTACTGGGAATCAAACCTGGGTCCTTAGGCTTCGCAAACAAGTGCTAAGCCATCTTCCAGCCCCATTTGTGATCTTCTGAATTGGCCTGAAATTTAAAAAGAGAGCTGCCTTTTCTTTGTCCGGTAAGTCCCACCCATTAGCAGAGAATGGGTGAGGAAAAAAAAGGGCTGCCAATCACAGCCTGAGACCAAGACTCAGGGTAGCAGCCAGCAGGAGGTCCTGAGGGGTGGGGAGGAGGTGGGAAAGCCTTGCCTCAGAGCTGAGAGCTGAAGACTCTGAGAAACTCCAGGCCGTCCTTGTGCTGGGATTGAGGCACATGCCTGGAATTTCTTTCATGTGTTTCTTTAAAGAGTAGTTACCAGAGAATGTGGGATCTGGCCCAGGGTGACTTCAGTTCTCACTTGAGAGACTTTTGTATTTGTAAATTTTTTTTTCTTAAAAATTCATGAAAGAGGGCTGCAGAGATGGCTCAGTAGGTAAAGATGCTTCTTGCAAAGCCTGCTGGCCAGGGTTCGATTCCCTAGGCCTGAGTGAAGTCAGATGTACAAGGTGGTGCCTGATACTACCTGCATCAGACCATCAATAAGAGGAGAAAAAGATCAAGACATCAAAAGTAAAGGAGAGCCGGGAGTGGTGGCGCATGCCTTTAATCCCAGCACTCGGGAGGCAGAGGTAGGAGGATCGCTGTGAGTTTGAGGCCACCCTGAGACTCCATAGTGAATTCTAGGTCAGCCTGGGCTAGAGTGAGACCCTACCTCGAAGAACCAAAAAAAAAAAAAAAAAAAAAGTAAAGGAGAGACTGACTGAGATGGGGAGGGGGTATGATGGAGAGTTTCAAAGGGGTAAGTGGGGGGAGGGAGGGTATAACCACGGGGTATTTTTTATAATCATGGAAGTTGTTAATAAAAAAAAATTAAATCACAAAAGAGTATATTAACAATGAAAATACAAAGGCTTGGTTTAGTAGCCAAAGCCTGTAATCTCTAGGCTGGGAGGCAGAAGCAGGAGGATCTCAAGTTCAAGATCATTCAGGACTACTTAGCAAAAGAAAAGAAAGAAAAAGAAACAAATATTTTTGACATCAATTTCTTAGTCTCCAAATAGCAAACAAAGTATAGGTGACACAGAGCCTGGGAAGCTCCTTAGATTATTTATTTTTAGGTTTAGTTTTTGCTTCTGACTTACATGGGTGTGTTGGGAATTGAACATGGGCTGGTAGGCTTTGTAAGCTAGCACCTTTAACCACTAAGCAATCTCACCAGTCCCCTGTTTTGTTTTGAAATAGAATCATATGTACCCCAGGCTGGCCTCAAACTCAAACTTGTTATGTATCCAAGGATGGTTTTGAACACATGATCCTCCTGCCTCTGCCTCCTAAGTGCTGGCTTACATTATTTCTTACTTTTCATATATTGTCAGCTTTTAAATATTTGTTGAATAACTTTAGGATTTCCACCATCTGTATCTTGAATATTTGAACAATAGGATAGCATTTTATTAAATATTCTTGGTAAATGGATTTAAATTATTTGTTAAGTCATTACACATGATGCTGTGTTACATAAGGACATTGTACATTGAGCACAATTGCCTACATCTATACCCTCCTCTTCCTCACCGTTCTCCTTCCTATTTGTCTCCTAGACAGTTTGCTTCTATTTTTGTCATATATGCATATCTATACAAGTGTATCTCTGTATGTATCTATATATAAAATCTAGGAACCACAAAGGAAAGAAAACATACCATGTTTGTACTTCCTTTTAAATTTTTTAAAAATTTATTTGAGAGAGAGAGAATTTCTATGGGCAAACGAACTCCAGGCGCATGTGCCACTTTGTGCACTTGGCTTTATGTGGGTAATGATGGATTGAATCCAGGTATTCACGCTTTGCAAGTAAGCACCTTTAACTAGGGAGCTATCGCCCCAGCCCATGATAACTGTCTTTCTGAGACTTGCAAACGACAGAACCTTGTTCTCTGTGGCTGAAAAAAAAATTCCATTGTGCTTATACAGCATATCGTTCTTATCTGTTCCTCTGTTGTTGGACGTCGAGGTTGATTCCATAACTTACCTTGTATGGACCTTGCTGCAATTATCATTGATTGGCTAGGATTTTTTTAAATTATTTATTTGAGAGCGACAGACACAGAGAGAATGACAGATAGAGGGAGAGAGAGAGACTGGGCGCGCCAGGGCTTCCAGCCTCTGTAAACGAACTCCAGACTCGTGCGCCCCCTTGTGCATCTGGCTAACGTGGGACCTGGGGAACCGAGCCTCAAACCAGGGTCCTTAGGCTTCACAGGCAAGTGCTTAACCGCTAAGCCATCTCTCCATTGGCTAGGATTTTTGAGGTATGTTAACTTGGAGTTTTGGTTAAGTACCCAGGGAGTGATACATAAGTGGGTCGTATGGCTGATCTATTTTTAATTTTTTTAATATTGTATTTATTTATTTGAGCGAGAGAGAGAGAGAGAGAGAGAGAGCACGAGCGGGAGGCAGGTAGACAGACAGACACAGAGAGAAAGGGCATATTAGGGCCTCTGGTCACTGCAAACGAACTTCAGACGCATGCATCACCTTGTGCATCTGGCTTTATGTGGGTACCTGGGAATCAAATCTGCGTCCTTTGTTTTTGCTGGCAAGCATCTTAACCACTAAGCTATCTCTCCAGCCCTATTTTTAGTTTTTAGTTTTTTTTTTTTTTTTTGAGAAACCTCTGTGTTGATTGCCACGCTGGCTGGACTAGTTTACATTCCCACCAGAAGAGCATATTGGCTCCCCCTTTGCAGAATGCACACCAGCATTTGTTGATGTTTTCTTTGTGAAATATTTTTTTTGAGGTAGGGTCTCACTCTAGCCCAGGCTGACCTGGAATTCACTATGGAGTCTCAGGGTGGCCTTGAAGTCACAGCGATCCTCCTATCTCTGCCTCCCAAGTGCTGGGATTAAAGGCGTGTGCCACCACGCCCGTCTGTGAAATATTTTTATTAAAGAGAGAGAGTGTATGGGTCCTCCAGGGCCTCTTCCTGCTGCAAATGAACTTTAAACAGTGCAACTGGCTTTACATGGGAACTGGAAAATTGAACCCTTGCTGTTAGGCATTGTAAGCAAGGACCTTTAAAAGCTGAACTATCTCCCAAGCCCCTATTATTGTCTTCTTAATGACTTCCAGTGCTCTCTGGTGGTCTATTGGTTAGGACTTGGTCACTGTGTCCTGGGTTTGATTCGCAGTCAGGGAAGCCTCTTTTCTTCCTCTCCACATTTTAATGACTGATATTCTGGCTGGAGTGGGATGGAATCTCACTGTAGTTTTAATTTTCATTTCTCTAATGCTTAGTGATATTCAACATGGGTTTTTGTTGTTGCTGTTTGTTTTTCCATGTAGGGTTTGGCTTCAGCTTAGACTGATCTGGGTGGGATTCACTATGAGTCTCAGGGTGGCCTCAAACTCAGTGCAGTCCTCCTACCTCTGCCTCCAAGTGCTGGGATTAAAGGCATGAGCCATCAATCTTGGCTTGCACATATTTTTTAAATGATCTTTATTTGCATATGTTCCATCCATTCATAACCCACTTAGAGAACAAGGTGCTGAGTGGATGTAAGAAGCTCCAAGTTCATACTTTTGGGAGTGATGCCACCATGGGTTATCTTTATTTTTTTGTACAGACTATTGACTCCATTGTGTGTTTTGACTAGAAGAGTTATGCCTTTTTTGGGTTGTTTTTTTTTTTAATTTTTATTTATTTAATTGAGAGTGACAGGCACAGAGAGAAAGACAGATAGAGGGAGAGAGAGAGAATAGGCGCGCCAGGGCTTCCAGCCTCTGCAAATGAACTCCAGATGCGTGCACCCCCTTGTGCATCTGGCTAACGTGGGACCTGGGGAACCGAGCCTCGAACCGGGGTCCTTAGGCTTCATAGGCAAGCTCTTAACCGCTAAGCCATCTCTCCAGCCCCTTTTTTGGGTTTTTTGAGGTAGGGTTTCACTGTAGCCCAAGATGACCTCCAACACGGTCTGTAGTCCCAGGCTGGCCTAGAACTCACAGCAATTTCCCTACCTTCTGAGTGCTGGGATTAAAGGATTGCGCCACTATGCCCAGCATCCTTTCTTTTATCTTTTCTAGTAGGACTAAGACATTATAGCTGGATCAGGCAGGCAAAAAATGAGTCTCTGTTACTATCTTAGACACAGCACATCTCCACTGGCCTAGTCACTTTGGAAGACCACAGCCCTACCTAGCACTTCCATTATAAAGAACAGGAGGTAACAGTGGAGGGAGTACCTGGTTTGGGGAACATGATAAAAATTACGAACTTAGGGCTGGAGATATTGCTTAGTGGTTAAAGGCATTTGCCTGCAAAGCCAAAGGCCCAGGTTCGATTTCCCAGGAATCAAGAAAGCCAGCTGCACAAAGTGTGCCATGCGTCTGGAGTTCGTTTGTAGTGGCTAGAGGCCCTGGCATGCCCATTTTCTCTCTCTCCGTCTCTTTCTCTCTGTATTCTTCAAATAGATAATTTTTTTAGGAAAAGCTAAGTATTTTTAGGAAAAGCGACAGGGGTTGGAGAGATGGCTTAGCCCTCAAGGCGCTTGCTTGCAAAGCCTAAGGACCCTAGTGTGTCCATTCTCTCCATCTGCGTCTTTCTCCCTCTCTCTCTCTCTCTCTCTCTCTCTCTCAAATACATATAATAAAAAGGGGCAAATACAACCTTAATAACTTCAGGCACACTAAATCATAAACAGAACATTTGTTTGAAAGTGAACTTATTTAAACTTGTCTTCCTGCAAATACTTTCACGACCTTCGCATGCCAGAATTTTCCGTCTTCCTGTCTTTTTGGGGGTGAGGATGGAGAGGTGGGGGTCACCTTTTGTCTTCGTCCTCAGTAGAGTCACGTAGGTTTTCCGGAACCCAAGAGGAGCTGCGCTGTTTCCCACCAGGCTTTTTCCCAAGCGCCCCTCTCCCCGCCCCCTCGGGCATCCTCTCGCGGGCCCGCTCCTCCTCTAGGCGGAGACCGGACGCCTCTTCTCCTTCCCCTTCCCTTCCGGGATTCTTTCTCCCTTACCCCGAACGGGGAGAAGGTGCGGAGGGCACAGGACGGTGGGTTATCTTCCCCTTCACTTCTTTCCCTGGATTCTTCCATACTTCTCCCCTAACCACGCCTGCGGAGAAGGCGCGAGGGGCGCGGTGCCCGGCGGTGGCGGCCCCCTCAGGACCACCGCGAGGTAGACTGCGGAGCGGCCCGGCCTCAGCCGGACGAGTTTCTCGCGCCATGCCTCCACTTCCCTTCTTGCCCGGACGCGGGAGGCCGTGGGGGCCGGGTGCTGGAGGTGGGGCGGCCTGGGTGGGGCCAGGGCCTTTTGTCCTCCCCGACCCCGTGTTGGGCAGCCCGCGCTGGCGTGCGATCTTGAGCGGGGGCCGCCGTCGTCCATGCTGGCCGCTCCAAGTAAGGCCATGGCGCTTACTTGGGGAGCTCCAGGCAGAAGAGGTGAGGCCGTGGTTCGGCCACGATCTGGAGTTTTGGAGTGCAGGGTTTTATGCTGGGGTCTCAGAGAGCCCTGTAGCCTATCGCGCGCGCGTGTGTGTGTGTGGGGGGGGTGTCCTGGAAGTGGGGTCCCTTGGCCAGAGCCCGGGAGGGAGGGAACATACCACGCGGTGTCTCTTCACCCGAGACCCCGGATTCTGGTGCTCTGGGTGGGTTGGACTGAGTAGTGGTTACACCACAAGTTTGGCCTTCCACACCAGCTGGGCTACCAGAATTGACCCAGAGAATAAATTCCCATTCCTCTTGTTTGTGCATTTGTACTGAAATTTGAGAAAGAAAAGCTCCCTACTTTTCTGGGGCATTTATATTTTAATCTATGTACAGTTTTGTGCACGGTGACGATCTGAAATCATTATTTTGCAGCGCTGATTGTGGAACGCACGGCCTCCTCATGCTAATCGAACACTGTCCCCAGTAAGTAATTATTGAAGAAACAGTGAAGTTTTAAAGGAAATAATTTCAGGTAACAAAAATTATTAAAGCTAGTGGTAATCCAAAATATGGCTAACTTGAACAAATCATAGATAGTCTTAAAAAACCACATGCTAGTTCTTTCACCATATTAGAATTAGGTGTCTTTATGTGGTCTTGTGTGTGGTTGTATTTATGAAGCAGAAGTTGAGCATTAGTTCCAAAATTTAACACCTCACAAGTTCTGAAGGTATATTAAAAAAAAAAAAAACTTTCCTGGGGCTGGAGAGATTTCTTAAGCGGTTAAGGCATTAGCCTGTGAAGCCTAATGACTCAGGTTCGATTCCCCAGGACCCACTTGAGCCAGATGCACAAAGTGACTCTCCTGTGTTTGCAGTTCGTTTGCAGCGGCTAGAGGCCCTGGCATACCCAATCTCTCTCTATCTGCCTCTCTCTCTCAAATAGATAAATAAGTGCAATATATTTTTAAAGTTTTCTATTTGTCATTACCTTTCTGATTTTGATTTATTTAACATGATAAATATATTCATATTTTCCCATGCTTTCTTGGATGTATTTTGAGTCAAAGGTAGGAAGAATTGATGTTGCTCTGGAGTGCTAACGGAATGAGTCAATGCTTTAATCTGAGCACTTGGAAGGCTGAGGTAAGAGGATCACTGTGAGTTCCAGGCCAGCCTGGGCTAGAGTAGAACCCTTCCTAGAAAAAAAAAAATGAAAACAGTTCTTCATTATACATTTCCTTCTGGGATACCTATAAAATAGATCCTGATTAATTTTGTGAGGCAAGGAGGTAAGATCTTTTTACAGATGCCCTTTTCCCAATACAGTCTCTATTCCAAACTGATTTGGGAGACTGCCTGGTCATATATAAAAGTTTTTTATAGCCTTAATTGTCCTCGTGGTCTTCTACTTTTCCTTCTACTACCCCATTCTTCCATTAATTAAATAATTTATTTATTGTTGTTTTTGAGACTAGGAATCATGTAGCCCAAGTTGAATTCAAACTCACTATTTAAGAAAACATATTTATTTGAGAGAGGGAGAGAGGGAGAAAGAAAGGCAGATGGAGAGAGACAATGGGCATACCAGGGCATCTAGCCACTGCAAATGAACTCCAGATGCATGTGCCACTTTGTGTGGCTTATGTGGGTCCTGGGGATTAAACCTGGGTTCTGAGGCTTTGTAGACAAGCACTTTAACCACTAAGCCATCTCTCCAGCCCCAAACTCATTACTTACCTGAAGATGAACCTGAACTCTAGATTCTTCTATCTCCACTCCACAAGTACTAGCATTACAGCCCTGTGCCACCAAGTACAATACTGCAGATTTCTTCATGGATGCTGTATTCAGCTTTTCATAAATGGTAATTGTAATATTTAACCAAATCAGTAATTGCTATGATATCTTGTGTGGACATCTGTATATTTTCCCTTGTGAACAATGGGAAGAGGACTTCAGTCGTCCCTTAGGTTTAATGTGGGTCAAGATAAATTAATTAACGGATGATTGATAAATGAATGAAGGTGAGTTTTTTTTGTTGTTTTTTTGGTAGCTGATAATGGAACTCAGAGCCTTGAGCATACAAAGTAAAGCTCACTCTACCACAAAACTATGGCCCCAGCTGATTGAATATTTTTCTTTTTTTTTTCTTTTTGTTTTTCGAGGTAGGGTCTCACTCTAGCCCAGGCTGACCTGGAATTCACTATGGAGTCTCAGGGTGGCCTTGAACTCACAGCGATTCTCTTACCTCTGATTCCTGAGTGCTGGGATTAAAGGCGCGCGCCACCACACCCAGCACTGATTGAATATTTTTTAACTTTATTTTTATTTATTTATTTGAGAGAAAGAGGCAGAGAGAGGTAGAGAGAGAATGGGCTTGCCAGGGCCTCCAGCCCCCGCAAACGAATTCCAGACTCATACGCTTCCTTGTGCATCTGGCTTACATGTATCCTGGGGAATAGAACCAAGGTCCTTTGGCTTTGCAGGCAAATGCGTTAACTGCTAAGCCATCTCTCCAGCCCTGATAGAATATCTTTAATCAACGATATATGACTTGAGCCAGGTATGGGCCACAGGTAATCCCATTACTCAAGAGGCAAAAGCAATAAAATTGCTGCATGTTTGACAGTACTCTCATGTTTGACAGTACTCTGTTGCAAGCTGTAGGCCTGCCAAGGAAACAGTGAGAATCAAACTATAAAAAAACAGAACAAAAGTGAAACAAAGCCGGGCATGGTGTGGCACGCCTTTAATCCTAGCACTTGGGAGGTAGAGGTAGGAGGATCGCTGTGAGTTTGAGGCCACCCTGAGACTCCATAGTGAATTCCAGGCCAACATGGGCTAGAGTGGAACCCTACCTTGAAAAAACCAAAAAAAAAAAAAAAAGAAAGAAAGAAAAAGAAAGAAAGAAAGAAAGAAAGAAAGAAAGAAAGGTGAAATAATATATACAGAGGACCACAGATGTAGCTCAAGGGGACAGTGCTTGCACAGCATGCATAAGACTGAGTTCAATTCCCAGCACCAGGAAAAAATATAAACTATGATTACCCTTGACTAAGACTAATTTGTGCCTTTCCTGAATTTTAAACGTTTCTTCATGTTGATTTTCTATTTTGTTGATTATTCCTGCGTGGGTAAACTTTCATGACTGGTATTTTGGTTTTTTTCTTAATAGCTTTATTTATTTGCAAGGAGAGAGAAGGAGGAATGGAGGAAGAGAAAGCGGAGAGAGAGAATGGGTGACCTAGGTCCTTTAGCCACTGCAAAAGAACTCCAAATGCATGTGCCACTTTGTGCATCTGGCTTTATGTGGGCACTGGGGAATCAAACCCTGGTCATTAGGCTATGCAGGCAAGCACCTTAACTGCTGAGCTCTCTCTCCAGCCCAATGGCTGCTAATTTAAAATGAACCTGCTTTAAAATTTTTCCAACACAGGGTCTAACTAAACAACCCAGGCTGGCCTTGAACACCTGGCAGTCCACCTGCCCCAGTCACCAGAATACTGGGAGTACAGACATGCATCACCTGGCCAGAATTTCAGTACTGTTTTCTAATTAGATATATTCAGTGAACTATGAAAAATTTTGACAAAAGCTTTTAGACTCAGTAATGTTCTTAATTTTGTATACAGAGTACTTTTGCATATTGCCTTTAATTGAATATTTGACAGGTTAAACATTTTGAAATTTATGCACATAAATGGTGGATTTTGTAGTACAGGACAGATAACCTTGGGTAAGAAGTTAATCAATTTTCCTGAAATATTTCATTTTCTCTGTTCTGCATGATTTAAAACTTAGTCAACAAACCTTCACATTGGGAGGGTGATAAATCATTCACATTGCCAATTCATTACACACTCTACAAATATTTTAATATTTTATTTCCACGCATGTGTGTAATCCAAGGTGTCTTGCTACTGCAAACCAATGCCAGATGCTTGTACCAATTTTTGTGTCTGGTTATATATGTAAAGAAATGCCAGTGCAGTCTTAGGTTCCTGGCTGTGTAGTTGGGTCAGAAGGCATTACAAACAAAGATCTCTAACCACTAAGCCTTCTTGCAGTCCAGAAACTTTTTTTATTTGGCGAGGTAGGGTCTCACTCTGTGTACCGCAGACTGACCTTGAATTCATTATGTAGTCTCAGGCTGGCCTCAAACTCATAGCCATCCTCCTACCACTGCCTCTTAAGTGCTGGAATTAAAAGGGTGTGCTGCCATGTCCAGAAAAGAAATATTGTTTTTGTTTTGTTTTTTTTTCAGGTAGGGTCTCACTCAAGCCCAGGCTGAGCTGGAAATCACTCAGTAGTCTGAGGCTGGCCTTGAACTCACAGCCATCCTCCCATCTCTGTCTCCTAAATGCTGGGATTAAAGGCATGTGCCACAACAATCAGCCCCAGAAATATTTGTAAAATAATGTTGAGTGGAAAAATACTGGCTACTATCTTGTTAATTGTTAAGGTTAAGCCAAGCGCATCATACATTTAACTCATGGGTGTATCTGCCACAACACTGAGAACAGGTCCAGTAACACGGGGCAATTGTAGGAAAAGTTAAAAAAAAAAAAAGATAAAGGCAATGAAGATAAAAGAGACTGGAGGGCTGGAGAGATGGCTTAGCGGTTAAGCGCTTGCCTGTGAAGCCTAAGGACCCTGGTTCGAGGCTTGGTTCCCCAGGTCCCACGTTAGCCAGATGCACAAGGGGGCACACGCGTCTGGAGTTCGTTTGCAGAGGCTGGAAGCCCTAGCGTGCCCATTCTCTCTCACTCCCTCTATCTGTCTTTCTCTCTCTGTCTGTCGCTCTCAAATTAAAAAAAAAAAAGAGACTGGAGATGTAGCTCAGTTGGTGGATTGTAGGTATTGGGCAAATAAAGTCACTGACTCTGTACTAAACAAAATATAAACCAGAAGTGATACAACACACCTGGAATTTAGGCATATAGGAGAAGGAAGTGACCAAAGGTTCAATGTCATTGTGAATTACATAGGGAAATGGTTCAACAGTTAAAACACACTTGCTTGCAATGCCTACTTACCCAGGATTAGTTACCCTGCACCCATAAAAAGCTAAATAAAGGCTGGAGAGATGGCTTAGTGGTTAAACGCTTGCCTGTGAAGCCTAAGGACCCTGGTTCAAGGCTTGATTCCCCAGGACCCATGTTAGCCAGAAGCACCAGGGGGCACACGCGTCTGGAGTTCCTCTCTCTCTGCCTCTTTCTCTCTCTGTCACTTTCAAATAAATAAATAAAAATAAACCAAAAAAATTAAAAAGCTAAATAAAAAGTGACTCATGCATTTGGATCAAATTGTTCATGAACAGCCACCCAAGAATTACATGAGACTGATGAGAAACAAACTGACAAGAGAAACAGAAAAGACAAAAGATAACATACTATGCTGAAAGTCTCATGGTTTCAAAAAGAACTTTTTGAAAAAATTAACTATTAATTAGACAAAGACTGAAAGAGAGAAAAATACAGAGAAATAAAGAGAAAAAAAGGGAGACAGAAAATGTGGACTGCATCTTGCATGCCCTCTGAAAGAAGGGTTTTCTGTGCTATGAAATGCATAGAACTTATACTTTGCCCTGCATGACTGTTCCTGCAATTGATATTGTGTGAAACCTGGGAGGGTGGTCTTTGGGTGTTCTCAGGGGCCAATGGTAAATTTTGGTTGGAAAGTCAGCCTGTGGTGGGGAATTTCACCTGGGCCTCCACTCTTTAATATTTAAACATTCATCTGTATCTCTGTCCGGGTCTGGTGGGGGGGGGGCGCAGGAGTAATCTACCAAAGAACAACAGTCTTACTTTATCTTACTACACCTCACAAAGGTTCTAAAATGTGAAGAGTTTACTTGGATTGCAGTAGCCCATTGGTCGTTCATATATTTAAATGAAATGGTCTACAAATTAAAAAATAAAAACACATCTCCCAGTGTTGTAAGCAGGCAAATACATTGAGCACATTTTTGCTGTAATTCTATCTATTTGCATTGCCTGCACAGTGTCTGTCTCTGGCTGTTAACTTACTCATTCTTGACAGAACTCTGCTTTATTGATTGCACTTTTTTAAAAATGCCAAAGGCATTTTCACACTTGTTAGCTTGACCACCACCACTAGGGTATAAGAGTAAGTGTTCTCTATGCCTTACTTGTTACAGTCTCCTCCTTCTTTGGAGAGGATTCCCGTAATGGTAACAGTGGTGGGGGAGGCTGGTGCCAACGACACAAATACATTTCTGTGGTGGAAAGTTACGGCCAATCTTCTATCTCACTTGAGAAGGCTTTCTCCTTGGGATGGGTCCCTTTTGGGGAGTAGAGAGTCTTGGTGGGGTGTCCACTGAAGACCAGGGCTTTTCTGGGGTTTCTTGGCTCCTCAATTCACGTTTACAAACAGTTTCAGATAAGGAGCCACATGGTTCCTCTTTAATGGGAGAGTGCTTAGGAGTTTTTGTTTTGACTTTTGAAAATTCAGGAGCCAGCTTTTTAACAGGAGTCTTTCTTTCTGCTTTTCCAAATGAGGTTTTCCTTTTGTGTCCCTTTCCACTCCGCCCACATGAGAAAGGCTTGGGAGTCAGAGTCTGGGATGTCTCGGAAAGCTCCGGCAGGCAATCCAGTTTAATTTTCTCAGACAGCTCTGTTTCCTCTCTCTCTTCAGTTTCATAGCCCTGAAACAGCTTGTGCCTTTCTTTCTCGTTATCCTTTTTTACCAGCTGCATCCGCCTTTCCATACGTTCAATCCGAGCCAGAAGCGTGTCTGTCTCTGCCTTCAGCTCCTCGATCTCCTTTTCCTTGGCCTGCAACTGCTGCTGCTGCTGTTTGATGAGGTCCAATTGCAGCAGAAGGATCTGTTGAGGCAGGCGGCCTGACCGGAGGCTCCAGAACCGCCCCCCCCCCCCCCAGAACTCATACTCTCTTCCATCTGCCTTCGCTGGCCACCAGGGTCCCGGCGGTGGTGGTGGGCACGAGTGGTGTCGGCCCGACGCCCGGCTTTTCTAACACCTTTTTCAAACAGAGAAAAAGGGAAGGAAACAATGGAGAATGTCCAGAATGGTGCCAAGGAAGTGGAGAAATTATTTCCCAGGGAAAGAAAAGACACAAGTAGACACTGGCTCTCTGGGAATCTCAAAGAGATGGTTGGGGTTCTGGGACCAGGGAAAGGCTAGTGGGCAGCAGCAAATGTGGAGTGGTCCTTTCACCATTTTCTTGTCCCCAGATCAGTGTTGACAGCAATCTGTCCTTTGTGCCGAAGACAAAGACATCCCTGTATGAAAAGTGATCTGAGCTGTGGAGGATCGCCATCAGTGTGCACATGAAGTTCTCTGCTCAAAGGTCTTTGAGGCCACAGCAGAGGATCTGGGTGTCAGAAGACCACAGTGTTCTGTGTTGGCTGTCTGCTGAAGCTCCAGGCTCCTTGGGCCAAGGTCACTTGAGCCCTCACAAGCGCGCACAGCTCTGGGTTTTGCCAGGTAACAGGCCTCCAGCCTTCTGCCGGGAGGGAAGCTTCTGACTGGTGGGTCCCAGGATAGGAGGAGGCTAGTGGTGGCCTTTCCCTGTGCCACCTGACCACCTCGCTGCCTGCCTTAACCTCTTGTCTATTCCCAAGGGATGTGTGTGTGTGGGGGGGGGTGCACACTTTTGCTTCTCAGTGGGAGCGGGAAAGTTTCACATGGTGGGGGGGTTGCTGCTACCTGGGAGCAGTTTTCAGGTATGACAAGACACAGACAAGCTCACTTCACCTTGGCAGACTTGTTTGGCCTCTGTGTGCCCCTTGAACCCGGGGCCAAGGTGACCAGTGAGGCTCCTTGGCCAATACCCACGTGAGAATGCTACCTTGTGGGCACTGAGGGGGCTGGGCATGGCCTGCCTTGCCTGGAGTCCCTCTTTTCCAGAAGCCTCTGGCTTTAGTTCCTTTTAGGCATTCCTTTGCTTGGGAGTGTGTGTGTGTATGTTCGCAGGAGGAGGACTTGTGGTGCCTAGGTCTGGAGGAAAGGGGAACTTAATGTTCTCATTTAGAGATCCTTCACTCCGTTAGGTTTATTCCAAAGTAATTTATATATTTTGAGGCAATTTGTGAATGCTAGAGAGTCAGCTTGGAACCCTACCTCTGGAAGGAACTGGCCAGGATGGTAAGCTACCATTGGACACTAGTAACCTGTATTTAGCTTGTTTTTACTTTTATTTTTTTGCGCCCACAAAAGGCGGAGGGAGTGCGCCATGGGAGATATTCATGGCGCTCTACTGCCATCAAGTGGCAGCGCTTTCCAGATCCCGCCAGCACTTTCGGGTTTGTTCTGTGGGCTACTGCTGGACGGCTGGGAATCTCTGGTCCCTTCAACACAGGGCAAGGTGTCCCTATAGGAAGCTGGGGGCAAAACCCATCACAAGGGTCTCCTGGCAGCCCTGGGCTCTGCTTTGGGTCTGCGGAAGGTCTGGTGGTGGCCCTGGACTTGCCCAGTGGGACACAGGAAGCTCGAGCTCTGAGTTCCGGGCGGCCATGTCTACATAGGGGGATGGGAGGCTGTCTCTGCCATGGAGTCAGAATCTCGCCCCTCTGCTCAGGCATGTAGGTAAACTGCCTTGCTTGTCCTGCACTTTTTACTTGGCCTTCTTATTAACAGGAATATGAATCTGCCCGTGTGGACACAGCCAAACACAAAGTCCCTAGCTCCTTATCTGGCCCACCTTGCCCCACAGGACAGAGTAGTTCATGCCACTACTTGGAGACTTGGCCCTGAGTTCCGGGACCCGGATATGTGAAGATGTTCCTCTAAAGGGTCTCTCTGTCTGTCTGTCTATCCCTCTGACTGTGTCAGGGACATTTTCTTCCTACTCTTATCCTACTGATGACCTTTGTCTTTGTTTTGTCCTTAGAGGTGAGAGGATATCTGAAGCACAGTGCTGGGTGGAGGTTTTGTGGGCATGGAAGTGTACTTTGGAGGAAGGTGGGCTCGGGCCTAGGCTGGAATCCATGGGCAGGTGTGGATGATGTGTCCCTTTGTCTGGATGGCTTGCTCCTGTTGAGAGCCCTGATAAGGCCTGACCTGGGTTTCCAGGAGCAGGGGCACCTGTGAGCTGGGGATGGCAGAGATGAAGGGTGCAAAAGCAAGGGAAGGGCTGTCTGAAAAGACATGTGGAGTGCTCTTATTCCTCCAGAGTGCCAAGAAATACATGGCCAACTAGATGCTCACTCTTCTTTGACCTCAAGGCTTCTGGCAGTGATTGTGTGTGTGTGTGTGTGTGTGTGTGTGTGTGTGTGTGTAATTTTCCTTCCCAGTCAGAATGTGAAAGTTCCACATGGTAGAAGGGAGGGGCTGCTGCTACCTGAGAGCAGTTTTCAGGTATGACAAATCACAGGCAGTCTCACTTCAACTTGGCAGGCTTGTTTGGCCTCTATGTGACCCATGAACTGAACCAAGGGCCAAGATGACCTTGAGAGTCCTTGGCCAATGCCCAAGTGAGAATGCTATCTTGTGGGTAGTGAGGGTTCTGGGTACAGCCCATCATGCCTGGAGTCCATCTTTTCCTGGGGCCTTTGGCCCTAGTTCATTTTAGGGATCCTATTCCTTGGGAGTGTGCATGTATGTTCCCCTGAGGACTTGAGGGACTTCAAGGCCTTGCAGTGCCTTGGTCTGGAGGAAAGGGCAGCCCTCGGGGGTCCTGGCCCTCAGAAGCTCTGTCCTGACTCAGCTTGGAGCCCCAACTCTGCCTACAAGTACCCAGGACCTTGAGCTACTGATGTTGGACACTAGTAGACCGTATTTACTGTATATATATATATTTTTTTTTTCTGTCTCAACAGGTGGAGGGAGTGCAGCAAGAGAAAATTTGGTGGAGCTCTACTGCCATCAAGTGCAAGAGGTTTCCTGATCCTGCCAGCATTTTGGGTTTGTTCTGTGGGGTAGTGCTGGAAGGCTGGGGATCTCTGGTCCCTTCTGCACAGGGCAAGGCGTCTCTATAGGAAGTTGGAGGCAAAACCCATCACAGGGGTGCCCTGGCAGCCTTGGGCTCTGCTTTGGGTCTCAGGAAGGCATGGTGGTGGACCTGGACGTGCGCAGTGGGACACAGGAAGCTCGGGCTCTGAGGTTCCTGGCGGCCATGTCTACATATGGAGGGTGGGAGGCTGTCTCTGCTCTGGAGTCAGAAACTCACCCCAGGGTTCAGGGTTGTAGAAAATTCGCCTTGTTTGGCCTGTGCTTTCTTCCTGCCTTCTTGGCAGCAGGGAGGTGAATCTGCCCATGTGGACACCACCAAACTCAAGGTCTCTAGCTCCTTACCTGGCCCACCTTGCCCTACAGGATACAGTGCTCCATGCTACTTCTTGGAGACTGGCCCCTGGGATGTGGAGATGTTCCTCTAATGAGTCTCTTTATTTGTCTGTCTGTGAGACACTTTCTTTCTCTTCCTACTTTATCCTACCGTGTGTGTCTACCTTGCAGTCTTTGTGTTTTGTCCTCCCCTGTATTGGGCTTTACTGGAATTCTTTCTCAAAGGTCCTTTCAATACAGTTCTAGCCCTTGACATCTGTCCACCCAGTGTCCAGCAACAGACTGTTCATGCCCCCAGTGTACCACCAGGGTATTGCTAAGAGGCTGTTGTGTTGCTATGAGAATGGAACATGCTGATGGGGGGGCAGGAGGTGTGCAAGGGTAGGAGCCAGATGACAAGGGCAGAGCACAAGGGGCAACTGAATGGCACCAACAAAACTGCTGGGATGTCCTGGTGCTCTGTATAGGCAAGGCAGGGATGGTAAAATGTGTCATGTTCTCATTTCCAGTGGCCTGTACCAGTGTGGTGGGCTCACCCTCCAAACCCACTGCCTGCCATAGCTGACCCAGAAGTCGCTGACCTTGACACATCTCCTTTCTGGGACAAGTTGCCTGGGTATGGAGCAGGGATACCCTTGCTCCCTGTCCACCACACCCCTTGTATTGCATGGAGGTGTACTTTGGAGGTAGGTGAACTCGTGCCTTGCCTGGATTCCATGGGCAAGTGTGGATGGTGTGTCCCTTTGTCTGGATGGCCTGCTCCTCTTGAGAGCCCTGATTAGGCTGGACCTGGGCTTCCAGGAGCAGGGGCGCCTGTGAACTGGGGATGGTGGAGGTAAAGGGTACAAAAGCAAGGGGAAAGCTGTCTGAAAAGGCATGTGGAGTGGTCTTGTTCCTCTAGGGTGCCAAGAACGACTGATGGCCAACTAGAGGTTCACTCTTCTTTCCCCTCAAGGGCTTCTAGTTTGGGGGTATAGACTTATCAATACTGTGGATGTTTCTTTACCAAAAGAACAACATTCCAAGCATCCTTGTACCTCAGTTGGGACTTGGCGAGATTGTGTGAGTGTGTGTGTGTGTGTGTGTGTGTGTGCGCGCGCGCGCGCGCATGTCCTGCTGTGAGAGCATGAATACACGTGGGCTCAATCAAGTGTGATCTCTCACCCAGAGTGTGCTGGGGAAAACTATTCATTCACAGGACACCGATTCACACATTGTCCCCCTCTGGCTTTCCCTGTTGGTAGACCACTGTGAGTGGAAATACGTGAAGTAAAATGGTAACTTTCCCTTCCTGTCTTTTGGGTCTGCACTCTCTGGGGTTCTATAGGGAAGATTAGGCAGGCATCTGGGTATGTTGGCAGGATCTTCTTAGAGTACGCGAGTTTCTGGCTATATCTCGATGCCTCTCAGTCTACAGGGAAGTGTTTTTTTGTTTTGTTTTGTTTTGTTTTTTGAGGTAGGGTCTCACTCTAGCTCAGGCTGACCTGGAATTCACTATGTAGTCTCAGGGTGGCCTCGAACTCATGGCGATCCTCCCACCTCTGCCTCCCGAGTGCTGGGATTAAAGGCGTGCGCCACCACTCCTGGCAAAGAAGTTTTGAGACAGAGTTTTCCACTTTGTGCCCCCCACCCCTTTTACAGCTCAGAGTCGCTGGACGGGATGTAGTGGAAAGAGAAAGTTAGAGATAGATATAGGGAGGGAGGTCTGGTGATTTAAAGCAAGGAAATGGAGGTGAATTGTCCAGACTGATGCCTGGGAAGGGGAGAGATTGTGTCCTATGGAAGGAAGAGACACTGGTAGGCATTTGTTGACTGGGAATCACAAAGAGAAGGCAGGGGTTGTGGCACCACCGGAAGGCTGGTGAGCAGCAGCAGGTGTGGAGTGGTCCTCTTGCCATTTTCTTGTCCCCACATCAGTGTTGTGGGCAGCCTGTTCATTGAGCTGTAGACAAAGACATCCCAGGCTGAAAGGTGCTATGAGCTGTGGAGGGTGGCCCTCAGTATGCACTTTAACCTCGACTGAATTGTCTTTGAGGCCACAGACTAGAATCTGGGTGTCAGAAGACCACAGGGTTCCTGTGTTGGCTGTCTGCTGAAGCTGCAGGCTCCTCGGGTCTATATCACTTGAGCGCTTACAAGCACAGAGCTCTGGGTTTTGCCAGGTAACAGGCCTCCAGCCTTCTGCCAGGAGAAAGCCACTGACTGGTAGCCCAGGACAGGTTGAAGCTGGGGTGGCCTTTTTTGCCAGCTGACCTCCTTGCTGCGTGCCCAAACCTCTCTGTTTCCCAAGGGATATGTGTGTTGTGTGTCTGTGTGTGTGTGTGTGTATGTGCACTTTTCCTTCTCAGTGGGAGTGTGAAAAATGCCATGTGGGAGAGGGGAGGGGCTACTGCGCCTTGGGTGCAGTTATCAGGTATGACAAGGTACAGTCTCATTTCACCTTGGCAGACTTGTTTGGCCTCTGTATGACCTTTGAACCCAGGGCCAAGATGTCCCTTGAGACTCCTTGGCCAATGCCCAAGTGAGAATGCTACCTTGTGGGCAGTGAGAGGCTTGGGCATAGCAGGCCTTGCCTAGAGTCCCTCTTTTCCTGAGGCTTCTGGCCTTCCTTTTAGGAATTCTATTCCTTGGGAGTGTGCACGTTTGTTCTCCTGAGATCTTGAGGGGTGTTAAGGCCTTGCAGTGCGTGGATCTGAAGGAAAGTGGTGCCCTTGGGGGTCCTGACTCTCAGAAGTGCTGTCCTGATTCACCTTGGAGTCCCAACTCTGGCTACAAGTATCCAGGAAGGGGAGCCACCAAATTAGAAAGCAGTATTTAGTGTTTGGTTTTTTTTTTTTTGAGCAGCATAGGGCGGAGGGAGTGCACCAGGGGAGAATTTGGTGGAGCTCTACTGCCATCCAGTGGAAGCGCTTTCCAGATCCCGCCAGCACTGTGGATTTTGTCTGTAGTGTAGCTCTCGAGGGCCGGGGATCTCTGGAATCCGCAGGATAAGAGAGGGACTTACTGCCGGAAGCCTGGGGCCAGCCCCATCAAAGGGGTCCCTTGGTAGCATTTGGCTCTGATAGGGTCCCCAGGAAGGCCTGGTAGCGGCCCTGGACTTGCGCAGTGGAACACGGGAAGCTTAGGCTCTGAAGTTCCTGGCGGCCATATTTACATATGGAGGATGGGAGGCTGGCTGTGCTCTTGAGTCAGAAACTCACCCCAGCGTTCAGGGATGTAGATAAATTGTCGTGTTTGGCCTCTGCTCTCTACTCGCCTTCTTAGCAGTCAGGAAGTGAATCTGCCGATGTGGACACCACCAAATAGAAAGTCCCTAGCTCTTTACTTGACCCACTGTGCCCCACAGGACACAGGGTCCCATGTCACTTCTTGGAGAGGTGTGTGTGTGTGTGTGTGTGTGTCTGTCTGTCTGTCTGTCTCAGAAACTTTCTCTTTCTCTATCCTGTGTCTGCTTGCCTTGCGGCCTTTGTTTTTGTTTTGCCCTCTCTTTTATAGAGTTTTTATTATTATTCTCTTTCAGAGGTTCTCATATGCAGTTTTAGCTCTGGGCATCTGTCCACCCACTGCCTCTCCACTGATTGGTAGTGCCCCCTGAGTACCACCAGGGTGTTGCTAGAGGCTGTTGGGTTGCTGGGCGAATGGGGCATCCTCATGTGGGGGCAGGGGTAGGCGGCAGGCAAGGGCAGGAGGCAGATGGTAGGGCTGTGCAGGAGGGGCGGCTGAGTGGTACCTACAGTACTCCTGCTGGGAAGTCCTGGTGCTCTGCAGAGGTGAGGCAGGAGCAGTGAAGTGTAGCACGGTTTCTTTGCCAGTGGTTGGCACCTGTTGGGTGGGCTCACACTCCAATAACACTACCTGCCTTAAATGACCCAGAGGCCACTACACTTGACACATTTCCTTTGTGCCCTCTAACCTACAGTGTGCAGGAGAAAACCATTCATTCACAGGACACCAACTCAACTCACAGTTTTTCCTCATCTGGCTTGCTCTATGGGTGGGGCCACTGTGAGCTGAAAGACATGAAGTAAAATGGTAATTTTCCCTTCGTGTCTTTGGGTTTGCACACTCTGGGGTTATATAGGGAAGACATGGAGTGAAATGGTAACTTTCCCTTCCTGTCTTTGGGTTTGCACACTCTGGGCTTGTATAGGGTAGACTGGGCAGAGTCTGGGTATGTTGGCAGGATCTGCTGAGAGGACGTGAAGGTTCTGGCTGTATCTAGATGCAATTCAGTGTTCAGGGAAGTTTTCAGACACAGCTCTCCATTGCGTCCCCCGCCCCTTTTGCAGCTCAGGGTTCTGGGATGGGATGTAGTGGCAAGAGAAAATTAGAGACAGAAAGACAGGTAGGGAGGTCTGGTGATTTGAAGCAAGGAAATAGAGGCAAATGTCCAGACTGGCGTCTGGGAAGGGGAGAGACTCTGTTCCATGGATGGAGAGACACAGGCATACATTTGTTTCCTGACACTCTCAAAGAGAATGTTGGGGGTATAGAACCAGGGAAAGGCTGTTGGGCTGTAGCTAGTGTTGAGTGGTCATCTTGCCATTTTCTTGTGCCCAGGTCAATGTTGCAGGCAGCATGTTCATTGAGCTAAAGACTAAGGCATCCCCGGCTGAAAGTTGGTCTGAGCTGTGGAGGTTAGCCATCATTGTGTACTTAAACTTCTGCTCAAGTGTCCTTGAGGCCACAGCCTGGGATCTGGGTTCCAGAAGGCCAGAGAGATTGTCAGCTGTGCAGTGAAGCTCCAGGCTCCTGGGGCCTATATTACTTGAACCCTCACAAGATCACAGCTGTGGGTTTTGCCAGGTAACAGGCCTCCAGCCTTCTACCATGAGGAAAGCCACTGACTAGTGGTGCCCAAGACAGGATGAGGCTGGTGGTGGCCTTTCTCTTTGCCAGCTGAAGTCCTTCCTGGCTGCCTTAACCTCTGTATTCCTAAGGGATGTATGTGTGTGTGTGCACTTTTCCTTCTCAGTGGGAGTGTGAAGGTTCCACATGCTAGAGGGGAGGGTCTGCTGCTACCTGGGAGCAGTTTTCAAGTATGACAAGGCACAGACAGACTAGGTAGGCTTGTTTAGCCTCTGTGTGACCCTTGAACCCAGGGATAAATTGACCCTTAAAGGTCCTTGGCCAATGCCCAAAAGAGAATGCCACCTTGTGGGCAGTGAGGGCCTTTGCATAGCCCTACTTTCCTGGAGTCCATCTTTTCTTGAGGCCTCTGGCAATAGTTCCTTTTAGGAATTCTATTCCTTGGGAGTGGGTGTATATGTTCCCTGCACTACTTGAGCGAGAAAGTCGCGCCCTTGGGGCTCCTGGCCCTCAGAAGCTCTGTCCTGGCTCAGCTTGGAGCCCTGGCTCTGGCTAGAAGTGTCCAGGAAGAGGAGCCACCATATTAGAAACTAGTAACCTGTGTTTATTGGGTTTTTTTTTTGTGCCTCAAAGGGCGGGGGAGAGTGCACAGAGGAGAACTTGGTGGATCTCTACTGCCATCAAGTGGAAGCGGTTTCCTGATCCCGCCAGCGTTTCCGGGGTTGCTCTGGAGTAGTTGTGGAGGGTTGGGGATCTCTGGGACCCACAGAACTGGGCAAAGCCTCCCTGCAGCAGTCCTGGGGCAATAGCCATCACAGGGGACCCCTTGCAGCTTTTGGCTCTGGTAGGGGCCCGAGGAAGGGCTGTTGTCAGTCCTGGACTTGCTCGGTGGGACACAGGAAGCTCGGGCTCTGAGGTTCCGGGCGGCCATGTCTGCTTAGGGAGGATGGGAGGCTGTCTCTGCTGTGGAGTGACAAACTCACCCCAGGGCTCAGGGATGTAAATAAGTTGTTTTGCTTGGCCTGAGCTCGCTCCTCGCCTTCTTAACAGTAGGGAGGTGAATCTGCCCATGTGGCCCCCACCAAACACAAAGTCCCTAGCTGTTTACCTGGCCCACCTCGCCCCCAAGGACACACTGTCCCATGCCACTTCTTGACTTTGGGCCCCCTAGTTAGGCAACCCAGCGATGTGGAAAAGTCTCTCTAATGGGTCTGTCTGTCTGTCTCAGGGACATTTTCTGTTCCTGTTCTACTTTGTGTGTCTGCCTTGCAGCCTTCGTCTTTGTTCTGTCCTCTCTTATATTAGCCTTATTGTATTTCTTTCTCAAAGTCCATTTAGGTGGACTTTTAAAGCTGGGTATCTCTCCACCCAGTTATTGGCCACTGACTGACTGTGCCCCTATAGTACCACTAAGATATTGCTAGGGGCTGTTGGCTTGCTGTGAGAATGGGGCATCCTGTTGGGGGGTGTGAAGGTGGTAGGCAAGAGCATTAGCCAAATGACAAGGGCTGTGCAGGAGGGGCAGCCACGTGACACCACCAGTACTCCTCTGGGGAAGTCCTGGTGCTCTGCACAACTGAGACAAGAGTGGCAAACGGTTGCATGTTCCCATTGCCAGTGGCCTGCACCTGTCTGGTGTGGTCATCCCCTAAACCCACTGCCTGCCATAGCTGACCCAGCGCTGCTGCACTTGACACTTCTCCTTTGTGGGACAAGTTGCTCCCTGTACACCATATTCCCATGTGCAGAAGTGGCCCGCAGAGCCGAGCTTCTGGGTGATCACCAGGGAAAGGATGGGCCAGCTAAATGTGAGTTGCATTTTTTCAGGGCCATAGTTTTTTTGGTTGTGTCCAGTCAGTCAGTGTACACCCACCCCTCGCAGTGTAAGGGAAACAGGGCCAGTGGTTCCAGAAGGAATCCCGCAGAGCAGTGAGCTCCTTTCAGCTGTGCAGCGCTTCAAGCAGGATAACCCCACCATGGCAGGGACAGTAATGGTGTTGTCCAGTGGAGAGCCAATAGGTTACTTGGCCTCACCAGAGTGGGAGCTCAGGTGGACACAGGTGACTAGACAGACCTCTGAGGCACAGTAGTGGAGTGTTTTCGCTCATGGAGGTGTACTTTGTAGGTAGTAGGTAGGCTCGGGCCTTGCGCCAAATCCATGGGCAAGTGTGGATGATCTGCCTCTTTGACTGGAAGGTCTGTTCCTCTTTAGGTCCCAGATTAAGGTGAACCTGGGTTTCCAGGACCAGGGACACCTGTGAGCTGGGGATGGCAAAGGTGAAGGGTGCAATAGCAAGGGAAGGGCTGCCTGAAAAGACATGTGGAGTGGCCTGGTTACTCCGTGGTGCCAACAAAGACTAGGGGGCCAAAAGAGGCGTACTATTCTTTGACTTCAAGGAATTCTGTGTGTGTACTTGTTTTATGGGCGCACATACAGGTGGGCCCATAAAACAAGCACTCTCTAACCTACAGTGTGTTGGGTAATACTATTCATGTAGAGGACACCAACACAGTTTGCCCTCCTCAGGCTTGTGCGATGCCATGAGCAGAAAGACGTGATGTAAAATGGTTACTTCCCTTCATGTCTTTTGAGTTTGCACTCTCTAGGGTTATAAGGAAGATAGGGTAGAAGTCAGGGTGTGTTGGCAGGATCTGCTTAGAGGATGTGAAGTTTCTGGCTGTATCTAGATGCCACTCAGTGCAGAGGGAAGTTTTCAGACACAGCTTTCCATTGCATTTCCCCCCACCTCCCTTTTTGCAGCTCAGGGTCCTGGGATGGGTTGTAGTGGCAAGAGAAAGTTAGAGACAGAAACAGGTAGGGAAAGCAAGGAAATGGAGGCGAATGTCCAGACTGGCGCCTGGGAAGGGGAGAGATTGTGTCCTATGGAAGGAAAAGGCACTGTTAGGCACTTGTTGACTGGGAATCACAAAGAGATGGTAGGGGTTGTGGAACCAGGGAAAGGTGGGTGGACTGCAGCAGGAGTGGATGTGTCCTTTTGCCACTTACTTGTCCTCAGGTTAGTGTTTGGGAGAGCCTGTTTTTTTAGCTGAAGATGAAGACATCCAAGACTGAAAGGTGGTATCAGCTGAGGAGGTTGGCCGTCAGTGTGCACTGGAACCTCCAGCTCAAGGGTCCTTGAGGCCACAGCCTGGGATCTGGATGCCAGAAGACCACAGGGTTTGGATCATGGCTGTCTGCTGAAGCTCCAGGCTACACGAGTCCCTATTACTTGCACCTCACAGCCCACCACGCCTGGAGTCCCTCATTTCCTCAGGCCTCTGCCCTTAGTTGATTTTAGGCATTCTATTCCTTGGGGAGTGTACCTGTATGTGCCCTGCAGAACTTGAGGGGCATCACGGCCTTGCAGTGCCCTGGTCTGGAGGAAACTAGGACGCTTTGGGCTTCCGGACCTTAGAAGCTTTTGCTTGACACAGCTTGGAGCCCCACCTTTGGCCAAAAGTGCCCAGGATGGTAAGTCTCCATGTTGAACATTAATAACATGTATTCAATACTTTTTTTTTTTTTGCTCTGCAAAAGGCGGAGGAAGCGCACCAGGGGAGGAATTCGTGGTCTTCTACTGCCATCAAGTGGAAGGACTTTCCGGATCCGCCAGCACTTCCGGGTTCGTTCTGTGGGGTAGCGCTGGAGGGCTGGGGATCTCTGGAACCCACAGCACAGGGCAAGGACTCCCTGCAGGAAGCCTGGGGCCAGCCCCATCACAGGGGACCCCTGGCTGCCTTGGAGTTTGGTAGGGTCCCGAGGAAGGCCTGGTGGTGGCCCTGGATTTGCACAATGCGACACAGGAAGCTCGGGCTCTGAGGTTCCTGGCGGCCATGTCTACATAGGGAGGGTGGGAGGCTGACTCTGCTCTGGACTCAGAAACTCACCCCAGGGCTCAGGGATGTAGAAAATTTGCCTTCCTTGCCCTGCGCTCTCTACTTGCCTTCTGAGCAGCAGGGAAGTGAATCTACCCATGTGGACACCGCCAAACTCAAGGTCCCTAGCTTCTTACCGTACCCTTCTTGCCCCATAGGACAGTGTCCCATACCACTTCTTGGCCACTGGCCTCTGCTTAGGCACCCCATCAATGTTGAGAAGTTTCTCTAGTGGGTATCTCCCTCTCTCCATCTGTCTCTTAGGTTGTCTGTCTCTCTGGCTCAAGGACGCTTTCTCTTGCTTTATCCTTTTGAATGTGTATTCATTGCAGCATTTGTCTTTGTTTTCCCTTCCCTATATTCTCTTTACTGTAATTCTTCCTCAAAGATCATTTAGGTGAACTTTTAGGGCTGGGCATCTGTCCACCCAGTTACTGACCACTGACTGGTTGTGTCCCCAGAGTACCATCAGGGTATTTCCATGGGCTGTTCGGTTGCTGTGAGAATGGGGCATCCTGATGGGGTGGGGGAGTTCAAAGGCAGCAGGCAAGGGCAGGAGCCACATGCTAAGGGCTGTGCATGAGGGGCAGCCAAGTGCCACCACCACTACTCCTGCTGGAAGTCCTGTTGCTGTGCAGAGGTGAGACAGGAGGGGTAAACTGTTCCACTTAACCACTGCCAGTGCTCTGTGCCTGTCTGCTGTGCCCACCCTCTAAACATTGCCTCAGCTGACCCAGAGGCTGCTGCACCTGACAAGTCTCCTTTGTGGGACAAGTTGTCCTATGTATGGGGCAGGGATACCCTGGCTCCCTGTCCACCACAGCCCTGTGTGCAGAAGCAGTCCTCAGAGCCGAGCCTCTGGACAATCAGCAGGGAAAGGATGGGCCAGCTAGCTCATGGAAATGTGCCAGGAGTCACAATTTTGAAGGGACATGGAGTTTTTGGGTGTGCTCAGTCCGTGTGCACCCCAACCTTCTCAGCGTAAGGAAGCAGGTCCAGTGTTTTCAGTAGTAATCCTGTAGAGCGATGAGCCCATGTCAGCCAAGCAGTGCTTCCGGCAGGACAAGCCCAACATGGTAGGGATAACAATGGTGTTGCCCAGTGGAAAATCAGCACATTACATGGCTACCTCAGAGTGGGAGCTAGGTGGACATAGGTAGCTAGTGGTGACAGGATCTCTGAAGCACAGTATAGAGTCTTTTCAGGCATGGAGGTGTACTTTGGAGGAAGGTGGACTCGGGCCTTTCCTGGAATCCATGGGCAGGTGTGGAGGGTGTGTCCCTTTGTCTGATGGCCTGCTCCTCTTGAGAGTCCTGATTAGGCTGACCTGGGTTTCCAGGAGCAGGGGCAACTTGTGAGCTGGGGATGGCAGAGGTGAAGGGTACAAAACCAAGGGAAATGCTGCCTGAAAAGACATGTGGAGAAGTCTTATTCCTCCGGGGTGCCAAGAAAGAGGAGGTGACCAACTAGAGGCCCACTGTTCATTGACCTCAAGGAATTCTGGGAGTGATTGTGTGTGTGTGTGTGTGTGTGTGTGTGTGTGTTTTCTCTTGTATGAGTGGGTGCATACAGGTGGGCTCAATCAAGCATTCTCTGACCTACAGTGTGCACTTGAACTTCCGCTCATGGATACTTGAGGCCACAGCCTGGAATCTAGATCCCAGAAGAGTACAGGTTGGTGTGTTGGCTGTCTGTTGAAGCTCTAGGCCTCTCAGGCCGAGATCACTTGAGCCCTCACAGCCCATCATGCCTGAAAACCCGCTTTTCCTCAGGCCTCTGCCCTTATTTGATTTTAGGCATTCTATTGTTTCGGAGTGTGCATGTATGTTCCCCACAGAACTTGAGGGGAGTCAGGGCCTGGCAGTGCCTTGGTGTGGAGAAAACGGGAGCCCTTAGGCATCCTGGACCTCAGAGGCTTTGGCTCGATACAGCCTGGAGCCCCATCTTTGGCTAGATGTGTCCAGGATCTTGAGCTATCTTGGACATAAGTAGCCTGTATTCAGTTTTTTGTTTCACAAAGGGCGGAGGGAGTGCAAAGGGGAGAACTCGGTGGAGCTCTACTGCCATCAAGTGGAGGCGCTTTCCTCATCCCGCCAGCACTTCCGGTTTGTTCTGGGGAGGAGCGCTGGAGGGCTGGGGAGCTCTAGTCCCCACAGGACCCAGGGCAGGGCCTCTTTGCAGGAAGCCTGGGGCCAGCCCCATCACAGGGGACCACTGGCAACCTTAGCTTCTGGAAGGGTCCGAGGAAGGCCTGGTGGTGGCCCTGGACTTGCCCAGTGGGACACAGGAAGCTCGGGCTCTGAGGTTCCTGGCGGCCATGTCTACATATGGAGGATGGGAGGCTGTCTCTGCTCCGGATTCAGAAAGTCACTCCAAGGCTCAGGGATTTAGATCAATTGCCTTCCTTGCCCTGCGCTCTCTACTGGCCTTAGCAGCAGGGAGGTGAATCTGCCCATGTGGACACTGCCAAACACAAAGCTCCTGGCTCCTCACTTGGCCTTATAGAACACAGTGCCACAGGCCACTTCCTGGAAACTGGCCCCTGGGTTCTGGGACCTAGACATGTGGAAATGTTACTCTAATGGGTATCTCTGTCTGAATGTCTCTTATTTTGGATGTCTGTTAGAATGTTTCTGGGACACTTTCTCTTTCTGCTCTATCGTACTGTATGTGTCTGCCTTGCAGCCTTTTACTTTGTGTTTTCCTCCTCTAAATTGGGCTTTACTGTTTTCCTTTTTCAAAGGTCCTTTTGGTGCACTTTTAGGGCTAATCATCCGTAGCTCCTTACCTGGCCCCCCTTGCCCCAAAGGACTCAGTATCCCATGCCACTTGTTAGAAGCTGGTCCCTGGGTTCGAGGAACCAGGGATGTGGAGATGTTCCTCGAATGGGTCTGTCTGTCTCTTTGTCAATCGGCCTGTCTCAGGGACACTTTCTCTTCATCCTCTATCCTACCAGGTCTGTCTGCCTTGTGCTCTTTTTCTTTGTTTTGCCCTCCCCTGTATTGGGCTTTTCAGGAATTCTTTCTCAAATATCCTTTAGGTGCACTTTTAGGGCTGGACATCTGTCCACCCAGTGCCTAACCACTAACTGGCCATGCCCTCTGGGTATCACCAGGCTGTTGCCAAGGGCTATTTGGTTGTTGTGAGAAGGACACCATGATGAGGGGATGCAGGCAGCATGCAAGTCAGGAGCCAGATGAAAAGGGAAGTGCACAAGGGGCAACCAAGTGGCATGACCAGTACTCCTGCTGAGAAGTCCTGGTGCTCTGCAGAGGTGAGGCAAGAGTAGTAAAATGTTCCATGATCCCATTGCCAGTGTCCTGAACCTGTCTGGTGGGCTCACCCTCCAAACCCACTGCCTGCCATAGCTGACCCAGCGGTCTCCCTGTCCACCACATCCCTGTGTGTTGAAGTGGCCCTTGGAGCTGAGCTTCAGGGCCATCACCAGGGAAAGGATGGGACAGCTAGCCCATGTTAATGTGCCAGGAGTTGCCATTTTGCAGCGATACTGAGTTTTGGGTGTGCCCAGTCTTGAGTGCACCTCAAACTTTGAAGTGTATGGGAAGCAGGTCCAGTGGTTGGAGAGGAAATCCAGCAGAGCAGTGAGCCCATGTCAGATGAGCAGCACTTCAGACAGGACAAGCCCAACAATGGTGTTGCCCAGTGGAAAGCCATCACATTACTTGCTCAGCCCAGAGCAGGTGCTCAGGTGGCTAGTGGTGACAAGACCTATGAGGCACAGTACTGGAGTCTTTTAGGGCATGGAGGTGTACTTTGGAGGAAGGTAGGCTTAGCCTGGGATCAAATCCATGGGCAAGTGTGGATGATCTGTCCCTTTGTCTGGATGGCCTGCTCCTCTTTAGGTCACAGATCTGGATCTGGGTTTCCAGGAGCAGTGGTACCTGTGAGCTGTGAATGGTGGAGGTGAAAGGTCCCAAAGCAAGGTTAGGGCCGCCTGAAAAGTCATGTGGAGTAGTCTTATTTCTCCAGGCTTGCAAGAAAGAGGAGAAGGCCAACTGGAGGCTCACTGTTTGACCTCAAGGGCTTCTGAGTGTGTGCGTGTTTCGTATGTACTCTTGGGTGAGTGCATCCATACAGGTGGGCTCAATCAAGCTCCCACTAGCCCACAGTGTGCTGGGGTAAACCATTCATAGGACACCAACTCATAGTTTGTCCTTGTCTGACTTGTTTTATGGGTGCTGCACGCTGAGTGGAAAGACATGAAGTACAATGGTAACTTTCTCTTCCTGTCTTTGGGTTTGCACTCTGGGATTATATAGGGAAGATTGGGCAGGGTCTAGGTATGTTGGTAGGATCTTCTCAGCCGAGTTGAATTTTCTGGCTGTGTGTTGATACCATTCTATCTCCAGGGAAGTTTTCAGAATCAACTTTCCGTTGCATTTCCCCCTACACCACCTTTTGCAGCTCAAGGTCCTGGGATGGGATGTAGTAGAAAAAGAAAGTTAGAGACAGAAAGATAGGTAGAGAGAGGCCAATATACAGACTGGTGCCTGGGGAGGGGGAGATTGTGTCCCATGAATGGAAGAGACACTTGTAGGCGTTGTTGCCTGGGAATCGCAAAGAGATAGTAGGGGATCTGGGACGAGGGAAAGGTTCGTGGGCTGCAGCAGGTGTTGACTTGCCCTTTTGCCATTTTGTTGTCCCCAAATCAGTTTTGCAGGAAACCTGTTCCTTCACCTGAAGACAAGACATTCTAGGCTGAAAGTTGGTCTGAGCTGTGGAGGATGGCCATCAGTGTGCACATGAACTTCCTGAAAGGGTCTTTGAGGTCACAGCCTGGGATCTGGATGTCAGAAGACCACAGGGCTGTTTGTTGGCTGTCTTGCTGAAGCTTCAGGCTCCTTGGGCTGATATCACACAGCTTTGGGCTTTGCCAGGTAACAGGCCTCTAGCCTTCTGACAAGAGGGAAGCCACTGACTGGTGGGGCCCAGGACAAGATGAGGCTGGTGGTGGCCTTTCCCCATGCCAGCTGACCTCCTTGGTGCCTACCTTAACCTCTCCATGTTCCCAAGGGATTTGTGTGCATATGTGTTTGGGGGAGGTGTTTGTGCATGCCTGCTTTTGGGTATGCCCACTTTTGCTTCTCAGTGGGAGTGTGAAAATTCAGCATGGTACAGAGGAGGGGCTGCTGATACCTGGGAGCAGTTTTCAGGTATGACAAGGCACCCGTAGTCTCACTTCACCTTGGCAGGCTTGTTTGGCCTCTTTGTGACCCTTGAACCCAGGGCCAATGTGACCCATGAGGCTCCTTGAGAATGCTACCTTGTGGGCAGTGAGGGGTCTGGGCATAGCCCCCCCTTCTTTGGAGTCCATCTTTTCTTGAAGACTCTGGACTTAGTTCCTTTTCGGGATCCTATTGCTTGGGAGTGACTATGTATGTACCCCATAGAACTTGGCCATGCAGTTCCTTGTAGAGGAAAGAGGAGTTCCTGGCCCTCAGAAGCTGTGGCCTGACTCAGCTTGTAGTCCAATCTCTGGCCAGAAGTGTACAGGATCTTGAGTGGGCATGTTGGACACATAGCTTGTATTTAGTATTTTTTTTTCCCTACAAAGGGCGGAGGGAGTGCACCATGGGAGATATTTGTGGTCCTCTACTGCCATCTAGTGGAAGCGCTTTCCAGATCCCGCCAGCACTTCCGGGTTTGTTCTGTGGGGTAGCGCTGGAGTACTGGGGATCTCTTGTCCCCACAGGACAGGGCAAGGACTCCCTGCAAGAGGCCTGGGACCAGCCCCATCACCGGGGACCCTTGGTGGCCTTGGGCTCTGGGCCCAAGGAAGCCCTGGTGGCGGCTCTGGACTTGCGCAGTGGGGCACAGGAAGCTCGGGCTCTGTGGTTCCTGGCGGCCATGTCTACAAATGGAGGATGGGAGGCTGTCTCTGCTCTAGTCAGAAACTCACCCAAGGGCTCAGGGATGTAGATAATTTGCCTTGCTTGGCCTGCGCTCTCTCCTCGCCTTTTTAGCAGCAGGGTGGTGAACCTGCTCATGTGGACAAGGCCAAGCACAAAGTCCCTAGCTCCTTACCTGGCCCACCTTGGCCCACAGGACAGTGTCCCAATGCCACTTCTTGGAGATTGGCCCCTGGGTTCTGGGGCCCAGACATGTGTAGATGTTCTTCTAATGGGTCTGTCTGTCTGTCTGTTTCTCTCAGGGACACTTTCTCTTCCTGCTCTTTCCTACTGTGTGTGTGTGCCTTGCAGCCTTTGGCTTTGTTTTCACCTCTCCTTTATTGAGCTTTACTGGCTTTGTATCTCAGAGAGCCTATAGCTGGACTTTTAGTGTGGGTCATCTGTCCTCCCAGTGCCCTGTGTGCCCCCGGAGTACCACCAGGGTTTTGCTAAGGGCTGTTGGCTTGCTTTGAGAATGGGGCTTCCTGATGGTGGGGGTGCAGACATCATGTAAGCACAGGAGCCAGTTGGTAAGTGCCATGCATGAATGGCAGCCTAGTAGCACCACCAGTACCCCTGCTGGGAAGTCCTGGTGCAGAGGAGGGGCAGGAACAGTAAAACGTGCCATAATCCAAATTCCACTGGCCTGCGCCTGTCTGATGAGCTCACCCTCCAAACCCACTGCCTGCATAGCTGACCCAGAAGCCTCTACACTTGATATATCTTTTTGTGGGACAAGTTACCTGGGTATGGGGCAGGGATACCCTGGCTCCCTGTCTACCACACCCCTGTGTGCAGATGTGGCCCTCAGAGTCGAGCTTGTGAGCGATCACCAGGGAAGGTATGGGCCAGCTAGCCCATCTGAATGTGCTAGGAGTTGAAGTTTCACAGAGTCATGGAGCTTTTGGGTGTGCAGGGCCTATGTGCACCCCAACGTTTACAGAATAAGTGAAGCAGGCCCAGTGTTTCCAGCAGAAATCCTGTAGATTAGTCGGGCTGTGTAAGCGGAGCTGCACTTCAGGCTGGACAACTCAAACTTACGGGGATGACAGTGCTTTTGCCCATTAGAAATCCAATATGTTTCTTGGTCTGCCCAGAATGGGAGTTAAGGTGGACACAGGTGACAGGATCTCTGAGGCACAGTAGTATTTTGGGGCATGGAAGTGTACTTTGGAGGAAGGTGGGCTCGGGCCTAGGCTGTAATCCATGGGCAGGTGTGGATGATGTGTCCCTTTGTCTGGATGGCTTGCTCCTCTTGAGAGCCCTGATAAGGCCTGACCTGGGTTTCCAGGAGCAGGGGTGCCTGTGAGCTGGGGATGGCAGAGGTGAAGGGTGCAAAAGCAAGGGAAGGGCTGTCTGAAAAGGCATGCGGAGTGCTCTTATTCCTCCAGGGTGCTAAGAAAGACTAGGGGGCCAACTAGAGGTTCAATCTTCTTTTACCTCATGGGCTTCTAGTTTTGGGGTACTGACTTCAATGGGCAGAAGCTGCTTTAACAAAAGGATGATTTTTCAAGTACCCTTTGCCTTAGTTGGGACTGGGCATGATTGTGTATGAGTATTTTTTGTGGTATTCTGTGAGTGCATGCATACAGTTGGGTGCAATTTGAGCATCCTCTAACTCACAGTGTGCTGGGGCAAACTGTTCATTCACATGACTCCAAATTCACAGATTGTCCTGGTCTGGCCTGTGCTATGGGTGGACCACCATGAGCAGAAAGACATGAAATAACTTTCCCTTCCTGTCTCTTGGGTTTACACCCTCTGGGGTTATATAGGGAAGACTGGGCAGAGGTATGGGTATGTTGGCAGGATCTGCTTAGAGAACGTGAAGTTTCTGGCTTTATCTAGATACCATTCAGTCTACAGGGTAGTTTTCTGAAAGACATTTCCATTGTGTCCCCCTCCCCATCCCTCTTTAATGCTATAAGTCCTTAGATGGGATGTAATGGAAAGAGAATGTTAGAGACAGAGATGGGTAGGGAGGTCTGGTGATTTGAAGCAAGGAAATGAGGGCGAATTTCCAGACTGGTGCCTGGGAAGTGAAGAGATTGTGTCCCATGCAGGGAAGAGACACTGGTAGGCACCTTGTTGCCTGGGAATCACAGAGATGGTAGGGATTCATGGCCCACAGAAAGCCTGGTGAGCAGCAGCAGGTGTGGAGTGGTCCTCTTGCCATTTTCTTGTCCCCATATCAGTGTTGTGGGCAGCTTGTCCATTGAGCTGTAGATGAAGATATCCCAGGCTGAAAGGTGGTCTGAGCTGTGGAAGATGGCCCTCAGTGTGCACTTGAACTTCCAGCAAGGATCCTTGAGGCCACAGACAGACTGGGATCTGGGTGTCAGAAGATCACAGGGTTCCTGTGTTGTCTGTCTTGCTGATGCTCCAGGCTCCTGGGGCCAAGATCACTTAAACCCTCACAAGTGCACACAACTGTGGGCTTTGCCAGGTAACAGGCCTCCAGCCTTCTGCCAGGAGGGAAGCCACTGACTGATGGGCCCAGAACAGGATGAGGCTGGTGGTGGGTGGTCTTTCCCCATGCCAGTTGACCTCCTTCTTGCGTTCCTTAACCTCTGTGTGTTCCCAAGGGTGTGTGTGTGTGTGTGTGTGTGTGTGTGTGTGCATGCGCGCGTGCACTTTTGCTTCTGAGTGGCAGTGGGAAAGTTCCCCATGGTAGAGGGGAGGGCCCGCTGCTCCCTGGGAATAGTTTTCAGGTATGACAAGACACAGACAGTCTCACTTCACCTTGGCAGGCTTGTTTGGCCTTTGTGTGACCCTTGAACTTGGGGCCAATGTGTCCCTTAAGGCTCCTTGGCCAATGCCCAAGTGAGAATACTACCTTGTGGGCAGTGACGGGCCTGGGCATAGCCCACTTTGCCTGGAGTCCTCCTTTTCCTGAGGCCTCTGGCCTTACTTCCTTTTAGGGATCCTATTCCTTAGAAGACTTGAGGGACATCATGGCCTTGCAGTGCCATTCTGGCTCCTGACCTTCAAGAGGCTCTGTCCTGACTCAGTTTTGGAGCCCCATTGGTGGTTAGAAAGTGGCCAGGCTGGTGAGCAGCCATATTGGGCAGTAGTAGTGTCTATTTAGCTTTTTTTTTTTTTTTTTTTTGCGCCACAAAGGGCGGAGGGCGTGCACCAGGAGAGAAATTCATGATCTTCTACTGCCTTCAAGTGGCACGGTTTTCCTGATTTCTGCCAGCACTTCTGGGTTTGTTCTGTGGAGTAGGGCTGGTGGGCTGGGGATTTTTGTAATCCACAGGATAGGGCAAGGCCTTCCTGCAAGAGGCCTGGGGCCAGCCCCATCACAGGGGACTCCCAGTGGCCTTTGGCTCCAGTAAGGGCCCCAGTAAGTCCTGGTGACGGCTCTGGACTTGCGCAGTGGGACACAGGAAGCTCGGGCTCTGAGGTTCTGGGCGGCCATGTATAGAGAGAATGGGAGGCTGTTGGTGCTCTGGACCAGGGCTCAGGGATGTAGAAAATTTGCATTGTTTGGCCTGCTCTCTTTATTCGCCTTATCAGCAGGAAGGTGAACCTGCCCATGTGGACACCGCCAAACACAAAGTCCCTAGCTCCTTGTCTGGCCCACCTTGCGTCACAGGACACAGGCTCCCATGCTAGTTCTTGGCTACTGTCAACTTTTTGGGGAATCATGGACATCTTCCTCTAGAGAGTGTATGAGGGGGGTGGGTGTGTGTCTGTCTCAGAAACTTTCTCTTCCTTCTCTATCCTACTGTGTCTGCTTGCCTTGTTTTCCCTCTCTTTTATAGTTTTTATTATTATTCTCTTTCAGAGGTTCTCATATGCAGTTTTAGCTCTGGGCATCTGTCCACCCACTGCCTCTCCACTGATTGGTAGTGCCCCCTGAGTACCACCAGGGTGTTGCTAGAGGCTGTTGGGTTGCTGGGCGAATGGGGCATCCTCATGTGGGGGCAGGGGTAGGCGGCAGGCAAGGGCAGGAGGCAGATGGTAGGGCTGTGCAGGAGGGGCGGCTGAGTGGTACCTACAGTACTCCTGCTGGGAAGTCCTGGTGCTCTGCAGAGGTGAGGCAGGAGCAGTGAAGCATAGCACGGTTTCTTTGCCAGTGGTTGGCACCTGTTGGGTGAGTTCACATCCCCAAACCCGCTCCCTTTCATAGCTGACCCAGAGGCTGTTGCCCTTGACACGTCTCCTGTCTGGTATAGGTTCCCCAGGTAATGGGGCAGGGATACCCTGAGGCAGTGTCCATCCCTGTGCAGAAGCAGCTAGAGTTGCAATTTGGCAGGGACATGGAAATTTTGGGTGTGCCCAGTCTGTGTGCACCCCACACTTTGCAGTGTATGGGAAGCAGGCCCATCGTTTCCAGAAGTCATCCTGTAGAGTAGTGAGGCCAAGTCAGCAGAGCATCACTTCTGCTATTAGAACCCCAACATCACATGGAAAACTGTGTTCCCTAGTGGAATGCCAGCACATTACTTGTCCAGCCCAGAACAGGAGCTCAGGTGGACACAAGTAGGTGGTGGTGACAGGATCTCTGAAGGCAGTGCTGGAGTCTTTTTGAGCATGGAGGTGTTTCTTGGACCTAGGTGGGCCAGTTCATGAGCTGGAATCATGGGAAATTTTGGGTGATTATTTCTTTAGCACATTGCCTACTGCCTCAGAGATCTCTGAGCAGGCCGGAACTAAGTAAGCTATGCAGCCAGAACCAGTGTCATCTTGTCAGCTGGGACTGGCAGAGGTGAAGGGCTTCCTTAAAAACATGTGGAGTCATCCAGGGAAATTTCTCCTTATCCCTGGGTAGACTTTCTTGGGCAGAATAAGATGAACTCAGATGGTGACTTTCTTTCCCTTCCTTTTCCCTTCCCTTCCTTTCTTTTCTTTTCAGAATGATCTCTCTGGGTTTTTATAGGAAAGAGTGGGCAGGGGAATGGGTGTGTTGGCAGGATCTGCTTAGGGGACTGGAACTTTCTGGCTCTTTCTAGATGCCCCTTGTTCTACAGGGACGTTTTCAGACAGAGCTTTGCATTGCATTTTTCCCCTATTTGCAGCACAGGATCCAGGGATGGGATGTAGTGGAAGGAGAAATTTTGAAACAGAGAGATAAACTGGGAGGTCTGATTTCAAGACAGGAAAGACTGGTATGTCGGAAGGGGAGAGATGGGATCACACAATGATCACTCAGGACAGGTACACACTAGTTGCCTGAGAATTCCAAACATTGATGGGGTCCTATGAGGGCAAGCTCTGTGGACAACAGTCGACGTGGAGTGGTCTTGTTGCCATTTTCATTTAACATAGGACAATGTTCTGGGCAGCTTGTTATTTGAACCAAAGAGGAAGGTGTGTCCAGATGAAATATACCCAAGCTCAGGAGGGTGGCCCTCAGTAACTGACCTCCACTCAAGGGTCCTTGAGGCCACAGACTGGGATCTGGGTGTCAGAAAACCACAGGGCTTGTTTGTTGGCTGTCTGCTGAAGCTCCAGGCTCCTCAGGCCTTTATCCCTTGAACCCTCACAAGCACACACTACTCTGGGATTTATCAAGTAACTGGCCTCCAGCCTCTGCCAGGAAGGAATCTACTGACAGGTGGGGCCCAGGACAGGATGACACTGGTGGCGGCCTTTCCCCATGCCAGCTGACAACCTTGCTATGCCTGCCTAAATCTCTGTGTATTTCCAAGGGGTGTGTGTGTGTTTGTGTGTGTGTGCGCGCGCGCATGCGCCAGCACGTGCACTTTTGCTTTCACTGGGAATGTGAAAGTTGCCCATGGTAGAGGGGATGGGCTGCTGCTTGCTGGGAGCAGTTTTCAGGTATGACAAGGCACAGACAGTCTCACCTCACCATCACAATCTTCTTGGCTTCTGTGTGATCCTTGAACCTGGGGCCAAGGTGATCCTTGAGGCTCTTTGGCCAATGCCCAAGTGATAATGCTACCTACTACCTTTTGGGCAGTGAGGGGGCTGGGCACAGTCCACCTTGCCTGGAGTCCCTCTTTTCCTGAGGCCTCTGTATGATCCCTGGGGTACTTGAGGGGCGTCATGGCCTTGCAGTACCTTGGTCTGCCATAAAAGTGCTCATTTGGGGGTCCTGGCCCTCAGAGGCTGCAGCCTGACTCAGGTTGGAGCCCTATCTCTGGACAGAAGTGGCCAGGATGGTAACCGCCACAGTGGATAATAGTAACCTCTCTGTATTCCCAAGGTGTGTGTGTGTTTGTGTGCGTGTGTGTGTTTGTGTCAGTTGGCCAGAAGCTGCAAGGTGTCAGCCTGGCTGTTATACCCTTGGAGCAGAGCAGTGTCCATGTGTGCAAGACAATCTCACTTCACTCTGGCAGACTTAGGTGGCCTGTGTTTCATCCTTGACCTCAGTCAGGACTCCTTGCCCAGTCCCCAAGTAAGAATCCTGCCATGTGAGCAGTGAGGGGGCTAGACGCCTCACTTCCCACCTTGCTGGGGTCCCTTTTCTATGAGGTCTTCATAGTTTCCTAGGGATTTTTTCCTTCATGCTTTGTGTATGTTCCTTGCAGGACTTGAGGGGTTACCCTTTCCCTGCAGAGCCTCCATGAGGAGGAAAGAAGAAGCCTGAGGGTCTTCTTCCCTCACAGGGTATGCTGAAGTAGCCAAAATGCTGAGCCACCATATTGGACACTGGTAGCCTGCCTTTAGTGTTTTTTATTTATTTTTTTTTTTTGCGCAACAAAGGGCGGAGGGAGTGCACAGGGGAGAACTCGGTGGTCCTCTACTGCCATCTAGTGGAGGCGCTTTCCTGATCCCGCTAGCGCTTCCGGGTTTGTTCTGTGGGGTAGCGCCGAAGGGCTGGGGATCTCCGGTCCCTTCAGCACAGCGAAAGGACTCCCTGCAGCAGGCATGGACCAAGACTCATCACAGAGCACCACTGGAAAATTTGGACTCTGGTAGGGGCCCGAGGAACTCCTGGTGGCAGCCCTGGACTTGCCCAGTGGGACACAGGAAACTCGGGCTCTGAGGTCCCTGGCGGCCATGTCTGCATAAGGAGGATGCCATGGAGTCAGACACTCACCCTAGGGCTCAGGGATGTAGGTAAATTGCCTTGCTTGGCCTGCGCTCTCTACTTGCCTTCTTAGCATCCAGGCAATGAATTTGCCCATGTGGATAGCACCAAACACAAAGTCCCTAGTTCCTTACCTGGTCCACCTGGCCCCACAGGACATGGTGTCCCATGGCACTTCTTGGAGACTGGCTGCTGGGTTCTGGGACCCATAAATGTGGAGATGTTCCTACCATAGGTCTCTTTTCTTTTACCTTGTCTGTCCGTCTGTATCAGGCACACTGTCTTTTTTTTTTTCTGGCCTATCCTAACATGTGTCTACCTACACCTTTTGTTTTTGTTTTGTTCTCTACTATATTGGGCTTTAAAGGTTTTCTTTCTCAAAGCTCCTTGATGTGCACTTTTAGGGCCGGACATCTGTCCAGCCAGTGCCCCACATGCCACCAGAGTACCACCATGGTGTTCCTTCGGGCTATTGGGTTGCTATGAGAAATGGGCATCCTGACTTGGGGACTGTGCAGGCCACATGTAAGAGCAGGAACCAAATGATAAGGGGTGTGCATGAGGACCAGCCATGTGGAACCAGTACTCCAGCTGAGAATTCCTGATGCTATGTATACGTGAGGCAGGAGCAGTAAAATGTGGCATGATCCCATTGCCACTGCCCTGCACCTGTCTAGTGGGATTACCCTCCAAACCCACTGACTGCCATAGCTGACCGAGGGGCCACTGAACTTCGCACATCTCCTTTATGTGACTATTTGCCCAGGGTATGGGGCAGGGATACCCTGGCTCCCTGTCCACCACACCCCTGTATGCAGAAGTGATCTCAGAGCCACGCTTCTGGACGGTCAGCTGGGAAAGGATGAGCCAGCTAGCCCATGTGAATGTCACAGGAGTCACAATTATGCAGGGACATAGAGTTTTGGGGTGTGCCCAGTCTGTGTTGAGCCCACGTGTCACAGTTTAAGGGAAGTAGGCCCAGTGGATCCAGAAGTAATCGTGTGTAACAGTGAGTCCATGTCAGGCAATCAGCGCTTCAAACAGGATAAACCCAATGTGGGAAAGCCAACAATGGTTTTGCCCCGTGGAAAGCTGACACATTTCGTAGCCAATCTTAATGGAGAGCTCAGGTGGACATAGGTGGCTCTGGTGACAGGATCTCTGGGGACAGTTTGGGAATCTTTTTGTGCATGGAGGTGTAGCTTGGAGCTTGGTGGGCCAGTCCATGAGCTGGAATCATGGGAAAGTTTGGGTGATCAGTCCCTTTAGCACATTGCCTACTGCCTCAGAGATCTCTGAGCAGGCCACAACTAAGTAAGCTGTGTTGCCAGGACCAGTGACATCTTGTCAGCTGGGGTTGGCTGAGGTGAAGGCCTTCCCTAAAAGGACATATGGAATGATTTTTTTTTTTTTTTCCCTCCTGGGGAACAGCTAGGAGGAGAGGAAAGAGGAGGAGTTAAAGTGTGGGCTCACTCCTCATGGGACTCACAGGATTTCACGTGGGTGTGGAAAAGGTTTCTCTAAGTGTAGATATTAATTTTTAGAAAGGAGAATTTGCCATGCATCCCTGTGCCTTAATCAGGGTGTGTGACTGTGTGGAACAGGTGGGAGAGCACATGTGTGTGTGGTCTTGTGCACATGCAAGGGTCCCCTGGCCAGTTTCCTGGGGAAGGGTATGGACATTATACCAATGCAAAATTTCTCCTTGTCCCTGGGTAGACTTCCTTGGACCTAATAATATGAACTCAAAAGGTAACTTTCTTTAGTTCTCAGCATGTTTTCTCTGGGTTTTTATAGGGAAGAGTCAGCAGGAGACTGGGTGTGTTGGCAGGATCTGCTTAGGGGACTGGCAGTTTCTGGCTCTTTCTACATGCCCCTCCTCCTTCGGGGAACTTTTCAGACAGAGCTTTCCATTACATTCCCCCGTTTGCAGCACAAGGTTCTGGGATTGGATGTAGTGGAAAGAGAAATTTAGAAACAGAGGGATAAACAGGGTGGTCTGGTGATTTCAAGAAAGGAAAGACTAGTATGTGGGAAGGGGAGTGCTGGGACCAGACAATGATCACTCAGGACAGCTACACACTTTTTGTCTGAGAATCCCACACCCAAGGCTGGTGGACAACAGCCGATGTGGAGTGGTCTTTTTGCCATTTTGTTTTCACTCGGTCAGTATTCTGGGCAGCCTGTTCTTTGAATCCAAGATGTAGATGTGTCTAGATGAAATATACCCAAGCTAGGAGGATGGTCCTCAGTATGCACTTGAACCTCCACTGAAAGGTCCCTGAGGACCCCGCCTGGGATCCAGGTGTCAGATGACCACAAGGTTAGTGTGATGGCTGTCTGCTGAAGCTCCAGATTCCTTGGGTCTATATCACTTGAGTCCTCACAAGCACACACAGCTCTGGGTTTTGCCTCCAGCCTTCTGCCAGGAGGGAAGCTACTGACTGATGGGTCTTAGGACAGGATGAGGCTGGTGTTGGCTTTCCATGTGCCAGCTTTTCTCCTTGCTGCCAGGTTAAGCTCTCTGTATTTCCAAGGTGTGTGTGTGCACGTGTTTGCACACGCACATACTTTTCCTTCCCAGTGGGAGTGTGAAAGTTCCACGTGGTAGAGAGAGGGTCTGCTTCTCCCTGACAGCTGTTTTCAGTTATAACAAGGCACAGACAGGCTCAGTTCACCTTGACAGACTTGTTTGGCCTCTGTGTGACCCTTGAACCTGGTGCCAAGGTGACCCTTGAGGCTAGTTGACCAATGCCCAAGTGATAGTGTTTGCTACCTTGTGGGCAGTGAGGGTGCTGGGCATAGTCCACCTTGTATGGAGTCCCTCTTTTCCTGAGGCCTCTGGCCGTAGCTCCTTTTAAGGATTCTATTCCTTGGGAGTGTGATGTATGTTCCCTGGAGTACTTTAGGGTTATCATGGCCTAGCAGTGCCTTGTTCTGGAGGGAAAAGGATCTTTTGGGGGTCCTGATCGTGAGAGGCTTAGAGCCATAATCTCTGGCCACAAGTGTCCAAGATGGTAAGCCGTCACATTGTACAATAGTAGCCTCTCTGTATTCCCATGGTGTGTGTGTGTGTGTGTTTGTACATGTGTGTTTCTCTCAGCCAACCAGAAGCTTCAGTGTATCAGGGTGGCTGTTGTAACCTTGGAGCAGAGCAGTATCCATGTGTGGCAAGACACTCTCACTTCACTCTGTCCTCTAGCCTTCTGCCAGCAGGGAAGCCACTGCCTGGTGGGTCCCAGGACAGGATGAGGCTAGTGGTGGCCTTTCCCAATGCCAGCTGACCTCCTTGCTGCCTGCCTGCCTAAACCTCTCCGTATTCTTAAGGCACATGTGTGTGTGTGTGTGTGGGGGGGGGTGTCTGTGTGCCCATTTTCCTTCTCAGTGGGTGTGTGAACGTTTTATATGGTACAGGGAGGGGCTGCTGCTCCCAGGGAGCAGTTTTCAGGTATGACAAGGTACAGGCAGTTTCACTTCATCTTGGCAGGCTTGTTTGGCCTCTGCCTGACCCTTGAACCTGGAGCCTAAGTGACCCCCATGTCTCCTTGGCTAATGCCCAATTGAGAATGCAGCCTGTGGATAGTGAGAGACTGGTTCTAGCCCACCTTGCCAGGAGTCCCTCTTTTCCTGACAACTGTGATTTTAGTTCCTTTTAGGGATCCCATCCTTGGGAGTTAGCATGTATCTTCCTTGCAGCCCTTGTGGGGTGTCACAGCCTTACAGTGCCTGGGTCTGGGGGTTAAGGGGAGCCCTTGGAACTTCCCTGGAGTCAACCTGTCCTGAGGACTCTGGCCTTAGTTCCTTTTAGGCATTCTATTGCTTGGGGTTGTGCATGCATGTTCCCCAAAGAACTTGAGGGCCATCAAGGCCTGGCAGTGCCCTGGTGTATAGGAAACAGGAGCCCTTGCAGATCCTGGACTTCAGAGGCTCTAGCCTGACTCAGCTTGGAGCCTTATCTCTGGCTGGAAGAGTCCAGGATAGTGGGCCGCCACCTTGGACATTAATAACTTGCATGTACTTTTTTTTTTTTTTTGCGACCCAAGAGGCGGAGGGAGTGCAGCAGGGGAGAACTTGGTGGCGCTCTACTGCCATCAAGTGGAAGCGGTTTCTTTTTTTTTTTAAAATTTTTATTAACATTTTCCATGATTATAAAATATATCCCATGGTAATTCCCTCCCTCCCCACCCCCACTTTCCCGTTTGAAATTCCATTCTCCATCATATTACCTCCCCATTAAAATCATTGTAATTACATATATACAATATCAACCTATTAAGTATCCTCCTCCCTTCCTTTCTCCACCCTTTATGTCTCCTTTTCAACTTACTGGCCTCTGCTACTAAGTATTTTCATTCTCACACAGAAGCCCAGTCATCTGTAGCTAGGATCCACATATGAGGGAGAACATGTGGCGCTTGGCTTTCTGGGCCTGGGTTACCTCACTTAGTATAATCCTTTCCAGGTCCATCCATTTTTCTTTACCGCTGAGTAGAACTCCATTGTATAAATGTACCACATCTTCATTATCCACTCATCTGTTGAGGGACATCTAGGCTGGTTCCATTTCCCAGCTGGAAGCGGTTTCTTAATGCCGCCAGCACTTCCTGGTTCTGTGGAGTGGTGCTGGAGGACTGGGGGTCTTGATAATAACTACAGGACAGGGGAAGGCCTCCTTGTTGGGGTCACGTCCTTGCAGTGCATCCATCAGGCGGAAAGGGGAGCCCTTGGAGCTCTTGGACCTCAGGAGCTCTGGCCTGACCCAGCTTGGAGCCCCATCTCTGGCCAGAAGTGTCCTGGTTACTGAGCAGCCATGTTGGACTATAGTGACTTCTATTATATTTACCTGACTTTTTTTTGCTCCACAAAAGGTGGAGGAAGCAGCGCAGGGGAGAACTTGGTGGCGCTCTACTGCCATCAAGTGGAAGCGGTTTGCTGATCCGCCAGCACTTTCTGCTTCTGTGGGGTAATGCTGGGGACTTGGGTCTTGATCACTACAGGAGAAAGAAAGGCCTCCCTGGAGGAGTCCAGAGTCCAGTCCCATCACAGGAGCGCCCTGGCCTATTTGGATTCTGGTAGGTCCCGAGGAAGTCCTGGTAGCGGTCCTGGACTTGTGTAGAGGGACACAGGAAGCTCGGGCTCTGAGGTTCCTGGCCGCCATGTCTACATATGGAGGATGTGAGGCTCTCTGGCATGGCTTAAGAAACTCACCCCATGACCCAGTCAGTGTTCAATGACATTTTTTGTGAGTCCCACATAGTTATCTTTTTTCAAAATTGAATAACAACTTCCATGATTATAAAAATAATCCCATGTTTTGAGATTTTTTTTAATAATCATGGAAAATGCTAATAAAAATTTAAAAAAATAATAAATCTCTAAAAAAACCCATGTTAATACCCAACCTATGCCACTTTCCCTTTTGAAACTCCATTCCGCATCATATCCATTACCCCTCTCAGTCTCTCTCTTATTTTATTATTTTTTTTCCGCCGCTAAGGGCGGAGGGAGTACACAGGGAAGAACATGGTGGAGCTCTACTGCCATCTAGTGGAAGCGCTTTCCTGATCCCGCCAGCACTTCTGGTTTGTTCTGTGGGGTAGCGCTGGAGGTCTGGGGATCTCTGATCCCTTCAGCATGGTGAAAGGACTCCCTGCAGCAGTCCTGGGCCAAGAGCCATCACAGAGGAGCCCTGGTAGCTTTGGACTCTGGTAGGGTCCTGTAGAAGGCCTGGTGGCGACCCTGGACTTGCGGGGTGTGCTCTGACTGGAGCTTGGAGCTCCACATCTGCCTTAAGTATGGGGAGCCAACATCTTGGATGTTAGTAACCAGGATAGTGGAGTTTTTTTGTTAGTGTCTTTTTGCGCCACAAAAGGCGGAGGGAGTACACTGGGGAGTACTCTGTGGAGCTCTACTGCCATCAAGTGGAAACGCTTTCCCAACTCTTGCGGGGTGTCACAGCCTTACAGTGCCTCAATCTGGAGGAAGGGGAGCCCTTGCAATTTGCTTGCAGTCCATCTGTCCTGAGGACTCTGGCCTTAGTTCTTTTTAGGCATTCTATTGTTTGGGGGTGTGCATGCATGTTCCCCAAAGAACTTGAGGGCCTCAATGCCTGGAAGTGCCCTGGTGTGGAGGAAACAGGAGCCTTTGGGGATCTTGGATCTCAGAGGCACTAGCCTGACTCAGCTTGGAGCCCTATCTCTAGCTGGAAGTGTCCAGGATAGTGGGCAGCATCCTTGGACGTTAATACTTTTTTTTTTTTTTTTGCAACAAAAGGCAGAGGAGTGCAAAAGGGGAGAACGGGATGGCGCTCTAGTGCCATCAAATGGAAGGGGTTTCCTAATCCTGCCTGCACTTCCGGGTTTGTTCTGTGGGGTTGTACTGGAAGGCTGGGGGTCCTGGTCACCACAGGACAGGGGAAGGCCTCCTTGTAGGAGTCCTGTGGTCACCCCATCACAGGGAAGCACTGGTAGGTATGGACTCTGGTAGGGTTCCAAGGAAGTCCTGGTGGCGGTCTGGGACTTGTGCAGAGTGACACAGGAAGCTCGGGCTCTGAGGTTCCTGGCGACCATGTCTATACGTGGAGGATGGGAGGCTGTCTCTGCCAAGGCTTCAAAAACTCACCGCAAGACACAGTTTTCCATGACACTTTTTGTGCATCCCCCATAGTTTCCCTAGGGATTCTTTCATTTAGGCTCTGTGTATGTTCCCTGCCGGACTTGCGAGGCGCCATTTCCTTGCAGAGCCTCAGTCTGGAGGAAAGAAGAAGCCTGGTGATATTCTGTCTTATGACTGGAGCGTGGAGTTCCACCTCTGCCTTAAGTGGACAGGATGGGGAGCCACATTGTTAGACCCTGGTAGCATTTATTTTCTTTCCTTTTTTTTTTTTTTTTTTGCGCCTCAAAGGGCGGAGGGAGTGCACAGGGGAGACCTCAGTGTAGCTCTACTGCCATCAAGTGGTAGCGCTTTCCAGATTTCGCCAGCACTTCCGGGTTTGCTCTGTGGGGTAGCGCTGGAGGGCCGCGGATCTCTGAAACCCACAGCACAGGGTATGAACTAACAACTGAGCAGGCCTAGGCCAAGACCCATCACAGGGATCCCCTGTCAGCCTTGGACTTTGGTAGGGTCCCCAGTAAGGCGTGGTGGTGGCCCTGGGCTTGCACAGTGGGACACAGGAAGCTCCGGCTCTGAGTTCCGGCTGCCATATCTACATAGGGAGAGTGTCCCTGCTCTGGAGTCAGAAACTTAACCCAGGACTCAGGGATGTTATAAATTGACTTGCTTGGCCTGAGCTCTCTACTAGCCGGGAGGTGAATCTGCCCATATGGACACCGCCAAACACAATATCCCTAGCTCCTTAACTGACCAACCTTGCCCCACAGGACAGTGTCCCATGCCACTTTTTGGCCCCTGGTCCCTGGATGAGGCAGCCCACTTATGTGGAGAAGTTCCTCTAATTGCTGTCTGTTTCTCTGTCTGTCTGCCCCTTAGTTTGTCTGTCTGTCTCTCTCTGTGACTCAGGAACACTTTGTCTTCTCTCCCTGCTCTATACTATGTGTGTGTGTCTGCCTTGCACACTTTGCCTTTGCTTTGTCCTCCCTCCCCTTTATTGGGCTGTACTGGAATTCTTTCTCAGAGATCCTTTAGGGGCACTTTATTGTTGGGCTGTCCACGAACTGGCCGTGTCCCCAGAGTACTACCACCCTGTTCCTACAGGGGTTGTTGTGGGAGTGGGGCATCCTGACTGGAGGAGGGCGTTCTAGTGTAAGGGAAGTAGGTCCAGTGGTTCCAGAAGTAATCCTGCCGAGCAGTGAGCCCATGTCAGGCTATCAGCACTTCAGGCAGGATAAACCCAACATGGCAGGGTCAACAATGGTGTTGCCCAGTGGAAAGCTGACACATTTTGTAGCCAGTCCTGGTCAGGAGCTCAGGGGGACATAGGTGGCTCGTGGTGACAGGATCTCTGGGGAAACTAAGAGAGTCTTCTTGAGCATGGAGGTGTAGCTTGGAGCTTGGTGGGCCAGTTCATGCCTGGAATCCATGGGAAAGTTTGGGTGATCAGTCCCTTTAGCACATTGCCTACTGCCTCAGAGATCTCTGAGCAGGCCACAACTAAGTTAGCTGTGTTGCCAGGATCAGTGATATCATGTCAGCTGGGCTTGGCGGAAGTGAAGGCCTTCCCTAAAAGGAGTGATTTTTGTTCCTCCACGGGAGCAGTTAGGAGGAGAAGAAAGAGGAGGGGGTAAAGTGTGGGCTCACTCCTCATGGGACTCACAGGATTTCACCTGGGTTTTCAAAAGGTTTCTATAAGTGCAGATGTTGCTTTCCGGAAAGGACAATTTGCCAAGCACCCCTGTGCCTTAGGGTGTTTGATTATGTGGGATAGGTGGGAGAGCACATGCGTGTGTGATCTTGTGCACATGCAATGGTCCCATAGCCAATTTACTGGGGAAAGGTATGGACATTACACCAGTACAAAATTTCTCCTTGTCTATGGGTAGCCTTCCTTAGGCAGCATGAGATGAACTCAAATGGTAACTTTCTTTTCTTCTCAGAATGTTCTCTCTGGGTTTTTATAGTGAGATTGGGCAGGGGGCCGGGTGTACTGGCAGGATCTACTTAGGGGTCTGGTAGTTTCTGACCTTTTCTAGATGCTCCTTGTTCTACGGGGAACTTTCCAGACAGACAGAGCTTTCCATTGGTTTTTTGCCCTATTGCAGCACAGGGTCCTGGGATGGGATGTTGTGGAAAGAGAAATTTAGAGACAGACAGATAAAATAGGGAGGTCTGGTGATTTCAAGAAAGGAAAGACAGGTATGTGGGAAGGGGAGTCCTGTCATCACACAACTATCACTCAGGACAGGTACACACCACTTCTGTGAGAATCCCAAACCCAAGGCTGGTGACAACCGCCGATGTCTTTTTGCCATTTTGTTTTCTGTAGGTCATTGTTCCAGGCAGCCTGTTCCTTGAAACCAAGATGTAGAAGTGTCCAGATGAAATATACCCAAACCCAGGAGGATGGTCCTCAATATGTATTTGAACCTCCAGTGAAGAGTCCTTGAGGCCACCGCCTGGGATCTGAGTGTCAGAATACCACAAGGTTAGTGTGCTGGCTGTCTGCAGAAGCTTTAGGCTCCTAGGCCGAGATCACTAGAACTCTTACAAGGTTCTGGGACCAGGGAAATGTTCGTGGGCTGTAGTAGGTGTGGAATTGTCCTTTTTCCATTTTCTTGTCCCCACATAACTCTTCTGGGCAGCCTGTTGTGGAAGACAAAGACAAAGGCTTAAAGTTGATGTGAGCTATGGAGGATGGTCATCAGTGTGCACTTGAGCATCCGATCAAGGGTCCTTGAGGCCACAGCCTAGGATCTGGATGTCGGAAGACCACAGGACTTGTGTGTTGGCTGTCTGCTGACACTCTAGGCTCCTGGGGCCTGTATCACTTGAGTGCTCAAAATCATACACAGCTCTGCGTTTTGCAACATAGGAGGCCTCCAGCCTTCTAACAGGAGGGAAGCCACTGACTGGTGGCATCTAGAATAGAATGAATCTGGTGGTGCCATTTCCATGTGCCAGCTGATCTCCTTGCTGCCTGGTTAAGCTCCCTGTATTTCCAAGTTGTCTGTGTGTGTATGCATGCTCGCCTGCACGTGCGTAAGCATACACATGCACATACTGTTCCTTCTCATTGGGGATGTAAAAGTTGCACATGGTAGAGGGGAGGTGCTGCTGCTTTCTGGGAGCAGTTTTCAGGTATGACAAGGAACCCACGGTCTCACCTCGCCACGGCAGTATTGCTTGGCCTCTGTGTCACCCTTGAATCTGCGGCCAAGGTGACCCTTAAGGCTTGTTGGTCAATGCCCAAGTTAGAATGCTGTTTTTGGGCAGTTAGGGGCCTGTGCACAGTCCACCTTCTTGGAGTTTCTCTTTTCCTGAGGCCTCTGGCCTTTGCTGCTTTTCAGTATTCTATTCCTTGGGAGTGTTTGTTTATGTTCCCTGGAGTACTAGAGGTGCTTCCAGGCCTAGCACTGCCTTGGTGTGGAGGAAAATGTATGTCTTGGGGATCCTGGCTCTCAGATGCTTGTAGGCCTATCTCTGGCCACAAGTATCCAGGATAGTAAGCCCTCACATTGGACAATAGTAGCCTCTCTGTATTCCCAAGGGGTGTGTGTGTGTGTGTGTGTGTGTGTTTCTCCCAGTCGACCAGAAGCTTCCGGGTATCAGGTAAGCTGTTGTAACCTTGGAGCAGAGCAGCATCCAGGCGAGGCAAGACACTGACTTCATCTGGCCTCCAGCCTTATGACAGCTGAGTAGCCACTGCCTGGTGGGGCTCAGGACAGGATTAGGCTGGTGGTGACCTTTCCCCATGAGAGCTGACCTCCTTGGTCCCTTCCTAAACCTGTCTGTATTCTTAAGGCCTATGTGTGTGTGTGTGGGGGGGAGCAGTTTTCAAGAATGAAAAGGTACAAACAGGGACATTTCACCTTGGCAGGCTTGTTTGCCCTCTGTGTGGCCCTTGAAACCTGGGCCAAGGTGACCCCTGAGGCTCATTGGCTAATGCCCAAATGAGAATGCAGCCCTGTGGGCAGTGAGGGGCCTGGCCCTAGCCCACCTTGCCTGGAGTTCCTCCTTCCTTGACTCTGGCCTTAGGTCCTTTTAGGGATCCTATTCCTTGGGAGGGAGCATGTATGTTCCCTACATGCCTTTGGGGGGGGTCACCTCCTTGCAGTGCCTCCATCAGGAGGAAAGGGGAGCCCTTGGAGCTCCTGGACTTCAGATGCTCTGGCCTGAGTTAGCTTTGAGCCCCATCTCTGGCCAGAAGTGGCCTGTATAGTGGACAGCCATGTTGGACATTAGTGACTGGTATTTACCTGATTTATTTATTTATTTTTTTTTGTGCCACAAGAGGTGGAGGGAGTGCAGCAGGGGAGAACTTGGTGGCGCTCTACTGCCATCAAGTGGAAGCGGTTTCCTAATCCCTCCATCACTTCCTGGTTCTGTGGGGTAGTGCTGGGGGCTGGGGTGTTGGTCGCCATAGCACAGGGAAGGCCTCCTGGAGGAGTCCTGATGCCAGTACTATCACAGGAGAGTCCTGGCTGATTTGGATTCTAGTAGTGTCCGGAGGAAGTCCTGGTGGGGGCCCTGGATTTGGCAGAGGGACACAGGAAGCTCGGGATCTGATGTTGCTGGCGGCCATGTCTACATATGGAGTATGGGAGGCTGTTTCTGCCATGGCATCAGATTCACCACAAGACGCAGTTTTCCATGACACTTTTAGTGTGTCCCCCATAGTTTCCCTAGGGATTCTTTCCTTCAGGCTCTGTGTGTCTTCCCTGCAGGACTTTCCTTGCAGAGCCTCAGAGGAAAGAAGCCTGAGGGTCTTTTATACTCTCGGGGTGTGATCTGACTGGAACTTGCCTTAAATGGCCAGGATGAGAAGACACCATTTTGGACACTGATAGCCTCTCCTTAGAGTTTACTTTTATTATTTGTTGAAAATTTGTTTATTAACAACTTCCATAATTATAAAAAGAATTCCATGTTAATGCCCTCCCTCCCCCACTTTCCCTTTTGAAACTCCATTCCCCATCATATTCCCTACCCTTCTCAATTAGTTTCTCTTTTTTTTTTGCTCCCCAAGTGGCGGAGGGAGTACACTGGGGAGCACTCGATGGAGCTCTACTGCCATCTAGTGGAAGCGCTTTCCTGACCCCGCCAGCACTTCTGGTTTGTTCTGTGGGGTAGCGCTGGAGGTCTGGGGATCTCTGATCCTTTCAGCATGATGAAAGGACTCCCTGCAGCAGGCCTGGGCCAAGAGCCATTACAGTGGAACCCTGGTAGCTTTGAACTCTGGTAGGGTCCGGTGGAAGGCCTGGTGGCGACCCTGTACTTGCGGACTGTGCTCTGACTGGAGCTTGGAGCCTGATGGGGAACCACCATCTTGGATGTTAGTAATCAGGCTAGTGAATTTTTTTTTTTTTTTGCGCCACAAAGGGCGGAGGGCGTGCACAGGGGAGAACTCGGTGGAGCTCTACTGCCATCATGTGGAGGCGCTTTCCAGATCCCGCCAGCACTTCCGGGTTTGCTCTGTGGGGTAGCGCTGGCGGGCTGGGGAACCTGGAACCCACAGGACCCCAGAAAGGACGCCTGCAGTAGCTGTGGGCCAACAACCATCACAGGGCCAGGGTGCTGAGCCGCCATGTTTCACACTGGTAGTCTTGTCATTAACATTTATTATTATTTGCGCCTAAAAGGCGGAGGGAGTACACAGGGGAGAACTAGGTGGCGCTCCACTGCTATCAAGTGGAAGCACTTTCAGGAATCCGTCATACATCCGGGTTTGTTCTATATAGTAGTGAGGGGGACCTGTTTCCTGGAGGACAGAGCAAGGTCTTCCAGCAGCAGGCCTGGGACCAGCCCCATCACAAAGGACCCATGGCAGCTTTGGACCCCGATTTGGGCCTGAGGAGACTTGCCCAGTGCGGCACAGGAAGCTTGGGCTCTGAGGTTCCTGGCGGCCATGTCTACATAGGGAGGATGGGAGACTGTCTCTGCCATGGAGTCAGAAACTCACCCAAGGTTCAGGGAGGTAGATAATTTACCTTGCTTGGCCTGAGCTCTCTCCTTGTCTTCTTAGCAGCAGGGAGGTGAATCTGCCCATGTCGACACCGCCAAACACAAAGACCCTGGCTCCTTACCATAGCCTTCTCGCCCCCCCTGTACACAGTGGCTCACATGACTTCTTGGAGACTGATTCCTAGGTTCTGAGACCCAGAGATGAGATTTTCCTGTAATGGGTCTCTCTGTCTGCCTGCCTGCCTGTCTCAGGGACACTTTCTCTTCACTATCCTACTGTATTTGCCTGTCTTGCACCCTTGCCTTGTCCTTTCCTATATTGGGATTTAGCGGTGTGATTTTTGTTCCTCCTGGGGAGCAGCTATAAGGGCAAGAAAGAGGAAGGGGTAAACTGTAGGCTCACTCCTCTTGAGTCTCACATGATTTCAGCTGGCAGTGGTCAAGATTTCTTTAAGTGTAGATCTTGCTTTCCAAAAAGGACAATTGTCAAGCATCACTGTGACTCCATGGGGGTATGTAATTTTGTGGAACCATGTGAGAGGGCACGTGCATACATGCTTCTGTGTACATGTAAGGATCCCCTAGCCCAGAGTTTGCTGGAGAAAGGTATTTATTCACAGCATACTAATTCAAACTTTCTCCTCTTCCCTGTGTAGATTTCCTTGAGCAGAAAGACATGAAGTCAAATCGTAACATTTTTTTCTTTTATAATGTTCTCTGTGGGGTTATATAGGGAAGATTGTGCAGGGTGTTGGGTGTGTGGGCAGGATCTGCTTAGGGGACTTGAAGTTAGTTTTCATTGCAGTTTCCTCGTTTGGAGTGCAGATTCCTGGGATGGGCTGTAGTGGTAAGAGAAAGTTAAAAAAAGAGGTAAATAGGGACTTTTGATGATTCAAGAAAGGAGAAATTGGTATGTGGGAAGGGGAGAGATGGGATTCAACAATGATCACTCAGGACAGGTACATACTTGTTGCCTGGGAGTCTCAAACATTGATAGGGTGTTACGAGTGGAAAGCTTGTGAACAACAGTCGATGTGGAGTGGTCCTTTTGCTATTTTGTTTTCCCTGGGTCAGTGTTCTGGGCAGGCTGTTCTTTGAAACCAAGATGTAGATGTGTCCAGATGAAATATGTCCAAGCCCAGGACCATGGCCCTCAGTGTGCACTTGACCCTCCACTCAAGGGTTCTTGAGGCCACAGCCTGGGATCTGGGTGTCAGAAGACCACAGGTCTCCTGTGTTAGCTGTCTGTTGAAGCCCCAGGCTCCTTGGGCAAACATCACTTGAGCCCTCACTAGCTCACACAGTTCTGAGTTGTGACAGGTAACAGGCCTCCAACCTTCTGCCAGGAAGGAAGCCACTGACTAGTGGGGCCCAGCCCAGGATGAGGCTGGTGGTAGCCTTTCCTCATGGCAGCTGACCTCCGTGCTGCCTGCCTTAACCACTGTGTATTGTCAAGGTAGGTGTGTGTGTGTGTGTGTGTGTGTGTGTACGCGCGCCCCCACTATTGCTACTCAGTGGGGAAAGATCCCCATGACGGGGGGGCTGCTGCTATCTGGGAGCAGTTTTCAGGTATCAGAAGGCAAAGACTTTCTCACTTCACCTTGGCTGTCTTATTTGGCCTCCTGTGTACCTAGATCCCAGGGCCAAGGTGACCCTTGAGGCTAGTGAGAATGCTACCTGGTGGGCAGTGAGGTATTTGGGCACACCTCACTTTGCCTGGAGTTCCTGTTATTGAGGCCTCTAGCTTTAGTTCCTTTTAAGCATTCTATTGCTTTGCAGTGTGCATGCATGTTCCCCACAGGCCTTGTGGAGTGTCACAGCCCTGCAGTGCTTGGGTCTAGAGGAAAGGTGAGCCTTTGGATCTGCTGGACCTCAGAGTCTCTGGCCAGACTCAGCTTGGAGCCCCATCTCTGTTCAGAAGTGTCCAGGATAGTGAGCAGCCTTGTTCGACATTAGTAAGTTGTATTTACCTTTTGTTTTTTGAGGGGTATCAAAGGGCGGGGGGAGTGCAGCACAGGTGGAATTGGTTAGTAATAGTGCCATCAAGTGGAAGTGGTTTCCAGGTCCCGCCAGCACTTCCTGTTTTATTCTGTAGGGTATTTCTGTAGGGCTGGGGATCACTGGTTCCTAGAGGACAGGGGAAGACCTCCTGGCAAGAGTTTCAGGACCATCCCCATCACAAGGGACCCCTGGCAACCTAGGGAGAGCCTGAGGGTCTTCTGCCCTCATGTGGTATGTTCTGACTGGAGCTTAGAACTCCATCTCTAGCTTAAGTGGCCATGTTAATGAGCCACCATGTTAGACACTGGCGCTCTGTCTTTAGCGTTTACTTATTTATTTTTTTTGTGTCTGAAAGGGCGGAGGGAGTGCACAGGGGAGAACTTGGTGGAGCTCTACTGCCATCAAGTGGAAGCGCTTTCCAGATCCCGCCAGCACTTCCGGGTTTGCTCTAGGTAGTGGTGAGGGCTTGGGATCTCTGAAACCCACACACAATACAGGGCAAGGAGTCTTTGCAGCAGGCCTGTGTCAAGACCCATCATAGGGGACCCTGGTAACCTTGGCCTCTGGTACGGGCCGAGGAAGGCCTGGTGGAAGCCCTGGACTTGCCCAGTGGGACACAGGAAGCTCCGGCTCTGAGGTTCCTGTCGGCCATGTCTGCATAGGGAGGATGGGAGGCTGTCTCTGCTCTGGAGTCTGAATCTCACTCCAGGGCTCAGGGATGTAGATAAATTGCCTTGCATGGCCTGCGCTCTCTACTCGCCTTCTCAGCAGCAGGGAGGTGAAGCTGCCCATGTGGATAGCACCAAATACAAACTCCCTAGCTCCTTTCCTGGCCCACATCATCCCACAGGACACAGTGTCCCATACTTACTGGATGCTGTCCAGTTTGTTCTGGGACCCAGACATGTGGAGATATTCCTCTAATGTGTGTCTCTCTGTCTGTCTGTCTCAAGCACACTTTTTCTTCCTGCTGTGTCCTACTGAGTCTGTTGCCTTTCACTTTTGCTTTTATTCTTACCTCCTCCATATTTGGCTTTATAGGATTTAAAATTTTTTTTTTAAGATTTTACTTTTATTTATTTGATTGAGAGAAAAAGGGAAAGAGAGGTACAGATAGGAGTGACCAGGGCCTCCAGCCACTTATGGATTTCATTTTCAACGTTCCTTTATATGCAATTTAAGTGGCTGGCATCTGTCTACCCAGTGCCCAATGTGCCCCCAGAGACCACCAGGCTGTTGCTAGGGGCTGTTGGGTTGTTGTGAGAATGAGCTTCCTGATGGGTGTGGGTGTAGGTGGCATAAAAAGGCAGGATCCTGATTACAAGGGCTCTGCAGGAGTGGCAGCCCAGTGACACCAGCAGAACATCTGCTGGGAAGTCCCGGTGCTCTGCAGAGGTAAGACAGGAGTGGTAAACCATGGTAAGATTCCATTGCCTGTGGGTCCTCAGTGTGAAGCTTCTGCGGACAGCAGGGAATGCATGGCCCACTAGTCCATCTGAATGTGTCCGGAGTTGCAATTTAGCCTGGACGTGGTGATTTGGGGTGTGCCTGGGTTGAGTGCACCTCAATGTTCCCAGAAAAAGGTAAGCAGGTTCAGTGGTTCCAGAAGGAATCCTGCAGAGCAGTGAGCCCATGTCAGCAGAGCAGCACTTGAGGCAGGAGAGCTCCAACACATGTGGATGATCTGTCCCTTTGGCTGGATGGCCTTCTCCTCTTGAGATTCCCGATTAGGCTGGACCTGTGTCTGGCTGTATCTAGATGCCACTCAGTGTAGAAGGAACTTTTCAGACAGAGCTTTCCATTGGGTCTTTCCCTGCCCCTTTTGGAGCTCAGGGTCCTGGGATGGGATATACTGGATAAATAAAGTCATAGACAGGTACAGGTAGGGAGGCTTGGTGACTTAACGCAAGGAAATGGAGTTGAATGTGATTGTGTTACTTGGCCTAAAGAGATACTGATAGGCACTTGATCCCTAGGAATCACAGAGATGGTAGTGGTTCTGGGACGGGAGAAGGCTGGTGGGCGGCTGCACACGTAGAGTGATCCTTTTACCATTTTCTTGTCCCCATAGCAGTGTTGTGTGCAGTCTGTGTGTTCAGCTGAAGACTAAGACATCCCAGGCTGTCAGGTTGTCTGAGCTGTGAAGGTTGGCCTTCAGTGTGCACTTGAACTTCCCATGAAGGGTTCTTGAGGCTACAGTCTGGGATCTGGGTGCAAGAAGACCGCCAGGTTAGTATGATGGCTGGTGCAGGAGCTCCAGATTCCTTGGGCCTATGTCACTTGAGTCCTCACAAGCACACACAGCTCTGGGCTTTGCCAGCTAACAGGCCTTCAGACTTCTGCCAGGAGGGAAGCCACTGACTGGCGGGGCCCAGGACAGGATGAGGCAAGTGGCCTTTCCCATGTCAGCTGATCACCTTGCTGCCTGCCTTAACCTCTCTGAATTCCCAAGGGGAGTGTGTATATGTGTGTGTGTGTGTGTGTGTGTGTGTGTATGTGTGTATGTATGTGTTTTTGTGGGTGCCAGCACATGCACTTTTGCTTTCGATTTGAATGTGAAATTTGCACATGGTAGAGGGTAGGGGCTGCTGCTTCCTGGGAGCAGTGTTCAGGTATGACAAGGCACAGTCTCACCTCACCATGAGCGTCTTGTTTGGCATCTGTGTGACCCTTGAACACAGGGCCAAGGTGATCCTTGAAGCTAGTTGGCTAAAACCCAAGGGAAAATGCTAACATGAGGGCAGTGAGGAGGCTCGGCACTGTCCACTTTGCCTGAAGTCCCTCTTTTCCTGACGCTTCTGGCCTTTGTTCCTTTTAAGTCTTCCTTAGAAGTGTACATGTATATTCCCCAGAGTACTTGCATCATGGTCTTGCAGTGCTTGCTCTGGAGGAAAAGGGATTTCCTGGGGGTCTTGGCCCTCAGAGGCTGTAGCCTGACTCAGCTTGGAGCTCCAGTTCTGGCCAGAAGTGTCCAGAACTATAAGCCGCCACATTGGACAATACTAGCCTCTGTGTATTCCCAATGTGTTTCTCTGTGTGTGTGTGCATGCATGTGAATTTCTGTCAGTCAGTCTGAAGCTTCAGGATGACAGGGTGGCTGTAGTAACCTTGGAGCAGAGCAGTATGCATGTGTGGCAAGACAGTCTCACTTCACTCTGGCTAACTTAGGTGGCCTGTTTTTCACCCTTGACCTCAGGGCTCCTTGGCCAGTCCCCAAGTAAGAATCCTACCATGTGAGCAGTGAGTGGGCTGGACACATCACTTCCCACTTTGCTGGGGTCCCTCTTTTCTATGAGGCCTCCCCCATAGTTTCCCCAGGGGTTCTGTCCTTCAGGCTCTGTGTATGTTCCCCGAAGGACTTGAGGAGGCGCCGTTTCCTTGCAGAGCCTCAGTCGAGGAAAGAAGCCTAAGGGTCTTCTGTCCTCAAGGGATGTGCTCTGGCTGGAGCTTGGAGCTCCACCTCTGCCTTAATTGGGCAGAATGGTGAGCCACCATGTTGGACACTGGTAGCTTGTTTTTAGTGTTCATTTTTAATTTAATTTTTTTTTTTTTTGTGCCTCAAAGGGCGGAGGGAGTACACTGGCGAGAACTCGGTGGAGCTCTACTGCCATCAAGTGGAGGCGCTTTCCTCATCCCGCCAGCACTTCCCAGTTTGTTCTGTGGGTAGGGCTGGAGGCCTGGGGATCTCTGGTCCCTTCAGCACAGGGCACAGGACTCCCTGCAGCAGGCTTGGGCCAAGACCCATCACAGGGGAACTCTAGTAGCCTTGGACTCTGGTAGAGTCTTGTGGAAGGCCTGGTGGTGGCCCTGGACTTGCACTGCGTGACACAGGAAGCTCGGGCTCTGAGGTTCCGGGCGGCCATGTCTGCATATGGAGGATGGGAGGCTGTCTCTGCCGTGGAGTCAGAAACTCACCGCAAGGGTCAGGGATGTAAATTGCCTTGCTTGGCCTGAGCTCTCTAATTGCTGTTTTAGCAGCAGGATGGTGAAATCTGCCCATATGGGGACACCACCAAACTCAAAGGCCCTAGCTCCTTACATGGTCCACCTCACCCCATAGGACACAGTGTCCCATGTCATTTCTTCTCCACTGTTCCCTGCATTCCACAATTAGCAATTTGGAGAAGTTCTTCTAATGGCTGTCTGCTTCTCTGTCTGTCTCTTAGTTTGTCTGTCTCTCTCTTCCTAAGGAACACTTTTTGTCCTGTTTGATACTGTGTGTATCTGCCTTGCACACATTGTCTTTGTTTTGTCCTCCCTCCCCTTTATTGGACTTTACTGGAATTCTTTCTCAAAAGTCCTTCAGGTACACTTTTGTTGCTGGGCATCTGTCCACACAGTGCCTGGCCACTAAGTGGCCGTGTCCCCAGAGTACTTCCACGCTGTTTGTAAAGTTCTGTTGTGGGAATGGGGCATCCTGACTGGGGAAGGGGGACGCAGTGCAGGCAGTTTGCAAGGACAGAAGGCAGATGATAAGGGCTGTGCATGAGTGGCAGCACCAGTGCCCCTGCTGGGAGGTGCTGTGCTCTGCAAAGGTGTGGCAGGAGTGGTAAAACATGGAAAGATCCCATTGCCAGTGGCCTGTACCTGTCTGCTGGGCTCACCCTCCAAACCCACTGCCTGCCATAGCTGTGCCAGAGGTGGCTGCACTTGACACATCCCCTTTGTGGCACAAGTTGTCCAGCGTTTGGGGCAGGGATACCCTGGATCCCTGTCCCCCATACCCCTATGTGCGGAAGTGGCCCTCAGAGCTGAGATTGTAGGTGATCACACCAGGGGAAGGACCGGCCAGCTAGCCCATGTGAATGTGCTAGGAGTCGCAATTTTGCAGGGACATGGAGATTTTGGGAGTGCCATGTGTGTGTGCTCCCTAGCCCTCACAGTGTAAGGGAAGCAGGCTCAGTGGTTACAGAAGGAATCCTGCCAAGCAGATAGCCCCTGTCAGTGGAGCAGCACTTCAGGCAGGACAACCCCAACCTGGCAGGACAACAGTGGTGTTCTCATTGGAAATCAAACACATGACTTGGCTTGCACAGAGCAAACGCTGAGGTGGACCCAAGTGTCTAGTGGTGACAGGATCTCTGAGGCACAGTACTGGTGTCTTTTCAGAGATGGAGGTATACTTTAAGGTAGGTAGGCTCTGGTGATCGGTGATCCTCCTACCTCTGCCTCCAGACTGCTGGGATTATAGGCATGCGCCACCACGCCCGGCTGTTTTTTATTTTTATTTTTATTTTTGTGCTACAAAGGGTGGAGGGAGTGCCAGGAGAGTAATTGGCGGTGCTGTACTGCCATCAAGTAGAAGTGGTTTCCTGATCCCGCCAGCACTTCCGGATTTGCTCTGTGGTAGAGTTTAGGGGCTGTGGATCTTGGTCCCCACTGTACAGGGGAAGGCCTCCCTGTAGGAGGCCTGGGGCTAGTTTCATCTCAGGGGACCCTTGGCAACTTTGAACTCTGGAAGGGGCCTGAGGAGGGCCTGGTGGTGGCCCTGGACTTGTGCAGTGGGACAGAGGAAGCTCAGGCTCTGAGGTTCCTGGCGGCCATGTCTACACAGGGAGGGTGGGAAGCTGTCTCTGCCATGGAGTCCGAAAATCACCCCGGGGTCAGGGATGTAGATAAATTGCTTTTCTTGGCCTGAGCTTTCTACTGGACTTCTTAGTATCTGGGAGATGAATCAGCCCATGTGGATAGTACCAAACACACAGTCCTTAGTTCCTTACTTTGCCCATCTGGCCACACAGGACAGTGTCCCATGGCACTTCTTAGAGACTGGTCTCTGGGTTCTGGGACCCAGAAATGTGGAGATGTTCCTATAATATGTCTCTCTTTTCTCTTAGCTTGTCTGTCTATCTCAGGGACACTGTCTCTTTTTGGCCTATCCTACCATATGTGTCTGCCTGCACCTTTTGTTTTTGTTTTGTCCTTTGCTACATTGGGCTCTAATGGTTTTCTTTTCAAAGCTCCTTGATGTGCACTTTTAAGGCCAAACATCAGTCCAGCCAGTGCCCTGCCTGCCACTAGAGTGCCACCATGGTGTTGCTAGGCAGGGGCTGTTGGGTTGCTGTGAGAAGGGGGCATCCTGATGGGGAAGTGTGCAGGCCACATGCAAGGGCAGGAACCAGATGATAAGGGGTGTGCATGAGGGCCTGCCATGTGGAACCAGTACTCCAGCTGAGAATTCCTGATGCTATGTACAGGTGAGGCAGGAGCAGTAAAATGTGGCATGATCCCATTGCCACTGCCCTGCACCTGTCCCTTGGGCTTACCTTTCAAACTCTCTGCCTGCCATAGCTGACCCAGAGGCCGATGAACTGGATACATCTCCGTAATGTGATGATTTGCCCTGGGTATGGTGCAGGGATATCCTGACTCCCTGTCCACTACATATATGCAGAAGTGCTCTGAGAGCCACGCTTCTGGGCGAACACTGGGGAAAGGATGGCCATGTGAATGTGGCAAAGTCACAATTATGCAGGAACATGGAGTTTTGGGTGTGCTCAGTCTGTGTTGAGCCCAGGCATCAAGTGTAAGGGAAGTAGGCCCAGTGGGTCCAGATGTAATCCTGCCTGGGAGTGTGCCCATGTCAGGCAATCAGTGCTTCAGGCAGGATAAAGCCAACATGGCATGGTCAACAATGGTGTTGCCCCTTGGAAAGCCAACACATTTCGTAGCCAGTCCTGATTGGCATTTCAGGTGGACACAGGTGGCTGATGGTGACAGGATCTCTGGGGACAGTTCGGGAATCTTTTTGTGCATGGAGGTGTAGCTTGGAGCTTGGTGGGCCAGTCCATGAGCTGGAATCATGGGAAAGTTTGGGTGATCAGTCCCTTTAGCACATTGCCTACTGCCTCAGAGATCTCTGAGCAGGCCACAACTAAGTAAGCTGTGTTGCCAGGACCAGTGACATCTTGTCAGCTGGGGTTGGCTGAGGTGAAGGCCTTCCCTAAAAGGACACATGGAATGATTTTTTTTTTCCTCTTCTCCTGAGGACTCTGACCTTAGTTCATTTTAGGGATCCCATTCCTGGGAGTTAGCATGTATCTTCCCTGCAACTCTTGGGGGCTGTCACGGCCTTACAGTGCCTCAATCTGGAGGAATGGGAGCCCTTGCAATTTGTTTGCAGTCCATCTGTCCTGAGGACTCTGGCCTTAGTTTCTTTTAGGCATTCTATTGCTTGGGCGTGTGCAAGTACGTTCCCCAAAGAACTTGAGGGCCATCAAGGCCTGGATGTGCCCTGGTGTGGAGGAAACAGGACCCCTTGGGGATCTTGGGCCTCAGAGGCTCTAGCCTGCCTCAGCTTGGAGCCCCTTTCTCTAGCTCGAAGTGTCCAGGATAGTGGGCAGCATTAATATCTTACATTTACTTTTTTTTTTTTTTTGCGACCCAAAAGGCGGAGGGAGTGCAGCAGGGGAGAACTTGGTGGCGCTCTACTGCCATCAAGTGGAAGCGGTTTCCTAATCCCGCCATCACTTCCTGGTTCTGTGGGGTTGAACTGGAGGACTGGAGGTCTTGATCACCACAGGACAGGAAAAGGCTTCCTTGTAGGAGTCCTGTGGTCACCACATCACAGGGAAGCACAGGCAGATCTGGACCTGCGCAGAGGAACACGGGAAGCTGGGACTCAGGTTCCTGGCGGCCATGTCGATATTTGGAGGATGGGAGGCTGTCTGTGCATGGAGTCAGAGACTCACCGCAAAACAGTTTTCCATGACACTTTTTGTGCGCCCTCAATAGTTTCCCAAGGGATTCTTTCCTTCAGACTCTGTGTATGTTACTTGCAGGACTTGTGAGGCGCCGTTTGCTTGCACAGCCTAAGTCTGGAGGAAAGAAGAAGCCTGAGGGTCTTCGGTCCTCCCTGTTGTGCTCTGCCTGGAGCGTGGAGTTCCACCTCTGCTTTAAGTGGCCAGGATGGGGAGCCACCAAGTTAGACCCTGGTAGCATTTATTTTCTTCTTCTTTTTTTGCCTCTCAAAGGGCGGAGGGAGTGCACAGGGGAGACCTCAGTGTAGCTCTACTGCCATCAAGTGGTAGCGCTTTCCAGATTACGCCAGCACTTCCGGGTTTGCTCTGTGGGGTAGCGCTGGAAACCCACGGCACAGGGCATGGACTCACCACTGCAGGCCTGGGCCACGACCCATCACAGGGGCCTCCTGGCAGCTTTGGACTTTGGTAGGGTTCCAAGGAAGGTCTGGTGGTGGCCTGGGCTTGCGCAGTGGGCCACAGGAAGCTCCGGCTCTGTGGTTCCGGGAGGCCATGTCTATATAGGGAGGGTGGGAGGCTGTCTCTGCTCTGGAGTCAGAAACTGGCCCCAGGGATCAGGGATGTAGAAAATTTGCCTTGCTTGGCCTGAGCTCTCTACTGGCCTTCTTAGAAGCTGGGAGGTGAATCTGCCCATGTGGACACCACCAAACACAAAGTACCTGGTTCCTTACCTGGCCCACCTGGCCCCGCAGGACACAGTATCACATATGACTACTTCGAGACTGATCCTTGGCTTCTGGGAACAAGAGATGTGGAGAATTTCCTGACATGGATCTCTGCCTGCCTGCCTGTGTGTTTCAGGGACACTTTCTCTTCCTCCGCTATTGTGCTGTATCTGCCTGCCTTGCACCGTTTTTCTTGGTTTTGCCCTACCTTATACTGGGATTTCATGGAACTCATTCTCAAAGATCCTTTGGGTACACTTTCTAGTATCTGTCAACCCAGTGGCTGCCCACTGGCTTGCTGTGCCCCCAGAGTACCACAAGGCTGTTGTTAGGGACTGTTTGATGTCTGTAAGAACGGGGCATACTGATTGGGGATAGGGGGTGCTGGTGGCTTGCAAGAACCAGAGCTCAATAATGATGGTTGTGCACAAGGAAAGGTCAAGTGCCATCCCGAGCACACTTGACACATGTGCTTTGGGGGACAAGTTGTCCGCGGTATGGGGCAGGGATACCCTGGCTCCCCGTCCTCCACACCTGCGTGTGCAGAAACAGTCCTCAGAGCCACACTTCTGGGTGATCACCTGGGAAAGAATGGGCCATGTAGCCCATGTGAATGTGGCAGGAGTCCCAATTGTGTAGGGACATGGAGTTTTTGCGTGTGCCCAGTCTGTGTTGAGCCCAGGCATTCTAGTGTAAGGGAAGTAGGTCCAGTGGTTCCAGAAGTAATCCTGCCGAGTAGTGAGCCCATGTCAGGCTATCAGCACTTCAGGCAGGATAAACCCAACATGGCAGGGTCAACAATGGTGTTGCCCAGTGGAAAGCTGACACATTTTGTAGCCAGTCCTGGTCAGGAGCTCAGGGGGACATAGGTGGCTCGTGGTGACAGGATCTCTGGGGAAACTAAGAGAGTCTTCTTGAGCATGGAGGTGTAGCTTGGAGCTTGGTGGGCCAGTTCATGCCTGGAATCCATGGGAAAGTTTGGGTGATCAGTCCCTTTAGCACATTGCCTACTGCCTCAGATATATCTGAGCAGGCCACAACTAAGTTAGCTGTCATTGATGTCTTGCCAGCGTGGGTTGGCGGAAGTGGAGAGCTTCCTTAAAAGCACCTGTGGAGTGATTTTTGTTTCTCCAGGGTAACAGCGAGGAGGGCAAGAGGAGGGGGTAAAGTGTGGGCTTCCTCCTCATGGGACTCACAGGCTTTCACATGGGTGTGGAAAAGGTTTCTCTAAGGGTAGATGTTGCTTTCCCAAAAGAACAGTTTGCCAAGCATCCCTGTGTCTTAGGGTGTTTGATTATGTGGAACAGGTGGGAGAATGTGAAAATTGCACGTGCCAGAGGGGAGGTGCTCTGGGAGCAGTTTTCAGATTTGACAAGGCACCCACAGTCTCACCTCACCGTGGCACTCTTATTTGGCCTCTGTGGGACCCTTGAACCTTGGGCCAAGGTGACCTTTGAGGCTTCTCGGGCAATGTCCTAATTAGAATGCTATTTTGTGGGCAGCGAGGGGGCTGGGCACAGTCCACCTTCTTGGAGTTCCTCTTTTCCTGAGGCCTCTGACCTTTGCTGCTTTTAAGTATTCCATTCCTTGGGAGTGTTTATGTTCCCCGATGTACTTGAGGGCCTTCAAGGCCTGTCAGTGCCTTCCTGTGGAAAAAAAAAGTGTCTCTTGGGGATCCTGGCCCTCAGATGTTTGGAGGCCCATCTCTGGCCACAAGTATCCACGATAGTAAGCCCTCACATTGGTCAATAGTAGCCTCTCTGTATTCCCAAGGTGTGTGTGTGTGTGTGTGTGTGTGTGTGTGTGTGTGTTTCTCTCAGTCTTCCAGAAGCTTCAGGGTATCAGGGTGTCTGTTTTAACCTTGGAGCAGAGCCGCATCCAGGGAGACAAGACACTCTTCACTGCACTCTGGCCTCCAGCCTTATGACAGCTGAGAAGCCACTGCCTGGTGGGGCTCAGGACAGGACGAGTCTAGTGGTGACCTTTCCCCATGCCAGCTGACCTCCTTGGTACCTGCGTACACTTCTCTGTATTCTTAAGTCCTGTGTACGTGTGTGTGTGTGTGCCCATTTCCCTTCTCAGTGTGTGTGTGAAAATTTGACATGGTGGAAGGGAAGAGCTACTTCTCCCAGGGAGCAGTTTTCAAGAATGACAAGGCACAAGCAGGCGCATTTCACCTTGGCAGGCTTGTTTGCCCTTTGTGTGACCCTTGAAACCTGGGCCAAGGTGACCCCTGAGTCTCCTGGGCTAATGCCCAAGTGAGAATGCAGCCCTGTGGGCAGTGAAGAGCCTGGCCCTACCTCACCTTGTCTAGAGTCCCTCTTTTCCTGAAGTCTCTGGCCTTAGGTCCTTTCAGGGATCCTATTGCTTGGCAAGGCAGCATGTATGTTCCCTGCAGGCCTTATGGGGGGCGGGGGCGGGTCATGTTCTTGCAGGGCGTCAGTCCGGAGGAAAGGGGAGCCCTTGGAGGTGCTGGACTTCAGAGGCTCTCACCTGACTCAGCTTGTAGCCCTATCTGTGGCCAGAGGTGTCCAGGATATTGAGCAACTACCTTGGACATTAATAACTTGCATTTACTTCTTCTTTTTTTTTTTTTTTTTTTGCGCCACAAAAGGCGGAGGGAGTGCAGCAGGGGAGAATTTGGTGGCGCTCTACTGCCATCAAATGGAAGCGGTTTCTAAATCCCGCCAGCACTTCCTGGTTCTGTGAGGTCCTGCTGGAGGCCTGGGGTTTTGGTCACCCCAAAACAGTGGAAGGCCTCTCTGTAGAAGTCCCGAGGCCACCTCATTACAGGACAGCAATGGCCGATTTGGAGTCTAGTAGGGGCCTGAGGAAGTCCTGGTGGGGACCCTGGATTTGGGAGAGAGACACAGGAAGCTCGGGCTCTGAGGTTCCTGGCGGCCATGTCTACATAATGGAGGATGGGAGGCTCTCTGCTATGGAGTTAGAAATTCACCCCAAGACCCAGTTTTCCATGACACTTTTTGTGCTTCCCCCATAATTTCTCTAGGGATTCTTCTCTTCAGACTCTATGTGTGTTCCCTGCAGGACTTGCGGAGGCAGTGTTTCCTTGCAGAGCCTCAGTCTGGAGAAAAGAAGAAGCCTCAGGGTTTTCTGTCCTCACGGAGTGTGCTCTGACTGGAATGTGGAGCTCCATCTCTGCCTTAAGTGGCCAGGATGGGGAACCACCATGTTGGACACCAATAGCCCCTTCTTGGAGTTTAAAAATTATTAACAACTTCCACAATTATAAAAATGATCCCATGTTAATGCCCACCCTCCCCCCACTTTCCGTTTTGAAATTCCATTCCCCATCATATCTCCTACCCCTCTTAATCTGTTTTATTTTATTATTTTTTTGCACCGAAAAGGGCGGAGGGAGTACACAGGGGGAGAACATGGTGGAGCTCTACTGCCATCTAGTGGAAGCGCTTTCCTGATCCCGCCAGCACTTCTGGTTTGTTCTGTGGGGTAGCGCTGGAGGTCTGGGGATCTCTGATCCCTTCAGCATGGTGAAAGGACTCCCTGCAGCAGGCCTGGGCCAAGAGCCATTACAGTGGAACCCTGGTAGCTTTGAACTCTGGTAGGGTCCGGTGGAAGGCCTGGTGGCGACCCTGTACTTGCGGACTGTGCTCTGACTGGAGCTTGGAGCCTGATGGGGAACCACCATCTTGGATGTTAGTAATCAGGCTAGTGAATTTTTTTTTTTTTTTGCGCCACAAAGGGCGGAGGGAGTGCACAGGGGAGAACTCGGTGGAGCTCTACTGCCATCAAGTGGAAGCGCTTTCCAGATCCCGCCAGCACTTCCGGGTTTGCTCTGTGGGGTAGCGCTGGCGGGCTGGGGAACCTGGAACCCACAGGACCCCAGAAAGGACGCCTGCAGTAGCTGTGGGCCAACAACCATCACAGGGCCAGGGTGCTGAGCCGCCATGTTTCACACTGGTAGTCTTGTCATTAACATTTATTATTATTTGCGCCTAAAAGGCGGAGGGAGTACACAGGGGAGAACTAGGTGGCGCTCCACTGCTATCAAGTGGAAGCGCTTTCCTGATCCCGCCAACACTTCCGGGTTTGTTCTGTGGGGTAGCGCTGGAGGTCTGGGGATGTCTGGTCCCTTCAGCACAGCGGAAGGACTCCCTGCAGCAGGCATGGACCAAGAGCCATCACAGTGGAACTTTGGTAGCTTCGGACTCTGCTAGGGTCCTGTGGAAGGCCTGGTGGCGACCCTGGACTTGTGGGGTGTGCTCTGACTGGAGCTTGGAGCTCCACATCTGCCTTAAGTGGCCAGGATGGGGAACCGCCATCATGGATATTAGTAATCAGGCTAGTATTTTCTTTCTTTTTTTTTTTTTTGTGCCAGGAAGGGCGGAGGGAGTGCAGCAGGGGAGAACTCGGTGGAGCTCTACTGCCATCATGTGGAAGCGCTTTCCCCATCCCGCCAGCACTTCCGGGTTTGCTCTGTGGGTTAGTGCTAGAGGGCTGGGGAACCTGGAACCCACAGGACCCCAGAAAGGACGCCTGCAGTAGCTGTGGGCCAACAACCATCACAGGGCCAGGATGGTGAGCTGCCAAGTTTCACACTGGTAGTCTTGTCATTAACGTTTATTATTTGCGCTTGAAAGGCGGAGGGAGTACACAGAGGAGGAGTAGGTGGCGCTCCACTGCCATCAAATGGAAGGGCTTTCTGGAATCCGTCATACATCCGGGTTTGTCCTGTGTGGTAGTGAGGGACCTGTTTCCTGAAGAACAGAGCAAAGCCTTTCCAGCAACAGGCCTGGGGCCAGCCTCATCACAGGGGACTCCTGGCAGCTTCGAATCCCGGTTTGGGTCTGAGAAAGTCCTGATGGCAGTCCTGGACGTGCGGAGTGTGACACAGGAAGCTCGGGCTCTGAGGTTCCTGGCGGCCATGTCTACATAGGGAGGATGGGAGACTGTCTCTACCATGGAGTCAGAAACTCACCCAAGGTTCAGGGAGGTAGATAATTTACCTTGCTTGGCCTGAGCTCTCTCCTTGTCTTCTTAGCAGCAGGGAGGTGAATCTGCCCATGTCGACACCGCCAAACACAAAGACCCTGGCTCCTTACCATAGCCTTCTCCCCCCCCCCCCCCCTACACAGTGGCTCACATGACTTCTTGGAGACTGATTCCTAGGTTCTGAGACCCAGAGATGTGGAGATTTTCCTGTAATGAGTCTTTCTGTCTGTCTGCCTGCCTGCCGGTCTCAGGGACTCTTTCTCTTCCTCTCCTATTCTACTGTATTTGCCTGCCTTGCACCCTTTGTCTTTGATTTGTCCTCTCCTATATTGGGATTTAGTGAAATTGTTTCTCAAATGCCCCTTGGCCATCTGTCAACCCAGTGCCCAGCCACTGACTGGCTGTGCCCCCAGAGTACCACCAGGCTGTTGTTAGGAGCTGTTTGGTGTATGTGAGAGTGGGGCATCCTGATTGGGGGGAGAGGGTGCTGTGGCTTTCAAGGGCCAGAGCTCCATAATAATGGTTGTGACAAGGGAGGCCAAGTATCACCATGAGTACACTTGACACATCTCCTTTGTGGCACAAGTTGTCCAGAGTATGGGGCAGGGATACCTGGACTCCTTGTCCACCACACTCCTGTGTGCAGACGCGGCCCTCAGGCATACCAGGCGAGCTTCTGGGCAATCACCAGGGAAAAGATGGGACAGGTAGCCCATGGGATCGTGCCAGGAGTCACAAGTGTTCAGGGGCATGAACTTTATGGTTGTACAGTCTGTGTGCACCCCAACCTTTCTTTTTTTTTTTTTAATATTTATTTATTTGAGAGCGACAGACACAGAGAGAAAGACAGATAGAGGGAGAGAGAGAGAATGGGCGCGCCAGGGCTTCCAGCCTCTGCAAACGAACTCCAGACACATGCGCCCCCTTGTGCATCTGGCTAACGTGGGACCTGGGGAACCGAGCCTCGAACCGGGGTCCTTAGGCTTCACAGGCAAGCGCTTAACCGCTAAGCCATCTCTCCAGCCCCCAACCTTTCTGTCGTAGGGGAAACATGCCTAGTATTTCCAGAATGAATCCAGCAAACAGAGCAGTGAGTCCATGTCAGCCGAGTAGCACTTCAGGTGGGACAACCTCAACGTGGGAGGGCTGACCGTGGTGGTTTCCAGTGGAAAGCCAACTAGTTACTCTCCCTGCCCGTCACAGGAGTTCAGGTGGACACAGGCGGTTAGTGGTGACAAGATGTCTGAGGACAATAATGGAGTCTTTTCAGGCATGGAGGTATAGCTAGGAGCTAGATGGGTCAGTTCATTAGCTGAAATCTATGGGAAAATTTGGGTGACAGTCCCTTTGTCTAGACTGCATTAGTGCTCCAGGGATCTCTTAGGCTGGAATTAAATAAGCTGTGTTCCCATGACCAGAATTACATTGTCAGCTGTGGTTGGAGGAGGTGAAGGGCTTCCTTAAACGGTCAAGTTGTGTGATTTTTGTTCCTCCTGGGGAGCAGCTAGGAGGGCAAGAAAGAGGAGGGGGTAAAATGTAGGCTCACTCCTCATGAGATCCATGATTTCAGCTGGCAGTGGTCAAGATTTCTTTTAAGTGTACATGTTGCTTTCCAGAAAGGACAATATGTGAAGCACCCGTGTGCCTCAATTGGGGTGTGTAATTATGTGGGAACAGGTGGGAAAGCACGTGCATACATTCTTCTGTGTACATGTAAGGATCACCCTAGTCCAGAGATTGCTGGAGAAAGGTATTTATTTACAACACACAATATAAAGTTTCTCCTCTTCCCTGTGTAGATTTCCTTGGGCAGAAAGATAAGTCAAATGGTAACATTTTATTCTTTTCAGAATGTTCTCTGTGGGGTTATATAGGGGAGATTGGGTGGGTCTGGGTGTGTGGGCAGTATCTGCTTAGGGGACTTGAAGTTTCTGGTTCTTTGTGTATGGCCTGTGATCTACTGCTAAGTTTTCCAATAGAGTTTTCATTGCATTTTACCTGTTTGGAGCACAGAGTCCTGGGATGGGACGTAGTGGTAAGAGAAACTTAAAAACAAATAAATAGGGACTTTTGATGATTCAAGAAAGGAGAAACTGGTATGTGCAATGAGCGGAGATGGAATCAGACAATGATCACTCAGGACAGGTACATACTTGTTGCCTGGGAGTCCCAAACATATTGATGGGGTCTAGTGAGGGGAAGGCTTTTGGACAACAGCCGATGTGGAGTGGTCTTTTTGCCATTTTGTTTTCCCTAGGTCAGTGGTCCAGGCAGCCTGTTCTTTGAACCCAGATGTATATGTGTCCAGATGAAATATACCCAAGCTCAGGAGGGTGGCCCTCAGTGTGCACTTGAACCTCCACTCAAGGGTCCTTGAGGCCACAGCCTGGGATATGGATGTCGGAAGACCACAGAGTTCCTTTGTTGACTTTCCTCTGAAGCCCCAGGCTCCTTGGGCTGAGGTCATTTGAGTCCTGACAAGCAACACAACTCTGGGCTTTTCCAGGAGGGAAGCCAGTGACTGGTGGGGCCCAGAACAGGATGAGGTACCTGCCTTAACCACTGTTTAATCTCTCTCCCTCCCTCCCTCTCTCTCTCTCTGTATGTGTGTGTGTGTGTGTGTATTTCTGTGTGCCCTCTTTTGCTTCTCAGTGGGAGTGGGAAAGTTACTCATGGTGGAGGAGAGGGGCTGCTGCTACCTGGGAGCAGTTTTCAGGTATCAGAAGGCAAAGACCTTCTCACTTCACCTTGGCCAGCTTGTTTGGCCTCTTTGTGACCCTTGAACCCGGGTCCAAGGTGACCCTTAAGACTCTTTGGCCAATGCCCAAGTGAAAATGCTACCTGGTGGGCAGTAAGTGATCTAGGCACAGCTCAGCTCCTCTTTCCTGGAGTCCCTCTTTTCCTGAGGCTTCTGGCTTTAGTTCTTTTTAGGGATCCTGTTCCTTGGCAGTGAACATGTATGTTCCCCACAGGCCTTGTGGGGTGTCACGGCCTTGCAATGCCTGAGTCTGGAGGAAAGGGGAGCCCTTGTAGCTGCAGGACCCCAGAAGCTGTGGCCTGACTCAGCTTGGAGCCCCATCTCTAGCCCAAAGTGTCCAGAATAGTGTGCTGCCATGTCGTATTTACCGGTTTTGTTTTTTTTTCACCTCAAAGGGCGGAGGGACTGCAGCAGAAGTCAATCTCGTGGTGCACTACTGCCATCAAGTGGAAGCGGTTTCCAGATCCCGCCAGCACTTCCTGGTTTATTATGCAGGGTAGTTCTAGAAGGTGGGCGAATCTGGTTGCCACAGAATAGAGGAAGGTCTCCCTGCAGGAGCTCTAGGTCCAGCCCCATCACAAGGAACCCCTGGCAACTAAGGAAGAGCCTGAGGGTCTTCTGCCCTCTCTGGGTATGCTCTGAGTGGCCCTTGGAGCTGCATCTCTAGCTTAAGTGGCCAGGTTGGTGAGCCACCATTTTAGAAACTGGCACCTTGTCTTTGGCATTTATTTTCTTTCTTGTTTTTTTGTGTGTGTGTGTGTGTGTTTCAAAGGGCGGAGGGAGTGCACAGGGGAGAACATGGTGGAGCTCTACTGCCATCAAGTGGAAGCGCTTTCCTGATCCCGCCAGTACTCCAGGGTTTGCTCTGCGTGGTAGTGGTGAGAGCTGGGGATCTCTGGAACCCACAGCACAGGGCAAGGACTCCTTGCGGCAGGTCTGGGCCCATATTTGCCACAGGGTACCCCTTGATGCCTTGGCCTCTGGTAAGGTCCCACGTAAGGCCTGGTGGAGGCTCTTGACTGGCACAGTGGGATACAGGAAGCTCGGTCTGTGAGGTTCCTGGCGGCCATGTCTACATCTGGAGGATGGGAGGCTATCTCTGCTCTGGAGTCAGAAACTCACCCCAGAGTCCAGGGATGTAGATAAATTGCCTTGCACTCTACCCGTCTTCTCAGCAGCAGGGAGGTGAATCTGCCCATGTGGATAGCACCAACTACAAACTCCCTAGCTCCTTTCCCACATCACCCCATAGGACACAGTGTCCCATTCTTACTAGATGCTGCCCTGTTTGTTCTGGGACCCAGACATGTGGAGATATTCCTCTAATGTGTGTGTCTGTCTCTCTGTATGCCTCAGGCATATTTTTGCTTACTGCTTTATCCTACTGTGTCTGCTGCCTTTCAGCCCTTGTCTTTATTCTTACCTCCCTATATTTGTCTTTGCAGGGTTTTAAAAATATTTATTTTTATTTATATGAGAGGCAGAAAAGGGCAGAGAGGGAGTGACCAGGGCGTCCAGCCACTTGATTTCTTCTTCAGTGTTGCTTTATGTGCACTTTAAGTGGCTGGCATCTCTCTACCCAGTGCCCATTGTGCCCCCAGAGTACCACCAGGCTGTTGCTAAGGGCTGTTGGGTTGCTGTGAGAATGGGCTTCTTTAAAGAAAAAATCAGCAAAAAATTTATATACTATGAGATAAATTAGTTCTCTGAACCTAATGACTGATGTCTCACCGACCTGCTTAAAAAAGCTAGCTACAAGCTCGTTATTTTAAGTCACCATATAAATTAATGCTCCCATAGTACTTGATTACATAACATGTTTTGAGGCTGAAACAATGAGAAACTTAGAAAAATAACAATCACACAAAATGTGTGAAGTACAGTGCTAAGAGTGTTACATATTTTGTCTCTATTCCTCTCAACTCCATAAATTAATCATTATTATCCCCATTTCTCGGGTGAAGTAACTGTTCAGAGGACCAGAAGAAATAACTCATAACCCCCATTTTGGAAAACACTGTTTCACTTTTTACTTTGTAGACTTCCTATCCCAAGACATTTATACATGGGGCATATACACATATATACATATAACATAAATATATGTTGTATATATTATATTATATATAATATCTATTATATATATTATGTTATATATATGTTATTTATAGATACATGTTATATATGTCTGTGAGAATGGGGCATCCTGATTAGGGGATGGGTGCTGGTGGCTTCAAGGGCCAGAGCTCAATAATAATGGTTGTGCACAAGGGGAGGCCAAGTGCCACCGAGAGACATATGTATTATTGTACGGCTCCTAGGGCCGACATCACTTGAACCCTTACAAGCACACACAGCTTTTGAGTTGTGACAGGTAACAGGTCTCCAACCTTCTGCCAAGAGAGAAGCTACTGACTGATGGGGCCCAGGACAGGATGAGTCTGGTGGTGGCTTTTCCTCATGCCAGCTGACCTCCTTGGTGCCTGCCTTAACCACTGTTTAATCTCTCTCTCAGTGTGTGTGTGTGTATTTCTGTGTGCCCTCTTTTGCTTCTCAGTGGGAGTGGGAAAGTTCCCCATAGTAGAGGGGAGGGACTGCTGCTACCTGGGAGCAGTTTTCAGGTATCAGAAGGCAAAGACCTGGCCTGGTCACTTCACCTTGGCCAGCTTGTTTGGCCTGTTTGTGACCCTTGAAGCTCCTTGGCCAATGCCCAAGTTAAAATGATTCACTCTGTCCTCCAGGATACAGGTCCCCGTCACTACCACACAGAACAAACCCGGATATGTGGCATGTTCCAGAAAGTATTTCCACTTGATGGCAGTGGAGTGCCACCCAGTTCTCCCCTGTGTACTCCTTCCGCCTTTCAGGTGCAAATAATAATATATTTAAAAAAAAAAAAAACCGTTAATGACAGACTACGAGTGTGAAACTTGGCGGCTCACCATCCTGGCCCTGTAATGGTTGTTGGCCAAGAGCTACTGCAGGGGTCCTTGCCCTAGGTCCTGTGGGCTCCAGATTCCCCAGACCTCCAGCGCTACCCCACAGAGCAAACCCGGAAGTGCTGGCGGATCAGGAAAGCGCTTCCACAAGATGGCAGTAAAGTTCCACTGACTTCTCCCCTGTGCACTCCCTCCGCCCTTTGCTGCGCAAAAAAAAAAACAAAAACCACAACCCACTAGCCTGGTTACTAACATCCAAAATGGTGGCTACCCATGCTGGCTCCAGTAAGAGCACACCCTGCAAGTCCAGGGTCGCCACCAGGCCTTCCTAGGCCCCGTACCAGAGGCCAAAGCTACCAGGGTCCCCTGTGATGGGTCTTGGCCCAGGCCTGCTGCAGGGAGTCTTTACCCTGTATTGTGGGTTCCAGGTTCCCCAAGCCCACTACCTAACAGAGCAAACCCGGAAGTGCTGGCGGGATCTGGAAAGCGCTTCCACTTGATGGCAGTAGAGCTCCACCGAGTTGTCCCCTGTGCACGCCCTCCGCCCTTTCAGACACAAAAAAATAAATGAATAACCGCTAAAGACAGAGCACCAGTGTCTAACATGGTTTCTCAACAGCATGGCCACGTAAACTAGAGATGGAGCTCTAAACTCCAGTCAGAACATACCACATGAGGGCAGAAGACCCTCAGGCTCTCCCTAGGTTGCCAGGGGTCCCATGTGATGGGGATGGTCCTGAAACTCTTGCCAGGAGGTCTTCCCCTGTCCTCTAGGGACCACTGATCCCCAGCCCTATAGAAATACCCTACAAAATAAACCAGGAAGTGCTGGAGGGACCTGGAAGCTACTTCCACTTGATGGCACTATTACTAACCAATTCCACCTGTGCGGCACTCCCCCCGCCCTTTGATGCCCCCCCCCCCCACCAAATAAAAAGGTAAATACAACTTACAAATGTCCAACATAGCTGCTTGCTATCCTGGACAGAGATGAGGCTCCAAGCTGAGTCAGGCCCGAGCCTCTGAGGTCCAGCAGATCCAAGGGCTCCCCTTTCCTCCAGGCCCCAAGCACTGCAAGGCCATGACACCCCTAAAGGTCTGTGGGGAACATACATGCACACTCCAAAGCAATAGAATGCTTAAAAGGAACTAAAGCTAGAGGCCTCAGAAACACAGGAACTCCAGGCAAAGTGAGGTGTGCCCAGATACCTCACTGCCCACCAGGTAGCATTCCTAGAGCTGTGTGTGCTTGTGAGGGCTCAAGTGATCTCGGCCCAAGGAGCCTGGAGCTTCAGCAGACAGCCAACACACAAGCCCCGTGGTCTTCTCACATCCAGATCCCTGGCTGTGGCCTTAAGGACCCTTGAGTGGGGGTTCAAGTGCATACTGAGGGCCACCCTCCTGAGCTTGGGTATATTTCATCTGGACACATATACATCTTGGTTTCAAAGAACAAGCTGCCCGAAACACTGACCTTCAGTAAAAAAAAAAAAAAAAAAGTGGCAAAAAGACCACTCCACATGGGCTGTTGTCCCCCAGCCTTCCCCTCATAAGACCCCATCAATATGTTTGGGACTCCCAGGCAACAAGCACGTACCTGTCCTGAGTGATCATTGTTTGATTCCATCTCCCCTCATCCCACATACCAGCTTCTCCTTTCTTGAATCATCAAAAGTCCCTATTTATCTGTTTCTTACTTTCTCTTTCCAATACATCCCATCCCAGGACTCTGTGATCCAAATGGGAGAAAATGCAATGGAAAGATCTGTCAGTAAACTTCCCAAAAGACATACACAAACAGCCAGAAACTTCAAGTCCCCTAAGCAGATCATGGCCACACACCCAACCACTGCCAACTCTACCCTATATAACCCAACAGAGAACATTCTGAAAAGAAAAGAAAGTTACTATTTGACTTCATGTCACTCTGCCCATGGAAATATACACAGGGAAGAGGAGAAAGTTTGTATTGGTGTGCTGTGAATAAATACTTTTCTCCAGCAATCTCTGGACTAGGGGACCCTTACATGCACACAGAAGCATGCATGCATGCATGTCCTCTCCCACCTGGTCCCACAAAATTACACACCCGATGGAGGCACAGGGATGTTTGACAAATTGCCCTTTCTGGAAAGCAAGATCTACACTTAAAGAAATCTTGACCACTGCCAGCTGAAATCCTGAGATTCTCATGAGGAGTGAGCCTACATTTTACCCCCTCCTCTTTCTTGCCCTCCTAGGTGCTCCCCAGGAGGAACAAAGATCACGCTACCTGACCTTTTAAGGAAGCCCTTCACCTCCTCCAAGCACAGCTGACAAGGTAATTCTGGTCATGGAAACACGGCTTATTTAATTCCAGCTTGCTCAGAGATCTATGGGGCACTAAGTCAGTTTGGACAAAGGGACTGTCACCCAAATTTTCCCATGGATTTCAGCTAATGAACTGGCCCATCTAGCTCCGAGCAACAAGTCCATGCCTGAAAAGACTCCATTATTGTCCTCAGAGATCCTGTCACCGGGCTCTGAGGTTCCTGGGGGCAACAGCCCCTAGCATCAGCCTGGTGGTACTCTCGGGGAACACTGGGCACTGGGTGGACAAAGGCCAGCCATTTAAAATGCTCTTAAAAGCACATTGAAAAAGAAATCCGTACGTGGCTGAAGGCCCTGGTCACTCCCTCTCTCTATCTCTCTCTGCCTTTTTCTCTCTGTCAAATTAATAAAAATAAAATTGTAAAAAAATATATTCTTTAAAATCCTGTAAAGCCAAATATAGGAGAGGTAAGAATAAAGACAAAAGCTGAAAGGCAGCAGACTCAGTAGGACACAGCAGGAAGAGAAAGTGTGCTTGAGACAAACAGACAGGGAGACACACATTAGAGGAATATCTCCACATGTCTGGGTCCCAGAACAAACTGGACAGCATCCAGCAAGTATGGGACACTGTGTCCTGTGGGGTGATGTGGGCCAGGAAAGGAGCTAGGGAGTTTGTATTTGGTGCTATCCACATGGGCAGATTCACCTACCTGTGGCTAAGAAGGCAAGTAGAGAGCGCAGGCCATGCAAGGCAATTTATCTACATCCCTGAGTCCTGGAGTGAGATTCAGACTCCAGAGCAGAGACAGCCTCCCATCCTCCCTGTGCAGACATGGCCGACAGGAACCTCAGAGCCCGAGCTTCTTTTGTCCCACTGGGCAAGTCCAGGGCCGCCACCAGGCCTTCCTCGGCCCCTTACCAGAGGCCGAGGCTGCCTGTGATGGGTGTTGGCCCAGGCCTGCAATAGGGAGTCCTTGCCATGTGCTGTGGGTTCCAGAGATTCCCCAGCCCTCCAAACTGCCACACAGAACAAACCCAGAAGTGCTAGCGGGATCTGGAAAGCGCTTCCACTTGATGGCAGTAGAGCTCCACCAAGTTCTCCCCTGTGCACTCCCTCCACCCTTTCAGACACAAAAAAATAAATAAGTAAACGCTAAAGACAGAGCACCAGTTTCCAACATGATGGCTCACCAACCTGGCCACTTAAGATAGTGATGGAGCTCCATGTTCAGGTCAGAACATACCCCGTGAAGGCAGAAGGCCCTCGGGCTTGTCCTTGGTTGCCATGGGTCCATTGTGATGGAACTGGCCCCAGAACTGCAGGGGGGTCTTCCTCTGTCCTGTGGGGACCACTGATGCCCAGCCTTCTAGAACTGCTATACATAATAAACCAGGAAATGCTGGCAGGGGTCTGGAAAGCGTTTCCACTTGCAGTAGTGCACCACCAAATTGTCCTCTGCTGCACTCCCTCCGCCCTTTGAGGCGAGGAAAAAAAAAAAAAAAAAAGGAAATACAAATTAGTAATGTCCAACATGGCCTCTCTCTATCCTGGACACTTCTGGTCAGAGATGGATCTCGAGGCTGATCAGGCCAGAGCCTAACGTCCAGCAGCTCCAAGGGCTCCCCGTTCCTCCAGACCCAGACACTGCAAGGCCGTGACACCTCACAAGGCCTGTGGGGAACAAACATGTTCCCTGCCAAGGAATAGAATCCCTGAAGGGAACTAAGGCCAGAAGCCTAAGGAAAAGAGGAACTCCAAGCAAGGGGGACTATGCCCAGGCCCCCCCGCCCCTTTTACAACTCAGGGTCTTGGGATGGGATATACTGGAAAAATAAAGTCATAGACAGGTATAGGTAGGGAGGCCTGTTGACTTAAAGGAAGGAAATGGAGTCGAATGTGATTGTGTTACTTGGCCTAAAGAGATACTGATAGGCACTTGATCCCTAGGAATCACAGAGATGGTAGTGGTTCTGGGAGGGGGGAAGGCTGGTGGGCGGCTGCACACGTAGAGTGGACCTTTAACCATTTTCTTGTCCCCATAGCAATGTTGTGTGCGACCTGTGTGTTGACTAAGACACCCCAGTTCTTGGGAGTGAGCTTGTATGTTCCCTGCAGGACTTGCAGGGTGTCACGGCCTTGCAGTGTCTGGGTCTGGAGGAAAGGGGAGCCCTTGGAGCTGCTGGACCTCAGAGGCTCTGGCCTAACTCAGCTTGGAGCCCCATCTCTGGTCAGAAGTGTCCAGGATAGTTAGCAGCCATGTTGGACTATAGTGACTTGTATTTACCTTTTTTTTTTTTTTTTTTTTTTTTGTGCCACAAAAGGCGGAGGGAGTGCAGCGGGGGAGAACTTAGTCGCGCTCTACTGCCATCAAGTGGAAGCGGTTGCTGATCCAGCCAGCACCTCCCGGTTTTGTGGGGTAATGTTGGAGGGCTGGGGTCACTCCATCACATGGGAGTCCTGGCAGATTTGCACTATGTAGGGTCCCGAGGAAGTCCTGGTGGCAGCCCTGGACTTGCACAGAGCGACACAGGAAGCTCAGGCTCTGATGTTCCTGGCGGCCATGTCTACATATGGAGGATGGGAGGCTGTCTTTGCCAATGAGTCAGAAACTCACCGCAAGACAGTTTTTCATGATACTTTTTGTGTGTCCCCCATAGTTTCCCTAGGGATTCTTTCCTTCAGGCTCTGTGAATGTTACCTGCAGGACTTGCGGGAGGCGCCGTTTCCTTGCAGAGCCTCAGTCTGGAGGAAAGAAGCCCGAGGGTCTTCTGTCCTCATGTAGTGTGCTCTGACTGGAGCGTGGAGCTCCACCTCTGCCTTAAGTAGCGAGGACCCGGAGCCACCATGTTGGACACTGATAGCCTCTCCTCCCAGTTTATTTTTATTTTTCAAATTTTATTAACAACTTTCATGATTATAAAAAAAAATCCCTTTATGCCATTCCTGCCCTCACTTTCTCCTTTGAAACTCTATTCCCCATCATATCACCTCCCCTCTCAATCAATCTTTTATTTTATTATAATTATAATTATTATTATTTGTGCCGCAAAGGGCGGAGGGAGTGCACAGGGGAGAACTCGGTGGAGCTCTACTGCCATGAAGTGGAAGCGCTTTCCTCATCCCGCCAGCACTTCCGGGTTTGCTCTGTGGGGCAGCACTGGAGGGCTGGGGATCTCTGGAAACCACAGGGCAGGGCAAGGACCCCTAAGTAGGTCTGGGCCAACAACCATCACAGAGCCAGGATGGTGCGCCGCCATGTTTGACACTGGTAGCTTGTCATTAGCGTTCATGATTATTAATATCATCAGTTATTATTATCATTATTTTTTTGCGCATTAAAGGGTGGAGGTCGCACAGCAGGGAAGGACTAGGTGGTGCTCCACTGCCATCAAGTTCTGGTGGCGGTCCTGGACTCACGTAGTGCAGCACAGGAAGCTCGGGCTCTGAGATTCCTGGTGTAGGAAAATAACCCCACAGGGGCCCCCCACGCTCTGCCTGGATAAGGCGACACCCCAAATCACTCAGGAGAAGCGGTCTTGATGCAAACTGCAAGAGGATTTTATTCCAAGCGCGCTGGGGCCCACAGTCGTACACCTCACAGGGGTAGAGGACTGCAGAGCCCCGAATGCAGGAACAGGACAGTTTTTATAGGGTTTCTAACAAAGCCTGTGCATTAGACCAATCATTTTCTAATATTAGGAGCCCCGCAGGGTGTTAGCCAGTCAGTTTGTGCCACCCCATAGTTTCTAAGCCAATTAGTTTATGTCCTTGGTGGTCAGCATTTGCGCAGGTCCTTGGGTGGGAGTAGCAGAGTATGGTATCAGCCTCCTGTGACCTTGGTGGTCTGAGGCAGGCTGCTACAGCTTATGGTGTGAGCTACTAAGGCTAACAGTGTGGGCTATTAAGGCTTATAGTGTAAGGCTTATAGTGCAGGCTATTTACAGAAACCAAATAAGTGGTTTACTTTATTACTCATTTCCCATCCTTGAGGGCTATCTCATGCTCTTTTACCTAGTTTTATATTAGGAGCGGGCTCTGATATAATGAGAAGAGGGATTCTTTACTTGCTTCCAACAGAGAGTAAAGCCTGGAGTTTGAGGTATGCAGGGAGCCCGCTTAAGCTCCCCTTGGAGAGTGATAGTATTTCTGAGCTTCTGAATTCTTGGGCCTTTCACTGGCGGCCATGTCTACATAGGGAGGATGGGAGGCTGTCTCTGCTCTGAAGTCATAAACTCACCCAAGGCTCAGGGAGGTAGATAATTTGCCTTGCTTGGCCTGAGCTCTCTCCTGGACTTCTTCACAGCAGGGAGGTGAATCTGCCCATGTCAACACCGCCAAACACAATGTCCCTGGCTTCTTAATGTACCCTTCTCGCCCCACAGTACACAAGTGTCTTTACAGCACAGGGTCCTGAGATGGAATGTTCTGGAAAGAGAAATTTAGAGACAGACATAAATAGGGAGGTCTGGTGATTTCAAGAAAGGAAAAATAGGTATGTGGGAAGGGGAGTCCTAGGATCAGACAATGATCATTCAGGGCAGGTACATACTTGTTACCTGAGAATATTGGCGGAAAATAGCCAATGTGGAGTGGTCTTTTTGTCATTTTGTTTTCCCTTGGTCAGTGGCATGCCTATTCTTTGAAACCAAGATGTAAATGTTTTCGGTTGAAATAGACCCAAGCTCAGGAGGATGGCACTTGAACCTCCACTGAAGGGTCCTTGAGGCCACTGCCTGGTATCTGCTTGTCAGAAGACCATAGGGTTAGTGTTTTTGCTGTCTGTTGAAGCTGTAGGCTCCTCAGGTGAGATCACTTGAGCCCTTACAGGCACTCACAAGTCTGGGTTTTGCCAGGTAACAGGCCTCCAGCCTTTTGCCAGGAGGGAAGCCAGTGACTGATTGTGCCCAGGATAGGATGAGGCTGGTGGTGGCCTTTCCGGATGCCAGCTGACCTCCTTGCTGCCTGCCTTAAGCTCTCTGTATTCCCAAGGTGTGTGTGTGTGTGTGTACGTGTACATGTGCAGTCACACACACACACTTTTCTTTCTCAGTGGTAGTGTGAAAGTGGTAGAGGGGAGGTGATGCTGAGAGCAGTATTCAGGTATGACAAGGCACAGTCTCACTTCACCTTGGCACGCCTCTGTCTGGCCATTGAACCCGGGTCCAAATGGACCCTTATGTCTTCTTGGCCAATGCCCAAGTGGGAATTCTACCTTGTGGGCAGTGAGGGGGCTGGGCATAGTCAAACTTGCTTGGAGTCCCTCTTTTCCTAAGGCCTCTAGCCTGCCTTTTAAGGATTCTATTCCTTGGGAGTGTGTGCATGTTCATTGGAGTACTTGAGGGGCATCACGACCTTGCAGTGCCTTGTTCTGGAAGAAAAAAGCATCTCTTGGGGGTCCTGGCCCTCAGAGGCTGTAGCCTGACTCAGCTTGGAGCCCCATCTTTGGCCGGAAGTGTCCAGGATGGTAAGTCATAACATCGGACAATATTAGCCTTTTGTTGTATTCCCAATCTGTGTGTGAGGAAGCTTCAGGGCGTCACGGTGGCTGTTACAACCTTGAAGCAGAGCAGTTTCCAAGTGTGACAAAACAATGTCACTGTACTCTGGCCAAGTTAGGTGGCCTGTGTTTCACCCTCTTTTCCTGGGCCCTCTTTTAGGGATCCTATTTCTTGGGAGTGAGCATGTATGTTCCCCACAGGCCTTGTGGAGTGTCAAGGCCTTGCAGTGCCTCCATCAGGAGGAAAGGGGAGCCCTTGGAGCTACTAGACCTCAGAGGCTCTGGCCTGACCCATCTTGGAGCCCCATCTCTGGCCAGAAGTGTCCTGGAGAGTGAGCAGCCATGGTGGACGTTAATGACTGGTATTTATCTCTTTTGTTTTTTTGCGCCTCAAAGGGCGGAGGGAGTGCAGCAAAGGCGAATTTGGTGGCGCTGTACTGCCATCAAGTGGACGCAGTTTCTTGATCCCGCCAGCACTTCCGGGTTTGATCTGTGGAAAAGTCCTGGTGGTCTGGGGATCACTGGAATCCATAGAACAGGTGACGACCTCCCTGCAGGAGTTCCAAGGCCAGCCCCATTAAAAGGGACCCCTGGCAATCCTGGGCTCTTGTATGGGCCCACGAAAGCCCTGGTGGTGTCCCTAGCGTTTCCCAGTGAGACACAGGAAGCTTGGGCTGTGAGGTTCCTGGTAGCCATGTCTACATTGGGAGGATTGGAGGCTGGCTGTCTCTGCTCTGGAGTCAGACACTCACCCCAGGGTTCAGGGTTGTAGATAAATTGCCTTGCTTGGCCTGCGCTCTCTACCTGCCTTCTTAGCTTCTTAGCAGCTGGGAAGTGAATCTGCACATGTGGATTGCACCAAATACAAACTCCCTAGCTCCTTTCCTGGCCTACCTCACCCCACAGGACAGTGTCCCATACTTACTGGATGCTGTCCAGTTTGTTCTGGGACCCAGAGATGTGCCAAGTGGCACGACCAATACTCCTGTTGAGAAGTCCTGGTGATATGCAGAGGTGAGGCTGGAGTGGGAAAATGTTCCACAATCCCATTGCCAGTGTCCTGTGCCTGTCTGGTGGGCTCACCCTCTGAACCCACTGCCTGAAGTAGCTGACCCAGCGGCCTCTGCACTTGACACATGTCCTTCTGGGACAAGTTGTCCAGGCTATGGGGCAGGGTTAGCCTGGTTCCCTGTCCACTACTCCCCTGTGTGGAGAAATGGCCCTCAGATTTGAGCTTCTGGGCGATCACCAGGGAAAGGATGGGCCAGGTCCAGGAGTCACCATTTTGCAGAGATATTGAGTTTGGGGTGTGCCCAGTCTGTGTGCACCCTAAACTCTGCAGTGTATGTTAAGCAGGCCCGGTTGTTTCAGAAGGAATCCTGCACAGCAGTGAGCCCATGTCAGCCAAGCAGCGTTTGGGTCTGGACAAGCCCAACATAGCAGGGACACCAATGGTGTTGCCCAGTGGAGAGCCAACACATTACGTCGCCTTCCCAGAGCGGGAGCTCAGGTGGACAGAGGTGGCTAGTGGTGACCTGATCTTCGAGGCACAGTAGTGGAGTCTTTTTTTCAGTAATGGGGGTGTAGTTTGGAGGTAGCTGGGCTTGGGCCTTGCCTTAAATCCATGGGCAGGTGTGGATGGTTTCTCTAGTTGTCTGATGGCCTGCTTCTCTTGAGATCCCTGATTAGGCTGGAGCTGTGTTTCCAGGAGAAGGGGCACCCGAGAGCTGGGGATGGCAGAGGTGAAGGGTGCAAAAGCAAGGGAAGGGTTTCCTGAAAAGACATGTGGTGTGGTCTTATTTCTTCCAGGATGCCAATAAAAAGGAGGGGGCCAACTGGAGGCTCCCTGTTCTTTGACCTCAAGGGCTTTTGGGAGTGATTTTGTGTGTGTGTGCTGTGTGAGCTCTTGTGTGAGTGCGTGCGTGTATGCATATGTGCTCAATCAAGTTCCTTCTAAGCCACAGTGTGTTGGGGAATACTATTCATTCACAGGATGCCAACTCATCCTGTGTCCTAGTCTGGCTTGTCTTATAGGTGCTGCAACCTGAAGGGAAAGACATGAAATAGAATGGTAACTTTTTCTTCCTGTCTTTGTGTTTACACTCCCTGGGGTTATAGGGAAGGTTGGACAGGGGTCTGGGTATGTTGGCAGGATCTTCTTAGCCGATGTGAACTTTCTGAGTGTATCTAGATGCCACTCAGTGTACAGGGACGTTTTGAGAATCAGCTGTCCATTGCTTTTCTCCCACACCACCTTTTGCAGCTCAGGGCCCTGAATTGGATGTTGTGGGAAGAGAAAGTTAGAGACAGAAAGGTAGGTAGTGAGCTCTGGTCATTTAAAGAAGGAAATGGAGGCCAGTGTACAGACTGCTGCTTGGGAAGGGGAGAGATTGTGTCCCGTGGATGGGAGAGACACTTGTAGGCACTTATTGTGTGGGAATCACAAAGAGGAGCTAGAGGTTCTGGGACCAGGGAAAGGCTCCTGGGCTGTAGCAGGTGTGGAGTTGTCTTTTTTTCCATTTTCTTGTCTCTGCATCACTGTTGTGGGCAGCCTGTTCCTTCACCTGAAGACAAAGACATCACATGCTGAAAGTTGGTCTGAGCTATGGAGGATGGCTATCAATGTGCAGTTGAACTTCTGATGAAGGGACTTTGAGGCCACAGCCTGGGATCTGGGTGTGAGAAGACCACAGGGCTTGTGTGTTGGCTGTCTGCTGAAGCTCCAGACTCCTCGGGCCGTGATCACTTGAGCCCTCACAAGCACACAGCTCTGGGTTTTGCCAGGTAACAGGCCTCCAGCCTTCTGCCAGGAGGGAAGCCACTGACTGGTAGCCCAGGACAGGATGAGGCCGGTGGTAGCCTTTCACCATGCCAGCTGGCCTCCTTGCTGCCTGCCTTAACTTCTCTATATTCTTTTTTTTTTTCCCTCAATTTTTATTAACATTTTCCATGATTATAAAAAGTATCCCATGGTAATACACTCCCCCCCCTTTCCCCTGTGAAATTCCATTATCCATTATATCCCCTCCCCATCTCAATCAGCCTCTCTTTTATTTTGATGCCATGGTTTTTCCTCCTCTTATGCTGGTTTTGTGTAGGTAGTGTCAGGCACCATGAGGACATGGGTATCCAGGCCATTTTATGTCTGGAGGGAGCACGTTGTAAGGAGTCCTACCCTTCCTTTGGCTCTTAGATTCTTTCCACCACCTCTTCTGCATTAGACCCTGAGCCTTGGAAGGTGTGATCGAGATGTTACTCAGTACTCCATTCACTTCTTTCCAGCACTATGATACCTTCTGAGTCATCTCAAAGTCACTGCCATCTGAAAAGAGAAGATTCTCTACCCAAAGTGAGAGTAGCATTAATATAAGGGTATAAATATTAAGAGAAGTGCTTACTGGGCAGTTTGATAAGCATCGTATATACATTTTTCCAGACATAGGCAGATGTTACACCCCTAGGGCTCATGACTACCCGTTTTAAGTTTTCAGTATCAGGGATGTGTTTACACCCATGGAGTGAGCCTCCAATCCAATTGGAAGGCAGTTGGTTTCCACCATGACAGATGTGCCACTATTGCACCCGTTGGCTCATTTGTAATGGCTGGTCAATTATAAGGCTTGCAGTTTACATTGTTGAGTATCTTCACTGGTGGTATCTCGTTGTTTTTTTTTTTCTTTTTCGAGGGAGGGTCTCACTCTGGTCCAGGCTGACCTGAAACTAACTATGTAGTCTCAGGGTGGCCTTGAACTCACGGTGATCCTCCTACCTCTGCCTCCCGAGTGCTGGGATTAAAGGCGTGTGCCACCACGCCCGGCTGGTGGTATCTCTTTCTCCCATTGAACTACATGTAGAATGGCTTCTTCCAGCTTTCTGTCAGCTGGTCTACATGGGGGAGGCTATCAGCTCAGTTCCAGCAGGATTTCTCAGTGGCCTTGCAGCCCAAGTATTTGGAGTCTTCAGCAATAGGGTCTTACCATCTATTCCTGGTGGGAAACCAACTTAAGGAGTGTGCGTTTGTGTGTGTCTGTCTTGTCTGTCTGTGTGCCCATTTTCCTTCTTAGTGAGAGTGGCAAAGTTCAAAATGGTAGAGGCTGTTACTCCCTGGGCGTAGTTTTCAGGCAGTCTCACTTCATCTTGGCAGGCTTGTTTGGCCTCTGTGTGACCCCTTGAAACCTGGATCAACGTGACTCTTGAGTCTCCTTGGCCAATGCCCAAATAAGAATGTAATCTTGGGCTAGGGCCCTGCTGACAGCCTGCCCTGCCTAGAGTCCCTCTTTTCCTGAGGACTCTGGCCTTAGGTCCTTTTAGGGATCTTATTCCTTGGGAGGGAGCATGTATGTTCCTTTGCAGTCCTTTGGTGGGGGGTGGGGGTGGTCATGGCTTTGCAGTGCCTCGGTCTGAAGGAAAGGGGAGCCCTTGGAGCTGCTGGACCTCAGGGTCTCTGGCCTGACTCAACTTGGAGCCCCATCTCTGGTCAGAAGTGTCCAGGATAGTGAACGGCCATGTTGGACATTAGTGACTTGTATTTTCTTTTTTTTTTTTTTGTGCCACAAAAGGCGGAGGGAGTGCAGCAGGGGAGAACTTGGTGGCGCTCTACTGCCATCAAGTGGAAGAGGTTTCTTAATCCCGCCAGTACTTCCTGGTTCTGTGGGGTGGTGCTGGAGGGCTTGGGTCTTGGTTACTGCAGGACAGGGGAGGCCTCCCTGGAGGAGTCCTGGGGCTAGCCCCATCACAGAAGAGTCCTGGCCCATTTGGACTCCATAGGGTCCCGAGGAAGTCCTGGTGGCGGCCAAGGATTTGCGCAGAGGGACACAGGAAGCTCGGGCTCTGAGGTTCCTGGCGGCCATGTGTACATATGGAGGACGGGAGGCTGTCTCTGCCAAGGCTTCAGAAACTCACCGCAAGACACAGTTTTCCATGACACTTTTTGTGCGTCCCCCATAGTTTCCCTAGGGATTCTTTCCTTCAGGCTCTATGTATGTTCCCTGCAGGACTTGCGGAGGCGCCGTTTCTTTGCAGAGCCTCTGTCTGGAGGAAAGAAGTAGCTTGAGGGTCTTCTCTCCTCGCGGGGTGTGCTCTGACTGGAGATTGGAGTTCCATCTCTGCCTTAAGTGGCCAGGACCTGGAGCCACCATCTTGGATGTTAGTAACCAGGCTTATGGTTTTTTTTTTTTTTTTTTTTGCGCAACAAAGGGCGGAGGGAGTGCACAGGGGAGAACTCGGTGGAGCTCTACTGCCATCTAGTGGAAGCGCTTTCCTGATCCCGCTAGCGCTTCCGGGTTTGCTCTGTGGGGTAGCGCTGGTGGGCTGGGGAATCTGTGGAACCCACAGGACAGGGCATGGACTCCCTCCAGCAGGTCTGGGCCAAGATCCATCATGAGCGACTGTTGGCAGCCTTGAGCTCTGGTACAGGCGGGAGGAAGGCCTGATGACGGCCCTTGACTAGTCCAGTGGGACACAGGCATCACGGGCTTTGTGGTTCCTGGCGGCCATGTTGGACACTAGTGGCCTGTATTTCGTGTGTGTGTGTGTGTGTGTGTGTGTGTGTGTGTGTGTGTGTTCCTTTTGTGATACAAAGGGCCCAGGGAAGGCACCATGGGAGACTTTGGTGGCGCCCTATGACATTAAGTGGCAGGGGTCTTCTGATCCCACCAGCACTTCCGCTTTTGTTCTGTGGGGTCGTGCTGGAGGGCTGGGTATCTCCGGTTCCAGCAGCACAGGGCAAGGACTCCCTGTAAGAAATCTGGGGCCAGATCCATCACTCTGGCAACATTAGCTTCTGGTAGGGACCCGAGGAAGGCCTGGTGGCTGTCCTGGACTTGCCCAGTGGGCCACAGGAAGCTCCGGCTCTGTGGTTCCGGGAGGCCATGTCTATATAGGGAGGGTGGGAGGCTGTCTCTGCTCTGGAGTCAGAAACTCACCCCAGGGTTCAGGGATGTAGAAAATTTGCCTTGCTTGCCCTGAGCTCTCTACTCGCCTTCTTAGCAGCTGGGAGGTGAATCTGCCCATGTGGACACCACCAAACACCAAGTGCCTAGCTCCTTGTCTGGCCCACCTCGCCCACAGGACACAGGGTCCCATGCCACTTCTTGGAGACTGGCCCTTGGGTCCCAGGACACAGAATTGGAGATGTTCCTCTAATGAGTCTCCGTCTCTGAGTTTGTCTCTCTCTTTCTGACTCAGGGACACTTTTTCTTCCTCCTCTCTCTGAGTGTGTCTGTCTTGCAATCTTTGTCTTTGTTTTGTCCTCCTCCTCTATATTTATCTTAACTGGAATTCTTTCCTAATGGTCCTTTAGATACAATATTCTGGCCTGACATCTATCAACCCAGTGCTGGGTCACTGAATGGCTGTGCTCCCAGAGTACCACAAGGGTGTCACTAGGGGCTGTCGTGTTTCTGTGAGAATGGGGCATCCTGATGGGAGCATGCAGGTGGCATGCAAGGGCGGAAGTTAGATGACAAGGGCTTGCATGAGGGGCAGCAGAGTGGCACCGCTAGTATTCCTGCTGGGAGGTCATAGTGCTTGGCAGAGGTGAGGCAGGAATGGTAAAATGTGGCACGATCCCATTGCCAGTGGCTTCACCTCACCCTCCAAACCGACTGCCTCCCATAGCTGACTCACAGGCCGCTGCACTTGACACATCTCCTTTGTGGGAGAAGTTGCCAAGGGTATGGAGAGGGATACCCTGGCTCCCTGTCCACCACCCTCCTTGTGTGCAGAAGAGGCCCTCAGAGCCGAGCTTGTGGGCGATCACCAGGGAAAGGATGGGCCAGCTAGCTCATGTGAATGTGCCAGGACTCACAATTTCGCGAGGACATGAGTTTTTGCGTGTGTTAGGTTTGCAAGCACCCTAACCTTCGCAGAATAAGTGAAGCACGCCCAGTGCTTCCAGAAAGAATACTTCACAGCCATGAACTCATGTCAAAGGAGCAGCGCTTTGGGCCACATAATCCCCCAACATGGCTGGGATGACAATGGTGTTGCCCAGTGGAAAGCCAACACATTACTTGGCCTGCCCAGCGTGGGTGCTCAGGTGGCAAGTGGTGAGAGGACCTCTGAGGCACAGTTCTGGATGGAGGTTTTTCGGGCATGGAGGTGTACTTTGGAAGCAGGTGCGCTTAGGTCTTTCCTGGAATCCATGGGCAGGTGTGGATGGTATGTCCCTTTGTCTGGATGGCCTGCTCCTCTTGAGAGCCCTGATTAGGCCTGATCTGGGTTTCCAGGAGCAGGGGTGCTGTGAGCTGGGGATGGTGAAGGTGAAGGGTGCAAAAGCAAGGGAAGGGCTGTCTGAAAAGACATGTGGAGTGCTCTTATTCCTCCAGGGTGCTAAGAAAGACAGATGGCCAAAAGAGGCTTACTCTTCTTTTGCTACAAGGGCTTCTGGGAGCGATTTTGTGTGTGTGTGTGTGTGTGTGTGTGTGTGTGTGTGTGCATGTGCCCCCACTTTTGCTTTTCGTGGGAGTGTGAAAGCTCCTCAAGGTAGAGGCAAGGTTCTGCTCCTACTTGTGAGCAGTTTTCAGGTATGACAAGGCACAGGCGGTCTCACTTCACCTTGGTAGGCTTGTTTGTGCCTTGACCCTGGGCCACGGTGACCCATGAGGCTCCATGGCTAATGTCCAAAAAGAGAATGCTCCCCTTTGGGCAGTGAGGGGGCTTGGTATAGCCCGCCTTGTCTGGAGTACATTTTTTCTTGAAGACTCTGGCCTTAGTTCCTTTTAGGGATCCTATTGCTTGTGAGTGACCATGTATGTTTCCCACAGGACTTGAGAGGAGTCATGGCCTTGCGGTGCCTGGGTCTGGAGAAAGGGGTACCTTTGGGGTTCCTGGCCCTCATAGGCTGTGGCCTGACTTGGTTTGTAGCACCATCTGTGGCCACCAGTAGCCTGGATGCTAAGCAGCCATATTGGATTATTAATGGGTTGTTTTTTTTTTTTTTTGCGCCTCAAAGGGCGGAGGGAGTGCGCTGGGGAGAAGTTAGTAGAGCTCTACTGCCATCAAGTGGAAGGACTTTACCGATGTCGCCTGCACTTCCTGGTTTGTTCGGTGGGGTAGTGCTGGAGGGCTGGGGAATATCTGTTGCCCACCGCACGGGGGACCAGCACCATCACAGAGGACCCATGTCAACCTTTGATTCTGATAATGGGCCCGAGGAAGGCCCGTTGGCGGGCCTGGAATTGCGCTGGGACACAGGAAGCACTGGCTCTGTGGTTCCTGTAGGCGGCGGCCATGTCTACGTAGGGAGAATGGGAGGCTGTCTCGCCAAGGAGTCAGAAACCCAGGACTCAAGGATACAGATAAATTGCCTTGCAGACACAGGTAGATGCTAGTTGCCTGGAATTCTCCTGTGCCTTAATTGGGAATGCGAGTGATTGTGTTTTGGTGTCATTGTGTGTATATGTGTTCATGTGTATTATATAAAATTCCTACCTCTTTATAAGGTCCTGCTGTCCTTGTGCAGTTAGTTTCCATCTGCTAATGATTTCACAGCTTTCTCTAACACTCTAACCACTTAGAGACTGTGCATTTAAACACATGATGCACATTTCATATTCTAACCAGAAAACAGAAAGCTGGGTATGGTGGCACAGGCCTTTAATCCTAGTGCTTGCTGGTAGAGGTAGAAGGATCACAGTTCAAGACCACCCTGAGACTGCATAATGAATTCCAGTTCAGATGGGCTAGAGTGCAACAACTCTACTTGGATTAAAAAAAAAAAAGGGTTAAAAAAGAGAAAAAGCAGCAGCAATCCTTGGGCCAAGCCTGGTAGCACATTCCTTTAATCCCAGCACTCGGAAGGCAGAGGTAGGAGGACTGCCTAGAGTTCGAGGCCACCCTGAGACTACTTAATGAATTCTAGGTCAGCCTGAGCTAGTGTGACATCCTACCTCAAAATCCCCCCCCCAAAAAAAAACAAAAAAAGGTGCATTTGTAACAAGGTCCCAGGGATTGTTGATGCTATTTTCATTGGGACCACAGTTTGAGAAACACTTCTCTCTTTTTATTTATTTGCAATGAGATACAAGAGAGAAGTAGAATGAGAATGAATGTGTGCACCAGTGCTTTTAACCACTGCAAATAAACTCAGGTGTGTATCTGGCTTTACATGGGTTCTGGGGAATGAAAGCTGGGTCTTTAGGCATTGCAGGCAAGCACCTTAGCAGCTGAACCAGCTCTCCAGCCCCTGAGAAACACTTCTTGATGCTACAATAGATACAAAATGTATGGAAGCATTTGAATAATTTAGTACATTTTAAAATGTCAGCTGACAAAACACTGAGGACAGAGGAGGGTGCAGTGGATAAAACCAAGGAGCAATCAAAAGTTAAGACAGGGTCTTCCCACACTGGTAGCAATGCTCCTGCAGTCTGACTCACAATGGACTTCACCATTATTTTTTTTTCCCTTTAATAATTTCTTTAAAACTTACTTATTTGAGAGAGAGAAAGAAAGAAAAAAAAGAGGCAGAAAGAGAGAGAATGGGTATGCCAGGGCCTCCAGCCACTGCAAAGGATCTACAGATGCATGTGTGTATCTGTGCATCTGGTTTATGTGGGTCCTGGGGAATTGAACTGAGGTCCTTAGGCTTTGCAGGCAGACACCTTAACCCTAAGCCATCTCTTCAGCCCCCTTTAATAATTTGTATGCATGTATGGAATGTATTTTATTATAATTTCTCATTAATCATCAATTAGTTTGATAACTTATTTTTTCTGTTTGTGACATTTTTATATATGCATATAATGTGTTTTGATCCCCCATCACCCTCTGTTGTTTTCTCTCTTCCCTCCAGTCAGAGGTACTACAAGAACATGACACCCCTCAAGTCCTGTGTGGAACACACACACTCCCAAGGAACACTGTCCCTGCAGCAACTAAGGCATGAGGCCTTGGGGAAAGAGGGACTCTATGGCTGTGCCCAGCTACCTCACTGCCCACAAGGTCGCATTCTCACTTGGACACAAGGATTACCTTGGCTCTGGAGGCCTTAAGAGTCACCAAGAGGCCAAAGAAGCCTGCCAAGGTAAAGTGATACTGCGCCTTGTCATACCTGACAACTACACACAGGTCACATCAGGCCCCTCCCACCATAGCTGCCCAAGTATACCCACCGCCCACACTCAAATGAATGCACACAAACACAGACGTACAGACCTTGGGAAGACAGAGTGTTTCATGAAAGAACACCTATGTCCGAGAAGTTGGGGTTATCCTGCCAGAAGCACTGCTCTGTTGACATGTGCTCACTTTGCAGCAGCCCATAGGATTCCTCTAGAATCTACTGGCTCTTCCCCCCCCCCCCAACAGACTATGCACACCCAAAAACTCCATGTCCCTGCTAAATTGTGACTCTTGGCACATTCAGATGGGCTAGCTGGCCCATCCTTTCCCTGGGGATGGCCCTGAAGCTCGGCTCTGAGGGCCACATCTGCACACAGAGCTGTGGGGGACAGGGAGCCAGGGTATCCCTGTCCTATACTCTGGGCAACGTGACCCACAAAGGAGAAGTGTCAAGTGCAGCGGCCTCTGGATCAGCTATGGCAGGCAGTAGGTTTGGAGGGTGAGTCCACCAGACAGGTACAGACCACTGGTAGTGGGAATGTGCCACGTTTTACCACTCCTGCCTCACCTCTGCAGAACATCAGGACTTCCCAGCAGGAGTACTGGTGGTGCCACTAGGCTGCCACTTAGGCACGGTCCTTATCATCTGGCTTCTGCCCTTGCAAACCACCTTCCCAAATCAGAAACCCCATTCTCACAGCAACATAACAGCCCTTAGCAGCACCCTGATGGTACTCTGGGGGCACAGGCAGTCAGTGGACAGCTGCCCGGCCCTATACGTGCACCTAAAGGACCTTTGAGAAAGCAAACCAGCCCAATGTAGGGAAGCACAGGGCAGACATACAGTAGGGTAGACCCAGAAGTGAACGTGTTTCTGAGACAGACAAAGAGATCCATTAGAGGAGCATCGTCTGCACATCTCAGGCTACCCAAACCCAGGAGTGTCATGGGACGCTGTCCTTTAGGGCGAGGTGGGCCAGATGTTTGGCGGTATTACATGGGCAGATGCCTCTCTCTGCTCTTAGAAAGGCAAGTGGAGGGCGCAGGCCAAGTGCAGCCTCCCATTCTCCCTATGTAGACATAGCCGCCAGGAACCCAGAGCCTGAGCTTCCTGTGTCCCACTCCTGGGCTGCCACCAGGCCTTTCTAGGGCCCCTACCAGAGCCCAAGGCCGTCAGGGGTCCCCTGTGATGGGGCTGGCCCCAGACCTACAGGGAGTCCTTGCCCTGTCCTGTGGGGACAAGAGATCAACAGTACTCCAGCGCTACCCCACAGAACAAACCCGGAAGTGCTGACGGGATCTGGAAAGCGCCTCCACTAGATGGCAGTAGAGCTCCACCGAGTTCTCCCCTGTGCACGCCCTCCGCCCTTTGCAGCACAAAAAAATAAGAATAAAATAAAAAATGGTAAATACAGGCTACTAATGTCAAACATGGAGACAACATCTTGGCCACTTTTGTGAGCCTCCTAGTTTATTCAGGTCCCATAATTTGAACCTCAAGAGTCTTTTCTGCCACATGTGGTTGAAACTATAAAAGCTGATGCCTTTGCCCCATGCTTGGAATCTACCTACGGTGTCAACATCTTATCAAAGGGGGGAAAAATACCACAAATACTGCTGCTTCCATGGAATCAAATCTACTGTGATCAAAGAGCGCTTATCCATAACACTGTCCCAGAGTTGACCAGGGGTCACAGTGGACTCCTTCATGTACAGTTTACCCTGGAAGTAGAGATCAGAATATCTTTAGTTCATATGGATGGTTAAAAGGTGGCACTGTACACCTCACTCAGGCAACATAGTGAGTTCATTCAGGCTACAATATCTGCTCCAGGGGCACTGGAGTTTCTGAAGAGATCATTACACAACAATTCTGTAAGTGCTTTGGAAATTTCACAGGTTAAGTCTACCTGTGCCCTATTTTTAAAAAAAATTTATTTTTTCATTTTTTAGAGAGAGAGAGACATATAGGAGAACTGGTGCACCAGGGCCTCAGCCACTGAAATCGAACTTCAGATGCTTGTGCCTCCTAGTGGGCATGTGCGACTTTGCACTTGCCTCACTTTTGTGTATCTGGCTTACATGGGATCTGGAGAGTCAAACATGGGTCCTTTGGCTTCCCAGGCAAGCACCTTAATCACTAAACCATCTCTCCAGCCCTATTTTTTTTTTAATTTTTTTTGTTTATTTTTTATTTACTTGAGAGCTACAGACACAGAGAAAGAGGGAGAGAGAGAGAGGGAAAGAGAGAGAGAGAGAGAGAGAATATGGGCACGCCAGGGCCTCCAGCCACTGCAAACGAACTCCAGACGCGTGCGCCCCCTTGTGCATCTGGCTAATGTGGGTCCTGCGGAATCGAGCCTTGAACCGGGGTCCTTAGGCTTCACAGGCAAGTGCTTAACCACTAAGCCATCTCTCCAGCCCTATTATAAAATATATATATACATTGTTTTGTTTTTCAAAGTAGGGTCTTGTTCTAGCCCAGACTGACCTGGAATTCACTATGTAGTCTCAGGCTGACCTTGAACTCACAGCAATCCTCCTACCTCTGCCTCCCAAGTGCTGGGATTAAAGGTGTGCACCACCATGCCTGGCTTAGTTTTTATTTTTCTTGTTTTTTTTTTTTTTTTTCTTGAGGTAGGGTCTCTCACTCTGGCCCGGGTGGCCTCGAACTCACAGCGATCTTCTGCCTCCTGAGTGCTGGGATTAAAGGCATGCGCCACCACACCTGGCTTTATTTTTCATTTTTATTTGCAAGGAGAGAGAGAGAGAGGGAGGGAGGGAGAGAGAAAATGTGCCCGCCATTGCAAATGAATTCCAGATGCATGCAGCACTTTCTGTATATGACTTTATGTGGGTACTGGGAAATCAAAATCAGGTCATTAGGGTATGCAGGTAGGTGCCTTAACTGCTGTGCCATCTTTCCAGCCCTGTGCCCCCTGTTTTTTTTTTTCCCTTTTAATGTAACAGGCAGTTTTCCTGAAATATCCATTGGAAGCTAGAGCATATAGTCCTCTAGAATGTCTTTTCTGGAACTTCAGCACTTTGCTGTCTATATTGCAGATCTTTGTTCCTCATCTCTAACCTTGTTCTGACCATTGTAGCCCACAGCTTTACAAGTCTATCTTGTATCATAAGCAAATGGAAGACATGCCCTCCATGGATCAGCAACCCGTCTCCCTCACCAAAGGCTCTTCACGCTGTCCATAACACAGATCTGCCGCACTGACCTCATGGGAACACTGCTAGGATGTGGCCGCATCTCAATTTTCCCAGATGATGGTCTGTAGGTGGACTGGGAGACTATACAACATATCTGTTAAACAGACAGATCCTCACTCTGTCAGAACTAGGGCTTTGTGTGCTTCTCCACAGACATGTATGTTTCATAGAGAAGCAGGGTGGAAGCTGGAAAAGATACCAATAAGTAAATTATGCTTCCTGCCTCCAGTAAGAGACAGAGCCACATTGAGAATACTTGCAGGAAGGATCCAGCATGATACTGACTTTTGCAGAGGCCAGAGGATGTGTGCTTATGTAAGCAATGAAATGCAAGAGTCAATAATATGTGAACCATGTGGGCTTACAGAGAAGGATGAAAGTAGATACCATTCTGTGTTTGTTTCCCTTAGCTCAATACAGTGGAAGCATGCACACGAGGAAAATATGTCTGGTTCTCACAGTGGGGAGGACTGACAGAAGAGCTAGCAGGCAGAGGCATGCATAGGCTGCAGTCACCCTATAACATTAGGGTTATACTTTTCATCAGAAAGAATCTCTGTCTGGAATACATTCATGGATACATATGTGAAGCAAGCGAGCAAGTATGTGTTCTGAGCATGTGTGTATGAATGAAGTAACTGAGTGTGTAAGGGAGGCTGAGTGGAGAACACAGCCACACCTTCAATGTGGAGCTTTGTGGAAGAGGTGGCAAAACTACAGGCTCTCATCAAGGTCACCTCCTTTTGTTTTTAAGAAATTGTTTTTAAGTTTATTTGAGACAGAGGGAGGCAGGGAGAGAGAAAGAGAATTGAGAATGGGTGTGCTAAGGCCTCTAGCTACTGCAAATGAAATCCAGATGCACGTATCACTTTCTGCATCTGTTTTTACATGTTGGTACTGGGGAATCAAACTGGGTCCATAGGCTTTGCAGTCAAGTGTTTTAACTGCTGAGCCATCTCTCCAGTCCCAAAGTCATCTAGCTATCGGGCCTTCTAGAATCCCAACCTGGTGTACTCAATGTGGAAGGGTGATCCAGGACATCTTCTGCCTTCTTCTTAACCTAAAGTGGTTTGTTAATGCTTTTACAATGGTTTCTAATCCCTATTCCCAGCCTGCTCCTGGATGAGTCCAACAGGCAGATGGAAGTGCAAGGATAAGTATGAAAACCTAGGTATTCATCCCATCTCAGGCTACCACTCAATGTCTCCCCACAAGCAAACATTCTAGCCATATTGACCTGAACAACATAGTGTGTGTCAGCATGCCCTGGAGTGGTGAATGTGGTATTAATGAAGGTGAAAGAGCACCACATACACAGATGTATGTATTCATTTTGTTGTTTTCCATATACATTTACATCACCACAGAGAATCTCCTAGTATTCCAAGAATAAATCCAATTCACTTCTAGGACTTGAGGAGATTTTAGTCCTCCCATCACTGTTTATCCATAAAGGCAGGGAGGAAAGTCTGGGAAGGTCAAGGTGAAAGGTATTTCTGGTACTACCCTGCCACCAAGTGGAAATTTTTGAGCTTGGCTTCTAGACTCCCTTTGTGTTTCTGGTAGGAAAGGTCTCTGATATGCAGAAGGGTAAGTTGGGGGTACTTTGAGCATTCTGGGGTGCCTTCAGCCACTCCACTATGCTCCTCCAAAGTTAGTGCGGATATGATGTAGCCAGGATTGAGTACCAAGAGGTCCTGGGCTAGAAAATGTGCTAAGAGTACAGGAAAGCTCGCCAGGCCTGGGTGGCTGCCATTTTTGATAAGCAGGAGATAAAGCAATTGTAGAGCATGTAACCACTTCATCTCCCATTGTACTAGAGGCAGTCCCTTGTAGAAAGGATGAAAGCTCTCTTGTAGTTGAGTACTACACCAAGATAAGGAAGTAACAGGGGCATGTCAGTTCCAATTTTGTCTGCTTTATTCTCATTTTTGTCCAAGAAAGTTTGGATCTGAGGCCCCAAGGAATGCCATTTGTCTCATTTTCCTGTAAAGGGCAGACAGGGTATCCATGAGAATACATAGGATTAACAGGTCCACTACATCACGGGGCCTGTTTCATGCATGCATTTGCGGTCAGGAACATTCTAGTCATGTCTTGTTTTCCAGCCTTCAGGTACTCATCTGGCACTTGGTTCACATACCGTAGCATCTATGTTGTGATGTCCAGCTGTTCTACATTCTTCACTTTGACTTTAAGGCTCATGGTATCATTGGCTATCACACTTATTACCTCAAATTGGAAACCAACTGCTCAGATTATGTAGGCTCTGACTCTGCCCTGAGGTTTGACAAAGAAGGGTGGTGGTTGGCCATGAATAGTTTTGCCCACATAAGATCACTTGGGAAACCTCTTGAGTAGCAATGATGGGTGGCATGGATAATCTTTGAGTACCCATCAAGGGGTATGAAATGAAAGAAATGGAGGATTTGGCCACGATTCCTGGGCAGGTATTGGCCAGGAAGGACATTCCCATTGTGGTAGAAGCTGGACAAAGATACTAAATGTTCCTAGGCTCTTTTAAAGAAGGCTATTGGGAGAGTATGGTTATAGCTTTCATCAGGAGGAATCTCTGTCCTGTATCTGTAGATAGATACATGAAACGTATACTGTGAGTATATGTGTATGAGTAAGTGAATGAATTGAATAAATAAATGTGTGGGAGGCTGAGTGCAGAACATGGCCACACCTTCATGTGGCACTTCCTAGAACAGGTGATAAAAAATTCTCCACGAAAGGTGGTATACACCTTGTTCCTAACCTTGCTAGACATGTCTGAGTTTGGACTGGAAGATAACAGGAAGAAGGGGGCTGGGACTGGGAGCACAGATAGCGGGTGGAGCAGGGAGGAGGTTCTGATTGTAATAGTACTTAGCATTAGACAGGGCCTTCTGAACTCTTTGCTCTTACCATTGTCCTTAGTCTCCTGGAACTCTAGGAGCCTGTGGCCAAGAAAGAAATCTGAACCTGGGCATAGCATTCAGGTGGCCGAGGCAGGAGAATTTGTGAGTTCAAGGACAGCTTGGGTCCTAGAGTATATGACTGCACATCTGGCCATTTTTCCTTCCAAGCAAAATGCAAAACCACGTAGTTCTGACTACTGTGAAGACTTCTCTTCACTACAGTCCTTCAGAGTTGTAACACTGCAGCTATCCACTTCTGGGAGGTGCCCTTGTAATGCACTGGACCTTCTGTAAGCCATGTCCTAGTCCTTTCCTCCTCAGTCAGGCACGCCCCATGATGTTTGGGGACAGAAGGCACTGTAACAGGAGTAGAAACCATAGGCATTTGGGCAACTTCCTTGTGCCTTCAGGGCCTGATCACTTCCCCTTGTTGATGGGCTGCTGCTGTGCTTTATGGCCCAGTGGGTCAGATAACACACACCCAGTTCATAATGGGCAGCTCAGGTCACATGTGACTTGAAGGCCCAGTGACAAGCATTCAGTTTCCACTAAGGCCCAATAGCAAGCTGTCTCAGAGGGAGAATAATTGCAGATGACAGCAGGACCTTGCTGCAGAATCCCAAGGGTCTCTGCTGTGATTCACTTATGGGGGCCTGCCAAAGGCTCCAAAAGGCATCCCTATCTGCCACTGATACCTCAAGTACCATACGATCTGCTGCACCACAAGACCTTGTCTCAAAAATAAAATTAAATTTTAAGGAGAGATGGTTCACCAGTAAAGGCACTTGATTGCAAAGTCTAACAAGGTTTCCCAGTACCCATATAAAGCCAGATGCACAAAGTGGTGCATGTGTCTGGAGTTTGTAGAGGCTAAAGGTCCTGCTGTGCCTGGTCTCTGTCTCTCTGCATGTGAATAAATAAACAAAAAAAAATTGAAGTAAAAATCTCAAATAACAGAAATCTGAAAAGGCAATGAGCTAGACAGGTGCAACTGGGGAGATGCAGGGCACTGATGATAGAGCTCTGCAGGTGGCTATTGTTGCAAATGGGCACAGGGCAATATGGCCTCAGCTGGCTACTGGGCACTGCCAAAGGCTTCTATTAGATTCACCTATGGCTATGGGGCTTCCTTGGTTCTCCCTGCGATCCTGACTTTCTTCCAATCCTACTGTACCCCAGAAAGCTATCACAGGAAGGTGGGTCTTGGATTAGCAAGAAGATCCATATCATATCACAAGTGAAAACATGACGTCCATGTCCTCCCCCATATTTTCTGCCTATGCTATTTTCTACTAGAAAAACAAAGCAATTAGTATTCATCTGGGCTGACACATGCATGTGTGGGTGACCAGGTCTTCCATCTGGCCTTTCTTGCTTTCCTGATTGGAACCAAAGAACCACAGATTTGGAACCAAAAAATCCACCCAGAGTCCACCAAAGAACCCTTGGCCTTTGATATTCTCAGGAGTCACTGAAGAACCACTTTGGTCATATGTTATTATGAGCAGAAACAAAGGGCAGGAGCCCAGAGACATTGGAATTGAATGAAGCAGAAAAGAAACTACCACACCAAAGCAATGGAGCCTGAGCACATGAATCCTTCCATGTAACCATGGCCATATCCTGGTCTTCAAATAGGACTGTGTGGTGGTTTGATTCAGGTGTCCCCCATAAACTTAGGTGTTCTGAATGCTAGGTTCCCAGCTGATGGAGATAGAGCTTCCCTCTTGAGCCTGTAAGCCAAAATAAACCCCTTTTTTTCCCCACAAGCTGCTCTTGGTTGGGTGATTTTTACCAACAATGTGAACCTGACTGCAACATATTGGCTGCATGAATGTGTATTTATTTATTTATCTACAGATGGCAGAAAAAATGGAGGAGAGCCAAGATTCATCAAGAAGACATGATAACTGACTGCCCATGAGACGCCCCCTCTTCCACATCTTCCAGGGCCCAAGAGAACTTGTAGTGGAAGCAGTGCCATGAACACTGCTCTTAATGCGAACCTAACAACCAATGCCAGGGTGATGGTGGGAGAATTGGTGATCAATTAAAACCTATCAAAGCAGGGCTGGAGAGAGAGCTCAGTGGTTAAGGTGCTTGCCTGCAGAGCCTAACAGGAGGTCGATTCCCCAGCACCTACGCAAAGCCAGATGCACAAAGTGGTTTGGAGTTTGTTTGCAGTGGCTAGAGGCTCTGGTGCACCTATTCTCTCTCCTTGCAAATAAAAAATATTTTAAATTAAAAAATCATATCAAAGCAGAAATCCAGAGGCTAAAAAGAACTGAACACTAAACCAGGCTTCCAACAGGCCTGACATGGTTCAGGGAAAATTGTATAAGAGGGGACAGAAAGACTGTAAGAGCCATAGGGTGGGTAAGATTACCTTGAGGCATGGACCCCCAGCACCCCATAGGGACTGACTGAGGCCTTCTTGACCCCACAGTGAATCCCGTAACTCCACTGAGGAGGGCCCAAGGGAAACATGAGCAGGGGCAAGGGCATAAAAGAGTATATAATGTGTTACAATACATACACACACAAACACACACACACATGGAGAGAGAGAGAGATATTGGCTCCATACTTAAGAAAAGAGCCCAAGGGCACACCAAAGTCACCTGTATTCACATCTGAGCCATGATCAGTTGCTCAACTCCCTCCCAAAATTTTGCAGTAAAAGAAAAAAAAAAAAACATGTGTTTGTGCTTCTTAGGGATTTTTTGGTTTTATCTTGGTAGGTAATGATGCTTCCAAGACATTGTACTTTAGGATCCTTAGTATGTGAAGAGGTAGACTGCAGAGGCATGGAAAGATTGGCTTTAGGCAGTGTCAGCGAGCATGTATATACCCTGTTTAGCACAGGCACCTTCTTAATATTCCAGCAACAGCAAACTCTATCCTCACTGGCTCGGAAGAAGGTCACAGTGCAAAGAGGTGGGTCAAAGTGATACCAAGATGCTGGGAGGAACAGGTACACGCAGGAAGAGCACTAAAGTCAATTTCAGGAAGGCAAAGGCTTTCCTCTTTGGGTCTCCCATTGACCGTCTCTCCCATGTGAGACCTACTATGCTTATATCTCAGGATTGGGGGGTGGAGGGGGAGCTTAATTCGTCCTGTCACTGGCAAATGGTTGCACTGTGCCCAGGCTCAAACCCTTCCCTCCTCCTGGATTGTGAAACACTGGTCCCAAGTTCCATAGACTCATCCCACTCCCCTTAGGTGAACATACACTGCTTGGATAATCATGTGTCTTTTACTCCAAGCCTCACCATTGGGGAGTCAGTCAAGAGCATATTCTACCATCTGTGTTTGAAAACTGGAAAAGGATACCATCATCCCATGCCATGTTTCCAGCTGGCATGGGGTGGGGTGCTGATATACCACAACCACAGCAAATCATCAAATGATAAAGTAGACAATTTTTGAAAGGGTTAAAAGGAGGAGAATAAAAAGTACTCACTCATAGAACCAGTACCTGGACATGATCTGGGGTCACAGTGGTCTCCATCTCCTCCATGTAGTTTTGCCCTATAAGTACACACCAAAATGTCCTTCACTCCATGTGGGGTTACCAGACTGATGGTTACACGGTAGCACTATACACACCACCAAACCAAGTTAGTAGATTACCTTGGGCAACCATGAATTCTGAAAAAAAAAAAAACACATATGAAATAAACTCTTCTTATATTTTGGAATTTGTGCTGATGTAACTTGGAGCTGTTTTTAATAAATAGGCAATGCCAGAAGACACTCTGCTATGATCTCATTTTTTGTGGCAACCATGGCCATTCTCATGTACTTTTGAAGCTACAGCTTGTTTCTATCACCATTCTAGAATGGAGAATAAAAAATGGGCACACCATGGCCTCTAACCACTGCAAACGAACTCCAGATTCATACACTACCTTGTGCATCTGGCTTACATAGGAATGGGGAATCGAACCTGGGTCCTTAGGCTTTGGAGGCAAGTGCCTTAACCACTGAACTATCTCTCCAGCCCTGAGAAACTTATTTTTGTTTGTTTTTTTGAGATGGGTCTTGCTCTAGCTCAGGCTAACCTGGAATTCACTGTGCCTCAGGGTGGCCTTAAACTCATGGCAATCCTCCTACTTCTGCCTCTGAAGTGCTGGCATTAAAGGTGTGCGCCACCATGGCTGGTGCTGGGATTAAAGGCATGCTCCACCACGCTCGGTGACAATAGACTTGACTGACCAGCATCTCTGACTCATGGATGTGTGAATGTGATCCAGGCTGTATCAACTTTCTAGGTAACCAGGCCAAGAATGGTTTTGTCTCATTCTGGCCACTTACCTCTTGCTGGACATGGACACTATATGATATACTTGTTACACACAGAAACCCTCACCCTGTGAGATCCAAGAAATATATCCAGCCTCACCGTCAGTTCTATTTATAAAAAACAGGAGCAAACAGGAAAAGTGAAACCTACTGTCCAGTGGGACACCAATAGGACACCATGTACGCAATGCTACTGGCAGGAATTATCCATGAAAAACCTGGATACCCAGAGTACTTGTTGGCTGGGAACGTATCTACCATGATGCTGACGCTGCACAGATATACAAAGGCCAGGGCACATACGCTTTATAAAGTGGGGAAATATCTCTTGGCCTTTGCATGTGTGAGCTTCATGGGATCAGAAAAGAGGACTGGAGAGTTGGCTTAGTGGTTAAGGGACTTGCCTGTGAAGCCTAAAGACCCATGTTCAACTCTCCAGATCCCACATGAGCCAGACACACAAAGATGAGGCAAGTGCAAGGTTACCCTTGCCCACTAGGTGGCGCAAGCATCTGGAGTTCTATTGTGGTTGAAGCCCTGGCATGCCAATTCTCTCTCTCACTCTGAAAAAAAAAATAAATAAAGGAGGACCAAAGTAACACTTTAGTATTTGCTTCTGCTGACATTGCACACCAGATGCATAATAACCAGAAAAAACTACATTTGGTTCTGGCTGTAGAGAGGGTCAGCAGGGGAGTGGAAGGCAGAGACAGCATGGAAGGGGGTCACTTTGAAATGTTTGAAGCTATTGCTTTCACTGGGAGGAATCTCCGCCCACCAGTGGCATCTCCTAGGTGTTATAGGAAAAAGGGGGAACGCATATATACATATGTACACATATGCAAGTGTGCGTATCTTTTTTAAAAATATTTTTTAATTTTATTTATTTATTTATTTATTTATTTATTTATTTATTTATTTATTTATTTATTTATTTATTTGAGAACGACAGACACAGAGAGAAAGACAGATAGAGGGAGAGAGAGAGAATGGGCGCGCCAGGGCTTCCAGCCTCTGCAAACGAACTCCAGACGCGTGCGCCCCCTTGTGCATCTGGCTAACGTGGGACCTGGGGAACCGAGCCTCGAACCGGGGTCCTTAGGCTTCACAGGCAAGCGCTTAACCGCTAAGCCATCTCTCCAGCCCAAGTGTGCGTATCTTTATGTGTATATGTAGGTATACATTGACATGAAGGAATAAGTGAATGGGTGTCCAAATGGAGAACAGTTTTATGTAGCACTTCCTAGAGGGGCTTGTAAAACCAAAGGTGTCTACAAAATTATGGGCCAATATGGTGCCACTGGGTACTCCTAACCCATGGACCCCCAACATGGGCAGTCATCAGCAGAAGTGATCACCTAAGTCCCCTTGATAAAAGCCAGTGTGTCATATTCCCCTCTTCCCACCTGGCATAGTCTCTGTTAATTCCTGCTACACCCACAATCACCTACTCCTTTTCAGGCCTGAGCCTAAGATCTTTTCCTAGATGAGGCTGGTGAATGGACTTGGATCTCTGCTCAACCCAGAGTAGAGGCTACAAGACAAGAAAGACAAGGTAAGAAGGGAAATCCAGGTTCTTAGCCCACTTCAAGCAGCCATTGGGCCAAAGCCAACCAGATTTGAACCATGAAATAATTACAATGGTACCCAGAACAGTAGGGAGCTCTTAAAACCTGTAAGGAGATGGTATAAGGTATAGATAAATAGATATGTCTATACCTTGGTATTTATCATGACCTTTATAATTCTCTCCAAGACTCTAGAGGAAGGGACACTCATTTCCTCAGCACCCCAACATAATGAAAGGACAATTCTAGGCTTTGGATGGTTTTTATTTAGGTTATATATTTTTTTCATTTATAGAGGGAGAGGAAGGGAAGGCCAAGGTGGCTGGCATTTCTTGAGCAACAGTGCCTTCAAGTAGAAACTTTATGAACATGGTGGTCAATAGTTCTTTGTGTTTCAGGCAGGGTGGATCTGAAATATGCAGGGAATTCTGGGGCTGGTCCTGACTACCGCACTAAGGATTTTCAGAGGCAGGGTCAGTGCTGAGAAAGCAGGCTGGCTGAACAAGGAGTTTCCAGTGGATAGACCAACCAAGCTCAAGAAAGGTGGAAGGCAAGCAAGGTGGCTGCCATGTATGTCAACCAGGAAACAGCACAGAGCAGTAGCAGTGGTCACTGTCTGGGACAACCTCTTGTCATATGATATGGTGTTTTGTGGTTATTGACTACTAAACAGAGGCAAGAAAAAGATCAAGTTTAATATGGTTTACACTAGTTCTAGTCAAAGGAAGTCTGGGTCACAGGTTTAAAGCAATGCCATTCCTTCTCTCCTAGGGCAGTAGATTCCAACAATATCCACTAGGGAGACTATAGTCCAGAAGGAAAATATATGTTGCAATCTTTGGACCCGGTTATGTTTTGCACATGCACATATGGATGGGAAGAGTCTGAGCAGGCTCTATTATTTATTTATTTGAGAGAGAGAGAGAGAGAGAGAGAGAGAGAGAGAGAGAGAGAGCATGAGAATCGGTTCTCCGGGGCCTCTAGCCACTACAAACAAACTCCACAGGTATACCACCTTGTGCATCTGGTTTATGTGAGTTCTGTCGCGCTGAAACTGGGTCCTTAAGTTTCATAAGCAAGTGCCCTAACCACTAAGGCATCATCTCTCCAGTCTCTGCATCCCTGTTTTTATTGACCTCTGAGTGCATGACCTAGTTCTTGTCTTAGGGAAGACACCTGGTCTACAGACCCAGGACTATGGAAGAGGGAGAGTTTTTATGGTCTTTGGTTATGGTCATACATTAAGGAGACACTGTGAGATAGCCATGCTACAGCCTTAAGCTAAAGATCCATCAGATCCTGTATGTCTAGACCCTTGGCCTAAGGCTAATTAAGAAAGTTGGTCCTGGAAGACATCAACTACATTAAGACAACATGGCAATGACTCTCAGGACTTTAGAAGTATGAAATAAAAAAGACAGGGAGGAGTTTGCAGAACCAGCCTAAAAGAGTAAGAGAAAAGGAAAGGAGGGCTGTGTCTTGACACTTCCTACCAGAATAGAACCCCGGGCAAGCACTGACCTGGGATCTCAGCCTCAAGCAGGTAAGAGTTACCAGAGCATGTAATGACATAGGCTCTCCTTCAGGAACAATCCTACCCATAGAATATTTCCAAGGGAATCAAGAAAACCTGAGGAGTCAGGAATATGGTATTTAGACTGATATCTCTTAAAGAGATATACAGAATTGGTTATTCTTTTTGGTGTCTTCCCTTATTTATGCTCCCTCAATATAGCTTGAGATGTACACTACTTTTTCCTGAATCCCAACACCCAAATCTAATGCCTGGAAGTCTTTGAGGTCTGCTTTGGTGTTTCTAATCACAAAGGATAGAGAAGTGGTCCATGGGTCATGGTTGTTGGTATTTCTAGAGCAAGGATGGAAATCAGTGGGAAGCCTCAGAAATTTGCAAAGCTTCAAGCTGCAAAATGTTGCCTCCTTTCCGACTTCCATCAAGGTGCTGAATTCTGCAAGAGGACCATGCCCTGTCCTGCTTGAAACAGAGATCTTCAGCGTACCAGCACCACCCCACAGGCCTGGCAGGATCTGTAAAGCCCTTCCACTTAATGGCATTAGAGTGCCAACAAGTTCTCCCTTGGCGCACTCCCCACCACGGTTTGCTGTACAAACAACACTAAATACAGGCTACTAGAGTCCAACATGGCCGCTCACAATCCTGGCTACTTTTGGCTAGAGATGGGGTTCCAAGCTGAGTCAGGACACATACTCTGAGGTCCAGGACCCCCAAGGGCTCCCCTTTCCGCCAGACCGAGGCACTGCAAGGCCATGATGCCTCTCAAATCTTCAGGGGAATATACAAGCACACTCCCAAGCAATAAAATACCAAAAATGAACTAAAGCCAGAGGCCTCAGTTAAAGAGGCCAATTTCCACAAAGTGGGTTGGGACACTGTGTCCTTTGGGCCGAGGTAGGCCAGGTAAGGAGCTATGGATTTTGTGTTTCCTGCTATCCACATGGGCAGATTCACCTCCCTGCTGCTAAGAAGGTGAGTAGAGAGTGCAGGGCAAGGAAAGCAAAGTATCCACATCCCTGATCCCTGGGGTGAGTTTCTGACTTCAGAGCAGAGACAGCCTCCCATCCTCCATTTGGAGACATGGCCGCCAGGAACCTCAGAGCCTAGGCTTCCTGGGTCCCACTGGGCAAGTCCAAGGTCGCCACCAGGCCTTTCTCGGGGCCCCTATCAGAGCCCAAGGCCACCAGGGGTCCCCAGTGATGCGGCTGGTCCCAGGCCTCTTGCAGGGAGTCCTTGCCCTGTGCTGTGGGGACAAGAGATCAACAGTACTCCAGCGCTACCCCACAGAACAAACCCGGAAGTGCTGGCGGGATGGGGAAAGCGCCTCCACTAGATGGCAGTAGAGCTCCACCATGTTCTCCCCTGTGCACTCCCTCCGCCCACTGAGATGGGAAAAAAAACAAACCCCGCTAAGTATAGGCTAGGAGAGTCCAACATGGTGGCTCAACATCATGGCTACTTCTGGGCAGCGAAGGGGCTGCAAGCTGAGTTAGGACATAGCCTCTGGGGCCAGGACTCCCAAGGGCTCCACTTTCCTCCAGACTGAGGCACGGCAAGACCATGACGCCTCTCAAGGCCTGCAGGGAACATACACACACACTCACAAGCAACAGAATGCCTAAAGTAAACTAAGGCAAGAGAAGAGGGACTCCAGGGAAGGCAGGTGCCAAGCCCCCTCACTGCCCACAAGGTCGCATTCTCACTTGGGCATTGGCCAAAGAGTGCCAAGGGTTCACCTTGGCCCCGGGTTCAAGAGTCAGGCAGAGGTCAAACTATAAGACCCCCAGAATGAGGACCCCACGCTCTGCCCGGAAATGGCGACACCCCAAATCACTCACGAGAAACGGTCTTGATGCAAACTGCAAGAGGATTTTATTCCAAGCGCGCTGGGGCCCACAGTCGTACACCGCACAGGGGTAGAGGACTGCAGAGCCCCGAATGCAGGAACGGGACAGTTTTTATAGGGTTTCTAACAAAGCCTGTGCATTAGACCAATCATTTTTTTAATATTAGGAGCCCGCGGGGTGCGAGCCAGTCAGTTTGTGCCACTCCATAGTTTCTAAGCCAATTAGTTTAATTTGTTCAAGCCCCTCGTGAACCAATCAGTCTCCTATGACCTTGGTGGTCAGCATTTGTGCAGGTCCTTGGGTGGGAGTAGCAGAGTGTGGTATCAGTCTCCCATGACCTTGGTGGTCTGAGGCAGGCTGCTACAGCTTATGGTGAGAGCTACTAAGGCTTATAGTGTGGGCTATTAAGGCTTATGGTGCAGGCTATTTACAGAAACCAAATAAGTGCTTTATTTTATTACTCATTTCCCATCCTTGAGGGCTATCTCATGCCATTTTTACCTAGTTTTATATTAGGAGTGGGCTCTGATATAATGAGGAGAGGGATTCTTTACTTGCTTTCAACAGAGAGTAAAGCCTGGAGTTTGAGGTATGCAGGGGCCTGCTTAAGCTCCCTTTGGAGAGTGATAGTATTTCTGGGCTTCTGAATTCTTGGGCCTTTCAAAACAAGCCTGCCAAGGTGGAGTGAGTTTGCCTGTGCCTTGTCATACCTAAAAACTGCTCCTAGGTAGCAGCAGTCCCTCCCCTGTACCATGGGGAACTTTCACACTCCCATTGAGAAGAAACACGCACACACATATCCGTTGGGAATACAGAGAAGTCAAAGCAGGCAGCAAGGAGGTCAGCTGGCATGGGCTACCACCAGCTTCATCCACTCCTGGGCCCCACTAGTCAGGGGCTTCCCTCCTGGCATAAGGCTGGAGGCCTGTTACCTGGCAAAAACCACAGCTGTGTTCTTGTGAGGGCTCAAGTGAAATAGGCCCGAGGAGCCTGGAGCTTCAGCAGACAGCCAACACACAAGCCCTGTGGCCTTCTGGCACCCAGTTCCCAAGCTGTGGCCACAGGGACTCTTCAGGGATCTTGGAGTGCATGCTGAGGGTCGGCCTCCTGGGTTCAGACCATGCTTTAGCTAAGGATGTCCTCATCATCGGCTCAAAAATGAGTCTGTTCTGGACACTGATCTGGAACAAGAAAAGGGGAAAGGGACCACTCCACACCTGCTGCTGCCCACCAGTCTGGCCCTGGTCCCAGACTCTCTGGGATATCCAAGCGACAACTTTCTCCCTGTCCACTCTTTTTTTTTTTAAAATTATTTATTTATTTATTTGAGAGTGACAGACACAGAGAGAAAGACGGATAGAGGGAGAGAGAGAGAGAGAATGGGCATGCCAGGGCTTCCAGCCTCTGCAAACGAACTCCAGACACGTGCGCCCCCTTGTGCATCTGGCTAACGTGGGACCTGGGGAACCTAGCCTCGAACCGGGGTCCTTAGGCTTCACAGGCAAGCGCTTAACCACTAAGCCATCTCTCCAGCCCCCTGTCCACTCTTCATTGCCTGTCTGACACAATCTCTCCCCTTCCCTTGCGCCAGTCTGGACATTCACCAGAGTCACCTTTACTTGGGGGTGGGGGTCGAGGCTCCATTATTCCTCAGCAGACTGCCAAGGAGATGCCAAAGTGTGTTTCTTCCTTACTCTTCCCATTTTTTCTTTGTCCTCTGTCCCCCTTCTATTATTTTGTTTTCTGTTTTCCCCCTCTAGAACAGAGCACTTCAGGGGGCTAGAGAGATGGCTTAATGATTAAGGTGCTTGCTTGCAAAGTCTAAGAGCTCAGGTTTGATTACTTAGTACAAGATGGTGCATCTGGAGTCCATTTGCAGAAGCTAGAGGCCCTAGTGTGCCCATTTTCTTTCTATCTCTTATAAAGAATAAATAAGTTAATTCTAAAAGAATGGGGTGCTTCAAAACATGCCATGCATTATATAGCTGGTTTTCTGAATAAATACAAACTCACCATAAGGATGACCTTCATCACAGCATTAAGAGTTCTTAGGCTTTTCATATATCAGCTTTTGCATTTCTTCATAATGTTACAGCTGAAAGATCACACCTTTTATGTCACTTGTAATTTCTTTTCCCTCCACAGAAGACCATCTCATATTGGAAATATGAAATGGGCACTTTGTATGGCTAACAAAAAATCAACATAGCTCTGTCATGGTTACGTTGGACTGTAGCATAAATGCATTTGAAGTCTGTGGTGGTTTGATTCAGGTGTCCCCCCTAAACTTAGGTGTTCTGAATGCCAAGTCCCTAGCTGATAGAAGTTTGGAAAATAAAGCCTCCTGGAGGCAGTGTATTGTTGGGGGCCGGCTTATGGGTGTTATAGCCAGTTTCCCCACGCCAGTGTTTGGCACACTCCTGTTGCTATTGTCCACCTTATGTTGGCCAGGACATGGTGTCCACCCTTTGCTCATGCCATCATTTTCCCCTGCCATCATGGAACTTCATTTCGAGTATGTAAGCCAAAATAAACCCCTTTTCCCACAAGGTGCTTTTAGTCAGGTGTTTTCTGCCAGCAATGTGAAGGTGACTGCAACAATATCTTTAGAATATTAAACCTCATAGCTTCTGTGTGCACATTTTTTAAATCAACATGGGGCATTTTTTGTTTTCTTACTGACAATTTTCATACATGTTCATAATGTATTTTTTTTTAAATTTTTATTAACATTTTCCATGATTATAAAATATATCCCATGGTAATTCCCTCCCTCCCCACCCCCACACTTTCCCGTTTGAAATTCCATTCTCAATCATATTACCTCCCCATTACAATCATTGTAATTACATATATACAATATCAACCTATTAAGTATCCTCCTCCCTTCCTTTCTCCACCCTTTATGTCTCCTTTTCAACTTACTGGCCTCTGCTACTAAGTATTTTCATTCTCACACAGAAGCCCAGTCATCTGTAGCTAGGATCCACATATGAGGGAGAACATGTGGCGCTTGGCTTTCTGGGCCTGGGTTACCTGACTTAGTATAATACTTTCCAGGTCCATCCTCATAATGTATTTTTATCGTATTTCTCACCCATTACTTTTGTCTCCTTTCCCCATTCCCTTTCACTGAACCCTTCTCTACAACTAGCACTCCTTTTTGCCTTCCTCTATCATCCATTATGACAGTGATATGGGAATTTTGGGGTTCCTCACCAATCCACTGATAATTTTGGTATGTTCCCAGATTCGTGCTTTAAAATATTTTATTTATTTGCAAACAGAGAGGGGGGCAGAGACACAGAATGAGCATGTCAGGGCCTCTAGCCACTGAAAGCAAACTCCAGAGACATGTATCACTGTGCATCTGGCTTATGTGGATACTGGGGAATCAGACCTGGGTTGTTAGGCCTTGCAGGCAAGGGCCTTAACTGCTGAGCCACCTGTCCACTCCCTTTGATTCTTATCTAATGAATTTTATGAGTGGTACCCACTAACCCGAGGACAATGTTCATAATGATTTTATTGCATCGTAGAGCTTTAGAAAGGAGAGCTTTATGAGCTCGGTGTGGTGGCGCACGCCTTTAATCCCAGCACTCAGGAGGCAGAGGTAGAAGAATCACTGAGTTCGGGGCCATCCTGAGACTACATAGTGAATTCCAGGTCAGCCTGGGGCTAGAGTGAGACCCTACCTCAAAAAACATAACATAACATAACATAACAAAACAAAACAAAACAAAACAAACAGGAGAGTTTTAAGAGAAGGAGAGCTTAAGGAAAGGGAAGAAAGTCATGTCTTGACCAGGGAAGCAAGAGGGAGTTTGAGAAGCCCACTTCAAGACTCAGGTTGAAAAATTTTATGTATCACAGATGACCTACTGATCTAGCCAGTTAGTCTTGGCATTAGATGTGTGGGCTCAGGATTTCTGGTTAAGTGCAATCTTCCCAGAAATATTAATTCTGTAGGAAGGGCCTTCTCAGAAGGGTGTGTGAGGATTCCCTAAGAGGGCAGAGATTAAAAAAAAGAGCAGACCTTTCTGATTTTTCTTACCTGTTGTAACATGTAATCGTCTAGACTCCCCCTACAGGCCCAAGGACACTTCTAGCATTTAGGTAAGAGAAAGTTATTCACTTTGGGATTGTGTTACCTTTAAATTGACTCAACAACACATGGTCATTTTTGATGAGATGGGATATGATGGCTACCAGAAAACAGCATAATAAAAACAAAACTGAGGAGGCTGGAGAGATGGCTTAGTGGTCAAGGTGCTTGCTTGCAAAGCCAAAGAACCCAGGTTCAATTCCCCAGGATCCATGGAAGCCAGATGCACAAGGTGACACATGTGTCTGGAGTTTGTTTGCAGAAGCTGAAGGCCCAAGCATACCCATTCTCTCTTTTTCTGTTTCTTTCTCTCTCTCTTTCAAATAAATAAAAAATAAATTTAAAAATGAGCTGGGCTTAGTGGTGCACACCTTCAGTCCCAGCACTTGGGAGGCAGAGGTAGGAAGATTGCCATGAATTCAAGGCCACCCTGAGACTGCACAGTGAATTCAGGTTAGCCTGAGCTAGAGCGAGACCCTATTTTTTTAAAAAAAAAAAAAAGAAAGAAAGAAAGAAAAAGAAAGAATAAACCTCCTGAAATCATATGGAGTATCTTTTCTAAATATAAGGTAATAAAGTTCAAAATCCAAGAGGCTGCCTGAAAAAGTATATAAATACATTGAAATTAAAGAACTTATTTTAAGATTTTTTGAAGATCATACATTAATTTTACATAATAATGGGTTTTATATTTTCATAAAACTATATGACATAATTTAATCATATTAATCCCTCATGACCCTTTTTCCCCCCTTGTGCTGATCCCCTTCCTGTCCTCTTTTGAAGTGGTCCTATTTCTACTTTTATGTCTTAGTTTTTTTGTAACCCTGTGAGTTTAATTAGATTTGCTTACAGGAGCATGAGTAAGAGATTATATATAGGAGCATGGTTAACTTAGCTATAGTTGTACCACTAATGAAGATGACTCTCCTTCCCCGTGCCACCATTAACTGCCATGTCTCATAAGCCTCCTGCGATGACCCTCCCCTTATATCACACAATCTGCTGCCTCAGTGCCCTCGACTCCTTTAGTTCCCTCATCTCCCTTTTCTCCCTTGCCACCCACCAACTACTCTCAAATCACCCACCTGGTCTGCCTTGCCTGACATAGCTCTCTCTTCCTCACCCTTTCCCAGTTCAAGGGTACTCTTGCCCCTTCAGGAAGTGGCCGGCATTGAGGGTACTACTTGGCATCCCCTCCCCTTCTTCATGTCTGACCTGGTTCACGTTGAGAATGGCTTGGGCACTTTTTCTGAAAATCCACCCATTACCGAAAGTAGTTCCTACACATTACTGTCTTTTAATTTGACTTGGCTTGATATTTATATTACCCTAACGTCCACCCTTACTCTGGACGAGAAGGAACCCATCTGGAGGTTAGTCGAAACTCACGCTGATGATCTCCATAGTCAAAAGCCAGCCTGGTATGCGGTAGTCACAACGGCGGTTCCCAGGCAGAACCCTAATTGGACTTAGGAGAGATGAGGGAGTGCCTTCTGGCAGGAATGAGGAATGGACAGGCCCATCAGGTAGTTAACTGTGAGAGATTACCCACGAACCTTCTGGAATCCCAGTGCTCTTTTTGTCTTGCGTCACAGAGGCCATATTAAAATATGCTAATTTAGAGCCGGGCATGGTAGCACCTTTAATCCCAGTACTGGGGAGGCAGAGGTAGGAGGATCACTGTGAATTCCAGGCCACCCTGAGACTACACAGTGAATTCTAGGTCAGTCTGAACTAGAGCGAGAACCTAACAACTGTGTGTGTGTGTGTGTGTGTGTGTGTGTGTGTGTGTGTGTGTGTGTATTCCCAGAGGGCCAAACTTTTTTTCATTTATACACAGAGGCTCGCCCCCAGAGGCAACACCCAGCTCCCAGGCTGCAGGGATCCTGTTTTCCTTGTGGTACACACGTACAGTACTCACTGGCACTGGGCAAGAACATGCCTTAACCAGAGCCCATCTTCCAAGCCATAGGGGACGCTGGAGGATAAGCTATCCTGATCAGGGTCCTCCACGCCCCCCACTGGGCTTCTCACATTGTTACCCCCTTAAATCTGCTTAATAAACTCTTCCCTTTGTTGACGCTATCAATGGGTACTGAAGGTGCCCAGGATCCTTTGCCCCCATGTCAACTGAGTCCACAGAACCCAGGGTGATCCGGAAGATAGATATCTAGTAAGACTCATAGTGGGGGGAGCTTATCTGTTTTAGATGATTATCAGGAAATGGCCCAAATCACCTGTCCAATTATCATTTCCTTGTACTGGCCCAAGCCCCGAGGCAAGGCAGATAGTCCTGCTACCAAAGAATTCCAATGACCCCACTGGTCCTTAGGCACCCTCTAGTCTGTAAGGGAAGTGGCTTCTGACCTGCCAGGTTAGAGCCCTTCTCAGCCTTTCCCAAATAAAGCCTGTCCCAATAGTAGAACAGCCTCTCTCTCTCTCTCTCTCTCTCTCTCTCTCTCTCTCTCTCTCTCTCTCTCTCGCTGCCTCCCCTCTCCCTCCCCCCTCTCCCCCCTCCCCCCTCTCCCCCCTCCCAGATGGGACTGGAAACCTCACGCTACAGTTCAGCAACAGAATCAATGATTTCAAGAGCCCATGCAGCCCCAAACCCCTGTGCACAAGACCTCAGGTGACAGTTCCTATCCACATCTGTCTTTTCCTTCCAGCTGTTTCACTGAGCAGTTGCAGAGTGCTCCCTGTAGCAGCAGTGAATGGTGTTACCTTAAGGAGGGAAGTGGGGAGGAGAACTAGGAAAGGACCACTGTTTTTTTTTTTTTTTTTGTAGTGACAGAGAACCAGCAATTTTATTTATTATTAGACTTGATAAGAAACCTAGCACTGGTAGAGGATGTTTCTGCTTTTATCTTCAGTTTTGACTCCTGGCACTGAAATTGATGCTTGGAATTTTGAGGTTCAGGGCACTCAGACTTTGGTAGCCCCATGTATCACAAAGAACAACTTGACTGATCCCATAGCATGGTGTGTGATGGGTGTGTTGATTGAACATTGGGTTCTTATAATGACAGGAAAGAAAGATTTTTTTTTTTGGCTGTAATGATTCTCTTTCTGGGATTATTATTATTAAAATTATGGCAGATAGGGAGTGAGCCTCAGTGATAGTGTGCTTGTCTCACATGCACTAGGTCTTGGATTCTACCTCCAGCACCCTCGAAATATTGTGGTAAAGAATTTAGAATAAGTCACCAGATAGATTTAGGGAATGCTGGATTTCAGAGTTGTGGCTTTTCATTGCAGCACACTACAGGGAACATGGGTGGGAATAAAATATATGCATGCACTCACACATATCAAACTGTGCTCTAAGGATAAAGCCAGTTCTAATGTGTAGAAAAGAATTTCATACTTTTATTTTAAGACAAATTATTTTGTTTTCTGTTAAAATGCATTTAGGGGCTGGGCATGGTGGCATATGGCTTTAGATCCAGCACTCTTGAGACAAAGGTAGGAGTATCAGTATGAGTTTGAGGCTAGCCTGAGACTACATAGTGAATTCTAGGTCACCCTAGGCTAGAGTGAGACACCACCTCAAAAAAAAAAAAAAAGAGCTGGAGGGATGGCTTAGTGGTTAAAGTGTTGGCCTACAAAGCCAAAGGACCCAGGTTTGATTCCCCAAGACCCATGTTAGCCAGATGCACAAGGGGGCACATGCATCTGGAGTTCGTTTGTAGTGGCTGGAGGCCCTGGTGTGCCCATTCTCTCTCTCCCCCCTTTCTCTGTCAAATAAATAAAAGTAAATATTTTTAAAAAACAAAAAAGGGGGGGGGGGAGGCTAGGGAGATGGCTAAGTGGTCAAAAGCACTTGCTGGAAAGCCTTCTGGCCTAGGTTCAATTCCCCAGCATCCAATAAAGCAGGCTGTTTTTTTCCCCCAGTGTTAAGAGACAAAAGAGTGATTCACTACCGCTCCTCACATGTGCAAATAAATAAGTAAATAAATAAATAGTATGCTTAAAAATCCATTTAGTGATGGACTTCCGGTTAAGATGGCGGTGTAGGTACCACGCCAAAGCAGCCTAGGGGGGAAAAAGACCAAAAAAAACTCAGCAAAATACACGCTTTTACTAAAAAGTGAGGTGTATAGGAAATTGAGGCGGCAGCGGAGAAGTAGAAGAGTTATAGAGCATCCAGAGCCCGCACAGGCGGGAAAAGCGGCTCCAGCGGCTCTGGCAGCTCGGCCAAACGCCGCAGCCGTGGCGCAGCAGAAAGCCGCCAGTCTCTCGGCTCGAGCCGCAGGACAAGCCAGGTGCGGGATTTTCCCCTCACACCGCGCTCTCCGCAACTCGGGAAACGTGAGGGGAGAGCGGCAGCGAGCAGCGGAGGGAGGAGCAGACCGCGAAGTAAAAGCACACGTGGAGAAGCGATACAACCAGAGCAGCCACGGCTCCCTCCCCTCCCCCACCGCCTGAACCCAGCTCCAGCGAACACAGCAGCGGCCCGGGACCCGGCCACGCCAACTTGGGCTGACAGCGGGACCCAAGCAGGAGCAGAGTTCGGCAGCAACTTCAGTGGCTCTAGCACCGGTACCAGCGGCCCCAGCAGCAGCGGACCCAGGAGAGGCCCCACAGCAGCGGCTTCGGGGGGAGCAGTGGCGGTGGTCACGGCAGCGGCAGCTTCAGCAGCGGTGGTGGCTCCGGTGGTGGCAGCTATGGGAGCAGCAGAGGCAGCAGCAGCGGCTCGGTTTGCCCCGTAGGAAAAGCAAGTGCCCAGCTCCAGAAATCAGAACAGCAGCCCAACGACCCAGGCAGCAACTTGACTGAGACCAAAATCACCCAAGGTAACTGGGATTGCACCAGGGAAGGGTCTCACTTGGTCACAAGCTGACTTGGATCCCTCAACAGACCAGAAATCTAAACCTCTTTGTTGATAGAAGATCTGGTCATTATAATAACTACTCTTGCATACATACTCGGGGCTGTTTTTGATTGAATGTGTACAGTGTTTAGTTAAATTTTAGAATCTACCTGTATTTTATTCCACTCAGCCTGCTTGAATACTCCTATAGCAGGGAAACTCAACCCCTAAGAACATCTTTGTAGATACTCTGAGAGTCTTAAGAGCCACACCTAATACCTTAAGGTCCTACCCTGAAAATATATTACATCAAATCAATACAGCTAAGAATACACAGCTAGCTAGAAAATCCAAGCATTAACTTAATCCAAGATGCGAAAATATATACATTATAACACAAGAAACACTAAAAAGCAAGATGATATAAATCCACCTAAAAGTATTAATGCATCAGAAATGTCCTCCAGAGAGAAAGAGTTAGAGGAAATGCCTGAGAAAGAGTTCAAAAGAATAATTATAAATATGTTCAAAGAGGGCAAAGAACACATGAAAACAATCAAGGAAGAAATCAAAGAGGAAATCAAAGGAATCAAAGAAGAGGCAGGACACCAATTTAATGAAATAAAGAAGGCAATACAAGACATAAATAGGGAAATAGAAATAATAAAGAAAAAGCAGTCAGAATTACTAGCAATGAAGAACACAGTTAATGAAATAAAAAACTCTGTAGAAAATCTCACCAGTAGGATGGATGAGGGAGAGGACAGAATATCTAAGCTAGAAGACCAGGTAGCAGACCTAATGCAGTCCAACAAAGAGAAAGACAAACTTATAGAAAAGTATGAGTGGGAATTTCAAGATATTCGGGACACTATGAAAAGATCCAATATAAGAATTCAGGGCATAGTAGAAGGAGAAGAACTCCACTCCAGAGGCATAGTAGGCATCTTCAACAAAATCATAGAGGAAAATTTCCCCCAAATTGGGAAAGAGGTGCCAATACAGATACAGGAAGCCTTTAGAACCCCAGCCAGACAAAACCCAGAAAGAACCTCCCCTCGCCATATTATAATCAAACTTCCAAACACACAAACCAAAGAAAAATTATTGAAAGCAGTTAGAGAGAAAAATCAAGTTACCTACAAAAGCAAGCCCATCAGGATTACAGCAGATTATTCAACACAAACTTTTAAAGCCAGAAGGGCTTGGAGCGATATATTCCAAGTTCTGAAAGATAACAACTGTCAACCAAGGTTACTTTATCCTGCAAAGTTATCCATTCAAATAGATGGAGAAATAAAGACATTCCATGACAAAAGCAGGCTAAAGGAGTATTTGAAGACAAAACCAGATCTACAGAAAATACTTGATAGAATCCTCCATGCTGAACAAAAGGAAAAGCACACATATAAGGAACCTAGAAAAAACAAGCTATACTCAAATACCAGTTAACAGAAGAGAGTACAGATAGAACCAGTAACATACACACACACACACACACACAAATGGCAAACATAAATACACACCTTTCAATAATATCTCTTAATATCAATGGTCTCATAGCCCCAACGAAAAGACATTGATTTGCAGACTGGGTTAAAAAGCAGGATCCTACAATTTGTTGTCTCCAAGAAACTCACCTTTCTACAAAGGATAGACATTATCTTAGGGTGAAAGGTTGGAAGATGGTGTTTCAAGCAAATGGGCCTAGAAAACAAGCAGGGGTTGCTATCCTAATATCAGACAGGGTAGACTTTAGTCCGACGTTAGTCAAGAAAGATAAGGAAGGTCACTTTATATTGATTAAGGGCACACTCCAACAGGAGGACATTACAATCCTAAACATATATGCACCTAACATGGGGGCTCCCAAATTCGTCAAACAAACACTATTAGAACTAAGGTCACAGATAACACCAAACACAGTGGTGGTGGGTGACTTTAACACCCCACTCTCATCAATTGACAGGTCATCCAGGGAAAGAATAAACAGAGAGGCATCTGGACTAAATGAGGTCATAGAAGGAATGGACCTAACAGATATATACAGGACATTTCATCCAAAGGCTGCAGAATATGCATTCTTTTCAGCAGCACATTGAACATTCTCTAAAATAGACCATATATTAGGACATAAAACAAATCTTAACAAATTCAGGAAAACTGAAATAATTCCTTGCATTCTATCTGACCACAATGGAATTAAACTACAAATCAGTAGCAAGAAAGGCTATAGAGCATACACAAAATCATGGAAACTAAACAATACACTACTAAATGATGAGTGGGTCAATGAAGAAATCAAAAAGGAAATCAAAAAATTTATAGAGTCAAATGATAATGAGAACACAACATACCAAAATCTCTGGGACACAATGAAGGCAGTTCTAAGAGGTAAATTTATAGCCTTAAGTGCCTATATTAAGAAACTAGAAAGGTCGCAAGTAAACGACCTAATGCTTCGCCTTAAAGCCTTGGAAGAAGAAGAACAAGGCAAACCAAAAATTAGTAGACGGGAAGAAATAATAAAGATTAGGGCAGAAATTAATGAAATAGAAACAAAAAGAACAATCCAACGAATTAATGAAACAAAGAGTTGGTTCTTTGAAAGGATAAACAAGATTGATAAACCCTTAGCAAATCTGACCAAAAGAAAGAGAGAGACACAAATTAATAAAATCAGAGATGAACAAGGCAACATCACAACAGATTCCAGAGAAATTCAAAAAATCATAGGGACATACTACAAAAGCATATACTCCACAAAGTATGAAAATCTGAAAGAAATGGATAATTTCCTTGATCTATATGACCTACCTAAATTAAATCAAAATGAGATTAATCACTTAAATAGACCTATAACAAACATGGAGATCCAAGCAGTTATCAATAATCTCCCAACTAAAAAAAGCCCAGGCCCGGATGGATTCACTGCTGAATTTTACCAGACTTTTAAGGAAGAGCTAACACCATTGCTTCTTAAGCTTTTCCAGGAAATAGAAAAAGAAGGAATTCTACCAAACTCCTTCTATGAGGCCAGCATCACCCTGATACCAAAACCAGGCAAAGATAGAACAAAAAAAGAAAATGACAGACCAATCTCCCTCATGAACATAGATGCAAAAATTCTCAACAAAATATTGGCAAACAGAATACAAGAGTATATCAAAAAGATCATTCACCCTGACCAAGTAGGCTTTATCCCAGAGATGCAGGGATGGTTCAACATACGCAAATCTATATATGTAATACATTACATAAACGGGTTGAAGGACAAAAATCACATGATCATCTCATTAGATGCAGAGAAAGCATTTGACAAAATCCAACATCCCTTCATGATAAAAGTCCTACAGAGACTGGGAATAGAAGGAACATATCTCAATATAATAAAGGCTATTTATGACAAGCCTACAGCCAACATATTACTAAATGGGGAAAAACTGGAAGCTTTTCCACTAAAATCAGGAACAAGACAAGGGTGTCCACTGTCTCCACTTCTATTTAATATAGTTTTGGAAGTCTTAGCCATAGCAATAAGGCAAGAGACACACATAAAAGGGATACAAATTGGAAAGGAAGAAATCAAGTTATCATTATTTGCAGATGACATGATTCTATACATAAAGGACCCTAGAGACTCTACTAGCAAGCTGTTAGAGCTGATCAAAACCTACAGCAATGTAGCAGGATACAAAATAAATACACAGAAATCAGTAGCCTTCATATATGCTAACAACAAACACACAGAGGATGAAATCAGAGAATCACTCCCATTCACAATTGCATCAAAAAAAATAAAATACCTTGGAATAAACCTAACCAAGGAAGTAAAGAATCTATACAATGAGAACTTTAAAACACTCAAGCGAGAAATTGCAGAAGACACTAGAAAGTGGAGAAACATCCCTTGTTCCTGGATTGGAAGAATCAATATCGTGAAAATGGTAATCTTACCTAAAGCAATCTACACATTTAATGCAATCCCTATCAAAATTCCAAAGGCTTTCTTCATGGAAATAGAAAAAACAATCCAAAAATTCATTTGGAATCACAAAAAACCTCGAATATCTAAAATAATACTGAGCAACAAAAAAGAGGCTGGTGGTATCACCATACCTGATTTTAACCTATACTACAGAGCCATAGTAACAAAAACAGCATGGTACTGGCACAAAAACAGACATGTAGATCAGTGGAACAGAATAGAGGACCCAGATGTAAGCCCGAGTAGCTATAGCCACCTGATATTCGATAAAAATGCCAAAAATACTCATTGGAGAAGAGACAGCCTCTTCAGCAAATGGTGTTTTGAAAACTGGATAAATATCTGCAGAAGGAGGAAAATAGATTCTTCTCTCTCGCCATGCACAAGAATTAAGTCCAAATGGATTAAAGACCGTAACATCAGACCGGAAACTTTGAAACTGCTAGAGGAAAAAGTAGGGGAAACCCTTCAACATATTGGTCTTGGCAAAGACTTTCTGAATACAACCCCAATTGCTCAGGCAATAAAACCACAGATTAACCACTGGGACCTAATGAAATTACAAAGATTTTGCACCGCAAAGGACACAGTGAAAAAAGCAAAGAGGCAACCTACAGAATGGGAAAAAATCTTCGCCAGCTATATATCTGATAGAGGATTAATATCTAGGATATACAAAGAACTCAAAAAGTTAAATAATAAGGAATCAAACAAGCCAATCAAAAAATGGGCTATGGAGCTAAATAGAGAGTTCTCAAAGGAAGAAATACGAATGGCATATAAGCATCTAAAAAAAATGTTCTACGTCACTAGTCATCAGGGAAATGCAGATTAAAACTACATTGAGATTCCATCTCACTCCTGTCAGATTGGCCACCATCATGAAAACAAATGATCATAAATGTTGGCGGGGATGTGGAAAAAAAGGAACCCTTCTGCACTGTTGGTGGGAATGCAATCTGGTCCAGCCATTGTGGAAAACAGTGTGGAGGTTCCTAAAACAGCTAGAGATTGATTTACCATATGACCCAGCTATAGCGCTCCTAGGCATATATCCAAAGGACTCATCTCATTTCCTTAGAAGTACATGCTCAACCATGTTTATTGCTGCTCAATTTGTAATAGCTGGGAAATGGAACCAGCCTAGATGTCCCTCAACAGATGAGTGGATAATGAAGATGTGGTACATTTATACAATGGAGTTCTACTCAGCGGTAAAGAAAAATGAAGTTATGAAATTTGCAGAAAAATGGATGGACCTGGAAAGTATTATACTAAGTCAGGTAACCCAGGCCCAGAAAGCCAAGCGCCACATGATCTCTCTCATATGTGGATCCTAGCTGCAGATGACTGGGCTTCTGCGTGAGAATGAAAATACTTAGTAGCAGAGGCCAGTAAGTTGAAAAGGAGACATAAAGGGTGGAGAAAGGAAGGGAGGAGGATACTTAATAGGTTGATATTGTATATATGTAATTACAATGATTGTAATGGGGAGGTAATATGATGGAGAATGGAATTTCAAACGGGAAAGTGTGGGGGTGGGGAGGGAGGGAATTACCATGGGATATATTTTATAATCATGAAAAATGTTAATAAAAATTAAAAAAAAATCCATTTAGTAGGGTGGCACACACCTTTAATCCCACCACTCTGAAAGGCTGAGGTAGGAGGACTGCTGTGAATTTGAGGCCAGCCAGGGACTACAGAGTGAGTTCCATGTCAGCCTGGACTAGAGTGAAACCCTAACAAAAAGAAAATACATTTAGTGTCAGGAAAAAAATAAAAAGAGGGTTAGAGCCCAGTGGTAGAGTACTTGCCTAACATGAGGCCCTGGGTTTAATCCCTAGCACAGCAGAAATAAATAAATAAATAATAAAAAACTACAAACAAAAAACTCCTAGCTTAACATTATGGAAGAGGAGGCAGAAAGATTATGAGAGCTAGAATCCAGAATCTATATGAATACCTTGAGGCATAGTACCACCCAACCCCATAGGGACTGACTGAGACCCTCATGATCCCACAGTGAATCCCATAACTCCACCGTGGGGGGCTCCCAGGAATAACCGAGCTAGGGAGAGGGAAATATATATAATATATATATATAATTTAGCCAGGCGTCATGGTGGCATATGCCCTTAATCCCAGCACTCGGGAGGCAGAGGTAGGAGGATTGCTGTTAGTTTGAGGCCACCCCTGAGACTACATAGTGAATTCCAGGTCAGCCTGGGCTAGAGTGAGACTCTACCTTGGAAAACTAAATTAAATAAATAAATAAAATAAAATAAATTAAAAAAGAACTCTTAGTGTTCTAGCAAAAGAATAGATAACCCATAGAATGGGAGAAAAAAGTTTTGATATTCATTTGACAGTGAATAAATATCCAGACTATATGAAGAAATCAAAGGCAACAAAAATACAATTTAAGAATGAACAAGCAATCCAAATATATACTTGTCAAAAGAATTAATACAAGTGGACAGTAAATATTTTTTAAATGTTCTATGTAAATAGCCATCAGAGAAATAACAAGTTAAAATTACAATGGCATATCTTTTCATCTTGGTTCAAATACCATAATAAAAATCAAATGAGGGATGGAGAGATGGCTGAGGGGTTAAGCACTTGCCTGTGAAGCCTATGGACCCCAATTCGAGTGTCGATTCCCCAGGACCCACGTTAGCCAGATGCACAAGGAGGTGTACACATCTGGAGTTCATTTGCAGTGGCTGGAGGCCCTGGTGTGCCAATTCTCTCTCTCTCTCTCTCTTTCTCTCTCTCTCTCTCTTTCTGTCTGTAGCTCTCAAACAAATAAAAACAGACAAACAAAATCAAACAAATGGGGCTGAGGAATATTGCTCAGTGGTTAAAGGTACTTGCTTACAAAGCCTGATGACCTGGGTTCAATTCCTCAGTAAAGCCAGATGATGCACAAAGTGGCACCATGTGTCTGGAGTTTGTTTGTAGTGGTGGGAGGCCCTGGTACACCCAGTTTTTCTCCCTCCCTCTTCTCTCTATATCTCTTTTATATTAGTTATCTTGTTCTTCCTTCTCTTCTTGGGCACTGACCTGTAACTCCCAGTACCAGCATGTGGCTAAAATCCACAAGGAGGTCTAGATCAGAGAGACCTATAAGGTTTCCTAAAAGAAGACAGATTTCTGTCAGAGTACTTGATGACCCACCTCTGTCAGAGTACTTGATGACCCACCAAAGGTTAGTGGGAAGACCCTACTGCTGAAGACAATATATGCTGTTGGTATGGAACATGGAATGACCTTGCTGGAAGCTCGAAGAGAGTCAGTCCCAAGGCAGCACGTCTAGTGCCAGAATGTGCTACATGAGCAGCTGGGGGAAAATGACCAGTATCTTTCCAAGCAACTTGTGGTCTAAACTACTCAGCAGCAAATAACCTGATGTGATGCTCACCCAAGTGCAATAGTGGCGCACAGCCATGGTGGGAAACCAATTGCTCTTGATTTGGCTAACTGATCTGCTCAGTGGGATGGATCCCAAAGCTGGAGCTAGGAATCAAGTCAGAACTATATCCAAAACGAGCTCACTCTCCATTACCAATCTCCCACCAATTGCGGGCTACAAGAGGGCCTACACCTATTAAATTCTGCCTAAAAAACAAAGGTTACCCCACTTATCTGGCACTAACTTCACTCTCCGTTGGAGAATTTGCTTCTCTTTTTCAGGTGGACCCAGATTCTAAGGAGAGGACCAGCTCATCATACCTCAAAAGGGTCCCAGTTGAAACTAAGAATAATTGGGGAAATGAGTAAGAGTGCTGCTTTTTTGGTGAACCTGGTACCAGCACAAGGGTGAAGGAGATAGACACATGGAACACACAACTCCTATCAAACCAGATATCCAGAGACACAGAGGCTCCCAAGACCTCATCACTGAAGCAGACCTAAAATGAACCCACCATGGCTCAGGGAAATATGCGGAAGAGGGGGCGGAAAGGATGTTAGAGCCACACTTTGGGTCAAGTTATACAGAGACATTGCTTCCTACCCATAACTGATGGCTAACCCCACATTGCACGACCCATATTCCCCAATGAGGAGGGTCCCTGCGGAGGAGGGAGAAAAGGGAGGAGGCTAGTAATGGTACTAACTTGACTGTATACACTGAGTACAAAACTAATAAAACAATTAGAAAAAGTAAAGTCAAACACATGCACAAAAAGAAAGGAGGAGCCTATGGGACCAGTGACAGGGGACATCTGCCATTGTTCCTGCCTGCCTTCTTACCTGACACTTCTCAAATTAGGCTGCCTACTTGGGACAAGGGCCTCTAGAGTCAAGGGGAATGGGGGGGGGGGGGTTGACTGAGTACAATGGTGATTAGATAAGGTGGATTTAGTCCCTGGCAGGATCATAAATTAGGATAAGACTCTCAGGCAGCTGCTTTCTTTCTCCTGCCCTTCCTCACTCCTCTCCTCTCCTTCCCTCCCCCCTTCCTTCCTTCCTTCCTTCCTTCCTTCCTTCCTTCCTTCCTTCCTTCCTTCCTTCCTCCCTCCCTCCCTCCCTCCCTCCCTCCCTCCCTCCCTCCCTCCCTCCCTCCCTCCCTTCCTTCCTTACAGTCTCTTTCTCGATTACATTTCAAAGGAAGAAAGCCTAGGTCCTAGAGAGACACTCTTCAGAATTGCAAATACAAACATTTACAATTGTAAGCCCTGGTAAGCAAATGCTTTTAAGAAAGGAAAATTTCAGTGCCAGTGGTGGGATACCTTCCCCACAGTTGGCCAGGGAGGCTCCTGATGCTCCTAAAACATTACAGGATATTGTCAAGCCTCTTGGTTGCCCACTAGAACTAGATGCTAAGACCCTATTGCTGAAAATTCTATATGCCCCGGCTGCAGATCACTAAGAAATCAAGCTAGAGCTGAGCTAGAAAGCCTCCTCCCTGTTGACTAGCTGTCAGGATGCTGGAAAGAGCCATGCAGCATGTAGCCTTTGGAAAGAGAAAAGTCATCCATGGTCTAAACCAGCGGCAGATCCTGCCAGCTTTAGGGCTGGCCAGGCAAGCCAAATGTAGCAACTGGTGCAATGGTGCCATGTCTGGGGGGAAACAACTCTCTGATTGCATTTGAGGCCCTTTCCACTGGAGGGGCTTCAGGGCTGGTACTAAAAACCTAGTCAAAAGCCTATGGCTGAGGAAGCTATAGGCCCTGATTTGGGGGAGGGGCAGCTACTACTGTTATCTGGCTAAATGGATATCTCTGACCACTAAACTGCCCTTTAAACACTTACGTTTATGCCCATATATTAATGCTATTTTCACTTTTGGTTAAAGAAGCTTCTCGTTTTCTTTATCTAATTTTAATTTTTTTTATTTGCAAGCAGAGAGAGACAGAGAGAAGAGAGACGGACCCACAGAGAGAATGGACATGCTAGGGCCTCTAGCTCCTGCAAAAGAATTCCAGATGCATGCGTAAATTTGTGCATCTGGCTTTATGTGAGTACTGGGGAACTGAACCCAAGGTCATTAGGTAGTTAAGGCAGGCAAGCGCTTTAACTGCTGGGCCATCTTTCCAGCCCTGAAACTTCTCTTTACCAGTGGAGGTGACTAGAGGGGTTACTCAAAACTTACCTAAGGGGCTGGAGAGATGGCTTAGTGGTTAAGCGCTTGCCTGTGAAGCCTAAGGACCCCAGGTTCGAGGCTCGGTTCCCCAGGTCCCACGTTAGCCAGATGCACAAGGGGGCGCACGCGTCTGGAGTTCGTTTGCAGAGGCTGGAAGCCCTGGCGCGCCCATTCTCTCTCTCTCCCTCCATCTGTCTTTCTCTCTGTGTCTGTCGCTCTCAAATAAATAAATAAAAATTTAAAAAAATATAAAAAAAAAACTTACCTAAGTGTTGAGAACAAGTGGAAGTGGAGTGTATGGCACTAAATGAGACATCTCTGCCACACCCTCCAAGGCTCAGGAAGGGGAGGACTGTTCACAATGCGGTCATCCAAACACAAAATGGCCTTGATATTCATGAGCTCACAGTGGCTGACATTACCTACACAAGACCTGCATAATAGGAGGGAAAAAATGATGACATCAAAACCGAAGAGAGACTAGTTGGAAAGAAGAAGAGATAAAGTGGAGGAGGGATTTGGGAGGGGTATAAGGGGAGCATTTGGAGGGGACTATGATTATCGTGTACTGTCTACGCTTATGGAAATTGTCAATAAAAGGTTAAAAAAAAGAAAGGAAATTTGAGGGCCCATAATGTGTTGGTTAGAAAAAAATTACTTTTTTCCAGCTATGAACATTCAGGCAAGGACTTATTGATCCTTGGGGATACTGCCTTATGCTGTGAGAAGATATTCCAAATTTTGAAAGCATATATATATGAACAAACATGATAACTAACTTTCCTTCAGACACTGGGAACTCCAACCACAGCTTTCCATCTTTTCAAAACACTAAGAACCAAGTCTCTACATCTAGATCAACCTTAGCCCCAATAATCACAAAATGCACATTTGTATGAATAAACCAAAGTGTCTCCCTGGCACTCGGGGCCTCCCAGACTCTCATGCTTAAGCAGCAAGCACTCTTAACTGCTGATTCATCTCCCCAGTCTGCTGCTCAATTTTATCATCCTCCCAGGGTCTTAACCGCTAAGCCATCTCTCCAGCCCTCACAATTTTTTTTGACACATGGTCTTAACATATTGCCAAGGCTGGCCTCAAGCTTTCTATGTAACCCATATTGGCCTTGAACTCATGATCCCTTTGCCTCAGCCTCCTAAATGCTAGAATTCCAGGTATGAGCCACAATGTTCACTCTGTGTTATTTCATTTAGTGGCCTCTCTTGATACTATTTAAAGAACTACTGCATTAAAAGTGGAAATAGCAGTATAAATAACGTTAATGAATCCCGTAGTAGATGCCTGGAAATATGTTATTCTACAAATTAAAAAGTACCTTACAACAACATTTATTTTCATTTAAGAAAAAAAAAAAAACTTCCTGGGGCTGGAGAGATGGCTTAGCGGATAAGCACTTGCCAGTGAAGCCTAAGGAGCCCGGTTTGAGGCTCGACTCCCCAGGACCCACGTTAGCCAGATGCACAAGGGGGTGCATGCATCTGGAGTTCGATTGCAGTGGCTGGAGGCCCTGGCGCACCCATTCTCTCTCTCTCTGTCTATCGCTCTCAAATAAATAAATAAAAATAACAACAAAAAATTACTTCCTAAACCATTTTTAGTTGCCCATTAATGTTTCTTTTTCTTTTTCTTTTGAGAGAGACAGAGGGAGAGGGAGACACAGAGAGAACTGGCACAAGAGGACCTTCAGTCGGCTATGAATGAAGGCCAGATGCGTGCCCCTATTTGTGTGCATGTGCGACATTGCACCATGCAACCGGCACTGGACCCATTTTCAAAATATCAAAAAAGTGAGCTGGAAGCCGGGCGTGGTGGCGCACGCCTTTAATCCCAGCACTAGGGAGGCAGAGGTAGGAGGATTGCCGTGAGTTCGAGGCCACCCTGAGACTACATAGTGAATTCCAGGTCAGCCTGAGCCAGAGTGAGACCCTGCCTCGAAAAACCAAAAAAAAAAAAAAAAAAAAAAAAAGTGAGCTGCAATATGGCATAGCAATTAAGGCACTTGCCTGCAAAGCCTAGAGACCTAGGTTTGGTTTCCCAGTACCCATGTAAGCAAGATGCACGTGGTGGTACATGCGTCTGGAGTTTGTTTGCAGTGGCTAGAGGGCCTGCCATGCCCATTTTATCTCTCTCTCAAATAAATAAATAAATAATATTTTTTAAATATCAAAAAAGGATAAAAGATAATCTGCTGATTTTGATAAAAAACAAAAAAAATTAATTGGCATTTTAATAAACTATCTAAAAGAAGTCTGTTATTTTATAATAATAGCTCTGCTTTACTTTAGCCTTTGTTTTTCCTTTCTTTTTTATTCCCCCAGGTAGGGTCTCCCGCTACTACAGGCTGACATGAAATTCACTATGTAGTCTCAGGGTGGCCTCAAACTCAAGCAATTCTCCTACCTCTGCCTCCTGAGTGCTGGGATTAAAGGTGTGCGCCACCATGCCTGGCAAAAGTGAAAATTTTAATCCCATAAACAGAAAACACTGGCCGGGTGTGGTGGCGCACACCTTTAATCCCAGCATTTAGGAGGCCAAGGTAGGAGGATCACTGTGAGTTCCAGGCCAGCCTGGGACTACGTAGTGGACTGGAGTGAGACCCTATCTTGAAAATATATATATATATATATATTGTGACATTTTCCTGATATATGAAGCAATCCATGGGAACAAATAAATATATTCCAAAGCCGCATCATTGATGTTTGCCAAGCATGTAAAAAATGTCTCATATCCTATTCAAATTAACCAATGCATGCAGATGTATTAGGAATTACTACACGGCACATATAAGTGAAATTTGAAATGAAGTGGGTACTGATTTTTTTTTTTTTTTTGGAAGTGCTGGGGATGGAACCCAGGACTTTGCATGTTGGGCAAATTCTCTACTCTGAGTTCCAAGTCCAGTCTTGGATGGATTTTCAAAAAAATTTTTTTGCTTGTTCTGTAAGTATTTATTGCATCTGCAGAAGGCTAATCAACATTTCACAACATTAGTCTAATCAACATTTCACATTTCGTTTTAGGTTCTAAACAGTGTTAAAGGGAAAACGTTCTTGTCTATGCAGAAGACCCGGGAGCTCAGGCCCTGTGGACAGGGTAGTCACAGGTAAGGATTAAGGGATGGATATAGGCCCTGGAGCCTCTAAGTGAGGAGGAGAGAGACACATGTGCGCACGTTCAGTCCCTGAGTGTGTCCTCTGGCCACAGGTCCCCTTCCAGGCCCATCCGTGGGGAAGGCCACAAAGCTTTCACACAGATTTTTCCAAGGCTTGCCAGTCCGTCAAATTCAGTGTTCCCAAACTCCAGATCCCCATAGACCCCCTTCTCCCCTGCAGGGTGTGCCCAAGGCCGGTGCGATGCGGCCGGAAGGGCGCACAGGAAGGGCGCACGCTGGACGCAGCGGCCCCGGCGCCAGGTCGCACTGCGGAGGCTGCGGCGGCGCCTCGCGGAGGGGGCTGCAGCCCACGCGTCTCAGGGCGGGCAAAGCCCTGGCACTAGATAGGCCGCCCGCCGCCCCCGCCCGGCTTGGCCCCTACTGCCTCCCGCAACAGTACTAGTAGCAAAGCGAGGAAATGGCGTGAGAAATTTACCTGGCCCAGGCTGCTTGTAAGGAGAAAAGGCCCGATCTGCACTGCAGTCAGCTGATAAGGAGCCGATCGAACCCCTTGGGCCCCTTGCCATAAGCAGTGTCCACAAAGGCCACCCCCCACTCCCCACCCCCACCACTGAGGATTCCAGTTTTCCCAAGATTCAGTAAATTTACTGCAAGCTGGAAGGAGAGGTGTAGGGAATCCGGGTTCTATGTTGTCGCCCCGCCCAGGGGAGGGGTGGCACAGCCTAAGGCCGTCCTTGATTATTTGAAAGGGTGGGGAGAGGTGGGCTTGGGAAAACTGGACCAGTCATCTTTGCTGCATTGCTGGAGGCAATCTATTTTGTTCTGCGTAGTTAAGACTCCTGCTGGAAAGAACGCAAAGGGAGGAACAGAAAACAGAAAACTTCATTCAACACTTGCAAAAAGAAGAAAAGTAAGTTCAAGTTCCCCTTTTTTTAACCCCCTTTCAATAATTTTGTGGAGTGGTACCCAACAAAGGTGGGTGGTGAGGATTTTTTGAGACAGGTTCCCTTAGTCTGTTGACTGTCTTCCTGGCTAGCTTTGAACTTGTGTAAAGCTCTAGCGTCTGCATCAAGAGTGCTGGGGTTACAAGCATATGCCACTGCATCTGAGTGATGTTTGCCAAGAATGGAGGAGAAGGAATGGAAGATGACTGCAGGTGGATAGAGGTTTATTTGGTTGAGCTTTTTGAAAGAGGGCCTCCCTTACGTAGCCCAGACTGGCCTTGAATTCATTCTCCTGCTTCCTGAGAGCTAGACTGACAGGTATATCCCATTGTGTCCAGCTAGGGTATGGGTTTTCTATCATCCCACTTAAAAAAGATAATTTAGGCAGGGAAGTACCCTGGGATATTGTTTACAGTCATGGATGTTGTCATTAAAAATAAATAGAAAAAAGAAAATAAAATAAAAAGATAATTTATTTTGAAAAAAAATCTTTGTGTGTGTGGGGGGTTATATGGGTTTTCTTTGAAGGATGAAAATATTCCAGAATTTACTGTGGCACAGGATCTACAATTTTGTGAAAATATAAACAATGACTTTTGTACAGTTTATTGCAGCAAAGTATACAGTGTGTGAATTCTATTTTAACATTAAAAACATTACTAGCACAGAAATCAAGAATGTGGTTTATATAGCTAGCGCTCCCTTGTAGTGATGTAGGCTCAGATTTGATTCAAGCACCAATTAATGATGGACCCATCAATCAGTGGAAGAGGGATCAAACAATGGGTTAGCTGATAGGTGTATAATAGGACTCCAAATTGTATTGTCATTGTTTGACCATCTTTTGTAAGATAGGCTCATTTTTTTTGTTTATTTTTGATAGGCTCATTTTTAAAGGTAGGACTCTCACTGAATTTTTCTACTAATATTTGCATAGGCATTGTGTCCATACATAATTAGTGGTTCTCACTGTTAATTATGATGACCCTGATACTCCCCCAGGTGCTGTTGGAAAGGTGAAACTGGTAAGTTTCACTACTCTTAAACACAGTTTGGGCACCAAGCCATTAATACCATTATATTTCAGTTAGTGCTCCTAATTTTTTTATGAACTAGTTTCATTTTATTTGCATTTAACATGATTATACACATTCATGTGTCTAACAAGATCTGCATTGTTACATTAAAAATACAGTACAATAACATTCAACACAAGATACTTCCCAGCTATGTATTTTTTCATAAATAATGCTGTAAGCTTTAGTATCAAACATACTGATGTACAAAGGCACAGTGTCTTGAATTAACTGAGCTTATTTAAACACCTTATAAAAGACAAAACAGGGGCTGGAAAGATGGCTTAGTGATTAAGGCGCTTGCCTGCCAAGCCAAAGGACGAAGGTTCCATTCCCCAGGATCCACGTAAGCTAGATGCACAAGGTGGCACATGTGTCTGGAATTTGTTTGCAGTGGGGGGTGCCCTGGAGTGCCCATTCTCTCTCTCTCTCCCTTCCTCTCTCTGCCTCTTTCTCTCTCTCTCTCAAATAAATAAATAAAAATAAAATATGAAAAAACAAGACCATTGAGTGCAATAATTATGTAGAAATTAGGCAATTTACTTAAATATTATAATAAGATATGCCTAAGGATTGTTACCTTAGAGCTGCCAGCCCAGTTCCCCTTAGCCTTACTATTTTTCTTTTTAAACTTATTATTATCAACAATATATCTTGTATGGATACATCATGTGTTGGTATCCTCCTTTTCCCTTGTTCCTATCCCCATTCCCTTGGTTACCCTCCTCAGTGGGGTTACAGGTATTCACTCTGGGGTTGTGGATTATGCATTGTGGGATCAGCAGTTATTTTTTGGTGGTGGAGAGGGAATGCCTCTGGGCATGATGCCTCAACTTGTGGCTCTTTCCACCCTTCTTCTGCAAAATTCCCTGAGCCATGGTGGGTGAGTTTTAAGTCTACTTCAGTGATGAGCTCTTAGGAGGAGCCTCTGGATCTCTGCATTGGTAAGTGTTGACCATCCTCAGGATCTGTCTCCTACACCTTGGCGCTGATTATCAGGTTCAGCATGGAAGCAGCACTCATGCTTGTCTCCTCAGTTCCTCTGTGGATTCAGCTGTGGCTTGTCTGAAGTGTGAGGGGTAGTTAATCTCCTCAGGTCCCTTTGCCTTCTGAAAAAGAACAGATTCTCCAATGGAGAATGAAATCAGCATAATTTAAATGGGATCAGCATTATTAATTTAGGGAGAATTTGATGTATGTAACCCCTCTTTTAGCCAAAGACTAGTGAGAGTTTGACACAGGAGAGCATAATCTTTGTCTCCATAGGATTCTGATCTGGTTCTCAATTCCAGATATGGATTCCTTTACACTGAGAAGATCTCTTTGCCAATGAGAAAGCTATTGTTTACCCACCAAGGCTGTGTGCCAGTACTGCACTGGCGTGTGCATCCTGTCAGGGTGTTTGCTTCTGAGTAGCTTAGACCTCTGGTTGCTCAGTTGGCCACTTTCCCCAGTAGCTCATGTAGTACTTTCCCTACTATTGACACTTAGGACTGCCAGTGAGGTAGAAAGGGCAATTATAGCATATTTGGTCAGCTTTAATTTAAAAATAAAAGTTGCTTATACACTAGAGCTGCCTGGCTTGCCCCAATAATAGTTTCTAGGTTTAAAGCTACAAAATTTAAAATCACCAAAGAAAACTAAGCAAGCTCATTCATTGTAATTTTATTCTGCTGAAAATGAAGAGAAAATAACTCAAAACATCCTTCTTTTCCTATTTAATTTGAAATTGTTTAATATGTAGCAAGTATATGAACTTAAGATAAAAAAGCAAATCTTGGAAATGAGAATTATTATTATTATTATTATTGGTTTTTTGAGGTAGGGTTTCACTCTAGTCCAGGCTGACCTGGAATTCACTATGTAGTCTCTGGGTAGCCTGGAACTCACAGTGATCCTTAGACTTCTGCCTCCTGAGTGCTGGGATTAAAGGTGTGTGCCACCTGCCCGGCTGGAAATAAGAAATTTAAAAGGAATAAAGATCTAAACATGAGTACTTTCTAAGGTATTGTTACAGAGCAAATATTCTTTCTTTAAAAAATTATTTCATCTGGGCATGGTGGCTTACACCTTTAATCCCAGCACTTGGGAGGTAAAGGTAGGAAGATCTCTGTGAGTTCGAGGCCAGCTTGAGTCTACAGAGTGAATTCCAGGTCAGCCTAGGCTAGAGCAAGATCCTACCTTGAAAAACCAAAAATAAAAAAAAAACAAACATTATTTGTGCATGTACAGGCACACATACACCAGGGTCTTTTTGCTGCTGCAACTGAATACCCATCTGACTTTACATAGGTGGCTGGTGAATTGAACTTGCAACATCAAGCTTTGCAAGCAAGCCCCTTTAACTGGTGAGCCATTTCTACACCTTTCAAAATTTTATACTGAATTTTTCTTGTCCCCCTCTCCGCTTTTTTTGGAAAGGAAGGGCTTCTGTTTAAACATAATTTGATGTTTTCATTTTAAATTTCATATATGTACTTATCAAGTGAAATCTGAAAGAAAATTTAAGGTGACACAAAAATTTTCTTCAGAGGTACAAAACTAGAGCACTTGGAAGAGCACAAAAGTTCACAGCTGTACAGACACATTTTTAAAACCACAAAGCAGTAGTAAGATCTTGGCTCTTCTAAGTGCATAGTCAAACAGTGGAAAGCTGCATTGCAGGCTGTATATAACTAAAAGGTTGAAAGAAATGTAGAAAGTGTCACTGTTTCATTCATTACAAATTACCTGTGTACAGGCTGATCTAAGCCACAGGTCACAAGGAAGCCCAATAGACATATTCAAGACTGGTGAGAAAAGCAGCAGATTGCATACCTGGTTTACGGGAGGGCAGCTGTGGTGGGGACTCTGGACACCAGCGGGGAACTTCTGTGGATTGCCTCTGCTGCTGCAGGAATCATGCCACAGGGCATCGTGGCCACGGGGTGTCTGTCGCAGCCATGCCATTGCGGTCACAAGGGTGCCTGGGGGGAGCTGCCGCACTGCCACCAAGCCACTGGACAGAGTCCTGGGAGGCAGCCAGCATCGCCAGGGGTTGGTCGTGGGCTTCCAGTCATCTCCCCCTTCATTCCCTCCGCATCATTCTGTCCTCTGTCAGTGGACAGACACACTTTTCGCAGTCCGCCTTGTGCTGCTCCAGGAAGGGAAGTGTAATTACCCTTCAGGATCACACTGGCTGTATTGAAACTGTTGGGCTTGATTCAACCTCGGTATTCAAACCACACAGGAAGGTATTGCTGGATCCAGCTGGGAAGTACTTGTCCAGGTTCTGCCCCAGGACACCTTCCGGCTGTACTCTGATTGAGCCTGCAGGCATTCATGGCGATCAGGCTTGTCTCCTAGTGAGGGAATCACGTCAGAAGCCAAGTACATTTCATCACAATAGATATATTCAAGATTGGTGAGAAAAACAGCAGATTGCATAGCTGGTATGTGGTGGGCAGCGGTGGCGATGCTACTCTGGACACTAATGGGGACCTTCCCTTGGATCGTCCCAGCAGTTGCGGTTGTGAAGCGTCGCAGCCATCACGACTGGAACCATGGTCAGGGGGGCCCAGTGGGAGACCGCACACTGCCACCAAGCCTTGGGACAGGGTCCTTGGAGGCAGCTGGCATCGCCAGGGGTGGGTTGTGGGCGTCAGGTCATCCAGCTTCCCCCTCACTCCCTCCACATCATCCCGTCATCTGTCAGCGGATGGACACACTTTTCTCAGTCCTTCTTTGCCACTGTTTAAAACAACGCGGGTCTCGCCGGGCGTAGTAGCCCACACCTTTACTCCCAGCGTTCGGGAAGGCAGAGGTAAGAGGATCACCGTGAGGTTGAGGTCACCCTGAGACTACATAGTGAACTCCAGGTCAGCCTAGGCTAGACGGAGACCCTACCTTGAAAAACAAACAAACAATAAAACAGCACAACCCGCCAGCCGCCAATGAAATACTCACTGCGTCTTCAATGAGTGAGGGTGCGGCGAACTTCTGAAGCCAAGCGGGTGGCCGTGGGCCTGGCATGACAACTGGGGACAGTGCCAGATGGGGCATTGAGGCACCTCAGGGAGGACAGACACCTAGTGGAGCAGAAGGACAGAGATCACTTGATCTTAATTTCCAGTAGTATACAGACAGTGTAAGAACCTTTCTGACCTTTTGGGTTTTAAGAAGGAGGTGTCAGAAAAGTTACCACAGGGCTAATTGGTTTGTGGCATTTATAGCGAAATCGTTTTTGATCCTTCCACTGGGCGATCAATGTAAAGCATGATTAACCAAAGGTTAGATTGTTCACTCAACTAATAGGGAATGTGAGTTCCGAATAGACCGTCAGGAGACAAGTAAGTTTTACCCTACAGGTAAAGGGATTTGGCCATGTGCATGAGCCACAAGCTACCTTCTGTGGGATTATGACTGTCCTGTCTGTCAGAATTCTGCCCAGGGAAAACGATATAACAGCACCCAAGGAACTTCCCATAGCCCTGTGCGCGCCTGCGGGGTAGCTCCCTCCCTTGCGACCCGCCCTTGGGAAGTGCCCGCAGCCTAGTCCCAACTCTCCTGAGCTTGTGAGCTGGAGCCAGCCTATGGGAGTCCTCAGTGCCGTGGATACGAAGCCATTGTACACCCGAGGGAGTTCCCAGGACATTGGCAACTTCGAGGCTTCGGGAGACCCCACAGTGACAGCAGGGGCGATTCCCGAGCCCTGGGATGGAGGAGAAATTCAGCAGGGACCCACCGTGGCAAATGCAGCGGCGGCAAGAGCCTTGGGCTGGTGGATGTGCCCAGCGCTACATAAAGACAGGAACTAACTTGCTTGAAAACGAGCTCCTGTCACCTCTTGACTGTGGGTTTCAAGTGAGGAGGGAAGGAATTCTACTTGTCTTCACACCATAGAGGGGGCTTGAGAAGATGTCCTTTAAAGAGCCAGCATACTTCCTGTGCGCTGCAGCAGCCCAAGTGCTTTGAAGCTGCTCCAAGCTGTCTATTTGTACAACTGTCCCAGTGGAGGAAAGGGTAAGTATTTCAAAGCAACTCATTCTGCACTTTGAGAAAGGCAAAGGGCTTTCTATGGAGGACAAAAATCTGCAGAACTGGGTGTGTACGAGAGCCAAAAGGATACTGTTGATCTTCAAAGAGTATTTCCCACAACCCACAGCCTTCTTCCTAATAGTTCACTTGGAATTTTAAAGCTTAGCGTGTATGTAGATTTTGGCTATTACTGGTATGTTAATTGGGGGTAGGAAGAGGCGGGCAGAGAAGAAAGGAGATGGAAAGGATGATTTTTAGTAATAATTAGGGGCCCTTTCCTCACTTTTGCACCTTTCACGTCCATCAACACCACTGAGACTAACAAGGTACCCCGGTCCTAGCAATGCCGAGCCGATGCTTCCTTCCCGTGTACAAATGGTCAAGCCCAGCACCGCCGCCAACCTTCCTCCGGCGGTACCAGAGCCCAAGGCTGCCATGAGTCCTCTCTGGTGGGGCTGGCCCCAGGCCTCCTGCAGGGAGACCTCGCCCTGTCTTGGGGGTACCAGAGATCCCCTGCACACCAGCATCATCCCACAGAGCACTCCCGGAAGTGTTGGTGGAATCAGGAAACCAAATCCGCTTGATGGCGGTAGAGCTTAACTAAGGTCTCCGCTGGGGCGCTCCCTCCACCCTTTGCGGAGCAAAAAACGCTAAATATAGGCTACTACTGTCCAACATGGTGATTCACCATTCTGGTCACTTCTATCCAGAGATGGGGCTTCAAGCTCCAGTCAGGGCTTAGCCTCTGAGGGCCAGGAGCGCAAAGGGCTCCCGGTTCCTCCAGATCCAGGCACTGCAAGGACATGACGCCCCTTAAGTCCTTCATGGAACTTACACTTCCAAGGAATAGAATCCCTAGAGGAACCAAGGTCAGAGGCCTCAGGAAAGGGGATTCTATGCAAGTCAGGCTGTGCCCAGCCCACTCACTGCCCATAAATAACATTCTCACTTGTGCATTGGCCAAGGAGCCTCAAGGGTCGCCTTGGCCCCAAGTTCAAGGGTCACACAGATGCCAAACAAGCCTGCCAAGGTGAAGTGAGACTGTCTGTGCCTTGTCATATCTGAAAACTGCTCCCAGGGAGCAGCAGTCCCTCCCCTCTACCATGGGGAACTTTCACACACTGGCACTGGAAAGCAAACACACACACACACACACACACACACACACACACACACACACTCTCCACACACACCTCTTGGTGTGTGTGCTTGTTAGGGTTCATGTGATCTTGGCCCTGGGAGCCTGGAGCTTCAACAGATAGCCAACCCTCAAACCCTGTGGTCTTCTGTTAGCCAGATCCTAGGCTGTGGCCTCAAAAATTCTTGAGTGGAGATTCAAGTGCACGCTGATGCCCAACCTACCAATCTCAGTTAACCTTTCAGCTGGGGATGTCCTCATATTCCACTCAGTGAACATGCTGTTCAGCACACTAGGGACAAGAAAATGGCAAAAGGACCACACCACAGCTGTAGCTGCCTACCAGCCTTTCCCTGGTCCGAGATCCCCTGCCATGTCTTTGTGATTCCCAGGCAGCAAGTACCTACCAGTGTCTCTTCTGTCCTTGGGACAGATTCTCTCCCTTTCCCAGGCACCAGTCTGGACATTTGCCTCCATTTCCTTGCTTTAAATCACCAGACCTCCCTCCCTATATCTATCTCTAACTTTCGCTTTCCACTACATCCCATCGCAGGACCCTGAACTGCAAAAGGGGGAGGAGGAACGCAAAGAAAAGCTGTGTCTGAAAGCTTCCCTGTACACTGAATTGCATCTAGATACAGCCAGGACCTTCATGTCTCCTAAGCAGATCCTGCCAAAATACCCAGACTCTGCCCAGTCTTCCCTATATAAGCCCAGAGCAGGCAAACCCAAAGACAGGAAGGGAAAGTTACCATTTTACTTCATGTCTTTCCTATATAACCCCAGAGCATGCAAACACAAAGACAGAAAGGGAAGGGAAAGTTGCCATTTTACTTCACATCTTTCTGCTCACAGTGGTCCAGCAATAGGGCAAACCAGATGAGGACAAACTGTTAATTGGTGTCCTGTGAATGAATTGCTTTCCCCAGAACAGTATGGCTTAGAGGTCACTTTAATGAATGCACATGTATGCATGCATACATGCATACTCACAGACACACACAACCATAACATTCTCCCTCCCTCCCTCCCTTCCTCCCTCCCTCCCTCCCCCCCCCCCTCTGGATTTGGGCACAGGGATGCTTGGATAGTTGATCTCTCTGGAAAGCAGCATGCATACTTTGAGCACTTTGTACCCCAAACTCGGAATGCCTTGAGTTGAAAAAGGAGTGAGCTTCTGTTTGGCCCTCTCCTCTTTCTTGGCACCTTGATCACTCATCACTCTCTATGTCATTTTCACGCAGCCTTTCCCTTGCTTTTGCACCCTTCACCTCTGCCAACCCCAGCTCACAAGGTGCCCCTGATCCTGGAAATGCAGGTCCAGCTTGCTGAGAGATCTCTAGAACAGCAGGCCATCCAGCAAAGTGACTGATCATTTAAACTTTGCCATGGCTTTGAGCCATGGAACAAGCCCACCTAGCTCTGCACTATACCTCCATGCCTTAACTGCTAAGCCATCTCTCCAGCCCTACTGCTGAAATTCTTAATGTGATTCTAACTTCATTAATTCTTACTGATACCCATAGATTTGGGCTAACTCTTCACACCCAAACTATGGAAAAGACATCAATCTCTAAAAATGACTATATTTATATAATGTTTTTTGGAGGCAGGGTTTCACTCTAGTCCAGGCTGACCTGGAATTCACTATGTAGACTCAGGGTGGCCTCAAACTCACAGTCATCCTCTTACCTCTGCCTGCCAAGTGCTGGAATTAAAGGTATGCACTACCACACCCTGCAAAATGACAATATTAGTGGTGTTTTGATAACTTCAGAGTTGATCTATCTTAAGAAATATTTAAGGTATCCTACAGTACAGTTAACTGAGATCCACAGTGACTCCTATTAGAGTTCCATTCCCCTTTCTGGCTATAAAATAGTAAATAACATTTAGTTATATCCATAAAACCTACAAGTCCTAATTTGTAACATATCTGAACTTTTATTTCTATTCCAGTCACTAAAATATTTGGTCTATGGAAAAAGGGGACATTTTGTTGTAAGATATTATAGTTGTACCTGATTTCTTCTGTGATGGGACTATTCATTTACTTCCCTGGACCTGGAACAATGCTAAGATAATAATACAGATCAAATTATTATCTATAAGTAAGAGTTATAATAATTTGTATGTTAAAACTATTTTGGGGGGCTGGAGAGATGGCTTAGCAGTTAGGGCGCTTTTCTGCTAACCCTAAGGACTCAGGTTTAATTACTCAATGTGCATTTAAGCCAGATGTACAAGGTGGCATATGCATCTGGAGTTTGTTTGCAGTGGCTAGAAGCCCTGGCATGCCCACTCTCCCTCCCCCCTCCAATAAATAAATAAAATATAAAATAAAATTTAAAAATACCATAAATAATTGGGTCTTTTTAAAGAAAACAACTAATTTTTCTGAGAATTAGAGCTAGCCACCTCACAAGAGGTCATAAATATAAAAATAAGTTGACCTAAACAAAAACTTGAATTAGAAGATAATAAGTTATTCTAAATAATGTTCTAAACTTCAAGTAAAGTATTTCGTAAACTACAAATGACTCAACATAAGGGGAAACATGTGGTCAATGTAATTTTAATATATACAATGTTTAGTTGGTTAAAATGTCTACCTTCCTCATCTACTACGTAAAGTCTGTTAGGCCAGACATACTCTTGATTATATTTAACTTTAAATATAAGATTCCTATTATATGTCATACATACATGTTTGTTGCAGTCAGCTTCGAGTTGCTGGCAGAAGACACCCAACCAAGAGCAGCTTAATTGACGAAAGGGTTTATTTTGGCTTAAAGACTTGAGGGGAAGCTCCATGTTGGCAGGAGAAAATCATGGCATGAGCAGAGGGTGGATATCACCTGCTAGCCAACATCAGTGGACAACGAAGGCAGGAGAGTGTGCCAAATACTGGCAAGGAGAGCTGGCAATAATACCCATAAGCCCACCCCCAACAATAACATTGCCTCCAGGAGGCTCTAATTCCCAAATTGCCACCAGCTGGGGTCCTAGCATTCAATATGCATAAGTTTATTTGTGGGGGTCACCTAAATCAAACCACCACATTCTGCCCCTGGCCCCCATAAACTAATAACCAGAGATGATATAAAATACAATGCATTCAATCCAACTTTAAAAGTCCCTATAGTTTTTTTTAATCAATCCCAATGTTCAAAGGTCCCCATAGCCCAAGATCTTTTAACTGAGGCATAATACCAAAAAAAAAAAAAAAAAAATCCAAACCATCAAAAGCACAAAACCCATAATAGCAGAAAATAAACAGTCACACTGTTAAAGATGGCATTGGGCATGGCAAAAAATATTCAACCACTACACGAGTTAAATGGGTAAAGTATCAAACTCTGTAGCTCCAAGTCCAACAACTATAGTCAGTGACAAATCTCCAAGTCCAATAATTCTAACCAGTGACAAGTCTCTGGAGTTTCAATTCTGTCCCTCCAGCTAGGCTACTTACAGTACTGGAAAACTTGATCGAATGCTAGCAGCTCTCCTTGGCAGCCATCACATAGTCCTGGCATCTCCACTGGCTTTCCACTGAAACCCATGGTTCATCCTCATGGCTCCATCGGGTCTTCACACAGGTAATCCAGCAAGCCTGCTTCACATTGCCCATGGCCATTTCCAAAAGACAAAACCATGTTGCAAATTCAATGATGCTTTCTTTCCTGCATTTGTTATATTACTTAGTAACAGGTGGGCTACCAATTCATTAATCCAAGGGGGACTAAAGCAGACTTTGAAGATCAGGACACTCCTTCAGACGACTTCAAAAGAGTCTGCCTTCTTCCTATTGGAACAATTCAGGTCAGCTGGCCCAGAGATTTCATTTTATCTGTGTCATATCCTTCTGCTCACACCAGTACATTTCTACACAATGCAACCCTGCACAAGTTCTCAGAACACGGGCATAAGAGCAAGCCTTCCACATAAATTGCTTCCTTCTAGCCCAGTACAGGCAAAGCTCTTTCTCACCTTCATAAACTAAATCTCACAGTCCATTGTTCTTACTGCATTCAGGTCTTTCAACTCTGACCAGAATAGTCCATTAAGCTGTACTTACAGCACCCACCCAAGGTGTCTGTTAGGCCAAGATTTCAAATTTGCCCTGCAAAACAGTTCCAAAATGCCAAAGCTACAGAATCAGGTTTCTAGCAGTAATGATCCCACTTCTTGGTACCATTTTTACTGTTGCAATCAAGTTCGCATTGCTGGTGGAAAACACCCAACCAAGAGCAGCTTGTGGGAGAAAAAGGTTTATTTTGGCTTACAGAGGGGAAGCTCCATGATGGCAGGGGAAAATGATGGCATGAACAGAGGGTGGACATCATCCCCTGGTCAACATCACGTGGACAACAGCAACAGGGGAGTGTGCCAAACACTAGCAAGAGGAAGCTGGTTACAATACCCATAAGACTATCCCCAATAATACACTGCCTCCAGGAGGCTTCAATTCACAAATTGCCACCAGGACCTACCATTTTAGAATACATAAGTTTATGGGGGACACCTGAATCAAACCACCATACTCCTCAATAACCATTTTTTTAAAAATTTTTGTTTGTTTATTTATTTATTTGAGAGTGACAGACAGAGAGAGAAGGAGGGAGAGAGAGAGACAGAGAGAGAGTGGGCAGGCCAGGGCATGTAGCCATTGCAAATGAACTCTAGACGCATGTGCCCCCTTGTACATCTGGATAACGTGGGTCCTGGGGAATTGAGCTTTGAACCGGCATCTTTAGGCTTCAGAAGCAAGCACTTAACCACTGAGCAATCTCTCCAGCCCTCAATAACCATTTTTGACCACCCCCCTCCCCGTGTATGACCTAACATCCTATTATTTTATCAGGTGTGATCCTTTTTGGAATGTAAGGACAGATCCTTAGCTTTCATCAGTCTGGGGCTAACAATTTCATCAGATAGCATCTGAAGCCTAATGTGGAGAATTTCTCACTTTTCTGTAACCTGCCTACCCGATGGTCAATCAATGTATTTGAAAAGTGCCTGGAGCTTCAGTGGTGCAATTGGTTAGTGCACTGTACTTATATTGAAAAGTGCCTTGATTTATGCTTTTCTTCTGTGCTTATAAAACCATCACAAAATTGTTAACACATTGGGACATGGTTCTTCAGCCATGGTCACTCATATTTGGCTCCAGAATAAACTATCTTTTATCCCTTTTGTGGTGAGATCTGTGTCTTTTGTGTCAACCAATCTAAGTGAGAGCATTCAGTCACTGACCTCACAAATTTCAATGAATCAATTAAAGGGTTGAATGACTTCAAAAGACCTGGTCTAATAAGATTAACTTTCATATTGGGGTAGTGGGCTTGTTGCTATGTGAGGTTGGCTCTCCAACTTCAGTGCTACTAAAGGCTTTGCTGGTAATAAGGAGAGCACTTTTACTGGTAATTAGGAGAGTTCTGATTATCTATGGTGTGAACTATTTAAAGAACTCTGTGAGATAGATTCATTTTGTCATCCCGAGTCACATCTTGTGAAGAGCAAGGGATTTGGTGACTGTTTCTAAAACTTTGGAATATTTGTGGAAAAGTAAGACAAATGATGATGTTGGTTGGTTGCTTCTAGCATCTCTGGGTAAATTATTAAGGGAAAGCTGAAACTCAGAAAGGAAAATTCCCAACTCAAGACCCACATACATGATCTGAAAGTTTCTAAGTGTGCCACAGGGCTGAAATTCCAGAAAACCAAGCCTAAACTCTTATTGTATGTTTGGCTAACTTGCAAAACAAGCTCAAGTCCCAGCCTCAAAGGCTATCAGAAGTTAAAGTGAGGGCACTGATTGGAAAAGAGTCGTATCCTGCAACTTGGGATGGGGATATGTGGAAAGACTCTGAAGACTCTGGGGACATTGAACTCTCAGATTCTGATGAAGTTATTATGGATTTTTGCAAGAGAATGTAGCCTCTGCCCTTAGCAGCAGTTGCATCCCCACCACCACCCCCTGAAGTATTGTACTGTTCATCCTTGCCTGGGGGAATTACTCCTGCATTGTCTAAGGAACCAGCAATGACCTTCCCTGCAGGAGATGCAGAACCAGACTATGCTGATGTCTCTCAGCACCCACCTCCCTTGCCTCTATACCCATAACCAGACATAAAACAAAGTAGATCCCTAAAAGTGAGATAGAAAGTGACACATGAGGTAGTACAATACACCCTTAAAGAACTTCACTTCAAGAGTTTTCTAATTTGCATAAACATGGAGAATATGTGTGGGAATGGAATCTAAGGGGATGAGATGATGGAGGACGGAATATAAGATTAGACCAGGCTGAATTTATTGAAATGGGTCCATTGAACAGAGATTGTAGATTTAACATTATAGTCCACATAGTTAAAGGAAGTAGTTTATTTGATTGGTTGGCTGAAGTATGGCTCCAAAGTGGCCTACTGTGAATAAGCTCGATCTGCCTGATATCCCTTGGTATAATACTGATGAAGGGCACTACCCCTCACACATCAGGGAGGGCCCAGGTGAAATCCCAGAACTGGTGAGATGAGCAAGAGCACTGCTTCCACAGCGAGCCTGACACCCTGTGCCAGGGTGATGCAGACAGACACTGAGGATGCTCAAAATGCACCCAAGCAGAAATCCAGAATCTGTTAAGAGCTCAACACTAAAGTGGACTTAACACACCTGCCACATCTCAGGGAATTTTGTGTAAGAGGGGGCAGAAAGATTGGGAGAGCAACGGGGTGGGAAGGAATATCCAGAGACTTCCCCCTCCATACCTCCACAGTGACTGACTGCTGTTCTCACAACTCATAACCCACAACTCCATGGTGAATACCAGCAATCCCACTGAGGAAGGCCCTCAGTGGAATGGGGACAGAAAGAAGGGAAATGATGATACCAACATACGGTGTGTCCATACAAAGATTCTACTTAATAAACAATGAAAGAAATGAACCAGCCTAAACTGCCCAAGCCTTCCACAGCCGCTTGCCTCCTGCTGGGGCCTCAGCTTGCAGGAGTAGTGGACCTGAACAACATTTCAACGCATTTTCTTTTCTTTTTGTCCTGAACCAAGATGTAGGATTTTAAGGAGGCAGAAGTAAGGCTATTCTGTGGAAAATATATTTCTTTCTTCTTTACTCCTCATGCTGAATATGCAAGAATATTTTACCTTCCCTGAATGTGTCTACCCAGTCAAGGCAGCCCAATTAATGACCCAGATCCTTCAGGAATGAAAGTATGGGTCACCCCTCCAAGGTAAAGTTCTAAGATCTGCCAAAGTGCATGCTGGAGGTGGAAGAAATACGGAATGAAGAGCAGAAGAAGGGAGTTACAAATGCTAGCTAAGGCCATGTGGCCAGGTACAAAACAAGGACTGTACTTGCCATGAGTGTTTCTGTCTGATTTATTTATTTTAGTTTTTCAAGGTAGGGTTTCAATGTAGCCCAGGCTGACCTGGAATTCACTATGTAGTCTCAGGGTGGCCTCAAACTCACGGTGATCCTCCTACCTCTGCCTCCCGAGTGCTGGGATTAAAGGCGTGCATTACCACGCCCGGCCTGTCTTACTTTTTAAAGAGTGTTTGTACACATGAACACCAATATTAAGATGCTTTTGCTATTTTTCCCTCTATTATGTTGTTAATATTTACTGAGATTATATCACTGAACTGTTGAATTTATATTTAACTTATTGGATATTAGAGACTAAGTTTTCCTCAAGGGATCTTGCCTTGTGTCTTGGGGGAAGATTGTACATTTCTGGTTGTATATGGAATAGCTTTATTGTATTAGGTGAAATTATGGCTTATTATTTCCATAATTTAGAAATTGAGTATGATATAAGGAGATATGGTTTTGTGTCAAGTTGACAAGGGGTGGATTTGTGATAGTTGAGTTCTATTGTCAACTTGATCTGGTAAGGAAGCCGCAGGCATTCTTCTTGGGTGGGTCTCTGAGGTTGCTTCTAGGAAAGATTAACTGATGGAAGAAGTTCTTCCCCCAGGGAGAGCCCTTCCTCCAGAGTGGGTCACTTTATGTTAAGAAGCCCTGAGAAGAAACAGCCCCTTCTTCCCTCCTGGCTGCTGTGCCACTTGCTGGTGAGTGCCTTCACTTGACCTGCATCTATCTTGTTGGCTGTCTTTTGTTGGTATTGGAACCAAGTTTTCTCAGCCTTCCAGTATGGGTTGAAAACCAGCTGCTCTCCAGGAAGCCTCCAGGCCTTCAGTGCCGGATTGGGACTGTTGAGGCACCCGGCCTCGTGGGCTGAGCAGCTGCTGGGTTCCTTGACTCTCAAGCCTGCAAACTGCTGTTATTGGGCTGCCATTAGCTAATCTAATAAATTCCCTTTTTTTTAAAAAAAATTATTTATTTATTTGAGAGTGACAGACACAGAGAGAAAGACAGATAGAGGGAGAGAGAGAGAGAGAGAGAGAATGGGTGCACCAGGGCTTCCAGCCACTGCAAACGAACTCCAGACGCGTGCGCCCCCTTGTGCATCTGGCTAACGTGGGACCTGGGGAACCGAGCCTCGAACCGGGGTCCTTAGGCTTCACAGGCAAGCGCTTAAACGCTAAGCCATCTCTCCAGCCCTAAATTCCCTTTTTAATACAATATGTTCTATTGGTTCTGTTCCTCCAGAGACCCCTTACTAAATACAATCAATTTAACTTTATATTTCTTTTTAGCAGTGTTTCATGCTAGCCAAGGTTGATTTGGAATTTACTCTGTAGTCCCAGACTGGCCTCCAGCTCACAGTGATCTTCCTACCTCTGCCTCTTGAGTGCTGGGACTAAAGGCGTGTGCCACCATGCCTGTCTTCTATTTCCCTTCCTTTATACCTTAAGAAAATAGAAGGTTCCAGATTTGATCACTATCATCATCAAAAAAATCAACTGTATGTATAAACAGTAGCAACAAACAAGCCCAAAACTGAATCAGAACATAATTTCATTTGTTATAGCACTTATACAGTAATTTAAAAGTTGTTTTTGTCTGGTTACAGACACTGTGGTGAATCAAAACACAGAAATACAGAGGCTCGCCGGGCGTGGTGGCGCACGCCTTTAATCCCAGCACTCGGGAGGCAGAGGTAGGAGGATTGCTGGGAGTTTGAGGCCACCCATAGTGAATTCCAGGTCAGCCTGGGCAAGAGTGAGACTCTACCTCAAAAAACCAAAAAAAAAAAAAAATACAGAGGCTTCAGAGAACTCAGTATTAAACCAAGCTGCTAACAAACCTGCTAAAATGCAGGGATTATGGCAGAAGAGGGGCAGGAAGATGGTAAGAGCCACAGGGTGGTAGAAATATCCTGAGGTCCAGTCTCACCCACAGATACTGAAAGAAGCCCTAATTATCCCACAGTGAACACAATAACCCCACTGAGGTAGGCCCTCAGGAAATGGGGACTGGAAGAGGGAATATAAGACTATAACCTATGAAAACAACGTAGTTTTTCATTTAAAGTTATTCATTTGCACATGCTTGCATGCATGTGTCTGTATGGATTTACATGGGTGTGTGTAAACTGTCAATGAACACCAGATATTTGCACCACTTTTTGCATCTGGCTTACATTGGTGTCCTGGGAATAAACCCAGACGGGCAGGCTTTGCAGGGAAGCGCTTTTAACTGCTGAGACGTCTTGTGTGAACAGTCATTTTTTAAAATGGAACTTTCTGGTATACATCTTCAACTTATTTTCAACCATTCTACTAGCATTTTTATTTTCATTGTTGGTTTTTCTAAAAATTTCTAAAAGCAGGTAGGCCTGGTGGTGCACACCTTTAATCTCAGCACTTGGGAGGCAGAGGTAGGAGGATTGCTGTGAGTTCAAGGCCACGCTGAGACTACATAGTGAATTCCAGGTCAGCCTGGGCTAGAGTGAGACCCTACCTCAAAACAAAACAAAATCCAGAAAGAAAATTTTGAAAAGATTTTTTTTGTTTTCCATTTTGCCTTTGGTTCATGGAAGCAGATATGCCTCTTACCTTTCCATGAATCTTGGAAATACATTAATTTAATGAGAATATGTTTTACTTTTTTTCTGCTGTCTTTTTTGTACTAGGGAAGTAACCCAGAGCTTTGTACATGTCAGGCATGCTCTTCACCACATATGTACATCCCTAGTTCTTGTTTATTATACTTTAAGATAGAATCTCTCTACGTTTTCCAGGGTGGTCGCAAATTCATAACTGTTTTGTCTCAGCCTCCTGAGTAGCCAGGATTACAGGTGTGCATTATGCCTGGCTTAACTTATTCACATGAACTTTATATCCTTCTCTCATTTTTCTTTTAAAAATATTTATTTACTTATTTGCAAGGATGCAAGGGAAAAGAGAGCGCGAGAATATGAGAAGAAGGAAAATGTGCACACTAGGGCCCTACTGCTGCTGCAAACGAACTCTACTCACATGCGCCGCTTTGTGCATCTGGCTTGATGTGTGTACGGGGGAATTGAACTCAGGCCAACAGGCTTTGCAAACAAGAGCCTTTACTTTACCCTCCGAGCCATCTGTCCAGCACCCTACTTTTATTATGTAAACATTCCAAATAAAAACGTTTTATATTTTATCAAGAAATAGGTAGTATATTAAAATTAGAATGATTTTAGAGACATTTATAAAAAGGCCTATAGACATACTTGAGACAGGGTATAGAGAAATAACAGACCACAATGCCTTGCTTTGGGGCTAATAACATTGCAGAGTCTTTGTGATCTGGCTTCTAGATCTTAAGCAATGAGGAGAGAAAGCTGCAGACATAGAGTAACTGTGAGGGATCCAGCCACACTATGACAATGTATAGGGAAGGTATCAAGCCATAAAAATAAAAATAAATAAATAAACAAACAAATAAAAAGATACATCTTCAGGAAAACTATACTCTTTGTTCCTCTACTGTCTTGAGAGAAACTACCGAAAGGGACCCAATTGAACTGTCATTCAAACTAGCTTCCCAAAGAGTTTTCAGCTAGAGAAAAACAGGTGATTTTGTGTGTATTATGTACAAATGTATCCAACATGCATTTAGGTAAATTTTCACCATATATATCATATGCACACACAGGAGGGTTTATATAAGAGTTTACTTACTTGTTGAGCTGGATCGAAAGCTCAAAGTCCACAGGGCATGAAGTATGGAAGAGATAACAAGAAGGTGAAACTTGCCAATTATGAGCTGAAGAAATGAAGGAAGGTTGTGGGAAATACTGAGCAGCTGTAGGCTATGCCACTTCTTCATGCCAACCAACTGAGGCAGCGGACCAGCAAAAACAAAGTGTGAGTGAAGGTCCCTGAATGGTGAAATATTCAGGTTTTATTCCTTTCTGCTGCTTGGAGTTTCTCTTCCCAGAAAAGTCTTAAGCCTTCCTTTAAAGGGCTTCCGTCTGATCAGCCCAGGAGTACTTGAGGCAATGATCCATTGAGTTAAAACTGTAAGATAACTTCACAGGAAAACCGAGTTTGGCCTATGATTGGCTAATTTACAAAAGGTGTTTTCTATAAAATAGCTACAGTCTCCCTTCTCCAATTTTCATGAGGGAATACTTCTGGTAGCTTAGACCAGAAATTCTGGAGAGTGTAGTTCAGTTTCGCCAAGGTCACACGTTATACATACCATCTTATGGGTCATACAGAAAGTTATAGAAGGATGAAGAGTCATCTGGAAGGGCACACAGAAGATAACCACCATAGCAGGCATACTTGTTATTTTAACTGACAAAGTGTTTATATGTTTTTTTAAAACATTTTATTTATTTGAGACAGAGAGTGAGGGAGAGAGAGAGAGAGCAAGCAAGTGAGCAAGAGAGAGAGAATGGGCATGCCAGGGCCTCCAGCCACTGCAAATGAACTTCAGATGTATGTGCCACCATGTGCATCTGGCTTACATGGGTCCTGGAGAATCGAACCTTGGTCCTTAGGCTTCACAGGCATACACTTTAACCACTAAAACACCATCTCTCCAGCCCCCAAATGTTTATATGTTTATGGCATGAAAAATGATGTTCCACATCATGTATATGTTGTAGAATGGCTAAATCAAAGGTATTAGCTAATTGTAAAAACACTTGATTACCTACCAGAACTAAAAGGCAAGACTCTATTGCTGAAGGCACCACAGGCTGGAGTCACAGGACATCAGAATACCATGCTGGAACTGAAAGGGGAACCAGCTCCCTCTTGTCTAGCCCTCATTGTACTCACAGGGATGGGGTTGTTACCAACATTGTTACCAACTGCAGAATGGTCACCAACAGCGTGAATAAGCAGGGGACCCTACAGACTACAAAATTAACCAGCCAGACTAGAAGTACGCACTTGTGCAATAGTGGCGCATCCAGTCTCTGCAGGTAACCAACTGTTCTCTGATTGGGCCTGAGACCCACTCAGTATGAAAGAACTCATCTCTGGCACTTGATACCAAGTCAGAATCCCATGGTCAGGAAACTCAGAGATTTCAGAGAGAAGACCCCACTGCTCTCTGGAGAAGAAGAGTAGGCTTGCACACTAAAAATCTCTCAAATAACTTTGCATGCCCACTTTAACCCAAGTTGCTCTCACTCTTAGTTGGATAATATGTTTTATTTTATTTTATTTATTTATTTTTTTGGTTTTTCAAGGTAGGGTCTCACTCTGGTCAAGGCTGACTTGGAATTAACTCTGTCATCTCAGGGTGGCCTTGAACTCATGGCAATCCTCCTACTTCTGCCTCACAAGTGCTGGGATTAAAGGTGTGCTCCACCACACCCGGCTTAATATGTTTTATTTTAAAGATGGCAGAGAAAAAAATTATTCATTTGCAAGGAGAGACAGAGGGGGTGGGAGGAGAGAGAGAAAAAGCATGGGCATGTCAGGGTCTCCTGCCCCTGCAAAAGAACTCCAGAAGCATGTGCAGTGCACTTGGTGCATCTTGCTTTATATGGGCACTGGTGAATTGAAGCCAGGATCACAGGCTTTGGTAGCAAGTGCCTTTAACTGCTGAGCCATCTTCTTAGTCCAATGTTGGTAACTTTTAATATACTTGTTGACAATTGGAATTGCCTTTTGACAAATGTCTACCCAATTTTTTTTTTGTTGTTGTTAATGAGATTGAATCCAAGGCCTTATGCATGCATGCTATGAACGGCTCTACTGCTGAATTACAACCCCATCCCTGTCTTTTTTTTTTTTTTTTTTGAGGTAGGGTTTCACTCTGGTCCAGGCTGACCTGGCATTTACTATATAGTCTCAGAGTGGCCTCAAACTCATGGCGATCCTTCTACCTCTGCCTCCTGAGTGTTGGGATTAAAGGCATGCACCACCACAGTTGGCTCTCTGCTTTTTATTTCAAATCAGAGTCTCTATAAGTTGCCTAAATCTGTCCTTAAACTCACTGTATAGTCCAGGCCTTGAACTTGTGATCCCTCTACCTCAGTTTCCTGAGAATCTAGCTGCCTTTGTCCACTTTTTAATCAACTTCTTTCTTTCTTTCCTTCTTCCTTTTTTTTTTTTTTTTTTTTTTTAAGTAGGGTCTCGATCTAGACCAGGCTGACCCGGAACTCACTGTATATAGTACCAGGCTGGCCTCAAACTGAGCAATCCTCCTACCTCTGCCTGTTGGGTGCAGGGATTAAAGGTGTGTGCCACCATGCCTAGCATAAGTTATTTGTTTTCTTACTGTAAAAAGTAAGAAACTCAAGTGCTATCAGTTCTTTATATATTTTCATTATTAACCCCTTCATCACTTGTGTGGCTGGCTAACATGCTCTCCCATTCGGTAAGCCATCTCTTCTTCTCTTCATTGTTTCTTGTTGTACAGAAGCATTTTAGTTTGATATAAACCCATTTTTAATGTTTTAAATTTTGTTGCTTTTGCTGTTGGGGTCATGTGCAAAAACCCTCAAATCATGGTAATGCCAATATAAATGTAATTCTTTCAATCTATTAATTGGGATGTTTTTATTTGTGTCATAATTGTTTTATCAATATTTTAAAGTTTTCACTATACAGATAGTTCATTTCCTTAGTTAAAATGTATCCCTAACTCAAAAAATTGTACCCACTATATGATGGATTTCTTTTTCTACTAGGTTTTTTGGATAATGCATTGTTAGTATAGCATTGCTACCAACTTTTTGTACTTTGGTTTTGTATCCTGTAGCATTACTAAATTTATCAAGTCTAACAGTTTTTTTGTGGTCACACTGCCCTTCAACTGATGAATGGAAGGAGAAAATATGGGATATAAGTATGATATATACACAATGGAATATCATTCAGGCATAAAAAGAATGAAATCCTGTGATTTTTAGCAACATGGAAGGAACTGGAGAACATGTTAAATAAAATAAGCAAGACACAGAAAGACAAGTAATAAATGTTCTCTCTTATATGTGGAGGCTAGAATAACTTGTCCTGGAGGTAGAATGCTAATCATTTGGGATTGGGAAGGGTACTGGGGCAGAAAAAGGAAGTCAAAGTTGGATTTGATCAATGCATACTGTCTGCCTGCAGGGAAATATCATGCTGAACCCCATTAACATGTACAATTAACACATTAATTAAAATTCAAAACTGGGGTTGGGGAGATGGCTTAGCAGTTAAGGGTGCTTGCTGGCAAAACCTGCTGGCTCGAGTTTGATTCCCCAGTACCTATGTAAAGCCAGGTGCACAAAGTGGCACATGCAGCTGGAGTTTGTTTGCAGAACAAGAAACCCTGGTGTACCCATTCTTTCTGTCTCTTTCTTTACAAATAAATAAGTTAATAAAAATATTAAAACATTTAAAATGGGGGGTTGGAGAGATGGCTCAGCAGTTAAGGTGTTTTCCTGCAAAGCCTCTAACCCTAACATTAATCTGGGTTAAATTCCCCAGTACCCACATAAAGCCAGTTACACAAAGTGGTGCATGCATCTGGAGTTCATTTGCAGTGGCTATAGGTTCTGGTGTGTCCATTCTCATTCTCTCTATGTTTTTCTCTGCCTCTCTCCCTGCTTACAAATAAATAAGTAAAATACTAAAAAAAGCAAAATCAACCTTAAAACTGAAAAAGCTGTCCACCACAAACTATTAACATTTTAAGCTAATTAGAGCATGAAATAAAAGAGGAAGGGGACCAGTACAATTATAATTTGTTTATGTATTTTTAACATGTTTATATATTTGTTTACAATTTGTTGGCTATATATGTTTTCTTTGATAGCAATCTTTTCCAGTGAAGTCTGTCTAAATTCAAGATGTTGCAGATAATGAATTTTAAAATTAAAAAATTATTTATTTGAGGGAGAGAGTGAGAGAAAAAGGCAGAGAGACAGAGAGAGAGAGAGAGAGAGAGAGGAACATAATGGTCACACAAGGGCCTCTGGCCACTGCAAATGAACTCCAGATGCATGTGTTAGCTTGTGCATCTGGCTTATGTGGGTACTGGGGAATCTAACTTGGGTCCTTTGGCTTTGCAGGCAAGTGCTTTAACTACTAAGCCACCTCTCCAGCCCAGGTTATCAAATTTTTTTAGCTCATAGATTTGTCAAAAGAAAGGATGTGCTTGGTACATGTAAAAATCTCTACTATGGTCCTCTTACTCTTTATCCTTTCCTGCTGCCTGAAATAGTGACATCTACTGTCACTATGGAATACTTTGCTGACTATGACAAGGCACCCATCACTTTGGCAATCACTCACCAGTCCTTATAATAATTCCGATTAAAAGGAATGCACTGGCAAAGTGGGTGTGGTGACGCACACCTTTAATCCCAGCACTCGGGAGGCAGAGGTAGGAGGGTTGCTATAAATTTAAGGCCACCCTGAGACTACATAGTGAATTCCAGGTCATCCTGGGCTAGAGTGAACCGTACTTTTTTTTTTTAATTTTTTTGTTGTTATTTTATTTATTTTAGAGCGATAGATAGAGAGAAAGAGACAGAGATAGAGAGAGAATGGGCACGCCCGGGCCTCCAGCCACTGCAAACGAACTCCAGACGCATGCGCCCCCTTGTGCATCTGGCTAACGTGGGTCCTGGGGAACCGAGCCTCGAACCAGGGTCCTTAGGCTTCACAGGCAAGCGCTTAACCGCTAAGCCATCTCTCCAGCCCCTGAACCGTACTTCGAACCCCCCCCCCCCCAAGAAAAAAACAAAGGAATGCACTGGCTATTGAACTAGAACTTGGGTCATCAACCAATGTAACAAAGAACCTTAGTGTTTTGAATCTGCCGAATATTGAGTTAATAGTTTTAGCAGCTTGGCCTACATATACACATATTATATATATATATATATATATATATATATATATATATATATATATATATATATTTTTTTTTTTTTTTTTTTTTTCTAGAAGCAATGTGGACAAATAACAAATCCTTGCAAAATCATATGGAATTAAAGAAAGTTAAATAATACCATTGAAATAATTAATGAAAATACCTACACAGCCTAGACTAGAAGCTTGAATGTGGTCTGTACTCTCCCTACTTCCTCTCTCTCATTATAAACTGGTGTTCCCAGAGGAAAAGTTGGTTCAACTTTCCCCTTTGTTTTTGCATCTTCTCTTGAAGCTCATGTTAATTTATGTCTTGTCTTAGACCCCTTGGGCTTCTTTTCACCCCCTCTCTCATGTTACTGGGAGAGCATCCACCTCTGTGGCCATTGCCAACAGACAACATGGGTAGAGGGTGCATGGCAGGAGCTGAGGGACCCCTGTGGCACCAACCTCCAACTCTGACTCCACCCTGCTTGGTTTTGATCCAAGCGAGGATCTGGGGATTTTGACAGTGGGGTGTGAGCTAAAAGGACTTGGTAGCTGTTGGAGATCAAAGAACATAGGGAGGGACAGGAACGAAGGTAAAAGAAATCCTGAATGCAAGGGACCTCTGACCACTTGCCATTTTGTTGAAGAAAGTTATTGAACTAGGGACAGACAGCAAGTTCAAATGTGTCAAGTGTAGGCCAGTGGTTTTGGTTGTCTAGATTGTTTTGAGGCCATTTTTGAGTAGAGATTCAGATGAGATACGGCTTTATTTATTTTGGTTTTTCAAGGTAGGGTCTCTCTCTAGCCCTGGCTGACCTGGAGTTCACTATGTAGTCTCAGGGTGACCTTGAACTCATGGCGATCCTCCTACCTCTGCTTCCCAAGTGCTGGGATTAAAGGTGTGCACCACCATGCCCAGCTAAAAGAGACAGGGATTTTATATTCATACACACACACACACACACACACACACACACATACACACACACACATATATGTTTTCAGAATTTATTATTTCTTTATTTTTAATTAGTTTTATACTCAATGAATACAGTCAAGTTGGTACCATTGTTAGTTTCCTCCCTGTCCTACCCCCTCCACCTGGACCCTCCTTGTTGGGGTATATGGGTCATGCATTGTGGGGTTAGCCTTTAGTTTTGGGTAGGAGGAAATGTCTCTGTGTATCATGACTCAACATGTGGCTCTGACGTTCTTTCCACCCCCTCTTTTGCAAATTTCCCTTCTTTGGTTTTTTGAGGTAGGGTCTCACTCTAGCCCAGGCTGATTGGAATTCACTCTTTAGTCTCAGGGTGGCCTCAAACTCATGGCTATCCTCCTACCTCTGCCTCCCAAGTGCTGGGATTAAAGGCGTGCGCCACCACACTGGCAATATTTTTATTTATTTGAGAGAGAGAAAGAGGTAGGGAGGGGTGAGTGAGTATGGGTACACCAGGGCCTACTGCCACTGCAAAAGAACTCCAGAAGCATGTGCCACTTTGTGCACCCAGCTTTTTGTGGGTACGGGAGAACTGAACATAGGCCAGCAGGCTTTGCAAGAAAACCCCTGTAACCATAGAGCCATCTCTCCAGTCCCTGAGATAGGGATTTTTAAGGTCTGACTTTAAGAGCAATTTTTTTGAGATTTTTTTTTTAAAATTATTTATTTATTTATTTGAGAGCGACAGACACAGAGAGAAAGACAGATAGAGGGAGAGAGAGAATGGGTGCGCCAGGGCTTCCAGCCTCTGCAAACGAACTCCAGACGCGTGCGCCCCCTTGTGCATCTGGCTAACATGGGACCTGGGGAACTGAGCCTCGAACCGGGGTCCTTAGGCTTCACAGGCAAGCACTTAACCGCTAAGCCATCTCTCCAGCCCTTTTTTGAGATTTTTTTAGGAGACAGGCTAAAGACTGTCTCTTACAATGGAGGAGGAATTGCCTATTTTGAAGTTTTAGATGTTGACTAAGGCTAACCTTTAGCTTTCGAGACTGAAAGGGCTGTAATGAATTTCTGACAGTCTTTTTAGGGTCCCCAAAATGCCTGTCAGGAAAAGTGAAATGGAGACTTCTGGTAGCCTGCAAGGCTGTTAGGAGATATGAAAAGATCCCTGGGGTCTTGAAAATGAAAGTGAAGTCCCAGGGCCCCACTAGGAAATTGATGGAAGGGTCCCTTACCTGATTCTTTGGGCTATAATGGTGAATGTGCAGTATTGAGTGCTGTTCCAGAAATAGTAAGGATGGGCCTCTTTATGTCAGAGATTAAGAGAAAGGAGGGAGGGAAAGGCATTAATCACTCAAACCAATTAAGGATCAGACAAGACCTTTGCACCAGTTAGGTGGACAACAAAACTGTAATAAACCATAGTCCCAAAGGGATAAAGGTTGTGACTGGCTGCTAGTTAGTTCTGTAGTAATCTCAGAGGGTAGAAAGATGGAAGGAGGGACTGGAGAGATGGCTTAGCACTTAAGGCACTTGCCTGTGAAGCCAAAAGACCCAAATTCGATTTTCCAGATCCCATGTAAGCCAGATGCACAAGGTAGCATATGCATCTGGAGTTCGTTTGCAGTGGCTAGAGGCTCTGGTGTTCCCCTTTGGGCTCTCTATCTCTGTAATAAATAAATGAAAATTAAAAAAAAAGAAAGATGGAAGGGGGGTGAGTGGGTGGGGGAGGTGAGGGAGAAGAGGGTAAGAAGGAACCGGGTAGAATTTGGGGATTTCTTAGGATCCAGAGGTTAGCCCTGGATGAGTTGTCATTGTCCACTATTCCTTGGGTTGCTAGAGGGTCCCTGTTCCAGTGCCTGTCTCCAGGTTTCAGCACCACACGTAGGGGAAAAGATTTTTGCAAGTTTGGAAGAACAAAACACATAGAAATCTCAGTGGCAAGAGCTGACTTTATTCAGTGCCTGAGAAGGGCATCTTGTGTTCCAGCAGCACTATGATGGGAATGAGAAAGTGTGCTGTGTAGCACTTGGCTGTATTTTTAAAAAAAGGCTTTTAGGGTTGAGGGTAAGGCTGTACTGGTAGCAGAATGAGGAAGGGAGGAATGAGGAAGTGGGAGAAGTGAGCTGTCCTTTCTAATAATCTAGTTCCCTGGGGTGTGGGAGGGTTATGGGTCAGCAAGTTGTCTCATTTGTAATCTCCAGGCAGACTTGCTTAGAGCTGTGGGGCCATTTGTAATCTCTGCTCAGACTTTCTGGTGTCCAGGATTTGACTCCTTCAACCACATCTTCTTAGTAGAGAGAAAGGATTTAATAAGATGCTGATAAGTAATAATAATCTAACCGATTAGACAAATTTATACAAAAAATAAATCATAGGGATTCCAATATTCTTCTCTTTAGTAGAAAGGAATATTGATGAATACTGCCCTATGTTCATTAAAAATAATTTAAGCTTATCATATTGGTGCATGCCTGTAATCCTTACCCTTGGGAGGTGAAGGAAGAAGGATTAGGAGTTTAAGGTGTTCCTTCATTACATGTCAAGTTCACCCCCATCCTGTATCACATGAGACCTTGTCTCTAAAAAAAGTACTAAAAAACAATTTAGAACCTATTTATATAGCCTGTCACAATAATATAGAAACATCCATATTTTATTTTATTTATTTATTTTTTTCTCAATTTTTATTAACATTTTCCATGAACATCCATATTTTAATAGTTAAATACTATTATATATAGTCTGGAACAAAGTTGCTCAAACTATTAAAATCACACTTAAGATGATTTTAGTATTAAATTTCATTTGAACTTGCATATGTTTTATATATAAAATTAAAAGCATTGATATATAACATGTGTACATTGTGTAAGTCGCATTAAGCATATCTGCTTCTTTAGACATCATTATTTCTTTTCTTTCTTTCTTTTTTAGTTTTTTTGAGGTAAGGTCTCATTCTAGCCTAGGTTGACCTGGAATTCACTATGTAGTCTCAGGCTGAGCCTGGAACTCACAGTGATCCTCCTACCTCTTCTTCCAGACTACTAGAATGAAAGGCATGCACCAACATGCCCAATTAAACATTATCATATCTTTATGATAAAAATTTTAAAATACTTCTAACCTTATTAATCAAGTTGAAATGTAATGTACATTATTATTATTGTCATCTCACTGTGCAACAATTGCCTCTTGCTCTTTTCTTACAAAATGATGATTAAAAGCTATGACCTTATCACTAAATGAGAAAAAGTTTAAAAAATTCAAAATACAGTTGCTTTCAAAATGACATTAAAAGAAATATTGTATAATTTAAAAATTATAAATTTAGGAATACTTTCATTTCATATTGATTAAAGTTAAAATTACAGCACAAATCCCAAGTACCTTTTTCATTTTTGTTAGCATATATTAACTGTACAAAGTGATGTGTTGCATTGATACTTTCATATATGCATGTCATGTACTTTGGTCACATTCATCTTCTCAATTACTCTTTCTTTTCCATATTTCTCATCATCTCACTTTTAATTTTATGTTCATTTTTGGCCTCCTAGATTCTGTATATGAGAGAAAACATGCTATATATGTCTTTGTGGAAATGGCTATTTTTTTTCTTTTTTTTTATTAATTAGTTGTGTACTCAGTGAATACAGTCCATTTGGTACCATTATTGGGCTTATCCATTACCTTCCCCCAGCCCCTTTGCCCCTCCTTGTTGAAGTATATGGGTCATGCATTCTGGAGTTAGCACACAATTATGGGTAGGATAAATGTCTGCATATCATGACCCAACATGTGGCTCTGACATTCTTTCTGCCCCCTCTTCGGCAAAATTTCCCTGAGCCATGTTGGGTTCATTTTTGGTCTGCTTCAGTGATGAGGTGTTGGGGACCTCTGGGGCTCTGGATCTCTGATTTGGTAGGAGTAGATTTTTCTCTGTGTTGATCTTCACCCTTGTGCTGGTACCTGGTTCACCAGGAAAACAGGGCCCTTGCTTGTTTCACCAATTGTTCTTAGTTTCAGCTGGGGCCCTTCTGAGGTATGATGGGGTGGCTCTATCCTTAGGATCTACATCTATCTGAAAAAGAGAAGCACATTCTCCTATGGAGAGGGAGTTAGCACCAGACAAATGAGATAAGCCTTACTTTTGCATAGAGAATTTAATAGGTGTAGGCCCTCTTGTAGCCTACAATTGGTGGTTGCTTGATAGTGGAGAGTGGGCTTATGGTCCTGACTTGTTTTCCAGCTCCAGCTATGGGTCCCATACCACTGAGGGGATCAGTTAGCCGAATCAAGAGTAGTTGGTTTCCCACCATGGCTGTGAGCCACTATTGCATTTATGTCAGCATCAAGACAGGTTATTTGCTGCAAAGTAAGCGAGACCATGAGTTGCTTGGACAGATATTGGTCATTTCCCCCAGTTGTCCATGTTGCACCTTCTGGCACTAGATGCACTGTCTGGGGACTGACTCTCTTCCAGCATCCAGCCATGCCATTCCATTTTATGTGTCAACCACATAAGGTGTCTTCAGCAGTAGGGTCTTACCACTAGCCTTTGGTGGGTCATCAAGTACTCTGACAGAAATCTGTCTTTCTTTTAGGAAACCTTGTAGGTCTCTCTGATCAAAAGCTCATTGTGGATGATAGCCACATGCTGGTACTGGGAGTTACAGGTCATTGTCCACTAAGTAAAGGAAGAAAAAGATAACTAATATAAAAGAGACAGAGAGAAGAGAGAGAGAGAGAGAGAGAGAGGGGTGGGGTGGGGAGGGGAAGAGAGAGAGGCTGTAGAAGATTAAGGTTAGTCTTCATAATACCCTCTCCAGGGTCTTGTGATTCAGGTGTTCCCTCTAAGGACCTGGTGAAGGTTCAGCCAGGAAATGGCTAATTTTTTAAAAAAATATTTTATTCACTTATTTGAAAGAGAGAGAGATAAAGAGAGAGAGAGAGAGAGAGAGGGAGAGGGAGAGGGAGAGGGAATGAACGGGTATGCTAGGGCCTCCAGCCATTGTGAACAAACTCCAGACATATGTACCACCTTGTGCATCTCGTTTACTTGGGTCCTAGGGAATTGAAGCGAGGTCCTTTGGCTTTGCTGGTAAACACCTTAACCGCTAAGCAATCTCTTCAGCCCCAATGGAAATGGCCAATTTTATTCAACATGACACTCTAGTTACATCTATGTTCTTGAAAATTACATAATTTCATTCTTTATGACTGACTGAAACTCCTTTTTTTTTATATACCACATTTCCATTTATTTGTGATGGCCAACTAGGCTAATTTCATAACTTGGATCTGGTAAGTAGCTTAGCCATTAATATGGATATAGGTATATACTAAAAGTAATATAAGTTGATCATTGTGGGGGGTCCTAGTTTTAATTATTTGAGGAACCTCTAAACTGATTTCCTTAGTGGCAGGACTAACTTACATTCCCACCAGCAGTGAATAAGGATTCCTTTTCAGCACAGATCCCTACCAACATTTGCCATTTATTTTTGTTTTGGTAGCTGTTCTAATTGGGTGAGATGAAATAGTTTTGATTTGCATTTTCCTGACCACTACAAATGCTGAACATTTATTGGTGACTTGCACTTCCTCATTTGAAAAGTATGTGTTCAATTCTACTGCCCATTTATTGACTGAATTATTTGTTCTTTTGCTGTTTAATTTTATGTATCCTGGATAATGATTAAACTAGCTTTACTTTTTAATTTTAGCATAAAAATTTCAGCTTCAGTATGGTATTTTCCTTTTTTTTTCAATTAGGGTTTTATTTATTTATTTATTAAATTTTTTTGTTTATTTTTATTTATTTGAGAGCGACAGACAGAGAGAGAAAGAAGCAGATAGAGAGAGAGAGAATGGGTGCACTAGGGCCTCCAGCCACTGCAAACGAACTCCAGCCACGTGCGCCCCCTTGTGCATCTGGCTGACGTGGGTCCTGGGGAATCAAGCCTTGAACCAGGGTCCTTAGACTTCACAGTCAAGTGCTTAACCACTAAGCCATCTCTCCAGCCCTTATTTATTTATTTATTTGATAGTGACAGATAGAGAAAGAGCGAGAGGGAGAGAGAGAGAGAGAGAGAGAGAGAGAGAGAGAGAGAGAGAGAGAGAATGAGAATGGGCATGGAAGGGCTTCCAGCCACTGCAAAGGAACTCCAGACACGTGCGCCCCCTTGTGCATCTGGCTAACGTGGGACCTGGGGAATTGAGCCTTGAACCAGGGTCCTTTGGCTTCACAGGCAACTGCTTAACCGCTAAGCCATCTCTCCAGCCCAGTATGGTATTTGCAAATGAATTTTATTTTGTGTTTTCCTTTCCTTTCTTTATCCCATACCCCTTCCACTCTTGTTGAGAGAGGGTCTCACCATTTATCACAGGCTGGCTTAGCACTCATGATCCTCCTGCCTCTGCCTACTGAGTACTGAGATTATGGGTGTATGCCACCACTTGAATAGATCATAAATTATTTTGAATTCTATTATTTATCACTAAAAAGAATAAATGGAATAGTTCACATGCATGAAGAATGCAATGGAAGAACTATAAGCCAAAGTAGATAATGTTCTTTCTTTAACTTTAGATGTGGTCAGATTCTGGTTAGTATATCTTATGGTTAAATTTTTTGAAGGAATATATAATTTAAATAGTTATTATAGAAATAGGGTTGTGTTATTAAAGTTAAATTATGGAATGTTAAATATTTATTAATAGTAAATTTATTTAGCTGAACAAACCTGTAAAAATCTTATGTTCTATGACCTTACTCACCTTATTTCAAGGAAGATGTTTACACTTTAAATAAAAATATTTTTTGGTAAGTTGTTCCAATAAAAGACTGCTTACAGCAAATGTTTTTTTTTTTTTCAAAAACAGAATGGAAAAATTGCTTTTTCCATATACCTCAGAGGTTAACAGCAAAATAAATAAATAGCTTAACTTATAGTTGAACATTAGTCACAGCTATTCCCAGGACTGCCCCTGAGAAGCATTTGTTGGTTCCTTCTATATTTCAAATTGTGACCTACTAACCTGACACATTGGGTTCCACTTCACCTTTCTTTGACGTTTTCTTCTTGGCTCCCTTGCCTCCCATATCCAAAATATTTTGTCATTTCATAGAGGAAAAAGACTATTCATAATTACAGACAATTACAGACCTTAACTCACATTGATAGTATTTTGAAACAAAAATACATTACTTCTGTGTATCTGTGCACACCAAGTTTGCTGGGAGAATGATAGCCTGATATCTCAATATTTGATGTAAAATTATACATAGTATAATATTTATTATTTTAATTGCATGTGTACAGTTCAGTGGTATTAAATATATTCCTTATGTTGTATAAACCTCATCACTATTTGTTTTCTATTCAAGATGATGATCTGGAGTGCTATGGTAAGTTAATGTATAAAAATAAGAACTTTGTTGTTCATGGTTTTAGAGGCCTGGGAGTTTGAGATCGAGGCATCAGCAGATGTGGTGTTTAGTGAGGACTATTTTTATTGAAGGCACCATTTCTGCCCTCATGTGGTAGAAGGGATTAATAGGTACCATCAAGACCTTTTTTAAAGCCATTAATCCTACTCATGTAGACATAAGTCTCATGACCTAATTATTTCCCAACAGCCTCATCTATTAATACTGTCACCTTGGAGATTAGATTTTAACATATGAATTTTGGAGGGACATAAATATACATGCCAAAGCACTATCTATCTATACCCTGTACTGTAAAAAATTTATTCTCAATAAAAATCTGTTCAATAAAAAACACACCCTTTTCCCTCCCCTTTTCAGCCCCTGGTAACCTCTAATCTACTTTCTGTTTCCAGGAATTGGCCTATTCTATGTACTTTGTATAAATTCCATCGTGTAATTTGCCTAAAATGTCTGGCTTATTTGATTGAGCATAATGTTTTAAAAGTCCATATATGTTGTAGTATATTTCAACATTTTATTCTCTTTTTGGTTTATGTGTGTATTGGAGAACCAAACCTGGGTCCTTATGTTTCACAGGCAAGTACCTTAATGACTAAGCCATCTCTCCAGCCCAGAATGTTTTTTTTTTTATATTAGTTTTCTATTCTGCAAGTACAGGCAGTTTGGTACCATTATTAGGCTCATCCATGACCTACCCCGTCCCCATTGGCCCCTCCTTGTTGAGGTATATGGGTTGTGCATTGTGGGGTTAGCCTACAGTTGTTGGTATGATAAATGTCTCTGTATATCATGACTCAACATGTGGCTCTGACATTCTTTCCGCCCCCTCTTCCGCAAAATTTCCCTGAGCCATGTTGGGTTCATTTTTGGTCTGCTTCAGTGATGAGGTGTTGGGGGCCTCTGGGGCTCTGGATCTCTGATTTGGTAGGAGTAGATTTTTCTGTGTTGATCTCCTTCACCCTTGTGCTGGTATCTGGTTCATCAGGAAAACAGCACCCTTGCTTGTTTCGCCAATTTTCCTTAGTTTCAGTCAGGGCCCTTTTGAGGTATGTTGGGGCAGCTCTTTTCTTAGGATCTGCATCTATCTGAAAAAGAGAAGCAGATTCTCCAACGGAGAGTAAGTTAGCACCAGGTCAAATGAGATAACCCTTACTTTTTTTTATAGAGAGTTTAATAGGTGTAGGCCCTCTTGTACCCCATGATTGATGGTAGCTTGATATTGGAGAGTGGGCTTATATTTGGATATGGTTCTGAGTTGTTTCCCAGTTCCAGCTATGGGTCTTGTACCACTGAGGGGATCAGTTAGCTGAATCAAGAGCAGTTGGTTCCCCACCATGGCTGTGTGCCACTATTGCACTTGTGTGGGCATCACAACAGGTTATTTGCTGCTATGCAGGTTGGACCATGAGTTGCTTGGACAGATATTGGTCATTTCCCCCAGTCACCCATGTAGCACCTTCTGGCACTAGACATGCTGACTGTCTGGGGACTGACTCTTCCTGGCTTCCAGTCATGCCATTCCATTTTATGTGTCAGCTGCATATGGTGTCTTCAGCAATAGGGTCTTACCACTGACCTTTGGTGGGTCATCAAGTACTCTGACAGAAATCTGTCATTATTTTAGAAAACCTTGTAGGTCTCTCTGATCAAAAGCTCATTGTGGGTGATAGCCCCATGCTGGTACTGGGAGTTACAGGTCAGTGCCCCCTAAGAAAGTGAGGGAAAAAGATAACTAATATATTGGAGTTAGAGAGGAGAGAGAGAGAGAGAGAGAGAGAGAGAGAGAGAGAGAGAGAGAGAGAGAGAGGGAGGGGGGAGGGGGAGAGGGAGAGGGAGGGAGGGAAGGTGTAGAGGATTTTGGTTAGACTTGATCCTACCCTCTCCAATGTCTTGTGGTTCAGGTGTTTCCTGTAAGGGCCTGGTGAAGGTTCAGCCATTTGCTCTACCTTTTCTTCCCTGGGATTTGCAGGGCAGCTAGGTGGTCGCCATCTTGGCTGGAAGTTTCCAGAATATTTTTTTTTGTGGTAGGGTCCCACTCTTGCCAAGGTTGACCTGGATCATGAATTCACTATGTAGTCTTAGGCTGACCTTGAGCTGAGAGCAATTCTCATCTCTGCCTCCCAAGTGCTGGGATTAAAAGCATGTTCCATTAGGCCCATCTTATACTTCAATTCTTATGATTAAATTATATTTTCTATGTATATAATATATTTTATTTTTCATTTCTTCTGCTCATTTGAAGTGGATTATTTCCAATTTTATCTATTGTCAGCAATACTGCTATGAACATTTCCATGCAAGACTTTCTTCAGCTTTCTACTTTATTATTATTATTTTTTTTTTTTGTTTTTTCGAGATAGGATTTCACTCTAACTCAGGCTGACCTGGAATTCACTATGTAGTCTCAGGGTGGCCTCGAACTCATGGCGATCCTCTTACCTCTGCCTCCCCAGTGCTGGGATTAAAGACGTGTGCCACCACGCCCGGCTATAGGTGTTTTATTAAAATTAAACTTGTTACTTGGATCTCCAGATGTCTTTCTGGAAGTGTCACTGGGGCCGGATCCTGGAGTCCAAACCTAAGTTGTCACTGAGGGTGGATCAGGATTCCAGCCCAGAGGAGTGTGTAAAGAGCAGAATTGTGCTCTGGTGGCTTGCTTGCTGTTTTTTGGTGTTTGCTGTCTGTTTGGTTTTGTCTTCTATCTGCTTGGATTTATGAAAGTAAGCAGCTTCTTCACATAAACTATTTGGTCATATGTTCGCAAGGAGCTGAGTACAACAGCGAATAATGAAACCATTTATGGTTCTATCAGGAGTGCACAGTTTCTGCTTTCTTAAAATATGCCCCTCCCTCCTCCCCGTCTTCCTTCTTTCCGCCCTCCCTCCCTCTCTCCCTCCCTCTCTCCCTCCCTCTCTCCCTCCCTCTCTCCCTCCCTCCCTTCCTTCCTTCCTTCCTTCCTTCATTTTAAGTGATATTTATTCTACTAAGTGTGAAGAGGATTGGGATTTTTGTTTGCATTTCCCTAATTAATAATATCAAATAACTTTTCATATTCTTTTTTTTTTTTTGAGGTAGGGTTTCACTGTAGCTCAGGCTGACCTGGAATTTACTATGTAATCTCAGGGTGGCCTCGAACTCATGGCGATCCTCCTACCTCTGCCTCCCAAGTGCTGGGATTAAAGGTTTACGCCACCATACCTGTCTTAACTTTTCATTTTGTTTTATTATTTATTTATTTATTAATTTGAGAGCGACAGACAGAGGCAAAGAGGCAGATAGATAGATAGATAGGTAGGTAGAGAGAGAGAGAGAGAGAGAGAGAGAGAGAGAGAATGGGCACGCCAGGGTCTCCAGCCACTGCAAACAATCTCCAGATGCGTGCGCCCCCTTGTGCATCTGGATAACGTGGGTCCTGGGTAATCGAGCCTTGAACCGGGGTCCTTTGGCTTCACAGGCAAGTGCTTAACCAACTAAGCCATCTCTCCAGCCCAACTTTTCATATTCTTTTTTTTTTTTTTTTTTGGTTTTTCGAGTTAGGGTTTCACTCTGGCTCAGGCTGACCTGGAATTCACTATGTAGTCTCAGGGTGGCCTCGAACTCTCGGCGCTCCTCCTACCTCTGCCTCCCGAGTGCTGGGATTAAAGGCGTGCGCCACCACGCCCGGCTCTTTTCATATTCTTATTGAACATTTATTTAGTTTCTTTGGAAACTGTCTACTTATTTTGAGTTGGATTACTCAGTTATTGTTGCTGAGTGTTAGTTCTTTATGTATTCTGGATACAGATCCATTATCAAATACATAATTTGCAAATATGTTTTCCCATTCAGTTCATTGTCTTTAAATTCTTGACAGTGTCCTTTGTTGTACAAAAGTTCTTAATAGATCAATGGAGCAGAATAAAGAAAAATGAAGCCCATGCTTATATGGTAAATTGTATCTTTTACAAGTGTGTCAGAAATACACAAAGGGGGGGCTGGAGAGATGGCTTAGCGGTTAAGCTCTCGCCTGTGAAGCCTAAGGACCCCAGTTCGAGGCTCGGTTCCCCAGGTCCCACGTTAGCCAGATGCACAAGGGGGCGCACGCGTCTGGAGTTCGTTTGCAGAGGCTGGAAGCCCTGGTGCTCCCATTCTCTCTCTCTCTCCCTCTATCTAGCTTTCTCTCTGTCTCTGTCGCTCTCAAATAAATAAATAAAATATTAAAAAAAAAGAAATACACAAAGGGGAAAAGAAAGTCTCTTCCATAATACTATGGAGAAAGTCAGATAGTCATGAGGAAGAATGAAAGTATAGCACCACCTCGCATCATATAAAAATATCGACTCAAAGCGGATTAAAGACTTTAAGACCAGAAATTATGAAAATACTAGAAGAAAAAAAATGAAATTTTAGGAAGTGGAATTTTATGGTACCAATGCCGTTTGGGTCCAGATTACTGTTTTCCACCCTTCGATGCCCTCCCCCCCTCCCTTCCATCCTATTGTCTAGTCCATGAGGTGCTTGCTGAGTATGTAAGGTGTCTTGGGTAGATTCAGGTTAGGTGCTGTAGATGAGTGAGACTATGTGGCGATTTTTATTCTGTGATTGGGTAAGTTCACTGAGAATGATCTGTTCCAGGTTCAACCATTTTTCCTCAAATTTCTTTGTGTCGTTTTTTCTTACTGCTGTATAGAATTCCATTGTGTAGATATACCACATCTTTGTTATCCATGCTTCTAATGATGGACATCTGGGTTGATTCCAGCTTTTAGCTACAAACATGGTTGAGCAAATCTCTCTGGCCTTTGGTTTGAAGGTTTTAGGGTAGATGCCCACTAAGGGTATAACTGGCTCTGTTGGTATTTCTATAGTCAGCTTTTTTAGGAGTCTCCATATTGCTTTCCAGAGTGGTTGTACCATCCTGCATTCCCACCAACAGTGAATGAGTGTCCCTGCTTCTCCACATCCTCGCCAGCATTTATTTTCATTTGACTTTCTGATGTTGGCTATCCTTATTGGGGTAAGGTGGAATCTCATAGTTGTTTTAATTTGCATTTCTCTGATGATTAGGGATGATGAACAGAATTAGCATCACTTGTATAGACATTAGTTTGCTAGATATAATTGCCCAGCCCCAAGAGTTTAATATTACCTGTTGCTCTCTATATTTAGCAATAAAATAATTAGCATGTGTTTAGTGGTATTTGAATCATGGCAACTAATTTGTGTTATCCTGTTCCAAGCACAATGTTAGGGTGTGAACATAGAGAAACAGTCACATACACATAGGCAGTGTGTGTGTGTGCATGTGTGAGTATGAGTGCTTGTGTGTGTATGTGTTTATGTGTGTATATTTACTAAAGATAAAAAGGAACATTATTGCCCTCAAAGACCCCCTTCAGAAAAAGCCCTAAAAAGGAACTTGATAGTGTGGCTGCTACTCTCGTTTTGGACACTAGAGGGCGATCGTGACTCACGTTTACTCACTGGAAAACAACTTTTCAAACAAGGGAACATTGTTTCCACACTTCCTACTGAGCCAATATTTTCTTTCCAGGGAATTACTGTCTTTCTACTTGGTCCAGAGGCTGTAGAGTGTAGGTATGATCGAGAGGATTAATCAATGTCTGAGGACATAATGCAAGCTAACAAAGTTAACATTCTTTCATATGTCACTGGGGATGCTAAATAAGTACGGTGTTGGTGAAGTTCTGCTGCGTTGGTAGTCATGCAAGTACTTTCGGGCTTTCTGAGCTACACAATCTTCTTTCTCATGCCACCATGCTGCGCACGTACACACACACGCGCGCACACACACACACACACACACACACACACACACACACACAGCACCACCACCACCACCACCACCACATATCCCCACCCTCCACACACACTGGCTGTTGTGAGTGGTTGAGTTTGGATTTAGTGAGGCAGAAAGAAAACTTCGTGTTTTTTTTTTCAGTTACTTCCTCCACGGTATTGTTCCAGCTCAACATCTGTCTAAGTTTAGTAGTCTTCCAAAATCTGCAACAGGAAAGCAAAGATTAATTCGTTTTTTTTTCAACAAGGATTTCACATTTGTAAAATGACTTCGTTTCTGTTTGAAGGCAATATTTTATCCTTTAAATGTAGCCAAGTCTAGAAAATAAGGATAAGAAGGTGAAAAAGAAACACTTAGAACTTTCAAATTGAAAATATAGAGTTCAGCCTGGGGACATAGCTTTTTGTACAAAAACCAGCATGGGACTCAGGTATGTATTTGATCCTTTTACATTGAAAAGACACCTTGGCACAAAACATGTTTACAGTTGGGTGAAGCTAGAACTGGTAATAATCTGGAATTGCGTAGATGTTTGAGGAGAGGCCCAGCTTTGAGGGAGAAGAATAAGCCTGTAAGAAGGGAAATTACCTTGTTTTCAACATTATGTAGAGGGTGTCAAAGGCACAGCATAGCCTCGTAGGGGTTGACTGTGGTATTGACTGGTAGGAAAATGAGCAGGTTAACAAAGGGTAATTAACCTTGACTCCTTCCTTTGTATCTCAAGACTTAATTCTGTCAACATAGTAACTTAGAAAATACTGTTGAGAACATCACCTTTCCTTCTGTTGTTTCCTTAACAAATGTTTCTTGGAACATAGTATTGAGAACAAACAATGAGAGATTAAAAAATGTAAAGATAAGGGCTTGACAGATGGCTTAGCAGCTAAGGCATTGGCCTGCAGAGCCAAAGGACCCAGGTTTGATTCCTCAGGACCCAGGTAAGCCAGATGCACAAGGTGGTGCATGTGTATGGAGCTGGTCTGCAGTAGCTAGAGGCCCTGGCATGCCCATTTTTTCTCTATCTCTCAAATAAATAAATAATTTAAAAATGTAAAGATAAGGCAGGCTATTCCCAAAAGAAATTCTATTTCAACAACATACATCCAAATTGTGTACAAACAAGGAGGCTTGAAATAACTGTTGATAACTGGGGTGTTAGGTCTGAGTAAGTTGATGGACTAGAAGCTGTCACCACATGACCTGGTTATGGAGACAAGTCAGCATAGGAAAAAAAAAATAGCCTCTATTCCAAAGACAGAAAGAAAGGTCTTAGGAACTTCACTATGGTAGTGATAGGACAGCAGAAATGTGCTGAGAAAAATAGAAGTGAAGCACAAAAAAGAAGCCAAGCTGAACGCAGCTTCAGTGGTATGGCTCCTGGCCAGAGGGAGAGGAAGGCGAAACTCCATCCAAAAGGACAACCTGGGGAAAGAGACTGGAAGTCCTATTCTCAGGACAAGTCTTCCATGCCTCCATTCCAGCTGCGTGTTTTGGTAGGTGTATTAGTTACTTTCCTTGTTCCTGTAATCAAAGACTTGACATAAAGCAACTTAAGGGAGGAAGGTTTACAGTTTGAGGGTATAAACCATCATGATGGGTACATCATGGTGGCTGGAGCTTTAGCCAGCTGGTCATACTGCATATATAGTCAGGAAACAGAGTGAGGAAGAGAGAGAGAAAGAAGTCTGCTGCCTTCAACTCATTTTCTCTTTTTTATTAGAGAGAGAGAGAGAAAAAGAGAGAGAAAGAATTGGTGCACCAGGGCCTCAGTCACTATAATCAAACTTCAGACACTTGCACTACCTAGTGGCCATGTGTGTCCTTGTGCTTGCCTCCCCTTTGTGTGTCTGGTTTACATGGGGTCTAGAGAGTGGAACATGGTTCCATAGGCTTCACAGGCAAGTGCCTTAACTGCTAAGCTACCACTCCAGCCCCATTTTCTCCTTTTTATTCAGTACAGGAACTCAGCCCATGGAATGGTCTGCCCACAGGATGGGTCCTGTCACCTTAATCAATCTAAACTAGAAACTCTCTCACAGACATGCACAGAAATTTGTTTCCATGATGACTTAAAATTCTGTCTCATAGAAAATCAAGATTGAGGGCTGGAGAGATGGCTTAGCAATTAAGGTGTTTGCCTGCAAAGCCAAAGGATCCAGTTAGACTCTCCAGGACCCACATAAGCCAGATACACAAGGGGGCACATGCATCTGGAGTTTGTTTGCAGTGGCTGGAGGCCCTGGCATGCCCATTCTCGCTCTCTCTCTCTGCTTTTCTCTCTCTCAAATAAATAAAAATATCAAAAAAATTAAAAAAAGAAAATCAAGATTGACTAAATACAGTGAGACTGTGATTCCTCTGGCAGACAGGTCAGTACTGGAGAAGAACCTATTTTATTACTCTATATGTCTCAGAGGGCAATGACCACCATCTTGAGAGGGATTCTGTTGTTAAAAACTGAATTACCCTGGTATATACGTTAAGTTCTCATTGCTGGGACAAAATACTCAGCCAGAAGAAGTTTAGGAAAGGAATGACTTTATTTTATTTTATTTTTTTAAAATATTTTTATTTGTTTATTTGAAGGAGTGAGAGAGAGAGATCGAGAGAGGGAGAGAATGGGCACACCAGGGCCTCCAGGCACGGCAAACAAACTCCAGATGCATGTGCCACCTTGTGCATCTGGCTTACGTGGGTCCTGGGGAATAGAACCTGGGTCCTTTGGCTTTGCAGGCCAGCGCCTTAACTGCTAAGGCATCCCTCCAGCCCGAGTTCTCTTAAAAAAAAATCCTTATTTACAAGTAGAGAGAGGCAGAAAGACCTTAAAAAGAGAAAGAAAATGGATATGCTAGGGCCTCTTGCCACTGCAAATGAATTCCAAATACATGTACCACTTTGTGCATCTGGGTTTACATGGGTACTGGGAAATAAAACCATGGAACATTAGGCTTTGCTGACAAGCACCTTAACCACTAAGCCATCTATCTAGTCCCAATTCTTTATGTCAACAATTTTTAGAATGAGTTTATTAATTTTGGCTTACAGTTCCAAAGGATAGAGCCCATGATGGTGAAGAAAGCCAGCATCACATTGTCCCATGAGTAGGGTGAAAGTAGAGCGGGAAAGAACTCAGAAGAGCCAAGCCACTCAGTGCTCACTCCCAGTGACACACTTCCTGCCTCAAGGATCCAACTCCTAAAGGTTCCTGAACAATGCCACCTGCTGAGGATTAAGTATTTATTCAAGGTCGTGGGGGGTCATTTTATATTCAAACCACCACACCTGGGGATCTGAAACTAGGAAATAGCCATAAGTCAGAGCACCTGAATTTCACCTTCCACAGCCCTAGGGTGAGACACTGCCCTGGGAGGCAGTTGTGGAGAGCAAGAGGGCTGGGCACTGAGGAGCTCCAAAGTCCAGGTGGCAGGAAGCTCATCTCAGGTGGTGAAGTAGGAAAAAGTTCCTTCGCCTTTGGTGGATGGGAGCAGACCTCATCAACTGAGAATAAATCTGGAATTTGACAACTTGGACCCTGAGTTCAATGGGTGGTTCAGCTTCTGAAGCATTCTGTCTACTATTCACTTCTGTAGATTCTGAAAACTCTGAAGCTGCGGTGGAAGATTTGAGATCCACAGTTACATTCCTACTTCTGGCAGATCAGTACTAGGGGGTTTGCAAAATACAAAGAATAGTCCTCTGGCTGGATGGCTCTTAGTGCTGTGGTTTGTTCCCACAGACATGATACACTTTGGAGATACCCCATAGCTAGGCCATTAGCTACCCCAGTAGATATGAACCAAGAATTCTCAGGAGGGTGGGAGATTCTGCCCAGCCCTGACTACAAAGCTACTTATGGCCAGTGGAGGCTCCTGGTATGCCAAGAAGGAAAATGAGTAAAGTGAAGATAGTTCTAGCAGACATTGGACACTTGTCCAGTACAGACTCAACATCAACATAAACCATATAAAAAATAGCCCACTATTTCAACTGACCCAACTCCAGTGTATATAACTGGCACTCTCCAATTTTCAGAACTCAGAAAGAAGCTCCACTGGCCACAATTAGCTTTGCAGACTGGGCCAGGCAATTTCTTTTTTCTTTTTTTTTAAAATCATTTTTTAATTTATTTATTTGAGAGCGACAGACAGAGAGATAATGAATGGGCACGCCAGGGCCTCCAGCCACTGCAAATGAACTCCAGACGCATGCGCCCCCTGTGCATATGGCTAACGTGGGTCCTGGGGAATCAAGCCTCGAACCGGGGTCCTTAGGCCTCACAGGCAAGTGCTTAACCGCTAAGCCATCTCTCCAGCCCGGGCAATTTCTCTTTGTACTTTATTTTACTTTTTAAATTTTTAAAATGGATTTTATTTTATTAATTAGTTTTGTACTCAGCAAATACAGTCAGTTTGGTACCATTATTAGGCTCATCCATGTCCTACCCCCTCCCCCTGGCCCCTCCTTGTTGAGGTATATGGGTCATGCATTGTGGAGTTAGCCCATAGTTAAGGGTAGGATAAATGTCTCTGCATGTCATGACCCAACATGTGGCTCTGACATTCTTTCTGCCCCCTTTTCTGCAAAAGTTCCCTGAGCCATGTTGGGTTCATTTTTGGTCTGCTTCAGTGATGAGGTCTTGGGAGCCTTTGTGTCTCTGGATATCTGGTTTGGTAGGAGTTGATTTTTCTCTGTGTTGATCTCCTTCACCATTGTGCTGGTACCCAGTTCACCAAGAAAACAAAACCCTTGCTTGTTTCGCCATTTATTTTTATTTATTTATTTGAGACAGAGGGAGGGAGAGAAAGTGAGTGAGAATAGGCATGCCAGGGCCTCTAGCCAGTGCAAACGAACTCCAGATGCATGGGAAACCTTGTGCATCTGGCTTATGTGAGACCTGGAGAATTGAACCTGGGTCCTTAGGCTTTGCAGCCATGTGCCTTAACTGCTAAGCCATCTCTCCAGCCCTAAAATATTTTTAAAAAATTATTTGAGAGAGGGGAGAGAGAGAGAGAGGGAGGGAGGGAGGGAGGGAGAGAGAATGAGTGGATATGACCTCTAGCCATTGCAAACACACTACAGATGCATGTGCCACCTTATATGTCTGGCTTACATGGGTACTGGGGAATCAAACCTGGGTCCTTAGGCTTAATAGGCAAGTGCCTTAACTACTAAGCCATATCTCCAGCAGTGTACTTTGGGTTTTTGGTATTCATCTTTCACTTACCTAATTTGTTTTTGAGCTACCTCATTACTTTTGTTTCCTTTTCTCTACACTCCTTTCTCTTCTCAGTATTTGTTACCTTTCTTCTTGCCATCGCAAAATAACTGACAAAAGCAACTGAAGGGAGTAAGGAAAGAAGGGTTATTTTGGCTCAGTTTGAGGGGACAGTTGTCATGGCAAAGAAGGTATGGAAGGAAGCGGGAGCATGAGGCAGTTGGTCACATTGCACTTTCAGTCACGAAGGTGAGCAATGATGCTGGCACTCCGCTTGCTTTCTCCTTTTAATTCAGCCCCCGATCCAAGCCATGGAATGATGTCATCCATTTTTGAGGTTTTCTCACCTCATTTAACCCAATCTAAAAACTCCCTTGAGGACATACCAAGAGGTTTGACTCCTAGGTGATTCTAGATCTTGTCAAGTTGACAATCAACCCCTACCATTACATCCTCCATTGTATTCTTTTCCACTCCTCTTTTTCTTTTTTCCTTTGGTTACTTCACATTGCTTCTCCTCTATTTCTCCCCTTTGTGCCTCAATCCTTTATCTCATTCATGTACTATTTCCATTTTTACCTCAAATAATATTTTATTTCATAGCACATTTTCTTTCTTTCTTTCTTTTTTTTTTTTGAGGTAGGGTCTCAGTTTGGCCCAGGCTGACCCAGAATTCACTATGTAGTTTTAGGGTGCTCTTGAACTCACGGCAATTCTCCTACCTCTGCCTCCTGAGTGCTGGGATTAAAGGCATGTGCCACCATGTCCGGCTCATGGCACATTTTCTATTACCAATTTCTGTTCATGGTGATTGGTGATGTATTATTCAGCAATAATTAATTTTAAACCTATTGTTATGTCTTGTTCAGTTTGATGTTGTTGCCATTACAACAGTTTGTTTTCTCCTTTTTAAGTGGTACTGGGGATTGAACTCTGTCAATAGTAGGCCACTCACAGGAAAAGTCCCAAGTAAAACAGAAAGAGAACAAATCAACAGATGGATCAATTGCATTATAGAAACATAGGAAATATGGAAATGTTAAGGCAACCTGACTCTTTTCAAAAGATTATAACTCCTCAACTACTGAAGTAAAAAAAAATGCTGAAAGTGGGTAAAATGCTGAATGAAGATTTTAAAAGTTTCCTAGTAAAAAAATCAAATTTCAAAAAAAAAAAAAAAAACCTCTCAGATTTCAATCTAGGTTGTGGAGAAGAGACAGCCACACAAAAGAGAAGGTCATGAATGAAAATGGAGAAGTAAATCAGCAATGTGAATGCAAAAGTAACTGAAGTAGAAGAAGAATTCAGCAAGGAGATTGAGATTAAAAAGTCACTGGAGGGGCTGGAGAGATGGCTTAGCGGTTAAGCGCTTGCCTGTGAAGCCTAAGGACCCCGGTTCGAGGCTCGGTTCCCCAGGTCCCACGTTAGCCAGATGCACAAGGGGGCGCACGCGTCTGGAGTTCGTTTGCAGAGGCTGGAAGCCCTGGCGCACCCATTCTCTCTCTTTCCCTCTATCTGTCTTTCTCTCTGTGTCTGTCGCTCTCAAATAAATAAATAAATAAATAATTTTTAAAAAAGTCACTGCAGGGCTGGAGAGATGACTTAGTGGTTAAGTTACTTGGCTTTGAAGCCTAAGGACCTAGGATCAATTCCCCAGTATCCATATAAAGACAGATGTACCAAATGGCACATGCATCTTGAGTTTGTTTGCAGTGACAAGAGGCCCTGCTATGCCCATTCTCTCTCAGTCTCTCTGTCTGCTTACAAACAAACAAATGAATAAATGAATGAATGTGAATGTGATTCAGTTACTTAATAGTGATTAAATGTTCGGAAGGCGGTATCACTTATCATAAGAGCCAAAAATTCTTCCAATTGAAATAAACTGTGTCCTTGATAACAAAAAAAATTAAAATCACTGGAAATTAAAAACTCAGTGAATCAAATAAAAACCAAGTGGGAAGTATCACCAATAAACTTGGCCAAGAAAAATAAAGAATAGCAGGGTTGGAAAAATATTGAGAAAATACTACATTCAAACATCCATAAAGAAACAAAAAAACCAAATGAACATGACCACAACATCCAAGAGCTCTATGCTATAATGAAAACAAAAACAACAAAAACAAAAAACGAAAAACAGCAACAAATAAAGCAAAACCTCCCAAGAAATCCATGGGGTAGAAGAAGGACTTGAGCTTAAAAGTTAAAGGCGGGCTGGAGACATGACTCAGCAGTTAATGCATTGCCTGCAAAACCTAATGACCCAAGTTTGATTCCCTAGCACCCACATAAAGCCAGATAAACAAGGTGATGCATGTGTCTGGAGTTCATTTGCAGTGTCTTAGACAACCTGACATGCCCATTCTCTCTCTGTTTCTGTCTGTTTTTACTTGTTAATAGAGAAAAAATATTTAAAAAATAAAAAAGCTAAAGGCAACAAAAATATATTCAATGAAATATAGAGAAAGAAACAGATATCCAAACACAAGAGGTATTTGGAACCTTAAATAGACATGCAAAGAGACATTGCTCACAGTCGTTGGAAGCAGGTTGAAACTAGCATTACGAATCCCTTCCTATATTGTGGGACTTCTGCTTTGACATGCCATTTAACTACCCCCCCTCCGCCCAGTATCCTTAGCAGACAGGTGACATTACTATCATCTTTTTTTAAAAAAAAAATTGTTTTTTAAAAAATGTTTATTTGTTTATTTGAAAGTGACAGAGAAAGAAAGAGAGAGAGAATGGGCGCGCCAGGGCCTCCAGCCACTGTAAACGAACTCCAGACGCGTGTGCCCCCTTGTGCATCTGGCTAACGTGGGACCTGGGGAACCGAGCCTCAAACCGGGGTCCTTAGGCTTCACAGGCAAGCGCTTAACCGCTAAGCCATCTCTCCAGCCCTACTATCATCTTTTTATATGTGAGAAAAAAGTCTCAAAATAAAACCACTAGGTGGCAGAGACATGGTCCGAACCTACAACTGATTCTAAAACCCATGCCCCTTCACCACATCGATGTCTCTGACGTTTAATGTGCTCATTAAAATCATCACTCCAGGACTCTCTCTCAGAGGTTCTGATTTCACTATGCAGTTGGAGGCAGAGGAATGAAGGAAATGGGTGTAAATGTTCTTCTCTGGTCATGTCTATTTGAGGTTGTAAATGTCTCTTGTGTTTAGATGCCTACACCAACAAAAATTCACAAAGCCAAAGTACAGTTAAGTCTGTGCTCTACCTCTTTTAATTGTATAATATACCCCAGTATATTTTGCCATTCACATTGACAAATATGAATAAAGCCAAATGTCTTTTGATAGAGGCACTTATTTCTATGCCTTGAATGATGCTTTATTGAGGCAACTAACATAGGAAATGATCCATAATGCTAGTTTCAACCGGCTTCCGACTACTGTGAACAGCATATCTTTTTTTGTCGACTTGAGATTTCAAATGCCTTTTACATTTGTATGTCCATTTCTTTCTCTATGGGGGTGAAAATTGTTTTGTATTTTTAGTTTTTTAAAAAAATATTTATGTGTGTGCGTGTACACATGCAGAATCTCTTGCCACTGTCAATGGACCACTAGATTCTTGCACCACTTTCTCTGGCTCTACATGGGTTGTTGCTTGGGTACTGAACCTGGGCTGTCAGGGTTTCCAAGCAAGTGCCTTTAACTGCTGAGCCATTGCCTCAGCCCCAGCCCCAGCCTTAGCCTTATAGCTTTCAATATTGTGCCTTTGCTTAGTATTTTTGGCATCTTGATCATAGTACTTTATGAAGTGGATCTTCTCTGGTCATGTCTGTTTGAGGTTCTAAATGTCTCTTGTGTTTAGATGTGCATTTCTTTTTTCTAGATCTGATAATTTTTTTTTTCCGACATAGGGTCTAGCTCAGGCTGACCTGGAAATCATTATGTATTCTCAGAGTGGCCTTGAACTCACAGTGATCCTCCTGCCTCCTGAGTGCTGGGATTAAAGGTGTGCGCCACCATGCCCGGCTTTTTATTTTTTATTTTTTGGTTTTTCGATATAGGGTCTAGCTCAGGCTGACCTGGAATTCACTATGTATTCTTAGCGTGACCTTGAACTCATGGTGATCCTCCTGCCTCCTGAGTGCTGGGATTAAAGGCGTGTGCCACCATGCCCGGCTAGATCTGAGAATTTTTTTCTGCTATAATTTCCTTGTGAATATATTCTCCATGCCCTTAGTTTGATCTCAGCTCTTTTTAGTGCCTAATAGACATATTTCAACTATACATCTATGGGGGGTAATTGGGAATTTTTTAAAAAGATTTTTATTTATTTATTTGATTATTTGAGAGTGACAGAGAGAGAAAGAGGCAGATAGAGAGTGAGAGAGAGAATGGGCGTGCCAGGGCTTCCAGTCACTGCAAACGAACTCCAGACGCGTGCGCCCCCTTGTGCATCTGGCTAACGTGGGTCCTGGGGAATCGAGCCTTGAACCAGGGTCCTTAGGCTTCACAGGCAAGCGCTTAACTGCTATGCCATCTCTCCAGCCCCTAATTGGGAATTTTTAAGGATTCATATCTGGTGAGTTTTGTGGTACTTCACCATGACTGAGTTAGCCTGTACTTTACATAACTGAAGTGCTACCTGACAAGATGCTGAATCCTGTTAGGGTAACTAGACTGTGTCATGTCAGTCACCAAGGATGTCATGTCAGTCACCGAGGATGTCTCTACTATGTGCCAAATGTCTTCTGTCTTACAAAGAAGGTCTATGCAAACTATTTCCAGGTCTCAATGCCTCCAGCAGAACTCCGTCCTCTGCCATGGTTTCTCTGGCAAGGCCTCGTCTTGCTTGTACTTGCTGCTGCTTCCAATGACTGCTTTAGTACAATGAGCCAATTGGGCTCTCCACTAAAGGTGAGAAAGGTTTTCCGTAAGACTAAAATAATGGCAAAATCACAGGTTTTGTAGATCAAAAATGCTTCTAGCCTCACTCAATGCCTCTTTTTGTGCCAGGAACAAATTTTAATACTCTGGACATACCCCGCCTCCAAAATGAACGCCTTCTTACCAGTGAATAGCCTAATTCAGAGCTCTCCTTTCCTAACCAATGTATGGGTCAGGAGGTATATTATGTTACCTTCCTGTCTGCCCTGGGTTGGATGTACCCTGCCTATGCTGTAGACCCTCACCAACCTGGGAGGGAATGTTGTATATGGCTATGAAGGGCAACTAAGCACTATTATGAAGCCATTAAACTTGTAATAAAGAGGCCCTTCCTCTGAGCTGTCCTTTGTCACAGAAGATAGCTGCAATAGGCCTGTGATTATTTGATTCAGGTGTCCCCATAAACTTAGGTGTTCTGAATGTTAGGTTCCCAGCTGATGGAGATTTGAGACTTAACACCTCCTGGAGGCAGTGTGCTGTTGGGAGTGGTCTTATGGGTATTATAGCCAGTTTCCTCTTGCCAGTGTTTGGCACACTCTCTTGTTGCTATTGTACACCTGATGTTGGTGAGGTGATGTCCACCCTCTGCTCATGCTACATGCCACACTGACCAAACTAGTTTTGTGACTCAAATCTTTATCATGTCTTCACTGCCTTGGGTGTGGCCTACTTTCCTAACCTAACTCACGTGCTCATGCCTAACTATAACACAAGTGATAGTCATGAAAGCATTGCTCTCAGTTTAAATGTAGTTTGGCATTATGTGCCAAAATAGTAATATCTACTAGAAACAGTAATGTCTACTATTGCCATAAATCACAAGCACCTTTCCAAGTACTTTTTGTTTTTATTTTTTGGTTTTTCGAGGTAGGGTCTCACTCTGTCCCAGGCTGACCTGGAATTCACTACGTAGTTTCAGGGTGGCCTCGAACTCACAGCGATCATCCTACCTTTGCCTCCCGAGTGCTGGAATTAAAGGCGTGCACCACCATGCCCTTCTCCCAAGTACGTTTTAAAGCCAATACACTTACTGAGTTGATTCTCTTCACAATCTCGGTTATACTACATTATGTTTATGTTCTTTTATACTGGGTTATTTAAAACTCTCATTTTAACCTATTTTTCTGAAATCTGTCGGTAGCCATTGAAGGGAGGTGATATGATAAGAGTTATATGTCAGAAATTTCAAGTAGGAGTTTTGTAGATTTCCCAGGGCCAAGGTCCCATAAAGTCTCACAGAGTGATCTTGTTTCTTTTGTTGGCAAGTGGTGTCATCACTGTTTCTTCTTTGCACTGTTTACATTTATGATCTTGGATTATAGGCCTTGGATATGGAAGAAAGTTCTGGATCTCAGAATGACTCATATATTTCTGACCTGAGTGTCTGGCTGGCTACTGATTTCATTAATGGAAGGGAAATCATGGATCCAGGAGGGGGGTTTAGTTTGAGATATGTCAAATTCACAGTGCCTTTAGATTTTCAAAATAGATATATCTAGTGCAATAAAGGCTATTGTTATTACTCTTGATTGCTTACCAGAACTAGACCCAATTGCTAAAGATACCACATTCTTCAGTGTCAGGACATTGAGAAGTCAAGCAGGAACTGAGCTGGAAGCCTGATCCAAGTTGTTTAGCTTTCAAAGTGCTGGGAAGTGCTACATCGGTTGTTGATGAAGGAGAATAATCATCAGTAATCTTACCTAGCAGTGGACCCTATGAGCTACAAAACTGAACAGCCAGGCAAGATGTGTCCATTGGTACAATAATGACATGACTCTTAGGGGGTAACCAACTGCTCTTTGATTGGGTTTGAGGACATCTTAACTGGTTCTAAAAGCCTAGACAAAAACCTTTGGCTGGGAAGGTCATAGGCCATAGGAGGGAAGCTACTACTGTTGTTTGGCTAAATACATTTGCTGTGCTTATTGAATTGCCATATAAATATTTATTATTTTTGCCCATAGATTAGTGCTCCTCTAATCAGAGAAGCTTCTGTTGCAGTTGGTGGTAAACTCATCAAGTTGCTGACAATAAGTGACTGTGGAGTGCTCAGTGCTAAATGAGATCTTTCTATCACCCTTTCCAAGGCTCAGGGAAGATTTTGGAAGAGGTGGTGGAAAGAGCCAAAGGATGGTGAGAGTGCTTTGGAACAATTTCTTCAAGACATGAGGTGGCTTTTGCCCTCATAATATCACAGTGAATATTATTACCTACACAAGACCTATGCAATATTGGGCTCATCAATAGTCCATCATGGATGATGGAAGAGGGCAAAAACAACATCAAATTGGAAAATGGACTAATTGGACAAAAAGTGATTCGGTAGAAGGGGGGATGATGATCAAGAGAGGGTAATTGGAAGGTATTATGATCAAAATACTTTATATATGTATAAAATTGTCAAAGAAATATAGGGGCTATAGAGCTTGCTCAGTGGTTAAAGTGCTTGCCTGCAAAGCCTAACCATTTGGGTTTGATTCCTCAGTACCCATGTAAACCCAGGTGCACAAAGTGGCACATGCGTCTGGAATTTTTTTTGCAGTGGCTAGAGACCCTGGTGTGCCCATTCTCTCTGCCTGTCTCTCTTCTCTCCATTTCTCTCTGCTTGCAAGTAAATAAAAAATTAAAAAAAAAAGAAATATGACAGTCAGCTGGGTGTGGTGGCAGTCATCAGTAACCTCAGTACTTGGGAGTCTGAGATAGGAGGATTCCAATTTCTTGGCTAGTCTAGGCTACCAAAGTAAGGCCCTGCCTCAACCAAAAGAACCAAAAAGAAATATGAGAATGAGAGTGGCAATACATTGGATTATCTTCAGAAGGTTACTTGAGGTGCAGGGGAAATTGTTTCTACATGGGAAATACTTGAGTATGTTCACATTTTGAGGGGAATTATTAAGCAGGCAAAGAGAAACATTGGGGACATGAGAGAGTGTTAAGATAGGAAAGACAGGAATAGGAAAAAGGACTCATTCCAGTAGAATTGATATTCAGGTGGAATACATAGTCTTGAATGGAAGAATGATATTTGGAACACTGAAGCATTAGATAAAAATGTATGGGGGCTGGAGAGAAGGCTTAGTGGTTAAGGCACTTACCTACAAAGCCTAAGGGCTCAGGTTCGATTCCCCAGGACCCACATAAGCCAGATGCACAAGGTGGCACATGCGTCTGGAGTTTGCAGTAGCTAGAGGCCTTGGCACACCCATTTACTCTCGATCTCTATCTGTCTCTCTCTCTCTCAAAAATAAATAAATTCTATTTTTTTTGTGCTTTTGTTTTTTGAGGTAGGGTCTTGCTCTAGCGCAGGCTGACCTGGAATTCATTATGTAATCTTAGGGTAGCCTTGAACTTATGGTGATCCACCTACCTCTAGCTCCCAAGTGCTGGGATTAAAGGTGTGCGCCACCGTGACTGGCTATAAATACTATTTTTAAAAATGCACGGAAATCATATGTTTGTTGATAATGGAGGGGCAAGGTGAGGTGAGCAAGGCGGTGTCTGATGGTGTTGATTTTCTCAGAGAACAGAATGCAAAGTTGCCTCAGAAAGCGTGTCTAGAGGAGGTAGGCTACATGTAATTTGAGGAGAGTGGCCAAACTTTGAAGTTGACATTAGGAGACTAGGAGGGGATGATGTTTAGGAGCTCAAAGCTTAGCAAGACTGGAGTTGAGGGTCTGCATTGTAATCTCCTATAGCAGCGCTCATCGTCCTGGAGAAGCTGAGTGGTTGGATTGAGCCACGAAGGGGTTTTGAGAGTAGGTGGGACAGAAGGTTGAAGGGGAGATGAAAGCCATTTCAAGAGAAGCAGTGGCATGATGGGTCAAGAAGCAAGGTACCCAAAAAGGGGCTGATGGAGCTGGCAAGGATGGAAAGTTTAAAGAGATTTGTTCAAAGTAAAGCCAGGAATAGATGCATTGATATGATAAAACAAAACAAACACAACACCAAAACCATGAAACCAGCACAGTAAAACTTAAAAAAAAAACAAAACAACACAATCAAAGTGGAACACCTCTGTGGCTCCAGACTGGGTTGCCAAAGTGCAGGCTATTGAAACTGAGCAAGTTTAGCACCAGTCAGGCCAAGAAGTTGAAGCCATTTTTGCTGATGACTGGATGAGGTGGGGAAGGAAACAGTGAACCTCACTGTCCTCATTAATGTGGCAGAGCTCGATCAGGTAACAGGCATCCAGAGACTAGGACAAAAGCAGGGGTGCCCAAAGGTGAACTCTATGGAGGAGGCATGCAGGCGAGGGAGAGAGGCTAGACTTCTACAGGAGGCAGCTGCTTGTCAGCTCCAGGTGACAGATGCTTTTTGGAAGGGTGGGCCTCAATTGCTATAAATTTCCATTTTGAGGAGAAATGGCAAATCTTTTTTTTTTTTTAAATATGTGAAATGTCCCATTTTCAAATATTGGCAACTAATTTTTAAAAAATAATACTAAGAGGGCCAAACAAAGCATTTCTTCGGTTTGAACTCAGCCCACAAGCTGCCAATTTGCAACCTCTAGGGTAGAAAGTAATATGTCCAGATTTCCCGAGATGCAAAGCAAGGGAAACTTTTAAACAATGGTGAATATCTTCATTCCTTCCTTCCAAGAGTATGGCAGACATCACTATAGTAATCTGATCAGGTACACAGGGCTCCAGGAAGCAAACGACCAATCAGTTACATTTGGCACCCAAGATGAAACCTAATTTAGCATAACATTTCTGTCACTTTCAGAAAAGTTTCTGAGTCTTTGAACTCTGGTATTTGTAAAAAGAACAGGGGTGCTGTCATGTTCCAATTCAGTTTTGCCCTCACAGGATTTTCAGGTGAGCTTTCTTGTTGAATGTGTGCTTTGTATGTTTTTCAGGAACCTCTTCACACCAGCAACTGTGTTTAAAAAATTTCCAGTAATGTGCTCAGAGGTCCTGAGGAGGAACTAGCATAACGTTGAAGGTGAACAAACGAAACCTTTCATCTGTTCCCAGGTATGCCTGGCTTATGCAACTTTGCCATTAATAGTTGAGAGCCTGTTTGCGGCCTGGAACACTGAAGGGTTGTTAAACCTCTCTGCCTTTTAAACAGAGGGGGAGACGATGGGAAGGCTTCTAGACTGAGGTATGAATTGAAAATGTCATGCATGTTTAGCTATATGCTTTCGGAACCCATTTACTGAAGTGTCTGCTTGATTTCTGTTAAATCTTTTTAAGTTAAGGCATTCTTGCTATTGAGTAATTTTTCCGTTGGGTATTTAAATACCCAAATAACTCATTCATATTCAAATACGTCCTTTAGCACATTTCTAATTTCCTTTCTAAGCAAAACACAGGCTTTCTTTGCTGGAACAGTTTTCAGCTCTGCACCCCCACCAGCTCCCCTCCGCCAGCTGTTTCCATAGCCTCTGCGGTGAGCCCCCAGGCCCCATTCACGTGGCAGGAGGAGGAGGAGAACAGCTGAAGCTGGAACAACCAGCTGTCTTAGCTGCCAAAGTCCACTTGATTCTGACGCAATGCAACTGCATTCTCCATCTGTAATTTGTTCCTGTTCTGCTTTTGGTTTTCAGCCTCTGCCCTGCTTCCCTCATCCTCAGTCTCTTGTTTCTGCCCACACCCCTCAGGTTTCTGAAGTAGACTACTTGCTTGACTCTGCACGGGGCCCAATTTACCTACTTTGCCATGACTCACTGTTTCTCCTGATCATGCTGGCACTTGCTGGAGGAGGCCTAGGGCTCTGCTCGTGACCTGTTCTCCACCCATTACTGTCTCTGGCTCTGGGTCCTGTTGTCTGGCCTTGCCTGCCTGCTTGATGGGTACTGCCTTATTGCCTGGTGTTGTCAAGGACTTGCTGATCTTCCTGTGGTACCTGGAACACCAGAAACTAAAAACAAAAATCTGACTTTTTTGATTCCTCATGCTTCTCCCAAGCTCCCCATGTTAGATTAGCATATAGCCAAAAATCACGAATGAAACTTACCATGCGGCTAGCAATTTGCACTTTACTTAAATGCCAGAGTCAGAGTTAAGAGTGGTGAGAGTTACTATATAGCAACACTTGCCTTGGCACAGTGGGCAAGCTTTTTAGGACCATTCCTAGATGAAGAGCCATCTTGTAGGTTTCCGTAGTGTGTGTGTGTGTTGTCAAGGATGGCATTTTACATTCATCCATTAAAGTTTTATAATCTGTGGGGAAGGGAAGTTGGCATCTTAACTAATTGAATAAAGATACTTGCTAAATGTTGATTTACCACATTTTTGTTTTCTGAAATGATGCATGTATTGTTATTGACTGCTTATGAATGGAAAGATTTCCATCCTCTTTAGATCATTTTCATGAGTTTGTTTTCTGTCTTCATTGAGCTTGAATTGATTTTTAAAGTTTATTTTTATTTATTTGAGAGACATAGAAAGAGGTAGATAGAGAATGGGTGCACCAGGGCCTCTAATCCCTGCAAATGAACCTTGTGCATATGGCTTATGTGGAGTTTGGGGAATCTAACCTGGATCCTTTGGCTTTGCAGGCGAGGGCCTTAACCATTAAGCAATCTCTCCAGCCCTGAATTGATTTTTATTTGGTTTAAATGTTAGGACATGCCAGAACCATGCCAAATGTTATAGATATCTTGAAATGTTAAGATAACTTACAAATTTTATTTTTGTGAAAGTATAAAATTAATCTATGACTATAATAGTAATCATAATAACTAATATGATCAAGTGTTTGCTTTGTGGTAGGCACTATGTTAAAAAGCTTTATCTGCATTTCCTAATTCTCTCCGCTGTCATTTAATATGGCTCCTAATGTTAAATATATATATTTTTTGCATGGTTGAGTGTTTGTGAATATGTGTGTCATATATGTGATATGTGGTATATGCAGGTGTGTATGCAGATGTGCATGTCCCATGAACATGCATGCCGAGGCCAGAGGACAATGGCAGGTGTCCTCTTATCACTCATCTGCATATTTCTTTGAGAAGTGGTCTCTTGAGACAGCCCCAGCAATTTCTTGTTAAAATTTTTTTTTCAATTATTTATTTATTTATTTATTTGAGAGCAACAGACACAGAGAGAAAGACAGATAGAGGAAGAGAGAGAGTGGGCGTGCCAGGGCTTCCAGCCTCTGCAAACGAACTCCAGACGCGTGCGCCCCCTTGTGCATCTGGCTAACGTGGGACCTGAGGAACCGAGCCTCGAACCGGGGTCCTTAGGCTTCACAGGCAAGCGCTTAACCGCTAAGCCAGCTCTCCAGCCCAGCCCCAGCAATTTCTAGTTCTGGCCTCCACTAAGGACTAGGGTTTTAGATGCTCATGGCCACACCCAAATTTTTATGTGGGTTCTGGGGAGTCTAATTTGGTGGCATCCAGCTGGATTGGCCTCATGCTTAAAGGAGCAATCACTCATCTGCTGGCCATCTCACCAGCTCCTGCTATCCATAGTTTACAGTTGAAGAAACTACAATGTAGGAAGGTTTGGTAATCTATTCAAGACTGCTAAGCTAAATTAGAGGCAGAGCTAAATTTGAGCCTAGGTTTGTAAGGTTCCTAACATGAACCTCTGAACATGATTTGAGTGCCAGTTCTCATAGGAAGATGTTTATGTCTCATATTTTTCTTTGTGTCTACTTTATTTCTCAGATTTGAGTACCTTTTCACCCTCATATGTGGTCATATCTAGATATACTTTTCCTTTTTACTAAAAGTTACCTTTATGCAAATGTATTACACAGTAGAGGAGAGTGAATCAGAGGTTGAGAAATCAAGAAGCAAAATTATCTGGAATCATATCCTAATTTTGCCAATTATTATCTGTGTTTCTTTGAGAAAATTATTTCTTCATATCTCATTTTCCTTAATTATGTAACTAGTGCTACTATTTAATTAATTTGGTAATGGTAAAGATTAAGTGAAATAATCCATATACATTACTTGCAGAAGTGCCTGAATATAATAAGTGATCAAATGTAAATTAAGATATAATTTATAGGGCTGGGGATGTAACTCAGTTAATAAAGTGCTTACCTTGTAAGTATGAGGACGTGAGTCTGATCACCAGAGTCTATGTAAAAGATTCTGAGCATTGTGGCACACACTTATAATCCAAGTTATGGGAAAGAGACAGGTGGATCCTTTATGCGCAGTGGTCAGCCAATCTTAGTGCAATTGTCAATTTCAGGCCAGTGAGATGGATGGTGCCTGAGGAATGACACCCAAAGCTTTCCTCTGGCCTCCACATGCACACACACACACACACACACACACACACACACACACACACGTAAATATACACATATGTACGCATGTCCATCCCCACACAAATATGCCCACAAAAATGGAATTGATAAAAACTGAAAGTAAATCCAGGCATGGTGGCGCACGCCTTTAATCCCAGCACTCAGGAGGCAGAGGTAGGTGGATCACCGTGAGCTCGAGGCCACCCTGAGACTATAGAGTGAATTCCAGGTCAGCCTGGACTAGAGTGAGACCCTACCTCGAAAAACAAACAAACAAACAAACAAAAATAACAAAAAAACCCAAACCAAACAAAAAATCCCTGAAAGTAGTAGAAGTGTATCCAAAGCACTCTAAGTCAGTATGCCATTGTGATACTTCCACACTGTGTTTATTGCTGTACTATTCACAATGGCCAGGAAATTGAACAAACCAAGCTGTCCATCAACAGATGAGTGGAATAAAAATGCTATACATAATACTTTTATACAATGGAATTAAAAATCTTTATTTTCAAACAAGGGGAGAGAGGAAGGGATGGCCATGATAGGATCTTCAGTCCCTGCAAACAAACTCCAGATGCATCTGGAGTTCACCTGAGCATCTGACTTCACGTGGGTACTGGGGAATCAAACTCAGGTTGCTAGGCTTGGCAGCCAAATGCCTTAACTGCTGGGACATCTGTCTAGCCCTATGCAACTGAATTTTTAAAAAATATTTTATTTATTTATTTATGAGAGAGAGAGAGAGAGAGAGAGAGAGAGAGAGAGAGAGAGAGAGAGAGAGGTAGATAGAGAGAATGGGTGTGCCAGGGCTTCCATCCACTGCACGTACTGCCTTGTGCACCTGGCTTATGTGGGTCCTTTGGCTGTGCAGACAAATGCCTTACCTGCTAAGCCATCTCTTCACTCCTACAATAGAATTTTATGAAGTCAAAAGAAACATGAACTTGTGACATTTGAAGGAACATGGATGCAATTGGAAATCATTATGTTAAGTGAAATAAACCAGATTGAGAAACCAAACAATGCATGTTTTCTCTCATATGCAGAGTTTTTAGAAATATATGTTATATAATATGTGCACACATATACATGTTATATATGTACATATAATATCTATGTAAACATACATATTATATATGTAAATATACATATAATATATGTATGTGTATAATATATATATGTGTGTGTTTATATGTGCATTTATGGGTCACAAAACCAGAAGGGGCATCATGAGAGGGAAGGAAGAAATCGTAAGGGAGGTGGGAAATGGAGAGAGTAATGGAATGCATATACTAGGCAAGTAGAAGGGGGAGACTAACTGGGAGAAGAAAGAGAACTAGTTGGTGGAGGGGAGGGAAGACAGTGGAGGGCAGTAGGGGAAGGGAATGAATGAGAAAAAAGTGTAATGACACATATGTTTAATGATGCCATTATAAAACCCAGTACTTTATATGCTAATATAAGAAATTAATAAAAATAAAAGGCAGTAAAGACATGTAATTTGTGGGTACCTTGAAATTTTATGTAACAATTCAATTATTTTTTTATTTGCTTCATTCATCTATCATATATATGTACTTATTATTCTTTTTCTTTACTTATTTTTTTTTGGAGACAGTTTCACTTTGTAGCCCAACCTGGCCTTGAAGTCAATATGTCAATCATGCTGGCCTTAATGTTGTGTTTCTTTTGCTTCAGCTTCCTAAGTGCTAGGATTATAGATGTGTTCCACCATACTTGGCTGTATTCATTTATTCCAGTACCCATTAACTCATTGTGCTGTGAGCAATGCTTTTCCACCTTCAGTGTGAAACTCTCAAATCTTTTGGAGTTCACTTCTTTTAGTGGAACTCTGTCTGAAGCAAAGGGTTGTAAAATGAAAAAGTTTGACTAGCTTCTGGAAGAAGACTAGGACTTTACACAGGTCAAATAGAAAAATAGGCTACTCAGCTAACTGAGGGACATCTGGAAGGCCATTTTTGTGTGCTAAGAGTCGGTAAGAAAACAGAACAAATATGATTCCTCTCCTGGCACTTTCAGTAAAACAATCACACAGTAGATGGTTCATAAATGTTTACTTAATTAGTGGATCAATAGCTCCCAAACAAGAAAGCAATAAACTTTTCTTGTGTCTCATATCTGCCTACCATCTCGCCAACTTCAATGCCTCCTTAAAGCTTTGCTTCATATGGGAAGGTACAGTGGGCATTAGAGTCTCTGCATGGCTGTGAATTTCGCTGGGAGCAGCACTGTCTCCAGCTTTGCTTTCTCTTTATGCCAACAGTTGTGTGCCCGACAGCTAGAAAGCTCACTGGTGCCAGAAAGTCAAGGACTGTGTTACTTAAAGTAATATTGCAGTTAAGCCCAAATTTGAGAATTTGCCACCTGGAGGGATTGCTTAAATTATTGCTGTGCTTTATCTATATAATTTATGATTAGGGAGGGAGCTCTGCTTTTCCGCTTTTGGAATTTCCCAAAGCAATCTGGTGTAGCTCCCATGGCTATGCCTCGGGAAATTCTGTGCTCAATTCAATGAATACTGCTGTTGCTGCTAGATTCATCAATCAGCTGACACTTCCTAAAAGGTAATTTATAAACTGGGCACTGTTCTCAACTTTTTATTTGCATCATCTATTTATTTTGTCTACATTAAAGAGGAAAAGTTTTATGCTTAGAGAAATTAAGTCACTTGGAAAACATCACATAACAAGTAATTTGTGGAATTTGGTCTCTAATACAGGTTGCTCCTATGCTAAGGTTTATTTGTTACCATAATGTGAAGTTTATTATAGCTTATGTTCAGCATACTTTAGCTCAGTAGTCCAGAGCTAGGAATAATCTACATACACAGAGATATTAGCACAATCATTTCATCACTGCACTATTCCAAATAGCGAGAATCTGGAACCAGTCTAGAGGTCCATCAACAGATGAGTGGATAAAGAAATGTGACACATTTACACGATGGAGTTTTATTCAGCCATATAGAAAAATGAAACGACATTTGCAGCAAAATGGATGCAACTGGAAATCATTATGTTAGGCACAATAAGTCAGACCCAGAAATGGAAACATCACACTTTCACTCTTATGTGGATTCTACATTAATTGTTTTGTGTGTAGGTCGTGAAAGTTGAAAGAACAGCAAGGAGGCTGGGAAGAGAGCTCAGCAGATAAAGACAGCAATCCTGCAGGCCTTAGTTCAATCCCCAGCAGCTACATAAAGTTGGACACAAAGCTGTGCTTTCATCTGTGATCCCAACACACCTATAGCAAAAGGAATGAAGCAAGGAGAATATGGAATGTTGAGAGACAGTCAGACTGGTGCACTGGCAGGGAAGTGGCAGAGACAAGAGGACAAGGGAGACCCTGTCCCAAGCAGAGTGGATGGGGAGGATGAGCACCTTGAAGTTGTCCTCAGACGTCCAAATGTGTGCCATGGCATAGACATCCCCTCCCCCAGCACCATGAACATCTACACACATACAAATATTCACATATAATTTAAAAAATTTTTTGGTTGTTATTTTACTTATCTTAGAGCAACAGACAGAGAGAAAGAGGCATAGATAGAAAGAATGGGCACACCAGGGCCTCCAGCCACTGCAAACGAACTCCAGACGCGTGCGCCCCCTTGTGCATCTGGCTAACGTGGGACCTGGGGAACCGAGCCTCGAACCGGGGTCCTTAGGCTTCACAGGCAAGGGCTTAACCGTTCAGCCATCTCTCCAGCCCTAAGTTTTAAAAATATCCTATTTTTATTTATTTATGAGAGAGAGAGAGAGAGAGAGGAGAGAGAGAGAGGGAGAGAGAAAGAGAACGGGCACACCAGGGCCTTCAGCCACTGCAAATGAACTCCAGATGCATGCACCACCTTGTCCATCTGGCTTATGTGGGTACTTGGGAATTGAACCTCGGTCCTTTGGCTTTGCCGGCAAGTGCCTTAACTGCTAATCCATCTCTCCAGGCCCATATATATATATATATATAGCAGAAGGGTAGACTTAATGGACAGGTAGGGGACTAGTAAGAGAGTATCAAGAGCAGATGGGGGAGACTGTAGGGGAGAGGGATGAAAAAGAACAAAGTAAAATATATTAAATGTGTAAAATATAATGAAACCCTTTATTTGTACAGTGTTGGGCTGGAGTGATGATTTAGTGGTTAAGGCACTTGTCTGTAAAGCCTAAGGACTCAGGATCGATTCCCTGGTACTCATGTAAATCCAGATGCACCAAGTGGCACGTGTCTGGAGTTCATTTGCAGTGGCTAGAGGCCCTGGTGCACCCATTCTCTCTCCCTCCCCCGTCTTCTTTCTCTCCAATAAACACATAAACAATTTTTTTTAATTCCTAGTGTTAATTGGGTGATTTGAGACTTATGATTATAGATGTTCCTTGTTCCAGGTCAGCATGGACCTATAAAATAGATTTGGGCTAGAGTACAGTAGCTTCTTTTTCCTTCCCTCTTTCTTTCTCTTTTTTCCCTTCCTTCCTTCCTTCCCTTTCCTTTCTTTCCCTTCCCTTCTCCTTCCTTCTTTCTTTCCTTTCCTTTTCCTTTCTTCTTCCTCCTCCTCCTTCTTCTTCATCATCTTCTTTCTTTTTATGGATTGAACCCTGAGCTTTACACATGCCAAGCATGTTCTCTACCACTGGGCTAGACACCTAGCTCTAGACAGAAGTATCTTCAGTGTCTAGGCCAGGTGAGATGACAAAGGACGTGTCCATGGATCCATTGACAATTAGAAATGAAAAGACATTATATGTCTTGGAGAAATTAAAATGAAAAAATCAGGGAACTTATTGAATGTGTGAGACAGAGTAAAGTTGCAGGTATTACTATTTTTCCTCATTTATTTATTTATCACGCTGTTCTAGTTGCTAAAAATATACATGTATATAATACACATATAATTGCTTCTCTTACGGTATTTAAATTTTGGTGATGTAGTGAGACAGAAGCAAGAAATGACTAAGATTTGAATGTGGAAAATATGGAGAAAAACAAGGCATGAGGGAATGTAAAGTCATTCCCTGACTAAAGCAATATGATTATAGTAAAGCTCATGTTTCTTTGAATTTGTCCCAGGCAGGGTTCTAAACCATTTTTCTTTTTGATGCTTAGAATGAACCCATGGCTGCATGCATGATAGGCAAAAGCTCTACTACAGAGTCATAATCTAAACCACTTTTTTGATACAGAGAATTAGAATGTAGTCCAGTCTAGTCTGTAACTCATGGCAATCTTTCTGCCTCAGCCTCCCATGTGCTGGGATTATAGGCATGAGATGCCTCACCCAGCTTCTTTAACTATTTTTAAAATAAATTTTATTTTTTATTTATTTGAGAGAGAGAAAGAGAGAAGGAGAGAGAGAGAGAGAGAGAGAGAGAGAGAGAGAGAGAGAGAGAGAGAGAGAGAATGGTCATACCAGGACCTCCAGCTGCTGCAAACGAATTCCAGATGCATGAGTCACTTGTACATTTGGCTTATGTGTGCCCAGGGGAATTGAATCTGGGTCCTTTGGCCTTGCAAGCAAGCACCTTAATTGCTAAGGCATCTCTCCAGCCCCCCTTTAAACTATTTTGACAATAGTAATAATCATATATTAAAACCTCCACACAGGATGTATTTTAATATTAATTAGAGAAAGATTCTGACCAAGTTTGATTGAGAAGTGCTGAGATGGATTTCAGATAAAATATTCTTTAATATGACTGACGACTCACCATGGGCAAAGCTGAGCTGGAAAATAAGACAGCTTGCAGAGCAAAGGAAATTCCTTACTGTTATAGGTATATACAGGGGAGGTTTCAGGGCTGGAGAGGTGGCTTAGCAGTTAAGTTGCTTGCCTACAAAACCAAAGAACCCAGGTTCAATTCCCCCGGACCCACAGCAGCTAGATGCAAAGGCGACTCATACATCTGGAGTTCATTTGCAGTGGCTAAAGGCCCTGGCATGCCCATTCTCTCTCTCTCTCTATCTCTCTCTCCCTTTCTCTCTCTCACATGAATAAGTAAAATAAATAAAGGGAGGTCTTTAGATTGATATAAAGCTTTTTACTAAGAGATAAACATTACTTCGCCTTTGCTACATGTTAGGAGGTAGGAAGGCATTATAGGAGAACATCATAATTCAAGTGACCTTAGGCCCTAGGGGGCTGTCTTACTTTTCTGTTTGGTCTGGCCTGTGTACTTTAATGGTCACAGCAGAGAGCCCATTAACTCCTGCGCTCTCTCTCTCTCTCTCTCGTTCCTCAGATGAGAGAGATGAACTGAACAGAGTGGGAGAGGTAGAGAGAGCAAGACCAAAGGGACGTGGCTAAATCCTTTTTGCTGAACCTGGTCTCTTAAGGCAACAACACCTTTAAGTCTGTGATATAGCAAATGGCACATCACATAAATTGTCTGCCTGTGAGAATTTTATAAAGAAATCAATTGTAGCTCAGACTACTTGAGTAATGGCCCAAGACTAAGTAGCTGCAAATAGTAGATCTGAGTTTTAAATCTACTTGTTTTATTTTAAAACCACATTTTTTCATTGTGTCACACCATGACTTGTAAAAAGGAATAAAATAAATTTTGATGCAGGTGACTAGATACTGAATACTGGGCTGGAGAGATGGCTTAGTGTAAGGCATTTGCCTACAAGGCGACTGGGGCTTGATTTCCCAGCACTCATGTAAAGCCAGATGCACAGTAATGCATGCATGTGGAGCTTGTTTACAGTGGCTGGGGCCCCTGGCACATCAATTCTCTCTCTCTCTAACCTTCTTCTATCTCTCTCTGCTTGCAAAAAATAAAATAAAGTAAATGATCATTTTGAACTGGAGAGATTTCTCAGTGGTTAAGGAGCTTGCCTGCAAAGCCTAAGGACTCAGGTTCAGTTCCCAGTACCCACATGTGAAGCCAGATGTACAAAGTGGCACATGTGTCTGGAGTTAGTTTGCAGTGACTAGAGGCCCTGGCATGCACATTCTCTACCTCTGTCCCACCCCTCATAAATAAATAAATAAATAAATATTTTAGATGCTGAATACCATTAGTGATCAAAGAAATTAAAATTAAAACCATGACACAATGTGTAATGGTTTCATTGCTTGTCCTCCACAAAACTCATCTTGAAATTTCATTACCTTTGTAACATTATTAAGATGTAAACCTTTAAGAAATTATTAGGCCATGAGAGCTTTATCAAACTTGGATTGGTGCTGGCATAAAAGGGTGGGTTTGACCTTCACTTGGCTCTTATGCTTATCTCCCATGTGAGGACTTGTTTCTTGCCTCTAGGATGTATGTGTAACATTCAAGGTAACATCCCAGAAGCAGAGACTTGGCACTTACCAATTGCTAAAGTGATACTGCCTTGATAATGAGCATCTTAATATCCTAAACTGTAACAAATAAGTCTGTTCCCTTATAAATTACTCGGTCACAACTATTCTACTATAGCATCATGAAACAAAGTATAAACCTTCAAATTCATTACAATGGGAAAAACTTGAAAAATACCTTGCTATCCCAAGTGTTGTCTGGGATATGGAACAACTCCAGAACTCAAATACTACTAGTTGAAATATAAAATAACACAGCCACTCGCTAAAACAACTTGGCAATTTATTTTAAACCATATATATATATGTAAATATTACAACCAAACAGTTCTACTCCTTGTTACGTAGCCAAGAGAAATGAAAATACTTGTCAGCACAAAGATTTACATACAAATGTTGATAGCAGTTTTTTCATAATAACACCAAATTGGAAGCAACCCAAATTTCCTTCGATAGTAGATATTGATGTGGATAAAACAAAATATAGTGTACTCCTATAATGATATATCCCTCAATAGTAAGAGTGAATAAATTGTAGATATATGCAATTACATTAAAAGGATAATGTTAAGTGAAAGAAGCCAACATTAGAAAGCATGTTTTATCTCATTTAGATGAAATTCTTGAATAAGAAAAACAAATTCATGTGTATAGAAATAAGATTAGTGTTTTCCTATGTGGCTGATATTAATTACATAAGGATATGAGCAGGAGATAAGTCTCTTTGGTGATGGAAATGCTTTATATCTTGATTGGAGTGGTGACTACACAGATTTATACACTTGTCAAAATTCATCAGTTTGTACATTCAAAAATCTGTATTTGATTTTCTGTAAAATCTACTTAAGTAGGGTTGTTTAGAGATTATAACGCAGTATGAAACATGCAACACTATGACATGGGGACCTGGAGACCCAAGGTAGAGATGAGAGAGAGGGAGAGGGAAAGGGAGAGAGAGAGAGATTGAGAGAGAGAGAGAGAGGGGGGGGGGGGAGACCGTGAGCACAAGAGAGATGGGGGAGAGAGATTTCTGAGTAAATGTTTTTTTTGACTGACATTTAACAACAACAACAAACAACCCCCAGGGATTATCCAAGTTTGAGGGAAGGGTATCATGGCAGTTAAAATAGTTTGTTACTCTTTGGAGAAGTTTAAATAGCTTTCCTTCACAGGCATATAAGATCTTAGAGCAGTAATGTCCAGAACGAGACTGAAGAGAAAGATAGGACCAGAAAGCTATTATCAAGATAGACATTTTATGTCATGCTGAAAAGGCTATTGGAGTCAATGAAACATTGGAGATTGATCTCTTTGGAAAAATGCACATAAGAAATGTGAGACCAAAGGCTACCTTATAGTCTTAGTAAAATAACACTGCCTAGTTGATTTTAGGGTTAGCCAAAGATGAATGTTATCTTAAAAACGTCTACCAGCTCAAATCTTAGCATCTAACCAGATATTGTAAAAGTAACAGCAGGAGAAGTAAGGACAAGATAAAAGGAATAAACTCTGACAGGACTTTCAGTAATTATAATGTGGAATCTAAGCGTGCAGATTAAAGTTTTAAGCAGTATAAGCACATTGGTTTCAGTAACATCTGTATTTGTACAAAGCAACATCTGTGCTGCCCCTACAATGTGTTTCTAATTCCTTTGATGGAAATATGGAGCCCTCTGACAAGAGAAGCATCCAGTTGGCTTGAGAGAAAATAAATGACCGTGGGAGGAACATACTCAGGATGACCCTCTCTTTTTCAGAAAGGGGACTCAAGACTGCAAAAAGTTTCTGGCTTGCAAAAGTAAAATTCCAGTAAAAGATTTCCTTACAAGACAGGACAGTGCAACCTCATCAGTGACTAATTTTTATTTGTTTGACCTTCAGTTAAAAAGAATGAGGCTTAAAAATACAAATAATTTCAAACCACTAAAATGGTTGACAATTATATTTATTCTTTTGGATTGAATTTTAGTTCGGAAAGATAAGATAATAATAAAACATATATCACATCTTTCTAACTTTCATATATTGTACCATTTTAGTAGTTTTTGGATACAGTAGTCTGTTCTTTACAGATTGAGCTTTCATTGTATGGTACTGTATAGTTTTGCTGTTGTGGTAGTTTGATTCAGGTGCCTCCCCCCACCAATAAATTTAGGTGTTCTGAATGCTAGGTTCCCAGCTGATGGAGATTTGGGAATTGACATCTCCTGGAGGGAGTGTATTATTGGGGGTGGGCTTACGTGCATTATAGCCAGTTTCCCCATGCCAGTGTTTAGCACACTCTCCTGTTGCTATTGTCCATGTTATGTGGGCCAGGGGGTGATGTCCATCCTCTGCTCATGCCGTCATTTTCCCCTTCCATCGTGGAGCTTTTCCTCGAGCCTGTAAGCTAAAATCAACCTCTTTTTCCCACAAGCTGTTCTTGGTTGGGTGATTTCTACCAGCAATGCAAATCTGACTGTAACAGCTGTATGTTTCAGCCTTACGTTTAGCTTATATCCTATTTACCTTTTTCAGTTTAACAGAGTTGATCACTTTTTCCTTCAACCCCTTATCCATTGTGATGCATTTTCTCTTACTTATCATTTTAGGTTTCAATATTTTGTCAGTCTCTTTTTCAAGTGTTCCAAGATTCTATGGTTCTATTAGGTGATAACTGAGGCCTCTTGCATTATAAGGATTCCATTAAATTCATCCTCTCATGAAGTTTGCCAATACTTCCTGTTTGCCACCAAGCCACAAGGAAAATTCATACCTTCTGAGTTGGAAATCTATTCAAAGGTGACAACATACCATTCTTGTCATGCTAAGTCCGTATTTTGTTGAGTTGTACCACATGAGTTTTATCCATTGTCCACTGTTGTTCCAAATGCAAATATCTGGCTGTCCTTTTTTACCCTACACTGAACTTTACTTTGCTAACTGTATTCCATTTTTTGCTATTTTTAAAACTAACTTCCTTCCTTCCTTCTTCCTTCCTTCCTTCCTTCCTTCCTTCCTTCCTTCCTTCCTTCCTTCCTTCCTTCCTTCCTTCCTTCCTCCCTCCCTCCCTCCCTCCTTCCCTTCCCTTTCCCTTTCCCTTTCCCTTTGCCTTCCTGCCTTTCTTTCTTTCTTTCTTTCTTTCTTTCTTTCTTTCTTTCTTTCTTTCTTTCTTTCTTTCTTTCTTTCTTTCTTTCTTTCTTTCTTTCTGTGAGAATGCAGAGAAATAAAGAGAAGACAGTGGGAGTACCAGGGCCTTTTGCCACTACAAATGAACTCCAGATGCATGTGCCACAGTGTACATCTGAGTTTTACATGGGTACTAGGGAATCAAACCTGGGTAGGCAGGCTTTGCAAGCAAGTGATTTGCTGAGCCATCTCCCCAGCTCCACAGTCTTTTCTAATTTGTTCTCTGAAATCTTTATTTCATGATCAGTGTGTCCCTTTCATGTTAAACCTCATAAGGGAGTGCTGTCCTCAACTCTTGGCCTTAAATCCTCTGTAGTAATAGACCAGAAACTGCCAACAATAGTTGGCTGTAAGAAGTAGTAAAAGGGGATAGGAGAAGAATTAAAGAGAATGTAATTTGATAAATGGTAAGGTCTTAATGTGTTCCCCCAAATTAATATGTTAAAATAGTCACCAATGTGATAGTGTTCAGACATGGGACCTATAGGAGATGATAAATTCATGAGGATGGAACCTTCCTATATGGGATTAGGTCCCTTATAACTCTTCTGATCTCTCTATGATGTGAAGACATAGCATTTTTTATTGAGAACTTTACTGTATGAAGTTCAAACATATTGGTTATTTTCCCATTGGGTTAGAACTCTTATGTTCCCTATCCACTATTCCACTGATGGCCCTCCTCAGTGGGATTATTGGTATTCACAGTGGGGTCATGAATATAGTCATTCTCTCTCTCTGTGGACAATGCCTCATAATATACCCCTCATCTTGTGGTTCTTACTTTCTTTTCATCCTCTATTTTAAAATGTTCCTTGCCTCTTGGAGAGCATTTTGTAAGCCTGTTTTAGTGTTGAGCTCTCAGAAAACTGTTTTTCTGCTTTGATGAGTTTTGAGTCTCCTCAATGTCTACTGCCATCTTACCGAGGCTGGCAGTGAGAGCAGCACTCCATTCCTCTGTAATGTTTCTTGGGCCCTTACAGATGTGCTAGAAATCACTCATATCTTACTTGGCAATCAGCTTTCTTTACTTGCCATTGAAGATTTCTATTCCTTTTATATATTTATTTTTGACATTTTTATGCTTATATATTACATTTTAATCATATGTACCCCTTATTACCTTCCCTTATTCCCCTCAATCTTGTCGTATTCCTCCTTCTTCTCATCGCTTACCGGTGGCTATTCCAGTGAGGAGAATGTTTCTCCCTCCTTGGCAAGCTTCAACTGTCATTAGCTCATTGGGGAGGGAGGTGTCCTTCCAAGCCCCTCCCCTGTCTATAAGTGAATGATGCCTGCACCTATCATGGACAAGTTTTGGGTAGGTAACCACATCTGGTATAAGTTCATGAATGCAATGGCTTTGTCATGTCTGGATGCTAGAGTTCCACAGCACTTCTCCTTAGGTATTGAATATTTTCTATACCAACACTTTGAAAGATTCCCTGGTATTAAAAAAAAAAAGATTCCATGGAATTTATCAAGAGGATAACCATAATTAATATAATGAGTACTATGATGTTAGATCTTAGGTTCTTACTTTCCATGTTATGTAATATGCTATGAAAATGTTGTCTAGAAGTCACTGCAGCCACCTCTGATTGGCTAAAGAAGTCATCAGTGACTAATTTGCACATTCTCCAGGTGGAATTCTTGGGTTAAAGGGCATGAATATTTTAAAGGTGTTATTGTTCTTCTAGGTGAACTTGATTTTCAGAAGTCACTGTCATCTTTTACAGAAGAACTATCATTTTAAGCATTCAGTAATTTTAAAATTTATTTAAACTATGCCACATGCTTGTAATTCTAGAATTCATGAAGTAGAAGAAGAAGGATCATGAATTTGAGGCCAGCATGGGCCACTTAACGAGACCACATCAGCCCGGTACATAGTGAGACACTGTTATAAAAAACAAACAAACAAACAAACAAAAACCTTCAACCAGCTAAACAGCCCACTAACTGACCTACTAACTGCCCAACCAACTGCCAGCTAACCAAACCAGAAACCAAACCAAAACACAGAATAAATGAACCCCTTCTTCAAATGTAAAACAAAGCACCACCAACAAAGAAACAAACAAAATAACATTACAATAAATATCTAGGTTTATAGAACTTTATCTACACAAATAATTTATTCAATTATAACTTTAAAAAATATTTTATTTATTTGCCAGGAGAGAGAAAGAGAGGCAGAAAGAAAGAGAATGGGTGCATCAGGGTCTCTAGCCGCTGAAAATGAACTCCAGAAGTATGCACCACTTAGTGCATCTGGCTTATATGTTGGTACTAGGGAATCAAACATGGGTTTTTAGGCATTGCAGGCAAGTGTCTCAACCACTGAGTCATCTCTTCAGCTCCACATATGACTTTTTTGATTGATATAATTAGAAGAGAAACATTACATTTAATTTCCTCAGCATGTAATCAAAGTTCCATCATATGATCAAAAAATTGATACTTGAATTTATTTGGCGATGAGCAAAATATGGAAGTTGTTAATAGACCAATACATTATTATTTTAAAATCAAAAATTAATTTTTGATTGCACAAGTAATACAAAATTCAAACATCAAAGATAAAAACTTTTGAAATCCATTTGCAATTGCCATTCTTTCTTCATGTAGGTGACTACATTTATCAGTTTGGTGAGTATGCTTCTGAAAGGATATATGCATATCAAAAAGCTATGTTTATGTGTCTTCATGTAAATTGTATTAAAATGTATATATAGGGCTGGAGAGATGGCTTAGCGGTTAAGCGCTTGCCTGTGAAGCCTAAGGACCCCGGTTCGAGGCTCGGTTCCCCAGGTCCCACGTTAGCCAGATGCACAAGGGGGCGCACGTGTCTGGAGTTCGTTTGCAGAGGCTGGAAGCCCTGGCGCGCCCATTCTCTCTCTCTCCCTCTATCTGTCTTTCTTTCTGTGTCTGTCGCTCTCAAATAAATAAATAGAATTTTAAAAAATGTATATATAAGTAGGTGAATTCCTTTTTTAAATGATAAATGGTATACATTTCTACTTTTTAAAAAAACAGATTATACTCTTATTCCCTCTCTCCTGTTCTCATTTCCCTGGGGCCGTCCTCAGTGGAGTTATTGGGATTCATTGTAGGGTAATGAAGGTCTCAGTCAGTTCCAATGGGATAGTGGGGGGACTGTGCCTCAGGGTATTCCCACACATTCTGTGGCTCTTACAATCTCTTCACCCACTCTTTTGCAATGTTCCCTGAGCCATTATGTCTGTCATTATGGAATTGCTGTGGTTTATTTAAGGACATATGAACATGTTGCATTTTTAGCCATTATGTCTGTCATTATGGAATTGCTGTGGTTTATTTAAGGACATATGAACATGTTGCATTTAGTCATTACACATACTTTTCTCATTTTGGGTTATTTAGGTAGTTTGATATTGTGGACAAATCCTGTAGTAAACATATGTGCACATGTCCTTTATGCCTAAGTGCTGGTGAATGACGACTTAGATTTGTTTCTCTAACTCTTTCACCCATGTCAACATTGAATATGGTAAAAGAAAACAGAAATAGAGCTGCTGCTGCTGCTGCTGCTTCTTCATCATCGTTGTCGTCGTCGTCGTCATCGTCTCCTCCTCCTCCTCCTCCTCCTCCTTCTTCTTCTTTCTTTTTAGTGTTTCAAGGTAGAGTCACACTCTAGCTCAGGCTGACCTGAAATTCACTATGTAGTCTCAGAGTGGCCTTGAACTCACAGTGATCTTCCTACCTCTGCCTCCCGAGTGCTGGGATTAAAGGTGTGCACAACTAAGCCCAGCCAAGCTGCTGCTTCTTTTTTGTTTTCTGAATTTAGTTTTTAAATGATAAAAGAAAACATAAAAATTGTACATGTTATCATGTGATGTTTTGATTATATGTGTATACTGTGTAGTATTTAAACGAGATTAAACATATATAACCCCTCAAATATTTATCTTTTTAAAACCCTTTTAATTAAAGATATAATTTTACTTTTTTGAGATAGAGTCTTATGTAGCCTAGGATGACTTTGAATTTTTTTTTTATCTTCTTGCCTCTACCTCCTGAGTGCTAGATCATGGGCATGCACCACCACACAAAGTTTATGTGGTGCTGGGTATCGAACCCAGGGCCTTGTGCTTGCTAGACAAGCACTCTACCAACTGAACTACATTCTCAACCTCTTCATCATTTCTTAAAAGGCAGAATGTTGAAAGAATTTTAATTTTAACAGTCATTCTTTCTTTTTTTTTCCTGTTTGAGTGCCTTTTTTATTTTTATTTTTTATTGTTATATTTTATTTTCACAATTTTTATTAACATTTTACATGATTATAAAAAATATCCCATGGTTATACCCTCCTTCCCCACCCATACTTACCCCTTTGAAATTCCATTCTCCATCATATTACCTCCCCATCTCAATCACTGTTACATATATACAATACCAACCTATTAAGTACCCATTTGTATTTCTTCCTTTGAGAACTCTCTATTTAGCTCCATAGCCCATTTTTTGATTGGCTTGTTTGCTTCCTTATTATTTAACTTTTTGAGTTCTTTGTATATCCTAGATATTAATCCTCTATCAGATATATAGCTGGCGAAGATTTTTTCCCATTCTGTAGGTTGCCTCTGTTTTTTTTTCACTGTGTCCTTTGCAGTGCAAAATCTTTGTAATTTCATGAGGTCCCAGTGATTAATCTGTGGTTTTATTGCCTGAGCAATTGGGGTTGTAATCAGAAAGTCTTTGCCAAGACTGATATGTTGAAGGGTTTTCCTAATTTTACCCCTAGCAGTTTCAGAGTTTCAGGTCTGATGTTAAAGTCTTTAATCCATTTGGACTTAATTCTTGTGCATGGGGAGAGAGAAGAATCTATTTTCATCCTTGTGTAGATATACATCCAGTTTTCCCAACACCATTTGCTGAAGAGGCTGTCTTTTCTCCAATGAGTATTTTTGGCATTTTAATCGAATATCAGGTGGCTATAGCTACCTGGACTTACATCTGGGTCTTCTATTCTGTTCCACTGATCGACATGTCTGTTTTTGTGCCAGTACCATGCTGTTTTTGTTACTATGGCTCTGTAGTATAGGTTAAAATCAGGTATGGTGATACCACCAGCTTTATTTTTGTTGCTCAGTAATATTTTAGATATTCAAGGTTTTTTTTGTGATTCCAAATGAGTTTTGGGATTGTTTTTTTCTATTTCCATGAAGAATGCCTTTGGAATTTTGATAGGGATTGCATTAAATGTGTAGATTGCTTTAGGTAAGATTGCCATTTTCACAATATTGATTGTTCCAGTCCAGGAACAAGGGTTGTTTCTCCACTTTCTAGTGTCTTCTGCAATTTCTCGCTTGAGTGTTTTAAAGTTCTCATTGTAGATATTCTTTAATTCCTTGGTTAAGTTTATTCCAAGGTACTTTTTTTTATGTAATTGTGAATGGGAGTGATTCTCCGATTTCATCCTTTGTGTGTTTGTTTTGAGCATATATGAAGGCTACTGATTTCTGTGTATTTATTTTGTATCCTGCTACATGGCTGTAGGTTTTTATTAGCACTAAAAGTTTGCTAGCAGATTCTTTAGGGACCTTTATGTATAGAATCATGTCATCTGCAAATAATGATAACTTGATCTCTTCCATTCCAATTTATATCCCTTTTATGTGTGTCTCTTGCCTTATTGCTATGGCTAAGACTTCCAAAACTATATTAAATAAAAGTGGGGACAGTGGACACCCTTGTCTTGTTCCTGATTTTAGTGGAAAAGCTTCCAGTTTTTCCCCATTTAGTAATATGTTGGCTGTAGGCTTGCTATAAATACCTTTGATTATATTGAAATATGTCCCTTCTATTGCCACACTCTGTAGGGCTTTTATCACGAAGGGACGTTGGATTTTGTCAAATGCTTTCTCTGCATCTAATGAGATGATCATGTGATTTTTGTCCTTCAACCCGTTTATGTAATATATTACATTTATAGATTTGCATATATTGAACCATCCCTGCATCTCTCGGATAAAGCCTACTTGGTCAGGGTGAATGATCTTTTTGATATATTCTTATATTTTGTTTGCCAATATTTTGTTGAGAATTTTTGCATCTATGTTCATGAGGGAGATTGGTCTGTCATTTTCTTTTTTTGTTCTATCTTTGCCTGGTTTTGGTATCAGGGTGATGCTGGCCTCATAGAAGGAGTGTGGTAGAATTCCTACTTTTTCTATTTCCCAGAAATGCTTAAGAAGAAATGGTGTTAGCTCTTCCTTGAAGGTCTGGTAAAATTCAGCAGTGAATCCCTCTGGGCCTGGGCTTTTTTTAGTAGAAAAAATATTGATAACTGTTCAGATCTCCATGCTTTTTATAGGTCTATTTAAGTGATTAATCTCATCTTGATTTAATTTAGGTAGGTCATATAAATCAAGGAAGTCATCCATTTCTTTCAGATTTTCGTACTTTGTAGAGTATATGCTTTTAGAGTATGTCTCTATGATTTTTTGAATTTCTCAGGAATCTGTTGTGATGTTACCTTGTTCATCTCTGATTTTATTAGTTTGTATCTCTTCTCTCTTTCTTTTGGTCAGATTTGCTAAGGGCTTATCAATCTTGTTTATCCTTTCAAAGAACCAACTCTTTGTTTCATTAATTCTTTGGATTTTTTTTGTTTCTATTTCATTAATTTCTGCCCTAATCTTTATTATTTCTTCCCATCTACTGATTTTTGCTTTGCCTTGTTCTTCTTTTTCCAAGGTTTTAAGGTGAAGCATTAGGTCATTTACTTGCGACCTTTCTAATTTCTTAATATAGGCACTTAAGGCTATAAATTTACCACTTAGAACTGCCTTCATTGTGTCCCAGAGATTTTGCTACGTTGTGTTCTCATTATCGTTTGACTCTATGAATTTTTTGATTTCGTTCTTGATTTCTTCATTGACCCATTCATCATTTAGTAGTGTATTGTTTAGTTTCCATGATTTTGTGTATGCTCTATAGCCTTTCTTGCTACTGATTTGTAGTTGAATTCCATTGTGATCAGATAGAATGCAAGGAATTATTTCAATTTTCCTGAATTTGTTAAGATTTGCTTTGTGTCCTAATATATGGTCTATTTTAGAGAATGTTCCATGTGCTGCTGAAAAGAATGTATATCGTGCAGCATTTGGATGAAATGCCCTGCATATATCTGTTAGGTCCATTCCTTCTATGACCTCATTTAGTCCAGATGCCTCTCTGTGTATTTTTTCCAGGATGACCTGTCAATTGATGAGAGTGGTGTGTTAATGTCACCAACCACCACTGTGTTTGGTGTTATCTGTGACCTTAGTTCTAATAGTGTTTGTTTCATGAATTTGGGAGCCTCCATGTTATGTGCATATATGTTTAGGATTGTAATGTCCTCCTGTTGGTGTGTGACCTTAATCAATATAAAGTGACCTTCCTTATCTTTCTTGACTAACGTTGGACTGAAGTCTACTTTGTCAGATATTAGGATAGCAACCCCTGCTTGTTTTCTAGGCCCATTTGCTTGAAACACTGTTTTCCAACCTTTCACCCTGAGATAATATCTATCCTTTGTAGAAAGGTGAGTTTCTTGGAGACAACAAATTGTAGGATCTTGCTTTTTAACCCAGTCTGCAAACCTATGTCTTTTGGTTCTTGAATTGAGGCCTTTGATATTAAGAGATATTATTAAAAGGTGTGTATTTATGTTTACCATTTTTTTTTGTGGTTCTGGTTCTATCTTTGCTCTCTTGTGTTAACTAGTATTTGAATATTGCTTTTTTTTTCCCCCAGGTTCCTTATATGTGTGTTTTTCCTTTTGTTCAGCATGGAGGAAAATACTTCAGCAAGTATTTTCTGTAGATCTGGGTTTGTCTTCAAATACTCCTTTAACCTGCTTTTGTCATGGAATGTCCTTATTTCTCCGTCTATTTGAATGGATAGCTTTGCAGGATAATGTAAGCTTGGTAGACAGTTGCTATCTTTCAGAACTTGGAATATATCACTCCAAGCCCTTCTGGCTTTTAAAGTTTGTGTTGAATAATCTGCTGTAATCCTGATGGGCTTGCCTTTGTAGGTAAATTGATTTTTCTCTCTAACTGCTTTCAATATTTTTTCTTTAGTTTGTATGTTTGGTATTTTGATTATAATATGGCGAGTGAGAGGTTCTTTCCAGGTTTTGTCTGGCTGGGGTTCTAAAGGCTTCCAGTATCTGCATTGGCACCTCTTCCCCAATTTGGGGGAAGTTTTCTTCTATGATTTTGTTGAAGATGTCTACTATGCCTTTGGAGTGGAATTCTTCTCCTTCTACTATGCCCTGATTTCTTATATTTGATCTTTTCATAGTGTCCCAAATATCTTGAAATTCCCACTCATACTTTTCTATAAGTTTGTCTTTCTCTTTGTTGGACTGTATTATATCTGCCACCTGGTCTTCTAGCTTAGATATTCTGTCCTCTCCTTCATCCATTCTACTGGTGAGATTTTCTACAGAGTTTTTTATTTCATTAACTGTGTTCTTCATTGCTAGTAATTCTGAGTGGTTTTTCTTTATTATTTATATTTCCTTATTTATGTCTTGTATTGCCTTTTTTATTTCATTAAATTGGTGTCCTGCGTCTTCTTTGATTTCCTCTTTAATTCCTTTGATTACCTCTTTGATTTCTTCTTTGATTCCTGTGATTTGTTCTTTGACTTCTTTGAACATATTTACAGTCATTCTTTTGAACTCTTTCTCAGGCATGTCCTCTAACTCGTTCTCACTGGAGGTCATTTCTGATGCATTAATACTTTTAGGTGGATTTATATCGTCTTGCTTTTTCGTGTTTCCTGTGTTATAATGTATATATTTTTGCATCTTTGATTAAGTTAATGGTTGGATTTTCTAGCTAGCTGGGTGTTCTTAGCTGTATCAATTGATTTGATATTATATATCTTCAGGGTAGGAGCTTAAGGTGTTAAGTGTGGCTCTTAAGACTCTCAGAGTATCTACAAAGGTGTTCCTAGGGGTTGAGTTTCCCTGCTATGGGAATATTCAAGTAGGCTGAGTGGAATAAAATACAGGTAAATTCTAAAATTTAACTAAACACTGTACACATTCAATCAAAAACAGCACCGAGTGTTTATGCAAGAGTAGTTATTATAATAACCAGATCCTGTATCAACAAAGAGGTTATGATTTCTCGTCTGTTTAGGGATCCAAGTCAGCTTGTGACCAAGTGAGACCCTTCCCTGGTGCAATCCCTGTTACCTTTTTGGATGATTTTGGTCTCAGTCAAGTTGCTGGCTGGGTTGTTGGACTGCTATTCTGATTTCTGGAGCTGGGCACTGGATATTCCTGTGGGGCAAACCAACCCTGGCAACTGTGGCCCTGCAGATCAGCACCCCTGCTGCTGGAACTGCTGGTGCTGCTGCTGAATCTGCCACTGCTGGATCTGTCGCCACTTCTGCTGTAGCTTCCACTGCTAGATTCGCTGTTACTGCCTGTGGAGCTGCTGCTGCTGGAGCCACCGCTGCTGCCGCTGAAGCTGCTGCTGGATATGCCACTCCTGCCTTTCAAGCTGCTGCTGCTGGGTCTGCCACTGCTGCCACTGAAGCTGCTGCTACTTGATCCACCACTGCTGGGGCAGCTGTTTCCAGTTCCAGCGCCACTGATGTTGCTGTGGGACTCTGCTCTTGCTTGGGTCCCACTGTCGGCTCAAGTTGGTGTGGCTGGGTCCCGGGACCACTGGTCTGTTCTCTGGAGCTGGGCACAGGTGGTGGGGGAGGGGAGGGAGCTGCAGCTTCTCTAGTTCTCTCACTGTTCCACGTGTTTTTCTCCCTTGTGATCTGCTCCACTGTTGTTCACTGCCGCTCCCCCTTCACGTTTCTTGAGTCACGGAGAGCACCAATGTGAGTGGAAGCTCCCTGTACCTGGCTTTTCCTGCCACTCAAGCTGATCCTGGTGGCTTTCTAGTGTGCCTCCGCCACCGCGGTCGGCAGACCTGCAGGGGAAGCTTTTGCCAGCCTGTGTGGGCTCTGGATGCTCTGGATCTCTTCTCTTTCTCCACTGATGTTTCAATTTCCTATTCATCTCACTTTTTAGGAAAAGTGTGTATTTTGCTGAGTTTTTTTGGTCTTTTTCTCCCCTAGGCTGCTTTGGTGTGGTACCTACACCACCATCTTAACCGGAAGTCCCCCAACCTTCTTCTTAATACTATTAATACATTGTGTTGTAATTAACATGCTTTTCCATTCATAAAATATAGAACTTGGAATTATGATATGATATGATTAATATGCTACATACCCTAAAATGGATTGTCAAATCTTATAGAAACCTTTTCATATTCCAAATATCACACATTATGCTATCTACTTTCTTCATTTGCCACACAATAAATTATATACCTCTTTTTACACTTCTACTGGCCAATAAATTAGAAAAGAAAACTACTCATTTATATATAGCCTTCAAGTATAAATGAAAAATAAAACCTCAATTACTACATGAGCTTACATGAATAAAATAGAATATATGTACATGGAAAACTCAGCATAACAAAAGTTAGTGGAGACAGGAAAGCTAAATTCATAATTTTATGTGATTTAATTGAAGATGAAACAAAGGAGATTAATGGAACCCTCAAGGCTTGAAGTTAGAGGAACAATGAACCAAATACATGCCATGTAGAAGAAAGGACGTATGGAGACCAACTTGCAAATTATAAATTAGGAAACAGGGGTGTTGAAAAATTGATCTAAATACTACTCAGAAGCTGTTTCCTCAGAAGCACAGACACCTATATTCAAAGCCTAAGAGACAAACTCAAGAAAAAAAAGGAAGCTGCCAAGATTAGGAATTAATATTTGGATACAAAGGTAGGCTAGGGTTGATGCTTCTGCATGTGTGTGTGATGTGCATGCATGTGTATATATATTCATATGTGTATGTGTGTGTACGTGTTTGGAGGCCAGAGGACAACTTGGGATGTCATGCTCAGATATGCTTTCATTTCTTTTTGAGACAATGTCTCCTACTGAACCAACCCAAAGTTCAGTTAGACTAGTGTTGCTGTCAGTATCATGTTGCTGGTAGAAAACACCCGACCAAGAGCAGTTTGTAGGGAAAAGAGTTTATTTTTGCCCTACATACTCGAGGGGAAGTTCCATGATGGCAGGGGAAAATGATGGCATTAGCAGAGAGTGGACATCACCTCCTGACCAGCATCATGTGGACAACAACAACATGAGAGTGTGCCAAACACTGGCAAGGGGAAGCTGGCTATAACACCCATAAACCTGTCCCCCAACAATGCACTGCCTCCAGGAGGTTTCAATTCCCAAATTGCCACCAGCTGAGAACCTGGAATTCAGAACACCTAAGTTTATGGGGGACACCTGAATCAAACCATAACAACTAGCTAGCCAGTAAGTCCTAGGGGTTCTTCTGTCTCCATTTCCTCCCCAGTGTTGTGATTACAGGTGAATGCCACCACACCTGACATATATGTGGGTACTGGGGATCAAACTCAGTCAGGTCCACATGCTTGCAAGGCAAGCCCTTCACCAAGTGATTTATTGCCCCATCTCCAAGGATGAGACTTTTTTAAAAACACTATTTTTATTTATTTATTTGAGAGAGAGAAAGAGAGAGAGGGAGAGAGGGAAAGAAGGAGAGAGGGAGAGAGAGCGAGAGAGGGAGAAAGAAAGGCATTCCAGGGCCTCCATAGTCTGTAAACAAACTCTAGACACATGTGCCACCTTGTTCCTCTGGCTTATGTGGGTTCTGGGAAATTGAACCTGGATCATTTGGCTTTGCAGCAGGTAACTTAACTGCTAAGCCATCACTCCAGCTCCAAGGATGAGATTTTAAAAATATTTTATTTATGAGAGAGAGAGAGAGAGAGAGAGAGAGAGAGAGAGAGAGGCAGGTAGAGAGAATGAGAGAATGGGCACACCAGGGCCTGTAGCCACTGCAAATGAACTCCTGACTCATGCACCTTCTTGTGCGTCTGGCTTACGAGGGTCCTGAGGAATTGAACCAGGGTCCTTAGGTTTCATAGGCAAATGACTTAACTACTAAGCCATTTTCCCAGCCCAAGAATGAGATGTTTAAGAAGAATTTAAAAGCTTAAAAATCTTGAAGAAATTTAAACTTTTATGAGGAAATATAAGTCAATAATGTCATAATAAGATTGAAAAATTTTAACAAATCACTATCACATTTAAAGAATGGAAAAGCAGTTAAGTTATGATGTTTAGAAGAAGCAGGTCTGTGACTGCTCTACTCTCCAAGTCACTTCCAAGCAACAAATAACTCTTTTCCTAAAAATGTGGCTTTAGAGTTAAGTATGATTTCCTAAGCCTTTAAATTTATGCTTACAAAGTTAGCATAACCTTGTCAGCAAAGTCACAAAGATAACACTGCAACAGAAAAAACATACTATTCTTATTTATGAGCATATGTGGAAAAATCCCAAAAGATTTCCCAGTAAATGCTTTCCATTGTTATTTTAAGATTACAATACTATGTGAGTATGGAGTTTGTATTTATGAATTGTGTTGGAGTTTCACAATTAGAAGATCTATTGATGATCCTCATTACTAGTATATTGTATATAATCTAAATATAATTACTATTATATGAATTTATGAGATGTATTAAAGTTATCCTGTGTTCGTGAATTGAAAAAATTAATATAGTTAAAATGTTCATGCTACCTAACATCATCTATAGATTCAATGCAATCCATATCAAAATCTTAATGACATTTTTTACAGAATTAGAAAAAAAATCCTGAAACTTTATGGATCCACATAGAAAAACCCAAATGGACAAAGAACTTTAGCAAAAAGGATGAAGAAACTGCCTGATTTCAAAATATATTATAAAGCTGTAGTAATCAAAACAGGATGATAGTGGTATGAAATAGATATTTAGATCCATGGAACAAAATAGTCCATAGATAAATCCTTATGCTTATGATCAATTGGTATTTTGATGAAAATTCCAAGGATATAATAGGTGCAAAAGACTGTCTTCTTAAATAAATGGTATTGGGTAAACTAGATGTCCATATTATAGAAGAAAAATGCACTCAAATTACATGCCACTTGTAAAAATCAATTCAAAATGGGTTTAAATTAAATATGAGGTCCCAGTTCAAAAACTACTAGAAGAAAACACCAGGGAAATTATCAGTGACATTGGCCTTGAATAATTTAGGTATATTTTTGGTTATGATCCCCAAACCCCAGGCAACAAAAACAAAAATAGGTAAGTGGGATTCTACCAAATTAAAAAGCTTATACAGGGCTGGAGAAATGACTTAGTGGTTTAGATGCTTGCCTGTGAAGGTTAAGGACCCAGGTTCGATTCCTCAAAACCAACGTAAGTCAAATGCATGAGGTGGCACATGTGTCTAGGGTTTGTTTGCAGAGGCTGGAGGCCCTGGAAAACCCATTCTATCTTTCTATCTGCTTCTCTCTCTCTCTCCAACAAGTGAATAAATAAAATATTCTTCAAAAGTTTATGTATAACAAATAACAACCAAGAGAGTGAAGAGACAACTTACAAAATGGGAGAACATATTGGTAGATCATTAATCTGATAAATGTTAATTAAAAAAAATATGAGGACCTGAACTAAGTTTAAAAAATGGGGGCTGGAGAGATGGCTTAGCAGTTAAGTGCTTGCCTGTGAAGCCTAAGGACCCCAGTTCAAGGCTGGATTCCCCAGGACCCATGTAAGCCAGATGCACAAAGGGGCACATGCATCTGGAGTTCCTTTGCAGTGGCTGGAGGCCCTGGTGTGCCCATTCTCTCTCTCTCTCTGCTTCTTTCTCCTTCTGTCTGTCTGTCACTCTCAAATAAAATAAGTAAAAGTAAACAAAAAAAATTAAAAATGATTAAAAATGGGCAATAGACCATAGTAGATATTTCTTTAAAGAATTTTTAAAAAATTTTTATTTATTTGAGAGCGACAGACACAGAGAGAAAGACAGATAGAGGGAGAGAGAGAATGGGCGCGCCATGGCTTCCAGCCTCTGCAAACGAACTCCAGATGTGTGCGCCCCCTTGTGCAGCTGGCTAACGTGGGACATGGGGAACCGAGCCTCGAACCGGGGTCCTTAGGCTTCACAGGCAAGCACTTAACCACTAAGCCATCTCTCCAGCCCTAGATATTTCTTTAAACAAGGCATAAAAATAGCCAACAGGTGTACAAAACACTCAATATCATTAATAATCAGGGAAATGCAAATGAAAACAAGGAGTTATTACCTCACACCTATTAAGATGACTACTATAAAAAACTAAGGTATGAAAGGGGGAGGGAATATGATGGAGGGTGGATTTATAAGGGGGAATGTTGGAAAGAGAAGGGAATTATCATGGTTTATTGTCTGTAACTATGGAAGCTGTCACTGAAAATGTTGAAAAAAAAACCCCACAAAAGAAACAACAACAACAACAACAAAAGTCCCCCAAGATAACAAGTGTTGGGAGAATGTAGAATAAAGGGAAGCTTTGCATACTGTTCTTGGTGATATGAATTAATACAGCTATTATGAGAACTTGTTTGGAGGTACTAGCAGTGGAGCTCAGCTACTAGTAAGATGAGTCCTTCTCTATTCTGGGAAGGTTGCCCTCTTCGACCTAGTGGGAAGCTTCTGGGGGGACACACATGGAATGGGGAGAGAGGAAGGGGTCATCCACCTAGCCAGTCAGATCAGCTGAATCAACACTGTCAATCAAGTGGGTGACTGATGTCACAGCCAGATTGCCCTCACATCCAGTACAGGAATTATGAGAAACAGTGTGTGGGTTTCTTAGAAAAAGTTAAAAGATGAACTATCATATGAGGCAGCAATCCCTTCACTGGGTATGCATCCAAAGGAAGTGAAGTCAGTGTGTTGAAAGACATGGGCACTCCTCTGATCACTGAAACACTATTCATAATAGCTAAGGAATGGAAACAATTCAAGTGTTCATCAACTGATGAATGAACAAAGAAAACACAATGGGGTATGATTCAGCCTTACATAAGAATAAAATCCTGTTGGTTGTGACAACATAGATTAATCTGAGGGATTTCATATTTAGTGAACTTAGCTAGGCACAGAAATACAAATGTGGAATGATCCTGTTCATCTGTGCTCAGTCCAAAAACTGACAGTACAGTAGTGGTTGTCAGAGGCTGAGAGGGGAGGTTTTGGGGAGATGTTTGTGGAAAGATATAAAATTTTAGTTAGAAGCTGGGCATGGTGGCTCACACTAATAGTCCTAGTACTTAGGAAGCTGAGGTAAGAAGGATCGCTCTGAGTTTGAGACTAGCCTGGATTACAGAGTGAGTAAGACCTTGCCTCAAAAAATTCAGTTAGGAAACAGGAATAAGTTCAAGAGCTCTGTTGTGCATATAGTTATAACCAATATGTTGTATACTGTTGTATGAAAATTACTGTCAGTAGTTTTAGGTGTCCTAACTATCTAAATAATGATAGGAGGCAATACATATTTTAATTTGGTTGATTTAGTTATGCTAAAATTGCATTTGTACATCAAATCATCATGTTAGATGCCACAGATATATAAACATGACACAAAGACTAAAAAGTCAACTAACACCAAGTACACACATGATATTTGGGAAGTTGAGGCAGGAGGATCACAAATTCTAGGTTTGTCTGAACTGCATAGTAAATTCAAAATCAACCTGGGTAACTTGATAAGACCCTTTTAAAAAGAAAAATTGAAAGAGACCTGGGCATGTGCTTAGTGGTAGAACATTTGCCTAGTATGTGTGAAGTTCTGGATTCATCCCCAGTAGCACATGTAAAAAAGAAAACAAACATATTTACAAAATATGCTAATATATTCCATGATAAATACCTGTTTATATCTGATAGTGAAAAATTATGGACATGTCTACTAAAATCTTTGGTTGCTGCCTCATTTTAGTGGTTTTACTACTCTAGAAATTATACCTAATGTGACAAAGGAGAAAAAAAATACATCAGAAAGAACACAGAATTTCCACTAATTACATTTTCCAGGATGGTTTCTCAGTAAAGCCAAGATAATTATTTGAAAAGTAAGATCGGTGGAAAATGAGAATTGCATAAAAATTCTGCTTGCAAAATACAGGACAAAATTTAAGCTTATAATATTTCTATAGTGATAAATAAGAACAGGAGCACAGTATTCACAAATGTAACCAAAATCATTAGGAATTTTTACATAGATAGCTTAGACCTAATAAATGTACATGAAAACATGAGCAATTGTATATTTTATGCTTTTGGATAAGAAAATAATATGGTGATGATGCGTGTAGTGTCCAACACGATAGACATGCATCCCTTTACATAATCCCAGTCAAAAATCTCTAAAGTTACAAGGGAAGGTGGGGTGCTGGTCCCAGACAAACAGCCACATCAATGGCAGAGAATTGAAGACCTCTCTACATACCTCAAATAACGTTTACTATTTAGAATATGACAAAAACTACACATGAAGATGGTTATCAACAGTTAAAGATTGAAAAGGAGATATAAAGTTGTCAATGTTGACATGATTTTATCCTTTTGAATTCCCTTTATTTTACGTGTATATGACTCTTTTTATTGTGTATGCATGTTTGATGATTTATTTTTATTTATTTATTTTTCTTTGCAAAGTGAGAATTTTCTTGCTTCATACAAACTAAAGAAATCTTTGCTTTTTTTCCTGTGTGGACTTATTTCTTTGATGTTTTAAAATTTATTGTTCTTAGATATGTACATGCTTATTATGTAAACAACACATGTTGGTACCATCATTTCTCTCATCCCTGTCACTTTTATGAAGTGGCCCTTCTCATTTGGGGATGCAGGTCAACCCCATGGGGATTGTGGGTCATGCATTGTGGGAGCAGCAGTCAGTTATGGGTATGAGGCAATGTTTCTGTGCATAATGTTCCAAGTTGTGGCTCTAACAATCTTTCTGCTCCCTTTTCCACAAAATTTCCTGAGCCTTGTTGGGCGCATTTTAAGTCTACTTAAGTGATGGGCTCTTAGGAGCCTCTGAACCTCTGTTCTGGTAGGTATTTAGTGTCCCCAGTGTCTGTCTCCTTAACCCTTCTGAAGGTTCACCTAGAAAATAGCACTCTTGCTGATTTCCTCAATTCCTGTGTGGTTTCAGCTGGGGACAGGGTGAAGTGTGCTGGGTTGCTTATCACCTCAGGTCCCATTTTGACTTGATTTTTGTGTACAGCGAAATGAGTGGGTCTAATTTCATTTTTCTACATATGCTTATCCAACTTTGCCAACACTGTTAAGGATCCTGTCTTTTCTCCAGTCTACATTATTGGCACCATTGTCAATGGTCAAGTAGCTGTACTTACTTGATCTAAGGTCTGGGTCTTCAATTCTATTCCATTGGTCTATATTTCTGTTTCATTCCAGTACCATGCTGTTTTGTTACAATGGCTTGTAATATAGCTTTAGATCAGGTATGGTGATACATCCAGAGGTGTTTTTTTTTTTTTCCCCTGAGGATATGTTTGGATATCTGAGGTCTTCTTGCATTCCATATGAATTTTGAGATCATTTTGTTTTCTTTCTTTCTTTCTTTCTTTCTTTCTTTCTTTCTTTCTTTCTTTTTTTTTTTTTTTTTGGTTTTTCGAGGCAGGGTCTCACTTTGATCCAGGCTGACCTGGAATTAACTCTGTCATCTCAGGGTGGCCTTGAACTCATGGCAATCCTCCTACCTCTGCCTCCCGAGTGCTGGGATTAAAGGCGTGCACCACCACGCCCGGCTGAGATCATTTTGTTAATCTCTGTGAAGAATGATGCTGGTATTTTTATTGGTATTATGTTATATCTGTATATTTCTTTTGTATATTAACTCTACCTATCCAGGAATGTGGGGGGTCTTTCCATCTTCTCAAGTCCTCCTCTCTTTCTTTCTTGAGTGTTTTTATGCTTTCATTATATAGGTCTTTCACATCCTTGGTTAGTGTTATTACAAGGTATTTAATTTTTTTTGTTGCTGTTGCTATTGAAAATGGGACAGTCTCACTGATTTCTTTCTCTGTATATTTGTCCTTTGCATATAGAAAACCTACTGATTTTTATGCATTGATTTTGTATCCTGTCATTTTACTTAAGGAATTAATCACCTTAGAAGTTTTGAGATGGAGTCTTTTGGGTCTCTCATGTACAGAATCATGTCATCTGCAAATAGGGCTAACTGGACTTATTCCTTTACAATTTGAATCCCTTTTATTTCTGTCTCCTGTCTTATTGCTTGGTCCATTACTTGTAGTACTATGTTGAAGAGCAGAGGTGAGTGTGGGCGCCCCTGTCTTGTTCCCAATATCAGTGTGAACTCCTTGAGTCTTTCCCCATTAAGTATTATTTGGGCTTTAGGTGCTTTATATATAGCCTTTCTTGTGTTGAGATATAAACACTTCATGCCTATTCTTTCCAGTGTTTTTTTTTTTTAATTTAATTTATTAGTTTTCTTTTCAGTAAATACAGGCAGTTTGGTACCATTATTTAGGCTCATCTATGATCTACCCCCTCCCCATTAGCCCCTCCTTGTTGAGGTATATGAGTCGTGCATTGCGGAGTTAGCCCACAGTTATTGGTACGATAAATGTCTCTGCATATCATGACCCAACATGTGACTCTGACATTCTTTCTGCCCCCTCTTCCACAAAATTTCCCTGAAGTGGTGTTGTATTTTGTCAAAGGCCTTCTCTGCATCAATTGAAATAATCATGTGGTTCTTATGATTCAGTTTATTTATGTGGTGTATTACATTGACTGATTTCTGTATGTTGAACCATCCCTGCATCCCTGAGATGAAGCCTACTTGATCAAAGTGGATAATGCTTTTGATGTGGAATTTGGTTTGCAAGCATTTTGTTCAGGATCTTTGCATCTAAGTTCATCAGGGATATAGGCTTATAGTTTTCTTTTCTTATTGCATCTCTGTCTGGTTTTGGTATTAGGGTGATGCTAGCTTCATAAAAAAAGTTGTGGAGGATTCCCTGGTCTCTGATTATGCAAAACAGTTTGAGAAAATTGGTTTCAGTTCTTCAATGAAGGTTTGATAGAATTCAGCTGAGAAGTCATCCAGTCCTGGACTTTTCTTTTGGGGGATTTTTTTGATTACCTTTTAAATCTCCCTGGATGTGATAATTTTTTTTAGGAGATTAACCTGCTCTGGGTTTAGTTTTGGTAGGTGGTATGTGTCTCAGAATTCATCCATTTCTTCCAGAATATCCAAGTTTGTGGAATAGAGGTTTTGGAAGGATGCCGTAATGATTCTTCCAATTTCATTGTTGTATATTGTGATCTCTCCTTTTTAATTGTTTTGCTTGACCAAATTGGCCAGGGGTTTGTCAATCTTGTTTAGTTTTTCAAAGAACCTGCTCTTTGTTTCATTGATTTAATTTTTTTTTAGTTTACAATTCATTAATTTCTGTTCTGATATTGCTTATTTCTTTCCATCAGTAGCTCTTCCAGTTAGATTCTTCTTGTTTTTCCACTGCCTTTAGGTAGACAGTTAGGTTATTAATTTGGGATCTCTCTATCTTTGTTTTATGTTTGCCATTTGTGTGTGTGTGTGTGTGTTACTTGTTCTACCTGTGCTCTCTTCTGTTAACTGGTATTTGAGTATGGCTGGTTTTTTCTAGGTTCCTTATATGTGTGCTTTTCCTTTTGTTCAGCATGGAGGATTCTATCAAGTATTTTCTGTAGAGCTGGTTTTGTCTTCAGATATTCCTTTAACCTGCTTTTGTCATGGAATGTCTTTATTTCTCCATCTATTTGGATGGATAACTTTGCAGGATAAAGTAACCTTGGTTGACAGTTGTTATCTTTCAGAACTTGGAATATATCACTCCAGGCCCTTCTGGCTTTAAAAGTTTGTGTTGAATAATCTGCTGTAATCCTGATGGGCTTGCTTTTGTAGGTAACTTGATTTTTCTCTCTAACTGCTTTCAATATTTTTTCTTTGGTTTGTGTGTTTGGAAGTTTGAGTATAATGTGGCGAGGAGAGTTTCTTTCTGGGTTTTGTCTGGCTGGGGTTCTAAAGGCTTCCTGTATCTGTATTGGCACCTCTTTCCCAATTTGGGGAAAATTTTCCTCTATGATTTTGTTGAAGATGCCTACTATGCCTCTGGAGTGGAATTCTTCTCCTTCTACTATGCCCTGAATTCTTATATTGGATCTTTTCATAGTGTCCCGAATATCTTGAAATTCCCACTCGTACTTTTCTATAAGTTTGTCTTTCTCTTTGTTGGACTGCATTAGGTCTGCCACCTGATCTTCTAGCTTAGATATTCTGTCCTCTCCCTCATCCATCCTACTGGTGAGATTTTCTACAGAGTTTTTTATTTCATTAACTGTGTTCTTCATTGCTAATAACTCTGACTGGTTTTTCTTTATTATTTCTATTTCTCTATTTATGTCTTGTATTGCCTTCTTTATTTCATTAAATTGGTGTCCTGCCTCTTCTTTGATTCCTTTGATTTCCTCTTTGATTTCCTCTTTGATTTCTTCTTTGGTTGTATTCATGTGTTCTTTGACCTCTTTGAACATATTTATAATTATTCTTTTGAACTCTTTCTCAGGCATTTCCTCTAACTCTTTCTCACTGGAGGACATTTCTGATGCATTAATACTTTTAGGTGGATTTATATCGTCTTGCTTTTTAGTGTTTCTTGTGTTATAATGTATATATTTTTGCATCTTGGATTAAGTTAATGCTTGGATTTTCTAGCTAGCTGTGTATTCTTAGCTGTATCAATTGATTTGGTGTAAAATATTTTCAGGGTAGGACCTTAAGGTATTAGGTGTGGCTCTTAAGACTCTCAGAGTATCTACAAAGATGTTCTTAGGGGTTGAGTTTCCCTGCTATAGGAGTATTCAAGCAGGCTGAGTGGAATAATATACTGGTAGATTCTAAAATTTAGCTAAACACTGTACCCATTCCATCAACAACAGCCCCGAGTATGTATGCAAGAGTAGTTATTATAATGACCAGATCCTCTATCAACAAAGAGGTTTAGATTTCTGGTCTGTTGAGGTATCCAAGTCAGCTTGTGACCAGGTGAGACCCTTCCCTGGTGCAATCCCAGTTACCTTGGGTGATTGTGGTCTCAGTCAAGTTGCTGCCTGGGTCGTCGGGCTGCTGTTCTGATTTCTGGAGCTGGGCACTGGCTTTTCCTACGGGGCAAACTGAGCCGCTGCCGCCTCTGCAGCTGTTGTAGGTGTCTCCGCCGGAGCCCCCACCACTGCTGAAGCTGCCTTTGTCGTGTCCACCGCTGCTGCTCACCCCGAAGCCGCTGCTGTCCTGGGTCCGCTGCTGCTGGGGCCACTGGTACCGGTGCTGGAGCCGCTGAAGTTGCTGCCAAATTCTGCTCCTGCTTGGGTCCCGCCGTCAGCCCAAGTTGGCGTGGCCGGGTCCCGGGCTGCTGCTGTGTTCGCTGGAGCTGGGTTCAGGCGGCAGGGGAGGGGAGGGAGCCGCGGCTGTTCTGGTTGTATCGTGTGCTTTTACCTCGCGGTCTGCTCCTCCCTCCGTTGCTCGCTGCCGCTCTCCCCTCACGTTTCCCGAGTTGCGGAGAGCGCGGTGTGAGGGGAAAATCCCGCACCTGGCTTGTCCTGCGGCTCGAGTTGAGAGACCGGCGGTTTTCTGCCGCTCCGCGGTTGCGGCGGGTAGCTGAGCCGCCCCGGAGCCGCTGTTCCCGGCTGTGCAGGCTCTGGATGCTCTATAACTCTTCCACTTCTCCGCTGCCGCCTCAACTTCCTATACACCTCACTTTTTAGTAAAAGTGTGTATTTTGCTGAGTTTATTTTGGTCTTTCCCCCCCCCAGGCTGTTTTGGCGTGGTACCTACGCCGCCATCTTAACCGGAAGTCTCTATCTTTGTTTTGAAGGCATTTAGGGTTTTGAAATTTCTCCTTATGACTGCCTTCATTGAGTCCCATAGTTTTTGATGGGTTGTATTTTTATTATCATTCAATTCTAGGAATTTTACAGTTTCTCTTCTGATGTCTTCAATGACAAATTCATTGTTTAAAAGTGTGTTGTTTAGTCTTCAGGAGCTGGTGGACTTCTTGATGTGTCACTTGTTAATTTGTAGCTTTAAAACATTGTGACCTGACATGATGCAGGAAGTTACTTCAATTTTCCTGATTTATGGAGACACACTTTATAACCTAATATATGGTCAATTTTGGAGAAGGTTTCATGTGCTGCTGAGAAGAATGTGCTTTCTGTAGGGTTTTTTTTTGGAAAGCTCTGTAGGTGTCTGTTAGATCTAGTTGATCTATGATGTGTTGAGCTCTATTATTTCCCTGTTGATTTTCTGCTTGGATGATCTGTCTATTGATGATAGTGAAGTATTGAAATCTCTGACTATGATGGTGTTGGTGTTTATTTCTGTTTTTAAAGATATTTTATTTATTTATTTGAGAGAGAAAGAGAGAGAGAGAGAGAGACAGAGGGAGAGAGAGAGGGAGGCAGTTAGAGAGAAATTTGGTGGCCTTCAGCCACTGCAAAGAAATTCCAAATGCATCCAGCACCTTGTAAATCTGGGAATCAAACTTGGGTCCTTAGGCCTTGTAGGCAAATGCCTTAACTGTAGGCCATCTCTCCAGCTCTATTTCTGTTTTATAGTCAAGTAGATTTTGCTTCTTAAACTGTGGTGCACCTGTGTTTGGTGTGTATATATTTATGATTATGATGTGCTCATGTTGGATCATTCCTTTGATGAGTTAGAGGTGGCCTTGTTTATCCTTTGAAGTCTATTTTATAAGATAATAACTTAGCCACACCCACTTGTATTTTATTTCCATTTGCTTGGAATATCATTTTACATCCTTTCAGCCCAAGGAGGTGTCTATATTTAATGGTGAGATGGTTTTCTTGAAGATAGCAGATAGAAGGGTCCAGTTTTTTTATCCACCCTGATACCCTGTTGGGTGTCTTTTGATGGGTAACTTAAGACCATTAATATTTGAGGTTATTACTTTGAGGTTTGAATTAACCCCTGCCATTATGAGGTGTTTTATGGGTTTTGGTGCTCTCTTGTGTTTTGTACCATGTTGAGTCTGGTTATTGTGATCTTCTTGTTGGCTCTTGGGATTGGTTGTTTTACTCTTCTGTGTGGCATATTTCCTCAAGTATTCTCTGTAGGATTGCTTTTTTTGTTCATATAATCATAGAGTCATTTTTTTTCATGGAAAGTTTTCCTTTCACCATCCGTTATGAGGAATACTTTTGCTGGGTAGAGTAGCTTGGGTTGGAATCTATAGATTTTTAGACTTTGAAGTGTTCCATTCCAGCTCCTTCTGGCTTCAGTGTTTCCTTTGAGAAATCTGATATAATTCTGATGGAACTGCCTTTGTATATTGTGAATTACTTTTCTCTTCTGCTTTTAACACTCTCTCTTTGTTTTTGTTGTTAAGAGTTTTAACTATTATGTGTCTTGGAGCGTTTCTTCTTTGGTCCTGTCTGATGTTCTGTGGGTTTCTTGTGTCTGTATGGGCCTCTCTTTTGAGAGATTTGGAAAATTTTCTTCAGTGATTTTGTGGAATATGTTTTCTATGCCTCTGGCCTGGATTTCCTCTCTTTCTGGTATACCCAGGATTTCGAAGTATGGTCGTTTTAGAGTATCCAATAGTTCCTTCATATTCTGTTCACTTGCTTTTTTGAACTTAGCAAATTTTTTGGCATTCTGATCAATTTCTTCTATCTTGTCTTCCAGGCCATAGGTCCTATCTTCCACATGAGTAACTTTGTTGGTGAGGGGTTCTGGATAGATTTTTATAATATCTGTTTGATTTTCATTTTCTGTTGTATTATTTTGCATTGTGTCTATATCTTTTTTGAGGTACAATTTCAGTTCAAGTTCTAAATTTTCTTGATGCTTCCTGAAATTCATTCTTTCATTTGATCACTTCTTCATTAAGCTTAATGAACTGTTTGTTGAGATCTTCCATTTCTTTTTTTTTTTTTTGAGGTAGGGTCTCACTCTAGCCCAGACTGACCTGGAGTTCACTATGTAGTCTCAGGGTGGCCTTGAACTCATGGTGATCCTCCTACCTCTGCCTCCCGAGTGCTGGGATTAAAGGTGTGCACCACCACGCCTGGCTGACATCTTCCATTTCTTTTTTTTTTAAATTTTTTTTATTTATTTATTTGAGAGCGACAGACACAGAGAGATAGAGGGAGAGAGAGAGAATGGGCGCACCAGGGCCTCCAGCCTCTGCAAACGAACTCCAGATGCATGTGCCCCCCTTGTGCATCTGGCAAACCTGGGACCTGGGGAACCGAGCCTCGAACCAGGGTCCTTAGGCTTCACAGGCAAGCGCTTAACCGCTAAGCCATCTCTCCAGCCTGAGATCTTCCATTTCTTAACTCACCTTCAATTCATTCATATCTCTTTTGAGAGTTCTAATGTTTCTTTTTTCAATCAAGTTAATCTTTCTGTAAAAAGCTGCACACTCTAAGAGACAATTCTGTTCAATTTCATTGATAAGATAGTTGGTTCTTTGATAGTTTGCTTCCAGTTCAGCAAGTCCCTTGATCAGGGTCCCATCGGTTGTTGTGTTTTCATTTTGGGAATGAATTTCTGTATGATGTCATTGGAGGATTCCACTGTAGGACTAGGCATCCTTGGTGGAGATGTCTCAGTTTTTTTTTTTTTTTTGACTTTTATTGGCATTGTTGTCTTACAATTTTAGGGAGACTCTTTATTTTGAGGAGGAAGGAAGTTTTTGTGCTTTGGTCCATGCATGCTCTGACTCAGGTGAACAGGGATGTTGGTACCCAGTGGCCAGTCAGGATTTCAGAACAAAAGGCTTGATTCCACAGCCACACAGGGACCATGCCTCCCCAAGCAAGACACAATGGGTCCTACCCGGACCAGGGAAGTGGGAGGAGCCAGTGAACAAGGATCTGGCCTTCTCACTCCTAGTCATGCCTGCCCCCTCACCCTCCTGCACTGGGAACCCAGACCAGGGAGCTGGGATGTGCAGGGAAACAGGGGATCTGACCTACTCACTCCATGTCACTACATCTGCCCACACACTGTCCCACTGACTGGTGCAAGGAACCCTTATTTTTATTTTTAAAATATTTATTTATTCATGTATTTATGAGCGTACGTGAGAGAGAGAGAGAGAGAGAGAGAGAGAGAGAGAGAGAGAGAGAGAGAACATGAGTGGTTGTGTCGGGGCCTTCTGCTAGTGCAAACAAACTTCAGACACATGTGCCACTTCTGGTTTCATATGGATACTGAGGAATTGAACCCAGACCATCAGACATTGCAAGCAAGTTCATTTAACTGCAGAGCCACCTGTTCAGCCCTGTTGGTTTATTTTTATTTTTATTTTTTTTTGTTTTCAAGGTAGGGTCTTACTCTAGCTGAGGCTGACCTGGAGCTGTTGGTTTATTTTTTGAGACAGTGTCTCATTAGGTAGCTCAGGTTGGCCTCAAACTTGTCATTCTCCTGCCACTTTCTCTCAAGTGCTGGTCTAACAGGTGAGTATGACCACGCCTTGCTTGATTTATGATATTGATTCCATCTGTCTTTCTTCAAGTATGATAAAGGAGTTCAAACAATTGTTATATGTGAACAATGACTATATTTATCCCTTTTGAAGTGTTGTCATGATTAACATTTCTTTTTCTCCTTTATATTTTTTCTTTAGTTTTTCTTTGGGGGATTGTGGGAGACAAGGTTCTACTCTAGCCCAGGCTGACCTGAACCTTGCTGTGTGGCCCAGGCTGGCTTCACACTGACAGCAATCCTCTTACCTTAGCTTCCCAAGTGCTGGGATTACAGGTGTGAGTGTGAGCCACCATGACCATCTAGCTCTTAATTAAATGTTTAAATTTTGTTTCCTTTACATAAATTAATAGTGTATTTATACCAATTCCATTATGTTTGTTTCTTTTATTCTTAAGTTGAAACATGTAAAAATAAAGTTTTCTATTATATTTTTCCAACCTGAGGATGTTAGCATATATTAATTTATCTTACCACACTATCTCCTGCTTTCCCTTTTTCTTTTGCCCTTTAAAATATTTTTAAACTAAAATTTGATTAAGCAATGCATTGTTATTGCTAAAATCCAAGAAGTCACAAAAATATGTAGTGGCAAATTTACTATGAATTATGTCTTCCAACTAGATATGTTGTACCCCTTCATACATGTAACCAAAATTGTCAGTCTACCCAGTTACCACATATTAGTTTCCTATTCTATTTTCTCTTCTCAAGATTTGCTATTTTTTTTTCAGAGAACAAAGCCTTGTGTTAGTTACATATTTATTATAGACTTGCTTAAGTAAAATGTGGAGTGAGTGTCTGGTTCTCTTCTTACTTTTTATTTAAAAATATTTTTATGAGCCAGGCTTAGTGGCACATGCCTTTAATCCCAGCACTCTGGAGGCAGAGGTTGGAGTATCACTGTGAGTTTGAGGTCACCCTGAGACTACATAGTGAATTCCAAGTCAGTCTGGTCTAGAGTGAGACCCTACCTTGGAAATCCAAAAGAAAAAAAAGTATTTATTTTCAAAGAGAGAGACAGAGGGAGAGAGAAGGAGAGGGGAAGGAGAGACAGAGAGAGAGAATGGGTACACTAGGGTCTCTTGCCAGTGCAAGCAAATTCTATGTGTATGCATCACTTTGTATATCTGGCTTTATGTGGGTACTAGGGAATCAAACCCAGACCATCAGGCTTTGCAAGCAAGTACATTTAACTGGTGAGCCATCACTCCAGCCCATCTTCTTACTTTTTCAAAACTTACGAAGTTACAATGAAGAGACCTTGAGTAGTCTACATATTGTTAAGAGCAATTTCTATTTCTAACTATATTTTTAACACTGATTTAAAAATTAACAAAATTAAAAATGGCTGTAAATCAACATAAGCAGCTTCAAAGTCAGAGAGACCATTAAAATAAGGCTATTATATTAAATAACAATGTGTTCACACCCAGCTTCAAAAATAACCAATTTTATTTTCAAGTAGATGTGAGACATCATATTTAATCTTTATAGATTTTAATATTTCCAAAAGGAAGGATTAAAATGAAATATAACAACCACACTCTATAAAACAATTCCTTAATATCAGGTAACATCCAGTGATAATTTAAAGTTCTCTTTTTTTTTAAAAAAAATTTGTTATTTTTATTTATTTGTTTGAGAGTGACATACAGAGAGAGAAAGAGGCAGATAGAGAGAGGGAGAGAGAATGGGCACGCCAGGGCTTCTAGCCACTGCAAACGAACTCCAGATGCATGTGCCCCCCTTGTGCATCTGGCTAACGTGGGTCCTGGGGAATCGAGCCTCGAACCTGGGTCCTTAGGCTTCACAGGCTAGCATTTAACTGCTAAGCCACCTCTCTAGCCCTAAAGTTCTCTTATTGCTCATAATTTCTGTATAGCTTAAGGGTGACTCAAAAATTAGGTTGAAAGCTGGAAAGATGGCTTAGCAATTAAGTTAAGGCGCTTGCCTGTAAAGCCCAAGGACTCATATTCAGTTCTCCAGGTCCCATGTAAGCCAGGTGCAGAAGGTCGTACGTGCGCACAAGGTGACACATGTATCTGAAGTTTAATTACGGTGGCTGGAGGCCCTGGCAACCAATTCTCTCTTGCGCACTCTCTCTCATTAAAGCAAAGGCCTGACTTTTAGATTTGCCTTAAAAAAGATCAGGTTGATCTTTTGTGGTTGTTTCCTATGGTCTTTGAATCAGTCTTTTGAAATATGTTTAAAAATTCATATGCTCTCAAATTTGTCTTGTTTGTAAAGTTCTATAGAAGGTATACTTATGTTATGGACAAAATAACCAAGCTACAGAACAGTTCCTTTCCCACACCTCTAACTCCTTGTGATGCTCATTCATGGCCAATGTTTTTTTTACAATCCTCACCTTGATAATGTTTCTGTCCTTATAGTGCTTTGATTTTCAATACATAAACAAATATTAATACATTGGTGGGTCTAACTTCTTAATTTTTATTGGAAGAACACTAAAGATCTTTTTTATAGCAAATGTCAAGTATTATATTATGCAGTGTTATTTATTATAATTACTGTGATGGACATCAGATACTTAGAACCTATCCAGCCTTTTAAAAATTTGTTTTGTACTCATTGAACACAGTCAAGTTGGTACCATTGTAAGCCTTCTCCCTGTCCTCCCCCCTCCACAGGGACCCTTTTTGTTGCGGTATATGGGTCGTGTATTGTTGGGTTAGCTTTCAGTTTTGGGTAGGAGGTAATGTCTCTGTGTATCGTGACCCAACATGTGGCTCTGGCTCTGACATTCTTTCTGACCCCTCTTCTGCAAATTCACCTGAGCCATGTTGGGTTCATTTTAGGTCTTCTTCAGTGATGAGGTCTTGGGAGCCTCTGTGTCTCTAGATATCTTGTTTGGTAGGAGTTAATTGTTCTCCGTGTCTATCTCCTTTACCCTCGTGCTGGTTCCAGGTTCATGAAGAAAACACAACTCTTGCTTGTTTCTCCAATTATTCTTAGTTTCAGCTGGGGCCCTTTTGAGGTATGATGGGGTGGTTATTTCCTTAGGATCTGTGTCTATCTGAAAAAAAAAGAAGCAAATTCTTTGACAGGGAGTAAAGTTAGCACCAGATAAATGGGATAACCATTACTTTTTAGAGAAAATTTAGTAGGTCTAGGCCCTCTTTTATCCCATGATTGGTGGTAGCTTGATAATGGAGAGTGGGCTCATGTTTGGATCTGGTTCTGACTTGTTTCCCAGTTCCAGCTATGGGTTCTGTTCCACTGAGCAGATCAGTTAGCCAAATCAAGAGCAGTTGGTTTCCTACCCTTGCTGTGCACCACTATTGCACTTGTGTGAGCATCACATCAGGTTGTTTGCTGTTAAATAGGTTAGACCTTGCATTGCTTGGCAGATATTGATCACTTTACCCCATTCTCTCATGCAGCACCTTCTGGCACTAGATGCTCTAACTGTTTGGGTTATCTAGCCTTTTATTTCATAAATATTACTGACTATAACACCTCCTCATACTTTCCTCTTCCTTCCCTTTCTGCTCAGTAATCTTTCCTCCACTGTCCCCTGTGCTTTCAACACACACACACACACACACACACACACACACACACACACGAATAGTTTACTGTATGTATATAAAATCGTGGATCCAAAAATAAGAGAAAACAGGAGACATTCTTATTTCTGATTCTATCTCATGTATCCATTTTCCATCAAGCAATATAATTACTTTCTTCATTGTAGCTGAATAAAACTCCATTGTCTTTATATGGCACATTTTCTTTTTTATATTTATTTGTTTTTATTGACAACTTCCATAGTTATAGACAATAAACCATGGTAATTCCCTCCCCCCATTTCTCCCTTTGCAACTACACTCTCCTTCACACCCCTTCCATCTCTCAATCGGTCTCTCTCTTTTTTGATGCCATCATCTTTTCCTTCTGTTATGATGGTCTCGTGTAGGTTGTTTGGTTATATGGCATGTTTTCTTTATCTCTTCATTTGTTGCCAGTTGCTTAGCTGAATCCTTCATTTGGCTCTTGTGACTGGTGCTGCAATAAAGAGGGATTTATAAGTACCTCTGTGGCATATTTACTTAGAGCCCTCAGGTGTATGTATGCCCAGAAGTGATCTAGCGGCCTCATATGGTAATTCTCTTTTTAGTTTTTGAGGAACTCTCGTGCTGATTTCCATAGTAACTGTACCAGCTTACACTCCCACAGTAGTGTATAAGGGATGCCCTTTCCCCATACCCTTGCCAGCAATGCTGTTGCTTGTTTTTAAAATTTGTTTACACTTTATTAGCACATTAGAAGTAGGTTTCATTATGGTATTTTTCAAATACATTTTTTTTGTTTCCCTTTCTCCCTTTTCTTTGTCTACCATAGAATGCTTTCTACTTTCTACTACATATTTCCTTCTGTTTCCTCTTCTCACCTTTTTCTCATCTCAGCGTCTCCTACTACACTTCATATCCTACATCCATGTTTGGATGCCATTATTTACATACATGAAAAAAATTCAAAGTTATGTACTGCATATGAGAGAGAACAAGCAATTTTCAAAATGTTTAAAATTTAGACAGAGAGAGAGAGAGAGAATACATGGATGTGACAGGGCCTCTAGCCACTGCAAATGAACTCTAGACACACGTGCCACCTTGTGCATCTGTCCTTATGTGGGTACTGGAAATTGAACCACAGTCCTCAGGCTTTGTAGGCAAGTGCCTTAAGTCCCCAAATGTTTAATTTTTGATACTTTCATACATGTATACAATGCATTTTGATTCTATTCCCACCAATTACCCTCTCTCAGCTTCTCTTCTCCCACTAAAATTATTTGTAGCCATTTAGGCTGAGTTTTAGTGGTGCTCCCCACTTATTTATCAGCAAATCTGATTATGCCTATCTAAGGAAGACCATTTTGTATTACAGTTGTAACACTGGGTGAAGATTGCTTGTAGAAGATTGATGTTAGTTTTCATGCATCACTGAAGCCCAAGGAGGGCCCTGAATGCTGTGAATCTTCCTGTCTGGGAGCATGGAGGTGGTCTTTCACATATTTTTTGGTATCTCTTGTATAGTCTGGGTGGGCAGGTTCAGTGCCTACTCCTGCAAGGTGCTGGCTGGCATCTCCTGCGTGGGCCAGATGTGCATTGTCAAGATCCCTTCCCATAGGGTGCTGGCTGGAGTCTCCTATGTAGGTCAGTGTCAGAGTTGGGGCCTATTTCCCACTGAGCACTACTGTTATATCTCATGTAGGACGGACAGTTAGGTTTAGGGACTTCTTTCCACTGGAACTGGAAAACATTGAGTGGGGCATCCCAAGTTCAGAAAGACAAATGCTACATACTCTTTCTCATATGTATATCCATGCTATTAATGTTTACATATATGTATAGACATATGTGTATTTGTGGGTATATGACATGAAACTAGAACAGGGAGCATGACTGAAAAAGTGATATTGAGGAAGGAATGAGGCTGGCATTACCTACATGACATGAAAATAGAAAAGAGGTTACTGGGGGTGGAAGAGTATTTGAAAGGCAGTATGACAGGTGTAGCAGACAGCCTCACCTCACTGAGATGAACTTCCAAACCAAGCACAGTTATGGAGGAGGGGAGTTTTTGAAGACAGAGGGGAAGTTCCATAATGGCAGAAGAAGCTGGCCTGCTTTCACAGGTACAAGCAATGAAAGAGAGCCATAAACCAAAACCCAAAAGCCATACCACACAGCACACTTAGGAATTCCACGCAAAGCTCAGCCACTTTGCATATCTTTAGATTGGAATTCTAAATCAACCTTCACACAGTAGGGCTGGAACCTAGGATCCACCCAGTGACGCCTCTAGCCATGTGGCTGCATATCTGAATTATAAACTTTAATAAAATCGTGAGGAAGAAGTGTAGAAGGAGATAAACAAAAATAATTTATGAGACGAGAGATGGCTCAGCAGTTAAGGCACTTGCCTGCAAAGCCTAATGACTTGGGTTTGAGTCCCCAGTACATAAAGCCAGATGCACAAAGTAGTGTATGCATCTGAAGTTTGTTTGCAGTGGTTGGAGACTCTGGCATACCCACTCTCTCTCTCTGTATTCTGTCTCACTGCTTGCAAATAAATAGATAAAAATATTTAAAAAAATGAATTGTTCTTAAAAATGCTGCAACCAAGGTGCTCAGCTGAATAGAGGTAGCAGGGGGAGGGTGCAACAAAGAGAAATAAAGGGGAATACAATAGAAGTATAATTTGTTCAGGTATTAAAATCCTCCATAAAAAAATGCCATAATGAAGCCAAATACTTTTATATACTAATTAAAAATAAAACAAAACAAATCATGTTAAAATGTAACTACTTAATTTACAATATTTATCTTCAGGATATAGGGCAAATTTTGGGGGTGTGATGGTAATTTCTATTGTTAACTTGACTGGATCAGGATTCAAGTCAAGGATCTGCCTCATAGGCAGGTCAGTGAGGATATTTACAGGAAGGACTAACTAAAGGAGGAAGGCCTTCTCCCGAAGTGGGCAACCCTTCCTGTGGCAGCCTATAGAGTTTCCAGAACAAAGCAGCCCTTTGTACCTTTGTGATTTGCTACTGAGTGCATTTACATTGTGGCTACCATCTTTTGCTGACACTGAAACCTAGATTCTTTAGCCTTCCAACATGGATGGAAGACCAGTGGTTCTCTAGGAATCTTCCCATCCTTAAGTGCCATATTGGGACTGCTGAAGCATCCAGCCTTATGGACTGAACAACTACCAGTTCTCAGCTTCTCTGGCCTGTAGACACCTATTATTGGACTGCCCTGGCTATATCTTAAAAGTCAATCTAGTAATTTCCCTTTATAATATATACTCATCCTATCAGTTCTGTTGCCCAAGAGAACTCCAACAGGAAGTAAGGGGAGAAGACAAAAAATATTTTTAGCTTTAGTACTCTCATTTTATTGGAAAATTTTATTCTTGTATTGCTTGTGTGATTTTATAAAAATAAATTTATACCTAGGAACAAATATTAGAAGAAAACCTGTCAAAATAATAATAATAATTCTGGGTGGTGGGGAACTGCATGGCTACTCTTTTTTACTTTTGTGAAGTTTCCAAAATAAATTTCCTTCTGCCCTTCTCTTCTTTCCCTTCTCTCTCAGCATATAAAGAAATAAGCAAAATCTTTCACAGATTCTTGGATGCATATTATACAGATGTATAGTATAGATCTATATTCTAGATTCTTTAACAGTCTTCAAATGTGTACTATAGATTCTTTAACATTCTCTGCTGCATATCTTGAGTACATTTCTATATTCATGTGTAACATCCCTTTCACCTGAGCCTTAACCATCTTATTTCAGTTAAACTGTTACAATTACTTTCTGTATATTCACCTTGCTTATTGTATCTTTCCTCGCTGGCTTGCTACATACATTGATTGAAAATTTATTTTTAATAATAAATCTCATTTCATTCTACTTGTTGAAAGCTTTTTTGTACTTTAGTAATTTATTTAAAATATTCATGTGTGCATATGAATTTTCAAACTCTGCAATTACTCTGTGACTGACCTAATATGCTTAGAATTCTATACAAGGCTCTCTATGATGTGGACTCAAACATACTCTCCAGTATTTTCACATTTATCTATTCTTTATTTCAGTTATATTAAATTTCTCACTCTGTCCCCAATATGCCATGTCCTGTCATTCCTTATTCCCTCTACATGCATAACCTTTTCTCTTCTGCCTCATTTCTCAAGAAGACAATTATAATTTTATATCATTTCATATGAAGTCTCCTTTTGCTCCTTAGTGTAAAATTATAAAAATCTTTCTAACTCTAAGAGCCCATGGGATTTGATGAAAACCAATTCACCTGGTATTATCATTAATCTGTTTTTATGTCTTACTTCCATTTCTAGTTTTGTGAGCTCCTCAAGGGCAGATTTTCTTCCTTGTTTAGTTTGACATCTCCACTATTTAGCAGCACATAGAATGGTGTAAGTTTTTGATAACATTGCTAAAATAAAGAGTGCACATGATATTTCTAATAATGAATTTACTTTTAATTGTGAAGAGTCCATTAGAACCATTATTGGAGGCTCAAAAAATTTACTTGTGGCACAGTGGGAGCAATGACTTAGGGGAGGAAGGAGAATAGCAAGCGGGGTGATGGGGGTATGGGGAGCGCATTGGAGTGTAGGAATAAATAAAACCAAAGTATAATTGCATACATGTATAAAATTGCCACAATGAAATCCATTGTTTTGTATGTTAACTTAAAATGTATAGTTAAAAACTACTGGGCTGGAGAGATGGCTTAGCGGTTAAGGCACATGCCTGTGAAGCCTGAGGACCTGGGTTTGATTCTCCAGGTCCCACGTTAGCCAGATGCACAAGGGAGCACATGCGTCTGTAGTTCATTTGCAGTGGCTAGAGGCCCTGGTGCATCCATTCTCTCTCTCTCTCTCGCTCTCTCTCTCTTTCTCTCTGTCTCTAGTTAATAAATAAAATTAAAATATTTAAAATAAAGTAAAAAAAACCCTGTCACTATTGATTTATAATCTTGAGCATATATATCTAGAAAATTTATCAGAGTTGCAATACATATACCACATCAAACAAAGATGGCTAACACTGAATTGGGACTGGCACATAAGAAACAACGCTTGGATTTCCTTTAGGAATCCTCTTCCTTTTCATCCCAGTGCAGGTGCTCTGTGATCTGTGCCATTGTGATCTGGACTTGATTGGGACCAGCACATAAGTTGGAGTAGCCAGATTTCCTTTAGAAATTCTTTCTTCTTCCCTTTACCCCATGGGTGCACATGAACCAACACTGGGGCTAGGGCTTGAGTTGAGTTTTAGTACTTGGGTTCTCTTCAGCTATCCTCCTCTCTTCATCATGTGGACGTTGGTGATCCTGTATTTGGTCTGGGTCCAAAGTATAAGTTGAGCACAGCTGCAACCAAATCGAAACCTCCTTCACCTAGTCCATCTAAGACACAGTGCCACATACCTCCAAGACTGTACTCCAAGTACCCCAAAGCAGAGCAAAGGCAAAGGCAAAGGCAAGTGAACACAAAGAAACAGAGAACACCATTCCACATACTCATTTGGCACAGGGGAAAGACCTGACCACCACCCCCTCTCCAGATGGGAAAGTCTCAGTATCACATGAAAAAACAAGCCAATGTGTGTCTACCAAAAGATATCAATCCAATAGTAGAGGAAACTCCAGAAAAGAGCTCAAAAATGATATAAATATGTACAAAAAACTCAAAGAAGAAATGGCTACATACATGAGTGAAATTGAGAATAAATTCAAAGATGACACAAATAACCATCTAAAGGAATTCCAAGAGAACAGACAGACAGTTATGTAAAATGAAGAAGTCAAACCAGGCTATGAAAATTAATCTAAATAAGGAGATAGAAATCATGGAGAAAAACAAGACTGGGGGCTGGAGAGATAGCTTAGCGGTTAAGGCACTTGCCTGCAAGTTAAACTTAGTTGAGATAAGTAATTTGAATAGATCTGTACCCATCAATGAATTTGGAGCAGTAATTAAAAATCTCCCAATCAGGGCTGGAGAGATGGCTCAGCGGCTGAAGATGCTTACTTGAAAGCCTGACAGCCTGGGTTTGGTTCCCTACTACCCATGTAAAGCCAGATGCACAAGGTGGCACATGTATTTGGAGTTCGTTTATAGTGGCTAGAGACCTCTCTCTCTGCAAATTAATAAAGAAAAAATATTTAAGATAGAAAGAAAAACAAAAGTGAAATAAAGCTGTAAAGAAAAAGTACAGCAAGACAAACACAAAGCTCCACAGAAAGCCTCGCCAATAAAATGGAAGTCATATAGAACACCAAGTAGACAAGAACAGAAAAGAAATTCCCCATGTCATATTATAGTTGAACACTAAGTATACAGGGCAAAGAAAGGGCATTGAAAGCTGCAATAGAGAAGCAACTCATAACATGTAAAAGTAGGCCCATCAGAGTAAGAGCTGATTTGTCAAGGTAAGCACTAAAAGCCAGAGAACTTGCAATGATATATTTCAAGTACTGAAAAACTATACCTGTCATTCCTAAATAATATACCCAGATAAGTTATGTCTGGTAATGTAAGGAGAAAGAAAAACTTTCCATAGCAAAAACAGACTAAAGAAATTTATCAGCACTAAGCCAGCCCTACAGAGGATACTGAATGGAATACTATATACATCAAAGAGAAGAATAAACATTTTTAAGAGGCTAAATGAGGAAAAAAATTTAATGAATTCCAGAATTGTTGTTTAGCAAATGAACACCAAGGGAACATCAAACTCCACGAAATTATCAGTGTGGCAAATATTAACTCACATTTTCCAATAATAACTCTGAATATTAGTGATCACAACTGCCCAGCTAGAAAACACACACTAAGGGGCTGAATAAGAAAACAGCACCCATCCTTTTGATGTCTTCCAGAAATGCACTTAACCATCAAAGAATACACTACTTTAGGGTTAAAAGATGGAAAAAGGTACTCCAAAGAAATGGAACCAAGAAAAAGCAGGTGCTGCTACTCTCATATCTACAAAATAGACCTTCAACCCAAAATTAATCACAAGAGATAAAGAAGGTACCTTCAAACTGACCACAGGAATAATATACTAAGAGGAAATTATAATTCTAAACATATATGCACCAAGCAAGTCGCATCTAATTTTATAAAGCAAAATCTCCTAGGTATAAAGTCAAAGAAAAATCATAACACAATAATACTGGGCAACGTTAATATCCCACTATCAACAAATAGATCATTTAGACAGAAAATAAATAGAGAAATGATGGAGTTAAATGACACTATAGATGAAATTAAGCTGTCAGACATTTACAGAACATTCCATCCTATAATACTCTTGAATACATGTTCTTCTCATCAGCTCATGGAAATTTCTGTAAAACACATCATATAGTGGGACATAAAGAAAGACACAACAAACTTAGAAAAATTGAAATAATTCCTTGTGTTTAACAAATCACAATGTAATAAATCTAGAAATTCACACCAAGGGGGAAAAACAGAAAATACGCAAACTGTTGGATATTAAACAGCATACTGGACTTGTTATTGAAGAAATAAAGAGGAAAATCAAAAAGTTCCTAAAACTGAATGAAAATATATCAACATCTATGGGACCCAATGAAGGCAGTCCTCAGAGAGAAGTTTATAGCTCTATATGTTTACATCATAAAAATAGAGATTACAAATAAATAATTCAGTGATGTACCTGAAGTGTGTGGAAAAACAACAACAAACCAAACCCAAAAGTATGGAAGGAAAGAAATAATCAAGATTAGGGCATATGTCAATGAAATGGAAACTAAAATAATAAAATAATCAATGAAGCAGAGTTGGTTCTTTGAAAAGATAGACAACATTGACAAACCCTTAGCCAAATAAACCAAAAGAAAGAGAAAGACCTACATCAGTAAGAGAAAAAGATATTACTAAAGATACCAATTAAACTGGAAAATCTAAAATAAATTAATGTATTTCTCAACATATAAGTCATAGCAAGGTTAATCTTAGATGGGATAAATAATTTAAACAGATTTGTACCCATCAATGAGTTTGAAGCAGTAATTACAAATATACCAATCAAGGCTGGAGAGATGGCTCAGCAGTTAAAGGTGCTTACTTGAAAGGCTGACAGCCTGGGTTCGATTCCTTAGTACCCATATAAAGCCAGATGTGCAATGTGGTGCATGCATTTGGAGTTCGTTTGCAGGTGCAACACATGCTGGTGCAGCCATCCCCCCTTGCAAATTAATAAAATAATTAAAAACCCTCCCAATAAAAACTCAGATATAGATAGTTTTCCTGCAGACTTTTGTCAGAAATTTATAGAACTGAAATCACTACTTCTCAAATTATTCCATAGCATATAAAGCAAGAGAATGCTCCCAAATTCATTTTCCAAAGGAAGCATTACACTAATAGCAAAACCAGATATAGACACATCAAAAAACCAAGCTGTAGGCCAATATCCTTGATAAACATAGATGTAAAATTTCTCAATAAAATTTGAAGTGAATTCAAGAACATATCAGAAAGACCATCCACCTCGATCAAGTAAGTTTTATTTCAGATATGTAGAGATTGTTCAATATATATAAATCAATAATATAATACACAACATAAATAGATTGAAGGACAAAAGTTGCATAATCATCTCAATAGGTGCAGAAAGGCCTTTGACAAAATCCAATGTCCTTTCATGATAGAAAGAAAAATTTTGGAGAGACTAGGGATGGAAAAAATCTATCTCAACATAGTAATGGAGAATATATATGACATATATATATACACACATATACATACATATATATGTATATATATATATGTCAAACTTTTAGCCAACCTCATACTAAATGAAAAAAAAAACTTGAAATATTCCTACTAGGATCAGGAACAAGACAAGGGTTGTTACAGGAAAATCCCTGTGCTAGAGATGAGAAGCCTCCCAGTGAGTTTTGCTCAAACAATTCCTCAAGTTCCCCAAAGAGTAAAGGCTATTGTCTATGCTCTTTCGCCATCCCCTGGAACTAAAATATAATATCATTGCTGAAGAAGCTACCTATGTTCAATGCAGGACACTGAGAAATCACACTGGAACTAACTGAGCTGAAGTCTCCTTCCTGCTGTATTGCTGGAAAGTGCTATCAGACCTACTGGTGGAAAAAAAAAAACCCTCTTCTACGGTCTTAACCAGCAGTGGACACTGTGAACTATACAACTGGCTAGCCAGGAAATATGACCCCACCAATGCAATATTGGCATGACTGCTATGGGAGTGATCAACTTCTTTCTAATTGGATTTGAGAGCTGTTCCACAGGAGGGAATTCGTGCCTGATGCTGAAAACCTAGTCAAAAGTTTGTTTGCTTGCAAGGTCATAGGCCCTAGCGGGGAAGCTACTACTACTGTTTGATTAAATGGATATGTTGTATCCATCAAATTGCCCTCTAAGTATTTATGGGTTAGCCCATAGATTAGTGCTGCTCTCAGCTTTGGCTAGAGAAACTTCTTTTGGTAGTTTTGTAGTTGGCAGTGACTGCTTGTGACACTCAAAACTTGTGACAGAGCTGAGAAGTGACAGTTGAGTGCTCAGCCCTAATCGAGATATATGTGTCATAGTTCCTAAGGCATAGTGAACATTGTGGAAGAAGTAGCAGAAAGGATGTAAGAGCCAGAGGATGGGACATAGTGCTTTGGAATATGGCTGCTGCCTTCATGACCTCACGGTGGCTGTCATTACCTGTACAATATTGGGCTCATGATCCTTTTGTTATAAATGATGGAGGAAGGCACAAAAAAACCCCTATCAAAATAGATGAGGGACTAGTAGGTTTGGTGGAAGGGGTATGGGAAAGAGAGATAAAAGAAAGTAACGAGAGGATATTATCATCAAAATACATTATGTGCATGTTTGAAAATTGCCAATAAAAAGCTTAAAAGATGGCTAAAACTCATACACAGTGTGTATTTGGACAGGATTCAGAAAATCCAAAATCTCTGAACCTTTGTTAGGTAATTTTAATACCAAGGATCATAGAAACAAGTGTAAGTCCCTGTGATTTACATCCAATGACTTCCATCAACATCCAATAATGAACACTCTATCATTTGGTTATGTAATTAACAATGAATCATTGCAATTGTACTATCCACACATATCTTTTTAAAAGGCTTCCAGCTAGAGAGATAGATGGCTTAGCCATTAAGGTACTTGCCTGCAAAGCCTAAAGACCCTGGTTCGATTCTCCAGGTCCTACGTAGGCCAGATGCACAAGGTGGTGCATGCGTCTGGACTTCGTTTGCAGTGGCTAGAGGCCCTGACAAGCTCTCTCTCTCTTTCTCCCTCCCCCTCTCTGTCTCAAACAAACAAACAAACAAATAAATAAAAACTTTAAAAAGGCTTCCATGTATTTTTGGTACATGTACTTGGTCCTTAACTTCTGCAGAATGGACAAGTCACTTCTGGTGTTCACTGTTGGTAAAGTTTGTGTTGGTATACTATTTAGTAAACATTTTTAGATCAGAATATTGTCTGCATTATTGAAAGGCTTCATTTTTCCTGGGTTTGCAATGAGGGTTGTACTAAGGAACAGACTCACTCATAGGACTTCAATCTGCTGTCTAAGACATATGATTTGAGCATATATTTATGCTCACTAAAGATGAATTCCTTTAAGTTTAGCAATGCTGACTTTCCCATTCTTGGCCTTCTTCTAAAATGGCATTGGAGTCCTTCTCTAAACCTTTTGCCTGAATGAACGTATGAGATATGTTCCTTTTTTCATGCATATATTGGATTCCTAGGAGAGAATTGCAAGGCACTGACTGGTGAGTTGGAAATACTACTAAAAAAGTCACTCTTCTTTAGAACTTGTGCATCTGCAGAAAAAGAGAATCTTCTGAAAGAATGCTTGAGTTTTTCTCTCCTATTTGGATCTCTCACTAATCACTGCTGCCACAAACACATAACAATGAGGTCCTTTAATTATCAAATTAAATTATGTTTATATAAGTTATGGTTGAATCACCTGATTATCTAATTTGGTTTGGCAGAAGCATGCACAACTTTATTGAAGAGGCTGGAGCAAGAAAAGATAAATAAAAACAGGGTGCCACGAAGTTAGATAGCCCAAGTGTGAAGTGTTCGGGTTATAACCACTGCTAGGGTGGGGGCAGCATTGGGGTAGTAGGGAGCATAGCTGCCTTCCAATATCAGGGCTAAAGTGGTATGGATAGAGACATTGGAAAAGAGGAATAAGAGAGCTTGCAGTTGGGTATGAGACAGCCAAGGTATTATATAAGAGGAAAGGTGGGGCTCTGGGAAAAATAACAGAACAGGTAGCCAGTGCTCATGAAGCTCCTTCCTGAGGAACATGCACAGCACCCATTGCTTTTGCCCCTAGTGAACTTCTCCACTTTTTGGTAGTCTTTTGTGTAGTTATGCATATAATGCATTTCTTTTTTTTCAATTTTAATTTTATTTTTTTCTTTTCATAATTTTTATTAACATTTTTCATGATTATAAAAAATGTCCCATGGTAATACCCTCCCTCCCCATATAATGCATTTCATTGTGGCAAACTAAATTTTGGGTAAGAATGACTTCCATGAAAACCTCCACCTGTTCTAGGAAAGGAGCTGCCCTGGACCTCCCCAGGTGAGGGCACAGGGAGAAGAAATGGTAGATCAAGATTTTAAGTCCAGAAATTAGAAACAAACTTTTACCGTCCCACTGCTCAGTCTGTCCTCCATTCTGGATTGTATACTTGCTTTCTGCTTTTGCCTTTTGCTTGCTAAAATGAATCTTGATAACTTGATTGTCTACCTGTGCCCCACTGTGAATGCTTCAGGGATGGAGACTGTTGCCATAGGTGGGATTAGAGGAATGTTGGGAGAAGGCATGTCTCCCCTTCCATAGCAGGAAGGAACACTGCTTTAGTTAAAATGGAAATTTTAAGAATAAGTGGCATCATGGTGAAAAATCAGAATGACTTGTGATCTGTGTATATTATATTGCTGACTCTAACGTTTGTGAGCTTTCTGACTTACAATAGTTTATTTTTTTTCTTTCTTCATTTCTATTTGTCACACAAGGGTAACAATAATACTTAGTTCTTTCTTGCTTGCTTAACTCTAGAACTACTTCATATTTTACACAACCTATGGAAAACTTATTAGCTTAAATGTAATAAAAATTCAGATGAGGGGCTGGAGAAATAGTTTAGCAGTTAAGGCCCTTGCTGACAAAGCCTAAGGACCCAGCTTCGATCCTCAGTACCCATATAAGCCAGATGTACAAGGTGACACATGTGTCTGGAGTTCATCTGCAATGGCTAGAGCCTCTGGTGTGCCCATTCTTTCTCTCTCTCCTGCCTCTTTCTCTGTCTCAAATAAATTAAAAAATATTAAAAAACAATCATCTTAAAAATTCAGATGAGGAGATGAGTTATTTGTTTTCTCTACCCAGGGCTTACTTTGACATTTTGTGACATTACTAACATCAGGAATAGCTTTTCCCTTGTGGCAAAACAAGTTCCTTTTGTTGTTGTTTATTTTTATTTATTTATTTGACAGTGACAGACAGAGAAAGAGGCAGATAGAAAGAAATAGAGAGAATGGGTGCTCCAGGGCCTCCAGTCAGTGCAAACGAACTCCAGACATGTGCCACCCCCTTTTGCATCTGGCTAACGTGGGTCCTGGGGAATCGAGCCTTGAACCGGGATCCTTAGGCTTCACAGGCAAGTACTTAACTGCTAAGCCATCTCCCCAGCCCTGTAAATGACTTTTGAATAATTATTTGAACCTAAACAATGCCCTAATAATCCATTCAAGGTCATAATGAGCTTTAAATTCGTATTGAGTGGCCCTATTCTATGGTATGGAGAATTGTTATGATTCATATTTCGGGAGATTTTTCAGTGAATGTCTTTGAAATAAACTTTTTTCTTACCAAGTGTTTGGAGTAGGGAAGAGTTTGATACTCCAGAGTTGATGAAAGCTTGTCTCAGTGGGAGTGAGAATTACATTTAGGGCATCAGCTAATACTTTCAATTTCAACTTTGCAGACAGAGGTCGCCTTGGGGTGCCAGACTAGGATGGACCTCAACTACTAACAGATAACTCTGCTCCTGAGATTGAATTTTGGCTATTGATATTTATTTCAGTGATTTCTGCCTTTATATATGTCTTGATGTTGACAGAAAATAAAGTGAAGTTTCCATTTGAGAAATGAATAGCATCCCTGTTCACAGTATATGGCAGAGTATGACGCTCTGGGTGGTGATAAGATGCCCTATGACTATAACAAGTCTCTAAAGAACTGACAGCTATGTCTCATTTCAGCCAACTCTTTCTATTTTTCCAACAATATGTAATAGTGATAGGAAATGCTTGGAAGTAAACCTCCTCAGAATCATACAAGAAGGGAGATATTTGCCTATAAATTACTTTCCTGGGAGGCATTGTGTGCTTCAGATAATTTAACAATATCTACATTCAACCTCTAATAATTGCCAAATGTTGAGATTAATCCATGATTTTTTTTCCTAGATGAGATACTTTTTCTCTATTATTTTGAGTTGGCACATGCATTACTATTTTTATTTAGCATACAGAATAATGGGTTTCATTATGATATTTTCCTATATGCATATCATGTATGTTGCTCATAGTCACCCTTCATGACTCTTCCTCCTCATTCTTACCCATTCTGCTAGTCCAATTCATTCTCCCTGATAGTCTACTTTTGGCTTTCATGTCACACACACACACACACACACACACAGGTATGCATGTATGCATGCCTATATGTATGTATGTATACAATATTGTTCAACCTAAATTCAACATGTGAGAGATAACATGAGCCAAATGTCTTTCTTCTCCCATCACTTGTTCTTGTTTGCCCTTTTTGTATCTTTCTTTCCCTAGCATTCCCCACTGTTTTCATGACCCTCTTCTCTCATATCACCAGTCCTCTGACTTTATACTTTTTAAAGAAATATTTTATTTTTATTTATTTATTTGAGAGAGAGGTGTGTGTGTGGATGCACCAGGACCTACAGCCACTGCAAACGAACTCCAGATGCATGCACCCCATTGTGCATCTGGCTAACGTGGGTCCTGGGGAATCAAACCTGGGTCCTTTGGCTTTGCAGGAAGTTCCTTAACTGCTGAGCCATCTCTCCAGCCCTGACTTCATTCTTTCTTCAAACTTATTTTGGTGCTTTGAAAGGCCTCTTCAAATTACATATGATTTTGAGGATCATTTTGTTCATTTTTGCATAAAATTCTATAGGAATTAAAAACATACTTAAAATATTTAATTTATTTATGAGAGAGAGATAAAGAAAGAAAGAATGGGCACTCTAGGGCCTCTAGCCACTGCAAACAAACTCCAGACACATGTGACACTTTTTGCATCTGGCTTAAGTGTGTACTGGGGAATGTTACCTGGGTCCTTAGGCTTCACAGGGAAGTGCCATGGCCACTAAGCCATCTCTCCAGCCCCCTTTGGGAATTTTGATATGTCCTGTGTTGAATCTGCTTCTTGCTTTGAGTAGTATTAATTCTTATAACTCTGGTCCAGTTAGAGTTTCTGTCCAAAGAGTATGGGTTCCTTGGCATATTGGGAAATAGAACTGTGGAGAGATAGGACGGGAGTGACTTGTGGTTCCAGTGCCACAGACTCTTACTGTTCTTACAGAGAAATAGAAATTTTCTGACCTTTCAAATATATTTACCACATCTATCCCCTTCTTAGTAGGTAAGAGATATTATTGCCTGGCCATCCTGAAGAGGTATAGTCAGCTCTTGAATGGCTGCAGTGAGAAAAATGAACCTGTTTTGAATGAAACCCTTATTTATGAATTGCATATCTGTATACATTTTAAGATTTCTTAAAGTATTTACTTTTTATGTTTTTGAACAAGTATTTTTTTTGTGTGTAATGAACATATTCCCCATGTTCCCTTCTCATTTCCTTCTCCTCTCCCCTTTATCCCTGACAGTTTTAGTTCTACTCTTATGTCATCTATGCATAAATGAATATATATATGTGTGTGTATATATATATACATATATATATATATATATATATATATATACATATATATATATATATATATATATATATATATATATATATATATATATATATATATATATATAAAATCTAGGAACCACAAATAAGAGAAAATATACAGTATATGTTATTAAATGACTCTTAAAGTTTCTCTATCAACTTATCCAGTAGCAAGTGTCTCCAGCAGCCATCAGAAGGCCAGATAAGTGCACCAGCAGGGAATCCACGTGTATAGATCCTTCCAAGGTAGCTTCATTGTGACATGTGGGATTGGAACCATGGCTTCATTGATACAACACGATGTGAGAATATGAGTTTTGGTACTTACAAACTGGGGAGTGGGATCCCAGCATTCCATGCACATGGAAGTAGGGAGAGAAATAGAAGATTTAAATGACCAAATCCTTTATCAGATCCAGGACATTTTCCAAACTGATTTCCCATGGAGAGTTTTAAGTGTTGGACTTCAAGGTAGGCACAAGTTCCATGATATTATGTCAGGTTGTGACTGAGAGGGTGCCACTATGGGATATCTGAAATTTATGTGGACTATAAGGGTCAACAGGTTCAGGCAAGTAGGTTGTATGTGATCAGCCAGGAGGTGGTTGTGTGAGGCAGGTATCTGGACTGGTCACATAGAGAAATGGTGAGGAAAATACAATTGGAAACTGAAACTTGACTGAGTCCTGCTTCTTGTATGGGAGGGTTCAATTTATATGCGAAATAGGTGTCAAGGCATTATAAAGTTGTAACTACACACTGTTGAGCCCTCAACTTTCTGTCCATACCTTCCCAGTGGGAAACTTTTGTCAAGAAAATCTGGAGGGAGAAGAAGAGAGTGAGTTGTGGCTAAAGTGGAGATATAGTACGGTATAGTATACTATGGAGAAAAAGATTTTCCTGAATAAATGCTTTTTCATTTGACATATCCTTTTAGGACAATTGCCAATGGATAGAAAATTTTGTTATGTAGCCCTGACAGCCCTTGATCTTGTAGTTTTCCCTCATCAACCTCCCAAGTGCTTGGCTTATAGATGTGTTCCACAATGTTCAACTTTAGAGGATTTGAATCATTATTTAAAAGTATATCTAGGGCTGGAGGGATTGCTTAGTGGTTAAGGCACTTGCTTGCAAAGCCTAAGGATCCAGGTTCAATTCCCCAGTACCTATGTAAGCCAGATGCACAAGGTGATGCATGCATCTGGAGTTCATTTGTAGTGGTTGGAGGCCCTGGCATACCAATTCTCAATCTCTCTCTCTCTCTGTGCCTCTTTCTCTCAAATATATTAAAAATAATTTCTGTGTATTGAGGTTTGTTGGTGGCCATATTTCTTCATATTTTAGAAATCAATGTGCACTTAATATATAGTCTCTTACAGTTTTTGTCTTATAAATTAACATGATTTGTTTTTAATGTTATTGTTAATTTTTATATTTTCTATATTTTTACAGATAATTCCCCTGCTTGTTACTACAGCTAATTTTGGTAGGTGTATTATAATATTCAAAATTTTCAACTATGATTGTTTTGCATTTTCATTCTTCATTTTATCAAGTTTTGATATCTGTGTCAAGACACAAATTGTGGGATTGAGAAAACGCAGGCAAACTACACAGTTAAGGGAGCATTCCTCATGAAGCTTCCCTCAATTTAGATACTAAGACCATGATCAGGGACTCTAAGGACAAGTTCAGAAATCTCACAACTATTCTCAGATCCAGTTATTCACTAGAATGATTCATAGAAGTTAAGAAGGTACTAAAAGTATGATTGTAGTTTTATTATAGTTAAAAAACAAGATTCTAGGGCTGGAGAGATGGCTTAGTGGTTAAGCGCTTGCCTGTGAAGCCTAAGGATCCAGGTTCAAGGTTCTACTCCCCAGGACCCACATAAGATGCACAAGGGGCGCATGAATCTGGAGTTCCTTTGCAGAGGCCCTGGTGTGCCCATTCTCTTTCTCTCTCCCTGCCTCTTTCTCTCTCTGTCTGTCGTTCTCAAATAAATGAATAAAAATAAACAAAAAATTTTTTTAAAAGATTCTGATTGGATACAGCCAGAGGAAGAGATGCAAGAAGTCTGTGAGGCTAACAAATGAGAAGCTTCCATATTTCACAGGGTTGCATTTACCTCCTGGCACAGATATACAGCAGGGCTTAAATAATAATGTTAACCATGGAAGCTAACCCAAGTTAAAATATTTTTATTATTTGAGAGGCACACAGACCAAGATACAAAATATTGGTGCACCAGAGCCTCTTGATGCTCCAGATTATCTCCATAAGCATGTGCCACATTGTGCATCTAGCTTTCATGTAGGTACTGGGAATTCAAATTAGGAGATAGCCGGCTTTGCAAGTAAGCACCTTTCATCACTGAGTAATCACCCCAGCTCTGAATCCTAGTTTTTGCTATTTATTGTCCTTATAGGAGATTTAATACAGATAGAGCATAATAATAACCTTTAGTCACCAGTTTCTTCTAGATGTTTGGGCTAAATATCTTTAGTCTACAGTTTCTCCTGAGATTACAACTGAAATGGTGTACTTCATAGCTGCCACCATAAATCAGTCAGATTGGTGGACAAAGCCCTTAGGTAAATAAAGTCATCCCTACCAGGAAGAACATTCCATGGCTCTAGAAACTACTTTTCATTTGTCAAGGGGAAAGGTAAGCATTCTGTTTGGGTAAAGTTAATTGGTCATAACATAGGGTGAATACTGATAGTTTACTTTCAGACTGATCATCTTGCTATTATGAAATGTCTTTTTACCTATAGGAATTTTTGTCAGTTTATTTGTTTGATATTAATAGCTATTACTAAGATATATCAAAAGTATATAATATTTGCCTTGATATCAATAGCTATTTCAGATTTGTTTTGGTCAGTGATAGAATAATATATCCTTTTGTCTACAGAACTCTAAGCTTTGTGGAGAATGGTTCAAAAAACTGCTGTGATTTTTACAAATGTTTTACCTTTTAGCCCACAAATGTCCAGTACATATATATGTGTGTGTGTCACACACACACACACACACACACACACACACACACACACACACACTAGATATGGACATATTTTATATGTAAGCATCACATGTTGGTACCATCCTTTCCCTCCTCCTTGCCCTTTCCTGAAGAGGCCTTCCTCATTGTGGGTACAGGTCAACCCCATGGGGATTGTGAGTCATGCATTATCGGGGTGGGAGAGGTAATGTCTTTGTGCAAAATGTCCCAACTTGTGGCTCCAACGATGTTTCTGCCCCCATTTCCACAAAATTCCCTGAGCTGTGCTAGGAGCATTTTAAGTCTATCTCAGTGATGGGCACTTAGGAGCCTCTGGATCTCTGGTTTGGTAGGTATTGAGTGTTTTCAGTATCTTTCTCCATCACCCTGCTGATATCAGATTCACTAAGAAAGCAGCACTCTTGCTCATTTCCCTGATTCCTCTGTGGTTTCATCTGGGGCCAGGGTGGAGTGCACTGGGTCATTTATCTCCTCAGTTCCAGCTCCTTTCTGAAAAAGAGAAGTAGATTCTCCAATGGAGAATGAAGTTAGCACCAGTTAAATGGGGTAACCATTATTAATTTAGAGAGAATTAAAAGGGTATAGAAACTCCTATAGTCTAAGGATAGTGGGAGCTTGACAATGGAAAGAAGAATCATTATCTGGATATGATTCTGACTTATTCCCAGTTCCAGATATGGTTTCCTTTCCACTGAGTGGATCTGTTAGCCAATACAAGAGCAGTTGGTTACCCACCATGGCTGTGTGCCACTTTTGCATTGTGTGAGCATCATGTCAGGTTGTTTGCTATTGGAGTCACTTAGATTTTGAGTAGCTAGGATAGATGTTGACCACTTTTCTCTGGTAGCTCATGTAGTGCTTTCCAGCACTAGATGGACTAATTGTGTGGTGATTGGCTCTCTTCTGGGTTCCAACCAGGTTTCTCCATGGTCCATGCTGACAGTATGTGGTGTCTTCAGCAGTAGGGTCTTACCATTAACCTCTGGTGGGTAATCAAGTGCTCTGACAGAAGTCTGTCTTGTTTGTTTTGGGAGATCTAATAGGTCACTCTGATCACCAGCTCATTGTAGATGTAGACCATATCCTGGTACAGGGAATTATAGGCCAGCACCAAATGAAAATAAAAAAGCAAAAGCCAGAGAAGAAAGAGAAACAGGAGAAATTTGAGGGTAGGCTTCATTTCACACTCTCCAGAGCCCTTCAATTCAGATGCTCCCCCTAAGGTCATCTTGAGGGTTCTACCTTTTAGTCTGATTTCCAGGATATAGGATTCTATGGTATCAGTTCAATTTGGGTTCAGTTCTGTGTCATCCCCACCCTTTCCCTTCCCCAAAGCCTTTGAGGGGTAGTTTGAGTGCATGCTTGAGTGATCTCCAAGTTTTTGCCAAAAGCAATGATGATGTCCTATGTCCCTATGTATTGCAGTCAGGTTTGCAATCCTGGAAGAAATCACCCAACCAAGATCAGCTTGTGTAAAATACAGTTAATTTTGGCTTACAAACTAGAGGGGAAGCTCTATGATGGCAGGGGAAAATGATGACATGAGCAAAGAGTGGACATCACCCCCTGGCCAACATAAGGTAGACAGTAGCAACAGGAGGGTGTGGTAAACACTGACAAGGGAAAACTGGCTATAACACTGATAAGCCTGCCCCCAATAATACACTGCCTCCAACAGGTGTTAACTCCCAAATCTCCATCAGCTGGGAACCTTGCATTCAGAACACCTAAGTTTATGGGAGACACCTGAACAAAACCACCACACCATGCAATGGTCCTCTTGTGGACTTTCCACTATATTTGTCATGGACTCTTGGTTTTATACCTGCATTTGGAATAAACAATTATTCTCAGGTAAATGTAGAAACAGAAAATAACTCCCATTACTGTTGCTCTTCCATCTTTTTTTTTTTTTGTAATTTTCTCTCTCTTTTTTAAAAAATAATTTTGTACTCGGTGAATACAGTCAATTTGGTACCATTGTAACCCTCCTCCCTGTCCTCCCTTCTCCATGGGGACCCTTCTTGTTGGGGTATATGGGTCGTGCATTGTGGGGTTAGCCATCACTTATGGGTAGGAAGAAATGTCTCTGTGTATCATGACACAATGTGTGGCTCTAACATTCTTTCCAGCCCCTCTTCCACAAATTTCCCTGAGCCATGTTGGGTTCATTTTAGGTCTTCTTCAGTGATGAGGTCTTGGGAGCCTCTGTGTCTTTGGATATCTTGTTTGGTAGGAGTTGATTGTTCTCTGTGTCTATCTCCTTCCCCCTTGTGCTGATACCAGATCCACAAAGAAAACAGGACTCTTGCTTGTTTCCCCATTAATCTTAGTTTCAGCTGGGGTCCTTTTGAGGTAGGATGGGGTAGTTTTCTCCTTAGGATGTGTGTGTATCAGAAAAGGAGAATTAGATTCTCCAATGGAGAGTAAAGTTAGCACCAGATAAGCGGGATAACCATTATTTTTTTTTCCACAATTGGTGAAGGTTGATAATGGAGAGTGGGCTCATGTTTGGATATGATTCTGACTTGTTTCCCAGCTCCAGCTATGGGTTCCGTTCCACTGAGCATATCAGTTAGCCAAATCAAGAGCAGTTGGTTTCCCACCTTGGCCTTACATCATGATAACACTTGTGTGAGAATCATGTCAAGTTGTTTGCTGCTAAGTAGGTTAGACCATGAGTTTTTTTGACAGATATTGGTCACTTTTCCCCAATTGCTCATGTAGCACCTTCTGGCACTATATGTGCTAACTGTCTGGGGACTGACTCTTTTCCAGCTTCTAGCCGTGTCACTCCTTGCTGTGTGCCAACAACATATGGTGTCATCAATAGTAGGGTCTTCCCACTAATCTTTGGTGGGTCACCAAGTACTCTGACAGAAATCTTTTTTCTTTTGGGAAACCTTGTAGGTCTCTCTGATCATGAGCTCCTTGTGGATGAGAGCCACATGCTAGTACTGGGAGTTCCAGGTGCTTAATATAAAAGAGATAGAGAGAAGAGAGAGAAGAGGGAGAGAGAGAGAGAGAGAGAGAGAGAGGGAGAGAGAGAAGAGAGAGAGAAGAGGGAGAGAGAGAGAGAGAGAGAGAGAGAGAGAAACTGAAACAGAAAGAGATTAAGGTCAGTCTTCATCATACCCTCTCCAGGGCCTTGTATCTCAGATGTTCCCTCTAAGGGCCTGGTGAAGGTTCATCCATTTGTTCTGTCTTTTAGGATATAGAAGTTTATGGTACCATTGCTGTTTGGGTCAAGATTTGTGTCCCCCAACCCCCTTTCTTACCCTCCCCTCATACCCCACCAACCCTATTGTCCAGTCCTCAAGATGTTTGCTAGGTATGTTGACATCTTGGGTAGATTCAGGTTAGGAACTGTAGATGAGTGAGACTATGTGGCTATTATCTGTCTGTGATTGGGTGAGTTCACTGAGAATGATCTATTTCAGGTTTGACCATTTTTTCTTCAAATTTCATTGTGCTGTCTTTTCTTACTGCTGTGTAGAATTCCATCATGTAATATACCACATCTTCGTTATCCATTCGTCTAGTGATGGACATCTGGGTTGATTCCAGCTTTTAGCTATTATGAATTGAGCAGCTATAAACATGGTTGAGCAAATCTCTCTGGACTGAGGCATGGAGGTTTTAGGGTACATGCCAGTAACGGAATAACAGGGTATGTTGGTAAATCTCTAGTCAGCTTTTTTAGGAGTCAGCATATTGCTGTCCAGAGTGGTTGAACCATCTTACATTCCTACCAAAAGTGGATGGGAGTTCCTATTTCTCCACATCCTCACCAGCATTTGTTTTCATTTGACTTTTTAATGTTTGGTATCCTTACTGAGGTAAGGTGAAATCTCATAGTTGCTTTAATTTACATTTCCCTGATGATTAGGGGTGATGAACATTTTCTTAAATGTGTGTTTGCCACTTGTATTTCTTCCTCTAAGAACTGCCTGTCCAGTTCTTTGTCCCATTTTGTGAGTGGGTTGTTTGCCTTTTTATTGTTTAGGTTTTTGAGTTCAGGGTGATGCAAATAGTTACTGAAGACACTCAACACTTACCAAACCAGAGGCTCCTAAGTGCACATCACTGAAGTAGACTTAAAATGCTCCTAGCATGGCTGAGGAATTTTTTGGAAGAGGGGGTGGAAAGATTGTTAGAGCTACAAGTTGGGACATTTTGCACAGAGACATTGCCTCTCCCACCCACCCCCCATAAAGCATGACCCACAATCCCCATGGGGTTGACCTGCATTCCCAATGAGGAAGGCCTCTTCAGAAAAGGGCAAGGGATGAGGGAAAGGATGGTACCACTGTGTTGTTTACATACTAAATATGTCCATATCTAATAAATAAATATATATATTGCTAATATCTGACTTACTAAGAAATTAGCACTCTTCTATTTGTTCGTTGTAGATTTATTAAAGTAATCTAAGATTGCATTTGGGTTTTTAAAAATTATTTTGATAGTGTTATCATAGTGTCTTCTCATTAACTTTGATGATAATTACCATCATCAAAACCTTCCCAGCCTTAGGCTTCTACCTCTCTGCAGCCATTACTGTTACTATTACTAGCATCTACTGTACAATGCTCTATTTGCATTAACATAGCTTGTGAAAGAGAGTAAAGTAGCAGTCCTATTTCCCAAATTCACCAAGTGAGAGGTATAATAATGTGGCCAAGGCCTAGTCAGAACATACTGAATCTAGAATTCAAGGTAACTGCTTTGCCTGAATTTGTTTGAGATGATCCCAGTTTTTGTATCAAGAGCCACATACTAGGAAATATGTCATTGCTTTTGGTTCTGGAATAATTGGCCATCCTGTCAGGATCTGAATTGAGCATATCTGTAGTTTTAACTTCATGATCTTAATCTCTGCATGTTATTGCTTCTCAAAAATGATTGATGTCTTCAAATAGTTAATGTAATGTTGTATGATTTGAAGTTTTGCCAGGTGATTTGATGTTTGGTTACATACGTAGGTAGGAAAAGCTAACCAGGAGAATAAAGGTACAAAAAATGATAAGTGTACTCTTGTTAGCTTTTTATCACATTTACCTCACCACATTGCTGAATATTTTCAGTTCAGATTCTGTCATACAACATTTCAGATATACCCTCTAAATTAATGGATTTTTAGTAAGTTTGTGCTCCTTCATGCAAGTCATTGCTACAAATATGTTTGATTATTTATCTATAACCTTGGCTAAAAACAAAAAGCATATTGTAATGACAAAATAGATAATATTTAATATTAATATAATTAATATGTAATCTTTAAATGCTAAAGTCAAAGTAATTCTTTAAGGAAGTAGATTAATATAGGTAAAATAGTAATGTTACATCTAGTTTAGCTTTTTTTAATAAACATATGTTTATTTATTTAGTTATTTGAGAGAGAAAGAGTGAGTTGGGCATGTCAGGGCCTCCAGTCACTGTGAACAAACTCCAGACACATGCACCACTTAGTGATCTGGCTTATGTGAGTACTGGGGAATCAAACCTGGGTCCTTAGGCTTCTCAGGCAAGTGCTTTAACTGCTAAGCCATCTCTCCAGTCATAGTTTAGCTTTTGAAAGTGAAAATTTTCTAGAAGAATGAGTCTTCTTTCAATTTTCCCAAATATTACTTGTCTTGAGATTTTTAAAAATAGAAACCACATTGTGCTCAGTTTGAGGCTATATTAACTAGTAATATAGCATCAGAACATATTTGAAACTGGACAACTTAATTGTATCATAATGCTAATAAAAGATAATTAATTTGGAGATAATATTTTCTCTAAATTTTACTTTCAAACAAAAGATTATTTAAAGCTAATATGGTAACATTTATAATCAGAGTCTTGGCACTTGACCAAAATTTTGTTCTTCATTGGCTGTTAATTTTGGTCTCAATAATATAACTCTCAACAATACAACAATAGTACATTGAGTCTGGATTAAAATCAAAGTTCAGTCACTTATGAACTGATGAAATGAACTTCATATTTCTCTTTAACAGTTTTATTGCTTGTAAATTATTGATGCTGCTGTTGATGACATCATTGCATATGAAAGGGTAGTTTAAAGGATTAAATACATTGGCTGATCAGGGGAACAGTTCTTAACTTCAACCGATCTCAAGAACCACTCATGCTTGGCCTGAAGCCACACACAGATTCTGATTTCACTAGTTTCCAGTGAGACCTGGTCATCTGGAATTTTATAGCCCTCCTACACGATTCTAATTTGCATTTGAGGTTATAAACTCCTGATTTAAAGTAATTATAAGAGTACTTAGCAAATAGTAAACACTTGGTAGGTATTATCATAAGACTCAGATATCCAGGGGATTGTTTTCTTGACTTTCAAAAAATTGGTAGGAAGTCATCTGTAAATGACAATTACATTCACATATTATTGGTAATGTACCTTCTCCTTTTCAATAGCATAGACTTAATATTTTATTTTGCCTTTTTAATACAATTTCTTTCCACTGTTGTTGATTTTTTTAAAAGACAAACTGGCAGGGAGAGGTATGCTGTAATCTAATAATATTGACCTGATAAACTCACTTAAGTATACATTTTTTCTAGAGTTATTCCATAAAATATATTTTTAAAGGTATTGAATTTGAAAGTTGTTCCTTATCCCATTCTGATTTGTGCAGGTAACCCTAGATACCTAAGTTATAGACAATCCAGCTTCCCATTCAGGAGAGTCTAGATAACCTTCCAGTCTATCGAAGCCTTCTGGTTCCTATCTTCTTATTTACAAAGAACTCATAGAGATTAAAGGGTTTTAAAAATTTAGTCAGATATTTAGAAACAGAATGGTTCTTAAGGGAAGATAAATGCACTAAATTATCTTTATCTTACTAAGAAGATAACTCATAATGCAGAATGAAAAGTTCTTGTTGTACAAGTCTATAATGTTCCCTTGTAGTTGGTTAAATTTAGTGTCTGACGCTTGGCTAACAAACATTCATCTTAAAAGTAGAAAGTAAAATGTTGGAAAACCTCGAAAGTAAGGAGACATATTTTATAAAGCTCAAAAGATGAGCTTACATATTGAGATTTTTACTTTAAGGCTCAGTTTACTAAGCCCAGGCACAAAATTTTTGGCATTACGACTATATGAAAAAGGCTTGCAACTTGTCGAAAAAGTAGAACTATGATTTTGTGAGACTCAATTGAAACTATAGCTACAGATTGAAAATTGGTAAATATAGTTCATTAATATGAAAGTACACTATGCCTATGTAGTTATTGTGGCATGAGAAATTATTATTATTGTTATTATTATTATTATTATTATTATTATTATTATTTTGGTTTTTCGAGGTAGGGTCTCACGCTAGGCCAGGCTGACCTGAAATTAACTATGCAGTCTCAGGATGGCCTTGATCTCACAGCGATCCTCCTACCTCTGCCTCCTGAGTGCTAGAATTAGAGGCATGCGCCACCACGCCCGGCCTGAAAGTTTTAAAATCTAAATTCTCTGCAAAGGGTTAGGTGTAACTGGAGATTCAATCAGATTAAAAGTGTTGCCCTAAATTAGTTGTAAATATGGTCTATTGATGCCTGGAGCTCTTCCTCAGTCATATTAAGTCAGACTCTCTGGGAATGAATATGAATAAATGCATATTTTTAAACTCTAAAGGTGACATCCTATAAACTTTAGTTGGAAAGAACAGAATGAGACAATAAATAACCCATGATAAATTCAGCAGGAGATAAATGTCTACTCTAACTTGAATAAATGAAGAACCCTATAGACTAGTGATCTGCCTACAGGGTAAAATTGATCCATTAATCAGTACCTTTAATATGTTAATCTAATGAACTTAAAACTCACCTAATCACCATTAGACTCATGTTTTCCTATTTAGTTTGTAGGAATATAAAAAAAGATAATTTTGCCAAATGTTTTGGAAAATCCCAGATACTTTGTAAGTAATATATATATTTCCCTTCATTAATGTAGTTTACTAGCTTAAATTAACTAGATATTTCTTTGTTAAAAGGTAAAATAATGAGGGCTGAATTCAAATAATTGTTAGGCTTTAAAACCAATAAAATATGCTATAAATGTTTTCATTTTATATATGAATTTTTATTTTTTTATTATTAAGAACCTATTTTGTATGAATACATCATGTGTTGGTACCAGCTTTTCCCTCCTCCCTGTACCCATTCCACAGGAGGCCCTCCTCAGTGTGGTTGCTGGTATTCCCCATGGGTTGTGGCTTATGCATTGTGAGAGCAGCAGTCAGTTATTGGGGGAGACAATGTCTCTGAGCATAACATCCCAACCTGTGGCTCTTACAATCTTTCCATCTCCTCTTCCACAAAATTTCACGAGCCTTTGTGGGTGTGTTTTAAGCCTACTTCAGTGATGAGCTCTTAGGAGCCTCTGAATTTCTGCTTTGGTTTGTGTTGAGTATCCTCAGTGTCTGTCTCCTTCACCCTGGTGCTGATTGTCAGGCTCACCATGGAAGCAGCACTCTTGCTGGTCACCCTAATTCCTCTGTGGTTTCATCTGGGCCTTGACTCAGATGCGAGGGGTAGTTTATCTCCTCTGGTCTTGCTACCTTCTGAAAAATAAAAACAGATTCTTCAACAGAGAATAAAGTTAGAATAGGTTAAATTGGATAAGCTTTATTAATTTAAGAAGAGTTTGATGAATGTAACCCCTATTTTAGCCAAAGACTTGTGGGAGTTTGACAATGGAGAGCATAATCTCTGTCTCCCTAGGATTCAGACCTGGTTTCCAGTTCCAGGTATGAGTTCCTTTACACTGAGCGGATCTCAGCCAATCAGAAAGCATTGGTTAGCCACCAAGGCTGTGTGCCACCATTGCACTGATGTGAACTTCTTGTCAGGCTGGTTATTTCTGAGTAGCTTATACCCCTGATTGCTCACACCGTTGTTGGCCACTTTCCCCCAGTATTGCATGTAGCACTTTCCAGCACTAAATGGGCTAACTGTCTGCAGACTGGCTCTCCTCTGGATTCCAGCTAGGACTCTCCGTGTTCTGTGCAAGCAGCATACGGTGTCTTCAGCAATATGGTTTTACCTTTTACCTCAGGTGGGCAATCAAGTGCTTTGATAGAAGCCTGTCTTGTTTTGGGGACCTTGTAACTCTCTGATCAACAACTCAATGTGGGTAGCACCTGTTTCTGGTACTGCAAGCTACAGGTCAAAGCCAAAGTTTTTTAAGGTTAGGCTTTATCCCACCCTCTCCAGGGCCCTTCTTTTCAGGTGCTCCCCCATACTCATGTTGAGGCTTATATCTTTTAGTCTACTTTCAAGGAGAGAGGTTTCTATGGTGCCAGTTCATTCTGGGTTTAGTTTCATGTTGATTTCCCTCCACTCTCCCTTACCTCTCTCTGTCATTTTTTTTCTTTGACATTTTCATGCAGAATGAAAAAGTTCTTGTTGTACAAGTCTGTAATGTTCCCTTGTAGTTAGTTAAACTTAGTGTATGACCTTTGGCTAACAAACATTCATTTTAAATGTAGAATGTAAAATGTTGAAAAACCTTGAATGTAAGGAGATATATTTTATAATATATATATATATATTTTCTTTTCTTTTTTTTTTTTTGGTTTTTAGAGGTGGGGCTTACTCTATCCCAGGCTGACCTGGAATTAACTGTGTAGTCTCAGGGTGGCCTCGAAATCACGGTGATCCTCCTACCTCTGCCTCCTGAGTGCTGGGATTAAAGGCGTGTTTTCATATATATTACATTTTATGTATTCCACATTACCCTTTCTTATTTTCCCTGTACTTCTCATCTTTTACTAGTGGATATACCTCAGAAGAGAATGACTCCCCCTTCATTGCTAGCCTTAATAGTCATTAGCTCATTAGGGATGGGAGTTGCTTTCCAAAGCCCTCTCCTATCCATAACAGAATGTTGATTGGCTCCATCATGTGTAGGTCCTGTGCAGGTAAGACCTCATAGCTGCTGTGAGTTCTTGAGTGCAGTAACCTTGTCATGTCTGGACACCAGAAATCTACAGTGTCCATTCCCATGTGCCAGTTCTTACATTCTTATTCTTTACATCCCATCCTCCACTATGTTCCATGAACCCTGGAGGGGGTGATGTGTATGTCTTGTTTACAGTTGAGAACTCATCAACAACTTTATTTTCAGCACCTGACTGGCTATGATTCTTTGCAATGATAGCCTCTCAGTGAAAAAAAGGAAAAAATACTTTTCTAAGCTAAGAACAGAACTTATCTGTGAATATAAAGATAAAAATGTAGGAGGCATTTGATAGCACATCCTTTTAGAAATAGAGCAATAATAGACTCTTTCCTTGGGCTTACATTCTTTAGAGACGTAGGCTTTTGACTTGGTTTGTAGTATCAGGTATATTTCTCTTGTGGAGGAGGCCTCACATCCAATCATAGATCTGTTTGTTACCCCCATAGCTTTCATGCCACTATTGTATTAGAGGGCACATCTTGCCTAGAGGGTCAGTATTGTAGAATGTAGGATTTATCACTCAGTGGTAGCATAGATGAGTTTTGTTATCCAGAAGCCCACAGAGCACATTCTAGGTGAATGATAGTCAGTAGGAAGGAAGATTAATCCCTGTGTCATCTTAATTTCTTTATAATCTGAATCCATCAGGTGTGGTGTTTTTATCAATAGGGTCTTAGCTTTCAGTCCTGGTGTTTAACCAAAAGCCATGGCAATTGCCTGTATTATTTTGGGCAATCAGAATCTTCTTTGACCAACAACTCACTGAAAGGTATCACATGTCTGGCACATTTATTATTGCTTGATAGCCCATGGATACAAGTAGCAGCATTATCTGTCTGTATATGGTTCCTTCATCCATACTATTACTAATTTTTTCTACTTATGTATTTTTATTAAGTTTAATAAATAGTAGCTTTTCTTTTTATTTTTGACACTTTAAAATATGTATACAATGCTTTTGATTTCCATCTCTGTCCAGTTGCCCACTCTTATCCCCTGTACCCAATAAAACCTTTCTTTTCATTTAATCTCCATCATGCATGGTAGATTTTCTAATGCTTTCCTTATCTCCTAAGTTTTGGTTTATTCTCCTCCAGCCCCTCTTTATGCCTATCTTCCTGTCTTTTTTTTTCTTTTTCTTTTTTTTAAATTTATTTGAGAGCGACAGACACAGAGAGAAAGACAGATAGAGGGAGAGAGAGAATGGGCGCGCCAGGGCTTCCAGCCTCTGCAAACGAACTCCAGACGCGTGCGCCCCCTTGTGCATCTGGCTAACGTGGGACCTGGGGAACCGAGCCTCGAACCGGGGTCCTTAGGCTTCACAGGCAAGCGTTTAACCACTAAGCCATCTCTCCAGCCCCTATCTTCCTGTCTTTATCCCTGCTTAGTCCATTCTGACCTCAGTATCCCCCCAAACTTTTTTCACAAAAATTGTGTTTCATTATTTTCTCCCCTTAAGACTTCTCCACTATTCCCCTTTGCTCTTTTCTAATGTTCTTGTCTTTGGGGACACTACAAGTTGTACACATGAACCTGGATATTCAAAGCTAGGATCCACATATTAGAGAGATGTATGTGGCATACCTCTTTTCATCACTTGTTCCAGTTTCCTGAAAATATTGTATTTTTTTTACATGTGAATAAAATTCCACTGTGTACATGTATTATGTTTTTATTATTCATTCATCAGCTGATGGACATCTAAGCTGGTTACATTTCCTAGCTATTGTGAACAGAGAAACCATAAACATGGATGCACAAGTATCCATATAGCAGCCTATGAGAGAGAGGGGGGGGGAGAGGGAGGAAGGGAGGGAGGGAGGGAGGGAGAGAATGGGTGCACCAGGGCCTCCAGCCACTGCAAAAGAACTCCAGACGCATGTGCCATTTTGTGCATATGGCTTATGTGGGTCCTGGGAAATCAAACCTGGGTCCTTTGGTTTGCAGGCAAGTGCCTTTACCACTAAACAATCTCTCTAGCCCTTAAAAAATAGAATAATTGGACTGGGGAGATGGATTAGCAGTTAGGGCATTTGCCAGCTGTGGTGGTTTGATTCAGGTGTCCCCCATAAAGTTAGGTGTTCTGGATGCTAGGTTCCCAGCTGATGAAGATTTGGGAATTAACACCTCTTGGAGCCAGTGTATTGTTGGGGGCAGGTTTATGGGCATTATAGCTAGTTTCCCCTTGCCAGTGTTTGGCACACTCTCCTGCTGTTATTGTCCATCTAATATTGTCCAGGAGGTGATGTCCATCCTCTAATCATGCCATTGTTTACCCCTGCCATTGTGGAATTTCCCCTAGAGTCTGTAAGCCAAAATAAACCTTTTTTTTTCCTCACAAGCTGCTCTTGGTTGGGTGATTTCTTCCAGCAATGCGAACCTGACCGCAACAGTGAAGTTGGTACTGAGAGTGGATTTGAAACCTTGGTTTAGTTAAAAGACCTTGGATTATGGGGATATTTGAACACCTTTGGGATTGATAAAACTATAGGGACTTTTAAAGTTGATCTGAATGCATTGTATTTTATATCATGTATGATTATTAGTTTATGGGGACCAGGGGCAGAATGTGGTAGTTTGATTCAGGTATTCCCTATAAACTTAGGTTAGGTGTTCTGAATTCTAGGTTCCCAGCTGATAGAAATTTGGGAATTAATGCCTCCTGGAGGCAGTGTATTCTGGGGGACAGGCTTATGGGCATTATAGCCAGTTTCCCCTTGCCAGTGTTTGGCATACTCTCCTGTGGCTATTGTCCATATGATGTTGGCCAGGACGTGATATCTACTTTCTGCTCATGCCATCATTTTTACCTGCCATCATGGAGCTTCCTCTCTAGTCTGTAAGCCAAAATAATAATTAAAAAAGCTGCTGTTGGTCAGGTGATTTCTGCCAGCAATGCAAACCTGACTGCAACACTAGCAAAGCCAAAAATCCCAGGTTCAACTCCCCAGGACCCATGTAAGCAAGATGCACAAGGTGGTACATGTATCTGAAGTTTGTTTGCAGTGACTGGAGGTCCTGACACTTGCATTCTCTCTTTATCCGCCTCTTTCTATCTCCCTCTCTCTACCATAAATAAATAAATAAATATTAAAAAATAAACAGAATAATCATTTTTATTTTATTAAACTCCAAGTCTTGGCTATAAAATTTATAGAAATATACAAAGTATATACAAAGTAAAAATATTCTTGATGCTAGCCATTCTGACTGGAGTGAGATGGGATCTCAAAGTACTTTTAATTTGCATTTTGCTGATGACTAAGGTTGTTGAACAGTTCACAAAATTACTTGTTGTTTGTATTTCTTCATTTGAAAACTGTTTAGTTCCGTAGTCCACTTTTTATTTTTCGAGGTAGGGTCTCACTCTAACTCTGCCTGACCTGGAATTCACTATAGAATCTCAGGGTGGCCTCAAACTCATGGTGATCCTCCTACCTCTGCCTCCTGAGTGCTGGGATTAAAGGTGTGTACCATCACTCCTGGCTCCATAGTCCCCTTGTTTGTTAGGTTTGTCTTCTTGGTGTTTAGTTTTTGGAGTTCTTTGTATATTCTAGATATAAGTCCTTTGTCAGATGTGTAGCAGGCAAAGATTTTTTTCCCATTCTGTAACCTGCTTCTTGACTCAGTTGATGGTTTCCTTTGCTGTACAATAGCATTTTAGTTTTGTAAGGTCTCATTTGTTGATTGTCTTATTTCCTAGGCAGCTATTCAGAAAGGCATTCCCCATGCCTAGATCTTGAATTGTCCTCCCTGTTTTTCCGTCTAACCATTCTTCTTCATACAGATACCGAATTTTCCCAGCACCATTTGTTGAAAATGATATCTCTTTCTCCAATGTGTATTTTTGGCAGCTTAATACAAAATCAGATTATGCTGGGCATGGTGGCGCATGCCTTTAATTCCAGCACTCAACAGGTAGAGGTAGGAGGATCACTGTGAGTTTGAGGCCACCCTGAGACTCCATAGTGAATTCCAGTTCATCCTGAGCCAGAGTGAGACCCTACCTCAAAAAAAAAAAAAATCAGGTTGCTATAGTAACATGAATTTATACTTGGATCCTCTATTTTATTCTATTGTTCTGCATGTTTTATGCTTTATTGTTTAGCTTTGAAAAGCATAAAAATACTTTAATCAGATTATGAGTTCTAGATGGAAGAGATTCATTCATTTTATTCTCTGCCAAACAGTTTCAGTTAACATGCCCAGTACATATATGCTTTAACTGAATTGAGAGAGTTCCTGTATGTAAAACCCTGGAGACTTTTTTGTTATTTTGAGATGGAATTATTTGGGACCCATATGTATTATCTAATTATAACAAACAAAGAGTTTTCTTACTATCTACCCATCTATCTTAGAATGCCCTTTTAAGCCATATTTATCTTACTCTTTCAAGTTGAAGGCCACTCTCTTTAATGAAAAAGAAGAAAAGTGAGTCATTTTGCTTACTTTTTTTTGTCATCTGGTTCTATTATACTATTTGACCCAAGCAGTTACCTTGCCAATTTTTATTCTTTTTGTACTAAGTGGAGCTAACACTAAAGAAATCCTTTTTAGCCTTTAAAATATTTTTGAGCCTCAGCTCACACAGACATTTAGCATTGTTAGTACTGTTTGTGCATGTCCCTGCCATCCTTTGATTTTTGTCCTTGGCTTTATGACATTCTTTCTCTCTTTTGTGCAGGGTCTTTCAGAGACAGTCAGCCAACAATGCGATTTCATTATCTTCCGCCTCTAATCCCCATTCTAAGAGATACAATTCCATTTATAAAGACAAAGACATAGTGGTTTGGAGCAAGTGCTTTGGGGTCAAGCACATCTAGGGGCATTGTTATTTTGCCTCTTATTAGAGTTTCTTCAGTTTTTGACATTAAGATGACAAAATATATTACTAAGGTAGTAACTAGAGTTATACTCTATAATGAATGTAAAGGATTACCATAGTGCTTGGGACATAAAAATTCCTTATTAGAAAAAATGGTCAGGCATGGTGGCACATGCCTTTAATCCCAGCACTTGGGAGGCAGAGGTAGGTGGATCACTGTGAGTTCCAGGCCACCCTGAGACTACATAGTGAATTCCAGGTCAGCCTGGGCTAGAGTGAGACCTCACCTCAGAAAACAAAAAAACAAACAAACAAACAAACAAAAGAACAGAAACAACAAAAATGGTAAAATTTGACATATAGTTTTGAGGAAGGTTGTGGATCCTGCAAAAGTGAGTAAGAAGCATGTCAAAGAAATGCAGTAAAAAGTGTCAAATTACTGTATTTTAAATTCTAGGCTTCAATTACCTAAGAAAACATATAAAATTTAAATCATGCACAACCCACAGGAGTATCTTAAAAGTTACAAGTAATAGTTCATGTGGAGGTTTTCACTCAGTATTTGGCTTATTGTGAGCACTTAATAAAAATTAGTAGCTGGGCATGGTGGCATATGCCTTTAATCCCAGCCCTTAGGAGACATAAGTAGGAGGATTGCTGTGAGTTAGAGGCTGGCCTGGGGTTATATAGTGAGTTCCAAGTCAACCTGAGCTATAGTGAGACCCTGTCTCAAAAAATTAGCTATCATTACTATTGTCATTAATGAAGAGATATTCATGAAATTGACCACCATATTTAGTGCTTTAAAGATTCTAATGTTATTCTAATTGTTGCTTGAAGCAACAATTTATTTTAGATATGGTACTATTGTGGTATTTTGCTTCCTCCCTATAATTACACTAAGTTATATAATTAGAGAACTTTACTTCTGTAGGTATTGTTTTGATAAACTGCCTTCTGATTCAGAAGAAATATCTCTGTTATTAATTACTTTCTTCTGTAATCTTTCATAGCCCTCAAAATGCATTCACAGATACACATAGATAATTTGCCTTAGCTTATGCCTGTTGACCTATACATTTTTATTTAGCTAGTGTGTTAACATAGGAGTTATATTTTGAACTTATTGGCTGTAGGGAAAAAGGAAGGGAGAGAACACTTAAAATTGTATTCTTTGGGTTGTAGAAATAGCTCAGTTGGTAGAGTACTTGCTTAGCATGGATAAAGCCCTGGGTTAGACCTCAAAACTGCATGAACTGGACATGGTTGTGTATGTCTGTGATTCTAGCACTTAGGAGGGAGAGGCAGGAGGGTCAGAAATTTAAGGTCATCCCCAGCTATTTAGAATATGATATTGTTATGTAGGTAGTTTGAGGTCAGCCTGGGCTACATGAGACTCTGTCTCCAAAAAGAGAAAATGTGAACTCTTTAAGACCCAGTATTGGATGATTCACATTTCACTTTATTCTCATAGTATTGGCATTGTTAGTCAATGATGTAGTTAGTTAAGCTTTATTGAGCTTAAGTAACTTCTTAAAATTTTCCTAGTTTGTAATGGAGTCTATATATGAAGAACTTCTCTCTGCTTCATATGTCCTATAACTACAATTTTACCTCCACAAATATCTGTTTAGTGCATTGTGCTAATTCTTTCTATGGAGATGTTTAAGGATCTGAGCTTCCAGATAAGATAGTATTTAAGTACAATGTGCCTTATTAGCACTTGCAAGATGCATTAGAGTAAAGTTATAGTATGGGGCGAACCCAATGTGTTGTCGTTCAAATGCAAATATAAGTGATACTAATGTAAATGAACATATGCCAGGCATATGTTTCATATTATTAGGGATAAATAGTAAGTGACAAATACTGCATCCCACTTGAATCCCAATAACTAAATGCCTCACGTCACAGATGACACTCATTCAAAGAGATTGTTTTTGAAAACAGGACTGGTACTTAAAAAGGTATTCATTTCATAGAACTTAATTTGCTTCAGTTCTTTGGATTTTAACAATACTTAAAAATATTATAAAAATCAATTCTTGCCGGGCATGGTGGTGCATGCCTTTAATCCCAGCACCTGGGAGGCAGAGGTAGAAGGATAGCCATGAGTTTGAGGCCACCCTGAGACTACACAGTGAATTCCAGGCCAGCCTGGGCTAGAGTGAGACCCTACCTCAAAAAAACAAACAAAAAAAATCAATTCTTGCAAAGCAATCTTCTGCTTTTCTTCCTGTAGATTTTAGCGTTCTCATGTTGAGAATGTGGAGGCTCTCCTAGGTGATCATAAATACCCTGTCTGTTCACTCTCATCACTGGGTCTGTGCTCCTGGCATGGCATGTAGCCAGCTAATAACTGCACTCAACAATGTTATCTTTGCTTCACATTTATGCTGCAGGAGGTAAATAGCACAAAGACATAAAGATTGTCAGTTTTTCTGAGATGTAGTGATAAAGAAAACACAAGCATTTCCCCTAGAACTGTGGTCTTTTGTCCACATTTGTTTACTATATCCTTCAAACATGATTAGGGTAGCAAGAGGAATCTTCTTTACCTTGAAACGTACACTGCCGACTTCAGTGAGGATAAGAATAATTTGTCATGTATAAAATGCTTAAAAGTCTAAGAGAGTTTCATTGTAAATTGCAGCTAATGCCTGGCACTCCCAGGTCTAGGAGTGGAGAGGAAGATTCTCTCTTGGCATCCTCTTCTCCTCATCAAAATACATCCTTGAGGCTTAGAAAGACTATGAAGTGCTACATTTTCAAAGAAATGAGCAATGATAGTTCTAATACTGATGGCACTTTACAAGAATGATACTAATCTACCTTATTGTACATAGAAGGATTGCATTGCTCTTCTTTTATCTAAGCATTCAGGAATTACCTTATTGAAGGGAATGAGATGGATAGGAAAGAATGGGAAAAAATAAATCTCCTGAGCAGCAATCAGAAATGATATGTGCCTTGTCAACAAAGGTTTTAAGCTGAGTTTTGAGTCTAAGAGGGCTTAAAAGGAGGCATTAGGGCAAGTGTGACATTTCGAGTGAGTAACAAGGAAAGACCACTTGTAGTTCATACATGGCATTGCAAAAAATGTAGGTCAGTTTCTTTGTATGTGGTGTGGTATGAGTGTATATGGTGTGATGTGTGTGACATTTGTACATATGTGTGCAGATATATGTACTCTATGTGTATGCATGCAAAGGCCAGAAGAAAACATTAGGTGTCCCCCATTGTTAATCTGTGTGTTTCCTTGAGACAGAGTCTCTCACTGAAGCTGGAGTTGCTATTTTTGGTCATAATGGCTGGCAAGTAAGCCCTGGTGATTCTCCTGTCTCTGCTGCTCACAGGACTGGGGTTACACTTGTGCATGGCCATTCTTAACTTTTTATATGGGTGCTAGGGATTGAACTCAGGTATTCTTACCCGCTGAGCCATTTCCCAAGCCCTAGGCCAGGGTTTTAATTGCTATAATATTCAAAAGGGAAATAAAATCTCAAGCACATAGAGCAAATATATATGAACAAAAATCTACTAAAGAGAATTGGAAAATTTTCATTTGGCTGGAGAGATGGATAAGTAGTTAAAGGCACTTGTTTGCCAGGGTTCAATTCCACAGCACCCACATAAAAAGTGCCACATGCATCTGGAATTCATTTGTGGTGGCAAGAGGACCTGGCCTGCCTATTCCCTCTGTCTGCCTAAATAAATAAAAAATATTTAAAAAAACCCCAACAAACAAAAAACCCAAGAGCTGAGCCAGGTATGGCGATATATGGGAGGTATAGAGGCAGGTACATCAGGAATTCAAGACCAGCCTTGGCTACATAGCAAGTTTCAGACCAGTCTGATCTATTTGAGACTCTATCTTGAAAAAATCAAACCAAACCAAGCCAAACCAAACAAAATAAACAACAAAAACAAACAAACAGACAAACAAACAAAAAACCCCACCAAGGGCTGGAGAATTTAGCTCAGTGGTAGAATACTTGCCTGTCATGCTAAGGTCCTGGGTTTGATCCCCAGAACCACCAAAACAGAACAAAAAACAAAATAGAAAGATTTTTAATCAATATGATTTGAAGAGACACCACCCTTCTAGTAGGCATAGCAAATGCGCTGAGGATTACATGTTACTTTCTTTACATCCTAGTTTCCCATAAGTGCACATGTGTTGATCCATGAAATCAGATAATATTTGTACATATTACTGTTATGACAAGATATGCTTGACTATGGAAATAAGCCATATATAAAGGTATTGTAGGAGGCTGGAGGGATTGCCTAGTGGTTAAGGCACTTGCCTACAAAGCCAAAGGACCCAGGTTTGACTCCCCAGGACACATGTAAACCAGATGCATAAGGGGCTCACACATCTGGAGTTTGTTTTCAGTGGCTGGAGGCACTGGTGCGCCCATTCTCTCTCTTATATTACCTCTCTCACTCTACCTACTTATTTCTGTATCTTTCTCAAATACATAAATAAAAACAAAATATTCTTAAAAAGTATTGTAGGGTAGAAAATAAAGAAGATTGACAAACTGTTAACCAAACTAACCAGAAGAAAGTGAGAAGGTCCAAAATATAGATGAAAAAGCACACATTGCAACAGCCACTAAAGAAATTCAGAGTATCATGAAAACATACCTTTAAATCCTATATCACAAAATTTGGAAAATTTAGAAAATTGAATATGGTATGAACAGAGGGGCCTGAATGCTGAAGGAGTGTCCTATTCTTCAAAGTCTGTTTTATTCCCCCCTGGATTAACAAACTGGCACACTACCTGGTATTATGGAGTATAGAAATGCAGTAAAGAGAGGGTCATTGAATTTGCAACAAGGTGTTGTATTTTGGAAATGGCCATGATCAGTGTGAAGCAGGATTTCCACCATGGAGACTCGATGGAGCTGTGAGGATGAACCGTGGGTTGCAATGGGGATCCACTAGAGATGCTGGGACAAAGAGATGGTTGCTAAGGAGAGCTGCCGGCCCCAGATGAAGTTTTCCAGGACTGTGAGTAGCCTAGCTGGAGGGGTGGAATTGGAACTCCAGAGACTTGTTGCTGGTTAACATTATTGGACTTGGAGATTTGCCATTGACTAGAGTTGTTTGACTTGGACCTAGAGAGTTTGGTATTTGCCCTGGTTGTTTTAAATCTTGTATTTGTTGCCTATTTCTTTGCTATGCCCAATGCCATTTTTTGCAGTGTGTTTATTCTCTTGCCACTATGGATTTTGGGGGGATTTTTTTGTACTATGGCTCAGTTAAAAGACCTTGAATTATGGGGATGTTTGGATATCACTGGGATTGATACAAACTATGAGGACTTTTAAAGTTGGACTGAATGCATTGTTTTTTATATCATGTATGGTTATCATTTTATGGAGGCCAGAGGCGCAATGTGGTGGTTTGATTCAGGTTTCCCCCATAAACTTAGGTTTTCTGAATGCTAGATTTCCAGCTAATGGAGATTTTGGAAATAATGCCTCCTGGAGGCAGTGTAGGTGATGGACTTATGGGTGTTATAGCCAGTCTGCCCTTGCCAGTGTTTGGTACACTCTCCTGCTATTATTGACTATCTAATGTTGGCCAGGAGGTGTTGTTCATCCGCTGCTCATGCCATTGTTTTCCCCTGCCATTGTGGAACTTCCCATCAAGTCCATAAGCCAAAATAAACCTTTTTCCCCACAAGCTGTTCTTGGTTGGGTGATTTCTGGAAAACAATGCAAACCTGACTACAACTATGCATCAAAAAGATCATTCACAGTGACATAGTGACCAGGTTGGTTTGAATCCAGGGATGCAAGATGGTTTAACAAATTTAAATTATAAGATGTAATATACAATATTAATAGACTCAAGGGCAGAAATCATATCATCATCACAATAAACGGAGGAAAAACTTGTGACAAAGTCCAAAATCTATTCATGGTAAAAACCTTGAAGAAACTGGGAACAAAAGGAGCACACCTTGACATACTAAAAACTATATAGGACAGAGTTATAGCCAGTGTTATATTAAGTGAGGAAAAACTTAAGTGCATTTCCACTAAAATCAGGAAGGAGACAAAGATGTCTGCTTTCTCCTCTATTAGTCAATGTAATCTGTGAAGTCTTAGCTAGAGCAATGACATGGAGAAAACATAAAAGGGGCACAACAAATTATTCTTCTTCTTTCATATTATCATATATAGGAGACCCTAAAGAATTCACCAGAAATCTCAGAACTGAAAAAATACTTTTATAAACATACTGAGAAAGAATCCCATTGTCAGGTGTGGTGGTATGCGCCTTTACTCCCAGCACTTGGGAGGCAGAGGTAGGAGCATTTCTGTGAGTTCAAGGCCAACCTGAGCCTACCTAGTGAATTCCAGGTCAGCCTGGGCTAGAGCAAGACTGACTTCAACCCCCCCCTCCCCCAGTAAAAAGGAATCCCATCCACAATAATTTCCAAAATACCTAATAAGGAACATAACCATGGAATTGACAGAACTCTGGAATGAATATTGTAAAATTTGGAAGAAGGTAATTGAAGTCACTAGAAGATACAAATATCCTTTCATGCTCATGGATCAGCAAAATTAATATAGTAACAATGACTGCATTATAAAAAGTGACTTATACATTCCATGCAAGCCTCATCCAAATTCCAAAGACATTCTTCACAGAAATAAAGTAAATGAAATCTAGAATTTATATAGAGGCTCAAAAGACCCTTGATGGCCAAGGCACTCCTGAGCAAAAGGAATAATTCTGGAGGTATCACAACACTTGATTTCAAGTCATACCAGGGAGCCATAATAACAATAACAGCATGATACTACTACAGAAAAAGACATGCAGCTCAACAGAATAGGACAGAGGATTCAGAAATAACTCACATAGATATAGCCACCTGATTTTTGGATCAAACAAATATGGTTTCTAATCACAATGTAGCTTTTTTGTCATGAAGAAGAATGGAATTATATTGTTTGTTGTAACATGGTTGCAGCTGGGTATCACATTAAACAATGTAAAACAGAGTCAAATGACAAGTATCATATGTTTTACTCTTATTTGTGAGCCTTAGATTTTTTTTATTATCACTTTATTTTTTTTAATTAGTTTTCTATTCTGCAAGTACAGGCAGCTTGGTACCATTATCAGGATCATCCATGACCTACCCCTTCCCCATTGGCCCCTCCTTGTTGAGGTATATGGGTTGTGCATTGTGGGGTTAGCCTACAGTTATTGGTATGATAAATGTCTCTGTATATCATGACCCAACACGTGGCTCTGACATTCTTTTTTTTTTTTTAACCGAAGGATAGACCTATTTATTTAGAATTTGGAATTTGGAATTTTTTTGTTTTTCCTCCCAGATTTTTTTAAAATTTAATTTATTAGTTTTCTTTTCAGCAAATACAGGCAGTTTGGTACCATTGTTTAGGCTCATCTATGATCTACTCCCTCTCATTGGACCCTCCTTGTTGATGTAAATGGGTCGTGCATTGTGGAGTTAGCCCCCAGTTATTGGTATGATAAATGTCTCTGCAAATCATGACCCAACATGTGACTCTGACATTCTTCCGCAAAATTTCCCTGAGCCATGTTGGGTTCATTTTTGGTCTGCTTCAGTGCTGAGGTGTTGGGGGCCTCTGGGGCTCTGGCTCTCTGATTTGGTAGGCGTTGATTTTTCTCTGTGTTGGTCTCCTTCCTCCTTGTGCTGGTATCCGGTTCATCAGGAAAACATCACCCTTGCTTGTTTTGCCAATTTTCTTTAGTTTCAGCTGGGGTCCTTTTGAGGTATGATGGGGTGGCTCTCTCCTTAGGATCTGCATCTATCTGAAAAAGAGAAGCAGATTCTCCAATGGAGAGTAAGTTAGCACCAGGTCAAATGAGATAACCCTTACTTTTTTTTATAGAGAGTTTAATAGGTGTAGGCCTTCTTGTACCCCATGATTGATGATAACTTGATATTGGAGAGTGGGCTTATGTTTGGATATGGTTCTGAGTTGTTTCCCAGTTCCAGCTATGGGTCTGTACCACTGAGGGGATCAGTTAGCCGAATCAAGAGCAGTTGGTTCCCCACCATGGCTGTGTGCCACTATTGCACTTGTGTGGGCATCACAACAGGTTATTTGCTGCTACTAGGTTGGACCATGAGTTGCATGGACAGATATTGGTCATTTCCCCCAGGTGCCCATATAGCACCTTCTGGCACTAGACATGCTGACTGGGGACTGACTCTTTCCTGGATTCCAGTCATGCCATTCCATTTTATGTGTCAACTGTATATGGTGTCTTCAGCAGTAGGGTCTTACTACTAACCTTTGGTGGATCATCAAGTACTCTGACAGAAATTAGTCATTGTTTTAGAAAACCTTGTAGGTTTCTCTGATCAAAAGCTCATTGTGGGTGATAGCCCCATGCTGCTACTGGGAGTTACAGGTCAGTGCCCCCTAAGAAAATGAGGGAAAAAGGTAACTAATATATAGGAGTTAGAGAGGCGAGAGAGAGAGAGAGAGAGGGAAGGAAAGGGAGAGGGAGAGGGAGAGAGAGGGAGGGAAGATGTAGAGGATTTAGGTTAGACTTGATCCTACACTCTCCAGTGTTTTGTGGTTCAGGTGTTTCCTGTAAGGGCCTGGTGAAGGTTCAGCCATTTGGTCTGCCTTTTAGGAAGTAGAATTTTATGGTTTTTCGAGGTAAGGTCTTACTCTGGCCCAGGCTGACCTGAGATTCACTCTGTAGTCTCAGGGTGGCCTTGAACTCACAATGATCATTCTACCTCTGCCAACCAAGGGCTGGGATTACAGGTGTGCACCACCACGCCTGGCGAGCCTTAAATTTTATATAGATGCTTTTCTTTTATATGTGTTGGAGTCAGGTTTGCATTGCTAGCAAAAATCATCTGACTAAGAGCAGCTTTTGGGAGAAAAAGGGCTTATTTTGGCTTAAAGACTTAAGGGAAAGCTCCATGATGGCAGGGAAAATGATGGCATGAGCAGTGGGTGGACTCACCCCCTGGCCAACATAAAGTGGACAATAGCAACAGGAGAGTGTGCCAAACACTGGCAGGGGAAACTGGCTATAATCCCCATAGGCCCACTCCCAACAATACACTGCCTCCAGAAGGCTTCAATTCCCAAAGCTCTATAAACTGGGCACTTAGTATTCAGAAAACCTAAGTTTATGGGGGACACCTGAATCAAACCACCCCAACATATATATAGACCTTAAAAGCAGAAATGAGAATAAGGGAGGAAGGACATCAGCAGGATGGAAAGAGGTTAACTCGAAGAGTATGGCAGTTCAGTATGATCACTGAACGGATGTACAAGCAAATGTTTTATTTGTGTGTATTCATGTGTGCAAATGCAGGCACATGCATGTATGCTGCACGAAGGAATGTCAGATGATAACCTTAGATTTTGGTCCTCACCTTCCACCTTGTTTGGGGCTAGCTGGCCTGGGAGCTTCTGGGGGGTTCTCCCGACCCCACCTTCCTTCTGCTACAGGAGCATTGGTATTCACATGCTTGTGCTAATGCATTTGGCTTTACATGTGTTGTGAGGACCCAAACCTAGCTATTCATGCTTGTTTAGCAAGTGTTTTACCCACTGAACCATCTCTCCAGCACCAGAAAATGTCTTTATGAGACTTATCATTATATACAGGATATATACCAATTAAAAAATAAGACAATTGACCAAATGCAAGGTTGTATCCTTGATGAGATTTTGGAGCAAAAAATGGATGTTAATGGAAAAAATAGTGTTGAAATGTGAATAAAATATATCACTGAGTTGAAAAACCAGGGTCAAAAGAGAAAGAATTAAAACAACAGCAACATCACTTAACCAAACCAAGTCAAGCCAAACCAAACCACTACCATCACTACCACCACAGCAAAGCCAAAGACAGGAAAATATGGGAGGGGTGGGAACTGCAGTGAAATCTGACATCTTCATTGTATCTGCATAGCTGCTGTATCTCACACACCATGGATCAATAACAATGTTTAAACTTTTGGCTAAGATTCATCAAACCTTATCTTGAAAAATCCAAAATCATGGTACTTCTTCAGGACACAGCAAAGTTCTTAGCTATCTAACTTTCTTAACTGTTGGTCTTATAAATTGGATAGAATTTGTTCAAAAGTATCCTGTTTTCTTGAGAAAATAATACATTATCTTCACAAACTTTAAGTTCTATTAAAAGTAATTTTAGAAATTTTAAAGCTCACTTCAGTCCCTTTGTGGAAGTTAGAAGTACACATTTCAAAGCACGAAGAAAACATTTATAATATTTTAGGCATAAAGAAATGTTGTGGGGCTGCAGTGTAGTGGTAAAGTTCTTGTGTCGCATGTAGCACTTGGACATGATCCTCACACTTTGAAGAGCTACATGTATCTCTTGACTTAAGTGTTACACATTACATGCATATCTAAAAATATCACATGGTACCCTATGTATGTGTTCAATTTTAACTATATGTGAACCTCACCATGATAGTCAGAATTACCTACCAAATTGTCTTCAGTGTCATTCTTTTACATAAATTTCTGTTGTTTTCTGCTTAAAGCAGGACTATGTGATCCACTCTGTTTTCTTCTTAAGAGAGTTATATGACATATCTGTAAATTAGTTTCTGAGTTTAAATCTTAAAATTTGAGCAAGTAGCTTGTCTGTGGGAGTTCATTTTTATAGAATTTTTAGGAAATATTTTATATATTATTAATTTGCAAGGAGAGAGAGAGAGAGAAAAGAGAGAGAAAGAGAGAGAACAGAGAAAGAATGGAATACCAGGGCCCTTGGTCACTGCAAAAACTCCATTTTGTGCATTTGGCTCTATGTGGGTACTAGGGAATCAAATCCACGTTTTCAGATTTTGAAAGCAAGCATGTTTAACCATTGAGCCATCATTCCAGCACCAATTTTACAGAATAATAAGGCGTGAGTGACTCAAAGGAGAATTTTTTTTGAAAATAAAGTTAGGAAAGGCCCAAAGTGTCAGATTAAGTATGTTTAGAATTTTGGCCAGCATTTAAACAAGAGTGACATAAAGGAAAAGTTATGCTTTTTGAGTTAGAACTCAGAAAAGTGGGCAGGCTTAGTAGTGAGGATCTATGAGCATCTGCCACCCAACTTTTTGAAACCATTTCTAAACACTGTAGATTACTGTTATTTTTCATTGTACTATGTGTATTTAAATAACGGTGTCTTCTGCTTGGAAAACCCTTTCAATAATTCTCTGCCTTGGAAATAGACATTGTTAAGACTGAAGTTAAATATAATTTTTGAAATGTTCGCTAAGATGCCCAAGGCACAGGTAACTTCCTTGACTCATTACAGTGCTTATCACATTACCACTATTAAATGATCTGCTTAATTGTCTGTTTCCTGTATTATACTCAGGATACACAATAAATACACAGAAATCAGTAGCAAAGAACATGATATAATCTGTGAATATATCATAAGGAAACTCATATTTTGTAAGCTCATTGAAAAAGTAAAAATCATAAAATGAAATATAAACAAAAAGTACAAATGTCTAATAAATATCTGCAAACAATCAATGTCTTTAAAACACACACACACACACACACACATACACACACACACACACTCTCACATACACCAATAAATAAATAAATTTGAAAACCACATTGAAATTCCATTTCACCCCAGTCATAATGGCTATCATTAAGAAAACAAAAGTTGGCTTGGGTATCGCGGCTGTTGGGGACATGAAGCTTTAAACATGGCTTTTCGGAATGTAAATTAGTGCATCCACTATGGAAATCAGTATGCAGGCTCCTCAAAAACCTGAAAATAGGGCTGAAGAAATGCTTAGTGGTAAAGGTGCTTTCCTGCAAAGCCAAAAAACCATGGTTCGATTCCCCAGGACCCACCTAAGCCAAATGCACAGGGTGGCACATGTATCTGGAGTTAGACTGCAGCAGCTGGAGGCCCTGGTGTGCCCATTCTCTCTCTCTCTCACCCCCCACATAAATAAATAAATAGATAGATAGATAGATAGATAGATAGATAGATAGATAGATAAATAAATAAATAAATAAATAAATAAATAAATGTAAAAATAAACTGAAAATAAGCTGGGTATGGCAGCACATGCCTTTAAACCCAGCATTCAGGAGGCAGAGTTAGGAGTATCGCTATGAGTTCAAGAGTAGCCTAGGACTAGAGTGCATTCCAAGTCAGCCTGGGCTAGAGTGAGACCCTATCTTGAAAAAAAAAAATTCCCCACTAAAAATCCTGAAAAAATATAAGCATTTGATCCAGCTATACTTCTTCTGGGTATCCTCTTTTGTCTCCTTTCACCATTCCCATTCCACTAAGAATACTTCTTTCTGCTCTGTTGTTTCATTCCTTCTGTGCCCCTCCATTCTCTATGTCAAAAAATTTTGGGCTCAGAATAATGCAGGCCTTATGGGGGTATCAGTATTTACTCTGGGGTCAGGAACGTACCAGTCAGTTAGTGTAGGGAGGACAGTGCCCCATAGTCCACGTCTCCACCTTCTGTCTCTTAAATTCTTTGTCCCCTTCTTCTGCAATGTTTCTTAAGCCTTGGAGGGTGTGTTAGAAATCTTTAGTATTGAGATCTTGGCAGCCTCTTATATTATGCTTTTGTGAGTTTTGAGTCTCCTTGGTGTCTACTATCATTTCCGTACAGAAGGTTCTCTGGCTAGCTGTGACAGCAGGACTCATGGTCAATCTGCCACTGCATTTGCAATGTTCCCTGCAAAAAAAAGTTTTTTTTTTTTCTCATGACCCCCTCTTCTGCCCTGTCACCTCTTTTTCCCTGCTAACTCTAGTGGGTCCTTCCTGCTTTCATGTCACATGTGTTCTATTGCCATCTTCCTTCCTCAGTTCCTCTTCTTACCCCCTTGTGGTATATTTTCTAGTTTCACAGCATAGAAACACCCACACACCCACACACATTAAAAGCTTAGATCTACATATGAGAGAGAATACATATGTCATTCTGGGTCTGCGTCATCTCACTTCAAGATCTATCTATTATTTACTTATTTACTCATTGATTTATTTGCAAGGAAGAGGGGGTGAGAAAGAGTGCTAGGGCCTCTAGCCACTGCAAACAAACTCCAGATGCATGTGCCACTTTGTGCACCTGACTTTATGTGGGCACTGGGAAATCGATCCTGGGTCATTAGGCTTTTCAGGTGAGTGTCTTAACTGCTGAGCCATCTCTCCAGCCTAAAACAAAGCAATTTTTCTTCTGAGGTAGGGTCTCACCCTAGTCCAGGCTGAGCTAGAACTCATTCTGTAGTCCTAGGCTGGTCTCGAACTCACACAGAGATCCTCTTACCTCTATCTACCAAGTGCTGGGATTAAAGGTGTGCACCATCATTCCTCAGCTCCATCTTTTACCTTGCAATTTCATAATTTCATTTTTCTTTACAGCTGAATAAAGTTCCATTGTGTATATGTAACACATTTTGTTTATCTACTCATCTGTTGGACATCTAATAGACATCCAGGCTTGTTCTAGTTTCTTGATATTATGGATGGTAAACCAATAAACATGCACATTCATATTTATTGCTGAACTATTGACAATAGCCAAACTATGGAACCAGGCTAGATGTATATCAATAGATAAATGTATGAAGACAACATGGTGTGTGTGTATATATATATATATATATATATATATATATATATATATACACATACATACACAGAGTTGGATTTTCTTCAACCATAAATAATGAAATTGTGAGACTTACAGGAAAATGGATGGAACTGGAGATATCAAATTAAGAAAAGTAAGCCAGATAATAAAAGATAAGAGAGACAATTACCATGTTTTCTTTCATTTGCTAAATCTAGATAAACACATGAAAAATAGGAAGAATATTTTGGGGGAGGTATGGAACATTAGGAGAACAGGAAAAGGGAAAAGCAAATATGATTGTGTTGAATAAAGTACATTTTATACATGTACAAAATGTCATGGCAAAACTCATTTAAAATTATATTTTTTAACAGATATTGTAGTATTATATGCCCTTTCTCCCAGTCCCACTTTCTCTGAATGCTCTCCTTTTCTTCTTATTAGGATTATTGGTGTTCACTGTTGGGTAAATAAGGTCTCAGTCAGTCTTTGGTGAGGTGGGAATGACTGTGCCTCAGAGTATTCCTTCCCACCCTGTGGATTTTACAATGCTCCACCCCCTCTTTGGCAATGGTCCCTGAGTTTTGTGGGTCTGTTAGCACTCTGGTTGAGTGTTGCATTCTTTGAAGCCTCTGGGTTTCTTATTCAATGTGTTTTGATCACCCACAGTACCGGTTGCCTTTCTTTGAAGTTGTCATTCTAGCAGTGGGAGCAATACTTGGGTAGCTGCTTCCTCTGCATTTTCTCTTGGATCTTGGCATCTATGGTAGAGGTGGCTTGTCTTATGACAGACAGCTATCTTTTCTTATTGTATTGATAGATCTTGAATCTCCTGAACCACCTGTAAAATAAAACAGATTCTCCAACCAGGAGTGAGAACTGCTTTTATTAAAGGGCTATGCATATTTATTTGAGACTTTTTGGCATATAAATTCACTCTTTTTATTTAGAGAGCAGTGTGGGCTTCTCTCTGGAGTCCATGATTTTCCTGGCCATGGGGATTATGACTTGGATTCCAGTGCCAGATATGAATACTTCCCTACTGGGTTGGCCTCATGTCTAATCAGAGAACAGTTGATTACTCACAAAGGCTATGGGCTACTGTTTTCACAAGTGTATATTTCTTGCCACGCTGGTTGATTTCATAGCTTGCAATGTCCCCTGCTCACTTATGCTGTTAGTGACAATTGTTCCCTAGCAGCTCCCATAGGGGTTTTCAACACTATGAAGAGGAAACTTGCTTCCTTCTCCATTCCTGTGTGATATTTTCAATGACCTATGATAGCAGTCTGTGATGCCTTCAGCAATAGGATCTTACCTTTTAGCTCTGACAGATAATCAAGTGTTATGACAAAGGCCTGCATTGTTGTTGGGACCTCATGGGTCTTCCTGATCAGCAGCTCACTGAGGGGGCTAACTCAATTCTGGGCCTAAAACACATTTTTGTGAATTAATATATTCTACTAAGATAGAACAAATACAACACCTTAAAACAAAGAAAGAACTCCCACCAGGAATAGATGGTAACACCCTATTGCTGAAGATTCCACACACTTGGGCTGCAATATCACTGAGATATCCTGCTGGAGCTGAGCTGAAAACCTCCTCCATGTAGACCAGCTGACTGAAAGCTGGAAAAAGCCATGCTGCATGCAGTTCAATGAGAAAGAGAGCAATCATCAGTGGAGATACTCAACAGTGGTCACTGCAAACCTTAAATTTTGCCAGTCAGGCCAAATGAACCAATGGGTGCAATAGTGGCATGTCTGTTATAGGGGAAACCAACTGCCCTCTAATTTGACTGGAGGCCCACTCCATAGGAGGGAATACATGCCTGATGCTGAAACCTATGACAGTAGTCATGAGCCCTAGGGGTGTAACGTCTGCTGGTATCTGGCAAAATGTATATACTATGCTCACCAAACTGCCTGATAAGCACTTCTATTAATGTTCACACTCCTTTATTAATGCTATTATCCCTTTTGGTTAGAGAAGTTTCTCTTTTCAGATGCTGGTGACCTTGGGATGACTCAGAAGGCAAAATGATGCTGAGAAGTAGTGACAGAGGAGGACTCAGCCCTGAAATATCTCTATCATGCCTTTCAAGGTTCAGGATCCATTGTGGAAGAGGTGGTGGAAAGAATGTAAGAACCAAAGGAAGGGTAGGACTCCTTACAATGTGCTCCTCCAGACACAAAATGGCCTGGCTATCCATGACCTCACAGTGCCTGACACTACCTACACAAGACCATCATAATAGGAGGAATAGATGATGACATCAAAATAAAAGAGAGACTGAGAGGAGGAATGGTTATGAAGGAGTGTGGAGTTTCAAAGGGGAAAGTGGGGGGGGAAAGGAGGCAATTACCATGTGTTATTGTCTATAATTATGGAAGTTGTCAATAAAATATATTCACCAAAACAAAGATGAGTTGTGGCTTGGGGAGTAGGTTAGCAAGAGAGTGGAATCATAGAAATAGAAAAGGCATAGAAATATTTTTTCATGTAATGGATATATTCACTATCTTGATTATGATGACAGCTTCACAGAAGTATACATATGTATAAAATACCAACTTGCATACTTTACATATACAGATTACTTTATGTTGATTATTTCTCAATTGAAAGACATTAAAATAAGAAGGAAAAAAAACCTTAGAATAAATACAACCTCAAAACAGGTACCTCATTTCAGGCTAGTTAAAAATATTTATGAATATTATCAAATAGAATATAGGTATATACAAATAATATGCCATAGCCAAATATAGTTTACCTCTGGGTTCCTAGATTAGATATTTCTTACAAAACAGTTAATTTAATTCTCAATCTATACGACAATCAAGAAATCACAAAAGAAATTGGAAATATTTTATTTAAAAATATATTTTGGGCCTGGTGTGGTGGCACACGCCTTTAACCCCAGCCCTCGAGAGGCAGAGGTAGGAGGATTGCCATGAATTCGAGGCCACCCTAAGACTACAGAGTGAATTCCAGGTCAGCCTGAGCTAGAGTGAAATCCTACCTCGAAAAAGAAAAAAGAGAAAAAGAAAAATAAGAAAAATGTATTTTATTTATTTATTTGAGAGAAAGAGAGGGGGAGAGAGAGAGAGAAAGATAAGGCGGGAGATAGTGGGTGCTCCAGGGCCTCCAGCCACTGCAGACGAACTCCAGATGTATGCACCCCATGTGCATCTGCTTTACTTGGGTCCTGGAGAGTTGAACCGGGATCCTTTGGTTTTGCAGGCAAACACCTTAACCACTAAGCCATCTCTCCAGCCCTGAAAATATCTTGAAAACAATGGAAAGAATACAACACATTAAAACTTTTGGGAGGATGGAGTTGATACTAGTGCTCATAGGAAAATTAATAGGTGCTAACAACAAGAAGTAGAAGACTTAAAATCCTCAACCTAGCTTTACAATTTATGAAACTAGTAAAATACAATAAAATAAACTCAGAGCTAGCACAAGTAATGAAATCATATTGTAGAATTAGATAAAATATTGAATAGGAAAATAGCAGAAAATAATAGTTAATTCTTTGAAAAGAGAAATAAAATTAATATCCGATAGCTATAACATCAGATAGAATGTCAAAGAATGAGAAGGCTCAAATAACTAAAAGCAGAAATGCAATTATGTGAAAATCAATCAATGGAAGAAAAATCATGATCATCTCGATGCAGAAAAAGCCTTTGTCAAAACTCAATACCTTTCATGAATTAAATAAGTTAGGAAAAGTAGTGAAACATCACTGGTACTCTGTAAATAGGTACAGACTTTATGTAGCTGTTAAAATAAATTTAGTCTAAAACATCATGAAGCTATAATAGAATCTACTTCACCATGATAAAGGGAGCATTTTTTTCTTTGTTTTATTAACAACTTCTATGATTGTAAACAATATTCCGTGGTAATGCCCCCCTCCCCCCACTTTCCCCTTTGAAACTCCATTCTCCATAATATCCCCCCTTGACTCAGTTTCTCTTTTATTTGATGTCATGATTTTTTCCTCCTATTATGATGGTCTTGTGTAGGTAGTGTCAGCCACTGTGAGATCATGGATATCCAGGCCATTTTGTGTCTGGGGGGAGCATGTTTTAAGGAATTCTACCCTTCCTTTGGTTCTTACATTCTTTCTGCCATCTTTTCCGCAATAGACCCTGAGCCTTGAAGGTGTGATAGAGATATTTCAGTAGTGAGCACTCCTGTAACTTCTTTCCAGCACCATGATGCCTTCTGAGTCATCTCAAAGTCACTGCCATCTGAAAAGAGAAGGTTCTTTATCAAAAGTGAGAGTAGGATTAATATATGGGTATGAACATTGAGATAAGTGCTTACTGGGCAGTTTGATAAGCATAATATATACATTAACCAGAGAGCAGCAGATGTTACACCTCTAGGGTTCATGACTACCCCTGTTTTAAGTTTTCAGTATCAGGGATGTATTCCCTCACATGGAGTGGGCCTCCAGTTCAATTGGAGAAAGTTTGGTTCCACCATACAGACCTGCCAGTATTGCACCCACTGGCTCATTTGGCCTGGCTGTCAAAATTTAAGACTTGCAGTGTCCACTGTTGAGTATCTTCACTGGTGGTATCTCTCTCTCCCATTGAACTGCATGCAGAATGGCTTCTTCCAGCTTTCTGTCAGCTGGTCTACATGGAGGAGGTTATCAGCTCATTTCCAGCAGGATTTCTCAGTGGCCTTGAAGCCCAACTATGTGGAGTCTTCAGCACTAGGGTCTTACTGTCTATTCCTGGTGGGAAACCAAGGGCCTCGGCAATTGCCTATAATGTTTTGGGGGCATCAGGGACCTCCCTGGCCAACAACTCACTGGAAGTACTCCATCCCTGGTACTGAAAATTTTCTAGTAACAATCTGTGGCTAATGAGTGTTCCATTGTCCAAAAAAGTAGGTTTCCATATGATTTATTTATATCCTGTTAGATAAGCCCTCCCTCCACCTTTCCTTTACAATCTCTTCCCATGACCTCATTTAGGCCTTTTCACCCACATTATTCTGTTCTTCTACTTACATTTATTCAGTACCTACCATCCTGTTAAGCACACCCCCCCTTCCTTTCTCTTCCCTTTATATCTATCTCTTTTCTAGCTTACTGGCCTTTGCAACTGAGTTTTCTTCCTATTCACGCAGAAGTCCAATCATCTGTAGCTAGGATCCACATATGAGAGAGAACATGTGACATTTGGCTTTCTGGGCCTGGGTTACCTTACTTAGTATCATCCTTTCTAGATCCACCCATTTTCCTGCAAATTTAATAACTTCATTTTTCTTTACCACTGAGTAGAGCTCCATTGTATAAATGTGCAGTATCTTCATTATCTACTCTTTAGTTGAGGGACATCTAGGCTGGTTCCATTTCCCAGCTATTGTAAACTGAGCAGCAATAAATATGGTTGAGCAAGTTATCTCTAAGGTAATGAAGTGAGTCCTTAGTATATTTGCCTAGGAGAGCTATGGCTGGGTCATATGATAGATCTATTTTTAGCTGTCTTAGGAACCTCCACACTGATTTCCACAATGGAAGGACCAGATTGTATTCCCACTGACAGTGTAGAAGTGTTCTCCTTTTTCCACATCCTTGCCAGCATTTATGGTCATTTGTTTCATGATGATAGCCATTCTGACAGGAGTGAGATGGAATCTCAACATAGTTTTAATCTGCATTTCCCTGATGACTAGGGATATAGAACATTTTTTTAAATGCTTTTATGCCACCTGTATATCTTCTTTTGATAACTCTCTATTTCCAAAGCCCATTTTTTAATTGGGTGGTTTGATTTCTTATTATTTAATTTTTTTGAGTTATTTGTATATCCTAGATAATAATCCTCTATCAGATGTATAGCTGGCAAAGATTTTTCCCATTCTTTAGGTTGCCTCTTTGCTTTATTAAGTGTCCTTTGCCATAAAAAATCTCTAATTTCATGATGTCCCAGTGGTTAATCTGTGGTTTTGTTGCCTGAGCAATTTGGGTTATATTCAGAAAGTCTTTGCCAAGACCAATATGTTGAAGAGTTTCCCCTACTTCCCCTGTAGCTGTTTCAGAGTTTCAGGTCTGATATTAAGGTCTTTAATCCATTTGGACTTAATTCTTGTGTATGGAGAGAGAAAAGGATCTAGTTTAATCCTTCTACAGATACATATCCAGTTTTACCAGCACCATTTGCTGAAGAGGCTGTCTTTTCTCCAGTGAGTATTTTTGGCATTTTTGTCAAATATCAGGTGGCTATAGCTACCGGGACTTACATCTGGGTCCTCTATTCTCTGCCATTGATCTACATGTCTGCTTTTGTGCCAGTACCATGCTGTTTTTCTTTCTATGGCTCTGTAGTATAGGTTAAAATCAGGTATGATGACACCACCAGCCTCATTTTTGTTGCTCAAAATTGTTTTAGATATTCAAGATTTTTTGTGCTTCCAAATGAATTTTTAGATTTTTTTTTCTATTTCCATGAAGAATGCCATTGGAATTTTGATGGGGATTTCATTAAATGTATAGATTGCTTTTGGTAAGATTGCCATTTTCACAATATTGATTATTCCAATCCAAGAACAGGGGTGTTTTTCCATTTCCTAGTGTCTTCTGCAATTTCTCGCTTGAGTGTTTTAAAGTTTTCATTGTAGAGATTCTTTACTTCCTTGGTTAGGTTTATTCCAAGGTACTTTTTTTTGGATGCAATTGTGAATGGGAGTGATTCTCTGATTTCATCCTCTGTGTGTTTGTTGTTAGCATATATGAAGGCTACTGATTTCTGTGTGTTTATTTTGTATCCTGCTACATTGCTGTAGGTTTTGATCAGCTCTAACAGTTTGCTAGTAGAGTCTCTAGGGTCCTTTATGTATAGAATCATGTCATCTGCAAATAATGATAACTTGATCTTTTCCTTTCTAATTTGTATCCCTTTTATCTGTGTCTCTTGCCTTATTGCTATGTCTAAGTTTTCCAAAACTATATTAAATAAAAGTGTGGACAGTGGTCCTTGTCTTATTCCTGATTTTAGTGTAAAAGCTTCCAGTTTTTCCCCATTTAGTAATATGTTGGCTGTACTTTTCATAAATAGCTTTTATTATGTTGAGCTATGTCTCTTCTATTCCCAGTCTCTGTAGGACTTTTATCATGAAGGGATGTTGGATTTTGTCAAAGACTTTTTCTGCATCTAATGAGATGTTCATGTGATTTTGTCCTTCTGTCCATTTATATATTGTATTATATTTATCAATTTGCATATGTTGAAACATCCCTGCATCTCTGGGATAAAGCCTACTTGCTCGGGGTGAATGCTCTTTCTGATATATTCTTGTATTCTGCTTGAAAATATTTTGTTGAGAATTTTTGCATTTATATTCATGAGGGAGATTGGTCTGTTATTTTCTTTTTTTGTTCTATCTTTGCCTGGTTTTTCTATCAGAGTGAAGCTAGCTTCGTAGAAGGAGTTTGGTAGGATTCCTTCTTTTTCTATTTTATGGAAAAGCTTAAGAAGCAATGGTGTTAGTTCTTCTCTGAAGGTCTGGTAAAGTTCACCAATGAATCCATCTGGGCTTGGACTTTTTTTAGTTGGGAGATTTTTGGTAACTGCTTGGATCTCCATACTTGTTATAGGTCTATTTAAGTGATTAATATCATCTTGATTTAATGTAGGTAGGTTATATAAATGAAGTAAATCATCTGTTTCTTTCAGATTTTCATACTTAGTGGAGTATATGCTTTTATAGTATGTCCCTATGATATTTTGAATTTCTCTTGTATCTGTTGTGTTGTGGCCTTTTTCCTGTCTAATTTTATTAATTTGTGTCTCTTCTCTCTTTTGGTCAGATTTTCTAAGGGTTTATCAATCTTGTTTTTTCTTTCAAAGAACCAACTATTTGTTTCATTGTTTCTTTGGATAGTGTTTTCGGTTTCTATTTCATTAACTTGTGCCCTAATCTTTACTATTTCTTCCCATCTACTGATTTTCAGTTTGCCTTGTTCTTCTTTTTCCAAGGCTTTAAGGTGAAGCATTAGGTCATTTACTTGAGACCTTTCCAATTTCTTAATATAGGCACTTAAGGCTATAAATTTCCCTCTTAGGACTGCCTTCATTGTATCCCAAAGGTTTTGGTATGTTTTGTTCTCATTACCATTTGGCTCTATGAATTTCTTGATTTCCTTCTTGATTTGTTCATTCACCCATTCATTATTTAGTTGTGTATTGTTTAGTTTACATGATTTTGTGTATGCTCTGTAGCTTTTCTTGCTATTGATTTGTAGTTTGATTCCATTGTTGTCAGATAGAATGCAAAGAGTTATTTCAATTTTCCTGTATTTGTTAAGTTGCTTTGTGTCCTAATATGTGGTCTATTTTAGAGAATGTTCCATGTGCTGCTGAAAAGAATGTGCATTATACAGCATTTGGATGAAATGTCCTGTATATATCTGTAAGGTCCATTCCTTTTATGATCTCATTTAATCTAGCTGCCTCTCTGTTTATTTTTTGCCGAGATGACCTGTCAATTGGTATTGAAGCCACCCACTGCAACTGTGTTTGGTGTTATCTGTAACCTTAGTTCTAATAGCATTTATTTGATGAAGTTGGGTGCCCTTATGTTAGGTGCATATATGTTTAGGATTGCAGTGTCCTCCTGTTGGAGGGTACCTTTAATCAATATAAAGTGACCTTCCTTATCTTTCCTAACTAATAATGGGCTGATGTCTACCTTGTCAGATATTAGGATAGTTAACACCTATTTGTTTTCTAGGTCCTTTTGCTTGAAACACCTTTTCCTAACCTTTCACCCTAACATAGTATCCATCCTTTGTAGAAAGGTGAGTTTCTTGGAGGCAAGAATTTGAAGGATACTGCTGTTCAACCCAGCCTGCAAACCCATGTCTTTTGGTTGAGGCATTGAGGCCGTTGATATTAAGAGATATTATTGAAAAGTATGTATTTATTTTTGCCATTTTTTTGTAGTTCTTCCAGTTTTACCTTTGCTCTCTTATATTAACTAGTATTTGAGTATTGTTTGTTTTTTTCAGGTTCCTTATTTGTGTGTTTTTCTTTCTCTTCAGCATGGAGGATTCTTTCAAGTATTTTCTGTAGAGCTGGTTTTGTCTTCAAATAGTCCTTTAGCCTACTTTTGTTGTAGAATGTCCTTATTTCTCTGTCAATTTGAATGTACAGCTTTGCAGGATAAAGTAACCTTGGTTGACAGTTGTTACCTTTCAGAACTTGGAATACATCTTTCCAAGTGCTTCTGGCTTTTAAAGTTTGTATTGTATAATCTGCTGTGATCCTGATGGGCTTGCCTTTGTAGGTAACTTGATTTTTCTCTCTAACCGCTTTCAATATATTTTCTTTGGATTATATGTTTGGTAGTTAAATTATAATATGCCAAGGAGAGGTTATTTCCAGTTTTTTTCTATTTGATGTCCTAAAGGATTCCTGTATCTGCATTGGCACCTCTTTCCCAATTTGGGGAAAATTTTCTTCTTTGATTTTGTTGAAGATGCCTACTATGCCTTTGGAGTGAAATTCTCCTCCTTCTGCTATACTCTGAATTCTTATGTTTGATTTTTTCATAGCACCCTTTAAATTGGACAGAGAGTTCTCAGAGGAAGAAATTCAAATGGCTAATACACACCTAAAGAAGTGTTCAATGTCCCTAGCAATCAGGGAGATGAAGATTAAAACAGCTTTTAGAAGGTAATCTCACCAAAGTCAAAATGACAACTATCAAAAACTTAGTTGACAACAAATGCTGGTGGGGATTCAGAGGAAAGAGGAACACTTATTTACTCCTGGTGGGAGTGAAAACTTGTGCAATCACTGTGGAAATCAGGACAGAGCCTCCTGGAAAAGCTTAAAACAGACTTATCATTTGATCCAGCTATACCACTCCTGTGCATAAATCCTAAAGACTCCAATGTTTGTAGCTGGTCTATTCACAATAACTAGGACCTGGTATCAGCCTAGATGTCCATCAACAGATGAGTGGTTAATGAATATTTGGTACACAAACACAATGGAATTCTACTCAGCAGTAAGGAAAATATCTGCCTCTCTCTCTGATATATAAATAAAATAAATTTTAAAAAAGACAAAGTAGAGAGAAGGAGGACTAAGAAAGAGTAATCTGGTAGGTGATGAAATTGCCATTATGAGCCTGCATTACTTTGTTTAGTCAATATTCACTCAAATCCCAAAATCACTCAAAGATACAAATATAATAACTAATAGTATAAAATTCATTGAAAAAATAGAAATGTATGCTTTATAGTCTTATATTTAACAAAAGATTTTTAGGCATGGCACTTAAAGTATAGGCAGCAACAAGAAGTAGATAAATTTGATCATACAAAACCAACCTCCATTATTAAATAAGTATTTTCTGGGAAGAAGAAAAACTCACAGAATGAGATACAATATTTTGCAAATAATATACTTGCTAAATGTCTTCTACCCAGAGTATGTAAATAACTCTACAATTCAATAATAAAGATAACACTTTTAAAATATGGACAAAGAACAGAGTGGGTAGAAATATCCTGGGACATGGTCTCTGGTACCCCACAGGGACTGACAGTGACCTTCATGACTTGCAGTGAATATCATAACCCCATTGAGGAGGGCCCCCAAGGTAATGAGAACTGGGATAAGGGGATGAAAGTGTATAACCTGTTATAATTACTACAAAATAACAATTAAATTTAAAAAAGAATAAATTTGGGCAAAGATACTCAATAGATATTTGTCTAAGCAAGAGAAATAAATGACTAATAAATACATGCAAAAATGTTCAACATGGGCTGGAGAGATGGCATGGTGGTTAAGCGCTTGCCTGTGAAGCCTAAGGACCCCAGTTCAAGGCTCGATTCCCCAGGACCCATGTTAGCCAGATGCACAAAGAGGCGCATGCATCTGGAGTTCGTTTGCAGTGGCTGTAGGCCCTGGCATGCCCATTCTTTCTCTCTATCTCCCTCTTTCTCTGTCACTCTCAAATAAATAAAAAAATGTTGAACATGGGACTGGAGAGATTGCTTAGCAATTAAAGACCCTTGCTTGCAAAACCTGATGATCCAGGTTCAATTCCCCAGTACCCACATAAAACCAGGTACACAAAATGGCATGTACATCTGGAGTTAATTTGCATTGGCACCCATTCTCAATATCTGTCTCTCCGTCCCTATCTTCTGTCTTTCTCCTTAATAAATAATTAATAAAACAATTTTTTAATTAAAAAAAGTTCAGCAGTATTAGTTATTTTATTTATCTTCTCCTTCCTGGGACAAGACACCTGACCAAAATCAGATGATGAGAGGAAAAAGCTTATTTTGGCTTGCAGTTCTAGGATTAGCTTCACTGTGGAAGGGAAAAGATGGTCCTATAGCAGAGACTGGAAATCACTCCTTGATATAGCAGGTGGAGAAATAGCAGCAAGAGAATGAGCTGAGCTTTGTCACGGGGGAGCTTGCTATATATAACATCCATAAATTCACCCTCAGAGAAAAACAGCTCCTCCAGCCCACCATTCCTCAATCACCAAAATTGCCACCATCTGGGGACTAAGCATTCAAAACACATGAGTTTATAGGGTAATCAGGTTCAAAACAGTGCTTTAGTCATCAGGGAAATATAAATAAAAACTACAGTAAGATAGCACTTAACATCCACTAGGATGACTAGAATAAAACAACTCAGATAATAACAAGTGTTGGTGAGAATAGTGAAAAAGTAGGACCCTCACATACTGCTTGTGGGAATATAAATTGGTACAACCATTTTGGAGAACATTCTGGTGTTTCTTCAAAAATGCAAATACAATAACTGTAAGCTTTAGCTGTTTGATTTGCACTTATATATCATGAAATGAAAATATGTCTACACAAAACTTGTACACTAGTATTTATAGTATCATTAGTCATAATAACAAAATAAATACAATGCCCATCAGCTGATGAATAATGGCTGAGCAATGTGTGCTGTATATATAAAATGTATATCTATGAAATATTCAATGAAAAAACAATAAAGTACTGATAGATGCTAAAGCAGGAAGGAAACTTAAATGCATTCTTCTAAATCAGACAGTTATAACATTATGTTATATGATTCCATTTATGTGAAATGTCCAGACCAGAGAAGTTTATATACAGAGAAAATAGACAAATTGTTATTTAGGGTTGAGGTGGTGATTACAGATAGTATCATGGCAAAGCTAGGAAAAGAGGTATGGAGTTTCCTTTGAATCAATTAAAATGTTCTAAAGTTCATCAAGGGGATGACTTAACATATCTGTTCATATATGATACACTTGAATCACAAATTTTAAATGGTCTAAGTATACAGCAGTGGAAGTATATCTCAAAAAATGACTAAGAAAAGAAAAATAAGCCAAGCATTATGATGCATCCCTATGTCCCAGTACACAGTAGGCTGAAGTGGTAGGATAATGAGCTCTAGGCTATCCTGGGCTGCATAGGTAGTTCCATGTAAAATTGAGCTACATAGGAAGACATTGTCTCAAATACTCTAAAACCAAAACATACCAAAACCAAACTTCTTTACTTCTACCCTCTCTTAAAATAAATCATAAGATCATGACATCAAAATAAGTCAGAGACTGATTGAGAGGAGAAAACATATGATGGAGAGTGGAGTTGCTATGGGGAAAGTGTGGGGGGGAGGGAAGAAATTAGCATCATTTATTGTCTATAATTATGGAACTTGTCAAAAACAAAAGAAAAAAATATATCTTTCTTAACCTAAATAATGGAATTTCAGTGTAGTGAGAGAATTGTCTTGGTGTCTTCACTATGTTTTTGTTTTCTATTGTTGTTTTGTTTCTATATTCCATGCTAATTGATTGAAAATTACATAAGGTTTTGGAATTAAGAGTGTCTAGGGCTTAAATAGGTTCACAGTAAGTAATTAGTTGTAAGTATTGGGTGAGTTACTGAAAGAAAAACATAGAATCTATAGACTGAAAGTGGTAAATAAAACAAGATTTTTTGTTTTTGTTTTTGTTTTAAGGTAGGGTCTCACTGAATTCACTTTGTAGTCTCAGGGTGGCCTTGAACTCACAGTGACCCTCCTACCTTTACCTCCCAAGTGCTGGGATTAAAGGCATGCACCACCACACCTGGCTTAAAACAAGATTTTTAAGAACAAAATTGTAGGAATTGTTTTTAAAGGGGAAGAGTAAAAAGAAAAAAAAGATAAGCAAAACAACAAGAAGGAGAAATACTATTATAATAGAACAGTGTTGACTAACACAAGAGGATCAGGAGTTCAAGTCATTCGTGGCTACATAGTAACTCAGTGTCAGCCTGGCCTACTTGAAACACTATCTCAAAAACAAAGGAAAACTAAATCCAACAAAAAGTAATTTATTTTATTTTATTATTTTTAATTGAGAACTTTACTATATGAACATATTACGAATTGGTCATATTACCATCAGGTTATACTCTTAGGTCCCCTCTCTCTGGCTCCATTCCACTGAGGGACCTCTCACTGCAAAAAAAGAATTTAAAAAAATTTTTGTTTATTTTTATTTATTTATTTGAGGGTGATAGACAGACAGAGAAAGAGGGAGAGAGAGGGAGAGAATGGGCACGCCAGGGCCTCCAGCCACTGCAAACAAACTCCAGACATGTGTGCCCCTTTGTGCATCTGGCTAACGTGAGCCCTGGGGAATGGAGCATCGAACTGGGGTCCTTAGGCTTCACAGGCAAGTGCTTAACTGCTAAACCATCTCTCCAGCCCACAAAAAGAATTTTAAGAGACTGTTCAGAGTAGACTAGAAAGGATTTGCTCATTGGCTATGGAAGAATTGCTAGGAATATCAATCAGTTTGCTTTGGAAACTTATCTATTGTTGTAATAGGAGCTACCTCAGTTTTACTACTCTCAACTTCAAAATAGCTCTCTATATATTTAGAAAGTGTAGAAAAACATTTTGTAGGATTATGAAATCTCTAGATACTTATATATTACTGATTCATCAATTGTATTCTGTATAGTCATTGATTACCCTGTGCTTCATGACTTACAAGTTTGTAGTTTCAGACTACCCAGTTTGCACTGAGTTTTAGATATGGCTGATATTAACCATGCCCATTGTGAACTAACTATAAACTGCAGCCAATCATTTAGCATTTTCTTTGTTAAAACATTTTATTCACTTATTTGCACACAGAGAAAGGACAGAGAGAGGAGAGAGAGGGAGAGAGAGAGAGAGAGAGAGAATGAGAATGAATGGGTATTTCAGGGACTCCATACAGCCATTGCAAATGAATTCCAGATGCTTGTGCCACTTTGAGCATCTGTCTTTACATGGGTACTGGGGAATTGAATCCGGGGTGTTAGGCTTCACAGGCAATCTCCTTAACCGCTAAGCCATCTCTCCAGCACCCCTCCTTTTTTGGAACGTGTTCATTTGTTGGTAAAGGGAGAGTATTGGCATACCAGAGCTTCTTGCCACTGCAATTGAACTCCAGATGAAAGCACTACTTTGTGCATCTGGCTTTACATAGGTACTAGGGAATCAAATCCAGGGCCATCAGGCTTTGCAAGCAAGTACCTTTAACTGCTGAACTATCTCTTCAGTCCTTATTTCTGTTTTTTTTTTTTTGTTTGTTTTGTTTTTCGAGGTAGGGTCTCACTTTGGCCCGGCCTGACCTGGAATTCACTATGAAGTCTCAGGGTGGCCTCGAACTCACGGCAATCCTCCTAACTCTGCCTCCCAAGTGCTGGGATTAAAGGCGTGTACCACCACACCCAGCCTTATTTCTGTTTTTTTATTGAGAACTTTGATATATGAACTTATTCTTATTTCTATAAGTAAACAGTTGCTTATTCATTTGATCTTTAGAAGTCGTTTAGAAATTCTCTGAGGTAGAAAAGATTTTAGAGGAGGGTTATGTTCACCTCTGGACATAAACACTTTATACTTTTGGTGCTCATCATTTACCTTTTCCCAACTTTCCAAAAGCTACATCTGCAATTTCAAATAAAACTATATAATCCAGATTTCTAAATACGTCTTTTACCACCATAGAAGTTGACGCTGAAGGGAATGCAGATGTTCTCTCACACAGTTTGTAGTTTAATCTTTGTTCTAGGCATCCGATCTGGTTTCCATTGGCACCGCTCATAGGCTGAGTCATTAGGATAAATGCCATGTCCATTCTTAGGTTTCTTTCATAATTGTTTGTGCTCTCACTGATGAGTTTTTACATCGCTTAGGGGCCAATAATCATAATTTTGATTGCAACTAAAATAGCATACATTCCTCTCAGATGGAAGAAGTAGTGTAATGGACATTTTTGGATTTCTCTGTTAGTGTTAGTCTGTGCTGTGTACTGTCCAAAAGGGATTAGCCTTCAGGATATAGCTAAGCAGAAGAGATATACAAAATATTCCCTAGCTGAATAGATTGTAAATCTCAAAATGAGAGGGGGAGTAGATGAGGAGGAGATATGAATTTTTATAATAGCTACTTTTTCTTGGCTGCATTCAGTATTTCAGGAACATTAGAATCATTAAGAATGAGGCACTCTTACCTTAATTGAATTAAGAAAATTGAAAGAGATAAGGTTAGGCATCTTTTTTAGGATGAGTCAGCTAATAAGTGGTAGATGAGGAATCTGTGCCTCATCTCACTTCCTTTAAATCTATTCTACTGCTTCTTGTTCTAAATACAATTTGTAAATTTTGATGCCACTTGACTATGTTGTTTATCTTAACTTATATTATTTTCAGGATGTAGCTATCCCTGGCTGTGAGTGCACTGATCTGTTCTAAAAGAAGCCAAATGTCTTAAGGTATGTTCTGACTCAGATAAAGCAGAGATAGACATTTTGGGATTACCTCATTCTAAAGCTCTATTTCCTTTTGTTATGAATGTGCACTTATAGTCCTAGTCACAGACAGTTTAATGCTTGTATTGTTAATATAAATGTCTTGGATGGCCATTCATGTTTTGTAGATTAACTGGAGGACTGAAGTATTTATCCAGTGAGATTCTCTTTAGTGTCCTAAACATGTGCTGATGTATTAGTTTACCAAACAAATGCATAGACTCCTATGAGAATCTTGTAGCTAAAAGAAACCTTCACAAATAAAAGATAGCCCAAGAAATCCTTGCAACCCAAACTTAAGGCATGTTAATTGTTAATGAGTTTTCAATACTGCTCCTATTCATCATGTAAAACCATACAAGTAGAATTCTTGTTATTCAAGGATGCTCAAACAAGACAAGATTTAAGAAGCTGCCACATGAATTTATTTCATTGTATGGGGGAGGAAACTTGAGCCCAGAGAAAGGGACTAACTATATAAGGTTATGCTTATTGTGAGTGTGTAATCTTGCCGTGGAGTGTTTCCTTGTGGTATAGTATTGGGAATTTAGATTAAAATCATGTCAAGGAAATGTCAGCTCTAGCCATGAAGTCTGAGAATGTTCATTCTCTGCTTTTCCTAAGGGGAGGAAAGTGTCAGAGCTACATTCAGTGTGTGTGTGAGAGACACACACATATGTTGGAGATTGAGAAAGTATTAAGTACTACTGGTTTTGATCAAGAAATGCCATGGATTTGAGTATTTGACTTGGCTTTAAAATGTTGTTCTGCCTGGCAAAAGTCTATGTTTTTGTGAAGAGGCAAATGGAAGATAGCATTCTTCTTGTTCCAGTGTCACCAACGACACACAGCAATCACAATCACTAACCTATACTGCATGGGGTGAGAGAAAGGAATTCTTTCACATGAACATATGCTGTATTTGCTTAGGAGAAAATACACGTTTCCAAATACCTTCCACATCTGGATCCCACACTGTGAGACTTGGCAGTCTGGCTGCTTGAAAAATGTTGCAGCAGTGTTAGATAACCTGCCAGGATATGTTGAAATGATACATAGTTTGGAATATTCCACATATGGATAAATATGTAAGTCCTGAAATACTTCTTTTAATGCTGTTAATATGTCAGTGATGTATGTACCTTCTAAACATACAATCAGAAATTATAGGAACATTGTGCATATTTTGTATATTTATTCATCTTTGTTTTAATTTTGTTTTCTGGGAAAGTGCTATTTAAATGGCATATTGTTTAATGTAGTGGTCAAGTTGCCTGGACAACCTTGGACACAGAGAGATCTCTAATTGTAATATATCTTCCCAATGTGCAGCTCTACATAATTGCAATTACATTGTCCATTGAGACTTGCTCTGTTTCAATAGTATAGAAAGACTGAGGTGTTGTGCTGAGAATACTGAAGTTTCATCAGAAAAAAATACTGTCAGCCAGGCATTGTGGTGCATGCCTTTAATCTCAGCACTCGGGAGGCAGAGGTAGGAGGATCTATGAGAGTAAGAGGCTGACCTGACACTACATAGAGAATTCCAGGTCAGCGTGAGCTAGAGCAAGACCCTCCCGCGAAAAGCAAAAAAAAAAAAAAAAAAAAAAAAGAAAAGAAAAAAAAAGGAATAAAGGAATACTGACATTACTGATTTGTACTGTGAATGTGAAAAAAAAGACTACTGAAAAATACCAGGTTTTAAAAATGATTATGAAATTTCTTTTTCCATTTTATGGAACAAATGATATGTTTATGTTAACATGACAAACATAAAATGAGACCAGTGTAAAATTATCTTCTCTTACATTCTTCCTCTTCCATCCTCAAATACCACTCCTTAGAGTTAATTATTGTTACAAGTTAAGTTTCTTTCAGAGAAGTGCTAATGAGTTTAGAGGTATTTCTGTTCAGAGATGTAGCTTTTGCACAAATTTTAGCATAACACGTGTATTTTCAGCATCATGTATTTTTCATATGGCAAGGTTTATTGTATCTATATAGCAATTTAAAAGATTAATATGATGTATTAGTCAAGGTTCTCTAGAGGAACAGAGAATGAATTGTATTATAAAGGGGATTTATTGGATTACCTTATGGCAGTCCAACAATAGCAGTCTGCAGGCTTGAGAGCCAAGGAACCTGGTAGCTGCTCAATCCATATGACTGGATGCCTCAGAAGGCCCACTCCAGCACTAAAGACCTTAAGGCTTCCTGGAGAGCTGTTGGTCTTCAGTCCTTACTGGAAGGGTAAGGAAACATGGTTCCAATGTTACTTTAAAAATTAGTTATTTTCTTTCTTTGTACGCATTTTTGTCTTCTACTCTTTTCCTGATTTTGGTTTCAATGGACCATTATTATAAGTGCATTTTCTCACCTTTCTCACATGATCTTTATCACTTTTCTTTAAAAAAAATTTGTTCATCTTTTATTTATTTGAAAATGACAGACACAGAGAGAAAGGCAGATAGAGAGAGAGAGAGAGAGAATGGGTGCACTAGGGCCTCCAGCCACTGCAAACTCCAGACACGTGCACCCCTTGTGCATCTGGCTAACGTGGGTCCTGGGGAATCGAGCCTCAAACCAGGGTCCTTAGGCTTCACAAGCAAGTGCTTAACTGCTAACCCATCTCTCCAGCCCTAGTTATCACTTTTCTAAAAACTGGTTTTAGTGATTGCTCTGGCATTTTATATATATATACATTTGCAACTCATTCACACCCATTTTTCTCTTGAGACAAGGTTTTTCTTTGTAGCTGTGATGACTAAGTTCTGTTGTCAACTTGATCTGATTATTATTCAAGTAAAGGCATTCCTTTTGGCTGGATCTGTGAGGGTATTTCCAAGAAGGCTTATCTAGGGAGAGAGTCCTTCCTCCACAGTGAGCTGTCCTTCTAGTGGTGGACTCTGTATAAAGAAGCTCCAGAAGAACATGACTCCCTTTTGCCTAGTTGCCCATGCTACTCACTAGTATGTGCATCTACCCTGTTTCAGCTATCATTCATGGACATTGGATCTGAGTTTTATCAGCCTTCAAATGTGGACTGAAGACCAGTGGCCCTCCAGGAATACTCCAGGCCTTCAGCGCCAGATTGGGCCTGCTGAGGTACCCAGCCAAATGGATAGAGTAGTTTGGGCCCTTTAACACTCAGCTCTGCAATGTTCAAGCCTGCTTGTACCTTGTAAACTAAATTAGTAAATTGCCTTTATACAACATTCATTCTATCACTTATATTCCCTTAGAGGACACTGACAAATACATTAATCTAGGCTGGCTTTGAACTCATGATACACCTGCTATAGCCACCAAAGTGCTGGAATTACAGGCATGTACCTCCATGCCTGGCAATCCAAGTCAACTTTTACAGAACACTATGCCACTTTATGAGTAGTGTGAGTTCCCTGTAATAACAAAATATTCCCAAACCCCTTCCATCCCTTGTATTACTTTTTATTCATTTCTTTTATATGTAAATACACATGAACATATATAATAAAATAATTTTTTATTATTTAGTGAAACTTTAAAAATCTAATTAGTTAATCTATTTACAAGGAGATAGAAGGAGGGAGGGATCGGGAAAGAGAGGATGAGAGAGAGAGAGAGGAAATGGATGTGCCAGGATCTCTTGCCACTATGAATGAACTCCAGATGCATGTGCTACTTTGTGAATCTGGCTTTACATGGGTACTGGGGAATTGAACCTAGGCCATCAGGCTTTGTAAGGAAGCCCCTGTAAAAACTTTTATCTGGGGATGAAAAGATAGCTTAGCAGTTAAGGCCCTTGCCTGTGAAACCTAAAGACCCAGGTTTGATTCCCCAATACCCATGTAAACTAGATGCACAAGATAGTGCATGAACCTGGAGTTCATTTACAGTGGCTGGAGGCCCTGGCATGTCATTCTTTCTTTCTTTCTCTCTCTCTCCAAATAAGTTAATTTAAAAACGTTTGTTTGTTAGATACATTAAGAATAATAGGGTCTGGGGAGATGGCTTAGTGGGTAAAGCACTTGTTGTGCAAGTTTGATGACTGGATTCCAGGTCTAGTGGACACATTAGTGTCCATATGTAATCCCAACACTCCTATGATGAGATGGGAGATGGAAACAAAATCATCCCAGAAGAAATTTGCAGGCGAACCAGCCTGGCATTCTTATTCATAAATAACAAGAGACCTTGCCTCAAACACTATAGAAGGTGAGAACAGGGAGGGAATTACCATGGGATATATTTTATAATCATGGAAACATGTTAATAAAAATTAAAAAAATACTCTGGGTAGGGAAAAAAAAAAGGTGAGAACAACTGATACTTGGGTTGATCTCTGACCTCCACACATGCACCATTACTTACACATACCTGTACTCTCATACACGTATAATACATATACCACAATAACAAAAAGGAGAATAAGATTAATGAGTTTTTATTTTACTTTCATTTATTCCTTCTTCAAAATTTTCCCACTGTTTAGAGTTTTAACTATGATGTGCCTCAGAGAGTTTCTTCTTTGGTCCTATCTATTTGGTGGTCTGTGAGCTTCATGTATTTGGATGGATGGACCTCTATTTTGTGAGATTGGGAAAATTTTCTTCAATTATTTTGTTGAATATGTTCTCTATGCCTTTGGCCTGGGTTTCTTCCCTAACCCTTCTGGTATACCCATGATCTGGATGTTTGATTATTTTAGGGTATCTCATAATTCCTTCAAATCCTTTTTTTTTGTGGGGGGCGGGGTTCCAAGGTAAGGTCTCAGTCTAGCCCAGGCTGACCTAGAATTCACTATGTAGTCTCAGGGTGGCCTCAAACTCACAGCGATCCTCCTACCTCTGCCTCCTGAGTGCTGGGATTAGTGTGTGCCACCATGCCTGGCTTCCTTCATATTCTCTTTTTAAAATTTTTTTTATTAGTTAGTTTTGCATTCAGCAAATACAGTCAGTTTGGTACCATTATTAGGCACATCTGTGACCTACTCCCACCCCTTGGCCTCTCCTTGTTGAGGTATATGGGTCATGCATTGTGGAGTTAGCCCACAGTTATGGGTAAGATAAATGTCTCTGCATATCATGACCCAACATGTGGCTCTGATATTTTTTCTGCCCCCTCTTCTGCAAAATTTCCCATGACCAATATCTGTCCAAGCAACTCATGGTCTAACCTACTTATCAGCAAATGACCTGTTGTGATGCCCACACAAGTGCAATAGTGGCACACAGCCATGATGGGGAGCCAACTGCTCTTGATTTGGCTAACTGATCCCCTCAGTGGTACGGGAACCATAGCTGGAGCTGGGAAACGAGTCAGAACCATATCCAAACATAAGCCCGCTGTCCATTATCAAGCTACCTTCATATTCTTTTTGCATGTTTTTCTTAACTTATCAAAGATTTTGAACTCCTGATTAATTTCTTCTGACTTTTCTTCCAATTATGAGGCTCTGTCCTCAACCAGATCAACTGTTAGTGAGGGGTTCTAGAGACGATTTTAAAAGTTCTGTTTGATTTTTATCTGCTGTGTTTTTCTGCATTGTTTCTATCTCTTCATTGAATTCCAACATAAGGTTGAGTTTTGATTTTCTTGATGCTTCCTGAAATTCATTCTTGCATTTGCATTCTTGTATCCATTCTTTCATTTGATTAGATGGTTATTGAGATCCTCGATTTTTGACTCACCTTCAGTTCATTTATCTCTCTTTTGAGATGTCTTTGGTTTTCCTCAATTAAGTTAAGCTTAGTCATAAAGGCTGTGTGCATTTCATTTATGAGAGTGTTGGCTTCTCATGATTTGCTTCCAGTTCAGCAATTTGCTTGATCAGGTTCACATAGTTTATTGTGCTTTCATTTTGGCATTCATTTCTGTTGTTTCCTGTTTTCATTGGAGGCTTTCATTGTGGGATTAAGCAACCTTGGTGGAGAGCTCTCAGTTTGTTGATGTTCGTGTGTGTGTGTGTTTGTGTTGGGTTCTACTCATCTAAGGGTAAAAGTCTTATTTTATTGAGGAAGCAAGTAATCCCCCTTTAAGATCCTCAGTAAGTGTTCTGCTTTGGGTTTGAGCTGGATTGGAATGGGATAGGGATTATAACAACAGGTGATGCAGGTTGTGGAGGATGCCAATGTGCCAGAAGCTCTGGTCTGGTGACTGATTCAAGAGCTCTTTTGAAGGTCCAGAATCTCTTCAACTTGTGAGCCAAGCCATGCCTTGCCTGTCGGGTTCCAGAGAAGTAGCACTTGTCCCCTCCCCACCCACCCTATTGTGTCTCAGCTGAGCATATTGTGGAGAAACACTGATAACCCCTAGGTAGGTGCTTTTCAGGTTCTCCTTTGCTCTCTGTCTGGAGTAGCAGTGAGGCAGGGCGAAGGGAGAGTTGTGCTGGGCTTCAGGGATGGTGTCTGACTGAGGGTCTCTGGAGGTTGCTGGTGTGGGGTCTTCAATCTTCACAGGTGGGCAGGAACACTGGAATGTGGAAGTGGCCAGAGGTGTGGCTTGTTACCAATCAGTGGAAGCAGTCCAAGCCAGACCATGGGTTCACCTGTGCCTATCTGCCCCCAGATAGCAGGCTTCCCTTCCTAGGAGTCTACCTGCCCCCAGTGAGCACTTCCCCCCAACTTTTTTTTTTAAATGTAGATGTAAGTTTCATCACTTTCCTTTTGTCTGAGAACTCCTTTTAACATTTCTTTCTAGGTAGGCTTCCTGGCAGCAAATTCCTTATATTTTTATATGACTGAGAAAGTTTCTATACCTCTTTTACTTTGGAAGATGACTGCAGGGTAGGGAATTCTAATTTTTTTTCTTTCAGTTCTTCAACAAGTTTACTTTGTTATGTTTTGCATCTTTTTGGAGGAGTTGAATCTAATGCTTTTTTGTTTGTGGGTTTGTGAGACATCACCTTTCTATGCAGCACAGGCTGTCCTGGAACTCAAGATCCTTCTACCTCTGCTTCTTGAGTACTGGGGGTACATGGATACAGGTCTCATCTTTACTCCTCTAATAGCATGGTGTTATTTCCTCTGGCTTCTTTCAAAATATTGGTCTTTATCTTTGAATTTTGGAAGTTTGAAGATAGGATGCTTAAGTGGGGACATTTATCCTAATAGGTGTTCTATGAGCTTCCTGGTTCTGTGGTTTGGTGTCTGACATTAATCTAAGGTTAGTCTTATTCTTTCTTAACTCACATGTTTTCTGTTCCTTTAATTTTCTTTTCTTTCTGGTGTTTTGTTATTTTTTACTGTCATTATTGTCCCTGCTTCCCAGTCTTAAACGTTTCTATTATATCTTCAAACTCAAAAGCATTTCCTCATCTGTGTCTAGTCCAATTTACTAATAAGTCCATAAAAGAAATTCATTATTTGGTCTCTATTTATCTCTCTATTTTTTTTCTGAGTCTCAGAACTTCTTTATGTTGCCATTACCTATCTGTTCTTGGAAGTTGTTTACTTTGTCCACTAAACCCTTAGCATATTAATCGTTTTTCAGATTCTCAGTCTGATACTTCTAATGTAATTGTCACATCTGAGTCTAGTTCTACTGCTTGCACTCTTTCTTCCAACTCTCATTTGATTTTACTCTTTTGTTGAGTTTGTGAATGTGAGCTGTGAACTTCACGAGTGCTTCTCTATGTTATCCATCTCTTGTTAAACAGTGATGATGGTTGGGTAGAGAGCACAGTTGTTGTCTATGGTCCTTCCCTCAAGTAAGTTAGGTTCCCATAAAACCCTACGTTAGGGTCTGGAAATAACAGTCAGTCTTGTTAAAACAGATTTCTCTGGTGCATTTTTCAAAATGAATCCCTTTCTCCTTTCCCTGACAGAGCAATGGGGCAGTTTTCTTCAGTATTTGTTGATAGAACCAGGTCAAGTTCCTAGAGGTAAATTCACAACAGTGCCGGTCTTAGTTGACCTGCTCCCTCCTATAGTGTTCAGCCCTTAGCCTTGTCCACACTGAGCTTCCACTGGTTTTATAAGTATAGTTCAGATTTTCCTACCTTGAACCTGGTTCCCCTGGCAATTTCTGCCTGTAGCTTTATCTGGTAAGCTGTGATTCTCTGTATTTGCCTATCTTACCAACATTTTGTTTTTATTATGAACTTTTCTACATGACCATGCCTTGTGTTGCTCAGCCTTTTGAAGAGGCTCCATGCTGATTTCCATAGTGGCTGTACACATTTGCACTGCTATCAGGCATCTCTTCAACTTTGAGGCAATCTTTCCTCCAGTGACCTCAGTTTTCTGACAGATAATAGAAAAGTTATTTTTCAATTAAAAATCATTTATTGTTTTAAATTTTATTTATACGAGAAGCATAGGGAGATTGAGAATAGGCACATGAAGGCCTCCTGCTGCCGCCAATAAACTCCAGATGCATGCACCACTTTGTGTGTCTGGCTTTAAGTGGGCACTGGGGACTCGAATCCAGAATATCAGGCTTGTAAACAAGCACCTTTAGCAGCTGAGTCATCTCTCCAGCCCCTTAAGAATCCATTAACATACAAAGAATTAGGTTTATGATGTTGAATTTCAAACACACTTTGAATTTTGTTTCCCTTCCCCTCTTCTTGCTCCACTTGTGCTCTTTCCGCAAACTAAACCACGTTTCCCCTTTGTTAGCCTTCTTTCTCATCACTTCTTATTCTCCTCTTTTGTTCTCCCGACTCTTTACATATCTGACACCTACTCTTGGACCTCCTTAATTACTTATACACAAGCATTGAAAATTAGGATCTGCATATGAAAGAGAACATGATTTTTGTCTTCCTGGGCCTTTCTGTGCCTCATATAGTATAATTCTTTTTAGTTCCATCTATTTTCCTGAAAATTTCATATTTTTATTTTTTCTTTACAGTTGAAAAACATTCATTGTGCATATGTACCATGTTGTCATTATCCAGTCATCAGTCAATGGACACCTAGGTTGATTCTATTTACTAGCTATTGTGAATAGAAGAGCAATGAACATGAATGTACAAGTATCTCTGTGGTAAGTTGTAGAATCCTTTGGGTACATGCCTAGAGGTGGTATAGTTGGGTAAAACAGTGTTTCTATTATGTATTTATTCATTTACTATTTATTTTTAATTGAGAACTTTATTGAATGAACATCTTGCATATTGTCCACATTCCCATCATATTTGCTCTTATGGTCCCTTGCTTGCACGTCACTCACAGCCCTCCTCAGTGGGCTTATTGGTAATCATGTGGGGTCATGAATACACCAGTCTCTGTGGGAGGGGAAATGCCTCAGTATACACCTCCTCTCCCTGTGGCTCTTACATTCTTTTTTCCCCCTCTCTTCCACAATATTCCCTGAGTCTTGACACATTATAAGTCTCCTTCTCTGTAGCACAGGCTGGCCATGAATTCATGGTGATCCTACTACCTCAGCCTCCTGAATGTTGAGATTAAAGATGTGAGTCACAATGTCCAGATTCCCCCATTTTTTTAAACATTCAAAAATATTTTTGATTAAAAATTTACCCTTGTTTATACTTTTTTTTCAGTTTAAAAAAATAAATGAAAAGTAGGCTAATCCTTCTGCCTACTTTGTTTATACTTTTTAAAAAAGACTTCATTTTTATTTATTTGAGAGAGAGAGAGAGAGCGAGCAAATGAGTGTGCCAGGGCCTCTAGCCACTGCCCACAAACACCAGACACATGTTCCACCATGTGCATCTGGCTTCTGTGGGTCCTGAGGAATTGAACCTGGGTCCTTAGGCTTCTCAGGCCAGTATGTTAACTGCTAAGCAATCTCTCCAGCCCTATACTGTTTTTCTAGTTATTGACTTTTAGGGGCTTTAAATGTATTAAAAGTTTTTTTTTTTAAACACTTGTATATATAATTTTAAATCAATTTTTGTTAGCTTATAAAGTAATGGGTTTCATTATGGAATTCTCCACATTCTTATTGTTGTTGGAAGAAATTGACCTTGTCATGTGTATTACATATATTCATTTTCCAAACCTGTTGTCATCCTTTGACTTTTTCTTTTTGGTTTTATTGAGGCAGGGCTTCACAATAGCTCAGGCTGATCTGGAACCCACTCTGTAGCCCAAGACTGTCGTCAAACTCACAGTGATCCTCCTACCTCAGCCTACGTGGTGCTGGAACTAAAGGCATGAGTCATCACATCTGGCTCAACATTTTTTTGAGACAGGGTCTCATGTAGCTCAGGCTTGCTTCAAGTTCTCTAGCTGAGGATGACCTTGAACTTCTGATCCTCCTGCCTCCACTTTCTGAATCTTGGGATTACAGTAGTGTACCACTACACCTGGTTCATGCAGTCCTAGGCATCTAAAGCAGAGAGCACTCCAATTAAGCCACAGACCTTCCTGTGACTTTTCAACAACATTACTTTATTGCCAGGCAGAATTTCAAAACATTTTAGTCAGTTAAATTCATTAGTCTTTTCATTTATAATTTTGTTTTTTATTATGTGTAGGAAGGCTTGTGCTCCTTGTTTTTGTATTTTTGCTTCTTATAATTTAAATTATTTAATTGCCTTAGATTTTTTTCTTACAAAATTTGAATCAGAGGTCTAATTTGATTTGCCATTGTCTTTTGAAGTGGTTATATCATAGTTCCAATTTTGGGTTATGCTATTTCAAGAAAATACTAAAAAATTTTCAACTTACATAGTGTTTCAGGAACATAATTTTATTACATCAATGATGTAATAGTAATATCTCAAAAACTTTTAGATGTTTTCATGTTTTGTTATTGAATGTTATATTAAAATGGCCTTCCTTATTTATGTTTTCTTATTTCTTTTGAACTATTATTCTGGGGTAAGTTATTACTAGTAAAATTTAATTTTGTTATGCTTGGTAACATTACTTCCGAAGTATGACAGTTGTTAATCCCACCCTTGATTAGCAAAATCTCATCAGTATGAGGTGTAACTTCAATATTTTATTAAACTAAAAATTTTAAAATGAAATCATGCTTTAATGGATAGTTATGTGAATATTAGCAAGTATGAGCATTTTTCCTTTGTTCATTTATTCTTTTTGAGGTCAGGCAAATCTGGTTTTAAATTCCAGACTTGTCACTCATTATTTATACTACCATGGTATCTCAGCTAAAAAAATGGTACAATAAATACATATTGTGTAAATTTGTTTAGATGATTGTATATGTGACATGCAAAATACCAAATGTGAGATCTCATTTAGTGAATAATTTATATTGTTATTGTTAGTGTATTATTATTCCTTCCTTGTCTTTGTGTTCATGGCATATCACATTCTTTTCAAAAAGGTTCCTTGAGCAAAAATTCCACAGTGAGTATGGGTGCAGATTTTGTAGTCATTGGTCTTAACTAAATGACATGTTTTTCAGTGTCAGTTTCCATGTAAAAATCAAAATATTTCTATCTTATTCTACTTTGGGTTTTTCATGAGGATTATGCAAGATAATAGATGAAACATTACTTGAAACACAATGAAGTATCTCTACCATTACTATTATGATGAAGAAAAGTGGATCCTCCTCCTACTGTCCAGTTCCTTAATAGTCTGAAATATGAAATACTGGCAGTGTTGGCTGTGGCTCCTTGAGAGAACTCTCCATGTCAGCAATGATTACCAAGGGAGGAAGGAAGCAGGTTTGTACTTTGACAAAGAATATTCCTGGAGAAGGAATACATACACTAAACTTTTTAAGACAGGAAATTAAAGTTTGCCTGTAATTATGGAAAATAACTTATAACAGGTTAAAACAGGCTGAAGAAAAATTCCTAATTCCAGAAGCTTTGCAAGTCAAGATCACAGGAGCCTTTGATGTCTTAAAATAAAGGAATGGAAAGCACATGGTAATGAATAATTATGATACTAATGCATCCATAAAGGAAAACAAATACAGTTAAACTGAGCCAAGATCAAGCATGGGCACCAAGGATGTCCCTCTTTGAGGTAAGCATCCCTGAATTGTTATCCTCTCTTATCAAACTAAAAAATTCCTACCCCTAAAGCTTGTTATGTAGCTTAAATGATACACAGAGGGGTTTATAACATACTTAGTTTCTATTATTTTGCATGTGCATGTGTGTGGGTACACATGTGTGCTCATGACTATATAGGCCAAAGATTGACAAGGTCAGGTGTCTCCATCAATCTTTCACTGTACCAGAGCTCACTGATTTGGTTAGACTGGGGATTCCCTGTCTCCTCAGTGCAGGGATTACAGGCATATACTACCACACCTTTTATGTCAGCGCTAGCAATCCTAATTCAGGTCCTCACACTTGCCTACTAAACACGTAAGCCACTGAGCCATCTTCACAGCCCACTTATTTAATTTCTAGTATATAGGAAAGAAATGGTTGCTTTTACTAGCATAGTAACTATTAATGATAAAAATGTCTCAAGTAGCATAATTGTAATATTTCCTTTCATATGCATATGCATTTGTATATATATGTGTAAATATAAGTAACTATGATTGCTATCTTTAAGAATTGAATAACACTGATCCGAGACATCATCTTTTAAAACATCTCATAAAGGTGGCCTCTTAGAACTGCATCTGGTTGAACTGTATCAATCAAGAGAGAAAAAGTAAACTTTCACCTAAATTTCACAGAGGTAACAAGACAGAATGCACATAAATTCAAAGGGCAAGGAGAATAGCTACAAAATGACATTTTGTCAGAAACATGCTGGTTTGCGATATTTTCTGAGGCAATTCATAATAATTATGAAGAAATTTGAGGGAGCCTAGTGAAATGATTAGCTTTAAAGAGGCATCAATTGAAAATAAAAATCAGAGCTATATCTGGTCAATTGTTTTGCAGAAACAATCCAGATGTAAACTAAAATAAATGTATACCCACGGATCAGTACTGTTTTTGTATAGATGACAGCATAAAGGGGAAAATGTCAGACATTTTTAGAAGTGATGGTAACTACGTCACTAACCAGCCTTTTCTTCAAACCAAACAGTGAATTCTGTGCACACCATGACTGTAGGTTTGTTTTCAACTCTTTTAATGACAAATTTCACATCATATTTGAGGCTAGCAAGGAGCAAAGTGCAAACTTTTCCATTATGCAGTCCAACAAGTCTTCAGAGTAACAATTTCTTTCACAAATGCCCACCCTGCACATTATTATCTCACAATTTCTTTTTTTAAAAATCATGGGGTCTGTGGTGGTTTGATTCAGGTGCCCCTATAAACTGGTACCTGAATCAAGCCACCACAGACCCCATGTTATTTTAACTAGGTGTTCTGAATGCTAGGTTCATCAGCTGATTGCAATTGAAAATTAAAGCCTTCTGGATGTGGTGTACTGTTGGGGGTGGGTTTATGGGTGTTATAGCCAGTTTTCTCTTGCCAGTGTTTGTCACACTCTCCTGTTGCTGCTGTCCACCTGATGTTAGTCAGGAGGTGATGTCCACCCTCTGCTCATGCCGTCGTTTGCTCTTGCCATCATGGAGCTTCCCCTCGAGTCTGTAAGCCAAAACAAACCCTTTTTTCCCCCACAAGCTGCTCTTGGTTGGATGATTTCTGCCAGCAATGCAAACCTGACTGCAATAGGGTCTGATTGAACAAATTTTCTGTTGAAACCTTCCTCATTTTCAGTAGATTACAGCCAAATTATAGTCATATTTTAAAGGCTTTAAAGTGTGTTTTCTTGTCTTAGTCTCTTCTGCTCGATTCTTTTTTCTCATACCAATCCTGACATACAACACACACCTGGTCTTAAATTTAATGTGCAGTAGAATTACATCAGACACTTCTGTGCACATCCATGAGCTACCGCTGGCAGTGGCTTCCAGAAATTCCAGTTTATAAGAAGTAAATGAATTCCAAAGAGTTTGATAAGCAGATCTCAGCTTGGGAAACAGTAGCCCCAAGGTCTTTCTCACCTAATGACTTCTCTCATTTTTTCAAAAGTGCTCCACAGTTTGTACTTCCTCATCTCTGCATTCTTTTGCTTATATTTTCTTCTTCCCTTTTTTTCTGAGTGACTGACCTTGAATCAATCCTTCATGACCTGTCTGGAAATTACTTCCTTTCTAACATCTTTGCTGAGAGTAAATGTTCTTGCTAGACTTTTCTTGCATGTCTACTATTGTCAGTTGTATTATTCTCCCTCACTAGAACTTCTTGGTCAATCTTATGTCAAACTTCAGAGCTTTGTGTAGTACCTACAACATAAAAAAAAATAGCCCAAGAAATACAAAGTAAAATAATAAAATAAATGCTTGGTAGAAAACTGGCTTTTATAGTCAATATCAGGTGAAAAAAGAGATTGTGTTTTAGAAATTATTTGCATAGACTGTGGCTTGTGAGGAACAAACATTTTTCTGAGTTTGAACTATTAGGAGTTTTGGCAAAGTTTGTAATGTAAGATTTCAGAGGCTGGAGACTTGGCTCAGTGGCTCAGACATTTGCCTGCAAAGCCTAACAACTGAAGTTTGATTCCCCAGGACCCATGTAGAGCCAGATGCATAAAATGGCACATGCATCTGGGGTTCATTTGCAGAAACAAGAGGACCTGGTATGCCCATTCTTCCTCTCTCTCACCTTTAATCCTAGCACTTTGGAGGCAGAGGTAGGGGGATCACTGAGTTTGAGGCCATCCTGAGACTACATAGTGAATTCCAGGTCAGCCTGGGCTGGAGCAAGACCCTACCTCAAAAAAAAAAAAAAAAAAAAAAAGATTTCAACTTTTTATTAGCAGTTGAATAATTAAAATGTAATTTTAATATTGTACTTAGGGTGAAACTTGAATAGTGGAAATAAATATCTGTGCCACACAGCTAATGAGTTTATTAACAAAAGAGAATTTTCATTTCATTACATGACTTTCAAAAGGCTTTGAAATGTTTATATAGCAAAGCTCAATGATAACAATTGATGTAAGAGGTGGCACAGTGTTGAATGTACGAACAATAATAACAATATAACAATGGAAACAAAGAAGGAAAAATTTAGCTCGATTCTAGTTTCAAAAATCCATATTTGAGCTAAGTGTGGAGGCCCATGCCTTTAATCTCAGCACTCTGGAGGCAGAGATAGGAGGAAGACAGTGAGTTGGAGGCCACCCTGAGAATGAAGTACAGGTCATCCTGGGCTCAAGTGAGACCCTATATTGAAAACAAACAAACAAACAAAAAAAAAATCCATATTTGATATAAAGCTTTGAGTAGAGTTGTCACAAGCCTAAGTAACTAATGAGTGCCATCTGTTTTATTCTTTGTTTGAAACTAATAGAAAACACTTCTAATGTTAAGAGCAAATTTTTATACCCATTTTTTTCTTTATTGGATATGTACATACTCCGTGTGTAAATAGCACATGTTGGTACCATCTTTACCCTCATCCCTGTCCCCCCTCCAAAGAGACCCTCCTTGTTGGAGATGCCAATTATCCCCATGGGGATTGTGGGTTGTGTGTTGTGGGGGTAGTCATCAGTTATGGGGAAGAGGCAATGTCTCTGTGTGTAATGTCTGAACTTGTAGCTGTAGCAATCTTTCCACCCCCTCTACCGTGAATTTCCCTGAGCCATGTTGGGTTCGTTTTAGGTGTACTTCAGTGATGAGGTCTTGGGAGCCTCTGTGTCTCTGGATATCTGGTTTGGTAAGAGATGAGTGTTCTCTGTGTCTATCTCCTTCACCCTTGTGCTAATATCAGGTTCACCAAGAAAACAGCACTCTTGCTCATTTCCCCAATTCCTCTATGGTTTCAGTTGGGCCCTGGTGAAGTGCAATGGGCTGATTCTCTCCTCAGGTCCTGCGTCCACTTGACAAAGAGAAGCAGATTCTGCAGTGGAGAGTGAAGTCAGCACCAGATAAATGGGATACCATTATTAATTTAGAGACAATTTAATAGGTGTAGACCCTCTTGCAGCCCAAGATTTGTGGGAGCTTGATATTAGAGAATGAACTCATTTGTTAGACATGATTCTGACTTGTTTCCCAGTTCCAGTTATGGGTTCCATTCCACTGAGCAAATCTGTTAGCCAATCCAAGAGCAGCTGGTTAGTCACCATGGCTGTGTCCACTATTGAACTCATGTGAGCATCACGTCAGATTGCTTGCTGCTGAGTAGCTTAGACCATGAGTTGCTTGAACAGATGTTGGCCATTTCCCCCCAGTAGCTCATGTAACACCTTCTGGCACCAGACAAGCTAACTGTCTGGGGACTGGCTAAGAGCAAGAATTTTTATACAACCAGCCTTCAACAAATATTTTTTGTGCTCCTCTTTTGTGTCAGATTTGCTTTTAGAATTTAAGATACATCTATTTCCCAAAGAGACGAAATTCTTGGTTGAAGAGGTAATTGTTGTATGAGAGGAAACTCAGTAACCACAATATGATGTCCACATGTGTGTATGTATCGGGGTAAGTGGAAATAGGGACAGTGGTGAAAAAACAAAAGTAGAATTTTAGTTAGAGAGGCATGGGAAGTCCTGTTTCATTAGATGACATTTGCACAGAGATATGAAGGGAGTAAGGGAGTAAGCGAGTAGGTCCGTGGGGTCATTTGGGAAAAGGGTATTCCATGTAGTGAGGAGAGCATTTGTGAAGGCCTTGAGGGCAGTGTGTGCCTGTCCAATGGGAGGCATACCAGGAGTGTCAGCGTGACTGAACTGTAGCAATCTGGAAGAAAGAAGTGGAAAATGATGTCTGAGTAGTGGCAGTGGTGACAGTGTCTGGGTAGGATAGTAGAAAAGGGGGATCCACAGAAGACATGATATAGGGCCCTCTAAGCTATATTGAGAGGAACAGCCTTTGGTACTTACAAACAAGTGAGTAGCATAATCTCATCAGTATATGCATTTATATATCTATTATCTGTCTTCCTTCCTTCCTTCCTTCCTTCCTTCCTTCCTTCCTTCCTTCCTTCCTTCCTTCCTTCCTTCCTTCCTTCCTTCCTTTCTTTCTTTCTTTCTTTCTTTCTTTCTTTCTTTCTTTCTTTCTTTCTTTCTTTCTTTCTTTCTTTCTTATCTATCTACCTACCTATCTAATATATTGTCTGTGTAAACTATATCTTTCAGTCAAATTTATTCAGATACTTTTTTCCCCCTAGGCCAGATTTTGTTTTATTTTTGTTTTTCACACATCATATTTTCTTATGTTCTAAAAGAGGTCCTTTTCCCCTTCAGAAAAACGGAATGGGGAAGACAGCTCACAGTGGGGATTTCATTGAAAGAAGGCCCCCGTCAAAAGCAATGTTGAATGTTTGCTTCCACTTTTCAAGTGAGGTCTGAATTTCATCTTGGGGCGAAGGTACTGGGGGAGTGGCCTTTTTGACTTGGTCAGGTGACAACACAAACTTAAATGTAACTCAGGTTCCATAGTTGTAGATGGATTTTAGGGTGCAGTATATATGGGGAGAAAGAAGGAATGGAGTGCTGTAAAAATGTGTGTATATTCTTGTCTGCATCCTACACTAACGAAGGGGAAGAGCTCACATTCAGATTCGGGTGCCCTAGGCCACATTGTAATTCAGTTCTTTGTTTAGCATCCACAGAGCTTGATCAGAACAGTAGCTGAGACATATTTAGATAATTAATAACAATAATTATTATGCCTAATCATAATGACTCTCATTATTAATTTTAAACACTGCCAGGATAAGAAGTACAGCAGTGGCAGCAGTAGCAATGAAGTTCATGAATGCTACGATTTACTTGGTGCCTGCCCTGTTGTATAGCAGTTTCCTCCAAATTGAAATACTCTTTCCTATGGGAAGCTCAGGAGACTCAGGAAGTCACCAGGTTTGGGAAAAACACTGCAAGATTCCACCATCAGGTTCCATAAAGGGAAAACAAATGCCTGGAGAGACTCGCCTACCAGCCAAGCTGCCAGCAGGTGGTGCAGTGTGCTCCCGAGATGCAGCTAGCACGAGCTGTCACCTATGCTGGGGTGGGCTTTCCAGTGATGCAGCTGCCTTTGAGTTGTCCATGCTCTGTAAGTGAGGCTTACACCCTGCGGGTGAGGGAAGGGCATCTTAGAAGGCAAGCTTGACAAAGTGGCTATTGGGAGGTTGTCATCCAGAATTCTAGATAGTGCCATTGCTTTGGTGTGTCCTTGCTCTGTAAGTAAGCCCTCCCCCCTGACGGTACCTGCAGGGGTAATCAGAAATAGCCAGCTCCACCTAAGTAGTTATGGGGAGGTCGTCATCCAGGATGAGATGAGACTTCTTGGTTGTGTGGCGGTTTGGGGTCATCCATTGCTCCTGTAAGCAACTCCTCACCCTGCTCTGTAAGTAAGTAACTGCTATAAACTTATTGGTTCACCAAACTGGCTTTGGTGCAGTTGTGCTTTGGTCTAATTTTTGCACTCCCTGAGGTGAATAGACATGTATTTGCATTGCCCCAAGAAAAAAAATTCTTGGGGTGCCTTACACTCTACATACTTGAATTCTACATGTTAATCACAACTACCTGTGAAGTGGTACTTACTGTTTTAAAGTCGCAGAAGGCTAGGCATAAACCACTTGAATCCCTAAAAATATTTTATTTATGCTGTCAGTATATTATGCCACACTGCATATATCTTGTTTTGGTAAAAAGTGAACGACACAGAATAAAATAGTCCATCAATGACTTAGTTGTCTTGTTTCTGAGATGTTAATGAGAACAGTGATTTAACCAAAATGGCCAGTGTTAATTAACTATATGACATTCTAGAGATTGTTCTAATTTCCTTATGTCCATTATATCATATAATCTTTACAATATCCAGCCAAAGGAACAGGAACACCATGATGTGAAGTAATTTATCAGAGGTCACATAGCCTAGTTAATGGTAGAACAGAGACCAAACCTAGATTTGCCTCCAGGACCAGAGTTTTAAGTTTTTGCTGTTTAGATTTGCAATCCAGTTAGACTTTGAAGGGCAAAAGGAAAATATGGAGCCCAAAGAACTACAGTGAGAGCCCAAAGATTGCAGGATATAGGGAGCAGATGGGTTGCAGGGTACTCTTCTGAGGTACAAAAAGAGTGATCTGGGGGTTCAGATAGACAAAATGGAGTAGAATTAGCTACAATCAGCCATGGTAATCTTCTTAATGGTCCTACTATTCCTGGACCTATTGCTCAAGGGCTTTCATGATACTCATGCCAATTTTCATTGTCTCAAAGATCACATGCTTGCCATCCAGCCACTCAATTTTGGCAATGAGACTAAAAACTGTAAACACCTGTGTTTGGTTTAGCATTTCCCATAGACATGCATGTTTCAGATGAAGTTCTCCTCATGAAATTTCTCCTCAGAGATGGACTTGCCACCCGTGTCACTGTGGCATGTGACATCACCACCCTGGTACATGAATCTCAGAATAATTCTGTAAAAGCAGGAGATCTGATCACCAAATCCTTTCTGTACAGTGCTTGGAGTACAAAAGTTTTCTGTTGTCTTTGGAACTTTGTCTATAAATAGCTTGAAGGAGATGCACCCCAAGGGCTTCCATTGATGGCATGCTGAAGAACATGGTAGGGGTGACTGTGGTTGGCAGTGAACAGTTCCAGGGTGGAATCTACAGTCTTTAAAGTTTATTGGATTGCTGTGTAAAAACGTAAAAATGACACATATCAATGGGGTAACATATATGCCACATCATATTTAAAAATATTAAATATATATATCATATCATATCATATCATATATCATATATCATATCATATCATATTTAAATCAGGTTAAACATAGCTGTCTCCTCAAACATTATCATTTTTTTAACCTTTCCTCACCTTCCCATATTACCAAGCTTCTGGAAACCAACATGCTACTCTCAAGTTCTGTGAGCTCAACCCTTTTATATTCTCACACAAATGAGATCATGCGATACTTGCCCTTGTGTGTCTGGCTTATTTCACTTAATATAATGATCTCCAGTTCCATTAGTGTTATTGATAAAAAGAGATTTAACCCTGTTTTGGTGGCTGATTACTATTTCATAGTCTATAAGCAGTACATTTTCTATATCCATTCATCTGGTGATGGACACCTACTTTGTTTCTTGGATAGTGTGACTAGGGTTGTAAGGGACATTAGAGTGAAAATGCCTCTTCAACTATTGATTTTGCTTCCTTTTGTTATATACACAGTAGTGGAATTTTTGGATTAGATGGTAAGCTTTATTTTTATTTTTGTTCTTGGATTTATAACTTGAAAATATTTTCTCTCATTCTATGGCTTGTATGTCTTCTCTATTGTTTTGTTTGGTGTGCAGAAGCTGTTTAGTCTTATATAATCCCATTTGTGTATATTTATTTTTGACTTCTGGGCTTTTGGGGTCTTGTTTAAAAATTGATACCCATCCAAATGTTCTGGAGCCTTTTATGTTTTTTTAAAATTTTATTGTTGTTATTAGTGATTTGAGAGAGAGAGATAAAGAGGCAGATGGGGGAGGGGGCATGCCAGGGCCTCTAGCCAGTGCAAACGAACTCCAGACATATACGTCACCTTGTGCATCTGGCTTACATGGGTCCTGGGGAATTGAACCTGGGTCCATTGGTTTTGAAGGCAATCATCTTAACTGCTAAGCCATCTCTCCAGCCCCTTTCATGTTTTTTTTTTTAAATTAGTTTCATACTGACAGGTTTTACATTTAAATTTTGATATGTTTTCAATTAATCCTTGGTGAGAGATAGGACATCTACATTTATTTTTCTGCATATGACAATACATTTCCCCTAATACCATTTAGTAAAAAGGCCATCTTTCTTCAATGTGTGTTCTTAGCACCTTTTCCAAAAATCAGTAAGCTTTAGATATACAGCTTTAGTGCCAGGCTGTCGTCTTGTTCTATTCCACTGGTCAATGTATATACTTTCATCACAAGGGCTTGTGTTTTAAATCATTGTGGTCTATGACTAAATTATGTGGCTAAAAATAGATGGATGCATCCAAAATCTTTCAAAATGAATTAGGTGCAATATATTTCACAAAAATTTCATTCATTTTTATTTCTTAGTTTGGAAACATATAGTCAGAAACACTTGGTTCCCTATGTCCATTTGGAATAGTAATATACTCTAAGTCTCTGTAAACCTGAAGCACAATTGACTCTGTCATCTAGGTCATCCTTCTGACAACCAGCCACATTATTACCTTGATCTGTCCACATGATCCACATGTTGTTTATCTAATCATTTGAACTGTCTGGTCCTTGAGACCAATGATGGCCATGGTATGTCTATCACTTGAATATGTCATATGTGGAAAATACATTTGTTATTTTAGTCTGTCTCGTACAAGTTATAAAAACAGTAACAAGGACAAAAGCAAAGATGGATTGCTGAAAGCTAAAATAAGGCAAGAGAGGGAGAGGAAGGGCAAAAGAAGGAGGTAGAGAAAGGGACAGGGGGAACTCTGCCAGTGACAAAGTGGCAATACTTTACTACCATAAGCCTTTTAATAGCCTGGAGTCTACTGTGGATTCAAAAAGATGTTTTCCTTCCTCTCTCCTAGAAGAAGAGAACTCTCTAGAGAATGCTCATCTTTTTTTCTTTTGAGGTAGGGTCTCACTCTGGCTCAGGCTGACCTGGAATTAACTATGTAGCCTCAGGTTGGCCTCGAACTCATGGCGATCCTCCTACCTCTGCATCCGAAGTGCTGGGATTAAAGGCGTGAGCCACCACGCCCAGCTGAGAACCTCACTTTATTTCCTCTTCATTTACTTCCTTGTTCTAGCAACTCTCTTCAGGCAAGACAAAATGGGAAAGAAATTGTTCATTGAAATAAATTGTATTGTAAGGTTGTGGGTATTAGAAGGGATTTTTAAAATTTAATTTATTAGTTTTCTTTTCTGCAAATACAGGCAGTTTGGTACCATTGTTTAGGCTCATCCATGACATACCCCCTCCCATTGGACACTCCTTGTTGATGTAAATGGGTCGTGCATTGTGGAGTTAGCCCACAGTTATTGGTACGATAAATGTCTCTGCATATCATGACCCAACATGTGACTCTGACATTCTTTCCGCCCCCTCTTCCGCAAAATTTCCCTGAGCCATGTTGGGTTCATTTTTGGTCTGCTTCAGTGCTGAGGTGTTGGGGGCCTCTGAGGCTTTGGCTCTCTGATTTGGTAGGAGTTGATTTTTCTCTGCGTTGTTCTCCCTCCCCTTTGTGCTGGTATCCGGTTCACAGGAAAACATCACCCTTGCTTGTTTCGCCATAGCTGGAGCTGGGAAACAAGTCAGAACCATACCCAAACATAAGCCCACTCTCCAATATCAAGCTAGAAGGGATTTTTTTTACTTGTTTATTCCAAGCACTTGGTTGAAGACCTGGTGTATAAGAACATGGTTGTTGAAAGAACAAAGGTTTGAACAAAGCTTAGGCTACAAAGGTAGTGTACATAATGCCAACAGCACCCTACATGAGCATAGTGAGAGCTAGTGTTATCACATGTTGAAACCAACTTTTCCAGTAGTGAAGATATTTGACACACTTGGCTGGTAAGGGGGTAATTCCTGTATCTCTTCATTCTCCATGTGCTTCCTTCATGAACCTGCATGCTATTCTAAATAGAGCGTGCAGCCCGAAGGAAGAAGGACCATTCTCACCTGTAGCTTTTATGCTTAACTTGCCCAGAAACTCTTAATAGTGATAATTAACCCATTAATTCAATAATTTCACATTTCTCAAAGATTCATTTCATAACAATTGAAGCCATGGGCTTGAATCCTCCTCATCTTTCTCCTCTGCATTCCTCCAGTTTGATGTCTCACACCGTAGAAAAGTGTCATGCAGTTGGCTAGGAAGTTCCAGAGCAGTGGACAAAATTTCATGGGCAAGTTGGGAATGTAACTCAGTAACACAGCATAAGTTCTTGGATTCAATCCCAGCACAGAAATAAATTCAAGGATAAACCAAGTTTTAGAAATTCGGAATCTTCTGAAAACTTACTTTGAAAGTATATCTTAAGTTATATATGCATTTTATCTTTATATATATGTATATATCTTCTTTTGAGGAGGCTAATTTATTTCTCAACTCTCAGTCCTTCTTTCCCAAAAGCAGTATCCAATGACTGAAACCTGAGGGGTTTACACCTGGGCAGATCCCAGGAAGTAGATGTTAAAGTGCCCAACTCAGAGGTCCAAGTTCAGACTTCAGCAGCAGACAGGCCAGACTCCACCAAAGTCAGAGTTCAAGGTTCATATACGTCCTCAGATCTCATTCCCAGGTCCTGTCCTTCTCCTCCCTCTTCTGTTCTTCCTCTTCAGTGTAGTGACCCGAGGGACCCTCTCTCTCTCAGACATAGCTGGGTGTCCCGAGCTGAGAAGTGTGTGATTCGGGGCTGGGGTGCTGATCAATAGCCTAACCCTTCCTGGTCCCTCTTGAGCACAGTGGGTATAGGGTTGACACGGCCTTCACCCTGAGGTCCCAGTCCCATTCTTGGCTCCCAGCACACCCTCCTTAACAATAACTTGAAGCCAGGGCTGGAGGTGGGCACTCCAAGGGGAAGGTTGGGGGATCAGGGACCCCTGGAAGGTGACAGCAGTAGATGTGCAGTGGTTGGAGTGTTCAAAGTGGGAGCCACAAGTCTGGTAGAACTGGGGGGAGGACGAGAAGGACCGGTTCTCTGGGCTCCTTGTCTCTGTGACTCTCTGACCATGCGCGCCCCCTCAGGAAGGGGAAGCCTGCTTCTTCAGACAGCCGCACAGCTTCCTTGCCACCCAGCTCGCAGACTCCCACCCAGACAGGTCCCCCACCCCCCGCGGTCCAACACATAGTGCACAGCAGCCCCCTGGCCTGCCCAAGCAGCACACATGAGGGGGTTCCACCAGAAGGTACCCCTGGCATTGATAGTTTGTCTAGCTGTCCCTGCCTCCAACAGCCTTCGAGGTTCTGCCAGGTCCCCATCCCGGGTTGCTTTCAGGATCCACTAGGTCATCTTGTTCTTGGTTTCACGGGATCTCCTTTGTTATGATACTCCTGCTGCCACTCCTGCTGCAGCCTCCCTCAATCTTCCTTTTTTCTTTCTCTCCCGGGCAGGCTCAGAAGTAGATCTCTAGGGTTTAAAGGCAATGCTCTCATCTGCAAATAGAGCCTCATAGAATGCCCGGGCTGCAGCTCCATTCAGGGCAGACTCTGGTGTCTCAGGCTGGGACTGCTGCAGCCCATCCTTCCAAAGGTCACTGGGGTTGTTGGAGTGACTATAATGAGGGGTGGCTTGGTCATAACGTTAGGAAATAACAGCCCGACCTTTTGAATCTTCCTCAATCCTATTTTGGGGGTTTCCTTTTTCCAAACAGAACTGACGTGACATTATTCCGGAAGATTTCGCTGCAAGACAGTGCGCACCGTCTCACTTTCCGTTCAGCAAATCTTATTTTATATTTATACAGTCTTCCATTTTTGAAAGAATGCCCCAATACGCCAAAGAGATTTGTACAGTCATTCAAATTATGTAAAAAAGTACATAAACTGCTTTAATTTAAGCCTGTTTTTCTTTATTGACTTCTTCTTAGTGCTAGGCATTTATCTTTAAGAACCAATAAAACATTTTCCTGGGCTACAGAGATGGGTCAGAGGTTAAGGTGCTTGCTAGCAAAGCCTAATGACCTGGGTTTGATTCCCTAGTACCCATGTAAATCCAGATGCACAAAGTGGTACATGCATCTGGAGTTCATTTGCAGCAGATAAAGGCCCTGGAACACCCATTCTCTCCCCCCCCCTTTGCAAATAAATAAAAATGTTAAATAGAACATTTTCCTTTTACAACATTTTATTTATAACATTTGCCTTCAGCACATTATGTTTACAAGTACTTTCATTTGCTGAGATAATCTGCTAATATTTTAAATCACTTTTCTTTTTGACTTTTGGTCAGCATTCCAGAATAATTAGAACTACCCCATGCATGAGTACAACTAATTCTCTGTGTGGCTTGAATTTACTAGAGGGTTTGATCTTGTTTCTAGCATTTACTAGCTGTTTGAACCTGGGCAACTTTTTCAGGCTTCTTGTGCTTCAGTCTGGTCATTCCTTCTCATTTGTAAGACAGAAATGATAAACATCTCTCAGAGTTGTTGTAAAGCATACATGAAATGTGTTAAGTGCCCAGAACAGTGCTTAATACCCTCTTCTGTATTCTGTTTACATTCTTTAATGTCAGCAATCCCCAACAGTTCCCTGGGGATTTCATGTCTTCAGAAATGAAAAGTGGCTTCTCTTCACAAAAAAGTTGGGGGACCTTTAGATGCAATCAACTTTAGAGATTATTTACATGACATTTATTTTTTTGCATTAATGTCAAGGAAATCTTTTGACTGGTATTTTAGTACAAATAACAGAAAATGTATACAGTTAAAGGGAAGTAAGGCTTACGTAGACAGTGCTAAATGTTAACTGACAGAGTGTTTAGTTTACTGCGATCTGTGAGGACCATTGATTCATGCCACAGAAAAAAAGTAAAACACAATGAAAATAGGAATGTCATACTGTTCTTAAAGTTCATTCATTTGTATTGATTTTTCCCCTTTTCTCTGTAATGTCCTCTGGAATTTCTAGGTCATAGCTTATTTTTAAAGCATAAAACAAAAAGGAGCAGCTTGGAGAGGAGGAATGAGGAGTGACTGCTAATGGGTATCCAGTTTCTTTTAGAAGTGATGAGAATGTTCTGGAATTATAGAGTAGTGATAGTTGCACAACTCAGTGATTATACTAAAGTCTGCTGAACTGTGCATTTTTTCAGGTTTTCCAAGTAACATTTTTTATTTCCTCCTTGGTACAAACATTTCAACTTTTTCAAGAATCTCACTAACCTAAATTAACTGTCTTTCCCATTTTGGGCAAGAGATGGATGACTGCCACTCTACCCTGGAACAGTTCATGGAAAAGAAACTCAAGCACCTGGAGCAGGGGGACACTCAGCCTCCTGCAGCCTGAAGTGGAGCTTTCTCCAGTTTCTGTGTCCTGCTCCTGCACTCAACTGCTCTTTGTGCTACCTCCAGTCCTGGCGGCAGCCTGCCAGGACTGACTGCTAGACAACACCATTGACTGTCAGGAGCTCCATGTCAAGGGCCCAGATCAACTTCAAAGGTTTACCTTCTTGTCCATGGTAAAGTCTACGATCTGCACAGTCTTGCCATTCTGAATCCACAGTGAGGACTGCTTGGGAGAAGTGAAGCCACTGCTGTGGTGTTCAATGTGGCTCAGTGTTGGAGAGGAGGTGCAGGCCAAAGCAGGGGGACATCAGGTAGTGATGATTCAGCAGCTGTTCTCCTCCAGGGCTAGGTATTAGGCCAGAGCCTGTGTGGTTTGGCCACAGTTGAAGATTGTGGAAGAGAAGCAGTCTCATGACTGAACAGGCCAAGTTGAAACTCTGCAAGACTCATTCTGTCATCTCCATCTTGATCCAGTTTGTTAATTAGGTCTTCAAGTTCCTCTTTCTTTCTTTCTTTTTCTTGTTTTTTAAGGTAGGGGCTCACTCTAGCTCAGGTTGACCTGGAATTCACTACGTAGTCTCAGGGTGGCCTTGAATTCATGGCGATTCTCTTACCTCTGCTTCCCGAGTGCTGGGATTAAAGGTGTGCGCCACCTCACAAGCTAAGTTCCTCTTTCTTGAAGCCTGGGAACTAGATACTCTAGAAGGCCACAGCTGGATCCTTCTCACTCAGGTGACCACTGCTGAGACTGTCAGTGCACTCCCAGAGTCCATGGAACTGCTTTTCAGTGTGTTGAAAGAGGGCGGCAAGAATTCTGTGGATTCCTAAAGCCTTCAGAGCTCCAGGAAAGCAGCTATTCTGGTGCTTCAGGTTACTCCCGAGGCAGATCTTCAACACCCTTTCTCCATGTATCTTGAGGTTCTTCATGCTTTCCAGAGGTGTGGAGCACTGGAGCAGCTGCCTCAGCCAGCTTTTGGCCTGCTTCTCTGATCTGTATTTAGCCGTGGTGGCAGAACCACAGAGATCAGATCTGCTCCACACACTGCATACTGTCAGGAGCTACTCACATATGTTGGGGGACACTATAGGAAGCAGTGAATTCTAAAGAACTCCTTCCTTCCCCCAAGGGGCCAATACCAGAATTCAAGGACAACAAAGCCACAAACCTTCTTCACATTGCTCAGTATTTACACCAGTGAAGTGGTCATTTCTAAGGAGTGACAGAAGCTGCTCTTCTAGGTGAACCTTACTGCAAAGTTGACTCAGCTCTTGGTCCAGCAACATCCCTCATAGGGTCACAGCTGCTGTAGACTTTACTGAGATGTAAGAGAGAATGGTCCTCTACAATATACTTTATGGCAAGTGATTCTATACCCTGCACTCCAAGGAGGCCCTTTGGCCATGTAATTATGGGCAACACAGGGATACAGACCTTGTTCAGGGTGGGGCTCTGCGTTGTACATTTAAAAATGGTGAATTTTATCCTTTCATTATAGATAAATAGAAAAAAATTAAATAAATGGAGAATAATTTTGATTGTGTAACCAATATAAGAGAGCATCAGGGCTGGAGAGATGGCTTAGCAGTTAAGGCGCTCGCCTACAAAGCCAAAAGATCCTGGTTCGATTCTCCAGGATCCAGGTAAGCCAGATGCACAAGGGGGCGCATGAATCTGGAGTTTGTTCGCAGTGGCTGGAGGCCCTGGCATGCCCATTCTCTTTCTCTCTCTCTCTTTGTGCTTCTTTCTCTCAAATAAATAAATTATATATATATCCCAGCACTCGGGAGGCAGAGGTAGGAGGATCACCATGAGTTCGAGGCCACCCTAAGACTACATAGAGAATTCCAGGTCAGTCTGAGCTACAGTGAGACCCTACCTCAAAAAAAAAAAAAAAAACAAAAAACAAAAACAAAATAAATAAAAGAGCATCAATATAAAATGGGAGGGTTATATGAAGCAATATGCAATATGATCATTATGGGGAAGAAGGGTGTTAGTGGGAGGAGAACCAGAACTGATAATTGGGAGTAATAAAATCAAAATACATTTGTATATGTGCATGAAAATGTTTAAAAAAATATTTTTTGAGGTAGGGTCTCATGCTAGCCCAGGCTGACTTGGAATTCACCATGGAGACTCAGGGTGGCCTCACAGCAATCCTCCTACCTCTGCCTCCTGAGTGCTGGGATTAAAGGCGTGTGCCACCACACCTCGCAAAAATGTATGTATTTTTAAAAAGCCTATGGCAAAAACATGGAGATATAGCTTAATGGTTAAGGTGCTTGCCTGGGAAGACTAAGGATCCATGTTTGACTCTCTAGAACTCACATAAACCAGACACACAAAGGTGAGGCAAGAGCAAGGTGGCACATGCCCACTAGGTGGCGCAAGCATCTAGAGTTCTATAGTAGTGGCTGAGGCCCTGGTGCACCAATTCTCTTTCCCTCTCTCTAAAAAATAATTTAAAAAAGCCAATGGCTGTTGAGGTCATAGGACCTAGGTGGCAAGGTACAACTGTTGTTTAACTAAATGGATATCTTGTGTCCATCAATTTACTCTCTAATTATTTATACTTATTCCTATAAGTTGGTGCTACTCACATCTTTTGTTAGAGAAGCTTCTTTTTGCAGTTGGTAGTGACTATTGGAGAGACTCAAAATTCATCAAAGTGCTGAGAAGAAGTCACTGTGGAGTGTTCATTGTTAAATGAGACATCTGTATCACCCACTCTATGGTTCAAGAAGCATTGTGTAAGAAGGGAAAGAAAGAAATGTAAGACCCAGGGCATAGCTAGGAGTCCTGTGAAATGCTGTCTTCTGGACATGACATGACCATTGCATTTATGACCTCACAGCAGCTATGGTTACCTGTACAAGACCCAAAGAAGAATGAACCCTTCAAAATTCCATCCTGGACTGTAGAAGAGGGCATGAGGTCCCCATATCTCCATGAGATATTGTTGGCAGTTAGTGGTCTGCAGTGGTGTAGCCACTGGTAAATCACACATGCTTTGATAAATAACCTCCTACCCATTCCCAAGCAGGCAACTTTAATTAACATCAGTGGGTCACACAAATACACAAAGTACAAATATATCAAAGTAGAAGAGGAATTACTTAGGAAGAAGAAGGGATTCAGTGGGAGAGGTAAATAAAAAAAGGTAATGGGGTGAATGTTTTCAAAATACACTACTTACATGTATGAAATTGTGAGTAGATAACATTTAAATTAAAAAATAAATTCTACCAGGCACAAACCTTTAATCCTAGCACTGGGGAGGTCAACGTAGGAGAATCGCTGTGAGTTCAAGGCTAGCCTGAGAGTACATAGTGAATTCCAGGTCAGCCTGGGCTAGAGAGAGACCCTACCCCCAAAAAACAAAAATAGGGCTGGAAAGATGGCTTAGTGGTTAAGTGCTTGCCTGTGAAGCCTAAGGACCCTGGTTCAAGGCTCGATTCCCCAGGACCCACGTTAGCCAGATGCACAAGAGGGCGCACACGTCTGGAGTTAGTTTGCAGTGGCTGGAGGCCCTGGCACACCCATTCTCTCTCTCTCTCTCTATCTGCCTTTTTCTCTTTCTGTCTGTCGTTCTCAAATAAATAAAAATGAACAAACAAAATAAAAAAAAACAAAAATATTTTTGCTTTCAGTTATAGATTTTCCAAATATTTACTGGAAACTATGAATCCAAAAACCTGTATGATAAAGGTATAGTTTGAACAGTTTCAGAATTCCTAGTAATAAATGTCTCGCTCTTACTTACTTGGAGTAAAAACCCCAGGATCTACCCAGAACACCATCCCAAATTCCTGCCATTTTGCTTTATCTTCTATTTCTAATTTGTTTTATGTTCCCCCAAACAAAACATATCCAAAACTGTACAGCTCTGTCTTTTGAGAAGCCTACAGGAGAAGTGGGAGTAAATGACCTCCTTAAAGCCAATCATTTACTCTGAATAGTTCGTCTGAAATGATGGCCAGTTTCTGAGAGAGTTATTTTGCTACTTCTGTCTGTGGTGAGGGATTTTTTTCTCTCCTATCCTAACTCTGAGAATTTGTTCAATTAACTTAAGTTGATCCTGAATGACTTTTAGGCTCCTTAGAGCAGGGACTTGACTGTAGGTGTTATCAGTAATAGTAATATTGAAAATAATGCATGAATAGAATTAAGGCGGTCACCAGAAAAACAGAATTCCTAGCAGAAAAATTGGTGAACAGAATGGTTTGGGCTTTCCATTATTCTGGCTCTTGGAATGATAATGTCTGGTAGGACATTTCCCAGTTACCAGATTTCCTGATATGATCAGTGAATTATCAAGCTATATTTTCTACACCTCTTTCTATTGAGGATGGGATGAAAAGGGTGGTTCAGGGTGTTACTACATAGGTCAGGCTGGCCTTGCATTTGTGACAACCTTCTTGCCTCAGACTCTTGGGTGTGAGGATTACAGTCATACACCACCACCCCAGGCACTTTTTCTTTTAAATCATTTATTTATTTATTTATTTATTTATTTATTTATTTATTTATTTGTGTGTGTGTGTGTGTATGCATGCCAGAGTCTCTTCTGACTTCCAGACATATGTACCACTTTGTGTCCAGCTTTAAAGTGGATGCTGAGGAATCAAACCTGGGTTTGCAAGCAAGTGCCTTGAGCTACTCAACCATCTTCCCAGTCCCTTGCTCTCTTGTGAGGATGAGTTGGGCAGTTCAGCTTTATTCATCACAGAGTGCCTCTATCTGGCACTTAGCTGGATTGCCTAAACTGCTCAGCATGAAATATGCAGAGTCTTAGGTTAAACTGTGGGCTCAATAACATGCATACTGGTTCTAAACATGAGGTTTACTTGGAAAGTGACCAAACATGGTTCGTGGGTTCATTCTTGGCTGGCAGATTGACCTTAGGGTCACTGGAAAGTGGGATATCTCTATTGTAAAACAATAAATTAGCTGTAAAAGTAGAACATTAGTTTTGTGAAAATTTACTCAGTATGAGACAATCCTAGATCCTGAATATCCTGAGAAAGTTTAATTTCTGTACCTCAAGCCTGAGGTCCACACTTTAAGTATGTCGATTTGTTGGCCCACTACCCTTTGAGAGGCCCAACATGACAAAAATCTCCCCATATCATCTCTATCACTTGACAGTGGCTATTATCAAAACAATTGATTTGTTTGGCCAATTTTAATCAGTTAGCTATTTTAGATAATTTAGTCAAGCTAATCAATTTAGTTATATTAGTCAGAGAAAATGTCAACTCAGTTAGATAATGTAAACAAAGAATATGGACAGTTTTAATTCATTCGTTGTCTTTTCCACCATTTGGTACTGTGAGTATGCTTTCCTTCTGTGAGATCCTGGTTTGAACCTAGTGCTTAGGCCTGATGGTGTCTTTGGGGATAAGAAAAATTGGAACTCTTCCTTCTGTTCTTGGGACCAGATTCAGCTGGAAGCAACTTGTCTCAGGAACGTACCGAGTGAGACATCCATTCATCTCACCATATGGATTCCACCTTGTTACCTAAATGAATAGGCTTCCCAGACATTTTTTACATGAAGTTTAGGCAGTTAATTCAGGACAAATAATCACTCACATTATTCATTTTGCTATATTTGTAGGCTGACTTGTACAAAATGGCCAATCTGGCAGCTAGTTCTGAATAAAATTTTTATTTTTTAAAATTTCTTTTTGTTCTGATATTCCTGTTCTCATTCTACTAGAAATCAAATACAGGCATACAAGTGTTACATAAGGACCTACTGATAATAAGAAGTGTTTTATCACCCTGCTTTCAGGGATTCCCAGATCTTGAAAAGTGGTGATCATAGAAGAGAGGTTGTCTATAACTGAATTGAATGAAGATTGGTGTGAAGTATATTTGTGGGTATATATGTTAATGGTATGTGTGTATATGTGTGTGTCTGTGTATTTTGGGAGAAGCAGAAATGATACTGGTCTGAACAGGGATTCAGAATGATGTCTGGAATGGGGAAAACACAAAACTGACTCTGGAAAACAAAAAGGCTCATACATCCCATCATTTCATATCCAAACCTCTTTTCCTTACTCCTATAACCAGCACATATTTGAGCACAATTTCATACTTATACATTCCTTTTCTTCTTTGAATCATTACTTGTATGGTAGGAGGAAGGTTGAGGGGCAAATAAATGTTTTAGCATAGAAGAAAATCTCTCAAGAAGATATATATATGTATATTTTTTCAAAGGTCTTGTTCTTTAAAATTTACTGCTAGATTATGTCACAGGTAAGAAAAGGTACTTATTAGGAAAGAATTGATGTGATTTACCATTATTAAATTCTGTTAACCCACCTCATTTACCCTGAAGAGCAGAGTCGTTTATTCAAATGATCCAAAGCTTTTAAAATCAATATTCTAGTGAAAAACAAATCAACTTACCCCTAGCTGTTAGAAAAGTGATTTTTTTCTTGTGTTGTATTGCTTCCTATGACTGACATTTATTTGACTCTCAAGTGTAATTACGTTGTTGGCTTAACTGAGAGTTCATTGCTGAATCAGTAATATCCTGTCTTTTTTTTCAATATTATTGCTATTCCTTTCCCCCTCTTAATTACATTCAGTTATAAAATTTTTCTTTGGCTTGTGAAAATTTTTACTCTAAAATTATGAAGAATCAAAGTAAATGTCGTTTTTATCTTCCGGGAAATATGTGCCTCTTTAAAGTTTATTTACGTCAGAACTTAACTGTAATGAAGGACGAAAGCTGCAGACAAGGTCCCTGCTTCTAGGGAGTATTCAAGGCTAGGTTTCCTGGAGGTGAGCCTGCAGTTTGTTCTCAAATGTTTATAGCTTACCTCCTGGACATATTTTTTTTTTTTGCAAGGGGCCCAAAAGGGGGCTAGAAATAGAGCAGGGTGGGAATTTGACCCATTGTGACCACTCAGAGGCTCTGGCCTGAAAAATTCCTTGTATGTGGCAAAAACAAACATTTGAAACGAAGGCAGAATCCAGGCCTAAACAAAGAGCAAAACTTGTTCCTATTTCAACTCTCCTGCTGATAAACACATGTGTCCACTCTTTTGTTCCCCACACATCCGTTTTCCATCATTTGGATAGAGCTTCAACCTGAATCTGTCCAGAGCACATGGACTACCTCCTTAGAGGTGTAACAAAATGGTGCATATGAATATTAGTTGCATTTTATCAATGTTGAAACCCAGTTGATCAAAAGAAGGGCTATGATGGAGTTCCGCAAGCCTTTGGTTCTTACTGCATTTTTTTTTCGAGGTAGGGTCTCACTGTAGCCCAGGCTGCCCTGGAATTCACTGTGGAGTCTCAGGGTGGTCTCGAACTCACGGCAATCCTCCCACCTCTGCCTCCCGAGTGCTGGGATTAAAGGCCTGAGCCACCACGCCTGGCCTTACTGCATTTTTGAGGTAATAGTGCTTTTTCATGAGAGAGAGAGAGAGAGAGGGAGAGAGAGAGAGAATTAGTGTGCCACACTCGAACTCCAGACATGAGTGCCACCTTTTGCACATGTGTAACTTTGTGTCCTTTCGTCATTTTGTGTTTCTGGCTTGTGTGGGACCTGGGAGTCAAACATGGGTCCTTGCCTTAACTGCTAAGTCATTTCTCCAGCCCTAGTCAGTGCTTTTCACTAGTCCTATCCGCCTATGTACTTCAGGAATGACTTTACTATCAATGGATAAACACATGTCAAAACCTGTTACTTCCCATGACATTTCTCATTTTGTTCTTTGTATCTATGATTACCTCTCTTTCCTTCTGCTGAACTCCTTACTAAAGTGCTCAACTACTAAGAACAACAATGTGCTTTACTTGCCCTTTGGGTGGGTATATTTTACTGGTTTTTATAAAGTATATGAACCATAGAAATCACTGAAACACTGCTGTCCATTTAAGTACCTTGCATTCCCTGGTTACCTATACTAATGATAGAAAATGGAGGCCTTCTTAATCTCCACTTGGCTAATAAAAATAAGAGACATATTTCCCATTACTTTCTTAGTGTTTTTCCAATGGATTATGGTCATTAGTGTTATTGTACAGATGCTTTATCTGTGCTTTTTTTTTTTCTAAATCAAGACCAAAGGTAATATTAAACATCAGTTTGCGCTTCTTGTAGCATAGAGGCTAAAACCATGGTTGCTGACATTAGCTTGCTTTAGTTGTAATTCAAATGTCCTCAGGAGATTTATTTACACTCCATGGCCTTCCATTTCCTGATGTGTAAAGTGACAATAGTATTAATAACTTATAAGCACATCGGTTATGTGCTAGGTATCATTTTAGGGGACTTAAATATAATACTTCATCTAATCTTTATAACTCCATGATAACAGGTAATTAATATTACCCCCATTTCTCTGATGAGATAGGAGATACATGAAGAGGTAATTAAATTATTTGGCCACAGTCATAGAATTAGGATGTGATAGAACTTAGCCTTGTAAAGCCAGGTGGTTAGACCCCAGAGGTCATTAATAACCAGTATGATATGACTCCTCCCATTTGAACTACAGACCATAGAACCCTTAGCACAATGTTTGCATATAGCATTTATTGTCAGCTTGTGTTATTATCTCCCATCCTCTCTTCCTGCCTGTCTTCATTTTGTCACTTGAGCTGCTATACATGGGTTGTGTGATGGTGATTATCCTTAGCCCTACAAAAGGAAAGGCAGTGGTAGCAAAAGCAACAACAGAGGTGAAGCAGGCTGCAGGAGCATGTCAGTCAGTCTTTACCTTGTTGCTTTGTGTTTGAGCCATAGCTACAACTGTGTCCCATGGAAGGAGGCACTAAATATTAATATGTCTTTTTTTGGTCACATGAAAATTTTACCCTTCCTATCTCCAATCTTCCAGCAATAAGCCAACATAAACTGTTTAAAGCAAAGAGACATTTTTGACATTGTAGACTTCAAGTGAAGTTGTTCCTACTCAAATAAAGGTAAAAACTGCAAAAGCACAGCCTTTAAGAAGGTGGTAAAAGATATTTGTGAACAAAGCCGTTGCTACTGGAGCAACTTCGTTTCCACTCCTTCACTTGTTTTAGAATGCCAATCTCAGGGAAAGAGAGAGAACAAAAATTCTGCAAATAATTCTGTTCTCCTCTTAAAGTAAGCCACTGACTTCAAAATTCTCTAGCACATTTGTGGAAACTTCATTTTGTGCTTGAGATTTATTTGAATGAGCTGTTATGATTGGAGACATGAGAATTTCAGATTAATGTTTTGCAGCCAGAAAAAAAAAAAAGCCCTCTGGAAAGCTGGCAAGTGTTCATAAGTCAGCCCTAGAATTATGTAGGTTGAAGGCTCCCCAGTGGACAGACCGAACATATAAGAAGGAAACCAGAGATCTTAGGGCTATTACGTCCCAGAGTTGAAGGGAACGAGTCAGCACAGAATTCAAAGCATTTCTTCAGCCTGAAATTTTAAGGTAAGTCTGGATAATTTATACATATTTGAGTTGCAAAGTAGAAAGTGCATTCAATGGGAGTAGTTTTTTGTGGATGAACTTTTCCTTTTCTCTGTATTTTAATATGATGTTTTGCAAAAGTTCTGAAGAATTATTTAACTGCTGCTTCTCTTACAGGGGTACATTTAGGAACGAGACAAACTGATTTATGATAACTGCTTGAAACTCCAGCAACCAGTAAGTCTTCAGTGGGTTTATTTTTGATTCTTGCATGTCAATTTGTAAGGTAATACAAAAGAACAGACTCTTGATAAAATGATAGTTTGCTGTTAAGAAGTCCTCTGGTGATTACATTGTAAATTGAGTAGTTTTCATTGTGTGTACTTGGAAACTATCTGCAGTAATAGTTTTCCTTTTAGTGTGTTTATCTTTAATTTTCTTTTGTTTCAAAATAATGTTGCTAATTAGACAAACAATATCCCAAATATGAATACTGATTGTAACATCCGAGAACAGTACTATTTAGTTCTGTTAAATTAAAGAGAGCAAAGACGACTAAAGCATGATTAATCATTGTTCAATTCTTATTTCATTGAGTAATCAAAACTCTTTTTGCTTGACCCTGAAACAGGTTAGCTTGCTTTGTTTCCTTTTTCTTTTCCTAATTAGAATGAAATAGACTAAACTTCTATATTTGTATCTAAAACTTATGTTCACTATTAAAATAGGAAGAGACAACTTTTAGAAATATGCACAAATGCTGTAATTTCTAACTTATACCATTGTTGTGGAAACAATGGAAAAGTAGAACTACAGAGATTATTTTTAATTAGTTGACACCATCCACTACTCCCCTCCCAATATGCTTTTTGTATATTCTTTTAGTCATTTGTACACTTACTTATTTTTTCCTTAGCTTATGTTACTTATATTTTCCTTAGATATAATGATTTGTATAAAATTAGTTACTCAAATAAAGCAGTTCTCTATGAAGCAGCAGGCAGCACTGTGATTTCTAGAAAGCACACAGACAGAGATATACACCTTAGTATTTTTGAAGTATTAACTTATCTTGGGTTCCATCTTATTTGTTTCATTTATTTCTTACCTGGACTCACCGTCTAAGCTTGATTTAAAAAAGAAAATAATTCAAAAACATGGTAGAAAAGAAGGGAAAAAAGGTAGTTTTGTTCAGAATTCTTAGTCCCTAAGGCTAAATTAACATCTTCTCGCTACTGAGAAATTTTTTTTTCTCCCTCCAGAGGTAAGATTCATCCTTACTCAACAGGCACGGTCCTATTTCATAATGTTTTCTATAATCACTCACTTTTTCCCCCTTTGACAAAGATCCAAAAATGCTTATGACTCAAATATACTCTAAGCTTTGCATATGTCTTATGAGCTCAGTTTTTCTCCCCCAGGGAAGGCATATGAATTAGGAGTTGCTGACATTTCAATATGAAGAACAACTCTTTTGCCATCATCAGCAAAAATGTTACCGACAGCCTTCACTTCGAATACATGAATGAATCTGGCAACAATGCGTCCACGTTCAACTGCACGCATAAACCATCAGATAAGCATTTAGATGCAATTCCTGTTCTCTACTATCTTATTTTTGTGATTGGATTTATTGTTAATATTGTTGTGGTCACACTGTTTTGTTGTCAAAAGGGCCCTAAAAAGGTTTCCAGCATTTATATCTTCAACCTGGCGGTAGCTGATTTACTCCTTTTGGCCACTCTTCCTCTCTGGGCCACCTATTACTCTTACAGATATGACTGGCTCTTTGGACCTGTGATGTGCAAAGTGTTTGGTTCCTTTCTGACCCTGAACATGTTTGCAAGCATTTTTTTTATTACCTGTATGAGTGTTGATAGGTACCAATCTGTCATCTACCCCTTTCTGTCTCAAAGAAGAAATCCCTGGCAAGCATCTTACATAGTTCCCCTTGTTTGGTGTATGGCCTGTCTATCTTCATTGCCAACCTTTTATTTCCGAGATGTCAGAACCATTGAATACTTAGGTGTGAATGCTTGTATTATGGCTTTCCCCCCTGAGAAGTATGCTCAATGGTCAGCTGGTATTGCCTTAATGAAAAATGTACTTGGTTTTATTATTCCTCTAATATTCATAGCAACATGCTACTTTGGAATCAGAAAACACTTGCTAAAGACTAATAGCTATGGGAAGAACAGAATAACCCGTGACCAAGTCCTGAAGATGGCAGCTGCTGTTGTCCTGGCGTTCATCATTTGCTGGCTTCCCTTCCATGTTCTGACCTTCCTGGATGCTCTGGCCTGGATGGGTGTCATTAATAGCTGTGAAGTTATAGCAGTCATTGACCTGGCACTTCCTTTTGCCATTCTCCTGGGATTCACCAACAGCTGCGTTAATCCCTTTCTGTATTGTTTTGTTGGAAACCGGTTCCAACAGAAGCTTCGCAGTGTGTGCCGGGTTCCAATTACTTGGCTCCAAGGCAAGAGAGACAACATGTCTTGCCGAAAAAGCAGTTCTCTTAGAGAAATGGACACCTTTGTGTCTTAAATCTGTTAGTGGAATGCATGCAGTTAACCTGGTTATTTGTTTGGAGGCCCACCTGCATTATCTTTAGGTGGATTTAGTAAAGTACATTTATTTCCCTTATCTAATCTTCACTTACTCTCTCAGAACAGAAAACCAAGTGTAACTGTAAGCTTTATCCTCCACTGATTTTCAAGGCTTATGATTGCTTTCCTGCTATATCAATACAAGACTGTCATTGGTATGACATATCCATAAATTAGAAGTAATTATGGCTCCATCTCAAATTATAATTAATAACAAATTATGAGTGATGATTTGGAGTTTCAGATTTCTCCTTGAAAACTGCTGGCATTTATTAATGGAATTTTTATCCACTCCATCGGGTTTTTTTCCACTTGAAAAAGGGCCAGTTTTAATTTGTTGCAGTATTTACCAGGCATAGCATGAGAGGTGAGCACTACGTGGAGTATAGCATACTATTCTAAGTTGAGTATATTATAATAAATCAGTACTAGTATAGTAACATGCTTTCTACTTTTAAAGAAATTATAAGTTCTATTCTTTATACATTTCACTCGAGTATAGCTTTGTACTTAATATATAGCTACATATTGAGTAGGTCTAGGAATATAGATTAAGTCACACTCACTCTCTTACATTTCAGCTTATTTTTCACTTAAGGAAAGTAAAAACAGCATAGTAAAACAGAACTGCAATTAACAAACATTTTAATATTCATTAAACTGAATATACACTTTAAAAACTTTGATCCATTTTAACCATTGTTTAAAGGTTTTTATTTTCCTCTGATCATTTTTAATACAATAAAAATACTGTGTATTATAAAATGTGAGGGTCACTTTTTACATTTTAACATTTTGAATGTGGTGCTTTGATGTATACAATGGTGACTTGATTTTAATTATTCATGCTTTTGTTCTATGTTGCTTACCAAAATATCTGGAAGGATTTTTTTAACCTTTTAACTAGAGATAAATTCTAAACTGGCATAGCAAAATTTTATGCCAGGACGGACTTTTGATACCCATTGTGATGGTGGAGGGCACAAGACCCAGCAAATGACATGTGTGGTGTCAAGCAAGAAACCTGTCAGAATACAGACCCATGAGCGGTAGGTTTAACCTGTATCTGTGGATACTTTTTGCTCCAGAATCTATATGTTTCTGTGGAGCTGATTTAAACTAAGCACTGGTCTATAGCTCTCCTCAACACTATTACATATCAGGTTAGAGGAATATATTGGCTGAAACTGACTGAGTTACATAAAGTTTACTCAGATTAGAGTATGAATATTATTTTTAGAGCTTTGGGTTTTCATTCTGACCCAACCCTATATTATATCTGCTCATGTAAGACTTTTCTAGACCAATGCTGACCTTCTTGGTAGAGTTAAAGTTCTGGCAACTTAACATTTCTGCCAGGTTCAAGGGCTTTAAGTTGAAAAAATCCTTTCACTTCATTATCTGGGATAACTCTAATTTCATGTAATCATGTTATTTTCAGTAAAAACAAATAGTTAAATGTATGATTAACTATGAATTCATGTTTTAAACAATTTTATAAGGCATCTCATATAAATAAAATCATTATTGGAAGATCACGTGTGCTAATTATTTTTAAGTAACTCCAAGTGTAGACGATTACCAGCTCTTATAGCAATATCCCCTATCTAACCCCCATTAATACTTCCTAATATCAGCCTGTGTCATTACTTACCCAGGTAAGTCCTAAACTGCCAAAGGGGATGGTTATGCCAGAAAGGAATTTTGATACCACCTAGGGGTGCAGATGACAAGTTTGATGTGAAACAAGGGACCTGTCAGGCAGAGCAGTGCAATGTGGATTTTACAATGCAGACTAAACATTCAGCTTATGTCATTTTCCCTACACATTCATAACTATTATACAACCTCCCTGCCCCCCCCCCCCACTGGGAATTCTCTCTATGTTCATAATTGCTCCTTTCCGACTTAATATTTTAAGCCTGGCTTATGCTTTAATACGAGGATAGTATTGAGTCCTGTGGAAGATTTTCTCTGAGACCAAGAAGAAGATGGCAGAGTGGGTAATACAAGAACATGTTGAACTTTGACTGTAGGAATGTCCCCAGGTACAAACGTCCTTTCCTGTTTGAAAATGTAAATTCCTGGTGAGGTTTTTTAGAGGCCATGTGAAATTTATTTTTCCTACTTGGCCACTTTTCAAGGTATTCCCTATCCTTATTCTTCTTCATTGCATGTAACATAATGTCCAAGAACAATATATATAAAATAAGAATAGCAAAACTGGGCTGGAGAGATGGCTTAGTGGTTAAGCACTTGCCTGTGAAGCTTAAGGACCCCGGTTCAAGGCTTGATTCCCCAGGACCCATGTTAGCCAGATGCATAAGGGGGCACATGCATCTGGAGTTCGTTTGCAGTGGCTGGAGACCCTGGTGTGCCCATTCTCTCTCTCTCTCTCTCTCTCTCTCTCTCTCTCTCCCTCTTTGTCTGTCATTGTCAAATAAATAAAAATGACCAAAAAAATAATAGCAAAACCACAATAATGCTGCTATGAGGTGAGCATTATGTGCTAGCACTATTTTGTATGAGTTAGCCCATTTTATTCTCATGATGACTCAATTATTCTCATTTTATGGATAACAAAACAGAAGCACAGATCAGCCATAACTAATTTTTAAATCTGAATCTGACAGATCAACTGGGTAATATCAGAGCAGTACATAGAATGTAAATATGAGCTCTAGACTACTAAACAAGTATTCAGAGACAGTCTTATGTTGTCTTCCATCCTTCATCCCTAGCCTAATCAACATAAGAGCCTATAGTCAGGTGGTATATTTTCATGGGGAACAAAAGTAGGAAAGCAGACAAATAAGGCTCTCTCTCTCATGCCCCACTGCTTTCATCCTATGCTCTAGGCTACACAGAACTACACAAAGTAAACATTATGCACTATGGTCCCTTGTACTGCACACACAAAACAAAATAGACTCTTCAAACATCTCTTTTGAGGAACAAATATGGTTCATTTCAAATATTCTGGTATGAAATTTGTCTCTTTGATATAAGATTTACCTAGGGTTATCAGAGAATTCCTTTCTTGTCACTTGCAGAAAACACATTTATATTATGAAATGGGAAATACTAATTGCACTTTTTATAGCCCTAAATCAGATCACCTAAATAAATCTTTTTTTTTAAACCTGATTTATCTGAACCCTGCATCAAGATGAGAAGACAATCTGAAAGGAAGTACATTCAATTTTGATGCTTTTTGGCACAGGTATCGTAGTAGGTAACTATCTGGCAGCCTCCACTTATCAACAAAAAAAAGCCTCAAGCTTGACAAGATGAATGAACACTTGAGATAACTAGAGGAAGAAAGGATTGGACCAATAAGGAAAATAAAAATTAAGTTATTTTGTTAATTCTCATATAAACTGGATCACAGTGATAATCCACACAAAATGACAGAAATTTTCAAGTTGCTACTAAAATCATCCCACTCCCTATAGAACATCAGTGATCTAGAACTGATGTGACATGCTTACTTACATACACATATCTACTTCCTTAAAGTTCCTTTGTTCTGGGATGAGAAAAATATTTTAAAAATGAGAACTAATGCATGTATTATACAGTCAGTTTTTATTAAAAAATTAACTATTTACCTAAAAATTAGCCACTTAAGATAAATATTAGCAGCATGGTGGGAAGATATTATAGCTAGAAATACAGGATATTTGGACACACACACACACACACACACACACACACACACACACACACACACATCTTTTACTCTTTATACAATCCCATATTTCTCTTTAAAATATTTATAGGGGTTGGATTGATGGCTTAGCGGTTACGGCGCTTTCCTGCAAAGCCAAAGGACCTAGGTTCAGTTCCCCAGTACCCACGTAAAGCCAGATGCACAATGTAGCACATGTGTCTAGAGTTCATTTGCAGTGGACTGAGGTCCTGATGTGCCCATTCTTTCTATCGGCCTTTCTCTTTCTCTCTCTCTCTCTCTCTCTCTCCTCTCTGTCAAAATCATTAATAATGAATAAATAAATAAATAAATATTTTATGGGCTGGAGAGATTGCTCAGCACTTAAAAGTACTTGCTTGCAAAGCCTGATGGCAGGGGTTCGATTCCCCAGCACCCACATAAGCCAGATGCATAAAGAGGTACATGCATCTGGAGTTCATTTGCAGGGGCAGGAGGCCCTGGTGTGTCCATACACTTTGTCTGCCATTTTGTCTTTTTGTCTATCTCTCACAAATAAATAATAAAAATATTAAAAATATTTAGTTAAATCCTGGTATAGTGGTTCAGGCTTTTAATCCCAGCACTCGTGAAGCAGAGATAGGAGATTGTTGTGACTTTGAGGTGACCATGAGACCACAAGTATGCTTGGGCTAGAGTGAGGCCCTACCTCAGCAAATAAAAAAATATATTTTGTTGTATTTATGAGAGAGAGAAGCAGAGAGAGAAAGAATGGGCCAACACCAGAGCCTTTTGTCATTGCAAACAAAGTCCATATGCATGCACCACTTTGTGAGTCTGGCTTTATGTGGGTACTGGGGAAATTAATCTGGGCCAGAAGGCTTTAAAAGTAAGTGCCTTTAACCATTGAGTAATCTCCTCAGCCCCCCTCTGGTATATTTAATTTAGTATTTTAAATATTTTGACACTACACTTCCATTTGGCTTACTAGAAAATTTTTTCCCTTACTTATTTGACTCTTCTTCAAAAGCATGATGACTTTAAATAATCCAAGAGATCACATTTGCTTACAATTGCCCAGAGATGAATACTGAAAAATCTGGTAACTTCACTGGCTAAATCCATGTACCTATTGCTGCTATATTCTTTAGCAGTTGGTCCACATAAGATTAGATAGCTCAGTTGTTTGGTAAGACTCCTGTACACCTAAGTGGTTTTGAAGTGGTCTTTGCATAAGCCACTTGATAAGAGTATGAGACAGAGTAAGGAAGCTTCTCCCTTCCTCCAGAGAAAGTGGCTTCTCCATACCCAGTGGAAGCAGTTTTCTTACCCTCCAGTGGAAATAGCCTCCCTACTCCAAGTGGTGGCAAATTCCTTATTCCCAGTGGTATCAATTTCACATTTGAGGGAACAAACTATTTATGGCTTGAGGAAATTGCAATACACTCTGCCATTCAGTCAGTTGTCATGCAAGACAATGCTGAATCTTCTCAGGATTCACTCACTGCCCTTTTTCTAGACTTATGTACAACTATCCTCAACTCTCACCAGGTCTGTAAAGGTGTAGTATAAACTAGTATAACTCCTGAGGAGGGTGACTACATTCTAAAACAACTACTCAAAATGTTGTAATTTGTGCAAATAGAAACTCAGAAGCAGATAGGAATGGACATCAACTGTATGGAATAATGGTGGAGGGAATAAAAATGGTGATTAGGTTAAATTTATTGAAAAGGCTCGCTAATTAGAAGTTCTTTTTTGTATTTTTTTAAAGCAGAGTCTCACTCTAGCCCTGACTGACCTGGAGCTCACTCTATAGTCCAGGCTTGCCTCTAGCTCACAGCAATACTCCCACCTTATCCTCTAAGTGTTGGGATTAATAGCATGCACCACTATACCCAGCTCCTAAATTCTTTATTAAGTGTTGCTGCTTGGGAAGTTAGAGAGGATCTAGCAGTTTATTTTTATTCAAATAATCTAAATGTTGATGAACCTCTGTGTATGATCTATTCTGGAGAAAATTTAAGTTTGCTTCATTCATTGCTTGCATGAAAGTTGGCCCATAGCAAGTAAGATGGAAATGTAGGTATTGCTTTGGTTTAATATGAGGAAGGGAAGTGGAAGAACCTTTTGTATGTGTTAAATGCTGCTTCCAAAATGTTACAGGTTATTAACAGTAATCCCCATGCCAGGCAGGGTTGTTCCTGTGGGTTTGTCAAGTAGACCTTAGAGGCTTCTAAAAGTGACATGTTATTTCCAAAATATTGCTTGCCTACAAGCACTAGATTGTAAAACCATATTGCTAAAGACACCATGTGTTTTGGTTACAGGACAGAAAAATTAAGCTGGTTAATTTCATAGTGCTGGAGATTCCATGCAAGGCAGATGGGGGAGAAAAGTCATTATGTCAGCTATGAACCCTCCATGTTACACTACCCACCTACAAGGCAAGGTGTGTCCATTGATGAAATAGTGGAATGATTGCTATGAGGGTGACCTACCACTTTCTGATGGGATTTGAGGTCTGTTCCACAGAAGATAACTTGAATTGTCTATTACTATAAACCTGGTCAGAAGCCCATGGATAGGGAGGTCATAGGCCCTAAGAGGAAAGGTATTTTGGTAAGTAGTCATGCTATCACAGTCAAACTTCCTTGATAATATTTATGTTTATGCCTATAAATTAGTGCTGTTTTCACCTTTGGTCAGAGAAGTTTATTATTACAATAGGTCACAGTTACTGCACAGACTCATAACTGGTTAAAGTGCTGAGAATAAGTGACTACTACATGTTCAGTCCTAAATTGGACATCTATATTACCCTCTCCAAGGCTCAGGAAACACTATGGAATAAGAAGTGAAAACAGGGTTGGAGAGATGGCTTAGTGGTTAAGCGCTTGCCTGTGAAGCCTAAGGACCCAGAATTGAGGCTCTATTCCCCAGGACCCCCGTTAGTCAGATGCACAAGTGGGAGCACGCATCTGGAGTTTGTTTGCAGTGGCTGGAGGCCCTGGTATGCCCATTCTCTCTCTGTCTCTCTTTATCTCACTCTCTCTCTATATCTGCCTCTTTCTCTCTGACTGTCACTCTCAAATAAATAAATAAAAATAAACAAAAACCTCTTTAAAAAAGAAGTAGAAACAATGTAAGGGCTAGAGTATGGGGAAGAGTGCTGTGGAATACTTTCTTTTGGGCATAACATGCTCATTGCACTCTTGAGCTCACTGCTGGGCTCCTTCCCGCTCAGGTAGTGCTGAGGGAAGGACCAGGCCTGCTGGTTCCTCCCTAGGGGTTGAGGAGGATGAAGCGTCAGATGACTCAGAAACCTCTCCTGGCCACCGGAGAAAAACCACTCTGAGAGTCGAGAGTCTTTTCCATGCAGAAACAACTCGCTTTATTACTCTGAGAAGTTGCCTATATCATGTTGGGGGATGAAGGTGGGGATTTTAGGATGGGGGAAGAGGTAAGGGTCAATAGTAAACTGTAACTATTGAAATGGTAATTACAATTGCCATGTGGAGGTAGCAGGCCAGAAGCCATTAGGCGTCTTGCTGAGTCATAGCTGACCAGAGACAGGTTGCCAAACTTTAGCTAGGCTCAGGAAGTTCCACTAGGCCTCACGCCTGGGCCTTTTAGGGCCCAACAGCTCACATCAGCTGGGATTACATGCACAAGACCTATAGAAGATTGTGCCCTTCAATATTTCATCATGGAAGGGTATTGTAGGTACCTGACCAAAAGCAGCTTATGGAAGGAAAGGGTATATTTTGGCTTATAGACTTGAGAGGAAGCTCCAGTATAGCAGGGAAAACCATGGCATGAGAAGAAGCTGGACATCACATTCTGGCCAATATCAGGTAGAAAACAGCAACAGGAGACTGTGCCAAACACTGGCAAGGGGAAGTTGTCTATAACACCCATAAACCTGTCCCCAAGAATACACCTCCTACAAAGTTCCTGTTCCCAAATTGCCATCAGCTGAGGATCAAGTATTCAGAACACATAAATTTATGGAGGACACCTGAATCAACATTCTGCCTCTGGTCCCCATGAACCAATAACCATACGTGATGTGAAATGCAATGCATTCAGCCCAACTTTAATAGTCTCCATAGCTTCTATCCCCAACACTGGTCAAACATCCCCATAGCCCAAGGCCTCTTAATGATTAGCCTATAAAACCAAAAGAACATAATGGCACAGAATGAATATTCACACTGCAAAAGATGGCATTGGGCATAGCAAAGATATATTGAACCAACACAAGACTTAAAACAAACAGGGAAATCATTGAATTCTGTAACTCCAAATTTAACAACTCTAATCAGTGACAAATCTCAAAGTCAAATAATTATAACCAGTGATGAATCTCTGGAGTTCACATTCCACCCCTCCAGCTGGTCTCCTTACAGTATGTGGAAAAATGCACCCCAGGATGTCAGCTCTCCTTGCTGGCTGTCTCATAGTCCTGGCATTAAAAACAACTCCTAGAGTCTCTACTGCAATCCATGGTTCATCCTCATGGCTCCATTGGCCTCCATGAAGGTAATCCAACAAGTCTACTTCATGTTCCTCATGGCCATTTCCAAAGTACCAAACTGTGTTGCAAATTGTCTTTTGTGCATTTGCTATACTCCATAGTACCAGTTGGGCTACCAACTTGTTAATCTAGAGGGGAAATAAAGCAGACTTTGATGAGCAGGGCACTTATTCAGCATTCAGGCCCCTTACTTTCAAAAGAGTCATCATTTTTTCCTGTTGTACCAATGCAGATCAGCTGTCCCACAATGGTTTTAATCTCTCAAACAATTATAGCTGAATGGACAGGAATTTTGGCCCAAAGATTTTATTCTTTCTGTGTCATATCTATCAGCTCACACCAGCCCATTTCTACATAACATAACCACGCACAAGTTCTCAGAACAAAGACAAGCAGAATGCAGCAAGCCTCTTATACATACTGCTTCAATCCCAGTCCTTACAAAGTTCTTCCCCTAGTAAGCCAAACCTCATAGTCCATAGTTCTTCCTGGATTGAGGTCTTTCAACTCTGATCAGAATGGTCCATCAAGCTGTACTTGCAGCACTTCAAGGCACCTCTTTTGTTTTAGAATACTTTATTTTTATTTATTTATTTATTTGAGAGAGAAGGAGGGAGAGAGGGTGAGAGAATGAGCATACCATGGCCTCCAGCCACTGCCAACAAACTCCAGATGCATGTGCCCCCATGTGCATCTGGCTAACGTGGGTCCTGGGGAATCAAACCTGGATCCTTTGGCTTTTCAGGGAAACACCTTAACCACTAAGCAATCTCTCCAGCTCCTGCAAAGCATATCTTTCTCTATTTTTTTTTTTTTTTTGGTTTTCTAAGGTAGGGTCTCTAGCTCAGGCTGACCTGGAATTCACTATGTATTCTCAGGGTGGCCTCGAACTCTTGGCGATCCTCCTACCTCTGCCTCCCGAGTGCTGGGATTAAAGGCGTGCGCCACCATGCCCGCCTAAGGCATCTCTTAATGAAAGGTTTCAAATCCTTCCACTTTCCTCCCTCAAATTAGTTACAAAAGGCTAAAAGCCACACAGTCAGGTTTCTAGTAAAAACAACCCATTATTTTGGTACCAATTTACTGTTGCAGTTACCTTTGCATTGTTGGAAAAACAACTGACCAGAGAAGCAGCTCATGGAAAGAAAGAATTTATTCCAGGTATACATAATCCATGGAAACACCATCAATGGGGAAACAAGCTCACTCACTTCCATAGATCCAAGCAGAGAGATATCAACAAAACGCCAACTGACACAAACTGGCTCTAAACAAACGTTAGGGCTGAGCTACATAATTTACCCCCAGTGACATTTATTCCTCCAGCAGCTGCCAGCTGCTGGAGACATAAGTAGGAAGCTTATGAAGTCCTATCCACTTGATTATCTAATTACAATTAATGGTTGGTGGGAGAGGAGAAGACATAATTTCCAAGTGGTGTAATCACTTATAAATTACCATGCTGGGCTGGAGAGATGGTTCAGCGGTTAAGCGCTTGCCTGTGAAGCCTAAGGACCCCGGTTGGAGGCTCCACTCCTCAGGACCCACTTTAGCCATATGCACAAGGGGGCGCACGCATCTGGAGTTTGCTTGCAGTGGCTGGTGGCCCTGGTGCGCCCATTCTCTCTCTCTCTCTGTCTGTTGCTTTAAAATAAATAAATACATAAACAACAACAACAACAAAAAATTACCATGCTCAGGTAAATAACTCCTCTTCATCCCTCTTACAAACAATCTCAATTAAGATCATTGGGTTGCCAGGCGTGGTGGCACACAGCTTTAGTCCCAGCACTTGGGAGGCAGAGGTAGGAGGATTGCAGTGAGTTCGAGGCCAACCTGAGACTACATAGTAAATTCCAGGTGAGTTTGAGCTAGAGTGAGAATCTACCTCGAAAAACAATACAAAAAACAATCATTGGGTCAAGAACAATGAAAATAAAAGAGAGACTGGTTTGGACGAAGAATGGGTTCATCAAGAGTGGAAGGGGAGCCGGGCATAGTGGTGCATGCCTTTAATCCCAGCACTCAGGAGGCAGAGGTAGGAGTATTGCCATGAATTTGAGGCTACCCTGAGACTATGTACTGAATTCCAGGTTAGCCTGAGCTAGAGTGAGACCTATCTTGAAAAACCAAAAAGAAAGAAAGAAAGAAAGAAAGAAAGAAAGAAAGAAAGAAAGAAAGAAAGAAAGAAAGAAAAAGAGAAAGGAAGGAAGAAAGGAAGAAAGAAAGAAAGAATAAAGAAAAGAAAGAAATAGAAAACAATGGAAGGGGGATAAGAGAGGGCAATGTGGGTGTGGATATGATTATATTTATTTTTTAATTTTTTTTGGTTTATTATTATTTATTTATTTGAGAGTGACAGACAGAGAAAGAGGCAGAGAGAGAGAGAGAGAGAATGGGTGCGCCAGGGCCTCCAGCCACTGCAGACGAACTCCAGACACGTGCGCCCCCTTGTGCATCTGGCTAACGTGGGTCCTGGGGAATCGAGCCTCGAACCGGGGTCCTTAGGCTTCACAGGCAAGCGCTTAACCGCTAAACCATCTCTCCAGCCCTGATTATATTTATATATGTAGGCAATTATCAAAAAATAAATAAATTTGAAAATTGCATACTCAAAAATAGTATCTACCTAGTAAGGACATTGAGACAACTAAGTCACTCATTCATGCATCACACAACACAGGGACTCAATAAAAGCACTAGCTCATTTCCCTACAAAAACAAAAAAAGACAAGCTGAAAAGGGATATAATTCCTTGTCTGAGGAATTGCTGGTAAAGATCTTCTATTCTGTAGTCTTCCTATTTGGTAGGCTGATAATATCCTTTGCTGTGAAGAAGATTTTAAATTTTGTGTAGCCTCATTTGTTGATTGTTGCAATGAATTCCTGTGCTATTGAAGCCCCCTTCAGAAAGTTCTTACCTGTACCTGTAAATTCTAGTGCTTTGCCTATCTTTTTTTCTCTAGCATTTTCAGTATTTATGGCTTTACATAATGGTATCTGATCCATTTTGAATTATCTTTGTATAAGGTGAGAGATGTGTAACCATTTTCATTCTTTTGCAGATGTATATCTGATTTGCCAGCACCATCTGTTGAATAGGCTTTTTTTTAATCAGTGTATATTTTTGATGTCTGCTGAAAATTAGGTGACCATAGATACTTAGAATATATAAAGAACTGCAAAATTTAAACAGCAACCCACTACTAATTAATAAGTGGGCCAATGAAATGAACAGTCAGGTTTCAAAAGAAGAAATACAAATAACCAACAGATGTTTAAAAAATGTTCAACATTTTTAGTCATGAGGTAGATGTAAATTAAAACCACTCTGAGATTTCATCTCACCTCTGTCAGAATGGCTATCATCAAGGAAACAAATGGCAATAAATGCTGGCAAGGGTGTGGGGATTGGGGAATGCTTATTCATTGTTGGTAGGGATGTAAACAGTTTATAGCCACTAGGGAAATCAGTAAGAAGATTTCTTAAAAAGCTAAAAATTAGTATACCATATGCCATAGCTATACACAAAGAACTCTGTATCCTACCACAGAGGACTTGCACATCCATGTTCATTGCTGCTGTATTCACAATAGCTAGGACATGGAGTTAACCTAAGTGCCCCCAAAATGATGGATGAATAGCAAAAATATAGTACACATACCCAATGTTCTCAGCTGTAAAGAAAAATAATGAAAATGGATGGAGTTAGAAAAAATATACTAAATGTGACAATCCAAGATCAGGATGACAAAACTTTCATGTTCTCTCTCATGTGTGGTATGAGATGTTTGTATGTATGTAAATAAGAGGATGTGGGGCAGAATTTGGGCTATAATTCCAGATAGAAGACCATGAGAAAGGAACAAGAGGTGATGAGACACATGTAATTTTAGAGACAATAAAGAAACCTTCAGTATAAAAAAGCAGGAAAGGTGGCTAAATTGGTGGAGGGACTCCAGGGTGGAGAGGGATGAGAGAAAGGGAAACAAAAAATGTTTTAAAATACCATAATGAAACCTAATTCTTAGGGTGCTAATAAAAAGAAAGAGATTAAAAGCCTTAGGGATTTTCCTTTCTGAGCATTTGTCTTTTAAGACTACTCAGCCATAGTAGAAGGATTCAGAAGACCTATCTTTCATTAATACTGCAAAAACAAAATTTGTGAGGGGAGCACCAGTGACTATATAATCACTCTTCTCTACAGGCCAGACCTTAGAGTGGGGACTGTAGTCACTGGACTGGGAAGCCCAAATGCAATAGATGTAATTACATTCTTAGGAAGTCAGTGATCAAATGGCACTACTCAATTGCTAAAAAATAAGGTGACATGCATGATTGCTTATAGTGGAGAGCAGAGTGAAAGGAGCAATCAGAGTAATTGAACTCACATAGATCGATGTATGGCAGTAGCTAGTGGATTATTGTGAACTTGCCAAATTCTTCACTTCTACAAGCAGAGAAATCTCACTTTAGAGAATAGAAACCTTACTGGTACCACAAAAGCAGAGTCATTACCCCAATCAGCCTAGAATTGAGCCAATTTTGTCTAGGACTCCTTGAATTAAGAGGAGGAACTGAACTGAAACTAATTACATTAGACCCCAAATCTCCCTTGTTCTACGAGCCAAATTAAAGTTTATGGAGGTCAATTTGTCAATGAAGTTTAATTCACATCTGTCTCATCATGGGCCCTGTTTCTCTGAAACCACACTGTGGTCATTTGCCCATTTACAGAGTATATCATTAAAAATATATACTCAGATGTTGTCAGAATTGCAACACTGGTTTTATGATTCACAGAATGAAGGCTATTATGATGTAAAGAGAAATATAAGTCACTGTTCTTATAGTGATTTCAAAATTAAGTGCACTATGAAAGCTACGAAATGTGAAGTGTGGTAACTCATGCCACATTCCAACTTAATTGTGTTTCAAGTTATATGCAGGAGACAGACACATCTTGGATAATAATAGTGGGCTATTGTAAGTTTAACCACATGTTGATTCTAATTTTGCTGTTCTGTCAGATGAGGTTTTAATCAAGCACATCCTCTGGTGTGTGGTATGGAGCTACTGATCTGGCAAATGTTTTTCTCCATTCTTGTAAGTAAGCCCCACCAGATCTAGTTTGCTTTCAGCTGGCATAGCCAACAATATACTTTCACTATCCTATCTCAAGGCTATGTTAATTTTTTTATTAATTTTGTTTATCTAGAGGATCTTAAATATTACATGTTATCTATCGATATCTGTATCCAACTACATCTTTCTAGGCATTTAATAAACAAATGCAAGTGTATATCATATCATATCGTATCATACTCACATGCTTCATTCAATGCATTGTGAACACACATTGATAATAATATCAAGCCGAAAAGGGAATGACAAAATAACATATACACTGGAAGAAAATACAAAAACAACTGAAAAAAAAATACCACAGATGTCAACAGTAAGAAAAACACAAGCCAATTAAAATGCGCTACATATAGAAATAATCATGTATCTATAGTTAATGGAGTGCCAACATAGGTGCCAAATCATACATTGAAAAAGTATAGACTCTTAAATAGTGTTAAGAAAACATGGTTCATTTTAGTTCTGCTTCAATGATGAGGTCTTGGGAGCCTCTGTGTCTCTGGATATCTGGTTTGGTAGGAATTGAGCATTCTCTGTGTCTGTCTCCTTCAGCCTTGCACTGGTACCAGGTTCACCAAGAAAGCAGCACTCCTGCTCATTTCCCCAAATACTCTTAGTTTCAGCTGGGTCCCTTTTGAGGTGTGATGGGTTGGGTTTCTCCTTAGAATCTGTGTCCATCTGAAAAAGAGAAGCAAATTCTCCAACAGAGAATGAAGTTAGGGCCAGATAAATGGAATAATCTTTGCTTTTTTAGAGAGAATTAAATAGGGAAATTTGTGGAAGAGGAGGCAGAAAGAATGTTAGAGCCACATGTTGGGTCATTATGCACAGAGATATTGCCTCTTACCCATAACTGATGGCTAACCCCACCATTCACGACCCATACTCCCCAACAAGGAGGGTCCCTGTGGAAGGGGGAGAACAGGGAGGAGGCTAACGATGGTACCAACATGACTGTACACACTGTGTACATAACTAACAAAATAAATAAGTAAATAAACATGGTATATAGATTTAGGAGATTGAAAATTTAAGATATATTTTTATTTATTTATTTGACATAGGGATGGGGGATACTGAGGGAGATTGAGAGAAAGATATGAAGAAAGATAGAAAGAAAGAACGAGAGAATGGCATATGGCATGCCTGGGCCTTGTGCCCTTGCAGTAGAACACCATATGCATGTGCCACTTTGTGCACCTGGCTTTATGAGGGTACTGGGAATCAAACCTGGGCTGGCAGAGTTTGCAAGGAAGCTTCTATCACCACTGAGCAATTTATCTCCCCAACCCAGAAGACTGAAATTTGACCCCATCTTTCACTGTCCAAGTCCAACTGAAAATAAATAAAAGATCTTAGTGTAACATCTGAAACTAAAGCTACTAGAGGAAAAGATATGGGAAATATTAAAAAAAAAATATTGGCATAGGCAAGGGCTCTTTGAAAAGGCTTCTAAAAATATAGTTAATAAAAGCACAAATTTAAAAATTGGATTGCCTTAAACTGGGAATCTTCTGCACAACAATGGAAACAATAAAATAAAGAAATATCTTGCAAAATGAGAGAAAATACTTGCCAGCTGTTTATCTGATAGCAGATACTCAGAATATATATATATATATATGAATTCCAAATGCATGCAATAAATTTAAAAGTGTGCAAATGATGTAAGGCAACACTGCTCAAAAGAAGTACAATTTGGCATATCAATATATGAGAAGGGCTTACTAGCATTATCCACCAGGAAAATAGAGGGGATATATGACAAAACTTTTGTAAAAAAATAAACATATTAGGGCTGGAGAGATGGCTCAGCAGTTAAGTTGCTTGCCTGCAAAGCCTAAGGACCCTGGGTTCAATTCCTCAGTACCCATTTAAGCCAGATGTACAAGGTGGCACATGTGTCTGGAGTTTGTTTTTAGTGACCAGAGGCCTTGGCATGCCCACTTTCTCTCTATCTTCTTCTCTCTCTATCTCAAATAAATCAATAAAATAAACTTTATAAAAAAATAAAAATATTAAAGAGCTGGGCGTGGTGGCACATGCCTTTAATCCCAGCACTCGGGAGGCAGGGGTAGGAGGATTGCCATGAGTTCGAGGCCACCCTGAGACTCCACAGTGAATTTCAGGTCAGCCTGGGCTAGAGTGAGACCCTACCTCAAAAAACCAAAAAAAATAAAAAATAAAAAATAAAAAATGAAAAGCATAAACTACAAAATTACAGATCAAAGTTGCATTAAGATACCATGTCAATCAAGTTAGAATGGCTATCATATAAAAAGTGAAATAAAGGCTGGTAAGCATGCTGACTAAAAGAAACTCCTGTACAATACTGTTGAAAATGTAGTTTAATCAGCCATTGCAGAAAACAGCATGGTGGTTCCTCATAAAACAAAAAGTAAACCAAAGTATGATACAGCTATCCTCCTCTTGGGTGCATATCTGAAGAAAATGAAATTAGTATGAGCACAGGTAGTTATGTGCCCATGTTTATTCCCATAAGGTATGCAGTAAGCCTAGTTGCCCATCAAGTGTTGAATGGTTAAAGAAAGTGTTGTGTGTATGTATGTATGTATGTATGTGTGGTGGTTTGATTCAGGTGTCCCCCATAAACTTAGATGTTCTGAATGCTAGGTTCCCAGCTGATGGAGATTTAGGATTTAATGCCTCCTGGAGGGAGTGCATTGTTGGGGGCAGGCTTATGGGTGTTACATCCAGTTTCCCCTTGCCAGTGTTGGGCACACTCTTCTATTGCTTTTGTCCACCTTGTGTTGGCCATGGCATGATGTCTGCCCTCTGCTCATGCCATCATTTTCTCCTGCCATCATGGAACTTCTCTGTAAGTCTGTAAGCCAAAATAAATCATTTTTCCTAAAATCTGCTCTTGGTTGGGTGATTTCGGCCAGCAATGTGAACCTGAATGCAACAGTATGTGTGTATGAATGTATGAATTTACTTAGCCATACAAAAGAGTGTCATCCGGTCATTTGTAGCAAAATAGATGCCATCATGTTAAGTGACACAAGCCATACACAGGAAAACAAGTGTCACGTGTCCTAAGCAAGAACAAAGTTGATCTGAAAGTAAATATGTGATTGCTAGGGATTGGGATGGGTGTTATGGGAGAAAGAGAAAAATTAGAAGAAAGAATGAATTTGTACAGTGTACTGTGTATTCATTCACGGGACTATCACAGTGAACTCCATTAATTTCTATACTAAAAATAATAATGATAATGATAATAATAATAATAATATACTCGACCAGATGGAAATTTTATTATGAAGACTAGGAAAGATACTTCTTATCTGAAAATTACAAAAAAGTAGACTAAAGTTTTGGAGACTTCACCAGAGGTGTTAAATTAGGTGGGTTAAATAAGCATAGAAATGCTCAAAATCATGTCATTAGGTAATTGTAGATTCAAAGGTAATACCCCTTTACACCCTATAGAACATGAAATTCAAAACACAACATCATGTGCTGACAAGGATATGGAACAAAATGAACTTATTCAATAGTAGTTGAAATTCAAAATGGTGTGGTCACTTTGTTCTGCATTTTGGCAGGTTTAAAAAAATTAAACATATGCTTATTATATGTTCCAGACATTGTACTCCTCTGCATCTACACAAATGAACAGAAAATTTATGGCCACATAAATGATCTGCACATGGATGTTTGCCACAGTTTTATGTATAATAGTTCAAACTTAGAAGAAACTGAAAGTCCATTACCATGTGAATTGTTGAATTGTGGTGGTATACCCAGACAAAGAAATCTTATTCAATGTCAAAAAATAATGAGGAAACACACACACACACACACACAATATACATAATACATTATATATATATATATATATAAAGTCTAGAGAAGACAAAATTATGAGCATAACTGAAAATAACAGTTATTTCATTCACCTGATTTGTGGGAAGAGAAAGATGCATGATAAGAGCAACAGAATTTTTTAGGGCAGTGAAACTATTCTGAATGATATTATAATGTTGCATATTTTAAATTATATATTATTAAAACTAATAGAATTGCTGGGCATGGTGAGGTATGCCTTTAATTCCAGCACTTGGGAAGCCTGAAGTAAGAGGATTGTTCTGAATTCAAGGTCAGCCTGAGGCTCCATAGTGAATTACAGGTAAGCAAGGGCTGGAACGAGGCCTTACCTCGAAAAAAAAAAAAAAATCACCCCCTCCAAAAGAAAAATAAAACTAGTAGAATGCACCTAATCAACAGTGAGCTCTTCACTCTCCGTTGGAGAATTTGCTTCTCTTTTTCAGATGGAGGTAGAACCTGAGGAGAGAATCAGCCTATTGCACTTCACCAGGGCCCCAGCTGAAACCATAGAGTAAAGGGAAATGAATACTAGTGCTGCTTTCTTGGTGAGCCTGATGTCAGCACAAGGGTGAAGGAGATGGACACAGAGAACACTCAACTCTGCCCAAACCAGATACCCAGAGACACAGAGGCTCCCAAGACCTCATCACTGAAGCAGACCTAAAACAAACCGATCATGGCTCTGGGAAATTTGCGGAAGAGGGGGAGGAAAGATTGTTGTAGCCAAATGTTGGGACATTATGCACAGAGGCGTTTCCTTCTTCCTATAGCTGATGACTAATCCCACAATGCACGACCCACATTCCCCAATGAGGATGGTCCCTTCGAAGGGGGGAGGATAGGGAGGAGGCTAATAATGGTACCAACATGGCTGTATACACACTATGTACATAACTAATAAAAAAAAAGAAAAAAGGGAAAAAAGAATGAACTCTAATGTTAACTATGAGACTTGGGTGATAATAACATGGCAATATTGATTCTTCAACTGGAACAAATGTTCTACTTGGTGCTGGGATGGTGTTGCAGTCAGGTTCACATTGCTGGTAGAAATCACCCAAACAAGAGCAGCTTGTGAGAAAAGAGGTTTATTTTGGCTTACAGGCTCAAGGGGAAGCTTCATGATGGCAGGATAAAATGACGAAGGCATGAGCAGAGGGTGGACATAACCCCCTGGCCAACATAAGGTGGACAACAGGAATAGGAGTTCGTGCCAAACACTGGCATGGGGAAACTAGCTATAACACCCTTCAGCCCACCTCCAACAATACACTCTCTCCAGGAGGTGTTAATTCCCAAATCTCTATCAGCTGGGAACCTAGTATTCAGAACACCTAAGTTTATGGGGGACACCTGAATCAAACCACCACATTCCACCCCTGGCCCCCACAAACTGATAACAATATATGATATAAAATGTAGTGCATTCATCCAACTTTAAAAGTCCACATAGTTTTTACCAATTCCAATGATGTTCATACATCCCCATAGTCCAAGATCTTTTGGGCCATAATACCAAAAAATCACCCCCAAAACCCATAACGGCACAGATATAACATTCACACTGCAAAATATGGCATTGGGCATAGCAAGGAAACATTCAACCAATACAAGATTTAAACCAGGTAAACATCAAACTCTGTAACTCTAAGTCCAACAACTCTAGCCACTGACAAAGCTCCAAGTCCAATAATTCTAACCAGCAACAAATCTCTGGAACTCCAATTCTGCTCCTCCACCTAGGCTCCTCACAGTCCTGGAAAACTTCATTATGGCCGGCAGCTCTCCTTAGTAGCCATCTCGTGGTCCCAGCATCTCCACTGGGTCTCCACTGCAATCCACCTCTCAACCACATGGCCCCATGGGGTCTCCATGCAGGCATCCAGCAAACCTGCTTCAAACTGCCCATGGCCATTTCCAAAACACAAGACCGTGTTGCAAACACAATGACCCTCTCTTTCCTGCATTTCTTATACTCCACTATAACAGGTTGGGTGCCAGTTTGTTAATCCAGGGGGGAATAAAGCAGACTTTGAAGAACAGGACACTCCTTGAGCAATGGGGCCCCTTCAAAAGAGTCTACAATCTTCCTGTTGTCCCACTGCAGGTCAGCTGGTCCAATCTCAAAGGTTGTAATCTCTCAGTTGCAGTTGAATGGGCAGCAGTTCACCCAAAGATTTCATTTTCTTCTGTGCCATATCCCTCTGCTCACACCAGTTCATTTCTATGCAAAGCAATCCTGTACAACTTCTCAGGACATGCGCATAAGAGCAAGCTTCTCACACAAACTGCTAGCCCAGTCCAGGCACAGCTCTTTCTCACCCTCATAAGCCAAACCTTATAGTTCATAGTTCTTACTGCATTCAGGTCTTTTTTTTTTTTTTTTTTTTTTTTTTGGTTTTTCGAGGTAGGGTCTCACTCTGGTCCAGGCTGACCTGGAATTAACTCTGTAGTCTCAGGGTGGCCTTGAACTCACGGCGATCCTCCTACCGCTGCCTCCCGAGTGCTGGGATTAAAGGCGTGCGCCACCACGCCCGGCTGCATTCAGGTCTTTTAACTCTGCCCAGAATAGCCCATCAAGCTGTTCTTAAATCACTGCAAGGCATCTCTTAGGTCAAGGTTTCAAACCTTTCCACATTTCTCTTGAAAATTAGCTCCAATAGGCCAAAGCCACACAGTCAGGTGTCTAGCAGCAATCCCACTCCTTGGTACCACTTTACTGTTGCAGTTAGGTTCACACTTCTGGTAGAAATCACGCAACCAAGAGCAGCTTGTGTGGAAAAGAGGTTTATTTTGGCTTACATGCTTGGGGGAAGCTCCACGATGGCAGGGAAAATGATGGCATGAGCAGAGGGTGGACATCACCCCTGGCTGACATAAGGTGGATAACAGCAACAGGAGAGTGTGTCAAACACTGGCAAGGGGATACTGGCTATAACACTCATAAGCTCACCCCCAACAATACATTACCTCCAGGAGGCATTAATTCCCAAATTTTCATCAGCTCGGAACCTAGCATTCAGAACACCTAAGTTTATGGGGGACACCTGAATCAAACCACCACAGATGGTTATGGGAGTGCTGTGCAGCTGTGCAGGCAAAGGCATGTGAGAACTTTATGTACTTTCTGCTTTAACTTCTCTAAAATAGTTTCTTAAGAATAAACACCAAACAAAATACAATTACTAAATTCTTATTTTTTCTATTTTTCACTTTTGTAAGCAATACTATGATTGTCCACCTCACAACCAAAATTTTGCACATACCTTTGTTTTTCTTTATGACTTATTTCTAAAAGAAGAATTGCTGAGCCAAAGGGAAACTTTGTGTAATTGGCTAAATTATCTACTAGAAGGATCTATGAACATACATTAATACCAAAAAAGTTTAAGTATGCACATGGTGCTCAAAATCTACAAATTGAATGCCTTTCTCAAATAAATATATGCCCCAAGTGTTGGCTTACTCCCGCCTCTAAATTTATGAGTTTTTTTCAGCCAACACAAGAAACCAATGCTTCTAGCAAATATTCTTCAAGTAGTTGCTTGTTATTCCTATCATGGAAAAGAAATTTCATTTTTACATTGTTCTTTTTGAAATGACTTATTTTTAAAGTATTATATTCATTTATTTTCAAGGGTATATATGGAGAGACAGAGCAAATATATTGATGTACAAGGGACTCTTGCCACTGCAAACGAACACCAGATGGGTGCGGCACTTTGTGTATCTGCTTTTATGTGGATACTGGGGAATCGAATCCAGACCAGTGGGCTTTGCAAGCAAGTGACTTTAACTGCTGAGCCATCTCTCCAGTCCCTTCAATGATTTCAAGTAACATGTACTAATAATACATAATTCATTTCATTATGCAATAATTATAAATAATAAAATATATTGTGCAATAATTATGTGCATAATATATTTTAATCATATTCACCTCATTACCTTCTCTTGTCCCCCTCCTGGTCCTGCTGAACCCTTTCCTCTTCCCAACTAGTATTCCTTCTGTTTTCATGTTTTTAATATTTTTTGGCTGTCTCTTTGAGTTTCATTAGGGTTATTTATAGAGGCATGCACAACTTATCATTGGCTATAACACTGAAGAAAATGTCTCTCCATCACCCATCAACCATTAAGTGAATATAGATCCTCCAGGAGGAGTGGGCCTCGAGAGTTCCTCCCTTCTCCATGACATGTATGGGATTAATCTTGTGCAGGTAGTGTGTGAGAAGTTACAGCTGCTGGCAATGGAAATGGCATGCTCAGAAGTCAGCCTTCGACATCAGTCCCTCACCTTCTTACTAAAATCTTATTATTTTCTCTTACTTCTTTCTTTTCCACCATGATGGTCCTTGATCCTTGGTCGGAATGTGATAGTGATATCCTGTTTAGGTTTGCTCATCCAACCGTCCCTTATTTCAGAGCTTTGACCAGTTATGAGTCTGTTCAGTAACAACTGCCTACAGCAACAAGAAGCTTCCTTCTCTAACCAATGGTGAGATCAGTATGAATCTATGAGAATATATGTAAGTATTTTTAAGTTTAGAATGATTTTATTATAGAGCTTAGAGAGGTCAAGATTATAGAGTTGAAGAGAAGGAAAGAATGCAGAGCTCCTCCCCAAGAGGAGGCAGGAGTGTTGTTCCTGGAAGTGGAACAGTTTACCTAGAGACCCAGACTGGGGTCTTTTATGGTACTGGATGTGGGCTGAACTGGTTTCTAGGTTGGAGGTCATGTTTTCTTGCCCTTCACTGCCCCACCCCGCAAGAGGTTCATTGACTCAGGAAGTAAATGAAACTTACAAGACTCAGAAAATAAGCAAAAAGCAAACGTGTCTTGAAGCTCATGAAACTGACAATACTAACAAGGGCCATCCCTAAGTTCATAGAAGCAGTAATAATTGCTAGAAAGGGGAAACTGACCAGTTCAGCTCCCTGCCCCAGAGAGGCAGCTTTTTCAAGTTACTGCCCATGCTGGGAATGGTGGGCAACTTTTCTTTGAAGTTGCCTTTGAGTCCTCCCTGTTTCTCATCCATCCTCTTCTAAGAAATCCCAATAAGCTCAGTGGGTCACTAAGCTACACTTGGGTGGAATCTTTTCCTTGGTCTTTCCTATGTGCCATATCTAGGTTGCATAAACATTTGTTTATATATCTCCAGGAAAAGTCACTCAATAGGGAGTACTTCATAGTTTTCATTAAATTTGAACTCCATTGTCACAATGTAATTCAAGCTTTTTTGAAAAAAAAAAACTTGAGTGGAAGTTTCTGAAACTTAACCAATGACTCAGTAATTAGAGAATCTGGTAAAGTGGTTCAACAATGAATCAATATGTAAATGTCAATAAACATTTTAGAAAGAGAAACAAACAATAATCAAGTAGAATATACCATTGAAAAATGGCATTTATAACAAAACGACAACAAATATCAAATGCCTAAGAATAAATTTAGCAAAAATTTGCAGTAACTTTATAAGTCAACTTTAAAATGTAAATGATGACAAAAGAAAAATCAAGTGAATGGAAAGATAGTCTGTTTTGGAGAAAAAGATATTTATTCTAATATGGCCATTTATCCATGAGTTAATCATACTTTTAATATAAAATGCCAACATGCTAATGACATCAGCAGAATGGCTGAATTAAAAAGTCCCAGTGTTCATTCCCCAACAGAAACTTTTTCTTAATAATATACAGTACAAACTACCTTCATGGAAACTCAGAAACAAGAAATTACAGTACCCCAGTTAAACACAAAATCTAGAACAATTTCATGGAAGCAAATTAGAAGAGGCTTTTCATATTAACACAACTACTTCTCCCCAAGGTGACACGCTTAACTCAGCTCTTGGAATTTCCTTTGAAAGGAAGAGTGGAATTTATAGCCAATGTTCTGGCTTTTCAGAGGACTACTCCAGAGATTGATTTCTTCAATTTCTTTTCCTTTTTTTTTTGGTGTGTGTGTGTGTGTGCATATGTTCATTATACGCATGTGTGATGCATGTGTGTGCAGATGCATTCATGCAGAGGCTAGAGGAAGATGTTGGCAAGGCTCTGCCCATCTCCTGCCTTATTGCCTTATTTCCTTGGGAAATTTAGTGTCCCACTAAATCTTCAGCTGCTGCATTTCAGACAGACTGGCTGACCAGTGAGCTCCAGGGATTCTCCTGTCACCCCTCCCCATTAGCACTGGGGTTGTAGGTGTGTAGGTGTATATGGCCATGTCCTGGCTTTTACATGTATGCTTTCCCAGAAAGTACTTCTACTGGCTAAGCCATGTCCGTAGCCCAATGGAGTGATTTCTGTATTGCCTGACTGGAAGGTGCCAATATCACTAGAGCACTTTGAATGCCCAGTAGTGAGGGAAAACAGGGGAACAAGGAAGTGACTTGCCACAGCACCAGAGAGCCTACAGTGCCAGACAAAGTCTATCGCGGCTTGGCATACTCTGTAGAACTCTTTTCAGGATTTCCCCCACAGGTGTTAGTCTTTAGAAACACTAAGTAGAGTCCTGATAGGTGAGAGGAAACAATGCTAGATAGAAACATAAAAAAACATATAAAATAGAAAGCTTCCTGGTAAAACTATACATACATATATCTGTGTAGAAAAATATACTATTGTAATATAGTTGTGGTGAGCTAGAAAATATGTTTTTTGAGAGAGCAAAAATGAGAGAGTGAGCAAGAGAGAGAAGGAATTGGCACTCCAGGGCCTCAGCCACTGAAATTGAACTCCAGATGCTTGTGCCACCTAGTGTGCATGTGTGGCTTTGCTCTTGCCTCACTTTTGTGCAGCTGGCCTCGTGGGATCTGGAGAGAGATTGAACATGGTTCCTTAGGCTTCATAGGTCAGTGCCTTAATAGCTAAGCAGTCTCTCCAGCCTTAGAAAATAATTTTAAACTATAATACAGTTTCAAAGAAAAAATCAGAAAAAAATGATAACTGAAAGTTTTTTAGAGGTTATACTCAATATAGAAAGATATAATTGATGGCAATATAAATGTGGGTATATTGATGTAAGAGTAAATTTTCAAATAAAAATAAAATCAACAGCTTAAATAAACTGTTATGAGATGTTTTATGTAAATTCTATAGTAATAAAAAGATAAAAATCTATGGAAGCAAGGTATGGTGGCACATACCTTTAATCCCAGCACTTGGGAGGCTGAGATAGGAGGATCACTGAGAGTTCAAGGCCACCTGAGACTCCATAATGAATCCCAAGTCAGCCTGGACTAGAGTGAGACCCTACCTCGAAAAACCAAAAAAAAAAAATATATATATATACATATATATATATATATATATATATATATATATGGAAGATAAACAAAAGAATGTGAAAGGAATTAAAACAAAGCAATATAAAATATCATCAACACAAAAAGGCATCAAAAGAGCAAAAGAGGGACAAAACAGCTACAAGATAGAAAACAATAAACAAAATAGCAGTGTAAGTCTTTCTCTTACCAGTAATAATTTTCAATAAAGTTTTTTGAAACTTTTTCTCACTCTAATCCAAGCTGTCCTGGAACTCAATTTGTAGCCCAGGCTAGTCTTGAACTCACAGCCATCCTCTCACCTCACCCTTCCAAGTGCTGGGATTAAGCGTAGGCACCACCATATCTGGCTTAAATAACATGTTGGATGTTCCCCTAAAGCCATGTGTTAGAGGTTTTAGGAGCTAGCCTGTGGAAAGTCTGGGATGTGGGGCCTAGAAACATATGTCATTTGGGATGTACCCTTGAACTGGTAATTTGAACTCCATCTTCTACTCCTCTTTCTCTATCTGCTTGCCTGTTGCCTAGAGACCAGCTTTGTTCCACCATGTACTTCCCACATGATGTTTTGTCTTTCCACAGGTTCACAGTGGTGGAGCCAGCTGGCCATAGCTTGAAGCTTAGAACACCATAAACTCAAATAAATATTTCCCCCTTATAAGTTAATTACCTCAGGTATTTTGTCCCAGTGGTGGAAAGCTAACACACCTACCAAAACCCCATCAAGGAGAAACAGAAAACGTGAATAAAGCTAGTAAATAGATTGGATCTGTAATTTAAAAAGAAAACTCTCAGCAATAAATTTGCTCAGGACAAGGTATTTCAAGAGTAATTAATATTAATTAATTAATAATCCTTCAATGTCTTATAAAACATGGAAATGGAGACAACAAATGCAATCTCATTTTATGAAGCTAGCAAGCATTTCCTTGATAGTGCAAAACCAAAAAAAAAAACCTTAGACCAATTTTCCTATTGAATATTGAGGCAAAAATCCCCAGGTAAACATTAGCAATCTTGGGCTGGAAAGATAGCTTAGCAGTTAAGGTGCTTGCCTGCAAAACCTAAGGACCCAGGTTTGATTTCCCTAGTACCCAACTTAAAGTCAGATGCACTAGGTGACATGCATGTGGAGTTCGTTTGCAGTGGCTGGAAGTTCTGACATGTCCATTATCTTTCTCTCAAATAAATAAATAAAATATTAAAAAATATTAGCAATCTTAATTTAATAGCACATTAAACTAAGTGATCTAAGTTTAGAATACAATGGTTTGTATTTATGGCTTTAAATCAATGTAACTGTATATTACAGTAATAGAATGAAAAAGGATATACATGAGCATGTCAATTGGTATAAACAAAAACACTGGGCACATGCTTTTATTTTTACTTTTTAAATTTTTTTATTAATTAGTTTTGTATTCAGCAAATACAATCAGTTTGGTACCATTATTAGGCTCATATGTGGCCTGCCCCCTCCCCTTGGCCCCTCCTTGTTGAGATATATGGGTCATGCATTGTGGAGTTAGCCCACAGTTATGGGTAGGATAAATGTGTCTGCGTATCATAACCCAACATGTGGCTCTGACATTCTTTCCTCCCCCTCTTCCATAAAATTTCCCTCAGCCATGTTGGATTCATTTTTGGTCTGCTTCAGTGATGAGGTGTTGGGGGCCTCTGGATCTCTGGCTCTCTGATTTGGTAGGAGTTGATTTTTCTCTGTGGTGGTCTCCTTCACCCTTGTGCTGGTATCTGGTTCACCAGGAAAATAGCACCCTTGCTTGTTTTGCCAATTGTTCTTAGTTTCATCCGGGGCCCTTTTGAGGCATGATGGGGTGGCTCTTTTCTTAGGATCTACATCTATCTGAAAAAGAGAAGCAGATTCTCCAATGGAGAGTAAGTTAGCACCAGAACAAATGAGATAACCCTTACTTTTTTTTTAATAGAGAATTTAATAGGTAGGCATCTTGTGGACTGGGCACATGCTTTTAATCCCAGCATGGAGAGGTTGAGGTAGGAGTATTGTTGTGAATTTGAAGACAGTAGGGGCTACAGAGCTCCAGGTCACCTTATGCTAGTGTAAGACCCTACTTTAAAAAGCCAAAATAAATAATCGAACAAATAAAACAAAAAAAAATGCTCAAAATCTTTATACTTCACCATGAAAAACCAAGTACAGATGAAGTTATCTTTTTTTTTTTTTTTGGTTTTTCGAGGTAGGGTTTCACTCTAGTCCAGGCTGACTGGAATTCACTATGTAGTCTCAGGGTAGCCTCGAACTCATGGTGATCCTCCTAACTCTGCCTCCTGAGTGCAGGGATTAAAGGTGTGCGCCACCAGGCCCAACTGGAAGTTATCTTTTTAAAAATTATTTTCATGCTTAATTTTTTGTTTTCCTTTTTTCACTGAGAAGTTTTAAAAAATTTAAAAAATGTTTTAATTATTTCAGAAAGCAAGAGAGAGAGAGAGGAAGATAGAGAGAGCATGAGACAGCCAGATAATAATGGATGTTCCAGGGCCTCCAGCCACTGGAAACCAACTGCAGACGCATGCACCACCCCTGTGGTTTCTGAGGAATTGAATCTGGATCCTTTGGCTTTGTAGACTAAGTACCTAACCAGCTAAATCATCTTTCTAGCCCGAGGGAGGAGGGTGGACTTAAGAGGATGGTGTTGTATATATGTAATTAGAACAACAGATTGCTGGTGGTGGAAAGGCCTAAGTGAGTTCAGGGGAAGAGATTGAGTAAAGGAAAAGTGGAGAGAGGCCTAATCAAAATCTAAGAGGGTACGAATAAGTCATATGGAAACCTACTTTTTGGACAATGGCACACCCAGAAACCATAGATTGTTACTAGAAAATTTTCAGTGGCAGGGATTAAATACCTTCCAGTGAGTTATTGGCCAGGGAGGTGCCTAATGTCCCCTCCCCCAACTTTACAGACCATTGCGGAGGCTCTTGGTTTCCCACCAAGAATAGATGCTAAGAGCTTTTTGCTAAAGACTTCACATACTTGGACTGCAATATAATTGTGAAATTCTGCTGGAGCTGAGCTGAAAACATCCTCTATGCAGACCAGCTGGCAGAAAGCAGGAAAAATCTATGTTGGAAGCAGTTCCATAGGAGAGTGAGAAATCATGAGTGGAGATAAACAACAATGGACATTGCTTGTCTGAAATTTGCCCAACCAGGTCAAGTGAGCCAACAGGTGCAATAGTGGCATGTCTGCTATAGGGGAAACCAACTGCTCTCTGATTGGACTGGAGGCCCACTTCATGGGAGGGAATACAAGCCTGATATTGAAAACCTATGACAGGGGAAGTCATGAGCCCTAGGGATGTAACATCTGCTGGTATCTGGCTAAATGTCTGGATAAGAATAAAAAAAATGATGAAGTCATAAACAATAATTAACTTACATTTACATTACAAAGTCTTATTAGTGAATGAAATCAAAAATTTTATTTTCCAAGTCAGAAAGAATAAATTAATAACTCAGATAAGACTATTCCACAAAATCTGTGATTTATGTGTAGAAAAGCAAAAATGAAAAATTGAGAACTGCAAGAAGACAGATAAACACAAAGGTAGATCATAATTCTTCAATGTAACCCTGAAATAGTTTTCCAAATAATTTATGAATTTACATGTAATTTTTGTTCTAAACTCTTGAGGAATTTATATGGAAATATTATGAAAAGATTCTAAAAATTATGGAGAGGGATAGTGAGACTAGCCAAAGAAGCATTGCAAGAGAAGAGTAATTAGAGACTCCTTGTCATATCACCTATTCAAAATTCTTCCTCTTCCTTATCCTGCCCTACTCCAAACTATGACAGCAATAAAGATATGGAGCTAGTGTGGTCATAATTATGTGGATCAATAGAAAACATCTTCCAGGCTGGAGAAAAGACCAAACAGTCAAAGATGCTTCCTTATAAACCTGGCTGTCCTGGGTTAAATTTCCTATATACCCATAATGCCAGGTACACGAAGTGATGCATGTGTCTGGAGTTCATTTCCAGTGGCAAGAGGTCCTAGTATGGCCATACTTACTCTCTCTGTCTCTTTCTGTGTTTTGATCTTAAATAAATAAATACAACCATATTCATTATTACCACCAGCAGTAAAAGCACCAATGCTTGATAAAGAACACAGAATGCAATCATCATGACCTTACTGTTTAGTAAGGAAGATAGAAGAATTATTCAGTGATAAAGTATTCAAAAATTGATATCCCAATTACTTTCCTTATGTCAGATTCATCTAAGAATCTAAGAGTTGAATATGAGAAACAAAATTAATTAAACTATAAAATAAGTGTGAGTATTTAACTATGTGGAAAAGGACTTTATGTTTGTAAATAAATTCATGGAAGGAATTATAAAGAAAAATATTGACAAAATTGAATCAAAATTAAATTCTGACTGCTCTGTCATGAATTTAGATTGTTTAAAAAATATGTCTTTTCTCAGCAGGGTGTGGTGGAGCACGCCTTTAATCTCAGCATTGGGATGCAGAAGTAGGAAGATCCCTGTGAGTTTGAGGCCATCATGAGTCTGTATAGTGAATGCCAGGTCAACCTGAGCTAGAGTGAGACCCTATCTAGAAAAAAACCACAAAACAAAAAGTCTTTTCTCTATGATTAATCAAAACCTATCAAAGCAGAAATCCAGAGGCTACAAAGAACTCAAAACTAAATCAGACTGCCAACAGGCCTGTCATGGCTCAGGGAGCATTGCAGAAGAGGCTGTGGAAAGATTATTAAGTGCCACAGAGTGGGTAAGAATACCCTGAACACCATCCCTGGGTAAGTGTGAGTGTCTGCATTTGTCTTAGGCATGTCCCTGAACCTGAAAAAGTACAGCACTATATCTTAACAAAAGAACACCAGGGCTGGAGAGATGGCTCAGCATTTAGGAGCACTTACTGCATATGCAGGAGGACCTTAGTTAAATCCTCTGAACCCTCATAGAAAGCCATGGCCTCAAAGAAATATTTGCAAAGCATATATTTCATAAAGTGTCAATACACAAAGTGTATAAGAAATTCAACAGAAATGCAAGAAAAGAAATAAACAATTTAAAAGTAGGCAAAGCAAAAATAGGTAAAGGACTTGAATGGATATATGTTTTTTCAGATTTGGTTTTATTTTCTTTAGAGAGAGAGAGAGAGACAGACAAAGAGTGAGTGAGAGACAATAGCACACTAGGGCCTCAGCCACTGCAATCAAACTCCAGATACATGTCCCACCTAGAGGGCATATGTGACCTTGTGTTTGCCTTACCTTTTTTGAATTAATTAATTCATTTTTTATTGACAACTGCCATGATTGTAAACAATATCCCATGGTAATTCCCTCCCTCCCCCCACTTTCCCCTTTGAAGCTCTACTCTCCATCATATCTTCTCCCCATCTCAATCAGTCTGTCTTATTTTGATGTCATGATCATTTCCTCCTATTATGATGGTCTTGTGTAGGTAGTGTCAGACACTGTGAGATCATGGATATCCAGGCCCTTTGTGTCTGAAGGAGCATGTTGTGAGTAGTCTTACCCTTCAAACTTTGGCTCTTGAATTCTTTCTGCCACCTCTTCTGCCTTGGACCCTGAGCCTTGGAAGGTGTGATAGAGATATTTCAGTACTGAGCACTCCTCTGTGACTTCTTCTCAGCACCATGGTGCCTTCTGAGCCACCCAAAGTCACTGTCATCTGAAAAGAGAAGGTTCTCTAACCAAAAGTGAGAGTGGTATTAATATACAGATATGAATATTAAGAGAAGTGCTTACTGTGCAGTTTGGTGAACATAGTATATACATGTAGCCAGACAGCTGCAGATGTTACATCCCTAGTGATCATGACTACTCCTGTTGTAGGTTTCCAGTATCAGGGATGTATTCTTTCCCATGGAGCAGGCCTCCAGTCAAGGTAGAGGATGGTTGGTTTCCCCCATAACAGATGTGCTACTCTTGCACCCATTGACTTATTTGGTCTGGCTGGCCAAATTTAAGGCTTGCAGTGTCCACTGTTGATTATCTTCACTGGTGATTTCCTTCTCTCCCATTGAAATGCATGCAGCATGGCTTTTCCCAGCTTTCCATCAGCTGGTCTATATGGAGGAGGTTTTCAGCTCAGTTCCAGCAGGATTTCTCAGTGACCTTGCAGCCCAAGTATGTGGAGTCTTCAGAAATAGGGTCTTACCATTTATTCCTGGTGGGAAACCAAGGAACTCGGCAATAGCCTGTAATGTTTTGGGGGCATCAGAGACATCCCTGACCAACAACTTCTTGGAAGGTATCCCATCCCTGGCACTGAAAATTTTCTACTAACAATCAATGGCTCCTGTGTGTTCCATTGTCCAAAAAAAGTAGGTTTCCACATGACTTACTTATATCCTCTAAGATTTTGATTAACCCTCCCTCCACCCTTCATTTACTCAATCTCTTCCCCTGTCCTTACTTAGGCCTTTTCACCCCCATTAATCCATTAATATGTTCTTCTATTTACATATATACAATACCATCCTATTAAGTTCCCCCCCCTTTTGTGTACTGGCTTATATGGGATCTGGAGAGTAGAACATGGGTTCTTAGGCTTCACAAGCATGCTCCTTAACCATTAAGCTATCTCTCCAGACCTTTTCAGATTTGTTTATTAACTGTCTTTAATGACTCTAAAGTGTACACATATATTAAAACATTACACTGCACCCCCTATTATATGCAGTTAGTATCTATCAATTAAAAGTGAAATTTAGCAGGGTGTGGTGGTGCATGCTTTTAATCCCAGCACTTGGGAGACAGAGGTAGGAGTTTGAGGCCACCCTGAGACTACATAGTGAATTCCAGGTCAGTCTGGGCTAGAATGAGACCCTACTTTGTAAAAAAAAAAACAAAAAAACAAAACAAGGAAATTAGTTGATGATTTTTTTTTTAATTCACACTGATGTTTAGTAAAAATGAGTGTTCTGTGTGACTGACAGCCCATCCTATCCCTCCACAATGCATCAGGAGAGGTCTATGACTTGCATTATGTGGTGAATCTTTCTTGGCACTGTAATCTCTTAGATCCCTAAGTCTATTCTTCCATCAATACCACATCACTTTGGAAAGGGCATGGAGGAAAAAAGAGGGGAAGGTAAAAAACTAAGAAAGATAGCCAGGAGTGGTGGCGCACACCTTTAATCCCGGCACTCGGGAGGCAGAGGTACGAGGTTTGCAGTGAGTTCGAGGCCACCCTGAGACTCCATAGTGAATTCTAGGTCAGTCTGGGCTAGAGTGAGACCCTACCTCGAAAAAAAGAAAAGAAAAAATTAAGAAAGATAATAGTAGACAGACAAATGGAAGAACAGGAAACATGTGGTGGAAAGGTCTTAAGGTGGACATATTTTAAAAAATAAAATAGAAGGTATCTGAAAAATATGTCAACATCATTAATCATGATTTCCATTAATCATAAAAATCAAACCACAATGAGATATTATCCTATACCTGTTAGAATGACCAATATATAAAAGACAAGATATAGCATGTGCTGGCATGGACATGGAGAAAATGAAACCCTTACACACTATTGGTAGAAATGTAAATTGGCACAGATGTTATGGAAAACAGTATGGAGGTTTCTTAAAAAATTATTAGCAGAACTACTTTATGACACAAAAATCCACTTCAGGATATATATCCAATAGGAATGGAATTGGGATGTGGAGAAGACATCCATATGCTCACATTTGTTGGAGGGCTATTTAGAACCACCAAGAAAGGACCGCAAATTATGTTTTCATCAATGATTGACTACATGAAGAAACGACATACACACACAACTGAATATTATTTAATCTTTAAGAATAAGGAAATCCTTTTGTTTGCAACAACATGGATGAAGCTGGAGGAAATTATGCTAGGTGAAACAAATCAAGTATTGAAAGAATGATACAGAATGATCGCCTTTGTATGTGCGATGTTGAAAAGCAATAGAGAGGGTTCCTATTTCTCCACATCCTCTCCAGCATTTATTTTCATTTGATTTTTTTTTTTTTGGTTTTTTTGAGGTAGGGTCTCACTCTAGCCCAGGCTGACCTGGAATTCACTATGTAGTCTCAGGGTGGCCTCGAACTCACGGTGGTCCTCCTACCTCTGCCTCCCAAGTGCTGGGATTAAAGGCGTGCGCCACCACGCCCGGCTTCATTTGATTTTTTAATGTTTGCTAATAGAGTGGTGGTTACCAGGCTAGGGATTGGTTAGTCATAGGTCACAAAAGACAAAATTTCATTTAAACAAGAGGTTTATTCACAAGGACGCTACAGTACAGCATGGTGGCTATATTTACTGACAATGTATTTTATGTTTGAAGATTGAAGATTGCTAAGAGTATATTTTAGAGGTCCCCCTACACAATAAAACAATGAAGTAATGAGTATATTCATTATTATTAGCTTAATTTAGCCAGTCCAAAATATTTGTCTATAGTAAGATATCCTGTTGTATTTCATGAAAATCTACAATTTTATTTTCTAACTAAAATAAATACAAACAACAAAAAAAGAACATACTAATTTGAGACAGACTGGCAAGAAAAAATACTCCTGACCCCACTCTGAAAGATCATCATATTAAGTAAACCAGACCCAGAAGGACAAATACTACATTTTCTAAGATGTGAAACCTAGTATATTAACACATAAGTGGATATGTGTGTATGTATATATAAATGATAGGAAAATAGAAAGGGAACCTTTTGGGAAAGGGAAGAGGAGGAAGGGAAGGAGAGAGGGATGGGAGAGGATGGTGGAGAGTGAATATAGTAGAAGTACATAATCTATTTGATCAAAATGTCATTATGAAACCCATAACTTTATGCAATGAACATGCATGCATATATATATATATATATGGCAATGCAGAAGGAAATATTGAAAAAAAGTTGTGAATAAATAACAAAACATTTGTTATAAAGACCTTGCATTTTGATCTAACAGTAATACTTAAAGATTATATAGCTTGCCCTGAATAGGTGTCCTACAGAGGGTAGCTAAGATTTAGAATATGCCTTAGGTGAACAGGATATGGTGTAGATAATAGGATCTCCTAATAGATCCTGAATTTGGATGGACCTAATTTATTCTGTATAGAAACTCTCGGCATTTATTTATCCATTACTGGTGATTTCATGACAAGTATTATAAAAACATATTACAGAAATCAAGGAAGCAGCCTTTATGGGATTAATAAGCAAGGACTTTGGATACACTGACCCTACCACCAAGAGACAGAGCTTACATGTCTGCAACTATCATGTGCAAACATTTAGCATTTAGTTTTTCAAGGCTACTTGGTGTTTTCATCATACCAAATGTCTCCAATTGTAGAGAAATGGAGGATGTAGACTTTTTTCTCTCTCTGATTATTTTTTCAGCATTGTCAGTGATTTTTGTATTATGCATACACAAAATTAAACAGCACTTTATAGCAAATTTTAGTTCCATTGTCAAAGACCAAGGGAGGTTGCTCTGTTCTCTTACTAACAGAATGGTTTGTGCAAAACTCAATGACTCATGTATTTGAAACATATATGTGTCTTTAATCTTAATGTGGAAAGCTCCACTAGCATCACAAACTCTCATTGCTTGACTGAAGCCCCAGCATTTGGAGAGCAGGTAAGTGTAAACATTCATGTGGGTCCTTGTGAGCTAACATCTGCCTTTGCTTTTAGTGTGAGGCTGTATATTGGTTTTATCTTGCCTGTAGTCTTTAGTTGGGGAAGATGGAGGCAATTTCTTGGGGATTTCACTTTGAACTACTTTATTATGTAGTTAGCACTTTGGCCAGCAATATGTTCTGTGACCTGCTTGATTCCTTATGCATACATGCCCTCTTTCTTGCTTTTTTAATAAAGGCATTAGTTTCCATGACTGAAGACCAAAAACATCAACTGGGAAATGCTTAGTGCCTGCAAGAAGTGATTTTCTGGTTGCACTTGAGTTGTTTGAGAATCAGCCTACATCTAAAAATCTGACCTTTTCCAAGGAGAACTGTAGTTGAAAGGCCAGATCTGTTGATTGCTCAGTGCTTTAAGCTATTCCCCTGCACCAGTACTTGATTCATAGATAAATTCAAAGATACGTTGGTCCCAAATCTGGAATCTGATCTCAGCCCTCTACCAATTTAAATGTCATGTATTTCTCCTAATTTAGTACAAATGAGTGAGGCTGTAGCACCAGGCACAGGAATTCTAATTTTTCTCCAACTTTTCATCCTATCTCACGTACCTGGGTCTCTAATTTGCCCCTAAGATTTTTCTGTACTGATAGTCTACCAATATCAGAGGGGATGGTGACCCTGCATTGTTCTTGTCTAATCTTACTCTAAACTACATTCCTCTGCCCGAACGCCTATTACTAGTTAGCGATTCCTAGATTTCCGTGGTGCTGCCAGGCAGCTGAGGTCTCTTAATACTGTACTCTTCCATGCTCTGAGGCTGTGCTGTGTACACTTGTTGGGAACTCTTTCACCCAATTCCTCACTGTGTCAACAACTTGGCTCTACCACACAGCTGCTATTGTATTTTCTTGGAGACCATGTTTTGTTTTGTTTTTTTCTCCCTGTCTGGCAAGATCTATTCCTTCTACTTGATAATCCATTACTCAGAATCTGCATCATGCAGATGTGCCCTATCTTTGTGTATGGGGTGTATGTATGCATATATGCCTGTTAATGTGTATGAGTACATGTATATATGCATGCCAAAGGACAAATGTGCTCATCATCATCAGAAAAATCATCCATATTTTATGAGGCAGGGTGTCTCATTGGTGTAGGGCTCATCAGTTAGTCTAGACTGGCTGGCTATTGCACCCCAGGCCATCCTGCCCCAAGGACCTGCCTGTCTCCTACTTCCTAGTGTTGGGATTACCATCACAGACCACCACTCCAATCATTTTTTTTTATCAATTAAGAATTTTATTGTATGGGCATTCATGTGTTAGTCCTGCTCCCCTTGCATTATCCTATTATATCCTTTCTGTCCTCATTCCACTAAGGGCTTTCCTCAGTATTCACCATGGGGTTATGAATGCAGCAGTCAGTCACTCTAGGGGGAGTTATGCCTCAGGATACACCTTCCCACTCTGTGGGTCTTAAAATTTTTCTACTCCCTCTTCCACAATGTTCCCTGAGCCTTGACAGGTGTATTACAAATCTACTTCAGTATTGAGCCCTCAGCAACTTCTAAGTTTCTGTTTTGATACTTATTTTTTTATTTGAAGGAGAAAGAGAGAAATAAAATGACAGAGAGAGAGAGAGAGAGAGGGAGAGAGAGAATGAATGTGTGCACCAGGTCTCTAGCTGCTGCAAACAAACTTCAGATGCACACACCACCTTGTGCATCTGGCTTTATGTGGGTCTTGGGGAATTGAATCTGGGTCCTTTGGCTTCATAGGCAACTGAGCCATCTCTCCAGCCCCTTTGATATGTTTTGACTGTCCTCAGGGTCTATCATTATCTCCCCCTGGCAAGGTTTTCAGGATCACTATGAAAGCAGCATTCATGTTTTACTCATCATTTCCTCTGTGGTGTCACCTGGTCCCTGGCAGATGTACTAGAGGTGACTCACCTCATGGTAGGCAGTTGTATATCTTTCTTGTCATATTAATGGATTTTGGATCTTCCCAGTTTTCACTGTCTTTTGTAAAAAAGGAAACTAGACTTTTTAACAGAGAGTGAGAGCAACATGGATTAAAGGGGATAAGTACAGTTAATTGAGAGAGAATGTTTTTTAGTTTTTTTGTTGTATTTATTATTTGAGAGAGAGAGAAGGAGAGAGAGAGAGAGAGGGAGGGAGAGAATGGGTGCACCAGGGCTTCCAGTCACTGCAAACGAACTTCAGATGCATGAGCCCCCTTATGCATCTGGCTTATGTGGGTCCTGGGGAATCAAACCGGAGTCCTTTGGCTTTGCAGGCAAGTGCCTTAACTGATACGCCATCTTTCCAGCCCAACTGAGAGAGATTTTTTTTTTCCAGTGGGTGATTTTAATACCCCAAACTCATCTATTGACAGGTCAACCCCAGAAAAAATAAACAGAGAGACATCTGGATTAAATGATGTCATGGAACAAATGGACCTAACAGATATATACATAAAATTCCACCCAAACACTGCAGAATATATATTTTCCTCAGAGTACATGGAACATTCTCTAAAATAGACCATATATTAGGACACAGAGCAAATCTTAACAACTACAGGAAAACTGAAGTAACCCCTTGTACTGAGAAAGATTTTGATGGATATAGCCACTCTTTTTGGCAAAAGACCAGTGGGAGCTTCTCTCTTGAGTTGATGACTATCATCTCCATAGGATTCTGACTTGGTTCCCAGTAGCAGATAGGAGTTCATTCCCATTGAGCAGGTCACTTAGCCCATCCTAGAGCCATTGGATACGCACCTAGGCTGAGTGCCACTATTGCACAGGTGTGTATATCTTGTAGGGCTGGTTGATTTCATAATTGATTCATCCCCTGCTTGTTCACACTATTGGTGGCCATTATCCCCCAGCAGCCCACTTTCCAGCACTATGAAGAATGGCCACTGGGGAAATGGCTTCCCTCTTAATTTTAGTGTGATCTCTTGATTTCCTGTGTCCATAGTTTGTGGGATCTTTAGCAACTGGATCTTACCTTTTGGATTTGGCAGGTAATCAAGTGCTTTGGCCTCCCCCACTATTACCTATCTGTCCCTCCAGTTGCCTGTCAAGTCTACCTGCAACTCAAGCTGCTCTAAGTTAGGGACTACATATGAGGGAGAACTTGCAGTGTTTGCTTTCTATGCTTGTGTGAGTTTGCTTAGTATGATTTTTCCAAGTCTATTAATTTTCCTGCAAATTTTATTATTTTACTTTTCCTTACCCTGAGTAGAATTCCACTGTGTAAATGCATCACATCTTCATTATCCATGCATCCATTAGTGGTCATCTGGACTGATTCCAAGACCTAGCTATTGTGAATAGAGCAGCTACAAGCATGGCTGGGCAGGTATCTCTGTAGTCAAGAGTGGAGTCTTTAGACTATATGCCCAGGAGTGGTATAAGTGGATTAAATGGTAGGTCTAATTTCAGCTTTTTGAGGAGTTTCAATACTGATTTCTATAGTGGTTGCACAAGTTTGTACTCCAACCAGCAGTGGATGAACATTCCTCTTTCGCCACATCCCTACCAGTATTTGTAGTCATTTGTTTTCTTGATGATAGCCATTCTGACTAGGATGAGCCGGAATCTAATCTGAAAGTTATTTTAATTTGCATTTTCCTGATTGCTGGAGATGTGATTCACTCCCATCATTTTTATGTGGATTCTGGGGATCAAACTCAGACCTGCATGTTTGTGAGGCAAGGATTTTACCCACTAAGCTATCTCCATATCTTCTAGATGTATCCTGTTTTTATTAGGCCTCTAGTTCTTAGTTCTGTGTCAGAAAATCACAACCGAATAGAAGTGCCATTAAAATATGGACATCAAGACGTGTGAACTTGTAGGAAAATAAAGGTGAATCACTTATTATGAAGGCAAAGAGAATGACTTCTTCAAGTTTTGTGGTAGAAGAGTTAAGTAGTTTTGAATATTTACTCAATTGGAAAACAGCCAAGCAAAATTGAGGCAAAAGAGATAATTTGTTATGAATCAGAACTCAAGGGTATGAATGCAGCTGTGGTTGGTAAAGTACTTTTATCATCTCTCACATTTGTCTTTTTATTTTAAAATTAAATTTTAACTCTTAAAATTGTTATAGACTCTTCTTTACCTTCAACCCACTCTTCCATTTGCCCTCCCAAAAACATCCTTCCCAATCTTTAAATGTCCCTCACAATCCTTTATTTCCTCTGTTTTCCACCCTTCTTTATTTCTACCGACCACGATTTTGTTCCATACTTCTACAAGGTTATAAAAAATGATGGAGCCGCCGGGCGTGGTGGCGCATGCCTTTAATCCCAGCACTCGGGAGGCAGAGGTAGGAGGATCGCCATGAGTTCAAGGCCACCCTGAGACTGCAGAGTTAATTCCAGGTCAGCCTGGACCAGAGTGAGACCCTACCTCGAAAAACCAAAAAAAAAAAAAAAAAAAAAAATGATGGAGCCTATGCGGTGTTTATCTTTCTGTATCTCATATGTTTCACTAAGCATAACCATTACCAGTTCCATCCATGTTGCTTTAAGTAATTCTTTTATGGGTGAATAGTATTCCATTATGCAAATATGCTATATTTTCTTTAGTCATTCATTTGCTGAAGGACATTTGGTTTAAATCACCAATGTGAATAATGTTGCAATTAACATGGGAATGCGAGTATCTTTTTTGGTATAATCATTTCGACTATTTTGAGCATATGCACAGTAGTGTAATTACTAGATCATATAGTACCTCTAGTTTTTGTTTTTTTTCAAAAATCTCTATACTGTTTTACATAATGGTTGAACTACATATTGTTATCAGAAGTATACAAGCTACTATTTCTTGGCCTCATTGCTAGTATTTTTTTTCGTCTTTTTTTTTTTTTTCGAGGTAGGGTCTCACTCTAGCTCAGGCTGACCTGGAATTCACTATGGAGTCTCAGGGTGGCCTCAAACTCACAGCGATCTTCCTACCTCTGCCTCCCGAGTGCTGGGATTAAAGGCGTGTGCCACCACACCCGGTCTTTTTTTAAAAAAATATTTTGTTTATTTATTTGAGAGAGAAAGAGGTAGACAAAGTAGACAGAGAATGGGCACTCCAGGGCCTCTATCCATTGCAAACAAACACATGTCTCCAGACACATGAGACACCTTATGCACCTGGCCTACAAGAGTACTGGGGAATTGAACTTGGTTCCTTAGGCTTTGCAGGCAAACACCTTAACTGCTAAGCCATCTCTCCAGCCTTATAATTTATTTATTTTTAATTTTTTTAGAGAGAGAGAGATAATTGGCATGGCAGGGCCTGAGTCACTACAGTTGAACTCTAGACACTTGTGCCACCTAGTGGGCATGTGCAACCTTGAGCTTGCCTCACCTTTGTGCATCTGGCATAAGTGGGATCTGGAGAGTCAAGCATGGGTCCTTAGGCTTTGCAGGCAAGCATCTTAACCACTAAGACATCTCTCCAGCCTGTTTTTTTGGTCTTTTTTCTTGTGTGTGTATATATGTGTGAGGTGTATATGCTCCAAGATATGAATGTTCATGTACATGTTTGTGTGTATTTGTGCACATGTGTGTATGCATGTAGAGGCCAGAGATCAATGTTGTATGTCTCCTTCTATCATTCTCAACCTTATTTTTTATTAAGTAGAAAGTTGTATGGATGTGATAATTAAGGTGTTGTCAACTTGATCTATTTAGTAATCCACAGAAATCCCTTTCAGGCATGTCCCTGATGTTGTGTCCAGGAAGGATTAACTGGAGGAGGAAATCCTTCCCCAGAGTGAGGCCTTCCCCTAGAGTGGGTAGCCCCTCTCAGAGAGGGACTTCATAAATGGAAGCTCTGGGTGAAGAGAGCCTCTTCCTTCTACCCACTTGGCTGCAGGATGTGCTGGCTGCCTTCCAGTGTGGATTGAAGACCAGCATGGACTGAAGACCAGCATCAACTGAAGACCCACAGGGATCGAAACCCAGTGGCTCCCCAGGAAGCCCTCAGGCCTCAGTGCTGGATCTGGACTTCTGAGGCATCTGGTCATGTGGACTGAGCAACTACCAGGTCCCTTCATTCTTGGGCCTGCAACTGCTACTGGATTATTGTAAGCTGATTCAATAAATTACCTTTTAAAAACAATTCATTCTAGCAGTTCTGTTCCTCTAGAGAACCCTGACTAATACAATGGATAAATCATATGTTAGTACCATAATTTACCTCCTCCCTGCCCCCATTTGGCTAAGGGCCCTCCTCAGTGAAATTGCTGGTATTCTTCTTAGGTTCCCAGGTTATGAGATGTGAGAACATGTCAGTCATTATAAGAGGGAGCAGTGCTTCTGGACATTTCCTTCCACCTATGTACCTATGGCTCTTACTTTCTTTAAATACATTATTATTATTATTATTATTATTATTATTATTATTATTATAGAGAGAGAGAGGGAGAGAGAATTGGCACTCCAGGGCCTCAGTCACTAAAATTGATCTCTAGATGCTTGTGTCATTTAGTGGTCATGTGTGACCTGGTACTTGCCTTACCTTTGTGCATCTGGCTAATGTTGTATCTGGAGAGTTGAACATGGGTCCTTGAGCTTTGCAAGGAAGTGCCTGAGCTGCTAAGGCATCTCTCCAGTCTGTTTTTCTTTATTATTATTACTTTTTTTAAGAGAAAGCTAGAGAGAGACAGAGGGAAAGTCAACCCCTTTTTGAGACAGCATCTCTCACTGAACCTAGAGTGCACTGACTTGGCTAGACTAGCTTGCCAGCAATCCCCAGAAATTCTCCTGTTTCACCCTTCTCAGCACTGAGATGATAGGCACATGTGGCCATGCCCTAGCTTTCACGTGGGTTCTGGGATCTGAACTCAGGTCCTCGTGCTTACATGGTAAACGCTCTATCTGCTGAGCCATCTCCCAATTTTTATGATGAAAATTCTAACTAGGGTGAGATATTTCATTGCTTTTCATTAACATTTATTAGATGATTTGTGAAATCAAGTATTTTTCTCATTTATTTATTGGGCATTTGTAGGCCTTCTTTTGAGAAGTGCCTGATTAGTTCCTTAGCCTACTTTTACGTGCATGTTTCTGTATTCATCTTTTTTGTTCCTTTTATAGTCTGGCTCTCAATTCTTTGCCTGATGTAACATTTGCAAATATTTTGTCCCACTGTGCAGCTATCTTTTACTTCTACTGATTGTTTCTTTTGCTTTGAAGAAGTTTCTTTATTTGATGTCTTCCCTGTTTCTATTATTTTCTTTTGTAGTCTATAGTTTTGGGGGTTCTATCTGAAAAATTGTTGCATACACCAATGTCTCCATGTGTTTCCCATGTTTTCATGTAGGAATTTCATAGTTTTAGTTTGAAGATTGAGATCTTTGATCCATTCTTTACTTTTCTTTCCAGATACATGTTTGATTCATTCTCTGGACAGCTTTTATTGGCTCTTAAGATGATGAAACAAAATATAATCACTTAAAAAGAAATTATATATTTGATCTTATAAGTCTCCATTTTAGTACCCTTCAGTGAATTCCCACTGAACTCATAATAAAGTTTGAAGTCCTTAATATGTCCTACAACACCAAATAGTATATTATACATATGTACATCTCTAACTTAACATTTTCGTATTTTTAAAATTCCTTTACCTTTTGAGTTCAATTCTTTTCAGGTTTCTTCATTCTCTCTTTGCCTGAGTCTTTCTAAAATTATGCTAGTCATGAATGTAATTGTCTGTAGTCTATTGCTTTCTGGGTGTGGACTGACTGCATGAGAGCTAAAACATAGTCCTTTTATTCTCGTAGCTTCACTACCTATGATTGTGTGTCATGTGCGAAGGACTCAATACATTGATAAGTCAGTATTTATAGGGCAAGATGATTAAACACTGAGAGACATCAGCAGAGTGACTTGACATTGAGGAGAAAAAAAGTAAGTAGAAAGTCATATTACCTCACAATTTTTGAATGCACTTTGTTTTGCATCACCCAAAAATATCTATGTTAAAGCTGGGTATGGTGGTGCATGCCTTTAATCCCATCACTTGGGAGGCAGAGAGGAGGATCACCATGATTTCAAAGCCACCTGCAACTACCAAGTGAATTCCAGTTCAGCCTGGTCAGAGCAAGACCCTATCTCAAAAAACTGAGCCGGGCGTGGTGGCGCACGCCTTTAATCCCAGCACTCGGGAGGCAGAGGTAGGAGGATTGCTGTGAGTTCGAGGCCACCCTGAGACTCCATAGTGAATTCCAGGTCAGCCTGGGCTGGAGTAAGACCCTACCTCGAAAAACAAAACAAAACAACAACAACAACAAAAAAAAAACCGAAAAAAAAAAAGATCTATGTTACAAGACATATAAAACACCCCTCCAAGACTCAGGGAATCTTGTGGAAAAGGGGATGGTAAGAATGTAAGAGAAGGAGGATGGGGAAGAGGGCTGTGAAATGCTGTTATGTGGTTATGACATGACTGTTGTACTCACCAACCAGCTGTGGCTTCCTGAACAAGTTCAAGCTTGTCAATCCATCACTTTCAATGGCAGAAGGACACATGAGACTTCCCACACTTCCCAGATTAGCTAATAGCAGATAATTGTTTCTAGGAGAGGGGGATTCAAGTTCATCAGTGATGTAGCAACTTTTAAAGGCCTATTCCATGTTAAATAGCCTTCCACTCACCATTGCTCAAGCAACATGAAAGTAAGATGGGCAGGGAAATGCAAATTAAAACTACATTGAGATTCCATCTCACTCCTGTCAGATTGGCCACCATTATGAAAACAAATGATCATAAATGTTGGCGGGGATGTGGAAAAAGAGGAACCCTTCTACACTGCTGGTGGGAATGCAAACTGGTCCAGCCATTGTGGAAAACAGTGTGGAGGTTCATAAAACAGCCAAAGATTGATCTACCATATGACCCAGCTATAGCACTCCTAGGCATATATCCAAAGGACTCATCTCATTTCCTTAGAAGTACGTGCTCTACCATGTTTATTGCTGCTCAATTTATAATAGCTGGGAAATGGAACCAGCATAGATGTCCCTCAACTGATGAGTGGATAATGAAGATGTGGCACATTTATACAATGAAGTTCTACTCAGCGATAAAGAAAAATGAAGTTATGAAATTTGCAGAAAAATGGATGGACCTGGAAAAGATTATACTAATTGAGGTAACCCAGGCCCAGAAAGCCAAGCACCACATGTTTTCTCTCATATGTGGATCCTAGCTACAGATGATTGGGCTTCTACTTGAGAAGGAAAATACTTGGTAGCAGAGGCCAGTAAGTGAAAAAGGAGATATAAAGGGAAGAGAAAGGAAGGGAGGAGGATACTTAATAGGTTGATATTGTATATATGTAAGTACAATGATTGTAATGGGGAGGTAATATGATGGAGAATGGAATTTCAAAGGGGAAAGTGTAGGGGGCGGAAGGGAGGGAATTACCATGGGACATTTTTTTTATAATCATGAAAAATGTTAATAAAAATTTAAAAATTAAAAAAAAGAAAGTAAGATTGGAATTAAATGAAAAAAAGAAGGGTATTAATGGAAGGGGATAAGAGGAGAATTAAGAGGAATCAGATCAAAATACATTATGTACATATATAAAAATGTAAAAAAATGAAAAAAATGAATTAAACTAATTTTAAAGTCTGTTTTAATTCATTCTTTTAGTCTGCTCAGCAACACCCTTAAATGTATGGTTTCATGTTTCATTGTAAATTTGTAAATGTAGCATGAATGTCTTGAGTGGCTTATTGCAGTTCAAATGGCTTATAATAGGGGAAATAGGATTACAGATATGGACTTTAGTCATTAGAACCTACACATTTCATCTGACTATGTCGACTGCCTTCCCTGGTTGCACAGCAACCATTGAAACAAAATAAAGATTCTAGAGCACACTCTCTTTTTTACATTCTCCGGCCAGAGTTACTGTTCAAACCTGAATGTGAGTCCTAACTTCAAGGTTGGAAAAAGCCAACATACTCAAGGGAAAATGAAAGTGTGTGTAAGGCAAGATGTTCTCCACACCACAGGGCTCCAAAATGGATTTTGCCAACTTTGGAAATAATGAATAAACTCCTGGGAAGACATGTGAAATTGGACTTCATTTTACTGTTTTTAATTTATGTCCTTTCAGAATGAAGTGGACAGTGATGAAAATTACAATGAACCATTTTTGTCATAGTTTGTCTCAAAATAGGGCAATATGAAATGTTCACATATTTCTAAGCACTCATTGAATCTGAACAAATGTCTTTATGTGTATACATATATACCCAACGTAGCAAATTTGAGGTTATACAGGAACTACTGAAATATACATTGAAATTACTCTCCCATCTAACAAATTTGACAGAACAAAAACAGAAAAAAAGTTCTTAAGAACAGGTGAAAGAGATAATCATCTGTTAAGAAGATAAAATGGAAATCTTGACTCATATGGTGAGATACTGAATATCTTTTTTACAGTGTGTATTGTTTGCCACAAGATGGCAGCTAAACAATTGGCATTTCAACATGGCAAAGGGAGGTAGGCACTGTTGTGCAGAAATCCTGTCTCTCTTTAATGATGTACAAATTGTAATTCAGAATTTGTGTCTAATGACACAAATTTATTTAAACTCGTTATTAAATATACACATTGCCAAGATTTGTGTGTGTTTATAAAGCTCTAACATTACTGAGAGGATGGTATTGATTTTGAGCCAAGAAAAGCCCTGGGTAAGAGTTATTATTCAAGTTAAACAATTACAGCACAAGTTATGCAAAGGTAGGCCAATGCCTTGGAGAAAAAGAAAAATGCATAGTTTGGATGCAAGCAGCAGGCTATCCAATAGCTAATTAATCATTCCAGCAATGATGCTCAATCTTGTTGTCAAATCAGTGGTACAGGAAAGTGCATCCATCATTAAGAGAATTAAACTCAGAAGAGAGCCATTTCACAAATATCAGTCAGGCACAAAACATTTCTTTTTAAAAAATGCAATCTCCTACATGAATTCTTTCTTCCTGAATTCTTATCAGAAGTACTGCCCAAACCTCTTGTTTGGGGATGTTATCAAATGTAGACCTATGGGGTGTAATCTTTAATTTTTGTGTGTCTGTTAAAAAATGATTGTAAACCGGGCTTGGTGGTGCACGCCTTTAATCCCAACACTCGGGAGACAGAGGTAGGAGGATCGCCATGAGTTCAAGGCCACCCTGAGACTACATAGTGAATTCCAGGTCAGCCTGGGCCAGAGAGAGACCCTAAAATAAAAAAAAATGATTGTAAGATAATAATTATATTTTTACTTTTTCTTTTTCTTTGTTTATTTATGAGAGAGAGAGAATAGGCACACACCAGGGTATCCAGCCACTGCAAACAAACTCCAGATGCATGTGCCACATTGTGCATCTGGCTTATGTGGGTCCTGGGGAATTGAATGTGGGGCCTTTGGCTTGGCAGGCAAATGTCTTAACCGCTAAGCCATCTCTCCCACCCTCTTTTTTTGTTTTAATAAATATTTGATTCACGCAGCATAGATATAGTAGCATGGATACAGTAGATAAGAGAATGGACACTGTAGCCTTATGCAAGTTATTACTTCTTTAAATCCTAATTTCCTGAAGTGTAGAATTATTAATAACAAATATAATGTAACTCTTGAATGGTGTCTGGTGTGGAGTAAGTTTTTATAATCTTTCTTAATTAATGATTCATATGTTGGAGGAACCTCTAATATCAGAGGCCTAGGTTGGCCCCTGAATTACCTTCTGGGCTTCGTCTCAAAAGAGTGAGTTAATAGTACTGAGAAACAAGCTTCTCTCTGTTGATAAGCCCTCTGGCCACATCCTGATGAATGAGGTTTTCTTAAGTGGAAGAAAAAAAATAGTTATTAGTACCTGAAATTCCTACAACCTGTTCTACAGGAAGCTCTTTCTCTTGTCATGCTTCCTGGAAAGGATTTTTCTACAGATTGGGGCTTAAAAAGTTGCTGCCTAATCATGTGTGAGTGTGAGGCCTATTGTCTTATGAAATAGTTAGTTCTGATGGAATGCTATTTGACTCTTGTCTCTCCAGCTATGTTTTATTTCAGCCATATGGTGGGAAAGAGGAGAGGAAGTGGTGATTAAGGAGTTAAGAACATGCCCAGCTCAAAATATGCCAAATTGGTATGTTGATTATTGCAAACAAAATCTCGTAAGGAAATTCAAGTTCAGAAAAGGCCATTTGGCCATTTGTGTTTTCTTCCATGCAGCAAGCAATAAAGATTCTCTTGGGAGGGATGTCCTTCACATACCACGGCCAGAAAATAACCTTGGCTCACCAGATACTGGTAATTAGGGCTGCAATAAACCTGAATAAACAAACTCTGAAATAACCTTTATCTTGCACTACATCCCTCCTTCATACAATATATCTCTTAGTAATATCCATGGAATTACTAGCCTAGTCCATATATCCATTTATCCTGCCATTCTCTTGCAGACTTATTGTTACTTCCCTAGAAAGTATAAATGCAGCATTCTTTGATCAGTTTTTTGGCTTTGTTCTTTTGCAATTATCCTATTGTGCATGTGAAATTTATAAAACTTTTACCAATTTTTCTTATTAATTAGCTTTTGTATTAGTTGGGTTCCCAGATCCAGGCAAAGATCCTACATACAAACTAGAAGAGGGGGAGAGATAGAAAGATCCTCTCCTCTTAAGTGGCAGTGAGAGGCAATTAACATTCATTGAAATTTGCTGTGTATTAAGCCCTATGGCAGGTGCTTCTATATACAGTAAAACATATATTCATCAAGATTACTAACTACATTTCACAGTCAATGAAGCTAGGATGTGAGAGAGGTAGAACTTTTTTTTTTAAACACAAGCTTATTGTTTTACTATGTAATATTACATAATAATGTGTATTGTAGGATAGAACTAGGCTTTTAATTTAGATCTTTAGCTAAGGTACTGTAATTCTTAAATACCCATGTTAGTCAGTTTTCTGATGTAACCGATACCTAAGACTAATCTACTTTGTGCTAGAAAGGGTTTATCTAGGCTCACAACTTCAGTCCATGGTTGCCTGGCCTCATTGCTCTAAGGTCCTGGAGGCATAGTTCATCATGAAAGGAGATTGTGCTGAAACAACAGCAGGGGCCTAATCACTTTGTGGTAGCTGGTAAATAATGTGAGAGATATGAAAGGTCCAGAGTCCCAATAGTTTCTTCAATGACACATCCTCATGACCTAACTTTCCTCTACTATGTCCTACATCATAAAGGTTCCACCATCTCATAATAGCACCTGTTGCATGACTTTGTTTTCCTCTGAGGAGATTGTAAACAGAGGTATATTCACTCCAGATAGGGTACCAAATAACAGAATAAGGTAATGATTGTACCTAAATCCAATTTTGTTGAACCAATGAAGTTAATGGGGTTATTTACAAAGTATGGGTGAGAGGATACTTGTAGGAACATGGATGTCTCAAAGAGAGCTGTGTCACTGGGAAGTCCCACCCAATCCTGAATGGCACCTTTATGGAAACTGCACATAGAGCCCCTATCCAGTTACTCTTCCACTACATATATTCTCTAGCATGTCCTAAGATCACTTGCAGTTGGAGGTAGACTAAGAGGAATCCCTGGTCAGGATCTAGTGATTCACATTTTCCCCATCTACTAGGGAGTGTCAATAGCTCCATTACCATTGCTATAGGCATGGCTATCACTGTATTGTTCTGCTACAAAGTTGCCATGGCTACTAAGCATTCTCTATACCAAGATGGCACCATGCTATGCTTAGATGAAAATGCCATACAACAGCACCAAAGGTAGTTACCATATTTTTAACACATGGGCCATTGAAAGACATTTTAGCTCTGAACTATAAGGATATCTCATACATTACCTCATCAAAGATGAGAGTCTCATCCAATTCTAGTCAATAATGCCAGTAATTCTGATTTTACTGAAAAACTATGTGCTAGTTCAGGAAATGGCTCTTTGTCAGTTTGTGATATATTCCCCTTTATAGCCCTTTAAATCTGACCACTACAAATATATAAAGAGGAACAAAATTTGTGTATCTTCTCTGGTGTCTAGCTCTTTCTTGATTTCTCATTTTTGAAGATATTCTACCAGCATCTTTTCCATACAGTGATATTCTTTTTTATTTCTCCCTGTTGAGAAATAATAAATACCTGACCAGAAGTAACTTAAGTAAAGATTGGTTTTATTTTGGCTTACAGTTTTAACAGGAATGTTCATCATAGTGGGGAAGGCTTGGCAGGCTGGAGTGGGAAGCCATAGTCTCTTGGGCAGACATGAAGCAGAGGTAGAACAAGTGGATTTGGACTATCAAGCCTCAGGTCTTATCCTTAGTGACATACTTTCTCCAGCAAGGGCCCTTCTACTAGAGTCTCAACAATCTTCTCAAAAAGGGCCAATTAACTGGGGACCAAGTATTCAAATATGTGAGCCTATGGAGTGCATTTTATATTCAAACCACTACATATTCTTTCTCAATTTCTTGTCTACCTAGCTCTAGAAAGGTGGCTACTTTTACATGCGTGTTCACTTTTAATCTCATCAATGGCCTTCATCCATCTCTATGTTTCTTTTGTTCTACTTGGAAGAAAGCAGATAAATCACCAGTAGACATCATATTTGTCCACCCATGGGAAGTTGATACTTCCTTCTCAGTGATCCCACTATGTTTTTTTCCTTGCTTCTATTGAAGGGTTTAAATATGCAAATATTAGCATTGCCAGATATAGCAAAGAAAAGTACATATAAGTCCCAAATCATTCATAATAACATGTTTATACTATGATATTGCTAATTTTTCATCTGAAATTCAAATTTCACTAGAAATCTTGATTTTTTTCTGGTAATCTAAAATTTGAAATTCATTGCAATATGATTATTAGTTTCTTCTTTTTGGAGTTCCTCCCAATGTAGTCTCATTCTTACTTAAACCTTGGATCCTAAGTGTCCAACATAGCTCCTACATATGTTAGGTGCTTAATGTTGAAAGGAAAGAAATAGCTTCTAGAATATGTCAAATTCGGTCAATTGATTGAATATTATAAAGCAATGGTATCTGTTATTTAAAGAACAGGTTGATGAGAGACATGATTTCTATCAACTGCCTTGAGATATGCATCTTATAAATATAAAATTATTATTTTTCAGTTAGCATTCAAAGTAATGGATTTTATTTATCCTTATTTGCCACCCCTCATAGCCCTGCTCTCTTGCTATGTCTCTGCCTCCATTCAAATAGTTACTCCTTCTACTTTCATGTCACATATATTCCATTATTTTATCTTGATCACTCCCTCATCCTTCCTTTGGATCTCTTCCTCCCCTCTCATAGTCTTTCTTCTACTTTCCCATAATATCCATTTTAAAGATCAAAATATTTTCTTGAAAGTTTATTAGTACAGGATAACTTATTCTCCTGTATACAGAGAACATAAATCATCTTGAGTGGGTTGATTTGCATTTCACCCATGGAGAGTCTCATAGATGTGGAACTCTATATTCTCTCACACCCACAAATGCAGTAATCTAGGTGAACAGATTTGCATCAATATTGATCTCCATTGTAATTGAAATTCTGCTATCACATCAATGTACACACTGGACCATCTCTTCTTTCCAGCACCATGTTCTTCCTATTTCAGAATTGTTCCAATCTAACTGAGATGTAAAGAAAAATTTTCAAGGGAGATTTTTCTTCACTTATTTTTGTCCATGAATATCCACCTATGGTAAATTAATAAAAATATTTAAATATTTTCATGCAACTAAAAGCTTTATTTTGGCTTTTTGAGGTAGGGTTTTACTCGAGCCAAGGCTGACCTAGAATTCACTCTGTACTCTCAGGGTGGCCTTGCATTCATGGTGATCCTCCTACCTCTGCCTCCCAAGTACTGGGATTAAAGGCCTGCACCACCACACCTGGCTTCTAAATGCTTTTTAATAATGTCCTCATACTGAAACATGATGGCCAATGATAGAATTATTTCTAAAGTAGAAAAGACAAAGTGTTTTTAGGAATAGATATTTTCTTTTTACCTTCAGAATTATATTTATAGTCAAGAGGAAATTCAACCAATAATTAAGAATTCAGTTTATACTTCTTTTTGTTCTTTTTTTATTAATTAGTTTTGTACTCAGTGAATACAGTCAATTTGGTACCATTATTAGGCTCATCCATTACCTGCGCCCTTCCCTTGGCCCCTCCTTGTTGAAGTATATGGGTCATGCATTCTGGTGCTAGCCCACAGTTATGGGTAGGATATATGTCTGCATATCATGACACAACATGTGTCTCTGACACTCTTTCCACCCCCTCTTCCATAAAATTTCCCTGAGCCATGTTGGCTTCATTTTTTGTCTGCTTCAGTGATGAGGTGTTGGGGGCCTCTGGGTCTTGGGATCTCTGATTTGGTAGGAGTTGATTTTTCTCTGTGTTGATCTCCTTCACCCTTGTGCTGGTACATGGTTCACCAGGAAAACAGCACCCTTGCTTGTTTCACCAATTGTTCTGAGTTTCAGCCAGGGCCCTTCTGAGGTATGATGGGGTGGCTCTCTCCTAAGGATCTACATTTATCTGAAAAAGAGAAGCACATTCTCCAATGGAGAGGGAGTTAGCACCAGAGAAATGAGATAACCCTTACTTTTGAATAGAGAATTTAATAGGTGTAGGCCCTCTTGTAGCCCATGATTTGTGGTTGCTTGATAGTGGAGAGCAGGCCTATGTTTGCATATGGTCCTGACTTGTTTCCCAGCTCCAGCTATGGGTCCTGTACCACTGAGGGGATGAGTTAGCTGAATCAAGAGCAGTTGGTTTCCCACCATGGCTGTGTGCCACTATTGCACTTGTGTGAGCATCAAGACAGGTTATTTGCTGGTAAGTAGGCGAGACCATGAGTTGCTTGGATAGATATTGGTCATTTTCTCCCAGTTGCCCATGTAGCACATTCTAGAACTAGACACGCTGACTGTCTGGGGACTGACTCTCTTCCAGCTTCCAGCCATGCCATTCCATTTTATGTGTCAACCTCATAAGGTGTCTTAAGCAGTAGGGTCTTACCACTAACCTTTGGTGGGTCATCAAATACTCTGCCAGAAATCTGTCTTTCTTTTAGGAAACCTTGTAGGTCTGTCTGATCAAAAGCTCATTGTGGATGATAGCCTCATGCTGGTACTGGGAGTTACAGGTCAGTGCCCACTAAGAAAATGAAGAAAAAGATAACTAATATAAAAAAGAGAGAGAGAAGAGAGAGAGAGGCTGTAGAAGATTAAGGTCAGTCTTCATCATACCCTCTCCAGTGTCTTGTGGGTCAGGTGTTCCCTCTAAGGGCCTGGTGAAGGTTCAGACATTAGGTCTGCCTTTTAGGAAGTAGAATTTCATGGTACCATTGCCGTTTGGGTCTAGATTTGTGTTTCCCACCATCTCCCTTCCCCTCCCCACTCTCACCACCCATCCTTTTGTGTAGTCCACAAGATGCTTGCTGGGTATGTAAGGCATCTTGGATAGATTCAGGTTAGGTACTGTAGATGACTGAGACTATGTGGCAATTTTTTTTCTGTGATTGGTTAAGTTCACTGAGAATGATCTGTTCTAGGTTCAACCATTTTTCCTCAAATTTCATTGTGTCATTTTTTCTTAAGGCTGTATGGAATTACATTGTGTAGATATACCACATCTTAGTTATCCATTCTTCTAGTGATGGACATCTGGGTTGATTCAAGCTCTTAGCTATTATGAATTGAGCAGCTACAAACATGGTTGAGCAAATCTCTCTGGCCTGTGGTTTAAAGGTTTTAGGGTAGATGCCCAGTAAGGGAATAACTGGGTCTGTTGGTATCTCTATAGTCAACTTTTTCAGGAGTCTCCATATTGCTTTCCAAAGTGGTTGTATCATCCTACATTCCCACCAGCAGTGGATAAGTGTTCCTACTTCTCCACATCCTCACCAGCATTTATTTTCGTTTGATTTTTTGATGTTTGCTATCCTTACTGGGGTAAGGTAGAATCTCATAGTTGTTTTAATTTGCATTTCTCTGATGATTAGGGATGATGAACATTTTCTTAAGTGTGTGTTTGCCATTTGTGTTTCTTCCTCTGTGAACTGCCTGTTGAGTTCTTTGCCCCATTTTGTGAGTGGAGTGTTTGACTGTTTACTGTTTAGAATTTTTAGTTCTTTGTAGATTCTAGAGATTAGGCCTTTGTCAGTTGGATAACCAGGAAATATTTTTCTTCCATTCTGTGGGTAATCTATTAGCTTGGCGTATTGTTTGTATGTTTGTAAAGAAACTCTTCAGCTTTATGTGATCCCATTGGTTGAGTGACTGTTTAAGATCGTGAGCTACTGGGGTTTTGTTCAGGAAGTCCATTCCTATATCATGAAAAGACTTTCTAACTTTTCTTCTAGTACTAGTCGAGTTTCTGTTCTTATATTGAGGTCTTTGATCCATTTGGACTTGAGTGTAGTGCATGGCAAGATGTGTGGATCAAGTTTCAATTTCCTGCATATGGTTATCTAGTTTGTCCAGCACCATTTGTTAAAGATGCTGTTTTTTTTCCAGTCTTTATTGTTAGGGCCTTTGTCAAATATCAAGCAGCTATAGTTGCTTGATCCAAATCCAGGTCCTCAAGTCTATTCCATTGGTCTATACTCCTGTTTATGCCAGTACCATTCACTTTTTATTACTATGGCTTTGTAATATAGCTTTAGATCGGTTATGGTGATGCCTCCAGAGGTATTTCTTTTGCTGAGGGTATGTTTGGATATGCAAGTCCGCTGCCTTTCCATATGATTTGTGATCATTTTTTCTTTCTTTGTGAAGAACTCCATTGGGATTTTAATTGGAATGATATTAAATCTGTATATTGCCTTTGGTAGGATTGCCATCTTCACAATGTTAATTCTGCCTATCTAGGAGCATGGGAGGTCTTTCCATTTTCTGAAGTCCTACTCAATTTCTTTTTTGAGTGTTTTTATGTTTTGTTGTATAGACCTTTTGCTTCCTTGGTTAATGTTATTCCAAGGTATTTTATTATTTTTTTTTGTTGCTATTGAAAATGGGACTATGTCCCTCATTTCTTTCTCTGTATCTTTGTCATTTTCATATAGAAAGGCTACTGATTTTTGTGCATTGATTTTGTATCCTGCTACTTTGGTATAGGAGTTAATCACCTTCAGAAGTTTTGGGATGAAGTATCTCGGGTCTCTTATATATACAATCATGTCATCAGTGAATACAGCTAACTTAACTTCTTCCTTTCCAATTTTTATCCTTTTTATTTCCTTTTCCTGTCTTATTCCTTGAGCTAGTACTTTCACTACTATATTGAAAAGCAGAGGTGAGGGTGGACAACCCTGTCTTGTTCCTGATCTTGATGGGAATTCCTCCAGTCTCTCTCCTTTAAGTATTATTTGGGCCTTCCAAGCTTTGTATATTGCCTTTATTATGTTAAGATATGAACCAGCCATGCCAATTCTCTCCAATGTTTTGATCATGAAGTGATGTTGTATCTTGTCAAAGGCCTTTTCTGCATCTATCGAATGATCATGTGGTTTTTATATTTAACCTTGTTTATGTGGTGTATTATATTGACAGATTTCCGTATGTTGGACCTCCCCTGTGTTCCTGGGATGAATCCCACTAGGTCTAGGTGGATAGTGCTTTTGATGTGTTGTTGGATTTGGTTTGTGAAGATTTTGTTCAGGATCTTCGCATCTAAGTTCATCAGGGAAATAGGCCGGTAGTTTTCTTTTCATGTGGCATCTCTGCCTGGTTTTGGCATTAGGGTGATAATAGCTTCATAAAAGGAGTTGGGTAGCTTTCTCTGTTCACCAATTGTGTGGCAGAGTTTGAGGCAGATTGGTTTGAGTTCTTCCATGAAGGCTTGATAGAATTCAGCTGAGAAGCCATCTCATCCTGGTTTCTTCGTTTTGGGGAGGTTTTGTTAATTACTTTTTCAATCTCCATGAGTGTGATAGGTTCATTTAGGACATTAATATGCTCTGAGTTTAGCTTTGGTAGATGGTATGCATCCAGGAGTTTTTCCATCTCCTTCAAGTTATCCAGTTTTGTGGAGTAGAGGATTTTGAAATAAGTCCTGATGATTCTCCCGATTTCACTTATGTCTGTTGTGATCTCTCCTTTTTCATTTTGAATTTTGCTAATTTGAAGCATCTCCTTTTTTTCCTTGATCAAATTGGCTAGGGGTTTGTCAATATTGGTTTTTTTTTTCTTCAAAGAACCAGATCTTTGTTTTGTCAATTGTGTTAATTGTTTTCTTAGTTTCCAATTCATTAATTTCTTCTCTGATTTTAACTATTTCTTTCCTTCTGGAGATCTTCGGGTTGGATTTTTCTTGCTTTTCCAGTGCCTTTAGATGGATGGCTAGGTTATTGACTTGGGATCGCACTGTCTTTTTTATGAAGGCATTGAGTGCTATGAATTTTCTCCAGAGAACTGCCTTCTTTGTGTCCCATAAGTTTTGGTACCATGTGTTCTCATCGTCATTCATTTCTAGAAATTTTGCCATTTCATTTTTTATTTCATCCATTATCCTTTTTTTTTTGTAAAAAGCGTGCTGCTCAGTTTCCAGGTGCTGTTGAGATTCTTGGTGGGTCTTTTGTTGTTAATTTCTAGCAATATAGCATTGTGATCTGATATCATACAAGGAATTATGTCAGTCTTCCCAAATATGTTGAGGCAGGCTTTGTGACCCAGTATATGGTCTATTTTAGAGAATGTTCCATGGGCTGCTGAGAAGAATGTTTAGTCTGTGGATTTGGGATGGAAAGTTCTGTAGATGTACATTAAGTCTATGTGATCTATGGTTTTGTTGAGCTCTCTTACTTCCTGTTGAGTTTCTGTCTGGATGATCTGTCTATTATGGATAATGGTGTATTGAAGTCCCCAGCTATGATGGTGTTGGTGGTTATTTCTATTTTATTGTCAAGTAGGTTTTGTTTTATGAACTGTGGTACCCCTGTGTTTGGTGCATACAGATTTATGATTGTAATATCCTCTTGGTGGATCATTCCCTTGATAAGAAGTAAGTGGCCTTCTTTGTCTTTTTTGATTATTTTTTGTTTGAAGTCTATTTTATCTGATATTAATATAGCTACACCTGCTTGTTACTTATTCCTGTTTGCTTGGAATATTGTTTTCTACTCTGAGGAGGTGTCTGTCTTTAGTAGTGAGGTGGTTTTCTTGAAGGCAACAGATTGAGGGGTCTAATTTTTTGATCCATCCTGTTAGCTTGTATCTCTTGATGGGTGAATTAAGGCCATTGATATTTAGTGTAATGACTGTGAGATTTGATATGATCCCTGCCATACTGTGATGGATGGTATATGTGGTTTGATGGTTTCATGGACTTTGAAGTTTTTTGTGCCTACTCTGAATTTGGTTATTGTGGCCTGCTTCTTATAGACATTTAAGGTTGATTATTTGTTTCTTCTCTGAAGAGAATTTCCTGAAATACTCTCTGTAGGTTTGGTTTTGTGTTCATGTAATTGTAAAGCTGGAAAGTTTTTCTTTCACCATTTATTATGAGGGATACTTTTGCTGTGTAGAGTAGTTTGAGTTGGAAGCCATAGGTTCTTAGACTTTGCAGTGTTTCATTCCAGGCCCTTATGGCTTTCAGGGTTTCCATTGAGAAGTCTGAAGTAATTCTGAATGGGTTACCGTTAAAAGTGGTGTGCTGTTTTTCCCTAGCTGCTTTTAGGATTTTCTCTTTGGGGTTAATATTTAGAGTCTTAATGACAATATGTCTTGGAGAGTTTCTCCTTTGGTCCAATCTGTTTGCAGTTCTGTTGGTTTCCTATATCTTGATGGGCCTTTCTTATAAGAGACTGGGGAAGTTTTCTTCAATTATTTTGTTAAATAAATTCTCCATGCCTTTGGTCTGAATTTCTTCTCCTTCTGGTATTCCAATGATCCTAATAGTTGGACATTTAAGTGTATCCCACAATTCCCTCATGTTATGTTAACAGGAACTTTTGAACTTACTGAAATTTTTGAACTCTTGAACTGTTTCTTCCATTTTGTCTTCCAGATCCGAGTTTCTATCCTGACTCTGTTCTTGAGAGCTTCTAGAGAGTTTTGGACTTGTTCAATTAGGTGTGCATTTTCTACTACTTCTCTAGGTATGATTTCCATTCCTCTGTCAATCTCCCTTTTCATATCATTTTCTGATTTTCTTAATGCTTCTTGGAATTCATCCTTGCATTTCTTTATATCTTCATTTAATATTATCATCTGATTTTTGAGGTCCTCTTTTTGTTCACTCTCCCTCATATCTCTTAACTGTCTTTGAACTCCTTCCATTTTCTTATCTATTAGGTCTAGTCTAATGACGGCAGCTTCCACATGATTATCAGTCCTTTGTTGCTTTTCTGCAAGTTCTACTAGTAGCTTGGTCAGGGTTGCATTGCTCCTAGCTTTATTTTGGTGTTCTGATCCTAATGACTCTTCTAGGCTTTGATTAGAGATGCTCATTGTAGGACTGGGTTATCTAACTGGATTTTCTTGCATTTGATTTCTCATGTTATTTCTTTTGCGCTGTGATCTACCCATAGCACTGTATGGGCACATAAGTGTGTGGACTAGCCTGGGCTCAAGCACAATGGGAATCTGAGGCAGCCTGTGGCTGTTGCCAAGGAGCCTGGGCTTTGGCTCTTGCTTGCCAAAACTGCCTGAGTTCCTGCCTGGCTGGGGCGCAAAAGTTGCCTGAGCTCTCACAGGGTAATGTGCCAAAGCTGCCTGCACTCATGCTAGGAGGGAAACATAGGCACCAGGCACTGAAGCAGCCCCAACTCTGGTGTGGCGGAACACTGGGACCTGGAAGCAGTCTGTGCTCCCCCACAACAAGACAATGGCAGTTGGCCAGTGTGGGAGATAGGGAGGGGATGGCACCTGAGCTAGCTTAAGCAACAGATACAGTCTGAGCTCATGTGTGGAGTTGGAAATTGGCCTGGGCTTGTGCATGTGAATGTGCAGTGGCTGGAACAGTAAGTGTGAAAGTGGGTGGAGCAGACTAAACTTCCACAAGTGGGATCTGGGTGGTGGCAGGCGCCACTTAAATTGATCAAGGTAGCCTGAGCTCCAATGGGCCACAGGCATAGCCTGGCCAAGGTCACTCATGGGCAGGGGTAGCAGGGTGATCGCCCCTGTGCAGTAAGGCAAGTGGAACTATGTTGGCCTGGGACTGTTTTCCTACAGTAAGTGCGGGAATGTCCTGAAGCTGGGACCATGGTATGGTGACTTCTTGGGAGGAGGGATGGGCTACCCATCTGCCCATGAGGGAATTGGCAATTCCTGTATTTTTTTTTTTTTTTGGCTTTTTGAGGTAGGGTCTCACTCTAGCCCAGGCTGACCTGGAATTCAGTATGGAGTCTCAGGGTGGCCTTGAACTCATGGCAATATTCCTACCTCTGCCTCCTGAGTGCTGGGATTAAAGGTATGCACCACCACGCCTGGCTGCATTCCCTGTTTTTTCCCCTCTGTGCCCTCCCACTGGCAATCTATTGGAGATTGCTCTCCCTAAAAGACCCAGTGAACCCTTAATGTCTTGCCTTTCTTTCCCTGGAATGTGCAGCACAGTTAGGCAGTTGCCATCTTGGCCGGAAGTCCCCTCAGTTTATACTTCTGTTGATAAAGATATCTTAGACATTATCTTCAATAGATGTCCTGCTTAGGATCTAGAGACAAGCTCATCTGTGGAGCTACATTAGGTTTCCTAACAAACAAAATCAGATAAATTTTGTAGCATTTACAGACATGTCCCTCTTAACAAAACACAAAACTTGATGTTAAACCCACTAATGGAATGGCTACTCTTCAGTGTAGAATGAGAAAATCCACCCACACAACTTGGAAGGCGTAATTATAATGTGTTCCAGTTCTAATTTCTACAGAGTCATGTCCCATATTCTTACCAAATGGAGAAAATTCCTGAGAAAAGGTCTTTATTTCAAAGAAAATAATTTTATTTTTAATAATTTACCATTGGTTTCTGGTTGCAAATATTTTGTAGTCTGCCTCAAAGGATGATCTCCAGGATATAAGCCAGTAAATCTGACAATGCAACATATCCAGATATAGCTTTGGTTAGCTATTATTGTTCAACCCACTTACCTCTGGAAGATGGATAAAACAAATGCAGATTGGTTACCTAGTTTTTGTAGAGCAGTATTCTGGGTACTGAGGGCAACACAAAAATGGAGGGTGTGATGTGTAACCTCAATAGCTCACATGTGTATTAGAGATATGCACATTACTATGTTAAATTGTATAATACAGACAAGATATACAAAAACTTGTAATAACTTTCAATGCATTTGTGACATGTATTACAAATCATTTAGTAATGAATTTTTACATTGCTTTAAGTTACAAAAATTTACTTCAAAAGTAATTTTTATACTATTGCCACTGCCACTTACAATCATTTCTCTTGTTGTGAAACTGATTACAGAATGCATCAGATATGTGAACACTGCACACAATGGCTTCTTATCATGCAGGTAGACTTGCTGGATCCTCTGCCTAGGTCTTGCATGATGTAAAGAGTATGCCAGGCATTAGGAAGGAAGAAACAGACTGAGGGAACTAAAGCATGGTTCTAGATAGGGTCCTTCCTATGTCTTTGTGAACATTCTTCTTTCTCAGGGATTATATTTCTTTTTCTTTCTTTCTTTCTTTTTTTTTTTTGGTTTTTCGAGGTAGGGTCTCACTGAGGGATTATATTTCTATGTTTTTATTTTTCTTTCTTAGTCCTCATCTGCATCCATATTTTCCAATTAAATGAACAAAAATCCTCCAATTATTTCCAGTCACGTTTAGTCAGCATGCAGTCATGGTATGAACTCAGCACAAGCAGTAAAGATTGCAAGTGATAAACAGTGCCAGAATCAAATTCGGTTATATTATACCTCTGAAAAGTTTGCAGTTTGTTCATTTAGTCATTATATCCAGCCTAGAAATTTCCCTCTCCTTGTCTCTCTCTCTCTCCATTCCTCCACAAGCATGAACCTATCTTTTATAATTCCAGAAATACTTAGAAGCACAACTTCATGGGTTACAGCTAAAACAAAATTACCTTATTTTTTAGGTGCAATATTTCACAAAGAACTATAAATGACCCCTATAATCGTACCTTTGAGAAGGACTGGAGAATCCTATCTTTTTGAAAAGCAGGCCAGGGCTTGGGGGGAATTAACATCTTACCCCAAACCACACATCTATTAGATATCTTCATGGTAACTTTCTTTCTGCATCCAAGTCCATGTTGAAACAAAGGGCCATTCTTAGCCAGTGCTGTTTTGCTTCTTGTCTTGGCCCTCTCTGTCTTAACCAACCACACCTGTAATTCACTTGCTGCTACTGGGAGACAGCCAGGCCTGGGGTAATTGTTAACAATGGAGTCCCTGTGTACTTACAGTTCTTCTTGTTTATGATATTAATGAGGCACCTTCCTAGATTTGTCCTGGATACACATAGAGTATCTGTTTGGAACAAAGGATTTGACTACTGTTTCCTTTCTGTATCTGATGTATCAAAGCATAGTAATATAGACTTTGTCACCTTCTCAAAGCTGTCTATCATGTATGGCCAACTTCCTGATAGCTGACATTAGGTTTTCCTCCCCTCGACCTGGTTATGCTCTGTGGGTTATATAAAAGCAGTTGTAGCAGGCGTTCACGTGAGCCAGTACTTGGAGAGAGAAGGCATCTTCCCTTAAATCTTCAGTTGCAGGCTCCCTGGATTGGTGGTCCATTAACCTTTATGTATCTTTCATTACTCCTATCTAATCAACTCAAAAAAGTGGCCAATGAGATTCTTATTTTTGTTTGACGTTTTTGCACTTATATTTGTAACACCTTTGCACAATTATAATTATGAAGTCAACTCTGTTGTTTTCAGCTTTTATCTTGTGGAACTATGATATTCCTAGTCATTCAAAGTCTCTGTAAATATCATCTCTGGCTTCTGTCTTGATCTAGCCAATATAATTTCACACATTACATATGCATACTTTGTTTAATTTCAATTAATGTTTAAGTCTGTCTTCTTTAAAATGGATACAGCAGGCTGGAGAGATGGCTTAACAGTTGAGGCACCTACCTTCAAAGCCAAAGGACCCAGTTTCAATTCCCCAGAACCCACATAAGCCAGATGTACAAGGTAGTGCTTGTGTCTGGAGCTCATTTGCAGTCCCTAGTGACCCTGGTGTACCTATTCTCTCTCATTATCTGCCTCTTTCTCTCTCTCAAATAAATTAATAAAAATATTAAAAAACGGATACAACAAATTTGTGTAATGCAAGGAAGAGTGCCTATGGTCAAAAGAAGTCAGCCCAAAAGTCTGATTTCCATGTATATATGCCCAGGGTCTAGAAAACTTTTTCTTAATAGATTGCTTTGTACTCTTATTCCAGTTAATGAACTATATATAGCAAGTTTTTCTTTCTCTTCATTTAAAAAGCCCACTCTTTTAGATATCAGCAGAAGTCTAGTTAAGATAGGCTTATTTTCAATGTGCATGCTAATATTTGAGTTGAAAGATTTTTATCTTAGGATTCTGGCTTTGCATCTGCCCACATGGAGATAGAACAGTCATGACACAGTCATAGCAGATGGAAAGAACAGATGAATATGTGCTCAAACTATCCCCAAACAGAGTATCAGCTTCCCAAGCAGTTAGAGCCTGTTGCCTTTGGGCAAAGATCAAACTGAGTTAAACAGAAGTTCTGAATCGTGCTGCAAAGAAAAAAAAAGTGAGAGCACCTCGAGTCTTGGATCCCCCCCTTTAGGTAGCTAGGCACTGAAGTTGAATGGGAAGAGTGAACAATTAGGTCCTGATATGTGTGTGTCAAGGTAAGTCATTTGCTATAGTATATTTTACTGGTGGGAATAAAACATTGATGATGACAGCATCTTCTTTTCCATTTATCAGGAAAAAGCATCAAAGAACAATGAAATATCACTGGGAAAACTTGGAACTTGTTGAGCAAGATTCATATACAAGCAGACAAAGAAGTCAACATTTCAGTCCATTCATTCTCTATCATTTCTGGAAGTCTTGTTGGGTAATATCAGCATAGTGGTATGGTGGTGAAGTGGTCAGCTTGATATGTGGTACTTGGAGATATAGTGGGAACTTTCTAACTTGGCATCAAGTCACTGTTCATTAATGACAAAGGTAGAATAAATCTCTTTTCCACATGTGAAAACAAAAATTGTGCTACTGCCAAAGAAATGTTAAATAAAGACACTTGCCTTGCTAGCTCTCATGTTTAAGTTTTATCCTTGAGAATGTACTATTTGAAGTTTATCTAAATAAACACATATTAATATAGCTAAAGATACAGAGAAAGTGACAATATATCATTCATTAAGTACAGTGTATGGCAGCATGGGCTATGGATAGCTTAGTTCACGTTGTATCTTCACTATTAATTATATGGCCTATCTCAAAGTTATCTAACCTCAATCATAAAATGAAGATAATAATACCTACTGTGAGGATTACTGAGAGACTATCATAATGTAGATAAAGTGTTTGCCACAGTGTCTAGCACAGAAATCCAGTAAATAGTTTTTGGGCTGGAGAGATAGCTCAGAGGTTAAGGTGTTTTCCTGAAAAGCCTAACAATCTGATTCAATTCCCCAGTACCCATGTAAAACCAGATGCACCAAGTAGCACATGCATCTGGAGTTTGTTATGGCAGCTGGAGGCCCTGTCATGCTCATTCTCAGTCTCTTTATCTCTGCTTAAAAATATATAAATAAGATTATTTTTTAAAAGGATAGTTTTCAAGAAAGCTGGTACTTTTCCTAATGAAATCCTTGTTGATAGGGCTATGCACTCCTGCTCAGATGCCTTTTATTTTCTATGCTGTCCAATGTCATCATGGCATTTATGTTCAATAGTTATCAAGTTACAATATACTATTTTGAAAATTTTCACAACTGAGCCCACTTATCATTATCAGGAATACAAGGGTAATGAACAAATCTGAGGTGTTTTAATGTTTCTGAAGAAAGTAAGTATTAGTTAGAATCAAGATGCTTTAGACATCTGTGAACACAAAGCCCATATGCAATCTCACTAGTAGGCACTTAGAGGTTCATTATGAAGAAGTAGGTATATAGATCACTTTAAATAGTATGCATAGTAAGATATATTTACCCAGGTCTAAAGATATATGTCAAAATAATATGCTCTGATAACCTTAAACAAGTTTTAGAAAAGGCAGCAGCTGTTGTTCTATTCTTGATTTTTCTGGACTTAGGTTTTAAGTTCACTCCTTTTCCATTATACGACATCTTGAAGTCTTTATGCCAGGGCTGAGGTGACAACCCAGTCAGTAACGTGCTTGCCTCATGTCAGCTCCACACTGTTGGGATGAACCTCCAAACCAGACACAGTTTATGGAAGGCATGGGTTTTATTTTAGGCTTACAGATCCAGGGGACATTTCATTAATGGCAGAAGAAGCTGGTCCCCTTTACCAAATCCATGCAGACAGAAAGACTACCACCAAGACCACAAGCAAGCACACTCCAAGAACCCCAGGCGGAGCTCACGCACTCTACATACCTTTAGGCTGGGAACAGATCCACCTCCAGTAACACCTTGCCCTGGACCCAAGGCTCTGCCCACAGTGACACCTCCTCCAACCAGGCAGCTGGAAATCAAAGTTCCAAGCCTGGATAAAACTCTTGAATCCATTGGGGGACATCTATTCACACCTACTAACACACCTTGCAAGCATGAGGACTAGAGTTCAATCACCAGAACCCATGTAAAAAAGCCTGGACAAGTGGAGCACATTTTGAATTTCAGTGCTGGGGAGGAAGAGACTGGTGGATCCTGGGAGCTTAATGACCAGCCATTTAGGTCTAAGTGGTGAGAAGCAGGCCAATGAGAAAAAGGCTTCAAGGTTGGAGAGATGGCTTAGCAGTTAAGACGCTTGCCTACAAAGCCAAAGGACCCAGGTTCGATTCCCCAGGACCCACATAAAGCCAGATGTATAACGTGGTGTATGCATCTGGAGTTCATTTGCAGTGGCTAGAGGCCCTGGCAGGCACATTCTCCCCTCCCGGCTCTCTCTCAAATAAATTAAATAAAACCTTTTAAGAAAGAAAGCAAAAATGTTTCAGACCACTAAAAAAAAAAAAGTGGATGACATCCCAGAGGAATGATGCATACATGGGCTGGGGAGATGGCTTACCTGTTAAAGCTCTTGCCCTAGGACCCAGGTTTGAATCCCCAGTACCCACATAAGCCAGATGTTCAAGGTGGTACATGTGTCTGGAGTTCATTTACAGTGGCTGGAGGCCCTGATACACCCATTCTTTCTTTCTCTCTCTCTGTGCCGCTCTCTCTCTCTTTTCTGAAATAAAGAAATAAAATTTAAAAACAGAATGATACACAAACTTTTCATCATATCCTTCTTAGAGATTTTCCTTAGAGGACTTGGATTAGATTTGTGGTTCTCTAAGCATCATCTGGAGGTCATATTAAAACAAAGAAGTTCTGATTGATTATGGAACTATTGACAAGTTCCCAAGCAATTCTAGTATTGGTGGTTCATGGACTACAGATCAAGAGTTCCTGAATTTAAATAAGGACTATAGCATCTTTATTTTTATAGTTGATTAAAGGGAAGGAACTATTATTTGTTAAAATTTGATATGTGTGTGTGTATACACCCAGTTAGTCAGAGAGTTTCAGTCTCTTTCTTTTTTACTTGAGCTTCTTAGCTAGACTGTTACACCCCCCCATATACGTGTTAGAAAATTGTTAGGAAAAGGGATTTTCAGAAGGTACTATGCAAGCTTCAGGGGGAGAAAATCTATCAACAGTTCTACTCAGCTAAGGACCTTGGATGCTCCACAATCACGCTGCCAGGTGAGAGCTGCCCAGAGTTGCAATAGAAACATGACTGTTATTATGGGAGTAGCCAGTCACTTTCTGATTGGATTTCAGGCCCTCTCCACAGGAAGGAATTCATGCCTGGTGCTATAAAACTAGCCAAAAGCTACTATCTGGGACATAAGCTCTGAGGGAAAAGTACTACTTTGGTTATTTTAAATGCACTGCATACCAAACTGCCTTCTAAAAATGTATGTTTGATCCCATAGATTAGTATGGCTCACAGCCTTCACCATAATTTCTTTCTGCATTGGATCAAGGTTAAAGCAGAAATGCATAGCTGGCAAAATTGTTAAGAATCAGTAACTATTGTGTGTACAATCCTTAACAGGACATCTAAACCACCACTTCCAAGGCTAAGGGAACATTATGGGAGAGTGTGGAAAGAATGTGAGTGGTAGGATGGGAGGAGGGTTACACTCAAGAACTCACAGTAGCTGTCATTTCCTGCACAAAACAGAACTGGATAATATCTCATCATGGATAGGGAAAGGTATAAAAGACCCCACACCACTTAGTATAGCTAATGGCAGCTAATAGTTACTGGCAGAGGGAGAGTCATGTTCTTCAGTGGTGGAGTAACTGGTAAATTGCCTATTCTCTAGTAAATAACCTCCAACATAAGTTCATGCAAGTAACCTAATTTAACTCAGTGTGTTAAAACATAAACTAGAATGAGAATTAAGTTGATAAAAAGAAGAGTTTTAAACTGGGCATGGTGGTGCATGCCTTTAATCCCAGCACTCCAGAGGCAGAGGTAGGAGGATTGCTGTGAGTTTGAGGCTACCCTGAGAACTGAGAACACAGAGTTTAATTCCAGGTCAGCCAGAGCTAGAGTGAGACCCTACCTTGACAAACCAAAAAAAAAGGAGTTTTACTGGGGAGGGAGAAGAGGTAGATGATAAAAGGTGGTAATTGGGGCCAATGTTTTCAAAGTACATTATGCATATTATTAAAGTGTCAAAAATAAAATTAATTAAGCTGGGTGTGGTGGGGCATGCCTTTAATCCCAGTACTTGAGAGGCAGAGGTAGGAGGGTCACTGTGAGTTTGAGGCCATTCTGAGACTACATACTGAATTCCAGGTCAGCCTGAGCTAGAGGGAGAAACGCTACCTTGAAATTCCAAAAATAAAATAAAGTTAAAGTTCATTAAAACAAAACAGCTGGGGGCTATTGTTCACACCTACAATTGAAACTTTCAGAAAGCTGAGACAGGAGAATTGGTGGGGTAATAAAGAAAAAAATGGCTTTTATATTTATGTCTTCTTAAATATCTCTATAAACATTCCAGTGGAAATTCCTAAGGATATTAGCTGGTAGAGATTAAAATATCCCACGATAACATGCTTTAAAATATTCAGATTATACATATCCCTGATTGTGTGTGTGTGTGTGCGTGTGTGTGTACTCCTACAGGATGCTGTCAAAACCTAAATAAACAGAATGAGTTATCCGTTAATAACTAACACTGAATTGTTAAGCAGAGGGGCAGCAAAGTGTGTGGACTGTAACTCGGATTGCCACACGATTATTTGTTAGTAGGTATCATAAGAACTAATGATGTACTCATTAATTTGAAAATGTTACTGTATTTATGTAAAAGTTTTGCCATGTATCTATCTCTTTAACTAATGGATACCAATAGCACAAGTAATGTGATATTATAAAAAGGCCCTTGTATTTTAAATTTTTCAGGGATCACCAAATTTTTTGGATGACAAATGAGAAAAGAATAAAAGAATACCTAAAATCAAATGAGGTTATTTAACGCTCCAGAGTTATGATTACTTTTGAAAGTTTCCTCAGTTTGAATGTATGTATTCATGCACACTTAGATAAATATTGATCTGTTTTAAGTACCTGATATATGCTTAGCACTGAACTAAGCATTCATGGTGGAGGTATAGAGACACAAACACATAGACAAGAGCAGATACAGTTAGGGAGGACTGAAGATTAACTGGAATGATCTTGAATTGCAGGTAGGCTGAAGAAAAGATGTAGCAGCAGCAACAGCAAATGTAGATGAGTGGATTAGAGAAATAAAGTAGAAATCTTTGTCATGTGTTAAGATAATTTTATTATGTTAACATAGCTATCATTAATGTTTTGTATAGTATTAATAAGCTCATTATAACTAGTAGACAATGTCTAAATGATTTTGAAGTATGTAGGCTGTTAAAGAAATTACTTTGATGTCAATTAAATGAACCTGTTGATGGATTTTCTGCACTACGGCATATTGTCCATATGGCACCTCTATTTATTAAGCCCCTTTTGAATTCTTCTACACACACACACACACACACACACACACACACACACACACACACACACATCACATCACATTGTTCATCTGAAGAAATCCACAGCTAAAATTATTGTCTTTAGTTATAATGTTTATTGAGTTCCTACAATATGCTAAGCAGTATTTGGAGACCTTACATTCATTTTGTTGCCAATATACACAAACCACCTTATTTCACAGAATTCCGAGTTCCATTATGTCAGGAGAAAAATCTATTCTGGTCCGTGTTGTATATGTTAGGAACTTTTAGCAGAATGACTAATTCCTACCTAGTCTTTGATAAGTATTTGTTGGGTGGGTGATACTTTCCTTTTTCTCTATAAGGAAATTGAGTCTCAAATTAGCTTTCCTGAGATTATTCAGTTAAAAAGGAGTAATACTAGGCTTTCAAACAAAAGCTTCAATGTGGCAGAATACTGTAGCACTTACAAGCATAGACTCTAGAAACAGAAGGCCTGTCACTCCCTCACTATGAAACTTTGAATAAATTGGCTCAGATTTTTGTTCTTCAGTTTCTTCACCAATAAAACTGGGGAGATGATATAATGATTAATTGATAATGATATAATAACGATTTCCTCATGTGATTGCTATGAGAACCAGATTAGTTAACATGTGTAAAATAGTTAGAACAAGTCATAACACAGAGAAAGTACTGTTTCAATAAAATGATTAAACTGAGTTTGGTGATGTGCTCTGATAATCCCAAGTACTTCAGAATTGAAGGCAGGAAGATCAGGAGTTCAAGGCCAGTTTTGGCTATATAACAAGTTTGAGGTGAACCTGGGCCACATGAGAACCTGACTCAACAGCCAAATAATACAAGATTTATAAACTCATGTTCTCCCTGTACTATTAAAATAACTAACAACAACACTCAGGAGGCAGAGGTAGGAGGATCACCATGAGTTCAAGGCCACCCTGAGACTACATAGTGAATTCCAGGTCAGCCTGAGCCAGAGTGAAACCTTACCTCAAACAAACAAACAAAAACGTTATAACCCTGCTTTATTATCCCGCTGATTTTCTCTAATTTGGATAACTCTTTCTTATACCTTTTATCTTTTTTCTTCCAATTCCATCAGTTAGTAGCTTCAACTCTACTTTCCATTCCTTACTTAACTCACTTAACATTTAGTACTCATGTAGGAAAGCACAAATAGCAGATACGACAGGAGAAGAATAAAGAAAAGAAGCCAAAGTAAAATATCCTTGAAATGCTGGAAAGAATGCCTGCAGTTTTTGAGTTCTTAATTTCTGTCCTACCAAAAAATTACTTTATGTTCCCAAAATATATACTCTCAGTAACTGCCCTCATTTTTAAACGTTGTGTTTTTTTACACAATTTCTAAAGCATACTCATAATGGCGCACTAAAAATTCAATAACTGTTAAAGTATATTTAAATAATATTCACCAAAGAGATATCTTTGGTGGGCATTACAAACATGTCATTGCTTCAGAGACGATGCTCAACCAGAAAAGAAAATGCAGCATTTTCCTGTTTTTGTTTTTAAAGTAGAAATTTTGTATGGATACATGATATGTTGGTACCATTTCCCTCCTCCCTGCTTCCATTCCCCTGAGGGCCCTCCTCAGTGGGGTTACTGGTATTCACCATGGTGCTGTGGGTTATGAGTTGTGAGAGCAGCTGTCAGTCATCGAGCAGGCACTTTGGACCTGATGCTATTGTATGCACTCTTCCCAAATTACTTTAACTCTTTTCGCCTGGGTTTCATTGCTTTCCAGACTGGATGGAATGAAAATTACCAAAGGGGCATTCAAGGACATAAAATCATTGTATTGCACTCAGTATAATTTCCTCAGTCTCATCCAAATGGATAGGATATGAAATATTATGAGAGAAGCCAGGACATGGCACATGATAGATCGATAGTCCATAAGCATTTAATGAATAAGTGAATGAATATTTCCTATGTTTGATTATTTATTTGTGTGTGCATGCATATGTGTATGCATATATATGAATGTATATATGTATGCATGCATGTATATGATGTGCATGCTTTTTTGTGTGCATATGGAGGCCAGAGGACAATCATGGGGTGTTTTCCCTTTCCTTCTTTTGAAATATGGCCCTCCTACCACTGCCAGATTCTCCCACTGCTCTAGGCATGTTGAGATGTCAGGTGTGTGCATCACTTTCAAATCCAGCTTTATGTAGGCACTAAATAAGATAGAACTAGGATGGCCAGGCTTGTATGAAAATGCTTTTAACTGCTGAGTTATCCCCCCAGCCCCCAGATAAATGAATCTTTACCATAATGACTATCCAGAGACAATTCAAAACATTTATAATCCAGTGAATATTCATTTTGATGTTCTATACAGAATATATACATCGTTGGAATCTAGTATAAAATAATTAGACAACATCTAAGAATGTAATAGTGACTTTCTTAGTAAGTTATGAGACAATAAAATAATTGAAAAATACCATATAGATAGTGACAGCTTCTAGGAAGAACAATACATCAGAATAAGGAGATAGAAAATGATAGAAGTGGGGATAATGCTATTTTACAAATGGTGGTCAGAGAAGCCTCTCTGAAGTGGGACACTGAATAGAGTCCTTAGTGAGATGAAAGTCATGAGCCATGAAGATGTCTTGTGGAACAGCATTCCAGGTTAGAAGAACAAGTAAATACAAAGGTCCTAAGGTCTGTTTGAAATATTTGAGAAATAGCATGAAGTTTGCTCATTGTGGTTTTGGAAGGCTAAACTGTGAATGAAGAAGTGAAATGGACAGATAAACACAAGTAAGGTCCTGCAGAGCTTGTGGGTCATCAAGAAGAAATTACATTTTATCATAAGCTATGTGATCCTCTAATATTAGGATGATCACATGTTTGCATATTTTATATAGGTGATCTTTCATAGTATTAGATTTGGAAAATTTAAACATCACAAATATCTCATTTTTACTTTTCCCCACCATGAAAAACTATACATGTACTTATTTTTTAGTTAATCTAATCATTTGTGGACAGGGACTTAACTAGTTTGCCCTGGATGATTGCAGTCATGTTTCTGGTATTTATTTAATTTGCTTACTGTCTTCTCTGAAACTTGTTTGTTTTTGTTCCCACATATAGCACAAATTAACAGCTTACAGATCTTAACAGGAATTTTTTTTCTTCTAAGGGATGCCAAGTTCTGTGTTGTCTTTTCTCCATGGATTTGCAAACTTGTGTAATAAGAAAATGAACATTAGCTCCTCAAATAAGGAAACAGAGTTCTTTTTGGAGAACCCCGATAAACTTGGAGATGTCCTCATAGGAAAAACTTCTCTGTGAACAAAGAAATAATTGAGTGAACACACATTAATGTTTTACTGTTTTGATGCACTTTGGTAATGAGGATCTTTTGGAGGTTAAAAACACATTGATGAGATCAAAAAACATAAATTCTGTATAGTTCCATACATATGAAAAGAGATACAAAATTCATAGTAACCAAAAGTGGAATGAATGGTGACTGGGAAACTAAAAAAAATTATCTAATAACTACAACATTTTCATCTTGTAAAATGAGAAGTTCTGGAAACGGATAGTGGTAATAGTTGCAGAACAATGTGAATATATTTAGTAACACTGAATTATAAATTATTGTATTCATTTTTCTACAATTAAACATTAATAGATGGAATATAATAATGAATGAAATGAAAATGGATTAGTAAAATAAGCTCGTTATAGAATGATAAAATCAAATCATGCATAAGAATATGTTCCCACTTAAAGTTCAATTCCTACAAATTCATGAGACATTAGTTTTTATTATGTATACAATAGGTTAGTTGCCAAGGATAAAGACAGAAAGAAGATGATTTTCGCTTACTATAAACTTGGAACTTAGTGGAGAGAAATAGACTTATGAACAGTAACAACAAAATAAAATGATGATAATGTTGCTAAAATTATGACCAAAATCTTTGGGACCCTAGTAATTTAGGGAAGAAGTGAAGCTGACTCCTAAATTGGGTCTTAAGACAGTAATTTTCAGATATGATTGGAGAATGAAGGGCATTCCAACCATAAGAAATTAACATTGTTATGAGACATTTTGTAATAGTGGGGAAAACTCCAGCTCAGAAGCAATAATAGTGGAGAAGATACATGATTTTGAGAAAGACTAATGACATCATTGTGGAGATTACATATCATGCAATAGTTTAGAAGGTAAGAAGAGCAATACATCGATGGTATTTTATACATCTGTTTCTTTCTTTTGTGCTGAGGATTGAATCTAGGACCTTGTGACATGCTATGTACATGCTCCATCAGTGAGCTATGCATGCACCCAGCTTCTGTTTCTTTGGCCTAGAATACATGGTACAAAAAGTATAGTTTAACCCTTAGACCTGGGTTTGAGTTTAGGCATCATAGATATATTATCTATATGGATTAATGTGAGGGAAGCAGATATCTCTATAATATTATGGCTTGAAGAACTGAGGAGACACCTCAGAGGTTAAAGTCACTTTGTCAAATTATGACTCAATCTCCTTAAAATTATTTTTTTAATGTGCAAGTATTTATTTTACTTACTCCTGATATTCCTTATTTTTGCAGAACTGCAAGGCATTTTATTATCCTCTCTTTCATTCTAAAAGGCTTCCACAGGTTTTGGTAGGTGCAAATTCACACAACTATGTTTCAGAGCTGCTCTTTGTGAGTCACTGGATTCATCACCAACCCACCTTACCAGTGCTTTGTATCTTTCTATAATATTGAAGCCACCATCACACTGCAACGTGTGCAAAAAGACAGGACATGGATTTTGAGGGTGCCTGTCACTTGGGATTGCTTTTAGGGGCAAGCACGTGTTATCACATTATCTTGCCAAGGTTGGCTAAAGTACTTTATTAATACTCTTCAAATTTATTACTGTTTGACAGAGTTATGTTCCTTTAAGCATCTTTCTCAAAGCCAAGCAGTGAGCCAAGATATATATAACGACTCACATATGATGCTTAATTCCTGCCAAGGAAATTCTAGGCCTGCTATTTAGATCCAGAATTCACTTCAACCTTTGTGTGTGTGCTGATACATTAATTAGACTTGGGAGGCACTGTTATTACCTTCATCATTGTTATCTTAGTTTTGAAGCTTTAAATATTTTTGTAGGACTCAGATCCACCTTTAATGTATCTACTTTTTCTTTCAAAAAACATTTTGAGGCTGGAGAGATGCTTAGCAGTTTAAAGGTGCTGGCATGCAAAGCTGATGGCCAGGGTTTGATTCCCCAGTCCCTACATAGAGCAGAAAGTGATTCATGCTTCTTGAGTTAATTTGTTGCGGCAGGAGGCCCTCACATTACCATCATTTCCCCATTTCTCAAATAAATAAATAAATAAATAAATATTTTATTTATTTGATAGAGGGAGAGAGAGAGGCAGAGAGAGAATGGTGCGCTAGGGCATCTAGCCACGGCAAATGAACTCCAGACACATGTACCACCTTGTATACTTAGCTTACATAGGTACTGTGGAATTGAATCCAGGTCCTTTGGCTAGTTAGGCAAGTGCCTTAACCTGTGAGCCATCTCTTGAGCCCAAAAATATTTTTAAATGATATTTCAAATTTCATAAAATCTTTTATTTATCAAAGTATATTATTAACAAAGTGAGAAGAGATGCTAGACTATAGAGAATATCTGAAGCGCATTATTGTGACAAAGAAGTTATATTTGGTAAATATAAAGGATTCTTATAAATCAGGAAGAAAGATGTCGTGACAAAAATATATGGGTAAGAAAGCTGGAAACAATTAATGAAAAGTATACATAAATTAACAATAAACTTATTAGAGAGTGCATTTGTGATTAGAGAAATACAGAATAGAAGAAATACAGAATAGAAGGATAATAAAATGGCACTCCATTCACTATTACAGTGAAAATTAAAATGAATTATAGGTCCCAATGAGAATATAGAACAGTCTTACATACAAATCAGCAAACCACTTTTGGAAAGTTTTTGGTAGTGTTTTGAAAGAAATTTTAATTGGTGTAAAATAAGGAAATCATAATTTGTTATTTGGAATCATTTTTAAGTGTCCAGCTTAATGATATTAATTATATTTCTATTTTTCTACAATCTTTACCATCAGCTTCTAGAACACTGCTTTTTGCAAAATTTTCCTTGTTTCTCTCCATCTGTAGCTCCTATAAACTTCTAGTCTATGTTCTGTCTCAATGAATCTGACATCCTAGATACTTCATATCATGAACTAATATAGTGTTTTATTTTATTTATTTATTTATTAATTCATTAATTCATTTTTTGTTTTTCAAGGTAGGGTTTCGCTGTAGTCCAGGCTGATCGGGAACTCACTATGTAGTCTCTGAGTGGCCTTGAACTCATGGAGATCCTCCTCCTTCTGTCTCCTGAATGCTGGATTAAAGGTGTATGCCACCATTCCCACTAATTTTTTTGATTTGATTATTTCATGTATCTTAATGTCATTAAGGTCCATGACATCTAAGCATGTGTCATATTTTTGTATGCACACACACACACATATACATATATATCCCATGTTTTGTTTCCCAACCATCTATCAGTGAATATATGAGCCATTTCTATCTTTTGGCCTTTGTGAATAATCTTGTTAAGAACATGTGTGTACAATTAGCTCTTCATGATCCTCCTTTAACTGCTTTTGTGTTGCACAAATTTATTTTAAAAAGCTAAATATGACTATATAACCTAGCAATTTAACTTTTGTAGAAGGAATTCACATTGTTGACTGGTGGTGAACTAAAGGAGCTTTCCTGAAATTTAGATATGTTCTTCTTAATCTATGTGGTAGTTACATGGATATATAGACAAATAAAATTATATGGATCAGAATACTTAGGATTTGTGTTCTTTGTGAGATTATCCATTATTTTATATGTGCATGCACTTGTGTGATCATACAAGTGAAGAATAGAGGACAACCTTGGGTATTGTTCCTCAGACACCTTTTTTTTTTTTTTATGAGAAAAGGTCATTCCCTGGCCTTGAACTTACCAAGTAGGATAGACTTGCTGGCCAGAAAGCCCCAGGGCTGCACCCTTCTATACTGCTGTCATGGTGGGATTGCAATTACATTGCACTATGTTTTTTTATGTCGGTTCTGGGGATCCAACCCTTGTCCTCATATTTGTGGTAAAAAATTATCGACTGCACTATCTCCCCAGCTCCCCAGCCATATATACCAATTTTAAACAGGAAGGGTGTAGCTCGGTGGTAGAGTACTTGCCTAGCATGTACAAGGGCCTGGGTTCAGTACCTAGCACCATAAAATTATAGTAATTGCCAGGGTGTCTGAACATGCTTTATCAAATGGCAACATCACTGAAATAAATATGCATGCTATTACTGTGAAGAGACCACTTTAATATGGCCATGCTTGTTTTTAGAGACACACATATTACTATATTATCTCTTATACTAGGTTCTATTCAGAGTCTTCAACCTAAGAAACCAAAGCAAGTCTGGTTTATCTGGCAGTAGAAGAAGATGGTGATTTAGGATTTAGGATCTTGGACTTTGGCCTTTGTAAACCCCTGCACATTTATTCTTTTTAATGCTAAACTTGTTAGTATTAAATTGATACTAAAGAACTCAAAAACATTTCGAAGACTTACATTCTATTAGATGCCTTAATTTTAGCAGTAATTAAAAAAAATAAAGCATTACCTTTCACTCTCTTTAAGGTTGAAAGGTGACCATCTGAATTCTATTTAATACTGCATTTATGTTTGGTTCTGGTTCAAAATGTTCCTTTAATCATGAAAAGGAAAATTATTTTTGGATGCTATGCATTGTATGCTATTCCAAGCCATTTCCAAATTGTGAACATTAATTTTTTGTATATATCAACCTTTATTTAGCTGTTCCATTGATTTGGCTTTATTTCCATTATTCACTAGAAAAAAGTTGGCACCAGTTTTTGTTTGTGAAGAACATTCGGTTTCAGATACCAGTTGCTACCAATAAATGTGGAGGAGATTGCAGATGTAAAGTTGCAGCAAATGTTCCAGAGAAAATGGTAAGGATCTTCATGTGCTACTGCAGGCCTATCTGGCTATCATTTGTCAATATTTACAAAGCAAAACAATTTTCTTACTTTTTGCTCTCCATATAAACGATGGAAAGGCACTCAATAAATGCTATGTCTTCTATCATAAGTTACAAAGAAACCCTGTTTTTTTTTAAAAAATTTCTGACACATTTATAAATGTAATATACTGTGTTTTGATCTTTTTCTCTCCAATCACATTCTGTTATTCCCTCCCTACCCACTAAAATCCTCCCCTGCCCACTAAAATCCTCATTCTTCTTAATTGATCCCATCCTATTTTCCTGTCTTTTTTTTTTTTTTTACTTACTGTGTTAAATTAAGGTTGTTTGCATGATTATGCATAGGAGGTTATTTATTGGAAAACGGGCAACTTACCAGTGGCTACACTACTGAAGAAAATCTCCCCCATCCCAGAAACTATTAGCTAAGGCTTAGCCAATAGTTAACCCCTAAAGTTGTTTTTTTTTTTTGAAAACTATAAAAGGCAATAATTTTGATGCTCAGATACTGACTTTATTAGCATTAATGCCTGCTTTGAGGATTTAGCTTTAGATCTATTTTCCAAAGAAGCCTGCTAACTGACCTCCAGGATTAGTAGGCACATGCCCATGCACTCTTAGAACTGAATTGGGGTAGATCTCCTTCTGCAAGCTCATGTATATCCTCCAATACTGAGAAACAGAAGAACTCATTTTATTTCCAGGGAGACTTGGTTTCAAGAGGAAAAAGTGCAGAATCAAAGCAATGTTTCAGTTATTCTCAAATTTACCAGTCAGCTGTCAGTCTATATGCCTTTGGATAGTGTGAGTAAAGTATTATGGCTGGGTGAAGTGACTCAAACCTTTGATCTTAGCATTTGGGAGAAAAAAAGATAATCAGGAGTTTAGGCTTATCCTTATTTACACAGAAAGTTCAAGTTTGAAATCAGGCTGGGCTACATGAGACCCTGCCTTAAACAAAGCACATGGAGGTTTTTAGTAGACCCATAAGCTCACTTCCAAAAAGAGAGACCTGAAGTTTCCAGAGTTATTCCTAATTTACATGGCTCTTTTTAAAGTTTTTGAATCATAGCCTCCCTATATAGCTCAGGAGGCATCATCTTCATAGTCCTCTTGTGTCAGCCTCCCGAGTATCTGATGATGCACCATCATGCATGGCTCAACTCCCACACCATTTGCCATAGAACCCTGTTTATTACCTCATCCTAATTGCTACAGAAACATGCAAATAAAACATAAGGTATAATAAAACTTGAAATGCGTTGATACTCTTTTATGATGAGTCATAACACTATCCTTGATTTTTATCATTTGTTTCTAGAAGCATAAACTATAAACTCAAGGAGAGCAGAACAAAAGCTAAATTATATCTCAGATAAATCATGGTTTGATATATATAGTTTTGGATTTTCAAGGTCGGGTCTCACTCTGGACCAGACAGACTTAGAATTCACTATGTAGTCTCAGGTTGGCCTTGAACTCAAGGTGATCCTCCTACCTCTGCCTCCCAGGTGCTAGGATTAAAGACATGCACCACCACACCCAGATTGATTTTATTTTTAATTGAGAACTTATTATAGAAACACATTGCAAATTGGTCATATTCCCATCAAGTTATACAATTATGTTCCCTCTCCTTTAACCCCATTCCATGAAGAGTCCTTCTCAGTGGGGTCACTGGTAATTGGTAATAAAGTACTGTTCAGTACTTTACTGTGAGTCATGTATGCACCAATCAGCCTCTGTATGGGTGACAGTGCTTCAGAGTATACCTTCTCATCCTGTGGTCTTACATTTTTTTTCTGCCTCCTCTTTTTCTTTTCAACCAGCTTAAGAATTTGAAATGTGGGGGAGGAGCTAGAGAAATGACTCAGTTGGTAAAGTGCTTGACTTGCAAGCATGAGGACCTACATTTTATTCCCCAGAATGTATATTTAATTTTTAAAAAGCAAGGTATGACGGCACATACTTATAATACCAACACTGGGGAGGCAGAGATGGGTGGATCCCTGGAATTCTCTGGACAGTCTGCCAAGCCTAATTGTTGAGGTCTAGACCATTGAGAGACTATCTCAAAGGAGATGGATGGTGTTCCTGAGGAAAAACTCCTATAGTTGTACTCTGGCCTCTGTATGCATGTGTACACACATGTGCGCAACCATTTACTCCCTGTCGCACAAACATACCTATATAGACACAAAGAATCTGAAGTATGAACTATTAATGGAATATTGAAAAGCAACCCTCAAGTACTATCAGATTACTTTACTGTTCAATACAAAGTATAATGCATAGACAATGTCAAAGAAAGTACTTTAGCTTAGTGCATAAAACATAGACTTGCCATGTGTGGTGGCTTATGTCTTTAGACTCAGCACTCAGGAGACTGAGGTAGGAGGACACTGAGTTCGAGGCCAGCTTGAGACTACAATATAAATTCCAGGTCAGCCTGGATGAAAGTCAGACCTAGATTCAAAAAACAAACAAACATAAAACCCAACAACACATAAACTTTTTTTTACTATCATTTATTTTTGAGAGACAGAGAGAAAGAGAGAGAGAGAGAGAGAGAGAGAGAGAGAGAGAGAGAGAGAGAGAGAGAGAGAGAGAGAAAGATATGCCAGGGCCTTCAAGCACTGTTAATGAACTCCAGATGTGTGTGGCCCCTTGTGTGCATGTACAACATTGTGTGCTTGCATCACTGTTTGTCTAGCTACATGGGACATGGAGGTTCCCACATGAGTTCTTAGGCTTTGCAGGCAGGCATCTTAGGTGCTAAGCCATCTCTCCAGCCCACATAAACATTTTTTTGGTGTATTTTTCAAGGTAGGGTCTTGCTCTAGCTCAGGCTGATGTGGAATTCCCTATGTAAACTCAGGCTGGCCTCAAACTCACAGTGATCCTCTTACCTCTGCCTCCTGAGTGTTGGAATTAAAGGTGTGCACCACCATGCCCAACTTGATAAACTTATTTTTTTAATCTAAATCTCTGTGCTTTTTCAGATGACTTCTGATCGTAAAGAAATAATTATATAAATCTCAGGCCCATGCTACTAGTCTGTCTCTCAAGACGTTTCTGGACTAGTTCCTGATAGGATACTGACACCAACAATAAAAACACCACAATCATATATTTCTTGAATCTTGACCTTGTCTATAGTCTATTAGCTATTCTAAAAGACCTTCATTTTGTAATTTCTAGAAGGCAAAGTAATCTTAATTTGCTGCCACTTTATGAAATGTAAAGACATTTCTGAATGATTGCTCATTTCAAAGCAAAATAATAAAAAATATATTGCTCTCTAAAAGCACCTAATTTCTATAGAATTTAAATGGAAATATTTAGTAATATCCCATAATTCAAAAGAAATAAAGAACAGCAATATTCAGTATCCATTCTATAAGCCAGAAGCTATTTTCTAGTGATTTTTAAAAAAATTATTTTTATTTATGTATTTGTCAGAGAGAAAGAGAAAGAGAGAGAGAGGGAGGGAGAATGGGCAAACCAGGGCCTCTAGTCACTGCAAATGAACTCCAGATGCATGCACCCCCTTGTGCATCTGGCTAACGTGGGTCCTGGGGAATTGAACCCAGGTCCTTTTGCTTAGTAGGCAAATGCTTTAACTACTAAGCCATCTCTCCAGCCCTATTTTCTAGTGAATTTTAGTAAGTTATTTCCCTTAATGCAAAAATCTCATGAAAGAAGTACTACTTGGCTAATAAAAAATCTAAAGATTAAAGAGACTAAGGTAATTTGCCTAAATGTTGCTCCTATATGGTGGAACTAGAATTTGAGAGCAAGTGTGCCTGACGTGAAAGCCCACCATGCTCTTTCTTTTTCCAGTTAAAAGCTCTACAGATGGGGCTGGAAAGATTGCTCAGTGGTTAAAGGTGCTTGGGTGCTTGCTTGCAAAACCTGCTGGCTTGGGTCTGAGTCCACATAAAGTTTAATGCCTAGTCATGCATACATCCTGCATCACAACAGCAAGAAACCCTGGCACATGTGCACGTGCATACACACACATATGAATAAATAAAATTTAAAAATTCTATACATAACGATAATGAAAGGATTCTGAATGCTTTCACCATGAAGAAAAGATCAAACTAAGGACAACTGGCGAAATAAGCAAGGGTGATGTTTTCCTGTGAACTGGATACCAGCACAAAGGGGAAGGAGATCAATGTAGAGAAAAATCAACTCCTACCAAATCAGAGAGCCAGAGCCTCAGAGGCCCCCAACACCTCAGCACTGAAGCAGACCAAAAATGAACCCAACATGGCTCAGGGAAATCTTGTGGAAGAGGGGGCGGAAAGAATGTCAGAGTTACATGTTGGGTCATGATTTTCAGAGACATTTATCATACTAATAACTGGGGGCTAACTCCACAATGCACGACCCATTTTCAATAACAAGGAGGGTCTAATGGGAGGGGGTAGATCACAGATGAGCCTAAATAATGGTACCAAACTGCCTGTATTTACTGAAAAGAAAACTAATAAATTAAATTAAAAAAAAAAAAGAAAAGATCAAAGTTTCAGGAGATAGGTATGTTTAAGCTGGTCTGAAATTATACAATGCATACAAGTATCAAACTATCACCCTATAAATATATAAAATTTTATATTTTTCTGTCAGTGGAGAAACAAGCTAAGTAAGATGGAATGTGGGAGGGAAAACATTTTTAACATACTTTGGATGAAGTTTGAAATGCCTAGCTGTATTAGCTATAATTCTAATTTGCTGTATGTTATATAACATTTGGGGTGGGGGGAATCTGGTGAAAAGACAGGTGCTACTTCCTGAACACTACTGACAGTATTCTGTGCCCTAGACAAGATCATATTAATATAAATGGTTCTGTGAAATCCAAACCAATTACTGTCAGAGTAAGCGATACAGTTCTTTCATGATTCCTTCAGACAGGAGAAGCTAATTAAATACCTTGTTACACATAGGTCTCCTCAATCCCTCTTTCTATGCTAGGATTTCTGAACAATATCCTAACATATTTCTATTCTGGATTTCAGGGTTTACAGTAGGTCTCTCTGGATTCCCTTGTCTCTTCTTTCTTGTTTTCCACAATGATATCAGAGGAAGTCTTGACTCATTGGAACTGGGGTTATAGACGTGAGCCATCCCTTCTGTCCACATTTGTATTTATGTCCTTTGCCTAACTCCTTTGGATCTGACCATCAATTAATGATATCTATTTTAAATATTTTTATTTATTTAGTGGGAGAGAGAGAGAGAGAGAGAGGGAGAGAGAGAGAGAGAGAGAGAGAGAGAGAGAGAGAGAGAGAGAGAGAGAGAATTGGAGTGCCAGGGTCTCTAGCCAATGCAAACAAGCTCTAGATGCACACACCGCTTTGTGCATCTTGCTTTCTGTGGGTACTGGAGAATCAAACCTGGGTTGATAGGCTTTTCAGGCAAGTGTCTTAATCACTGAGCCATCTCTCCAGCCCCAGTTAATTTTATTTCTTCTGTATCTTCTATTAGCTTCTCCATTAGATCTTTTCATTCAGGACACATTATGCTCAGATCTCCGTGACCTATAAGAACACAAACAGCATTTTTGGACATTCCTCCTCACTACTTTACACCTTGGCTTTTTTTTTTTTTTTTTTAGTTTTTATTTATTTATTTATTTGAGAGCGACAGACACAGAGAGAAAGACCGGTAGAGGGAGACAGAGAGAATGGGCACACCAGGGCTTCCAGCCTCTGCAAATGAACTCCAGACACGTGCGCCCCCTTGTGCATCTGGCTAACGTGGGACCTGGGGAACTGAGCCTCGAACCGGGGTCCTTAGGCTTCACAGGCAAGTATTTAACCGCTGAGCCATCTCTCCAGCCCGCCTTGGTTTTTTTTTGAGGGAGGGTGTCACTCTCTAGCCCAGGCTGACCTGGAATTTTCTATGTAGTTTCAGGGTGGCCTCTAACTCAAAGCAATCCATGTACCTCTGTCCTCCCCCCCACCGAGTGCTGGGATTAAAAGCATGTGCCACCATGCCCAGCCTGACTTTAGCTATTTTAACAGCAACATTTCTAGAATATTAGTATTCTTTTTATTGAGAATTTTAATGCACATCATATTGCCCTCCCAGTACTCACTTTTGTCTTTCCTCACTCACCTCTACTCCATGGAGCGCCCTTCTAAGTAGTCCTCCTGTTTTGATGCCTCATTCTTTTTGTCCTCCTCTGTCTTTTATGTCAAAATGTTTATGGGATTAATATAATGCATGTCTTAGGAGGGAGTCAAAACACCCACTGTGAGGTTATGAATGCACTGACCAGTTCATGTCCAGAGGACAATGCCCTAATATATTCCTTCTTTCATGTCTTTCATAGGAGGACTAATGTTCATTACTCAGTATCTATCTCTATTTTTCAATTTCTTTTTACATTCTAACACTACTTAAAGTTGCATCCACCACAGACACATCACCAAAAGATCCTTACTATTATCAGTGTAATGAAACCTTGGTTACAACATTCAGTATACACTTTCAACGTTTATATTACTTGGTTTGGTTTAAATTTTATATTTATTTATAATATCTAATATAATGTCACTGCTATATAAATAGACTACTGAGGAAATAATGATGATGAGAAAAAAGTACATATTTGGCCAGGTGTGTGATGCATGCCTTTAATCCCAGCACTTGGGAGGCAGAGGTAGGATGATTGCTGAGAGTTCAAGGCCACCCTGAGCCTACATAGTGAATTTCAGGTCTGCCTGGGATAGAGAAAGACCCTACCTCGAAAAAACAAACAAACAAAAATGCACATGTTCAATTCAGATGCAACCCCCTCCTCTTACTCCCATCTTCCTTGGCCTCTTTTCTGGCTGTATCCTTCTGCCACCAATAATTCTCCCTTCTTTCATATCACATGTGTTTCAATGCCTTCTCTCACTCTACTTCTGAAAGTCTCATTTCTTTATCTCATGGGCCCATTTCTATTTTCCTGTGTTCTGCCCACATCCACACCCACTTAAATACATGTATTTAACAATTTGAATCTAGGACTTGTATATGAGAGAGAATTATTTTTCGCCCTGAGTTCCCTTGCTTAATATATTTTACAGGATCATCAAAAGCACAAATGACCAATAAATATTTTGAAAAGTAATCGTCATCTTTAGCCATCAAGGAAGTGTAAAATAAAACTATTCTGAGATGCCATATCACTCATAAGAATGGCTAACATCAACAAAACAAATGACATCAAATGCTGTTAAGCATGTGGAGGAAGAGAGTCACTGCTAGTGGGGTATAAACTAATAGAGCTACTACTGAAATTAGTGTAAAGATTTCTCTTATTTTATTTTGGTACCACTGAAAAACATTCTTAGGAGGCCTGGACAGATGCCTTTGCAGTTAAGGAACTTGTCTGCAAAGCCTAGGGACCCTGGTTTGATACCCCAGGACCCATGTAATCCAGATGCATAAGGTATCTCTATTTCTTTAAAAAAAACTTAGTTTGTACATAGTGAATACAGTCAAGTTGGTACCATTGTAAGCCTCCTCTCTCTCCTCCCCCCTCCCCGTGGTCCCTCCTTGTTGGGGTATATAGGTCATACATTGTGGAGTTAGCCCTCAGTTAGGGGTAGGAGGAAATGTCTCTGTGTATCATGACCCAATGTGTGGCTCTGACATTCTTTCTGCTCTCTCCTCTGCAATTTTCCCTGAGCCACGTTGGGTTCATTTTAGGTCTGCTTCAGTGATGAGGTCTTGGGAGCCCCTGTGTCTCTGGATATCAGATTTGGTAGGAGTTGATTGTTCTCTGTGTCTATCTCCTTCACCTTTGTGCTGGTACCAGGTTCACTAAGAAAACAGCACTCTTGCTTGTTTCACCAATTACTCTTACTTTCAGCTGGGGTCCTTTTGAGGTATGATGGGGTGGTTCTCACCTTAGGATCTGTGTCTATCTGAAAAAGAGAAGCAGATTCTCCAATGGAGAGTAAAGTTAGCACCAGATAATTTTTTTAAGAGAAAATGTAATAGGTGTAGGCCCTCTTGTAGCCTTGTAGGTCTCTCTGATCAAAAGCTCATTGTGGATGATAGCCACCTGCTGGTACTGGGAGTTATAGGTCAGTGCCCCAAAAGAGAAGGAAGAAAAAGATAAGTGATATAAAAGAATTAGAGAGAAGAGGGAGAGAGGGAGGGAGGGAGAGAGAGAGACAGAGAGAGACAGAGAGGCAGTAGACGATTAAGGTCAGTCTTCATTGTACCCTCTCTAGGGCCTTGTGACTCAGGTGTTCCCTCTAAGGGCCTGGTGAAGGTCCAACCATTTGCTCTGTCTTTCAGGATGTAGGATTTTGTGGTACCATTGCTGTTTGGGTCCATGTTTGTGTCCCCCACCCCATCCCTTGACCTCCCCTCCCTCCCCACCCATCCTATGTCTGGTCCTCCAGATGCTTGCTGGGTATGTTGGCATCTTGGGTAGATTCAGGTTAGGTGCAATTGATGAGTGAGACTATGCAGCGATTATCTTTCTGTGATTGGGTGAGTTCACTGAGAATGATCTGTTTCAGGTTTGACCATTTTTCTTCAAATTTCATCGTGTCATTTTTTTTCTTACTGCTGTGTAGAATTCCATCATGTAGATATACCAGATCTTAGTTATCCATTTGTCTAGTGACGGACATCTGGGTTGATTCCAGCTCTTAGCTATTACAAATTGAGCAGCTATAGACATGGTTGTGCCAATCTCTCTTGCCTGAGGCTTGGAGGTTTTTGGATACATGCCCAGTAAGGGAGTAACTGGGTCTGTTGGTATCTCTATATTCAGCAATTTTAGGAGTCTCCATATTGCCTTCCAAAGTTTTTGTACCATCTTACATTCCCACCAACAATGGATGAGGGTTCCTATTTCTCTACATCCTCACCAGCATTTAATTTCATTTGATTTTTTAAATGTTTTCTATCCTTACTGTGGTAAAGTGGAATATCATAGTTGTTTTAGTTTGCATTTCCCTGATGATTAGGGATGATGAACATTTTCTTAAGTGTGTTTTTGCTATTTGTATTTCTTCCTCTGTGAACTGCCTGTCCAGTTCTTTGCCCCATTTTGTAAGTGGGTTGTTTGACTTTTTATTGTTTCAGATTTTGAGTTCTTTGTAGATTCTAGAGATTAGGCCCCTATCAGTTGGATAACCAGCAAATATTTTCTCCCATTTTGTGGGTAATCTATTACCTTTGCTTACTGTATATTTGTGAAGAAGCTCTTCAGCTTCATGTGGTCCCATTGGTTGAATGATTGTTTAGGATACTGTGCTACTGGGGTTTTGCTCAGGAAGTCTTTTTCCATTCTTATATCATGGAAAGTTCCTCCTATATTTTTTCCAGTAGTAGCCAAGTTTCCAGTTTAATATTGAGGTCTTTGATCCATTTGGACTTGAGTGCTGTGCATGGCGAGATGTGTGGATCAAGTTTTTCCTGCATATGGTTATCCAGTTTGTCCAGCACCATTTGTTGAAGATACTGCCCTTTTTCCAGCCTAAATTGTTAGGGCCTTTGTCAAATATCAAGTAGCTGTAGTTGCTTGACCCAATGTCTGGGTCCTCAATTCTATTCCATTGTCTATACTCCTGTTTTTATGCCAGTGCCATGCTATTTTTATTACTATGGCTTTGTAATATAGCTTTAGATCCTGTATGGTGATGCCTCCATAGGTATTTCATTTGCTCAGGATATTCTTGGATATCTGAGGCCTTCTGCCTTTCTATATGAATTTTGAGATCATTTTTCCTATCTCTATGAAGAACAATGTTGGGGTTTTAAATAGAATTGGACCACAGAATGGTCCTGAGCTCAACCGTGGGTGGGCAGATCAACCTGAGCTCACATGCACAGTGGGAAGATGGGGGATTGGGCCTGAGCTCACACTGGTGGATGGACAAAGCTGGCCTGATCTTGTGTGGCAGATGGGCCGAATGAGCCTGAGCTCACAGGTGGGTGGGCAGGCATAGTAGTCCTGAGCTCAGGCATGGGTGGGCGAATCAGCCTGAGCTTGCATGCACTGCAGGTGGGTGGGGGATTGGGCCTGAGCTCGCATGGGCAGATGGGCAAAGCTGGCCTGGTCTTGCCCAGCAGACAGGCAGAGGGAACCTGAGCTTACACGTGGGCAGGTGGAATGGGCTTGAGTTCATGTGTGGATGGGAAATAAAAAGCATGTGGGCAGATGGGCAGAGTGGGCTGAGTTCACAAGGATGGATGGGTGGCATGGGTCTCAGCTCACGCTCAAGTGGTGGGCAGATGGATGGATCAAGCCTGACTTTCAGAGTGCCGGTCAGACAGCAGCAGGCATTACACCCCTAGGGCTCATGACTTCCCCCATTATACATTGTCAGTACCAGGCTTGTATTTCCTCATGAAGTGTGCCTCCAGTCCAATTAATAAGCTGTTGGTTTCCCTATAACAGACATGCCATATTGTACCCATTGACTCATTTGGTTTGGCTGGCCCTACTTAAGATTTTCAGTGTCCACTGTTGTTTATCTCCACCAATGACTTCTGTCTCCCATAGAGCTGCATGTAGCATAGCTTTTTCCAGCTTTCTGTCAGCTGGTCTACACAGAGGAGGTTTTCAGCTCAATTCTAGCAAGGTTTCTCAGTGACCTTGCAGCCCAAGTATGTAGAGTCTTCTGCAATAGCATCTTATTATCTATTCCTGGTGAGAAACCAAGAGCCTTTGCAATGGCCTGTAATCGTTTGTGGGCATCAGGGAACTTCCTGACCAATAGCTCACTGGAAAATATCCCATTCATGGTACTAAAATTTTCTAGTAATAATCTATGGTTTCTGAGTTCACTGTTGTCCAAAAAAGTAGGTTTCCATGTGGCTTATTTATATCCTCTTAAATTTTGATTAACTCTACCCCACCCTTCCTTTACTTATTCTCTTCCCCTGACCTCACTTAGGCCATTGCACCCCAGTAATCTGTTCATCTACTTAAACATATGGAATACAATCTCCTTAAGTCCTCTTCTCCCCCACTTATAGTCCCTTTCTAGCTTACTGGCCTCTGCTATCAATTTTTTACTCCAACTCACATACAAGTCTAAACATTTGTAGCTAGGATCCACATATGATAGAAACATATGGTGTTTGGCTTTCTGTGCCTGGGTTATCTCACTTAGTATAATATTTTCCAGATCCATCAATTTCCCTGCAAATTTCAAAATTTCATTTTTCTTTACTGCTGTAGAGAACACCATTATATAAGTGTACCACATCTTTTTTTTTTTTTTTTTTTTTTTTTTTTGGTTTTTCAAGGTAGGGTCTAACTCTGGCCCAGGCTGACCTGGAATTAACTATGTAGTCTCAGGGTGGCCTCGAACTCATGGTGATCCTCCTACCTCTGCCTCCCAAGTGCTGGGATTAAAGGTGTGTGCCACCATGCCCGGCAGTGTACCGCATCTTTATTAGTCATTCATTAGTTGAAGGACATCTAGTATGGTTCCATTTCCTAGCTATTGTGAGTAGAGCAGCAATAATCAATGATGTGCAAGTATCTATAAGGTAATAAGAAGAGTCCTTAGGATATATGCCTAGGAGTGGTATAGCTGGGTCATATGGCAAATCTAATTTTAGCTGTCTCAGAAACCACCATACTAATGTCCACAATGGCTGTACCAGACTACATTGCTGCCAACAGTTTAGAAGGGTTTCTCTTTTTCTGCATCTTCCCCAGCATTTATTGTCATATTTTTTTTCTTGATGATAGCCATTCTCACCCGAATGAGATGGAATCTCACAGTAATTTTAATTGGCATGTCTCTGATGGCTAAGGATGTAGAACATTTTTAGATGTTTACAGACCATCTATAGTTCTTCTTTTGAGAACTGTCTATATAGTTCCACAGCCTGAATTTGGTTGTTTGATTTCTTATTATTTAGTATTTTGAGTTTTGTATATTCTGGATATTAATCCTCTGTCATATGAATAGCTGGCAAAGATTTTCTCCCATTCTGTAGGTTGCCTCTTTGCTCTCTTCTAGTGTTCTTTGCTATAAAAAGGCTTATTAATTTCTGAGGTCACATCGGTTGGTTAGTGATTTTATTTCCTGAGCAACTGGTGCTATATTCATAAAGTCATTGCCCATGCCAATATGTTGAAGGGTTCCCCCTGTTTTTTGTATAACAGTTTCAGAGATTCAGGTCTAATATTAGGGTCTTTTATTGATTTGGACTTCATTCTTGTGCATGGAGAGACATAAGGATCAATTTTCATCATTTTACATATAGATATCCAGTTTACCCAACACCATTTGTTAAAGAGGCTGTCTGTCTTTTCTCCAATGAATATTTTTGGCATTTTTGTTGAAAAACAGAAGGCTAATGCTACCTAGACTTACATCTGTGTCCTCTATTCTGTTCCACTGTTCTTCTTGTCTGTTTCTGTGCCAGTGCCATGCTGTTTTTGTTACTACGGCTGTGTAATATAGCTTAATATCCGGCATGATGATACCGCCAGCCTTATTTTTGTTGCTCAAAATTGTTGTGGCTATTTGAGCTTTTTGTTGATTTTCCAAATGAATTTTAGGATTATTTTTTCTATTTCTGTAAACAATGCTGTTGGAATTTTGATGGGGATATCATTTAATGTGTAGATTGCTACTTTAAAGAATGACATTTTCACAATATTGATTGTTTCAGTCCAAGAACTGGGATGTCTTTCCTTTTCCCAGAGTCTTCTGAAATGACTGTCTTGAGTATTTTAAAGTTTTCATTGTAGGGATCCTTTACTTCCTTTGTTAGGTTTATTCTAAGGTACTTTATTTATTGATTGATTTTTTTAAATTTTTTAACTTATTATTATTATTTTAGATATGGACATATTTTATATGTAAACAACACATGTTGGTACCATCCTTTCACTCTCCCTGCTCCTTTTCTGAAGAGGTCTTCCTTGTTGGGGTTACAGGTCAACCCCATGAGGATTGTGGGTCATGCATTGTGGGGGGGAGGCAATGTCTCTGTGCAATGTCCCAACTTGTGGCTCTAATGATGTTTCTGTCCCCACTTCCACAAAATTCCCTGAGCCATGCTGGGAGCATTTTAAGTAAACTTTAGTGATGGGCACTTAGGAGCCTCTGGATCTCCGGTTTGGTAGGTGTTGAGTGTCCTCAGTGTCTACCTCCTTCATCCTTGTGCTGATATCAGATTTGCTAAGAAAGCAGCACTCTTGCTAGTTTCCCCAGTTCCTCTGTGGTTTTATCTGGGGCTGGAATGGAGTATACTGGATCATTTATCTCCTCAAGTCAAGCTCCCATCTGAAAAAGAAGATTCTCCATTGGAGAATGAAGTCAGCACCAGTTAAATGCGATAATCATTATTAATTTAGAGAGAAATAAAAGGGTGGAGACCCTCTTATAATATAAGGATAGTGTGAGCTTGACAATGGAAAGCAGAATCATTATCTGGTTATGACTCTGACTTGTTTACCAGTTCCAGATATGGTTTTGTTTCCATTGGGCACATCTGTTAGGCAATCCAAGAGCAACTGGTTTCCCACCATGGCTGTGTGCCACTATTGCACTTTTGTGACCTTCACATCAGGTTGTTTGCTTCTGAGTTGCTTGGACAGATGTTGACCACTTTCCCCTGGTAGCTCATGTAGCACTAGATGGGCTAATATTCTGGGGATTGGCTTACTTCTGGATTCCATCCAGGTTTCTCAATCGTCCATGCCAGCAGTGTTTGGTGTCTTCAGCAGTAGGGTCTTACCATTAACCTCTGGTGGATAATCAAGTGCTCTGACTGAAGTCTGTCTTGTTTGTTTTGGGAGATCTAGTATGTCTCTCTGATCAACAACTCATTGTGGATGTATATCATACCGTGGTACAGGGAATTACAGACCAGCACCCAGGGAAAAGAAAAAAGAAAAAGACAGAGAAGAAAGAGAAACAGGAGAAATTTGAAGTTAGGTTTCATCTCACCCTCTCCAGTGCCTTTTGATTCAGATGCTCCCCCTAAGGTCTTCCTGAAGGTTTCACCTGTCAGTCTGACTTCAAGGATATAGGATTCTATAGTACCAAATCTGTTTGGGTTCAGTTTTTTTTGTTCCCCCACACCCTTTGCCTTCACCCAATTCCTACCCTCCCTATTGTCCAAGCCTCAAGATGCTATTCAGGTAAGTCAACAATTTGGGCTGATCCAGGTTAGGAACTGCAGATGAGTGAGATCATGTGATGGTTGTCTTTCTGTGATTGTGTGAGTTCACTTAAAACAACCTATTCCAAGTTTCAACCATTTTTCTACAAATGTCAATGTGTCATTTTTTTTTTAACTGCTGAGTAGAATTCCGTAGTGTACATATACCATATCATGGTTATCCATTCATCCAATGATGGGCACCTGGATTGATTCCAGTTTTTTTTTAATTTTTATTTATTTATTTTTAAAAGTTTTTATTTTTAATCATTTTATTCATTTATTAGATACAGAGGGACAGAGGGAGAGAGGGAAAGAGAATGGGAATGCCAGGGCCTCTAGCCACTGCAAACGAACACCAGACGCTTGTGCCACAATGTGCATCTGGCTAATGTGGGACCTGGAGAATTGAACCTGGGACCTTAGGCTTCACAGGCAAGTGCCTTAACTGATAAGCCATCTCTCCAGCCCTGATTCCAGTTTTTAGCTATTATTAATTGATTAAGCAAATTGGTTAAGCAAATATCTCTGAACTGAGATGTGGAGCTTCTAGGGTAAATGCCCAGTAAGGGAATAACAGGGTCTGTTGTTAACTCTATATTCATCCTTTACAAGAGTCTCCATTTTTTCTTCCAGTTCTTAAATAGTTTCAGCTCTTATACTGAGGTATTTAATCCATTTGGACTTGGTTTTTTGTGTATTGCAAAATGAGTGGGTTTAATTTCATTTTTCTACATATGCTCATCCAATTTTTCTAGCACCTTTGTTAAGGATCCCATCTTTCCTCCAGTCTACATTATTGACACCTTTGTCAAAGATCAAGTAGCTGTAGTTACTTTTCCTACATATGAGTCTTCAATCCTGTTCCATTGGTCTATGTTTCTGTTTTTATTCCAGTACCATGCTGTTTTTGTCACTATGACTTTGTAATATTGCTTTAAGCTCAGGTGTGGTGATATCACCAGTGTTCTTCTTGCTGAGTATATGTTTGGATATCTGAGGCCTTCTGCCATTCCATGTAAATATTGAGATCATTTTGTCAATCTTTGTGAAGAAGGATTCTGGTATTTTTATTGGTATTGTATTAAATCGGTATATTGCTTTTAGTAGAATTTACATTTTCACAATATTAATTCTACATTTCCAGGAGCATGGGAGGTCTTTCCATCTTCTCAAGTCCTCCTCTCTTTCTTGAGTGTTTTTATGCTTTAATTATATAAGTCTTTCACATCCATGGCTAGTGTTATTCCAAAGTATTTAATTTTTTGTTGCTATTGAATATGGCATAGCCTCAAATTTATTTGTATATTTGTCCTTTGCATATAGAATAGCTACTGACTTTTGTGCATTGATTTTGCATCCTGCCACTTTGTTGAAGGAATTTATGACCTTTAGAAGTTTTGAGATGGGGGCTGGAGAGATGGCTTAGTGGTTAAGCGCTTGCCTGTGAAGCCTAAGGACCCCGGTTCAAGGCTCGGTTCCCCAGGTCCCACATTAGCCAGATGCACAAGGGGGCGCACGCGTCTGGAGTTCGTTTGCAGAGGCTGGAAGCCCTGGCGCGCCCGTTCTCTCTCTCTCCCTCTATCTGTCTTTCTCTCTGTGTCTGTCGCACTCAAATAAATAAATAAATAATTAATTAAAAAAAAGAAGTTTTGAGATGGAGGCTTTTGGTTCATTTATATATGGGATCATGTTATCTGCAAATAGGGCTAACTTGACTTCTTCCATTCCAATTTGAATCCCTTTTATTGCTTTCTCCTGTCTAATTGCTTGAGTAGTTTAGTTTTGGTAGGTGGTATGTATCTAGGAATTCATCCATTTCTTCTAGATTATTTAATTTTGTGGAGTAGAGGTTTTAGAAGTATGCCCTGATGATTCTTCCAATTTCATTGATGTCTGTTGTGATCTCTCCTTTTTCATTTATGATTTTGGTAATTTGAGAATTTTTTTTTTTGCTTGACTAATTTGGTCAGGAGTTTGTCAATGTTGTTTATTTTTTCAAAGAAGCAGCTCTTCGTTCCATTGATTTTTAAAAATTGTTTTCTTAGTTTCCAATTTGTTAATTTCTGCTCTAATCTTGATCATTTCTTTTTGTCTGGAGCTGTTTGGGTTGGATTCTTCTTGTTTTTCCAGTTCCTTTAGGTGGACAGTCAGGTTATTAATTTAGGATCTCTCTGTCTTTGTAATAAAGGCATTTAGTGAAATGAATTTTCCCCTTAGGACTGCCTTCATTGTGTCCCATAAATTTTTGTAGGTTGCGTTTTTATTATCATTCAATTCTAGGCACTTTACAATTTCTTCTTGGATTTCTTCCATGACCCATTCATTGTTTAAAAGTATGTTGTTTAGTCTCCAGGAGCTGGTGGGGTCTTGATGTGTCTCTTGTTAATTTCTAGCTATAAAGCATTGTGATATGGCATGATGCAGGAAGTTACTTCAATTTTTCTGACTTTATGAAGGCATGCTTTATGGCCTAATGTATGGGCAATTTTGGAGAAGGTTCTGTGTGGCTGCTGAGAAGAATGTGTGTTCTGTAGAGTTGGGGTGGAAAGTGCTGTAAAAATCCATTAGGTCTCATTGATCTATGATGTTGTTGAGCTCTATTATTTCCCTATTGATTTTCTGCTCGGATGATGTGTCTATTGATGATAGTAGAATATTGAAGTCGCTGAGTATGATGGTGTTGGTGTTTGTTTTTTTATTGTCTAGTATATTTTGTTTTATAAACTGTGGTGCCCCTGTGTTTGGTGCATATGTATTTATGATTGTGACGTGCTCTTGTTGGATCATTTCCTTGATATGTAAGAAGTGGCCCTTTTTGTCCTTTTTGATTACTTTTGATTTGAAGTTTATTTTATTGAATATTATAGCAACACTTGCTTGTTTTTTTATTTCCATTTTCTTGGTATATCATTTTCCAACCTTTCAGGCTGCAGAGGCATCTATCTTTAGTAGTGAGGTTTCTTTTTTGAAGACAGAAGACAGAAGGGTCCAGTTTTTTGACCCATCCTGATAACCTGTGTCTTTTGATGGGTGAGTTAAGACCATTAATATTTGAGGTTATAGCCAGGCGTGGTGGCACACACCTTTAATTCCACCACTCAGAATGCAGAGGTAGGAGGATTGCTATGAGTTTGAGGCCAACCTGAGACTTCATAGTGAATTCCAGGTCAGCCTGGACTAGAGTGAAACCCTACCTCCAAAACCCAAAAATAAACAAACAAACAAATAAACAAATAAGGTTATTATTGTGAGGCTTAAGTTAATCATGATGAGGTTTTTCATGGGCTTTGGTGCTTTCTTGTCTTATGTACTGTTCTGAGCCTGGACTATTTTGGTTATTGTGATCTTCTTGTTGGCTCTTGAGATTGTTTGTCCATTCTGTGTGGAGTTTTCCCTCAAGTATTCTCTGTATGTTTGGGTTTCATGTTCATATAATCATAGAGTTGACTTTTTCATGGAATTTTTTTCTTTCACCATCTATTATGATAGATACTTTTGCTGGGTAGAGAAGTTTGGGTTGGAAGCCATAGTTTTTCAGACTTTGAAGTGTTCCATTCCATGCCCTTCTGGCTTTCCGGGTTTCCATTGAGAAATGTGATATAATTCTGCTGGAATTGCTCTTGTATGTTGTGAATTGCTTTTCTCTTGGTGTTTTTTTTTTCTTTACACAATTTTTATTAATATTTTCCATGATTATAAAAAATATCCCATGGCAATACCCTCCCTTCCTCCCCACACTTTCCCCTTTGCTCTTGGTGCTTTTAAAACTCTCTCTTTGTTTTTGTTGTTAAATGTTTTAACTATGATATGTCTTGGAGAACTTCTCCTTTGGTCCTGTCTGTATGGCATTCTGTGGGCTTCTTGTATCCTGATGCTTTTCTCTTTTGTGAGATTTGGAAAATTTTCTTTGATATTTTTGTTGAATATGTTCCCTATGCCTCTGGCCTGCATTTCTCCTTCTAGTATACCCATGATCTCGATGTTTGGTCATTTTAGGGTGAACCATATTTCCTTTGTGTTCTGCTCACTTGAGTTTTAATTTTTTTATTTGTATTTATTTATTTGAGAGCAACAGAAAGAGAGAAAGAGGGTGGGAGAGAGAGAGAGAGAGAGAGAGAAAGAATGGACATGCTAGAGTTTCTAGCCACTGCAAATGAACTCCAGATGCATGCGCCACTATGAGCATTTGCGTTATTTGGGACCTGGAGAATTGAACGTGGGTCCTTAGGCTTTGCAATCATGTACCTTAACTACTAAGCCATCTCTCCAGCCATTCACTTGATGTTTTGAACTTAGCAAAATTTTTGGCCTCCTGATCAATTTCTTCTGTCTTATCTTCCAGGTAAGAAGTTCTGTCTTCCACATGAGTAACTCTGTTGGTGAGTGGTTATAGAGAGGTTTTTATAATTTCTATTTGATTTTTGTTTTCTGTTGTGTTATTTTGCATCATGTCCATCTCTTTCTTGAGGTACAATTTCAATTTGAGTTTTGATATTCTTGATGCTTCCTGTAGTTCATTCTTGCATTTAATCAAGTCGTCATTAAGCTTAATCAACTAGTTGAGATCTTCCATTTCTTGAGAGCTTGTTTGGAGGTTCTAGCAGGGGAGTGCAACTACTTGTATACCCTTGACCGAAGACTGGTCCTTCTCTATTTGCACAGCTTTGGGAGACATGCACATGGAGTAGTGAGGGAGTAAGAGGTCACCTGCCTATCCAGCCACATCAGCCAAATCAACCCTGGTGATCAATGTGGTGACAGATGTCACAGCCAGATCACCCACATATCCAGATCTTCCATTTCTTGACCTTCCTTCAATTTATTCATATCTCTTGGAGGGTTCTAACATTTTCTTCAACCAAGTTAAGCCTACTGTCAAAAAGCTGAATGCTCTAGGAAATGATTCTGTCCAATTTCATTACATGATTATTGGTTCTTTGATAGTTTGTTTATAGTTCAGTGACTTTTTTTAAATCAGGGTCTCATTGGTTGCTGTGTTTTCATTTTGGGAATGAATTTCTATTGATTTCTCTATGATTTCATTGTAGGCTTCCCTTATTAGACTAGGCATCCTTGGAGGAGATCTCAATTTTCTGACTTTCTTTGGCTTTTTTGTGTTGTTGTCTACTCATTTTAGGAAGACACATGATTTTACTGAGGAGGAAGCAAGTTTTTGTCCTTTGGCCTGTGCACCCTCTGCCTCAGGTGAACAGGGATGTTGGTACCTAGTCAAGATACCAGAGCACATACCACAGCTCATATAGGGACCAGGCTTTTCCAAACAAGGCACAATGGGACCTACCAGGTCAATGGACTGAGAAGAGCAAGGGAACAGGTATTTGGCTTAATCTATTCTGTTCCCTCCAGCACACAGACCAGCACAGACAACCCAGACTTGGGAGATGGGAAGAGCCTGGAAACAAGGGTCTGGCCTACATACTCCATACAGCTGCACCCACCTGCACTCTGTCTGTGCAAGGAACTCAGACCAGGGAGATGGGTGGAGCTCAGATACAGGGGTCTGGCCTATTCACTCCAGACTACTGCACCAGTCCATTGGAGGAATTCAGACTGGGGAAGTGGGAGGAGCCTAGAAATGCATCTGGCTTACTCCAGACTGCCACACCCACCCACCCACTTTCTGAGCAAGGAACTCCTACTTTATTATTTTTTGTGAGGCAATTGTTAATGAGAGTCATTCCCTGATTCATCCTCAGCATGTTTTGTGTTATTATATAGGAAGGCTACTGATTCCTGCATGTCTATTTTATATCCTGCTGCATTGTTAAGAGTGTTTATCAACTCTGACAGTTTGCAAGTAGAGTCTTTAGGGACCTTTATGTATAGAATAATATCATCTGCAAATAATGAAACGTTGATCTTTTCCTTTCCAGTTTGTGTCCCTTTTATGCATCTCTCTTGCCTTATTGCTATAGCTAAAATTTCAAGTACTATATTAACCAAAAGTGGGGATGTGGACACCCTTGTCTTTTTCCTGATTTTAGTGGAAAAGCTTCAAGTTTTTCCTCATTAAGTATTATGTTGGATGTAGGTTTGTCACAAATAGCCTTTATCATGCTGAGAGATGAACTTTCTATTCCCAGTTTCTTTAGGTCTTTTATCATGTAGGGATGGCTGATTTTGTCAAATGCCTTTTCTATATCTATTGAGATGATTGTGTGGTTTTTGTCCTTCAGTCCAGTTATATGGTATATTACATTTTACAGTTTGCTTATGTATAACTATCCCTGCATCTCTGAAATAAAACCTATTTAGTTGGGATGCATGACCTGGAACTCAGTCTGTAGCCTCAAACTCACATTCTCCATGATGCTCTTTCTTTAGCCTCCTAAGTGCCAGAACTAAAGTCATCTGTTACCATGCCCATCACCACTAAGGAAATTGTAGACTGAATCAAGAGACAACCTACATAATAAGAAAAAATTCTTGTCCAGTTGACAGGGATATTATTATTAAACCTGGAAAAGGTTTAATATCTAGGATACAAAGAACTTGAACAACTCATCCATAAAAAAGTGAAATAATCCACTCAAAAATGGATTGTGGAACTTGGCAGAGAGTTCTCAAAAGAAGAAATACAAAGGAACAATATTTTTAAAATGTTTAACATCTTATCCATCAGGAAAATGAAAATTAAAACAACCATAAAATTCCATCTCATCTATTCAGAATAGCAATCATCAAATAATCAAATGACATTAAAATGATGGCAAGCATGTGGGGAAGAGGAACCATTACTTACTGTTGGTGGAAATGCAAATTGGTACAGCCACTATAGATATAAGTGTGGAGGTTTCTCAAAAAGCTGAAATTAGATCTGTTATCGAAGCCTGCTATACCAGTCTTAGGCAAATATTCAAAGACTATGTCCTCCCACAGAGATACTTGCTCATCCATATTTATTGATGCTGTGTTCACAGTTGGTAGACCATGCAATCAACCTATATGCTCATCAAGAGATAAATAGGTAGTAGAGCTTTATTCAGAAATAAAATGGAAATGTAAAATTTATAGGAAAATTGATTGATCCAGAAAATACTATACTAAGCGAGGTAACTCAGGCTGAGAAGCACAAACCTTGCATGTTCTTTCTCTGGATCCTAGCTTTGAATTTTTAAATATGTATATAAGTTGCAGTAAGAGTCATTAGTAGAGGCCAAAAAGCTAGAAAGGGGCCATAAGGGATGAAGAGGTAGAGGACTTAAGAGGAGGAGATAGTAGATATGTGAATAGAGGAATAGAATACAGGGAGTGGAAAGATCCAAGCTTGGTCAATGGATTGGAACAGAAGAGAGGAGTGGTGTGGGAGGATTTCACAAAATAAGGTCCTCAATAAGCCATATTAAATCCTACTTTTTCATCAGATAATTTAAAAATACAATTAAAAAGTAGAGATAGTTTGGACAGAAGTACCCTGTGTGATTGGAGAATGTTGTGCCTAGAAACCAGATGTTGCTATAGGAAAATCAAAGTACCCAGGGTGGGACACCACCCTCACTCCAGGATGTTGTTGGTCAGTGAAGTCCATGAGACCTCTAAAACAGTATACGTTATTGCCAATGCTCTTAGTTTCCTAACAGAACTCAATGATAAGACCTTATTGCTGAAGACACCATGTGTTTCAGTTGCAGAATGCTGAGAACACAAGTTGAAATTGAACTGGAAGCCTCCTCCCTGATGACTAGTTGTCATAGTCCTGAAAAGCACTATGCAGGCTGCTGGAGGAGAAAATTCATCAGCAATATTAATCACCAATGGATTCTGCAAGCTACACAACTGGTCACCTAGGTAAGCTATGCCCACCAGTGCAATAGTGACTTCTCAGTTATGGGGCAACCAAGTGCTCTCTTATTTCCTCCCTGTTCCTTGGGAGGAAATCCATGCCTGGTACTGAAAACTAAGTCAAAAACCTATGGATTGGAAGGTCAAAGACCCTTTAGTAGGGAAGCAATCACTGTTCTTTGGCTAAGCAGATACATTGTACCCATCAACTTGCCCTCTAAATGTTTTATGTTTATGCTCATAAGTTAGTGCTATTCTCACCTTTAGTCAGAGAAGCTTTTTGTTTCAGGTGGTGGTGACTACTGGAGAGACCCAAGAGTCATTAAGGTGAGGAGAAGCAATGACTCAAGTGCTCAGAACTGGATGACACACTTTATCATACCCATCAAGGCTCAGGGAACATTGAGAGGAGGTGACATAAAGAATATTCGTCATTGGCCAGAGAAGCTCATTTTTTTTTTTTTAATGGCTGTGGATACTGGGGAGACCCAAAACTCATCAAAGTGCTAAAAATAAGAGGGTATTGAGAGCTCGGTGCTAAATGAGACATTTCTAGAATGCCTTCCAAGGTTCAAGAAACATCAGGGAGAGAGAGAGTAGAAAGAACGTAAGAGACAAAGGGTAGAGAGGAGTGCTTTGGGTCACTATCCTCTTGACATGAAGCAACATCACCACAGATTTCAGTAACTTATGCATTGAGTCCATCAATATTTTCTTATAGATGATAGATGGGGGGCATATTAAAAAGAGAGGAGCTGAACATAATGTTTTCCATTATTTCAAAAGTCAAAGGAGAGGCAATGTTAAGTCTATCTTTTTTTCCTGGTTCTCTACCTAAAGTATGTGTATTTTCAGGAAGAAATATACTGTTGATCATGTTTAATAAGTCAAAATAAAGTGAGTCTTGAGTACCTGCTCTATGTACTCAGAGAAAGCTAGAAAAATGGATGTGATTTGCATTCACATTGATGGTGAGGACTTTGAGAACTTTGTTCATATACTTCCTGAAAATTACTTCCCTACTGCTTTTCTGTCTGTTTGATAAGATAAGAAGTCTGCACCTGGGACGTGCTTTATGCTTTTCTACATGCCCATTGCCAGTAACTGGTCCAGATTACCATCATCTCACACATTATTGCAACATCTTTTTAACTCATTTCCCTGGCTCAGCCTTTTACCCTTTACAGTCCATTCTTCATACTGTAAGCAGTGATCCATGTAAAACACAAATCTGATTATGTCACACCCTTGTTTAAAACTTCAATGCCTTACTGTGTTGTTAGGATTATGTCTTGCTTCGTTAACATGCCTTTAAAAATTCCTCATGATTTTCCTCCTGCTAAGCTTTTTAGTTCCATCTACTAAAATCTCTAAGCTTCAGCCACCCTAAAATACTTCTAGATCCATAAGTGTGATGTTTTCCCCCTAACATCACAGTGCCTTTGCACATCTTGTTTCTACTGCCAACATTGTCATTCCACCTTCTCATGACCCAGAGTTGGTGAACTTTCCTCTATTCTACAAGGTTAACTCAAACTACCTTCTCAGTAAATCCTTCCCTAATATGTGATCCATCATCTGTTTCCCATTTTGTATACAGCATCCCTGCAGTACTTTCCCCATCATACCATAAATATATGTTTGTACATCTATCTCTGAATCCTATATATGATCTCTTGTTTTTCCTTTTTAGAGTGCTTTATTATGATAGTTTTCATGATTTTTTCTATCATTAACTATACATTATCATCTATTAGTTGCATCAGAGCCTACTTCCTTAATTAAATCTCTATACAATACTTTTAAACTTAGAAACAAAATTTTAATAACAAATTTAAAATATGTTTTTTGTGAGTAAAATATGTTTCTGCTTAAGGTGCATTACAAAATATTGAATTTTATAAAGTTTTCAACTCTCTAATATCAAAAGAATCCCACTCCTAGTAATAATTATAACAATTTTTATATTATATTCAAAATTACAAATATTCTAACACTGAGAAACAAGATAAAACATTGTAAATCTACCTAGATACACTCAACAATGACCCCATAGGCAACCTTTAATATATAAAAATTTACTTTTTTTTTTGTTGGGAGACATGACTATTTTTCAACTTATTTATTAGGATCTGGGGTTGGCCTTCCTCCTACTTTGCTCTCTTAGCACTACACATAAAGTGTGTGCTCAAGGCCGGGCGTGGTGGCGCACGCCTTTAATCCCAGCACTTGGGAGGCAGAGGTAGGAGGATTGCCATGAGTTCAAGGCCACCCTGAGATGACAGAGTTAATTCCAGGTCAGCCTGGACCAGAGTGAGACCCTACCTCGAAAAACCAAAAAAAAAAAAAAAAAAAAAAAGTGTGTGCTCAAAAATGTCTAAATAAACAGATTATTTTCTTACTTAAGGAGCTCATCTGCATTTGCTTGACCTTTAAAATGATCCTCTGGCTTCTCAGGTGGCTTAGACACAGTCCTTTCATAAGAAAAGATGAATTTAAATGTTCTGTCGAATGTTCGTAATTCTGTAGTCTATAAATAACCGTGATAGTTTTGTCATACCTTTAGCAGTACAGAAGCAAATGAAAGAAAACTTTATTTGCTCCTTATCTGCCTTTCAAATATTTCTAAATATATTCTCTAGCTCTTCTTTTTCTAATAAAGAAGATATGCCTGGGTTTTTATGGTCTATAAAAGATCATAAACATCTGTATTTAAACCCAGAAAGGACACTTTCCTTTGCACATATAGGAAATCTATATATGTGCACATTGCCATATTTACTAGCTACAAATACCCTATATGCTATTGTCTTAATTTTATAGGTAAGGGAATCATAGTTCAAAGAGGCTAAGTACCTTGTTCAAAAATATTGGAAGTATTAAAAGTGTGGACCACTTGATTAAAGAAAAGAAATATTACACCAGGCAAAAGAGGAACCTGTCTTAAAAGAAGTGAATTGCAAAGGGAATAAGGGCTGGAGAGATAGATGGCTTAGCAGTTAAGGCAGTTGCTTGTTAAGAGTAAGGACCCAGGTTTGATTCTCCAGTACCCACGTAAGCCAGATGCACAAGGTAGAGCAGGTGTCTGGAGTTTGTTTGCAGTGGCTAGAGGCCCTGGAGCACCTATTCTATCTCTCATAAATAAATGAATAGAAATAAAAATATTAGAAAGGGGAATGAAACCTTGTTTTGGTCAGTGTGTTATATTTCAAAATACCAAGAGTAGATTATAATTTCTGAGACTTTATAGAAAAAGGAACACTGAGCTTGGAACCAGAGAGCTAGGTTTGTTTCTCTTATCTACACATTGCTAATATTGTGAACTTTAACAAGTAACTGAACTACTGTGAAATTATATTTTCTTATTGTTAAAGTGGATATACTTAATAAAAAAAGAAAAAGTATATTACACTTAAAAAAAAACCAGGATATTCCTTGGATGTTTGTATTTCAATCAGTTTTCTGTTACTGTAACAAACACCTGAGATAATCAACTTAAGAGAGAAAGTATTTATTTCGTCTCACACTATTGGATGGTTCATTCTACAATTTGTTTGCTGCAAAGCTTCTGTGCTTCTACTGGGGAAGGCATACATTATGGCAAGAGTGTGTGGTAAAACTGTTCACTTCATGACAAGAATGGGAAAGAGAGAGGCTGTGATCTCACTAGGCCCTTTAAAGCATGCTCCCAATGAGCTAAAAATCTCTCACTATATCATGCCTCTTAAAGATACCACCATCTTCTAATAGCACCATTTAGATACCATACTTTTACGACATTAACTGTTGGGAAACATTTTAGATCTAAATTAAAGCAGAGTGTTTGTAAGATTAGATGACTTGATTTTTAAATGTTTAACTATATATTTTTTCATATTTACTTATTTATGAGAGAGAGAGAGAAAGAGAATGGGCATACTAGGGACTCCAGTCACTGCAAACAAACAACAGATGCATTTGCCACCATATGCATCTGGCTTATGTGGGTTCTGTGGAACCAAATTTGGGTCCTTTGGCTTTGGAGGCAAGTGCCTTAACTGCTAAGCCATCTCTACAGCCCAAGACTTGATGTTTTAAGAATATTTCTTTTTTTTAACTTCTTTTCACATCAGATATTACTATTATTACCTTGATTCAGTGCAAAACCCTTAATGCAGTTACTCCTCTGTTAAATGCTGGTCATTCTATCCTTGACCACAGCCAGACTAACAACCCTCCCTCAACTTCCCACACTCCACTCTAAGGTCAGTGAAGATAGTATTGTGACTGTCCTAAAAAATAGTCTCTTCAGCCAATGTAAGCAGAGAACATTCACAGTGACTGTAACCATAGTTCTAATTATGATAGAAATGATCTGAGTGCCGGTGCCAGGAGGTCTGTATCTGAGCATCCCAGTGTTTATTTCGAGACAGGTGGAATGATACCAGACTGAGCAGTTGGACACAGCTGCTCTAATGGGAAAAGGAAAAAAATCTATTTTGGGATAATTAGACCACACAGGGTCTTGAAACTTAAGGTTAAATTGAAACAAATTTATTTGAACTTGAGTGTAACTGAGAAACCAGTGGAGAATGTGAAAGTATTGCTTTTACTGTGTTACCTTTCATCCAAATAGGCTATTATATCCCCTGTGATCAAAACTTCCCAAGGTTGGTTGACCTCTTGCTGACTGTGGGTTCCATATTGGAAAGAGTATTAGGTAGTGGAAATGGAGCAAAAGCAGGAATAAAATAGAATAATAAAAATACACACATGTGTATAGTCTTTTTATAAAATTTATGTATATATTTCATGCTAGACAAGTGCTCTACCACTGAAATACATACAGAGCCCTCAAATTTTTTGACACATACTTATACAAATTTATAGGAGAACTTCGAGTTATTTTCATACATGTTGACATAATGCATATGAATTTACCAAATTCATCTTTAGCATTTTTTTTGTTTTTATCTTTGTTTTATGAGGTAGGGTCTCACTGTAATCCAGACTGACCTGGAATGCACTATGTAGTCTCAGGGTGGCCACAAACTCACAGTGATCCTTCTACCTCTGCCTCCCAAGTGCTGGGATTAAAGTCTTGCACCACCATGCCAGGCTTATGTTTAGAAATTTTAAAAAATATTCTTATTTATTTATTTGCAAGTAGAGAGAGGTGGGTAGAAGAGAAACAGAGAGAATGGGCATGCCAGGGCCTCTAGCAGCTGCAAACAAACTGCAGATGCATGTGCCATTTTGTGCATCTTGTTTTATAAGGTCCTAGGGAATCGAATCTGAGTGGGTAGGCATTGCAGGCTAGTGTCTTAACCACTGAGCAATCTCTTCAGCCCATCTTTAGAAATTTTGACTTTTCCATTTTCATAGTTTTTTAAGAATACTATCTTTTTATGACCCATGGCAGACAATAATTCACTGTATTTTAACATGTGAGACAATAATTATTATTGGTGAACAAAATAAATATTTAAAAATTACAACATGTCAGAGTAAATTCAATTGAAAAACTTGGCATTAAGTGGAATACTTTTCAAAGATCAAAGTGATTAGGTAAGGTTTAAAAATCAAATGGCTTGCTTGTTTACTAACATGCTCTGAGATTTCCCTCCCTCTTAGAGATGTAAGAAATAAACAAAACCAGGGCTATGCTAGCATATGGAGGTGATTTGTTCAGATGTATATCTGGACTGGATCTATTTGTAATCCCACTATAAACTCTGAAGCTCCTGCATTTTCTTGTTTCAAAAATGTTCTCTTACATTTAAACACCAAAATCAAATTGGAATTGTTCTGAAAGATATCACACTGAAGGCAGAGAAACACATCACTGCCAAGAGTTGGACATTGGATTATACCAAATCTGGCTGACTTTAAACTCATGAACTCTCTTATTTAAATCTAACATAAATCGTTTGCTTTTTTCAAGTTCCTCTAAGTTGGGAAAATTAAGACTTCCTCTTCTTCAGGAAGAAACAAAGGCTTGAAACCTTGAGAGGTTAGAAAATGTCTTGAAGCTCTTCATAATTGAGCATAAGTGAGTCCAAGCCATATGGATTGCATTTCCTATCTTACTTTGAACACTGAGGGGAAAAACATGTTTGGCAAACTGATTCAGTTTTTTTTTTTTTTTTCAAATCCAAATATGTTACTTTCACCCATGATCCCCAGGCCATCCTACACCGTAGGAATGTTCCCAGGGCTCTTCAGTCTTTAAGTCTGCACTTCTTAAGAGGCCCACCTTCTTCAAGAATATCCCTGAGTGACTGGAAGGGACATTGCAAATGCTTTATATTCCTCACAGGGTAGTGTAACTTTCAAGACTTCTCATCAATCCCTTTGCTTCTGTATGTTTTTAGTTGTATATGCTAAAGGCTTGTTATGTTCAAACATAATAGCATGTCATTTATTCTACCCTGAACGACCATTTATCATCTAATGGAGTCCAAAGTTTTATGCTTAGGTTAGCACACACTCACATTGTTCTCAGTGATGCAACCTCATATTGAAGAGTAAAGGTAGCCCTGGCTAGTCATCATCAACTGCAATGCAACCAAGAAGAGGGAACTGGAATGGTGTGGCCAGAGGAAGATTTCTATGATGGGATCTGACAGGTTCTTAAAAGTCTCTTTTAAAAGTATCATACTCAGGGTTGGATAGATGGCTCAGTGGTTAAATGTGCTTAATTACAAAAGCTGCTGGTGAAGGGTTCAGTCCCCTGGCATCCAATCCCCAGATGTACAACGTGGTGCATGTATGTAGAGTTCATTTGCAGTGGAAAGAGGTCCTAAGGTACCATCATTTCTCTCTCCCCCCCAAAGTAAAAAAAAGTATCAGATTCATTTTCTGAGTGAATAAATGATTTTAAAATATAAGCAACTCCTAAATTATCCTGTAGCAATATTTTATTTTCACTCAATCATTAAGTTTTACACATTTATACATACATATTTCAAGAGAAATGGAAAAGGAATGAGAACAATTTGGGAGTAAGTGCAGTATAGGCTTCATTTTAAGATACATATCAGGAACTTGGTATTTGAGTAAGCAGAGGGTAGTAAAAAGAGAGAAAGGAAAAAGAGAGAGAATGAAGAATAAGAATCTGGATAGAAAGACATGGAAGGACACTTTAATTAAAATTTGTTTATGTTTAGGATTTTAAGCAAAAATCCATAGAAAAGAATTCAAGTTAGGAAGATTTGCCTATAATATTTTTCATATTTGTTTTATTTATCCATCTTTCCAGCCCCCCATTTAATTTCTTTCCCCAGTAAAATTCTAAGTGTAATTTTGGAGGCTGCGGAATTCACTAACTCTTCCCATTTGACGCCTATGCCATTCCTACACTCCCTCCTCACTTTTATGAGGGGGGAGTGTAGGAATGAACCACTTTTATCCAAGAAGTACCATTCACTTGTTAGTTGATTGATTATAAAGGCCATTAAAATTCTTGCTGTGGGGGCTGTAGATATGGCTCAGCAGTTAAAAGTGCTTTCTTACAAAGCTTGATGGCCCAGGTTTGACTGTCAAGTACCCACAGAAAGCCGGATGCACAAAGTGGTACATGTGTTTGGAGTTCATTTGCACACCCATATTCATTCATTCATTCATTCCCTCTCTGTGTTTCTCTCAAATTAAAGAATAAATAAAAAACTTAAAAAAAAAAAAACTTTTACTGAACATGGTGGTTGCTCTCAGAAATGTTAGGCATTGTGCAGGATGTGCAATGTTGGTAAAGAATATAATGACTGTGATTGTTCCACTTGGAAAAGCAACTCTGGCATGTGAACATAACTTAACATCTGCATGCTAATCAGGATAAATCTAAGGAATAAAGTGTTTCCATGTAAGTCCTAGTACCTTATAAAATGCAATTTGATAATGGTTGAAAAAAGTTTTAAAGAAAATAAAAGGGTATGTTGCTTTGTTCAATGGAATTTGAACCTAGAAAGTAATGTAGCAGTGTGCACTGCTTTTCTTAATTTTCTTAATTTTGCCTCATTTCATATTTTAATAGACTCTCTTCTACATCCTCCTTTACTCATTTCCTAGTAACTTTCTTAGAACCCCTCTTTTAGGATCTTAAGAAGCAGTTGGGGAGACTGACAGATCAGCTCAATAAATTGATTTGAAACTGAGAGACTAAGGATGCTAATTATCTGAGATGCAGCTTTACCATTGTAGAAAACCTTAGGCAGAAATCATGTTCAGTGTTGCTGGCTTGTCTAAACTTCCTTCAGGGATTGAAGAATCAGCCTCTGAGGTGAGGGTGAGTCTTTGTGAAACTATCCAATGAGAATAGTGACATTTGATCAGAGCACATTTAAATTTCCGATCTAGAAGTAGGAAGTGAAACCATGGTGAAATGAAGATTCAAAAGCCCAGATGAGGTAATGAAGAAAGTAATGCTCATCTTATTTTGATTGACTTTAGCAATCATAGACACTATGCTAAGACTATGTTAAGTACTTCATATGCATCACCTCATTCAATGAACACAAGTTTATGAAATTGGAACTATTATTACATTCATTTTGCCAAAGAGAAAACTAAGTTTCAGCAATCAAGTGGTTTTGCCAAAGTCATCAAGCTAGTATGCAGAAGTAGATACAAATCCAAACCTGTCCAGCCCTATTTATAAACACTTTAGTAGACTTCCATCAATAGACTCACCTCTTCTTGGCCCCAGTTATTCATAAACTGGAGGAGTAAATGACTACATTGCTTATATTGCAATGTGTGTATCTAAGGAATAATGACTTGCAGAACAGGAGTTACTGAGATTAGAGACAGAGTTCAATTTGTGCATTTAAAATATCCTTTTCCAGGTCTTTGCTCAGGTACAATGACTGTGTTTGCTGATGAAGATGTGAAGAAGGTGGATCACGTAGAGCATGCAGTGAGAGCTGAGCCTACTGCTGAAGGAACCTGTTGTCATATCTTTTGAAGGCAGATTAAGAAATGTAGGATGTTAGTTTGATTTTTTTTAAAAGTCCGTATATAGGTAATAGCTGTCTTTAAATATATGCTAAGCAACCACATGAAAGCAGCATGATATTTACTTTATCTAGCTTTAAAAGAAAAACATAGAAACAATGAGAAGAGAGTAGAAGGTAAATTCTAGGTTAATAGGAAACTTCTTAAGCATCATGTAGCATTTCCTAACATTACTTCCTGCCATGGAACATTTTAGAAATCTCACCGAGCCTGTGAACCCTTTTCATAATAATGCTTTTAAGTTATAAAATAAAATAAAATGGTAAGCTCTCACAGAAAGTTATTTATATCAAAATGTTATTAAAATATTTAAAAATTCAAAGATGTTGACAATGATTTTGAAGTAACATGAAATTCACATTTTAATGGATAACACCACTGGGTTAACATCTATGCTCACAATAGAAGCAATTATTTTTTTCCCATCAAAGTTTGTGGCACTTCTGAAATGTTCCATGCTTAATATCTCCCAAGTTAAGAATGTCCAGTAGTGTAATGTATTGCCACATGAAGTTGTATCATAGGAATAGGTTTGGTTTACATTTTTTGAATTTTTTTTGCCATGTAGGCTTTGAACACATCATTTTCATGTCTCAGGTTCCTTCCTGCTGGGATTTTAGGTGTGGACTATCACACCTAATCCCCACAAGCAGTTTTTAAAGACAGAATGTTGGGCCGGGTGTGGTTGCACATGACTTTAATCCCAGCCCTCACGAGGCAGAGATAGGAGGATTGCCTTGAGTTTGGAGCCAGCCTGAAACTACATAGTAAATTTCAGGTCAGTCTGGAATAGAGTGAGACCCTACCTTGAAAAACCGCAAAACAAAGAAAGAATCTTGGGAATGTTTACATAAGTTTCCTACTGTAGTTACTGGGTGAGATCAACCCTCTAGGGTGCTATTCTATGCTCAAAACTCTTTAATGGGGATTGTGAGATGGCTTAGTGGTTAAGGGCTTGCCTAACAAACCTAAGGACGCTGGTTCAAGTCTCCATTCTGCAGTACCCACGTAGGCCAGGTGCACAAGGTGGCACATGCATCGGGAGTTCTTTTGCAGTGGCTGGAGGCCCAAATATGCCCATTCTCTCTCTCTCTATCTCTTTCCCTCTCTGTCTGTCGCTCTCAAATAAATAAATAAAAATAAACAAAAAAAATAAAAAAAATAAATAAACCTCTCTAATGGTTTTTATTATCTGTGTCTTGAGTATTTGTCATTTTAAAATAACAGAAGTCTTTCTTTAATATAGTCTTCCACAATCTTCACCAAACAAAATAGCCAAAAGGGTGTGCATTTGGTTGAAGTGGCAATGAAAGCCCCTGGTCTCTGTCATCTTACCCTCATCCTCATCCTAATTGACTTCTTTCCCCCTGGAACAGTGCAGAACAGCCCTAGAGTTATTCAATATAGATTCTTTACATTTGCATGCAAGGCCTTATAGAACTTTACCTCTCACATGCTGGTCATCAGTGTACACATTGTTTCTAAACAACCTACTAACATTCCTGGCACCACACCTTTGTTCACACTGCTCCCTAGTTTGGAATGCCCTACACACCCTCCATCTCTTAGACATTTCACTGCACTACAGTCTCCCTCAAGATAGTATTAAGTTCCACTTCCTCTTAAAAGTATTCTCTGATGAATCACTCTTGGTGATTGCTTTTGCATGCTAATAGATTTTTAATAATACTGCCTAGATGACATAAGTTTAATGTAGCTTTGCTTTTTGCCACCATGTCTAATTCTGTCTTCTCACCAAGAGAACAGGCAACTGGAGCTCTTAGACACTGTATCTCTGGTGTCCAGTAAACTATCCTGCTTAAACAGATGTGGAATTAGTTCTGAACTATGAAATTTATTTTGCATGTTTGTCTAATTTCTCTTAAAAATTCACAAGCTTTTTTTTTTTTAAAAAGAGGGACTTTCTTTTCTTTTTTTTTTCTGAGATCATTTCTCTAGCATCTTCTGTAATTCTGAAACTACAGGAATTTCAAACTGGCCAAAGAAGGATTTAGACAGGAAAGATGTTGGATCAAGGCCACTTACAAGGGTGGAAAACAAGATTTGATGTAAAAAGAGCTCTATCTGTTCTTTGGAAAGAATACTTATGCAGAAAAGAGGTACAGAAGAGTATAATTGAAAAGGAAGGAGCAGGCTGGGACACTATTAGGAAAAAGAAAGGTCAAGATGTTAGTAAAAAAAGATAACACAAGTCAGGATGACAGAGATCTACAGGGATTTATTAACATGGAAATTTGCTTTTAGCAAAAAAGCAAGGATCAGATCCTTTTCTTAGCCACCATTCACCAAAGTTCAAATAGACTTATGTGGTCTCAGCTTAGAACTTCCTTTTAGCAATTGAATTCTTGGTTAAGACTCCTGGCTTTTCACTCAGTCCTTGAAGAAATATTTAGAGATCCAAATTCTCTGTGGAACAAAAGAAACACAGTAAGAGATGTATCTGTATCATTGACATCTTAATGTCTGCTTAGTATATGTTCAAACATCCAGTTGACTCAGAACTCCTTGTTGAAGACTTAACTATTGTACGGTACTGTGATGAGTAAATTAGTTGAGGGAAAGAAGTCTGCAATTTCAGGAGAAAGGTACATAGGTTAGGATAATAAGCTACAATGATACAATGCTTCCAAGAAGTTGAGAAGAGTGAGAATTTTCAATAAGAATTTATAATGCCAAGAGCTTAACCCTCTGATGGGCACTGGTTTGTGTGTTTGCCAAGTGTTACCTCATGCATAACAACCCTTTGAGTGCATAGTTTTCACCCTCATATTTGAGATGGTAAAATTGAGGTTGCAAAACATTAACTGACATATTTTTAGGTTAGATATCCAGTGTGGATAGTAGAATGGCAGTGCTGGAATTTTAATCCCAGTTAGTTTGGCTTCAGCTGGTGCTCTTTCCTGTGCCTTACACTGCCCCTGTATATTGTTTTACTGTCGAACATCACTCCCAGTTGACTAGAAAGAAAGAAAACAAAGTAGAAATAGATTTATTCTTTGAAAGAAATTGCTAATAAAAAAGAGGTCAGGGAGTTTGAGAGTGTGATAGAAAGCCAGAAAAAATCCCCAAATCTTACTTAAGCCAGCTGTTTCTTTTCCCATCACATTTCAATATTCCTCCCATGATTCCTGAGAATATTAAAAGAAATGCCTAATCGTGGCCAATCTGATTTCGGTCTTTCTTTTCATTTTATGCAGGTCTTGGGGACATAGAACTAACAAGCCAGCATAGGAAAGATTTTAGCAGAAATAAAGATTATTTTCAAGATAGGATAAATCAGTTGGGATAATTAGACAATGTCTGGCTCTTTATTTGTTTAGACTGGAGAATACTCCAAGTAGGAGTTTTATGAATTATATTAGGTCAAAGCAGGAGAAGCCAGTGGTCAAAAAGGGAAAGAATTCTTCATTTTTTGTTTCTGAACTACATTTTTATATAGCAGTCTTAACTTCTCATTAAACCAGAGATATCAGTAAGATCCACCTCAAACTCTGAGTTAATAAATGCGTCATAATTTACCTCAAGGAAATATACATGACAAAGAACTCAAGTAGTTTGTGAACCTACTTAAAAGGTTCCTATAAATTCAGGTGGCCTCGGGGCTATTTATTGAGCACAGTAGTAGTGAGGTGACTCCCACCTGATGTTTAAGGCACTTCATAGCAAACTTACTTCATTCGAGAAAGCCGCTTCCTTCTGATCTTTTCCTCTGTGTCCACACCCTCAGATTATTTTCTTAATGGAACATGTGCGGGCATGCTCCTTTCTAGGACATAATAAACCTTTACTATCCCACCTTTCAGCTTTCTTATCCCCCCCCAACTGCTTACTTAATATTCTTTGCTCCTTTTCTGACTGACACAATTCACCACACCCATCAAGAACTTTGAGGCCATATTACTTCCTTTTTGGCATTAAGGTAGAAGCTGACATTTGTTTATAAATAAAGCCATCACTTTTCAGCCTGAAAATGAGCTCATGCTACTCCAGGGAGAAGAAAAGCAAGTACATATTTCTCAAGCTGGGAACTCTCTGCTTTCTTTTCAAAGTGAACTTTATTGAGGGAAAAAAATTCATAAGAGAAAATGCATGCAGTTTAGGTACATATTCAAGTACATTTTGTTCCTCTTAGGATATAAAGCATAACATCATCCCAGAAAGAATTCTGCTGAGTTTTTCTAAAAGTACATTGAACCCATAGATCAATTTTGGTAACAACCAAAAGTTTCCAATTATGCTCATGGTAGATCTACCCATTTATTTAGACTTTTAAACTTTTTTTTCCTCAGGACTTTTCTTGTAATTTTCAGTGTATAAATCTGATACACATTCTAGGAAATTTATTTCTAAATGTTTTTATGTGTATTAAATTGAATTAAAATTCATTTTACAATCACTTAATGTTATTATATAGTAACACTATAAGTTCTATTAATTAACCATATTATTGTGTATATCATTCCCTAATGGTTCTTTTATTGTTTTGACTATATCATAATAATTATTATTTTATTTATTTGAGAGAGAGAGAGAGAGAGAGTGTGTGTGTGTGTGTGTGTGTGGTGAGAGAGAGAGAATGGGTGCTCCAGGGCCTCTTGCAACTGCACATGAGCCTCAAGAGCATGCACTACTCTATGCATTTGCCTTTATGTGGATATGTCAAGCATTGCAATCAAGTGCCTTGAACAGCTGAGCCATCTCTCCAGCCCAGCTCCTTTTTTCTGGAGTGTGTTCACAGTAAATGTAGTGTGTGTGTGTGTGTGTGTGTGTGTGTGTGTGTGTGTGTATAGATGTGTGCATACCATGCATTGCATGCAGAAGCCAAACAACTTTGGATGGCTGTCTTCTATTACTCTTCTGCTTTGTTTTCTTGAGATGCAGTCTTTCACTGAATCTGGATCTTACTGGTTTTTGTTCTAATTGACTGACCAGTTTGCCCCAACAACTCTCCTGTCTATGAATCCCTCAGCATTGGTGTTTACAGACAGTCATGGCCACACCCAGATTTTTAATAATTTTTTTTTCATTTTTTGAGGCAAGGTCTCACTCTAGTCCAGGCCGCCCTAGAACTCACTCTGTAGCCCCAGGCTTGGCTTGAACTCATGGTGATTCTCCTCCTTTCACCTCCAGAGTGCTGGGACTAAAGGCATGCACCATCACACCTCACTAAAAACTTTTTAAATGACAATTTTCATACATGTAGGTAATGTAATTTGATCATAATTGCCTCTCATTATCCTTTGTTCCTTTGTCTTTTCCCCTTACACTGAACCCCTTCTTCTTTTTAAGCAGTCCTTTTTTGATTAGGACACATTTTTTTGTCCCTCTTCATCATCTATATCAAAATGTTTATGGGCTCAATATTGTACAGATCTTGAGGTAAATGGCCAGACATGAATTCAATGGTCATTTTATATCAGAATGATAATGTCCCAAAGTACTTCTCCTCATCCACTGTTCTTACATTCTTGTAATCCCCCTCTTCCACAATGTTCTCTGAGCCTTGGATGGGGTTAAATATATGTTTCATGTAGTGTGAACAATCAACAGTCATTTATCCTTAGCACTTTAATGAATTTTGACTCTCACAGGTATCTACTGCCAACTGCAAAAAGATTCTCTGACCAAAGGTGAGAGCAGCTTTAATTTGTAAACATATTTGATGAATACATCACATTCGTTTAGAAAAAAAAGTAGTAGCTTCCTTTTTAGGACCTATGACCTTTCCTGCCATAGGCTTTTGACTATGTTTTCAGTACAGTACATGACTTCCCTCCTTTGGAGCAGGTCTTAGATCCAATCAAGAGAGCAACTGGTAAACCCCTATAACAATAATTCTACTATTGCATTAGTAGATATATCTTGCCTGGCTGATCGGTTGTGTAGCATGCAGGATGAAACCACCATTGGTTAAGATTGTTGATGACATTTTCTCCCATCCTGCCCCTATGACAGATAGCCAGCAGGGAAGAGGTTTCCAGATCAATTCCAGTTTGATTATTCAGTGTCCTGCCACTGACACATAGGGTGTCTTTAGCAATAGGCTCTTCCTATCTAGTTCTGCTGGGCAACCAAGAGTCTTGGCAATAGCTTTTAATGTTTTAGGGAATTCAGGGGTCCCCAGACCAATCATTTACTGGGAGGTATCTCATCACTATGCCCAGGTTTCATGTGGGTGCTGGGTATTGACCTCAGACCCTCCTACTTGCACAGAAAATGCTCTTACCTGATGAGACAATCTCCCAAGTCTCTCCCTGCAATGGCTCTTAAAAATAATTTTTAGGGGCTGGAGAGATGGCTTAGCGGTTAAGCGCTTGCCTGTGAAGCCTAAGGACCCCGGTTTGAGGCTTGATTCCCCAGGACCCACGTTAGCCAGATGCACAAGGGGGCGCACGCATCTGGAGTTCGTTTGCAGTGGCTAGAAGCCCTGGCGTGCCCATTCTCTCTCTCTCTCTCTACCTCTCTCTCTCTCTCTGTCACTCTCAATAAATAAAAATGAACAACAACAAAAAAATAATAATTTTTAGGCCGGATGTGGTGGCACACGCCTTTAATCCCAGCACTTGGGAGGCATAGGTAGGAGGATTGCCTTGAGTTTGAGGCCACCCTGAAACTACATAGTGAATTCCAGGTCAACCTGAGCTAGAGTGAGACCCTACCTCAAAAAAAAAAAAAAAAAAACAAAAAACAAATTAAATAAAATAATGTTTTAGGGGCTGGAGAGATGGGGAAGCAGTTAAAGGTACTTGTTTTCAAAGTCTGATAGCCCAGATTGGACTCACGAGAACCCATGCAAAGCCAGACACACAAAGTAGCATATACATCTGGAGTTGGTTTGCAGCAGCAACAGGCCCTGGTGTGCCCATTCATACACACACACTCTCTCTCCCTCCCTCCCTCTCTTTAATAAATATTTTTAAAATAATCATTTTTAGCTATTTGTTATTTGGCTAAGCATGGTCTTCTTTCTTGTTTGTTTGGTGTCAACATGCCATTTAAGTTTTATTTTTAATTAGCACATAATCATCCATGTTTATGAAATACAGCATGATATTTTTATTTATTTATTTATTTATTTATTTGAGAGCGACAGACACAGAGAGAAAGACAGATAGAGGGAGAGAGAGAGAATGGGCGCGCCAGGGCTTCCAGCCTCTGCAAACGAACTCCAGACGCGTGCGCCCCCTTGTGCATCTGGCTAACGTGGGACCTGGGGAACCGAGCCTCGAACCGGGGTCCTTAGGCTTCACAGGCAAGCGCTTAACCGCTAAGCCATCTCTCCAGCCCCAGCATGATATTTTAATACATGTATCCAAGGTATACTGATCAAATAAATGTAATTAGCATTTTCATCACTATATCATTTCTTTATATTTGATACCTTCAAGCTCCATCCTTGTAACTCTCCATGAAATACGTAATAGGCTATTGTGAACTATAGTCTCCCTATTGGGCCATTGAACACTAGAAATTTTTAAACTAACTTTTATTTGATAATTGTTATCCTACCTTTCTTACCTTCCTAGCTTCCAGTAATTACAACTTCTACTCTTTTTTACTTTTTGATTAACTTTTATTTTTTTGTGATTTTCTTCATAGTTAACCAGCTAGAGTTCTCTAAGCTCCTAGATTTTTTTGTTTTTCACCACATTTATGAAATTCTAACCAGTTTCCCAAAAAACTTCCTGTCATCTTCTCTTTCTAATTACCTTGAGAGAGAAAACTACAATTATTTTCTCCATCTTTTTCTTTATTAAAATCACATTTCCCTTTAGCTGGATATGGTGTCACACGCCTTTAATCCCAGAATTTGGGAGGCAGAGGTAGGAGGATTGCAGTGAGTTCGAGGCCACCCTGAGAATACAGAGTGAACTCCAGGTCAGCCTGGGCTAGAGTGAGACCCTACCTCGAAAAACCACAAAAAATCATATTTCCCTTTATATCTTTGGGTATGTTTTTAATAACTACTATAAACCTTTGTCTATTAATTTTAAAAAACTGAGCATTTAAGGGTATTTTTATATTGGCATTTTTAGTTCAGGGTTATATTTCCTTCTTCAGATGTTTCACTTATCACAAACACTGTTAGATATTTTGTATAATATAAACTGTCAGTTTTGTTGATTACCTTCCTTCAAATTATTTTGGTAGCCAGTTACTTCATTGGCAATTCTCTTTGCATTTGTGAATCCTTGATTATAGGTTTGGTTTGGATGAGTCTAGTGAGCTGTTACCCTACAGCATGTTCTTTTTCCTATTTGCTTGGTTTTTATGATGCTATAGCTGGGAATGTTATTGAAATCTTTCTATTCTGACTCTGGTAAAACTTCAATATTTGTGAGTACTGTGGAGCCTTAAGACTTTCTGTTCCATTATCAAGTCTCAGAGAGCCTCTTGTTGCTATGCCTTGCACAATCCTACTTTGTGAATGTACAACCCAACCCTTAGCCAGTGACTCATGGGAAACCCCGACAGAGGTATCTGTGAATCCTGCTGCACAGCTCTTTCCTTTTTATTTCCCACTCTGTCTCATGTCAAACTGTTTCACGTCAATAGGATCATCATAGATCATTTTGATTCTACTTCCCTGTGTCTTACCCTGAATATTGCTTGGAGTTAAACAATCAACAAGATTATAAAATGTGCTTTTTAGGTTTTGCTTTTCTGAGTGATCAGAGTCATACACTGCCCGTTTCCTGACACCTTAAGACAATTGTTTTACATTATGTCTGATTCTATAATTTCTTTAAATAGTATCAGGGTGTGTCTGCTACCTGTTATTCTGTCATAAACAAGCAGAAGTCTCACTGTTTCCTTGTGCTACACAGCATTGTTTCGTAAGGATTGCTTTTATATGTGAACTATAACCCTACTTCAAGAACCTAGAGTCTTTCACTTGCTAGGCAAGTGCTTCACCATTAAATTATATCCCCAGCACCCCTCCACCAAATTTTTTACTCTTTGCTTTGATACAGATTCTCAATAAGTTGCTCAGGTTGGCCTGAACTTGAAATCCTCCTACTGCTAATTTCCAAGTACTTGGGATTACAGGCCTGTCCTACCAGGCTGGGGAATCCTAAATGAATTAGCCAGGATTCAACCCCAGACCTTCTAATTCTAAATCTCATGTGCTTTCCATTCAAGTAGATTTCTCGATTTAGTGACTTGATAGGTGCTGAAGAGGAGCCACTGCACCCAAATCTTTTCCTCCACTGTCTAGTGTGGAGAGCTGAAGAATTTGACATCTAATATTCCTTTTGAAGTTTAAAAATTCATAAGAGAAATTCTAAATGGTTTCATAACAACAAGCCCTTTTAAATAGTGAAGAAAGGATCTTGGCAATTGGTCATAACAGCACTTTCATTCTGACAAAATTTAAGCATAAAATAAAACAAGTTCATTGATCAAGACCAAACATCCAGTAACTAGAAGAATTCACACACGAAACAGATTCTGTCATCTTCTTACCACCATATTGAGTTGTCTTTTTTTAAAAGATTTTTTTCTGTTTATTTATCTGAGACAGACAATGGGTGGGGGAGGAAGTCAGAGGGAATGGTCATGCCAGGCCCTCTAGCCACTGCAAGTGAACTCCAGACACATGAGCCACCATAGTTTGGGAAATTGTAACCAAGGAAAAAGACCATTTCAGTTATAATTTCTGCCTATACTTGAAAAGTTAATGATGACATCAGTAATCCTGAGTCTAGGTGCTTACTGAGAAGTTTCTGTTTCCATCTTAGACGAGAAAAGCTGTAACTGAGCAGGAAACTTTGTCATCACTGCAAGAATGTGAGGGATGAGCCATACATAACTCCCTCTAGGAAGTCATTTCTTCTGAACATAGTGACGACATGGCAGAAGAACTGATATGTTGAAATTTACATGCACGCATGGGATTTTTAAGTGAAACATCGCCACCCTCTTGCTTACATATCAATTATGATAGCCACTGTGATATTATTTCAAAGCATTTCTGAAATTGTTATGAAAATGATGAAGTTAACTTCTCTGTAAATTTCTTTTGTTAGATTTCAAATATTCAGATACCAGAGTTAGCCAAATTTTAGTTGTTTTGCATTGTTTTGTGTGCACACATATCACAAGCCCTGTCATAATCTCTTCATTTTCTAGAATTTTCTTAATTTTTCCCTATCTTCTAGTAAGGGAAATAAAAACTTAAATTTTAATCCACCTGATTTTGCCATCAGGCAATTGCCAAAATTACTTGAGTCCTTTTTTTAAGAAAATTATCTATTGGAGAGGGTAAAAAGAGAGAAGAAAGCAGATAGGGAGAGGGAGAATTGCCATGTCAGGGCCTCCAGCCACTGCAAATAAACTCCAGATGCACATGCCACCTTGTGTGTCTACTTGATCCCTTCTTAATATTGGGTACAGTTAACTAAAAGAAAATGGGCATCCTAACAGATTTTCTTCTTCAACTATAATCTCTAAAGAGGTTATGAATTTACCTCCTATTTTTAATTTCATTAATGAAGAGACATGGAATTTTTTAATTTTTTATTTATTTTATTTTATTTATTTGAGAGAGAGAGAGAGAGAGAGAGAGAGAGAGAGAGAGAGCATTCCGGGGCCTTTAGCCATTGCAAACAAACTCCAGACATATACACCACCTTGTGCATCTGGATTATGCAGATCCTGGGGAATTGAAAGTAGGTCCTTTGGCTTTGCAGGCAAATGCCTTAACTTCTAAGCCATATCTCCAGGCAAAGACATGGATTTTTTTTTATTGCATGTGTGTGTTCTATGTGTGTTCATGTGTGTGAGTACAGGCACATACATTCCATGGCACACATGTAGAGGTCACATGTAGAGGACAACTTTCCAGTGATAGTCCTTGCCTTCCACCTCCTTTAAGCAGGGTCTTCTGCTGTTCACCCTTGAATTTTTGCCAGGCTAGCTGGCCCTCTAGCTTTGGGCAGATTCTTCTGACTCTGGCTAACTTTTCACCTGTAGGTTTGGCTGGGATTAATAATCCTGCTACAGAACTTGGCTTCTTACATGGGTGCTAGTATTCTGAGCTTGATGCTAATGTTTGCATAACAAGTGCTTTATCCACTGAGTCATCTCCCCTGATTAAAACATGATATTTAAAAAAAATTATATTTACTTATTTTTATAAGAGAGAGAGAGAATAGGCATACCAGGGCTTCTAGCCAGTGCAAACAAACTCCAGATGCATATGCCACCTTGTGCATCTGGCTTACATGGGTACTAGGGAATTGAACCTGAGTCTTTTGGCTTTGTAGGCAAGTACCTTACACCACTAAGCCAGTTCTCCAGTCTGAAACATGGGGTTTTTGTCAACTTGACAATAGGTAGGTAATTGTGTCACAGACAAGGTTAGTACAAATAGTCAGAGTCTGACTGATATGGGTTTATACACTATTTCTTAAACTTTTTAAATTTATGATCCCTTTTCACCTAAGAAATTTTCTCATAACCTTAGATATCTAGGCATATAAAATAAATATTCAAATCAAACATTTATTCATACTTCATCATAAATAAATTTATTTTATAGAAGAGAGACTAGTTGGAAAGAATTAGGAATTCAGTGGAGGTGAAATTTTGAGGGGGAAAGGGAGTGAGTTTTGGGAGGGGATTATGATCATGGTATATTATCTGTATTTATGGAAATTGTCAATAAAAATTACAAAAAAGGAATTTATTTTAAAACAATTCTTTAGGGGCTGGAGAGATGGCTTATCTATTAAGACTCTTGCCAGTGAGGGCTAAGAACCCAGGGTTGATTCCTCAGGACCCACATAACCCAGATGCACAAAGTGGCACATGTGTCTGGAGTTCATTTGCATTGCCCAGAGGCCCCGGCCCACCCATTTTTTCTCTCTCTTGTTGTCTGCTTCTCTTTCTCTCTCTCTCAAAATAAGTAAATACATAAAACATGTAAAACAATTCTTTGGAACTGGGGAGGTGGCTCAGAAGTTTAAGGTGTTTGCATAGAAGACCTGTAGTTCTCTTCTCCAGAAGCCAATTAAAACTAGATGCACAATGTGGTACATGCATCTAGAATTTATTTGCAGTTGCAGGAGCTCCCAGTGTGCCCATACTCACTCTCTCTCATAAATAAATAAATCTTTGAACCACAGTTCTTTGGTGGACATAGAATTCTACCCTTTAAGATGAAAGACATTTTACATACTAATGATATGAATATGCTTATTTTTAGATTAAGAATTAAATCTTGGCTAATTATTTGATATAGGAGGATGTAGATCAACTTCAATGTTCTTTAAATTCGATTGATAGTTTAATTTTATCATCCTCAATGCTGAAAATGCCACATCACATACATATATAGCAAAACTGGCAGAGATGAGCTGAAGAGATTGCTTAGCAGTTAAGGCACTTGTCTGCAAAGCCTAAGGACCAGGTATGATTCTCCAGTACCCACATAAACCAAATGCACAAGGTAGTGCATGTGTCTGGAGTTCATTTGCAGTGGCTGGAGGCCCTGGTGTGCCCAATCCTCTCTTTCATAAATAAATAAATAAATAAAAATATTTTAGATAAAAAACGGCAGAGATATGTTTAGGGTTATTTCAGATATTGTTGGAAATTCTTAATCCCAAGTCGAAAGTGATTTAATAATTTTTTCGTGTTTTTCTTTTTGAGGTAGGGTCTTGCTCTAGGCCAGACTGACCTGGAATTCGCTATGTAGTCTCAGGAAGGGCTTGAACTCACAGCAATCCTCCTACCTCAGCCTCCCAAGCAATGATTTTGTTTTAACAAAACTCAAGTCAGTAACTCAAACTGAATTTTTTAAAAATTTATTTATTTATTTATTTATTTGAGAGTGACAGACACAGAGAGAAAGACAGATAGAGGGAGAGAGAGAGAATGGGCGCGTCAGAGCTTCCAGCCTCTGCAAACGAACTCCAGATGCGTGCGCCCCCTTGTGCATCTGGCTAACGTGGAACCTGGGGAACCAAGCCTCAATCCGGGGTCCTTAGGCTTCACAGGCAAGCGCTTAACCGCTAAGCCATCTCTCCAGCCCTCAAACTGAATTTTTTAAAGTCAAGTAGTCTAATACAAGACAATCTAAAGATATACTAATTTGATATATGGTAAAGAATAACAATATGGTGTCATTTTCCATAAATAACCATCATGTTGTTATAAGAGCAGAAGATTTTGAGTGTACAACATAAACTCTAAAATTTCATAACATACAATAATACTGAATCTGAGCTGAGGTATTTCAGGCAGTTTTTGTTGGCTTTGTGTGATGTGATGGTATGTACAATGCTAAGTGCACATGTTGTGGGCTCAGGACCAAGGCTGCAGTCAAGTTGTGCAATAAAACATGGGCAAGTACAGCCAGGAACACCTCGTATTTATTATGTGATTAATTTTCAATTTTTTTGGTCATTGCACATTAAGAGAACTTTAATTGTTGCCAAGTTTTTTTTGTGACGACCACATTCACTTATGGGGTCCTAACTCACAGTATAAGAAGCTGGAGTTTGACATATGGGATCCTATAACATCAGTACCAAAGTATTATCTCCTAGGATTTTTCACATAAATTAGCCTGAGAAATGCTTATCTACATCTTTGTACTCCTCAAACTTCAAATGGAAAAATAAATGTGAAGTGATCAAGGAGCCATAGATTGAAATATTAAGCTCAACAACAAGAACAATATAATAATTTAGATTTTTTATTAGTTATGGACATAGTGTATAAACAGCACATGTTGGTACCATCCTTACCCTCATCCCTGCATCCCCCTCCGAAGGATCCTGCTCCATGGGAATGCCATTTATCCCCATGTGGATTGTGCATTGTGGGGACAGCCATCAGTTATGGGGAAGAGGCAATGTTTCTGGGCCTAATGTCCAAACTTGTGGCTCTAACAATATTTCCACCCCCTCTTCTGCCAATTTCCCTGAGCCATGTTGGGTTCATTTTAGGCCTACTTCAGTGATCACTAGATACTTTTAATGTGTTCATTATTTTAGTCTGTTTAATAATCCTTGGATACAATTATTATTCTTCCCTTTTACAGATGAAGATATTCTGTCAAAAAGTGGTTAAGTAATTTTCACAAGATGAAAGGACACTTGTCATGTGGCTTGGCCCAGAAAGCACAAGGATAGCTTACATATACAACAATACTTCTGGCCAGGTGTGGTGGTACACGACTTTAATCCTAGCACTCTATGATTCCTTCTACTTAGTTTAATAATTAAAGCACATGTAACAATATTGAATAATTGATGACTTGAGTTTTGGCCCTAGTATTTTCCGTTAGTGTGTCTTATACCTAATCACATTAAAAGTTAGTTTATTCACTTAAAAATTCAATACAAATTAACTACTTAGAGTGTGACAGGTACTGTGTACTAGGGGAATAGTGATTAACAAGACAGACATCTATTACGACAACTCACTTTGCCAAATGAGACAATCCCTGAGGTTTTCTTCTAGAGCTAAGGATAAACAAGATCGTCAGTATGCTCTAGGCATTCTGTATTGGAATGTGATGACTAAGAAGCCACCCAATGAACTGGATTAAAAATGTTTCAAGCCTGGACTCAAAACTGACACAGACCTGAGCTGCTTTATGACTCCATGACTCCATACGTCATCTCCCAGATGCTAATGTGAAAAATTATCTCCAGGGCTGGACTGCCAACTTATATTTCCCTGCTCAGTGCATGCCTTGGAACAAAAATAACCATAATGGTGACTATAGTCCTTTATTCTACTTCTAAAGACTAGGGGCAATCATATCTGGAAAGAAAAATTTACAAAAAGCTGAGTTAAGTGGGCAAATAATGATTACGTTGCTTTCACTGTATAGATCTTTCACTTCCTTGGTTAATGTTATTCCAAGGCATTTTATTTTATTTTTTGTTGCTATTGAAAATGGGACAATGTCACTTATTTCTCTCTCTGTATATTTGTCATTTGCATATAGAAAGGCTACTGATCTTATACATTGATTTTGTATCTTGCTACTTTGCTGAAGGAGTTTATCACCTTTAAGGGTTTTGGGGTGGAGGTACTTGGGTTTCTTATGTATAGACTCATGTCATCTGTGAATAGCACTAACAACTTTTTCCTTTCCAAATTTTATCCCTTTTATTTCTTTCTCCTGTCTTACTGCTTGAGCTAGGACTTCCAGAACTATATTAAAGATCAGAGGTGAGAGTGGACACCATGTTTTGTTCCTGACCTCAATGGGAATTCCTCCAGTCTCTCTCCATTAAGTATTATTTGGGCCTTAAGAGCTTTGTCTACAGGCTTTATTATGTTAAGATATGAACCGACCATGTCAAGTCTCTCCAATGTTTTGATCATAAAGTGATGATGTATTTTGTCAAAGGCCTTTTCTGCCTCTATTGAAATGATCATGTGGTTTTTGTGTTTAACCTTGTTTATGTGGTGTCTTACACTGACAGATTTTTGTATGCTGAACCACCCTTGTGTTCCTGGGATGAATCCCACTTGATGAAGGTGGAAAATGCTTTTGATGTGTTGTTGGATTCAGTTTGTGAGGATTTTGTTCAGGATCTTTGAGTTTAAGTTCACCAGGGAAATAGGCTGGTAGTTTTCTTTTCCTGTGGCATCTCTGCCTGGTTTTGGCATGAGGGTGATACTAGCTTCATAGAAGGAGTTGGGGAGCTTTCCCTGCTCTCTGATCATGTGGCACAGTTTGAGAAAGATTGGTTTGAGTTCTTCCATGGAGGTTTGATAGAATTCAGCTGAGAAGCCATCTGGTCCTGGACTCTTCTTTTTGGGGAGGTTTTTTAATTACCTTTTCAATCTTGATGAGTGTGATAGGTTTGTTTAGGAGATTAATCTGCTCTGAGTTTAGCTTTGGTAGATGGTATGTGTCTAGGAATTTATCCATTTCCTGCATATTATCCAGTTTTGTGGAGTAGAGGTTTTTGAAGTAAGACCTGATAATTCTCCCAATTTCACTTCTGTCTGTTGTGATCTCTCTTTTTTCACTTCTAATTTTGTTAACTTGAAACGTGTCTTATTTTTACTTGATCAAATTGTCCAGGGGTTTGTCAATCTTATTTGTTTTTTCAAAGAACCAGCTCTTTGTTTCAGCATTTATTGACCATCAACAGAAGATCCTAGGTTAGGCTTCAACTGACCCCACCTTCATTCCAGCCACACCACTAACTTATAGGGATCACTTATTTTCCTCTGCTCCCCCAACCCACAAGGCTTAGGGCAGCTCCCTCTCATTATTACATTGTGTCTTATGTGTTATACTTAGAGCTATATGACTAATCATACAGTCTGTATTTAGAAATGGTCTGAGATGCAGGCAAGGGCCAAACCATGGATGACCATGCCCTTTCTCAGCCTAGTAATTAAGAGCGACTTCCGGGGCCTTGAGAGATTGCTTAGTGGTTAAGGCACTTGCCTGCAAAGGCAAAGGACCCAGGTTCAATTCTCCAGTACCACATAAAGCCAGATGCATTAGGTGGCACCTGCCCTCTGGAGTTTATTTGCAGTGGCTAGATGTCCTGGTGCCCCCCACTCAAGCAAGTGAGTTCCAGACTGACTGAAAACTGATTTAGTTTCCTCACAAGTCTACCTAAAAGAAGAATCAGAGTGTTCTTTTACATATACTTTCATGAATATGTTTATACAATTACCATTCACTACAGAGTCCCAGGGTGGCTTCACACTCACAGGGATCCTCCTACCTCTGCCTCCTGAGTACTGGGATTAAAGGCATGCACCTCCACGCCAGACCAATGACATCATCTATCCACACTACTTCATTTTACAGATGAGGAAACAACAAAAAAAAAAGTTACAAAAAAAAAAAAAAGCCTGGTGTGGTGGCACATGCCTTTAATCCCAGCACTCAGGAGGCAAAGGTAGGAGGGTCACCGTGACTTTGAGGCTACCCTGAGACTACATAGTGAATTCCAGGTTAGCCTAGGATAGAGTGAGACCCTATCTCGAAAAACCAAAAAAAAAAAAAAAAAAAAAAAAGTTACAGATGAAGAAACAGATACTTGGAAAAATGGGCCAGAAGCTGGGCCCTGTGGCACACGCCTTTAATCCCAGCACTCAGGAGGCAAAGGTAGGAGGATCACCATGAGTTTGAGGCTATCTTGAGTCTACATAGTGAATTCCAGGTCAGCCTGGGGTAGAGTATGACCCTACATTGGAAAACCAAAAAAAAGTAAGAAAAATGAGCTGGAGATGGCTCTGTTGAGCAATTGATAGCTCTGTGGACTTCTAGTGATGAAAAATGAGCCTAGTATGCTCAATATTAGTTTGTTTTATTCTAAAGAAAGTGTAGCAATTATTGTTACTTCTCAAAGTAAATGAGTCTAATTCTGGGAAAATATAATCCCAGGCTTAAGTTTAATTGTCCAATTTCTATGAATACTTACTTAGACTACGTTTCTCAGTGTGATGAAAAAACATCACTAAAGCAGGTTCAGATTCTAGCATGTCATTTTGGTGGGGAGGAATGATAGAGAAGATTGATGGATTCTAAAACTGGTTGTGGGGAGCTGGAGAGATGGTTCAGTGAGTAATGCGCTTGTCTGCAATGCCTAAAGACCTGGGTTTGATTCCCCAGTACCCATGTAAAGCCAGATTCACAAAGTTGTGTATGCATCTGGAGTTCATTTGTAGTGGCTAGATGCCCTGACATGACCATTCTATTTCTCTCTCTCTCTCTGCCTCTGTGTGTGTGTTTCTGCTTGCAAATAAAAATATTTTAAAAACTGTTTTTGGTCACTATAAAAGAGTAACTCTTTCACAAAAAAGACACAAAGAATATTCTGCACAGAATAAGAATTCATGTCTTGAATCTCCTAGCCCCTGATCCATGCTAAATGGTAAAGTCTCCCAGTGGTAAACCTGTGCCATAGTCACTCAGTGCAACCACCAGAAGAAGCTGTCATGGATGGACTTCTATCTTCAGTACTGAGTCATGAATAATATCATGTGTAGGTCAGTTGAGGCTAATGCAGGGGTACAATTTTCCTATGAGAAAAGTAATAACCCTTGAAACAACAGCTTCATGAAGGCAGTTGGAATATGACAATGAGCACAATCAATTTATAATGTTTCTTGAAAAAATACTTCAGATAATGTGAGTAACCCAATTCCAACCTATGTGCAGCTAACAATCTTCTCTGCTCTCTGAATGAGTCTGGAATTATATTTCCTCAAAATCAGACTCATGTATTTTTGGAAATACTTGTTATGGTTTTAAAATATTGGAATATTTTGCACAGATCATGTTTAGAGGTCTTGGCTTTTTGGCTTCTAAAATAAAGATGTCTTTTTCTTTTGAAATGATGTGTATAGGTCACAATATTATATGAATATATATATATATTTAAAATGTCATTCTGATTCTTTTGGGCAGATGTATGAGAATACTAAATAAACCAAATTTTAGTTAGTCTTGTACTTTGGATGCTCTTCTCTATTACTTGTCTACATACTTAGGTTTCTACCTCAATCTGGAGCCGCAGGTGTTTTTGGTCACTAAATTCTAGTGATTCATCAGTTTCTGACCCCTGCAGACTAATTAGATGCATGTAGCCATGCCCAGGTTTTAAAGTGGATTCTGGGGAGTCAAACTCTGGTGGTCTCAAGTTTTGTTAGGCTTTTATGCTTAAGTGGCAAGTGCTTTTAACCCCTGAGCTACCTCCCCAGACCAAGAAATCTCTTTTTATTGGTCTATAGTAACTATACATATTTAAGGGGTATAGTATACAGTTCAAGACTTTTATATAATGTGTAATGGCCTAATCAAATCAAGATAATTAACATTTCCTATTCCTTAAACACTTAATATTTCTTTATGATATAAATAAAGCTTACTCAAAGACCTCTGTATAGTTCTCTCTAAAACATGCCATTAATTATGGTGAATTATAGTCACCTAACTGTTCTCATTTTGTATTTTGTTACCCATTATTTAACCTCCCTCTTTTCCCTCTCCCCTTATTCTTTCCAATCTCTAGAAACACTATTCTACTATCTCTACAGATTAATCATTTTTAGCTCCCACATATGAGTAATAATATATGTTATTTGTGTAATAGAGTATTATTCTGGCTGGAGAGATGGCCTAGCAGTTAAAGGCACTTGTTTTCAAACGCTGATTATCGGGGTTCTATTTCCCAGTACCCACATAAAGCCAGATGCACAATGTGGCATATGTGTTGGGAGTTCATTTGCAGTGACAAGAGACCCTGACATATCCATACTCATTCTCTCTCTTTCACTTTCTGCTTCTCTCTCTTTCTCTAGTAAATAAACAAAATATTTAAAAAAAAATAGAGGGAGCTGGAGCTATGGCTCAGAGGTTAAAGGTGCTAGCTTGCAAGCGTGATGTCCTGGGTTTTATTCCCCAGTACTCATGTAAAACAAGATGCACAAAGTGGTGCATGTATCTGGAGTTTTTTTTTTTTTTTGCATTGGCAGGAGGCTCTGGCCCACTTATTCACTTATTCTTTCTCTCTTTCTGTTTGCAAATAAATAAATAATATAAATATTTTTAAAAACTCAGTATTATTCAATCTTGAGTGAATTAAAAGTATGATTTTTTGTCATTTGTGGCAACATGTATGTAACTGGACACATTATGTTAAATGTAAGAAGCCACCCAAGGAAGGTAAATACAGTATATTCATTTCTAATAATATCTTAATGATTGCAGAGAGGCCCACGTCTGTATCATATGTATACAGTTTGCTTTATGAAAAATTAATGAGTACTATTGCACAAATTTTCTATATTTATTTATTTCTCTTCTGGGATAAATTCATAGCATAATATGGCCTATGTGGAATGACTGGCACTATGACATGATTGTCCAGAGCATAAGATATCATTGTATGTTCTTTTGTGGTTTGAAACCATTTGACTATTTGATCCCCATCTAAACGTTGGACATTTCTCCGTTAAATTCTCAATTAAGTTTCAGTATTTCTCTTACCTTTGTTCAGAAACATCCTAATGACATGACCATCAAGTTACTAATAAACGGTATGTGTAGTAAATGTATCAGCTTTTATCAAGCATGTAAAATGTATCTAGGAATATGCTGGCCATATGTAGATTATTGAAGTTAATATTCCTGATTTTCTTTTCCTAATTTTCAAAATCTTGGCATGGCAAAACAAAAGCACACAAACAACAACAAAACCAATACCAAAATGAAACTCACTAAAATTTCAGTCCCAGGAAGATATTTAATGACTGGTATGTATTTACCTCTGTAGAATGGCAAAAATAATGATCTTGTCCAACTTTTCAAGGGCTGTTGTGTAGTTTTAAAAATGTGAAATATTTACCATAACTTCTTTGAATGTTTAAAAGGCTATGAAAAGTAAATTACTAGCATTATTTTTATTTTCAGTTGAATATAATTGCGTACACTTCCTACAGTATTGAAAGTCTTTAGTAGTTTAAACAAATCATTGTAATTGATTCTAGGTCTGAGATGATTCTGATGACTTTTATTTCCCTCATTTTGAAATAGATTATTAAATTTTGTATAGAATGGAAAATATTATTATTTCTACCATCATTGTTCCTGGTTATGAAAAATATACTGATGAATACATGAAGAATCATAGGGTGTCACCTAACTAGACTGTAAATTCTACATAGCAGATGTCTGACAGCATTTAAATGTTATTGTGACTTTTTGAGACTTTACTTTGCAATCATGTTTTAATATTCTGTTTAAGTGGGCATATAAAATACTCCCAAACTCTCAGAATTGCCTTAAAATTTATGCTACTCATGAATGAAAAATTTAAACCATTCATAGATCTTTCCACAGTATTTTTTTTTTGTGGTCTTGCTGTGGTTGCCCCTTCTTCTTTGAATCTCATTGCCCCTTCTCACCTTCTTGGCAAACTTCTGCTTACTACTGAAGATTCAAGTAAATATGCCTCTGGAAGTCTTTAATGACCTATATAGACTGATAATTTCCTGTTCCCTATTCCTAAAGCATTTCCTGCATACCTTCATTAAAGCAGTCAGCATATTGCTATAATTATGTGTTTCTTCACTGAGTTCTCAAATACCTGTGTGTTGTGCAGGAAAAGGACTACATTCCATCTATATTTGCCTATTTAGAAAATAAAAAATATTGCTGGGGTGGTGGTGCCTGCCTTTAATCCCAACACTTGGGAGGCAGAGATAGGAGGATCACTGTGAGCTTGAGGCCAGCCTGAGACTACATAGTGAATTCCAGGTTAGCCTGGAAAAACAAAAAGATGAAAATAACAATTTTTATGTGCACATTGAATTAATTGACTCTATTGTATTGACTCTTGTTGATACTTGAATTTATTGAGTTCCATGGCACTACTATAGGCAGTATTGTACAGTGCCAGGAGAGGGTAGTAGAACTGTTTCCTAAGAAGGGCCCATCATTATTTTGAGTAGAAACAGAAGCTAGAATAGGAGTTTTCAAACTTAGGGTCAACTAGGAAGACTTGACAACTATCTATGCCTGGCTCCATCTCAGACCACTTTAAAGTCAAAATGTTTGACATTAATAGATATTTAAATGTTTTATAGGTGACTTTAATATACTCCTAAGTTTGAACATTGATGAATTTGAAGGATACCAGGAGTGTCAGTGTTTGTTCTAAAGTGAAAATGAAGAGGAGATAAGGTACAACTGTAAAGTTAACCCAAATCCAGAAATAACATCAAAGTTTCTATAAATACATAAAGCAGGGAGGGTCCCAGCACACAGGTGAAAGAGTACATGTTCAGGAATAACAGCTAGATGGGATTTTACAATCAGATATGCATGATCAGAGATTGTCATACATCAATTTCTCATCCTGGCAATCAGTTACAAATGATCATTCTTTTAAAATATTTAAATAATTTTTATATATTTATTTGAGAGTGACAGAGAGAGAAAAAGAGAAAGAGACAGAGAATGGGTGCGCCAGGGCCTCCAGCCACTACAAACAAACCCCAGAAGCATGTGCCGCCTTGTGCATTTGGCTAACGTGGGTCCTGGAGAATCAAGCCTCGAACCAGGGTGCTTAGGCTTCACAGGCAAGTGCTTAACAGCTGAGCCATCTCTTCAGCCCGATCATACATTTCTTATGAACCAGGGATTAAGTTTATCTAGCTTGACAGATTTATAGGGTCTCACCTGCAACAAAGACGTTATCAAACACTTTTTAAAAATAAAACTGGTGGCTTTGTATGTCCATATAGTGATCCAATCTCATACTATTTCCTTCAATAGCATTTAAAAGTTAGGAGATTTAGCATGGGCTTGGTGGCACATGCCTTTAATTATAGCACTTGGAAGGCAGAGGTAGGAGGATTGCCATGAGTCCTAGGTCACTTTAAACTACATAGTGGATTTCAGGTCAGCCTGGGCTAACACAAAACCCTACCTCAAAAAAAAAGTTAAGATATTTTAGCTGCAGAGATGGCTCAGCAGTTAAGGCATTTGCATACAAAGCCAAAGGACTCAGGTTTGATTCCCCAGGCCCCATGTAAGCCAGATGCACAAGGTGGCACATACATGTGGTATTCTTTTGCAGTGGCTAGAGGCCCGGGGACACCCATTCTCTCTATCTCACTCTTTTTCATTCAGTGTTAAATAAATAAATAAAATTAAGAAATAAAAATGTTAGGAAAAAACAACTAGATATAAAATTTTTCCTTTGGCAAGGCGTGGTGGTACACACCTTTAATCCCAACACTTGGGAGGCAGAGGTAGGAGGATCACTGTGAGTTTGAGGCCACCCTGAGACTACATAGTGAATTCTAGGTCAGCCTGGGCTAGAGTGAGACCCTACATTAGAAAACGAAAAAAAAAAAAAACTTTTTTCTTTGTCCCATTCCTCCCAATCCTTCCTTCTTTCTCTCCAGCAGTCATTGACTTCCAAAGTTATGAAAGACTTTGAAGATGAAGATACAATGACTCAAGCTGATTATAAACTTAAGTAGAACCATACATAGTGACTCATACTTGTAATGCCTCTACTTTGGAGGCTAGAGCAGGATTACTATGAATTTTTGGATAGACTGGGCTACAGAATGAGACTCTATCACAAAAACCCAAACCCAAACCAAACTTAACCCAAATTTAAGCAGACTGACAATTACAGTGAAAATAAGAAAGGAAAAAGGAAAAAGATTTTGCTATGTGTGCCAATTGCTTTCCTATGTTCTCAATTTCCTTTGGTAGATTTTAGTACCTAATTTGTGTGAGATATCATTTAGTTATAGCCAAGCAGACATTTATGAAGTGTCTATATTTACATTAATTTCATTATAGCAATAATATGACATATGATTGTCTCAAACTATCCTTCATAAAGAGTACTAAATGCAGCAAGAGAGAAACAACTCACTACATACAAAGGCAATTTCATTAGAATTACCTCAGATTTCTCAATGGAAACCTTGAAAGTCAGGAAAGCCAAGCATACAAAGAATACTTGAAGGAATACTCCACACAGAAGAGTCAAACAACCCATCTCAAGAGCCAACAACAAGAAGATCACAAATACCAAAACTAGAGCATGCTCAAAAAAATGCAAAACACTAGATAGCACCAAATCCCATAAAGCAACCCATCATGACAGGGATTAAATTGAATCTCAAAGTTACAACCTTAAACATTAATGGTCTTAACTCACTCCGAAAAAGACACAAGTTAAAGGGGTGGATAAGAAAAGAATGGACTTTTATATCTGCTGTCTTCAAGAAACCCACCTGGCCACTAAATACAGACACTTTCTCAGGGTGAAATGATGGAAAATGATATTCAAAGTAAATGAAAATAAGGAATAAATGGGTGTGGCTACAATAATATCTGATAAAATAGACTCCAAACCAAAAGTACTCAAAAAGGACAAAGAAAACAACTTCTTACCCATCAAGGGAATGATCCAACATGAGAACATTGCAATCATAAATCTGTATGTACCAATGAGAAGTGCACCACGGTTTATAAAACACAACCTATTTGACAACAAAACAGAAATAAATGCCAATGCCATCATTGTTGGGGACTTCAATATTCTACTGTCATCAATAGACAGATCACCGAAGCAGAAAATCAACAGGGAAGTAACAGAGATCAACAACACCATCGATCAACTAGACTTAAGGATGTCTACAGAATATTCCACCTCAATTCTACATAATACACATTCTTCTAATCATCACACAGAACCTTCTCCAAAACAGACCATATATTTAAGCCATGAAGTATGCATCCATAAATTCAGGAAAATTGAAATAACTTCCTGCATCAAATCAGATCATAATGTTTTAAAGCTAGAAATCAACAAAAGGAGACACATCAGGAACTCCACCAGCTCCTGGAGACTAAACAACATACTTTTAAACAAAAAATGAGTTGTGGAAGAAATCAATAAAAGTGTTTGCATGTGTGTGTCTGTGTGTGCGTGTGTGTGCACGTGTGTGTACATGTGAATTTGATACCAGAGGTTGCTTTCTAGCTTATTTATCAACACCAGTTCTCTCATTTGAATTCAGAAGGTCCTAATTTGCTATGAAGTCTATTCTAAGGATCTTCCACCTAGGCTTGTAAAGTGAACACAGGATTACAGACAAGGAAACTTTTTCACACAGCAATGACATGGGGACCTAAACCCAGGTTCTCATGTTTGCATGGCAAGTGCTTTATGTACCAAGCCATCTCCCAATTCCCACTGTATGAATTAATGATAAATAATGATGTTACACACTTAACCATAAACTATTGGATGAATGAGAGTGAATGTTTTGCTTCTATAAGTGTACAGAATTATCATTGAATAAATATTTTTTTTAAAATTTAATGAGTGAAAGCACTCCCCTCTTACCTCTCTTTTCATTTTTTTCCTTAAATATATTTTCATTATGTATCCAAGTTTAAGGAGTCACTGTCGACTACTCACCAATAGTTAATTGGTGGGTATTGATTGTTACTTTCTTACCAGGAGTTTTGTTGATGTTGTTATTATAGAGGGAGGATATTTGTTTGCAGTACAAAATTTCTATTGTAGCACACCATAGAAAGAATGTACAGATTTTGAAATAAAAATACATTTTTGAGTTTGATATTTGCCATTACTTCACTCCAGTCCTTCTAACATGGTTCTAGAATACTTTGTTCTTGCTTGATGATATATAGAGATGATCATGCACAGCTTATGTTGTAAAGGAATATATATCACAGAACCTACTCAATAATTAGGAACCAGACTTCCGGTCAAGATGGCGACCGCCTAGCTGCACTACAAACAAGGGAAAAAAAGGCAAGTATTCAAGGGAAATTAGGAACTTTTTGAAGAGGGAGGGCACAGATTGGGGTAAAAGAGGGAAGCACACACCCCCGCGACCCACGCCCCACCACCCCACCCTCCGCGAGTCACCGCATTGGGCGCAGCACAGCGCCCCAGCGGCCTGGCGCCCCGTGCGCAACAAGCTCCACGCGCCCCGGCGGCCCCCCACGCCCCACAACCCCTGCGCTGCACGCCCACGCACCCCCCGCCCCCCCCGCAGCGCGCCCCTCCCCCCCAGTGCGTCCCACGCTCCCTATCCACACGTGGCCCGAGCGAACCAAGGCTTCCTGCGCCCTGGGTGGCCAGGCCTGCCCCGCACCCCCCAGACCCTCGCGCCCCACCCCCACGCGCCTCGCCCTCCCCCCCGCGCGCCCCGCCCCCGCCTCCCCCCCCTCCCCGCACCCAGCACTCCCTACCCACACGCAGCAGGCACGCTCCAAACGCCCCGCAGCGTCCTGCACCCGGGCACCCAGGTGTGCCCCGCACCACCTGCGCGCTCCGAGACCCCCACGCCCCAACCCCGCACTCCTCGAGCACCCCCCCCCCCCCCCGTGCGCCCCACCCCATCGCGCGTCCAGAGTGACCCGCGGCGTCCCGCAGCTTCCTGCACTCCATCTTACCTCAGCGTGCCCCACGCCCCCTGCGCGACCCTCGACCCTCTTGACCCCCTCCCCCGCGCGACCCTCCCCCTCCCCCCCGCGAGTCCAGAGCAACCCGTGTGTCCCGCAGAGTCCTGCGCCCCCCGCGACCACCCGAGCGCCCCGCACTCCTAGCCGCCCCCCTGCGCCCCCCCCCCCACGCACCCCGGAGCATCTGCACCCTGGGACCCGTGTGCCCTGAAGCGCTCCCTGCCCCCCCGCGCCCCCACCCCGCACGCCACTCGTCCCCTGCCGCACGCGGCCCAGGCGCCCCCACGCGTCCCAAGCGTGCCCGTGCGTGCCCAGGCGTGCCCCATGCCCCCTGTGCCCCACCACCATGCGCCCCGGCGTGCCTCAGCGTACCCCACCCCCCGTGCGCCCCCCTCGACCCCCCACAAGCCCTTCCCCACCCCGCGCGTCCAGAGCACCCCGCGGCGTCCCTTGGCATCCCGCATCCCGGTGTGCCCCGTGCCCCCTCACCCCACGTGCACCCTGCGCCCCCCGCGCACCCCGCACACCCCCGATGTGCCCTGCGCCCCTAGCCCCCCACACCTCCTGCACACTCCCCCGCGCCCCCCTGCGCACCCCGTGACCCCCTGTGTGCCCCGTGCTCCCCCCCACACCCCCCGGGTGCCCCGCACCAACAGCGCGCCCCTTGCCCCCTGACTGATCAGAGTGCCCCACGCCCCCCGCCCCTCCAGGGCACCCCACCCCACTCCCCCTGAGCCCTGCCGCCTCCCGAACACCCCACCCTAATTGCCCGGTGCCCCGGCGCACCCCGACCCCCCCCCCGCCGCATGCCCCACTCGCTCCATACACACCATCACACCCCGCGCCCCCTTCCACCCACCCACCCACGCACCCTCCGCACATCCTGCATGGCTGTGCTCTGATTGGGCACCCACCAGTCACGCCTGCCAGCCTGCTGCACTGAAGGTGAGACCTCCTACCTCGCCCTTGTTCTCTGATCCTGCGAGTAGAACAGCCACGTGGTGCTCGGTTCGCAGGCCTGTGGGGGCCACCCCTGCCGTGAATAGGTGGCTGCCAGATCCCCTGCTGCTGTGCTCACATCACTTGCCGCTGGTCAGCTTCTGCTGTGTCCTGATTCCGTAACCACAACATCTGCCTCTGCACTACAATTGCACGTGCAGCAGGCTCAGTCCCACAGCAAGAGCCACGTAAGTCCACACTGAGTCACTAGCGCCAGCGCAGGTGCCATCCCCTACCTGTACATCGCCACCCATCCCCCACTCCCCTGAGGCGGAAGAGCACAGACTGTTTACAAACCCCAGTGTACCCAGCCAGAATCTAGGCACCTTCAGGGCTTGCTACCTCAGTCCCCCTTCAAGCTCAAAGGCAGGCAGCTTAGGTGCATTACTGGGTGGAGAATTCAGGCAACTTTGGTGCCCCTGTCAGGCTATAGGTAGGCGGCTTTGGCAAGAGTGAGCAAAAACCCAGGCTGCTTACAACTGCCCCAGGCTGCTTTGGATTCGCATTAAGCTAGATCCCAGGCTGCTCCACCCACCTACCTGCCCATACACTGACATGGGTAGACCACAGTGCAAAAGAAATAACACGAAAAATAAAATGGAAGAAAATCCAGACAGATCACCCAGTCCAACAAGGATCACAACTAACCAAAACATAGAAGAGTGTTTAGGATCAGAACATCAAGTGGAAGCAATGAACAATGCAACCCTGACCAAACTACTGCTAGAACTGACAGGAAAGCTACAAAGGATAGATAATCGTATGGATGCTACCATCACTAAGCTAGAGCAATATGATAAGACACTGGAAGGAATTCAAAAAGAGCTAAGAGAGTTGAGGGAGAGTGAAAAAAAAGAGGACCTTAAAAATCAGCTGGCCACACTAAATGAAAACATAAAGAAATACAAGGATGATTTCCAAGAATCATCAAGAAAATCAGAAAATGAGACAAAAAGGGAGCTGGACAAAGCGATGGAAGTGATACATAGGAAAGTAGTAGAAAATGCAAACTTAATTGAACAAGTCCAAAACTCACTAGAGGCTCTCAAGAATAGAGTCAGCGAAGTGGAAGATAGAAATTCTGATCTGTAAGACAGGATGGAAGAAACAGTTTGAGAGTCCAAAAATTTAAGTAAGTTCAAAAGTTCCTGTGAACAGAACATGAGAGAATTGTGGGATACACTTAAACGTCCTAATATCAGAATCATTGGAATACCAGAAGGAGAAGAATTTCAGACCAAAGGCATGGAGAACTTATTTAACACAATAATTGAAGAAAACTTCCCCCGTCTCTTAAAAGAAAGGCCCATCAAGATTCAAGAAGCAAACAGAACTCCTAACCGACTAGACCAAAGGAGAAACTCCCCAAGGCATATTATCATTAAGACTCTAAACATTGACACCAAGGAAAAAATCCCAAAAGCAGCTAGGGAAAAACAGCACACCACTTTCAAAGGAAACCCCATCAGAATTACTTCAGACTTCTCAATGGAAACCCTGAAAGCTAGAAGGGCCTGGAATGATACTTTCTAAACTCTAAGAAACTATGGCTTCCAACCCAAACTACTCTACCCGGCAAAAATCTCCCTTATATTAGATGGTGAAAGGAAAACTTTCCATGACAAAACTCAGCTTTACAATTATATGAACACAAAACCAAACCTACAGAGAGTACTCCAGGAAATTCTCCACAGAGAAGAAACAAATAACCAAACACAAATGCCTACAAGAAGCAGATCACAGCAACCAAACCCAGAGTAGACAGAAAAAAAAAATTAAATTCCATGGAAATTGCAACACACCTCTACCACCACAACATGACAGGGATCAAATCAAATCTCACAGTCATCACCCTAAACATTAATGGCCTTAATTCACCCATCAAGAGACACAGGCTAACAGGGTGGATCAAAAAATTAGACCCCTCAATCTGCTGCCTTAAAGAAATCCACCTTACCACTAAAGACAGAAACCTCCTCAGGGTGAAAGGGTGGAAAACAATATTCCAAGCAAATGGGAATAAGAAACAAGCAGGTGTAGCTATATTAATATCAGATAAAGTTGACTTCAAACCAAAAACAATCAAAAAAGACAAAGAAGGCTACTTCCTACTTGTAAAGGGAACAATCCATCAAGAGGATATTACAATCATAAATCTGTATGCACCAAACACAGGGGCACCGCAGGTCATAAAACAAAACCTACTTGACAATAAAACAGAAATAAACACCAACACCATCATAGCTGGGGACTTTAAAACACCATTATCAGTAATAGACAGATCATCCAAACAGAAGCTCAACAGGGAAGTAAGAGAGCTCAACAAAACATAGAGCACTTAGACCTAACAGATATCTACAGAACTTTCCATCCCAAATCCACAGACTACACATTCTTCTCAGCAGCCCATTGAACATTCTCTAAAATAGACCATATACTGAGTCACAAAGATAGCCTCCACATATTTAGGAAAATCGACATAATTCCCTGCATGATATCAGATCATAATGCTATATTCCTAGAAATCAACAACAAAAAAACCAACAAGAGCCCCAACGGCAACTGGAAACTGAATAGCACACTCTTAAACAATAAATGGATAGTGGATGAAATAAAAAATGAAATTGCAAAATTCCTGGAATTGAATGACAATGACAACACATCATACCAAAACTTGTGGGACACAATGAAGGCAGTCCTCAGGGGAAAATTCATAGCACTCAATGCCTTCATAAAAAAATACAGAAAGATCCCATATCAATAGCCTAACCATCCACCTAAAGGCATTGGAAAAACAAGAAAAATCCAACCCAAAGAGCTCCAGAAGGAAAGAAATAATTAAAATCAGAGCAGAAATTAATGAATTGGAAACCAAGGAAACAATTAAGGCAATTGACAAAACAAAGAGCTGGTTCTTTGAAAAAATAACAAGATTGACAAACCTGTGGCCAATTTGATCAAGCAAAAAAAAAAGGAGAGACTCCAAATTAACAAAATTCAAAATGAAAAAGGAGAGATCACAACAGACATCAGTGAAATCAGCAGAATCATCAGGACTTATTTCAAAAATCTCTACTCCACAAAACTGGAAAATGTGGAGGAGATGGATAAATTCCTGGATGCATATCATCTACCAAAGCTAAACTCAGAGCAGATCAACCACCTCAATGAACCCATCATGCTCATGGAGATTGAAAAAGTAATAAAAAATCTCCCAAAAAAGAAGAGTCCAGGACCAGATGGATTCCCAGCCGAATTTTATCAAACCTTCATGGAAGAACTCAAACCAATCTTCCTAAAACTGTGCCACACAATTGAAGAGCAGGGAAAACTACCCAACTCCTTCTATGAAGCTAGTATCACCCTAATCCCAAAACTAGGCAGAGATGCCACAAGAAAAGAAAACTATCGGCCTATTTCCCTAATGAACATAGACACAAAGATCCTCAACAAAATTCTCGCAAACCAAATCCAACAACACATCAAAAGCATTATCCACTTTGACCAAGTGGGATTTATCCCAGGAACACAAGGGTGGTTCAACATACGAAAATCTGTCAATGTAATACACCACATAAACAAGCTTAAACATAAAAATTACATGATCATTTCGATAGATGCAGAAAAGGCCTTCGACAAGATACAACATCACTTCATGATCAAAACATTGGAGAGAATCGGCATGGCCGGTTCACATCTTAATATAATAAAGGCAATATACAAAGCTCCAAAGGCCCAAATAATACTTAATGGAGAAAGACTGGAGGAATTCCCATTGAGATCAGGCACAAGACAGGGATGTCCTCTCTCACCTCTGCTTTTCAATATAGTTCTGGAAGTCCTAGCCCAAGCAATAAGGCAGGAGAAGGAAATAAAAGGGATACAATTTGAAAAGGAAGAAGTTAAGTTAGCGCTATTCGCTGATGACATGATTGTATATGTAAGAGACCCGAGAGACTCCATCCCAAAACTCCTGAAGGTGATTAACTCCTATAGCAAAGTAGCAGGATACAAAATCAATGCACAAAAATCGGAAGCTTTTCTGTATGCAAATGACAAAGACACAGAAAAAGAAATAAAGGACATAGTCCCATTTTCAATAGCAACAAAAAAAATAAAATAACTTGGAATAACGTTAACCAAGGAAGTAAAAGATCTATACAACGAAAATATAAAAACTCTCAAAAAAGAAATTGAGGAGGACTTGAAATGATGGAAAGACCTCCCATGCTCCTGGATAGGCAGAATTAACATTGTGAAGATGACAATCCTACCAAAGGCAATATATAGATTTAACGCAATTCCAATTAAAATCCCTACAGTGTTCTTCACAGACGTAGAAAAAATGATCTCAAATTTCATATGGAAAGGCAGAAGGCCTCGAATAACCAAACATATCCTCAGCAAAAGGAATAACTCTGGTGGCATCACCATACCCGATATAAAGTTATACTACAAAGCCATAGTAATAAAAACAGCATGGTACTGGCATAAAAACAGGAGTATAGACCAATGGAATAGACTTGAGGACCCAGATTTTGGGCCAAGCAACTATAGCTACTTGATATTCGACAAAGGCCCAACAATATAGACTGGAAAAAAGATAGCATCTTCAACAAATGCTGCTGGACAAACTGGATAACCACATGCAGGAAACTAAAACTTGATCCACCCATTTCACCATGCACAACACTCAAATCCAAATGGATCAAAGACCTCCACATAAGACCAGAAACTCGAAAACTACTGGAAGAAAATTTAGGAAGTACTTTCCATGATATAGGAATGGAAAAAGACTTCCTGAATAAAACCCCAGTGGCTCAAGTTCTTAAACAGTCACTCAACCATTGGAATCATATGAAGCTGAAGAGTTTCTTTACAGACAAGCATATAATAAACAAAGTCAATAGAATACCCACAGAATGGGAGAAAATATTTGCATGTTATCCAACTGATAGAGGGCTTATCTCTAGAATTTACAAAGAACTCAAAAGTCTAAACAATAAGAAGACAAATACCCCACTCACAAAATGAGGCACAGAGTTAAACAGGCAACTCACAGAGGAAGAGATACAAATGGCAAACACACACCTAAGAAAATGTTCATCATCCCTAATCATCAGAGAAATGCAAATTAAAACAACTATGAGATTCCACCTTACCCCAATAAGGATAGCCAACATCAAAAGGTCAAATGAAAATAAATGCTGGCGAGAATGTGGAGAAGCAGGGACACTCATTCACTGTTGGTGGGAATGCAGGATGGTACAACCACTTTGGAAAGCAATATGGAGTCTCCTGAAAAAGCTGACTATAGAAATACCAACAGACCCAGTTATACCATTACTGGGCATCTACCCTAAAACCTTCAAACCAAAAGCCAGAGAGATTTGCTCAACCATGTTTGTAGCAGCTCAATTCGTAATAGCTAAATGCTGGAATCAACCCAGATGTCCATCATTAGAAGAATGGATAACAAAGATGTGGTATATCTACACAATGGAATTCTATACAGCAATCAGAAAAAACGACATAAAGAAACTTGAGGAAAAATGGTTGAACCTGGAACATATCATTCTCAGCAAACTTACCCAATCACAGAAAAAAAATCGACACATAGTCTCACTCATCTGCAACACCTAAACTGAATCTGCCCAAGATGCCTTACATACCCAGCAAGCACCTCATGGACTAGACAATAAGATGGATGGGAGGGCGGGGAGTGAATCAAAGGGTGGAAAACAGTAATCCGGATGCAAACGGCAATGGTACCATAAAATTCTACTTCCTAAAAGACAGACAAAATGGCTGAACCTTCACTTGACCCTTACAGGAAACACCTGAACCACAAGACACTGGAGAGGGTAGGATCAAGACTGACCTAAATCTACTACATCTTCCCTCCCTCCCTCTCCCCCTCTCCCCTCTATCTCTCTCCTCTCTAACTCTTGTATATTAGTTATCTTTTTCCTCAATTTCTTAGTGGACACTGACCTGTAACCCCCACTTCCAGCTTGGGCCTATCATCCACAATGAGCTTTTGATCAGAGAAACCTACAAGGTTTCCCAAAACAATGACAGACTTCTGTCAGAGTACTTGATGACCCACCAAAGGCCAGTGGTAAGACCCTATTGCTGAAGACTCCATACGCAGCTGACGCATAACATGGAATGACATGGCTGGAAGCCAGGAGAGAGTCAGTCCCCACACAGTCAGCGTGTCTAGTGCCAGAAGGCGCTACATAGGCAACTGGGGGAAATGACCAAGATCTGTCCAAGCAACACATTGTTTAACCTATATAGCAACAAATAACCGGATGTGATGCCCACACAAGTGCAATAGTGGTACACAGCCATGGTGAGGAATCAATTACTCTTGATTTGGCTAACTGATCCACTCAGTGGTACTAGACCCTTAGCTGGAGCTGGGAAACAAGTCAGAGCCATACCCAAACACAAGCCCACTCTACAATATCAAGCTACCATCAATCATGGGGTATAAGAGGGCCTACACCTATCAAACTGTCTATCAAAAAAGTAAGTGTTATCTCAATTTTCCGGGTGCTAACTTACTCTCCATTGGAGAATCTGCTTCTCTTTTCCAGATAGATGCAGATCCTAAGAAGAGAGGTGCCCCAACATACCTCAAAAAGGGCCCAACTGAAACTAAGGACAACTGCCAAAATAAGCAAGGGTGATGTTTTCCTGTGAACCGGATACCAGCACAAAGGGGAAGGAGATCAACACAGAGAAAAATCAACTTCTACCAAATCAGAGAGCCAAAGCCTCAGAGGCCCCCAACACCTCAGCACTAAAGCAGACCAAAAATGAACCCAACATGGCTCACAGAAATCTTGTGGAAGAGGGGGCCGAAAGAATGTCAGAGTTACATGTTGGGTCATGATTTGCAGAGACATTTATCATACTAATAACTGGGGGCTAACTCCACAATGCACGACACATTTTCATTAACAAGGAGGGTCTAATGGGAGGGGGTAGATCACAGATGAGCCTAAATAATGGTACCAAACTGCCTGTATTTACTGAAAAGAAAACTAATAAATTAAATTAAAAAAAAATAATTAGGAACCATTTTGACTTTTTGTCAAACAATTAAGCAATTGTGGAAATGTATATTTTAATAATGAATACCAAGCAACACTGATATCAGATATCCCTAAAAGTTTCTTTTTTTTAAAAATTTTTTTTTGTTTATTTTTATTTATTTGAGAGCGACAGGCAGAGAGAGAGTGGGCGCGCCAGCGCTTCTAGCCACTGCAAACGAACTCCAGATGCGTGCGCCCCCTTGTGCATCTGGCTAACGTGGGTCCTGGGTAATTGAGCCTTGAACCAGGGTCCTTAGGCTTCACAGGCAAGCGTTTAACCGCTAAGCCATCTCTTCAGCCCCCTAAAAGTTTCTTGCATATAACCTTTAATTCAGAATAAATTAAGTAATGGATTATTCAATGGTACAATTTTAGAGGATTGAAATACACTTCATTTCATAAGTACTTTGTAAGAACCAGTGTGTGTCACATGCCCCTCTATGCATATGATTTTATGTATGCAAAGTTTTTTATTTCTGTATGTATTTTTACCTATAAGCATATATTATTTAATCTTATTTAATTGAAACATCATGCTTGTATAAATTTAGTGGGGCAATGTGATATTTTGATAGTAACATACTATGTGGAATTAATAAAGATATTGATATTCTCAAGTGGATTATTAAAATTTCATTAATTGCTTTAATTTTTTATTAAATTTTACAATGTTTAAAAACAAAAAAGAAGACCTCAATATATGACTTGAAACTCTTCTTCTACTAGAAGGAAAAATAGGAGGAACTCCCCATGATGTAGAAGTGGTGAAAGACTTCCTGAACAAAACCCCAGTAGCCCAGGAAATTAAACAATCACTCAACCAATGGGATGTCATGGAGCTAAGGACTTCTTTTTATTTTTTTCGAGGTAGGATTTCACTCTAGCTCAGGATGACCTGGAATTCACTATGCAGTCCCAGGGTGGCCTCAAACTCATGGCAATCCAACTGCTTCTGCCTCCTGAGTGCTGGGATTAAAGATGTGCACCACCATGTCTGGCTTAAGCTAGACATGCACAGACAAACATGCCTTAAACAGAGCCAATAATTACCAATGGAATGGGAGAAAATTTTGCAATCTATACCACTGACAGAAGCCTAATATCTAGAAACTACAAAGAAGTCAAAAAACTAAATAATATCTTTCTGTGATTAAGTGAGTTCACTGAGAACAATCTGTTCCAGTTTCAACCATTTTTCTTCAGATTTCATTGTGTCATTTTTCCTTACTGCTATATAGAATTCCATCATGTAGATATACCACATCTTGATTAGCCATTCATCTAATTATGGACATTTGGGTTGATTCCAGCTCTTAGCTATTATGAATTGAGCAGCTATGAACATGTTTGAGCAAATATCTCTGAACTGAGGTATGGATCTTTCAGGGTAAATGCCCAGTAAGGGAATAACTGGGTCTGTTGGTAACTCTAGAGTCAAGCCTTTTAGGAGTCTCTATATTGCTTTCCATAGTAGTTGTACCATCTTACATTCCCACCAACAGTGAATGAGGGTTATTTTCTCCACATCCTCATCAGCATTTGTTTTCATTTGATTTTTTTAATGTTTGCTATCCTCACTGGGGTAAGGTGGAATCTCATAGTTGTTTTAATTTGCATTTTCTTGATGATTAGGGATGATGAAAATATTATTAAGTGTGTGTTTATCATTTGTATTTCTTCCTTTGAGAACTCCCTGTCCAGTTCTTTGTTCCATTTTGTGAGTGGATTGTTTAACTTTTTATTGTTTAGGTTTTTGCATTCTTTGTAGATTCTAGAAATTGGGTCTCTGTCATTGTATATCCAGCAAAAATTTTCTCCCATTCTGTGGGTAATCTATTGGCTCTGCTTATTGTATGTTTTTCTGTGAAGAAACTTTAGCTTCATGAGATCCCTATGGTTGAGTGATTATTTAAGTCCCTGAGCTACTGGGGTTTTGTTCAGGAAGTCTTTTCCCACTCCTGCATCATGGAAAGTTCCACCTATTTCTTCTTCCAATAGCAGTAGAGTTTCCAGTCTTATATTGAGGTCTTGGATCCATTTTGACTTGAATTTTGTGCATGGAGAGATGTGTGGATCGAGTTTCATTTTTCTGCATATGGTTATCTAGTTTGTCCAGCACCATTTGTTGAAGATGCTGTCTTTTTTCCCTTCATTGTTAGGGCCTTTGTCAACTATCAATAAGCTGTAGTTATTTGACCCAAAGTCCAGGTTCATGATTCTGTTCATTGGTCTATAATCCTGTTTTTATGCCAGTACCATGTTGGCTTTGTAATACAGTTTTAGTTCAGGTATGGTGATGCCTCCAGAGGTGTTTCTTTTGCTGAGGATATGCTTGGATATCTGAGGCCTTCTGCCATTCCACATGAATTTTGAGATCATTTTTTCTATCTCTGTGAAAAAAAATGTTGGGAATTTTATTGGTATTGCATTAAATCTGTATATTGCCCTTGGTAAGATTGCCATTTTCACAATGTTAATTCTGCCTATACAGGAGCATGGGAGGTCTTTCCATTTTCTCAAGTACTCTTCCATTTCTTTCTTGAGTGCTTTTATGTTTTCATTTTATAAGTCTTTCACATCCTTGGTTAATGCTATTCCAAGGTATTTTATTATTTTTTGTTGCTACTGAAAATAGGACAATGTCACTTATTTCTTTCTCTGTATCTTTGTCTTTTGCATATAGAAAGACTACTGAATTTTGTGCATTGATTTTGTATCCTGCTACTTTGCTGAAGGAATTAATCATCTTTAAGAATTTTGAGATGGAGGTTCTTGGTTCTCTTATATATAAAATCATGTCATCTGAGAATAGGGTAACTTAACTTCTTCCTTTCTAATTGGTGTCCCTTTTCTTTACTTCTCCTGTCTTATTGCTTTAGCTAGGACTTCCAGCACTATATTGAAGAGCAGAGGTGAGTGTGGACACCCCTGTCTTGTTCCTGATATCAATGGGATATTCTTTCCATCTGTCCCCATTGAGTATTATTCAGCTTTAGGAGCTTTATATATAGCCTTTATTATGTTGAGATATAAACTGACCATGCCTATTCTCTCCAATGTTTTGATCATGAAGTGATGTTGTATTTTCTCAAAGGCCTTTTATGCATCTGTGGAAATGATCGTGTCCTTTTTGTGTTTAAGCTTATTTCTGTGGTGAATTATATTGACAGATTTCCATATGTTGGGGTGGAGGACAAAAAAACTAGGACCCAAATGGCAATGGTGTCATAAAATTTGACATCTTAAAAGGCAGACTAAATGGTTGAACCTTCATCAGGTCCTTAGTGAGAACACCTGAATCACAAGGTCCTGGAGAGGGTATGATGAAGACTAACCTTAATCTTCTCCTGTTTCTCTCTCACACTCTCTCCCTCCCTCCTCTCTCTATCTCTTTTATATTACATATTTTTTTTCTTCCTTCTTTTCCTTGTCACTGGTCTATAACTTCCAGTACTAGTATGTGGTTAACATCCACAATGAGCTGTTGATCAGAGAGACCTACAAGGTTTCCCAAAAGAAGACAGATTTCTGTCAGAGTACTTGATGACCCACAAAAGGTTAGTGGTAAGACACCATATGCTGTGAGTATGGAACATGTAGTGACCTGACTGGAATCTGGAATAGCCAGTCTCCAGAGAGTTAGCTCGTCTAGTGCCAGAATGTGCTACATGAGTGACTGGGAGAAAATGACCAACATCTATTCAAGCAACTCATGGTTGAAACTACTCAGCAGCAAACAACCTGACATGATGCTCACACAAATGCAATAATGGCACACGACCATGGTGGGAAACCAACTGCTCTTGATTTGGCTAACTGATCCACTTAGTGGAACAGAGCCCATAGCTGGAGCTGAGAAACAAGTCAGAATCATATAAAAAAAAAATGATCCTGCTCTCCATTTTCAAGCTCCCATCAATCATGGGCTACAAGAGAGCCTACACCTATTAAATTCTCTCTAAAATAATAATGGTTATCCCATTTATTTGGTGCTGGCTTCACTCTGTTGGAGAATTTGCTTTTCTTTTTTTCAGATGGACACAGATCCTGAGGAGAAAATCAGTCCATTGCACCTCACCAAGGCCCCAGCTGAAACCATAGAGTAATTGGGGAAATGAGCAAGAGTACTGATTTCTTGGTGTACCCAGTATCAGCTCAAGGGTGAAGGAGATAGACGCAGATAACACTCAACTCCTACAAAACCAGTTTTCCAGAAACACAGAGGCTCCCAAAACTTTATTACTAAAGTAGACCTAAAACAAACCCAACATGGCTGAGGGAAATTTGCAGAAGAGGGGGCAGAAAGATTGTTAGAGCCGCATGTTGGGACATTATGCACAAAGACATTGCCTCTTTCCCATAACGGATGGCTAATCCCATAATCCATGACCTATATTCCCCAACGAGGAGGGTCCGTGCAAAGGAGAGAGGATAGGGAGGAGGCTAATGATGGTACCAACATGGCTATATACACACTGTGTACATAACTAACAATAAAAAACCCTAAACAACAAAAAAGCAATCAAACTACTCCAAAAATGTTGCAGAAAACTGAATAGGGAGTTCTCAGAGGAAATAACAATGGCTAACATAGAAAAGGTTCAACATTACTAACCATTAGGGAAATGAAATTTAAAACAACTATGTAGCAGGGTGTGGTGGTGCACACCTTTAATCCCAGCACTTGGGAGGCAGAAGTAGGAGGATTGCCATGAGTACGAGGCCACCCTGAGACTACATAGTGAATTCCAGGTCTAGCTCTGGGCTAGAGTGAAACCCTACCTTGAAAAAAAGAAAACCAGATAAACAAACAAACAAAAATCTAACAATGACAAATCTTGGCAAGGATGTGGGGAAAGAGGCCACTCACCCACTCTTAGTGGGAACGTAAACTTGTACAACCACTATGGAAACCAATATAGAGATTCCTGAAAAGGGTGAGTATAGGTCTACCAACAGACCCAATTATTCTCTTACTGATCATTTACCCTAAATGCTGCACGCTTCACTACAGAGTTATTTATTCAACAATGTTTATAGCTGCTCAATTCATTATAGTTAAAAGCTGGAGTCAACCCAGGTTTCCATCATTGGATAAATGGATAACGAAATTGTGGTACATTTATACAATGGAATTCTGATCAGCAGTAAGAAAATGATACAATGAAATTTGTAGAAAAATGGATAGACTTGGAGCAGATAATGCCCAGAAAACTCACACAATCACAGAAAGAAAAATGCCGCATGTTCTCACTTATCTGTGGTTCCTAACATGGACCAGCTAGAGTTTCTGTCATACGTGATAGGCAATTCAAGTCCCAGAAAATAGGTATGGAAGGGTTTGGGCCAAGGGAAAGGGTAGGATGGGGACAAACAAACACAAACCTAAATCCAAAATGAACTGGTACCATATAAACCTTTATTCATGAACATAAACTAAAAAACATAACCCTCAACAGATGTAAGGGTGGAGTATCTGAAAAGGGCCCTGGAGTGGGTGGGATGAATCCTAAGCTTATTTTCTCCTTCTGGCCTGTAACTCCCAGAACCAGAAAGTGGTTGCTACCCACAATGAACTGTTGATCAGAGAGACTTATGGGGTCTTCAAAACAAGATAGGCTTTTTGTCAAAGCACTTGATTATACATCTGAGGCAAAAGATAAAACCCTATTGCTAAAGATACCATATGCTGCTGACACAGAAAATGGAGAGACCTGGCTGGAATCTGGAAGAGTGTCAGTCCCTAGACAGCCCATCTAGTACTAGAAAGCACTACATGAACTACTGGGGGAAGGTGGCCAACAATGGTCTGAGCAACCAGAAGTCTAAGCTACTCAGAAGTAAACACCCTGACAGGATTTACATGACAGTCTAATAGTGGCCACAGCTTTGGTGGGTAACGAATGGCTTTCTGATTGGCTAAGAGATCCACTCAGTGTAAATGAACCCATACCTGGAATTGAAAACCAGATCAGAATCTATGGAGACAAAGATTATGCTCTCCAGTGTCAAGCTCTCACTGCTCTTTGGCTAAAAGTGAAGTTATGTATATGAAATTCTCCCTAAATTAATAATGTTTATCCCATTTAAACCATGCTGACGTCACTCTTCATTGGAGAATCTATTCTTCTTTTTCATAAGGTACAGAGACCTGGGGAATTAAACTACCCTTTGCACTTCAGCCAAGCCACAGCTGAAACCACAGAGAAGTTGGGGAGATGAGCATGAGTGGTGCTTCCATGGTGAACCTGATAATCAGAGCAAGGATGAAGGAGACAGATCCTGAGGATACTCAATACCTACTAAAGCAGAGACCCAGAGCTTATCACTGAAGTAGACTTAAAATTCACCCATCAAGGCTCTGGGAATTTTGTGGAGGAGGGGGCGGAAAGATTGTAGGAGCCACAGGTTGAGACATCATGCCCAGAGGCATTCCCTCACCACCTCTCAAATAAACTTGCTGCTATTCCCACAATGCAAAACCCACAAGTCCATGGGGAATAACCGCCACCCCACTGAGGAGGGTTCCCAATGAAATTGGGGCAGGGATGGGGGAAAAGAGGGCACCAACACATCATGTACCCATATGAAATTTGTTGTTTTTTAATCATAAAGATACTACTACTAATAAAAATGTTATTAAGTCAAAAAATATCCCTCTTAAAGCGAGCACTTTGAATTGTATTCAAGACACAAGATGTTTGGTATAAGCCTATGCCCTATTATAGCCTGCCATTTATTTCCTATGTTTGTTTAGTTGCATCACAGAATCTTCCACAACAATTAAATATGTAACAAAGTATTACAAAGACTTAGGAGTCATTGCACTTGAGAATGAGAATGTCACTGTTGATATTGTAGTTGCAATAACTGGTGTCATAGCCAGATTACAAAGTACTAAAAAGAATGTAGGTGAGTAAACAACCTACTCTTATGTTTTTTTAAAACAAGTTTAGAAGAAAAATGTAAAGTTTGGTATTAACTGGAGACAAAAGTAGTTTCGAAGGGAAAAAAAATGTATGGGATATTTATAATTTAGAATTAAAAACCGGAAGAAGGATTCTGGCTTGGTGATACATGCCTTTAATCCCAGCACTGTGGAGGCAGAGGTAGGAGGATCACTGTGAGTTAAAGGCCAGCCTTAAACTACATAGTGAATTCCAGGTCAGCATGGGCCAGAGTGAGACCCTTCCTCAAGAAATGAAACAAAATGAAACAAAACAAAAAACAAGCAGGACGTAGTGGCACATGACTTTGATCCCATCATAAGGTGGTAGAGGTAGGAGGATTGCCATGAATTCAAGGTCAGCCTGAGACTACATAGTGAATTCCAGGTCAGCCTGGGTTGAAGCGAGACCCTACTCCCCTCCAAAAAAATCAGAAGAAACTTATGGGTTGAAGGTAAAGCTCAATAGAGAGTAATTAGCCACAGAGATGCCAATTGTGTCTCAGTATCTACTTTCCCTTTTTTCCAGTAACAGAAACTCAAATCTTGTGTGGGTTTATGTGAACACACACTGACTAACCCCCATTTGAAGCCTTGCATGACTATATAAGTAAGCCATGGGTTCAAGAAAGGTGAGCAGAAGTTGTAAGTACAATTTTAGAAAGTGCTCTGAAAAGGAAGGGTTTACAACCCTCTTTCTTTTTCTGTTTCCTGTTGGTTGGAATGTTGCTCTAATAGTGAGAGCTGTAATTGTTGGTTTGTGAGATAGATTTTTGTTTATTTATTTATTGTTATTTATTTATTTGAAAGGCAGAGAGAGAGAGTATGGGCATGCCAAGGCCTCTAGCCCCTTAAAATGAACTCCAGACTCATGTGCCACCTTGTACATATGACTTATTTGTGTACTGGGGAATTCAACTCTTGTTGTTAGGCTCTGCAGGCAAATATCTTAGCCACTGAGCCATCTATGAGATAGGTTTTGAGATATATACAGTGAGTTGGGAGTAAAAAACGACATAGAAGGAATTTAGAATTTGGGGCCTCACGGTTATGGAGCTAATGTACAAATCTTGGGATGCTTATAATTACCTTAGGAGGAATATTCTATCTTGTTCAAAACACTGGTGTTTGGAGGTGGGGGATTATCACTTGCAGTGAAATCTCAACTAATACAGTGGACATTTGATACAGTAAGAGCACTGAAGTTAAGCCATTATGGGTTTAATATTGTTATGAGGTTTCCTTAGCCAAAAGGAAGGACATATCCTTTACCTGAGACAGAATGAAAGGAATAGAGAAGGATTGAGGTTCTTGTAAGATTTTGTTTTGTTGTTCAAGATAGGGTCTTACTATAGACCAGGCTGACCTGGAATTCACCATGTAGACTCAGGCTGGCCTTGAACTCATGGCAATCCTCCTACCTCTGCCTCCCGAGTGCTGGGATTAAATGTGTGTGCCACCACACCTGGCTACTTTAAACTTTTTTGAAGACAGTTTCTCATTATGTAGCCCAGGTTGACAACCTTGAATTCCCTATGTAGTCTCAGGCTGCCCATAGACTCACAGCAATCTTCCTACCTTTACCTCCCTAGTGCTGGGAATATTTTTGATGATCAAATAAATGTTATGCTATGTGGCTTACCATGTAAAGGTGAGGGAGATTGGATATTAGAGAAGCAAATTTTAAAAATCACTTTAGATCAGTACTAGTCAACATGTGGTCCCCTGGACCAGTATCATCATCATTATCTAGAAATTTGTTAGAAATGTAGAATTTTAGGCTGGAGAGATGGCTTAGCGGTTAAGTGCTTGCCTGTGAAGCCTAAGGACCCCGGTTCGAGGCTCGGTTCCCCAGGTCCCACGTTAGCCAGATGCACAAGGGGGCACACGCGTCTGGAGTTCGTTTGCAGAGGCTGGAAGCCCTGGCGCGCCCATTCTCTCTCTCTCCCTCTATCTGTCTTTCTCTCTGTGTCTGTCACTCTCAAATAAATAAATAAATAAATAATTAAAAAAATATTAAAAAAAAAAGAAATGTAGAATTTTAAGTTCTATTCATTCATTCAAAATAAAGTTAGGAGCCTGGTGTGGTGGCGCATGCCTTTAATCCCAACACTTGGGAGGCAGAGGTTGGAAGATCATTGTGAGTTTGAGGCTACCATGAGCCTCCAAGTGAATTCCAAGTCAGCCTGGGCTAGAGTGAGACTCTACCTTGAAAAAACAGGACAAAAACAAAACAAAACAAACAAGCAGACAAAAACAACCAAAATAAGGTTAAGGCTATGAAATGTGCTTTTAACATGATATTTCAGAGATTTTAATCACATTCCTGTTTGAGGAACAGTGGTCTGTGAAAAGCACTGTGAAGGAAACATCATTAGAAATGTACAAATGTTCATGCTGTGAGATGTGAAACTGCCACTGAAGTTCTGGGAAGATGATCATGTTTTTGATGGTGAATAGTTATCCTAAACTGCTGGAAGGAAGACAGAGAAAAAGAACAGAGTTTGAATTATTTTTAAATTATCCTATGACTTATCGGGGCTAACGTTAAATGATAACCCTGTTGAAGACATAGGTCCTGGATTGTGTGTGTTAAAGTTTTAAAGTATTTGTGTCTAGTTATTCAAGTGAACATAAACAGCACATAAAGCAAAACTGTTAAAACATAATTTCAGTCAATTTCTATGGTTTTACTTTGTTTAATTGTGATAAAACATTTGCGAATTACAACTAAAAATTGGCTGCTCTTTTCTGACACTTAAAAACATTATTTATAGGAAGGATTAAAGTTTAATGGCCCAGAGCCTGAATCATGTGCCTGTTTTGATTATTTTCTTTCTCAGTAATTGAATATTTTTTATTGGGCTATCATGAACATTGCAAAGTTTTTCTTGATTGTAAATTGGTAAGTTAAAATTGTATATATTTATTTTCAAAGAGCCTTAAAAACATCATCAGGGCTGTAAAATACATGTAGATTTATTCACATTTACACTGATATCCTCTTCTGCAATGTTTATAAACATGATAGCTGACATAAAGTTTCTACTGTACTAACTTAAATAAATTCTCCAAAACCCTCACATTTCTAACTGCTAAAATGCATAAAAATAAAATATCATGCCTCTGAGTGAAAAATAAACTCACACCACTTAACTCTTAAATATTGAATTTGTCTTTGACATGGAATTTGGGTTAAAAGTCAGCTATTTGATGTAAATCAATTCACTCATTATATGACTATGGGGGCATGTCAAATCAAAATTAATATGGCAAAAGAACACATAGATAAGGAAGAAGTATTTTGTTTATGTGAAACTATTCTGGTCATAAGACCAAGAAGGAAAAAGTAGGAAAGGAAGTCTGACCTATGGCTAATATCTATTTATTTGTGATCATAATCAGCCTCTTGTCCTGAGTTTCTATAGATATAGGGTTTAAGATGTTATAGACGTACTGTGATGCTTGTTAAGATACCATATCCCCACAGTGCTGGGAATTGAACCTAGTACCTTGTACATGCAAGGCAAGCACTGTTCCAATTGAGCTACAACTCCACCCCTCCCTATATTCTTTTATAGTGTATTAAACCAATTCTTTGCAATAGCCAAACGCACTTAAATTGAAATCTATACATCATGTGAAATGAATAATGACATAAAGTTTCTAAATGTGCTACAAATGGCCTCTCCAGCTCCAGGAAGTATTGTTCTCAGCAGGGACTATTTTGTGACATGATCATTGATCATGGAGTCATGCAAAAAATAGTTTAAATAGGATTGAGTAGGGTCACAGTGTATCAATCTCCTATAAATCTTTGTTCTAATACTGCTTTTCTTTCCATTAGCTTGTCTAAAGATGCTGGCGAAAGATTTCACATGTTGCACTATGGATAGAATATTTTTAGTAAAGTAGTGAGGCTCTAATAGAATAGTATATAACAATAACATCTTCAGGCTATGACTCTAAATACTAGCTAGAGCTCATATATTCAGAGAACTTGTAATAATAGCACTTAACATTCAATGTTATTTATGTCCTATGTAGTGCTACAAGCTTCATGTACGTTATTTTTTAGGTGTCACAACAGTTCTATAAGGTATGCACTTTTATTTATCCATTTATTATTATTGTGTTTTGGTTGTGTTGGGGATCTAGCCATGCTCTACCACTGACCTACTTCTGCAGCTCAGGGAGATCCTATTATTGTTTTAACTCCGAGATGAGAAAACTAAAGCTCAGACAGGCATGGTGCTTGTAATCCAGTCACTCAGGAGGCTGAGGTAGGAGGATCACTCTGAGTTTAAGTCAAACCTGAGGCTACAGAGTAAGTTCCAAGTCAGCCTGGGCTAGAGTGAGACCCTATCTAAACAAAAAAAGTCTAAAATTTAAAGAGTTTCAGAGCTGTTCAGCTCATAGTGTTGATTGGAATCAACATTTATCTAATCCAGATCCCTTGATTTTAAATGGTACTTCACTAAATTATTTAATTATAGATATGAGTGGTGGCAGTAGTAGCTTAAATTTTACTGTTTTTCTCATACTTGTGCACAAAATAAAATCGTGTAAATACACTGTTAATTCACAAATTGCAGACCAGACAGATCCTTGGATATGGTGAATGAATTGGCCTGTCAATTTGGTCACAGTATTTAATTGAATATTTTACTGCAATTCTTCTTCAATGGCTTTGAGTGGTAAGCATATGTCCCCAACTGGCCTTTTGAGATGAAATTGCCACTTCTTTCTTTGCTTGGGAAGAACCTCAGTTAGGATATTACTGCAGATAGATTCTAGTACAGAAAACTTTTTCTTGAGGACTAGAATTTTAATTTAACTTTTGTAAATCAAGTACAATATATGGTACATTTTAAAATATATATTTAAACAAATTTCTAGTTTGATGCTAGAATTAGATAGGTCCCTCTATGTCTGCTTTCGAATCACCCTGTAGTACTTGACCAAGAAGATCACCAAATCAGAGAGCCAGAGCCTCAGAGGCCCCCAACACCTCAGCACTAAAGCAGACCAAAAATGAACCCAACATGGCTCAGGGAAATTTTACAGAAGAGGGGGGCAGAAAGAATGTCAGAGCCACATTTTGGGTCATGATATGCAGAGACATTTATCGTACCAATAACTGGGCTAACTCCACAAGGCATGACCCATATACCTCAACAAGGAGGAGCCAATAGGACATGGATGAGCCTAATAATGATACCAAACTGCCTGTATTTGCTGAATAGAAAACTAATTTTAAAAAAAGATCAGTGCTATAATTCATTTAATTGTGTATAAATTTGTCCATTTTCTCACCCTAGAATGCAAGCACTGTGAGGACAGAGACAGTCATTCATGTTCCTAGTGGTATTTTCAGTAGCTTTCATGAAGCCCTGAAAAGAATAATTATTTATTTTTAATGAGATAGTAATTACATATTTGATTTCTTTCTAAGCAATTGGTGTTTTCCATGAAGAATTGCTATCCAAAGCATAAAACAGAGTGTCATGAGCAGGAAAGTGCAGTGGGTCTCAGCTTCAACTGAAAGCTTTTCCAAATACACTGAAAACAAAAGCTTCAGTTCTCCCAAATATATGGGATGATTCTAATTGGATAAGGTTTGTTAAACTCTTGTATTGTGCATGTGAGTCACCCAAGTTTCTTGTCAAGATGTAGGTTCTTATTCAATAATTTGGGTTTAGTACCTCAGTGAGGTCAGTGCTACTGATCCATGAAACATATTTTAGATAGCAAAAGCTACAGGGGAAATAATCCAAAGATTTAGGGTCCTTATAGGCCTGTAATGTCAAGTGATAATTTGAATCTGAAAGATGAGCTGGAAAACAATCATTTCATATGTGTTAGTCACTGAGCAGAGATTTCATGTATTATCTCATGGCTAAGAAGAAAAAAAAAATGGTGTGCTATAGTGAGGCAAGATTATACAGAAATACAAAGTACATCTACCTTAAAACTCACATTTTCTGTTTCTTTTGCATTGCCACTACTGCCCAGCACATGGATCCTGATGTTCAATAGAAGTGTGGGTTCATTTCTACAGTAAATATTTAGGGGCAGTTTGGAAGTGAACATTTAGATATTCTCAACTATTGAGATCTGGCAATCATAGGCACATACAGAGGCCCAGTATGCTTAGATGATTAAAAGCCTCAGTAAAAAATTGCTGTGAGATGAAAACTCTCTTAAAGAAAAATTTACTATGCCACAAAGAACAGAAGATAGGAGGGAATAGCTGCTTTCTCTGCTCTTTTTTATTTTTTATTTTATTTTTTTTAAGGAAGAGCCTTACTACATTTCTAAGGCTGACTTTGAAAACCTGCTTTATAATGCAGGCTGGCCTTAAACTAGTGATCCTCCTGCCTCAACATCACATGTAGCTGGGATTACAGGTCTGCACCACCAGGCCACAGTTTATTTTCTCTGGATGGTTTGGAGATAATGATGAATCCAGAACACTAGAATCATAAATGGTATTTTGGCTTTATAGTTTTCTCCATCTATCAAACTATAGCATGGAACTCCATGACAAGGGGAATATAAGCCTAAATTGCAAGGCGCTACCTTAAAAGCAGATTTTCATAAATCTCTCAGTGCTTTCAGATTATCTTGTCAGCCTATCATCAGTCTCTTTGTCATCTTTCCTCTCTTTGTTTTTGTATGAAGTCATGTACTTGATAACAGTCTCATATTCTTTCTGCATGTTGTTTGGATATTTTTGTAAGTCAGAGTCTATATGTACATCCATTTGTTGGATATATTCCACTTCCTACTGGAACTCCTCAAGTACTAACTATGTACAACTTATAAGTGGATTCTCGTTCTTGTTCCTTTTGCACAAACAGACATAGTCTGCTTTATTTATAATGTGAACCTTGCCCCAAATTCTTATAGCATTCCTTGTGTAAGCCCTTGGTCTCCTTTTATTAAATTACAAAATAATCCTAAACATTTTATTTATTTTCTTTATATGTATTCTCATGTAGACTAGTCCTGGAATGTATTATAGTGGAAAGAACATCTCCTTGCCATGTTATAATTAAACTACCAACAATACAAACTAATATATATATATATATATATATATATATGTATATATATATATATATATATATATATATATATATATAGAGAGAGAGAGAGAGAGAGAGAGAGAGAGAGAGAGAAAGTAGTTAGAGAGATAAATCCAGTCACATACAAAGGCAAGCCCATCAGGATCACAGCAGATTACTCAACACAAACTAAGCCAGAAGGGCTTAGAATGGTGTATTCAAAGTTCTGAAAGATAACAACTCTCAACCAAGGTTACTTTATCCTGCAAAGCTATACATTCAAATACACAGAGAAATTAGGACATTGCATAACAAAAGCAAGCTAAAAGAATATTTGAAGACAAAACCAGCTCTACAGAAAATACTTTAGTGGATCCTCCATAATGAAGAGAAAGAAAAGCACACATATGTATTATAGTGGTGATATGCATGCTGTGGTTCTATAGTCTTTTTGTTTGCACCCCTTTCTTTTAACTTTCTTGTGCTGATTTCATTCTGACCATTAGTGTCTTCTTCTTCTTCCAGCATCCTGCCCCCCATGCGAGGATCAACTTAGATGATTTAGAGCCTCAGTAAATATTCGCATTGAGATTCAAACTTATTGACTCAACTACTGACAGACATTCTTTTCAAAATACTTTATTTGCTTGAGAGAGAAAGAGGATATATATATATATATATATATATATATATATATATATAGAGAGAGAGAGAGAGAGAGAGAGAGAGAGAGAGAGAGAGAGAGAGAGAGAGAGAAGGGGGGAGGGAGAGAATGGGCAATCCAGGGCCTCCAGCCACACAAACAAAGTCCAGATGCATGCACCACCCTGTGCACATGGCTTATGTGGGTCCTAGGGCATCAAACCTGGGTACCTTGACTTTGCAGGCAAGTGCCATAACTGCTAAGCCATCTCTCCAATGCTTGACAGCTATTCTTAAAGAAAAAATTACTATACAGTAAAGAAGAGATGATAATGAGGAAATATCTATGTTCTCTGGTCTGGTCTACTATATCTTCATAATGTACACTATAGTATATTCTATTATTCTTTTAATTATCTTTTATATACTCCTACCCACTTACACAGTGCATCTCTTTCTTTCCTGCCTGAGTAAAGCATCTTCCAATGGAGTATTGCCTCTTGCAGCAACAATATATATCACTGAACACTCTTTATCAATTAATATACACATATACATAACTCTCATTCTATCCCAGGCTGACTTGGAACTCTATAGCCCAGGATGGCCTTGAACTGAAGAGAATCCTCCTACCTCATCCTCCATATTACTGGGCTAATAAAAGGTGTGTACCACCTTGCCTGGCTTGTATTGTATATTTGCTACAAAATTTCATTTGACTTATTTTAGCCATATCCATACAGTAGATTGCTAGATTAGTTACTTTTCTTGTGGCTGTGACAAAATACCTGACAAAGGAAGGAAGGAAGGAAGAAAAGAAGGAAGGAAGGAAGGGTATTTTGGTTCACATCTCATCTCATTTTGGTTCCATCATAGTGGGAAAGAGATAGCAGCAGGCACATGGAACAGTTGGTCACATTCAATCCAAAGTCAGGGAACAGGAAGCAATAAAGTCTGGTACTTTTTCCTTTTTATTCAGTCTAGGAGAACAGCCCATGGAATGGTGCTACTCATAGTTAGGGTGAGTCTTCCAAGCTCAATTAACCTATACAAAAATCTCCCTCATAAATATCTCTGGAGCTTCCAGATCCCGTCAAGTTGGCAATCAATACTAACCATCACATGTGTATATATGCAACATTTTCATTATTTCCCCAGCTCTACAGAAAATACTTGAATGGATCCTCCAAAATGAAGAGAAAGAAAAGCACACACATGAGGACTTCTGGTTAAGATGGCAGCGTGGGAACCATGCCAAATCACCTTAGGGGAGAAAAAGAAAAAAAAGCACAGCAAAACACACTCTTCTAAAAAGTGAGGTGTATAAGAAATTATTAACTGCAGTAGAGAAATAGAAGACAGCCAGAGCATCTAGAGCCCACAGAAGCAGGCAGATGTAGCTCCAGCAGTGGGAGAACCAGGCCGGTGTGGCCATAGCCATAAGGCTTGGCCTGAGCTGCAGGAAAAGCCAGGTGAGGAGACTTTCCACATACACTGAAGCTCCTCCTCATCAACTCAAGAAATGCAAAGGGAGGAGAGCAGGGAAAATGGAGCAGCTTATGAGGAAGAGGATCTAGAGGACCAGTGGGAGAACTTCAACCATCATCCACAGTCTTCCCTCCCCCACCGCCGGTGCAAATGCCAGCAAGCTCCAGAGACCTGGGGAAGGGAGCTCACCTACACAGCACTAGGCACAGGCTATCAGAGCAGTTATGCAACCCAGCCAGCCTACCTGAGCCCACAACACAGCAAAGTGGGACCTAAGCAGGAGTGCAACATAATTGAGACCAAAACCATCCCAAAAGGTAACTGGGATTACACCAGGTCAGCACCCACCAAATAAGCCTGGTGTATAGGCTTGAATCAGAAGTACTAATTGCATCTTCCATGTCAGGATAAATTATATGTTAAATCTGATGGATGGTCAGATTTGTCATTCTTAAATAAGTTATATTTTGAGCTTGTCATTTGTTGCTTCCCGATTTATAGTGCCTTTGTTTCCTCTTCTGTCTTTCATTAGAGAAGGTTCTCAATTGGTCATACACATAAGGAACCTGGAAAAAATGAACCATAATCATATACTAGGTAATACAAGAGAGCAAAGGTAAAACTGGAAGACGGATTGAGATGGGGAGGGGATCTGATGGAGAGTGGAGTTTCAAAGGGGTAAGTGGGGGTGGGAGTGTATCACCATGGGGTATTTTTTATAATCATGGAAGTTATTAACAAAAAAATTAAGAAAATTAAAAAGCAAGAAAAATAGCAAAAATAAACACACACCTTTCAATAATAACTGTTAATATCAATGGTCTAAATGCCCCAAGCAAGAGACACAGGTTTGCAGGCTGGGTTAAAATGCAGGATCCTTCAATTTGTTGCCACCAAGAAACTCACCTTCCTACAAAGGATGAATAATATTTTAGAGTGAAAAGTTGGAAAAAAGTGTTTCAAGCAAATGGGCCTAGAAAACAAGCAGGGCCCACTATCGTAATATCTGACAGAATAGACTTCAGGCAAACATTAGTTAGGAAAGATAAGGAAGGTAACTTTATATTGATTAAAGGCACACTCCACCAGGAGGACATTACAATCCCAAACTTATATGTACCAAACATGGTGGCTCCCAACCTCATCAAATAAATGCTATTAGAGCTAAGGTCACAGATAACACCAAACACAGTTGTAGTGGGTGAAGTCAACACCCCACTCTCATCAATTGACAGGTCATCATGGCAAAAAAAAAATAAATAAGAGGCATCTGGATTAAATGAGGTCATAGAAGAAATGGACCTAACAGATATATACAGAATATTTCATCCAAATGTTGCAGAACACACATTCTTTTCAACAGCACATGGAACATTCTCTAAAATAGACCATATATTAGGACACAAAGCAAATCTTAACAAACACAGGAAAATTGAAATGAATTCTTGCACTCTATTTGATCACAATGGGATCAAGGTACAAATCAATAGCAAACAGAAACCTATGGAGCATACACAAAATCATGAAAACTAAACAGTACACTACTAAATGATGAATGACTCAATGGAGAAATCAAGAAGGAAATCAAAAAGTTCAGAGTCAAATGATAATGAAAACACAACACACTAAAACCTTTTGGACACAATGAAGGCAGTCATAAGAGGGGAATTTATAGCTTTAAGTGCCTATATTAGGAAATTAAAAGGTCAGGGCTGAAGTTATGAAATTTGCAGGAACATGGATGGAGCTGGAAAGGATTAAACTAAGTGAGGGAACCCAGGCCCAGAAACCCAAATGCCACGTGTTCTCTCTCATATGTGGATCCTAGCTACAAATGATTGGACCTCTATGTGAGTAGGAATAAAAATCCGTAGCAAAGGCCAGTAAGCTAGAAAGGAAATATAAAGGGAATAGAAAGGAGGGAGGGGGTACTACATAGGATGGTAGTGTATATATGTAAGTAGAAGAACAGATGAATGGGGTGAAAAGGCCTAAGTGAGGTCAGGGGAAGAGATTGAGTAAGGATAGGTGGAGGGAAGGCTAATCAAAACATAAAGGGATATAAATAAGTCAGATGGAAACCTACTTTTTTGGACAATGAATGGAACACACAGAAGCAAGAGATTGTTACTAGAAAAATTTCAGTGTCAGGGATGAGATACCTTCCTATGAGATTTTGGCCAGGGAGGTCCCTGATGCCCCCAAAACATTACAGGACATTGCAAGGCCCTTGGTTTCCCACCAAGGGAAATGAATAAATGGTAAGAGCCTTTTTCTGAAGACTCCACATACTTGGGCTGCAAGGTCACTGAGAAAACCTGCTGGAGCTGAGCTGAAAACCTCTTCCATGTAGACCAGCTGATAGTGAGGTGGAAAAAGCTATGCTGCATGCTGTTCAATGGAAGAGAGAGAAATCACCAGTGAAGATACCCAACAGTGGACACTGCAAGCCTTAAATTTGGCCAGTTAGGCCACATGAAGTAATGGATGCAATAGTGGCATATCTGTTATGGGGGAAACCAACTGATCTCTAATTGGACTGGAGGCCTGCTCCATGGGAGGGAATACATCCCTGATACTGAAAACCTACAACAGGGGTTGTCATGAGCCCTAGGGGTGAAAAGTCTGCTGATGTCTGGCTAAATGTATATACTATGCTCACCAAACTGCACAGTAAGCACTTCTCTTAATGTTCATACCCATAGATTAATGCTACTCTCACTTTTGGTTAGAGAACCTTCTCTTTTCAGATTGTAGTGACTATGGGATGACTCAGAAGACACCATGGTGCTGAGAAGAAGTGACAGAAGACTGCTGAGCACTGAAATATCTCTATCACACCTTCCAAGGCTCAGGGTCCATTGCAGAAGAGGCGGTGGAAAAATGTAAGTGCCAAATGAAGGGAAGCACTCCTTACAACATGCTCTTCCAGACACAAAATTGCCTGAATATCCATGAGCTCACAGTGCCTGACACATGACCATCATAATAGGAGGAAAAGATAATGACATCGAAGTAAAAGAGAGACTGATTGAGAAGGGGAGAGTATATGATGGAGAGTGGAGTCACAGAGTGGAAATTGGGGGCAGTGAGGGAGGGAATTACCATGGGATATTGTTTAAAATTATAGAAGTTGTCAATAATTTTTTTTTTTTAATGATGACATCAAAATAGAAGAGAGACAAGTTGGAAAGAAGTAGGGATTCAGTGTAGGGGGGATTTGGGAGGGTGGAAAAGGAAGAGTGGTGGGTGGGGATTATGATAATGTAATGGTATTTTGTTTATATTTATGGAAATTCAAAAAACAGAAAACAAAAAGAGACATAGGTAGGCAGTATCCCCATGAATACTCATAGAGATACATTCAGCACTTAATTTTTTGTTTTTGTTTTTGTTTTTTGAGGTAGGGTCTCACTCTGGTTCAGGCTGACCTGGAATTATCTCTGTCATCTCAGGGTGGCCTTGAACTCATGGCTATCCTCCTACCTCTGTCTCCTGAGTGCTGGGATTAAAGGTGTGTGCCACCATGCCCGGCTAAAATTTTTTTTAAATATTATTTGACAGAGAGCAAGAAACAGAGAGAGAGAGAGAAAGACAGAGAAAGAGAAAGAGAGAGAGAGAGAATATGCATGCCAGCACCAATAGCCACTGTAAACAAACTACAGATGCATGCACTGCCTTGGGCCTCTGGCTTACGGGGGTAGTGGAGAATCAAACCAGAGTCCTCTGGCTTCACAGCAAGCACATTAACTGCTAAACTATCTCTCCAGCCTCTAAAATATTTTTAATTATATAACTATTTGCAAGGCGAGAGAAAGAGAATGGACAGGCCAGGGCCACTTGCAATTGTGAACAAAGTTTAGATGCCTATGCCACTTTGTGCATCTGGTTTTATATGGATACTGGGGAATCAAACCTGGGCCATTAAGCTTTGCAAGCAATTTCCTTTAGCAGCTAAACCATCTCTTCAGCCTCACTTAGCACTTTTAATGGAGTTATATATTACTATCATAAGCCTGGAGTGAATAAAGAAGAAAATGTGTTTTTCTAATACCAAAACATTATTCTTTTATACGTATTTAAGCATTGACATTGATTTGGCCATTCTTGTATCTTTTATATAGTTTCTTTAGAACTTGGAAATACTAGAATCTAGATATTTATTCACAGATTTTATTCTATAGTTACTGAATACTTATTTTCTAGTCATTGTCATATAGGCATTATGAGTAACATAGTGGCCTTGTCATTGGTAATTTTGTATTTTTTGGAGGAAGGAATATAATGCTAAAGAGGGCAATGAGTAAGCATATGATAGGTGAACTGCCCATGAATTAAGCAGGGTAGCTAAAGATAATTGCCTAAGAGTGGTGACACTTATGTTAGGACCTTAACAATGAGTAAGTAGGAATGGTGTGGAATGGTTCCTGACAGAAGTAATAGCCAAGTGACATTTTAGAGCATTTCATTTTCAAAGAACCAAAATAATTTCATGAGAGCTAGAGTACTGTGTTTTAAGTGAGGAGTGACCAGAGAGTTTAAAACAAAAGATGGTCTGGAGAGATGGCTCAGCAATTAATGTCCTTGCACTTAAAGCCTAATGACCAGAGTTTAGTTCATCAGTACCCATGTAAAGCCAGATGCAATAGGTGATGCATGCATGTGGAGTACATTTGCAGCAGCTGGAGGACCTGATGCACCCATTCACTCTCTGTTCTAGACATGGTGGCATATTTCTTTAATCCCAGCACTTGGAAGGCAGAGGTAGGAGGATCACCATGAATTCAAGGCCAGCCTGAGACTACATAGTGAATTCCAGGTCAGCTTGAGCTAGAGCAAGAACCTAACTTGAACACCTCAAACAAACAAACAAAAAGAAAAAAAAAATAACCAGAAGAGACCTCATATGTCAGGATAAGAAATTTGAAAATGGTGTTTGCAGATTGAAGAGTTTTAATTAGGAACAGGAAATGACTGTATTTTCTTTTCTAAACTACTGGCACTTGGGACTGAACTGATGGAAAGAGAATAGAATGAGCAGAAGGAAAATCAGTTAAGAGGCCAGTGATCCAGAAGATTATAGTGGGAGCAGTGATTTTTATATGGGCCTTTTCTAACTTCAGTGTGGGCCAGGTTCTTTTTGCTCCTTCAAACCAGCTGTCTCTTAGATTATCATACAGTGTAGCACTTCCCATTTTACACTCTAACTCCATACTTAAATGAAATAAAAGTAGATTTATGGCTCATTAATATTTTCTATTCAGCTTATTCCAAAATTGGTCATATTTTCTTTACACATATAGTTTGGTATACAATCTTTTTCCTTACATCAATAGTATTCCTTACACCTAAATGCACTTCTATGTTTTGTAGGGTCAGCACTTCCAGAAAGTTTGACAGAACTCTGAGAATTAGTGCCTATAGAAGGGAAAAGCAAAGAAGAAAAAAAAATGTTAAAAATAAGGAAGAGCTCCCCATTCTGAGTTGCCTGCATGGACAGTGTGCAGACTTGTGCTGTGTTCTGGAGTGAATAGGTCAGAGCCCTGTTTATGAGCTCCTCCCACCTTCCCAGTCTGAGTTCCTTGCACAGACAGTGTGTGGGTGGTCAGGGCAATCTGTAGTGAGTACGCCAGATCCTTGTTTCCAGGCTCTTCCCACCTCACTGGTCTAGGTTCCTTCCCTGCCCTGGTCTGGTTTCCCTGACCTGGACTGTGTGCTGGAGGGCAGGGCATGAAGTAGGCCTATCTATACAATGAAAACATAAAAACACTTGAAAAAGAAATTGAGGAAGACTCGAGAAAATGGAAAGACCTCCCATGCTCCTAGGTAGGCAGAATTAACATTGTGAAGATGACAATCCTACCAAAGGCAATATACAGATTTAATGCAATTCCAATAAAAACTCCTACAGTGTTCTTCACAGAGATAGGAAAAAATGATCTCAAATATCATATGGAAAGGCATAAGGCCACACATATCCAAACATATCCTCAGCAAAAGAAATACCTCTGGAGGCATCACTGTACCTGATCTAAAGCTATATTACAAAGCCATAGTAATAAAAACAGCATGGTACTGGCATAAAAACAGGAGGATAGACCAAAATAGACTTGAGGACCAGGACATTGGGTCAAGCAACTATAGCTACTTGATATTCGACAAAGGCCTGAACAATATAGGTTGAGAAAAAGACAGCATCTTTAACAAATCGTGCTGGACAAACTGGATAACCATATGCAGGAAACTGAAACTTGACCCACACATTTCACCATGCGCTACACTCAAGTCCAAATGGATCAAAGACCTCAATATAAGAGCAGAAACTCGAATACTACTGGAAGAAAATTTAGGAAGTACCTTCTATGATAAAGGAATGGAAAAAGACTTCCTGCCCCAAACCCCAGTAGCTCACAATCTTAAACAGTCACTCGAACAATGGGATCACATGAAGCTGAAGAGTTTCTTTACAAACATACATAAAATACGCAAAGCCAATACATAGATTAACCACAGAATGGGAGAAAATATTTGTGGGTTTTCCAAACTGATAGAGTCCTAATCTCTAGAATCTACAAAGAACTCAAAAATCTAAACAGTAAGAAGTCAAACACCCCACTCACAAAATGGGGCAAAGAGCTGAACAGGCAGTTCACTGAGGAAGAAATACAAATCACAAACACACACTTAAGAAAATGCTCATCATCCCTAATCATCAGGGAAATGCAAATTAAAACAACTCTGAGATTCCACCTTACCCCAATAAGGATAGCAAATATCAAAAAATCAAATGAAAGTAAATGCTGGTGAGGATGTGGAAAAGTAGGAACACTCATCCACTGTTGGTGGGAATGTATGATGGTAGAACCACTTTGGAAGGCAATCTGGAGACTCCTGAAATAGCTGTCTATAGGGATACCAACAGACCCAGTTATTCCCTTACTGGGCATCTACCCTAAAACCTTCAAACCACAGGCCAGAGAGATTTGCTCAACCATGTTTGTAGCGGCTCAATTCATAATAGCTAAGACCTGGAATCAACCCAGATGTCCATCACTAGAAGAATGGATAACTAAGATGTGGTATATCTACACAATGGAATTCTATACAGCAGTAAGAAAAAATGACACAATGAAATTTGAGGAAAAATGGTTGAACCTGAACAGATCATTCTCAGTGAACTTACCCAATCACAGAAAAAAAAAAGGCACATTGTCTCAGTCATCTATAGCACCTAACCTGAATCTACCCAAGATGCCTTACACACCCAGCAAGCATCTTGTGGACTAGACAAAAGGATGGGTGTGGAGGGCAACAGAGGGTTGGGAAACACAAATCTAGACCCAAACAGCAATGGTACCATAAAATTCTACTTCCTAAAAGGTACACTAAATGGCTGAATCTTCACTAGGCCCTTAGAGGGAACACCTGAACCACAAGACACTGGAGAACATATGATTAAGACTAACCTTAAACTTCTACAGATTCCCGCCCCCCCTCTTCCTCCCTTCCTCCCTCCACCCCCCCTCTCTCTTTCTTCTCTCTAGCATTGTATATTAGTTATCTTTTTCCTCCTTTTCTTAAGGGGCACTGACCTGTAATTTTTCAGGACCAGCATGTCACTATCATCCACAATGAGCTTTTGATCAGAGAGACCTAGAAGTTTTACTAAAAGAAAGACAGATTTCTGTTACAATACTTGTTAACCACCAAAGGTTAGTGGTAAGACCCTACTGCTGAAGACATCTTATGTGGTTGACACATAACATGGAATGTGATGGCTGGAAGTTGGAAGAGAGTCAGTCCCCAGATATTCAGCGAGTCTAGTGCCAGAAGGTGCTACATGTGTGACTGGGGGAAAATGACCAATATCTGTCCAAGTAACTCATGATCCAACCTACTTAGCAGCAAATAACCTGTTATGATGCCGACACAAGTGCAATAGTGGCACACAGCCATGTTGGGAACCAGCTGCTCTTGATTTGGCTAACTGATCCCCTCAGTGGTACAGGACCCATAGCTGGATCTGGGAAACAAGTCAGAACCATATCCAAACATAAGTCCACTGTCCATTATCAAGCTACCATCAATCATGGATTATAAAAAGGCTTACACTTGTTAAGTTCTCTATAATAAGTAAGGGTTATCTCATTTGTTCTGGTGCTAACTTACTCTCCATTGGAGAATCTGCTTCTCTTTTTCAGATAGATGTAGAGCCTAAGCAGAGAGCTGCCCCAACATACCTCAAAAGGGCCCTGGCTGAAACTAAGAGCAATTGTTGAAACAAGCAAGGGTGCTGTTTTCCTGGTGAACAGGATATCAGCACAAGGGTGAAGGAGATCAACACATAGAAAAATCAACTCCTACCAAATCAGATATCCAGAGACCCAGAGGCCCCCAACACCTCATCACTGAAGCATACCAAAAATGAATCCAATATGGCTCAGGAAAATTTTGCGGAAGAGGGGTCAGAAAGAATGTCAGAGCCACATGTTGGGTCATGATATGCAGAGACATTTATTTATCTTACCCATAACTGTGGGCTAACTCCACAATGCATGACTCATATTTCTCCACAAGGAGGGGCCAAGGGGAGGCGGTAGGTCATGCATGAGCCTAATAATGGTACCAAACTGACTGTATTTGCTGAATAAAAAACTAATTAATAATTTTTTTTAAATTTAGAAACATACAAACAAAAAGTCACTAGAAATCTGCAGGATTTATGGTTACTTATGAACTTTGAAATGGAAATATAAATATTATCAGATTTGAATTTGGAGAACACATGATATTTGGTGTCAAAGGGAATGAGAGGCCCTTATATTAGGAAGTTTCATCAACAGGAATGTTTTAAGAAGCTTCTGTTCACTGGATACAGATGGCATATCTAAGGCCACCAAGTAATTACTGTACATCAGACACAATTAGAAAGAAAAATAGGTTCCGGTTAAGATGGCAGCGTAGGTACCACACCAAAGCAGCCTAGGAGGGGAAAAGACCAGAAAAATAAAACTCAGCAAAATACACACTTTTACTAAAAATTGAGGCGTATAGGAAATTGAAGCAGCAGCAGAGAAGTAGAAGAGATCCAGAGCATCCAGAGCCCGCACAGTCCAGCAAAAGCGGTCCCGGCATCTCCGCCAATCGTGGTGGTGGTGGCAGTGCACCAGAAAGCCGCCAGCCACAGGAAAAGCCAGGTGCGGGGAGCTTCCACTCACACTGGAGCTCTCTGAAACTCAAGAAATGTGAAGGGAGAGAGGCAGTGAGCAACGGAGAAGCAGACCACGAGGTAGAAGAACACATGGAACAGTGAGAGAACTAGAGCAGCTGTATCCCACCTGTGCCCAGCTTGAGTGAACAGAGCAGTGGTCCTGGGATCCGGCCACACCAACTTGAGCAAACAGCAGGACCCAAGTAGGAGCAGAGTCTGGCAGCAACATCATCGGCTCTGGCACCAGTAACAGAGGCCCCAGCAGCAGCAGACCCAGTAGCGGCAGCAGTGGCCGACCCAGCAGCAGCAGACCCAGGAGAGGTAGTAGCAGCACACCCAGCAGCAGCAGCCTCAGTGGTAGCAGCAGCGGTGGAGCCAGCAGCAGCAGCTTCAGCAGTTCCAGCAGCGGGTGTGCTGATCTGCAGGGCCACAGTTGCCAGGCTCAGTTTGCCCTTCAGGAAAAGCCAGGGCCCAGCTCCAGAAATCAGAACAGCAGCCTGACGACCCAGGCAGCAACTTGACTGAGACCAAAATCATCCAAGGTAACTGGGATTGCAACAGGGAAGGGCCTCACTTGGTCACAAGGTGACTTGTATCCCTCAACAGACCAGAAATCTTAACTTCTATCTGGTTGTTATAATAACTACTCTTGCATACATACTTGGGGCTGCTTTTGATTGAATGCGTACAGTGTTTAGTTAACTTTTAGAATCTACCTGTATTTTATTCCATTCAGCCTACTTGAATACTCCCATAGCTGGGAAACTCAACCCATAGGAGCACCTATGTAGATGCTCTGAGAGTCTTAAGAGCCACACCTAACACCTCTTCCGCAAAATTTTCCTGAGCCATATTGGATTCATTTTTGGTATGCTTCAGTGATGAGGTGTTGGGGGCCTCTGGGTCTCTGGATATCTGATTTGGTAGGAGTTGATTTTTCTATGTGTTGATCTCCTTCACCCTTGTGCTGATATCCTGTTCACCAGGAAAACAGCACCCTTGCTTGTTTCACCAATTGCTCTTAGTTTCAGCCAGGGCCCTTTTGAGGTATGATGGGGTGGCTCTCTGCTTAGTAAGTTAGCTCCTACCCTGAAAATATATAACATCCAATCAATTGATACACCTAAGAATACCCAGCTAGCTATAAAATCCAAGCATTAACTTAATCCAAGATGGAAAAATATATACATTATAACACAAGAAACACTAAAAAGCAAGATGATATAAATCCACCTAAAAGTATTAATGCATCAGAAATGACCTCCAGTGAGAATGAGTTAGAGGAAATGCCTGAAAAAGATTTCAAAAGAATGATTGTAATATGTTCAAAGTAGTCAGAGAACAAATCAAAGGAGTTAAAGAGGAACTCAAGGAGGAAATCAAAGGAATCAAAGAAGATGCAGGACACCAATTTCATGAAATAAAGAAGGCAATACAAGACATAAATAAGGAAATAGATATAATAAAGAAAACCCAGTCAGAATTACTAGCAATGAAGAACACGGTTAATGAAATAAAAAACTCTGTAGAAAATCTCACCAGTAGAATGGACGAAGGAGAGGACAGAATATCTAAACTAGAAGAACAGGTGGCAGATCTAATACAGTCCAACAAAGAGAAAGACAAACTAATAGAAAAGTATGAGTGGGAATTTCAAGATATTTGGGACACTATGAAAAGATCAAATATAAGAATTCAGGGCATAGTAGAAGGAGAAGAATTCCACTCCAAAGGCATAGTAGGTGTCTTCAACAAAATCACAGAAGAAAACTTCCCCCAAATTGGGAAAGAGGTGCCAATACAGATAAAGGAAGCCTTTAGAACCCCAGCCAAACAAAACCTGGAAAGAAACTCTCTTCGCCATATTATAATCAAACTTCCAAACACACAAACCAAGGAAAAAATATTGAAGGCAGTTAGAGAGAAAAATCAAGTTACCTACAAAGGCAAGCCCATCAGGATTACAGCAGATTATTCAACACAAACTTTAAAAGCCAGAAAAGCTTGGAGTGATGTATTCGAAGTTCTGAAAGATAATAACTGTCAACCAAGGTTACTTTATCCTGCAAAGCTATCCATTCAAATAGATGGAGTAATAAGGACATTCCATGACAAAAGCAGGTTAAAGGATTATTTAAAGACAAAACCAGCTCTACAGAAAATACTTGATAGGATCCTCCATGAGGAAGAAAAGGAAAAGCACACATATAAGGAACCTAGAAAAAACGAGCAATACTCAAATACTAGTTAACACAAGAGAGCACAGGTAGAACCAGAACCACAAAAAAAAAAAAAAATGGCAAACATAAATACACACCTTTCAATAATATCTCTTAATATCAACAGCCTCAATGTCCCAACGAAGAGACATAGGTTTGCAGACTGGGTTAAAAAGCAGGATCCTACAGTTTATTGTCTCTAAGAAACTCACCTTTCTACAAAGGATAGATATTATCTCAGGGTGAAAGGTTGGAAACGGTGTTTCAAGCAAATAGGCCTAGAAAATAAGCAGGGGTTGCTATCCTAATATCTGACAAGGTAGACTTTATTCCAACGTTAGTCAAGAAAGATAAGGAAGGTCACTGTATATTGATTAAGGGCACACTCCAACAGGACATTACAATCCTAAACATATATGCTCCTAACATGGGGGCTCCTGAATTCATCAAACAAACACTATTTGAACTAAAGTCACAGATAACTCTAAACACAGTGGTGGTGGGTGACTTTAACACCCTCTCTCATCAATTGACAGGTCATCCTGGGAAAAAATAAACAGAGAGGCATCTGGACTAAATGAGGTCATAGAAGGAATGGACCTAACAGATATATACAGGACATTTCATGCAAAGGCTGCAGAATATACATTCTTTTCAGCAGTACATGGAATATTCTCTAAAATAGACCATATATTAGGACACAAAGCAAATCTTAACAAATTCAGGAAAATTGAAATAATTCCTTGCATTCTATCTGACCATAGTGGAATTAAACTACAAATCAGTAGCAAGAAAGGCTATAGATCATACACAAAATCATGGAAACTAAACAATACACTACTAAATGATGAATGGGTCAATGAAGAAATCAAGAAGGAAATCAAAAAATTTATAGAGTCAAATGATAATGAGAACACAACATATCAAAATCTCTGGGACACAATGAAGGCAGTTCTAAGAGGTAAATTTATAGCCTTAAGTGCCTATATTAAGAAATTAGAAAGGTCGCAAGTGAATGACCTAATGCTTCACCTTAAATCCTTGGAAAAAGAAGAACAAGGCAAACCAAAAATCAGTAGACAGGAAGAAATAATAAAGATTAGAGCAGAAATTAATTAAATAGAAAGAAAAAAAAAAAACAATCCAAAGAATTAATGAAACAAAGAGTTGGTTCTTTGAAAGGATAAACAAGATTGATAAACCCTTAGCAAATCTGACCAAAAGAAAGAGAGAAGAGACACAAATTAATAAAATCAGAGATGAAAAAGGTAACATTGCAACAGATTCCAGGGAAATTCAAAAAATCATAGGGACATACTATAAAAGCATATACTCCACAAAGTATGAAAATCTGAAAGAAATGGATGATTTCCTTGATTTATATGACCTACATAAATTAAATCAAAGTGAGATTAATCACTTAAATAGACATATAACAAACATGGAGATCCAAACAGTTATCAATAATCTCCCATCTGGAAAAAGCCCAGGCCCAAATGGGTTCACTGATGAATTTTACCAGACCTTTAAGGAAGAGCTAACACCATTGCTTCTTAAGCTTTTCCAGGAAATAGAAAAAGAAGGAATTCTACCAAACACCTTCTATGAGGTCAGCATCACCCTGATACGAAAACCAGGCAAGGATAGAACAAAAAAAGAAAATTACCAAAATTGCCAATCTCCCTCATGAACATAGATGCAAAAATTCTCAACAAAATATTGGCAAACAGAATACAAGAGTATATCAAAAAGATCATTCACCCTGACCAAGTAGGCTTTATCCCAGAGATGCAGGGATGGATCAATATACGCAAATCTATAAATATAATACATTATGTAAATGGCTTGATAGACAAAAATCACATGATCATCTCATTAGATGCAGAGAAAGCATTTGACAAAATCCAACATCCCTTCATGATAAAAGTTCTATAGAAACTTGGAATAGAAGGAACATATCTCCATATAATAAAAGCTATTTATGACAAGCCTACAGCCAACATATTACTAAATGGGGAAAAACTGGAAGCTTTTCCACTAAAATCAGGAACAAGACAGGGGTGTCCACTGCCCCCACTTTTATTTAATATAGTTTTGGAAGTCTTAGCCATAGCAATAAGGCAAGAGACACACGTAAAAGGGATACAAATAGGAAAGGAAGAGATCAAGTTATCATTATTTGCAGATGCCTTGATTCTATACATAAAGGACCCTAAAGACTCTACTAGCAAACTGTTAGAGCTGATAAAAACCTCCATCCATGTAGCAGGATACAAAATAAATACATAGAAATCAGTAGCCTTCATAAATGCTAACAATAAACACACAAAGGGTGAAATCAGAGAATCACTCCCATTCACAATTGCATCAGAAAATATAAAGTACCTTGGAATAAACCTAACCAAGGAAGTATAGAATCTCTACAATGAGAACTTTAAAACACTCAAGGGAGAAATTGCAGAAGACACTAGAAAGTGGAGAAACATCCCTTGCTCCTGGATTGGAAGAATCAATATTGTGAAAATGGCAATCTTACCAAAAGCAATCTACACATTTAATGCAATTCCTATCAAAATTCCAAAGGTATTCTTCATGGAAATAGAAAAAACAATCCAAAAGTTCATTTGGAATCACAAAAGAACCTCGAATATCTAAAATAATACTGAGCAACAACAATAAGGCTTGTGGTATCACCATACCTGATTTTAACCTATACTACAGAGCCATAGTAACAAAAACAGTGTGGTCCTGGCAGAAAAACAGACATGTAGATCAGTGGACCATAATAGAGGACCCAGATGTAAGCCCAGGCATCTATAGCCACCTGATATTTGATAAAAATGCCAAAAATACTCATTGGAGAAAAGACAGCCTCTTCAGCAAATGGTGTTGGGAAAACTGGATATATATCTGCTGCAGGATGAAAATAGATTCTTCTCTCTTGCCATGCACAAGAATTAAGTCCAAATGGATTAAAGACCTTAACATCAGACCTGAAACTCTGAAAGTGCTAGAGTAAAAAGTAGGGGAAACCCTTCAACACATTGGTCTTGGCAAAGACTTTTTTATTGCTCAGGCAATAAAACCACAGATTAATCACTGGGACCTCATGAAATTACAAAGATTTTGCACTGCAAAGGACACAGTGACAAAAGCAAAGAGGCATCCTACAGAATGGGAAAAAAATCTTCGCCAGGTATACATCTGATAGAGGATTAATATCTAGGATATACAAAGAACTCAAAAAGTTAAATAATAAGGAGTCAAACAAGCCAATAAAAAAACGGGCTAGGGAGCTAAATAGAGCATTCTTAAAGGAAGAAATACGAATGGCATATATGCATTTAAAAAAATGTTCTATGTCACTAGTCATCAGGGAAATACAGATTAAAACTACATTGAGATTCCATCTCACTCCTGTCAGATTGGCCACCATCATGAAAACAAATGATCATAAATGTTGGTGGGGATGTGGAAAAGAGGAACCCTTCTACACTGCTTGTGGGAATGCAATCTGGTTCAGCCATTGTGGAAATCAGTGTGGAGGTTCCTAAAACAGCTAAAGATTGATCTCCCATATGACCCAGCTATAGCACTCCTAGGCATATATCCTAAGGACTCATTTTATTTCCTTAGAATTTCATGTTCAACCATGTTTATTGCTGCTCAATGTATAATAGCTGGGAAATGGAACCAGCCTAAATGTCCCTCAACTGATGAGTGGATAATGAAGATGTGTCACATTTATACAATGGAGTTCTACTCAGCAGTAAAGAAAAATGAAGTTATGAAATTTTCAGAAAAATGGATGGACCCGGAAAGGATTATACTCAGTGAGGTAACCCAGGCCCTGAAAGCCAAGCTCCTCATGTTTTCTCTCATATGTGGATCCTAGCTACAGATGATTGGGCTTCTGCATGAGAAGGAAAATACTTAGTAGCAGAGGCGAGTAAGTTAAAAAGGAGACATAAAGGGTAGAGAAAGGAAGGGAGGAGGGTACTTAATAGGTTGATATTGTATATATGTAAGTAGAATGATTGAGATGGGGAGGTAATATGATGGAGAATGGAATTTCAAAGGGGAAAGTGTAGGGGGCGAGGGAGGGAATTACCATGGGATATATTTTATAATCATGGAAAATGCTAATAAAAATTTTAAAAAAAGAAAGCAAAATAAAGAAAGTCATTATGGTGCACACCTTTAGTCCCAGCACTCCTGGGGAAATGTAGAGATAGGAGGATTGCAGTGAATTTGAGGCCAACCTAGAGCTATGAGTGTGAGTTCCAAGTTAGCCTGGGTTAAAGTGAGACCCTATATAAAACAAAGTAAGAAAAATCTAAGCAAGGGCTGTAGAGAATACTCAGTGGCTAAAGGCACTTGATTGTGAAGCCTCATGGCATGTGTTTGATTGCTTAGTACCTACCTAAAGACAGATAAACAAAGAGAGCCGGTACCTGGAGTTCATTTGCAGTTAGTAGAAGTCTTGGCATCCTCATTCTATGTGTTTGTCTTTGTCTCTGTCTCTGTCTCTCTGGCTTTCTGTCTGCTCCCAAAAAATAAATAACATTTAAAAAAAGAAATAAGCTGGGCATAGTGGTGCATGCCTTTAGTCCCAGCACTTGGGAGACAGATGTAGAAGAATTGTCATGGGTTCAAGCCCAGCCTGAGAGTACATAGTGAATTCCAGGTTAGCCTGGGCTGGAGTGATAGCATGCTTTGAAAAACAAAAACAAAAATGAAAATAGACATAAGGTCTGGGATGCTATTATTTAAGAATAAAAGCCTCTCAATAATATATTTGGGTGGCCATTGAAAAAGAATCATTAGCTGTCTTTCTTTCACTAAGCAGCCAGAGTAAGATGACAACAATTTCATATGCGCCTGTTTTCAAATTTCAAAGGTGGGCTTCAGTGACAAGAAAAATAAGAGAATTGAATGTGTTTGAGTTAGAAGAGATTCAACTTGCTTAGATTTGAAACTAAGGTGCTGAGAAGCTAAGTGGTTTGCCTGAGATAATGAAGCTAGTTTGTGAAAGATAGGGAACTAGAATCCCAGATATAATTTTTTTTTTCTTCTCAGCCACATTATTCTCTCTTTTGCTAAAGTATTTACTGTGAAGGAGATGTGAACATTACATTTAATCTACTGCTTTGCTGGGACAAAAACATGAAATTAAAAATCTGTTTGTGGTGAGGTCATGTCTCTGAGTGGTTGAGAATAATACTTTGTTTTAGTCATTTGGATGGGAAGCTTATTCCCAAAGCCATGACAAGGAAAGACAAAAAGAAGTCTTGTTTTGTAGGTTAGGATACTTGAAGGAAGAAAAGGGAGATACTATTATAAAAAGATATAGTACATGAATAGTACTTCAATAACACTGTCTTTTTGTGTGTGTGACTAGAGAATTAATTTAAACTGTGACCCTGAGGAAGTACTTTAATATCTCTGAACATCAGGTTTTTTATATGTCAAAAGAGGATCCCTTAGGTCTCTTGCAAGTATTACAGATAATTTCAAAACATTTAATTTCTGACTCTAGCTCTAGCATTGCTGGGGCAAAAACACAAACAGAAGTATCTTATGTAGAAGGAAAGGGTTTATTTCCAGCTTACAGTTTTAAGGAGAAATTTCATCATGGTGGGGAAGTCATGGAAGAGGCAGACAGCCAGGCGTCACATCTCATAGCATCAGTAGGGAAGAAGTAGAGAGAATGAGCTAAGTATGTGGCCAGCAGTACTGGGCTATATCACACTAAGGTCACCCCCAGTGACACACCTCCAGAAAGGTTCTACCTCCCCAAATCTCCACCAGCTAGGGATTATTTTTGAGGCTTGATCACAAACACACCAGGATATGGGGGATATTTTACATTCAAACCACCATACTGACATAAAGCAAGTATTCACCTAAAGGTGGTTATTATCACTAGTGTAAGTTAATTTATCTGTGATTGCTTTTTGTGATTTAAACATGCTAGTATTTTTTTTTAATTTTGTGTGTATACATGTGAATGTGTGTGGATGAGTGCGTGGCACAGCACATGGGTAGAGGTCTAAGGACAACCTTGGAGCATTTGTCCTTTTTCCACCTTCTTTGAGACAGGTTCTCTCATTGTTTGGCTGCTACATGCTCTAGTATAGCCAATCCAAAATCTTCTAGATTCTGTTGGTTCCACCTCCCATTGCTATAGGTGCGTTGGGATTATAGATGTATACACCACTATGAATACATCTTTACATGGGCATGGAGTAATTAAATGTCAGCTGTCAGGCTTGTAAGGAAAATCCTTTAAGAGCTGAGCCATCTCTCCAGCCTTGCATCTTCTGGTTTTAAATGGCAAAAGAGACTTGTATCTTCATGAAAATAGTTAAAGACATTCTGGGGGAGAGGGTAGATTGGTTAATGGATTCAGCAGTGTGTTATCACTGCAAAGTGGATGCAAATAAGCCACCTGATTTTCAGGTGACAAGAGAAATTATAAAATATATAGGAATTTATGAGTAACCAGCATGCAATTTCCATCATTTGTGTAAGAAGAATATATCATTGGTTATTTTTTGTGTGTGTGCGTTTTGCTTTGTAGTGTAGTCATTTCCACTTGTGCTCTCTGATACAAAAATAAAATCTGGTTATATATTGGGAAAGGGTGCTGAGGTGAGCCTTTAGAGACTAGGATTTGTTCTGCAATGCATATACTTATATATAAGACCAATTATGCTGAGCAATCTTTTACTTACAGCAACAAAAAAAAAATCAATGCAGATACTTCCAGACACACTTCAACATATATTTATCCACTTGTATGTAGTTGGGTTGCTGGGGTCTCTCAACACTGCAAAAAAAAATGCAGACACATATACCACCTTTTGCATACTGAGTCATCTCTTCAGCCCCTCCAGACACTTTTAAGATTACCCCAGATGGTTGGGTAACTAGAAAAATCATCCAAATGTCACTCATTTCAAGGCCAACTGATAACCTAACAGACATTTGTTGGGCACCTGTTAGGCGTTGATCACTGCATTGGGTACTGAGGATTGCTGACACTCAGCCTTTGTCCTTAAAGTAATTGATTAATTTAATTGAAAACTATGTGTGGGATCAAGAGACAGCCCAGTAGTCAAGGCATTTTCCAACAAAGCCTGATAACTTTGATTCCCTAATGACCATGTAAAGCCAGATGCACAAGGTGGCTGATGTGCCTGGAGTTCATTTGCAGTGGCTGGAGGCCCTAACGTGTCCATTTTCTCTGTCTTTCCTGTCTCTATCTCTCTCTTCTTGCAAGTAAATAAAAAGCATGCAAAAACTGTGTTGATTTTATGCCATATGCTTCATATAGGACCTATGTTAGTGAGCATAATGGGCAAAGTTCAGCCTTCAAATAATTTGAAATCTAATGGGAGATTGAGTCAACTGCATAACTTACATGTAAGTACTAGGACATCAACTGGAAAATACTGAGAACTGTATTAAATTCTTTTCCCTCTACCACCTTTGAACTCTATGGGTATCAGGCCTGATTTTACCATTTTGGATTTTTAAACTTTTTTTGTTTGTTTGTTTTTCAAGGTAGGGTCTTGCTGTAGCCCAGGCTGATCTGGAATTCGCTCGGTAGCTTCAGGGTGGCCTTGAATTCACAGCGATTCTCCTACCTCTGCTTCCAAGTGCTGGGATTAAAGGTGTACACCACCATGCCTGGCTTCAAATTTTTTTTTTCTTTAAAATTACAGCTAGTATGATATGAGCATCTATAATAGTAACTTTATAAGTATGAGTCTTGGTTGTTTTTTCTTTTGAGTTAGGGTCTTGCTATAGCCCAGATTGACCTGGAATTCACTATGTTGTCTCAGTCTGGCTTCAAATTCACAACGATCCTCCTACCTCTGCCTCCTGAGTGGTAGGATTAAAGACATGCACCACCATGCCAGGCCAAATACAAGTCTTATCATAAAACACATATGGTTACTTACATTTTAAAATAAGCTTTGGGGGCTGGATAGATGGCTTAGCAGTTAAGACGCTTGCCAGCAAAGCCAAAGGACTCAGGTTTGATTCTCCACTATCCACATAAACCAGATGCACAAGGTGGCGCATGCATCTGGAGTTCATTTGCAGTGGCTGGAGGCTCTGGTTCTCTCACTCTTTATTTATCTCTTTCTCACTCACTATTTCCTCCTCAAATAAATACATAAAATCTTGGGACTGAGTAGATGGTTCAGCAGAAGGTGCCTGCTTGTGTAAAATTTATTCTTAAGTGAAAGTCTTATTGTATCATTTGCATAAATCAGTCAGAACTCAGTGAAAAGGGAATTTAACATATGACCATGCAGATATGACCATGACTTTAAAGTGTTTTGGTATCCTGAGAGCATGTAGACCCTGATTTTAATCTGAGAACACTTCTTTGAGGAGTTGACATTTGACTTAAGATCTGAAGGTTAAGTGCTAAGTAGATAAGAGCAAGAATCTTTCCCCACAGCAGGGACAGTATGTACAAAGCTCCTGAAGCACAGTTAGTGATAGCAGATCTACAGAGCCCAGAGAAAGGTCACTGTTCAGAATAGAGAAAGGAGGAGAAAATAGGCAATGAAATTAGGTTAGATAGGCACAAGTACAGTCATGCAGGTCATTTTAAATCTAAATTGTGTTTCCTAAGTGGGGAGGGAATCACTTCAAGAGTTTCAACAGCAGAAAGGCATGGTGTCACATGACTATAGTTCTAGCACTCAGGAGGCAGACTAAGGAGGAATAGGAGTTCTAGTCCAGCCTGGGCTAAATAGTGAGGCCCTGTCTTCAAAAAAGTTTAAAGTATGTGCTGGAGCAGTGGCTCAGCAGTTAAGACACTTGCCTTCAAAGCCTAAGGACCCAGGTCCAATTTCCCTGTGCCCATGTAAGCCAGATGCACCAGGTGGCACATGCATCTGGCGTTCGTTTGCAGTGGCTTGAGGGCCTGGCTTGCCCATTCTCTCTCTCTATATATATATATATCTGCCTCTTTCTCTCTCTCCCTCTTAAATAAGAAAAGTTTAAAGTAGCTGGGTGTGGTGGTGCACACCTTTAATCCCAGCACTTGGGAGGCAAAGGTAGGAGGATCTCCCTGAGTTCCAGGCCACCATGAGACTACATAATGAATTCGAGATTAGCCTGGGCTAAAGAGAGACCCTACCCTCTAAAAACCAAGAAAAAAAGCTTAAAGTAACAAAAAACATGATCTACTATTTTTTTGTTTTTTAAAATATAATTTTATATCATGAATACAGAAAAATTAGTTGGTGGGCAAATGTGTGAAAAGAGGTGCCAGAAAACTAGTAAGGAGGGTATGCTCTTAGTTTAGACAAGGAATGATAAAGATTTGAACCAGAGTGGAAGTGGACAGCAAGAACTATGTTTAAAATAATCATCTCATCTCACCATTGATAAGTTCTTGTCCCTTCAAAATACTACCACAGTGTACTATGCCTGAGGCCTTAAGTTCAATTCAAGTACTTGAAAAAAAATGCCACCACAAAATTTTCCTTCTTTTCTTCTTTTTTGTTTGTTTGTGTTTCAAGGCAGGGTCTCACTCTAGCCCAGTCTGGTCTTCAGTTCACAGTGAGCCTACCAACTATTTGTGGCATGATACCACAAAATTTTCTCCACGAAAATCTTCTATTAAACCCATAAATTGTTTCCTTTGCCTTAAGAGGTATTGTCAGCTTCCCAATGTTATGATTGTTTATGATACTTGGTCCTCCCTTCATGCCGTTTCACATATTTTTATATTAAATTCTCTTTGAAGTCTGACTGATATATTCATTCCATATAATAAAACTTTAAATTGAATTTTAAGAATATATCTTAAGGAGTCCTGGACAATGACTCAGCAGTTAAAGACTGCCAGTCTGAGACTCAATTCCCCATACACTCACATAAAGCCCAACAGAGAATTCAATTACTGCAGCAAGATACCATAGCACACCCATACACACACACACACACGTACAAATAAAAATATAATAAAATATAACATTGAATATTTTGTGATAAGACTCATATTTTGTAAAATTGCATTATAGAAATTAAGATTCTACAAATTCTAATTTTAGAGAAATTTAACGGAAAGAAGGTTAAAAATCAAAAATGGTTGGCTGGGGATACAGCTATGTGGTTAAAGGTTCTTCCTCCTAAAGTTTGCTAGCCAGGGCTCAATTCCCCAGTACTTACATAAAGCCAGATGCACAAATTGTCACATGCATCTTGGAATTGTTTGTAGCAGCAGGAAGCCATGACATGCCCATGTTTTTTTTCTCTCTCTCTCTCTCTCGTACATGTGCTCTTTCTCTCGTGATCTCTACCTCTACCTATCTCTCCCAAGTAAAACATTTTTTTAAAATCCAAAATGGTAAAATAAGGTCTGTTGCCTATGCATTTCAAAGGTGGCAGAGGGAAATGGAAGTTAATACATTTCTCAGTACTTTCCAGTTTTTTTTTTTTAAGGTGAGAAAAATCCCCAAGATTCTAGAGATGTTCGTTGTCTTGAAAAACGAATTATAAATCTTGCAGTTAATGGTGGTAGTTTAGTTTACAGAGCCAAATTTTCATTTCATGAATCTATTGTTTAGTCTGATGCACTATGACATATGTGAGCAATCTGCCTGACTTCTTATGGCTGTGTTATTGGAGAACAGAAAAATGAATCATGAATGGACTTGACTGGTGTTATTCACATGTGTTTATGAATGTTTTTTAGGCTTTCATTACCTGGTACACAATTCTGCTCAAAGGAGGGGTAGAGCTATGTGCCCTTAAAAATTTGCAAAGACCAAGAGTGAGCACAAAGAAACAAGTTTTTAAACTTTTTTGTTTATTTTTATTTATTTGAGAGCAAAAGACAGAGAGAGTAAGAGGGAGAGAGAGAGAGAGAGAATGAGAATGGGCGTACCAGGGCCTCCAGTCACTGTGAACGAACTCCAAATTGTGCGCCCCCTTGTGCATCTGGCTAACATGGGTCCTCAGGAACTGAGCCTCCACCGGGGTCCTTAGGCTTCACAGGCAGGCTCTTAACCACAAAGCCATCTCTCCAGCCCAGAAACTATTTTTAACCCTATTTTACCTGTGCAAAGGGGATCATGCCTGGACCCTCAGTGCTTGAGAAGTTGAGGAAGAGGGATTTCCATGGATTTGAGGCCAACTTGGGTTACAGAGTGGGACCTTTTCTTAGAAGTTCAAAAAGTAGGGAAAAAAAACCCTACTTTATAACTTGATAACATCATAACTTCTTACTGTGATCTACTGATGGCATGCAGTAACATATTCCAAGCACAAAGTTTCCATGTAAATAGAATATTGACACATCTCAAATTCTCATTAGTAGGGCAGAAGCTATAAGGAGAGAAGCTACAAGAAAAAAAATAAAAGATGGGACATACATAAATTGTAGCCAAGAGTGGGGCCAAAAGAAATAATGCTTATCTCAGTAGCATGGACTATTGCTTTGATACTGTTTTCTCAGCATTTTCTAAAGAAAGAGCATTTAAACCTGATTGATACCTCAAGCCTTCTCAACACTGGCTATGCATTAGAATCACCTGGGGAGATAAAAAGCGATCCCCAATTTAGACAGATTGTATTTGACTTTTTGTACTTTGGTCCTGACTATCCATATTTGCTTTTAAAAAATTTTTCAGTGTCAGGAGAAATGGCTTAGTGGTTAACGTGCTTGCCTGTGACGCCTAAGGACCCAGGTTTGACTCCCCAGTACCCACATAAGCCAGATGCATAAGGTGGCATATGTGTCTGGAGTTCTTTTGCAGTGGCTAGAGGCCCTGGTGCCATTTCTCTCAGTGTCTTCCAACCAAGATGGGCCAACTCATAACCATGCTAGTGCTCAGGGACTGAAATTGGGCAAGAATTGGACAGGCTCCAGTACTAGTAGGTCTTAAGGAACCTCCACTGGGTGGGAATAGGGGTGCACATTCAAGAATCTGCCAATTGCTATACACTCTCAGGCACAGCTAGGGCACAAGCACAGGCTCTGGTGGGCTGGTGCCTAACACAGCCCACTGAGTTTAGGCCAGCAGGACAGTCTGGTGATTGGAATTTATCCATGCCCCATTCACTTAGAGAGGAAACCAACCCACTGAACTAGTATATATAGTGTGGGAGACAGGGCCCAGGCTTCCATGCTAGTACCTCTGACCTGGGTGCCAGATCCCCTTGCTGCCCACCTGAAGGATCTCTGTGCCACCTCCCACTCCCATCTGCCACTGAACAAATCACCATGCCTGAGGTCCTCAAAGTGCTAGAGCTAGGGCCCATGGTTCTGCCCCCACCTAAGTTACAAGTTCCTGTGCTGTCATCCCCTGTGGGTTCCCAACTGCTACAGCCAGGGCCCATGCCTCTGCCCCACCCCAGCTGCTGGCCCCTACCCATCCACACCATGCTGGAGCCAAGGCCGAAACCCATGCTTCTGCCCCACTCTGTGGCACTGGTCCCTGGGGTTCCCACTGTGCCAAAACTGGGGCCCATGCCTCTGCCCCACTGTATGGCACTTTCACCCCTCCCTGTACCACTGACCCCTGCGTGAATCCCCAGGGTGCCAGGGCCAAGAACCACCCTTTCACTCCATTCAACACCGTCTGTCCCTGCTAGAGCTAGGGCCCACATTTTTGCCCAATTCCAAACCACTTGTCCCTGTACTTCTGATCCCTGTAGGTTCCCACAATACAAGTGTTAGGGCCCATGCTTCTTCTGCCCCATGACAGCATCTAGCACCTGGAGGTCCCTATCCCATGCCCCTGACCCTTGAGTGTCTCCATACCACCAGCCTAAGCAGACTTTTTGGCTTCTGCTTTCTCCTCTGATCATGCCAAGCCACACCACTGGCTGCCTCTGCTTACCTAATTCCCACACCAGCCATGTCGTCAGACCACCTTCAAGCCTGGTTTCTGGATGGCAGAGGTCCACCTACCTCTTCACCCCTCCTCCACTTCCCTGCCTCCAGCATCCACCTGTAACCCCCCAGTCAGGAATATCTGGCAACTACCCACCAGAGGGTACCAATGTTTCCTCCACAACCTGCTCAGCTGGGATACAGTGGGGGAACAGGGGCAAGTGCTACTGCTCCTGAGCCCCAAAGGCAAGGCACTGCTGGGATAGTGGGTTGCAGAGGTTCTGGTCCTCAAAGGACAGCTATCGTGTCAGCCGCCAGCCCATAGTTCCTGGTACACTTGCAACCTACACAATCTGTGCATATGTGGATGCAATATCATCCCACTCTAAGCCACTTCAAACCAGAAACAGAGCACAAAGGGCAAGGTCTTGCTTCCTCTTTGAAAAAAAAGCCTAAGACTTTTATCCCAGAGATGGGTAGATCATAACACACAAACACACACACACACACAATGAAAAACAACAAGCTAAGAGATCTCCACGAAGATTGCCTATTCCTATGATGGAAGTCGCCAATGAAAACATAGAGGAGAGAACAGAAACATAACACCAGAATGAAAACACAATAAGCTATATGACCCTAACCAAGAGAATCACTGATCTGGAAGCAAATAATAAAAAAAAACACAATAATTGCATAAATGAAATGCACACAGCTTCACTCACTAGACTTAACTTAAAGGAGGAAATCCAGAGACACTTCAAAAGAGAGATAAATGAAATGAAGGTGAGTCAGAAAATAGAGGATCGCAATAACCAGCTGATTAAGCTCAATGAGGCCATGATTAAATGCAAGAATGAATTCCAAGAAGCATCAGGGAAATCAAACCACAACCCTGAAACTTGGACAGTAACTGGAACTTGACAAAGGGATGGATACTATACAGACGAATGCAACACAAACCAGAAATCAAATAGAGCTTGTGAATGCCTCTCTAGAACTCTCACTAACAGAATTATACATGTGGAGAGCTGAACCTCAGATCTGGAAGACAAGACAAAAGAAATTTCCCAGGAGTCCAAAACCTTTAGTAACTTAAAAAAATCATGTGCATGGAGCCAGGCAGGAGGCAGAGGTAGGAGGATTGATGTTAGTTAGAGGATAACACCTGAGACTACATAGTGAATTGCAATCAGCAAGTTTTATCAAGTCCCATATCCTACAGTATTTTCCAACAATAATCCTTCCCCATTTCAGTCAAGAACTTCTATTTGTTCTAGCCTTTTCCTGGTTATAGTTTACTGGCATTTCCTCCAGTTCTTAGCACTTTGGACTTAATATTAAATGCCTCTGATTCATTGTCACAGCTCTTGAAGAACTCTTTCATATTTACTCTATCACTTTTTCTCTTCCCAGCAATCTCATGTAAGAGCTCTGATATGACCCCAGTCCTTTATGACTGAAATCCTAAACAGCAACTCTAGCAGACTCACCTAGATGGTCTCCTCTAATCCTTCTGAAGAGAGGATTAAATCTGAAACAAAACTTGTGGCTTTGGTATATGCAAGCATCGCTTTTGACATATTCACAAAGTGGAGATATTTCAGTAAGCCTGCTTAAGTTAAAACCTTGTCAAAATATTTAACCAATTATAGATAAACTAGTTATTCCTTCTTAGTATAGTTTCCTTTCTAAATGTTTGCTACATTACTATCATTTATTGACCCTCTAGTATGTATTAGCTACTCTTGGTGCCACTTTCCATATTTTATTATAGCTCTACAATATTATTATTTTCCCCTCAACTTTTCAGATAGAAGACATAGTGTGCCTGGGAGAGGTCATGGGCATTTCCCAAGGCCACGCATACAGACTGGCTGAAATTTCCACATGTACACTTTTCTGTGCCCCTACTCACTGTCCTACACTGCCTTTCAAAGAATAAGGAATGCTCACAGCAAATGAAGAATATGCCACTATGCAAAGGAGCCATAGTTTCTACCCTGAGTGAGGGCATATGTATACCTGGTTGTGATGAGTTTTTAACAAGCCCCACTTCAAATGAAAATTTTGCCTCATTTAAGAGTTTCTGCTGCAATGGAAATCAAATCAGTTTTAGACACAAAACACCTAGCCTCAGATCTTTCTATACTATATTGGAGATGTCAATTTGTAATACAGCAGGCAGGAGTGGGTGGCTCTTTAAATTTTGTTCAGTTAATGGAAGTGCCTCGTCACTTCTTGCTTATGCCACCATTTGTTGTTATCTATGTTCAGATGGTAGTCTTAATTCAGAGGTCATGTAAGAAATGCATTAAAATAAGAACAGCCATAAAACCTAGGACACAGTAAATTTCAATGATTACCACTGCTATAAGGAAGAAGCAGCTAGGAAAGTGTTGGCCTCGTTTTTTTTCTGAGCGTGTTAGATCCACAAAATTCTTAGGTAGCCATGTGTTCATTTCCACAAAAATGCATCTACTCGATTGATTGAGATGGGGAGAATGGAGTTTCGAAGGGGAAATTGGGGGAGGGAGAGTATTACCATGGGATATTTTTTATAATCATGGAAGTTTTTAGTAAAAAAAAATTGAACAGAAAAAAATTACAAAAATAAATATTAAAAATGCATCTACTATGAGCTTCGATGTCACTTCTGCCAAATCAGGTTAGGAAAACATAATGATTTATCATGTTTCTTAAAACTTTGTTATAGAAAATTGCTGGTGGACAGAGAAAAGTCACTCAACTCTCTCTTAATGCAGGCTTTTTATTTTTTACTCTAGGAAAATTGAAAGAAATACTTCCAAGAAGCTAAGTATTCAAATTCAAGATCTATGTAAAGGTGTCTTTTAAAATTACATGTAGTGAAGCTGGGTGTGGTGGCTCACACCTTTAATCCCAGCACTTGGGAGGCAGATGTGTATCACTGTGAGTTCGAGACCACCCTGAGAATACAGAGTGAGTTCCAGGTCAGCCTGGACTAGAGTGAGACCCTACCTTGAAAAACCAAAAAAACAAAACAAAACAAAACAAAACATGTAGTGATGGAAGTTGGCTCAGTCATTGAAGTCCCTTTCAATAGAGAGTATTGAATTTTAAGAAAGCAAATGAAAAAGTTCTTATCTAATATTCTTACTCTGATAAATGCAGGTTTTATTATAATATCTGACATTTAGTTTCACTATGAATTTCATTTCTTGAAAGAAACTTTAGGTGAAACTGAAGCAACAATAGACAAACTAATACCTACAGAGACCAATTCAATCATAAGCAAAAGGTAGATGTGCTCTGTGTCCCGTATCTGATTTACTGATGACTTTTAGTCTTTCTTTTTAGAAATATTCTATATGAATCTCATTTAGCCAAGTAGTGCAGGCAAAAATTGTGAGAAATTTACTCTGGCCACTTATTGTAGAACACATTTGAATGACTGAAGTTTGGGAATGATTTACTAAAGTACTTTATAAAATTTCTAGACTGCTTCTTTAACAACATCCCCACCTCATTTGTATCTTTATTATTGTAATAAGCATATAACATAAAAAATATCATATTAGTCTAGGTGAGTGGGCCATGCCTTTAATCCTAGCACTTGGAAGGCAGAAGTAGGAGGATTGCGATGAGTTCCAGGCCAGCTTAGACTACATAGTGAATTCTAGGTCAGCATGAACTAGAGCAAGACCCTACCTCAAAAAACCAAAAACAGCTAAGCATGGTGGTGCACACCCTTAATCCCAGCATTGGGAGACAGAAATAATATTTCTGTGAGTTTGAGGCCTCACTGAGACTACATAGTGAATAGTCAGCCTGGTCTAGAGCAAGACACTACCTTGAAAAACAAACAAACAAACAAAAAACCCCAAATATAACATAAAAATATTATCTTAGGGATGGAGAGATAGTTCCATGGTTAAAGGCACTTGCTTGCAAAGCCTCATGGCCTGAGTTCAATTCCCCAGTACCAGGTAAAGCCAGATGCATGAAGTGGAGCATGCATCTGGATTTCGTTTGCAGCAGCAAGAGACCCCTGGTGTACCCATTTACCTTTCTTTCCATCCCCCCTCTCCTTGCAAATAAATAAGTATTTTTTTAAAATTATCATCTTAACCATTCTTAAGTATACAGTACAGGCTTGTTAGGTATGTAAATACTATTGTGCAACAAATGTGTAAAACATTTTCAATTTGGAAAGCCTAAGCTTTATACCTATAGAGTAGCAATTCCTATTTCTTTTTCTTCCAGGTCATGGGGAACCACTATTCTGTTTTCTATTTCTAAGCAGTTAACTACTTTACATACCTTATGAAATGGAATCATGAAGCACTTGCCATGTTGTGACTGGACTGGCTTATTTAACTTAGAAGAATGTCCTTAACTTTCATTGATATTTACAGCACATGTTAGCTGAGTGTGGTGTGATATATTTGTAATCCCAGCAATCAGGCTGAGGCATAAGGACTATCATGAATTCAAAACCAACCTAGAAGGATGTTTTGTGCAGTCTCTTTCCTACCCCCTCCCCCATTTCTTTGGGGTGGCTCCTATTCCTCCATCTTAACTAGAAGTCCTGATCTCTGCTTCCAGAACCTTGAACCTCTTAGCTTTTCCTAAGGCCTTTTCTTCCTTTCCTCAGTTTTTGATTTGTGTGAGATGACAGAAAGTATTGCCCTTTTCTACCATATATTATCACCAGAAACCACATATCTGCTTAGGATTTCTATTTAGTTTGCTTTTCTCTGTGTATTCCCTTGAAACAGTATTTTTTATATGCATCTTTCCTGGTATTGTGAAGTCCTGTGTCATAAAATCACCTTATTTAAATCACAAGGAATGTTTCCAGACCTAGTTATGTCTAAATATGACCCTTATTTAAACCATAAGGAGTGTCTCCAGATCTAGTGTTGATGTGTGTGTAACAATGGCGAATTCAGATTTTATCCATTTACATTAACTTCATACTACCACCCTTTGAATCCTCTTCTGTTGCTGCAAACACCAGTAATTCCTAGGTCACCAGTGGAAATTATTTTCTATGTTCCTAAATAATCTCACCAAACTTAGCCCTAAACTCTCCAGCCAAGTTTTCAAAATTCTGTACAATAGAAACTTTCTGAATTCTCTGAAATCATTTTCCATTACTTGCTTATGTGTGCACCTTGCTTTCAAGCCAGTCAGGATTACTTGCTTGTCTTCAAACATGCTTTATTGGTTTTTGAACTCCACACCTTTGTCATTACCCCCTGATGGAAGAAACAGCTAGTACCTATTAAATTTTGAATGTTGGAAAACTCTGATCTTAAAAAGCTTTGTTCAAAGTTATAGTGGGTGCATGGACCTCAATCCCTTGCAAACATCCTTCTTTATTTGTTATCAGAAAGCCTATTCACCTTTTTAAGTAGTATGTGCACTTTGCAACAACAATCTGTATATGTGGGGTGCTGTGATTGTAGTTATGATGCCCCCTATGCTACAATCTTGTGAACAAAGCAAGTCCATCAGTGTCTATAAACTAAGGAAAAAATAGGTATTTGGGTGCTTAGGAGCAACTTGGAGGGATTTAGGAAAGCACTTCAGGTAAATTTGGACTAAGGATCAGAATTTAATAGATGGTACACATGGGTTTTCTTGTGAAAGTTCACCAGTACCTTGCATATAGCAGGTAGGTAATATACATCTTGCCAAAGGGGCACCCACATGAGAATCAACAGATCAGTGTATGTGTATCAGGGTTTATGAGTTGATCACATTTGTTCGCTGTCCATTGGGACAGATTTGGAAAGACAGAAAGTCATTAAAAAAGAAACGGAAGCCATGGATATCCAGGCCATTTTGTACCTGAAGGACCAGGTTGTAAGGAATGGATCTTACATTCTTTCCACCACCTCTTCCGCCATGGACCCTGAGCCTTGGAAGGCATGATAGAGATATTTCCATGCTGATCACTCCTCTGTCAGTAAAAAAAAAATTTAATTAATAGCCCAATGTGGCGGTGCACGCCTTTAATCCCAGCCCTCCGGAGGCAGAGGTAGGAGGATCGCTGTAAGTTCAAAGCCACCCTGAGACTACATAGTGAATTCCAAGTCAGCCTGGGCTAAAGCAAGACCCTACCTTGAAAAACAAACAAACAAACAAATTAATAAAAAAGACAAGACCTGGGAGTGGAGCATGCCTCCTACAGCAAAGGGGTCATCCTGGCCATGAAGCAGAGATCCGGCCAGAGGAAGCCAGCCACCTCCTATGTGGGGACCATTATCAACAAGAATGCGATGGCCACCCTCAGCAACATCAGACACATGATCCGCAAGAACAAGTACCGCCCTGACCTGAACATAGCAGCCATCCGAAGAACCAGTGCCATCTGCTCAGCCAGGAGCCTGTGGTGGTGAAGAGGAAGTGGACCTGCCCCACTAAGAGCTCCTGGGCCCCATGGCCCTAGAAGCAATACAGAGTCCACTGAATTTCTCAATCAAACAAAAGGGACTAGAGATATTGCTTAGTGGTTAAGGCACTTGCCAGTGAAGCCTAAGGACTCAGGTTCAATTCTCCACTATCCATGTAAGTCAGATGCACAAGATGCATCTGGAGCTTGTTTCCAGCAACACCCATATTCTCTCTTAATCACCCTCCCTCCCTCTTTCTGCCTCTAATAAATAAAGCAATAAAAAATAAAGTCTGGCATGGTGGTGCGTGCCTTTATTCTCAGCACCTGGGAGGTAGGAGTAGGAGGACCTCTGAGAGTTTGAGACCACCCTGAGATTACATAGTGAATTCCAGGTCAGCCTGGGCTAACCCTAACCTGAAAGAGAGAGAGGGAGAGAGAAAGAAAGAAAGAAAGCCCAGAAAATAGGTGTTGGTAGAAAATGAGTCACCTGTCTTACAATTTTGCCCAGCTGAAATAGTAACCCAAGGGTCTGTAGAAGCTGTTCAAGCTTGAGAAGTATTACTTTAGGCTTGTAGGCTTTGTTATATTTCCCTGGCTAGAACTCCCTACAGGAGAACACCAACTGCTTGCACCTACATCTGGGCAGTCTTTCCTTGAACATTTAGTACTATTTAATTCATACCTTGCAAGAGAACTTTATCATTTCATTTTGATGGCTCTATCCTAAGGTCTTGCAATAATTCCTTTAGTCAACATATTGGATTCTCATTCACATCTATTTGAAGTTTTCAGAGTGTGTGCGCCCGTGTGTGTATGTATGTGTGTGTGTGCATTTGAGACAGAATCTCATTTATTCCAGGCTGGCCTCAAAACTCAGTATGTAACTGAAGGTGACATTGAATTTCTGATTTTATTGCCTCCGCCTTTTGAATACTAGGATTGTAAATACAACCATGTCTGGTTTATGTGGTTCTTGGGTGGATCTTAGGGCTTCATGCATACTATGCAAGCACTCTACCAACTGAGGTACATCCCCAGCCCCAATGTATTATTAATTAAATCATATCTAGTGCTACTTAATTGCCTGCTTTATTATAGAAATAATCAATGGTTCAACATAGGTAAGGGAAGTAAGTAGTACATATAAGGAATATTGCAATATCACCTTAACAACAAATTTAAATAAAATGAGAAATGAAAAGTGGTTCTGGATTCTTTAGGGTCTCAGTAATGCAATACACATGTGACTAGAGTTGAAAATACAACTGGCCAAGAAACCTATGAAAATACACTAAACAAAATGCTTGGTCTTGGCAAAGACTTTCTGAATACAACCCCAATTGCTCAGGCAATAAAACCACAGACTAATCATTGGGACCTCATGAAATTACAAAGATTTTGCACTGCAAAGGACTCTGTGAATAAAGCAAAGAGGAACCTACAGAATGGGAAAAAAATCTTCGCCAGCTATACATCTGATAGAGGATTAATATCTAGGATATACAAAGAACTCAAAAAGTTAAATTATAAGGAATCAAATAAGCCAATCAAAAAATGGGCTATGGAGCTAAATAGAGCATTCTCAAAGGAAGAAATACGAATGGCATATAAGCATCTAAAAAATGTTCTACGTCACTAGTCATCAGGGAAATGCTGATTAAAACTACATTGAGATTCCATCTCACTCCTGTCAGATGGGCCACCATCATGAAAGCAAATGATCATAAATGTTGGTGGGGATGTGGAAAAAGAGGAACCTTTCTACACTGCTGGTGGGAATACAATCTGGTCCAGCCATTGTGGAAATCAGTGTGGAGGTTCCTAAAACAGCTAAAGATTGATCTTCCATATGACCCAGCTATAACACTCCTAGGCATATATCCTAAGGACTCATCTCATTTCCTTAGAAGTATGTGCTCAACCATGTTTATTGCTGCTCAATTTATAATAGCTGGGAAATAGAACAAGCCCAGATGTCCCTCAACTGATGAGTGGATAATGAAGATGTGGCAAATTTATACAATGGAGTTCTACTCAGCATTAAAGAAAAATAAAGTTATGAAATTTGCAGGAAAATGGATGGATCTGGAAAGGATGATACTAAGTGAGGTAACCCAGGCCCGGAAAGCCAAGCCCCACATGTTCTCCCTCATATGTGGATCCTAGCTTCAGATGATTGGGCTTCTGTGTGAGAAGGAAAAAACTCAGTAGCAGAGGCCAGTAAGTGAAAAAGGAGATATAAAGGGAAGAGAAAGGAAGGGAGAAGGGTACTTAATAGGTTGGTATTGTATATATGTAAGTAGAATGATTGAGATGGGGGGGGTAATATGATGGAGAATGGAATTTCAAAGGGGAAAGTGCGGGGGAGGTAGGGTATTACCATGGAATATTTTTTAGGATCATGGAAAATGTTAATAAAAATTGTGAAAAGAAAAAAAATAAAAAAGAAATAAATTTTAAAAAGAAATAAAACTAAACACTATTCACAATTCATAACTATAGAAATAAAAAACTAATCTATTAATACTAGTAGGAATGAGTATAGAGAATGTGTGGGGAGCTTAAATTAGTAATTAGGCAGAACCACCTAATGAAACTCATATACATACAACATTCCTCAGCAAGTATAAATAGTTATTGTAGTATATCTAGGTATATACTAGAGTGGCATCCTCACCCATGAACTGAAGAAGTTATATACAATAGATTTAGTATGTACAATAACTGGGGTCCTCATTCCATACCTACTTACTGAGTGCTTGCTGTATGCCTGCCACTGCTGTTGCCAGTAGGGCTACATCATTGAACAAAGAAGAAAAAATTCCTATTCCTGTCTCATGGAACTAACATTCAGGTAGCAAAAGCAATGTTGAAAACAAAGTCTAAAAGACTATCAAGGAGAAAATAAAAACTGACATGCCCTTTCAAATGATAGAACATGGTAAGACAGTTGAGAAATCATAAAACTAGACATATATCATTACTTCTGTGAAAAGCCAAATTGCAGAATGGTATGGGGTATATAGCATTATATAAGTGTTTTTCTTTTATGCGTGTATGCATATGTGCTGTGCATGAATGTGTGTATGCACATTTGTATTGTGTGGGGGGAGAGGCAAAAGGTCAAACATTGGAAGTCTTCCTCAATTGTTCTCTACCTTATTTTTTTGAAACAGGACCTCTTAATAAACATGAAGCTCACTGATTAGGCCAATTAGACTAGAATAGCTATTTAGTAAGCCCCAAAGATCCTCATATCTCTCCATCACCACAGCTGGAATTATAGGCACATTCCATTCCACCTGGCATTTACATGGGTGCCAGGGGACCTGAACTCAGGTCCTTCTGCTTGCATGGAGAGCACTTTACTATCCATTGAGCCACCTTCTAAGACCAGATGTAAATGTTTAAAATGAAATAATGCTATCAGCTTTGTAGGCATAAAAATTTTCATGTAAACATAGTAAGACAAGAAAGGGAATATAAGGATGCCCTCTAATCTCATAATATTGGCTGGTTCTGGCAAGTGTATGTTTGTGAATGAGGACATTGGATGAAGTAAATTTGGTATGAGAACAAAGACTATTTTATTTTGGAAAGGGCAAAGCTACTGGGTTCATGTGCTAAAGAAATCCAGTCAGTATGTCAAGAGTAATGCCAAGAAGCAGCTGCACTGCAAAGTTCATGGCAGCACTATTTGCAACAGCCAGGAAATAGAAGCAATGTATATCCATCAATTGATGACTGGCAAAAGAAAATGTGACACGTACATAGCATGGGATATGTTTTTGGCCTAAAAAAAAGATTGAAATCCTGCTATTTACAACAAACTAGATGGAATTGCAGACCATTATGTTAGATAAAACAAGCAAGGCACATAATTACAAGTACAGTAGGATTTCAGTCATACGTGGCGTATATAAAAGTTGATCTCATGGAAATTGAATGTAGAATGGCAGTTACCAGAGACTGCAGAGAGTAGCTGGGAGAGAGGAATGGAAAAATGTGAGACAAATGGAATTAAGTTAGATAGGAGCAAAAATATATGCATGCTATTACACAGTAGGGTAATGCACTGTATGTACATTTCAAAGAGCTAGAATAAGGAATTTTGACAATTTTCACCACAATAAATTGACATGTTTGCCAGGCACGGTGGCACATGCCTTTAATCCCAGCACTTGGGAGGTAGAGGTGGGAAGATTGCCATGAGTTTGAGGCCAGCCTCAGACTCCACAGTGAATTACAGGTCAGACTGGGTCAGAGCAAGACCCTACCTCGAAAAACAAAAACAAAAACAAAAAAGTTTTTTACTTGTTTGAGATATGTTTAACTTGATTTAAACATTTATTTACATATATAAACATAATAACACATGATACTTCATTAATATCTATACTGCTTAAAGTATTAATATTAGTTCAAATTGTCTTATTTGGGGGACTGGGGTGATAGCTCAGTGGTTAAAGGTGCTTGCTTGCAAAGCCTCTTGGCCCAGTTTCAATTCCCCAGGACTCACATAAAGCCAGATGCATAAAATGGTGCATGCATCTGGAGTTCATGTGCAGTGACAAGAGGCGCTGGATACATATACTCTCTCTCTACCTTTGCAAAAAGAAATATAAATAGCTGGCCATGGTGGCACATGCCTTTAATCCCAGCACTCGGGAGGCAGAAGTAGGAGGATAGCCGTGAGTTCAAGGCCACCCTGAGACGACATAGTGAGTTCCAGGTCAGCCTGGGCTAGAGTGAGATCCTACCTCAAGAAACCAAAAAGAAAAGAAAAGGAAAGAAAAGAAAGAAACAAACAAACAAAGAAAGAGAGAGAGAAAGAAAGATGAATAAATACATGTTTCTGTTCTAAACAGGTTCTTTTTTCCTAAAAATGCATTCTAGAAAAACAAACACAGAAAAGTAATAAACCAAAGTAAATCAGTGAATGAAAAATGTTAAGTAAGTAACGTGATTTCTTCCTCTCTTGCCTTGCTTATCTTCTTTCCTTCCTTCCAGTAGTACCAGCACAGTATGTAGGAGCACAGCATTTTTCATGGTGACACTAATACCTCACCATGTCTCAACTCAGCTGTTTGAAACAAATACAATACTACTATCTCCCATCACAAGTAAACTTGCCATCTGACTCATCAGTTCATGGCTCCAGGTGAAAAGTCTATCATTACTTCTGCCTATCTCAGCATGTGGACTAATCTTTCTGTAATTCATCACCGATACTGCCCATCCAATCATGATTATTGTAGAGACAATGCTTGATTTATGGCCATGAACGAAGTCAGGAGATTATAGAGGATGAACTTACTAGAAATATGAAATTATATATACAATGTATATGTGTTGGTTTTATAATACTATGAACAATGTTAAATAACTTAAATGTGAATTTGAAAATATTACTTATTTTTATACATAAGGATGTTCATCACTAACAACACAAAATAAGGGAGGGAAACAGAAGTTAGATAGATACGGCTTTTACAATGCATACACTACCAAATGCTTTAGGTTTTACCTAATAAGTACCAGATACAGCCTATATATGTGCCCACATTATAGGCTTAAAGAATTTAATTGGTGTTTGCAGACTGTGTAAAAAAAGTGAGTTCTGGAGAACTTGGTTTTGTTCATTAGCAGAGTGTGTTTAAAAGGTCAGTGATGTCCTGCCGATCAACATCTCATACAGAGCTCTCAAGAAGTAATGTAGTGGTGATGAGTGCTTAGAAACACTGCGACTGGGAAAGGCCTTTGAAATGATAAGGAACCCAATCTTTATTTTATCTACATTATCAATAAGGGTCCATTTAACTAGAGAGAAAATTGGCTTTAAGTTCAATTGCTGTATTTATTTAGTTTTTGAGAATTGAAACGTCTACATTTTGTTAAATCTACTTGACCAACTGTAATGATTAATCTTCATTGACAACTTGACTGGCTTTAGAATCACTATGGAAACACACCTCTCGATGTGTTTGTGAGACAGTTTCCCAAGAAGTTTAACTGTGAAGGTGTTGTACAGAAAATTCCTCTGAATTGAAATATTCTCTGCTGGAGGGGGCAGGGAGCCAGGAGGTCAAGAAGTCTGAGAAAGCTGGCATGATCATTCCCCAAAGTGACAGGAGCAGTAAGCAACTGTTGAGGGGAAGGATCTGAGCAATGTTGTGTGGCAATTTTCTAAACTTAAAAGATTGGTAGACCCCTCCCTAGTATTATATAAAGGGTAAACAACCTCTTGGATGGAGACTTTGACCAGCCAAGCTGCCAGCAAGAGTGCCGTGAACTCCAGAGATGTAACTCCTGTGAGTCACCACCTAGGCTGTGGTGGGCTTTTTGGTTATGCTGCTGCCTTTGAGTCATCCACGCTCCTGTAAGTAACACCTTACCCGACTCAATAAGTAACCTCAATAAACTCATTGGTTTACCGAAACTGGTTTTTGTGCAATCATGATTTTGGACTGTCCCCTATGTGGGGTGAATAGACATGGGTTTCTGTCTCCTTAAGGAAACATTTCATGAGACAGAAGGGAAGGCCCACCCTGAATGTAAATGGGCATCATCCCAGGGTCTAATGTTTTAGATTGAATTTTTACAAAAGAAAAAAAAAAGGAAGAAGCAACATATGCACCAATTAATAATTTACTTTTGTTATAAGCTCAAAAGCATATAGGAAATACAGGAACTACATAGTGAATCCCAGCACTCTGAGACCTTACCTCAACTCTCTCCAAGAAAAGCCTGGTGTGGTGGCACACACCTTTAATCCCAGCACTCTTGAAGTAGATGTGGGAGGATCACCACAAGTTTGAGGCCAGCCTGGGAATACAGAGTGAATTCCAGGTCACAGCAAGACCTTACCTAGAAAAACAAAACAACAAAACAAAGCAAAGCAAAAACAAAAAAAAGGAAAGGAAAGAAAAGAAAGGAAAGGAAAGGAAAGGAAAGGAAAGGAAAGGAAAGGAAAGGAAAGGAAAGGAAAGGAAAGGAAAGGAAAGGAAAGGAAAGGAAAAGAAAGGAAAGGAAAGGAAATGTATGTATAAGTCCATAAATTAAGGAAAATGGTTCTATTAGCCTCAAGGGAGCAATCTGTCCTTACTTCGAGGTCCCACCTTGGCCTTCTCAACTCACTGTTGAAAAATGTTGAAAATTAGACAGCATTTTCTAGTGGAGTACAACTAATAGAATGAATATATATTATAAGTGGGATTTATTAGATTGGCTTAAAAGATATGGGTGATTTTTCCGACATCAAATGTCTGTCGGCTGGACAGTCTGAGAACCCAGTAGCTGCTCATTCCACAGGGTCTCAGCGGTCCCAACTGCAAGACTGGAGGATCCTGGAGAGTTACTTTCCTTCCACCCACATGGGAAGGCTAAAAGGCTGGATTCTGACGTCCACAAAAGACAGCAGCAACAGGGTAGCTGTACACACCAACAAGTAGCCCTGGGAAGCCAGTTAAAACAGCTGGAGCCTTTTTACATAAAGTTCACCTCCAGAAGGGCTGCCATTCTGGGGAAAGTTCTTCCTCCCTTAGTTAAGCTTTCCTGGAAATCTCCCAGACTCTTAAAAAGGCATAACTATTACTTGATCATTGATCTAATCAAGTTTACAATGGAAATTTAACTATCATCCTATATGTATCAGCTTGCTACCCTGGGACTCAGATACCCACTTAAAAGTTCCAAAGCTTAGTAAATTCTTAGTAAACATAAGAATTGAGACATGGAACTAACAGAATTGAGAGTCAGCAGTAGGTAACATGATGTTAAAGGCACAGATTTTTATACAAGTGAATACACCATATGACAACTGGACCACCTCTTAGAGTTAGTGCTTTAATGATTGCTAATAAGGGATGAACTCAACTTGAAAATGGCCACATTGGTATGTACTTACACATAGTGCTGGCACTTTATATGCAAATATTATTTTGCTGTATATTTGAATTGTCCTAACAGGTGAGAGTTATTCAAGCAATAAACCTATTTATGACATCGAGTGATCTCATTTGTAGAAGCCTATTTCCTTTGTATGGACTCCTTCAGGGTGACAGGGGTCTAGTTATTTCATATTGAAAATGTGGGCTAAGCATATTAGGCTTCTTGTCTATTGTTATCTCAAGGGGTCATTGTGTTACAACACAAGGTCAATTTATTTCTGTTCTGAGCTATGCAACCAACCAAGGTGATGAAAACGTTGCAATGAACTTGGTAAACCTTGTGCTGGTAGCTGAGGGATAAAAAGGTCTTATTCTAAGCATCCTATGAGCATTACAATATTACAGATGTCTTATAAGTTATTGTCTGCAATCCCTACTGTGGAAATGGAATGATCTTATTTATTAATAATAGTCATCCTAACTACACTGAAAACCACTGCTTCCACTACTTAAAGCTGGCCTATAATGAGCTATGTAAATCAAAAGTACCAGAAAGGTCCTTTCTCCTTTTAATTTAGCATGCCAACCATAACAGTGTTGTGAGTCAGCAACTATTAAGTAGTACCTGAGTGTAGATGGACATTTTTTTTTTTGAGAGTGACAAACAGGCAGAGAGAGAGAGAGAGAGAGAGAGAGAGAGAGAATGGGTGCTCCAGGGCTTCCAGCCACTGTAGACAAATTCCAGATGCATGCGCCCCCTTGTGCATCTGGCTAACGTGGGTCCTGGGGAATCGAGACTTGAACAGGGGTCCTTAGGCTTCACAGGCAAGCACTTAACCGCTAAGCCATCTCTCTAGCCCTAGATGGACATATTTTGAGATTTACTTATCTCCCATAAACTAGATAGACAATATGAAAATAAATGTCTCAAATTATAAAATATTTGCCTTTTTCTATTTTTACCAGAAAACCTTATGGTAGCAATGAACATAATTCAATTAATGATTGTCTCACATACTCACTCCTATTTCATTCTCAAATGGAGGTAGGTTAGCTTTCCATGGTGGGCTTAGGAGCTCTGAGAGAAGACAGAATGCATTTCAGTGGAGTGGACAATTTCCACTAAGAGGTACCAAGCTTCATCTGGGAGCCAGATGGGTTTCATTAAACATCTGGACCTTGAAAACAGAGGCATCATGGCTGTTCCAGGTCACCTGCTCATTACGCTTCACCTTGGAATGATGTAGCTCTATATTTTACAAGATTAAATAAATCTTGCATGCTATTTTGTTGCTTATGACAGAGATTTTAACAATATGATGATAATTGTATTACTATAACTAGTATTACTGCTAATGTTACTACTATTAATTATACATACTTAGAGCCGGGTGTGGCGGCGCATGCATTTAATCCCAGCACTTGGGAGGCAGAGGTGGGAGGATCACTGTGAGTTCAAGGCCACCCTAGAGCTACAGAGTGAGTTCCAGGTCAGCCTGGACCGTAGTGAGACCCTACCTCGAAAAACCAAAAAAAATATATATATATATATACATACTTAGCAATAAAAGTACATCAGAAACTGCTTTGCATACCTGTCTCACTTAATCCTTTCATCCCTTAAGAGATAAATACTATTATTATTCCCCTAATAGGAGAGACTCAGAGAGATTAAGTAACTTTCCCACTCAACAACAGAGATGGATTCAAGTCAGAGTGTTTTGATATCAAAGCTCCAGTGCTTAACAACTACTATACCACATTGTATGCTTCCTTTTCCTTATACTTTCTTTTTTCTATGGTTCATTAGAGAAAGAAATGTAGCTGGGGTAGATGGACCTTACCCACTTGCCCTATTTTTTTTCCTTTTCTCCTCTCTTTTCCTCTTGTCTCCTCTCCTCTCCCCAAAGAGAGTTCAAATGCTGGACAAGAAGATTACATTTCTGGGAAGCTAGGAAAGGAAGATGCCTGTCTTCACTAAAGTTCTGTTTACACTTTTAATTAACAAAGTATATTGAGACCTTTTCTGATGTGTGTGAGAACCCAGAATGGAAACTTATACTGCTACATCCTTGTAATGGAAATGTGTTCTGAGCTGAATATCTTCAGAATGAAACACATGATTGATGCAATATGGACCAGAAGCATAGCCAAACATTCAATTGCTAGAAAAAAAACAAAAATAGTGATCCAAATGAAAGAAGAAATAGACTAAAATTAGTTAAAGCACAAATTGGCAAATCTAAGGAAAACATTTAAACTCTTTTCCCAATAATATTAAATACATACACAGCTGGTTAAAGATTTAATGCGTAAATTTTAACTAAAATATCATTATCACTTATTATATTTGTGATAGGCACTGGAGTCAAGTTCAACTGTCATTCTTTTTCATCATATATGACCTAGGCAATGAATAGGCCCATACTTTATATTAATGCCCCTTCTGGAATTCCAGTGTCTAAAATTATTTCAATTTTGTCTCCAAACCCTATGATATGATCTTAATACAGAAAGAGTAATAGGACTGGAGAGATGGCTTAGCTCTTAAGGAACTTGCCTGTGAAGCCAAAGGACCCAGGCCCAATTCCCCAGTACCCACATAAACCAGATGCACAATGTAGTGCATTTGTCTGGAGCTTGTTTGCAGTGACTAGAGGCCCTGGTGTTACCATTCTCTCCCCCTACCCTCTCTGCCTCTTTCTTGCTCTCCCTCTTTTCTCTCAGATAAGTAAAATGAAATAAACTTTTTAAAAAAGAGAAATAAAACATCCATTTCTGGATCTTTCTCTGATTGAGAGGTAAAAATAAATAACTTTGCTTTGTTTTCATTTTGTTAGAGTTCAATGCCCGAGGATTTACTGCATCTGCTGCCTCAGTTATAGCTCATCACCATCATTATCACCATCCTGAAAGTTCGGTCTATCTATCTATCTATCTATCTATCTATCTATCTATCTATCTATCTATATTTATCATATATATTTTAAAACTTATTTTTATTTATTTGGGAAAGGAGCAGACAGAGAGAGGGAGAGGGCACACCAGGACCTCCAGCTACTGAAAATGCATCACTTTGTGCATCTGGCTTACATGGGTACTGTGGAATTGAACCTGGGTCCTTAGGCTTCACAGGCATGCACCTTAACCACTAAGTCATCTCACCAGCCCTAATTACTTATTTTTCTATTATCTACCTATCATCTATCTTCTACCAATCAACTCTCTATTTACTCCATTTTATTCCCATTCCCCAGTTCTTTTTAATCTATCCTTACCTTGGGTGGTCATTCAAATGCATTTTATGCAGATCATCTTAATTATTCTTTTGCAAATTGTTTACCTACTATTATTGAGTATATGAATTTTTAAAATTTTAATTGTTTTGAAGGTTATGTTTGAGGCAGGATCTTACTCTACACCAAGTCTAACTAGAAATCTCTCTGTACTTCAGGCTAATCTCAAGCTCATAATTATCTTACCCCTCAGCCTCCTGAGTGCTAAAATTAAAGGTGTGAGCTGCTATACATGACTTAATATTTTCTTTTTAAATAAAAATAGTTCTGGAGCTGGGTATAGTGGTGCATGTAGGAGGTTGAGGTAGGAGGATCACTGTGAGTTTGAGGCCAGTCTGGACTACAGAGTGAGTTCTGGATCAGCCTAGTCTAGAGTGAGACACTGCTTCAATTTTTTTTTCTGGGGCTGGTAAGATGGCTCAGTGGTTAAAAGAGCTTGCTTGAGTCAGGTGTGGTGGTGCATGTCTTTAATCCCAGCATTCAGGAGGCAGAGGCATGAGGATCACTGTGAGTTTAAGGCCACCCTGATATTCCATAGTGAATTCCAGGTCAGCCTGGGCTACAGTGAGACCCTACCTCCCCAAAACCAAATAAATAAATAAAAACAGAAAAAAAAGTGCTTGCTTAAAACGCCTGACTACTGGGTTCTTTTCCAAGCATCTCTTATAAGGCAGATGCACATAGGGCACAAATGGTATTTGTTTGTAGCAGCAAAAGCACTAACACTCCCTATCTTTCTCTCTCTCCCTCTCCCTCCCCCGCCCCCCCCCCTCTCTCTCTCACACACACACACACACACACAAACTAAAAGAGTTCTGGGCTGGAAAGATGGTTCATCAGATAAAAACACTTACTATGGAAGCATGAGGATCTGAATTCAAACCCTAGTATCTAGATTAAAGACTGGTTGTAGCTAGATTAAAGACATGGCTGTAACCCTAGTGTTGGAACGGAAAGAAGAAAGGAGAATCTTTGGGGCTTACTAGTCAGCCAGTCTAGCTGTGACACAGCTCCAAGTTCACCCTGCTTCAAGGAAATAAGGCAGAAGTGCAATGAGTACATAAAATGACCTCTGGTCTCCATATTTGCACACACATGTCCATACACCACACTACACACATATATCAAAAATACATAAGAAGCCAGGTGTGGTGGTGCACACCTTTAATCCAGCACTTGGGAGGCAGAGGTAGGAGGATCGTTGTGAGTTCAAGGCCACCCTGGACTACATAGTGAATTCCAGGTTAGCCTTGGCTAGAGAGAGACCCTACCTCGAAAAACCAAAATAATAATAATAATAAATATAATTTTAAAAAATAATAATAGCTAGAGAGATGGCTTAGCAGTTAAGGTACTTGCCTGCAAAGCCTAAGGACCCACGTTTGATTTCCCAGGACCCATGTAAGCCAGATGCACAAGGTGGCACATGCATCTGGAGTTTGTTTGCAGTGTATGGAGGCCCTGGCATGCTCATTCTCTCTATGTCTCTCTCTGTGCCTCAAATAAATAAATAATTTTTAAATAGGATAAAAGAAGATGGGAGGGGTAATAATGGAGAGTAGAGGTATGAAGGGGAAAGTGAGGGGGAGGGAATTATCATGGTTTATTGTCTATAATTATGGAAGTTATCAGTAATAAAAAATTAAAAGCCAGGCATGGTGGCCCACGCCTTTAATCCTAGCACTCGGGAGGCAGAGGTAGGAGGATTGCCATGAATTCGAGGCCACCCTGAGACTACATAGTGAATTCCAGGTCAGTCTGGACTAGCACGAGACCCTACCAAAAAAAAAAAAAATTAAAAAAGAGATGAAAGAAATATTTATGTGTATATGTATTTTGAATTTACGTAATTTGCGTAAATGGTTGTGTCCTATAGACCTTATTTGGAATTTGATTTCTTATATTTTGTTCAGTATGAGAATATATATATATATTTATTACACATATTTATGTGTGTTCATATGTATTAATATCCAAAGAACAAAAATAGATGGCAAGCCTTTTCTTTAGCACAACCTGTCCAATTAGTTGGGGATTTTTTTCTTGTTTTGTGATTTCAAGGTAGGGCCTCGCTCAAGCTGACCTGGAATTCACTATGTAGTGTCAGGGTGGCCTCAAACTCATGGCGATCCTCCTACCTCTGCCTCCTGAGTGCTGGGATTAAAAGCATACGCCACCACACCTGGCGTTTTTTGTTTTGTTTTGTTTTGTTTTGAGATAGAGCCTTGCTATAGCCCAGACTGACCCGGATTTCACTCTGCAGTCTCAGTCTGGCCTTGAACTCACAGTGGTCCTCCTACCTCTGCCTTCAGACTACAATTAGTTTTATTTGTTGTTTTAGGAGAATGAACACTGCAATTGTGCCTTATGGAAAGTGAGTTACGGCTCACTTAGACCACAACATCGATTTCATTTTATAAAATGTAGTACTATCAGGAAGGAGGGCCCACACCTTTAATCCCAGCACTCAGAAGGCAGAGGTAGAAGGTTTGCTGTTAGTTGGAGGCCAGCCTGAAACTACAGAGTGAATTCCAGGTCATCCTAAATTAGAGTGAGACCCTACCTAGAATATAACAAAGGCCAAGTGTGGTGGTGCATGCCCTTAATTCCAGAACTGCAGAAGTAGGAGGATCACCATGGGTTCCAGGCCAGCCTGAGACTACATAGTGAATTTCAGGTCAACCTGGGTTAGAGTGAGACCCTACCTTGAAAACCAAACCAAAAAATAAGAAGAAAGAAAGAAAAAGAAAAAGAAAGCAATAACAAAAATAGTGCTTCCCATAATGGAGGTACATACATATTCTTGAAGTTGATCCTTTCTATCACTCTTCCAAATTGGGGTAGGTGTTGACTGACTATCACACTTGTGGGTGTCTTTCTTTGATGACTAACTTTAATAAACCTTGGGAGAAAATATAGGTTTCTTATAATTGTGTGTTGCATGCTGTTATGTCTATGTTTGCACAGCTATTTGATTATCCCAACCCGTCTCAGCCTGTTAAATGAATAGCACTGAAATAGTTAGCAAAATATAGAGAAATGGAGGACGAAGTGGACACAAGTCCACATGTGCTTTTTCTCTGTATTTAGAAACCTGAATTCCAGCCCTAGCTCAAATTCAAACTCACTGTGTGACTATGGACAAGTGTTCTCTAGGTCTTCATTTGTCATTTGCACCATGACTGTTCCAGGCTCATGTGAGTTACATGTGTGGCTTTCAATCAATACTCTATTTCTTCTCCTTTTCATCTATCCCTCCATTATTCCAGGAGTAATGGAGAAAAACAAGTGAGTAGGTTGCCTTTTGACATAAAAGCTAAGAGGCCTAGGATCAGAACAGGTAATAATAGATATCTTTGAGTTTGTGTGCCAGAGAGCTAGAGGCAGCCATAGACAGAAGTACAACTTGACTTAGATAAAACTGTTGTTGGCTGTTGACAAAATTAAGGAACAGAAGTGCGTACTATTTAATAAACATTAAAAATGTCCCTGAAAGGGAAGTGAAGTCTATCAAGCAGGGCAAATGATTTTTCAAAACATTATATTTTTCAAAACGTTTGTGTTTGAAAACGCTAGTTTTGTGTTTGTGCTTAAGGCAAATGTGTATTCAGTTGGATGACTATGTTTGATATTTGTTGTATTCATATCTAGAAAATACTCAAATGGCTCAAGACAGATGCAGTGACATATTACAAGACCATTATTAAATGTGTGGCTGAATTTCCTCCACAGATATTGCAACATCCTCAGCCTAATTCTCAAATGTCTGTTGGGACTAGAGGGGGTTGGGAGATCATTGATCCAAGTCTGAAACTGGCTCTGAGTCAGGAAATGAACTGAAAATGCGTCATTGTCCTGGCTAGAGAAGGCCTGCTGCACGACAGGATTTAGCATCACCCCAGCACAACCTTAGCAGGGTGCTTTCCAAGATCATAAACTTGGCCTTTTCCAATTCTATCTCCAGATCCTTGCATCCCTCCTGTGCATTACCAGCCCCACCCCTTCTCCCAGGACACTGGGTTCCTAAGAGCCTCATATGTAGTAAAGTCTCTTGCACGCACTCTTAGTGGTGCCTAGCGCCAAGTCCTGTACTGCTGGGAATGTAAGTCTTAGACCAAGGTCAAAATTTGGCTGGGATAATGACTGCACATGTGTCCTTGGGAAAGATATGATCCAAAAATCATAATTCAATTGGAGAGATCACCAAGGCCCAGGGAGGTTAAATAATGTACTCATGCTTGTATAGGTAATGAGGAACAGTTGGGATGAGAAAGCCAGTCTCCGACTGCTAATTAGATGTTTTTTTGTATAGAGATGATCTTTTTCTCTTGAGAATCTCCAACTACAGCTCTCCACGAAAGTGATAACAGTTACCCTGGTAATAACTTGAGGCAAAAATGTGGATTTCTGAAATAAGACAAAGGCCTTAATAATGGGTGGGAACTATGAAATATGCGACCTTGAGCAAGTATATGAAAATCTTTGCTCTGGCATCTGCTGCATGTGATATTAACATAAAGATTCCATTTTATTTTGCACTGTGTTAACATAGAATATCTTTTTAAATATTTTTCTTTATTTTCAAATAGAGAAAGAGGGAGAGGAGAGAAGAGAGAGAGGAAGAGAAGAGCCTCATATGTAGTAAAGGGCCACTGGAATAGAACTCCTGATGCATGTGCCACTTAATGCGTCTGACTCTACAGGGTACTGGAGAATCAAACCCAGTCTGACTGGCTTTGTGTGAAGTGCAAAAGGAAGTGCACTGAGCCATATCCTCAGCCCCTAGAAGATCTTTATTTAAAATGCTCAGAGGGGGCTGGAGAGATGGCTTAGTGGTTAAGCACTTACCTGTGAATCCTAAGGACCCCGGTTCACGGCTCGATTCCCCAGGACCCACGTTAGTCAGATGCTAAGGGGGCGCATGAGTCTGGAGTTCGTTTGCAGTGGCTGGAGGCCTTGGTCTGCCAATTCTCTCTCTCTCTTTCTGCATCTTTCTCTGTCTGTCGCTCTCAAATAAATAAATAAAAATAAAAACGAAAAATTTTTTAAATGCTCAGAGGGAGGACTTAACAGGATGGTATTGTATATATGTAAGTAGATGAACAGATTAATAGTGGTAAAAAGGCCTAAGTGAGGTCTGGAGAAGAGATTGAGGAAAGGTGGAGGGAGGCTAATCAAAATCTAAGAGGATATAAATAAATCATATGGAGAGCAGGGCGTGGTGGTGCATGTCTTTAATCTCAACACTATGGAGGCAGAGGTAGGAGGATCACTGTGAGTTTGAGGCCACTCTGAGATTATATAGTGAATTCCAGGTCAGCCTGAGCTAAAGTGAGACCCTGCCTCAAAAAAAAAGTCATATGGAAACCTACTTTTTTGGATAATGGAACACTCAGGAGCCATAGATTGTTACTAGAAAATTTTCAGTGCCAGGGACGGAATGCCTTTCAGTGAGTTGTTGATCAGGGAGGTCCATGATACCCCCAAAACATTACAGGCCATAGACAAGACTCTTGGTTTCCCACCAGAAATAGATGGTAAGACCCTATTGATGAACACTCCACATGCTTGGGCTACAAGGTCACTGAAAAATCCTGTTGGAGCTGAGCTGAAAACCTCCTCCCTGTAGACCAGCTGACAGAAAGCTTGAAAACGTTATGCTGCATTCAGCTCTATGGCAGAGAAAGAAGTCATCAGTGGAGATAAACAACAGTGGACACTGCAAGCCTTAAGTTGAGCCAGCCAAACCAAATGAGCCAATGGGTGCAATAGTGTCATGTCCTGCTCCATGGGAGGGAATACATGCCAGGTACTGAAAACCTAGTCAAAAGTCTGTGACAGGGGAGGTCCCAGACTTGTGTAGATTATGATGACCTGAACTATTAATCCTCCAGCTTTTACCTCCAACGTGCTAGGATTTCAGGCATGCTCTACCACATCCAGCTAGGTTTTTTTTTTTTTTCTTTTGGGGGGTAGGATCTCACTCTAGCCCAAGCTGACCTAGAACTCTGAAGTTCTAGGCTGGCCTCGAACTCACCAAGGTTCTCCTACCTCTGCCTCCCAAGTGCTGGGATTAAAGATGAGCACCATACATCTGCCTTAAAATAATCTTTTACCAGTGCTTTAATTTTAACACATTTATGTTTTTATATTTAAGATGTGTTGATTGTGAGCAGCATATAATCACATGTTTTTCAATATAGTTTCACAATCTTTGCTTTTAAATTTGTTTTCACGGTAGGGTTTTGCTCTAGCCTAGACCTGGAATTCACTACGTAGTCCCATGCTGTCCTGGAACTCATGGTAATGCTACTTTTGCCTTCTGAGTGCTGGTATCAAAAGCATACTCCACTATGCCTAGATCTCTTTTGGTCTTAAAAAAAAAAAGCATAAACTTTTCAATTGACAATTCTTATTTGCTTATGTGTGGGTAAGGTGTATGTGTATGGAGTGATTTTTTTTTCCACCTTGTCTTGTTTTGAGCAAGAGTCTCTTTACTGAGTCTGAAACTTCCAGGACTCCAATAATTCTCAGGTCTCTGCTTCACTGTGGTACTGAGGTTAGAGGCTACATCAGCTATATACATGGGATCTGAGGGTTCAAACTCTGGTGGTCTCAGGACCCTCAGATCCTCATACTTTCCCTGGAAGTGCACTTAACCACTGAATCATATGCAAAGTCCTTAGTTGACAATTGTCCTTAATTATAATTTCCATACGTGTACATAATGTATTTCTTTGTTTTTTTGAATGAAGACCTCACTCTATCCCAGGCTGACTTGAAACTGACTTTCAAGCTCAGGCTGGCCTTGAACTTATAGTGATCTTCCTACTCCAGCTTCCTGTATGCTTGAATTAATGACATGTACCATCACACCAAGCTGCATAAAGTATTTTGATGATAATCCTTTCTTACTTTCTTTTGTCTCCCTTCCCCCACCCCTCTACTGAACCTTTTCTTCTTAACAATTAGTGCTACTTCTATTTTGATGCCATTTTTTTTGCAGTCTTCCACCCTCTACAATAACATGTCAATGGTAATGAAAGTGGCTATGAGGTCATAATGCAATGGTCATTTCCTGTTCAGAGAACAGCTTTTCAAAGCACTTCTCCCCATACTTTGACTCTCACATTCTTTACGGTTTTTATTTTGACAGTTTCATACATTTGATATAATGTATTTGTATGTTATTCCCCCAATCACCCTCTCTTATCTCCTCCCTTCCCATTAACACCCTTCTTCCCCCTTAATCTTTATCTTACTTTAATACCTTATGTTTGCTATTTATTTATTTATTTGAGAGAGAAAGAGGCATAGATAGAATATGAGCGCACCAAGACCTCCAGCCACTGCAAATGAACTCCAGATGCAGGCGCCACCTTGTGCTTCTGGCTTATGGGGGTATTGAGGAGTCAAACCTGGGTCCTTTGGCTTTGCAGGCAAGCACCTTAACTGCTAAACAATCTCTCCAGCCCTCCCTCATACCTTATTTCCACCCTTTGAGCTAGATTTGAGTTGCTTTCATGATCATAGGTAGAAGGTTATTAACTTTGGAATGTACCAATTACCACTAGCTACACCACTGATGAACCTGACTCCCCCTCTTCCAGCAACCATTACCTACCATGAGTTACTTGAGAGTGTCTGTGGTTTCATTTAACTTTCCCCATCACAGTGAAGTACTGGCAGGCTCAGTCTTGTGCTGGAAACCTTAGCTTCCATGAACTGATAAATGTAATAGTCATGTCACATCCGGAGGACAGTGTTTTGCATCCCTCCTTTCCCATTGTCCTGCTGTCTCATTCTTTCTGTTCCTCTTCCAAGAAGTGCTCTGAGCCTTGAATGAGGTCATTTAGATGTCTGGTTTGAAGGTGAGCACACATTATTCTCTTATTCTAAGCAATATTTGCCAGCTATGCATTTCTGCATTAGCCACTGCATAAGAAACCTCTGAAACCAAGGTTTCAAGTTGTGCAAATCTATGGGAACAAATACAGATATTTAAAAGGCAGTTGGGCTAACTATAGATGTCTAAAGTTCTCTCTTTGTTGTAGTTCTAAAAACTTACCTAACATATAATTCTGTTACTGGTGGTGTCTGTTTGGGTTTTCCAGATTCTTGGCGTCCAGTTTAAAGTATTGGAAAAGATGCACCCAAAAAGTAAAGCAACAAGAAATTTTTTAAAGAGCAAAGTAAAAATACAAACTTTAAGACACTGCTAAAATGGGCGGTAGACCACCTGGGTGAGAAAGTACACCAGGAACCCAGGTTGCTACCTGGGGTTTCTATTTATGGGGTCTAAGGAAAGAAGGAGCTAGTTACTAAGGGATGCAATTTGAGTGGTTCTCTATTTTAATCGAAAGATTTGGGTTTCATATCATTTTCTCTATTGCCCATGACCCTTTCCATGATGCATCTGATTTTAATATGCATAGATAGTAAGTAGAGGATTGTTCTTAAAAGTTTACTGGAAAAAGTCTGGCATGGTGGCGCACGCCTTTAATCCCAGCACTGGGGAGTCAGAGGTAGGATGATTGCCATGAGTTCGAGGCCACCCTGAGACTACATAGTGAATTCCAGGTAAGCCTAAGCTAGAGGGAGACCCTACCTCGAAAAACCAAAATAATAATAATAATAATAATGTTCACTGGGGGCAGAGGGGTGGGGTGGTTAAATATGTTTGCATGCAGAGCCTACTGGCTAGGGTTCAAGTTTCCAGTGCCCAAAGTGGCACATGCATCTGGAATTTGCTTACAACAGCAAGAAACCCTGGCCCATGCTTTATCAAATAAATAAATAAACATTTAATTTTTTAAACATTTATTTAGGGGACACAATTTTTCATACTGCACATGTGCCCAAAATCAGTCAGGCTGGATAGTCCCCTGTCTTCTTCTCCTGAATATATCTTAGAACATATTTAAGTGGAAACTTCCAAAGGGGAGCCACTAAAGGTTTGTAGGGGAGGAAAGAATTATTCTTTTGTTTGAAGTGGGGTTTACATGACGCATGATACAAATGGGGGGGTCCCAGGTTGCCAACAGATGGCTAGGTTCATTGTTAGTTAAAGGTTTTAAGAAGGCTATGTGTTATTTCCAATCCAATATCCACTATTCCTAAGGACAAGGAACATATGTTAATTTCATAGCTTTGTCTATGGATCACCTGTAGTTTTCTATGTCTTCTCCAGGAAAAAAAAAAAAAAAAAAAACCAAAAAACACATTCTCTAGTGAGGGATCCCACACCCTCCTGAAAATTGGATAAATGATTGAGAGAGTCTCAGATGGAAAAGAAGGGCAGACACCCAAAGAAGTGCATGCCAATGAGTGAATCATAGCTAATACACAGTGTCCAAAATATACTACAGAGTATAACTTGACCTTTAAAGGAGGAAAATCTTTCCAGTGATTGATTCAGCTTATACTCTGAATCTCTCTCAGGCACATTGCAGAGCACTGCCTTGATAGCTCCTGCTAAACAGCCATCCATTCATTCAATTGTTCATCTAATTAACAAATATTTATTCTGCAAATACTATGCCAAGGAATGCAGAGAATAAAATAGGATATTTATTTATTTTCTTTATTTTTTCACTTTTTTATTGGCATCCATGTGCACATATGTACATAACAAGGAAAGACAGAAAGAAGTAGGTTGACAGAGAGAGAGAGTGATGCCATGACACTGTAAACGAATTCTAGATGCATGCATCACTTTGTACATCTGGCTTTACATAGGTACTGGGGAATCAAATCCTGGTTGTCAGGCTTTGTAAGCAAGTACCTACCTTTTAACCCCTGAGCCATATTTCCAGCTCCTCTTTTTTTTTTTTTTTGAGGAAGGGTCTCACTGTAGTCTCACTCTAGCCCAGGCAGACCTTGAACTTACTCTGTAGTCCCAGACTGGCCTTTAACTTTCAGTGATCCTCCTACCTCAGTCTCCCAAGTACAGGTCTTGCCAGGTAATGACAGTTGTGAGGTTGTGAATGCAATGGCAACTTTGTGTCCAGAAGACAGTATTCCAAAGCACACCTCCCTATCAAATGTTCCCCGAGTCTTGGAGGGGATGATATAGATGTCTCATTTAGTATTGAGCACTCAACTGTCACTTTTCAGCATTTTGACAAACTCTGAGTCTCCCTAGTAGCCATAACCATCTGCAAAAAGAAGCTTCTTTGACAAAAAGTGAGACTAGCACTAAATCTATGAGCATTAATATAAACATCTAGAGGGTAAAAATGTGATAGTCATTCTTTTTTTGTTGTTTGTTTGTGTTTTGTTTGTTTGTTTTCTAAGGTAGGTCTCATGCTGACCTGGAATTCACTATTCTTATGAAACACTTGTGATCAAACTATTGCCATAGGGAAGGAATGACCCTCAATAGAGTCCTTATTTGTGATAGAATTTCACAGCAATCTGCACCCAGGAGTCATAGATTACTACTAAAATAGTTCAGTGCCAGGGATGGGATGCCTTCCACTGAGTTGTTGGCCAGGGATGCTCCTGATGCCCCCAAAACATTATACACCATTGCCAAGGCTCTTGGTTTCCCACTAGAACTAGATGGTAAAATCTTATTGCTGAAGACTCCACGTACTTGGGCTGCAGGTCACTGAGAAATCAAGCTGGAGCTGAACTGATAACCTCCTCACTACTGACTAGCTGTCAGAATACCAGAAAGAGCTATGCTGCTTGAAGCCTTTTGGGAGAGAGAAGACATCAAATGTATTAAACAGCAGTGGACCCTGCAAGTTTTAATATTGGCCAGCCAGGCCAAATGTGGCAACTGCTGCAATAGTGGTATATGTGTAATGGGGGAAAGCAACTGCTCTCTACTTGTACTGGAGGCCCTAAGATCATGAGCCCTAAGACGAATGCCTGCTGATGACTGACTAAATGCGTATATTATGTCCACCAAATTGCCCTCTAAGCACTTTTTAAATGTTTGTACCCATATATTAATGCCACTCTCACTTTTAATTAGAGAAGCTTTCCTTTATAGAGGGTGGTGACCATTGGGGTGACTCAAAAGTCACAATTCAAAGAACAACCTCCCCCCCAAAAAGCTGGGTGTAGTGGTGTACACCTTTAATCTCAGCACTCGGGAGGCAGAGGTAAGAAAATCACCATGAGACTACATAGTGAATTCCAGGTCAGCCTGAGTTACAATGAGACTCTACCTAGAAAAACCAAAAAAAAAAAAAAAAAAGTCATAATTGTGGCTGGGTGTGATGGCACATGCCTTCAATCCCAGTGTGTTTAGGAGGCTGAGATAGGAGGATCTCTGTGAGTTCAAGGTCATCCTGAGACTACATAGTGAATTCCAGATCAGCCTGGGCTAGAGTGAGACCCTAACTTATGAGCTGAGAAGTAACAGTGGAGTGTTGAGCACTGAGATATCTCTATCACACCCTCCAAGGCTCAGGGTCCATTGTGGAAGAGGTGGCTGAAAGAACGTAAGAACAGCCAGGGGTGGTGGTACAACTTTTTTTTTTTTTAATTTAATTTATTAGTTTTCATTTCAGTGAATAAAGGCAGTTTGGTACCATTATTTAGGCTCATCTGTGATCTACCCCTCCCATTAGACCCTCCTTGTTAATGAAAATGGGTCGTGCATTGTGGAGTTAGACCCCAGTTATTAGTATGATAAATGTCTCTGCAAATCATGACCCAACATGTAACTCTGACATTCTTTCCGCCCCCTCTTCCGCAAGATTTCCCTGAGCCATGTTGGGTTCATTTTTGGTCTGCTTCAGTGCTGAGGTGTTGGGGGCCTCTGAGGCTTTGGCTCTCTGATTTGGTAGGAGTTGATTTTTCTCTCCGTTGATCTCCTTCCCCTTTGTGCTGGTATCCGGTTCACAGGAAAACATCACCCTTGCTTATTTCGCCAGTTGTCCTTAGTTTCAGTTGGGCCCCTTTTGAGGTATGTTGGGGCAGCTCTCTTCTTAGGATCTGCATCTATCTGGAAAAGAGAAGCAGATTCTCCAACGGAGAGTAAGTTAGCACCTGGAAAATTGAGATAACACTTTTTTGATAGACAGTTTGAGAGGTGTAGGCCCTCTTATACCCCGTGATTGATGGTAGCTTGATATTGTAAAGTGGGCTTGTGTTTGGGTATGGTTCTGACTTGTTTCCCAGCTCCAGCTAAGGGTCTAGTACCACTGAGTGGATCAGTTAGCCAAATCAAGAGCAATTGATTCCTCACCATGGCTGTGTACCACTATTGCACTTGTGTGGGCATCACATCCGGTTATTTGTTGCTAATTAGGTTAAATAATGTGTTGCTTGGACAGATCTTGGTCATTTCCCCCAGTCGCCTATGTAGCGCCTTCTGGCACTAGACACGCTGACTGTCTGGGGACTGACTCTCTCCTGGCTTCCAGCCATGTCATTCCATTTTACGCGTCAGCTGTGTATGGAGTCTTCAGCAATAGGGTCTTATCACTGGCCTTTCGTGGGTCATCAAGTACTCTGACAGAAGTCTGTCATTGTTTTGGGAAACCTTGTAGGTTTCTCTGATCAAAAGCTCATTGTGGATGGTAGGCCCAAGCTGGAAGTGGGGGTTTCAGGTCAGTGTCCACTAAGAAATTGAGGAAAAAGATAACTAATATACAAGAGTTAGAGAGGAGAGAGATAGAGGGGAGAGGGGGAGAGGGAGGGAGGGAAGATGTAGGAGATTTAGGTCAGTCTTGATCCTACCCTCTCCAGTGTCTTGTGGTTCAGGTGTTTCCTGTAAGGGTCTAGTGAAGGTTCAGCCATTTGGTCTGTCTTTTAGGAAGTAGAATTTTATGGTACCATTGCCGTTTGGGTCCGGATTACTGTTTTCCACCCTTTGATTCCCTCCCCGCCCTCCCATCCATCTTATTGTCTAGTCCATGAGGTGCTTGCTGGGTATGTAAGGCATCTTGGGCAGATTCAGTTTAGGTGTTGCAGATGAGTGAGACTATGTGTCGATTTTTTTTTCTGTGATTGGGTAAGTTCGCTGAGAATGATCTGTTCCAGGTTCAACCATTTTTCCTCAAATTTCTTTATGTCGTTTTTTCTTACTGCTGTATAGAATTCCATTGTGTAGATATACCACATCTTTGTTATCCATTCTTCTAATGATGGACATCTGGGTTGATTCCAGCTTTTAGCTATTACGAATTGAGCTGCTACAAACATGGTTGAGCAAATCTCTCTGGCTTTTGGTTTGAAGGTTTTAGGGTAGATGCCCAGTAATGGTATAACTGGGTCTGTTGGTATTTCTATAGTCAGCTTTTTCAGGAGTCTCCATATTGCTTTCCAAAGTGGTTGTACCATCCTGCATTCCCACCAACAGTGAATGAGTGTCCCTGCTTCTCCACATCCTCGCCAGCATTTATTTTCATTTGACCTTTTGATGTTGGCCATCCTTATTGGGGTAAGGTGGAATCTCATAGTTGTTTTAATTTGCATTTCTCTGATGATTAGGGATGATGAACATTTTCTTAGGTGTGTGTTTGCCATTTGTATCTCTTCCTTGGTGAATTGCCTTTTAATCTCAGCACTAGGGAGGCAGACATAGGAGGATCGCTGTGAGTTCAAGGCCACCCTGAGACTACAAAGTGGATTCCAGGTCAGCCTGAGCTAGAGTGAGACTCTTCATTGAAAAAAAATGAATGTAAGAGCCAAAGGAAGGGTAGGACTACTTATAATACAATCTTCCAGACACAAAATGGCTCTGATATTGATGACCTCACAGAGGATGATGCTACCTACACAATGCTTTCATAATAAGAAAAGATGATGACATCAAAATAGAAGAGAGACTAATTAGGAAGAAGAAGGGAATCAATGGAGCATGGGTTCGAGAGGGGGAGAATGGGTGTGGGGTGGGAATTTTCATGGACATTTTCTATACTTATGGAAACTGTCAACATAAAGTTTTTTAAAAAGGGGGCTAGACAGATGGCTCAGTGGGTATGATGCTTGCCTGCAAAGCCTAACAACCTGGGTTTGATTACCCAGTTCCCAGATAAAGCCAGGTACACAAAAGGCACATACATCTAGAGTTTGTTTGCAGCAGCTAGAGGCCTTGGCATGCCCATTCTCTCTCTCTCTGTCTCTCTTCTCTCTGCTTGAAAATAAATAAATAAATAAATAATATTTGTTGAAGTTTTTTTTTTCAGGGGCTGGAGAGATGGCTTAGTTGTTAAGGCTATTGCCTGGAAGCCTAAGAACCATGTTCTACTCTCCAGGTCCCAAGTAAGCCAGACACATAAGGTGTCACAAGCATGCAAGGTCACAAATGTTCTCAAGATGGTGCATGCCTCTGATGTTGGATTACAGTGGCTGGGGGCCCTTGTGCCCCAATTCTTCCCCCCCCCCCCGCTCTTGCTCTTTCTCATCATAAAAAAGAGAAAAAAGAAAAAGAAAAGGCTTTCTCAGGACTGGAGACATGGTTTGGCAGTTAAACACTTGCCTGCAAAGCCAAATAACCCAGGTTAAATTCCCCAGGACCCATATAAGCCAGATGCAAAAAGTGACACATGCATCTGGAGTTTGTTTCCAATGGCTGGAGACCCTGGCATGCCCATTCTCTCTCTCTCTCTCTCTCTCTCTCTCTCTCTCTCTGTTTCTCATTCTTCCTCTTTCTTTCAAAAAATAAAAATAAAATATTTTAAAAAGTTTTTTCACCCATCACCATCATCCACCAAAAAAGTTTGTTTTTTGTTTGTTTGTTTGTTTGTTTTTATAGGCCAAGGTAGGAGGATAGCTCTGAGTTCAAGGCTAGCCTGAGACTACATGGTGAATTCCAGGTCATCCTGGGCTACAGCAAGACTCTACCTCAAACCTATCCCTTCAAAAGAAGTTTTTTAAAAAAGAATTTCACACCAATCCATTGAGGATGTTGGGAAATAGATGAATCTTTAAAAAATTATGATGACTCCTTTTGGTTGTGATTCTGTAGCTTTAATTCAGCCATACTCACACCGTAGTTATAACCAAACTTCTACTTTTCATATATCTGACATGTGAAATCACACATTTTTCCTAATGTCACAGCCATTTGATTCCTATGCCACTCTAGTGGATTCATAGCATTCCTTCCAAGTGATGCTGTTTCTGTCATTTGAGTTTGCTGACTTCAATTTGTTCTTCTATGTGACACTTGTTTCTCTAAGCAGCTTATAGACACTGAATCTTTTTTCCCTAGATACCTCAGGCAGGTATGGCAACCTGGCTCTATCTTTGGTGCTATGATTTCTGTTGCAGTTAGGCTTTCCCTGGGAGGTAAAAATGGACATTTCTGAGCTTAGACAACAGGCAATGGAGAGTTTATTTAGGGAATATTTTGGACATTTTCTCATTACTTTGACAAGGGTATACGACAGTGCTAGTATGTATCAGGAGTACAAGCTCTGTTCAAGCTGTAGTCTGACAGTTGGGGGCAGGGTCACAAGCAAGATGGGTTGCTTTTTAAAAAGCATTGACAAATGTAACATCTGTAAATAGAAGTGTAACTAATGATAGGAAACCTAAGTAAAATAGGCAAGTGTTATGATGGGGGAGAGTAGCTAATGGTTAGATCAAATTGGAAATTAGGAACATCTTCTATAAAGATCTGTCACTTGTGGCTGGAGAGATGGTTCAATGACTAAGGGCACTTGCATGCAAAGCTCAATGGGGGGGGGGGTCAATTCCCCAGTACCTATGTAAAGCCTGATGCACAGAGTCTTTAGATGTATCAGAAGATAATTTGTAGAGGCAAGAAGCCCTGGCATTCTCTCCTCCCTGCTTTCAAATAAACAAATATTAAAAAAAAAAGAACTGGCACACAGGGGAGGCAAAGTTAAGAGGATTTCTGTGAGTTCAAGGAATCCTAAGAATACATAGTGAATTCCAGGCCAGCCTGGGCTACAGTGAGACCCTACCTCAAAATAAATAAAGATCTGTCACTTAAACAGATATGAAAGATAACCAGAAGTCAAGCACACATAGGCCCATCTGGAGGAAGAGGGTTATGTAGATGGAAGAACAAATAGAACAAAGGTCCTTTAGTATATTAGAGGAACAGAGAGCACAGGGGCTGGTGGGTTGTGGATTAGGGAAGAGTGACAAGAGATAAGGTTAAGGATATGGGCAGAGAACTGACCTTTGATAGTATATTGGAATCTTCCCTCATGAGAATGGCTGGTATCCAACCCTCGAGCTACATTATCAGATCAAAAGTCAGGCAGTCTATGTTCTACTGCTATTCTAACATGAATTTGCATATCTCATTTTAACAACCCATTTCATTTTTTTTACCCCCTTAATGCTATCATGGGAAGACAAGAGAACTGGCATAGGCTTCATTTCATTTTTATTTCTTTCTTTCCTTCATTTATTTATTTTCTTTTTTCGTTTTTGGTTTTTGCTTTTTGTGATTATTTAAAATTTTTATTAACATTTTCCATGATTATAAAAAAATGTCCCATGGTAATAACCTCCTTCCCGCCCACCACTTTCCCCTTTGAAATGCCATTCTCCGTCATATTACCTCCCCATTTCAATCATTGTACTTACATATATATAATACCAACCTATTAAGTACCCTCATCCCTTCCTTTCTCTTCCCTTTATATCTCCTTTTTAACTTACTGGCTTCTGCTACTGAGTTTTTTCCTTCTCACACAGAAGCCCAATAATCTGTAGCTAGGATCCACATATGAGGGAGAATAAGTGGCACTTGGCTTTCTGGGCCTGGGTTACCTCACTAAGTATAATCCTTTCCAGATCCATCCATTTTTCTGCAAATTTCATTGCTTCATTTTTCTTTAATGCTGAGTAGAACTCCATTGTATAAATGTGACACATCTTCATTATCCACTCATCAGTTGAGGGACATCTAGGCTGGTTCCATTTCCCAGCTATTATAAATTGAGCAGCAATAAACATGGTTGAGCACGTACTTCTAAGGAAATGAGATGAGTCCTTAGGATATATGCCTAGGAGTGCTATAGCTGGGTCATATGGTAGATCAATCTTTAGCTGTTTTAGGAACCTCCACACTGATTTCCACAATGGCTGGACCAGATTGCATTCCCACTAGCAGTGTAGAAGGGTTCCTCTTTTTCCATATCCCCTCCAACATTTATGATCATTTGTTTTCATGATGGTGGCCAATCTGCCAGGAGTGAGATGGAATCTCAATGTAGTTTTAATCTGCATTTCCCTGATGACTAGTGACATAGAACATGCTTTTAGATGATTATATGCCATTCGTATTTCTTCCTTTAAGAATGCTCTATTTAGTTCCATAGCCCATTTTTTGATTGGCTTGTTTGATTCCTTATTATTTAACTTTTTGAGTTCTTTGTATATCCTAGATATTAATCCTCTATCAGATATATAGCTGGCAAGGATTTTTTCCCATTCTGTAGGTTGCCTCTTTGCTTTTTTCACTTTGTCCTTTGCAGTGCAAAATCTTTGTAATTTCATGAGTTCCCAATGATTAGTCTGTGGCTTTATTGCCTGAACAATTGGGGTTGTATTCAGAAAGTCTTTGCCAAGACCAATATGTTGAAGAGTTTCCCCTACTTTTTCCTGTAGCAGTTTCAGAGTTTTAGGTATGATGTTAAGGTCTTTAATCCATTTGGACTTAATTCTTGTGCATGGCGAGAGAGAAGAATCTATTTTCATCCTTCTGCAGGTATATATCCAGTTTTCCCAACACCATTTGCTGAAGAGGCCATCTTTTCTCCAATGAGTATTTTTGGCATTTTTATCGAATATCAGGTGGCTATAGATACCTGGGCTTATTTCTGGGTCCTCTATTCTATTCCACTGATCTACATGTCTGTTTTTGTGCCAGTACCATACTGTTTTTCTTACTATGGCTCTGTACTATAGGTTAAAATCAGGTATGGTGATACCACCAGCCTTATTTTTGTTGCTCAGTATTATTTTAGATATTTGAGGGTTTTTGTGATTCCAAATGAATTTTTGGATTGTTTTTTCTATTTCCATGAAGAATGCCTTTGGAATTTTGATAGGGATTGCATTAAATGTGTAGATTGCTTTTGGTAAGATTGCCATTTTCACAATATTGATTCTTCTAATCCAGGAACAAGGGGTGTTTCTCCACTTTCTAATGTCTTCTGCAATTTCTCACTTGAGTGTTTTAAAGTTCTCATTGCAGAGATTCTTTACTTCCTTCGTTAGGTTTATTCCAAGGTACTTTATTTATTTATTTATTTTTGATGCAATTGTGAATGGGATTCTCTGATTTCATCCTCTGTGTGTTTGTTGTTAGCATATATGAAGGCTACTGATTTGTGTGTATTTATTTTGTATCCTGCTACATGGCTGTAGGTTTTCATCAGCTCTAACAGTTTTCTAGTAGAGTCTTTAGGGTCCTTTATGTATAGAATCATGTCATCTGCAAATAATGATAACTTGATCTCTTCCTTTCCAATTTGTATCCCCTTTATGTGTGTCTCTTGCCTTATTGCTATGGCTAAGACTTCCAAAACTATATTAAATAAAAATGGGGGCAGTGGACACCCCTATCTTTTTCCTGATTTTAGTGGAAAAGCTTCCAGTTTTTCCCCATTTAGTAATATGTTGGCTGTAGGCTTGTCATAAATAGCTTTGATTATATTGAGATATGTCCCTTCTATTGCCAGTCTCTGTAGGACTTTTATCATGAAGGGATGTTGGATTTTGTCAAATGCTTTCTCTGCATCTAATGAGATGATCATGTGATTTTTGTCCTTCAACCCATTTATATAATGTATTACATTTATAGATTTGTGTATATTGAACCATCCCTGCATCTCTGGGTAAAGCCTACTTTGTCAGGGTGAATGTTCTTTTTGATATATTCTTCTATTTTGTTTGCCAATATTTTGTTGAGAATTTTTGCATCTATGTTCATGAGGGAGATTGGTCTATAATTTTCTTTTTTTTTGTTCTGTCTTTGCCTGGTTTCGGTATCAGGGTGATGCTGGCCTCATAGAAGGAGTTTGGTAGAATTCCTTCTTTTTCTATTTATGTTTGCCTTTTTTTGTGGTTCTGGTTCTACCTGTGCTCTCTTCTGTTAACTAGTATTTGAGTATTGCTTGTTTTTTCCAGGTTCCTTATATGTGTGCTTTTCCTTTTCTTCAGCATGGAGGATCCTATCAAGTATTTTCTGTAGAGCTGGTTTTGTCTTCAAATACTCCTTTAACCTGCTTTTGTCATGGAATGTCCTTATTTCTCTGTCTATTTGAATGGATAGCTTTGCAGGATAAAGTAACCTTGGTTGACAGTTGTTACCTTTCAGAACTTGGAATACATCACTCCAAGCCCTTCTGGCTTTTAAAATTTTGTTGAATAATCTGCTGTAATTCTGATGGGCTTGCCTTTGTAGGTAACTTGATTTTTCTTTCTAACTGCTTTCAATATTTTTTCCTTTGGTTGTGTGTTTGGTAGTTTGATTATAATATGGCGAAGAGAGGTTCTTTCCAGGTTTTGTCTGGCTGGGGTTCTAAAGGCTTCCTGTATGTGCATTAGCACCTCTTTCCCAATTTGGGGGAAGTTTTCTTCTATGATTTTGTTGAAGATGCCTACTATGCCTTTGGAGTGGAATTCTTCTCCTTCTACTATGCCCTGAATTCTTATATTTGATCTTTTCATAATGTCCCGAATATCTTGAAATTCCCACTCATACTTTTCTATAAGTTTGTCTTTCTCTTTGTTGGACTGTATTAGATCTGCTACCTGGTCTTCTAGCTTAGATATTCTGTCCTCTCCTTCATCCATGCTACTGGTGAGATTTTCTACAGAGTTTTTTATTTCATTAACTGTGTTCTTCATTGTTAGTAATTCTGCCTGGGTTTTCTTTATTATTTCTATTTCCTTATTTATGTCTTGTATTCCTTCTTTATTTCATTAAATTGTTGTCCCGCATCTTCTTTGATTTCCTCATTGATTCCTTTGATTTCCTCTTTGATTTCGTCTTTGATTCCTTTGATTTCTTCTTTGACTTCTTTGAACATGTTTACAATCATTCTTTTGAAATCTTTCTCAGGCATTTCCTCTAACTTGTTCTCAGTGGAGGTCATTTCTGATGCATTAATACTTTTAGGTGGATTTATATCGTCTTGCTTTTTAGTGTTTCTTGGGTCATATTGTATATATTTTTGCATCTTGGATTAAGTTAATGCTTGGATTTTCTAGCTAGCTGGGTATTCTTAGCTGTATCAATTGATTTGATGTTATATATCTTCAGGGTAGGAGGTTAAGGTGTTAGGTGTGGCTCTTAAGACTCTCAGAGTATCTACACTGATGTTCTTAGGGGTTGAGTTTCCCTGCTATGGGACTATTCAAGTAGGCTGAGTGGAATAAAATATAGGTAGATTCTAAAATTTAACTAAACACTGTACACATTCAATCACAAAAAGCACTGAGTATTTATGCAAGAGTAGTTATTATAACAACCAGATCCTCTATCAATAAAGAGGTTAAGATTTCTGGTCTATTGAGGGATCCAAGTCAGCTTGTGACCAAGTAAGAACCTTCCCTGGTGCAATCCCAGTTACCTTTTTGGATGATTTTGGTCTCAGTCAAGTTGCTGGCTGGGTTGTTGGGCTGCTGTTCTGATATCTGGAGCTGGGCACTGGCTTTTCTTGCAGGACAAACCTAGTCTGGCAAATGTGGCCCTGCAGATCAGCACCCCCGCTGCTGGAACTGCCATTGCTGCTCCTGAAGCTTTCACTGCTGGATCCTCCGCTGCTGTTTCTGGTTCTGTGACTGCTGCCTCTGAAGCTGTTGCTTCTGTATCTGCTGCTGCTGGGGCCACTGTTGCCAGTGCCGGAGTCGCTGATGTTGCTGCTGGACTCTGTTCCTGCTTGGGTCCTGCTGTCGGCTCTAGTTGGCGTGGCCGGTCCGGGACTACTGCTCTGCTCGCTGGAGCTGAGCACAGGTGATGGGAGAGGGGAGGGAGCCGCAGCTGCTCTAGTTCTCTCGCTGTTCCCCGTCTTCTTCTACCTCTTGGTCTGCTCCTCTGTTTTTCACTGCCGTTCTTCCTTTATGTTTCTTGAGTTGCAGAGAGCTCCGGTGTGAGTGGAAGCTCCCCGCACCTGGTTTTTCCTGTGGCTAGAGCCGAGCCTGACTGCTTTCTGGTGCAGCACCACCGCTGTGGTCAGTGGACGTGCCAGGGCCACTTTTGCCAGCCTGTGCAGGCTCTGGATGCTCTGGATGTGTTCTACTTCTCCCCTGCCATTTCAATTTCCTATACACTTCACTTTCTAGTAAAAGTGTGTATTTTGCTGAGTTTTTTTTTGTCTTTTACCCCCAGAGGCTGCTTTGGTATGGTACATAAGCTGCTATCTTAACTGGAAGTCCCATTTATTTGTTTTCAAATGTTGCTTAAGACTCCACATACTTGGGCTGCAAGGCCACTGAGAAATTCTGCTGGAGCTGAGCTGAAAGCCTCCTCCATGTAGACCAGCTGACAGAAAGCTGGAAGAAGCCATTCTGCATGCAGTTCAATGGGGGAGAGAGAAATCACCAGTGAAGCTACTCAACAGTGGACACTGCAAGCCTTATATTTGGCCAATCAGGCCAAATGAGCCAACGGGTGCAATAGTGGCACATCTGTCATGATGGAAACCACCTGCCCTCTAATTGGACTGGAGGCCCATTCCATGGGAGGGAATATATCCCTGATACTGAAAACTTAAAACAGGGGTAGTCATGAGCCCTAGGGGTGTAACGTCTGCTGTTGTCTTGCCAAATGTGTGTGTGTGTGTGTGTGTGTGTGTATATATATATATATATATATACATACTTATTAAATGTATATATATATATATATATATATATATATATATATATATATATACTTATTAAACTGCCCAGTAAGCACTTCTCTTAATGTTCACACCCTTATATTAATGATACTCTCACTTTTGGTAGAGAATCTTCTCTTTTCAGATGGCAGTGACCTTGGGACGACTCAGAAGGTATCATGGTGATGGAAAGAAATGACTGCAGTGCTCAGTACCACAATATCTGTATCACAACTTCCAAGGCTCAGGGTCTAATGTGGAAGAAGTGATGGAAAGAATGTAAGAGCCAAAGGAAGGGCAGGAATCCATACAACATGCTCCCTCCAGACACAAAATGGCCTGGATATCCATGGCCTCACAGTGCCTGACACTACCTGCATAAGACCATCAAAAGAGGAGGAAAAGATCAAGACATCAAAAATAAGTGCGAGACTAATTGGGATGGGGAGAGGGTATGATGGAGAGTGGAGTTTCAAAGGGGTAAGTGGGGGGAGGGAGGGTATTACCACAGGGTATTTTTTATAATCATGAAAGTTGTTAATAAAAAAATAACAAAAATTTAAAAAAGGAGATATGACTTAGCATTTGAAGGCACTTGCTCGCAATGCCTGATGGCCTAGGTTTAATTGCCCAGTATCCACATAAAGCTAGATGCACACTGTGGCACATGCTTCTGGAGTTTGTTTACAGTGGCAGAGGCTCTGGTATGTCCATATTCTCTCTGTCTGCCCCTTTGAATCTCTCTGTCTATGTCCCAGGTAATTTTTTTTAAATACACTTCTCAGAGAGGTACTCACTTGAAGCTTTTCCTACTCAATAATGTAAACAAACATACAAGATCTTAAATATTTAATAGATATCCTCTGGGAGGTGCTAGGCCTTATTCCAGGTCTACTGAGTTAGTGCCTGAGCTGATATGTATCCTGAAGTTGGAAAAGCACCAAGCAGATGATTGCTGAAGGTATCCACTGGAGCTAGCACTCCAGAGGCAGAGGTAGGAGGATTGCCATGAGTTAGAGGCCACCCTGAGACTACATAGTGGATTCCTGGTCAGCCTGGGCTACAGTGAGACCCTACCTTGAAAATATAAAATAAAAAAAAAAGGATCCCCTGGGCCAGGTAGGATTTCTGGAACTTTCATATCATTGGTTTGAACTGGGGCCTATGATTGTGTACGTATGTATGTATTTTGTATGTGAGAGAGGGTTTGGGTTTGTGCATTCTATGATGGGGATAAGAAGATAACTTTCACGTCAGTCATTACCCTCCACCTTCTTTTTTTTTTTTTTATCATGGTTAGCATTTCTTCTTTTTTTTAAATTTAATTTATTAGTTTTCTTTTCAGTAAATACAGGCAGTTTGGTACCATTGTTTAGGCTCATCTGTGATCTACCCCCTCCCATTGGACCCTCCTTGTTGATGAAAATGGGTCGTGCATTGTGGAGTTAATCCCCAGTTACTGGTATGATAAATGTGTCTGCAAATCATGACCCAACATGTGACTCTGACATTCTTTCTGCCCCCTCTTCCGCAAGATTTCCCTGAGCCATGTTGGGTTCATTTTTGGTCTGCTTCAGTGCTGAGGTGTTGGGGGCCTCTGAGGCTCTGGCTCTCTGATTTGGTAGGAGTTGATTTTTCTCTGCGTTGGTCTCCTTCCCCTTTGTGCTGGTATCCGGTTCACAGGAAAACATCACCCTTGCTTGTTTTGCCAGTTGTCCTTTGTTTCAGTTGGGCCCCTTTTGAGGTATGTTGGGGCAGCTCTCTTCTTAGGATTTGCATCTATCTGGAAAAGACAAGCAGATTCTCCAATGGAGAGTAAGTTAGCACCCGGAAAATTGAGATAACACTTACTTTTTTGATAGACAGTTTGAGAGGTGTAGGCCCTCTTATACCCCGTGATTGATGGTAGCTTGATATTGTAGAGTGGGCTTGTGTTTGGGTATGTTCTGACTTGTTTCCCAGCTCCAGCTAAGGGTCTAGTACCACTGAGTGGATCAGTTAGCCAAATCAAGAGCAATTGATTCCTCACCATGGCTGTGTACCACTATTGCACTTGTGTGGGCATCACATCCGGTTATTTGTTGCTAATTAGGTTAAATAATGTGTTGCTTGGACAGATGTTGGTCATTTCCCCCAGTCGCCTATGTAGCGCCTTCTGGCACTAGACACGCTGACTGTGTGGGGACTGACTCTCTCCTGGCTTCCAGCCATGTCATTCCATTTTACGTGTCAGCTGTGTATGGAGTCTTCAGCAATAGGGTCTTACCACTGGCCTTTGGTGGGTCATCAGGTACTCTGACAGAAGTCTGTCATTGTTTTGGGAAACCTTGTAGGTTTCTCTGATCAAAAGCTCATTGTGGATGGTAGGCCCAAGCTGGAAGTGGGGGTTACAGGTCAGTGTCCACTAAGAAATTGAGGGAAAAGATAACTAATATACAAGAGTTAGAGAGGAGAGAGATAGAGGGGAGAGGGGGAGAGGGAGGGAGGGAAGATGTAGGAGATTTAGGTCAGTCTTGATCCTACCCTCTCCAGTGTCTTGTGGTTCAGGTGTTTCCTGTAAGGGTCTAGTGAAGGTTCAGCCATTTGGTCTGTCTTTTAGGAAGTAGAATTTTATGGTACCATTGCCATTTGGGTCCGGATTACTGTTTTCCACCCTTCGATGCCCTCCCCGCCCTCCCATCCATCCTATTGTCTAGTCCATGAGGTGCTTGCTGGGTATGTAAGGTATCTTGGGTAGATTCACGTTAGGTGTTGTAGATGAGTGAGACTATGTGTTGATTTTTTTTTTTTTTCTGTGATTGGGTAAGTTCACTGAGAATGATCTGTTCCAGGTTCAACCATTTTTCCTCAAATTTCTTTGTGTCATTTTTTCTTACTGCTGTATAGAATTCCACTGTGTAGATATACCACATCTTTGTTATCCATGCTTCTAATGATGGACATCTGGGTTGATTCCAGCTTTTAGCTATTACAAATTGAGCAGCTACAAACATGGTTGAGCAAATCTCTCTGGCTTTTGGTTTGAAGGTTTTAGGGTACATGCCCAGTAATGGTATAACTGGGTCTGTTGGTATTTCTATAATCAGCTTTTTCAGGAGTCTCCATATTGCTTTCCAAAGTGGTTGTACCATCCTGCATTCCCACCAACAGTGAATGAGTGTCCCTGCTTCTCCACATCCTCACCAGCATTTATTTTCATTTGATTTTTTGATGTTGGCTATCCCTATTGGGGTAAGATGGAATCTCATAGATGTTTTAAATAAATAAATAGTTTAAAAAACTATGTTGTTTTCTGTGTGACATAGTATAATAATTTAGCGTATTTATACAATATGTGATGATAAATCAGGGTAGTTATCATTTTCATTTCCTTTTCATTTCTTTTAATACTCAATTTTCAAGAGCCTTACATATAAGTGTTAAGGCACTTGCCTGCAAAGCCAAAAGACCTTGGTTCAATTCTCCAGGTCCCAAGTAAGACAGATGCACAAGGTGGCACATATATCTGGAGTTCATTTGCAGTGGCTGGAAGCCCTGGTGTGCCCATTCTCTCTCTCTCTCTCTCCCTCTCTCTCTCTGTCTGTCTCGCACACACATTCTTTCCCTCTCTCAAATAAATAAATATAAATAAAATAAAGTTCTACTTTAAAAAAATATTCCTGGGCTGGAGGGATGGCTTAACATTTAAGGCATGTGACTGAAAAGCCAAAAGACCCAGGTTTGATTCCCCAGGACCCACGTTATCTAGATGCATAAGGCAGTACACGCATCTGGAATTCGTCTGCAGTGGCTGGAGGCCATGGCATGCCCATTCTCTCTCTTTCTTCGTCTTTCTCTGTCAAATAAATAAAAATGACATATTTAGAAAATATTTCTAAGGAACCAGGTTCAATTCCCCAGTACCCACATAAGCCAGATAAACAAAGTATCACATGCATCTGAAGTTTGTTTCCAGTGGTTGAAGGACCTGGAGTGCTCATTCTCTCTCTATCTATCTGCCTCCTTTTCTCTTTCTAATAAACTAAGTTAAAAAATAAAAAATATGAAATGTTTTATGAATAAAATAAAAAATATTTGATTTGTTTATTTGAGAGACAGAGAGTACATGGGCATGCCAGGACCTCTAGCCACTGCAAATGGACTCCAGACACATGAGCCACCTTGTTCATCTGGCTTTACTTGGGTGCTGAATTGAATCTGAGTCCTTGGGCTTTGTAGGCAAACATCTTAACTGCTGAGCCATCTCTCCAGCCCTGAATTTCATTCTTTATGTGGCTGGATAATATTACATTGTGAAGCTGAGGATCTGGTTCCATGGTTAATGGTGCTTGCATATAAAGCCTGATGTCCCAGGTTTGAATCCCCAGGACCCAAATAAAGCCAAATGCACAAAGTGGTGCATATATCTGGCGTTTGTTTGCAGTAGTAGGAAACCTGGATATACACATGTATAAGACTAAAATCTGGCCTACATACAAATCAGTTTTTACTGTATGTAAAAGTAAACTTAAGTGCTAGGGAGATGGTTCAGCAGGTAAGGACACTTAGGCTTGAGAGTACCTGAAACCACCTGAGTTTGGTTTCTTATGACTCACATGAAAACCTGGATGTGGTCACACTGTTCTCTAACCTTAGTCCTGTGGAGAGAAGAGACCATTGTATTGCTTGGGCTCATACAAACGGCAACTCCACATTCAAAGAGAGATTCAACCCCAAGGAAATATGTGGATAAGCAGTAAGTAAGGACTATGGGCACTCCAGTGTGTATTGCCAGGGTAAACCAACTCCAAATACATATGCCACTTTGTGTACCCATCTGTACATGGGTACTGGTAAATCAATCCAAGGCTGTCAGGCTTTGTAGGCAAATACCTTTAACCAATGAGCAATCTCTCCAGCCCCTTCTTTGACTTCTGTTCAGTTGGTGTTGCAGCTATGGTCTCACTTCTGGGACAAACACTCAACTAGAAACAGCTTATGGGAGATAGGGTTTCAGGCTTATAGTTTCCAGGAGAAGTTTCATCATGGCAGAAGAAGCTGGCTCACCTCACAGTACATCCATAGCAAAAAGACAACAGCCAGCACCACTACGCAGGATGTAGCTGTGAACATTACAGGATGAGACTCAACCCCAAGGTCTGACCCTGGTGACACATTTTCTCCAGCAAAGCTCCACCTCTCAAACTTTTCACTTAATTAAAAGTACCTGAGGTTATGGCGACATAACGTTCAACCCACTGAAAATGGTCTATGCTGTTGTGTAGTATTTATGGAAATCAGCTATCTTAATGTCTCTAATTTTGTTGCAATTTTTTCAGGATTGATGTTTTACCATGTTTCCATATGAATCTTGGGACTGTTTTCTCTAATTTAGTGAAAAATGCCATTAATGTATTGGCCCAGTTATTCAACACTTATTTACTACAGTGAACTTCAGATAAAACAAAAACAACCTAGGCAAAATCTCTCTGTATTCATGGGAATGACACTTTCATGAAGAGAACAAAAAAATATATACATGGCATGAGTAAGGTAATTACAGGAAATGATTACCACTAAAAAGAAAAAAAACATAAAGGATGATTTCATAGTGAATGATTAAGGATACCTGGCTTTGTGTCATCAGGGAAGTCCTCTTTGGCATGATGACTCCTAATCTGAGAGCTGAAAAAAAAAAAAAGGATTCAAGGTAGAAGAGGTGCTTGTAGAGAAGACTTGAAGAGGGATTCTGTCTCAAAATCTGGAAAAAGTGAGATGGTGTGTTCCAGAAATGGAAAAGACCAATGCAACACTGGATTGCTCATTATCCCTCCCCTATTTTATCAGGTGCTGAACTCTGTGGGGTAGGGGAAGGGATCCAGCAGTAGAGTGCTTCACTGGCTGACATATGCTGATACTCATTTAAGAACCACTAGGATCCCCCCTCATTTGTAACAAGGTCTCTCTTCCTTAGCTGCATTCTGCAGCCCCTTATTGCATGCATCCCTTTTATACCTGGGATGAAGTCTGGTCAGTATGCCCCAAAAGATGCCTTGCCTCTGGATCTGGAGAATTTCTACAATTAATAATTTTCCAGAAAAGCAAAACAAGCTCTAGGCCATTGGCCATAAGTTTGGTCATATACATTAACTATCCAGCACTGCTAAAAGAACCAAAGATACTAAACCATGTGAGTTGGGGTGCTGAGGAAAGCCGCTACTGTGACCGTGGTTCAAATAAGATGAAGTCAAGATAGGGCACATTACCACCTTTTTCTGCATGTATCACATGTTCTAGAAATCATTTAGGTTCTAATCTTACTTTGATTATTGCATTACTCCTTGAGGTGGTCTCCATGCCTACAGACTCCTGTCCCTTTTGATAGGGTTCATTCTCCATGCTGTTTTGTATTCTAATGAGTTCTATATATTTGGTTTCTTCCTTCCTTTCTTTGTGAGGTAGGGTCTTGCTCCAGCTCAGGCTGACCTAGAATTCACTCAGTAGGCTTAGGGTGTCCTTGAACTCACAGTGATCTGCCTACATCTGCCTCCCAATTGTTGGGATTAAAGGCATGTGCCACCACATCCAGCTTACATTTATTTTCTTGTTATATTTTAAGCTGCCAAAGAAGGATAATGTCTAACTTTTTGTTTCCCCACAGTCAATAAAAACATTCATTGATTCCACAAATATATATAAGTAGTAATCCCTATGTAAACATTTTGCTCAACTAATACTGAAGAAGTATATTTTACTCACTAAACCAATGCATAGTTTCCTAAGGTTAACGTCCCCTTGCTAAAGATCCAGGTATGAGGTGAATGGAAATTAATTTCTGATTTCATTTCTTTTTTTAAATTTTATTTATTTATGCATTCATGAGTTTAACTTTTAATGAGAGAGAGAGAGAGAGAGAGAGAGAGAGAGGAAGAGTGAGAAAGAAAGAGTGGGCATGCTAGGGCTTCTAGCCACTGCAGATGATCTCTAGATACATGTGACACCCCATGCATATATCTTACATGGGTCCTAGGGAATTGAACCTGGGTTCTTAGGCTTCACAGGCAAGCACTTAACTGCTAAGCCATCTCTCAGGCCCCAGATTTAATTTGTTGATAATTTCTTTGATTTAAAAAGCCAGAAGTAAATCATTAGGACTTGAAGTTTATATGCTTCAATCTAGTTGAAAGAAAACTGTCCAAAAGACAGCAAGTAGCCATAAATACAGCTAAATAAATGTATTTGGGAAGAAACAAGTCTCTTTTAAATTACATTTAGATATTGTTTAAAAAATTGTTGGCAGGCTGGTCTCTGCTTCACAAGCAGCATGAGGAAAGATGGACTCCACTGAGGGGAGAGGGCCACTGTGACCACCTGGGACCACGGCAGTGGGGGGAGAGGGGGGCAGGGAGAAGCAGGGGAGTAACCACCCACTGCTCTCGTGGTCCTAATGTTTATATGCTGAGGCATCAGTTTTCCCCCGGGCTGGGGGAGCGGTCATGATAGCATAAGTCAAGTAGTGGAGGTGGCCCAGGGAATCATCGACACTGGGATGGCAGCTCCCACTCCCTGAAAGGCCATGCCTTTCCAGAAAAAGCCATCTGCAAAGATTAGAGATGAAAAAAAAAGACAAGGTAGGAAAAAAGAAATTGTTCTTTTCCTTTTCTTACGTTGAATACTTCGTGCACAAGGGAAATAATCATATCCCAAAGAGAGTGCAATTGTCTTGCTTAGCTTTAGTTGCTTTTCGTTATGTGCTTAGTTGAGAAATGTTTGTGTGGCAGCATTTTGAAAGTACACAGAGAACTTGTAGGGTGATGCACAAGTGGGAGCAGCGCAGAGACACAGAGAGAGGACACTGGTCTGCCCCTCAGCTTCTACGACCAGCCCTGGGGACACGTACCCCATGTGCAAGCGATCATTGTCAACGACACAGTGACTATTGAAGTTAAATTATATTAAATTAATGCTAATAATTTGGATATTTTATTTTTGGCTGCTAGGGTAACTTTAGCCCTTAGCCAAGTATATGTGGTTTTTATTGTTTTTATTTTTCTTTTTTTTTGTGGAGGGGGCACAGCTGTAAAATATTTGGATATAGGAAATGTTGCTATTCTTGCAGCCTTGATATTCAAGGTGGATTGTAAAACAGAAATCTTTGTGAGATTTCAAAGATTATGATGATTTTGATAACATTTTTTACAGATATAAAAGATGTGGTTATCACAAGTCTGTTGAGGGGGAAAACTACTGCATAAAATAACTTAATGGAATAAATATTTTGCATCAGTTTGGAAAAATAAAATAAAATAAATTGTTCAAGGGCTGGAGAGATGGCTTAGCAGTTAAGGCACTTGTCTGCAAAGCCAAAAGACCCAGGTTCAATTCCCCAGGACCCACGTAATCCAGATGCACAAGGTGGTGCATGCGTCGGGAGTTCATTTGCAGTGGGTAGAGGCCCTGGTGTGTCCATGCTCTCTCTCTAACAAGTTCTTTTTAAACAAATTGTTGAAGGCCAGGTGTGGTGGTGCATGCCTTTAATCCAAACACTTGGGAGGCAGAAGTAGGAGAATCACTGTGAGACTATGTAGTGAATTTCAGGCCAGCCTGGACTAGAGTGAGACTCTACCTTGTAAAACCAAAAAAAAAGAAAAAAAGGTTGAGAAATGTTTCAGACATCGCCATGCAAAAGTAGAGATACTTATATTATCATCCTCTATATTCCATGTATCACTCAAGTTCAATAAATTAAAAAATCATGGTAATATTTTTTTCATTTTGGAAGTAGTGTCTCACTTTAGCCCAGGCTAACCTGTTACTCACTCTGTAGTTTGAATTCACAGTGATCTTCCTATCTCTGCTTTTTGGCATTAAAAGTATGTGCCATCACTCCCAGCCTTCATGGCATATCTTATCAATAACTATGTCTGCCAGGCATGATGACACTCACCTTTAATCTCAGTACTGGAAGGCAGAGGTAGAAGACTACATAGTGAATTCATATTAGCCTGGGCTACAGTGAGATGCTAATTAGAAAAACCAAACAAAAAACCAAGCCCAAACAAAAATAACCGTATCCATTTACTAATCTGAGCCAGTTTATATTTATTTATTTGAGATAGAGCATAGGTGCTTAACAGGGGCTCTTGTCACTACAAATGAACTCCAGATACATGTGTCACTTTAGGTACCTGGCTTTATATGTGTACTGGGGGAATTGAAGAAGGGCTAGCCTGTTTTGCAAGTAAGCACCTTTAACCACTGAGCCATCTCCCCAATCCTCCCTTATTGATCTGAATCAAAACCAAGATATATTATTTTACCTACAAATATTTTAGTATGACTTCTTTTTTTATAAATTTTTTGTTGTTATTTTTATTTGTTTATTTGAGAGCGACAGATAGAGAAAGAGGCAGAGAGAGAGAGAATGGGTGTGCCAGGGCCTCCAGCCACTGCAAACGAACTCCAGACGCGTGCACCCCCTTGTGCATCTAGCTAACATGGGTCCTGGGGAATTGAACCTCAAACCGGGGTCCTTAGGCATCACAGGCAAGCACTTAACCGCTAAGCCATCTCTCCAGCCCAGTATGACTTCTTTAAAAGAAAAAAAAAAGTTATTTAACTTGATAAATAAGGTCTGGGAAGCTGGGCATTGTGTCATACATCTTTAATCTCAGCACTCCAGAGGCAGAGGTAAGAGGACTGCCATTAGTTTGAGGCCAGCCTGAGACTACAGAGCAGGATCCTACCTTAAAAAAACGACAACAAAAGCAGGGTACGGTGGTGCACGCCTTTAATCCCAGCACTTGGGAGGCAGAGGTAGGAGGATTGCCATACTGAATTCCAGGTCAGCCTGGGCTAGAGTGATACCCTACCTTGAAAAACCAAAAACAAAAAAAAAGGAAAATAAATAAATATAATCTTAATCATCCCACTTTAAAATCACTTATTTTGGGCTGGAGAGATGGCTTAGTGCTTAAGCGCTTCTCTGTAAAGCCTAAGGAACCTGGTTCAAGGCTCCATTCACATTAGCCAGATGCACAAGGGGTCGCACGTGTCTGGAGTTTGTTTGCAGTGGCTGGAGGCCCTGGCGTGACCATTCTGTCTATCTGCCTCTCTGTCTGTCACTCTCACATAAATAAAAAATTAAACAAAATATTTAAAATCACTTATTTTAGCTGGTCATGTTGGCACACACCTTTAACCCCAGCACTCTGAGGCAGAGGTAGGAGAATTACTGTGAGTTCAAGACCACCCTGAGACTACACAGTGACTTCCAGGTCAGTCTGGGCTAGAGTGAAATCTTACCTCAAAAAAACAACAGCAACAAATAAATAAATAAACAAAATATAAAATAAAAACTTGGCCAGACATGGTAGTGCATATCTTTAATCCTAGCACTCAAAAGATAGAGGTAGAAGGATCGCCTGTGAGTTCCAGGCCAGCCTGGGTCTACACAGTGAGTGCCAGATCAACTTGCACTAAAATGAGACCTACCTTAAAAAAAACAAACAACAACAACAACAAAAAAAAAACAGGGCTGGAGAGATGGCTCAGTAGTTAAAGACAGTTTTGTGCAAATCCCATGGCATGGGCATGTCTCAGAACCCACATAAAGTCAGATGCACAAAGTGGTGCATTTTTCTGGAGTTTGTCTGCAGTGGCAGGTGACTGGTGTGCCCATCCAATTTCTCTCTCTCTCTCTCTCTCCTAAATAAATAAATAAATACTTTTTTAACAATTTTATTGATAGCTTCCATACTTATGGAAAATAAGCCATGATATTTTCCTCCCAACCCCACTTTGCCCCTCACAGATCCATCTTCCATGCATAGTGTAGTGGTTACCACACTTGCCTCACAAATCCTTCCTCCATTATATTTCCTTTTCCTCTCAATTAGCCTCTTTTTTATTTTGATGTCATCATCTTTCCTCCTGTTATGAAGGTCTTGTATATATAGCGCCAGGCACTGTGAGGTCATGGATATCTAGGTCATTTTGTGTCTGGAAGAGTGCATTGTAAGAAGTTCTACCTTTTGGGGGGGGGGGCTCTTATATTCTTTCTGCCATCTGAGCCCTGGAAAGTGTGATAGAGATGTCTCAGTGTTGAACATTCCACTGTCACTTCTTCTCACCACTATGTGACTTTTGAGTCAGCCTAGAGGTCATCACCATCTGAAAAGAGAAGCTTCTCTAACCAAAAGTGAGAGCATCACTAATATAAGGGTATAAACATTAAGAAAAGTACTTATAGGGAAGATTGGAGAGCATAATATATGCATTTAGTCAGACAACAGCAGGCCTAACTCCCCTAGGACTCATGACCTCTCCATCCATAGGCTTTTGAGTAGGTTTTCAGTACCAGGCATGTGTTTCCTTCTGTGGTGCAGACATCCACTCCAATTAAAGAGTTTTCCCTATAACCGACATGTCACAATTGCAACACAATTGGTACATTTGGCCTGGCTGGACAACCTTAAGGCTTTCAATGTCCCCTGCTGTTTATCACTGTTGATGAATTCTCTCTCCCATAGGGCTGTATGCAACATAGCCTTTTCCAACTTTCTATAAGTTTGTCTATAGGGAGGAGGCTTCCACCTCAGCTCCAGCTTGTACCTGCAGACCAAGCATATGGATACTTTAACAATAGGGTCTTACCAACTATTCCTGGTGGGAAACCAAGAGGTTTGGCAATGGATTGTAATGTTTTGGGGGCATCAGTGACTTCCTTGTCCAACATCTCATTGTAAGGTATCCCATCCCTGGCACTAAATATTTTCCAATAACAATCTGTGGCTTCTGGTGTTCCATTATCCAGAGAAGTAGGTTTTCATATGGCTTATTCATAACATCTTAAATTTTGATTAGCCCTCCTACCACCCTTCCTTTATTCAATCCCTTTCCTTGACCTCACTTAGGCCTTTGTACCCCCAGTAATCTGTTCATCTGCTTACATTGAAAGGCCCAAGAATTCAGAAGCTCAGAAATACTATCACACTCCAAGGGGAGCTTAAGCGGGCTCCCTGCATACCTCAAACTTCAGGCTTTACTCTCTGTTGGAAGCACGTGAAGAATCCCTCTTCTCATTATATCAGAGCCTGCTCCTAATATAAAACTAGGTAAAAGGGCATGAGATAGCCCTCAAGGATGGGAAATAAGTAATGAAGTGAACCACTTATTTGGTTTCTGTAAATAGCCTGCACTATAAGCCTTACACTATAAGCCTTAATAGCCCACACTGTTAGCCTTAGTAGCTTGCACCATAAACTGTAACAGCCTGCCTCAGACCACCAAGGTCACAGGAGGCTGATACCATACTCTGCTACCCCCACCTAAGGAATTGCACAAAGGCTGACCTCCAAGGTCATAGGAGACTGGTACCACACTCTGCTACTCCCACCCAAGGACCTGCGCAAATGCTGACCACCAAGGTCATAAACTAATTGGCTTAGAAACTATGGGGTGGCACAAACTGACTGGCTAACACCCTGCGGGGTTCCTAATATTAGAAAATGATTGGTCTAATGCACAGGCTTTGTTAGAAACCCTATAAAAACTGTCCTGTTCCTGCATTCGGGGCTCTGCAGTCCTCTACCCCTGTGAGGTGTACGACTGTGGGCCCCAGCGCGCTTGGAATAAAATCCTCTTGCAGTTTGCATCAAGACTGCTTCTCGTGAGTGATTTGGGGTGTCGCCTTATCCGGGCAGAGCGTGGGGGCCCCCTGTGGGGGTTTTTTCCTACAACATAAAGACAATACTATCCCCTTAAGTCCTCCTTCTCCTCCCCCACTTATATCCCCTTTCTAGCTTACTGGTTTCTGCTACTGACTTTTCTCCAATTCACATGTACATCTAAACATTGGTAGCTAGGATACACATATGAGAGAGAACATGCAATGTTTGGCTTTATGGGCCTGTATTACCTCATTTAGTATAATCCTTTCCAGATCTATCTATTTCCCTGCAAATTTAATAATCTCATTTTTCTTTACCAATGAGTAGAATACCACTGTATAAATGTATCACATCTTCATTATCTATTCATCAGTTGAGGGACATCTATGCTGGTTCCATTTTCTAGGTATTGTTAATAGAGTGGCAATAAACATGGATGTGCAAGTATCTCTTAGGAAGTGAGACAGCTGTTAGGATATATGCCTAGGAACGGTATAGCTGGGTCATATGGTAAACCTATTTTCAGCTGTCTTAGGAACCTCCACACTGATTTCCATGATGACTGTAGAAGGGTTCCTCTTTTTCCACATCTTTCCAAGCATTTATTGTCATTTGTTTTCTTAATGATAACCATTCTGACAGGAGGTGGAATCTCAAAAGAGTTTCAATTTGCATTTCCCTGATGGATAAGGATGTAGAACATGTTTTTAGATGTTTATAGGTTATCTGAATTTCATCTTCTCAGAACTCTATTCAGTTCCATAACCCATTTTTAAAAATATTTTATTTTTATTAATTTATTTATTTGACAGAGAAAAAGAGAGAGAGAGAGACAGACAGACAGAGAATGGGTGTACCAGGGCCTCCAGTGGCTGCAAACGAACTCCAGACACATAAGCCACCTTGTGCATCTAGCTTAAGTGGGTCCTGGGGAATCTAACCTTGCCTTAACAGCTAAGCCATACTTCCAGCCACATAGCCCAATATATATATATATATATGTATATTTGTATTTTTTTGCACAGTGGCCATGCTAATCTTCTCTATATTGCTCCAATTTTAGTATATGTGCTTCAGAAGTGAGCACAAATAAATATTTTTTTAAAAAATGAATAAATACCACTTTAATGAAAAAGAAACTCAGGAATGAGATCACTAAGTACATTTAGAATATAAATACCACTGGGAGTGGTGGTCCAGTCCTTTAATTATTTGCAGCAAGAGGCCCTGGCATGCCCAGTCATTCTCTGTCTCTCATAAATAATAAATACCATGTATTTCTTGCTTAGCATCAGATAATAGCTAAACTGTCTCTCCAGGACTCTGGTCTAAGAGAAAAATGTTAGAGGTGATTACAACTATCAGCCAATTTTTTTTTAAAAAAAAATCAAGATCCTTTGGGAAAATCACGTTAGTGCTTTTTTTTTCCTTTTCTGTATCTTTTAAATTTAACATCAGAGATTTCTGTTGGTTATTGTGCTAGTAAACCACCTGTGTGTGCCCCCTTGGTGTCCACATGGTATTTCTTTCTATGACTGGATTTCTGTACAAGTTTGGTAGGCACTACATGATGAAGAACAGGGCAAACTTGTAGGTGATATGTATAGCTGGAAGAAGTTTTTTTGAAGATCTCTGGCAGAACTGGAATGCTGTTCAAGGAATACATACCTTTGCCGCAGGCTGAGTTCCTAAGTGTGAGGGCCAGGTCAATATACCAAAGCTCAGGAGGCCACTGAGCACCTCACTGGGTGGGGCAGGGTGAATGCCTCTAGGACAGAGCCAGCTGAACCTCCACAGCAAGGTGGGAGCCTGGAGAAAAGGTGTCTACCCTTGACCTGATCCCCTGCCACCTGCCTTCCTGATCCGGCCCATCCTTCAGTTGTTTTCATAGATATTTGTTGTTTGTGTTTATTAAAGGGTTTACTGCTGTTGTTTTAAATGAGTCAATGAATTGTTTCCTTTTTTCAGTTTGTCAGCTTTACTTTCTCATATAAATATCACCAACAAATATAACACAGAAGACAGAAGTTCACTGGAATCTGCAGCAATTTTTTGTTGTTGTTGTTTTCTGAGGTAGGGTCTCACTCTAGCCCAGGCTGACCTGGAATTCACTATGTAGTCTCAGGATGGCCTCAAACTCACAGTAATCCTCCTACCTCTGCCTCCCAAGTTCTGGGATTAAAGGTGTGCACCACCACACCTGGCTTTGCAGTAATTTCTTTTTTGAGGGAGGGTCTCACTGTACCTCAGGCTGACCTGCATCTCACTGTAGTTCCATGTTGGCGTCACTGACAGCGATCCTCCTACTTCTATGTTCTGGGTGCTGGGATAGGCTTGCGTCACTATGCTCCATCATTCATTATCTTGTTTTACGTATATGTCTTACGATTTCTGTACTCCCACATCGAATGCTTGATATTGTGCTTGAAAACCTACCAGGCATTATGCATGAAAATAGGTGGATATTGAACAAGAAAATTGTTGAGATTTTGTCTTCCACTAGAGTGGGTTCACCTCATTCTCTGGAGGACAGCCTGTTGAAGAAAAGACTACTTTGATCTATCTGATCAGGGCTGAGCATCATCTAGGTTGAATTGCAGGCTATTTTTTTTTTTTGGTGTTATTCTATATTTTGTCCTGGACTGAGAAATGTCTCTCTCTAGGGATCTAAACAGAGAGCAGCTGTGTTTACTAGGGCTTCTCATGTTTTATGGGAATGCAGAATTAAGAAACTACTTGAAAACTTGGCTTCAATCTGCATCAGCTTTCTTCTTAACTTCTTAGCCTGTTGCCCTGAACAGCAGATTTATTCAGCAAACCCACATAGCAGAAATGAACAGTGCCAGGGTCACTTCTCTTTCCCTCTCTTCTTTCTGGAATATTGGTCCTTAATGTTCCATTTCCCTTAAAAGCCCCCAATGCTATCTTTTTCCTCCTAGCCTTGTGAGTTAGCCAAAGCTTTTTTGGCTTCTCTGCTTCTTAACCACATGCCTTGTTCTGCTTTGCTTGTAATTGTCTCTCATCCTCTGTGAGGAATGGACAAATGACCTGCTGGGAAAAGCTGTGTTTCTTCCCCTTTCTGGGTTTCCCTTTTCTCTGGTCTTCATCCTCAGGTTCTACTTGTTTTGACATCTCTCCCATGCCCCTGGTTGTTTTTACTGGGAGCATGAATCTACTCTAGCAGCCCAGTGGAGGTGTGGACATCATTTAGTCCATTTTAGCAGCATAACAAGTCCTGCTTAAGCCCAGGCTTCAGTAGTCACCAGCAACCTTAAGAGGGGGCTATTGCAAGCATAGGTTCTGAGATTAATCTGACTTTCATTCCTTGCCTCTTTGTTTAGGAGCTTTGTGTCCCTGTGAATCTCACATTTTTTTTCCAGGTCATTATGTGTACTTTTCTTATCTATATTATGGGACTGATCAGATTATAATTAGAAAGTTTGCAAGAATGAAACACAAGGCTAGGAAGATTGCACAGTGGTTAAAGTGGTTGCTTGCAAAGCCTTCTGGCCTGAGTTCAATTCCCCACAATCCACAGAAAGCCAAATAAAGAAAATGGCACATGCATCCAGTGTTTGAGTGCAGTGGCAAGAGGCCCTGATGTGCCCATGAACTCTTTTTCTCCCTCCTTACATATAAATAAATATTTTTTTTGAGGTATGGTCTCATTCTAGCTCAGGATGACCTGGAATACATTATATAATCTCAGGGTGGCTTTGAAGTCATGGTGATCCTCCTAGCTCTGCCTCTCAAGTGCTGGGGTTATATGTACCACCATGCCCAGCACATAAAATTTTTTTTTTTAAAGAATGAGGGCTGAAGAGATGGCTTAGCAGTTAAACTGCCTGCCTGAAAAACCAAAGGAACCAAGTTCTATTACCCAGGACCCATGTAAGGCAGATGTACAAGATGACGTATGCATCTGGAGTTCAGTTGCAGCACCTGGAGGCCCTGGTGTGCCCATTCTCTCTCTTGCTACCTGCCTTTTTTCTCTTTCTCTCAAGTAAATAAAACAAAATAAATTTAAAAAGAAGAATGAAATCTAGGTTCGGTAGCACATACCTTTATCTCAGTACTCAGAAGACAGAGGTAGGGGGATCACTGTGAATTTGAAGCCAACCTGGAACTACAGTACGAGTGCTAGGTCAGACTGGGCTACACTGAACCCTACCTCAAAAAGAAAAAAAACAAAAAACAAAAGACAAAAACAAAACAAAACAACAAAAAAAAACAAGCCAAGCATGGTGGTGCCCACTTTTAATTCCAGCTCTTTAGGGACTCACTCTAGCTCAGGCTGACCTGGAATTCACAATGTAGTCTCAGGCTGGCATCAAACTGAAGGTGATGCTCCTACCTCTGCCTCCCAAGTGCTGGAATTAAAGGTGTGCTCCACCACACAAGAAACTTGATTTATATGAAGGCATTTTGATTTTTTGTTGTTGTTTTTTCGAGGTAGGGTCTCACTCTAGTCCAGGCTGACCTGGAATTCACTATGGAGTCTCAAGGTGGCCTCGAGCTCACAGTGATCCTCCTACCTCTGACCCCCAGTTCCGGGATTGAAGGCGTATGCCACCATACCCAGCTTGATTTGTTTTCTTATCTCTGATTACTCACATATAAATAATTCGGCTCCAGTGCCCAATAGTACTTAGGTGAATTATATATATCAACACATTAATCCTTAAAACTGATGTTTTGGTTTAAAAGAGTATATTCTTCACGCTATATATCAATGGTCAGAATGCTTTTTTCCTTCCACAGGTCTCATGTGTAGATATATAGTGAAAATATTTGCTTCTTTTTGGCTTAGTTTTTGTTTGTTTGTTTTCTTGTTTGAGTCAGAAATATCTATCTAGCTAAGGCTAACTGGAAGTCACTCTAGAACCTAAATTGACCCACCTTAGCCTTGGGAGTGTTGGAATTACAGGTGTGAATCATCTCTGTAGGCTAGGATTTTTCAAGATAGGTAATAGATATTAGGAATCCCGCGATAGCTTGAGCACAGGTTGATACTCCAGTCTCAGCTTAAGTAGTGTTGGTATTATAGGTGTGTGCCACCACACCCTGCTAGAATGCTTGCTTATTTACTTACTTACTTACTTACTTACTTACTTATTTATTTATTTAGAAGCTCAGTCTCACTCTAGTCCAAGCTGGTCTGGAACTCATAGTAGATCCTACTCCTTCGATTTCCTGACTGCTGGGATTAAAGATGTACAACACAGCACTTAGCCATGGAATGCTTATTAAAATCTATATTTTTCCCCTGAAAAATTGATACACATCTGGCCTGAATTGCAAAGGAACTAAGGGACAGACTGCTCATAACTGAAAAGAGGTGAGGGACACACTGGCTTGGTTCAGAAAACCACCTCCTTTTCTCTCATGGCCAACTATTCCTTTAACCAAGCCAGTGTGTCCCTCACCTCTTTTCAGTTATGAGCAGTCTGTCCCTTAGTTCCTTTGCAGTTCAGGCCAGATGTGTTATCCTGTGGTTCAGCCGGTGTGGAATCCTGCCCAAGTCTTAGCCTGAGGGGATCATGATATGGAGTGAAAACTCCAATCTCTTAGATAGATAAGAAGGCTCTGCGTCAGTAGCCCTTGTGCCAGTGGCTCCTGCTGTGACCTAGTGACTTCAGAAGCAACAAAAGCCAGTGCACTTGTGGAAAGGTCCTATCCAAAATCGAGAGTGCAAGAGTCGATACAGGTAACCCCAGGGGACACTGGAGCTGGAAGTTGAATTTCTTTCAGGTATGTACATCAGTCAATGGTCTTTTGGTGAGAACTGGCCTCATAGCTGTGATTTTTTTTTTTTTTTTGACATTGGTGGTACTAGCATACTTGGTCTGAGAAAGTTGAAGTAGGAAGGAGGTCTGGGGTGGCAGCTGGTGGGTGCCATCGGATTGCTCCAGAGCACTTTGGAAAAACTTCCTGTGGATTCCCAGAACTATCTGGAAAATGTCTGAAGGGTGTTGGAATTTTTATTGAGACTTTGTCATTCCCTGTGGCTGTTGTGAAATATCCATCCTATCCTAGAGTAGCTTGGAGAGTGCTGGACTCAGAAATAAGGATGGTGCTGTTGGTTATATAGCAGGGACTTCAGTTTTCTAAATTTATCAACAAAACATCCCAAATTACTATTTTTTTTAATTTGAGAGCAAGAGAGAGAGATAGAAGGAGAGAAGTAGTGAGAGAGAGACTGGGCACGCCAGGGCCTCCAGCCCCTGCAAACGAACTCCAGTTGCGTGCGCCCCCTTGTGCATCTGCCTAACATGGGTCCTGGGGAATCAAGCCTCACACCGGGGTCCTTAGGCTTCAAAGGCAAGCGCTTAACCGCTAAGCCATCTCTCGAGCCCCCAAATTACTATTTAATGCTAATGTTCTCCATTTTGTTCCCAAGTTCCAAATGAAGCTGGCAAATATATTAGATGTAACAATAAGAAATAAGGAGTTTAAGCCTGATATAGTGGCACAAGCATTTAATCCCAGCACCCCAGAGGTGGAGGTAGGAGGGAGGTAGGCCAACCTGAGACTGCATAGTGATTTCTAGGTCAGTCTGGGCTAGAGTGAAACCCTACCTCAAAAAAAAAACCAAAAAACACAAAAACAAAAACCAAAACATACACAAAAAAGAAAGAAAGAAAGAGAAAGAAAGAAAGAAATATGGAGTTTTTACTTTTTCGAGGTAGGGTCTCACTCTAGCCCAGGCTGACCTGGAATTCACTATGTAGTCTCAGGGTGGCCTCAAACTCATGGTGATCCTCCTACCTCTGCCTCCTGAGTTCTGGGTTTAAAGGCATGCGCCATCATGCCCAGCTGTGTTTTTAATTTTTTTTTTTTTGAAGTAGGGTCTCACTCTAGTCCAGGTGGATTTTTTTTTAATAGTCTTTTTTTTTGTTTTTTTAAAATTTTATTTATTTATTTATTTGAGAGCGACAGACACAGACAGAAAGGCAGATAGAGGGAGAGAGAGAATGGGTGCACCAGCGCCTCCAGCCTCTGCACACGAACTCCAGACGCGTGCACCCCCTTGTGCATCTGGCTAACGTGGGACCTGGGGAACCGAGCCTTGAACCGGGGTCCTTAGGCTTCACAGGCAAGCGCTTAACTGCTAAGCCATCTCTCCAGCCCCAGGTGGATTTTTAACTTTTAATCAATAGTTACTTTTCAAAACATATATACAAATGTATAATTACCCAGCCCGGTCAATTAGTATATCTAGCCTCTCAGACATTTATCAAGAATTTTGTATTTTTAAAGCCGAATGTGGTGGCACACACCTTTAATCTCAGCACTCGGGAAGCAGAGGTAGGAGGATTGCCATGAGTTCAAGGCAACCCTGAGTACAGAGTGAATTCCAGGTCAGCATGTGCTAGAGTGAGACCCTACCTCGAACCCCCCTCTCCCCCCAAAAAAGAATATCTTATTTTTAACCTGGCTGGGTGGTGCATGCCTTTAATCCCAGCATTCGGGAGGCAGAAGTAGGAGGAGCAACATGAGTTCAAGGCCATCCTGAGACTCCATAGTGAATTCCAGGTCAGTCCGAGCTAGAGTGAGACCCTACCTCAGAAAACAAAACAAAATCTTATTTTTATTCAATGCACCAGGAACTGGATAGTCTCCTGGGTCTATGTGTATAACTCCTCTGTTTGTTTCTTTTCTTTTTTTTTTTGGAAGCAGATGAAACAACTATATAAGAATTTCAGCCTTGGGACTTGTGCTGTAGTCCTGAGTTCAACCGCTAGTACTGGAAAAAAATCAATCATTACTTTAATAGCTTGGTTCAGTTTGGGTCTCAAGTGGTGTCAATGCTACTTCTTTATCTGTCATTATACATCTTTGGGATTTTGTAAGGCAGATCTTTGCTGCTGCCAAAACTTAATTCTAACCTTAAACAGTAAGCAGATTATGTTTATACATATTTATAATAATCCCTGAAGTCATTTTCTGGGAAGGAATTGTAGGTACATGAGTGGATTAATATAATTCTCTATCGTGCAGAAAGTGGAGGGTTGAATTGTGTTCTTTTGTTTGTTTTGTTGTTTGGTTTTTCAAGGTAGGGTTTCACTGTTGCCCAGGCGGACCCGGAATTTACTGTGTAGTCATAAACTGGCCTCAAACTCATGATGATCCCCTTACCTAGGCCTCCCAAGATCTGGGATTAAAGGTGTGAGCCACCACACCCAGCCCATAAGAAAAAAAATGAAGAGCCAAGGTTTGACTCTAAGTCCAGGCTATTCTGGAAATCATAGCAATTCCTCTACCTCAGCCTCCCTCCGAATGTTGGTGTTGAAGGATGAGGCACCACACCTAGTAAGACATTCTTTTGAATTTATTGCTACCCTGCTCAAAAAGAAAAAAAAAAAAGGAAGAAGAAGCAAAACCACCTCGGGCATACTGACACTTCTTGTTGCTCAATTAAAGATCACATCCATTGTTAATTTTTTAAAAAAAAAATTGCTTATTTTTATTTATTTATTTCAGAACAACAGAGAGAGAGAGAAAGAGGCAGATAGAGAGAGAATGGGTGCTCCAGTGCCTCCAGCCACTGCAAACGAACTTCAGACGCGTGCTCCCCCTTGTGCATCTGGCTAACGTGGGTCCTGGGGAATCCAGCCTTGAACCGAGGTCCGTAGGCTTCACAATCAAGTGCATAACTGCAGAGCCATCTCCCCAGCCCCCACTGTTAATTTATTTACCAAATATCTGCTGAATATTTACTTTCTGCCACATAGAATCAGCAAATGGAGTTAAAATTATGATTGCATTATATATGGCCAAGAGAACTATACAATACAAGCATGCTCTTGCTTAGAAGCCAAGGAAGTCTTCTCCTGCCTCAGTTTCCTGAATGTGAAGACTATAGACATGAATCACCATGGCCAGCTTTCTGACTACATTCACCACAAAATTGTTGACCAATGTCATTCCTGTGTAGGATTCTAACATTTCTCTCTGTGTGTCCAAACCTTTCTTGAGCTCTAGCTATATTATCTAGTGACATCCCAACCTAGCTCTACCAGGGATAGCAAGAACATAAACAAGTAAACAACAATAATTCTACTCTTCAAAATTCCCTGATTAATTTGAGCCCTTGTTCCTTTTGACTTATTGTCAGTATTTTTTTTTTTTTGAGGTAGGGTCTCATTCTAGCCTAGGCTGGCCTGGAATTCACTCTGTAGTCCCAGGCTGGCCTCAAACTCTTGGTGATTATTCAACTTCTGCCTCCTAAATGCTGGGACTGAGGCATTGCAATTATTTAAGCTGGATGTAGTGACATATGCCTTTAATCCCAGCACTTGGGAGGCCGGTTTAGGAGGATTGCCATGAGTTCAAGGCCACCCTGAGACTACAGAGTGATTTCCAGGTCAGCCTGGGCTAGGAAGAGACCTTATTTAAAAAACAAAAAACAATTATTTGCAAGCAGAGAGACAGATAGAAAGAGAAAGTATGAGCATACCAGGCCTCTAGCCTCTGCAAAAAAATTTCAGATGCATGTAGCATCTTGTGCATCTGGCTTATGTGGGTACTGGGTAATCAAACCTGTGTCCAGAGGCTTTACAGGCAAACACCTTAACCACTGAGCCATCTCTCCAGCCCATGACTTACATATTTTGAACCATAGCTATCCTTAACTTTGTTATTTATCTTTTAATGCCTTCTCCATATAGCCTAAATGTCTCTGATGTTTAAAATGTCTTTCATTAGAATGCAAGCCATAGATGTATAGGAACATCTTTTCACCATGCTGTTCCTAAAACCTGACAAATTAATGCTTAATAAATAAAAGTTGATTTCCTGAATTAGTCTATTCATCATCTACATAGTGAAATTGCAGACTAGAAGAGGTATCAGAACCTTTCTAAATTCCCAAGGCTACCACATTAGATCTGGCCCATATTACCTCTTTATTTTATTTTATTTTATTTTATTTTATTTTATTTTACTTTATTCATTTCATTTCATTTCCTAGAGGCAGGGTCTTACTACTCAGGCTGATTCCCAGGCTGGCCTTGAATTCACTGTGATCCTCTTACCTCAGACACCTAAGGGCTGGAATTAAAGGCATGTGTCACTATTCCTGGCTCACATTACCCATTTCCTGAACTATTGGGCCAGCATTCTCTTGCCTTAAAGGCATGTGTCACTATTCCTGGCTCACATTACCCCTTTCCTGAACTATTGGGCCAGCCTTCTCTTGCCAGGTTTACTTGGCAGAAAACACAGGTATGAGAACAACCTGCCTATTTTGACAGCTCTGCTTATTTTCACTTCCTTTTCCTTTTTTTTTTTTTTTTTTTTGGTTTTTGTTTTTCAACATTGGGTCTCGCCCTAGCCCAGACTAACCTGGGATTCACTATGTAGTCTCAGGGTACCTTCAACTCATGGCGATCTTCCTACCTCTGCCTCCCAAGTGCTGGGGTTAAAGGTGTGTGCCACCATGTCCACCCTCTTTCAGTCTATCTTCATCTCCACTCAAAAAAAATCAAATTTCTTAGCATGTGTTCCAGAATATTCACTACTTGTGAATCTTACCTTTTCTGTTCTCTTCTGTCCTGGTTTTCTAATGTGGCTTCATATAAAAGCCATCTGGGATATATATAGATAAATTACAGATGCTTGGTTCACCACAATCCAATTAAGTTGAATTCTCTGGGTCAGCAATGTTATCTGTAGCTATGAAAGCTCCCTCAGGTGACTATAAGACACAGTCAAGCATGGGCACTTCTTAAAACAAACTGTATTAGTTCCCCCCCCCCCCCCCCCCGAATTCGGTTCTTACATCTTCTTCTTTCACTTTGCTTCAATTTTTGTGGTGGCAGATAATTCTCTTTGATTTTATCATTTCTGAGGCCTAACTTAAACAGAGTAAAATGAAAAAAAAATATTAAGAGTTTAGTTTGACACAGTTTGAAAATTCATGTGACCAGCACCCCTAAAAGAACATTCTCATCACCCACATCAGTTCTGCAAACATAAAGTGTATACTATGTTTTTCTCCTAATATATCCATGTGCAGTGGTTGGTCCTTCTTTCATCGTTGAGAAATAACCTATTGGATAAATGCGTCACCATTTTTTCACTTTTTTGTGGGGGGGCTTCAAGGTAGGGTCTCCCCCTAGCCCAGGCTGACCTGGAATTCACTATGTAGTCTCATGGTGGCCTCAAACTCATGGTGATCTTCCTACCTCTGTCTCTCGAGTGCTGGGATTAAAAGGGGTGTGCCACCACCCATGGAAATTTTTTCACTATTTGAGACTGAACTTCAAGTAGCTCAGGATAGCCTGGAATTCACTATGTAACAGAAGGTGACCTTGAACTTTGGATCCTCCTGTCTCTACCTTCCAAGTGCTTGGATTACAGGCATACACCACCATACCATGTATATATTTTTTATTCTTGTTTATTGATTTGAGAGAGAGAAAGAGGCAGAGAGAGAGAGAATGGGTGCACCAGGGCATCTAGCCACTGCAAACAAACACCAGATGCATACATCTCCTTGTGCATGTGGCTTACGTGGGTCCTCGGGAATTGAACTGGGGTCCTTTGGCTTTGCAGGCAAATGTCATAACGGCTAAGCCATCTCTCCAAACCTCCATGTATATATTTTTATTTAATTATTTATTATTTTTTTCTTTTCAATTTTTTTTAACAACTTCCATGACTATAAAAAATGTCTCATGAGGGCTGGAGAGATGGCTTAGCGGTTAAGCGCTTGCCTGTGAAGCCTAAGGACCCCGGTTCAAGGCTCGGTTCCCCAGGTCCCACGTTAGCCAGATGCACAAGGGGGTGCACGCGTCTGGAGTTCGTTTGCAGAGGCTGGAAGCCCTGGCGGGCCCATTCTCTCTCTCTTTCCCTCTATCTGTCTTTCTCTCTGTCTGTCTCTCTCAAATAAATAAGTAAAATATTTAAAAAAAAAGTCTCATGATAATACCCTCCCTCCCCCCCACTTTCCCCTTTGAAACTCCATTCTCCATCATATCCCCTCCCTATCTCAATTAGTCTCTCTTTTATTTTGATGTCATCATCTTTTCCTCCTCTTATGATGGTCTTGTGTAGGTAGTGTCAGGCACTGTGAGGTCATGGATATCCAGGCCATTTTTTGTCTGGAGTAGCACCTTGTCAGGAGTCCTAAGCTTCCTTTGGCTCTTACATTCTTTCTGCCACCTTTTCTGCATTAGACCCTGAGCCTTGGAAGGTGTGGTAGAGATATTACAGTACTTAGCACTCTGGTCACTTCTTTCCAGCACCATGATGCCTTCTGAGTCATCCTAAGGTCACTGCCATCTGAAAAGAGAAGACTGTCTGCTAAAAATGAGAGTAGCATTAATATAAGGGTATGAACATTAAGAGAAGTGCTTACTGGACAGTTTGATAAGCATAGTACATACATTTACCCAGACAGCAGCAGACTTACACTCCTAGGACTCATGACTACCCCTGTTTTAACTTTTCAGTATCAGGGATGTATTCCCTCACATGGAGTGGGCCTCCAGTCCATTTAGAGGGCAGTTGGTTTCCACCATGACAAATGTGCCACTATTGCACCCGTTGGCTCATTTGGCCTGGCTGTCCAAATATAAGGCTTGCAGTGTCACCTGTTGAGTATCTTCTCTGGTGATTTCTTTCTCCCATTGAACTCCATGCAGAATGGCTTCTTCCAGCTTTCTGTCAGCTGGTCTATAGGGAGGAGGTTATCAGCTCAGTTTCATCAGGATTTCTCAGGGGCCTTGAAGCCCAAGCATGTGGAGTCTTCAGCCACAGGGTCTTACCATCTATTCCTGGTGGGAAACCAAGGGCCTTGGCAATGGCCTATAATGTTTTGGGGGCATCATCACCTCCCTGGCCAACAACTCACTGGTAGGTATCCCATCCCTGGCACTGAAAAATTTCTTGCAACAATTTAAGGTTCCTGAGTGTTCCACTGCCCAAAATAGTGGGTTTCCATATGATTTATTTCTATCCTCTTAGATTTTGATTAGCCTTACCTTCACATTTCCTTTACTCAATCTCTTCCCCTGACCTCACTTTGAGCCTTTTCACCCCATTAATCTACTCTTCTACTTACATATATACAATACCATCCTATTAAGTAACCCCCCTTCATTTCTCTTACCTTTATATCGCTTTTCTATTTTACTGGCCTCTGCTACTGAGTTTTCTTCCTACTCACACAGAAGTCCAATCAACTGTAGCTAGGATCCACATATGAGAGACAGCATGTGATGCTTGGCTTTCTGGGCCTGGGTTACCTCACTTAGTATAATCCTTTCCAGATACATCCATTTTCCTGCAAATTGCATAATTTCATTTTTCTTTACTGCTGAGTAGAACTTCATTGAGTAAATGTGTCATATCTTCATTATCCAAACATCAGTTGAGGGACATCCAGGCTGGTTCCATTTCCCAGCTATTGTGAATTAAGTGGCAATAAACATGGTTGAGCAAGTATCTCTAAGGTAATGAGATGAGTCCTTAAGATATATGCCTAGGAGTGCTATAGCTGGGTCATATGGTAGTTCAATTTTTAGCTGTCTTAGGAATCTCCACACTGATTTCCACAATGGCTGGACCAGTTTGCATTCCCACCAATAGTGTAGAAGGGTTCTCTTTTTCTACATCCTTACCAGCATTTATGGTCATTTGTTTTTATGATGGTATCCAATTTGACAGAAGTGAGATGGAATCTCAATGTAATTTTAATCTGCATTTCCCTGATGACTAGGGATATGGAGCATCTTTTTAGATGCTTATATGCCATCCATATTTCTTCTTTTGAGAACTCTCTATTTAGTTCCATAGCCCATTTTTTTAATTGGCTTGTTTGATTTCTTATTATTTAATTAAAAAAATATTTTAACTTTTTTATTGACAACTTCCATAATTGTAGACAATAACCCATGGTAATTTCCTCCCTTCCCTCACTTTCTCCTTTGCAACTCCATTCTCAATCATACCCCTTCTCACCTCAACAAATCTTTCTTTTATTTTGATACCATCACCTTTTCCTCCTATTATGGTGTTGGTAGTGTCAGGCACTGTGAGGTCATGGATGTCCAGGCCATTTTGAGTCTGGAGGAGTACATTGTAAGGAGTCTACTCCTTCCTTTGGCTCCTACATTCTTTTTACCACCACTTCTGCAACGGACCCTGTGCTTTGGAAGGTGTGATAGAGCTGTTTCAGGTTTTTTTTTTAAATATTTTTAATTTATTTATTTGAGAGCGACAGACACAGAGAGAAAGACAGATAGAGGGAGAGAGAGAGAATGGGCGCTCCAGGGCTTCCAGCCTCTGCAAACGAACTCCAGACGCGTGCGCCCCCTTGTGCATCTGGCTAACGTGGGACCTGGGGAACCGAGCCTCGAACCGGGGTCCTTAGGCTTCACAGGCAAGCGCTTAACCGCTAAGCCATCTCTCCAGCCCAGAGCTGTTTCAGTTTTGAGCACCCCTCTGTCACTTCTCAGCATTATGTTGCCTTTTTAAAATTATTATTTATTTACATATTTACTTATTTTTTTCTCAATTTTTATTAACATTTTCCATGATTATTAAAATATCCCAAGGTAATACCCTCCCTCCCCCACTTTCCTCTTTGAAATTCCATTCTCCATCATATCCCCTCCTCATCTCAATCAGTCTATCTTTTATTTTGATGTCATAATCTTTTCCTCCTCTTATGATGGTTTTATGTAGGTAGTGTCAGACACTATGAGGTCATGGATATCCAGGCCATTTTATGTCTGGAGGGAGCACATTGTAAGGAGTCCTACCCTTCCTTTGACTCTTACATTCTTTCTGCCACCTCTTCTGCATTAGACCCTGAGCCTTGGAAGGTGTGATTGAGATGTTACTCAGTACTCCAGTCACTTCTTTCCAGCACTATGATACCTTCTGAGTCGTCCCAAGGTCACTGCTATCTGAAAAGAGAAGGTTCTCAACCAAAAGTGAGAGTAGCATTAATATAAGCATATAAGTATTAAGATAAGTGCTTACTGGGCAGTTTGATAAGCATAGTATATACATTTATCCAGACATGAGCAGATGTTACACCCCTAGGGCTCATGACTACCCCTGTTTTAAGTTTTCAATATCAGGGATATATTCCCTCCCATGGAATGGGCCTCCAGTCCATTTGGAGGGAAGTTGGTTTCCACCATGACAGATGTGCCACTATTACACCCTTTGGCTCATATGACCTGGCTGGCCAATTATAAGGCTTGCAGTGTCCACTGTTGAGTATTTTCACTGGTGGTGATATTCCTTTTCCCATTGAACTGCATGTAGAATGGCTTCTTCCAGCTTTCTGTCAGCTTGTCTACATGGAGGGGGTTATCAGCTCAGTTCCAGCAGGATTTCTCAGTGGCCTTGTAGCCCAAGTATATGGAGTCTTCTTATTATTTAATTTTTTGAATTCTTTGTATAACTTAGATATTAATCTTCTATCAGATGTATAGCTGGCAAAGATTTTTTTCCCATTCTGTAGGTTGCCTCTTTGCTTTATTCAGTGTCATTTGCAGTACAAACTCTTTGTAATTTCATGAGGTCACATGGTTAATTTGTGGTTTTATTGCCTGAGCAATTGGGATTATATTCAGAAAGTCTTTGCCGAGACCAATATGTTGAAGGGTTTCTCCTACTTTTTCCTCTAGCAGTTACATATTTTCAGGTCTGGTGTTAAGGTCTTTAATCCATTTGGACTTAATTCTTGTGCATAGAGAGAGAGAAGAATCTATTTTCATCCTTCTACAGATACATATCTAGTTTGCCCAGCACCATTTGCTGAAGTGTCTGTGTTTTCTTCAATGAGCATTGTTGGCATTTTTATCAAATATAAGGTGGCTATAGCTACCTGGACTTGCATCTGGGTCCTCTATTCTCCATTGATCTACATATCTGCTTTTGTGCCAGTACCATGCTGTTTTTGTTATATGGCTCTGTAGTATAGGTTAAAATCAGGTATGGTGACACCACCAGCCTTATTTTTGTTGCTCAGTAGTGTTTTAGATATTTGAGTTTTTTGTGATTCCAAATGAATTTTTGGATTTTTTTCTATTTCCGTGAAGAATGCCATTGGAATTTTGATGGGGATTGCATTAAATGCGTAGATTGCTTTTGGCAAGGGTGCTATTTTCACAATATTGATTCTTCCAATCTAGGAACAAGGGATGTTTGCCATTTCCTAGTGTCTTCTGCAATTTCTTGCTTCAGTGTTTTAAAGTTTTCATTGTAGAAACCCTCTACTTCCTTGGTTAGGTTTATTCCAAGGTACTTTGTTTATTTTGTTTTTCTAATGCAATTGTGAATGGGAGTGATTCTCTAATTTCATCCTCTGTGTGTTTGTTGTTAGCATATAGGAAGGCTACTGATTCCTGTGTATTTATTTTGTATCCTGGTACAAACTGCCAGGTATATTTTATGCATATGTATATGACCAATAATAACAGTTATTAATACATCAATAGCAACAAGAGCCTCTTCAGGTTTTTTTTTTTTTTTTTTTTTTTTTTTTTAGTTTTTCGAAGTAGGGTCTCACTCTGGCCCAGAATGACCTGGAATTCACTATGGAGTCTCAGGGTGGCCTCAAGCTCATGGCGATCCTTCTACCTCTGCCTCCTGAGTGCTAGGATGAAAGGCATGCGTCACCACGCCCGATTCAGGTTTGCAGTCGTTTGAACAAAATTGGAGATAACCAGCAGGCACCATTAAAAAAATAGGTACAGCTGGGGAGATGGCTCAACAGGTAAGAGTGCTTGCTGTGAATGCATGAGGGCCTGAGCGGAGCTGAGTTTGGTTCGCTAGCACCCTCATAAAGAGCTTGGCATAGCCACACAGTCTTGTGGGGAGTGGAGACCAGAGAATCATGAGCTCACTAGTCAGCCTGTTTGACTGAAAATGGCAGCTCAGAGTTCAGTGAGAAACTGTTTCAAGGGAACAGGCAGATGAGAGAAAGAGGAAGACACCTAGTGGTCTCCTCTGGCCTTCAAAAGCATGTATACTGTGTGTGTGTGTGTGTGTGTGTGTGTGTGTGTGTGTGTGTGTGATATGTTTTCACACATACATGCATGAATCACACCCCACACCACACATACCAAAGTAAAAAGAAAAAAAAAAAACCGTGATGTTCTGTTACTGTTGTGGTTTTTGGTGCCAGGTTTTTTTTTGTTTTTTTTTTTTGAGATTCTCAATCATCATCTGGAATGAAAACAGAACATTCTAGAATAACATTAAAAACAGCTCCAAAGCAATCATTACTATAGATCATAAGGCAGGTACAAGATAATTTACATAACTCACAGAGATATGCTAACAGTACTGTCCTACATCTATAACACTATGGAAATGCATTATTGAGATTGGTTCTAATTTTCTATTTTTTTAATTGTTTACAAGGAGTAAGAGAGAATGATAATGAGAGAGGGAACGGATGAGCCACAGCCTCCTGCCACTGCAAATTAACTCCAGTTACAGGCATCATTTTGTGCATCTGGCTTTATGTATGTACAGGAGATCAGACCCAGGCAGTAAAGCTTTGCAAGCAAGTTTCTTTAATCATTTAGCCATCTCTTCAGCCCAGTACTGGGTCTTCAATCCAGACCAACAGGCTTTGCATGCAAGTGCCTTTAACCACTGAACAACCGTTCCAGCCCTGCTTCTAGTTTTCTAGCAGAGGCTTGAGAGCATGGTTGTGACACAGCTCTACAAAGAAATGTTTGTTTAGAAAAGATTTCTTTTATATATTTTTTTATTTGATACAGACAAAGAGAAAAAGGAGAGAAAGAAAGAAAGAGAGAAAGAGAGACAGAAGGAGAATGAGCATGCCAGGGCCTCCAGCCATTGCAAACAAATTCCAGACACATGCATCACCTTGTGCATCTGGCTTATGTGGGTCCAGGGGAGTTGAACCTGGATCCTTCAGCTTTGCAGTCAAGAGCCTTAAAACCTAAGCCATCTCTCCAACCCATAGGATTTAAAAAAAAATAATCGCACCCAGTTTTTACATTTTTAAAATATGTTATTTATTTATTTATTTGCGAGAGAGTAAGGGGGGGGTGCTGAGGAGAATGGCCTTTTGAACTTTTTTTTTTTTTTTTTTTTTTTGGTTTTTCAAGTAGGGTCTTGCTCTAGCCCCGGCTGACCTTTACTATGTAGTCTCAGGCTGGCATTGAACTCATAGTGAACTTCCTATCTCTGCCTCCCAATAGCTGGGACTAAAGGTATGATCCACCATGCTCAGCCTTTTGTACCTTTTTTTTTTTTTTTTTTGAGGTACGGATAGCAAACTTTGGGGGATGGTTTAAAGGTAGGGTCTCATGTTAGCTCAGGCTGACCTGGAATTCACTATGTAGTCTTAGGCTGGCCTCGAACTCATGGCGATCCTCCTACCTCTGCCTCCCAAGTGCTGGGATTAAAGGTGTGTGCCACCACACCCAGCTTCTTTTTTTTTTTTTTGAGGTAGGTCTGTCTCTCTGTAGTCCAGTCTGACCTGGAATTCACTGTATAGTCTCATGGTGGTCTTGAACTCTCACAGCAATCCTCCTACCTGTGCCTCCCAAGTGCTGGGATTAAAAGTGTGCACCACCACGTCTGGCTTAGTTTTGCTTTTTTGAGGTAAGGTTACACTCTAACTTAGGCAGACCTGGAATTCATTATGTAGTCTCAGCGTGGCTTTGAACTCATGGAGATGATCTTACCACTGCCTCCTGAGTGAGTGCTAGGTTTAAGGGCATGCTTAAACTCTGCTTTTTGTTCCTTTTTAAAGACATTTATTCTTGCCCAAGATTAAGGGAATTGGAAGATAAACTAGCATATTGCAAATCAATTCTTGGGGCTGGGGAGACCTCTAGGGTCAAGGAAAGAGTGGGAGAAATAGGCTAATAAAGAGGATGATTTAGATCTTTTCTGGAATGAACATCTATCAGTCTTGGTACCATTGAAAATCCAAGCTGGGTGTGGTGGCACACTCCTTTAATGCCAGCACTTGGCAGGCAGAGGTAGGAGGATCGCCATGAGTTCGAGGCCAGCCTGAGACTACATAGTGAATTCCAGGTCAGCCCGAGCTAGAGTGAGACCCTACCTCAAAAACAAACAAACAAAAACAAACAAACAAAAAAATCCATAAATACCTAGATTCTTTTCTTTCTGAGGACACAAAGAATCTCAAGTATGTCAGTTTGAGCTCTTCCCTGCTTGAAAATTCAGATAACACATCTTTCAACTCATTTATTTCCCTTTCCAGTTATTGCCATGGACATTTTTGACTTTCATGGCACTGGATGGTGTGTCATTGAGCATGCAGATAGGATTATAATGAAGTTTGAAGTTATCTGGTGATCAGTCTGTCAGCCATTTTAGATCCAGCCAATGTTGACTAGACCATGTGAAAAAAATTCTGGTTTACAGGAATTCTGTCTATAAAAGACAATATAAGGGTGGGGTAGAAATTGTTAGGTCACCTAGGCAGTACTCAGGATAACAAAGCTCCCCTTCTTATTTTTGCAGCTCATTCAATTGCTGCAATAAACAATTGTCAGTCTGTCCTTTTTGTAGATTGTGGGCAATAATTCCTTTTGAGACCTTTCTGCCTTCTGAGACTGTTGAAATTTCTTCTTTTTCTTCTTCTGCATATTTATAACTATAGTATGATTTTGATCAATATAATTAACATATTCATTGACTCCCATACATATATATGTATATAATGGTGAGAACCTTTGAAATGCATTCTTCCCAGTTTTTAAAATACCAAGCAGTATTATTAATGGTAGTCACCACAGGAAGCAGATTTCCAAATGTTATATTTTTTCTTTGAGTAAGTATACAAATCAGTAGGTTTCTTCATGACACTTTCATGTACATAATTGTACTTTGCCTTTCTACTCCCTATCTCCCTTTCTTGCTCTATTTCTTCCATCCTGCTGATCCCCTTCCCAAATAATCCTCCTTCTTTCCAATCATAGGTATATAATAGACTTAAACATATATACTTAAACACACATATGAGTATTGATTCTTCATGTGAAAGAAAATATGCAATTGTCTTTCTTCAAACTTTCCTATCTTATTGAAGCTTTGTGTACTAATAGCTGCCTATTTTTCTCCTCTCTTTTACCCACTACCATTTTACTCATCTTCTGTTAGGTCATCTCTTTAAAAATATATATCAGGCTGGAGGGATGGCTTAGCAGTTAAGGCGCTTGCCTACAAAACCAAGGACCCAGGTTCGACTCCCCAGGGCCCATATAATCCAGATGCCCAAGGAGGTGCATGCATCTGGAGTTCATTTTCAGTGCCTGGAGGCCGTGATGTACCCATTCTCTTTCTCTCTACCTGCTTATTTCCATATCTTTCTCTCTCTTTCAAATAAATAAAACAATAAAATATTTAAAAAATATATTAAATTTACGTGTGTGTGTGTGTTGGTTGGTGATCCAGGGCCTCTTGCCACTGGAAACACATGCCAGAGGTTTGTGCCACTTTTTGCATCTAACTTATGCCCAAGCGCACATTATTACTGTTGTTGTTGTTATTATTATTGGTTTTTTGAGGTAGGGTCTCACTGTAACCCAGGCTGATATGGAATTCACTCTCTTCTCAGGGTGGCCTTGAACTTATAGTGATCCTCCTACCTCTGCCTCCCAAGTCCTGGGATTCAAGGAGTGTGCCAACAAGCTAGGTTTCACCTCTTTTTACTGTTGATTTTAATTTTTTAAATTTTTTTCAAGGGTCTCACTTTAGCCCAGGCTGACCTGGAATTCACTTTATAGCCTCAGGGTGGCCTTGAACTCATGGCAATCCTCCTACCTTTGTCTCCCAAGTGCTGGGATTAAAGGTGTAAGCCACCACGCCCAGCTCTAATTTCAATTTTTTATTTATTTGAGAGAGAGAAAGAGGAAGAGGGAAAAAGAGCAATAGAGAGAGAATGAGTGAACCAAGGCTGCTAGGTGCTGCAAACAAACTCCAGATGCGTGAACCCTGAGATAGGCTTACGTGGGTCCTGGGGAGTTGAGCCTACATCCTTTGGTTTTGCAGGCAAGTGCCTTAACCACTAAGCAATCTCTATAGCACTTTCTTTTTAGTTTTTAAAGATTCAATTTAATTGATTTGTTTGGCACAGAGAGAGATAGAAAATGGGCTTGCCAGGGCCTCTAGCTACTGCAAACAAACTCCAGATGCATGTGTACTGGAGAATTGATCTCAGGTCCTTAGGCTTTGCAATTACCTTATCCACTGAGCCATCTTTCCAGCCTTTTGTTTTCTTTAGGCAGCATTTGATTCTAGCCCCTGCTAATCTGAAACTCACTCTATAGCCCCAGGCTGGCCTTGAACTCACTTTGATCCCCCTACCTCAGCTTCCAGAGTGGTGGGAGTAAAGGAGTGTGCCATCATAACCACCAGCCTCATTTCTTTTGACATTCCACTTATGAGTGTAATAATATGATTTTTCTGTACATGGATTCTTTTGTAATTAATTAATTAATTTTATTAACAACTGCCATGATTGTAAACAATATCCCATGGTAATGCCTTCCTTATCCACACTTTCCCCTTTGAAACTCCATTCTCCATCATATCCCCTCCCCATCTCAGTCTCTCTTTTATTTTGATGTCATCATCTTTTCCTCCTGTTATGATAGTCTTGTGTAGGTAGTGTCAGGCACTGTGAGGTCATGGATATCCAGGCCATTTTGCGTCTGGAGGAGCACGTTGTAAGGAGTCCTACCCTCCCTTTGGCTCTTACGTTTTTCCACCTCTTCTGCAATGGATCCTGAGCCTTGGAAGGTGTGAGAGAGATATTGCAGGGCTGAGCACTCCTCTGTCACTTCTTCCTAGCACCATTATGCCTTCTGAGTCATCCCAAAGCCACTGTTACCTGAAAAGAGAAGGTCCTCTACCAAAAGTGAGAGTAGCATTAATATATGGGTATGAATATTATGAAATGTGCTTACTGGGCAGTTTTATGAGCATAGTATATACATTTAGCCAGACAGTAGCAAATGTTACACCTGTAGGCTCATGACTACCTGTTTTAAGTTTTCAGTATCAGGGATGTATTCCCTCCCATGGAGAAAGCCTCCAGTCCAATTAGAGGGCAGTTGGTTTCTACCATGACAGATGTGCCACTATTGTACCCATTGGCTCATTTGGCCTGGCTGGCCAATTATAAGGCTCGCAGTGTCCACTGTTGAGTATCTTCATTGTGATTTATCTCTTTCCCATTGAACTGCATGCAGAATGGCTTCTTCCAGCTTTCTGTCAGCTGGTCTACATGGAGGGGGTTATTAGCTCAGTTCCAGCAGGATTTCTCATTGGCCTTGCAGTCCAAGTATGTGGAGTCTTCAGCAATATGGTCTTACCATCTATTCCTGGTGGGAAACCAAGGGCCTCGGCAATGGCCTGTAATGTTTGGGCAGCATCAGGGACTTCCCTGACCAACAAGTCACTGGAAGGTACATGGATTCTTTTTCATGTAGCCTAGTTTATTTCAGGTCTATCCCTTTTGGCACAGCTGGTAGAAACTTTTCTATTATAGGCTTGATATCATTCATTATGTCTATTTGGCATATTTTTTTATTTATTTATTATTTATTAGCACATATTCTTTATCCATTCATCTGGATTGTGCAGGATAGTGACTGGATAATGATAATGTAGTATATTTTTCAGAAGCCAATGGAAAGGATTTTATGTTTGGGGAGATGGGTCAGTGGATAAGCTGCTTGAAGTGCAAGGATGAGGACTAGAGTTTGGGTCCCCAACACAAACAAAATGCCAGGAGGGTGTGGTGGTTTGCCTGCACTCAGCCCCAGGGAGGCAGTAATAAGAGATTTGGGGGGTCAAGATGGCTACTTAGACCAGATTATTCAACGAGTTCCATGTACAAATGAGAGACCATGTTTCAATAAGTAAAGTGGAGACCCAATATCAAACATCTCCACATGTGCTTACACACACACATGTGCCCAAACACATGTAAATGCATACACACATAAATATGTACACACATGCATATACTACATACACACAAAAAAGTATCTTGTATTTTGTTTCATATGGAATTATAAATATTTGCTGATATATATAGATGGATTTACCTTGCATACATTATATACCTGTATCAAAATATTACAAAATACCCATACATTTGTTAATATTATGTGCCATTTATAGTTTTAAAATTATTACAAAAAAATGAAATCCTGTTGTTACAATGAAGAGCACTGGTGCTCTCATTTTCAGAATATCTCTTCTATTTATATAAAGCAAATATCTGGAGTTTATTTTTGCTAACCACAGTAAGGTGAAGGTATGCAAACATTGATAGCTGGTGAATTCCAAAGAAGTCTTAAGATGCTAACTTTATGAGAAGCACAATATGCCTACATCAATCTCTTAAGGAATGCAACACAACTCTCAATACTACCAAGGTATTGTATGGGGAAAATGTAGAGAGGTTTGTGTGAGACATGATTATAGCAAAAAATAGGAGACACATTCAACTTCTATTTTGAGTAAAATTGAATGAAGAAACCATTTTTTTGTGAGGTAGGGTCTCACTCTAGTCCAGGCTGACCTGGAATTCACTGTGCATTCTCAGAGTGGCTTCGAACTCATGGCAATCCTCCTGCCTCTGCCTCCCAAGTGTTGGTATTAAAGGTGTGTGTCACCAGATTTACTGAAGAAACTATTAATAGAGGCATAGTATCCAGGTTAGGAGAAGCCAAAGCTATGATGAGGTAGCCAAGGACTAGCAACACAGGAGCCTCCACACTTAGGTGAAAGAAAGCTGGGTCTGTGAAAGGGAATTAGGAGCATCAGTGGGGAGCTGAGTTCAGAGTGAGACACGCTCATTTCTGGTGAGTCCACATAGAACAGAGAGAGAAATTTAATAAATTTGGGAAGGTAATGCAGAAGTGGAATAATCATTATAATTTTAAATTGTTTTTCTTTTTTGGAAAATGGTGATTTTTCATATTCTAGTCAAGCCTGTAAGGGCAAACATATGTAGTTAACCAGTCAGGTTATCTGGCCATTTGGGAGTTAACATATTGTATACATTCTTAGAGTTCTTTACAGAAGAACTTGAAGTTCAAGGCACTTTGATGTACTGTGTGGTGAAGATTACATTTCCTAGGAAACAAGTCCTCTACTTGTCACCAAAAACTAGATTAGCAAAGTGACATCAGGCAATTGTGTTCTTCTACTGAAGTAGAAAACCCTTAGAGTTTCATGTAGCACAGGCTGGCCTTGAACTTTATATTCATCTGAGGATGTCCTTGAACTCCTGATTCTCCTGCTTCCACCTCTAATGTTCTGATGTTCTGAGAGAGTGTAGGCCTGTGACATCAATTCTGGCCTTTTTTTTTTTTTTGGCTATTTTGCGAATTAAAACTAGTGTCTATTACATGCTAAATAAACACCTCATTTTACTGAAAACTTCTATACTTACAGACAATAAACCATGTTATTTCCCTTGCCTCCCCCACTTTCCACTTCTTAATTCTGTTCTCCATCATATTCCCACCCTCTCGCCATTAGTTTCTCTTTTAATTTGATGTCATCATCTTTTTCTCCTATTATGAGGGTCTTGTGTAGGTATTGCTAGGCATTGTGAGGTCATGGATATCGAGGCCAATTTCTGTCCAGACAGTTTCATTGTAAGGAGTGCTGCCCTTCCTTTGGCTCTTACATTCTTTCTGCCACATCTTCCACCACCTGAGCTTTGGAGGGCGTGAGATGTTTCAGTGCTGTCCCTTCTTCTCAGCACTATGTTGCCTTTTGGGTCATCCCAGTGGTCATCACCATCTGAAAAGAGAAGCTTCTCTAACCAGAAGTTAGACTAGCATTAATATATGAATATGAACATTAAGTGTAGTGTTTTCAGGGCAATTTGGTGAGAGTATATATACATTTATCCAGGCAATAGCAAGCTTTATACCCACAAGGCTCATGACATACCCTGCCATAGGCTTTTGATTAGGTTTTCAGTACCGGCCATGTTTTCCCTCCCATAGAAAGGGTCTTCAGTTCAGTTAGAGAGCAGTTGGTTTCCCCCATAGCAGACATACCGCTATTGCATTTGTTTGGTCATTTGGCCTGTCAGGCCAAACTTGAGGCTTTCAATGTTCACTATTTTCATCGCTGATGACTTCTGTCTCCCATAAGGCTGTATACAGTGTAGCTTTTTCCAGCTTTCAGTTGGCTGGGCTACAGGGAGGTTTTCTACTCAGCACCACTTTGGTTTCTCAGTGACCTTGCTGATCAGGTATAACACCAGTTTTTAAAGGTTTATTGTTTTTTTTTTTTGTAATCTGGATTTAAACAATAATCTTTATTTAAAAAAACTGAATTATCATGGTATATTGTCCATGTTTATGGAAGTAGACAATAAAACATTTTTTTAAAGTACACTGAGAAATTAGCACTCACTTTCAATAGTTGAAGCATGATCACATAAAACATTACAATAAGTTCTATAGTTCCAGACTACAGAACTAGGAGCAGGGGTGGAGGTATCCAAGGATGAGCACACTGGATTTTCCCATGCAGACTTATGATTGCCATGAAGGATAAGGTATCTCTGAACTAAGAGCCAGTGAGTTTAAACTATTAACTGTTGAACTATTCCAAAGTTTGTTCTGCTATTTTTACGCTACTACTCTCAGATCAAAAGGTATAGACTGAGGGAGTGACTCAGTTGTTTTGTAACGAAGAAATGCCTAATCTGACCTAGTCACCTATAAACTAAGATGGGTAAACTATGTATGATTTGTATGATAAGTTAACAAGTCACACAGAGAACATATTTACATAAACCTAATGAACATGTCCATGTTCTCTTTGATAGGACAGAGCCTCTCACTTTAGTAGTTTCCAAGCATAGGAAGAGCTGTATTTGTTTCCATGTATTAGAGAAATACTCTATAGCAAGGAAGGTCCTAATATAGGAAAAGTAAAAATTTTTCTCTGAGCCTATTGAATTCAAGGCTAGCAAGTCCTTTCTAGATCCCTTCCTCCTCCTCATCTCTTTGCCTCCTTCCTCCCTCCCTCTCTTCCTTCCTTCCTTTGTTTCTTCCCTTAACTAGAGAGAAATGAAAGGAATGAGTGTTAGTGAACTCAGAAAAGGACACAGTAGTAGAAACTGTTCATTCTATCTCTCTAACAAACCTTAATAATAATATATTTCTAATTTATTGGTGAAGAAACACAGTTATTGCAAGAACTAAACTGCTGAATATGATAAAGCTAGGATTTGATTCATGAACCTGGTGCTTCTGATCTTATGCATCAGCAAGCTTCTACAGCAGTGAAACCTACAGAAAACAACTGGGAATTTTCTAATTTGAAGAGTTTCTAATTCTTGTCAATTGATACTTATTACACCACTTAAGTTCAAGTGACATCAAGAAGACAGTGCTGATTAGTGGTCTGGAAAACAGGTGTATGTGCAGTGTGAATTCATAGGGGTATTTGTTGTTTATGACAGCAAAGTTTTGCAAACAACTTTATTCAACAATGTGTTTAAATTCTGTTACATCATTATGGGAAAATTTTCAATCATTAAGTTTTTAATGAAGATTTATTATTTATTGACAGGATTAGATTTTCACATGTTGAATTTTAAAACTTTCCAAAAGAATTTATAATGGAACTTTCTATCAAATAAACTGTATGTTTATTTTAAAAGATAATATATTATTTCCCAAATTTTTTTAAAATTTATTTCAGAAGTACAAAGGTGGCTTAGCATTTTTAAAGCAAGCGATGAAAATTTTAAAATATTTTATTTAGCTTTATTTATTAGAGAGAGATAAATAGTCAGATGGGAGAAAGAGAAAGCGAATGGGTGCACCAGGGACTCTAACCACTGCAAACAAACTCCAGATGCATGGGACACGGGCTTCAGTATTGAGGAATCGAACCTGGGTCCTTAGGCTTTGCAGGCAAGTACCTTAACCACAAAGCCATCTCTCCAGCTTAATTGATGTAATTTATATTAATAGCATCAAGGAAATGTTCATATGCTAATTCACTATAAACAGAAAAAATATTTGAGAAAATCCAATTCCCATTTAAAATTACAAAAATGAAACTTAAACTAAAAAGAGAAAAATGTTTAATCTGACAGTCTGATTTTTCATTGCTTTAAATATTTTATTTATTAATTTCAGAGAGAAAGAGAAGAGGTGGAGAGAAAGGGCACCCCAGGGCCTCCAGCCACTGCAAACAAACTCAAGATGCATGTGCCCCCTTGTGCATCTGGCTTACATGGGTCCTTAGGAATCGAACCAGGTCTTTTGGGCTTCACAGGCAAGAGCCTTAACTGCTAAGACATTTCCCCAGCCCAGTCTGATTTTTTTTTTACTCAAATAGTATAAAGAATAGGACAGGGCCTCACAAGGTTCTACTACTCTTTGAGGAGCCATTGAAAATTAGCAGTTGTTAGCTGAGGGAGAAACATTTTCTTCAGTGGTATAGTCATTGGTAAATTGTCCAGGCTTCTATAAACAACTCCTCACCTATGTCACTGTCAGAAATTCTAATCAAACTCATTTGGTAGCAAAAAAAAAAGGGGGGGAGCAAAAGTGAAAGAGGACTAGTTGGCAAGAAGATGGGGATAGTGGAAGAAGGAGGGGGACAAGAGAAGGCAACAAGAGTGAATATGACAAAATACATTACATACATGCATGCAAATGTCATAAGAAGCCCATATTAGGTATAACAAATATAGACTAATAAAAAACTTAAAGCACACAGAAAGCATGTTTAAGAGTGGAATGTTGAAAGACCCTTCCTTCTCTCTTCTCCACAGTGAAGGGAGAGATAGGATCCCCAGTATCAGTATCTCCTTTTATCATGACACCACAGGACTTAGACCGTGCCACATGGCAAGAGAAGTAAGTGGTATCAGGAGTGGAAAGATAGATATAAAGCTGTATTAATAGATGAGAATGTGTATAGAGTAAATGGAAGAGAATGTAACAGCAGGCTATTGAAATTAAAAAGTGAATCTTCAAGGTCAATAATACAAGATGAAATGTAATTTTATTTATGCATGCTAGGAACAATCACAGAAAATGAAAAGTTAATAGAGATCATTTGTAATACTGTAATAATCAAATACCTAGGAAAATTCAAATGAAACATCCAGCATATCAGTACATACAATTACATATATAGAGCAATGAGGCAGAACATAGAGAATTCATAAACTTTTGGACACATATGGCCACTTGATTAATGAAAAAAGTGGCATTGTAGTTCATCAGGAAATGACCATTTCAAAAAAATGATGTTATATTTGTAGCATATTGTGTTAGAAATAGAAAAAATATCTCACCTTTAGATCATACTATACACAAATTAATTACAAATGACTATAGATGTAAATGTGAAAGATGAAACATTAAAACTTCTATAAAAATATTTTACTTTGGGCAAAGAATTCTTTAAATACGACCACAAATAATTATTAATAAAAATGATGCTACAGGGGATGGACACAGTTTATTGGTTAAGAGCGCTTGCTTCTCGTTTTTGTTTGTTTATTTATTTATTTTGGTTTTTCAAGGTAGGTCTCACTCTAGCCCAGGCAGACCCACAATTCACTATGTAGTCTCAGGGTCATCTTGAACTCACCGCGATCCTCCTACCTCTGCGTTCCAAGCACCAGGTGGGATTAAAGGTGAGCGCTTGGCTTGTTTATTTATTTGAGAGAGAGAAAGACAGATAGATAGGTGTGCCAGGGCCTCCAGCCACTGCAAGTGAACTCCAGCCACATGAGCCACCTTGTGCATCTGGATTACCTGAGTACTGGGGGATCAAACCTGGGTCCTTAGGCTTTGCAAGCAAATGCCTTAACCACCAAGACATCTCTCCAGCCCCCAACATTTAAAAAAAATTATTTATTTATTTAAAAGAGGCAGATAGAGAGAGAAAAAGAGAGAGAGAGAGAGAGAGAGAGAGAGAGAATGGGCATGTCAGGGCCTCTAGCCACTGCTATAAAATTGAGCATTAAGAATTTGTGTTAAGGCTGGGTGTGATGGCACATGCCTTTAATCCCAGCACTCGGGAGGCAGAGGTAGGAGGGTCACTGTGAGTTCGAGGCCATCCTGAGACTCCATAGTGAATTCCAGGTTAGCCTGGACTCCAGCAAAACTCTACCTCGAAAAACCAAAAAAAAAAAAAAAAAAAAAAAAAAAAAAAAAAAGATTTGTGTTAATCAAAAGCATCATTAAAGGAGTTAGAAACAAGCTGCAAGTGGGAGGTGTTTTTACAAAACACAATAAACAAAGTTGATGTGAAGAAAATATCAAAAGAAGCACTCAACAGACACAGACATTCTAATAGACAAAGAGCTAAAACATCTGATCAGATAATTTTATTTATTTGATTTTTCAACATAGAGTCTCACTCTAGTCCACGCTGACCTGGACTTCACTATGGTCTCAGGGTGGCCTTGAACTCTCCGCTATCCTTCTACCTCTGCCTCCCAAGTGCTGGGATTAAAGGTGTGCACCACCATGCCTGTCTACTTTTTAAAAAATTTTTAATTTTTTAAAATATTTTATTTTTATTTCTTTATTTCAGAGAGAGAGATATACAGAAACAGGCAGGTAGACAGAGAGAATGGGCATTCCAGGGCTTCTAGCCACTGAAACCAAACTCCAGACACGTGCGCCCCTTTAACATCTAGCTTATGTGGGTCCTGGGGAATCAAGCCTCAAATACGGGTCCTTAGGCTTCACAGGCAAGTGCCTTAACTGCTGATCCATCTCTCCAGCCCTATTTTTTTGAGACGAGTTCTTTTTACGTAATTCTGGATATCCTTGGACTCAGTATGTAATCTAGGGTGCTCTCAAACTCACAGCAATCCTTGTGCATCAGCCTCTCAAGTGCTGGGATTATGGGTGTATGGCTCCACAGTTGGCTTATTAGATACTTTTCTATAAAAATTGAAGCTCTCTGTATCATTTCACATGCATTTAGTGGTGCTGGGGCTTGAACTTGGGGCCTTGCACATGCTAGGCAAGTGTTCTACTATTTAACTATATCTCCAGTGCTGTGCAGATACTTTAAAAGAGAGAATATCCAAAAATAATCAAATGCACATCCAAGTAGTTGATGGAAATCTTCTCAGTATTTACAATCATAGAGTTGGAAATTACAATCACTCAGAAAGTTACCATGAAAAAGATAAGTAACAAAAAGTATTGGTGAGAATATAGCATCAGGAGCTCATATGTACTGCTGGTGGGGGCTACATAGAACCATTTTGGAAACTGCTTGACACTCTATACTTAAGCTAACATAGCTTAACTGACCCACTATTCCTCTCTTCATTATATGTAACATAAATGCACCGAAGACATATACAAGAATGCTCTTTCTGAAGTAGGATCTCATTCTGGCCCAGGCTGACCTGGAATTCACTATGTGGTCTCAGGGTGGCCTCGAATTCACAGCAATCTTCCTACCTTGCTCTCCCAAATGCTGGTATTAAAGGCATGTGCCACCATGCCTGTCAAGAATGCTCTTAACAGCAGTATCTATGTACCCAAGAATTGGAAACAGCCCAAATACTCAAGTATAGAATGAATGCATCACTTGTATAATCACACAATGGACCTCTGTGCATTCACTTAGGAAAATCATATAAATATGAGACATGAAGGAGGCTAGATAGAAAAACAGGTGCATACTCTGTAATTCTATTTATATAAACTTCAGAACTATAAGGGCGGCAGACAGTAAAAGAAGCCATGGTAGTGTTTAACTTTATGGGTGGACAGTTGCTTGGAGGGTGCCTAAAGCACTAGGGTGCCATAAATGTATTTTTTTCAATATTTTGTTTATCTATTCACAAGGAGAGAGAGAGACAGACTAGAGCCTCTAGCCACGGCTAACGAACTCCAAATGGATGCAGAACTTTGTGCATCTGGCTTTATGTGAGTACTGGGGAATGAAACTGGGGTGTTAGGCTTTGCAAGCAAATGCCCTATCTGCTGAACCATCTCTCCAGCCCATTATTTTATCTTTGTTTAAAAATTTTTTATTTATTTGAGAGCGACAGACACAGAGAGAAAGACAGATAGAGGGAGAGAGAGAGAATGGGCACGCCAGGGCTTCCAGCCTCTACAAACGAACTCCAGACACGTGCACCCCCTTGTGCATCTGGCTAACGTGGGACCTGGGGAACCGAGCCTCGAACCGAGGTCCTTAGGCTTCACAGGCAAGCGCTTAACCGCTAAGCCATCTCTCCAGTCCTATTTTATCTTTTAATCTGAGTAATGAATACATGAAATATATTTAATTTGTGGGAATTCATTGATTTGTGTATTTATTCACACACATTGTTTCCTCCATAAGTATGTTGAACTTAAAAAAATATATAGAGCTATAGCCAGGCACGGTGGCGCACGCCTTTAATCCCAGCACTCGGGAGGCAGAGGTAGGAGGATTTCCATGAGTTTGAGGCCACCCTGAAACTCCATAGTGAATTCCAGGTCAGCCTGGGCTAGAGTGAGACCCTACCTTGAAAAACCAAAAGAAAGAAAAAAAAAAAAAAAAAAAATATATATATATATATATATATATATATATATATATATATATAGAGAGAGAGAGAGAGAGAGAGAGAGAGAGAGAGAGAAAGAGAGGGAGAGAGAGAGAGAGAGCACTAGAGTGAGACCCTACCTTGAAAAACCAAAAAAAAAAAAAAATTATTGATGAAGCCAGGTGTGATGGCTTATGCCTTTTATCCTTGCACTCAGGAGGCAGAGGTAGGAGGATTGGCATGAGTTCGAGGCTACCCTGAGACTAGTTAGTGAATTTCAGGTCAGCCTGAGCTAGAGTGAGGCCCTACCTCGAAAAACAAAAAGCAAAAAAATATTGATGAGCTTGGCATGGTGGCTCATGCCTTTACTCCCAGCAGTTGGGAGGCAGAGGTAGGAGGATTGTCATGATTTCAAGGCCACCCTGAGACTGCATAGTGAATTCCAGGTCAGCCTGGGCGAGAGTGAGGCCCTATCTCAGAAAACTAGATGCATATATTGATAAAGAAAAATATATTATTTATCCATTTATTTTTTTGAGGTAGGGCCTCACTCTCGCCCAGGCTGACCTGGAATTCACTATATAGTCTTACACTGGCCCCAAGTTCACAGTGATCCTCCTAATTCAGCCTCCTGGGTCCTGTGATTAAAGGCATGTACCACCATGCATGGGTTATTTATTTTTTTTTATTTGAGAGAGAGAGAATGTGAGTGCCAAGCAAATGCATGCACCACCTTGTGCAGCTGGCTTATGTGGGTCCTAAGGAATCGAACCTGGGTCCTTTGACTTTGCAGGCAAGTACCTTAACTGCTAAGCCATCTCTTTAGCATTTATTTATTTATTGGTTTTCCAAGGTAGGGTTTTACTCTAGCCCGGGTTGACCTGGAATTCACCATGTAGTCTCAGGGTGGCCTCGAACTCACAGCGATCCTTCTACCTCTGCCTTCTGAGTGCTGGGATTAAAGGCATGTGTCACCATACCTGGTTCCTTGTTTTTAGTATATTTTTATTTATTGTAATGACAGAGAGGAGAGAAAGAGAGATGAATGGGTGTACCATGGCTTCTATCCTCTGCAAACAAACTCCAGATGTATGCATATCTGGGTTTATGTGTGTACTGGAAAATCCACACCAGGCCTGCTAGCTTTGCAAGAAAACATTGTTTGTTTGTTTGTTTGTTTTTTTTGCCATAACATGAAATTTAATTAGGCATTTCTGCCACATTTTTTGAAATATAAAAACATGTAAAAGCAAACACAATACAGTATTTCAATGATGCACTTCAAGCAAACGACTTAAGAAAACATTGTCAACTGCTGAACCACCTCTCCAGCCCCAAGAAAAACATTTTGAAGAGTGCACACATATAAACACATATAAAAATGAGTTGGGTGTGGTGGTGCACACCTTTAACCTCAACACTCTGGAGGCAGAGGTTAGAGTATCATTGTGAATTTGAGGCCTGCCTGAGACTACGTAGTGAATTCCATGTCAGCCTGAGCTCAAATGAGACCCTACCTTGAAAAGCAATGTGTGTGTGTGTGCGTTTATACAGTGCTTTCTATGTAGCTCTGGTCGTCCTGTAATTATATATACTGTATAAATAATTATATATACTGTATACCCCAGGCTGGCCTCAAACTCGGGGCAGTTCGCCTACTTCTGCCTCTTGAGTGTTGCAAATATAGGCATGAGCCACTATTCACAACTGAAAAAAAAAATTTGAGGTAGGGTCTCACTCTAGCCGAAGCTGACCTGGAATTCACTAATGGTGATCCTCCCCCCTCTTCCAAGTGCTAGGATTAAAGGCATATGCCACCCTACCGGGCTATTTTGTTTTTGAGACAGGGTCTTATATAGCCCAGACTGGCCTTGAAGTCTCCACTTCCCATGAGATGGGATTACATGTACATGGCACCAAACCAAATATATGCAGTGCTGGGGATCAAGCCCATGGCTTCATGTATGTTAGGCAGGCACTCTACCCACTAAGTTATATCCTTAACCTTCAGATTTTTTTTTTTTTTTTGAGGCAGGGTTTCACTATAGCACAGGCTGACTTGAAATTCACAGTGATTCTCCTACCTTAGCTTCTCAAGAGCTGGGATTGAAGATGTGAGTCACTACTCTGGGCTTACATCCTTAACCTTGTAAAGAATACTTTTGGTGATCATTTCTGTTTGATGAAGGTACATACTCCACAGAAATCTCTAAAATTACTTATCTAACAAAATGTGATGTTTTGGGAGAAATTTCTTGATTTTGAATTTTTTCTTTGTGCTTTCCCTTGTTAAGAGTGAGAGTTGTATAGAAAGCAACATTTGAGCCGGGCGTGGTGGCACACAACTTTAATCCCAGCACTCGGGAAGCAGAGGTGGAGGATCTCTGTGAGTTCAAGGCCACCCTGAGACTCCATAGTGAATTCCAGGTCAGCCTGGGCTAGAGCGAAACCCTACCTTGAAAAAAATTTAAAAAAAAGAAGGTTCAATCCAAATCTTGAACAAACAGTAGAGAACTGTAATGAGCCTGAAAATTAAACAGATTAGAATCAGGCTGGCATGATAAGCTAATGCCAGAGAAATATCTTGGTTTCTCCTTGGTTATTAGTACTTTATCAATCAGCAGAAGTTTCTGGATTTTTTTTTCAACTGTGTAAGAACCTACTTTGAATGGTTTTGTGCCAGTACAGCATGTCTTTCGTGTATAGTACTTGTAATATTGGCTTAATACTGATACTGTAAGAAATTGACTTTATAGAAGCCAAGCCAGGAATTCATCATACATTATTCTTTTTTAATTTTTTTTAATTTATCCATTTTGAGAAAGAAAGAGGGGCAGATAGAGAGAAGAGAATGGGCACCCCAGGACATCCAGCCACTGCAAACAAACTCCAGACACATGTTCCCCCTTGTGCATCTGGTTTATGTGGGTACTGGAGGATCGAACGGAGATCCTTGGGCTTTGCAGCAAAGGCCTTAATTGGAGTAAGCCATCTCTCCAGCCCTCACATTATTCTTGAAATTCTCAAGAGATCTTTAAAGGTAGTGACTTTATAAAAGAAAATGAAGCTGGTGTGGTAGCACACAACATTTATCCCAGCACTCAGGAGGTAGAAGTAGGAGGCTGAGACTACGTAGTGAATTCCAGGTCAACCTGCGCTAGAGGGAGACCCTACCTAGAAAAAAAAAAAAAAAAAGAGTGAGAGTGACAGAGAAAGAATGAAAAGGGAGAGGCTGAAAGATATAGGAAATATTTATTACAAAACTTTCAATTGCCAAATCTCTATGTACATTGAAACCAATGTTTTCTTCTTGCCTTTTCTTTCAAATACATAACCTCCCACTTTGTGGTTGAACCTTAATGCATTGTGATATTTCAATTCAATTTTTGTTCTCATTGGTCCAGAAAAGATCAACATGTTGGCTTCATAGTTGTATGTTTTGTCACAAGCCAATTCAACCACACATGAACCAAACAGGTCTAACATGATTTTGCTGGCCAAAGGCCAGCCAGACTCTGCTGCACTCTTTCTACCTCACAAGGTTTGAATAATCCAATCTTTGTACTGGTTGCAGAGTGGCTAGGGCTGTCTAGTTCCGCATGCATATGAAATACAGGTGCTTTGGAAAGTTTCTGGGTCTTCTGCCATTGTTCTAACCTCAAATGTCCATGTTCAGATTAAAAGTTCAAAGTATGGGCTGGAGAGATGGTTTAGCAGTTTAGCGCTTGCCTGTGAAGCCTAAGGACCCCGGTTCGAGGCTCGGTTCCCCAGGTCCCACGCTAGCCAGATGCACAAGGGGGCGCATGCGTCTGGAGTTCGTTTGCAGAGGCTGGAAGCCCTGGCGCGCCCATTCTCTCTCTCTCCCTCTATCTGTCTTTCTCTCTGTGTCTGTCGCTATCAAATAAATAAATAAAAAATTAAAAATTTTTTTTGTTTATTTTTTATTTATTTATTATTTGAGAGTGACAGAAAGCGAGAGAGAGAGAGAGAAAGAGAAAATGGCCACACGAGGGCCTCCAGCCACTGCAAACAAACTCCAGATACATGCATCAACTTGTGCCTCTGGCTTACTTGGGTCCTGGGGAATCGAGCCTTGAATGGGGGTCCTTAGGCTTCACAGGCAAGTACTTAATCACTAAGCCATCTCTCCAGCCTCTCTTTTGTGTTTTTGAGGCAGGATCTCACTCTAGCTCAGGCTGACCTGGTTCTCATGCTGTAGTCCAGGCCGTTCTGGAGCTCATGGTGATCCTCCTGCCTTAGCATTTCCAGTGCCAATTACATGTGTGAGCCACCATGTGTGGCTCTTTCTTTTCATGTTTGCTTTTTTTTGAGACAGGTTTTTTATATGTAGTCCAGGCTTGCCATGTGACACCACAGAAGGCCAAATATGTCTATCTTTTAAAAATATTTTGTTTATTTATTTGACAGAGAGAGAGAGAGAGAGAGAGAGAGAGAGAGAGAGAGAGAGAATGGGTGTGGCATGGCCTCCAGCCACTGCAGATGAACTCCAGACATGCACGCCCCCTTGTGCAGCTGGCTAATGTGGGACCTGGAGAATCAAACCTGGGTCCTTTGGCTTTGAAGGCAAACACCTTAACTGCTAAGCAATCCCTCCAGCCCATGCCTATCTTTTTTTGTTTTTTACAATTTTTTTTATTTGTAAGAGAATAGAGAAAGGAAATGGGCTTGCAAGGGCCTTTTGCCACTGCAAACAAACTCCAGATACAAATATGCCTATCTTAATTGTCTTTTAAAACAACCTGGGACGGGATGAGGAGATGGCTCCACAGTTAAAGAAGCTTCCATGCAATCCTGCCCACCAAGCAGCACTTATGCCCTACAGCCAAGCAAGCTGGAGCCAAGGAGAATCTGGAAGTTCCTATGCAGCAGCAAAAACAAGGGAGATCCAGTATCCAAAAGGAAGCTGGAAGGAGAGGAGAAATGCCCAGAGGTTGGCTTTTGATATTTTTGGCACAAGAGCACCAATAAACACATGTGTGTCTCTGCCCCCCACCCCACCACCACATATGCAGAAATAAAGAAAAAATTAAAATATCTAAAGAAATCTGTTATGAGAAAGATTAATTTTGTATCTATTTATAGAACAGGAAATAGGAGACTGAATGGCCTATTAACTTGTTTAATCTTATACAAAGGATAGCTAGCAAAAGGAACAGTAAATAATGTGTTTGCTGATGTGGTACAAGGAACTTCCAACTAGTTTATTTTGAAGACTAATAAGTCATATTAGTTAACGCTAAAGTTAGATATTTTTCCCTATAGTTTTTAGGGGAGAAAAAACCTCCTGTACCTCCTATGCTCTCCTATATTATGTCCCCTTAAGCTCTACTGACCAACTCATGGATTTTCTTCTCTGCAGTCATTTCTTTTTTAAAAAGTTATTGTTGTATTTATTATTTATTTATGTGTGCTTGAAAGAGGCAGAAGAGAAGAGAAAGAATGGGTGCTCCAGGCCCTCTAGCCACTGCAACCAAACTCCAGGCGCACGTGGCACTGCGTATCTGCCTTTATGTGTGTACTGGGGAATCAAACCTGGGTCCTTACATGCAAGCACTTTAACCGCTAAGCCATCTCTTCATCCCTGAAGACATTGTTGATGGTCAAAACTTGATTATGGTATGGCGCTCCTGTTTATAACTAGGAAGAAGCCATAGATGTTGCTAAACATCCTATGGCCAACAAGAATCTTCTCCATTAAACAGCAATTGCCAGTACTGGGAGGGAAATAAGATACTGGTCAAAGGGAACAAACTTTTAGTTAAAAAATGAGTAAGCTTTGATGCACTAATGTATAGTATGGTGAGTATAGTTATTATACGCCTACCATTTGTTGACAGTAAATCTAATGTTCTTATCAAACACACACATACACACACACACACACACACACACACACACACACACTGTGTTTTAGTCTTTTTCAATGCTATAAACTGGATAACACTTATAATGAACAGAAATATTTTGATTCATTGGGTGGCAGACACAGGGGTTGGGAAGTTTAAGACTGTTGGGTCAATATCTGGTGAAGGTATTGATGTTGCATCAGGCATGATGAAAGGCATGATGTGGTCAAGAGACAGACGGAAAGGGCAAATTCATCCTTTGAAGAACTTATTCCCACAAAAATAGCATTATTCCACTAGTGGAGGCAGAGACCTTATTAGCTAATTACTTCTTGTAAGTCACGCAGCTTAATGCTGTTGCATTGGAGATTAAGTTTCTAACACATGAACTTTGTGAGCCATATTCAAACTATAGCATTCTACCTTTGGACCCTCAATTCATGTCCTTCTCACATACAAAAGTCTTAACTTGTATCAACATCAATTTCAAAATCCAGAGTCTCATCTGAAACATTTATGAGGGAGAGTCTAGGTACAATTTATCCTGAGGCAAATTCCTTTCCAGAGGTCTTCATGACCTAATAACCCCTTTAAGATACCATCTTTTCACACTGTTACATTGAGGGTTAAGTTTCTAACATGTGAACTTTGAAGCACGCATTTTAAAAATAGCATTATGTGAGTTGATGAATGTGTTAATTAATTTAGTGTAAAAATCATTTCACAATGTATATGTAAATCAAACTATAATACCATATACTTAAATGTACATACTTTGGCTTATAAAATAATAAATAATAAAGCTGATTTTTAAACTTTTTTATATTTTAGATAAAATTATATGATCCCAAACACTAATAATGCCAAGGTTGAGAAATTCTATTTGGAGGGATAAGCATAAATTCTCTTACAAAGTTTTTGCATGAGGTTGTCTAGGACAATAGCGGTTCTGTAACTAGGATGTTATCTTGTCAATTCCGACAGTTTTAGTGCAGCCAAGATGACTCTTGTGAACAAAAAGAATTGTCTCAAAGGTTGTTTCACAAATGTTTATAGGATTTCCATGAAAGCACTTTGTAATAATTTAGTTAAAGAAAGAAGAAACAAACAACTAAAAAGCAAGCCACTCCTTATAAGGAGGAAGAGGAAAGAGATGCTCTGAAAACAAGATGATTCATACATTAGCTTAGTTCTGTCCTCATATTTAATATCTGGTGCCATGGCATATAGATAGTCAAACATTTTTGTTATTTGTGTGGAACTCTAGGATATCAGTGAGTTGCAACAAAGGTCTGTGAGGCTGAATATTCTTTGTTAATACTATAAAATAAGCTAGTGCACATCTAGACATAGGCTAACTACAAAACCTTGAAGTTGCAGTCACTGGGTATAAGTCATTCAGCCTTTCAATAGCATCTTTATTTTTATTTTTGACAATTTTATACATGTATAAAATATATTTTGAGCTAGGCATGATGGCACACACCTTTAATCCTAGCCTTGAGTTGGAGGCCATTCTGAGACTACATAATGAATTTCAGGTCAGCCTGTGCTAGAGTGAGACCCTGCCTTGACAAACAACCCAAAATGCATTTTGACCATTTTCACACCCATATTATCCTCTCATTTACCTTCCACAGCTCTTTCTTTCCAACTACTCCTCCTCCTCCTACTTTTATAATGTATGTGTATGTGGGGGGGGTAATTTTGGTTGTTTGTATGAGCATATGGGGGTTATTTACCTGAGCATGGGCAACTTGCTATTGCCTATACCACTGAATACAATAGCTCCCCATCTAATCTAATCTATTTTGAATAGGTAAATTGGGTCACTAGATGGCTATGTAGACTCCCAATATGTTGAGTTTATTTTCTGAATGTTCATGAGTTATTGATGGTTTATAGAAGGCTTTTGGCTAGATATAGAACCAAACATAGTGGGAGATGTTGGGAAGAGGATTATGTATTATAAGAAATTATAATTCTGTTTTTTTTTGGGGGGGGGTTTGAGGTAGAGTCTCACTCTAGCCCAGGCTGACCTGGAATTCACTATGTAGTCTCAGGGTGGCCTTGAACTCACGGCGATCCTCCTACCTCTGCCTCCCAAGTGCTGGGATTAAAGGCGTATGCCACCACGCCTGGCCATAATTATGTTTTAACATAACACTATATTCAGTGAAGTATAAAGTGTTTGAGCTGTGGTATTCGATCTGGCTTCTGCAGTTTCCTAGTCACTGGAATAGAGTTACATAGCTTCTCTAAACCTCAGTTTGTTCATCAGTATTCATGTAGAGGTGGTCTATACTATGGATCCTATACATTTATTGAAACCTGAAACATTGCTGTTCTTTTATTTGCTCTAATAGCTACAGGCTTTATAAGATATGTATTCCCTTGAGGCCAGATATCATTCAGAGGTGCTACCATAATTACTAGTCTACTCTCAGTTATCCCTTATTGGCATTACTCTTCTAGAAGTAACCCGAGGAGGCTTCTCTGTAGATGAAGCCATGCTAACATGATTCTTTATGGACACAAGGAATATTATTGAATCAGTAGCTTGGGTTACAAATATTTTTGTGGCTACTTCTGTGGATCGTGGCTTTGCTTTTTTTAATGAGAACAGGAATAATGGCTAGTATACTTATTTCTAGACCAACTCATATTATAAGTAGATGGGAGCTGAGGATGGTAAACCAGTGTACTGAGAAACTCACTCTAAAATTCTTGTGAAGGTTAAATGGGTTTATTTATGTAAATTTAAAAGCATGGCTATCTTTTTAATATTTTACTGAAAGTATATACAGTATATCAAGATCATAATCCCCTCCTATCCTTCACCTTTTTCCTTCTCCCTTATTTCCTCTCCACTGAATCCTTCTTTCCAGCCAGTCTATTTAAAATACATATATTTATGAGAGAAAGAGAGAGAGAGAGAGAAGCACATAGAAAGAGAGAGAATGGGCATACCAGGGCCTCTAACCACTGCAAACAAACTCCAGATGCATGCAGCACCTTGTACATTTTGCCTTATGTGGGCACTGGGGACTCAAACCCAGGTCTTTACACTTTGCAGGCAAGTGCCTTAACCACTAAGGCATCTCTCCAGACCAAACATTCTGATGTCATCATTTTTCTCAACCTATTATGCAGGTCTTGTCTAGGTAGCATCAGTCATTGTAAGGTCATGAATGCCATGGCCACTTTGTGTTTGGAAGACACTATTTAAAGCACTCTTCCTTCCATTAGCTCTTTTTTATTTCCATTTTACTTTTTCTTTTACCTTTCTTTTTTTTTCTTTATTTCTCTCTTTTTTTCTCCAACTCATGGCAGTCCTACCTCTGCCTCCTAAGTGCTGGTATTAGAGGTTTGCACCACCATACCCAGCTACCTGTGGCTCTTACATTCCTTCTTCTACCTCTTCTTCAGTGGCCCCTGAGCCTTGCAGAGTGTGATAAATGCCTCACTTAGAAGCAGCACTACTTTTTTGCACCTAATAAAGCTCAAGAAAATGTCTCTACTTATACAGTTTTCACTGGAATTGACTAAAGTTATGCATTGTAATGCTTATAACATTAGAGGATTACACTTTATACTTATTTGACAGTTGATTTGGTCCTCTGGAATCATAATAGCCATTTGTAAAGATTTTCACAATTATGTTCACATTGAAATTTTCTTTTACAGTCTGGAATTCTGGTAAAATTTAGGTTGTGGATGGAATTGGAGTTATTGTACCTAAAAGAAAGCAGATAACAAAATCACTAATTTTAGTTCATGGCCATATCAATATTTATTTATTTATTTGAGAGAAAGATAGAAAGATAATTGAAATACCAGGGCCTCCTGCCCCTGTGAACAAATCCCCAGAGGCTTGCAACTCTTTGTTCATGTGGCTATACATGGGGCCTGGGAAATGGAACCTGGGCCTTCAGGCCTTGCAAGCAAGTGCCTTTAATCACTGAACCATCTTCAAAGACCCGTCATAGCAATATCAATTTTCATTTTTAGAAGATCCTTAGAGAGCCATACAGAATGTTCATGATTGTGGATAGTAAATTGCATAAGTATGGGATGCAAATAAATGGGCAAGAGTCACATTTTGGATAGTGTCAGAATTCTAAGAATATCAAGGAAATAATCCATAGAAATTTATAGAAAAGATACTCATCTAGAGCTGGAGATATGGCTTAGCAGCTAAGGCACTTGCCTGCAAAGCCTAAGGACCCAGGTTTGATTCCCCAGTATCCACATAAAGCCAGATGCACAAAGTGGTGCATGCATCTGGAGTTTGTTTGCAGCACCTAGAGACCCTGGCATGCACATTCTCATTCTCCATCTCTCCTTGCAAATTAGTTAACTGATTTAAAAAGATACTTAAATATAGCAATGAGAACTTACAGAATTTATAAATCACCAAGACTAAGTCAATTCAATTATGTGATACTAATCTGATGGAATGCTCTAAATACTCTTTAAAAATACATTTACATAAGAAAAGGCTGAAGTCAGGCCTGGTGGTACAGATTTGAAATCTCATCTACTTAGGAAGCTAAGGCAAGAGGATTTATCAGCTATGCAGTGAATTCAAGGCCAGCGTGAACTAACTTAGTGAGACCCTATCTCAACATAAAAAGTAAAAAGTAGATATAGCATAGCGATAGATCCATTACCTAGAATGCACAAGGGCCTAGGTTCAAGCCTTAGCACCACAAAAAGGCTCAAATTATAATACTAAATACAAAAATGATGCCTAAAAGACTTTATTTTTACATCATTTGTACATTTTCCCAAAGGTGAGTGTATCTGATTTGATAAATTATGGAAGTTTTTGTTTTTACTTGGAAGTTTTACTTTATGAAAATTTTAAATAAAGAGTATTTTTAATTTTTTTATTTATTTACTTAAGAGAGAGAAAGAGGCAGATATACATATAGAGAGAATGGACACCACAGGGTTTACAGCTGCTGCAAACGAACTCTAGTCACATGCACCACCTTAAATAAAGAGTATTTTTATTACAAGGAAGAAAAATAAATACTATATGCTATGTAGCTTTGGAGCATCTCTTTTTTTGTTGTTGTTGGAGAAGGGTAGTGCCTCACTATGTGACTGGCCTCAAAGTCATGGCAGTCTTCCTACCACAGCCTCTCAAGTGGTAGGATTCTTGATGAGTGCCACCACACTTGCCTTGGAATGCCTTAGCCTTGAGGGGTGGGATTGATGGTCAGTTAAAAAAGAGGGCAAATCTGTGAGCTTTGTGGCCTGGTAGCAACAAAGAAAAAATTCTAGAGCAGCAGCTTCTTCAAGCGCCTAAGTAGCAAGTAAGCTGTGTCTCACTAATTTAAATAACAAGCCTGTAAGGCTGCAATTTACCTAATCTAAATAGAGTTTATACTCTGAAATTGCCACACCCTCTAGCAGTTTTGTTTTCCAATTGGCTGACAGTAGGTTCAAGCATTTGACATGATGCAGGGGCAGGAAACCAGGAAAAGGAAAGGGGAAAGGCTAGAGGCCATAAGGCACAGACTTTGGAGGAATTCAGAAAAGATCCACCCTCCCTTCTGCTACCCAACCATTACCTCAGATGATGTCAACAGAAAGTTAGCCAGTAAAGAAATGCTTACAGCCCTACTTCTTAATCCTTCCAACTATCAAGAAGTTGACAGGAAGCATAACAAATACTCATTATTTCTAAATGCCATTTCCTTGCTTGTTGGTTTACAGTTTGGAACATACATACATACACACACACACACACACACACACACACACACACACACACACACACATATATATATATATAATTTTTTTTTTCCAAGGTAGAGTCTCACACTAACCCAGGCTGGCCTTGAACTCACAGCAATCCTCCTAGCTCTGCCTCCTGAGTGCTGGGATTAAAGGCATGTGTCCCCATGGCCAGCTACAGTTTATATTTCTAGGGACAAAGTTCCAACCTTTACTCAGCACTAGATGACTGTCTTGCAGAAGCTGGTGTGGGAAAAGCAGTTGCTATAACAAGGCCTCTTCTGGTCCTTGTAGCTGCTAGTGGTTCTTTCATGGGTGTTTCCATATACCTCCTGTATTGTGGGCTCAAATGTCCCCACTTCGTTTCTGTCCTCTCATAGGTACTGAGCTGTCAAAAGTGAATAAAAGCCTCTTTGTGCACCATGGCCCTTGTGGAGGGGCTGCTTACAGTCACTTTTTTAAGGTTGTGCCTGCTCAGAGCTCTGAACAACAAAACCCACACGAAGACACATGATAATTAATTAATATGTTGTTTAAAGAATTATTTCTGGCCTGGAGAAATGAGTCAGGGGTTAAAGGCATTTTTCTGCAAAATCTTACTGTCTGGGTTTGACTCCCTGATACCCACATAAAGCCACACATCTAGAGTTCATTTGCAGTGTCAGGAGGCACTGATACATCCATACTCTTTCTTTCTTTCTCTATTTCTGTCTCCCTTTGCTTTCTCTATCAAATAAAAAAAATAAGAAAAGGAGTAATTTCCATATGGATGAAGGAAATGCAGGATTTTTTTTTTCTATAACTTTTTTGTGTGTTTGCTTATATGTATTCATTTACTCTTTTGCAAACACTGTTCAGTGCCCTTTTCCCACTGCTCTTTTATAATTAACTCTAAATACTTGTTTGAACTATTTATTTGTGAAAGGAATGTTAACCAAACTGCCACTCCCTGCTGAAGACCAAGAGTGACAACAGCAAGGAGAGGAAGGAAGTCTCTAACACAGGAGTAGTAAGGGCTAACTTGAAGTTAATACTCTCTTTCTCCTTTCTCTCTGTTTTGTTTTTGTTTTTGATGTCAGAGAACAATGTGGGGGAATCATGTGCTCATATAGTTCCAAAAACTTCCCAGGTATCAATGATCTGGATACTTATCATGCAGAGGGCATTGATGACCAGCCACTCAGAGCCAGTGATTCAGTGACAGCTGAGGGCAGGCTGTACCAGTATGTCTTTCCAGCTCCAACTCTGCATATGGAAAAGGATTCAAAACAGAAAGGTGGGAAAAGAAAGAACAGGTTGTACTTCTTCACTACTGTAATCTCGCTGGGGTGAATTCTTGATGTATTGGGCAGAGGACGAAGATGAACAGTGAATTGTATGGAACTGAAAATTTAACCACTGAGCCATCTCCCAGCCCAAACTGAAATTTTAAAGTGGGTTAGACTAGCCTGGACATTTCCGTTTTCCCCCTCGAGGTAGAATCTCACCTTTCCTTTATTTTTTTCCTTGAGCTAGCCCAGGCTGACCTGGAACTCACTCTATAGTCTTAAGCTGGCCTCAAACTGTCAGGTATCCTCCTACCTCTGCCTCCTAAGTGCTGGGATTGAAGGCATGGTCCACTAAATTGGGCCTCTTTTTTATTGAAACATATTTATGGAATACAGAATGGGAATTCAATACACATACACAATGTGTAATGATAAATCAGTGTAATAACACTGCCATTTTCTTCAACAATAATCACTTTTTAAATTTATTTTTATTTATTTGAGGAAAAGAAGCAGAGAGAGAGGGAAAGGGAGAGAATGGGCAAGCTATGGCCCCCAACCACTGCAAACGAACTCCAGATGCATGCACCACCTTGTGCATCTGGAATACGTGGGTACTGGGTTCAAAATCTGGGTTCTTAGGCTTTTCAGGCAAGTGCCTTAATGGCTAAGCCATCTTTCCAGCCTAATTTTGTTGGAAACTTTGATTTTCTTCTAGTTATTTTGATATATAGATTGTTAGCTGGGCTTGCAAGTGCATATATGTAACATGTCAGTCTCTATGGAGTATGAGGCAGGAGGACTGTAATTGCAAGGACAGCCTGGACTATGTAGTGAGTTTGAGGCCAATCTGGGCAACTTAGCGAGACCCTGTCTCGAGTGAAAATAACAAAAAGGGCTGGGGGTGTAGCTCAATAGTATAGTCAATATCTAGCTTGGGAATGCAAGCCTGTATCACCGCACCCAATTTATGTGGTGCTAAGGATTGAAACCAGAGTTTTTGCATTGTAGGTGAGCAGTCTACAAGCCTCGAGTGAAAATAACATAAATAAATAACATAAATAACATAAGGCTTTATCATTTCATAAAGTACATGAATATATATGTACATACATACATGCACACATACATAACTTGATATAAGTTATAGTTATCTTACTGTGTTATAAACAAGCAGAATTGGGAGATTTCTTGTTGTCCCCATTTCACGTGAGCATTGCCTTCTTTTTTCTTTCCTTTTTTTTTTTTTTGAGGTAGGGTCTTGCTCTAGCCCCCACTGACCTGGAAATTTGACTATGTAGTCTCAGGCTGGCCACAAACTCACTGCAATCCTCCTACTGCTGCCTCGCAAGTGCTGGGATTAAAGGTGTGCACCACCATGCTCAGCTGAGTTTTACCTTTTCTACTCTTCAGCTCTATAATACCCTATGTGGGGCTGGAGAGATGGCTCAGTGGTTAAAGGCACTTTCTTATAATACTCTACAATAAAATCATTCTTAAATTCAAACAAAAAACAGAGGTTTGGAAATAGCTCAGCAGATAAAAGCAGTTGTTATGTGTGCATGAGTACTTGAGTTCAGCCCTCTAGAAGTGATGGAAAGCTGGATCCTATCAGGCATCAATTCTAGTTCATATAACAAGATGGGAGGGAAAGACAGGGAAATTGCCTGGAAGCTTACAGACCAGCTAGTCTGAGGAGCACAGTGGCAAACAAGAGACTCTGCCTCAAATGAGGTGAGGTGGAAAATGCGGAGCAACATCAGAGGTTGTCCTCTGACCCATAAACACAGTGGTATAGGAACTCTTTCTCACTTGAGCATGCGTGCATGCATGCACATGCACACCCACATCAGAATTGTCAATCTTAGAGAACAGAGAGGGATAGTGCTCATCTGGGACTGAGAAAAGCAGGAAAGGAGGGAGGTTAATAAAGATCCGAAGGGTTAGGGTGAACTTTTTAAAACCCATGTGACAAGATGAGAAAGTGGTTTTTAGGGGTTAAAATGGAGCTGAAGGCTTGTAGAGTGCTCGCCTACTATGCAAAAGCTCTGGTTTCAAGCCCCAGCACCACATAAACTGGGTGTGGTGGTACAGGCCTGCAATCCCAGCACTCAGGAGAAGAGAGGGAGACAGGAAGATCTCAAGTTCAAAGTCATCTCATCCTCAGCTACTTAGCAAGTTCTAGGTCAATGCTGAGACCCTGTTTAGGAAATGGAAAATGAATGCCTGGTTATGGTAGTAATCAGAAAAGGAAACTGCATGTTTGTACCTACCACTGCCCATTGATCTGGATATTAATATAGGTGATTTTCTACTTCCTAAATGGCATGACAGGTAGAATAAGTAATAGGATATAATATCTGTGCCAGAAGAATTGCTATTTTCTTTTTTTTTCAAGGTGGGGTCGCATTTTGGCTGACCTGGAATTCACTATGTAGTCTCAGAGTGGCCTTGAGCTCATGGCAATCTTCCAACCTCTGCCTCCCGAGTGCTGGGACTAAAGGTGTGTGCCACCACACCCGGCAAATAGCTTTGTTTTCATCAAGAAGTTATATGGGTGCTTTTTCTTAAGTTAGAAAACTAGGACTAACACAAACTATATTTCACTCAGAATACCTCATTGGAATAAGCAACTGAAGTTTGCAAAAGGATTTGACATAAAAGTATTATGTAGGAGTTTTAATTTCTACATTTTCACATATTTCCCAGTAAGTCTTAATCACATAGCTTTCTTCATTTCTAGACACAAAAGATCTAGACAAATGAGTCAGATCATAACCTACACTGAAGCATTAGCTTGTGTTGTGTAATTACAGGACAGGTGTATTACCATTCCTAAGCCTGAAAACAACTGTATCCCAATAACATGAGCTCACAGTCTGGGCACCAGTAACTGGTGCACCTCACTGATGTCAAGAATGAGAAGCATAAAAATAAATAAATAAATAGAAGAATACTGGCTGTAGAGCCAAACTTTGCTTTATCTGGAAGTTGTCTCACAGGTATTGGCATCGATCCTAGTGCTGATTTCATAAATGGATTTCTGATTATAGGCTCACACACAGAATCACCCTTACTCCCTTCAGCAGTCTCTTGAGAGGGATTCTCAAGAATGTAGCCAGGAGATTATCATCAGGTGTTTAGGTGATAGCTATTCAGTTTAGTGATGAATACTAATTCCTTTGCTGTGATTTCAAGAGAGGCTGACAGGGCAGAGGTAAGAGAAGCCTGGAAAGGAAAGGAAGGGAAAATGGAAGAAGGAATGGGTAAGGCAGAAAAAAAGTAGAGGAAGAGGAAGTAGAAGGAAACAAGAGGGAGGAGAGTTGAGAGGAGGGAAAGAAGTCATAGAATAATAATAAAAGGCTGAGCAGAGAAGGAGATACACCATAGTATGGTTACTTGGGAATAGATAAGGTGTTTTTTTTTAATAGAACTGAACACCAGTACTACATTTTTGAGCCTTTATGATTTTAGATATTTCAATTTTCTGTATCTGTTTTCTTAATCTGTAAAACTGGGAATAATATCAATTCTGGTTTGAGATAGTTGTTCTGATGATAGACAATAACATATTTACAGATTATGACATGGTAGGTACTCCTAAACATGAATTACTGATAGTATGGTGGTGGTCATTGTTATTAATGTTATAGAGTCACACTGTGACAAAGCAAAAACAAATTAGTCGTCTTCACACATAGTAAGAAAAGAAATTTCAATGATGAAGGCTGACTCAGATAGCCCTCCAGATGTTAATTTTAGAAAAGAAAAAAACAAGAAGCGGGAACATTATCAGGCATGGGAAACTAAAAAACGTATTACATTGTTTTATTCACACATTCACATTCTACTGCGTGTCACTTTCACATAAAAGAACTTTAGCCAAACAAGAAAAAGAAAGCAATACTTTATACGCATGATTGGTTTTGTTTCTAGCACTTCCTTTTACAGTTGTTTAGAATGTATGGTGATATAATTTAACCCTACTTAGAGAAAGAGATTGAAAATAACTACATGAACACAGTTTTAGCACTCATATTCTTCTACTTATTTTATCTCCTCACAGGAATCTGGTAGGTAGATTGCAAAGAGTTTTCATAATGAATTGTTATTTATATACTTCTGATAAAGTCTACTAGTTTGTAAACAAACAGCAAGTACATCTTTAGGCAGTGCATTGTAAAGAAGAAATACCAGTATGTCAAGGTGAAAGTGTTTTCCTTCCTTAATGTCTCCTTACAATAGGATGGAGTGGCTAGGTTGAGATAAAATGTTTATTCATTGGTACTAACAGCTTAAAGAGTGCATGTAGTGACTATATTCAAAGTTTCAGTGAAAGATAATGAATGGATATTGCTATAGCTAAGAAAGGCCTTCTCTGTAATAGGAGATAAACTTTTTAAAACATTTTGGGGCTGGAGAGATAGCTCAGTGGTCAATGTGCTTGCCTGAGAAGCCTTAAGGACCCAGGTTCAATTCCCCAGTACCCACATAAGCCAGAAGCACAAGAAGTTCATTTGCTGTGGCTAGAGGCCCTAGTGCACCCATTCTCTCTCTATCTGCCTCCCTTTCTCTTTCTCTTGTTCTCTCTCTCACACATGTATAAATATTTTAAAATATTTTTATTTCTCTATTTGTAAGCAGAGAGAGATAGAAAAGAGACAGAGATAAAGGGCATGCCAGGCCCTGCAAACTAACTCCAGATTCATGTGCCACTTTGTGCATCTGGCTTTACATGGGTACTGAGGAATCCTTAAGCTTTGTAGGCAAGAACCTTAACTGCTAAGCCAGCTACAGCTCTAGGAGAAACATTTTTTTTTTTTTTTTTGGTTTTTCAAGGAAGGGTCTATTCTAGCTCAGGCTGACCTGGAATTCACTATGTAGTCTCAGGGTGGCCTTGAACTCATGGCTATCCTCCTTCCTCTGCCTCCCAAGTTCTGGAATTAAAGGTGTTTGCCACCATGCCCAGCTAAGAAGAGAAATGTTTTGGTTCGGTTTGGTTACTAAGATTTATAAAAATAAAAAGTACATTATACCAGATGGTTAGTAAAATATCTATGTGTTTCCTAGGCTCTGAACGCTATAGGTTTGTTATACTTTAGGGAATAATTGTGTCTGTATTTGCACCTAAGCAAGAGCAGTTAAAATGTAGCCATCACCTTGAACACCCAGCAGATTGTCCTCATCTGTATCAGCCGACATCAAACCTCTTGCAGGTGACCCATGAAAAGACAATGTGAGACTCATATAGAAAGGGGTCACAAATGCCAAGCAAGCTGTCTTTTTTTTTTTTCAAGGTAGGGTCTAGCCTAGGCTGACCTGGAATTCACTATGTAGTCTCAGGGTGGCCTCGAACTCACAGTGATATACTTTTGCCTCCCAAGTGCTGGGATTAAAGACATGTGTAACTATGCCTGGCTTTTTGGATTTTTCTTTTCTTTCTATTTTCCCCCCACTGCCTTCTGCTTCAAAGAGTGCATACAGACAATGCATTAATTTTTACTGAGTAGGAAGTTAAATAGAATTTCATTCATGTGTAATGCTCTGTTAGATATGGGGATCCAAATGATGCCTAATTATTCCATGTTATCATAAATATGGATACAATATCAGACCCTATGCATCAGGGATGCACAAAGAACTGTATTATTATTATTATTATTATTATTATTTTCAAGGTAGGATCTCACTCTAGCATGGGCTGACTTGGAATTCACTATGTAGTCTTAGACTGAGCTTGAACTCATGGCGATCCTCTTTCCTCAGACTCCTGAGTTCTGGGATTAAAGGCATGCACCACCAAACCTGGCCTATTTTTAAATTTTTATATATTTTATTTATTTATTTATTATAGAGGGAGAGAGAGGCAACAGGTACACCAGGGTCTCTAGCCACTGCAAACAAACGCCAGACACATGCACTACCAGGTGCATCTGGCTTATGTGGGTTTTGGTAATAGAACCTGTGTCCTTAGGCTTTGCAGGCAGATGCCTGAAGTACTAAGCCATCTCTCCAGCTCTTATTTGTATTTTAATTAATTTTTTTTGTAAAATTTCCCTTTTTTATTATTTATTTATTTATTTGAGAGCGACAGACACAGAGAGAAAGACAGATAGAGGGGGAGAGAGAGAGAATGGGCGCACCAGGGCTTCCAGCCTCTGCAAACGAACTCCAGACGCATGCGCCCCCTTGTGCATCTGGCTAACGTGGGACCTGGGGAACTGAGCCTCGAACCGGGGTCCTTAGGCTTCACAGGCAAGCGCTTAACCGCTAAGCCATCTCTCCAGCCCTATTTTAATTAACTAATTAATTTTTGAAGTAGGATCTCACTGTAGCCCAGGCTGACCTGGAATGTAGTCTCAGGGTAGCCTTGAACTCACAGTGATCCTCCTACCTCTGTCTCCTGAGTGCTGGGGTTAAAGGCATGTGACACCATACCTAGTAGCTTCCTTCCTTTTATTTTTGATTAAGAACTTTCATATATGAACATGTTGCAAATTGGTTATATTCCTATCAGATAATACTCTTATGATTCTTCTCCCTCACTCCTATTCCACTGAGGAGTTATTGTTAATCACTGTGGGTCAGAAACGTACCAGTTAGTCTGAGAGTAGGGAAAAGCCTCTGAGTATACCTTCCCACCTTGTGGCTCTTACACTCATTCTATCCCATCTTCTGCAATGTTTCCTGAGCTGTAGAGGGTGGTAGAAATCTTCTTTAGTGTTGAACTCCCAGCAACCTCTAATTTTCTGCAAATCATGTTCTAAGATGCTGTTCTTAGTTTCTTATAGTCAATTAGAACACTTAACACAGTAACTGGTTCAGTCAACATGTTTCTCCATTTTAAAGTGCCCTTTACCTTCCATTTCCTTATTTTCCTTCCACACACAGCCTGTTTCATGCCATAGGGCCTTTAAAGCTCTATATGATACTCTAATGGGGGCATAAATCAAAGAAAGATATGTGGCACCATCCCCTAATGCCAAATTTATGATCTGTGACCCAGAAATTCTTCTTTAGGTCTAAACCTAAAAGATATATAATGTCATATATTATATATAGTATAATATATACAGTAGGGCTGGAGAGGTGGCTTCATGGTTAAGGGGCTTGCCTATGAAGCCTAAAGTCCCATGTTCGATTCCCCACTACCTAGGTAAGCCAGATGTACAAGGTGGCAAATGTGTCTGGGGTTAGTGTGCAGTGGCTGGAGGCCCTGGCATGCCCATTCTCTCTCTCTTTCTATTTGCCTCTGTCTCTCAAATAAGTAAATAAATAAAATATTTTTAAAAAATATTTTTTAATATATATATATATATATATATATATATATATATATATATATATATATACAGTATATATGCTATAAAAATTCATAGTGGGATTATTAAAAGTAGTCTCCGTGTGAAAACAGTTTAAATGTCCATGGACAAGTAAATGCTACAGTGTTGTAGTGTTAAATAGTATACTATTTATTTCTTTGTTTTTTGGAGACAGGATCTCACTCTAGCCCAGAATGACCTGGATCATGGTGATCCACCTGCCTCAGCCTCTTGAGTGTTGGTATTATTCTGAGCCACCATGTCTGGCTAGTATACCATTTTAATAATGTAATAGCATAGACATATCATGGTAATAGGTGAACTTCTGGTACATGTAGTAATATGTTAAGAACTACAAAAGATAATGATTATTCAAACGCAGTTAACTACAGAAATGTGTGTATCCTAAGTTCCCATTCATTGAAGTTCGATAATTGACAAAAAATAAGTTACAGTATTACAAGTCAAGATGTCAAGGTAACACAGGGACTTCTCATGTTCCAATGTTTCTTGACTTTGTTGCTAATTGCACAGGAGTATGAAGTTTGTGACAATTTATTAAGCTATTATATTTATAATTCCTGCACTTATGCTATGTGTGCTGCAATTCAATATAAGGTAGACAATGGAGAAACCCATGACATTTTCCAGACTCACCTTCTCACCTTATCTGTTTAGAAAGCAACAATATAAAATTTGACAGCAGAGGCTATTATTCCCTGGCATCCTTTTATATTTTGTAGAAAAGCTGTGTGTTGATTCTCTGTCCATGTGTTATTCTTTCTGTGGCCCTTTCTCATTCTGAAAATTAAATTCAAACCCTTGCACATGCTAGGCAACCATTCTGCTATTGAGTTACATCTCCAACCTTGTGATTGTCCTTCTTAAATAAATTTTGTTTCATAAAAACTTAAACTAATCAAGAAATAACTGCTACTGGGCATGGGGGCACATGCCTCTAATCCCAGTACTCAGGAGGCAGAGGTAAGAGGATCACCATGAGTTCAAGGCCACCCTAAGAATGCATAGTGAATTCCAGGTCAGCCTGAGCTAGAGTGAGACCCTACCTCAAAAGAACCCAAAACAAAACAAAAATGAAATAACTGCTAGGTGTGGTGGTACATGCATTTAATCCCAGAACTCAGGAGACAAAAGTAGGAAGATCGCTATGAGTTTGAGGTCACCCTGAGGCTACATAGTGAATTCCAGGTCAGCCTGGAGTAGAGCGAGACCCTACCTTGAAAAACCAAAACCAAAATAAATAAATAAATAATAAATAATAATTTTTTTTTTTTGTTTTTCAAGGTAGGGTCTCACTCTAGCCCAGGCTGACCTGGAATTCACTATGGAGTCTCAGGCTGGCCTCAAACCCATGGCGAACCTCCTACCTCTGCCTCCTAAGTGCTGGGATTAAAGGCATGCGCCACCATGCCCGGCATAAATAAATTAAAAAAATGAAAAAAAGATGAAGCAAGAAAGAGCTGGGAGCTGGAGAGATTGTTCAGTGATTAAGGTGCTTTCTTGCAAAGCTTTATGGTCTGGGTTCCATTTCCCAGTACCCACATAAAACCAGATGCACAAAGTACCACATGTGTCTGGAGCTCATTTGCAGGGGTAAAAGGCCTTGGTGTGCCCATTCTCTCTCCCTCCCTCCCTCTCTCCTTGCAAATAAAGAAAAATATAAGAAAGAAAGAAAAAGAAATAACTCACTAGTATTTTGACTATGAGTAGAGTCTGATACTTTAATAAAATAGTTAAGGCTTTACACTAAAATCTTTTTTTCTTACACTAAAATATTTTTAATTATTATATTAAAATATTTATTTATTTATTTATTCATGGGGGGTATATAGAGAGAATGGGTACACCAGGACCTCTAGCCACTGCAAAAGAACTCCATACACATGCACCAATTTGTGCATCTGGCTTTATGTGGGTACTGGGGAATTGAACCCGGGTCTTTTCGCTTTACAAGCAAGTGCCTTAACCAATAAGCCACCTCTCCAGCTTTATACTACAATCTTAGATACATAATTCATACATACACTTTTTATGTGTTAAGAATTTTACAATCAGTCAGATGTGGTGGTGCACGCCTTTAATTCCAGCACTCAGGAGGCAGAGGTAGGAGGATCACTGTGAGTTTGAGGCCACCCTGAGGCTACATAGTGAATTCCAGGTCATCCTGAGCTAGACCTCGAAAAACCAAAGGGAAAAAAAAATGTAATCAATATTTACTTCAGACTAGTAAGATTTATTCCTATTTCAGTTGGTAAAGTTTTAAAGTGTTTTAGAAGGAGGCTGTAAAGCTATGTAGTTGTTCAATAAGGCATTGGGTTTCATGGATGTTTAAATTGCTCTCATTTGTACGCATTTCCTGCATGCACATATCTGGAATGAAGCTTTAGGTAACAAGTCCTCTCTATTTTTAGTCACTAAAATATTATTGGAGACATATCAATGCTTAATAACATAAATTGAGAAAATATGTGGGCTATAGCTATTAATTACTTTTTAATTTTATTTTGTTTCCTGAACAAACTTATAGCATACAAAAATACTGTTTGTTATAAATTTCATGACTCAGTTGTTCTACTCTTGTTTTTTTCTTTTTCTATCTCTACTTTCTGGTAACTTATTTCGAAATAAATCTATTCTTGACAATAGCTTTTTCAAAAGCTAATACTATCCAGGTCTGTGGTATATGTGCTTCATGGACGAGATGGTCCATAGTGAAAGTCGGGCCTTGTACAACTCTGTGCATAGGGGCTGTTATTCTTAATTTTGAGATTATTTTGTACAACTAAAGCATAACTTGTCATGTCACTCCAAGTTAACCATCACTTTATTATTGCCCATCAGACCACAGCTCAGGCTTTCATTGCCAAATGCATGAGCAGCCATACCTTTTTTTGTTTGTTTGTTTGTTTTTTTTATTACTCCAAAGGTCAGCACACTGTTTTTATGAATTCGGGACCTACTTATTCACATTCCTGTGAATGAATTTATATGGTTCCCTTTTTCTCTTTTTCCCACTCAACTTTCATATTCCTTTCAATTTCCAAAACAACAACTCACAAACATGAATTATTCAATGAATAAGCCAGACTCCTGAAAAGAGAAAATCTGCTCCAGTATTTACTTGATCTTTTGGGGATACATGCTAGACCAGGTGTCCTTTCCTGTGTTTTGTTACCAGTCATTAAAATGGCCTGTTTGTTCCATTGTTTTGAGACAAGTTCTCATGCAGATGAGGCTGGTCTCTCTGTATGTAGTTGAGGATAACCTTGAACTCCTGATTCCCCTGGCTTCTACCTCTCAAGTGCTAGTAATACAGGCATGTTCCACCACTGTGCACTCTTAGACAAATGTTTTCTTTTAAATTAATAAATTTTTATTGGCGTACAAAATTAGGTTTCATTATGCTGCATTTCAAAATACATTTTGTTCTATTTCCCACATCTTTTCTTCCCTCCTTGTGCCTAACCTTCAACACCCCTCTTTTCTTTTTTCATGCACCATATTTTCTTTTCTTCTTTCCCTCCCTTTTGTCACCTCTTATTCTTCTCTTGTGCCTGTTCTGAATTGGGTCTTGGGTAGGTATGTGGAACACAGGAAGGATTAAGACAGTCTCCATATCATCAAAGAAGTCTAGAGGTCTATAAGCAAATATTTTCATACCATGTGTACAGGAAGTAGGGTAACATGGGAATACAGAGGGGAGCCAGCTAAATACAGTCTGTGGTGATACAGAAGGAAATTGTGGAAAGTCCAGGAGCAGATAACACCTAAGCAGAGGCTTAAAGGATGAGTAGCAGTGGCCAAATAAGAAGGTAGGTGGGAAATTCCAGGAGAAGAAATAGCAAAGGCACAGAGGTGAGAAATGGCATGTATGGGATAGGACACATAAGCTCAAGAGTTTGAGACAAAGAATGTCAGGAAACGAAATGTCATGCATGGTAATGGAAATAATGCCTCTTCCAACAGCCAAATAGACAATCACTAAACTACTTTTCATTTAGGCAGGTGAGATGGCTCACGGGTAAAAAGCTTGCCATGAAAGCATGAGAACTGGCATTTGGACTTCCAACATACATATAAATGCTAGGTTGGTGTTGGTGGCCCACCTGTAATCCTGGCCTTCTGGAAGCAGAGGAAGGGGCCCCTGGGCAAGCTGGGTAGCTAGAATAGCAGAATCAACTAACATTGGTTTCAAATGAGAATACCTTGACTCAGTAAATAAAAAAATGCCAATTAACACACACACACACACACACACACACACACACACACACCAAAAATACTATTTGTTATAAATTTTATGACTCAGTTGTTCTACTCTTATTTTTTTCTTTTTCTGTCTTTGTTTGTTTCTTCTATTTTTTTCCTTTTTGGTGTTTCAAGGTAGGGTCTCACTCTAGCCCAGGCTGACCTGGAATTCACTATGAAGTCTCAGGAGGGCCTCAAACTCTTAGCGATCCTCCTACCTCTGCCTCCCAAGTGCTGGGATTAAAGGCGCAAGCCACCATGCCTGGCAAGTGTTCTAATCTTTTTAAAAATATATAGATATTTATTTATTTATTTAAGGGTGAGAGAGAGGGAGATGATAATGCGTATGCCAGGGCTTCCATCCACTGCAAATGAACTCGAGATGCATGCACCACTTTGTGCCCTTGGCTTTTACGTGGTACTGGGGAATCAAACTCTAGTTGTTAGGCTTTACTGGCAAGTGTCTTAACCACTTAGCAATCTCTCCAGGCCCTCAGTGCATCTTTTTTAAGCCCTTCACACTACATCTAATGCAGGCTAATAATTTCTTCCTTAATCTGAGTCTTGTAGGCTATACTAGCAAGGTGTAATACCAATAAATAGACATGTGTGCTCTCCATATAATTTCACAGTGGTTTCTGTTATGTTCAGAACCAGGGAAGATAAAATTTATTGAGACTTTCTCCTTAGAGTCTATTTCCCTTGTGGACTTTCTTCTACCTGCCTAGATTCCAGAGGGTATATTTCTATTCCAAATGAAAACTTCTTGTTATCCAGGATAGAACAAAGGAGCTATACATAGTCTGAAGAATTTGGCTCTCGGCTGGTTCTTCTGTTTACATGGATTTGTGATGTTTGGTAGAACTGTCACTATCACTGACATGGACACATTGAGTTTAAAGCTTTTGAATTTTTGGTGATAACGTGCTACATTGGTAACCACTATTATAATAATTTTTTCTTTCCCGGTCCAGCTAGGATGTTTCCTTACAGTTTACTTTCTAGGCCTCACCATGTCTTGCAGAGTGAAGTCTTTTGTTAGGGTTAGAATTTCCCATAAAACCACTCAATAATTTGTTTGTGTTTGGCTGCTTTGAAATACTGCACAAAGCAATCCTTGTAAAAGGTAAAACTGTTCCGAAGGCTGAGAAAGGAGCTTGAGACATAGACTCAAAGTCATTCTTTTCAGGCACAGCCAGCTGGGTAATCGTATCTTAGTTGGCTCCCTTTCAAGATGCCCAGTTTAGGGGCTTTCCCTTTGGGAACAGTGATTACCCTTGGGGATGAAGAGCTTTCTAGTGAGGGGCAAAACTTTGGGAAATCCGAGGGCCTACAGCTGTCTGGTCTGTTTAGAAAGAGTTTAGCAAACAAAATGAGCCTCAGGGATTGTGTCCCTCCCACCTCTAGCATTAGGGGAGATCAGCACTTGGCCCCAGGACAGAGACTAGGCTGAGAAATAAGGACAGGAGGAAGCCAGGAATGCAGGAAAGAAGGCAGGATCGCGGAGACACCTGAACAGCTCTGAGTCAAAAGTTGTCAGTCTTCTTGGCTCTGGCTGCTCAGCTCACTAGCTCACAGCCCAGCCCTTTCCTGGGGCTGGGGCAGGGAATTGCTACATGCCGGATTACCTGGGGAAAAACCAGAGCCTCACTTTGGTCCCTTCCGGTAATTGAAAGGACTGGGTATTCAGGAGGGGGAGGAGAGAGCTTCCCTCCATAAATGGTCCCACCCCTGGGCAAGGTGGCTCACTTTGGCAGGTAGCAACGGGGAGTGTGCACCTGCCACCAGTCAAGCTCAGCCAGACTGTGAGAAGAGGCAAGGCGGAGCAATCCAAGGGAGTGAGTGAACCATGGACAAATTGAAGTGCCCGAGCTTCTTCAGGAGCAGAGGGAAGGAGGTAGGGGTCTGGGAGCTGCTGGACTTGTGGAGGGACCGGGAAGGGAAACCAAAAGGGAGGGCTAGTCTCCAGGTTTTGTTTTCTGTGGCTGCTCCTTACTGTGAACATTTCTCTTCCAACTGTTTTCAAGCAGTTCTGATATGTCCTCCAAGAGTAGCGGTAAAATCAATTTTTATTCTGGTAGGTAGGAGATTAGGAGCACCCCAGCCTGTGCCTTGGAAGCAGACATAAGACCCCAATTTTTTTTTCCTTCTCTCCACCGTATCTATATGCTGAGGAGGAATGCAAAACATGCACTGTCCTTATCTGACCTGAGGAACATTCCACACCTCAGCAGCTAACAGGTTGTGAGAACCCTCTCCTCAAATCTTCAAGTGCAGAGCGTTGCTCCACCTGGTGGGACAGGAAAATCTGCCCCTACATATGAGTCTGTGACTTTTAGGAAAACACTGATTTTATGCTTCAAGACAGGGACACAGGCTAAAGGTCTCTTAAATCCCATCATGCAAGGCTATCAGCACAGAAAAGAAGTGTCTGAATTAATTTTCATTTTAGTAGACACTACATTTGGTCCTTCTCAAAAATCTAGAATCTCAAGACTTGACCTCTCCCAATTCTCTTGGAAGACCTTTCTGTTTGAATTCTGATTTGTCCCATCTTGTTTGCCTTTCATCCCGCTCTGACATTTAACCATTTCACTACACTTGGGATGATCTAAACTGAAAGAGGAGTTAAAATATGTACTTGTGGAATTGTATTTTCTGAAATGCTTTTTATTTATCTGTAAGGAGAGAGAGATAAAGAGGGGGAAGGGAATGTGCACACCAGGGGCCTCCTGCCATTGCAAACGAATTCCAGATGCATGTGCCACTCTGTGCATCTGGCTTTAAGTGAGTACTTCGGAATTGAATCCCAACCTTTAGGCTTTACAAGCAAGTGCCTTAACAGCTAATCTGTCTCTCCACCCCTGAGATTCATTTTTATTTGAAGAAGCAAATGTTGTTAAGTAAAAACAGCTATCAGAAGAATCTTAATTTTGACAACTCCCCATGAATATAGTATTCAGAATTTGTTGCTTATCACCACTCCCCTTTCTGGAACTCTGTGGATTTGTAAAATTATGCTTCTGTGGAATTTGTGAAAATACAGAGATGTTTATGTCCTTTCTTTTCCCTTCCCCAGAAAATGACTGCTTCATCTGAGAATTTCCACGTTAATGAAAATGATGAGAATCAGGAACGTGGTAACTGGTCCAAAAAGTCGGATTATCTTCTATCTATGGTTGGATATGCAGTGGGTTTGGGAAATGTGTGGAGATTCCCATATCTAACCTACAACAATGGCGGAGGTATTCTCTTTTCTTTTTCCTCCAGTTACAAGTGGGGCATGTGTAGCTTCTGTGCATAGTTTAAGAGCTAAAAAGAAGAATAAGAGAATTTGTATGAGCAAGAAGGGTGAAAAAAGAGTGCATTTATCATTGGACTGTGAGCTACTAGTTCAAGTTTGGAATCTAGCTTCAAAAAGGCTTCAGGTATAAATCTAAAAGTTTTACATGTATTGCTTCTGAGATGATTTTAGAACCAGTGTGATCTTCAACTAGGATTTTAAAAATGTGTTCACTAAAAAATTATGTTCATTCCAATAGTACTTTGATTTAGAACTAAAATGTACAAGGAAACCTAGCTTTATGAAAAAGCTCAAGTAAATTGTCTGCTTGATTAGAGAGGGACATTTTTTGATAATTCCAGTGATGAAAGAAATGATTATAAATTAGTTCAAAGGTTTAATATTTTAAGGTACAATATCCAGTTCCATACATTCCAAATTGGATTGACTATGTAGATAATCCTTGTAAAATACAATAGGGCTTAGTTAAAGGTTATGTGTTTTATTGTGACTAAAATAATACCATCTATATCTTGTAGGTCATTAAGGTAGGCTCAATTAGAACACAAGAAAACATAGCTGAGGTGACATACAAATGAAATGAAAATGAATTGCACAATGCTGTAGTAATGTGGAAACAACTTTTCACTTACACCACATTTTATTTACTTGTAATTACAGGTTCAATTAGAAGTATAGAGCTGGCATGCTTTTATGTTTCATAACATTGAAACTTTGCCATTGTAATTATTTTTTTTCTTGGCACAATAGGATTTTGTGTGGTGATATTTCAATAACATTTCTTGTTAATTATATGCATCAAAACATTCGTACTGACCTCCAGATACTTAAGAAAGGAGCTCTGTTTATTAAAGACTTTAAAGATGGGTAGCATAGATTTCCTCATGTAGGACTAAGCTCATTCAGTAGTGTTTTGAGTATATGTAGTAGCTGGGAAATGAGTCAGTAGTCACCATTATTTTGGAATGTATGTGGTAAGGTGCATGGGGGGGTAAAGAAAATAACTCAGGCTTCTTTCAAGCCTCTACTCTCACCTATATTTACAATCAGCTGTACCCTATGACTTGATATCATACGTATACCCAGAAAATGCTATAGTTTTCTAAGAAATGAATTAAACTAGACTTAATAGAAATTTATATAATATAACACAAGTTAAATAATTTATTTTTCATATGCTACTGTCTTTCCCATTTCCTCTAAAATTTAATTTAAAAAAAATTTAAGGTAACATCATTTGGGTAATAGATGATATAGATTCTCTCAATTGATTCTCTTTTTCATCCAAGGATAGAGAGGAACATGAAATTCCAAATTGTCAATTGTTAATAGGTCAGATTTAAAAATATGGTCAGAGCCAGGCATGGAGGCACAGGCCTTTAACCCAGCACTCAGGAGGCAGAAGTAAGAGTATCACCATGAGTTCGAGGCCAACCTGGGAGTACAGAGTGAGAACCAGGTCAGCCTGGGCTACAATGAGACCCTGCCTCAAAAAAAAAGAAAAAGGTCAGTTCTGGAAAATTACTCAATTTTTAAAAAAATTTTATTCATTTATTTGAGAGCAACAGACAGAGAGAGAAAGGGGGGAGAGAGAGAAAGAGGGGGGAGAGAGAGAAAGAGAGAGAGAATGGGCACGTCAGGGCTTCCAGCCACTGCAAACAAACTCCAGACGCGTGCGCCCCCTTGTGCATCTGGCTAACGTGGGTCCTGGGGAATCGAGCCTCGAACTGAGGTCCTTAGGCTTCACAGACAAGCGCTTAACCGCTAAGCCATCTTTCCAGCCATCAATATTTTTATCTATACATTCTTATCAATAGATTATGAAAAAGAAAAATAAATGTCATATATCATAAAACTATAAGTCAGTAATATTAACTCTGTGGCCACTATATTAAATCATTTATTAGATATGGTTATTATTAGCAATGAAATAATGGACCAATAAATAATACTGAAGAAAATAATCAAGTTTTTCAAAGTAACTGTCTAGTTGGTAGTACTTTATTATTGTTGTAGGGATAGTTTTTTATATTTCGTCATATTTATCATTGGTTTTACTTGAACTATTAATCATAGAAGTGATGGTATACACATTGCAACATCTACACCAACATATTTTTCCTATGGTTTAGTGACTTTCAGGGCTAGTATTAAAGAGAGTCAAGTATGAGTATGAACATGTGTTTGCCTCATTTTAAGTATAATCTATCTTAAGGGTTAGAAAACATGTAATTCCTAGGTATGATGTTATAGTATTATAATAAGAAAAATAACAGAGGTTAACTGTAATAAGAATAAATCAAATATACGTAAGCCCAAATCCTGGTCCTCAACTTTCCCAAGACTTCTAGGTTGTTTGATTAGTATGTTTAACATGTCCTTTTCTCAGTTTATAACCTAATGAACATTTTTATGAGCAATTTTATATCTCAAAACAGGATGGATTTTTTTTTTTTTGAGAGCGACAGACACAGAGAGAAAGACAGATAGAGGGAGAGAGAGAGAATGGGCACGCCAGGGCTTCCAGCCTCTGCAAACGAACTCCAGACGTGTGCGCCCCCTTGTGCATCTGGCTAAAGTGGGACCTGGGGAACCGAGCCTCGAACCGGGGTCCTTAGGCTTCACAGGCAAGCGTTTAACCACTAAGCCATCTCTCCAGCCCCAGGATGGATTTTTTTAAGCCCAGGGAAGGACTAGGGAGATTGCTCAGTGGTTAAAGGCACTTGTTTACAAAACTTACCAGCCAGGGTTTGATTCCCCAGTATCCATATAAAGCCAGATAAACAAAGTGGTACATGCATCTGGAATTCATTTGCAGTGACAAGAGGCCCTGTCACAATAATTCTCTTTTGCTCCCTTTCTCTCTCTTTGCATGAAAATAAATAAAAATTTAAAAAATTCTGTGAGAGAACTAGTCCCTCTGAAATTGAAAGTTAGCTATGCCTTACAAGTTCGGATTCTTCTCTCAAAGCAAATATCTCCTTAACATTGAATAAAGAGCCTTGTGATTAGAGAATTGCGAACTTAATTTCAACATTTTCTAGTCACATATTAAGAATTAATGCCCTAAATCTTAAAAACAATCAATTTATTTTTTATTGCTATTTTTTTATTTTTTATTTTTATTAGCATTTTCCATGATTATAAAAAATATCCCATGGTAATTCCCTCCTTCCCCCCCAACACTTTCCCCTTTGAAATTCCATTCTCCATCATATTACCTCCCCATCTCAATCATTGAACTTACATATATACAATATCAACCCATTAAGTACCCTCCTCCCTTCCTTTCTCTTCCCTTTAAAAAATAATAAATTTATTAAAGGAAAATGAAAGCGAAGGAAGCTAATATTGAATATATGTTATGTGCTTGCAATATTTTCAAAGGTTTTTGCATAGACCTAGTATTTTATTTTACTTTATTTTATTTTGAGGTAGGGTTTCACTCTGGCCCAGGCTGACCTGGAATTTACTATGTAGTCTCAGGGTGGCCTTGAACTCATGGTGATCCTCCTACCTCTGCCTCCCGAGTGCTGGGATTAAAGGCGTGCGCCACCACGCCCGGCATAGGCCTACTATTTGAACCCTAACAAAAACTGGTGGGTTGGGATTGTTGTCCTCTTCTAGGAGAACACTAGGCTTATATATTAGTTAATTGCTCTAGGCCATATAACTGGTCAGTGATTAGGCCAGTATTTTAATTTAGGCCAGTTTGGCTCTACAACCTGTGATTATTTAACTCCTCTCACTTTTTATAGACTGGTGTGTGTGTGTGTGTGTGTGTACACATACATGTGCATGAACATGTGAAGGCCAGAGAACAAAGTTGGCTGTTTCTCTTATAAATGCCATCCAATTGCTTCTAGGCCTTTTGCCTAAGATGATATGTGATATATAAGATTGTCATCCACCTTTATTTGGATAGGGTTTCTCATTGGCCTGGAGATCACCAATGCGGTTACACTGGCTTTCCAAGTGAACCCCAGGAATCTTCATGTCTCTGTTTCCCCAGCCCTGGGGTTACAGGCACTTACTGGGGATTGAACTGAGGTCATCATACTTGCAAAATAAACACTTTGCTGTTTAAACTATCTTCCTAACCCCACACACCTAGCTGTTCTGTTGTAAGAATTGGGATGACTTTCTTAGTTACCACTAATCTTCTCAGTTGATAAATGAAAAATCTAAAGTTAAAGAAATCAAGTACTATCTCACAGAAAGTGCTACCATTTGGACCTCAAACCAGAACACTGTAATATTGGGAGAGTGACTTTAAAATGTTGTGCTGCTTGTCAAAATGTCATTAAGACTGAAATCTGATGGCATTTTGTTCTATTTAGTTATTTATTTATTTTTGCTTTTCTAGGTGCTTTCTTGATACCTTATGCCATTATGCTGGCATTGGCTGGTTTACCTTTGTTCTTCCTAGAATGTTCATTGGGACAATTTGCTAGCTTAGGTCCAGTTTCAGTTTGGAGGATTCTACCATTGTTTCAAGGTGGGTACTGAAGACTTTATCATCATAACTATTGGTCTACATGTGTATATTATAAGCTGTCTTTCAGTTTTTGGAAGGAAAGCATATTTCCAATCTTATTTTATCTCATAGAAATAGAGAACTAAATGATGGATACCGGAGACTGCAAGTAGTTAGAAAGGGGGGAAGGATGTTAGTCAAAGGATTTATGGTTACAGTTAAGATAAAATCCTTCAAGAGTTCTACAATCAACTTTTATAAATTAAGAATCATAACATAGTGACTGTGGTTAATTACAATATATATATGTGTATACATATTTATATTTATTTATCAGAGGCAGAGAGAGAGAGACAATATGGAGAATGGGTACATCAGGGCCTTTAGCCACTGCAAACGAACTCCAGATTCATATGCCACCATGTGCATCTGTCTTACATGGGTTCTATGGGCTTGAACCTGGGGCCTTAGGCTTTGCAGACAAGTGCTTCAACCACTAAGCCATCTCTACAGCCCAATGACAATATATTTTACTTTCAAAAATCTAGACAGTGGCCATTAAGTATCTTTGCCAACAATATAATAGTTTCATGAAATAATGTACTTGTTAGTTATCAGATTACTCCATTTTACAATGTTTATATGCTTTAAGCATCATGTGGCACATAAAAATACAATTTTCTCTTTTAATTAAAATATTTTTCCAAAAGGAGAATGAGGAGATGACTCAGAGTCTGAAGGCACATGCTAACCTGAGTTCAATCCTCCCCAGCATCCATGTAAAGTGAGATGCAAAATGGCACATGCTTCTGTGATTCCAAAGGCCTATGGTAATGGGAGGCAGAGCCAGAAAAATCTGGAAGTTCATGGGGTAGCTAGTTGGGCCCATACAGTTGCCAAACAGCAAGAGGGATCCTGTCACACAGCAGACAGAAGGAAAAGACAGGCCTCTTGAGATTGTCTTGACCTCCATGTGTATGCTGTAACATATGTGATCTTCCATACACATACAAATAAGCATAATTAAGAAAAAACTTAGAGCTATAAAAAAAATCTGGTATGTTAAGACAAAGAATAATGGGTTTCTGTTTTTCTGTGTCTTTCTCCACCATAGAATTAAAAAACCCAACGTGAGCTTTTATTTCTATTCCTGCATGCAGATATGAGAGGGGTAAAGGACACCTGATACACTTATCAGAGTGTAATTATTTTTCAAATTTCACCCTTTGAATGATCTTGGCATACAGTCTTTTAGTGCATCAATTTTAAGGCTCTACTTTTAAAAATATTTCTTATGCAATTTTGTTTTCTTGCTTTGCATGTATTTTACAAAGTCTTTCTCAACAAAGCTGAAGGATGGGTCACTATTTTACCTTGTATATTTCTAATAAAGTGGGGTACTAGTAAAGATGAAAATGCCTTGATTGTTGTTACACATCAATCTGCCTTCATTGCTGAAGACTCTATATCATTTTCATATGTGCTAGTTGTTGAAAAATATTTGTAAAAGCTTTAATACAGTATCAAAAACAAATTAATGAGGGAAATAGAATACTGTGCCAGAGTACTGGAAAAAGCTACAACAAAAGCCTTAAGAGGGCCAGAGAGATGGCTTAGCACTTAAGTAACTTGCCTGCAAAGCCAAAGGACCCACTTAAGCTAGATGCACAAGGTGGCACATGGGTCTGGAGTTCGTTTGCAGTGGCTGGAGGCTCTGACTCGCCTATTCTCTCTATTTCTGCCTATTACTCTCTCTCTCCCTACCTCTCTTTCTTAAATAACTAAATATAAAATATTTTTAAAGCCTTAAGAATATGAGTTATATGAGTTGGAGAGATGGCTCAGTGGTAAGAGTACTTACCACACAAGTATTAGGGCCTGAGTTCAATCTGTGCCATCCACTTAAAAGCCAGGCATGATGATGTATAACTGTAACCCCAGTTCCATGGGTGGTGGGAGGAGCAGAGACAGGAGAATTGCTAGGGATAACTGATAATGGTAACTCTGGATTCAGAGAAGCACTGTGTCAAGGAAACAATGTGGAAGGGCCATAGAAGACAAACATGCATCTGCACAGACATGCATACACTATATATATACATAATACATGTACCATGTCATACACCATGCGTTCTCCACACATATGGCAAAAGAAGTATAGTAGTTGTATTGAGTATGCTAAAGTACATTCTGAAACTATTTGATTAAAGTGTTTTGGAAGATTGAAATTCAGATTATTACTGGATTGTTAAATCATTTGTATACATTCTGAGAAATACTGTAGTACATCATTTGAACATCTGGATTCAGAAGCCTTCTTTACTGTTTGTCACAATATTTTATAGCAGTCAGGAATGGTGGTGCACGCCTTTAATCCCAGAACTCAGGAAGCAGAGGTAGGAGGCCAGCCTGAGACTACATAATGAATTCCAGGTCAGCCTGGGCTAGAGCTAGACTCGACCTCAAAAAGTTTTTTACAAATGGCCGAGTGTGGTGGTTCATGCCTTTAATCCCAGCACTTGGGAGGCAGAGGTAGGAGGATCACTGTGAGTTCAAGGCCACCCTGAGACTACATAGTGAAATCCAGGTCACTCTGTGCTAAAGTGAAACCCCAACTTAAAAAAAAAAAAAAAACACTCTTGGTCAGTGGATCAATAGGAATGAGTATTTTAATGCTCACTCTTTCCATTGTGACGAAGATTTCAGACTTAATAAGCAATCAATACAGGATTTATACACTTTTTAAAAGTTTTGAAAGACTTTGTTAGAAAAGAAGAGTGAGTATGAAGAACTCTTGCCCATGAAAAGACAGGAGAAGGTAAAGCCTGAATCCAGTTCTTCTTGGTTACAATACCTTTTCTTGTTTTAATTATTTTTTTTTTAAATTTAAGCAGGGCATGGTGGCACACACCTTTAATCCCTGCACTTGGAAGGCAGAGATACGAGTATTGCCATGAGTTTGAGGCTACCATAAGACTACATAGAGAATTCCAGGTCAGCTTGGACTAGAGCAAGAGCCTACCTTGAAAACCCAAAGAAATATATATATATATATATATATATATATATATATATATATATATATATATATATAATTTATTTCAGACATGAGGAGAGGATGGGCATGCCAGGGCCACTAACCATTGCAAGTGACCTCCAAACACTTGCATTACCTTGTGCATCTGGCTTTACATGGGTATGGAGAAATCAAATCCTGGTCCTTTGGCTTTACAGGCAAGTGCCTTAACTACTAAACCATCTCTCCAGCCATACAATGGCTTTTTTACCCAACTAAAAAAATGAGCTCAGGTGCTGGAGAGATGGCTTAGCGGTTAAGATGGCTTGCCTGTGAAGCCTAAGGACTCCAGTTTGAGGCTCTGTTCTCCAGGTCCCACCTTAGCCAGATGCACAAGGGGGCGCATGCGTCTGGAGTTCGTTTGCAGAGGCTGGAAGCCCTGGCACGCCCATTCTCTCTCTCCCTCTATCTGTCTTTCTCTCTATGTCTGTCGCTCTCAAATAAAAAAAAAAAAAGAGCTTAGAAAGCCAATCAAAATAGCTTTAAATTTGGGAAGAAAGCTTCTTAGAGGTTACCACTTCTTTGCTCCAGGCTCCTTTCCCCCAAATGATGACAAAGAGTATTTTTATTAAAATCAATTTTGTGGAAATCGATATTAAGCTTTTTTTAAATGAATTAGCAAAGTGAATTTCACTTATTTAATTCTTCTCTTTTCCAGGTGTGGGAATCACGATGGTCCTGATATCCATTTTTGTGGCAATCTATTATAACGTCATAATCTCCTATAGTCTTTACTACTTGTTTGCTTCTTTTCAAAGTGAATTACCATGGGCAAATTGTTCTACTTGGTCAGATAATAACTGTAGCAGATCACCTATAGGTAAATTTCATTAATCTAATTTTTAAAATACTACCAACTCCACATCATTCTTTCATACCTTCTAAATAACTTTGTAAATGATTAAATCATTTTCTAATCAATTTAGGTACAACTTCATGTGGTCCACAGGTGATTGGTTAAAGCAGAATATAGCATAAGTAATTGGAAAACTGTTAATATTTGAGGGTGTTCAGGAAGGCTAAGCTGTGACTAGAAGTCCTTCTTGCAAGCATAAATTCTAAGCTGGAGAGAAGATTAACATTAATACCGTTGGCTCTTGACAATGTTATAAAGATCTAATACGTTTTCTATTGGGTGCTTCAAGATAGGGTTTCACTCTAGCCCAGACTGACCTGGAGCTCACTCTGTAGTCCCAGGTTAGCCTTAGACTCACTGCAATCATCCTACCTCTGTCTCCTGAGGGCTGGGATTAAAGGCATGTGCCACAACACTGGGCTAAGATATAATACTTATGATGGAATTAAAGACATTGGTTTATCTATATAGACAATTAATAAACCTATTATAAATTCCTTCAAAGCCGGGTGTGGTGGTGCACGCCTTTAATCCCAGCCCTCGGGAGGCAGAGGTAGGAGGATGGCCATGAATTCGAGGCCACCCCGAAACTGCATAGTGAATCCCAGGTCAGCTTGGGCTAGAGTGAGACCCTATCTTGAAAAAAAAAAAAACTACTTCAATCATTAAATCACAACTGAACTGTTACACTGTAGCTGTCATTAAAAGCATAACCATAGTTTAAAAGGGTGATCATACCCACGACCTACCAGTTTAGTAGTAAACATTTGAGATCCTGAATATACATGGTTTATTCTATTCTTAAAATTTTTACAACTTTTTTTTTTAAATTTTTTATTTATTTATTTGAGAGCGACAGACACAGAGAGAAAGACAGATAGAGGGAGAGAGAGAGAATGGGCGCGCCAGGGCTTCCAGTCTCTGCAAACGAACTCCAGACGCATGTGCCCCCTTGTGCATCTGGCTAACGTGGGACCTGGGGAACCGATCCTCGAACCGGGGTTCTTAGGCTTCACAGGCAAGCGCTTAACTGCTAAGCCATCTCTCCAGCCCAAATTTTTACAACTTTTGCCAAATAATTTGGATAGCAAATTTGGGGAGAGGGTTTAAAGGTAGGGTCTCATGCTAGCTCAGGCTGATGTGGAATTCAGTATGTAGTCTTAGGTTGGCCTTGAACTCATATCAATCCTCCTACCTCTGCCTCCCAAAGTGCTGGGATTAAAGGCTTTCACCACTACATCAAGCTTGCATAGTAATTTTTATATTTTAAAAAATCCCCTAGAAAAGTACTTTTCAAAAACTAAGTCCATGTCTGTATTTTTTTTTATTATTTAGTATCTGGTTGTACTGTGAATACAGAAGCAGGAAATATACAAGCGAATATAAGTTGGGTCACTGCCAACAATTTTACTTGCATTAATGGTACAGAAGTTTTTCGGCCAGGACAGCTTCCTAGTGAACAGTATTGGGAGTAAGTACACTTTATAATTTTTATATTTTAAACATGACATTAAAAAGGGTTTCTAAGCAGCAATAAAATATTGGTAGGTTTCTATCTTAACATAAATAGAAATAAGGATGTAGTACTTTTTTTGATTCAAATGTTTACCTAGCCTAGGGGAGTTGGAATTAGCAGCAAAGTTAGTTCATAGTTAATATTATAGCTTATAATGTTTTTATTCGATTACATGACACTGTAAGGATTTAGAGGTACTTGCTAGTTAAAGTTCAGAGGTTGCCTTGATATAATGTGCTACTGAATATAATAAGCAAGTTCTAACAGTAAACCATTGAATGATGGGTAATATTGGAGGCAAAAATCTCTTTCAGCTGTCCTTCATTCATAATTTTATTTACCATTGTCATTATATGATAAGAATTGGGGTTACATTTACTTCTATTAATCTTAAACCTTCTCTCTTTACTCTTTTTATATCTCTCCATTACCTTTACTTAACGACTTTGATTCAGTTGTTGAATGAGGCTTTCCTCATCCATACATTAAAGTCTTATGTGATACATCTAAACATAAAATGTTCACATATTAAATGGATACTTGTGATATTTTGAGAGATGTATATATTGCTCAGTGTTTATACTTATCCTCTAAAACAATTTGTTATTTCTTTGGGGTAAATCAGAATCCTGGTATTTAGCTCTCATGAAATGTACAGTACTATATTATTGTTACTTACAGTCACTATTGTGTGATAGCATGCCAGAGCTTCTTCCTACCCAACTGTAACTGAGTACTCCTATCAAATGTTCCCTATTCCACTTCTCCTTACACTTTCAGGCCTCTGAGAGATAGTATTTCATTTTCAATTTTTATAAGATCAATTTATTTATTTGTTTATTTAAAGATAGGATCTGACTGTAGCTCAGCTGGTTTTGAACTCATAGCAATCCTACATTCTTATTGCCTCCTATTCTTATTCTTTTTCTTTCTTTCATTTAATTAATTAATTAATTTATTTATTTATTTTGGCTTTCCAAGGTAGGTTCTTGCTCTAGCCCAGGCTGACCTGGAATTCACTATGGAGTCTCAGGGTGGCCTCAAACTCGCAGTAATCCTACCTCTGCCTCTAGAGTGCTGGGATTAAAGGCATATGCCATCATGCCTGACTTGCCTCTTATTCTTAAGGGTTGGAATTATACTTGTGAATGGCCAGGCCATGTTCAGTTTAAGAACAACTTTTTTAGATTGCATATATTAGTGAGATCATTTGTCTCTCTCTCTTTTTTTTTTTTTTTTTTGAGGTAGGTCTCACCCTAGCCCAAGCTGACCTGATACTCACTGACTAGTTCCAGTCTGGCTTCAAATTCACAACGATCCTCCCACCTCTGCCTCCCAAGTGCTGGAATTAATGGTGTGCACCACCATGACCAGCTAGTATTTGTCTTTTAATTCCTGGCTTAGTTCGTTTACTTAATGACTTCTAGATCTTTCCATGTTGCTAAAAATGACAGAACTGCATCATTTTATATGGAAAACATCATTCTATTGTATGTACATGTATATTACATTTTCTTTATGCATTCATCATTTGATGGACCCTTAAATGTTTCTGTTTACTAACTATTGTGAATAATGCTGAAAAATTCATGGGAATGCATTTCTCTTTCACATTATAATTTAAGTTCTTTTGGCATGGTGAGATTTTTGGATTATATGTTAGATCTGCTTTGCATTTTTTGAGAAAGATCCGTGCTGTTTTTCACAACATTATTTTTAAACTTTTGAATCCTGTTGGGTGTGGTGGTGCATGCCTTTAATCCTAGGACTGTGGAGACGGAGGTAGGAGGATTGTCATGAGTTTGAGGCCACTCTGAGACTACCTAGTGAATTCCAGGTCAGCCTGGACTAGAGTGAACCTTACCTCAAAAAATGAAAATAAGTTTTAAATCTTAAAATATCTTCAAATATTATAAAAAGAACTGGGATTCTTGATACATGCGTGTTGCTATTGGAAATCATGATATCTTATACAGAGAATCTGAAAAAGATGTGAGTAATGGAGTATTTCAGCTTGATTGTATCTATGAGCATTGAATAAGGAACTATTTAATACAGTTAAATGTTTTCTCCATTAGAAAATTCCTAGTTTTTTTGGAGACAAATGATTCTGTGTTCACAAAAGGGCTTATGTGTTTCAGTAAAGTGGCCCTTAGGAGGTCAAGTGGAATGGATGAGACTGGAGCAGTTGTTTGGTATTTAGCACTCTGTCTTCTTCTGGCCTGGCTCATTGTTGGAGCAGCTCTATTTAAAGGAATCAAGTCTTCTGGCAAGGTAATTGGGAAAGCACCTCTGTGACATGTGGTTGCTTTCTAACTTCATTGTAATTTAACCAAATATTATAAAATACATTTTTGTATCATGGAAAAATTCAGATATTTGTAAAACTTTCTAGGTAAGCATTCTCATTTAAAATGAATACATAGAATCAACAACACATAACTTACAAACCCACAGGAAATAGCAGCAATCCTAATGAGGAGGGCCCTTAGTAGAATGGGGGCAGGTATGAGAGAAAGGATGGTACCAAAACATTATGTAGCCATACTCAGTATGTCAGTAATAATAATTATAATAGTGATGATGATGATGCAGGGCTGGAGATATGGCTTAGCGTTTAAGGCGATTGCATGTAAAGCTTAGGGGCCCGAGGTTCAATTCTCCAGTACCCACACAAAGACAGGTGCATGCATCTGGACTTTGTTTGCTGAGGCCCTAGTAAACCCATTCATTTCCTCTCTCTCTCTCTCTCTCTCTCTCTCTCTCTCTCTCTCTCTCTCTCTGTCTCCCTTCTCTCTGTTTCTTCTTGCAAATAAATAAATAATTTAAAAAGAGCTAATGCAAGAGTTGCACAGTTCCTCAAAACACAGACTCCACTAGCTTGTACAGCATTCTGAAGTTTGAGATAAAAGTAGTATGCTTTTCTGCAAAGCCTAAGGATGGCTTCGGTTCATTCCCCAGTATGCATGTACAGCCAGATGCACAAGGTGGTGCATGTGTCTGATGTTCATTTGCAGTGGCAAGAGGCCCTGATGTGCTCATTATCTCTTTCAAATAAATATTTTTTTAAAAAAATGGTATGCAGCATTCTCTCGAATTAACACATTTCAAGCACACTAAACTTCTTTGTCAATGAAAGGGCCTCTTCTGCAAAATATTCTGCTATATTTTACTTCTTAATGATTTTATTTTATTTTTTTTAAGATTCAAAGAGCATACTGGAAACTCAACAACAGGAAATTTTCTCTGGGAAAAGTTTCACAGTACCCAGAGAAGAGAACATTTTGTGTTTTCCTGTTTGTTATTGTTTTTCTAGGTAGGGTCTCACTCTAGCCCAAACTGATCTGGAACTCACCCTGTAGCCTCAGGCTGGCTTCAAACTCACAATGATTGTCTTTATAAAAATAGTTTATTTTTTATTTACACACACACACACACACACACACACAGGACTGAGAGAGAGAAAGAGAATTGGCACATCAGCGCCTCCTGCCACTGCAGACAAACTCCAGACTCATGCGCCACCTTGTGCATCTGGTTACATGGGATCTAGGGGATTGAACTTGGGTCCTTAGGCTTTGCAGGCAAGGCTACTATTTTTTGTTTTGTTTTGTTTTTGGTTTTTCAAGGTAGGGTCTCTCTCTAGCCTAGGCTGACCTGGAATTGACTATGTACTCTCAGGGTGCTCTCCCACTCATAGTGGTCCTCCTACTTCTGTTTTTCAAGTGCTAGTATTAAAGGCATGCACCACCACACCAGGCTAAGTATACTGTTTTTATCTTGAGCTTCACATTGCAGAGGGATAGCCTTAAACAAAAGACAGTCCTTCAACCTCAGCCTACTACTGAGTGTTGGGACTGAAGGCTTGTGCCACCACACCTGGCTTGGATAACTTGTTTAACCCATCTCCTTCACATGTTAAAAATATATGACAACTATAGACCAAAGAATTCATCCACATTAATGTAAATACAGCCTCCTAACCAACCAGTTCATCTGGAAGTATGTGTTATCTAGGACAGAAGCAACATGCTGCACGTATGTATGCTGTCAACCTCTTAAGGAAGCTTTAAGTAATGAGTGTTCAGTATTCACTTTCAAGGAGCTTTCATGGGATTTGTAGCTGAAGATATTTTTCCTTCCCCTTGAGGATTGACTATATACTAAACATTATAGGTCTAAAAATAATTTTTTCACCCCTATGAAGTAGATAACTGAAAGGAGGCTTTTTGTCTTCTCAGACATTCATGGGGAATTTTTAAGGAAAGCATTCCACCTAAATATATTGTGTATTTATAATATGAATCCTAGAAATATTGTTCCATGCATCACTGTGATTTTGAAAATGGATCCTTTCAGTAAAAAGAACACATATAGGAACTTATGTTAACTTTGGTATTGATATCATTTGACTTAATACTTTATATAAAATTTTCAGTGATTTATATCATTAATTAAAACTAATAATTTTCCTTGTATAAAATGTTACAGCATGATTTAAAATAGCATTAACTTTTGGTTGTTTTATTGGTAGGTTGTATATTTTACGGCTCTATTCCCCTATGTGGTCCTACTGATTCTGTTAATACGAGGTGCAACGCTGGAGGGTGCATCAAAAGGCATTTCGTACTATATTGGAGCACAGTCAAATTTTACAAAACTGAGGGAAGCGGAGGTAAGGTTTAATTTGGATTTAAAATTAAATTGAGATGTTAAACCTTAAAACCAAATATCAAACTTTTGGTTCTACATAAGCGTTATAGCAGCTTGCAAAATAATGTGTCCACTAGGTTATCTGATTTAGCTACATAACATTATACTCATACTCCATTAACAGTAATGGAATTTTAAGTCATTGTATTGAATTTTTAGTATATTTTTCCAGAAGAATTTAGGGTGAATTTATTATTATAATTATTATTAATGTAGGGTACCACTGTAGCTCAGGCTAACCTGGGCCTTATTATGTAGTCCCAGGCTGGCCTCGAACTCACAGTGATCTACCTAACTCTGCCTTCTGAGTCCTGGGATGAAAGTTGTGCCCTCCATGCTCAGCTCTTTTATTTTTGTTTGTTTACAGGGTGTATTATTATTACTTTGGTTTTTCAAGGTAGGGTTTCACTCTGGCCCAGGCTGACCTGGAATTCACTATGTAGTCACAGGATGACCTCGAACTCATGGCAATCCACCTACCTCTGCCTTCCAAGTGCTGGGATTAAAGGCATGTACCAACATGCCTGGCTCAAGGTGTGTTATTTTTAAAGAGAATAATTCATGCATCAATGCCTGTAACTTGGTGACTAGGACTATGTGATTTATTGGGTAGTCTCATAGCGGCCATTAAAATTAGAAGTGAAGCTGGGTGTGGTGAACAAGAGTGAGACTCTACCTCAAAAAGATATAGAAGTAAAAGCTTCATAGTTTGATATACATTTTATTTTTTAAATTTTTTTTTAAATTTTTTTTGTTTATTTATTTGAGAGCAACAGAAAGAGAAAGACAGGGGTGGGGGGAGAGAGAGAGAGAATGGGCATGCCAGGGCTTCCAGACGTGTGTGCCCCCTTGTGCATCTGGCTAAAGTCAGTCCTGGGGAATCGAGCCTCGAACTGGGGTCCTTAGGCTTCACAAGCAAGCACTTAACCACTAAGCCATCTCTCCAGCCCTGATATACATTTTAGTTGTCATCAAATGTTAATATGCCAGAAGGAAGATCACATTTTGCCTATGGATTACAGAGATAGAACACAACCTTGACATGGTTTTTTTTGTTTGTTTTTTTGAGGTAGTTTCATAACTGGGTCATAAAAAGAAAACGTGTTATTATTTGTCAAGCACAAAGTAGTTATTGGAAACAGGATGCATTTTATAATTGGGAGCTTATTTTGTGCTTGGCTGTAAAGTTATGTACACATATATTTAGATATGTATCTACACACAAATGTTTCTTATGGTTCAGAGTGAACAGTGGATTGGAATTAAGTGACTCCATTCTGGTGGGTCACTTGACAAATAAGTTCAGAAACTATGGTAAAGACATCCTAATTGAGAGTGTCTTGCTACTTGTATTATATCTTGATGACAATTATTGCAGTCCTTTTACTGTTTATTTTCCAAGTTGAATTTTCCTTTGCTATAACCATCATAAATGTTGATTTTAATATTATTTCTTTATTTATTTTGGATTTTCGAGGTAGGGTCTCGCTCTAGCCCAAGCTGACCTGGAATACACTATGTCTTCTCAGGTTGTCCTTGAACTCATAACAATCCTCCCACCTCTGCCTCCTGAGTGCTGGGATTAAAGGCATGCGCCACCATGCCCAGCACAACCTTGACATGAATTCAACATTCCATAAGTAAAACTATTACTTTTATCAGAAACTTAAACATCTCATGAATATGAATTGAATAACCTACTTTTAAGTTGAATCTATCTCCAGGTAATGACTATGTGTCATGGGGATATAAAATCCTGTACATTTTTAAGCGCACAGGGCATTAACAATAAGCTTAGCTTAGTATCATGCTTCTATAAATACAGCCCAAACATGCTTGTAGTTTTGAAGTATTTTCAATATATTCTTGGCACATATTAAGCTTCGGGTAAACTAAACACATTAAATTCAAGGCAGGCTATGGTAATCCTACCTGCCATACTAATAATGCTAAATGCTATTGTCTTCTTTTTAAAACAACTTTTTTTGTGTGTTTTGAGGTAGGATCTCACTCCAGGCCAGGCTGGCCTATAATTCACTTTGTAGTCTCAGGGTGGCCTTGAACTCATAGTGATCCTCCTACCTGCCTCCCTAGCACTGGGATTAAAGGTATGTGATGCCATGCCTGGGTAAAAACTTTCAATTGCCAATTTTCATATATGTACATAATGTACTTTGATCACAATCCCCTGCCATTACCTTTGGCCCCCTCTACTGAAACTCTTCTTTTTTCTGTTTTGTTTTATTTATTTATTTTTTTGGTTTTTCGAGGTAGGGTCTCACTCTGGTCCAGGCTAACCTGGAATTAACTATGTGGTCTCAGTGTGGCCTCGAACTCACAGCAATCTTCCTATCTCTGCCTCCCAAGTGCTGGGATTAAAGGTGTGCGCCACCATGCCTGGATGGAACTCTTCTTTTTTCCAACTATTCCCTCTTGTATTCATTGGCTTTTTTTTTTTTTTGCCTTCTTCCATCATCTATGATGACATGTCTTGTGCAGGTAACAACAGGTACTTCAAAGTATTGAATGCAATAGCCACTCCATGCCCAGAATACAGCATTCCAAAGCACCCATCCTCTGCCTTTTACATCCTTTCTGCCGTCTCTTACATAATGTTCCCTGTGCCTTGGAGGTCATGACAGAATTGTCTCATTTAGCACTGAGTACTCCACAGTCACATATTCACAGTGCTTTTTGCTATTCATGGGCCTCACACTAACTTCCAGACATTTTTTTCTTGAGATAGAGTCTCATGTAGTCCAGCAGGCTGTTCTCAATCTTACTATGTTGCTGAGGATGACCTTGAAGTCCTCCTCCTCCCAAGTACTAGGATTCCAGGCAGGCAGGTGTCATCATGGCCTGATTTATGTGGCGCTGGGGATGGAACCAAGGGCTTTCTGCATGCTAGGCAAGCACTACCAATTAATTGAACTACCTTTCTAGCCCTGGTGTTTTGTTTTCTCAAGACTTACAATCAGGTATTGAATTATTTGCTGTAGAATTTTTCTGGTAAGAAATGTCAGTGTCAAATTCATCAAGTTTTGTTCATGGAAATCTGTCACTTATTTATCTTTTGCAACATTTTTATTTATTTCTTTGTGTGAAAGAGGAGAGAGGGAAAAAGGGAGGAAGGGAGAGAGGCCTCTTGCCGCAGCAAAGAAACTCTAGGTACACCACTTTCTGCTTCTGGCTTTGTCTGGTTTCTGGGGACTCAAACCCAGGCCAGCGGGCTTTGTAAGCAAGTGCCTTTATCTGCTGAGCCATCTCCCCAGCCCTCACTTACTTTAAAAATTAAAACGTTAATTCCTTATCTTTGGTTCCGTTTATTATACCAACCAATTTTCACTCAATGATTAACTATGCACACTCTAATTATTTTAGAACCATAACACTTTACTATTTTAGTCTTGGAGATTAACATACTTTGTTGTCTCCATAGGGCACTTTAATGCTTTTCTTAGTTTCTCTTAGGCCTCACTCATTTTATCCTTGTTTGTTAATCACTTCTAACTCAAAGACCACTATCTGTTAGGTCATTAACATGATAAAATTAATCAATGCACTTTGGATATAGTAAAATCTCATATGAATATGAGCTAATGTACAATTATTTCTTTATTTTATTTTATTTTATTTTTTTAAATTTTTTTTAAACTTTTTTTTTTAATTTATTTGAGAGTGACAGACACAGAAAGACAGATAGAGAGAGAGAGAGAATGGGCGCGCCAGGGCTTCCAGCCTCTGCAAACGAACTCCAGACGCGTGCGCCCCCTTGTGCATCTGGCTAACGTGGGACCTGGGGAACCAAGCCTCGAACTGGGGTCCTTAGGCTTCACAGGCAAGCGCTCAACCGCTAAGCCATCTCTCCAGCCCTAATGTACAATTATTTCAAGTACCTTAGTATAGCTACATATTCTGTAAGCAGTAAATCTGCTATTTTCATTAAGCCTCATAAATTTGAATACAGTTGAGATACACCTTTGCTGTGCTTTAAGTAACTCATACAAACCTCAGATACCCACACTTTATATTTCTGTTAAGTTATCTTAAAACAGTTTTATGAATTTCCTTTTTTGGTTCTTCAAGATTGGATCTCGCTCTAGCTCAGGCCGACCTACCTGTAATTCACTATGTAGTCTCAGGGTGGCCTTGAACTCTCCGTGATCCTCCTACCTACACCTCCCAAGTGCTGGGATTAAAGGCATGTGCCACCACACCTGGCCTCATAGTATTTATTTTTCCCTTAGGCTAGGATGAAAGTACTTAGATGTGTATTTCACTGTTTTATAATGTGTATTTTTTAATATTTCATTTTAATTAAAATTGAGAGCATACTTTTAAAATCTCAATTTTTCTCTTACAGGTTTGGAAAGATGCTGCCACTCAGATATTTTATTCCCTTTCAGTGGCTTGGGGTGGCCTAGTGGCTTTATCCTCTTACAACAAGTTCAATAACAACTGCTACTCTGATGCCATTGTAGTTTGTATGACAAACTGCATAACTAGTGTGTTTGCTGGATTTGCTATTTTTTCCATATTGGGACACATGGCTCATATATCTGGAAAAGAAGTCTCTCAAGTTGTAAAATCAGGTATATAATGCTATATATTATTAACTTTGATCAACTGAATGTAGCACAATTGCTAAACTCTGATATAGTTTGTAGAAATTTGTACTCATGATTAAAACTGCATTGTCTGGTTTCATCTTCTGTAATTTGTTTCAATATAATATTCCTTTCTCTTTCTCTTTCTCTTTTTCTCCCTCTCCCTCCCTCTCTCTCTCTCTCTCTCTCTCTCTCTCGGTTTTCTCAAGATAGGGTCTCACTTTAGCCCTGGCTGACCTGGAACTCATTTTGTATTCCCAGACTGGCCTCAAAGTCACAGTGATCCTATTACCTCTGCTTCCCAAGTACTGGCATTAAAACCATGTACCATCATGCCAGGCTTAATATAATACTTCTTAAATGATTTAAATAAGCAAGAGTACTTCAAGGAATTGTTCAAGAAGACCATATTTTTCTGGATTTTATTTTGTCCTTACTATGCACCACTTATTGCCCAGTTACAAGTGCAAGAACTATGCTATTATGTTCCATATATCATGAGAGATAAGAGATAGATTATTATGTATAAATTCTCTATGTACAATTGCAGTATTGAGTGTAAACTTGTATGCACACCTACATAAATAATGGAGATTTAAGAGACTGTATGCATATAATTGTGTCTGGCTTTCAATGAATCTGATGATTGAACATTCTAAATTTAGAAATATTGCAAATATTAGTTAATATCTGTGTAAAGATTCTTAGGAAAAAGCCAGGCATTGTGGTGCACATCTTTAGTCTTAGCACTTGAGGAAGGAGGATTATGGTGAGTTAAAGGCCAGCATGGTGCTACATAATAAGTTCCAGCCTGTGTCAGAGTGAGACCCTGCCTTGAAATAGATGAACAGCAAACAAAAGGTCCTTAGAAAAAGAATGCTATGATTCTTTAAGTAGTAACTTCTTGTTAACATTTTATCATATAGTTTCACTTGACAGAAATGCTGATGAATAACACATTTTCAGGACTAGAAGGGACCTGGAAGATCATCTAGTGTCCAGCTCCTCATAGGGGATTGAGAAATGTTATCTATGTCTTGTTCAAAGTCAAATGATTAGAAGTGATAGAGTCTAGTCTAGTTTCAAAGCTAATTTAGCGATCTTAAGTCTGTTCTGTGGGAAATTCAGGATGCTAAAAGTATTAAAGCTGAGAACCATATAGTAAAATTGGGACAAATTACAAGGCATCTCTGAAAGTATCATCAAAAAGAAAACATGATTCAACTGGGTGTGGTGGCTCATGCCTTTAATCCCAGCACTCAGGAGGCAGAAGTAGGAGATCATTGTGAATTCCAGGACAGCCTGGGACTATAACGTGAGTTCCAGTTCAGCCCAGGCTATAGTAAGACCCTACCTGCAAAAGAAAACGATTCAATTTAAAATCTTATCATCCATGATTTTGCTGGTATTCATTAAAATGGCATTACTCATAGTAATTCTGGGTAAACATTTGGAAATGTGATTGAAGACTAAAAAGTTTATTATTGGGTACATGTATCATTGTAGATAGTCCTTTTAAAAAAGTATTTCTGGGCTAGGATAAAGTTATTTGATTTAAGTTTCTGATATTTAAGGCAGTTTTCCTTCTTCAACAATCTTTGTTGTTATTGAGACAGAGTCTCATGTAGCACAGCGTGGGCTCACACTCACTAGGTAGCGGAGGATGACCTTGAACTCTAGATCCTCCTCTGACCACTTCTGAAGTGCTGAAATTGGAGGCATGCTCCACCACACCAGACATCAATCTTAGAGTAGAAAACAGATTAAATAAGAGTATTGGAATATTTAAAATCCCCATGTGATGTTTTTCCATATAAATTTTTTGTCTTACTAGCTCCATTCGTATCACTTGTGCACATTAGCATACTAAGTCAAACATTTTGAAAAGTGAATATGAGATAGTTGATAAAAACAATATGTCATGAATTGTATTGCCCAATAAAGATGATATTTTTGTAGGATACTCCTTTAAAAAATGTTCAAATATAGGATTTTTCTCGGCAACTAATTTAAAATGCTACATTTTCTTTTAGGTTTTGATTTAGCATTCATTGCCTATCCAGAAGCTCTAGCCCAACTCCCAGGAGGTCCATTTTGGTCCATATTATTTTTCTTTATGCTTTTAACTTTGGGTCTTGATTCTCAATTTGCTTCTATTGGTAAGTAATACTCCCATGGCTAAATAACTCTCATTTTATTCTTGTTTATTCTACTTAAAACCATCCCATTTTTTAATCCTATTCCCCTCTAGCTATTATTCACAGAATAATCTTTATAAAGTATTTTAATAGACTTTACATACATACTTTACATACTCATGCATCTGACTCCCAACAGGAACAAGTATTAATGATTTATTGTATTCACTTCAGATAATTTTTAGAAAATGAATTGTTACAGGTGAATTTGACATATCTTACATTTGTCTCACAAAATGTAGTTTTCACTTTTTCGTAGAGACCATATGCTATTCAGTCCATGTTCATCTCTTATTACATAGTCCATAAATAGAATAATTTTAAGTGTTTCATATATATATGAAGTTTTATAGCATATATATTATTTTTATAATTTTTACATGTTTTAAGAATCCATGTTAGCCAGGCATGGTGGCGCATGCCTTAATCCCATCATTCGGAAGGCAGAGTTAGTAGGACCGCCCTGAGTTCAAGTCCACCCTGAGACTACATAGTTAATTCCAGATCAGCCTGGACCAGAGTGAGACCCTACCTTGAAAAAACAAAACAAAACAAAAATAAGAATCAATGTTGATACATAAACATATAGATTCAATCTATCACTCTATCAATGGGGATTTTAATAACTTTTAAGAAATTACACAGATTGCTGCAATAATTATCCTTATGTGTGGCATTATGTTCATAAGCATTTTCCCTAAGGTACACAACTAGAAACTTTGAAACAATTTTTACATCATTGTCTTTTATAAAACATATTCCTTAATCTGTTTATAGGACAAATCCATATTCCTCTGGTAGGTGTTTGTTTTTTTTTTTTTTTTTTTTGGTTTTTTGAGGTAGGGTTTCACTCTAGTCCAGGCTGACCTGGAATTCACTATGTAGTCTCAGGGTGCCCTCAAACTCACGATGATCCTCCTACCTCTGCCTCCTGAGTACTGGTATTAAAGGTGTGGGCCACCATAATCAGCTACTTCTTAAACCTAGAGTCTTCCCTACCTCCATGTCATTTATTCAAATATTCACCTGAGTTATATCCTTCTGGAGTTCTTCCTTCCCTACAACCCTTTCAAAGTCAGTTAACCCTTCAGAGAGGTTTCTTCATAGTTGTTCTTAAGTTAAAGTCAGTAATTGCATATTACACAAAAACAATTTTGTAAGCAAGGGCATATAACCACTGAATTGTCTTCACAGTCCATAAAAGCTATTTTTGTATGCTCAAAATCACAGTAAACTGCAAAAATTTATTTTCAGACTTTTTCAATACTTGGACATTTACCCTTATGTTAATAAAGTTTAATAATTGTACAGTATCAGAGGTGATACACATTTGCAAATGCAAAAGAACTGTACCCTGTCTATACATTTTCAGTACTGCTTTATTTTTCTTTCTGTGTCGATTAGTTTTAAAGGTAAGAATACGAAGTGATATGTTCCATTGAGACAATTTCATACAAATATCATTATACTTTGTTTTTATTCATCCCTTTTGCCACCATTTCCCCTCCACCTTTATAGTTGATGTTATTAAAACTTATGAGATAGACTTAACAATAGAGCTTCAGATGATTTCGGTGAGAACCAACAACTCATCCAGTTGAAATGTAACATTTTACTGTTTTCTTCTGAAGAAACAATTACAACAACAATTCAAGATTTATTTCCCAAAGCAATGAAGACGTTGAGGATTCCTATAACTTTGGGTTGCTGCTTGGTTATGTTTCTTCTTGGTCTCATCTGTGTGACTCAGGTATACTAACATTTTTATGTTTTGTTAACAAATACTAGTTAGGACATACTTTAAAATCTAAATAAATGTATTAAGATTTCAGGAGGTGTTTAGTTCTAAGTTGGATCAAGGTTTTCCAAGTTTTACCCCCTTCCCTCTCCCCCACTGTAACTTTATAGTACATATATCTTTGCAGAGGAGGAGACCTAATGATGACAAGTTTTTTGAGGTAGAATCTCACTCTAGCCCAGTCTGACCTGGATGAAATTCACTATATGGTTTCAGGGTGGCCTCGAACTCACAGACATCCGATCCTCCTACCTCTGCCTCCCAAGTACTGGGATTAAAGTTGTGCACCAACACACTTGGCTCCTGATGACAATTTTACAGAGAAAAATAAAATTATAAACTTTAAGCATATATTGTACATTTCTTGGTGGCTTATACAGAGCACAGAGATATGGTGAACTATTTGTATAATCAACTATTCTAAATACTTATTTTTCCCAATGACAAAAGTTGTTGAGATAGTTAAACCCACATTTGAATTTATATTTGAAACATTGTTTTTCATATATTAATATTAAGTTCAAATTAATAGTTTATATTTGAGCACTTCATGTAACAGAAACACAATTCAAATATACTTAGAAGTAACTGGTGCATTATTTTGCAGGCTGGAATTTACTGGGTTAATCTAATTGACCACTTCTGTGCTGGATGGGGCATTTTGATTGCAGCTATACTGGAAATATCAGGAATTATCTGGATTTATGGTAAATGATGACTATGAATTGTCTATGAGTTTTGTTTTTATTTGCTTTTTAACAGCAGGGTCTCACTGTTGCCCACGCTGACCTGGAATTCACTCTGAAGGCCCAGGCTGGCCTCACACTCACAAAAATCCTCCTATCTCTACTTCCCAAGTGCTCGGATTAAAGGCATGTACCACCATGCCCAGTCATGTACATGATTTTGTTGTTGGTGGTGTTTTTCAAGATAGGGCCTCACTTTAGCACAGGCTGACCTGGAATTAATTATGTAGGCCTCAAACCCATGGCAATCCACCTACCTTTGCCTCCTGAATACTGGGATTAAAAGTGTATGTCACAGCCTGGCATGGTGGCGCATGCCTTTAATCCCAGCACTCAGGAGGCAGAGGTAGGAGGATCACCATGAGTCCAAGGCCACCCTGAGACTGCATAGTGAATTCCAGGTCAGCCTGAGCTAGAGTGAGACCTTACCTCGAAAACAAAAACCAAAAACAAACAAACAAAAAAGCATATGTCACCATGCCCAGCTCTGTGAGTCTTATTCTAACAGTTCTAACTGATGCCTTTTCATTAATTTTATTATAATTATAATTTTATAATATTACTGCTAATAATTATATGTAAATCAAAAATATATTATGAAGGCCATTACAAGTGCATACTTTATTATCATGGTTTAGCAAAATGTTTAAATATAGAAGGATTATTTGGCTGATTATGTGAGGAAATAGAGCAAAGTCTCATTGTACTTTTTTTAAAAAATAATTGTAGTAATGAATTTCTTTTATTTTCTTTTGTTTATTTGAGGTAGAGAGTGAGAATGGGCACACCAGGGCCTCTAGCCACTGCAAACAAACTCCAGATACATGCGCCACCACGTGCATCTGGCTTATGTGGGACCTGGAGAATCGAACCTGGGTCCTTAGGCTTCACAGGCATGCACCTTAACTGCTAAGCCATCTCTCCAGCCCTCATTGTACTTTTTGATGTCGTTTGGTTTAGGAGGAAACAGATTCATTGAAGACATAGAAATGATGATTGGAGCAAAGAGGTGGATATTTTGGCTCTGGTGGAGAGCTTGCTGGTTTGTTATTACACCTATCCTGTTGACTGTAAGTAATAATGAACCATGCATTTGATATCAGTAATACTCAAATGTTAAGAAGAAACTTTGAGAACAATTCATATTACACACAATAAGTAAATAGTGTAATTGCTGCATGACTTTACATTCCCACTAGTGTTGTGCAATGTTTTTCCCATTTTACACATCCTTGCCAGTAATCCCTACTATCAGGTAGATGTCCAAAAACTGTGAACTCAATATGTTACAGAGACATCTGGTGGGCTGAAAAGATGCCTCATCACTTAAGGCACTGGCCTGTAAAGTGTAATGAACCAGGTTCAATTCACTAGTACCCATGTAAAGTCAGATGACAAAGTGGCACATGTATCTGAAGTTTCTTTGCAACAACTGGAAGCCCTGGTGCACCCATCATTCTCTCTCTCTCTCCTTGGAAATAAATAAATATAAAATAATAATAAATAATTATCTACTCAATAAATGTGTTAAAAAAAGAGACATCTGCACTTCCCTGTTCACTGCATAACTATATCAGCAATGAAATGCAAACAACCTGTGTCCATCAGCTGATGAATAGATGAAAAGGTGAGATACTTATACCAGCCATGGTGGTTCATGCATGTAATGCAGCACTTGGGGAGGCTGAGGCAGGAGGATCACTGTAAGTTTGAGTCTAGTCCAGCCTGATATGCACAGAGACGCTGCTTCAAAAAATGTGATACATGTATATATACACATATATGTATGTGTTTATACTACTGATAATAGTATTCCATTATGAAAAAAATATATATATATTTACAATATATTGGATGTGCGTATAATCACCAGTATTAAAAAAAAAATTATTTGTTTGAGAGCCACACACAGACAGAGAGAGAAAGAGGCAGAGAGAGAGAGAGAGAGAGAGAGAGAGAGAGAAAGGGAGAGGGAGAGAATGGGTGTGCCAGGGCCTCCAGCCACTGCAAACAAACTCCAGATCTCCAGATGCGTGCGCCCCCTTGTGCATCTGGCCTACGTGGGTCCTGGGGAATTGAGCCTTGAAGCCGGGTCCTTAGGCTTCACAGGCAAGTGCTTAACCGCTAAGCCATCTGCCTTGCATATGTATGTGTGTGTGTGTGTGTGTGTGTGTATATATATATATATATATATATATATATATATATATATATATATATAGTATTCAGCCATAAAATAATGAAATCTTGGGGCTAGTGAGATGGCTCAGCAGTTAAAGACACTTGCCTGTAAAGCCTAAATACTCAGAATGGATTCCCTAATAACCATGTAAAGGCAGATGCACAAAGAGGTACATGCATCTGGAGTTTTAAGTGGCTGGAGGTCCTGGTGCACTCAGTCTCTCTCTGCTTGGAAATAAATAATTGTTTTGGTTTTTCCAGGTAGGGTCTCACTGTTGCTCAGGCTGACCTGGAATTCATTATGTAGTCTCAGGGTGGCCTCGAACTCTCAGCGATCCTCCTACCTCTGCCTCCTGAGTGCTGGGATTAAAGGCCTGCACCACCACACCCGGCTTTAAATAAAAATTTTTTAAAAGAATGAAATGTCTATTATATTGTAGATGGTGTGGAGAACATTATTCTATGTGAAATAAGGCAGGCATAGACAAAGGAATACTGTGTGACCTAAAAACAAATGACCTCATAGAAGTTGAGAGTAGACTCAGTGAAGGGTAGCAGATCCTGAATTACAGTGAGAGATGTGCTGGTGTGCTATTGCACAGTAGGACAACAATGTACAATAATGCACTATACATTTTTAAAAAATTAAGAGGAAAATATTTTAGACAATTATGAAATAAGGAAATGTAAATGTTTGTGTAGGTGTTTATCTCAAATTAAATAGCATATGAAGTTTATTTGTATATGAAACTGGCATGGCACATCATGAAAATGTCAATTTTTACCTATCTGCTAAAAAACCCAAATAATTCTTTTTTTTTTTAAAAAAACTATTATTTATTTATTTGCAAGCACAGTGAAATAGAGAGAAGAGAGATAGAGTGGATGTGCCAGGGCCTCTAGCCGCTGCCAAACTGCAGGCACATTGGCCACTTTGTGCATTTGGCTTTATGTGGGTATTGGGGAATTGAATCTAGGTCATTAGGCTTTGTAAGCAAGTGAATTAACTGCTGAGCAACCCTTCCAGACCCCACCCCCAATTCTTTAAATTAAAAAAAATAGGGCTGGGGAGATAGATCAGTGGTTGAAAGCACTTGTTTGCAAAGCCTGCTGGCTTGGATTCAACTCCCCACTACTCACATAAAGCAATATACAAAGTGACACATGCATCTGGAGTTGCTTTGCAGTGCTAAGATGCCCTGGCAAGCCATCTTTTCTCTTTCTCCCTCTCAAGTAATTAAAAAATTTTAAAGTTAAAAAAGTTACAAGCTCAATAAATAACAAAATTCAAATTTATTTTACTCCTGTATTTTATATGGTCAAGTATTTTGTGAAATACATTCTGAATAAATATTCATATATTTTATAAGTATGTGGAGATAAAAGTTTTCACAGAGTATACTCAAAGTAAAAGTAGAACACTGGGGTTTGGAGAGATGGCTGAACTGTTAAAGGTATTGGCTTGTAAAACCTGATGGCTGGGAGTTTGATTTCCTAGTATCCACATAAAGCTAGATGCGCAAAGTCGTGCATACATTTGGAGTTTGTTTTCAGTGACAGGAGGCTCTGGTGTATCAATTCATTCTCTCCTCTCATCTCTCTTGCTCTTTCTTCTTATAAATAAGTAAATAAAGGAAAAAAATAAAATAACATTGGTTCATTTAATAATATTACAATCTGGCTCGTATCTTACTCCCTTAATTATAGCTTATTTTCAAATTTTTGTTAAACTGCTTCTTTTTTGAGACAAGGTGTCGTTCTGTATCCCATGCTGATTTTGATATCTCAGTACATAGCTCAGGCTAGCCTTGTTAGTCCTACTACCTCTGGGATTTGTAGCTGGAGCCACCATACCTTGCTTGATAAATAACTTGTTAAGAATGGAAACAATCTGTGAATCATTTGTACCTTAAAGTCTGATCTTTTGTCTTTGCAATTGTTACCTTTACAGGCAATTTTAGTGTGGTCCCTGGTGAAATTTCAGAGACCTGAGTATGCTGACATCCCATACCCTGTTTGGGGAGTTGCTCTGGGCTGGTGCATGATTATTTTCTGCATTATTTGGATTCCAATTGTGGCTATCATAAAGATAGTTCAGGCTGAAGGAAACATCTGCCAAGTAAGCACATTCAACTTTCAATGCAATAAGCACTTGGGAGAAAAATCAGATTAATTTACTTATGTGGCAGAGATGAGATTGCATGATATCTAATTAATTATTTTCTATGGCTCCTTCTATATCCATAATCATCTGTAGTTGATTGCAATCAATTCTAGATATAGATTTGTGTTTTCCCCTATATTCTACTGGAATTTCCTTGTGGGAGGAGTCTGGCCTTGCTTGTTGCTATATCCTCAGGTCCTGTTTTAGTCTTTTAACATGCAACAATTATGATCTCTATGCTTGGATTTACTTACCTTTTGTAGATATTACAAGCAAATGACTCATTTGCTTTTTCTGCCTGTAATCTCTGTCATAAGCTTCATCTAGCTATAATACAAATTTAATAGAGGATTTAGACAGAATAGGCCTGGTAAATTACCTTGTACCCTACCTTGCGCCTGAATTATCCTCTTTTTATAGAGAGTTAGGACACCTGAGTTGATTATTCTTCTCACTAGAAGAATGGCAAGGTAGGTTCAAGTGTCTTAGATTTAAGTAACTGTGCAAGCCCATTCAAAAACAGATCCAAATCAATGGTTTAACTCTGAGAACTCCCTTTCCTTGGTCCTTGAACACACTGGATTAATTCTTCACACCACCTTTTCCCTGTTAATGGAATTATTTGAGAATTAAATGAAGTTGCCTATAGAAATATATTACTCTATTGGACTCATGTGCCTTTTAAAAATAATTTATAGAGTTGGTTATTTTGGTTCTGTAGTGAATTCTATCAACAGTAAGTTATCCATGGCTTATTTGATTATAATCATTGTTATCAAATAAACTTAGAATTGAAGTACAATCATTTGTAATAAAGCAAATATAAAGTGCACTTTCACACTTAAAAATATTGACTTTTTTTCCATTTCAGCGCATTAAAAACTGCTGTAGACCAGCTTCTAATTGGGGTCCATACCTGCAGAAACATCGTGGGGAGAGATATAAAGACATGGCTGAGCCTGAAAAAGAGACTGATCATGAAATACCTACTGTTACTGATAGTGGAAAAACAGAATTTGATGTCGCTTTTTAAAATAACTGGTTAATATATAATGTGATTTTTTTTAGAATAGGAATTTTTTTATTTATTTGTTGAGTGGGAAAATGCACATATCCTATTCACAATAGGGTGATGAATATTTTCTCACTTAAGAATGGAATATAAAAAATGTGAATCAATGTTCTTTCAGGATTAGCTATCTGTATAATACACACATAGCTTTCTGTTTTACAATGACATTTCGTACATATTATCATAATATTTTTCTATACTGAAGGTTTCCTTATGAGAGGATTACATAGGAAATACTTATATTTCCATTTTACAAATTTCCAATATTATTTGCCTCTATGTACTTTAGTACATTAAAAAGTTTAATTCCTAGTTGTGCTGGATTTTATAGAATAGTATTTGAAACATGGATCACTAAAGCTTAGAAATACTTTTTCTTGATTTTGATATACATTACATTCCAGGATACATTGGTGCCTTTTGAAGAGTGGAGTTTTCCAGCAAACATAAAAATGCATATCAGTTTTATGGGTGGTTCTTGCCCATCATGAAAAATTATGGCACCTTTTAAATGTAAAAGCATGTAATTGGGAGAGTGGGCTATGAAACAGAAGCAATCCTTTTTAAAAGTGGAACCCAAATAGTGGTAAAGGACTTCTGTTATTATCTTCAGGTGTGCAAAACAGATCTTAATTAACACATTAACTTAAGAAATACATATGGATAACTCTTAATATACTGTACAGATTCAACAACTATAGAAATAATAATATGCAAAGTAGAAAACAATTCCATCCAATCCTCTTCATTTAAATGAAAACTTGGAGAAAATTGTGTTATTATACTGGAAACTATTAGAAAAGAATCTTTCTAACTTGAAGTTAGGATTGCCATACCTCAACTGTTAACTTTTTATGGTAGTTTATTGTAAAAAAAAAATACAAAAAACTTTTTTTTTTCTGTATTGCACTTATAATCACCTGTAAATATACAACAGCAACTACATGTAATTGATTCTTTTAAATAAAGCATAGCAAAGTTCGTAGGTGTCTGGGGTCTGTTTCTACAGTGGACTCCTTGCCCTTTTAAAGAAGAATTCACAGAAGCAATCAGCTTTGTCCACTCAGTGTCTTTAATGATTGTGGTCACTGTCACTGAGTCTGGGTTTTTGGATGGACCTTTAAGGTATCATGAAAATCCTTGGCCTTGAGGAAATGCTCCAACTTTGCCAGTTCATACTCCATGATTTTCAGATTGATCAGAATTTGCTTTTGCATGGTTACTGACTGTGAGGCCTTCTTGAAGACATCCAGATTGAAGTTGTTGACAGGGATGCCCTCAAGATTGCTCCTAGCTGTCGAGATAGGAGTTGGCACTGGTGTGACAGAAGTCGACTGGGGTGCCTCTACCTGGGAAAAAAGAGAAAAATACATACATGTTTGTTGGTGTCTGAGAACCCACAAATACTACTGGAAGATGACAGTCTGGATAGGAAAATGAGCTGATTTCAGAGGAGCTAGAAATTAGAAACGTGTTGTATAGCAATACTGATTTGCAAGTGTGTTTTTCCCAAGAAGAGTGTAGGGAAAAACATGGAATTAGATTCACAATGCCAAACAGCCATATCTCATATTTGTGGAGATGTCCTTCAGTACCCCACACCTACTACTTTGCCCCTTATATAGAAAACACTTCACTTGTGACTTTAAATTAAACGCCAGGAGACTCCCATTTAGACTTGAAATAATTGTAGCTGCCCCAAAAGTTCTCACAATGCTGTCAGAAGACAAGAGAAAGCTGCTTGCAGGAGGGGGATGGGCTCGAGAAGTGAGAGAAGGGAAGTTGAGGGAGGGGCTGATTTTCTTAAAATGGGAGCATGAATGGTGGGGGAGAAGGGTCACTCTCGGCTGGCCTGTCCTCTCCAGGTGGATGAAAATCTTCTGATATCACCTAGTGACCCTTGCAGTGGAGCATTGATGATGGCAGTGGGGTAAGAGCAGAAGTCACTGTGTGAAAGTGCAGGAGGAGGTCATATGTCCTCACTTCCTGTCTACTACCACCTATCTCCCTGTGGTCACACACACACACACACACACACACACACACACACACACACACACACACACCACAGAACAGAGCTGGCTCCCTTCACCTCAGGCCGGTTCTCTTGCGCACATCTACCGATACCTGGGCAGGTTTTAGCCAGAAGATGAGGAAGGCACACACAAGACCCCACACGAGGAGGAAGAGGATATTCATGGCAATTCTCTTGTTATGTGGCTGTTGGAAGGAGAGGTAGCAGCGGGAATCTAGAGGACTGCGGAGCTGGAGCTGGAGAAGCCGGGAGTGCTGGGACACAGCGTGGTGGTACTGGCTCCAACGGCTGCGCCAGGCTTTGTATGCCACACGGGGCCTCACACCTCATAATAGGCCATGAACGTGAGACCTCATAATCCCGCCCTCCACCACAATCTGATGACGTCGTCGTCAACATCCGGGCCTGCAGGAAGCCAGGTGACAGTTGGTGACTGCCTGTCCTCAGGTCGTCTTTTAGAGTGTTTAAAGAAACGGTTGCAGACAATGAGGGACTTCAGGGTGCCAAGAAGCTGAAAGTATGCTCTCTAAATGCAGTGAGCAAATGTGTGATGCAAAACAGTGCGCCTGCCTCATTTTTTCTTTAAAGACGTGTCTTTACTTCAACCATTTCATTATTCAGGTCAAGTTCCAAAACAAAATAACGCTCAATAGACAGAGGTCATTGCCAGAACAAGAACCTCTCCAGCATTCCCACTGTGATGTCAGGACTCACTCCAGAATGAGTCCCACTGGAGTAAGTATGTACATGTGTGTCACTTGTTTCATTTCAAAAAGTAATTTCAGAGACATTTCCTCATACAATCCTCACTCATATGAAAGTAGTATCAATAGCAGGACTTGAACATATAGTTTGAGCTCTGAGATAGACTTTCTTGTTTGTTCATCCTCATTGAAACCCCTTCACCTCCACTCTAATATTAGCAGAAGCAGGACTTGAATATATGAAACTGTGCTAGAGATTACATTTACTCTGTAGACCATTTTGGGTAGTATTGAGATTTATTTTGTTTGTTTTGAGTGTCTCATGGTTGCCTGAAACTCCCTATGTAAATGATGTTGGCCTTGAACTCCTGATCCTCCTGTCTCAGTCTCCCAAGTTCTGGGATTATAGGCATGTGTCCACATGCTTGTTAGTATAGACATCTTTATAAACTTTTGTTTTGTTTTGTTTTTTTGAGGTAGGGTTTCACTCTAGCTCAGGCTGACCTGGAATTTATTATGTAGTCTCAGAATGGCCTCAAACTTACAGCAATCCTCCTTCCTCTGTCTTGGGTGCTGAGATTAAAGGTGTCTACCACCATGGCCAAATAAACATAAATTTATTTATTTATTTGCAAGGAGGAGGGTATGAGAGAACACACCAGGGCCTCCTGCCACTGCAACCAACTCCAGATGCATGTGCCTCTCTGTGCATCTGGATTTTATATGGGTACTAAGGAATCCAACCTGACCTTTAGACTTTATAAGCAAGCATCTTTAAAAAAATATATTATTTGTATTTATTTATTTATTTATTTGACAGAGAAAGAGAGAATGGGCACACCAGGGCATGCAGCCACTGCAAATGAACTCCAGAGGTGTGTGCCCTCTATGCATCTGGCTAAAGTGGGTCCTGGGGAATTGAACCTGGGTCCTTGGGCTTTGCAGGCAAATGCCTTAACCGCTATGACACCCCTCCAGCCCCTGTAAGCAAGTATCTTAATTGTTGAGCCATTTCTCCCACACCTTGCCATCTTTAAAGATATTTTGTAATCATTTTCACTTATTTATTTGCAAGGAGGGAGACAGACAAGAGAGAAAGACAGACAATGAATATGGGTATGTCAGGCCCTTTTGGCACTGCAAACTCCAGATGTGTGAGCCAGAGTTTGTATCTGGAATTGTGTGGGTATTGGGAAATTGAATTTAGGCTGTTAGGCTTTGGAAGCAATCACCTTAACCACTGAGCAATCTTTCCAGCCATTTGAACTATTTCATTCATTTGTTTGAGTGAGAGAGAAACAGAGAGGCAGAAGTTAAGTATTGGTGTACTAGGGCTTCTTATTGCTGCAAACACACTTTAGATGCAGGCACCACTTTCTGCATCTGGCTTTACATGGATATCGAGGAGTTGAATGAGGGCTGGCAAGCTTTGCAAGCAAGGGCTTTTAACCTCTGAGATCTCCCTAACCTGGTATTAACATCTTAGTATTAAGTCTTGCTATTCCAAAATGTTTTCCATTTATTTGAATCTGTTATCAGTAACATACTATAATATTCAGTATGAAAGTTATTTCCTTAACCAAATTTAATTCTAAGTATTTTCTTTTTATCCAAAATATTGTAAAAATGCTTGTTGTCAGAATTTCTATTCTCAGTCTTCATTTTTTTTTAAATTTTATTTATTTATTTATTTATTTATTTATTTATTTATTTATTTATTTGAGAGCGACAGACACAGAGAGAAAGACAGGTAGAGGGAGAGAGAGAGAATGGGTGCGCCAGGGCTTCCAGCCTCTGCAAACGAACTCCAGACGTGTGCGCCCCCTTGTGCATCTGGCTAACGTGGGACCTGGGGGACCGAGCCTCGAACCGGGGTCCTTAGGCTTCACAGGCAAGCTCTTAACCACTACGCCATCTCTCCAGCCCTCAGTCTTCATTTTAATGTATAGAAATGAAAATTACTAGGCTTGGAAGTGAAATCAGTCTGCAAGATGCTTTACCACGAAAGCACGAAGAACTGAGATCCACCCACAGAACCATAGAGTAATTGGGGAAATGAGCAAGAGTGCTGCTTCCTTGGTGAACCAAGGGTTAAGCAGATAGACACTGAGGACAATCAACTCCTACCAAACCAGATATCCAGAGGCTCCCAAGAGCCCATCACAGAAGTAGACCTAAAATGAACCCAACAGGGCTCAGGGAAATTCACAGAAGATGGGGTGGAAAAATTGATAGAGCCACAAGTTGGGACATTATGCAGAGACATTGTCTCTTTCCCATAACTGATGGCTGCCCCCAAAATGTACAACCCACAATCACTATGGGGATAGGAGGCTCCCTTGGGGGGGCAGGGATGAGGGTAAGGATGGTACCAACATGTACTATTTACATTCTGAGTATGTCTATAACTAATAAATATTTTTAAAGCCAAAAGTCATATTGGTGGCATATACTTTTTATCCCAGTATGTTGGTTTGATTCAACTGTACCCCATAATCTTAGGTATTCTGAATGCTAGTCTCCACAGTTGAGGCCAGTTGGAAATTAAAGCCTCTTGGAGGCCGTATATTGTTGGGGACAGGCTTATGGGTGTTATAGCCAGTTTCTCCATGCCAGTGTTTGGCATACTCTCCTGATCGTATTGTCCACTTTATATTGGCCAGGGAGTGATATCTACCCTCTGCTCATGCCATAATTTTCCCCTGCCATCATTGAGCTTCCCCTCAAGTTTATAAGCCAAAATAAACCCTTTTGTTTCCCAAAATCTGCTCTTGTTTGGGTGATTTCTGCCAGCAATGCGAACCTGACTGCAACAGTAATGTTGATACTGAAGAGTGCTGTCATTTGATGGTAGATACCTGAATGTGTGGCTTTGGCCTTTTGGAGCTGATTTTCAAGAGAAATGTGGATGAATTTGAAGCCTTGGACTAAGAGACACCTTGCAGTACAGCTTGATGCACTATTTTGGTCAGAGTTGAAAGACCTGAATGCAGTAAGAACTATGGACTGTGAGGTTTGACTTATGACAGTGAGAAAGAGCTTTGCCTGGACTGGGCTAGAAGTAGTTTGTGTGAGAGACTTGCTGTTATGGCCATATCCTGAGAAGTTTTAAGGGTTGCATTGTGTAGAAATGGACTTGTGTGAGCAGAGAGTTATGGCACAGAACAATAAAATGAAAACTTTGGGTTTAAACTGCTTTCTGATCACCTGGAATTGTTTGAGAGATTACAACCATTGAGACTGGTCCAGTTGACCTCACTGGGACAACAGGAATTCTTTTGAAGGGGCCTGAGTGTTCAAGGAGTGTCCTGTTCTTCAAAGTCTTCTTTATTCCCCTCATGGTTAACAAATTGACACCCTACCTGGTATTGTGGAGTATAAGAAATGCAGGAAAGAAAGGGTCATTGAATTTGCAATGAATTTGGAAATGGCCATGGGCAGTGTGAAGCAGGTTTGCTGGATGCCTGCATGGAGTCCCAATGGAGTTGAGAGGATAGACCGTAGGTTGCAGTGGAGACCCAGTGATGATGCCTGGACCATGAGATGGCTGATAACATAAGCTCCCGGCCCCATATGAAGTTTTACAAGACTGAATAGCCTAGCTGGGGTGGGGCAGAGGCATGATTGGAATCCCAGAGTCTTGTTGCTGGTTAGAATTATCAGACATGGAGATTGTCACTGACTAGAGCTGTTGAACTTGGAACTACAGCGTTTAATGTTTGCCTTGTATAAATCTTGTATAGGTGGAATATTTCTTTAGTATGTCCAATACCATCTTTTGCAGTTTGTTTATTCTGTGCCATTATGGGTTTTATGGGAATTTTTTGGTATTATGTATAAGTTAAAAGACCTTAGATTGTGGGGATATTTGAACATCATTAGAATTGATAAAAGCTGTGGGGACTCTTAAAGTTGTACTGAATGCATTATATATTTTTTTTTAAATTTAATTTATTAGTTTTCTTTTCAGTAAATACAGGCAGTTTGGTACCATTATTTAGGCTCATCTGTGATCTACCCCCTCCCATTAGACCCTCCTTATTATTGAAAATGGGTCGTGCATTGTGGAGTTAGCCCCCAGTTATTAGTATGATAAATGTCTCTGAAAATCATGACCCAACATGTAACTCTGACATTCTTTCCGCCCCCTCTTCCGCAAGATTTCCCTGAGCCATGTTGGGTTCATTTTTGGTCTGCTTCAGTGCTGAGGTGTTGGGGGCCTCTGAGGCTCTGGCTCTCTGATTTGGTAGGAGTTGATTTTTCTCTGCGTTGATCTCCTTCCCCTTTGTGCTGGTATCCAGTTCACAGGAAAACATCACCCTTGCTTATTTCGCCAGTTGTCCTTAGTTTCAGTTGGGCCCCTTCTGAGGTATGTTGGGGCAGCTCTCTTCTTAGGATCTGCATCTATCTGGAAAAGAGAAGCAGATTCTCCAACGGAGAGTAAGTTAGCACCCAGAAAATTGAGATAACACTTACTTTTTTGATAGACAGTTTGATAGGTGTAGGCCCTCTTATACCCCGTGATTGATGGTAGCTTGATATTGTAGAGTAGGCTTGTGTTTGGGTATGGTTCTGACTTGTTTCCCAGCTCCAGCTAAGGGTCTAGTACCACTGAGTGGATCAGTTAGCCAAATCAAGAGCAATTGATTCCTCACCATGGCTGTGTACCACTATTGCACTTGTATGGGTATCACATCCGGTTAATTGTTGCTACTTAGGTTAAACAATGTGTTGCTTGGACAGATCTTGGTCACTTCCCCCAGTGGCCTATGTAGTGCCTTCTGGCACTAGACACGCTGACTGTCTGGGGACTGACTCTCTCCTGGCTTCCAGCCATGTCATTCCATTTTACGTGTCAGCTGCGTATGGAGTCTTCAGCAATAGGGTCTTACCACTGGCCTTTGGTGGGTCATCAATTACTCTGAAAGAAGTCTGTCATTGTTTTGGGAAACCTTGTAGGTTTCTTTGATCAAAAGCTCATTGTGGATTGTAGGCCCAAGCTGGAAGTGGGGGTTACAGGTCAGTGTCCACTAAGAAATTGAGGAAAAAGATAACTAATATACAAGAGTTAGAGAGAAGAGAGATAGAGGGGAGAGGGGGAGAGGGAGGGAGGGAAGATGTAGGAGATTTAGGTCAGTCTTGATCCTACCCTCTCCAGTGTCTTGTGGTTCAGGTGTTTCCTGTAAGGGACTAGTGAAGGTTCAGTCATTTGGTCTGTCTTTTAGGAAGTAGAATTTTATGGTACCATTGCTGTTTGGGTCCGGATTACTGTTTTCCACCCTTTGATTCACTCCCCGCCCTCCCATCCATCTTATTGTCTAGTCCATGAGGTACTTGCTGGGTATGTAAGGCATCTTGGGCAAATTCAGGTTAGGTGTTGCAGATGAGTGAGACTATGTGTCGATTTTTTTTCTGTGATTGGGTAAGTTCGCTGAGAATGATCTGTTCCAGGTTCAACCATTTTTCCTCAAATTTCTTTATGTCATTTTTTCTTACTGCTGTATAGAATTCCATTGTGTAGATATACCACATCTTTGTTATCCATTCTTCTAATGATGGACATCTGGGTTGATTCCAGCTTTTAGCTATTACGAATTGAGCTGCTACAAACATGGTTGAGCAAATCTCTCTGGCTTTTGGTTTGAAGGTTTTAGGGTACATGCCCAGTAATGGTATAACTGGGTCTGTTGGTATTTCTATAGTCAGCTTTTTCAGGAGTCTCCATATTGCTTTCCAAAGTGGTTGTACCATCCTGCATTCCCACCAACAGTGAATGAGTGTCCCTGCTTCTCCACATCCTCGCCAGCATTTATTTTCATTTGACCTTTTGATGTTGGCTATCCTTATTGGGGTAAGGTGGAATCTCATAGTTGTTTTAATTTGCATTTCTCTGATGATTAGGGATGATGAACATTTTCTTAGGTGTGTGTTTGCCATTTGTATCTCTTCCTCTGTGAATTGCCTGTTTAACTCTGTGCCCCATTTTGTGAGTGGGGTATTTGTCTTCTTATTGTTTAGACTTTTGAGTTCTTTGTAAATTCTAGAGATAAGGCCTCTATCAGTTGGATAACCTGCAAATATTTTCTCCCACTCTGTGGGTATTCTATTGGCTTTGTTTATTATATGCTTATCTGTAAAGAAACTCTTCAGCTTCATATGATCCCAATGGTTGAGTGACTGTTTAAGAACTTGAGCCACTGGGGTTTTATTCAGGAAGTCTTTTCCCATTCCTATATCATGGAAAGTACTTCCTAAATTTTCTTCCAGTAGTTTTCGAGTTTCTGGTCTTATGTTGAGGTCTTTGATCCATTTGGATTTGAGTGTTGTGCATGGTGAAATGTGTGGATCAAGTTTTAGTTTCCTGCATGTGGTTATCCAGTTTGTCCAGCACCATTTGTTGAAGATGCTATCTTTTTTCCAGTCTATATTGTTTGGGCCTTTGTCGAATATCAAGTAGCTATAGTTGCTTGGCCCAAAATCCGGGTCCTCAAGTCTATTCCATTGGTCTATACTCCTGTTTTTATGCCAGTACCATGCTGTTTTTATTACTATGGCTTTGTAGTATAACTTTATATCGGGTATGGTGATGCCACCAGAGGTATTTCTTTTGCTGAGGATATGTTTGGATATGCGAGGCCTTCTGCCTTTCCATATGAAATTTGAGATCATTTTTTCTATGTCTGTGAAGAACATTGTAGGGATTTTAATTGGAATTGCGTTAAATCTATATATTGCCTTTGTTAGGATTGTCATCTTCACAATGTTGATTCTGCCTATCCAGGAGCATGGGAGGTCTTTCCATCGTTTCAAGTCCTCCTCAATTTCTTTTTTGAGAGTTTTTATATTTTCGTTGTAAAGATCTTTTACTTCCTTGGTTAACGTTATTCCAAGGTATTTTATTTTATTTTTTGCTATTGAAAATGGGACTATGTCCTTTATTTCTTTTTCTGTGTCTTTGTCATTTGCATACAGAAATGCTTCCGATTTTTGTGCGTTGATTTTGTATCCTGCTACTTTGCTATAGGAGTTAATCACCTTCAGGAGTTTTGGGATGGAGTCTCTCGGGTCTCTTACATATACAATCATGTCATCAGCGAATAGAGCTAACTTAACTTCTTCCTTTCCAAATTGTATCCCTTTTATTTCCTTCTCCTGTCTTATTGCTTGAGCTAGGACTTCCAGAACTATATTGAAAAGCAGAGGTGAGAGAGGACATCCCTGTCTTGTTCCTGATCTCAATGGGAATTCCTCCAGTCTCTCTCCATTAAGAATTATTTGGGCCTTTGGAGCTTTGTATATTGCCTTTATTATATTAAGATGTGAACCGGCCATGCCGATTCTCTCCAATGTTTTGATCATGAAGTGATGTTGTATCTTGTCAAAGGCCTTCTCTGCATCTATCGAAATGATCATGTGATTTTTATGTTTAAGCTTGTTTATGTGGTGTATTACATTGACAGATTTTCGTATGTTGAACCACCCTTGTGTTCCTGGGATAAATCCCACTTGGTCAAGGTGGATAATGCTTTTGATGTATTGTTGGATTCGGTTTGCGAGAATTTTGTTGAGGATCTTTGCGTCTATGTTCATTAGGGAAATAGGCCGATAGTTTTCTTTTCTTGTGGCATCTCTGCCTGGTTTTGGGATTAGGGTGATACTAGCTTCATAGAAGGAGTTGGGTAGTTTTCTCTGTTCTTCAATTGTGTGGCACAGTTTTAGGAAGATTGGTTTGAGTTCTTCCATGAAGGTTTGATAAAATTCGGCTGGGAATCCATCTGGTCCTGGACTCTTCTTTTTTGGGAGGTTTTTTATTACTTTTTCAATCTCCATGAGCGTGATGGGTTCATTGAGGTGGTTGATCTGCTCTGAGTTTAGCTTTGGTAGATGATATGCATCCAGGAATTTATCCATCTCCTCCACATTTTCCAGTTTTGTGGAGTAGAGGTTTTTGAAATAAGTCCTGATGATTCTGCCGATTTCACTGATGTCTGTTGTAATCTCTCCTTTTTCATTTTGAATTTTGTTAATTTGGAGTCTCTCCTTTTTTTGCTTGATCAAATTGGCCAGAGGTTTGTCAATCTTGTTTATTTTTTCAAAGAACCAGCTCTTTGTTTTGTCAATTGCCTTAATTGTTTCCTTGGTTTCCAATTCATTAATTTCTGCTCTGATTTTAATTATTTCCTTCCTTCTGGAGCTCTTTGGGTTGGATTTTTCTTGTTTTTCCAATGCCTTTAGGTGGATGGTTAAGCTATTGATTTGGGATTTTTCTGTCTTTTTTATGAAGGCATTGAGTGCTATGAATTTTCCCCTGAGGACTGCCTTCATTGTGTCCCACAAGTTTTGGTATGATGTGTTCTCATTGTCATTCAATTCCAGGAATTTTGCAATTTCATTTTTTATTTCATCCACTATCCATTTATTGTTTAAGAGTGTGCTATTCAGTTTCCAGTTGCCGTTGGGGCTCTTGTTGGTTTTTTTGTTGTTGATTTCTAGGAATATAGCATTATGATCTGATATCATGCAGGGAATTATGTCGATTTTCCTAAATATGTGGAGGCTATCTTTGTGACCCAGTATATGGTCTATTTTAGAGAATGTTCCATGGGCTGCTGAGAAGAATGTGTAGTCTGTGGATTTGGGGTGGAATGTTCTGTAGATGTCTGTTAGGTCTAAGTGCTCTATGGTTTTGTTGAGCTCTCTTACTTCCCTGTTGAGCTTCTGTTTGGATGATCTGTCTATTACTGATAATGGTGTGTTAAAGTCCCCAGCTATGATGGTGTTGGTGGTTATTTCTGTTTTATTGTCAAGTAGGTTTTGTTTTATGAACTGCGGTGCCCCTGTGTTTGGTGCATACAGATTTATGATTGTAATATCCTCTTGATGGATTGTTCCCTTTACAAGTAGGAAGTAGCCTTCTTTGTCTTTTTTGATTGTTTTTGGTTTGAAGTCAACCTTATCTGATATTAATATAGCTACACCTGCTTGTTTCTTATTCCCATATGCTTGGAATATTGTTTTCCACCCTTTCACCCTGAGGAGGTTTCTGTCTTTAGTGGTAAGGTGGGTTTCTTGAAGGCAGCAGATTGAGGGGTCTAATTTTTTGATCCACCCTGTTAGCCTGTGTCTCTTGATGGGTGAATTAAGGCCATTAATGTTTAGGGTGATGACTGTGAGATTTGATTTGATCCCTGTCATTTTGTGGTGGTAGAGGTGTGTTGGCATTTCCATGGAATTTTTTTTTTTTTTTTTTGTATCTACTCTGGGTTTGATTGCTGTGATCTTCTTCTTATAGGCATTTGTGTTTGGTTATTTGTTTCCTCTCTGTGGAGAATTTCCTGGAGTACTTTCTGTAGGTTTGGTTTTGTGTTCATATAATTGTAAAGCTGAGTTTTATCATGGAAAGTTTTCCTTTCACCATCTATTATAAGGGAGACTTTTGCTGGGTAGAGTAGTTTAGGTTGAAAGCCATAGTTTCTTAGCGTTTGGAGAGTATCATTCCAGGCCCTTCTAGCTTTCAGGGTTTCCATTGAGAAGTCTGAAGTAATTCTGATGGGGTTTCCTTTGAAAGTGGTGTGCTGTTTTTCCCTAGCTGCTTTTAGGATTTTTTCCTTGGTGTCAATGTTTAGAGTCTTAATGATAATATGCCTTGGGGAGTTTCTCCTTTGGTCTAGTCGGTTAGGAGTTCTGTTTGCTTCTTGAATCTTGATGGGCCTTTCTTTTAAGAGACGGGGGAAGTTTTCTTCAATTATTGTGTTAAATAAGTTCTCCATGCCTTTGGTCTGAAATTCTTCTCCTTCTGGTATTCCAATGATTCTGATATTAGGACGTTTAAGTGTATCCCACAATTCTCTCATGTTCTGTTCACAGGAACTTTTGAACTTACTGAAATTTTTGGACTCTCGAACTGTTTCTTCCATCCTGTCTTCCAGATCAGAATTTCTATCTTCCACTTCGCTGACTCTATTCTTGAGAGCCTCTAGTGAGTTTTGGACTTGTTCAATTAAGTTTGCATTTTCTACTACTTTCCTATGTATCACTTCCATCGCTTTGTCCAGCTCCCTTTTTGTCTCATTTTCTGATTTTCTTGCTGATTCTTGGAAATCATCCTTGCATTTCTTTATGTTTTCATTTAGTGTGGCCAGCTGATTTTTAAGGTCCTCTTTTTTTTCATTCTCCCTCAACTCTCTTAGCTCTCTTTGAATTCCTTCCAGTGTCTTATCATATTGCTCTAGCTTAGTGATGGTAGCATCCATACGATTATCTATCCTTTGTAGCTTTCCTGTCAGATCTAGCAGTAGTTTGGTGAGGGTTGCATTGTTCATTGCTTCCACTTGATGTTCTGATCCTAAACACTCTTCTATGTTTTGGTTTGTTGTGATCCTTGTTGGACTGGGTGATCTGTCTGGATTTTCTTCCATTTTATTTTTCGTGTTATTTCTTTTGCGCTGTGGTCTACCCATGTCAGTGTATGGGCAGGTAGGTGGGTGGAGCAGCCTGGGATCTAGCTTAATGCAAATCCAAGGCAGCCTGGGGCAGTTGTAAGCAGCCTGGGTTTTTGCTCACTCTTGCCAAAGCCGCCTACCTATAGCCTGACAGGGGCACCAAAGTTGCCTGAATTCTCACCCAGTAATGCACCTAAGCTGCCTGCCTTTGAGCTTGAAAAGGGACTGAGGTAGCAAGCCTTGAAGGTGCCTAGATTCTGGCTGGGTACACTGGGGTCTGTAAACAGTCTGTGCTCTTCTGCCTCAGGGGAGTGGGGGATGGGTGGCGATGTACAGGTAGGGGATGGCACCTGCGCTGGCGCTAGTGACTCAGTGTGGACTTATGTGGCTCTTGCTGTGGGACTGGGCCCACTGCACGTGCAATTGTAGTGCAGAGGCAGATGATGTGGGTACGGAATCAGGACACAGCAGAAACTGACCGGCGGCAAGTGATGTGAAAACAGCAGGGCGTGAGGGGAGGGGGGGCAGCTAGGAGCGTGGGGCGCTGTGGGATACCGTGGGGTGCTCTGGACTCGCAGGGGGGGAGGGGGCGGATCGCGCGGGGGAGGGGGCTGAGGGGGTCCAGGGGGTTGCGGGTAGCGCAGGGGCCGTGGAGCATGCTGAGGTAAGATGGAGTGCTGGATGCTGTGGGACGCTGCGGGGCAGTCTGGGCGCGCGGCGGGGGTGGGGTGCACGGGGGGGGCTCGAGGAAGCGGGGGTGGGGCGCGGGGAGTCTCGGGGCACGCGGGGGGGGGGATCGGGGGACACCTGGGCGCCCAGGCGCTGGACGCTGCGGGGCTTTGAGCGCCCCTGTCGCGTGTGGGTAGGGAGCGTTGGGCGCGCTGGGGGGGGAGGCGAGGGCGGGGCGCACGGGGGGGGCTCGAGGCACGTGGGGGTGGGGCGTGGGGGTCTCAGGGCGCGCGGGGGGTGCGGGGGTGTGGGGCACGCCTGGGCGCCCGGGGCGCGGGGCGCTTGGGGCGTGCCTGCTGAGTGTGGATAGAGAGCACGGAAGGCGTGGGGGGTGGGGCGCGCGGGAGGGTGGGGCGGGCGTGGGGTGGTCTCGAGGCACGCGGGGGTGGGGCGCAGGGGTCTTGGGCACGCAGGGGCGCGGGGCAGGCCTGGGTGCCCGGGGCGCGGGAAGCCTTGGTTGGCTTGGGCCGCGTCTGCCGTGTGTGGATAGGGAGCGTGGGGCGCGCTGGGGGGGAGGGGCGTGCTGGGGGGGTGCGGGGGGTGCGGCAGGTGTGGGGCACGGGGGTTGTGGGGTGCGCTGGGCCGCCGGGGAGCGTGGGGCTTGGTGTGCACGGGGCGCCGGGCCGCTGGGCGCGGGGCCGCGCCCGATGCAGTTATTCGCGGCGGGCGGGGTGGCGGGGCGTGGGTCGCGGGGGTGTGTGCTTCCCTCTTTTATCCCAATCTGTGCCCTCCCTCTTCAGAAAGTTCCTAATTTCCCTTGAATACTTGCCTTTTTTTCCCTCGTTGTTTGTAGTGCAGCTAGGCGGTCGCCATCTTGACCGGAAGCCCTGAATGCATTATATTTTATATCATGTATGGATATCAGTTTATGGGGGCTGAGGTGAAATGTGGTGGCTTGATTTGGGTGTCTCCCATAAACTTAGGAATTCTGAATACTGGTCTCCCAAGCTGAGGGCAATTGGAAATTAAAGCTTCCTGGAGGTCGTGAATTGTTGGGGACAGGTTTATGGGTGTTATAGCCAGTTTCCCCATGCCACTGTTTGGCACACTCTCCTGTTGCTATGGTCAACCATATGTTGGCCAGGGGTTGATGTCCATCCTCTGCACATGCCATTGTTTTTCTCTGCCATCATGAAGCTTATCCTCAAGTTTGTAAGTTGAACATTGTTCCCCCAAAGCTGAACTTGATCAGGTGATTTCTGGCAGCAATGAGACACTGACTGCAACACCCAGTACTAGAGAGGCAGACAGGCAGATCCTTGGATCTCACTTACTAGTCAGTATAGGCCCCTGGTAATTTCCAGGTAACTGAGAACATGTTTCAAAAAACAGGAGGAGTGGGCTGGAGGATGGCTTTGCAATTAAAACATTTGCCTGCAATGACAAAGGACCCAGGTTTGATTCTCCAGGACCCACGTAAGCCAGATGCACAAGGGGGCACATGCATCTGGAGTTCATTTGAAGTGGCTGGGGGCCCTGGCACACCCATTCTCTCTTTCTCTATCAAAGAAATAAATAATAAAATTTACTACCCCCACAAAAAATGTTGGAGGTTGGAGAGGTTTCCCAGTGGTTAAGACACTTACCAACCAAGCCAATTCCCCAGTACCCATGTAAAGACAGTTGCACCAAGTGGTAAGTGTGTCTGGAGTTGCAGCAGCTGGTTTCCTTAGCATGCCTATTCTCTGTTGGTCTGTCTTCTCTCTGCTTAATAAATAAATAATTTTTAAAGAATAGATGGCACCTAAGGTCATGGATATCAAGGCCAATTTTGGTCTGGGCAGTTGAATTGTAAGGAGCAGTACCCTTCCTTTTGCTCTTTCTTTCTGCCACCTCTTCTGCAAAGGACCCTGAGCCTTGGAATATGGGATAGAGATGTTTCAGTTCTGAATACTCTTCTGCCACTTCTTCTCAGCACTATGGTTAGGCCTTTTATTATTATTATTATTATTATTATTATTATTATTTTCTTTTTTTGAGGTAGAGTCTTGCTCTAGCCCAGGCTGAACTGCAATTCACTCTGTGGTCTCAGGGTGGCCTCACTCACTGCAATCCTCCTACCTCTGCCTCCTGAGTGCTGGGATTAAAGGTGTGCACCACCACGCCTGGATATAGGCATTTTATTTCTTATCCAACTACTCTATTTGGGACTTTCTGTACCATGGTAAATAAATGGAAAAATAGGACATTCTGACATTTCTACAACTCAGAAGCTCTCTGAAGTTCTCTTTCCTATTGAGAATGATATACAATGAAGGTTTTCCACATACAGTTGCACTTGCAGGAGAGAGGATGGGAGACCAATCCCCACAAGATTCAAAGGCCAGGCACAGGTGGGAAATTCTTACAAGTGTTATGGTCCAGTAAGATGCATATGATACCTGACAAAAATATTGAGAAAAACCTATACTAGCCTATGTCTGAAAATGTAAAATCCCTTCAGGAGGCCAATAAGCTAGAAAAACATTATAAGGGAGGGATGAAAAGGAAGGACATTAGGGGATGATAATATATATGTGTAAGCAGAAGAAGAGATTACAGGGAGGGGAAAGGCGAGGTCAGGGGATGACATTGTATAATAAATGAAAGGTCTGGGGGAGGGTCAATCAAAATTTAAGATATTCTGAATAAGGCATATGAAAGCCTACCTCTTTGGGTAATGGCATATTCAGAAGCCATATATTGCTACTAGAAAATTTTCAGTGCCAGGGATGGTATACCTACTAGGTAGGTCCCTGATGCCTCCAAAACATTACAGGCTACTGACAAGGCCCATGGTTTCCCAGAAGTAACAGATGGTAAGATCCTGTTTCTGAAGACTTCACATGTATGGGCAGCAAGATCACTGAAAAATCAAGCTGGTGCTGAGCTGAAAACCTTCTCCCTGTAGACCAGCCAACTGAAAGCTTGAAAAAGCTACACTGCTTGTAGCCCTATGGTATACACAAGTCATCAGCGGTGAAAACAGTGGACACTGGAAGCCTCAAGTTTGGCCAGACAGGCCAAATGACCAAACGAATGCAATAATGGGATGTCTGCTCTGGGGGAAACTAAATGCTCTCTAATTGGACTGAAGGCCCATTCTATGGGAGGGAATACAAGCCTGGTACTAAAAACCTAATCAAAAGCCTATGGCAGGGGAGGGCATGTGCCTTAGTAGTAAAAAGCCTTCTCTTGTCTTGATAAATGCATATATTATTCTATCCAAACTGCTCTGAAAGCACTACACTTAATGTTCATATTCACATAATAATGCTACTCTCACTTTTGGTTAGAGAAGTTCCTCTTTTCAGATGGTGGTGACCACTGGGATGACCCAAAAGGCAATACAGTGCTCAGAAGTGACAGGAGTGTCCAGCACTGAAACATCTCTATCACACCCTCCAAGGCTCAGGGCCTATTGTGGAAGAGGTGGCAGAAAGAATGCAAGAGCCAAAGGAAGGGCACCACTCCTTATAATGCAGCTGACCAGATAGAAATTGGCCTCGATATCCATGACCTCACAGAGCCTAGCAATATCTTCCCAAGACCCTCATAATAGGAGAAAAAGATGGTGACATCAAAATAAGAGGGTCTAATGGAGAAAGGGAGGGGAAATGATGGAGAGTGGATCTGTGAAAGGGAAAGTGGGGGAGGGGAGGGAAATGTCATGGTTTATTGTCTATAAGTATAGAAGTTGTCAATAAAAATATTTTTACTTAAAAATTGCTGCAGGTGTTCTTGGAGCTCTTTGGGTATTGTAGAGTTTTTAAACCCCACCTTGCTCAATTTGGCCATTTTCTGTATAATTTGATAAAAGTGTTTCACTGTGAGATTGGGATAAAAAAGCTTAGAGGCTTTTGAGCAGGCTAAGATTCTTGTAGGACAGGCTAAACAACTGTGTGACCTATTACTCCAGTATTACTTTGTTAGAGGTCACCAGAAGTTGAGAAGGCTGTAGCTGGGTGATATGGCACAAACAACCTCAGCAAACAGTTTTAGTATGGTCTGGTGGCAGTCATGGAAACAAACTATATACAGTGCAAGAAAATCAACTACTAGCTATAGACAAAGCATTCAACAGGTGGATCTTATCACAGGTTTTACTTCAGTAACAAGAAAACAGCTTATCCAATTAAAGTTTGGATTGAGGGCTTTTAGCCAAGCTTCTTTTCAGGGTGACACAGAGTCAAGTGCTACAAAGGTAACACACATATTTACAGTAACATGGTTCAGTTTCTGCAAGCCCAATTACCAATGCTATGCAGGCTGTCCTGTGACTAGTGTCTTCATTGAGCCTCCTCCAGTAATTAAACAAACATCCATGCCAGATAAAGTGTTGGAAGGGATACCACATATTCTTGTAGATGCCTGGTACATAAATGGCACAAATAGACACCAGACAGGAGTGGGTAAATATAACAACACAGATGAACATTGACACCATGTGTTGGGAGAAAGAGGGAAGGGAAGAGTAACCAGTGAGTAGGGTTAAGAGTAGTATGGATAGTAGTAACTTATGAAACTTGGCCTGTGACTATCTGTCCTGACAGTTGGGCTGTATTCAGAAGCCTGACTTTATGACGGGCAAGTGGGAAAAAGGAATTGGCAAGTGCCCTCACCTATGTGGGCACTTCCAAAGGCCTCTTACAAATATTTTCTGGCAAGTGAGCAATAGGTGAAACTACCATCAAGGGTGTAATGCACCTCTGTTATGTATAGGTGTCCATGGAGAATCAACAGTGACAGTGACACCCACTTCACAAATACAGATGTGCAGAACTGAGTTGTGGATAACCAGGTGCAATGGTACTTCCATCTGCCTTATAACACTACTGGAGCAAGAATAATTGAGAGAAAGTGTGGGATATTAAAACAGCAACTAAAGAGTTTAAATCCAGAAGCCACCTTACATGGATGGAAAATGTCACTTCCAGAAACCATAAGGTTGGTAAATGAAAATCCTAGAGCTAGAGTTGAGCTGCCTCCCTACAAGTTGTTGTCCAGGGAGGCCCCTAAAGCCCCACAAACCATAAAGGCTATTGTCACTATGGTTGGTTGCATGCCATGACTAGATGGTAAGTTACTATTGCTGAAGATAACACATGCTTTAGCACAGAACATGAACAAATCAAGCTGGGGCTTAACTGGAATCTCCCTCACTCATGGCTGGCTTCCATAGTGCCAGAAGGTGACAAGAAGGCTGTTTGGGAAGAATTGTCACCAATAGTCCTACTTAGTCATGTGTACTACAGTACCAATATGACAGGTACAAGATGTTCAATAGTGGCACAACTTTTATGGGTACAACTAAGTGCTTTCAGATAGGATTTATAGTTTCTTCATAGGAGTGAACCCATATCTGGTACTGTAAGTCAGAGTAAAAACCTGTGGCTAGGAGGCCATATGTTCCAGTGAGGAGGCCATGGCTATTTCTTATTTAAATGGATGTTATGGCCTGTCAAATTGCCTTGTAAACACTTGTGTTTATGCCTGTAGAGTACTATTCCTATCACTAATGCTGTCAGCCTCACAGGACATAGAAGAAAACTTCTTGTAATGGGAACTATGATGCAGAGAATCAGCTGGTTAAATTCCTAAGACTAAGTGATTATTGCTCAGACATAATGGCCTAATATCTATGTCATCCCCTTCAAGGCTCACGAAACATTGCAGAAAGATAGTACAAGCTGAGGGGTGAAGTGTTTTATAGTAACTTCCTCCAAATTTCACCCAGGAGGTAGAATATTAGGAAGTTCCAAATTGAAAACTGAGCTCAGGAATTTCAGAAGCTCCTTAAGGCTCAGGGTGTAAGTTCTTGATAAGACTTGGGGAGCTGTTAAGGCTTAGGAAGTAAACAAGGCTCAGGAAACTACAAGGATAAGGAAGTTCCTGAAACTTACAAGATTCAAAAAGCCCCACCCTAAAGTTATAAAAGGAGTGAGAGTGGCTTGGAAGAATACTTTTACCAACCCATCTGCCTGCAAGTTGTGTGGTGTGCTCTAGGGATACAGCTTCCAAGAATGGGTAGTCACCTATGCTGGAGTGATCTTTCCATGATGCATCTGCCTTTGAATCTTCAATATTTCCATAACTAACACCTCATCCTTACTCATGCAAGCAATCCCCATAAATTACTGATTCACCAAGCTAGATTTGGTGGAATTATTTCTTTGGTTGGTGCCCTATCTGAGTTGAATAGATGTTTGTTTTCATCACCCAAGAAAAAGGTAATCGAACTCCTTATAACATAGTGTTGGATTTTGTTTGCTATCATTGAGTTTTCCTGTCAAAGAACATACAAGAGTTCCATATTTATGTAGTTCTTTTTGATTTTTCATTTAATAAGGGTTTTTACTTTTTATTTTATTTTAAATTTTAAATACTTTTTTTTTTGTTTATTTGAGAGAGACAGAAAGAGAATGAGTGGGCATATTGGGACCTCCCACCACTGCAAATGAACTCCAAGCAGATGTGCCACTTTGGCCATATGGCTGTATATAGGTACTGGGGAATTGAACCCTGGCAGACAGGCTTTGAAAGCAAGTGCCTTTGACAATGAGCCATCTCCCTATCCCTAGTTTCATAATTTATATAGCCTTTTTATATTTTAAAAGTTTTGCACACAAATATTTCATTTTTGCTTCTGATTTAAATAATATTGTATTTATAATTTCAAACCCTATGTAATAATTAGTGGTATAAGGATAGAGGTGTAGATATACTACATATATGTATATTTTACGTGCTAATCTTATATTGTTTAGCTTTATTATATAATTTCTTATTTATAGAAAGTGGATTTTTGTTGTAGATTCTAAAAGGATAGTTTTATTCCTCCTTTACCAATGTGTATACATTCTTTTCTTATATAGGACACTATATAGAACTTCTAATACAGTCATGAGAAGTAATGGTCCTGAATTTATTGGGAAAGAATAAAGCTATCTGTAGTGGTTTTAGGTATCACTCCTTCAATTCTTACTATTCTTAGCTTATTTAATTTTCTTTTTTTCAAACATGAATTATTATTGGATTTTTAAAAAATATTTTTATTTATTTATGAGACTGGGTGGGGGAGGGAGAAAAATGAGTGTTCTGGGACCTTTAGCCACTGCAAATGAACTCCAGATGCATGTGCCACCATGTTTATATGGCGTATGTGGGTTCTGGGGAAAGGAACCTGAGTCCTTAGGCTTTGCAGGCAAGGCCTTAACCACTAAGACATCGCTGCAGCCCTGGTATTGGATTTATTAAATGTTTTTTTTCTACTTTATTGTGGTAACAATCAGCTCCATGTTACTGGGATGAACATCCAACCAAACACTGTTTTATGGGTGGAAGGAACTTATTTTCAAGATTGCAGACCCAGGAGAAGTTCTATCAAATGGCAGAAGAAGCTGGATCCCATTCATAAATCCAAGCAGAGAGACAGGACCAAGCAGCCAGTACCACTAGCAAGAACCAACACCAGCACACACAAAACCAGTCAGAGCACAGACTGGTCTTTACACCTTTGGGCTAGAATCAGATCTGCTCCCAAACACACCTTTGGGCTGGACCCCAGGATCTGCCTTCAGTGACATCTTTGCCCTGCTGGAGATCCAAGTTACAAGTTTATTTTATTTTATTTTGTTATATATATTTTTTTTGATGTAGGGTCTCTCTCTAGCCAAGACTGATCTGGAATTCACTATATTGACTTCTCCTGGCCTTGAACTCCCAGCAATGCTTCTACCTCTGCCTCCCCAGTGCTGGGATTAAAGGTGTATGCCACTATGCCTGACTAAAAGTTTAATTTTAGCACCCGAGTTTATGGAGGACATATATTCACATTCAAATCACTACAATTGTTTATGATCATATGATTTTTTTTTGTCACAATGGGGATTAAGCCCAGAACATTGTGGATTGTAGGCAAACACTTTAACATTGAGTTACAGCTTCAACTCTAATATGCTTTTCTTTGTTGGCATGCTGATAAAATGACTCATAGCAATTAATTTTTATTCTGTATTAATAGTTTCTCTTCAGGCCAAGCCTTGTTAAGAGAAATGGAAACTGCCAACATATTTCAAAATGACACCTTTCTCTTTTCTTCTGCTGGAAATATGAGAACATTTTTGTACAATACATTATGAGAAGCTGTTATCCTCTCTCCTTCATAAGTGTCAGACAATAGCTTAGTGGTTGTTGGTAGTCAGTATCTCCTACGTTCATATCTCCCTTTTGAGAAAAGGAAATATACACAGCTTGTGCATCCAAAATGTCATTCTCTAACAAATGAATAGGGGGACTGTATACTGTTAGAAAGGTATGATAGATACCCTAATGTTTCTCCAAATTGCAATTTTATAATCGTTTATGGAGACAGTTGTAGGAAGGTTAGACCATCCCATCATTTGAATTTTATTTTGCATTTGAGGAAGTTTTTAAACATGCTAGGATTTATTTTTGCTTTTTTTAAACTAAATAGTTTATTTAGTTATTCGTTTATTTATGAGAGAGAGTAAGGGAGAGTAAGATAACTACTGGAGAGGAGAATATAAGGAGATGGTGATAATGCCCCTTGTGCACCTGGCTTACGTGGGTCCTGGAGAATCAAATTCTTTGGCTTCCCAGGCAAATGCCTTAACCACTAAACCATCTGTCCAGCACAATTTTTCTTGATGCTGTCTTGTAATTTAATTCCATTGTGGTCAGATAGAGTACAAGGAATTATTTCAATTTTCTTGTATTTGTTAAAATTTTCGTTGTGTCCTAATATATGGTCTATTCTAGTTTAATTATTTTTATTAATTAATTTTATACTCAGTGAATACAGTCAATTTGGTACCTTTATTAGGCTCATCCATTACCTACCCCCTCCCCTTGGCCCCTCCTTGTTGAAGTATATGGGTCATGTATTCTGGAGTTAGCCCACAGTTATGGGTAGGATAAATATCTGCATATCATGACCCAACATGTGGCTCTGACATTCTTTCTGCCCCCTCTTTGGCAAAATTTCCCTGAGCCATGTTGGGTTCATTTATGGTCTGCTTCAGTGATGAGGTGTTGGGGGCCTCTGGGTCTCTGGATATCTGATTTCGTAGGAATTGATTTTTCTCTGTGTTGATCTCCTTCACTCTTGTGCTTCTACCCAGTTCACCAAGAAAGCAGCACCTTTGCAGGTTTCACCAGTTGTTCTTAGTTTCCACTGGGGCCCTTTTGATGTATGATGAGGTGGCTCTCTCCTTAAGATCTAAATCTATCTGAAAAAGAGAAGCACATTCTCCATTGGAGAGGAAGTTAGCACTAGACAAATGAGGTAATGCTTACTTTTTAATAGAGAATGTAACAGGTGTAGGCCCTCTTGTAGCCCACGATTGGTGGTTGCTTGATAGTGGGAGCAGGCTTATGTTTGAATATGGTTCTGACTTATTTCCCAGATCCAGCTGTGGGTCCTGTACCACTGAGGGGATCAGTTAGCCGAATCAAGACCACTTGGTTTCCCTCCATGGCTGTGTGCCACTATTGTACTTATGTGAGCATCAGGACAGGTTATTTACTGCTAAGTAGGTGAGACCATGAGTTGCTTGGAAAGACATTGGACATTTTCCTCCAGTTGCCCATGTAGCACCTTCTGGCACTAGATGCACTGTCTGGGGACTGACTCTCTTCCAGCTTCCAGCCATGCCATCCCATTTTATGTGTTAACCACATAATGTGTCTTCAGCAGTAGGGTCTTACCACTAACTTTGGTGGGTCATCAAGTACTCTGACAGAAATCTGTCTGTCTTTTAGGAAACCTTGTAGGTCTCTCTGATCTAAAGCTCATTGATAGCCCCATGCTGGTACTGGGAGTTACAGGTCAGTGCCAACTATGAAAAGGAAGAAGATAACTAATATAAAAGAGATAGAGAGGAGAGAGAGAGAGAGAGAGAGAGAGAGAGAGAGAGAGAGAGAGAGAGAGAGAGAGAGAGAGAGAGAGAGAGAGGCTGTAGAAGATTAAGGTCAGTCTTCATCATACCCTCTCTGGTGTCTTGTGATTCAGGTGTTCCCTGTAAGGGCCTGGTGAAGGTTCAGCCATTAGGTCTGCCTTTGAGGATGTAGCATTTTATGGTACCATTGTCTTTTGGGTCTAGATTTGTGTTTCCCACCCCCTATCCTCCCTCCCCACCCATCCTATTGTCTAGTGCAGGATAAGCTTGCTGGGTATGTAAGGCATCTTGGGTAGATTCAGGTTAGGTGCTGTAGATGAGTGAGACTATGTGGCAATTGTTTTTCTGTGATTGGGTAAGTTCACTGAGAATGATCTGTTCCAGGTTCAATCATTTTTCCTCAAATTTCACTGTGTCATTTTTTTCTTACTGCTGTATAGAATTCCATTGTGTGGATATACCACATCTTAGTTATCCATTCTTCTAGTGATGGACATCTGGGTTGATTCCAGCTCTTAGCTATTATGAATTGAGCCACTACAAACATGGTTGAGCAAATATCTCTGGCCTGTGGTTTGAAGATTTTAGGATAGATGCCCAGTAAGGGAATAACTGGGTCTGCCGGTATCTCTATATATAGCCAGCTTTTTCAGGAGTTTCCAGATTGCTTTCCAAAGTGGTTGTACCATCTTCCATTCCAACTAACAGTGGATGAGTGTTCCTACTTCTCCACATCCTCGCCAACATTTATTTTCATTTGATTTTTTGATGTTTGCTATTCTTACTGGTGTAAGGTGGAATCTCATTGCTGTTTTAAGTTTAATTTCCTTGATGATTAGGGATGATGAACACTTTCTTAAGTGTGTGTTTGCCATTTGTATTCCTTCCTGTGTGAACTGCTTATTGAGCTCCTTGCCCCAATTTGTGAGTGAGGTGTTTGACTTCTTACTGTTTAGATTTTTGAGTTCTTTGTAGATTCTAGAGATTAGGCCTCTGTCAGTTGGATAACCAGCAAATATTTTTTTCCCATTGTGTGGGTAATCTATTGGCTTTGCTTATTGTATGCTTGTCTGTAAAGAAACTCTTCAGCTTCATGTGATCCCATTGGTTGAGTGACTGTTTAAGATCGTGAGCTACTGTGGTTTTGTTCAGGAAGTCTGTTTCCATTCCTATATCATGGAAAGGACTTCCTATATTTTCTTCCAGTAGTAGTTGAGTCTTTGCTCTTATATTAAGGTCTTTGATCCATGTGGACTTGAGTGTAATGCATGGCTAAATGAGCAGATAAAGTTTCAATTTCCTGCATATGGTTATCCAGTTTGTCCAGCACCATTTGTTGAAGATGCTATCTTTTTTCCAGCCTATATTATTAGGGCCTTTGTCAAATATCAAGTAGCTATAGTTGCTTAACCCAAAGGCTGGGTCCTCAAGTCTATTTCATTGGTCTATACTCCTGTTTTTAATGCCAGTACCATGCTGTTTTTTATTACTATGGCTTTGTAATATAGTTTTAGATCGGGTATGGTGATGCCTCCAGAGGTATTTCTTTTGCTGAGGATATGTTTGGATATGCAAGGCCTTCTGCCTTTCCATATGAAATTTGAGATCTTTTTTTCTATCTCTGTGAAGAACATCATTAGAATTTTAATTGGTATTGCATTTAATCTGTATATTGCCTTTGGTAGGATTGCCATCTTCACAATGTTAATTCAGCCTATGCAGGAGTATGGGACGTCTTTCCATTTTCTCAAGTCCTCCTCAATTTCTTTTTTGAGTCTTTTTATGTTTTCATTGTACAGATCTTTCACTTGCTTGGTTAACATTATTCCAAGGGTTTTTTTTTTTTTTTGTTTGTTTGTTTCTATTGATAATGGGACTGTGCCCCTTATTTCTTTCTCTGTATCTTTGTCATTTGCATATAGAAAGGCTACTGATTTTTGTACATTGATTTTGTATCCTGCTACTTTGCTATAGGAGTTAATCACCTTCAAAAGGTTTGGGATGGAATCTCTCGGGTCTCTTACATATACAATCATGTCATCAGTGAATAGAGCTAACTTAACTTCTTCTGTTACAAAGTGTATCCCTTTTATTTTCTTCTCCTGTCTAATTGCTTGAGCTAGGAATTCCAGTACTATATTGAAGAGCAGAGGTGAGAGTTGACAACCCTGTCTTGTTCCTGATGTTAATTGGAATTCCTCCAGTTTCTCTCCATTAAGTATTTTTTGGGCCTTAGGAGATTTGTATATTGCCTTTATTATGTTAAGATATGAACCAACCATGCCAATTCTCTCCAATGTTTTGATCATGAAGTGATGTTATATCTTGTCAAAGGCCTTTTCTGCATCTATTGAAATGATCATGCGGTTTTTGTGTTTAACCTTGTTTATGTGGTGTATTACACTGACAGATTTCCATATGTTGAACCACCCTTGTGTTCCTGGGATGAATCCCACTTGGTCAAGGTGGATAATGCTTTTGATTTGTTGTTGAATTCTGTTTGTGAGGATTTTGTTCAGGATCTTTGCATCTAAATTCATCAGGGAAATAGGCCGGTAGTTTTCTTTTCATGTGGCATCTCTGCCTGGTTTTGGAATTAGGGTGATGCTAGCTTCATAGAAGGAGTTGGGTAGCTTTCTCTGTTCTCCAATTGTGTCACACAGTTTGAGGAAGATTGGTTTGAGTTCTTCCATGAAGATTTGATAGAATTCAGCTGAGAAGCCAACTGGTCCTGGACTCTTCTTTTTGGGGAGGTTTTTTTAAATTACTTTTTCAATCTCAATGAGTGTGATAGGTTCATTGAGGAGATTAATGTGGTATGAGTTTAGCTTTGGTAGATGGTATGCGTCCAGGAATTTATCCATCTCCTCCATATTATCCAGTTTTGTGGAGCAGATTTTTTGAAATAAGCCCTGTTGATTCTACCAGTTTCACTTATGTTTGTTGTAATCTCTCCTTTTTCATTTTGAATTTTATTAATTTGAAGCATCTTTTTTTTTGCTTGATCAAGTTGGCCAGGGGATTGTCAGTCTTGTTTAGTTTTTCAAAGAACCAGCTTTTTGTTTTGTCAATTGTCTTAATTGTTTTCTTAGTTTCCAATTCATTAATTTCTGCTCTGATTTTAACTATTTCTTTCCTTCTGGAGCTCTTTGGGTTGGATTTTTCTTGCTTTTTCAGTGCCTTTAGGTGGATGGTTAGGTTATTGATTTGGGATCTCTGTGTCTCTTTTATGAAGGCATTGAGTACTATGAATTTTCCCCTGAGGACCGCCTTCATCGTGTCCCATAATTTGGTATGATGTGTTCTCATTGTCATTCGATTCTAGAAATTTTGCAATTTCATTTTTATTTCGTCCACTATCCATTTATAGCTTAAAAGTGTGTTCAGTTTCCAGGTGCCATTAGCATTCTTGGTGGGTCTTTTGTTGTTGATTCCTAGCAATATAGCATTGTGATCTGATATCATGCAAGGGATTATGTCAATCTTCCTGAATATGTGGAGGCAAGCATTGACCCATTATATGGCCAATTTTAGAGAATGTACCATGGGCTTCTGAGAAGAATGTGTAGTCTATGGATTTGAGATGGAAAGTTCTGTAGATGTCTGTTAGTTCTAAGTGATCTATGGTTTTGTTGAGCTCTCTTACTTCCCTGTTGAGTTTCTGTTTGGATTATCTGTCTATTACTCATAATGGTGTATTGAAGTTCCCAACTGTGATGGCATTGGTGCTTATTTCTGTCTTATTGTCAAGTAGGTTTTGATTTATGAACTGTGGTGCCCCTGTGTTTGGTGCATACAGATTTATGATTGTAATATCCTCTTGATGGATCATTTCCTTAATAAGAAGGATTTGTCTTTTTTATTGTTTATGGTTTGAAGTCTATTTTATCCAATATTAATATAGCTACACCTGCTTGTTTCTTATTCCCATATGCTTGGAATATTGTTTTCTACCATTTCACCTTGAGGAAGTGTCTGTCTTTAGTGGTGAGGTGGGTTTCTTGAAGACATCAGATTGAGGGGTCTAATTTTTTGATCCATCCTGTTAGCTTGTGTCTCTTGATGGGTCAATTAAGGCCATTGATATTTAGTGTAATGATTGTGAGATTTGATTTGATCCCTGCCATATTGTGATGGTATATGTGGGTTGGTGGTTTCATGGACTTTGAAGATTTTGTGCCTACTCTGAGTTTGGTTATTGTGATCTGCTTCTTTTTTTTTAAATTTTTATTAACATTTTCCATGATTATAAAATATATCCCATGGGTGATCTGCTTCTTGTAGGCATTTGAGTTTGGTTATTTGTTTCTTCTCTGTGGAGAGTTTTCTGAAATACTCTCTGTAGGTTTTGTTTTGTGTTCATGTAATTGTAAAGCTGAGTTTTGTCATGGAAAATTTTTCTTTCACCATCTATTATGAGGGATACTTTTGCTGGGTAGAGTAGTTTGGTTTGGAAGCCATAGGTTCTTAGACTTTGCAGTGTTTCCTTCCAGGCCCTTCTGGATTTCAGGGTTTCCATTGAGAAGTCTGGAGTAATTCTGATGGGGTTACCTTTGAAAGTGGTGTGTTTTTTTCCCTAGCTGCTTTTAGTATTTTTCTTTGGTGTCAATGTTTATAGTCTTAATGACAGTATGTCTTAGCGAGTTTCTTCTTTTGTCTAGTCTGTTTGGAGTTCTGTTGGATTCTTTTATCTTGATGGGCCTTTCTTTTAAGAGACTGGGGAAGTTTTCTTTGATTATTTTGTTAAATAATTCTCTATGCCTTTGGTCTGTATTTCTTCTCCTTCTGGTATTCCAATGATCCTAATATTTGGAAATTTAAGTGTATTCCACATTTTCCTCATGTTCCTTCCACTTCATTTAGGTTTAGACTTACTTGTAGCAGAGGCTTACAAATAAAAACCAATCAGAGCTGGGTGTGGTGGTGCGTGCCTTTAATCCCTGCACTAGGAAGGCTGAGGAAGGAGGATCACTATGAATAAGACAGTTATGGTGAAGCTTGTCTTTAGTCCTACCACTTCAGAGGCATAGGTAGGAGGATCACTGTGAATTGGAGACCACCCTGGGACTACATAGTTAATTCCAGGTCAGATCAGATTAGAGAGAGATCCTACCTCAAAAACTGAACAACAAAGATTGTTTTGGGCTGAAGATGTGGCTCAGTGGTTAAGTAGCTTGTCTGCAAAGCCTGATGACCTGGGCTCTACTACCTAGTAAACACATAAATCCCACTGCACAAAGTGGCACATGCATCTGCAATTTGTTTGCAGTGGCTGGAGGCACTGGTCAGCCCATTCTGTTTGTCTCTCTTTATCACTCTCTACTTGCAAGCAAGTAAATAAATGAAATATTTTTTAAAAAACAAAATCAGGGATGGAGATATGGCTCAACAGTTAAGGTGCATGCCTATAAAGACAAATGACCTGAGTGCTCACTTAAAACCAGTTGCACAAAGTGGCACATACATATGTAGTTCATTTGCAGTGGCTGGAGGCCTTGGTCAGCCCATTCTGTGTGTCTGTCTTCTTTCTAACTCTCTGTCGGCTTGCAAATCAATAAATAAAAATATTACAAAAACAAATCCAATAAACAAAAATGCTTGGAGATAGGAAATCCAGTATGAAGGGATTTGCATATTCAACAGGGATCCAGGATTATAACTTTGCTAATGTCAGAATCCAGCTTCCTTTGAGTTACCACACTGGTGAAGGTTGAAGAAGTTCACATCTCCTTTTCTTTAAAAATATTTCCCTGCCAGGCATGGTGGCACATGCTTATAATCCCAGCACTCGGGATGCAGAGGTAGGAGGATTGCCATGAGTTCAAGGTGACCCTGAGACTACAGAGTGAATTCCAGGTCAGCCTGAGCTGAAGTGTGACCCTACCTCTAAAATCTAATAAAATAAAATTAAATTAAATTAAATTAAAATATTTCCCCAAGGTTGCATATGGTACCACCTTATTTTCCCAGTTAGAATGCTGTATTTGGGCAGACATTGGCAAATGAAGGTAAAAAGTGAGTGACAAGTGTGCTCAGAAACAGTTAATGATCATGTTACCCAGAAGGACAAAAATCTTTCAAACTCCACAATGCCTTCTATAGGAGAATATTTGAAGTTTGTCTCAGGATTCCAAGTAATCTTGTTACAGTAAACTCAGTCATTAATGAGGCTTTGGCGGGGGGCATTTGAAGATGAGGGAAAAGGAGGAAAACTGCAATCTTATTTTCTCCAGAATACCACCTATTTATCTTTTCACCCTTGACTAAAAATGGTTCTTACTTTCCTGTTTTTATCTTCCTAGAATGAGTCCAGACTAAATAATAATGACTCAATGCCATACGATAGGGTGTACTGAAATACCCATTTATATCTTGATACTTTTCCTATTAGCTGATATAACTTTCTGCTAACTGACAGAAACAGAACATAACAAGTGTATCCCATGAAACTAAAATAGGATGTATTTACAACAAATCCAACCTAAGTTAAAATAAACATGTTGAAGTTTCTCTTTCTTTAAAAAAAAAAACAAAACTGTGACTAGCCAGGCACGGTGCCACATACCTTTAATCCTAGCACTTGGGAAGCAGAGGTAGAAGAATCACCAAGAGTTCGAGGCCACCCTGAGACTACACAGTGAATTTCAGTTCAGCCTGGGCTAGAGTGAGACACTACTTCGAAAAACCAAAATAAAATCTGTGTCTGGAGAGATGGCTTAGTGGTTAATGTGCTTACCTGCAAAGCCTAAGGACCCAGGTTCAATTCTGTAGGACCCACATAAGCCATGCATTTGTTTGCAGTGGCTGAAGGCCTGGAATGCCCATTCTCTCTCTCTCTGCCTTTTTCTCTTTCTCAAATAAGTAAATAAATAAAAAATATTTTTAAAAAGCTTTTCATTGTTTTGTAAAATATTTCATTTATTAATTTATAAGGAGAGAGAGAGAGAGAGAGAGAGAGAGAGAGGGAGGGAGGGAGGGAGGGAGGGAGGGAGGGAGGGAGAGAATGGGTATGCCAGGGCCTTTTGCCCATGCAAATGAACTCCAGATACATGTACCACTTTGTGCATCTGGCACCATGTGGATACTGAGGAATCAAATTCAGGCCACCAATCTTTCAAGCAAGCACCTTGAAGTGCTGAACCATCTCTCCAGCCCCCTTCTAACAATTTTTATTGACAATTTACATAAATATAAACAATATACCCAGATCATAATCCCGTTCCACTCTCCTCCTTATTTTCCCTTCCCAAATTCCCCCTCCACTGAATCCTTTCTCTTATACATCTAGTCTCTCTTCTATTTTGATGTTTTCTTTTTTTTTCTCATCCTGTGTCTTGTGTAAATAGCATCAGACACTTTGAGGTTATGAATACCAAGGCTACTGTGTGTCTGGAAGGCAGTATTGTAAGCACTCCTCTTCTTCCTTTGGCTCTTAAATTCTTTCTGCCACATCGTTCATAACAGTCCCCAAACCTTGAAGGATGTGGTAGAGATGTCTCATTTAGTGCTGAATACTCCACTGGTACTTCTTAGCACTTTGGTGAATTTAGAGTCACGCAGTGGTCACGACCTTCTCAAAAGAAAAGCTTCTCTAACCAAAAGCAAGAGAAGCATTAATATATGGACATAAGCCAGACGTGGTGGCACACACCTTTAATTCCAGCACTTGGGAGACTGAGATATAAGGATTTCTGTGAGTCTGAGGCCAGCCTGAGAGTAGATTGTAGGTCAGCCCGGGCTAGTGTGAAACCCTCCATACCTTGAAAAACCAAGTGTATGTATAATATTTACAGGGCAGTTTTATAGGCATAATATATCCATTTAGCCAGACAATAGTATTTGCTCTCCCACGAGGGCTCATGACCTCCCCAGGCATAGGTTTTGGATTAGGTTCTCAGTACCAGGCATGAATTCCCTCCTGTGGAGTGGCCTCAAGTCCAATCAGAGGGCAGTTGGTTTCACAGAAAACAGACATGCCACATTACACCAGGTGGTACATTTGGACTGGTTAGCCATCTGTTAAACCTGCAGGGTCCATTGCTGGATAAGACTGTTGATGACTTTTCTTCCCTAATAGGCTGTATAGCTCTTTCCAGCATCCTGACAGCTAGTCAACAAGCAGGGAGTTTCAAGCTCAACTCCAGCTTGATTTCTCAGTGACTTGCAGCCCAAACATGTGGAACATTCAGCAATGGGGTCTGCATATCTAGTTTTTTCTATTTGATTACATATTCTCTAGTCATGTCTTTCATTACCACTGGGAATTTTAGGTTTATTTTACTTGCTTATTTTTGTGTTTGTTCTATTTAGTTTCATAACAGCTTCCTTAATATTTGGAATCACACTGTATCATTCAGGGAAAAATACATAATGTTATATTTGTGAAATATGCCAAAGATCATTGATCTTTGAGACACTATATTCCTAAATCACTGCATACAAATTACCATAGCCTTTTGCTGAGGACATGTTATTTAAAATTACTCATATGTGAGTTAAAAATATTAGACAATATGTTTTTACTTTCATTTAAGAGAAAATGGGAAAAAAAAAACATGTGCGTTATGATGAAGTGAAACCTAAGGAATTATTTTTATTGCTCTACCTCCATCTTGCTCTTGATTTTGCTATACAGTTTACCATAAGAGCAAAATAAAAGGATTATATAACTTGTGTAGGATGCTTATTATGACCAGTATTTTATCTTAAGTCACACTGTTTCATTCTGAATGACATTTAAAGTTTATCATTAGTTATCTTGTAATAGGAAATGTGTTCTGGAAAGTATCAAAGCTTTTAGGATAAAATTGCTTTTATCATTTTTTTAAAGTGTGCACCACCACACCTGGGTCACACACAGCTCTTTATTTTAAAGTCTTTTATTAAAAAAATATTTATTTATTTATTACAGACAGAGAGAGGGAGAGATAGAAAGTGAGTGAGAATGGGCACACCAGGGACTCTAGCCACTGCAAATGAACTTCAGATGCATGCACCATCATGTGCATCTGGCTTACATGGGACCTGGAGAATTGAACCTGGGTCCTTAGGTTTCACAGGCAAATACCTTAACTGCTTAGCCAGCGTTCCAGCCCACTTTTATCATTTTTACTAAGAGAATAAACTATATCTTCTACTTCAAAATCAAGTTTTAACAATTAATTATGAATATAACTGAAATTGCAACATTCACTTGAAAATTTACAGAAGACATAATTTAATCTATTTCTCTGTGATTGAAAATGATGAAAAATACCATCAAACTTTAATAGTACACTTTCAGTGGAAAATTTAAATGGAATAAATTCTCTGGTAACAACTACAGTTGAGTGTTAGAAAATCTAAAATGTGTTCTTTGTTTGTTTGTTTTTGAGGTAGGATTTTACTCTAGCTCAAGCTGAACTGAAATTCACTATGTAGTCTCAGGGTGGCCTAGAACTTGCATGATCCTCATACCTCGGTCTCCCGAGTGCTGGCATTAAATGCATGCACCACCACACCTGGCTAAAATGCTTTCTTTGAGGCAGGTTTGTGTGTGTGTAAGTAGGTTTGTTGCCATAAAAGATATTATTAGAACTAAGTGTGAGATAAATTGCAAAAAGTAAACTCCCAAGCACATCCAAAACAAGTCTGGTAAAACAATTCATTATTTCACATTGATTCACTAAATACTTTCTAAATTCCTACTTTACCATATGGAAATTCAAAGGTAGATGCTAGTATTACAGTATTGAACAAAATACACAAAGACCTCCCAGCTATAGCAGCCTATGGAAAAACATGCAAATACCAAGACCAATAGTATTTATGCTGTTTTTATATTTTTCAGTAATATGTGATTAACTGATAATTCAAATAAATATCAGAATCCATCAAATGTTTCAAAATATATTATTTATTAATTTCAAATATTTTATTATTAATTAATTTATTTGACAGAGAAAGTGAGGGGGGAGAGAGAGAGAGAATGGGTGCACCAGGGCTTCCAGCCACTGCAAATGAACTCCAGACATGTGCAACACCTTGTGCGTCTGGCTAATGTGAGGAATAGAATCTGGGTCCTTTGGTTTTGCAGGCAAATGCCTTAATTACTAAGCCATCCCTCCAGCCCTAGTAAATATTTTCAGCATTAAGAACCTCCATTGTTGGGGCTGGAGAGATGGCTCTGTGGTTAAATGAGATTGCTTGCAAAGTCTGGTGATGTGGGTTTGATTCCCCAATACCCACATAAAGCCACATGAACAAAGTCAAAAATGTATACAGAAATAATTTGTATTAGCAAGGAGGCCCTGGCACACCCGTACTCACTATTTTTCTCTGCTTCTTTCTCTCTGTTTCTCTTTAAAATAAATAAATAAAAACATTTTTTAATGTTTGCTATTATTACTGGGGTAAGGTGGAATCTCATAGTTTTAGTTTGCATTTCCCTGATGATTAGGGATGATGAACATTTTCTTAAGTGTGTGTTTGCCATTTGTATTTCTTTCTCTGTGAATTGGCTGTCCTGCTCTTTACCCCATTTTGTGAGTGGGTTGCTTGACTTTTTATTGTTTAGGTTTTTGGGTTCTTTGTAGATTCTAGAGATTAGGCCTCTGTCAATTGGATATTCAGCAAACATTTTCTCCCATTCTGTGGGTAATCTATTAGCTTTGCTTATTGTATGCTTGTGTATAAAGAAACTCTTCAGCTTCATGTGATCCCATTGGTTGAGTGACTGTTTAAGATCGTGAGCTACTGAGGTTTTGTTAAGGAAGTCTTTTTCCATTCCTATATAATGGAAAGTTCCTCCTATATTTTCTTCCAGTACTACCCAAGTTTCTGGTCTTATATTGATGTCTTTGATCCATTTGTACTTGAGTGTTGTGCATGGTGAGATGTGTGGATCAAGTTTCCTGCATATGGTTATCCAGTTTGTCCAGCACCATTTGTTGAAGATGCTGTCTTTTTTCCAGCCTATATTGTTAGGGCCTTTGTCAAATATCAAGTAGCTATAGTTGCTTGACCCAAAGTCCGGGTCCTCAATTCTATTCCACTGGTCTATACTCCTGTTTTTATGCCAGGACCATGCTGTTTTTATTATTATGGCTTTGTAATATAGCTTGAGATCATATATGGTAATGCCCCAGAGGTATTTCTTTTGCTGAGGATATGCTTGGATATCTGAGGCCTTCTGCCTTTCCATATGAAATTTGAGATCTTTTTTCTATCTCTGTGAAGAACACTATTGGAATTTTAATTGGAATTGCATTTAATCTGTATATTGCCGTTGGCAGGATTGCCATCTTCACAATGTTAATTCTGCCTATCCAGGAGCATGGGAGGTCTTTCCATTTTCTCACATCCTCATCAATTTCTTTTTTGAGTCTTTTTATGTTTTTGTTGTATAGATCTTTCACTTCCTTGGTTAATATTATTCCAAGGTATTTTATTTTATTTTTTTTGTTGCTATTGAAAATGGGACCATGTTACATATTTCTCTGTATCTTTGTCATTTGCATATAAAAAATCATATGAAAAAAATGCTGGTGAGGATGTGGAGAAGTAGGAAAACTCATCTACTGTTGGTGGGAATGTAAGATGGTACAACCACTTTGGAAAGCAATCGGGGAACTCTGAAAAAGATGACTATGGAGTTACAAATAGACACAGTTATTCCCTTACTGGGCATGTACCCTAAACCCTTTAAACCTCAGTTCAGAGAGATTTGCTCAACCATGTTTATAGCTGCTTAATTCATAATAGGTAAGAACTGGAATCAACCCAGATGTCCATCACTAGAAGAATGGATAACTAAGATGTGGTATATCTACACAATGTAATTATACACAGCAATAAGAAAAAAAAATCACACAGTGAAATTTGAAGAAAAATGTTTGAACCTGGAACAGATCATTCTCATTGAACTTACCCAATCACAGAAAGATACTTGCTGCATAGTCTCACTAATCTACAGCGCCTAACCTGAATCTACCCAAGATGCCAACATACCTAGCAAGCATCTCGAGGACTAGACAATAGGGTGGGTTAGGAGGGAGGGGAGGACAAGGGAGGGGGTGGGAGACACAAATCTAGACCCAAACGGCAATGATACCATAAAATTGTACATCCTAAAAGGCAGACCAAATGGCTCAACCTTCACCAGGCCCTTAGAGGGAACACTTGAGCCACAAGGCACTGGAAAGGGTACAATGAAGACTGACCTTAATATTGTACAGCTTCCCCCTCTCTCTTCTCTTATACTTTTTTATTAGTTATCTTTTTCTTCCTTCTCTTAGTGTAACTCCCAGTACCAGCATGTGGCTATCATCCACAATGAGCTTTTGATCAGAGAGACCTACAAAGTTTCCTAAAAGAAAGACAGGTTTTACTTGGTGTGGTAGCACATGATTTTAATTCCAGCACTCAGGGGCAGAGGTAGGATTGTCATGAGTTCGAGGACACCCTGAGACTCCATAGTGAATTCCAGGTCAACCTGGGCTAGAGTGAGACCCTACCTCAAAAAACCAAAAAAAAAAAAAAAAAAAAGAAAGAAGACTTTATGACCCACCAAAGGTTAGTGGTCAGATCCTACTGCTGACGACACCATATGTGGTTGACACATAAAATGGAATTACATGGCTGGAAGCTGGAAGAGAGTCAGTCCCAAGACAGTCAGCACATTTAGTGCCAGAAGGTGCTCCATGGGTGACTGGCGGAAAATGACCAATATCTGTCCAAGAAACTCATGGTCTAACCTACTTATCAGCAAATAACCTGCCATGATGCTCACTCAAGTGCAGTAGTGGCACACAGTCATGGTATGAAACCAACTGCTCTTGATTTGGCTAACTGATACACTCAGTGGTATGGGACCCATAGCTGGAACTGGGAAACAACTCAGAATCATATCCAAACATGAGCCTGCTCTCCATTATCAAGCTACCACCAATTGTGGGCTACAAGAGTGCCTACACTTATTAAATTCTCTATAAAACATAAGTTTTATCCCATTTGCTGGTGCTAACTTTACTATCCATTGTAGAATCTGCTTCTCTTTTTCAGATAGATGTAGATCCTAAGGACAGAACCACCCCATAATACCTCAAAAGGGCCCAGTTGACACTGAATAATTGGCAAAATAAGCAAGGTTGCTGTTTTCTCAGTTAACCGGGGACCAGCACAAGTGTGAAGGAGATCAACACAGAGAACAATCAACTCCTACCAAATCAGATATTCAGAGACACAGAGGCTCCCAATAACTCATCACTGAAGCAGACCCAAAATGAACCCAACATGGCTCAGGGAAATTGTGCAGAAGAGGGGGCAGAAATAATGTCAGAGCCACAAGTTGGTTCATGATACGAGGAGACATTTCTCATACCCATAACTGTGGGCTAACTCCACAATGCATGACTCATATACCTCAACAAGGAGGGGCTAGGGGAGGGGGTAGGACATCAATGAGCCTAACAATGGTACCAACTTGACTGTATTCACTGAGTACAAAACTAATTAATAAAAATAAATACATTTTAAAAAATTAAGTCTTTGTTGTAACAACTTGCCAAATATAGCATGTGTTTTGAAATGGATTCATTTAAAAGAAAAAGTTCCAACATAAAAATCAAGGAAAATTATTAGCTGTTAAGTCATTTGCCTATGAAGCCTAAGGATCCAGGTTCAATTCCCCAGACCCCACATAAGCCAGATACACATGGTGGCACCTGTATTTGGAATATGTTTGCAGTGTCTAGAGGATCTGGTATGCCCATTTGTTCTTTCCCCTCTCTCTATCATAAAAATAAATAAATAAATCACCACTAAAGACAGATACCTCCTCAGGGTGAAAGGGTGGAAAATGATGTTCCAAGAGAATGGAAATAAAAAACAAGCAGCTATTACTATACTAATATTAGATAAAACTGAAAGTAATAAAAAAAATACAAAGAATGGCTGGGTGTGGTGGCACATGCCTTTAATCCCAGCATTCGGTGGGCAGAGGTAGGAGGATCACTGTGAGTTCAAGGCCAGCCTGAGATTACCTAGTGAATTCCAGGTCAGCCTGGGTTACAGTGAGACCTTACCTCAAAAAAAAAAAAAAAGACAAAGAAGACCCTTTATTACTCATTAAGGGAATGATACAACAAGAGGATATCACAACCATCAATCTTTATGCATCAACTACATGTGTACCACAATTCACAAAACAAAACATACTTGACATCAAACCAGAAATAAATACCAACACCATCATAGTTGGGAACTTCAATACTTCACTATCATCAATAGATAGATAGATCCTCCAAACTGAAAGTCAACAGGGAAGTAAGAGAGCTCAACAATGCCATAGATCAACCAGACCAAGCAGACATCTATAGAACATTCTACCCCAAATCTTCAGAATACACATTCTTCCCAGCAGCCCATGGAACTTCTTCAAAATAGATCATATGTTGGGCCATTGAGAGTGGAAAAATATTCATATCTGGAACTGGGAAACAAGTCAGAATCATACCCAGATAATGAGTTTGCTTTCCAATATCAAGTTCTCACTAATCTTGGGCTACAAGAGGGCCTATATCCATTAAATTGTCTCTACACTAATAATGGCTATCCTATTTAACCTGTGTCAACATCATGCTCTGTTGGAGAATCTGCTTTTCTTTTTCAGACAGAAGTGGGATCTGAGGAAAAAAATGACCTATCATACTTCACCATGGCCCCAACTGAAACCGTAGAGGAATTAGGGAAATGAACAAGAGTGCTTCTTTGTAGGTGAAGCTGATATCAGCACAAGGGTGAATTAAATAGACACTAGGACACTCAACACCTACAAAAGCAAAGATCTAGAGGCTCCTAAGAGCCTATCACTGAAGCAGACTTAAAACGTACCCAACATGGGTCAGGGGAATTTGCAGAAGAGGGAGCAGAAAGATTATTAGAATCACAAGTTGGGACATCATGCACAGAGACATTACCTCTTCCCCTTAACTGACAGCTGCCTCCACAATGCATGACACACAATCCCCATGGGGATGATAGGCATCTCCAATGAAGAGGGTCCATTTGGAAGGAGGGCAGGGATTAGGGTAAAGATGGTACTAACATGTCCTGTTTACATAATGAGTATGTCTATAACTAATGAAAATATTAAAAAATTAAAAAATCAAGAAAAAATCCTGAGTATTATATTATTTGTATAAAACAATAACCAATATTATCTTTAACAGTGATCCACTAGAGATCTTATGATCAAATCCAGAAGCAAGACAACCATGCTTTATTGGTATAATCATGTATAGGAATTCCATTAAATATACTTCAGTGCCAGGTGTGGGATAGCTCCTGTCAGTCGTTGGCCACAGAGGGCATCTAAGTACTACATCTTACTTCTATCACTCTTGGTTGTACAAACTAGATGGTTAGGCTATATTTCTTTTCTTTTGCTATCTTTTTCCTTTCCTCTTCTGTTCTCTTCCTCTTCTCCTCGTCTCTCTTCTCCTCACCTCATCTTTCCTCCCCTCCCCTTCTTTCTCCTCCTCCCCTTCCCCTCCCTTGCCCTGCCTTCCTTTCCCCTCCTCTCCTCTCCTCTCTTCTCTTCTTTCATTTTGTGGTTTTTCAAGGTAGGATCTCACAGTAGCCCAGGCTGACCTGGACTTTATTATGTAGTTTCAGGGTGGCCTAGAACTCAAGGTGACCCTCCTATCTCTGCCTCCTGAGTACTGGGATTAAAGATGTGCACCACCATAGCTAGGTCTCTGTTGCTTTTTATTAAAAATATTTTATTTTAGCTGAGCATGGTGGCACATGCCTCTAATCCCAGCACTTAGGAATCAGAGGTAGCAGGATTGCTGTAAGTTCAAGGCCAGCCTGAGGTGACATATTGAATTCCAGGTCAGCCTGAGCTAGAGAGAGACTCTACCTAGAAAAACAAACAAACAAACAACAACAACAACAACCATATATATATATATATATATATATATATATATATGTTTGAGAGGTATATATAGAGAAAGAGGCACACACACACACACACACATATATATGGAGAGAATGCCAGGGACTCCAGCCACTGCAAATGAACTCTAGACACGTGTGCCACCTTGTGCATCTGGCTTACATGGGTCCTAGGGAACTGAACCTCAGTCCTTTGGCATTGTAGGCTGGTGCTTTAACCACTAAGCAATCTTGACAGCCCAGTAAGGCTCTATTTCTGAAGATACCACACACTTTGTCTACAGGACACTGAAATCAAACTGGAACTAACTTGGAAGTTTCCTCCCTGCTGGATAGTATCCATATTGCCGGAAGATGCCTTGCAACTTTCTGGGACATAAAAATCATTTTTATCCACCTGAATACCCTTCTTATACAATAGTAACCTGGCAGGTAAGATATGGCTACTGGTGCAATAGTGGCTTAATTGTTATGAGAGGCAACCAACCACTTTCTGATTAGGTTTAAAGCCTACTCCACAAGAGGACATTAATGCCTGTACTGTAAACCTGGTCAAAATCCCATGGCTGGGTAAGTGACAGGCCATAAGGAGGGAATCTACTCCTGTTGTTTTGCTAAATTGACATCTTGTCAACATGGTTCCCAAATATTTGTGTTTATATGCATAGACTAGTGATAGTGCTGCTCTTGGTTAAAGAAGCTCCATTTGCAGTAGGTGGTTGTAAATGTTACTGGGCATCTACCCTAAAACCTTCAAACCAAAAGCCAGAGAGATTTGCTCAACCATGTTTGTAGCAGCTCAATTTGTAATAGCTAAAAGCTGGAATCAACCCAGATGTCCATCATTAGAAGAATGGATAACAAAGATGTGGTATATCTACACAATGGAATTCTATACAGCAGTAAGAGAAAACGACATAAAGAAATTTGAGTTGAACCTGGAACAGATCATTCTCAGCGAACTTACCCAATCACAGAAAAAAAATCGACACATAGTCTCACTCATCTGCAACACCAAACCTGAATCTGCCCAAGATGCCTTAGATATCCAGAAAGCACCTCATGGACTAGACAATAAGATGGATGGGAGGGCGGGGAGGGAATCAAAGGGTGGAAAACAGTAATCTGGACCCAAACGGCAATGGTACCATAAAATTCTACTTCCTAAAAGACAGACCAAATGGCTGAACCTTCACTAGACCCTTACAGGAAACACCTGAACCACAAGACACTAGAGAGGGTAGGATCAAAACTGACCTAAATCTCCTACATTTTCCCTCCCTCCCTCTCCCCCTCTCCCCTCTATCTCTCTCCTCTCTAACTCTTGTATATTAGTTATCTTTTTCCTCAATTTCTTAGTGGACACTGACCTGAAACCCCCACTTCCAGCTTGGGCCTACCATCCACAATGAGCTTTGGATCAGAGAAACCTACAAGGTTTCCCAAAACAATGACAGACTTCTGTCAGAGTACTTGATGACCCACCAAAGGCCAGTGGTAAGACCCTATTGCTGAAGACTCCATACGCAGCTGACGCATAAAATGGAATGACATGGCTGGAAGCCAGGAGAGAGTCAGTCCCCAGACAGTCAGCATGTCTAGTGCCAGAAGGCGCTACATAGGCGACTGGGGGAAATGACCAAGATCTGTCCAAGCAACACATTGTTTAACCTAATTAGCAACAAATAACCGGATGTGATGCCCACACAAGTGCAATAGTGGTACACAGCCATGGTGAGGAATCAATTGCTCTTGATTTGGCTAACTGATCCACTCAGTGGTACTAGACCCTTAGCTGGAGCTGGGAAACAAGTCAGAACCATACCCAAACACAAGCCCACTCTACAATACCAAGCTACCATCAATCACGGGGTATCAGAGGGCCTACACCTATCAAACTGTCTATCAAAAAAGTAAGTGTTATCTCAATTTTCTGGGTGCTAACTTACTCTCCGTTGGAGAATCTGCTTCTCTTTTCCAGATAGATGCAGATCCTAAGAAGAGAGCTGCCCCAACATACCTCAAAAGGGGCCCAACTGAAACTAAGGACAACTGGCGAAATAAGCAAGGGTGATGTTTTCCTGTGAACTGGATACCAGCACAAAGGGGAAGGAGATCAAAGCAGAGAAAAATCAACTCCTACCAAATCAGAGAGCCAGAGCCTCAGATGCCCCGAACACCTCAGCACTGAAGCAGACCAAAAATGAACCCAACATGGCTCAGGGAAATTTTGCGGAAGAGGGGATGGAAAGAATGTCAGAGTCACATGTTGGGTCATGATTTTCAGAGACATTTATCATACCAATAACTGGGGGCTAACGCCACAATGCACGACCCATTTTCATTAACAAGGAGGGTCTAATGGGAGGGGGTAGATCACAGATGAGCCTAAATAATGGTACCAAACTGCCTGTATTTACTGAAAAGAAAACTAATAAATTAAATTAAAAAAAGAATTATAACTTGTGAAATTTCTAAGAACAAGTACAGGACATCTAGGTCACCCAAAGACCCTGGAAATATTTCTGAAGAGGGAGAGGAAAGAATGTAAGAGCTAGTGGTGCATGCACACACACATAAAAGTAGGAGAGGGATTTATTGGGAAGGAGTGGAAAGGGGACAAGAGATTTTTAATGAGAGGCAAATGTGATGAAAAGACACTGTATTACCCTGCATGAAATTGTCAATAAATGAATAAATGAATTTTACAATTAAGGAGAGAGTTTACTAAATTGACAAAGAAATGAATGAAGACTTCTCTTATATACTAATATCTAGTTAGGAAATATAGTAGGGAAAAACCTACTAACAACAATATAATATGAAAGATACTCAGAAACAAACAATAAAAAACGGATTGAACAAAATACAAAACTTTGCTAGGAGAGATACAAGATTTATGAAAATTTATGTAGAAGAATAACATGTTCCTGGATAGGAAGACTAAACATAATAAATATGCCAAGTTTCTAAAACTCAGATGTAAGTTTACTGTTACTCAGTTTGAAATCCCAAAAGGATTTTTGAAACTTGAGAAAATAATTTTAGCATTCATCTGGAAGTTTTTAAGGGTAAGACAGCCAAGAACTTTTGAACAAGAAAATAAAGAGAGGATACTTACATAAAAATGTAGCAAACATTGTTTTTAAAATACTGTGTCCCAGGCTTGGGGTTTGGCAATGGCGTGACCCCTGGTTCAAGCTCGGGATATTATTATAATTGAGGGCATTACAGTTATTTTTTCTCACTGCAATGACAAAAATACCTGACAAGAGCACCCTAAGGAAAGACGGAAGGGTTCATTTTGACTCTCAGTTCCTAGGTACAGTCCATCACAGCAAGGAACTCCTGGCAGCACAAAAGGGAGGCAATTGGTCCCCTTGCATTCACAGACAGCAGAGAGCACTGAATGCATTTAAATAGTTAGAGATTTTCAAATCATGTCATAATTAGTTCTTATAAATCCTTAAGTAAAGCAAATAAAGGCTATATGAACAGAAAAAATACTGTGGTATTGGTACTAGAATATGTAGATCTGGAAAGACAATTTAAAACTCAGACTAGAACTGAATATCATGAGTTAAGAATGAAAATAAAGCCTGGCATGGTGGCTCACGCCTCTAATCTCAGCACTTGGGAGGCAGAGGTAGGAGGATTGCCATGAGTTCATGGCTATCCTGAGACTACATAGTGAATTCCAGGTCAATCTGGGCTACAGACCCTACCTTGAAAAACCAAAAATAAATAAATAAGTAAATAAATTAAAAAAAATTTAAAAATGAAAATATTTGTCCAAACATTCCATCGATGTTCAAACTAACCAGTAATAAAAGGAAAATTATATGTATTGTACTTAACAAAAATTCTTAAAATAATTCTCTATAATGGGGACTATGGATACTAATTTATCTCATAGGAATATAATTGCCGGATGCACTTTATTTGTTTGTGGATTTTATTTTGTTACTATTTGTTACAGTCAGCTTCATGTTGTTGGCAGAGAGCACCGGATGAAAAACAGCTTGTGAGAATAAAGTGCTTGTTTTGGTGTACAGACTAAAGAGGAAGCTCCATGATGGCAGGGGAAAATGTGGCATGAACAAAGGCTGGACATCACCTCCTGGCAAACATAAGGTGAACAATAGCAATAGGAGAATTTGCCAAACACAGCAAGAGGAAGCTGGCTTCAAAACCTGTAAGCCTTCCCCTCACAATACACTGCATCCAGGAGGCTACAATTCCAAATTGTCACCAGCTGGGGACTTAGCATTCAAAGCATATAAATTCATGGGGGTCACCTACTTCAAACCACCGCATTATTCCGTAATACATTTTTTCTGTTTTTTATTGACAACTTCCATAATTATAGACAATAAATCATGGTAATTCCCTTCCTCCTCTCAAACAGACTCTCTTTTATTTAGATGTCATCATCTTTTCCTCATTATGGTCGTCCTGTGTAGGTAGTGTCAGGCACTGTGAGGTCATGGATATCTAGGCCGTTTTGTGTCTGGAGGAGCACTTTGTAAGAAGTCCTACCTTTCCTTTGACTCTTATATTCTTTCCAACACCTCTTCCACAATAGACTCTGATCCTTGGAAGGTGTGATAGAGATGTTTCAGTGTTGAACACTCCTCTGTCACTTCTTCTCAGCACCATGGTGCCTTCTGACTCATCCCAAGGTCACCATTATCTGAAAAGAGAAGCTTCTCTAACCAAAAGTAAGAGTAGCATTAATACATTGGTATGAAAATTAAGAGAAGTGCTTACTAGGAAGTCTGGTGAGTAAAGTATATACATTTAGCCAGATACCAGCAAATGTTACAGCCTTAGGGCTCATGACTTCCCCTGTCATAGATTTACAGTATCAGGCATGTATTCCCTCCCATGGAGCGGGTCTCCAGTCAAATTAGAGAGCAGCTGTTTTTCCCCACAACTGACATGCCCCATTGTCACATTTGGTGTGGCTGGCCAAACTTATGGCTTGCAGTGTCCACTGTGGTTTACCTGCACTGATGACTTCTCTCTCTCTCTCCCATAGGGCTGCATGTAGCATAACTTTTTTCAGCTTCCTGCCAGCTAGTCTACATGGAGGAGGTTTTCAGCTCAACTCCATCAAGAGTTCTGTGATTTTGCAGCCCAAGCATATGAAGTCTTCAGCAATAGTGTCTAACTTTCTATTCCTGGTGGAAAACTATGAACCTTGGCAATGGCCTGTAATGTTTTAGGGGCATCAAGGACCACCCTGGACAATAACTCACTAGAAGGTATCCCATCCCTGACACTAAAAATTTTCTAATAACAATCTATGGCTTCTGGGTGTGTCATTGTCCATAAAGTAGGTTTATATACAGCTTATTAATACCCTCTTAGATTTTGATTAACCTTCCCCTATCCTTCCTTTACCCAGTCTCTTCCCCTTACCTTGCTTTTGACATTACACCTCCAGTTCATCTACTTACATATATACAATACCATCCAATTAAGTCCTCCCCTTTCTACCCTTGCTTTTAGATCTTTCATAGCTTACTGACCACTTCTGCTGATTTTTACCCCAAACTTAGTTCAAAGTCTAAATATTTGTAGTTAGGATCCACCTATGAGAAAGAGCATGTGGCATTTGGCTTTCTGGGCCTGGGTTACCTCACTTAGTATAATCCTTTTCAGATCCATACATTTCCCTTCAAATTAACAATATCACTTTTCTTTGCCACTGAATAGAACTCCATTGTATAAATGTGCCACAACTTCATTATCCATTAATAACTTGAGGGACATCTAGGCTGGTTCAATTGCCCGGCTATTGTGAATAGAATGGCAATTAACATGATTGTGCAAATATTTCTAAGGTAGTATGAAAAGTTCCTAGGATATATGCCTAGGAGTTGTATAGCTGGGTCATAGGGTAAATTATTTTCAGCTGCCTCAAGAACCACCACACTGATTTGCTCAATGGCTGTACCTGATTACATTCTTACAAACAGGATAAATGGGTTCCTATTTTCCATATCCTTACCAGCATTTTTTTTTTTACCATCATCATTATTTATTCCTTTAAATTCACTGATTTTTTTTCAATTCTTAACATATTTCAAAAATCAACCTTGGACTTGGAGCGATGGTTTAGTAGTTAAAGCACTTGCCTACGAAGTCTAAGGACTGAGGTTCAACTTCCCAGAACTCACGTAAGCCAGATGCATGCACATGGTGATGCATGCTGGAACAGATCATTCTCAGTGAACTTACCAGCATTTACTGTCATTTATTTACTTTTTAAATTTATTTTTTATTAACAACTTCCATAATTATAAACAATAACCCATCCCATAGTAATCCCCTCCCTCCCCACACTTTTTCCTTTGCAACTTTACTCTCCATCGTATCTCTTGCCCCTCTCAATCAGCATCTCCTTTATTTTGAGGTCATCATATTTTTCTCCTATTATGAGTGTCTTGTGTAGATAGTGTCAGGCAATGTGAGCTCATGAATATCCAGGCCATTGTGTGTCTGGAGGAGATTGTTGTAAGGAGTCCTACCCTTCCTTTGGCTCTTGCATTCTTTCTGCCACCACTTCCGCAGTGGATCCTGAGCCTTGGAAGTTGTTATAAGGATGTTTCATCACTTCTCTTTCACTTCTTCTCAGCCCTATGGTGCCTTCTGAGTTATCCCAAGGTCACTGTCATCTTAAAAGAGAAGCTTCTCTAACCAAAAGAGAGAGTAACATTGATATATGGCTGTGAACGTTAAGAGAAGTTCTTACCAGGCAATTTGGTGAGTATATATATATATATACATATTTAGCCAGATACCAGCAGACATTACACCCATAGGGCTCACAACTACCACTTTCGTAGGTTTTCAGTATCCACCATGTATTCCCTCCCATGGAGTGGGCCTCCAGTCCAATTAGAGGGCAGTTGGTTTACCCCATAACAGACATGCAACTATTGTACCTGTTGGCTCATTTGGCCTGGCTGGCCAAATTAAAGGCTTGCATTGTCCACTGTTGAGTATCTTCACTGGTGATTTCTCTCTCTCCAATTGAACTGCATGCAGTGTAGCTTCCCAGCTCTCTGTCAGCTTCTCTACATGGAGGAAGTTTATAGCTCAGCTCCAGGAGGTTTTAACAGGGACCTTGCTGCCCAAGTATGTAGAGTCTTCAGCAAAAGGGTCTTACCATCTATTCCTGTTGGGAAACTAAGAGCATTGGCAATGGCCTGTAATGTTTTGGGGACATCAGGGACCTCCCTGGCCAACAACTCACTGTAAGCTATCCCATCCCTGGCACTGAACACTTTCTAGTAACAATCTATGGCTTCTGGGTGTTCCATTGTCCAAAAAAGTAGGTTTTCATATGACTATTTCATTCCATCTTAGATTTTGAATAGCCCTACACCCACCTTTCCTTTACTCAGTCTCTTCCCCTGACCTCATTTAGGCCTTTTCACCCCCATTAATCTGTTCTTCTACTTGCTTATATATAACATCATCCTATTAAGTATCTCCTTCCTCCATTTCTATTTCCTTTATATCTCCTTTCTAGCTTACTGGCCTCTGCTCCTGAGTTTTATCCAATACACATAGAATTCTAATCATCTGTAGTTAGGATCCACATATCAGAGAGAACATGTGATGTTTGGCTTTCTGGGTCTGGGTTACCTCACTATGTATAATCCTTTCCAGGTCCACCCATTTCCCTGAAAATTTCATAATTTCATTTTTTTCTTTACTGCTGAATAGAACTCCATTGTATAAATGTACTACTTTTTCATTACTGATTTATCAGTTGAGGGACATCTAGGCTGGTTTCATTTCCTAGCTATTGTGAATAGAGTGGCAATAAACATGGTTTAGTAAGTATCTCTAAGGTAGTGAGACAAGTCCTTAGAATATATGCCTAGCCAGGTGTGGTGATGCATGCCTTTAATCCCAGCACTCAGGAGGCAGAGGTAGGAGGATCGCCATGAATTTGAGGCCACCCTGAGACTACACAGTAAGTTCCAGGTCAGCCTGGGCTACAGTGAAACCCTAACTCGAAAAACTAAAACAAAATTTTAAAAATTAAAAATAAAAGAATTTATGCCTAGGAGTGGAATAGCTGGGTTATGTAATAAATCTATTTTTATCTGTTTCAGGAACCTCCAACACTGATTTCCACAATGACTGTACCAGATTGCATTTCTACCAACAGTGTAGAAGGGTACCTCTTTTTCTGCATCCTCACCAGCATTTATTGTCATTTGTTATCATGATGGTAGCCATTCTAACAGGACTGAGGTGGAATCTCAAAGTAGTTTGAATTTTCATTTCCCTGATGGCTATGGATGTAGAATGTTTGTTTGTTTGTTCTAGGATGACCTAAAATTCACTATGTAGTCTCAGGGTGTCCTTGAACTCACCATGATCCTCCTACCTCTGCCTCCCAAGTGCTGGGATTAAAGGTGTGCACCACCACTCCCTGCTAGAACATTTTTTAAAATCATTTATTTATTTGAGAGAGAGAGAGAAAGAGAGAGAGAGGGAGGGAGAGAATGGGCACACAAGGTCCTCCAGCCACTGCAAACAAACACCAGACGCATGTGCCATCTTGTGCATCTGGCTAACATGGGTCCTGGGGAATCAAACTGAGGTCCTTTGGCTTTGTAGGCAAATGCTTTAACCACTAAGCCCGAAAACACTTTTTTAATCCTTACAGCCCTAAAACATTTTTTAGATGCTTATATGCCATATGTATTTCTTCTTTTGAGAACTCTCAGTTCTATTGCCCATTTTTTAAAATTGAGTTGTCTGATTTCTTATTATTTGGTTTTTGAGTTTTTGTATATCCTGGATATTAATACCCTGTCAGATGTATATCTTGCAAAGTCATCAACCATTCTGTGGGTTGTCTCTTAGCTCTATTCAGAGTTTCCTTTGCTGTACAAAAGCTTTGTAATTTCATGTGGTTTCAGTGGATTATCAGTGGTTTTATTCCCTGGGCAACTAGGATTACATTCAGAAAGTCTTCAACAATACCAATATGTTGAAGGGTTTCTCCTACTTTTTCCTCCATCAGTTTCAGAGTTTTGAGTCTGATATTAAGGTATTTGATCCATTTGGATGTAATTCTTGTGCTTGGAGAGAGATAAAGATCTATTTTCTTTAAAATTTTTATTTAATGATTTATTTAACAGAAAAAGAGGGAGTAAGGGAGGGAGAAAGGGAGAGAATGCATGCACCTTGGCCTCCAGCCACTGCAAAGGAACTATAGACCCATGCTCCCCCTTGTGCATCTGGCTAACATGGGCCCTGGGGAATTGAACCTGGGTTCTTTGGCTTTGCAGGAAAACGTCCTAAGTACTAAGCCATCCCTCCAACCCAAGAATCTATTTTCATCCTTCTATAGATACATAACCAGTTTTCCCAGCACCATTTGCTGAAGAAGCTTTCTTCTCTCCAATGAGTATTTTTGTTGAAGATCAGGTGGCTATAGCTACCCGGACTTATATCTGGGTCTTCTATTCTGTTCCATTGACTTACATGTCTATTTTGTACCAGGACCATGCTAATTTTCTTACCATGGCTCTGTAATATAGCTTAAAATCAGGTATGGTGGTACCACCAGCCTTATTTTTGCTGTTCAAAATTGTTTTAGATATTCAAGGTTTTTTGTGCTTCCAGATGAATTTTTGGATTTTTTTTCTATTTCTATGAAGAATGTTATTGGAATTTTGATGGGGATTGCATTAAATGTGTAGATTGCTTCTGGTAAGATTGACATTCTCACAATATTGATTCTTCCAGTCCAAGTACATGGGATGTCTTTCCATTTCCTAGTGTCTTCTTCAATTTCTGTCTTGAGTGTTTTAAAGTTTTCATTGTAGAGATCCTTCATTTACTTGGTTAGGTTTATTCAAAGGTGCTTATTTTTTTTTTTTTTGATGTAATTGTGAATGGGAGTGATTCTCTGATTTCATGCTCTGTGCATTTGTTGTTAGCATACAGAAAGGCAACTGATTTCTGTGTGTTTATTTTGCATCCTGCCATATTGCTATAAGTGTTTATCAGCTCTAACAGTTTTCTGTTAGAGTCTTTAGGGTCCTTTATGTACAGAATCATGCCATCTGCAAATAATGATAACTTGATCTCTTCCTTTCCAATTTGTATTCCAATTTGTATGTGTGTCTCTTGCCTTATTGCTATGGCTAAGGCTGCCAGTGCTATATTAAATAAAATATTGTTCCTGATTTTTGTGGAAAATCTTCAAGTTTTTATTTATTTATTTATTTATATTTTTTGTTCATTTTTAATTTATTTATTTGAGAGTGACAGACACAGAGAGAAAGACAGATAGAGGGAGAGAGAGAATGGGCGAGCCAGGGCTTCCAGCCACTGCAAACGAACTCCAGAAGCGTGCGCCCCCTTGTGCATCTGGCTAACGTGGGACCTGGGGAACCGAGCCTCCAACAGGGGTCCTGAGACTTCGCAGGCAAGTGCTTAACCACTAAGGCATCTCTACAGCCCAAATCTTCAAGTTTTTATCCATTTAGTATTATGTTGGCTGTAGGTTTGTCATTAGTAGCCTTATTAGGTTGATATATGTTCCTTCTATTCCCAGACTCTGTAGTACTTTTATCATGAAAGGATGTTGGATTTTGTCAAATGCTTTTTCTGCATCTAGAGAAATGGCTATGTCATTTTAATCCTTCAATCCTTTTATATAATGTATTACATTTATTGACTTGTGTATGTTGAACCATTCCTACATCTCTGGGATAAAGCCTATTTGGTCAGGGTGAATGATCTTTCAGATATATTTTCATATTCTGTTTGCTAATATTTTGTTAAGAATTTTTGGATCTATGTTCATGAGGGATATTGGTCAGTAATTTTTTTTTCTGTCTTTGGTTTTAGTATCAGAGTGATGTTTGCTTCGTAGAAAGATTTTGGTAGGATTCCTTCCTTTTCCATTTTATGGAAAAGTTTGAGAAGCATTGGTGTTAGTTCTTCCATGAAGGTATGGTAAAATTCACCAGTGAATCCATCTGTACCTGGATTGCTTTTAGTTGGAAGATTGTTGATAACTGCTTGGATCTCTATAGTTTTTATAGGACTATTTAAGTGGTTACTCTCATCTTAGTTTAATTTTGGTAGGTCATATAAATTAAGAAAATCATTTCTTCCAGATTTTCAAACTTAGTGGAATTTATATTTGTATAGTATGTCCCTATGATTTTCTGAATTTCTCTGGTATCTGTTGTAATGATGCCCTTTCTTAATCTCTAATTTTCTTGTTTTGTGTCTCTTCTGTCTTTTGGTCAGATTTGTTAAGGGTTTATCAATCTTGTTTATCCTTTCAAAGAAGAAACTGTTTTTTTTTTAATTGAGTCTTTGGATTTTTTGGGAGGTTTCTAATTCATTAATTTCTGCTCTAATCTTTATTATTTCTTCCTGTCTACTGAATTTTGGTTTGCCTTGTTCTTCTTTTGCCAAGGTCTTAAGGTGGAACATTAAATTGTTTTCTTGTGACATTTCTAACTTTTCCTTCTTTCTTCCTTCCTTCCTTCCTTCCTTCCTTCCTTCCTTCCTTCCTTCCTTCCTTCCTTCCTTCCTTCCTTCCTTCCTTTCCTTCCTTCCTTCCTCCCTCCCTCCCTTCTCCTTTCTTTCTTTTTTCCCTCTTTCCTTCCTCCCTCCATCCCTCCCTCCATCCCTCCCTCCTTCCCTCCCTCCCTCCCTCCCTCCCCCCTTTCTTTCTTTCTTTCTTTCTTTCTTCCTTTCTTTCTGATGTAGGATCTCACTCTAGCCCAGACTGACCAGGAATTCATTATGTAGTCTCAGAGTGGCCTCGAACTCACAGCGATCCTCCTACCTTTGCCTCCCGAGTGCTGGGATTAAAGGTGTGCTCCACCATGCACGGCTGTCTAATTTCTTAATATAGGCACTTAAAACTATAAGTTTCCCTCTTAGGACTGCTTTCATTGTGTCCCAAAGGTTATGGCATGTTATGTACTCATTATCACTTGATTCAATGAAATTTTTATTCTAGGTAGAGGCTCACTCTAGCTCAGGCTGACCTGGAATTCACTATGTAGTCTTAGGGTGGCCTTGGACTCACAATGATCCTCCTGCTTCTGCCTCCTGAGTGCTGGGATTAAAGGCATGCACCACCATGCATGGCTTCATTCTATGAATTTCATGGTTTCATTATTGATTTCTTCATTGACTCATTCATTATTTAGTAGTGTATTGTTTAGTTTACATGATCTTGTGTATGCTCTATAGCTTGAAATACCGTTTTTCATCCTTTCACCTTATGTGTGTGCTTTTCTTTCTCTTCAGCATGAAGCAACTTTTCAAGTATTTTCTGTAGAGCTTGTTCGGTCTTTGAATATTCATTTATTCTGGTTTTTGTTGTTGTTGTTGTTGTTGTGGAATGTCCTCATTTAATCATCTATTTGAATGCATAGCTTTGCAGAATAATGTAATCTTGGTTGACAGTTGTTATAACTTGGAATACACCATTTCAAGCCCTTCTGGTGTTTTGTTGTTGTTGTTTTTCAAGGTAGAGTCTCAATTTAGCCCAGGCTGACCTGGAGTACACTATGTAGTCTTTTTTTTTTTTAAATTTTTATTAACATTTTTCATGATTATAAAATATATCCCATGGTAATTCCCTCCCTCCCCAGCCCCACACTTTCCCGTTTGAAATTCCATTCTCCATCATATTACCTCCCCATTACAATCATTGTAATTACATATATACAATATCAACCTATTAAGTATCCTCCTCCCTTCCTTTCTCCACCCTTTATGTCTCCTTTTCAACTTACTGGCCTCTGCTACTAAGTATTTTCATTCTCACGCAGAAGCCCAGTCATCTGTAGCTAGGATCCACATATGAGAGAGAACATGTGGCGCTTGGCTTTCTGGGCCTGGGTTACCTGACTTAGTATAATACTTTCCAGGTCCATCCATTTTTCTGCAAATTTCATAACTTCATTTTTCCTTACTGCTGAGTAGAACTCCATTGTATAAATGTACCACATCTTCATTATCCACTCATCTGTTGAGGGACATCTAGGCTGGTTCCATTTCCCAGCTATTATAAATTGAGCAGCAATAAACATGGTTGAGCATGTACTTCTAAGGAAATGAGATGAGTCCTTTGGATATATGCATAGGAGCGCTATAGCTGGGTCATATGGTAAATCAATCTCTAGCTGTTTTAGGAACCTCCACACTGTTTTCCACAATGGCTGGACCACATTGCATTCCCACCAGCAGTGAAGAAGGGTTCCTTTTTTTCCGCACCCCCGCCAACGTTTATGATCATTTGTTTACATGATGGTGGCCAATCTGACAGGAGTGAGATGGAATCTCAATGTAGTTTTAATCTGCATTTCCCTGATGACTAGTGATGTAGAACATTTTTTTAGATGCTTATATGCCATTCGTATTTCTTCCTTTGAGAACTCTCTATTTAGCTCCATACCCCATTTTTTGATTGGCATGTTTGATTCCTTATTATTTAACTTTTTGAGTTCTTTGTATATCCTAGATATTAATCCTCTATCAGATATATAGCTGGCGAAGATTTTTTCCCATTCTGTAGGTTGCCTCTTTGCTTTTTTCACTGTGTCCTTTGCAGTGCAAAATCTTTGTAATTTCATTAGGTCCCAGTGGTTAATCTGTGGTTTTATTGCCTGAGCAATTGGGGTTGTATTCAGAAAGTCTTTGCCAAGACCAATATGTTGAAGGGTTTCCCCTACTTTTTCCTCTAGCAGTTTCAAAGTTTCTGGTCTGATGTTAAGGTCTTTAATCCATTTGGACTTAATTCTTGTGCATGGCGAGAGAGAAGAATCTATTTTCATCCTTCTGCAGATATTTATCCAGTTTTCAAAACACCATTTGCTGAAGAGGCTGTCTCTTCTCCAATGAGAATTTTTGGCATTTTTATCGAATATCAGGTGGTTATAGCTACTTGGGCTTACATCTGGGTCCTCTATTCTGTTCCACTGATCTACATGTCTGTTTTTGTGCCAGTACCATGCTGTTTTTGTTACTATGGCTCTGTAGTATAGGTTAAAATCAGGTATGGTGATACCACCAGCCTCTTTTTTGTTGCTCAGTATTATTTTAGATATTCGAGATTTTTTGTGATTCCAAATGAATTTTTGGATTGTTTTTTCTATTTCCATGAAGAAAGCCTTTGGAATTTTGATAGGGATTGCATTAAATGTGTAGATTGCTTTAGGTAAGATTGCCATTTTCACAATATTGATTCTTCCAATCCAGGAACAAGGGATGTTTCTCCACTTTCTAGTGTCTTCTGCAATTTCTCGCTTGAGTGTTTTAAAGTTCTCATTGTATAGATTCTTTACTTCCTTGGTTAGGTTTATTCCAAGGTATTTTATTTTTTTGATGCAATTTTGAATGGGAGTGATTCTCTGATTTCATCCTCTGTGTGTTTGTTGTTAGCATATATGAAGGCTACTGATTTCTGTGTATTTATTTTGTATCCTGATACATTGCTGTAGGTTTTGATCAGCTCTAACAGCTTGCTAGTAGAGTCTCTAGGGTCCTTTATGTATAGAATCATACAAATAATAATGATAATGATAACTTGATTTCTTCCTTTCCAATTTGTATCCCTTTTATGTGTGTCTCTTGCCTTATTGCTATGGCTAATACTTCCAAAACTATATTAAATAAAAGTGGGGACAGTGGACACCCTTGTCTTGTTCCTGATTTTAGTGGAAAAGCTTCCAGTTTTTCCCCATTTAGTAATATGTTGGCTGTAGGCTTGTCATAAATAGCCTTTATTATATTGAGATATGTTCCTTCTATTCCCAGTCTCTGTAGGACTTTTATCATGAAGGGATGTTGGATTTTGTCAAATGCCTTCTCTGCATCTAATGAGATGATCATGTGATTTTTGTCCTTCAACCCGTTTATGTAATGTATTACATTTATAGATTTGCGTATGTTGAACCATCCCTGCATCTCTGGGATAAAGCCTACTTGGTCAGGGTGAATGATCTTTTGATATACTCTTGTATTCTGTTTGCCAATATTTTGTTGAGAATTTTTGCATCTATGTTCATGAGGGAGATTGGTCTGTAATTTTCTTTTTTTGTTCTATCTTTGCCTGGTTTTGGTATCAGGGTGATGCTGGCCTCATAGAAGGAGTTTGGTAGAATTCCTTCTTTTTCTATTTCCTGGAAAAGCTTAAGAAGCAATGGTGTTAGCTCTTCCTTAAAAGTCTGGTAAAATTCAGCAGTGAATCCATCCGGGCCTGGGCTTTTTTTAGTTGGGAGATTATTGATAACTGTTCGGATCTCCATGTTTGTTATAGGTCTATTTAAGTGATTAATCTCATTTTGATTTAATTTAGGTAGGTCATATAGATCAAGGAAATCATCCATTTCTTTCAGATTTTCATACTTTGTGGAGTATATGCTTTTGTAGTATGTCCCTATGATTTTTTGAATTTCTCTGGAATCTGTTGTGATGTTGCCTTGTTCATCTCTGATTTTATTAATTTGTGTCTCTTCTCTCTTTCTTTTGGTCAGATTTGCTAAGGGTTTATCAATCTTGTTTATCCTTTCAAAGAACCAACTCTTTGTTTCATTAATTCTTTGGATTGTTCTTTTTGTTTCTATTTCATTAATTTCTGCCCTAATCTTTATTATTTCTTCCCGTCTACTAATTGTTGGTTTGCCTTGTTCTTCTTTTTCCAAGGCTTTAAGGCGAAGCATTAGGTCGTTTACTTGCGACCTTTCTAATTTCTTAATATAGGCACTTAAGGCTATAAATTTACCTCTTAGAACTGCCTTCATTGTGTCCCAGAGATTTTGGCATGTTGTGTTCTCATTATCATTTGACTCTATAAATTTTTTGATTTCCTTTTTGATTTCCTCATTGACCCACTCATCATTTAGTAGTGTATTGTTTAGTTTCCATGATTTTGTGTATGCTCTATAGCCTTTCTTGCTACTGATTTGTAGTTTAATTCCATTGTGGTCAGATAGAATGCAAGGAATTATTTCAATTTTCCTGAAATTGTTAAGATTTGCTTTGTGTCCTAATATATGGTCTATTTTAGAGAATGTTCCATGTGCTGCTGAAAAGAATGTATATTCTGCAGCCTTTGGATGAAATGTTCTGTATATATCTGTTAGGTCCATTCCTTCTATGACCTCATTTAGTCCAGATGCCTCTCTGTTTATTCTTTCCCTGGATGACCTGTCAATTGATGAGAGTGGGGTGTTAAAGTCACCCACCACCACTGTGTTTGGTGTTATCTGTGACCTTAGTTCTAATAGTGTTTGTTTGACGAATTTGGGAGCCCCCATGTTAGGTGCATATATGTTTAGGATTGTAATGTCCTCCTGTTGGAGTGTGCCCTTAATCAATATAAAGTGACCTTCCTTATCTTTCTTGACTAATGTCAGACTAAAGTCTACCCTGTCTGATATTAGGATAGCAACCCCTGCTTGTTTTCTAGGCCCATTTGCTTGAAACACCGTCTTCCAACCTTTCACCCTAAGATAGTGTCTATCCTTTGTAGAAAGGTGAGTTTCTTGGAGACAACAAATTGTAGGATCCTGCTTTTTAACCCAGTCTGCAAATCTATGTCTTTTCGTTGGGGCATTGAGACCGTTGATATTAAGAGATATTATTGAAAGGTGTGTATTTATGTTTGCCATTTTTGTGTGTGTGTGTGTGTGTGTGTTACTGGTTCTACCTGTGCTCTCTTCTGTTAACTGGTATTTGAGTATAGCTTGTTTTTTCTAGGTTCCTTATATGTGTGCTTTTCCTTTTGTTCAGCATGGAGGATTCTATCAAGTATTTTCTGTAGAGCTGGTTTTGTCTTCAAATACTCCTTTAACCTGCTTTTGTCATGGAATGTCTTTATTTCTCCATCTATTTGAATGGATAACTTTGCAGGATAAAGTAACCTTGGTTGACAGTTGTTATCTTTCAGAACTTGGAATATATCACTCCAAGCCCTTCTGGCTTTAAAAGTTTGTGTTGAATAATCTGCTGTAATCCTGATGGGCTTGCTTTTGTAGGTAACTTGATTTTTCTCTCTAACTGCTTTCAATAATTTTTCTTTGGTTTGTGTGTTTGGAAGTTTGATTATAATATGGCGAGGGGAGGTTCTTTCTGGGTTTTGTCTGGCTGGGGTTCTAAAGGCTTCCTGTATCTGTATTGGCACCTCTTTCCCAATTTGGGGGAAATTTTCCTCTATGATTTTGTTGAAGATGCCTACTATGCCTCTGGAGTGGAGTTCTTCTCCTTCTACTATGCCCTGAATTCTTATATTGGATCTTTTCATAGTGTCCCGAATATCTTGAAATTCCCACTCATACTTTTCTATAAGTTTGTCTTTCTCTTTGTTGGACTGCATTAGGTCTGCCACCTGGTCTTCTAGCTTAGATATTCTGTCCTCTCCCTCATCCATCCTACTGGTGAGATTTTCTACAGAGTTTTTTTATTTCATTAACTGTGTTCTTCATTGCTAGTAATTCTGACTGGTTTTTCTTTATTATTTCTATTTCCCTATTTATGTCTTGTATTGCCTTCTTTATTTCATTAAATTGGTGTCCTGCCTCTTCTTTGATTCCTTTGATTTCCTCTTTGATTTCTTCCTTGATTGTTTTCATGTGTTCTTTGACCTCTTGGAACATGTTTATAATTATTCTTTTGAACTCTTTCTCAGGCATTTCCTCTAACTCTTTCTCTCTGGAGGACATTTCTGATGCATTAATACTTTTAGGTGGATTTATATCATCTTTCTTTTTTGTGTTTCTTGTGTTATAATGTATGTATTTTTGCATCTTGGATTAAGTTTATGCTTGGATTTTCTAGCTAGCTGTGTATTCTTAGCTGTATCAATTGATTTGATGTAATATATTTTCAGGGTAGGACCTTAAGGTATTAGGTGCGGCTCTTAAGACTCTCAGAGTATCTACAAAGATGTTCTTAGGGGTTGAGATTCCCTGCTATAGAAGTATTTAAGCAGGCTGAGTGGAATAAAATACAGGTAGATTCTAAAATTTAACTAAACACTGTACATATTCAATCAAAAACTGCACTGAGTATTTATGCAAGAGTAGTTATTATTACAACCAGTTCCTCTATGAACAAAGAGGTTAAGATTTCTGGTCTGTTGAGGTATCCAAGTCAGCTTGTGACCAAGTGAGACCCTTCCCTGGTGCAATCCCAGTTACCTTGGGTGATTTTGGTCTCAGTCAAGTTGCTGCCTGGGTCGTCGGGCTGCTGTTCTGATTTCTGGAGCTGGGCACTTGCTTTTCCTACGGGGCAAACCGAGCCGCTGCTGCTGCCTCTGCTGCTGCCGTAGCTGCCACCACCAGAGCCACCACCGCTGCTGAAGCTGCCGCTGCCGTGTCCACCGCTGCTGCTCCCCCCGAAGCCGCTGCTGCGGGATCTGCCGCCACTGCCGCTCCTGGGTCCGCTGCTGCTGGTACCGGTGCTGGAGCCGCTGAAGTTGCTGCCGAACTCTGCTCCTGCTTGGGTCCCGCTGTCAGCCCAAGTTGGCGTGGCCGGGTCCCGGGCCGCTGCTGTGTTCGCTGGAGCTGGGCTCAGGCGGTGGGGGAGGGGAGGGAGCCGCGGCTTCTCTGGTTGTCTCGCTGCTCCACGTGTTCTAACTCGCGGTCTTCTCCTTCCCTGCTCGCTGCCGCTCTCCCCTCACGTTTCCCGAGTTGCGGAGAGCGCGGTGTGAGGGGAAAATCCCGCACCTGGTTTTTCCTGCAGCTCGAGCTGTTCTGGCGGTTTTCTGCTGCGCCGCGGCTGCGGCGTTTGGCCGAGCTGCCTGAGCCGCTGGAGCCGCTTATCTCGCCTGTGTGGGCTCTGGCTGCTCTATAACTCTTCTACTTCTCCGCTGCCGCCTCAATTTCCCATACACCTCACTTTTTAGTAAAAACGTGTATTTTGCTGAGTTTTTTTGGTCTTTTTCCCCCCTAGGCTACTTTGGTGTGGTACCTACGCAGCCATCTTAACCGGAAGTCCACTATGTAGTCTTAAGTGGCCTTGATCTCAAGGCAATCCTTCTTCTGTCTCCAGAGTGCTCGGATTAAAAATGTGCCTTCTGGATTTTAAAGTTTATGTTGTGTAATCTTCTGTTATCCTGGTGGGATTACCTTTTGTATATGACTTGATTTTTCTTTCTAATTGCTTTCAGTATATTTTCTTTAGTTTGTGTGTTTTGTAGTTTAATTTTAATATGACAGTGAGAGGTTCTTTCCTGATTTTGTCTGTTTGGTGTCTTATAGGCTTCCTGTATGTGTATTGGCACCACTTTTCCTACTTGGGGGGACTTTTCTTCTATGATTTTGTTGAAAATACTTGTTATGCCTTTGAAGTGATTTTTTTTCCTTCTACTATCATGAATTCTTATGTTTTATCTCTTCATAGTGTCCTGAATGTCTTGAAATTCACATTTATGTCTTCTTATAAGTTTTTCTTCCTCTTTGTTGGTTATGGAACCTGGTCTCCTACTTTAGATATTCTGTCCTTTTTTTGATCCATTCTACTGGTGAGACTTTGTACGGAGTTTTCTATTTGACTTACTCTGTTTTTAATTTCTAGTATTTCTGATTGGAATTTTTTCATCATTTCTATTTCCTTACTCATGTTTTATATTGACTTCCTTATTTCATTAAATTGGTTTCCTGTGTTATCTTTCAGAAATTGGTTTTCTTCTTTGATTCCTTTGATTTCTTTGAACGTAGATATAATAATTTTTTGAAATATTTGTTAGACATTTCATCTAAAGCAGTCTTACTGGAGGTCATTTCTGATGGATTAATAATTTTTGGTGAGACTGTATTATCTTGAATTTTTGTGTGTTTCTCTTATCCAAGTACTAACGAGGCCTGACCCTGCTTAGCTTTCCAGATCAGATGAGATTAGGAACATTCAAGGTGGTATGGCTGTAGAGTTTTTGTGTTTCTTGTATTAGAATGTATAGATTTTTGCATCTTGAGTTAATTTGATTCTTGGGTTTTCTAATTATTTGCCATGTTCTTAGCTGTGCAAATCCAGCTTTATATATCTTCAGTGTAGGAGCTTAAGGTGTCAGGTGTAGGTCTAATTCTGCAAGAGAAACAGCAGAAGTGACCCTAGTTGTTGAGTTTTCCTTCTATTCACATATTGTAGTAGAGCTATTGAAGCAAATTACTGGAAAATTCTAAAATTCAACTAAGCAATATAGACAGTCAATCAAAACCAGTACAGAACATTTTCAAGTGTGGGGATTAATCTAAATAGATAATCTTATAAGGCCAAAGTCTCTAAGGGTGTGTGATGTCCCACACCATTAATCATGTCAACTAGTAGGTTTAGGTTTCTAGTCTGAAATTGGTTCTGAGCCAGCGATGGGTTAGTCAATCCCTGCCCCTGGTAATGACAGAAGAAAAAGACAAAGGCCCTAAAAATCAAGAAATATCAAAGGCAACAATAGTCAATACCAAAATACAGCTTTTTTTAGAAGGGTAAAGCCAACCAGGAATATATCCTTCAAATGTAATACATAATCTTTCCTGACATGGAAAGAGAAATTAGCACTTGCAGTGCAGGTATATGTATCTGGTTTTGTATAAACAGGCCTTGTTATCTTTTGGGGTGGCTTAAAATCTCACTAATGCTGAATGCCCACCTTGATTCCTCTTGATGCTGGGTGGTGGGAGATGAATGAGTTCTCTAGACATTCACAGCCCTGAGGGTTGGAGGTGGGAGACTTTTCAGGGTGCCTGGAGTTGTACCAGAGTTGCTTGGCTGGTCCCATTTGTATCACCTTCATTAGCTGCTCAACTGGTCTATGGTGTCTTCCCCTTCAGGTTTCTTGATATTGCAGGGAGACTGATGTGAGTGGAAGATACCTCACTTTGTTTTGACTCCTGCTGCTCTGTGCTGCCATCCAGGTGGACTTGAACTCATGGTGATCCTCCTCCCTCTGCCTCAAAAGTGCTGGGATTGAGGGCATGCACAACCACACCTGGCTTTTTTGTTTGTTTGTTTGTTTCAGGTAGGGTCTTATTCTAGCTCAGTCTGACCTGGAATTCACTCTGTAGTCTCAGAATGGCCCTTGAACTCACAGAAATCCTTCTGCCTCTGCTCTATAGTACTGGGTTTAAAGGTGTGAGCTACCAAACCTGGTTATTTAGTTTTTTGAGTAATTTGTATATCTTGGATATTAATAACCTGTCAGATGTATATCTGGCAATGATTTTATCCTATTATGTAGCCAATCTACTTTTTCCCCTCTCTCCCGACCTACTCCACTGATGCCCCTCTTCTATATTGGTGCTTCTCTCTATTTCTTGGCCCTCCTCCATCATCCATGACAACTTGTTGATGGGCATGATATTATGGAGGTGTTGTGCAGGTAACAAAGCCACTGTGAGTTCAGAAATACATAGGCCAGTTGTACTTGGAAGACAACATTCTAAAACACTCTTTCCCATCCTTTGGGTCATAGATTCTTTCTGCTACCTCTTCCATTAAAGTCACTGAGCCACTGGAGGGTATAATTGAGATGTCTCAGTAAGTACTAAACAATGAACTGTCACTATTCCTCAGCACTCAGACAAGTTTTGAATGTTTCTAGCAGTCACTGCCACCTGATAAGTGAAACTTCTTTAAATAAAAGGGAGAACAACAGTAATATCTAGGCATAAGCATGGATTATTATTTTTTTCTTATTGAGTTAGTGCCTTGAGTTCTTATATTCTGAAATTAAATTAATTTTTGGCTTGTGTGTGTGTGTGCAATGTGGTGAGTCTAGTGTATATACGTGTATCCATCCTTGTGGTGTGCCATATGCTCGCCTGTGGTGGGAGTCACTTGCTTATAGAGGCCAGAGTAGAACTGCTCCATTGGTCTTCTGCCTAGTCTTGCTCTTGAGCCAAAGTCTCCTTTTCCTAATTGCAGAGCTTGTGGGACTCTGAAGTTTCTGGGATCTCTGCTCCCCTGCAGTACTAGGGTTATAGGCATGGGTGGCCATGCCCAGCTTTTCTACATGGGATATGGTGATTTGTACTTGGGAAGTTTCAGGACCCTTCAGTCCCTCATACTTCTGATAGAAGCTCCCTTAAATTCTGGGCTTTTTCTCCAGCCCTGGAATTTAACTTTTTGTTAAATTAATAGCTGAAAAATATTTTCTCCTATTCTATTGGCTTTATTTTCGCTGTAGTACTTATTTACTTTGTGTGGTTTATTAATTTGATTTGATTCTATTTCTCAGTTCTTATTATTTACCAAGCTCTTAGAAACAAATTAAGAAAACTATTGCAGCTTGGAATGGTGAAACACCTTTATAATGCTTGTAGGCAGGAAGTTGTGGAAGGAAGTTTACAGTGACCTTGAAGGCAGCCTGAGCTACAGAGTGCATCCCTAGCTAAAATGGAACAAAACAGTAAAACAAAATGCAAACCATCAGAAAAGTAAAGTTTTTTCCTAATGCTATGTCTTGAAGTATTTCTGCTATATTTTCCTTTTCAGTTTCAGGGTTTCACATCATGCTTTGGATCCATTTTGAGTAGACTTAAGTACAGAGTGAGTAATATGGATCTATTTTCATTCTTCTACATGCGTATATTCTATTTTCTCAACACCATTTGTTGAAGAGGCTGTTGATTTTTTTCAATTTTTATTAACAACTTCCATGATTATAAAAAATATCTCATGGTAATACCCTCCCCATCCCCACTTTCCCCTTTGAAACTCCATTCTCCATCATATGCCCTCCCCATCTCAATCAATCTCTCTTTTATTTTGATGTCTTGATCTTTCCCTCCTCTTATGATGGTCTTGTGTAGGTAGTATCAGGCATTGTGAGGTCATGTATATCCAGGCCATTTTGTGTCTATGGGGAGCACGTTGTAAGGAGTCCTACCCTTTCTTTCGCTCTTACATTCTTTCTGCCACCTCTTCCACTTTAGACCCTGAGCCTTGGAAGGTGTGATAGAGATATTACAGTACTGAGCACTCTGGTCACTTCTTTCCAGCACCATGGTACCTTCTGAGTTTTCCCAAGGTCACTGCCATCTGAAAAGAGAAGATTCTCTACCAAAGTGAGAGTAGCTTTAATATAAGGGTAAGAACATTGAAAGAAGTGCTTACCGGGCAGTTTGTAAGCATAATATCTACATTTAGCAGAGGCTATTTTTCAATGTATGTTTTTGGCACTTTTGTTGAGAATCAGATCTCTTACTTAATACTCACACAGAAGTCCAATCATCTGCAGCTAGGATCCACATATGAGGGAGAACATGTGGTGCTTGGCTTTCTGGGCCTGGGTTACCTCACTTAGTATAATCCTTTCCAGATCCATCCATTTTTCTGCAAATTTCATGACTTCATTTTCCTTGCCGCTGAGTATAAATTGTATAAATGTGCCACATCTTCATTATCCACTCATTAGTTGAGGGATCTCTAGGCTGGTTCCATTTCCCAGCTATTATAAATTGAGCAGCAATAAACATGGTTGAGCACGTATTTCTAAGGAAATGAGATGAGTCCTTAGGATATATGCCTAGGAGTGCTATAGCTGGGTCATATGGGAGATCAATCTTTAGCTGTTTTAGGAACCTCCACACTGATTTCCACAATGGCTGGGCCAGATTGCATTCCCACCAACAGTGTAGAAGGGTTCCTCTTTTTCCACATCCCTACCAACATTTATGATCATTTGTTTTCATGATGGTGGCCAATCTGACAGGATTGAGATGGAATCTCAATGTAGTTTTAATCTGCATTTCCCTGATGACTAGTGACGTAGAACATGTTTTTAGATGCTTATATGCCATTCGTATTTCTTCCTTTGAGAATGCCCTATTTAGCTCCATGGCCCACTTTTGATTGGCTTGTTTGATTCCTTATTATTTAATTTTTTGAGTTCTTTGTATATCCTAGATATTAATCCTCTATCAGATATATAGCTGGCGAAGATATTTTCCCATTCTGTAGGTTGCCTCTTTGCTTTTGTCACTGTGTCCTTTGCAGTGCAAAATCTTTGTAATTTCATGAGGTCCCAGTGATTAATCTGTGGTTTTATTGTCTGAGCAATTGGGGTTGTATTCAGAAAGTCTTTGCCAAGACCAATATGTTGAAGGGTTTCCCCTACTTTTTCCTCTAGCAGTTTCAGAGTTTCAGGTCTGATGTTAAGGTCTTTAATCCATTTGGACTTAATTCTTGTGCGTGGAGAGAGAGAATAATCTATTTTCATCCTTCTGCAGATATATATCCAGTTTTCAAAACACCATTTGCTGAAGAGGCTGTCTTTTCTCCAATGAGTATTTTTGGCATTTTTATTGAATATCAGGTGGCTATAGCTACTTGGGCTTACATCTGGGTCCTCTATTCTGTTCCACTGTTCTACATGTCTGTGTTTGTGCCAGTACCACGCTGTTTTTGTTACTATGGCTCTGTAGTATAGGTTAAAATCAGGTATGGTGATACCACCAGCCTTATTTTTGTTGCTCAGTATCATTTTAGATATTCGAGGTTTTTTGTGATTCCAAATGAATTTTTGGATTGTTTTTTCTATTTCCATGAAAAATGCTTTTGGAATTTTGATAGGGATTTCTTTAAAGGTGTAGATTGCTTTTGGTAAGATTGCCATTTTCACAATATTGATACTTCCAATCCAGGAACAAGGGATGTTTTTCCACTTTCTAGTGTCTTCTGCAACTTCTCGCTGGAGTGTTTTCAAGTTCTCATTGTAGAGATTCTTTTATTTCCTTGGTTATGTTTATTCCAAGGTACTTTATTTATTTATTTTTTTGATGCAATTTTGAATGGGAGTGATTCTCTGATTTCATCCTCTGTGTGTTTGTTGTTAGCATATATGAAGGCTACTGATTTCTGTGTATGTATATTGCATCCTGCTATGTGGCTATAGGTTTTTATCAGTTCTAACAGTTTGCTAGTAGAGTCATTAGCGTCCTTTATATATAGAATCATGTCATCTGCAAATAATGATAACTTTATCTCTTCCTTTCCAATTTATATCCCTTTTATGTGTGTCTCTTGCCTTATTGCTATGGCTAAGACTTCCAAAACTATATTAAATAAAAGTGGGGACAGTAGACACCGTTGTCTTTTTCCTGATTTTAGTTGAAAAGCTTATACTTTTTCCCCATTTAGTAATATGTTGGCTATAGGCTTGTCATAAATAGCCTTTATTATATTGAGATATATTCCTTCTATTCCCAGTGTCTGTAGGACTTTTTTATTTTTATTTTATTAACAAAATAAAAGTTTATTTTATTATAATTAGGAATGTTCTTTCCCTGTGGGCAACTGGAACAGTCCAGTTACAATGAAAATCTAAGAACAGTTATTGCCACAGCACAGCACAGGGTGCTTGCCCTATGCACAAAAATCACAGGGTCAGGAGCATGTCATCAATTTACTGATCTGATTGTCTCACTAACCTAACCTGCCCTCCCCCAACTGTCTGTAGGACTTTTATCATGAAGTGATGTTGGATTTTGTCAAATGCCTTCTCTGTGTCTAATGAGATGATCATGTGATTTTTGTCCTTCAACCCATTTATATGATGTATTATATTTATATATTTGCATATATTGAACCATCCCTGCATCTCTGGGATAAAGCCTACTTGGTCAGTGTGAATGATCTTTCTGATATATTCTTGTATTCTGTTTGCCAATATTTTGTTGAGAATTTTTGCATCTATGTTCATGAGGGAGATTGGTCTGTAATTTTCTTTTTTTGTTCTGTCTTCGTCTGGTTTTGGTATCAGGGTTATGCTGGCTTCATAGAAGGAGTTTGGTAGAATTTGTTCTTTTTCTATTTCATGGAAAAGCTTAAGAAGCAATGGTGTTAGCAGTGAATCCATCTGGGCCTGGGCTGTTTTTAGTTGGGAGATTTTTGTTACCTTTTTCATCTCTAATTTTATTAATTTGTGTCTCTTCTCTCTTTTTTTTGGTCAGATTTGCTAAGGCTTTATTAATTTTGTTTATCCTTTCAAAGAACCAACTCTTTGTTTCATCAATTCTTTGGATTGTTTTTTTTTTTTTGTTTGTTTGTTTCTATTTCCTTAACTTCTGACCTAATCTTTATTATTTCTTCCTGTCTACTGATTTTTGGTTTGCCTTGTTCTTCTTTTTTCAAGGCTTTAAGATGAAGCATTAGGTCATTTACTTATGACCTTTCTAATTTCTTAATATAGGCACTTAAAGCTATAAATTTACCTGGTAGAACTGTCTCTATTGTGTCCCAGAGATTTTGGTATGTTGTGTTCTCATTATCGTTTGACTCTATAAATTTTTTTTTTGATTTCCTTCTTGATTCCTCCTTCTTCTTTGTTCTAATAGCACTCCTCTTAAACATTCATGTTATTTGTATTTACTCTCTTCCTCTAGATTCTATATATGAGAGAAAACATGCAATGCTTGTCTGAGTCTGGTATATTTTGCTTCACTTGTTGAACTCCGGTTATATCCATTCCCTTAAAATAAAATGATATACTCTTTGTGGCAGAATTTTGTATGTATGTATTCATGTATGTATGTATATACATGATTGTAACAAGCTTTTCATTTCTTCATTTTTTAGAATTTTCTTGACAATTTTCATATATGATCATAATATATTTTTTAAATTTTTTATTAATTAGTTTTTTATTCAGCAAATACAGTCAGTTTGGTACCATTATTAGGCTCCTCTGTGACCTACCCCCTCCCCATGGCCCCTCCTTGTTGAGGTATATGGGTCATGCATTCTGGAGTAGCCCACAGTAATGGGTAGGATAAATGTCTCTGCATATCATGACCCAACATGTGGCTCTGACATTCTTTCCTCTCCCCTTTTCCAAAAAATTTCCCTGAGCTATGCTGGGTTCATTTTTGGTCTACTTCAGTGATGAGTTGTTGCTGCCTCTGGGTCTCTGGCTCTCTTGTTTGTTAAGAGTTGATTTCTCTCTGTGTTGATCTCCTTCCCCCTTGTGCTGGTATCCAGTTCACTAGGTAAACAGTACCCTTGCTTGTTTTGCCAATTGTTCTTATTTTCAGCCAGAACCCTTTTGAAGTATTATGGGGTGGGTCTCTCCTTAGGATCTACATCTATCTGAAAAAGAGAAGCAGATTCTCTAATGAAGAGTAAGTTACCATCAGGATAAATGAGATAACCTTTACTTTTTTATAGAGAATTTAATAGGTGTAGGCCCCCTTCTTGTCCACAATTGATGGTAGCTTGATAATGGAGAGTGGGCTTATGTTTGGATATGGTTATGACTTGTTTCCCAGGTCCATCTATGGGTCCCGTACCACTGAGCAGACCAGTTAGCCGAATCAAGAGCAGTTGGTTCCCCACCATGGCTGTGTGCCACTATTGCACTTTTGTGGGAATCACAATAGGTTATTTGTTGCTAAATAGGTTAGACCATGAGTTGCTTGGACAGATATTGGTTATTTTCCCCCAGTCATCCATGTAGCACCTTCTGGCACAAGAAGCACTGACTGTCTGGGGACTGACTCTCTTTTAGCTTCCAGCCATGCCATTCCATGTTATGTGTCAACCACATAAGGTGTCTTCAGCAGTAGGGTCTTACCACTAACCTTTGATGGGTCATCAAGTACTCTGACAGAAATCTGTCTTTTAGGAAACTTTGTAGGTCTCTCTGATCAAAAGCTCATTGTGGAAGATAGCCCCATGCTGGTGCTGGGAGTTACACATCAGTGCCCACTAAGAAATTGAAGAAAAAGATAACTAATATACAAGAGTTAGAGACGAGAGAGAGAGAGAGAGAGAGAGAGAGAGAGAGAGAGAGAGAGAGAGAAAGAGGGAGAGAGGGAAGCTGTAGAAAGGGAGGGAAGCTGTAGAAGATTAAGGTTAGTCTTCATCATACCCTCTCCAGTGTCTTGTGGTTCAGGTGTTCCCTGTAAGGGCCTGGTGAAGGTTCAGCCATTTGGTCTGCATTTAGGAAATAGAATTTTATGGTACCATTGGCATTTGGGTCTAGATTTGTGTTTCCCACCCCTCTGTTACCCTCCCCTCCCTCCCCACCCATCCTATTGTCTAGTCCACAAGATGTTTGCTGGGTATGGAAGGCATCTTGGGTTGATTCAGGTTAGGTGCTGTAGATGAGTGATACTGTGTGGTGATTTTTTTTCTGTGATTGGGTAAGTTCACTGAGAATGGTCTGTTCCAGGTTCAACCATTTTTCCTCAAATTTCATTGTGTCATTTTTTTCTTACTGCTGTATAGAATTCCATTGTGTAGATATAACACACGTTAGTTATCCATTCTTCTAGTGATGGACATCTGAGTTTTACAGCTCTTAGCTATATATTTGATCATCATCCCCTCCTCATTACTTTCTCTTGTACCCCTAACCCTGTCCCTTTTTCAATGAACCCTTTCTCTTTCTAACTAGTACCTCTGCTATGAATTTTTTTGTCCTCCTTCATCTTTGATGTCCAAACGTTGATGGACCCAGTACTGGTGTTGGTCTGGTGCAGGTAATGACAGTCTGTGTGAGTCCGTGACTGCAATGGCAACTTCAAGTGGGAAATATTGCATTCTTAAGCACTTATACTCTTATATTGTTTCCATTCCTGTCTTTTGTGCTGTTCCCTAAGCTTTGTAGGATGTGATGGAGATGTCTCATTTAGTGCTGAACACTTAACTGTAGCTTCTCAGCACTTTGAGGAGTTTTGAGTCTCCCATGTAGGTATTGCCAATTGCAACAGGAAGCTTCTCTGACCAAAGTTGAGAGCAGCACTAATTTATAGATATAAGCAATTTGATGGGTATAAGATACATTTAGCCAAACAATAGTAGTAGTTTCCCCCTAGGGTCTATTACTTTCACAGTCATAGCTCATTGGCTGTGTTTTCTTTTTCAGAAATGAATGGAGTTGGCCTTGAATCCAATCAGAGATCAGCTGATTACCCTCATAACAGTCATGCCACTATTGCACCAGTGGACACATCTTGCTTGGATTGCTCACAGGGTCTACTGCTGTTTAGACTGTTGATGATTATTCTTCTTCAGCAGCCTGACCAGCACATTCCAGAATTATGACAGCTAGTCATCAGGGAAGAGGCATGTAACTTATTTCTTGATTTCTCACTGTCCTGTGACCCAAGTATGCAGTATCTTCAGCAATAGGGTCTTACCATCTAGATCATGTGGACAACTAAAAATTATTTCCAATAGTTTATATCGTTTTGAAGTGCCTCAGGGGCCTCCCTGACAAACTAATAGGGTTCATTATTGATTTTCATAACATTTTTAGGTTTGGTTAGCACTTCCCTCAGGTTTTCCTCTCTTCCATATCCATCTGCTGATCCTACTTAAACCTTTCCATCCCCCAGTATTCTACCCCTCTACTTACATATCTACTATCCCCTCCCCTGATCACACCACCTTATTCCTCTCATGGCTCTTTTCTAACTTCCTGACCTGTATTGACATTTACTGTAAAGTACACACATACTTAAAAATCTGATGTTAGTAAATAAGTACAATGTTGTTTTTTTTTTTAAACAGGTCTGGGTGGAGAGATGGCTTAGCTGTTAAGTTGCTTGACTATGAAACCCAAGGACCTAGGTTTAATCCCCCAGTACTTATGTAAGCTAGATGAACAAGGTGGTGCATGCATCTGGAGTTTGTAGTGGTTAGAGGCTCTGGTCTACCCATTCTCTCTCTTTCTCAAATATAAATAAATACATAAATAAAATACTTAAAAATTGTTGAAGTCAGTATCTGCATATTAGAGAGAACATTGAGTGCATTTTTTGTTTTTTTTTTCAAGGTAGGGTCTCACTCTAGCCCAGGCTGACCTATAATTCACTCTGTAATATAAGGGGTGGCTTCAAACTCACAGTGATCCTGCTATTGTTAGGTCAAGATGGGCTTCCCCAAAATGGAGTCACCTCATACAACAGGATGGTGAGATGCCAAGGAAGTGAGTCATACACATTCTTCAAGAATTTGTCCAGCCATTATCCCTCCCCTGTCTAACAAGACTCCAAGTCTAGATTTAGGGCACCCCTTATCTCTCACTGGGTCACTTCTGGTCCCACCCTATGGCTAATGTAAAAAACATATTTACTGCTTCCTCCAAAATATCCCTTCCCTTCCTCACCTTTCCCCAACTGAAGCGCTCTATAAAGCCCATTATCTGTAACCCCAAGTTGGCTGCTCCGCTTTTGAGAGTCAGTCCTGGAAGCCTCCTTAAGAACTTAAAGCCTCTACGACTCTTAGGTGACATCTTTCTCTGTAACTTTGCCTGGCCACATCCGTAAGCTGGAAATGGGTCCAAGTGGCCTGAAAATGATACATTTGATTTCCAAATCCTCACTGATTTAAAACAAACTTCTGCCAACATACAGGCAAATGGTCCAAAATACTTTGTTTTCACTCTACACAACCTTCCCTCTGCTTTACCTGCCATTTTCATCAGGTCCTAGCCAAGGTCTTAGAAATGTGCTCTCACTCAACCCCCTCTCCATACTCTTTCTCACCCTCTGCGTTGGACCCTGAAGCCATAGAGGACCTCACCTCAACAGCTCCTCCAGATCCTCCAGCTCCCTCAGCCTCTTCTAACACCCTGCCTGGTAACAAGGTTTGATTTTAGTCTTTGGAGTTGTAAATAGAATAGAAATTTTAAAAAGGGAATGCATTGCTTCTGAAGAAATGAGTGAATGAATGTATAAGGGGGAAATGGTTGTATATATATAAAAAGTGCACTTAAAATGAATGTGTGTGTGTGTGTGTGTGTGTGTGTGTGTGTGTTAATATGTATGTGGCCACAGCCCTAAGGTTGCAGAATGATTTCTGTTCTAAGCAGTGCCATTTCATTGTGGAGATGTTCTCCACCAAGCCCACTGTACTAGACAGCATAACCTATTTTTACTGTTGAGTGTCCCACAGAAGGAACACTTAAAGTAATTAAGATCATAGGCAAAAATTGCAAGACTCTCCTACTCTTAAAGAGTTGTAAAATGACAGGTTTGAAAAGCTGCTTTATATCCCTGAGGGAAGATCAAAACTCTCCTTGGGGCTGGAGAGATGGCTTAGCAGTTAAGTGCTTGCCTGTGAAGCCTAAGGACCCCTGTTCAAGGCTCAATTCCCCAGGACCCATGTTTGCCAGATGCACAAGGCGGCACACATGTCTGGAGTTCATTTGCGGTGGCTGGAAGCCCTGGCAAGCCCATTCTTTCTCTTTCTCTCTCTCTCTGCCTCTTTCTCTCTCTGCTGTCGCTATCAAACAAATAAATAAAAATAAACAAAATTAAAAAAAAACCTCTCCTTGGAATTTAGGGGGAGAAAGGCTCTTTCTTAGCTTACCTGCCTTGCAGAGCCAGGGAACTACAAGCACAGGAAATCTCAGGATCCTAGCCCCAGCATGATGATGAATGAATCCCAAGTTGCTATGACAGCTTCTTATAAGAGATTTGTACTGTTTTACTTTTTCTTTCTTTCTATGCTTGTATGGAACTACTAACAGACAATTGCCTCAAGATTTAAATTTAAATTTAAGAGTATTCAATACTGAATTTGTAAAAAATTGTCCGAAATTTCTAATAATGTTTAAATCTGCTTTCATATTTTTAAAAAGTTTCGGGAAAGTTATAAGAAACACAGTTCTAAAATCTATGTTTATTCTGGGTAAATAGCATAAGTCTTTCTTTTTAAAAAAAGTCTCTTGGGCTGGAAAGATGGCTTAGCGGTTAAGCGCTTGCCTGTGAAGCTTAAGGACCCTGGTTCGAGGCTCGATTCTCCAGGACCCACATTAGCCAGATGCACAAGGGGGCGCACAAGTCTGGTGTTCATTTGCAGTGGCTGGAGGTCCTGGCACGCCCATTCTCTCTTTCTATATATCTGCCTCTTTCTCCCTCTGTCTGTCGCTCTCAAATAAATAAGTAAAAATAAACAAATTTTTTTTTCAAAAGTCTTTCTTTAAAAAAGTTATTTCAAAAGGCCTTTTTTTTTAAAATTTTTTTTTCTTTATTTATTTGAGAGCGACAGAGACAGAGAGAAAGACAGATAGAGGGAGAGAGAGAGAATGGGCACGCCAGGGCTTCCAGCCTCTGCAAACGAACTCCAGACACGTGCGCCCCCTTGTGCATCTGGCTAACGCGGGACCTGGGGAACCGAGCCTCGAACCGGGGTCCTTAGGCTTCACAGGCAAGCGTTTAACCGCTAAGCCATCTCTCCAGCCCATCAAAAGGCCTTTTGAGGGAATAAAAACAGTCATATTAAAAGTCTTCTGGTAAGGACAATAAAAGTTTTTGTTGACAGTTATGAGAGGAACATGACTAAAGAGGATAAACTGGAGAGAAAGTTTAAATGTTGAATGTTAAATGTTTGATGAAAAAGGTTGTTACAGAGTGGTTACATGGATTGTGGTAAAAGTATGTAGATGAAGGTGTGAATAAAGTATGTAGATGAAGATATGAGTAAGTTTAAACAAGTTAAAGACAAAGTACTTAATCAGATTATAGACTTCTTGAGATAACAAATGATTTAGCTTAGGGCTTACATCAGACTAACAAAGTATGGCCTTGGCTGGTAGCAGGATGCCATGGTATTCAGGTTGTAGACTTAACTTTAACTCATTGATGTTAATCTGGTCATAATAATGCTTATGCAAGACTAAATTTAGAGTGCCCAACCAAATTAACTAGGTTCCTCTATTTCTCTCCCTTTTAACTAACTCTGAAGGTTAAAATTGACTCATTAATATTTAATTCTCTCCTAAGGTTATTATATCTGAAACCCTGCCTCAAAAAAACAAAAAAATCTCATAGAGGAACTGTTTACCCCCCCCCCCTATTTTATAAGGTAAATATCTGTCACACACTCAAAAACTATTTACTTTATGGTGAACAGTTAAAAAAAATTCTAAACAAAGATATGTTGTGATTTTAAGATGTAATTCCTCAATTCCTCTAACAATCAGTCTTAATAGTTTAACTTTAACTTACATCATTACTAAACAAGTTTACCAAAGTACCACAGATAGAATTATAAAGTTGGTTAAGGTTTGGATAGCTATAGAATGTGTCATAAAATTTTGTGCATGTCTGGAATTCAATATAGGTCTATAAAATTGATTTGGAAGAGATTAAAAATACTTCTTTTTGACTCAGCAATTAAAAGTGTTTATTTGCAAAGCCAGATACACATAGTGGAACATACATTTGAAAATCGTTTTGAAAATCGGTTGCAGTGGCAAATGGCTCTGGCATGCCCATTCCCTCTTTTTCCATACTTGTCTCCTTTTTTTTTTTTATTATTAGATCATGCAGCTTAATCCAGTTCCTCTATTCTTTGGTATGTTAAATATAACTATAGCAATTTCAAAAACTGACTTATAGATTGGATAGGCATCTTGTTTAGCTTTAAAAAGTGCTAAATTTCCTCATAAAGGTTGAACTTTAAAAATTATAAAATTTGGGCTGGAGAGATGGCTTAGCGGTTAAGCGCTTGCCTGTGAAGCCTAAGGACCCCGGTTCGAGGCTCGGTTCCCCAGGTCCCACGTTAGCCAGATGCACAAGGGGGCGCACATGTCTGGAGTTCGTTTGCAGGGGCTGGAAGCCCTGGCACGCCCATTCTCTCTCTCCCTCTATCTGTCTTTCTCTCTGTGTCTCTCACTCTCAAATAAATAAATAAATAATTTTAAAAAAATTATAAAATTTTTATGTCTTCATGTTTAAGCCAAATATGTTACTACATAATATCGATTTCTTATTTATTTTAAATTTTGCCAACACATCTTTTGTTTATAGTTACTCTCTGTAGCCTCATGTGCCTTAAATATGTAAATTCTACTTTTTGTTAGTATCCAACTTTTCCAGATATCAGAATGTTGTAATTTGGTTTATACAAAGTCCATGATGTTTGGCTGTCAATAAGCATGCATCATCATGCCTCGTTAAAGCTCTGTAATTTTAAGATGGTTCTTGTCTTGTTCAAGCTGGTTTTGCTAGATGATTATCACTGATGAAGTCTTATAATAGGTGACTTATTGTGATTTTCTTTTTAGAAAAACTGAAAAAGTTGCCCATGTCTTAAAAAAAATCTACTGCATGCAAACAATGTTAATATAGTTTGTCTAGGCTTCATGTGAAATTGCAAATATTTCTTTAATTAAGCCTTAAAATTGTTCAATGGCAAAAGGTTCTTATTTAAAAAATTGCTTTGTGTCTGTCATATTGTCTCTAATGCAGGCTTGCTTAACTCAACAATGACCAAGTTTTATTTTGTTCTTTAGCTATGTATAATCAGTCTCAGTCAAGGACTCATTTAATTGTCTCATTTCTTACATCTTATGTTCATTGCTTATAGAAATATTAATATTTAAGGCATGTTTTCTGCACAAAATAAATAATAATCTTTTAAATTACTGTTCTACTTCAAGTTTGGACGTAATTAGTAATTGCATTGGTATACAAAGTAGCTAAAAATTTTTAAAATATTGTTTTTATTTTATTATTTGATAGAGAGAAAGGGAGAGAGGGGGGAGAGAGAGAGAGAGAGAGAGAAAGAAAGAGGAAGAGAATAGGTATGTCAGGGCCTCCAGCCATTGCAAATGAACTCCAGACGCATGTGCCACCTTGTGCATCTGGCTAATGAGGGTCCTGGAGAATCGAACCTTGGTCCTTTAGCTTTGCAGGAAAACTCCTCAACCACCAAGCCATTACTCCAGCCCAGCCAAAATTTTTTTCAAACACAGATGCTAAATTTTTATACTGTTTGTCTTTTTCTTGGGATACAATTTCTAAATTAAATCAATTTACTTAAAGCCACTGATAAAGTAATTGGTAAAAATATTGTTTTCAGGGCTACTAAAGTGTTCTGCCTATACATAGGAGTGACAGATAATTAAAAGATAACGTGTTATGCTTTCTGTGTCCCAGATATAGTTTACACTGCCACCTGACAACTAAACTTAAATATTAATCAGAATAATTTTAAACTATTGTCTTTCTCTAACCATATCTGCTTTGCTAACCAGATATGTTCTGCACCCTTTTTAACTAATCTGTTTTGCTAATAAGATATGTACAGTCTCTCTGAGTGAGTAATAATCATATGTAGAAGCCAAAATCAATTTTAAACATTGGAGTTAAAAGAACAGCCAATATTTTGGTTCCTGCTCCTGGGTCAAAAGGCCACAGGAGATGATAGGACACTTGAACTAGCCTCTGGTAAATTACCTATCCTCTTGACAGAGAGGATGTGGAGATCCAGGAGTGAATTCCAATTCAACATATCTGCAACAGGAGAGTCACACTGGAGAAAAATCAGTCCTCTAGGTTTCCCAAAAGAGGGAGGGCCACTTGGTCAGCATGGCCTGCCTTGACTTATCCTAGCAGATGAGAGTCATAGAACTCCTCACAGGCCCCTTAAAGTCTCTACTACAGAGCCATTATTGTCCTCAAAAGTATACACTTAATTCTGGCAGTCTACATGGTCTTAATCACCCAACAAGAAAAATATAAGTACAATATAAACAATAATTCAGACTAATAAATTCCCCTGTCTGATGCTGACTTACAATGTTAGACTTGAACATTAACTCATGCCTTCTGCCTCTGCCTGTCCCTGATTAACTTCACCTACACTGACCCCAGCTCCTCCCACTTGCTATTCCGCAGGACCCCTTCTTCCTTAGCTCTTACCCTATCTTATCCAGGGATAAGTACACTGCCACTCCAATGGGCACTCTCAAACTTAAACTCTCTTGTGTACCTACTCTTCCTCTGATCCTAAAATGCCCCTCTGTCTCCTCTCTCTTGCCCCAAGCCCTTTATCTCTCACCTCTGAATGCTCATCCTCCCTTTACACCTGGCGTTTTAACAAAAGTAATAAGCTCCTTTATTCTCCCTTCTGTCTTCTCACAGGGTGCACAGAGTCCATCTCCCTCACCGTCTGTATAACAGGTGTCTGCCAGCAACTTCCCTGAAGGCAGCTCAATACAGGGATGGTATGAGTGAAGTCTCTGCTTCACTCAGGACCAAGTCATAACAACATACTACACTGGTGTATTGATCTCACCACTCTGCCACCTCTAGCCACCATGAAATTGCCTCCTCATCACCTGCCCCAAAGAGAGACCCATCAATTGCCTCTCCCATAAAAACTCATTGTCCTTAGGGTCAACATAAAAAAATACTCTGCCACTGTTATCGTAAACAAAAGGCTGGAATGTTAGATCAAGATGGGCTTCCCCAAAATGAAGTCACCACAGACAGCAGGACTGCAACAGATACCAAAGAAGTGAGTCATCCACCTTCCTCAAGAAATTGCCCAGCCATTATCCCTCCCCTGCCTAACAAGGCTCCAAGACTAGATTTACTACCTCTCCCTTATCTCTCACTGGGTCATTTCTGGTCTCACCCTATGGCTAATGTAAAGAATAGAGATTTACTCCCCACCCCCCCCAAATTCCTTCCTTTCCTCACCTTCCCCCATCTGAAGAGCTCTATAAAGCGGCCCACTATCCCTAATGCCATGTTGGCTGCTCTACTCTTAAGAGTCAGTTCTTGAAACTCTTGTTTTTCCCCCACCCCTAATACAAACTTCCATCTTTGCCTCAGTGTGGTCTTAGTCACTCCTGAACTTTATAGCTACCTCTGCCTCCTGGGTGTTGGGATTAAAGACATGTGCCACCACGCCCACCTGAGTTACCTCACTTAATATAATATTTCCTGAAAATTTTATTATTTCATTTTTTTCTATGGCTGAATAGATCTCCATGACATATATGTTCCACATCTTCATTATCCATTCATTAGTTGATGGGCATTTAGACTGATCCCATTTGTTAGCTATTGTTAATAGAACAGCAATAAACATGGCCATCTCTTCATCATTTGATTGTCACCTAGACTTCAATATCTTGGCTATCATTAATTCACTGAACTTGTTGAATATGTAAATTAATGTTTAGTGGAAAGATTTTAGTAATTTACAACCTGAATTTTCTTGAGTAATTTTCAGTCCTAACTTTTTTCTCTTTCCCTCTGTAACTGCAATGACACAAAAAATCATTCTTTTATCATACTTTTGAGAGTTCTTGAGTCTCAGTTCTTTTTAAAAATATTTTATTTTATGTATTTATTTGCAAGCAGAGAGAGAGAGATATAAGAAGAAAGAGACATAGAAAGAGGGAGAGACAAAGACTGAGAGAGAGAATGGGTATGTAGTGGCCTCCAGCCACTGCAAATGAACTCCAGACATGTACATCACTGTGCATCAGGTTTTACATGGGTACTGGGGAATCAAACCCAGACTTTGAGAGCAAGCACTTTAACCACTGAGCAATATTTCCAGCCCTGAGTCTCAGTTCTTTCTTTTTCATTCAGTCTAATTCCTTAATGTTCAGATTGTTTAATTTTTATTCTGACTTTGAGCTCCCTGATTCTTTTACCTGTCTTGGTCATTTTGTTGTTAAGCCCATTCCCTGAGCTTTTTTTTCTTTTAATTTTAGTTACTGTATTTCTGATTTCTTAAATTTCTACTTGATTCTATTGTGTATTCTGTTTTTATTTTATTTTTTTTAACACAGAGTCTCATGTGGCCTAGATTGACCTTATACTCACTCTGATTCTGAGGATGATCTTGGACTTCTGATCCTCTTGCTTCCACTCTCCTGAGTTCTAGGATTAGAGGGATGTGCCTTCACCCCCAGTTTATTCAGTGGTAGAGATTGAACATAGGGCTTCATGCAGCCTAGATAAGTATTCTAGCAACTGACTATATTTCTAATCATTGGGAGTTCTTTTTCTTTGTTGATACTTACTATTTCCATCTCCCTCATGTGATCTTCAGTGACACAGTGGGGGTGGCCTCATTACCTCTAGGTACTATTAAAGGTCCTGATTCTCCATTAAGCCATAAGTGGAAATCTCTTATACTGAAAATCAGAAAATAGACACCAATGCTGAGATGATAGAATGTCAAAATTATCTGGAAAATTTAAAAGAATCTATGTTTTAAAAGTGAGCAATTGTAAGCACCCTTGAAACAAATGAAAATTAAAAGTTTCAACATGGAACATACACTGTGACCACATCCAAGAAGAGGAGAGGTGTTGCACCTCACTAGTGGTGGTCAGTGTGTTAAGCACAGACTTCCCATGCAATGTGGGGTTTGTTGTTAAGTGGTGGTATGAAAATCCCTGCTCTATATTTGGCTGTCTCTTAGGCTATGCAATTGCAAGTATAGCTGAGTATTTCTATGGTGATGGTGGATGATTCTGCTCTCCACTTGACCTTTACTGTCATACTTGTGAGCCAGGACACTGCTTTTTTTCTCCCTCTCTAATCCTCTTTTCCTTCCTTCTTTCTTTCTTCTTCTTTCTTTCCCTTCCTTCCTTCCCTCCTTCTTTCCTTCTTTCCTTCCTTCCTTCCTTTCTTTCCTTCCTCCTGTAATATCTGAGCTGAGTAGAGTGGTATCAAAAAGTTTCTGTGTCACGAAGTTTCCCTATCCTGGTCCTTTAGCTATTAAGAATAATCTTTTGTGGAAGCATTTTTTTCTTGTTTTCCATTGTTTCTGTTGACTTTTATAGGCTGTCATCTACAGGTTCACATTTGGATGTATAATATATATGTCAATGGTAGTTTTTCAGTTATGTTTAGCAAGAGAAATAGGGGAAATAAAATATATTTATTGTGTTTTCCTATATGAAAAACTCCTGGATTAATTTAGAGTTACTTCAAAATAGTTTTCAAGTCACACCTAATAACCTTTACTGACATATGCACCCACTCTGTTGTTCGTGGTTGCTTTTTCCACTTCCACTACATGCTTCAGGTTCAAATATCTATTGCAGTGTACTCTCAGGCATGCTTGCATTTCCATGTCAAGTTCCCTCTGTGTTTGTCCTTTGTCACATTAACTCTGTTTTTTTTTTTTTTTTTTCTGGCTAATATGGGTTCTGGGGGATCAAACCACATTAACTCTTGAATACTTAGTTAGGTATAGACTTCTAGGTAAGCAGTCGTTTTTCTTTTACCTCTTAGATGATTTTATCCTGTATTGTTGATATGAAATCTGCTGTTAGTATGATTATCTATTTATTACTGGCATTGTTTCCTTCTTCAGATTATTTTTATTTTGCAGTTGATATCCTATAATTTTTCTTCTATAGTGGCCTGAATGTAATGCTGTCATATACTCATGTGTTTGAATATTTGGTCCTCAGAGGATGACCCTGTTTAGGAAGGTTATAGAATCTTCAGAAGGTAGAGTCTTGCTGGAGGAAGTGTGCCCCTGTGGGTAGACCTTAAGGTTTATTTCATTAAGAACTTTAATACATAAAACATTGCAGATTGATCATACTCCCATTATGTTATACTCTTATATTTCCTCTCCCCTGGGCCCATTTCACTGTGGGCTCTCTTCAGTGGGGTTATTGGTATTCACTGTGGGGTTATCAATGCACCAGTCAGTTACTGTGAGGGGAATAATGCCTAGAGTATGCCTTCCCACCTTGTGCCTCTTACATTCTTTCCACCCCTTCTTACTCAATGTTCCCTGAACCTTGGAGAGCAAGTTAGAAGTTTCCTTTAGTGTTGAACTCTCAGCAACATCTGACTTTTTGCTTTAGGTGTTTTTGAACCTTATGTCTACTGCATCTCCCTGGAGGAGGTTCTCAGGATAACAGTGAGAACAGCACTCATACTTCATCTGCAACTTCCTCTGTAATGTTTTCTGGGCCCTGGGAGATTCAATAGAGATGACTGATATCATGATGGGTAATTGTCTTTCTTTACATGTCTTACTGATATGTCTTGGGTCTCCTCAGCATTCACTGCCATCTGAAAACAGCAGATTCTCTAGCCAAGAGTGAGAGCAGCATGGAAAAATGGGGATAAACATAAACATTTAGAAAAGGTTTTGACAGGTAAACCTCTCAATGTAAGCCTAAGAACAGTGGAAGCTTCCCTCTAAGGTTTATGGCCTTCTAAACCAGAGGCTTCTGACTTGGTTGTCAGTATCAGGTATGAATTCCTTCCCACAGAGTGGACCTCATATCCAATCTAACAGCAGTTGATTACCCCCACAGCCTGTGCACCACTATTGCACCAGGGTGTACATCTTGCCTGGTTGGTTGATTTTTATTTATTTATTTTTTTGGTTTTTCAACGTAGGGTCTCACTCTAGCCCAGGCTGACTTGGAATTCACTATGGAGTCTCAGGGTGGCTTCGAACCATGGTGATCCTCCTATCTTTGCCTCCTGAGTGCTGGGATTAAAGGTGTGTGCCACCATGCCCAGTTCGGCTCATTTATTTTGTAGCTTTCAATATCCAGTCCTTGTTAATACTGTTGATGAATCATTTTTGCCTTGCAGCTCACAGCACTTTCCAGCAATATTACAGCTAGGCAGCAGGGATCTGGCTTCCATCTTAGGTCCAGCATAATTTCTCCAATCCTCCTATCTCTGCCTCCCAAGTGCTTAAAGGGATTAAAGGCGTGCCCCACCAGGCCTGGCTCCATTATCTTTTAACTAGCTAAAAAGAAGAAGGTTTCTATGGCACTGATTCATGCCTTCATTAGTTTTGTTTATCTCCCTCCTCTCCTCCTTCCCTTAACCCAGATCCTCTTAGACCTCCAACCCCCTGTATTTTGTCCCTCCACATAGCTGTCTAGTATTCCCTCCTCTGATCCCCCCTTCTTCTTCTCTTTCTCCCTAGCTTCCTTACTACTACTACTGATGCTTACTACAACTTATAAACATGAAATTATTCCATGTTAGGATCCAAATATGAGATAGAACATATGATGTTTGTCTTTCTGAGCCTGGGTAACCTCATTTAGTATGATTTCTTTCATGCCCATATATTTTCCTGCAAATTTCATGAGTTCATTTTTCATTATTGCTGTGTAGAATTTCATTCTGTATGTATACCACTTTTCCAGTATCCATTCATCAGTTGATGGGCATCTGGGATGATTCTATTTCTGAGCTATTGTGAATAGAGCAGCAACAAATAAGGCTGAGAACATATCTCTATAGTAAAGAGCAGAGTCTTTATAGCATATACCCAGAAGTGGTATAGTTTGACAAATGGTAGATCCAGATTTATGTTTTTGAGAAACCTCCTTAATGAACTCTACAATGGCTGTACAAGTTTGCACTCTCATCAACAGTGAATAAGGATTCCTCTTTCCCCACACCCTAACCAGCATTTGCTGTCATTTGTTTTCTGAATAAAGCCATTCTAGCCAGAGTAAGATAGACTCTGAAAGTAGTTTTAGTTTACATTTTCCTGATGGCTAATGATGTTGAATGTCTTTTTTGGTATTTATTGGCTTTTTGAATTTCTTCCTTTGAGAACTCAGTGTTCATTTCCCTGCTTCATTTATTGAATGGGTTGATTGATTTTTTTATTGATCAGTATTTTTTGCTCTTTGTATTTCCTAGATATTAAACTTCTTTCGGGTGTACAGCTGGAAGAAGATTTTCTTCCATTCTGCAGGTTGTCTGTTAACTCTGTTGATAGTTTGCTTAGCTTTATGATAGCTTCTTAGTTTCATGAGATCCAAACAGTCGAGTGTTGGTCTTATTCACTGACCTACTAGGGTTTTCTTCAGAAAGTCTTTCCCTATGTTTATATCTTGGATGTTCCCCCTATTTTTTTTTCTTCTAATTGTTTCAGATTTTCAGGTATTATACTGAGGTCCTTGATTCATTCAGAGTTGATTTTTTGTTCCAGGTAAGTGAAAAGGGACTATATTCATTCTTCCATATATAATTATCTAGATTCTTCAGCACTATTTGTTGAAAGTGCTGCTTTTTTTTCATTGAGCATTTTGGCCAATTTGTCAAAGATAAGGTGGCTGTACTTAGTAGAACTTATATGTGAAACTTCTATTTCATGGGTCTATGTGTCTGTTTTTGTGACAGTACCATACTGTTTTCATTATTGCTGTTATGAGGGAAAACAACTGCTCTGTGATTGGACTTGGGGCCTGCTCCATGAGAGGAAATTCTTGCCTGGTACTGAACACCTAATGAAAAGTCTATGGCTTGGGAGGTCATAAATCCATGGTGGTGGTGGTAGGGTCTACTACTGTTGTCTCCCTAAATGGATATATAATGTCCACAAAAATACCCCCTAAATACTTATGTTCATGCCCATATATTAATGTTACTCTCAATTTTGGTTAGAGAAACTTCTCTTTAAAAATGATGGTGACCATTGGGGTGACTCAAAATGCACCAAAATGCTAGAAGTGACAGTGGAGTGTTTAACACTAAACGTGACATATTTTCACACAAAAATGTCCCTTCAAGGCTCAGAAACCATTATGGAAGAAGTGGCAGAAACAATATAAGAGCCCAAGGAAAGAGAGGAGTGCTTTCTTCCAGACACAAAGTGGCCTTGATATTCATGACCTCACAGAGGCTGATGCTACCTACACAAGGTCTACATAGTAAGAGGAAAATAATTTATAAGATCAAAATAGAAGCAATACTAGTTAAAAAGAGGAAGAGAGGGGCTGGAGAGATGGCTTAGTGGTTAAGCACTTGCCTGTGAAGCCTAAGGACCCCAGTTTGAGGCTCTATTCCCCAGGACCCCTGTTAGCCAAATGCATATTGTGCACACATCTGTAGTTAGTTTGCAGTGGCTAGAGACTCTGGCATGCCCATCCTCTCTCTCTCTCTCTCTCTCTTTCTCTCTCTCTCTCTCTCATTTGCCTCTTTCTCTCTGCTGCTCTGTCTGTTGCTCTCAAATAAATAAATAAAAATGAACAAAAAAAGAGATTGAAGGGTGAGGATTTGGGAGGGAGAAAAGGAGGATGGTGGAAAGGGATTATGATCATGTCATACTGTTTATATTTATGGAAGTTGTCAATAAAAAGTTAAAAAATAACTGCTGTCTACTATTTTCCATATTGTTTTTAGCCGCGTAATCATTGAAAGATGGACTGAATGTGAAAAATCACTTAAAATGTAGTTATTATTGCCTGAGAGAAAAATTGTTTCAACTAAATTGGAGTCATTTCAATAAAAATCACTGCTTATGATTATTACTGAGTTTTACATGCTTTAGGAGGCCAGTTCTTATGTTTTGCTTTATTTATTTAGCTTTAGGAAAAGGCTGGCTGACTGCATACATAAAAATAAGAACTGCAATCACCAAACTAGCTAGACATTTTCCTTCTCATTACATATTATTCATTTCTTGGTCTCTTTCAGTCCTAAAGCTGATAATGATGACTATTATCCTGGATTCTATTTTAGGGTCAGACTCCAGTACATTGAATTTGGTATCCTACTGTTATTTTTTCTCTTTGATTTTATTCTGAAATACATTACAATAAATCAGCACAATGTATATTAAAATTTTACTCATAAAATGGACTTTATCTATGAGAGGCAGAGAGAGAGAGAGAGAGAGAGAGAGAGAGAGAGAGAGAGAGAGAGAGAGAGAAAGGGGGGGAGGCTGCAAATGAACTCTGGATGTATGCAGCACCATGTGCATCTGGTTTTTGTGGGTACTGGGGAATTGAACCTGGGTCATTAAGCTATGCAGGCAACTGCCTTAACCACTGAACCATCTCTCCAGCCCCATAAAATTGACTTTAAGGAAAGAAAACAAGAGCTGGAGTGATGGCTTAGTGGTTAAGCACATGCCTGTGAAGCCTAAGACCCCAGTTCAAGGCTGGATTCCCCAGGACCCACGTTAGCCAGATGCACAAGGGGGCACATGCGTCTGGAGTTTGTTTGCAGTTGGTCAAGGCCCTGGCTCACCCATTCTCTCTATCTGCCTCTTTCTCTCTCTGTCTGTTGCTCTCAAATAAATAAATAAAAATAAACAAAAATAATTAAAAAAAAAACAATTAGGGCTAGAGGGATGGCTTAGGGTTTAAGGTGTTTGCCTGCAAAGCCAAAGGACCAAGGTTCGATTCCCCAGGACCGGTGCACATTAGCCAGATGCACAAGGGGCCACATTCATCTGCAGTTTGTTTGCAGTGGCTGGAGGCCCTGGTGCACCCATTCTCTCTCTCTTTCTTTGTTAAATAAATAAATAAATAAGTATTTTTAAAGAAAAAAACAATTAAGTTTTACAAACTGGTAAGAAGATCTAGTGTAACATAATGGTGTAGAAAACTGTGAAGAATTCCAAAAATAATGAGTAATGAAACCATACTTCTATTTACCTATTATTCATTTTAAAACATAAATTTTATTTCTTTATTTTTGAGGAGAGAGAGAGAGAAGAGAGAGAGGGGCTAGGTGAACTAGGACATCTTGCCACTGTAAACAAATTCTAGAAGCATGCACTATTTTGTGCAACTGGCTCGATGTGGGTACTAGGGAATTGGACCCAGCCAACTCAGACCTGCAGGCTTTGCACACAAGTTCCTTTTTTAGCCACTGAGTCATTTCCTCTACCTTACTTATGCATATTGAACGTTTGTTGCTAACTTTTTTGAAATCAGCTTTACAAAATGTAAAGTTTATACATTTATATGAATACAAAATTGAATTTCCCTTTAGTAGTAGTAGCATGTGCATGTTCATGCATAGACATGACAGAAATTTTTCACCTTTCTCCTAGAATCCAGTTGAATCTATCTGTAACTGTTTTGCTTTAAAATTCAGTGCTGGAGAGATGATTTAGCAGTCAAAGTGCTAGTCTACAAAGCCAAAGGACCCGGGTTTGATTCCCCAGGACCCATGTAAAAGCCATATGCACAAGGTGGCACATGCATCTGTAATTCATTTGCAGTGGCCAGAGGCCCTGGTGTGCCCATTCTCTTTCTCTCTATCTGCCTCTCTCTCTCTCCCTCTTTCTTTCTTTCTGAGAGAAATAAATCAAAATAAAATAATAAAGTCTTAAAATTCCCAAAAGATTTTTTTTTAGTCTACTAATGACTCCAATATGCTTCCATAGTCATCAGAGAGATAGTGACATTGGATCAAAAGCTAGATTCATAAACAGCATTCAAATACATTTTTCTTCAATTAGAAGTGTTTGAACTCACAGCAGTCATCCAATATCATAAGAACTCAGTTTCTTCAACCACAATGTAGTAGGGGAATTGATAGCTCCCTCTTACTTTTTCTACAGCATGCCATTTTATGAGTAAATTATCTATGTACTCTGTGCCCTAATTTAAGGGGCTAGGCACTAATCACCCTTCAAATACTTCCTCTATGGCTATTCTTATAGTATTTAACATTTCCATATTATAATTACATGTCAGTTATTGAATGTAATTTTTTCTTAACAGAATAAGTTCTGAAGCCCTTACTAGATAATAACAATCATTGAATTAATTTATTTTCTGTCCCCCAGAAACTTGCAACTAAAAGTTCAGGTCCCTGAACTATCTGAAATGGGTATAACTAGGAAACTTGTTAGACATGTAGAACTGTAAGGCATAATCTGCCCCCCTGAAGGAGAATATGTATTTTCATAAGAAACTAAGTGAGTTACATACACATTAAAGTTTAATCAGTTATATATATAAGTGACTTCTGAAAGAACAAGATGCCTTTTGACATGAGAAAGTGGTTCAAGCCTGGGCAGAAGAAGGTTGTTATAGTTAAGGACCTTGCACATTCAGTTCATAGCAGAATGACAAAGACAAGAGACTGAAGAAGGGTTCCAGAAAGGACCTGGAATCTATTTCACAGTGCTAAGAAAATACATTCTTCATGACAAAGAGAGCTTATAATCCAAAGAAACAAACCAAACAAAAAGTGAGTGAGCTATCTACCCTTAATTCTATGGGGACTATTTTTTTTCCATTTTTATCTAAAACATTACCATTTGAAAAGAGAAAATATATTTTATGCCAGCAAAACTCTCTAGAAGTCCTGTAATTGTGAGTAAATTTCCATGTTGTTTCATCATATAAGACATGAAATGCCTTATCATTTTTGGTTCATAAATCTAGGACCCCTTTGACTGTAAAAGCCTTATTCCTGAAAGCCAATTGGCTTTGAGCCTTGCATATTAAAATTCTTTTATTTTATCCAATTAGTGTGAAATGTTTTTATATAAATAAAAGCATTTAAGTCTTTAAAATATTTATTTATTTATTTAAGAGAGAGAGGAAAGAGGGAGAGAGAGAGAGTGAGAGAGAGATAATTGGTATGCCAGGGTCTCCAGCCACTGCAAATGAACTCCAGATGCATGCACCACCTTGTGCATCTTGCTTTACATGGGTACTGGGGAATTGAACCTGGGTCCTTAGGCTTGGCAGGCAAGCACCTTAAATGCTAAACCATCTCTCCAGCCCCCTTTTAAGTCTTAATAATCATTTTCTTAGTATTATACTGGGGCTTATTCCCCCTTTTAGATTTCAGTACACAGTTCACATTATTTCACTGAGGAGAGCAAGTTAAAAATAAGTAAACCTTGGAAGTGACCTTTGAAAGGTCTACTTGAAGAATTGCCAAGAAGCTTTCCGCTCCAAGCTGTTTCTGCTGTGATTCACAGCATGGTTTCCTCAGTGCTGCCTCTGGAGGAGGCAGATTATCTCTCTCATGTGAAAATGGACAGAGAGGTCAGAGCATGAAGTCAAATTGAGTGAATGACAATAATGGAATAGATGCTCATTAGTGAAAATGATGGATGCTGAAGCCACATGAGCTCATATATTATACAAGTATATGTATCCATATTGGTGTAAAGGACAAGTTGCCACAGTACACTTAACAACTTTTGTGGTTTCAAAGATGTTGTGATTAATACAAATTTATAGGCAATTTTAGATTTTGTAGAATAACTAAGCTTATTACTTTTTCTTTTGAAAAATATCTTCTGTATCAGCTACTATACTATAGGAATTGAGCTGTGCATCATGATGGGTTTTCATGGTTAGAGAGAATCTTTGTGTGATTATGATATAATCAAGGAAATAGATTGTTTAATACATTGTGTAAGTGCTGTCAAGATTTTTCAAAGATGAACAATCAATTCTAACTTGGGAGAAGTCCAAGGGAACACTAGTGACAGTGACCTTGGAATGGAACCCTGAAAATTAGTGTTGTAGTAGGTAGACAAATAAGGAGAAAGTGTTCTAAGCAGAGAAAGCATGATAGTGTGTACAAAAGGACAATACAGGGGAACAAGTTCTTTAAATTTTATTTGACTTTTATTGACAACTTTTAGACAAGTATATCACCTATTTTAATCATAATTCCCTCACATTACCTTCTCTTGTTCTCCCTTCACTGTCCTCCCTTCCACTGAAGCCCCTCTTTTTCCCAACTAGTCCTTATTTTATTTTGATGTCTTTTATTCTCCGTGTATTTGTGTGATCCACTGTTAATTAGGGTTGCTTGCATGACTATGGGTGGGCATTTATTTGTCAGAGCAGGTGCAACTTACTGGTGGCTATACCACTGCAGAAAAATGTATCCTGTTCCCTCCCTAACCATTAGCTGGCAATAACTCATCAGTAAAAGATGGGAACCATACACACTCCCCTATTATCCTGATGGAATGTTGATGGGCCCAACATTGTGCCCATAACAACAGTAGCTGTGAGGTCATGAATGCAACAGTCATGTCATATTCAGAAGACATCTTTCCTTAGCACTCCTCCTCATCTTCTTGTGCTTACGTCCTATACCCTCTCCTACAGTGTTCCCTGAGCTTTGAAGGGCATGATAGAGAGATCTCATTTAGCTCTGAGTGCTTCGACGAGTTTTGAGTGTCCCCAGTAGTCACCATCAATTGCAAAAAGAAGCTTCTGTGACCAAAGTTAATGAAAGCAGAACTAATCTATGGGCACAAACATAAATATTTAGGAGACAATTTGACGTGCAACATGAAAGGCAGATAATTTTGGAGGAATGGCACTGAATGTGGAGGTCAGCAGAGAAAGACAGGTCTGACAAAATAGTTTCAAATTATTCTATGCACAAAATCATGTTTAAAGAATTTTATTTATTTATTTACTTGCAAGCATACAGATAGAGAGGGAAAGAGATAGAGAGGGAATGTAGGTGCTAGGGCCTCTGTAAATGGAGTCCAGATGCATGCACCACTTTCTGCATCTGGCTTTACTGGGTACTGGGGAATCCAACCTGGGTGTTAGGCTTTGCAGGAAAGTGCCTTAACTAATGAGCCATCAAAATCTTTTGATCAGTTATGGAATACACACAGTCTAGAACTGGGGAGGAATGTTGATGCTATTTTTCCCACAGTGGCTTGCATATCATCTTCTTGTACCAAGAAAGCTACCCTTCAAGAAGGAAGCTTCTAGCTTAATTCTACCTTAGATTCTCTATATCCTGAAACAAAAATGTGTGGAGCTTTCAGCAACAGGGACCTATCATACAGTTTTTATGGGCAGTCAAGAGCAATGGTAATAGTTGCTTTAGGGGTAAATTTTCATTGTAAACATTGTAGTAGTTACCTTGTCATTGCTGGGACAAAATACCTGAGCAGTAGCACTTAAAGGAGAGATGAATTTATTTCAGGATTACAGTTTTGAGGTGAAGCTTCATCATGGTGAAGAGAAGCACAGCACAAGCAGAAAGCAGGCTCACCTCTTTATATATCAGGGTTAGGGAGAGAGTAGCAAGAGCAAGCTAATTCTGAACATCCATCGAGCCAAATGAATCACCTCAAGGTTTGCCCCAAGCCACATGCCCCCTCCAATAAGGCCCTGCCTTCAAAGGGCTCCACAAGTTGGGGACTTAGTAGGAAGCTTAATTATCAACACTTGAGGCTATGGGGGGCATGTTACATGCAAACCACCATACACATTTTCATATACTGTCTTTTCTTGGAGTGCATATTGAGTTATTTTATACCAACTACTAGTTTTAGAGTTTTTATTAATATCTATATTCCCTATTAGACAATGCCTTGCACATTGTAGATACTAAATTCCCTTTTTATTGATTCAGTATTTCTATCTGATTAGATAGATACTTAATTTAAAATTCTCTCTTTATCTGCCTCTTTCTTTCTCTTTGTCACTCGCAAATAAATAAATACAAATGAACAAAAAAAATTTAAAAAGGAGAGTTGGCTTAGCAGTGAAGTGCTTGCCTATGAAGCCCAAGGACCCCAGTGTGAGGCTCGATTCCCCAGGACCCATGTTAGATGCCAGATGCACAAGGGGTCACACACATCTGGAGTTTGTTTGCAATAGATAGAAGCCCTGGAGCGCCCATTCTCCCTCTCTCTCTCTCTCTCTCTCTCTCTCTCTCTCTATGTCACTCTCAATAAATAAATAAAAATGAACAAAAAAATTAAAAAATAAATCACCCTTTATATATTACTGGCAAAACCACATAAAAATCCTTGCATAACTGTATACATTTTTATTCAAAGTACTTCCAAACATATAATTGTTAAAATTTCATGTTTACTCTCAACTTACTGAGGCAAAAAATGGAGTATACTGTATTTGTTGAAAGATGAGGGAATATGTATTTGCTTGAACAACAAAATTTTGAAAAATGATATAAGCTCCATTTATTGAAACATTTACTCAGTATTTCCAAAATATGTGCACATGTTGCTTTTATAATTCAATATCATAATGTATGATTCTATGTGAATTTTAGAAATTATAAGTTGTTCCACATTAAAGTGTAGGAGTATGGGTCTGTACCGATTGTGCCTTGATATAAAATGAAAACAAGCCAAAGTAATTTTATAGATTTGAAGTTTACTTTATTATTCAGGATCTAGCATCCTTTGTCCCAGCGTTCAAAAAGAACCATTGCTCTCCCTTCTTCTTTTACACAGAAAAAATGGAAGCAAACAGGAATAAATGGCTTGGTCAAGAGTTTGGATCTAGTTACTGACAGTACCTTGATTCATGTGTAAACATGACAACTTCCAATGTGAAATAGGTGCTATCCTATCTTTATAGTAAAAACTTGAGGCACATAATTTACTTTCCTGTGCCCTCATAGCAAGCTATGGAGTGCTGATCTATTTGGTGGAGTCTGCTTTGTTTACTAAGACCATGCTATGTCATAGTTCTCCTGATTTCCTTTATAATCTTGCATACTGACATTTTTCTGGGAAACAGAACTATTTTAGAAATAGCTCATCAAAATGGCAGGTATGTTTCTACTTATATGATTATTGGAAAGATAGAGGAGTCAATGAAGGTACAATTTGATGGCTATGTAGCACAGGATCAGCAAAATTTAAAATAGGTACAAAAGGCAGCTTTGGGTAGGTTGAAAGACAGTAAGAATCTTAAAGCATCTAGGAAAATAAATGAGTTGGCAAATGAAAAAAATTGGTCTTTGTAATCTTTTATCTTCCAGATTTGCTTTTGATATCAGAAGAATTTCACCATTTTAAAAGAAACTCTGGGCTGAAGAAATGACTCAGCAGTTAAGGCACTTTCCTGCAAAGCCTAACAACTTGGGTTCGATTCCCCAGTACCTCTATAAAGCTAGTTGCACAAAGTGGCATAGGGAGCTGGAGTTCATTTTCAGTGGCTAGAGGCCATGATGCACCCATACATTCTCTCTCTGTCACTCTCTCTCTCTCTCTCTCTCTCTCTCTCTGTTTCTCTCTGCTTACAAATAAATAATATAAAATAAGAAACTTTTCTCCATTGTTGGTCAAAATGTAAACTGGTATAGCCAGTGTAGAAATTGGCGTGGAGGTTCCTGAGACAGCTAAAAATAGATTGACCCAGCTATACTATTCATTGTCATATACCCTAAAGACACTACTCATTACTACAGAGATACTTGCTCATTCATGCTTATTACTACTGTATTCATAATAGCTAGGAAATGGAACCAGCCTAGATGCTCTTTGACTGATAAATGGGTAACAAAGATGTAGTATATTTATACAATAGAGTTTTCTTTCTTTCAATGTTTTAAAATTTTTTATTGACAACTTTCATAATTGTAGACAATAACCCATGGTACTTCACTCCCCCCACTTTCCCCTTTGAAACTCCACTCCCCATCATATCCCCTCCCCCTCTCAATCAGTTTCTCTTTTATTTTGATGTCATCATCTTTTCCTCTTAATATAATGGTCTTGTGTAGGTAGTGTCAGGCGCTGTGAGGTCATGTATATCTATGCCATTTTGTGTCTGGAGGAGCATGTTATAAGGAGTCTTACCCTTCTTTGGCTCTTACATTTGTTCCGCCACTTCTTCCACAATGGACCCTGACCTTTGGAAGGTGTAATAGAGATATATCAGTGCTGAGCACTCCTCTGTCACTTCTTCTCAGTACCCATGATGCTTTCTGAGTCATCCCAAGGTCACTGCCATCTGAAAAGAGAAGGTTCTCTAACCAAAAGTGAGAGTAGCATTAATATATGGGTATGAACATTAAGAAGTGATTACCAGACAGTTTGGTGAGCATAGTATATACATTTAGGCAGACACTACACCCCTAGGGCTCATGACTACCTCTGTTGTAGGTTTTCAGTATCAGGGATATATTCCCTCACATGGAACAGGTCTCCAGTCCAATTAGGGAGCAGTAGGTTTCCCCATAAGAGACATGCCACTATTGCACCCATTGGCTCATTTGGCCTGGCGTTTTATTTAGTTGTAAAAAACTTAATTAATTTATAAAAATTTCAGGAAAATAGATGGAACTGGAAAAGATTATACTAAGTGAGGTAACCCAGGTCTGGAAAGTGAAATGCTACATGTTCTTTCTCATATGTGGATCCTAGCTTCAAGTGTTTAAATTTGTATGTGAGTTGCAATATAAGTCAGTAGTAGAGGCCAGGAAGCTTGAAAGGGGCTTTGAGGGAGGAAGGAAAATGGAAGGCTTAAGAGGAGGATATTATAGACATGTAAGTAGAGGGGCATAATAATTATGGTGGCATGGTCTAAGTGGGCTCAAGGAAGGGGGTAGAGGAAAGGAAGGTTAATCAAAAGTTAAGATGTAGGACTTCCGGTTAATATGGTGGCGTAGGTACCACGCCAAAGCAGCTTAGGGGGGAAAAAGACAAAAAAAAAAAAAACTCAGCAAAATACACACTTTTAGTAAAAAGTGAGGTGTAAATTGAAAAAGTGAGGTGAAATTGAAATGGCAGGGGAGAAGTAAACGAGATCCAGAGCCCACACAGGCCGGCAAAAGCGGCCCCAGCAGGACCACCGACTGCGACAGTGGTGGCAGCGCACCAGAAAGCCTCCAGGCTCAGCTCGAGCCACAGAAAAAGCCAGGTGAGGGGAGTTTCCACTCATAGCAGAGCTCTTCACAACTCAAGAAACGTGAAGAGAGAGCGGCAGTGAACAATGGAGAAGCAGACCATGAAGTAGAAGAACACGTGGAACAGCGAGAGAACTAGAGCAGCTGCGACTCCCTCCCCTCGCCCACCACCTGAGCCCAGCTCCAGTGAACACAGCAGCGGTCCTGGGACCCGGCCACAACAACTTGAGCCGACAACAGGACCCAAGCAGGAGCAGGGTCTGGCAGCAACATCAGTGGCTCTGGCACCGGCAATAGTGGCCCCAGCAGTGGCAGATACAGTAGCAGCAGCTTCAGAGGCAGCAGCGGCAGATCCAGCAGCAGCAGCTTCAGAGCAGCAGTGGCAGACCCAGCAGAAGCAGCTTTAGCAACAGTGGTGACAGATCCAGCAGCGGCAGCTTCAGCAACAGCAGTAGCAGTGCCAGCAGCAGGGTTGCCTATCTGTGGGGCCACAGTTGCCAGCCTCGGTTTGCCCTATAGGTAAAGCCAGAGCCCAGCTCCAGAAAACAGGAAAGCAGCCCAATGACCCAGCCAGCAACTTGACTGAGACAAAAATCATCCAAAAAGGTAACTGGGATTGATTGCACCAGGGAAGGGTCTCACTTGGTCACAAGCTGACTTGGATCCCTCAACAGACTAGAAATCTTAACCTCTTTGTTGATAGAGGATCTGGTTGTTATAATAACTACTCTTGCATAAATATTCGGTGCTGATTTTGATTGAATGTGTACAGCATTTAGTTAAATTTTAGAATCTACCTGTATTTTATTCCACTCAGCCTACTTGAATACTCCCACAGCAGGGAAACTCAACCCCTAGGAACACCTTTGTAGATACTTCGAGAGCTTTAAGAGCCACACCTAATACCTTAAGCTCCTATCCTGAAGGTATATAACATCAAATTAATTGATACAGCTAAGAATACCTAGCTAGCTAGAAAATCCAAGCATTAACTTAATCCAAGATGCAAAAATATATACATTATAACACAAGAAACACTAAAAACAAGACAATATAAATCCACCTAAAAGTATTAATGCACCAGAAACGACCTCCAGTGAGAATGAGTTAGAGGAAATGCCTGAGAAAGATTTCAAAAGAATGATTGTAAATATGTTCAAAGAAGTTAGAGAACAAATCAAAGGAGTCAAAGAGGAACTCAAAGAGGAAATCAAAGGAATCAAAGAAGACGCAGGACACCAATTTCATGAAATAAAGAAGATACTACAAGACATAAATAAGGAAATAGAAATAATAACCAGTCAAAATTACTAGCAATGAAGAACACAGTCAATGAAATAAAAAACTCTGTAGAAAATCTCACCAGTAGAATAGATGAAGGAGAGGACAGAATATCTAAGCTAGAAGACCAGGTGGCAGATCTAATAGAGTCCAACAAAGAGAAAGACAAACTTATAGAAAAGTATGAGTGGGAATTTCAAGATATTTGGGACACTATGAAAAGATCAAATATAAGAATTCAGGGCATAGTAGAAGGAGAAGAATTCCACTCCAAAGGCACAGTAGGCATCTTCAACAAAATCATAGAAGAAAACTTCCCCCAAATTGGGAAAGAGGTGCCAATGCAGATACAGGAAGACTTTAGAATACCAGCCAGACAAAACCTGTAAAGAACCACTCCTTGCCATATTATAATCAAACTTCCAAACACACAAACCAAGGAAAAAATATTGAAGGCAGTTAGAGAGAAAAATCAAGTTACCTACAAAGGCAAGCCCATCAGGATTATAGCAGATTATTCAACACAAACTTTAAAAGCCAGAAGGGCTTGGAGTGATGTATTCCAAGTTCTGAAAGATAACAACTGCCAACCAAGGTTACTTTATCCTGAAAAGCTATCCATTCAAATAGACAGATAAATAAGGACATTCCATGACAAAAGCAGGTTAAAGGAGTATTTGAAGACAAAACCAGCTCTACAGAAATTACTTGATAGAATCCTCCATGCAAAAGTTAAGATGTAATGAATAAGCCATGTGGAAACCTACTTCTTTGCTGCTATCTAATATATATATGTACATATGTATATGTATGTGTATGTATATGTATATGTATATGTATATATATATATATATATGTATATATATATATATATATATATATATATATATACATACATACATAATGTATGTATGTATATGGAGAGAGAGAGAAAGAGAGAGAGAGAGAGAGAGAGAGAGAGAGAGGGTGAGTTTGGGCAGAAGTATCTTGTTGAGGCAGATAATGCTGTGCTCAGAAGCCACACATTGTTATTAGAAAAATTTCAGTGCCAAGGCTAAGAAACCCTGAAGTGAGTTGTTGGTCAAGGAGGCCTCTGATGCTCCCTGAACATTACAGAGTAATGCCAAAGCTATTGGTTGCCCACCTGAACTAGATGATAAGAACCTATTGCTAAAGACTCTATATGCTTGGAATGCATCATGGGAGATCATGCTGGAACTGAGCTGGAAGCTTCAGCCTGTTGGCAGGGAATAGTGATCAGCAGTCTTAACCACACTGGACCCTGCAAGCTTAGTGGCTTACTATCCAGGCCAAATGTAACAACTGGTACAATAATGGTATGTCTGTTATGGGGAAAATCAACTGCTCTTTGATTGGACTTGAGGCTCACTCCATGGGAGGGAATTCATTCCTGCTACAAAAACCTAGTCAAAACCTATGGCGGAAGTGGTCATAAGACCTAGTGGAAAACTACTATAGTTGTCTGGATGAATGGATATATTATGCCTATCAAACTGTTCTTTTAAACACTTATGTTTATGCCCATGTATTTATTTATTTGTGTGTGTGTGTGTGTGTGTGTGTGTGAGAGAGAGAGAGAGAGAGAGAGAGAGGGAGAGACAGGCAGGGACAGAGAGTATGGGCACAACAGGGCCTCCTTCCACGGCAAATGAACTCCAGACACATGTGACACTTTGTGCGTACAACTTTACATGGGTACTGAGGAATTGAACCCAAGGTATTAGGATTTGTAAGTAAGTATCTTTAACTGTTGAGCCACATCTCCAACTTCTATACCCATATATTAATGCTATTCTCACTTTTGGTTAGAGCAACTTCTCTTCCGATGGTTGTGAACACTGGGATGACTCAAAACTCACCAAAGTGCTGATAAGACACAACAGCAGAGTGTTCAGCACTAAGTGAGATATCTCTATTGCACCTTCCAAGGCCCAGAAACCATTGTGGAAGAGATGGGGGAAATAATGTAAGAGCCAAAGGAAGAGTAGGGCTGCTTACAATGCTGTAATCTACTGTATTCTAGACACAAAGTGGCCTTGATATTAATGACCTTACAGTAGCTGACACTACATACACAAGACCTACATAATAGGTGGGGGAAATGACATCAAAATAGAAGGAAGACCAGTTGGAAAGAAGGGATTCAGAGGAAAGGGTATTTGAGAGGTGAAAATGGGGAGTGGTGGGAGGGGATTATGATCATGGCATATTGTCTATATTTATGGAGTTGTAAAAAATGTTTAAAAAATAATTTCACCATTTTAAAGTATACAATTAAATGCTTTCAGAACAATCAGAACTATGCAATCATCACTTCTGTCTAGTTCAAGAACTTCTATCTGCCCCCAAAATAACCCATACCACAGAGCATTTTTTGTGATACGTGTCTCATCATCCCCAGGCTGCTTTGAACTTGGTATGTAGCCAAGGATGACCTAAAACATTTTGTTTTGTCTTCTGTTTCTTAAATTTTATTTATTTATTTGTACATGTGTGTGCATGGGCTTGCCTCAGTCTATTGCTGTTGCAAACAAATTCCAGATGAATGTACCGCTTTTTGCTAGGCCTTTCATGGGTGTTGGAAAATTCAACCCAGACTGTCAGGCTTTGCAAGCATTTAATTCCTGAGCCATCTCTCGTGTCCTTTAAAAATTTTTTTTGGCACAGCTTCCCTCTAGTCTAGGATGACCTGGAACTCATCTGAAATCTGCTTTGGCATCGAACACATGCTAGTCCTCTTAGTTTTTTTTTTTTTTTTTTTTTATAAATTGTTGCTCCTTTTTTTGTTTATTTTACTTATTTATTTATTTGAGAGCAACAGAAAAAAAGAGGCAGAGAGAGAGAGAAAGAGAGAGAGAGAGAGAGAAAGGGAATGGGCACGCCAGGGCCTCCAGCCACTGCAAACAAACTCCAGTTGTGTGCACCCCCTTGTGCATCTGGCTAACGTGGGTCCTGGGGAATCGAGCCTCGCACCGGGGTCCTTAGGCTTCACAGGCAAGCGCTTAACCACTAAGCCATCTCTCCAGCCCTAGTCCTCTTAGTTTAACCTGTGGTGTGCTAGGATTATATGCATGAACCACCATGCTAGGCTCTGAGCTTAAATTTATAATTTTCATGCCGTCTCATCTTGAATGCTGAGACTATGTATAGGTGTGTATCATACCTTGTTTATGCTGTGCAAGGGATCTTACCCATGACCCAGATAAAGTGGTTTCAGGGATGGAACCCACAGCTTTACCAACTAAGCTAGGTCCTAAGTCCCAGATTATTTATTTATTTTCAGGACTGTACCCTTTTCATGAAGCAGCTTTGGCCACCAATCCAGTCATCAAGTTAGGATGAACAAAAGACATCCATCTATTCTTCCCCCAACCGATATGAAAACAGCATTATCAGTGAGGTGTTTCTTTGTCCATTTTCATGTAGTACAGTTTCTTTTATTTCTAAGTCAAGTTCGAGAAGTTGGCAGTTTGGGTTACAAATATTTGCATATAAAAATGCAGTTTCCTATTGAAAAAACTTCAAGGTTGTCTTCAAGTTTACAAATCACCCAATTTCTCCTCTTTCCTGAATGTTCATGGTGGAACTAGCTCTTCAGATCCAGCCCACAGATCAATGGCAACTCTCAGAGAAGCCTTTGCATTTAGCCTGCCCATAGACCCAGACTGACAGGGAGCTGGAATTTTATTTAACCAAGTCTGTTAAACACTTGTTCTGTTTTTTTTTCTTTTAAGTAAGTATTTTTATTTCATTTTACTTAAACATTTTATTGACAGTTTCATGCATAAACATAATATACCATGCTCATAATACCCCCTATAACCCTTCTTTGTCTCCCCTCCCAAAGCCCCTCCTCCATCCCCCTCAAGTTACTTCTATTTGCCCCTCCTATTATGTATGTCTTGCAATACACATTCCTTTTGCTTTTGAACATTTCATTTATTTTCAAGGAGAGAGAGAAAGAAGAAAGAGAGAACGGGTACACCAGGGCCTCCAGCTGCTGAAAGTGAACTCCAGGCACATGCATCCACTTTGTGCATCTGGCTTTACATGGGTACTGAGGAGTAGAACCTTGGTCTTTAGACTTTATAGGCAAGTGCCTTTACCACTGAGAAATCTCTCTAGCCTGCCTGTCATATGCATCCTTGATGGGAAAGAAGAGAATCCCATTCAAAACATGACATGAAACACCACTGGGATGAGCGCTTTCATCATTAAAACCTTGATACTCATGCAATAAGAATCCTGACAAAACCCAGCGTATAAGGGCATGGTGGTGTGGAGTGATAAAAACTCTTGTAGTTATTGCTTAAAAAGTGAGAAGAGAAGTTTGTGATAAAATGATAACACACAGTTTAGTGCTTCCAGACAAAATGAAAACAGGAAAGCAGCTAAAATGTTGAAGAAATATTGCATGTCAGTATACAAGAGGAACAAAGACAGCAAAAGAATGAGGAGAGAATGAGGCATTATAGTTTAAGTGTTATAAAAAGCGTAATGTAATGGAGGCTATAACACAGTCCACTGGAAGCTTTCTCCAATGGAGCAGATCAGTCCTGTCTGCAACAGAAAGAGAAAAAGAACCTGATAATTGATTTTCTTCCCCAATAGGCAATGCTCCTTTAATAGTCACGGTGCCGGGTATTGTCTGCAGAAATCCAGCAGATGGTCTGAGCAAGGAGGGAGAGCAGAGCAAGACGATAAGAGGGAATACAAATCAGTCACTTATCACAACGTTGCTGCTTGCAGTTTCATTGGAATGGCAAATGGCAAGGGCTTTTTAGTATGCTTTTGATATCTTCCTTTTAGGAACCAATTTATTTTGATATTGTACCTCAATCATCAAAATTATACACAGAGCCAAAGGCTCTGGGCAACCTTTCTTAGCTTTCTGTCTCCAGAACGAGGTCAAATTCAACCTCCCAGACAGGTTATAATTCAACAGGAAAGAGAAAAGGACTGACAATTTGAAGCAAGTGGACAAAAAGTTTAAAGAAAATATTTCACCAGTCTACATACACTCCTTTGAAAATCCCAGTAAGTAGAAAATAGAATGGTTTTTAGTGTAACATGGCATCAACACCATTTTTGTGGATCAAATAATCCTAAGTGTTCAGCTTTTGAAAAGTAGCACAAGGATATTTACATTTCCTCAGAAAGGAACATAATATAAGGATTGCAATCCTCAATCTGAGAAGATGAATGAGTGCCAACTTTTTTGTAAGCCACTTGTTTAGAATTTGGAATGCATTTTTAGAACAACTTATAGAACAATGCCCTGGTGAACCTCTAAGCCTAGAAAGTAATGTGAAACTCAGTCTTGGGTTTGTCTTGGGGCAACTTATTAGTATAAGATTTTTTTTTCATTGTTTTTCAAGGTAGGGTGTCACTCTGGCTCAGGCTGACCTGGAATTCACTATGTAGTCTCAGGGTGGCTTCGAATTTACGGTGATCCTCCTACCTCTGCCTCCCGAGTGCTGGGATTAAAGGCTTTGGCCACCATGCACAGCAAGATAATTTTTTAAAAATATTTTTATTTACTTTATTTGTGTGTGTGTGTGTGTGTGTGAGAGAGAGAGAGAGAGAGGGGGGGGGGGGAGAATGGTACTCCAGGGCCTCTTGCAACTGCAAACAAACTCCAGATGCATGCTCTACTTTGTGCATCTTGCTTTACATGTGTACTGGAGAATCAAACCCAGGGCCATTAGGCTTTTCCAATAAGTGCCTTAACCACTGAGCAGTCTCTCCAGTCTTTGAGATAAAATTTTAAGACAGAAAATGTTAGTTTTTCATTTGAGTACTATGTCAGCATATTTGTCAAGGCCATACAAAACTCTATACTCTTTTTTTTTTAACTCCATACTTGAGACCACCTAAATACTCCCACTTCTCACCATTGTGACATCTGAAGCAAGCATTGTTAACTTCTTTAAATGCTGGATGGTCTGTATCCATCTATTTTACTTCCCTCCAATATAGTTATCATATCTTCCTTTCAAACAATTCATTTTTATCTAAGGGTTAACCAAAAACAGCATGCTTTAAGCTCCTCTCACTACATAAAAATTAATAACTCTAAGCTACTGACATAGGAATTTAAGTGTTTTTAATATTTTATTTATTTGTAAGCAGACAGAAAGGATGGGGGGAGAGAAAGAGAGAGGGATGGAGAGAGAGAAAATGGGCATGTCACTGCAAATAAACTCCAGATACATGCTTCACTTTGTGCATCTGGCTTTACGTGGGCACTGAGAAATTAAACTTGGGCATTAGGCTTCACAGACAAGTGCCTTAACTTCTCAGCCATTGCTCCAGAGCAATTATAATAGAATTATTGTAAATCCAAAGATATCACTAATCAATGCATTTCACTTTTGTTAAGATGAATTAAGATATTCAACCAGGGTAGGCAAATATTTTTCTAAACACAAACAGGCTAGAGATTCCTGAGGCTTCCACATCCTCTCTAAGATGTTTCTGGTATTTAAATTGTTTATTTTTTTTATTTATTTGAGAGAGAGAGAGGGAGAATGGGTACACGCCAGGGCCTCCAGCTGCTGCAAATGAACTCCAGACACATGTGCCAACTTGTGCATCTGGCTTACATGGGTGCTAGGGAATCAAACCTCAGTCCTTTGGCTTTGCAAGCAAATGCCTTAAGCACTGAGCCATCTCTTCAGACCTGTTTTTAATGTTGAATTCCTTCTGTATTATCTCTTCACTTACAGTTGCATTTGTATTACTTTGTATTGACATAGTGACTCCTAAGGCTGTATGGGTGGTGACATCAGTTTCAGGGACTGTATGCATCACAGATTAGGCAGAGAGCAGAATAACTATCTTAATTAAAAAAAAATATGGAGAAAGAGAGGAGAGAGAGAGAGAGAGGGAGGGAGGGAGAGAGAGAGAGAGAGAGAGAGAGAGAGAGAGAGAGAGAGAGAGAGAGAGAGAGAGAATATGGATGAATTGCTATGCCATGGTTTCTAGCCACTGCAAACAAACTCCAGATTCATGCTCCACTTTGTGAAGCTGGCTTTATGTGGATAGTGGGGGATTGAACTAAGATTGTTAGGATTTACAGACAAAACACCTTAACTGCTGAACCATCTCTTTAGTCCCAATCCTATTTTTTAAGTTATGTGTTTCAATGTGGAGGAGTTAACTATATAACCTGTCATGATAAAATTCACTATAAGAGGGAAAAGTTCACCTTTTTGTCCAAATTCAAGTAAATGATGAAAACCATTAAAAATAAATGTATCATTTGTCTTCCAACACCTGCAGGATGGAAGAATAATTTAATGTTGGTCTTGTGTGAAATAGAAGTGAATTTCCTCTGTTAGTGTTATTCTTTCTGGAATCCATTAGGTAAAGTAAATAAATGTGTGTGTGTGTGTGTGTGTGTGTGTGTGTGTGTGTGTGTGTGCATGTGGAGACCAGAGAACAACCTCAGGTGCTATCATCAGGAATACTGTCCATTTCTCTCTCTCTCTTTTATTAAATATGAACTTTATATGAAGAGATCATGTATTGGTACCATCACTTCCCTCCTTCCTGTCCCCACTGCACTGAGGTCCCTCCTCATTGGGATTGCTGGTATTCCCCATGGAGCTGTGGGTTATGAGTTATGAAAGCAGAAGTCAGTCATGGCGGTGGGGGGGCTATGCCTATCAATATTCTCTCCCACCCTTTGGCTTTTAAAATCTTCCTGTAGCCTCTTCCCCAAAATCCCCTGCTCCATGGTGGGTGTGTTTTAAGTTTACTTTAGTGTTGAGCTCTCAGTAACTACCAGATTTATGCTTTGGTATGTTTTGAGTATCCTCAGTGTCTGTCTCCATCACTCTGGCACAGGTTGTCAGGCTCTCCATGGAAGCAGCACTCTTCCTCATCCTGCCAATTCCTCCATGGTTTCACCTGGTCCCTGGCTGGTGTGCAAGGGGTGGTTCATCTCCTGCCAGGGAGTCAGCTATTTTTTCGTTTTGATGGTTGCCCTCAGTTCTTGCTGCCTTCTAAAACAGAAAAGGAGATACTCTAATGGACAGTGAGATCACCATAGGTTAAAGGGGATAAGCCTTGTTAATTTATAGAGATTTTGGTGGGTATAGCCTCTCTTTTGGCCAAATCTAGTGGGAGCTTCTTTTTGGAGTCCATAATCTTGGTCTCCATAGTGTTCTGACTTGGTTCCTAGTTCTAGCTACGGGTTTCTTTCCACTAAGCAGATCTTCTAATTGGCCTGGAGCTCAGCAATTAGGCTACACTGACTAGCCTGTGAGATTTGGTTTTTCTTTTTGTTGTTGTTGTTTTTCTCCTGCTCTGGTATTTTAGGCTTGTTCCACCATATTTGGCATTTTTATATGAGTCTGGGGATTCAAGTGAGATCTTAACACACTTGTCACACTTCACCAACTGAGCTATCTATCCAGCCTCTCCCTTTATTTCTTTTCTTTTTTAAAGATTTTATTTTTATTTATTTATTGGAGAGAGAGAGAGAGGGAGGGAGAATGGGCATGCCAGAGCATCCAGATGCAGGCACCACCATGTGCATCTGGCTTACATGGGACCTGGAGAATCGAACCTGGATCCTTAGGCTTCACAGGCATGCGCCTTAACCACTAAGCCATCTCTCCAGCCACCCCTTTTTTCCTTAATGGCTAATATTTTTAAATTTCACTGAACCCATGCATATTTGGAGAGTCTAGGCCTAGAAAAATAATTCTGCTAATGATGAACACAAATCCATTGTTATTCAATAGTATTGTATATACCATTAGTAATATGAATAATATTTATTATTAATGTCATTTGATGACAGTGCTTTGAATTGAAGCCAAGGCTTTGCACATATTATCTAAATTTTCTACCACTGAACTTCATACATCTTATGTGCATCATCTAGTTGAATTCTCATGATAATAATAGATATTCATTTCATCATCTTCATTTTATAGGTGAGAAAAATGAGGCTTGGGGAACCTCTCTGTCTTAGCTAAAGTTATGCAGGTCACATAATTGAACACAAATTTGAACCTTCTGCTCTAAATCCAGGTAATAAAAATGGATATATTCAAGGGAACGTGCAAGCGAATTCACTTTGTTGCCAGAAATTAATAAAGGTTATGTATTTATTCAAAACACTCTCTAAAGTTTAAGAAAATTTTATTGCTGAGCATAGTGGCTTTTAATCTCAGAAATTTGAAGGCTGAGGTAGGAGGATCATTGTGATCCTGGGAATAACAGGATGAGTTACAGCTCAATCTGGGCTAGAGTGAGACCCTACCTCATAAACGACAACAACAATGGACTGGAGAGATGGCTTAGTGATTAAGCTCTTGCCTGTGAAGCCTAAGGACCCCAGTTTGAGGCTTGATTCCCCAGGACCCACATTAGCCAGATGCACAAGGGGGAGTATGCTTCTGGAGCTCCTTTTTAGTGGCTGGAGGCCCTGGCACACCCATTCTCTTTCTCTGTCTGCCTTTTTCTGTCACTGTCTGTTGCTCTCAAATAAATAAATAAAAATAAACAAAAAAATTAAAAATGACAACAACAAAGAAAACAAGAAAATTTTGTTTATATATAATACTAAATGCAGGTACAAATAAGAAAAGTTGGGGCTGACACTTGTGAGCTTTTGGTGAGACATAAAAAGCTTCAAATTAATGGTATGAATAAATTTGAATAGAATTGAAAAATGCCCAAGATATATATATATATATATATATATTTTTTTTTTAAATTTATTTATTTGAGAGCGACAGACACAGAGAGAAAGACAGATAGAGAGAAAGAGAGAGAATGGGTGCACCAGGGCTTCCAGCCTCTGCAAACGAACTCCAGATGCGTGCGCCCCCTTGTGCATCTGGCTAACGTGGGACCTGGGGAACCGAGCCTCGAACCGGGGTCCTTAGGCTTCACAGGCAAGCACTTAACCGCTAAGCCATCTCTCCATCCCCCAAGATATATTTTTAGGAAGACATCTATGCTCACCGCTATACCACCAATACATATAAAGATGTATTTTTAAATTTTCATATAATCAATTTGAAGTACAGGTGTATGGGGCTAGACACATGGCTTAGTTAAGTGAGCTTTCTGCCTAAGCACAAGGGCCTCTCAGTCTGGAAATATATGGAAAGCTGGACATGGCCATACATGTCTGTAACCTCAGTGTGCAGGGGGTGCAGACTTGAGAATCACTGGAGCTTGCTTACAGGAAGAGGCTGCTGTGGGTTAAGGAAAAGACTCTGTTTCAAGGAAATACTAGGTTGAATGATAGAAAAGGGTATCTGAAGGTCTTTTCTGGCCTGCCCATGCATGCATATATACACATACATACACTGCGTACCATGCCACACACAGTTTATACAAACACACATGAACAAAAAAAGAGAGGCAGGTTTATGTCCATTCTAATTAACAATTAATTTCCTCTTTAATTTGCCCCAGCCAGCGGGGAGTTGAACAAGGACTCGAGGAGAAATTAACCTGAATGAGAGAAGGCAAACAAACACAAGAAGGAGACCATGCTAGATGTTTGTCAAGGCCTCAGAGTCTTTATTTTTTACACAGTGGTTATATAGGGGAAGAAAAGTGGGGGAATAAGCTGGCTGATGTGATTTAGGGCTTTGGAATTGTCAGGAAACCTAGAGGAGATGTAATTAGGTGTTCATCTAATCTTGCCTCAATGGCTTAACATTCTGACTGCACCAGGTTTCACATCCTGGCCATAAGCTGGCCTTTTGCAAAAGATAAGATTCTGTAAGCAGTCTGCTGACCAGTGTTCCAGAAGTACCTAACAGAAAGCTGGTCGTGAGTAATGAGTCAGCTTATGAGCAGGCCCAGGCAAAATGGAGAGGCTTTTGCTCTATGGCTCCCGACGTTGATTAATGTATGTTTTGATTTGGGCTATTGTCTGTTGGTTGTAAGAAGCCACATTATTGAGTAAAACTTAAGCATAAGTATTCTATTATTAATATTAACATTAACAAACCCATATAACAATCCATCATGTTTAAAATCACTGTTTCTATATTTGATAAATTTTTGTTATTTTTATTAGGTAAAAATTTTATTTTATTTTATTTTATTATTTTTCTGATTTTTTAAATTAATTAGTATTGTACTCAGTGAATACAGTCAATTTGGTACCATTGTTAGGCTCATCCATTTCCTACCCCCTCCTTGTTGAGGTATATGGGTCGTGCATTGTGGAGTTAGCCCACAGTTATGGGTAAGATAAATGTCTCTGCATATCATGAGCCAACATGTGGCTCTGACATTCTTTCCACCCCATCTTCCGCAAAATTTCCCTGAGTCATGTTGGGTTCATTTTGGTCTGCTTCAGTGCTGAGGTGTTGGGGGCCTCTGAGGCTCTGGCTCTCTGATTTGGTAGGAGTTGATTTTTCTCTGTGTTGGTCTCCTTACTCCTTGTGCTGGTAACCGGTTCATCAGGAAAACAGCACCCTTGCTTGTTTTGCCAATTTTTCTTAGTTTCAGCCGGAGCCCTATTGAGGTATGATGGGGTGGCTCTCTCCTTAGGATCTACATCTATTTGAAAAAAAGAAGCAGATTCTCCAATGGAGAGTAAGTTAGCACCAGACAAATGATATAACCCTTAGTTTTTAATAAAGAGTTTAATAGGTGTAGGCCCTCTTGCAGCCCACAATTGGTGGTAGCTTGATAATGGAGAGCAGGCTTATGTCTGGAAATGGTTCTGACTTGTTTCCCAGATCCAGCTATGGGTCCTGTACCATTGAGGGGATCAGTAAGTCAAATCAAGAGTAGTTGGGGACTGACTCTCTTCCAGCTTCCAGCCATGCCATTACATTTTCCATGTCAACTGCATAAGGTGTCTTCAGCAGTAGGGTCTTATCACTCTAACCTTTGGTGGGTCATCAAGTATTCTGACAGAAATCTGTCTTTCTTTTAGGAAACGTTGTAGGTCTGTCTGATCAAAAGCTCATTGTGGATGATAGCCCTATGCTGGTACTGGGAGTTACAGGTCAGTGCCCACTAAGAAAAGGAAGAAAAAGATAACTAATATAAAAGAGCTAGAGAGAAGAGAGAGAGAGAGAGAGAGAGAGAGAGAGAGAGAGAGAGAGAGAGAGAGAGAAGCTGTAGAAGATTAAGGTCAGTCTTCATCATACTCTCTCCAGTGTCTTGTGGCTCAGGTGTTCCTTCTGAGGGCCTGGTGAAGGTTCAGCAATTTGGTCTGCCTTTTAGGATGTAGAATCTTATTTATTTTATTTATTCTTGAGAGAGAGGGAGAGGGAGGAGCTAGAGGAGTGTTAGAGGAAGAATGAGCATGCCAAGGCCTCTAGGCACTGCAAACAAACTCCAGATGCATGCACCACAATGTGAACCTAGCTTATGTGAGTTCTGGAGAGTTGAGTATGAATAATTAGGCTTTGAAGACACGTTTCTTAACTGCTAAACCATCTCTCCAACCCCATAAGTAGAAACTTTGCAAGGACACACCATATGTTGGTGCTATCATTTCCCTCCTCCATGACCATACTCCACAGAGGGCAATCCTTAGTGTGATTGCTGGTATTCACCATGTAGTTTTTGGTTATGAACATTTTTAAAATTAATAATGACCATTTAAAAGGTTATTTTGAAGATTAATATATTTCTGCCTATGACATACATATGTATATGTATATGTATATGTATATGTATATGTATATGTATATGTATATGAAGTGTATTTAAACTTGTTTATTGAAGTCTCTGGCACGTTTAGAAATTATATATGTTTAAATTTCTCTATCAAAACATTTTATCAGCTGTATTCCACATAATTGGAATTTTTAGTACAGCCTTGGTATAGAACTATGTTGATCAATACTAGCATTGCAATTTCATTATGTTACTTTTTTAATGCAATGCCTTCTGGTGTATTGTTTAGCATGTGTGTGAACTTGTCTACTACAGGATACGTTTTAAAAATCATATATCCTATTTTATTTTATTCACTCATTATTTTAGAAGCTAATTTTCTGGGGTTTGTTCTCATTTAATGACTCACTTATATTCAGATTCTTTTCTTCAGTGAATTGAGATAATTAAATGCAATTTGTACATTAGGAATTTTGTGTTCATATAGACACTATATTTAAAAATATTATACTCTGGGTCAAAAGAACCAATCTCTCTCTTCTACTTCAACTTGACAAGATAGCTCAACTTGTGTCAATCTCACTTAATAGCATGCCTACTGCTTTCCACCTGGTGGCAACTCCTTGAATTGCAGCAATAATGCTTGCTTTGGAAGAAGGGGCCAAAAATATCAGTATGGTAGTCAATAGTTACAGGAGATAAACCACCAAAGCAGGAAATATGAGGCGAAGAAGCACATGTTTGGGAAGAAGTGACATCAAGAAAGACAAGAAGTATACCTCAAGCAGATATTATTGCCATGTACTTGCAATAGTCCCAGAAGAAACAGGAAGAAGGTGATAGTGATTTAGAGTTGGAACACTATTATCTAAGGACAAAAAAAAAAAAAAATCACAAGAGGAATAGACAATCATGCTGCAAAGATTCATGGAAAACAAGATGTGACCCCAGTTTCATAACTGGGCCACAAAAAGAAAACTTGATACCATTTATCAAGTACAAAGTAGTTATTGGAAACAGGATGCATTTTATAATTGGGAGCTTATTTTAGGATTGGCTGTAAAGCTATGTGCACATACACTTAGATATGCATCTAAACCCAGATGTTCACTATGGTCCAGAGTGAGCAGAGGGCTGGAGTTACGTGATCCCATTCTGGTGGGTCACTTGACAGGAAGTAGGCTCAGAAACCATGGTAAAGGCAACCTAATTGAGAGTGTCTTGCTAACTTGTATTATATACTGATGACAATTATTGTGGTTCTTTTAGTGCCTATTTTCCAATTGAATTTTTCTGGTGTGACTATCATTAATGATTTTTAACTATTATAATTAATTGTTAATTACTTAACTTTATTTATTTATTTATTTTGGTTTTTCAAGGTAAGGTCTCACTCTAGCCTAGGCTGGCCTGGAATTCACTATGTAGTCGCAGACTGGCCTAAAACTTATAGTGATCCGCCTACCTCAGCATCCTGAGTACTGGGATTAAAGGCATGCACCACCACACCTAGCTATAACTTCTTTAAAATCAGATGAGTATATAACATGAAGTAAACATTGTTATATTTGTCAGTGATATTGTGTGTACACTGATTTGTGTATACAGGCTATTCTAGTCATGGATCTCAAGAGAAACATACACATAAATACATATAAATTCACATGGATATGGAATCTAATTAGCATGAATATGAAGGATGAATAGATAGATTGTATAGTCAATGTAGATGTTATCTTCTTATTTCTTGGACAAACAGCTGACAAGAAGTAGCTTATGGAAGGGAAAGGTTTACTTTACCTTAGAGATTCAAGAGGAAGTCTATAATGGTGAAGGAAACATGTCACAATCAGACATTGAGTCATCACATTGCCATAGCAGCAGAAAGGATGTAGAGAGAGTGAGGTATCTAGCACTAGCAAGTGGAGGTGGACTACAAAACCCGAAGGCCCATAATCAGTGACACATCTCCTCCAAAGCTTCACTTTCCAAAGGCTATACTATGTTGTCAAGTATGAGGCTTAATCACAAACACATGAGTCTATGGGGGACATTTTATATTCAAACTACCACAGCCAGGGAAGAATCAAAAACCATCAACTGGCATGTTTCTCTCTTCCTTTTGGGGATTCCAGTCCTTTCGTGTCTTGGTTTTTAAAGTCCCATCTAAAATATATAATCACAGCAGAATCAAGGTCTGTCTTTATCACATATCTGTGTTCCATGACCTGGTCAACTTAACATATAAAATTAACTATCATTTGGGTATAAGTATATTAATTTGTTTCAAAAAATGTCAGCCTGTACTAGGCACCATACTAGGTCAATTAGGAAAGATGAAGTGAAAGATTGTACTATTAGTTGCTGGAATATTTTCATATTCTAGGCAACAAAACACAACAAAATGTTAAAGATTGGAATGTCATAAACTTTCATGGTTTCAGTGTTATTAGTGTAGTCTAAGGGACCATCAGTTCTTGCCTTGATTGTAACAGCAGCTCCCTAACTTTCTGTTATCTGTATGTGTCACCCTCCTACCATCATGTCCTATGGATTAGTTAGATTGACTCTGTTAAAACACATGTGGTACCATCTTTTGTTCCTGATGAAAAATTCTAAAATGACAGCTTATTTCACTTAGAGTACAAGGCCAGGTTCTTGGCTTACAAGGCTAAGGTGATTGCCTAGATTGATTGCCTTATGTGTTGCTTTCCAATCATTAACTTTGCTTTCACAAAATTTATCCTTATGTTCTACAAGTCTGCTGAGCATGTGTTTGCTTAGGGTCTTTGCACTGCTGTCTCTTTCAAGAATAAATGCCTCCCTGAAATATACATAACACATTTCCTAGTTTCATTCAAGTTCCGGTTTAAGTTTTATTTTGTTTTGTTTTTGGTTTTTCAAAGTAGGGTCTCACTCTAGCCCAGGATGACCTAGAATTCATTATGTAGTCTCAGGATGGCTTCAAACTCTCAATGATCCCAGTGCTGGGATTACAGATGTGGGCTAGGACATCTATCACCGGATTCCAGTTTTAATATTGACTAAAACCTTCAGCGACAACCTTTCCCAAATTGCTTCCTATTTCTCTTTGAATCCTTGATTTGTTTTATCTTCTGTAGTACTTACCAACAATTGGCATGCTTATGTAGGCCTCTATTAACCAGAATTTAAAAATTGACAATCTTAATTATATATATGTCATAATATTTGTAAGTACAGGAGAATATTTGTAGTCACAGAACTGGATAAATCACTTATGGGTTTCATAATAGGAAAAAAAGTCTCAAAAGATAACACTGAAAAGTTAACGTTTAAAAGATGATTGGAAGAAAAATCCAAAAATTCACTGAAACTGAAAGTGATGAGCAATGTATAGAACAGATTCCTGGGCCACCAAAATAGCACTGGGGAACACTTCAAAAAGGAAGGAAAAAATAAACACGATTTATGATTTGTTTATATTTTGTATTTTTCAAACTGATTGCCTTCTTGTTAAAGCAATATAAGTAACTCTGGAAATAAATTATCCAAGACTATATTGAGATCACCACTAGTATCCACAGAGCATTTAGAATTGTCTTATAAGATGGAAATTTTGTTAAGGGAATATGTTAAGGAATCAGGAATGAGCAATTAGTTTAGATTTATTTTGCACTAGATTGAAGGATTTAAGGATACATTTCAATTTCCATGAATAAATTGGACTATGTAAGGATTAAATGGATGGAAAAGTTTTGTTTAATTTCTTATAAGCTAAAATTAAAGACTTCTATTATATACTGAGACCCATAAAACCTTGCCCTAAAATCCACATGTAGTAGTGATCCTAATTCAATTAGGATGTGTGTGTGTGTGTGTGTGTGTGTGTGTGTGTGTGTATGTATGTCTGCACACACTTGCACGCAAGAGAGAGAGAGAGGTGTATATCTATTGGAATAGATGGTACAATTACTTGTTTGAAGAGTTGGTAAGGAGGAGCCGAATATGCACATATGTAAAATGTTTGAAGATTTGATCTATATACCTGTGTGTGTGTATGTGTATGCATGCTTGCAATGTAGTAGTTATGAGATGTCTTTAGAGGGACAGAGGAAAATCAAGAATATTTGACTCTGAGGGTCTGTGGATGCCACAGTTGACATTTTCTTCCATAGTCATGGAAATGAGGCTCAAACACTTAAGATGATCAATATTTCCTCATAGACCTAACAAGATGTAATCAACCACTTAGATTGGCAAACAGAAATAGGAGTATATGATTAAAAGAGGACAGAAGAAACTAAAAGTGAGGATAAAGGCAAATAGGGAATGAGAACCCAGTATTATAAGTAGAATGCCTGGTGGAATGATTTGTCTCAAGCATAGGTAACAACTTTAAATGTGCCTATAATTTGTTCATTCTGTAGTTAGTTTGCATTTTGAGATTATTTTGCCATTAGTAACTTGTGCTATGCAAAGATTTAAGAGACACGGTGTGGAAAGCTATTCCCTAGGAGCTGTATTGTGATATTTCAGGAAGTAGCAAAGAGAAAGCTGTGAATCATCCAAAGAGCATCATCTTAGGGAGAAAATTGGCAAAAATAAATGACACTTGTGTCTGCAGGTGGTAGCAACAGGGAATAATTATAGTCACACTCTGAATAGAGTATATTCTTGAATTTTGAGGGGATATGACTGGTTTACTGAGTAGCCTGAAATTGGTGAGTTACAATTATGGAATTGGTTTTCTTTCTTGTTGTTACTCCCAAGCCAGCTACTTTTATAATAGAGTACAATGTGTTATAACATATTTGCATATGCATGCAATTTAATATTACATATAATATAGTGTAATTCTGAAGTCTTAAGCAACTCAGTATTCATTTCATTTTTAAATAGCAGTGGAAATAGAACATACTGTATAATGTGACCTCAAAGTTAGTGGTTTACAGGGTATCACTGCTGTTGCAAATCATCGCCACAGTGTATGTTTACCCATTGGTGTTATGTTCTTGTATTTACTTTGCTACAATTTTCTCAAAATGCAGAGTAGGGGTTGCGGAGATAGCTAAGTGGAGAGAGTGCTTGCTGCACAAATATGAGAACTGAAGTTTGGATCCTCAGCACTCAAGTGAATTCTTCTCATCTCTGCATTGTACTTCTCATTAAGAAGTCCCCTTTAACATAAAATATCTCATGATATCTTCTCTAAAGAAAACAGTATAGATTTAATGTATTTTACAATATTTATGAAGTTTGAATTTTTTTCCATGTTATAGCTATTACTAAAAAGTCAAAACAATGTTACCAAAAATCTTTTGAAGACACATGGGGAAATTCCACTGTGTGATAGCATACATGCAATGTGGTTCATGCACACTATAATAAATTTAAAATGATTAACTTCTTCACTTCTAACTCTTTGAATCTTCTTTTTTTGTTTTGTTTTGTTTTTGCTTTTGTGTTTCAAGGTCTTGCTCCACCCCAAGCTGACCTGGAATTCACTATGTAGTCTCAGGATAGCCTTGAACTCATGACAATCCTCCTACCTCTGCCTCCTAACTCTTTGAATCTTATATGGTGGATAGATAGTCTCCAGAAATGTATTTTACAGTTCTCACTGTTCCTGTTTTTCCTATTCACTTTTCTTAAATCTCAGCTATTATAGCAACTCTCAACTCCAGCTTTAGTATCAGCTGTAGTTATTTATTTTCCTTTGCTTTCAAGTCTCCAGTAATAAAACTTAAATTATTTGATAAGGCTGGAGTGGACTTAGAGGGTCCGGAAAGGGAAGATGTTAAGAGGCATGGTCCTCTTTTCTAAGGATTAGGGTATGGAGGAAGAGCTATAAGTAGCAACAATAATAATTTGTGTGTATGTGTAGTGTATGTGTCTGTGTGTGTATCATGTATGCATATTGTGATAATGGGTGTGCCCCATGTACATGTGTGTGGAGACCAGAGGAGGAAGTCGGATATCCTCATCCTTTATTGTTCATTTGTCTTATTTTCTTGAAACAGAGTATCTCAGTGAACATGGAGCTCATGCTATATTTTTCCTCATTAGGTTGTCTGCCCAGAAACTGCTAGCAATCTTTCGTGTCACTCTTCCCCTTCAGCACTGGGATTATAAATGTGCATGGCCATGCCTCAGCTCCTAATGCTTGTACTATCTATTGAGATCTCTCCTCATCCCCACAATAATATTGTTATGTGCCATAGTAAAGATTTATTGTGTGACCTTAAGCACAGTGATATAATGTGTTTGCTTTCTGTTCCTCCCTTGTTCTCAGTGACAAATTCATAACAAACTGAAAAACAAAAGAAAAAATTCCTGTCAAAAGGATTATATAAGGCAGGAGAGATTGCTCAGTAGTTAAGGCATGCGCCTGCAGCAAAACCTAACAACCCGAGTTTGGTTCCCCACTAGCCATATAAAGCCAGATACACAAAGTGGCACATACATCTGGAGTTCGTTTGTAGTGGCTGGAGGCCCTGGAGTACCCATTCTCTTTACCTTCCTCTTTCTCTTTTGTTGCTTGCAAATAAATAAATAAAAACATTTAAAAAAAGTGATGTACAAAGGAAAGTTTGTTTTGTTTTTTATATGGAGTAATACAGTATTCAAATCAGAAATACTTTTAAAAGCATCTTTTAATATAATATAGTGTCAATATTTTAAAAGATTTTTATTTGTATTTTGGTATACTTATATAATGTATTTTGAACTTATTCTCCATATTTACCCTCTCTTATTACTTTCTCCTCTCATTGACCAACCTTCTTCTTCTTCCCCATTAATCCCTTTCTTATTTTTATATCCTTTTTTCTTCTAAGTTTGAATTTTTTAAATACTTTATTTATTTATTTGAAAGAGAGAGAGAGAAAGAGGCATATAGAAAGGGAGAGAGAATAGGCATATCAGGGTCTCTAGCCAAATGCACTCCAGACATATGTACCACCTTGGGTATCTGGCTTATGTGGGTACTGGGGAATCAAACGTTGGGTTCTTAGGCTTCCTAGGCAAGGGCCTTAACCACTAAGTTATTTCTCCAGGTATAGTTTCAACTTTAATGACCAGAAATATTACATATGGTGAATGTTTTTATGTCCTGGTAGGTCTGGAACTTTTCAGAAATAAATCTCAAGTCCTTTATTACTTGTACAACACTAGTTCTCATTTGACTTTCAGACTTTAAGCAATATTTTGCTATTAATTTTAAAACTTTCATTTCTCTACTAACCATAAGTTAAAATCTTCTATTCATTTGTCTTTCCTAGAATCTGAAATGGTATATAACTTTCTCATTCATTTAATTTTTTCTAGGATTCAGTGCCAACATGAATGTTAGGAATTTCATCAGTTAAAATTCTGAAAATGTCTTTCAAAGTCAGTAATCACTGGTGAATCAAATATTAAATTTCTGAGAATACAAATCTTATTTTTTTTAAAATTTATTTATTTATTTATTTGAGAGCGACAGACACAGAGAGAAAGACAGATAGAGGGAGAGAGAAAGAATGGGCGCGCCAGGGCTTCCAGCCTCTGCAAACGAACTCCAGAAGCGTGCGCCCCCTTGTGCATCTGGCTAACATGGGACCTGGGGAACCGAGCCTCGAACCGGGGTCCTTAGGCTTCACAGGCAAGCGCTTAACCGCTAAGCCATCTCTCCAGCCCCAAATCTTATTATTAATGAACAAAATTAAATACCTAAATCCAAGTCCTATGTTACAGAACAATATATATGGGAGAAAGTTATAGATCTATAAAATCCTCACTCCTTTGTCCTCACACAGTCTTTGACAGTGGGAGTACAGGAATCTTCAGAGTGTTTACCCTGGTGGCATATAGCTATTTTTAACTTTATTTATTTGCAGGCAGATAGAGAGATAAATAGAAGAGAGACAGACAGAGAGAATGGGTGTGTCAGGGCCTCCAGCCACTGCAAACAAACTCCAGACATGTGCCACTTTTTGCTTCTGGTTTTATATGGGTACTGGGGCATTGGACTTGGGTCATTGGGCTTTGCAAGCATGCTCTTTAACTGCTAAGCCACCTCTCCAGCCTGATATATAGCTATTTTCATTCACATTTTAGTACAATTTTTTAGAAACATTTTATTTATTTTTTATTTATCTATTTGACAGAGAAAAAGGGGGAGAGAGAGAATGGGCATGCTAAAGCCTCCAGCTACTGCAAACAAACTCCAGACGCGTTCACTCCCTTGCGCATCTGGCTAATGTGGGTCCTGGGGAATCGAACCTGGGTCCTTTGGCTTTGCAGGTAAATGCCTTAACCACTAAGACATCTCTCCAGCCCTTTAGTATATAGTTTTTTAGAAAACCGTACTTATGAATTACCTAACAGGATTGTTTGGTTTAGAATTCACTCTTAAAGTGCCATCAGAGTGATTTCTTCTAAAAAGAATTATATGGTTGAAGACTGATTCATGTAACTAATATTTTTGTTATGATTTTTCTAGAATGCAGAATGTCTGAAAAGAGGGAAAGAAGGGGAGCGATGTGATGACACCTACTAAACAGAAGCAGTGGGTCCTGAGGATGTTATCAAGCCAAAATTAAAATGTGGGAAAACCAGAAATGAGACTTTAGGCTTTTAAAATTAAAGAAAATTTTGTCATGCAGAGAGACGGCTGTTCAGGTATATGAAATTGGGTATGGAAGAGAAAGTGGGTCATAAGTATCAGTTAGAACTTCTTTTTTTATTATTATTTTTGTTTATTTTTAAGGTAGTGTCTCACTCTAGCCCAGGCTGACCTGGAATTCACTCAGTTATTCACAGGTTGGCCTCGAACTCAAAGTGATCCTCCTACCTCTGCCTCCCAAGTGCTGGGGTTAAACATGTGCACCACCATGCCCAGCAAGTTAGAACTTCTTGTTAAAAGCCAGAAGCAATTGGCAAAAAAGCTAGTGGCTTCTTATTCACAGCTGTGAATTGTGTATTAATCCACAAATGGCCCTCAAAATCTGATTGTTGTTTCTTTATGTTAATAGGTAAAGATTCCATCTGCTCTTTTGTTTCCTATTTTTCTAAGGTGACATTTCTAACTTTAACATTCCTCATATCTATGATTAAATGCATCATAGCTCTAGTTCTGGCTAAATAAACATAGGCAGTGTCACCTCAATTCCCCTTAAAAATAGGGGAATACTGATTTAATTTCATCTAGCAAGCTCTGCTGTCTAAAGATACAATGCACTAACATATCAAGATGATCTTAAGGATGCAAGTTGTGAACAACTGTTATAGCCAATAGAACAAAATATTAATATATATGTGTAATCTATTAAGAATTAACTTGAATAATGTGTTTTACCTTTAGAATTCCCAAACCCAGTCTCATTTTTTTGTACTGACAAATCAAGTAAATCACTATCATGGTCTTTTACTTTTAAAGTCAAGCTATTTTGAGTATGTGTTTTAATGAAAGAGAAGGATCTTTTGGGATAAATGTAGGGGAATAAAATAGGTTGCATTCATATTGAAGAAGTGTTCTGTTATTGAGCAATATGCCCAGTGAGAATAATCTTTTTACACAAATATGGGATGAATGTTGGGAATTGAGAATAGAAATTAAAGACAATGTGAGGGCTGGAGAGATGGCTTAGTGGTTAAGCGCTTGCCTATGAAGCCTAAGGACCCTGGTTCAAGGCTTGATTCCCCAGGACCCACGTTACCCAAATGCACAAGGGGGCACATGCGTCTGGAGTTTGTTTGCAGTGGCTGGAGGCCCTCGCAATCCATTCTCTCTATCTGCCTCTTTCTCTCTTTGTCTGTAGCTCTCAAATAAATAAATAAAATTAAACAAAAATTAAAAAAAATAAAGACAATGTGAAAAATGTAGAATTTTCTGTTCTGAACAAATGTTTAATTTATTTCCAAAGGCATCACACAGAAGTCTTCTGAGACACATTTAGCTAACATATATTAACCTGCCAATTGATTATTGAGAGTGGAGGCATATATCAAAAGATCGAAAAAGGAAAACTGTCATTTGAGTAGTAGAAAAGGAAAGGGAAAATTGATTCTTTAAGACCCAATAAATCTATTTTCAAAACTGGGAAAGAATTGAGAAGTGGTTATAAAAGGGTTAGGCTGGGCCTAGAGAGATGGCTTAGTGGTTAAAGCACTTATCTGTGAAACCTCAGGACTCAGGTTTGATTCCCTAGGACCCACATAAGCCAGATGCACAAGGTAGCATATGCATCTGGAGTTCGTTTGCAGTGGATGGAGGTTCTGGAACATCCATTCTCTTTCTCTCCTTCCCCCCTTCCTCCCTCATTTCTCTCTCTCTCAAATAATTAATAAGTAAATAAAATATTTTTAAAAATAAAGAAAGGGTTAGGTTGTAAGCTGTTATCCCTCAAATCTACAATAAGGTGATCAAGAAAGGAGGTGACCAGGTGCTTACTTTCCTTTATGAAGGAGCTCAGTCTGTTATTGATACCACATTTGAGTAGTATTGCAGACATGATCGTTTGAATGTTTGTCCTCTCCCCAAATCATGTTGAAATTTAATTGTAATTGTAGCAGTATCAAGAGACAGGTCAACCTACAAGAGTTGATTAGACCATGGGATCTCTGCCCTCATGAATGGATTAACAATTATGCTAGGAGTGACTTCATTTTAAATGGATGAAATGTTGTCCTCCTTTGCTCTTTTGCAAGAAGATCATGTAGCAAGGAGGCTCTTGTCTTTCCAGATGGTAGTTCCTGAATCTTAGACTTCTCAGCTTCCAAGGCTATAACTCAATACATGGACAGGAAGGAAATAGGAGTTCCCAAGGAAGAGAGCAGCTATGCACATTTAATATGCAAAACACAGCAGATCAAATTTCAATAGCCATTCCAACTTCATTTTGTGTTTACATTTATTACCTTTTAGATGTAAAATAATTATGTTTTATGTATAGGTATATTTGTGGGGTGTAGATTACTTCTAATAAAAATTATTGCCCAGTGTGCCACTACTCTGGCTGCTGAAGCAGGATTGTTCTATTCTGGCCTACATACTGAGTTCTAGGCCAGCCAAGGCTATACTATGAGACTAATAAAACCAAAAATGAAAAAGAAATTGAAGAAGTTTTGAGTTCATCCCTTTCCTTCCACTCAGCCTTAGTGTTGAAGACAGCAAGTTTTAAAGTAATGCAAATGTCTCATAAATGATTTTCTTGTCACATACAATTTTTATTGTAAACAGGATCACAGTTTGACTGTAAGGAAAAGACTGATAGTGAAATCATAGACGTTTGGGTGAGAGGGCTAGAGAAATGGCTCAGAAGTTAAGGTGTTGCCTGCAAAGCCTAAAAGACCCAGGTTCACTGCAGTGGCTAGAGGCCCTGGCGTGCTCTATCATCTATTATCTATCTATCTATCTATCTATCTATCTATCTATCTATCTATCTATCTATCTATCTAACTAACTAACTATCTATCTATCTATGCCTCTCTTTGGGCTTCTCTCCCAAATAAATTAATACAATATGTAAAAGAAAAGATTGGATGAGAAAGGTTATGATGGGGTGGTCCAGTGCCATAGGAAAGGGAAGCAGAGGAACAATTTTTAAATATTTTATTTATTTATGTATTTGACAGAGAGAGAGAGAGAAAGAGGTGGGGGGAAAGAGAGAATGGGCACGCTAGGGCCTCCAGCCACTGCAAATGAACTACAGACACACGTGCCCCCTTGTGCATCTGGTAACATGGGTCCTGGAGAGTCAAACCTGGGTCTTTTGGTTTTGCAGACAAACACCTTAACCACTAAGCAATCCCTCCAGCCCAGAGGAAGATATGACTCATTGAATTAGAAGACACTGTTGTCAATTATTTAAGAAAGAACATGCAAATACCATGGTATTTGGGAGAATTAAAAACAAGAATAACCAACAAAGTTGGCTGGGGGAGATCAAGACACACTAGACAGGAAGTCTCCTAGAATAAAAGCCTAACTGAAGGGTGCATATATGGAAATGAAGATTGGGGGACACCACAGATGAGGTACTATCCCAGTGAAGTACAAAGAGAAATAGGAAGTGGATTATTATTTCAGATGTTCACTTCCAACATGTCACAGACTCTTATAGGAATGGTATAGCCTCCTACTGACAGTGTATACTCTCCCCTGTTTCCTCTTGCTGCTCTGAATCAGTCTGATCCTATCTTTTGTGCCTTGTTTGAAACTTTCTAGGAAAGGGAACGGAGGAAGAATTCAGTTCTTTTTTTTTCCCTCATTGCCAATTTCAGTGAGTCATCACATGGGTCACCAGACAGCCTGACCCTGTTATTTTCAGCATATGGGGTGGCAAATACACAAGTCAGTCAGTATAGGTCAGAGTGTATTACATCTGGCTTGGGGGCAAAATCACATTGTCCCAGCCACTCAGGAGCTATCTGATTAATGGCTTTTATAGTCAATGCAGCCCCATAGGGAAGAAGAGATTTGAAGGACATTAAATCCTTGCAAATTTTGCCCCTGGGATATAGTATATTTTATTACTTTTTCATTACATTTATTTACTATAAAACATTTATTTTTTTCTTTCATTTTGTTATTATTTTACATGTAAGGGTGACACATACATAAAGTCTGTATCATGTAAGGTTATAAATAACTTCATTGAAAGCCCAGTTATCACAAAACAGAATAAATTAATATGAATTTTAAAAATGGGAGAAATATTTTCGCTGTACACACACATATATGACACTTTGATACTAATGTACTTTGATCTTATTCCTTCCCAATTACCCTTTGTTATTCCCCTCCCACTAAGACTCTTCTTCCCAATTAATCCCCACCTTATTTTCATACCCTTTTGTTGTTGCTTTGAGACACTGAGTTAAATTAGGATTACTTGCATGAGCATGGATGGGAGGTCATCTATTGGTGCAAACTGCCAGTGACTACACCGCCAAAGAGCATGACACCCCCTCTCCCAGAAACCATTAGCTGCCATTAGCTACTCTGGGAGGAGTGGGCTCTTTTGATCCCTACACCCATCTATGATAAAATATTGATAGGCTCAATATTGGGCACAAAACCATAGCTAATATGAATTCATGAGTGTATCAACCATGTCACATCAAGGATAAAGCTTTCCACAGCCCTCCCTGTGCTCTGGCTCTTACATTGTTTCTGCCCTCTCTTCCTTTAGGTTTCCCGAGGCTTAAAGAGGATGATTTAGATGTCTGGTTTAAGGTTGAGCACACAATAGTCATTTTTTCTTGGCAATTTTATCAGTTATGCATCTCTACATTAACCTTTTCCCTTTGCAGAAAGAAACTTTTGTGATTGAGGTAGCAAGCAGCACTAATTTATGAGAACAAAGACAAATATTTAGAAGACAGTTTGACATACTGTTCACTTAGCATTTCAATGGTACTAGATTCCCTGGTAGGGTTTCCATCCCTAGCCACAGGCTTTTGGCCAGGTTACTGTGGTGGTTTGATTCAGGTGTTCCTTATAAACTTACATGTTCTGAATGCTAGGTTCCCAGATGATGGAGATTTGGGAATTTATGCCTCCTGGAGGCAGTGTTGTTGGGGGCAGGTTTATGGGTGTTATAGCCAGTCTCCTTTTGCCAGTGTTTGGCACACTCTTCTGTTCGTGTTGTCTACTTGATATTGGCCAGGGGGTGATGCCCACCCTCTGTTCATGCCATCATTTTCTCTGCCATCATGGAGCTTCCCCTTTGAGCCTACAAGCCAAAATAAACCTATTTTTTTCCCACAAGTTGCTCTTGGTTGGGTGATTTCTACCAGCAATGCAAACCTGGGTGAAACAGTAATGTTGGTACAGAGAGTTGCATTGTCACTACACACCTGACTGTGTAGTTTTAGCCTTTTTGAGCTGATTTTCAAGAGGAATGTGGAAGGATTTGAAACCTTGGCCTAAGAGACACCTTGCAGTGCTGTAAGTACACCTTGATAGATTCTTCTGGTCAGAGTTGCAAGACCTGAATGCAGTAATAACTATGGACTGTGAGGGTAAAAAGGAGCTTTGTCTGGACTGGACTGGACCAGAGGTAGTTTGTGTGAGAGGCTTGCTGTTATGCCTGTGACCTGAGAATTTGTGCAGGGTTGCTTTGCGTAGAAAAGGACTGGTGTGAGCAGAGGGACTGCTGCCTATTCATCTGCAATTGTATGAGAGATTATAGCCTTTGAGATTGGGCCAGCTGATCTGCATTGGGACAATGGAAGAATGTAGACTCTTTTGAAGGGGCCTGATTGCTCAAGGAATGTCCTGTTCTTAAAGTCTGCTCTATTCCCCCTTGAATTAACAAACTCACACCCTTCCTGGTATTGTGGAATATAAGAAATGCAGGAAAGAGAGGGTCATTGAGTTGTAGCACAGTCTTGTGTTTGGAAATGGCCATGGGCAGTGTGAAGCAGGCTTGCTCAATGCCTTCATGGAGACCCAGTGGAGCTGGGAGGATGAACTGTGGATTGCAATGGAGACCCAGTAGAGATGCTGGGACCACAAGATGGCTGCTAAGGAAAGCTGATGGCCCCAATGAAGTTTTCCAGATCTGTGAGTAGTCTAGCTGGAGGGGCACAATTGGCACTCCAGAGACTTTTTGCTGGTTAGAATTACCAGACTTGAAGACTTTTCACTGACTAGAGTTATTGGACTTGGAACTACAGAGTTTAATGTTTTCCCTGTTTAAATTTTGTATTGGTTGAAATTTTTGCTATGCCCAGTGCCATTTTCTGTCGTATGAGTGTTTATTCCGTGCCATTATGGTTTTGGGGGGGGGGATTTCTTTTTTTTTAGTATTATGGCTCAGTTAAAAGAGCTTGGATTGGGCTGGAGAGATGGCTTAGCAGTTAAGCACTTGCCTGTGAAGCCTAAGGACCCCGGTTTGAGGCTTGGTTCCCCAGGCCCCACGTTAGCCAGATGCACAAGGGGGCGCACGCGTCTGGAGTTCGTTTGCAGAGGCTGGAAGCCCTGGCGCGCCCATTCTCTCTCTCTCCCTCTATCTGTCTTTCTCTTTGTGTCTGTTGCTCTCAAATAAATAAATAAATAAATAATTTTAAAAAAGACCTTGGATTATGGGGATGATTGAATATCATTAGGATTGATAAAAAAATGTGGGGACTTTTAAAGTTGGACTGGATGCATTGCGTTTTGCATCATGTATGGTTACCAGTTTATGGGGCCCAAGGGTGGAATGTGGTGGTTTGATTCAGGTGTCCCTCATAAACTTAGATGTTCTGAATGCTAAGTTCCCAGCTGATGGAGATTTGGGAATTAATGCCTCCTGGAGGGAGTGTATTGTTGGGGGTGGGCTTATGGGTGTTACAGCTAGTTTCCACATGCCAGTGTTTAGCACACTCTCCTGTTGCTATTTTCCACCTTATGTTGGCTAGGGGTAATGTCCATCCTCTGCTCATGCCATCATTTTCACCTGTCATCGTGGAGCTTCCCCTTGAGCCGGTAAGCCAAAATAAACCTCTTTTTCCCAGAAGCTGCTCTTGGTTGTGTGATTTGTACCAGCAATGCGAACCTGACTACAACAATATGTATAAAGTGTGTTATGATTATGAGAATAATAATAAATTGTTTCTAGGAACTTTCTTGGTTTAACCTGTTTCATAGTATTAGAGGACCTTAAACCAACAAATGCTTCTGTGGTGTATTTTCCATAATATCTATAAGGTAACCATATATTTTTTGTCCCAATCTGGACATTAATGATGCTGAGAGGAGGCACTAACCAGATGGGATGTGTAGACAACATCATACTTATAAATTCATTTCTTACTTTTTTTTCTTTTTTGTGTTTTTTTTTTTTTTTCAAGGTAGGGTCTCACTCTAGCACAGGCTGACCTGGAATTCACTATGTAGTCTCAGGGTGCCGTCAAACTCACAGCGATCCTCCTACTTCTGCCTCCTGAGTGCTATAAATTCATTTCTTCATTGTTTTAATGTATGAAGTTTTTTTTTTATAAACTTCAAGGACATTTGTGAGAAATTCATAGAGCCATAGTAAGTGTTTGGAGCAGTTTATGAGAGTATTAAAGCAAGTATAAGGTAGTTATGAATATTTTAATAGGATCACAAACAGTGTGGGAATTTTATTGTACTATCCTCCCTCAATTCAAATTGAAGTGGAGCTTGCATAACTATTTACATACTCTTTAATCTTTACCTCATCTTCCTGCTCAGAAATTTTTCGTTACCTAAAAAACTATATTCTGCACACATATGCATTTATTGTACATTGTATTTAAAACTGTCACCTTTGTTCTCTGACATTTGTAAGTCATTTCATATTTGTGAGTTTCAGGTACCTCACATGAGAGTTCAGTTGTTCTCTGAGCTTCCTTTACAACTCAGGTAATGCTGAATTTTATGTTCTTTCGTGTATAAGAATGAGGAAAGAAACTTATACTGCCTGAGCTTACAAGTTTTTTTTTTTAGTTGAAAGTGTTTTTTCTTATTGTTTTCCCTCTTTCCACAACACACACACACACTCACACACACAAATGTTCACATTTAAAAGTAATATCAAGGAGAAAAATGAAAGGCAGCAGAAGGGGATGTAGGGTCATGGTGGTATTTGAAAGTGGGGGGAGGGAGGAGAAAATCAGAAAATGAAGGGAGCGACATAGACAAAGGCAGTCCCGGGAACGGCCTGCATTGTCACACATATTATAATTGCTAGTCATGACCATGGGCTGTGAAGGCAGGAAAAAAATGCCTTCTAAAAGTCACTTCCATTTCACATTTTCAACATGAAAAAATTTAATAATATGCAATCAATCAATAATTTGCACGATCATTAAACTCCTACAATAGAAGGAACGAAGTCATTAATTCTTACATATGTTCATAGTGGCAAGTTTCAAAAAATGCAATAAAAGCTAGTTTCTGCACACTGAAATCCTTGAACTTAGGTTCAGAAAATGATTCTAATCAAGATTCTCCCAGGATTACAAATGGGCTGGGGCAATTTGAGTCATGGATTTGCTCAGATCAAAATGATTTATTTCTATTCCAAAAGTACAGCTTTCAGGGTAGTCTAAATCACAAGACATAGAAAATAATATAGAATAATATAGTTTGATCAAAGAAATGAGCTTGTTTCATAACTGAAATCTAGGCTTGCTCTTCACTATTGTTTGATTGAAGCTGATAAATGCAGAGTAAATGAGCCTTGAACTGAAAACTCAAAGGTAAAGAGCAGTTTCTGTGTGAAAGCATACTAATTAGGAAGTAGAAAGATGAAAGTCAGAGTAAGCAGGAAAGAAATAGAAAGTTTTAAATCTGAGAGCATAAATAAAAGAAAAATACAGCAAAACACCTTGAACTAAGTATCAAGCTACTGATAATACTGTTTCTTCATGTCAACAAGTTTTCACAGAGCAATGAGTATATGTCAGATACTATACCTTGTAGAAGGTGGTAATAGTGTTTAAATAAAGCATAAAATTCATAGAACTAGGCATGTTCACACATGCTTTTAATCCCAGCATTCAGGAGGTGGAAGTAGGAGGATTGCCATGTGTTCGAGGCCAGCCTGAGACTACATAGTGAATTCCAGGTCAGCCTGAGGTACAGTGAGACCCTACCTTGAAAAAACAAAACAAAAGTTCTTTCTTTTACCAGGTATGGTGGCACATGCCTTTAATCCTAGCACTCTGGAGGCAGAAATAGGAGGATCACTAGGAGTTCAAGGCTAGCCTGGAACTACAAAGTGAGTACCAGGTCAGCTTGGGGTTCAGTGAGACCCTATCTCAGGGGAAAAAAATGCATAGAATAGAACAGAGAAGGATGAAAATTAAAAAAAAAAAAGCTTTGTAGGATTAGATTGTGTAGAATTCTTTAAACTATTTAAGGACTTAAGAAATTATTCTTTGAAAAAGAATCAAGTGCTATTGAATGATTTTAAAAACATAAATATTTTAAGATGATAATTATATTTTGTATTTAAAGAGCTCTTTCTAGCTAAAGTATAGAGGATACATAGAGAATGTCTCATACTTTACATTAGTAGAAAAATCAGTAGATGATTACAATAGTGAAGCAAGAGATGATTAGCATCCTGGACTAGTGTTTACAAATCTTGGTGGTCACTGGAATGAGGGTTGTGGGAGTGGTGATTGTGAACAAGGAGTCAAGGGAGATCTGGCATGGGTTTTGCCTATGACTATATCTTGAAACGTTTTTATTTAGCTGTTTCAAATTTTCAGGACATATATTAAGGTCTTTGATGCCTTTTGGATTGATTTTTTTTTCATAGAATGACTGATATGGTTCTAGTTTCATTCTTTTGTGTATGGCTATGCAATTTTCTTAGTACTATTTCTATAAGAGGCTGTATTATTTCCAATATATGTTTTTGACTTCTTTGCTGAAAATTAGATACATGTAGCTCTGTGGGCTTCTTTCTGGTTTCTCTATGATATTCCCATTGGTCTACATGTGGTCTTGTGCTAGTTTCGTGAAGGTTTTGTTGTTATGGTTCTGGGGTACAATTGGAGATCAGGTGCTATGATATCTCTAGCAGTGCTGTTTCTGCTAAGGACTACTTTCACTGTTTTTGTGGCTCCATATAAATTTTAGTATTGTTCTTTTTTAGTTCTATGAAGAATGTCATGGGGAATGGAGAGATTGCTTAGTGGTTACGGCAGTTACTTACAAAGTCTATAGATCCAGGTTCAATTTACCAGTACCCATGTAAGCCAGATGCACATGGTGATGCATATGTCTGGAATTCATTTGCAGTGGCTGGAGGTCTTGGAATGCCATTCTCTCTCTCTCTCTTTTAAATAAATAAATATAAATGGAATATGAAAAAGTTATAACTATTTTATGGCACTATTCAAGCATTGTAGAGAACACAGGAGAAATTATTCCCATGGTCAAAATAATCCATGAGATTAGTGGCAAACAAGAAACTTGGGACCTGATAATTCCCTCATGACCTCAGGTTAAAAAAAAACAAAAACGGGTTCTAGAGCTGGAGGTATGGCACTTCCCTGGCATCCATGAGTATCTGGGTTCAGTGGCCAAAATTGTCCTAAGATGGCTATAGAGGCTACTTACAAGTTCTGCTCATAATGTGATATTTGCCTATATGAGGAACACAATCTGCTTAGCCTTTGTGGAAATATATTAGCAAATATAAATACCACTAAAGCTTCCTCCCTAGAGGCTAGCACTCTTGATGCCAGAAAGTGCTTTGCAAACTTCTGGGGAAGAAGAGTCATGAATAGTTCTACCCAGATATGGACCCTTTGTTCTTCACAATCAACCCGCTAGGCAATGTGCCCACTGGTACAACAGTCATGACTGTTATGAAACTGTTGCAGTAAGATTCACATTGCTGGTAGACATCACCCAAACAAGAGCAGCTTGTGGGATTAAAAAAAAAAAAAGTTTGTCTTGGTTTACAGGCTGAAGAGGGAAGCGTGGCAGGGGACATTATGGCATACGCAGAGGGTAGACATCACCCCCTGGCCAACATCAGGTGGACAACAGTAACAGGAGAGTGTGCTAAACACTGGCAAGGAGAAACTGGCTCTAACACCCATAAGCCTGCCCCAAACAATATACTCCCTCCAGGAGACATTAATTCCCAAATCTCCATCAGCTTGGAACCTAGCATTCAGAACACCTAAGTTTATCAAGGACACCTGAATCAAATCACCACATCCAACTTTATCCCCATAGTTTTTATCAATCACAAAGATGTTCAAACATCCCCATAGTCCAAGATCTTTTAACTCAGCCATAATACCAAAAAAATCCCCCCCCCCAAAACCATAATGGCACAGAATAAACATTCACACTGCAAAAGATGTCATGGGGAATAGAAAGAAACATTCAATCAATACAAGATTTAAAACAACCAGGGCAAATATCAAACTGAAATTCCAAGTCCAACAACTCTAGCCAGTGACAAGTCTCCAAGTCTGATAATTCTAACCAGCAACAAGTCTCTGGCATTCCAACTCTGCCCCTCCAGCTAGGCTACTCACAGCCCTCTAAAACTTCATCGGGGCAGCAGCTTTCCTTAGCAGCCATCTTGTGGTCCTGGCATCTACACTGGGTCTCCACTGCAATCTATGGTTCATCCTCATGGCCCCATGGGGTCTCCATGCAGGCATCCAGCAAACCTGCTTCACACTGCCCATGGCCATTTCCAAAACACAAGATGGTGTTGTAAACTCAATGACCCTCTCTTTCCTGCATTTCTTATATTCCATAATACCAGCTAGAGTCCCAGTTTGTTAATCCAGGGGGGAAATAAAGCAGACCTTGAAGAACAAGACACTTCTTGAGCACTCAGTCCCCTCCAAAAGAGTCTACATTCTTCCTGTTGCCCCAGTGCAGATCAGCTAGCCCAGTCTCAAAGGTTGTAATCTCACAATTACAGCTGAATGGGTGGCAGTTCACCTGAAGATTTTTCTTTCTGTGCCCTATCCCTCTGCTCACACCAGTTCATTTATATGCAAAGCAACCCTGTACAACTTTTCAGGACACAGGAATAACAGCAAGTTTTTCATACAAACTGCTCACACAAATTGTCCAAGCAAAGCTCTTTCTCACTCTCATAAACCAAACCTCTTTGAACTCTGACCATAATAGTCCATCAAGCTGTGCTTATAGCACTGCAAGACATCCCTTAGGCCAAGGTTTCAAATCCTTCCATATTCCTCTTGAAAATCAGCTCCAAAAGTCCAAAGCCACACATTCAGATGTCTAGCAGCAATCCCACTCCTCAGTACCACTTTACTGTTGCAGTCAGGTTCGCATTGCTAGTAGAAATCACCCAACTAAGAGCTGCTTCTGGGAAAAAAGAGGTTTATTTTGGCTTAACAGGCTTGAGGGAGAAGCTCTACAATGGCAGGGAAAATGGCGACATGAGCAAAGGGTGTACATCACCCCCTGTCCAACATAAGGTGGACCATAGCAACAGGAGAGTTTGCCAAACACTGGCATGGGGAAACTGGTTATATCGCCCTTAAGCCCACCCCCAACAATACACCAAATCCATAAGATGTTAATTCCCAATTGCCATCAGCTGGGGAGACTAGCATTCAGACCATCTAAGTTTATGGAGACCCCTGAATCAAACCGCCACACATATACAATCTCTTCATTGGAGTTTCTCAGAATGCTTTATGAAGACTTAAATTCTTGTAACAATTTGTGATTTTACTCCAAAATCATCAATACCATTTGTACCAAGGAGGTTAAATGAGCTGTGCAAGATCAATTTACATGGTTGCAAACCTGGAATTCCTGGGTGTTATGACTTAACATTGTAACAGCCTTTCTCTTTCTTGAGTTATTTTTTTAGAACTCCAATGAACTAAATCAGCTTTATCATAAATACTGAAGGATTATATTTTCAAATAAAATTCTAACATATATTGGCAAATGTACCTTATATAAATAATTGTGGTTGTCAAACCAAGAAATAGTTTCATTTTAGAGGGATTAGTAGTTCTTTGAAGTCTCTAGCTAGAATATTCCAGTAACTCCATTAGACTACATGCTCCCTCCTATTCAGCACATATGTACTCCTGCTTTACCTAGAGAAGCTTGACCATCAAATGGAAACAGACTCAACAACTTTTCCTGCATGGATGCATTTGCATGAATGCTAGACTTCTTTTTACCCTTCTTGTAAAAGGAAACAGATACCTTCCTTATACATAGATGTTTTCCTCAACATGGGGTCTCATTGCTAAGTATGTCTCTGGAGTTCATACTTTGGAAAGCTAATCCACAGTGTACAGTGTTGGGATGTGGGGCCTAATAAGCAGTGATTAGTTAATGAGGGCACTGTCATTATGGATGCTTTAGTGTAGTTATCAGAGTTTAGTCCCCTCTTTTTCACTTACTCTTGTATTCTCTTTCTCTCCTGCCTTGCATGATAGTATGATGCAACAAGATGCTCACTAGATTCAGACATCTTGATATTGTTATGTACAGTCTCCAGAAATGTACGATTTTTTTTCTTATAAATTATCCAATGGGTAGTATGCAATTATCAGCAACATAGTTGGCTATACCACTCATTTGATTCTGGATTTTCAGGATTCAGATTCATACATCAGCCTGTATTTTCTTCTATGATCTAAGCTTTTATTTCTTATCTACTCTTTTACTTTGATTTGTATCATTATCAGCTCTCTCCAATCTTAAAAATCACACAGGACAATCCAAAACTATACTGTCAAAATTCTATATTTTGCATTAGTAACCTTATTATAACCCTCTCTATTTAGAAGGTTAACAGAAAAAAACATATACTCTCATTTTTTCCATCTTTACTATTCATTATTTTAGAAATTATCTTTGTTAAATGTGCACATGCTTTTATTCCCAGAGCTTGGGAGGCAGAAGTAGGAGAATTGGTGTGAGTTTGAGGCCAACCTGGGACTACAGACTGTTCCAGGCCAGGCTGGGCTAGCGTGGGACTCTACCTCAAAATAATTATCTTTGGGCCAGGCGTGGTGGTGCATGCCTTTAATCCCAGGACTCAGGAGGCAGAGGTAGGAGGGTCACCATGAGTTTGAGGTTACCCTGAGACTACTAAGCTAATTCCAGATCAGCTTGGCCTAGAGCAAGACCCTACCTTGAAAAACCAAATAAAAATTATCTTTGAGTAAAATTCTGTCTTTATTCTCATTATTTTACTAGAGCCAAGTAAATTAATAACTTTATCTCTCAAACAAATCTAAAGAACAATTTTTAGACTTAATATGAAGATAATAATAGTACTAATCTTATAAAAGTGGAATGACAGCTAAACAGGACCATATAGAAAGAACTCCCGGAATACTAGATAATGTAGAGTAAGCTTTTAATAAAGCTTCACATTTTTTGGTGTTTTTTTGCTTTTTTAGTTTTTTAAATATATCTATGTAGATAGATAGATAGATAGATAGATAGATAGATAGATAGATAGATAGATAACTTCTATACTTACAGACAACAAACTATGGTATTTCCCTCCCCTCCCTCACTTTCCCCTTCATAACTCTGTACTCCATCATATCCCCTCCCTCTCTCCATTAGTCTTTCTTCTAATTTGAGGTCGTCATCTTTTTCTCCTATTATGAGGGTCTTGTGTAGGTATTGCTAGGCACTGTGAGGTCTTGGATATTGAGGCCAATTTCTGTCCGGACAGTCATATGTAAGGACTGGTACCCTTCCTTTGGCTCTTACATTCTTTCCACCACCTCTCCCGCAATGGAGGGTGTGACAGAGATGCTTCAGTGCTGGACACTCCTCTGTCCCTTCTTCTCAGCACTATGTTGCCTTTTGGGTCATCCCAGTGGTCATCACCATCTGAAAAGAGAAGCTTCTCTAACCAGAGGTGAGATTAACATTGATATATGAATATGAATATTAAGTGTAGTGCTTCAGGGCAAGTTGGTAAGAGTAATATATGCATTTGTCCAGACAAGAGCAGGCTTTATACCCCTAAGGCTCATAACCTCCCCTGACATAGGCTTTTGATTAGGTTTTCAGTACCAGGTATGAATTCCCTCCTATAGAGTGGGCCTTCAGTCTACTGTTGCACTTGTTCAGTCATTTTGCCTATCTGGCCAAACTTGAGGCTTCCAATGTCTACTGTTTTCACCACTGATGACTTCTGTCTCCCATAAGGTTGTATATAGTGCAGCTTTTTCAGCTTTCAGTTGGCTGGGCTACAGGGAGAAGGTTTTCTGCTCAGCACCAGCTTGATTTCTCAGTGACTTTGACACTCAGGCATGTGAAGTCTTCAGAAATAGGGTCTTGTCATCTCTTTTTCATAGGGAACCAAAGTCCTTGGCAATAGCCTGTTATGTTTTGGAGGTAACAGGGACATTTTATCACCACCACACCCAGCATCAACTTGCTTTTCTCCTTACAGTGACAGACTGCACCCAATAAATTTATTTATCTTGCAAAGTTTGAATCTGTTACTTTCTATAACAACACTCTCCTAATTTCTCTCCTATCCTTTTAGCCATTCTACCATTAAAATATTATTCTTCAAAGTACCATTTTGTTTTTCTCAGTAATACTAGTTTTTCTATTGTATACATTCTTGCTGAGTGATCTCATCCCCATAAAATATTTTATATTTGTAGTTCAGGAATTCTTTTTCAAGTTTTACAATGGAAATGGACAGTAGGAGAAAATGGGGATAGTGGGAGATAAGAGTATGGAAGAGAAAGAAATGAAAGAAGATGAAGGTCAGGAGACCTAGTGGAAGAAAATCAATCCTGGAGAGAAATTTTTCTTAAAATAAGAATCCATAGGAGAAACAGGAAAGAATTAAAATGGATAAGTATGATCATGGATAAGGAGGTTATATGGGGTACATAAAGTGATTAATAGAAACTAAAACTCTCAAAAGAGCAAAATGGTTACAGAACTTCATTAGTAATGCTTATTCAACAATTAAAGCAGCACTTGCAAAGAGAAATTTATAGTTTAAATAAACAGAAAATTGAAGAATGACAAATCAAGTCAAAAGTTCAACTTAAAAAACAGGAAGCTGGACATGATGGTTCATGCCTTTAATCCCAGCACTTGGGAGGCAGAGGGAGGAGGATCACTGTGAGTTTGAGGCTACCCTGGCCAGCCTGGGCTAAAGCAAAACCCTACCTTGAAAAACCAAAAAAGAAAAGACAGGAAAAAATAATCTAAACCAAATGATATAAAAAGAGAAGTTTTGTAAGTGCAACTTTCAAGGGCAAAACAGACTGCAATAGTAATAAAAAGAAGATTGTGAAAACAAAACCTTTATATTTGAAAAGCCTGATCAAGACATAAAAAGGAAAGATAGAAAGTAAGAGCATAATTAAAAGGTGATATAACTACAGATACAAACTAAAATGCTGAAATATTTAAGGCAATTATTTTGAAAAAGTATAGTTTATTATGTATTTGTAAATATCACTAAATGTCAAAATCATTAAGTGTTCTTGAAATACCTTTGTATAATAACAAATAGAATGAGTTAAAAGAGATAAATTTATTTTCAAAGATGTATAGATAGTAACAAGAAAGCTTACTCGTGAAGGTATACTTACATATGAAAATAATAATTAAAATGAGAACTATATGTTCTCATGAATGTAAAGATGGTATGACATTAGAATATGTCAATGTCAATCAACACAATAAAATTAATATGATTAAATGATGCATAATAAAGGATTTCATAATACTCAGTATCAATTATGAATAACTGAGAAAGAAATCCTAAACCAAGCTGGAAGTGGTAGCACATGCCTTTAACCTCAGCACTTGGAAGGCAGAGGTAGGAGGATCACTGTGAGTTCAAGGCCAGCCTGAGACTACATAATGAATTCCATGTCAGTGTGGGCTAGAGTGAGACCCTCCCTTGAAAAGTAAACAAACAACAAAAAAAGAGGAAAGAGGTTGGAGAGATGGCTTAGCTATTAAGGTACTTGCTTGCAAGTTCTATGAATCCAGGTTTAATTCCCCAGTAACCATATAAAGCCAGATGAAGTAGGTGGCCCATGTGTCTGGAGATGGCTTGCAGTAGATAGAGGGCCTGGTACACCCATTCTCTGTCTTTCTATTTGCCTACCCTCCTCGCATAAATAAATAAATAAATAAATAAATAATACTAAAAAAGAAATTATAAGCCAGAATAGAAAGATATTTCTGTAATTTTTTAAAAAGCTGCATTTCCTGCTAAGATCATAAATAAGCAAAAGTGTCCAATACTATTAACATTTTTCTGAATATTAGGGGGGGATGGCCTATTTAGAGATTTTCTGGCTAAATTTGTGACAACCACTATGAATTCACTATATATACGGTATATCAATTTATAAAGCATAGATATTATATAATCCACACATATATACATGCATAAATGTGCATGCACTCTATAAACTATGTATGGTACACAGTATACATATATATATATATATATATATATATATATATATATATATATATATATATATGCTGTGTACTATAAATATATATATATATATATATATATATATATATATACTGTGTATCATACACACACACACATATATATGGTACACAGTATATATATATATATATATATATACATATATATATATATATATATATATATATATATATATATATGTAAACAACTCAATTTATTTTCCCAACTAATTTAAGGAGAAGCACAAGGGAATTATGAACCATTTGGTTTGACCTAGAGCCTAGGGAATATGTACTTTTAAATAGATCAAAATATGGTTTTAGGGTGAGAAAAAATAAGTATTACCTGTGGTTCTTCTGTGTCCTGCAACCCCAAAGCATAAGCAACCATCAAGTTGTATTCATAGTCGACATCCTAAATATTACACAAATCAATCCCCTTTTGTCCATGTTACTAGAACTTTCATAATTTATTCTGACATCTTTCAACATCTCCATCACTGTAAAAGATTTCTATTCTCCCTGCTTCTAGGCTTGCCACATCCCAAGTGATCCTTCACAGATGGATAACCTTCAAATTCTAGCTACTTGTCACAGAATTTTAAAATTATTAAAATTTATTTTAATTTGCAAGCAGAGATAGATAGAGAAAAAAAAGAGAGAGAGAGGGAGGGAAAAGAAGAGGAGAGGAGAGGAGAGGAGAGGAGAGGAGAGGAGAGGAGAGGAGAGGAGAGGAAAGAACAGGCACACAGGGCCTCCAGCCACTGCAAACAAATTCCAGATGAATGTGCCACTGGGCATCTGGCTTTACATCGGTACTATGGACCTGGGTCGTTAGGCTTTGTAAGCAAGTGCATTAACCACTGAGAATTCTCTTCAGCCCAGCATTTTTATTTTGTTATAATATCACCAATGCACATATTCTATTTTGATCATATATCCCTATTATATATATGTGAGGTTGTATATTATAGATCCTCTTTCATTCCCCACCCTCACTCCCACTGAACCTCTTCATTTTCCCACCACTTACCGGTAGCTATGTCACCAAAGAGCAAGACTCCCCCTCCTCTAGTACCCATGACCTGCCATTAGTTTCTTAGGGAGTGGCAGGCCTCAAGAGCCTTTCCTCCATCCACGGAGGAATGTTAACTGTCTTTACCTTGTGCAGGTCTTGTGAAGGTAGTGACAGCTGCTGTTGTCACAGAGTTTTTGAAACAAAAATTCACAAACGTTTCCCCTTGCATCAAATACTCCAGTTGTTCCTATTTATTCCAAGGCAAAGTTGAAATGTTTGAACATTGTTCCTGTGGCATGCTCCGTGACCTAGCTACAGTGACTTTATTTTTAGGTATATTTAAGCTATGGCACTTCATGGTCATCAAATTCCAAATTTCTTTTGGTTACATATGGCATGTTCTCTCCTTCTGGGTCCTAACTAATGCTATACCCTGTGTCAGAATTGACCTCTTCTTTCCCTTTTTCTTTTTATGTGGTGGACTACAAATCACACTTAAAGATTCAGCAAAGGCAAACATTCACACAAATCTGAGTGTGGTGCCTTGACTATGTGCTTTCATAAAATATTTTTCATATATTTACTATTGTTCTTATCTCTAAAGACTCCTTGAAGACAGGAGGATGTCATTGGTGTATTACTCATTTTTGTGCCCCTAAAGCTTTGCACAGTTCATTATATAGCAGGTATCCATTAAATTATTGGTAATGAATTAAATTGTATTGCACAGATTCCTTTAACAGTTTACATGAATTTAGTCTACTTGGAGTAAGTTTGAAAAGTATTTTATGTGTTTACTTGAGGAAGAGAGAGAGAGGACCTCTTGCATTTTTGCTACTGCAATGAACTCCATACACATGTGCCACATTAACCTTATGACTGTACTTGGAATACTGGGAAATTGAACCCAGGCCGGCAGGCATTTCAAGCAAGCAGCTTTAACCACTGCCCCTCCCCCAGCTCACTTTGTGTGATTTTAAAAATCAGATTTAAATTCAAGTGTCTAAAATAAGTCCATCATGAAAGTTGTGAGATATTTATTATGTTATAAACCGAAAGGCCTTAAGAATGCATGTTTTTGAATCTTCTGCTAAAATTTTAATCACCATAGAATATTGACTGTCCTTTTATAGTTTTGCATCAGTCTTACCATAATAAATATTATACTCCACAGGCATTCTGTGATATAAATGGAGTCTGATACCAACCTGGGATCCACTATAGAGTGGGTACATATTTCAGAATTATACAGAGTACTTCAAATAATAAATCATAGATTTGGGTTATTAAAGACAATTTGGAAAATAGATTTAGTGTCTAGAAGTGTAGAAAAAAATAAATAGTCTGGGTTAGTTCATACTTTTCCAGAAGCTTATGATTTGTCATAAAATTCTCATTAAATCCCAATGTTTGATTACACTCATGTACTAAACTCATAACAAGTGTTCCAAATAAATTTTAGGCAGGATTTTATGAATTATTTTGATATTTAATTTTTTAAATTTATTTATTTATTTATTTATTTATTTATTTATTTATTTAAGAGACAGAGAGAGAAACAAAAGAGAATGGGCATGCCAGTGCCTCTAGCTATTGCAAACGAACTCCAGATGCATGTGCCACCTTGTGCATCTGGCTTATGTGGGTACTGGGGAATCGAATCTGGTTCCTGAGGTTTCTTATGCCTTAACCACCAAGCTCTCTCTCCAACACCATTTTGATATTTGACCCCCCCCAAAATCTGTCTAATGCAGAGGAAAGCAAGAATCCATTCCCTTATTACAAGGTTTTGATAAGCCACCAGGTTATAATGTTGCTATTAGTTATGAGCCATCTCTAGGCAGAAATAAATGGGTGTAATTATAATGAGTTTCTAATCTTATTAAATAAGGATCATTTCCCATTTTCAATGTCATAAAGGCAAGGTCAGGCCATGATTTAATTCAGTAAAACTGAATAGAAGGCTTAATAAAATGTTATGTATATAAATCCTATTAATTCAGAAGTGGCATGAAGTAATATAGATATTGAAGAGGTTATTAGACTAAATGGGGTCAGGGAAGGGTTAATAAAAATTAAATATGCTGTGAATAAGCCACATGGAAATCTACTTCTTTGTTAGCTAAAAAATGTATATCTTAAGAAGAGAGAGGGTTTGGACAGAATCACCCTGTGAGATTGGATAATGCTGTTTGCAGAAGTCATAGTTGGTTACAAGAACATTTCAGTGTCAGGGGTGGTAAACCTTCCAGTGTGTTGTTGGTCAGGGAGGACTCTGGTACACACCATACAATATATGCTATTGCCAAGGCTTTTGTTTGCCCACTAGAAGTAGAAGTAGATAAGATCCTATTGGTGAAGAGACCACCTGCTTGGGCTACAGTACACTGGGTAATCAAGCTGGAGCTCACTTGGAAGTCTCCTTACTGTTGATTAGCTGTCATAGTGATGGAAAGTGCTAGGCAGCCTGTTGGAGGAGAAATTGGTGCAGTGGTGGCATGTCTGTTATGTGGGAAATCAACTTCTCTCTGATTGGACTTAAGGCCTACTCCATGAGGAAATTCATGCTTAGTACTGACAACTTAATCAAAAGCCTATGGAAAGCCGGGTGTGGTAGCACACGCCTTTAATCCCAGCACTCGGGATGCAGAGGTAGGAGGATTTTCGTGAGTTCAAGGCCACTCTGAGGCTACATAGTTAATTCCAGGTCAGCCTGGACCAAAGTGAGACCCTGCCTCGAAAAAAAAGTTTATGGATGGATGTATGGGGAGGTCCTAAGATCTATGAGTGGAGAAAGCTACTATTGTTGCTTTAATAAGTGAATATATTATGTCTACCAAACTGCCTTCTAAATACTTATGTGTATGTCAATATACTAATGCTACTTTCAATTTTTGTTAGAGATGTTTCTCTTTTCGGATGATGATGACTACTGCAGAGACTCAAAACTCATTAAAGAGCTAAAAAGAAGTAACACTGGATTGTTTAGCATTGACACATCTCTATCACACTCTCAGGGACCATTATGGAAGATGTGTTGGAAAGAAAGTAAGATCCAGAGGAACTGAAGGATTGCTTTGGAGTGTTATCTTCCAGACACGAAGAGGCCATGCTATTTATGACCTCACAATGGGTGATGCTACCTACACAAGACCTGCATAATATATGGGCAAAAAAAAAAATTGAAGACATCAAAATAGAAGAGGGACTACTTGGAAAGAACTTCAGTGGAGGGGGTGTAAAGGAGAGGGGACAAAAAAGGGTAGTGTGAGGGGATTATAAGAGCATATTGAGTATATGAATGTAGGTTTTCAATAAAAAAGTTACAACAGTTTTTTTTTTTTTTAAGAATGTGAATGGACTGAGATTTTACCAAATTAGAACTCAACTGGTACCTATAGCATTTATGAGGTTTTTGGGTCAGAGACTGGGGAAATTATTTCTTATGGCAGAACAAGTGACCTGACATTCATGTTCACATTATTTCAACATGCCATACCCCACACAACACAGGGGAGACGTGGGGTGGTCCACATAGGAAATTTTCATCACACCTGAGTATCGTCTTGGTAAGGAAACCTCAAGCAATTATAATGGGCTTCAAGCAAACCTGCCTCAACTGCCGTAGGATGGCTTCATCTTTTTGTTGTTGTTGTTGTTTGTTTTTGAGGTAGGGTCTCAGTCTAGCCCAAGCTGACCTGGAACTCATTCTGTAGTTCCAGGCTGGTCTCAAACCCACAGTGAATCTCCTACCTCTCCCTCCTGAAAGCTGGGATTAAAGTTGTGTGCCACCACACCTGGTAACTTCATCTTATTTAAAAAAAATTGAGGCAAGCTCCACAGACTGGCCTTTATTTAATTTAATTTATTTATTTGAGAGTGACAGACAGAGAAAGAAGGAGAGAGAGAGAATGAGTGTGCCAGGGCCTCCAGCCACTACAAATGAATTCCAGACGCATGCACCCCCTTGTGCATCTGGCTAACTTGAGTTCTGGGGAATTGAACCGCAGACTGGGGTCCTTAGGGTTCACAAGCAAACACTTAACTGCTAAGCCATCTAGTCCAACTTCATCTTTTTGATACTAGAAAGTTAATGAACCATTGCTTTGCTTTGTGTGGAGAGACTGCCTCTAGCTTCCCAGACAGCCATATGAACATCTTTGAAAGGATAGTCTATATAAATTAGGTCAGTGTTCAGCCGGGAGGATGGCTTAGTGAACAAAGCCCTTGCTGCTTCACCCTCCTGAGAACCTGAGTTTAATGCGCACATGCCACATACACACAGCCAGAAGCCATGGGGAACTCTTATCCCCGCACACTGAGGCAGACACAAGAACATTTCCCAGAAGCCTGGAAGTGTGTGGTATGAGCAGCAGTCAATAAAAATAACAGGAAGGAGAAACGACATACCCTACCTAAAAGGAGGTGGAAGAATAGGACTGCCTCAAATGTTGCACTGTGACACTTATACACCCACACTCAGGCATGAACATAAATACCCATCACACATATATACACACATAATAAAATATATGATACATTGTTCATAAGACATGCAGAAACATCATAGACTCACAGAGAGTTGACTGCTATTGCCAATTAATCATTTTTCCTTTCAAATTAATATTTTCAAACATAATATTTAGTATGGACCACTTGACTGTTAGTTCTCACACCTGAATATTTTCAAAAAATGCAGTTGTCTAAATCTGTGAACATGAGTTCTATGATCACCAATGTCTTCCAAAATTTGAGGTACTAAAGCAAATTAAAAAATGGTATAGTATCTGCATATAACCTATGCACATGTGCTAATATACTAAAAAATATCTCTATAGTACTTAATATACCTAATGAAGTGGAAATTCTATGTAAATGTTCAGAGAACAATGACAAAAATGTCTTTGCATGTGCGCTACTGACCCAAGTTTTATTTCAGGCACTTTTGTCTGTAGTTGTTTGAATCTGAGGATTCAGAAACCATGGGCATGGTTACATTTCTGAATGTAGGCTCTGCATCCTTGAACAATTTGCTTAAATATTTGCTATGCTTTACATATTGGATCCCTATAGCATTTGCATACTTGGATTGATTTTGGAAGGTCATATAATTCTCCTAAAGGCACAATATGGATAATGGCTTATATTAGTCACTGCATGGTCCATTCACTTTCATTCTAATGACCCAGCTGTAGCACAGTTCCACAGAATGATTTTTGAAATCCTTAGTCAAGTTGATCCTTTCAGAGGTCCTGTTTACACAACAGCTGATATATTGAGAAGGCATCCATTGTGGGAGATGGATAGAGTCTTTAGTTTATTGGTATAGAAAAGTGTTGTGTAGTGCACTTTTGGCCATTTTTTTTTTTTTTTTAGCAGACTTTGTTCTTTCTGGATCAAAGGTGTTTTGTTTTTGTTGTTTTTTTTTTTTTTCAAAGTAGCGTCTTGCTCTAGCCCAGGCTGACCTGGAATTCACTACGTATTCATAGGCTGGCCTCAAACTCATGGCAATCCTTCTGCTTCTGCCTGTAAATGATGTAAAGATGTGTGCCACTATGTCTAACTGATCAAAGACATTTTTGATGCAGAAGTATTTTGATTATCATCAAGGATTTCTGTTTTCCTTTATTATTATAGCCAAAGGTCTGTGAGTTTATTTAGAAGTCATGGTGAATGGCACACTTTACTGTGTAATACAATTACTCTCACGTGCTATTGACTTTGTGCTGGCTACATGCCTTTTCTCTTTGGAAACTTTGAGCCCATCTTCACTCCATTTCCTTTGATGACCTCAATTTATCCCATTAATTTCATGTTAGAGGTATCTTCTTCCTCAAGAAGCCTAATTCTGTTCTTACAGATTTGGACTAAGTTTTCTTCCTAGATAATGTTATAGCTCACTATGCTTATTTCTATAGTAATAGTCATCATACCTCTAAAATATACATTTGCTCACTTATCTGAATTTCCTCTTGGTCTTTGAACACTTTGAAAGCAGAGTATATAGCCACTATATTTAGGTACTAGAATAACTATCACAGTGCTTGGCACAGAGAAGATATTGAATAACTTGCTGTAGAATAAATTTGAAAAGAAATTTTTAATACCAATTCAGATAATACATACCTTTTGAGAATCAGCTCAGCAACTCTATTAGGTGCTCAAACGTTCTTCTTGAATTAAATTAGAGAGGCTATGATTAGCTCAGATAATCTACAAAACTAGAGAAGTGGCATGTATATGCATAAATTACTGTTTGATCTATGTTGTAGCTTAAAATTGGATATGGCCAATTCTGTGCACAGGTGTCAGTTGAACTTGTGAACTCGTGTATTTTCTGTGGTTTATACTATTTCTGAATCTGTATTCAGCAAGTGTTTGATGTCTTCCAAAGCTGTCTTCACTTTGGTAGCTTTACCTCTTTGTATACCAGGGGCTTCTGCTAGCTGCACTTAGCTTTGCAGTGTGTATGTTGGGAATGTTTATTAACCTTCTTATATGAAACTGCCCAGATTATCTTCCCATGGTTCTGTTAATGTTCTAGCTGAGGCTTGTCTTCTAAGTATGAAGCAACCACAGCATTGTTCTTTTTTTTGTTTGTTCACCACAGCATTCTTATCTGGAGAGTTGGAGTACCTGTCATGGACCTTTCAAGTTTTCCTGAGTATGTATTTCCAGTTCCCTGCTGGTGACTTGTAGTGGTAAGTAGTAAGTCTACTGCTGGAATTATAGGGTTCTTAGAAATCTATAGCCATGAATAGCAGATAAGTAGCTCCAGAGGAACTATCAACTCTCGGTTGATGAGATATGGTCTTAGTCACTGAGAGCAAGGCTTCTCTTCCCCTGTGTTTGTTTCCTGACTGAACCAAGCTTCCTGCCATCTACATTCTTGCTTGAAGGAATCAGAATGCTCTTCATAACTGCCTCTTTGGACTTCCCCTAACTCTAGGGATATAGCAAGACAAATTCAACCTAACTGACCTAGGTTTATTTCTGATTTGGAGGCCCATAGGGTAGTGCAGTTTTTTTGTTAATTAATTAACTAATTAATTTTTTTGAGGTAGGGTCTCACTGTAGCCCAGGCTGGCCTGGAATTTACTATGTAGTCTCAGGGTGGCCTTGAACTCATAGCAATCCTCCTACCTCTGCCCCCAAGTCGCCATGTTCATCTCAGTTTAAAATATTTATTCATTTATTAGTTATTTAAGAGACAAAGTGAGAGAGAGAGAGCAAGAATAAGTGCTCCAGGGCCTTTAGCCCCTGCGAATGAACTCCAGACTCATGTGCCACCTTGTGCATCTGGCTTATGTAGGTACTGGGGAATTGAACTGAGGTCCTTTGGCTTTGCAAGAAAGTGTCTTAACTGCTAACCCCTCTCTGCAGCCCTGGATAGTTCAGTTTTTAATAAGATGTTCTCAGAATGTATTTTATGTGCTGCCTTCCCATGCAAGTTAGAGTCATACAAAGGGGATTTCTCACCACTGCTGACCCACTAAAATGATTGGCAGTATTTGAAGCTTGTAAGGGCTATTGACTTATTCTGAGAGCGTGACTACCAATCTATTGTCTAGCTTATGTTTCAGAAGCATCTTTAGTTTCATGTCCCTCCACCATGGAGCTATGCAACTGAATCTGTGTTTGGTTCAGTACTTACAAGTATATCAGCCATCTTTTTTCCCCACATTTTTGAGGTACCCTCTAGCTTACTTTGTGGATTTAGGAAGCTCTTTCTGTTTTTGGAAAACAGCTTTTTATTTTAATTCTGTACTCTTGAGTTGGGATTAATAATTTTGATGTGTACATTTTCCTTCTATTGCAATTACCTTCATATTACAGGGACAAAACACTTGACCTTTATGTGAAAAAATAGTTTCTTTTGGCTTACAGTCTTGATGGGAAGCTTCAGGGTGCAGGAAGAGATGGTAGAGCTGAGGCTGGATATCACAATCTTGCCCACGGTAGGTGGAAGACAGCAGCAAGAGAGTGAGCTGAGCTCTGGCAAGGGAAAGCTTTCATACCCCAAAGCCCATCCCCATGTATGCACCTCCTCTAGCAAGTCTCCATCTCCCAAATTGCCATCAACTGGGGACCAAGTATTTGAAACACATAAGTTTATGGGGGACATCTGATTCAAACCACCACACCTTCTTACTTGGGTAGTAATAGTTTTCAGGTTCATGTTGCATACAATTTTCTTGGGTCCTATAAAAGTGTATGAGGTCTTGACAGTTTGTTTGTAGTGTCATAAGTGAAGTCATCTTCTAAACAAAGCACAAATAAATATTTGGAAATCAGAAGAACATGATGGAGAAACATTTAAGATTTTGATTCTATATATTTTTGGCTAGACAAAATGCAATTCTGATTGACCATACACATGAAAGATGTGAAATTAGGTAATTGATAATATGAAACTTATGCAAAAAAGAAAAAAAGTATTTCAAGGTAGAGTTTCACTCTACTCCAGGCTGACCTGGAATTTACTATGTAGTCTCAGGATGGCCACAAACTCACAGTGATCCTCCTACCTCTGCCTCCTGAGTGCTGGGATCAAAAGTGTGTGCTACCACATCTGGCTTCTGTGCAAAATTTTGTAGAAAATTGCCTTTAGATTGTTTAAATTTTTTTCTTATTTACTGAAGTGCCAATTGGTACCTTTAGCTAGTTAGCTAGGCCACCCAACTTAATAATATTATAATTGTGTCAAGTATTGGAGTACTCTAACATTGGCAGTCAATGAAAGAATACATAAGCTTCTAATAAATGTGTGTTGTGTGATACATTTGATGAAAAAAATATTATTGTCAGATTTTTCTACTTTTTTTATTCTTTATTTATTTTATATAAAAAAATGTGTACTCTTAGACCCATTATCCTCAGCCCAGTTCTGCTGAGGGTGCTCTTTGGTGATGCTATTGATATTCACTGTGGAGACCAAGAGGCCTTAGTCAGTATCTACAGGGCCAGGGTGGGGTGAGTGGAGAACATGGTGCCTCAGGCTATCCTCACCCACACTGAGGCTCTTACAATCTTTCTTCCCCTCTTCCACAATGTTCCCTGAGCATCGGAGGACAAGAAAGGTATCTGACATAGTGTTTCTTTCTCTGTAGACTCTGGATCTCTGTTTTGATGAGGTTTGAGAGGCCACTGTGTCTTTCACCATGTCCCTGGAACTGGTTTGCAGGCAAGCTGTGAGAGCAGTATTCCTGTTAGCAATTCCTTTGTAATGACTTCTGGGCCAGGACAGATGAGGTGGAAATGACCTATCTATCTCACTGTAGACAGTTGCCTCTATTCTTTTTAAAAAAATATTTTATTTTTATTTATTTATTTGAGATTGGTTTCTTAGACAACTTGTCCATCCTGATACCCATATTAATTTATGAGAGAGAGAGAGAGAGAAAGAGAGAGAGAAAGAATGGGTGGTCCAGGATCTCTAGCCACTGCAAATGAACTCCAAACACATGCATCACCTTGTACATCTGGCTTACGTAGGTCTTGAGGAATTGAACTTGGGTCCTTTGGATTTTCAGGCAAATACTTTAACTGCTAAGCCATCTCTCCAGCCCTCTATTCATGAGGTATTGTTATAACCTGGTTCTCTCCAGTATTCTCCACAATCTGACTTGCATAAAAATGGCTGGGAACTGGTGCCTCAGATTTTTCAATTTTTAAAATATACTGACATATGTAAAGCTGTGCAATTATTTTTTTAAGTATTTTGAACTAAAAGCTATATGAGTTTTACAAAATATGCAAGTATAAAATACTGTCTGGATATATATTAATTGAAATAATTTGCATCTTATTTTGACCAATGTTGTGCTTATTTCATATGAAATTGTATTTTCCTCTCAATTAAATTTATCAGAAACGATAGATGCAACACATTAGAGAATTATTTTTTTCTATTTATAGGTGCTTGGAAATCAGAGAGGCAAGATTAAAGGTTAGATTTTCTTAAACAAAACTTAATCAGGCATGCAACAGAATTGTTATCATATTTATTATTTTTTAAAATTATTTCTTGTATTTTATTTTCATTTATTTATTTGTCAGAGAAAGAGAGAGAGAGAGAGAGGTACATAGAGAGAGAGAGAGTGGGTGCACCAGGGCCTCCAGCCACTGCAAAAGAACTTCACATGTATGTGCAACCTTGTGTAGCTGTCTTATGTGAGTACTGGAGAATTGATCCTGGGTCCTTTGGTTTTGCAGGCAAGCACCTTAAACACTGAGCCATCTCCCTAGCCTTAATTCCTTATTTTAAATGAAGCAATAGTACAGTTTAGCACAAATTTTAATATTGAGATTGAAGAAATATATTTTAAGTGAAACTGTGGAGCTCTGTATAATGATCAACATGATTCTGTGAAGAATGAAACATTAATTTCTAATTGTCACCCTAAAAACGTTATTTTTTCTGAAGAATCTGAAAGATCAATTATATTTCTGTGTTGATTTGGGTGAAGTGTTCTGATATATCTAAATGTACTTCTAAATCATGAATCATTTAGGAGAACTAATTAAAAGATGATAAATTCTTGCTCTTAAATCCATTATATTCAATTCATTCAGTTAGGCAACCAAAATGCAACCACTCAGGTATTTAAAGATTCTTCTTAAAGAGCAAATGCTTGTGAGAGGAAAAGGTCCAGAAGGGTTATGTAATTCACTAGGTCATATCAATACAATTGCTTCTATTTAGAACTCTCTTGTTCTTTATGAGGTTTAAATGAGGTAGAAAAAAGAAGTTGGTTAATTCTGAGCAGTAGTACCACATGAGTCATAGCTAACATGGGTGGAATGCTGCAATGTGTATGGAGAAAAGTTAAACAATGGTGGTTTAGGACAGCATGAAGAGAGTCCTACCTGAGAATGACTCACTAGGTGGTAATAAGGAGAGGCTGCCCAGGACTTAGAAGAATGACAATGACAGACTTGTCCATCATTGACTTTTTACTTAATACTAAATAAATATCTTCTCTTACTACATAGTCATATGGTCTAAATTCAGAAAATTATAATTTCTATGTAAGCTAACTATATTATGAATTAAATAGTTTTTTATGATTTACTATAGCAGATGCTGGCTTACCCTTTTCTCTACGTCAGAACTCATTCCCCCAGTTTCTAGCAGCTCACAACTTCCAATTCAGTTCATCTTTGAAAACTGACCCTTAACAAAGACCATCTCATACCAAATTGCAATTCCTCCTTAAAACTGACTTGCAACTAATGACTGCTCAGTGTTAAAGCATAAACGTCTGCCCTCCCCCTGTTCAACATTTGGGAGAAGTAAAAAGTGAAAATTCTAGAAATGAGTTTGCCAGGTCAACAGAGGCCTTTGTTGTAAATGCATAAGAATTCAACCATTCCCTCTGGGCAGTTCTTCCTCTCCTACTCTCCCTCTAATGTTTGTTCATCTTCCTCCTAATTAGACTTCCAACAAAGTTTTATCTCAAAGTCTATTTCTGAACCCATAACATTTAGTGAGAATTTTTCTTACAATTGTATTTGCATTTGGAAATGAATTACAAGTTTTAAGGATCTTTCTATGATAGTTGATTTTTTTTTTGCCTTTTAATACATTTGCTTGTATTTGGGGAAAGTATACTTTAGGAGCTTAAATATCTTCTCAGTATATATGACACATTTATATTAACATATTTCATAACTTTGGTCAAATTGCTTCAAATGTAAAGCTCTGAAAAAAAACCCATCTTTATCAGTTCCTAGGCATAAGCAATTTCTTTTAAAATCTTTTCCTTTGAGTCTCTTATACTTTTCTAATGCTTGTCAAAGTAACAGCCATAATTACCCCTATGAATCAGTATCACACTGAGACAAAATGGAAATTTTAATAGGTCGTTGAGAGCAACTGACTCTTCTTCCCATCCATGTGTTAATTCTTTCTAAGCCTTCCCTTTCTTTTCCTAGTTCATTGTTTCTGACAAGAACCAAACAAATCTTAACTAACATCTACTATACCTTTACTAAGATATGACGTGTAAGAATAAATGCATATTAGCATTAGGAAAGGTATGAGACAAGGAAGAAAATAGGACAAAATAAATTTTCGAGAGTGACTATAATACAATGACCACACTTAGTAATTTAATAAAAATGTGAAACCATGTGTGGTTGAATGTAAATTTCTCCCATAGCCTCAATTGTGATTAAGCTCCCTATTTAGTCCTCAGCCTTTGGGAGGTGGAGCCCTACTGGAGGATGTGTGTCACTAGAGGTGGACTGGATGTTTAGAGATAGCTTGCTCTGGCTGTTCTCTCTCTGCTTTACATGTGTGATGTGAGCTGGTTGCTTTTCTCCACCCTGATAAAACTTTCTCTCAAAACTGTAAGTCTGGGAAAAAAAAAAAAAAAAAAAAAAAAAAAAAACAACCTGCAAGTCTGAAATAAACCCTTTTCTCCCCTAAGCTGCTTCTGGTCAGGTGTTTTATTCCAGCAAGGAGAAGCTAATTGCTATACTATGTATAAACAAAATGTGCATGTGAATTCGATCACCAGTTTGATGTACAATAGAAATAATGGAGCTAATGTGATTTTCTTACCAGAAGAAAATGAATAAATAAAAGGTACTCCATAATTTCTCCTATGAAAATCCATGTTCTCCTAATTATCTCCCTTTCTTATTTTAAAAAGGCATGAAGTTCAATTTTATCAAACAAGTTGAATGAAAAATTTGATTTAAATTCATATTATGTTTCATGTTACTGTACACTCATATAATCACTTTGTATCTATTTGGTAGGAATTGGATCTTTGAGAAATTCAGCATGTCATGAGTTAAACTAATTTCCTTTGGCATACCAGCTTGTTTGGAGTTTAATTGCTGTTTGTTAGCCTGAAATAACTACATATAACAAGCTTATAATTTACTGAAATATGACATAATCTAGGATGCTGAGAACTCATCAGGTTTATTTGTGAGCTTAGATTCATGGGAATTATAATTCAGATGAGATATTTCCTGGGCTAAAAACAGATACCAGGGAAGTGTCAAGTAAGATTATTTAAGTAAGAACACCCACATTCCCTAGGTGCAATGACAAGAGTGGATGCTTCAGTTTCATGTTTTTAAGATTGACACTGGAACAAAATCCTACTCACATCTTTCATGTATAATATATCACTGAGGAATAATTTCAGTAACTCTCAATGCAATGTAGAAGATAGATATGCTATAGCACTAACTCAAAGGAATGTTAGTTTAAGTAGAGCAAAACAATATAAAGGCTAGAATATATGCATATTCAAATTACACATCTGTACCATCTACTTACACTTGAGGCATTTCTGCATGCTTATTAACCATGAACATTTTAATGAGGTACAGTACCTGAGCTAATTTGATTCTCCTAAAGGACTGTTTGTGATGTGATTGTAAAAGAAAAATAAGAAATGACTGAATATTTCAGAAGCATGTTTCAGTGGAATTGCATTCTATGAACCATTTCAATTGAGGTAGTTCTAATTTTGGCTAGCATGTAAGATTAATTCATTTGTCAATAAAAGAAGACACTTTCATTGGAAATAACTAACATAAATAAGGGAGGAAATACAAGTTTAAATGTCAGTTTTTGTTGTTGACTTGCTGAAATGAAAAATTATGAAATGGTTTGTAATAAGAGATAAAGGCATAAATAAAAATCAATATGTAAATCATGTCAATTTCACAATTATTCATACAAGGGTATACCTATAATTTTTTTCAGAGCAGCCAGCACTGTAATCAAACCATTATGATTCAGATGAAACATTTTAAGTGATGAGTAAAGAACTTGAAAATCTTGCATTATAACCCACCATACTGATCTTGCCACAAGAAGAAAAATTATTTAAGCAAACATTGAGCTTAAATTTTTGTAACAACTATCAATTCCTGTACAGTGAAGTTAATCTATATAATAAATATGTTAGAAATAAACCAAAAAAAGTTTTAAAAATGGGCTGGAGAGATAGCTTAGCAGTTAAGCGCTTGCCTGTGAAGCCTAAGGACCCAGGTTCAAGGCTCGATTCCCCAGGACCCACGTTAGCCAGATGCACAAGGGGGCGCACATGTCTGGAGTTCGTTTGCAGTGGCTGAAATACCTGGTGTGCCCATTCTTTCTCCCTCTTTCTCTCTATCTGCCTCTTTCTCTCTCTGTCACTTTCAAAAAAAAATAAATAAAAATAAACCAAAATATTTTTAAAAAGTAAGTATATTAGGATATCATAAATGAAAGATTTGGAAACATATATGATTATTGCACAGACTTCTAAAATTATGTGAAAACATATGATAACTTATGGTGTTTCCTTGAATGAAAGCTGCAGTTATTATATGCAGGGTTTTCTTTCGTAATTTCCATTGAAGAAGAAACATTTTCTCACATTTATTTTTCCTAACTTATTTTATGTTGCCATAAATGAATACGACAGGCTTGGTTAATTTATAATGAATAGGCTTATGTGGGTACAGAGTAATTAAACCTGGGTTCTTAGTCTTCTCAGGCATGTGCCTTAACCACAAAGTTATCTCTCCAGCCCTGAACTCCCTCTACACAGTTTTGAATGACAAGTCAAAAAAGAAATCAACAGGGAAGTTAGAAGGTATATCAAGATAAATGGAAAAATAAGCACAGCATAACACATATGGGAAGAAGAAATAACTATATGAATATTTTTTAATATATAGTATGAAGATTTTTGTAGTGATTGATGACTATATTAGAAAAGAAGAAAGATCTAAAATGAACAAGCAAAATTTATACCTTAGGGAACTAGAAAAACAAACCAAGTGCAAAGTTAAAAGAAGAAAGGAACAGAAAAAATTAGAACAGAAATAAAATAGACAATAGAAAACTAACGAAACTGACTTGTTTTATTTTTAGTGGACGAATAAAGTGTTTTATAATTTTTTGATGTACAACAGGATGCTTTTATATATGGATACATTACAAAATGGCTACATCAGGCACTTTAACATGTATTAAACACACAATTATCTTGGCAATAAGAATAGTGAAATATTTATTTCACACAATTTTCAAATACAATGCATGTTAGGATGCACAATAGCGTTCTTGAACTCATTGCTACTGTCTATTTGAAATGTGATTGTCAGATAGTATTACTCTGCTCCCAGCCCTCTGGCAAACACTATTGTTTTTTGTTTATATAAGTGACTTTTTTATTAGTTAGCTACACAGTGTGTATACAGTCATGTTGGTACCATCTTAGCCACCACCTTGTCCTCCCCGCTCTGTAGGGACCCTCTTCATTGGGTAATATGGGTCATGCATTGTGGGGGTAGCCATCAGTTATGGGTAAGAGGCAGTGTCTCTGTGCATAATGACCCAATGTGTGCCTCTAATATTCTTTCCTCCCCCCTTTCTGCAAATTTCCTGAGCCATTTTGGGTTCACTTTAGGTCTGCTTCAGTGATGATCTTGGGAGCATCTGTATCTCTGGATATCTGGTTTGGTAGGAGTTGAGTATTCTCTATGTCTATCTCCTTAACCCTTGTGCTGGTACCAGGTTCACCAAGAAAGCAGCACTCTTTCTCATTTCCCCAAATACTCTTAGTTTCAGCTGGGGCCCTTTTGAGGTGTGATGGGCTAGTTCTCTCCTTAGAATCTGCATCCATCTGTAAAGGAGAAGCAAATTCTCCAACAGAGAATGAAGATAGCACCAGGTAAATGGTATAACCTTTGTTTATTTTTAGAAAGATTTTGATAGGTGTAGGCCCTCTGGTTGCCCATGATTGGTGCAAACTTGATAGTGGAGAGTGGGCTCATTTTTGGATATGGTTCTGACTTGATTCTCAGCTCCAGCTATGGGCTCCGTTCCACTGAGCAGATCAGTTAGCCAAATCAAGAGCAGTTAGTTACCTACCATGGCTGTGTGCCACTATTGCACTTGGATGAGCATAAAGTCAGGTTGTTTGCTGCTGTGTAGCTTAGACCATGAGTTGCATGGGCAGATGTTGGTCATTTTCCCCTAGTTGTTCATGTAGCACCTTCTGGTACTAGACAACCTCACCAACTGGGGACTGACTCTCTTCCACATTCCAGTGATGTCATCCCATGTTACCTGCCATGGCATATTGTGTCTTTCAGCAGTAGGGTCTTACCACTAACCTTTGGTGGGTCATCAATACTCTGACAGAAATCTGTCTTTTGGAAAATCTTGTAGGTCTCTCTGATCAACAGCTCATTGTGAATGTTAGCTACATGCTGGTACTAGGAGTTACAGGTCAGCGCCCAAGAAGACAAGGAAGAAAAAGATAAGTAATATAAAAGAAATACAGATAAGAAACGAAGATGGAGGGAAGAGGAGAGATAGAGAGAGAGGTACAGGAGAAAATTAAAGTCAGTCTTCATCATACTCTCTTCAGGGCCTTGTGTTCCCTCTAAGGGCCTGATGAAGGTTCAACCATTTAGTCTATCCTTTAGGATGTAGAATTTTATTTGAGTTTTGACCTTTTTTTGAGGTAGGGTTTTACTCTAACTCACGCTGACCTGGAATTCACTATGTAGCTTCAAGCTCATGATTATCCTCCTACCTCTGCTTCCTGAGAGTTGTCACCATACCCAGCTGATTTTTGACATTTTAATACATCCATATTACATTTTGATCATATGTACCCAAAATTACTTACCCTTACCCCTCAGTCTCTTTCTTCTCATTACTTATTAGTAGTTGAATCACAGATGAGAAAGATTCCCCTCCTTTAGCAACCCTCAACTGTTAATAGCTCATTAGGGACAAAGGTAGCTTCCTGAAAACCCTTCCACTGTCTACAACAGAACGTTAATGAGCCCCATTATGTGCAGGTAATCACAACTAGTGTGAGTTCATAAGTGTATTAATAAAACCTTGTCTTGTTTGGAGAATTGGGTTCCACAGCACTCCTACCCATCTACCAGCTCTTATATATTTTTGAATTCCATTTTTCCATGATGTTCTCTGATCCCTGAAGGGAATGACTTATATGTTCTGTGTAGGGTTGAACACTAACCAGTCACTTATTTTAAGCACTTGATGAGTTATGATTCTCTTCATTAAATGGCCCCAAATGCCAAATAAAAAAAGAAAAAGAAATAGATTTTCTGACTGGAGATGAGAGTAAAACTCATCTGTGGGTACAAAGATAAATACTTAGGAGGTACTTTGACAACACATCAATTTAACAGTACAACAATTGTAGGTTGTTAACTAGGGCTTACATTCTCCTCAGCCATGGGCTTTGACCTGTGCTTCAATACCACATACGAATTTCCATCCTATGGAGTGAGTTGCATGCAAATCCTATAACAAAGCTATTGGTTTCACCAGTTACAGTTTTGCCACTCTTTTGCAATAAGGAACACCTTGTCTGGTGGGTCAGTACTGTAGAATTCCAGACCAACTGCTTGGTGTTATTGTTGATGACCAACACTATGAAAACTAGCCACTAGGACAGAAACTTCACGTTGATTTCTATGAGTTCTACATAAAAGGATTATGCTTGGGAGGCCTCAGAGGCCTCGTTGACCAACAAGTTCCCTGGGAGGTGTCCCACACCTGGATTGATGTTATTGTTTGATAGCCCATGGTTACTAGAAACATCTTTCTGTATAGGGCACCTCCATTCATTTTATTATGGTGTGTGAGTTTGTGTATATTTATTTATTTATATGACAGAGAGATAGAGATAAAGAGGCAGAAAGAGAGAAATTGGAGGAGGAGAGAGAAAACATCGGCATTTGGGGGCCTCCTGCAAATGCACTCCAGATGCATGTGCCACTTTGTGTGTCTGGCTTTACATGGGTGGTTGGGGAATTGAACCTGGGCTATCAGCCTTTGAAAGCAAGTGCCTTTACCTGCTGAACCATCTGTCCATCCCCCTATATATATTTAAAATATTTATTTTTATGAGAGAGAAAGAGAGAGAGAGAATGGTCATACAAGGGCCTCTTGTCACTGCAAATGAACCCCAGATGCCTATGCCACTATGTGCATTTGGCTTGCATGGGTTCTGGGGAATCAAACCTGGATCCTTAGGCTGTGCAAGGAAGAGTTTTAACTGTTAATTCATCTCTCCAGCCACCCCCCATATATTTCTAAGTTTATTGAATAGTAGGCTTTTTAAAGTCTGTTTCATATGCCTAAGTTTTGGTTTACCTTCCCCCACTTCCTCTTCATGCCCATTTCTCTTGCTTAATCACTGCTTAACCCTTTACAGCTCCAGTAACCACCCCACAATGTTTTAATATCAATTCTGTTGTAATATCTCCTCCTCTTAAATTCTCTTTTCACAATCTTAGCCCTTGTTGGAATTCTTGATCTCTGAAGATACTCCAACTGTACTCACAGGCATAGAGATCTGAAGCTAGGTTCTGTATATGAGAAAGGACGTGACATTTGTCATTTTTAGCCTGAATTACCTCACTTAGTGTAGTATTTGTCACTTATAGTTTAAATGCAAAATATCTCCCATAGTATAAAGTGTCTGTGATGAAGCCTCCTACTTACTTCCCCATTGGTGGAGCATTTGGGAGGAGATACGTCACTGGATTTGGGCCTTGGGATTTTATACTTTAGCCCACTACACAGTGCTAGTTTACTCAGACTGTACCTTTCTTGTGTCTGTGACAATATATATGCCCAGGCTTCCGGTTTTGCCATGCTTTCTCCACCATGTTGAAACTTCCCCTTAAAATTCCAACCTGGAATAAATACTTTCCTCACATAAGCTACTTCTGGTTGGATGTTTTGTTGCAGTAATTCCTATACCAGTTGAATCCACTTTCCTACACATGTTATAATTTATTTTTCTTTTTGTAAATTTATTTTTATTAGATATCGACATATAAACAACACATGTTGGCAACCTCCTTCCTACCCCCTTTTTCCCACAATTTTTATTAACATTTTCCATGATTATAAAAAATATCCCATGGTAATACCCTCCCTCCCCCCACCGCCGCACTTTCCCCTTTGAAATTCCATTCTCCATCATATTACCTCCCCATTACAATCATTGTACTTACATATATACAATACCAACCTATTAAGTACCCTCCTCCCTTCCTTTCTCTTCTCTTTATGTCTCCTTTTTAAATTACTGGGCTCTGCTACTAAGTATTTTCCTTCTCACGCAGAAGCCTAATCATCTGTAGCTAGGATCCACATATGAGGGAGAACATGTGGCACGTGGCTTTCTGGGCTGGGTTGTTGGGCTGCTTTTCTGATTTCTGGAGCTGGGCACTGGCTTTTCCTGCGGGGCAAACTGAGGCTGGCAAATGTGGCCCTGCATATCGGCACCCCCACTGTTGGAACTGCCACTGCTGCTCCTCAAGCTGCTGCTGCTTAATCTGTCGACGCTGCTGCTAAAGCTGCCGCTGATGCTGCTGCTTTAGATGCCCCTGATGGATCCTCCACTGCTGCTGCTTGATCTGCTACTGCTGCCTTTGAAGCTGCTGCTGCTGGATCTGCCACTGCTGCCACTACTGGATCTGCCACTGCTGGTGCCGCTGCTGCTGGTGTCGGAGCCGCTGATGTTGCTGTTGGACTCTGCTCCTGTGTGGATCCCACTGTCGGCTCAAGTTGTTGTGGCCGGTCCCGGGACCACTGCTTTCTTCACTGGAGCTGGGCACAAGTGTTGGGGGAGGGGAGGGAGCCACAGCTGTTCTATTTCTCTTGCTGTTCCATGTGTTCTTATACCTTGTGATCTGCTCCTCTGTTGCTCACTGCCACTCCCCCTTCATGTTTCTTGAGTTGCAGAGAGCTCTTGTGTGAGTGGAAGCTCTCCTCACCTGGATTTTCCTGTGGCTGGAGCCAAGCCTGGTGGCTTTCTGGTGCGCTGCCACTGCCCCGGTCAGCGGACCTGCCGGGATCGCTTTTGCCGGCCTGTGTGGGCTCTGGATCTCTTCGACTTCTCCATTGCCATTTCAATTTCCTATACACCTCACTTTTTAGTAAAAGTGTGTATTTTGCTGAGTTTTTTCTGTCTTTTTCCCCTCTAGGCTGCTTTGGTGTGGTACCTAAGCCACCATCTTAACCCTTGTTTTTCTTTTGAACTGAATACAATTTCATTGTGTATATGTACCCCATATTCATAAGCCACTCATCATTAGAGAAGCGTCTAGGGTTATTTCACATCTTAGCCATGATGAACAGAGTAATTATAAACATGAATGTGCACATATTTCTAAAGTATAGAATCTTTAGGGTATATACCCAAGGGTATGTAGCTGAGTCATAAGGTAGTTATAATTTTATCTTCTTGAGAAAACTCCATACTAATTTCTTTATAAATAAATAAATAAATAAATAAATAAATAAATATATATATATATATATATATATATATATATGGAAAGAGAGAGAGAGAAAGAAAGATAGAGAGAATGAAAATGGACACCAGGACGTCTAGCCATTGCAAACAAATTCCCAATATTTGTGCATCTGGATTTACATGGGTACTGGGGAATTGAACCTGGGTTATTAGGCTTTGCAGGCATGTGCCTTACCTATTAAACCATCTCTCCAGCCCTCCACACTGATTTCTTTAAGGCTGCACCAGTTGACACACACATCAACAGTCAATAAGTGTCCTTATTTCCCAACTTTCTAGTCAACATTTGATTTTTTTGTGTGCTTTTTGATTGCTAGCCATTCTGACCTGAGTAAGATGAAATTTATTTAAATTTGCATTTTCTTGATAAGTGTGAATGAACAATATTTTAAATATTTGCAACTCACTGGATTTCTTCTTTGAGAAGTTTTTCAATTCCATAGGAATTTTATGTTTAGATTTTGAGTCCTTTGTGTATTCTAGATATTAATCTTCTGTCAGAAATATAGTTGGGAAAGATAGATTGTTGATCCTGATTCTGTAGGCTATGTCTTTACTCCGTTGACAGTTTCATGTACTGTACAACAGATTTTGAATTTCATATTGTCCCATTCATCAATTTTTGACCTTATTTCATGGGCAACTGCAGTTATTTTCAGAAAACCCTTATCTATGCCTATATCTTGTTGTGTACTCCTTACTTTTCACTTTAACAATTTCATATTTTGGGTCTCATATTGGGATCTTCAATCCACTTATAGTTGATTTTTGTGCATGGTGACAGGTAGGGGTCTCATTCCATTCCACAAATACATATCAAGTTTTCTCAATACTATATTTAAAAATTTTGACTTTTCTCAATGTGTATTATTTAATTTTTATTTGTTTATTTTCAAGTAGAGAGAGAGACAGAGAAAAGAGACAGAGAGTGAGAGAGGGAATAGGTGTGCTAGTGTCTAGCCTCTGCAAACAAACTCCAGATGCATGTGCTACTTTATGCATCTTGGTTTATGTAGGTACTGAGAAAATGAACCCAGGTTGTTGTGAACAAACGCCTTAACCACTACGACATCTCTCCAGCCCTCAGTGTGTATTTTTGACTGTTTTTGGTTTGTTGACGTAGGGTTTCACACTAGCCTAGGCTGACCTGGAGTTCACCATGCATTCCCAGGCTGGCCTCTAACTCATAGTGATCCTCCAATCTCTGCGTCCCAAGAGCTGGGATTAACTGCATGTACCACCATGCCCAGCTCTATTTTTGACATGTTTTTTTATGTTTTTTTTAAATTTATTTTTATTTACTTATTTGAGAGAGAGAGCGAGGCAGAGGAAGAGAGAGAGAAAAAAAAATGGGCACACCAGGGCCTCCAGCCACTGAAAACGAACTCCAGATGCATGTGTCACCTTGTGCATCTGGCTTTTGTGGGTCCTGGGGAATCAAACCTGGGTCCTTTGGCTTTGTAGGCAAGTGCCTTAACCACTAAGCAATCTCTCTAGCCCTATTTTTAACATTAAAAATATTTTATATATTTTTTTAAGAGAGAGGCAGACAGAGAGAGAAATGCAAATAGAGAGTGAGAGAAAATGGACATGACAGGTCCTCTAGCCACTGCAAACAAACTCCAGAAACATGTACCACCTTTTGCATCTGGCTTTATATGGGTTTTAGGGTTCAAACTCAGGTTTTTAGGCTTTGCAAGAAAGTGCTTTAACTACTGAGCCATCTCTCCAGCCCTGTTTTTGACATTTTTGGCAAATTCAAGTGGCTATAGTTACATGGACTTATTTTATTTAATTTTTGTTTTCATTTTCTGCAAGTACTGTGTTGTTTCATTACTATGGCTCTGGAGTATAATTTTAAATCAGGTATGATATTTCCAGTATTCTCTTTGGTAAGGATATTTTTGGTTATCTGGGGCTGTCTTTCCATATGAATTTTAGAATGTTTTTATATTTCTGTGAAGAATGGTACTCAATTTTGAATAGGATTGTATTGAATATGTAGGTAACCTTATGTAGGATGGCCATTTTCATGCTATTAATTCTTCCAATATATGAGCATGGGAGATCATTCCATCTTTTAGTGTCTTTCACTTCCTTGGTTAGAGTTATTCTGAGTTGTTTTTTGTGTGTATTGTAAATGGAACTTTTCCCATGATTTCTTTCTCAATGTGTTTGTTTTGGTATATATGAAGAACAGTGAACTTTGTGTGTTAATTTTGAACCCTGAATTTCTTTTTGTTTGCTTTTTGAGGTAGGGTTTCACTCTAGCTCAGCTGGCCTGGAAATCTGGAATTCACTATGTAGTTTCAGGGGGGCCTCAAAATCATTGTGATCCTCCTACCTCTGCCTCCTGAGTGATGGGACTAAAGTCATGTGCCACCATGCCTGGCTTTGTACCCTTAATCTTGGCTGAAATCTATATAAGGTCTAGTTTTCTGATGGAGTATTTATGGTCTCCAATGTAGAATCTTATCATCTGCAAATAAGGATACTTTGACTTCTTCCTTTTCAATTTCTATCCCTTTTATTTCTTTCTCCTTTGTTGTCACTCTAGATATTACTTCAAGCATTGTATTAAATAGAAACAGAGAGACTGAACATCCTTGTGTTATTCATCATCTTAGTGAAAATGCTTCAAGTTTTTCTCCATTTAGTATGCTGTTGCTTATAGGTTTGTTGTATGTACCCTTTATTACATTGAAATATGATCCTTCCATTATTACTTTCTCTAGGATTGTTTTTTTTATCATGGATGTATATTGTATTTTGTCAAAGAACTTTTTTCATCTAATGACATGATCATGTGGTTTCTTTCCTTGAGTCTATTTATATGAGATATTACATTTATTGATTTGCATGTGTTGAACCATCCTTGCATTCTTGAATTTAAATCTACTGGTTGAGGTAGATATTTTTGATATGTCCTTGAATTCAATTTGAAATTACTTTATTGGGAATTTTTGCATCTATGTTCATTAGGGATACTTGTCTATATTTTTTATTGTTGTCTCAATCTGTTTTTACTGTTAGTACCATGCTGCATTATAGAAAAATGTATGGAGCATTCCTTCTTTCTCTAGTTCATGGAATAATTTCAGAACTGCTTTCATTTCTTTAAAGGTATGGTAGAATCATGCAGTGATTTTGTCTGGACCTGGGCTTTTATGGCTGTGAGGTTTTACTTTAATTACCACTTCTATCTTGTTGTTTTTAATAGACCTGTTTAAATTAGTATCTCATCTTCATTTAACTTGGTAGGTATGTGTACCTAGATATTAATTTCTTTTAAATTTTCCAATATGGTAGAACATAGGTTTCAAAAATATGTCCTTATTATTTTTTAATTTTACACTATCTGTTGTAATGCTTCCTTTACCATTTCTAATTTCATTAATTTGGATCATCGCTCTCTGTTTTTTAAGTTGGATAGAGGTTTGTCAATGCTGTTCATCTTTTTAAAAAGCCAACACTGTATCATTGATTCTTTTTTACATTTTTTTAAAAAAAACTTAAAAAAAAACATATTTTATTTATTTATTTATTTATTTAAGAGAGAGAAAGAGGGAGGGAGAGAGAGAGAGAATGGCCTGCCAGGGCATCCAGCCACTGCAGAGGAACTCCATATGAATGTGCCCCCTTGTGTATATGGCTTACGTTGGTCCTGAAGAATTGAACTGGGATCCTTTGGCTTTGCAGACAAACACCTTAGCCTCTAAGCCATCTTTCCGGCCCCCTTTTTACATTTTTATTTTTATTTTCTTCTTGGTCTTCATTATTTCTTTTTGTATATTACTTTTGGGAATGGTTTTTCTTATTTTTCCAAGGCCTTTAGGTGCACCATTATGTTAGTTATTTGAGATCTTACTTTTTTGTGTCATATAAACTCCTTTTTTAAGGCTGCCTTTATTGTAGCTCATAGCTTTTGGTATGTTTGTTCTTATTTGCATTCAATTCTAGAAGCATTTTGATTTCCTTTTTGATTACTTTTATTTAATTATTTAGTTTCAAGAAGAAAGGGAGGGAGAGAGAGAGAGAGAGAAAATAAGAACGGGTGTGGCAGGGCATCTTGCCACTGCAAACAAACTCCAGATGCATACACCACTATTTGCATCCAGCTTTACATGAGTACTGGGGAATCGAACCATGGCAGTCAGGCTTTGCTATCAAGCACCTTTAACCACTGAGCAATTACTCCAACCCCTCCTTCTTGATTTTGTCATTGACCTATTCACTATTAAATAGTATGTTGTTGAATCTTCCAGAACTTGTGTACCTTATATTGTCTTACTTGTTAATTTTTAGCTCTATTGCATTATGGCTGACCAGATATAATAGAAGTTGTTTCATTTTTCTGAAATTTGTTGAAATCTGCTTTGTATCCAAATATGTGATCTATTTATAGAAAGTTTCATGGGATGCTAAGATTTGGTGTTCTGCATTGTTCAAATGGAATATTCTGTAAATGTCTATTTGGTCTATTTGTTCTAAGATATCATTTTTAAATTTTATTTGAGAATTTTAAGTCCAATGTTTTTCTACTAATTATTTTTTCTAGATAATCTTTATGTTAGTGAAGTTACTCAGTGTTACTGTTCTGGGATTTATCTCTGACTTTATATCTAATAAAATTTGTTTCTTAAAACTAAGTACACCTCTGTTTTGTGCATATTTGTTTAGACTGTCTTCTTGGATTGTTACTTTAATCAGTATGAAGGGACCTCCTTTAGAACTTTAGATCTTCTGATTAATTTTGTTTTGAAGTCTACTGTGAAAGGTATTAGGATAGCAACACCTGCTTGTTTCCTGGTTCCATTTGCTTGAAATATGTTTTTCTATCCTTTGATGCCAATGTAGTTTCTGTCCTTGACTGTAAGGTGAGTTTCTTAAAGATTGCAAAAGATTGATCCTGTTTTATCATCTAACCTGTTAATTTGTGTTTTTTTTTTTTTTTTTTTTTTTTTGGCTTTTGATGTAGGGTCTCGCTCTCACCCAAGCTGACCTGGGAGTCATTGTGGAGTCTCAGGGTGGCCTCGAACTCACAGCAATCCTCCTACCTCTGCCTCACAAGTTCTGGGATTAAAGGCATGTGCCATCACACCTGGCTTTAATTTGTGTCTTTTGAGTGGGAAATTGAGATCATTAATATTTAGTCATTATGGAAAAGTATGAGGTAATCCCTATCATGTTGATGCATAGTTGTATTTGGCATTTTCTTAGTCTGCATTTGTTTGACAACTATTCTAGCATTTATTTTTTTTTCTTCCTATATCTTCTTGAAAATGTTTATCTTTCTCTTTGATGATAAGTATTCCATTTGGTATTTTATAGAGATTTGGCTTAGTGCAAATCAATCACTTTAGACTGTTTTTATCATGGAAAAATTTCTTCTCCTATTATAACAGATAATTTTCCTGGGTGTAGTGGCTTTGGGTGGCAGCTATGATCTTTCAATACTTGAAATACATCATCACAAGTCCTTATGAATTTTATGGTTTCCATTGAAAATCTCTTATTATGATGGGCATGTCTTTATGTATGGTGTGATATATCTCTCTTGCAGCTTACAGTACTCTTTCTCTGTTTTTCGCTTAGTATTTTTGTTTTGTTTTGCTTTGTTTTTGAGGTAGGATCTTCCTCTAGCCCAGGCTGCCTCCAGAGTACTGAGATTAAAAGAGTGTGTCACTATGTCCAGCCACTCAGTATTTTGTCTATGGTATGGGGAGTGTCTATTATGGTCCTGTCTATTTGTGTTTTGTATGCCTCTTGTAGATGGATGAGCATCTCTTTACCTTGATTTTTATGCTTTAATTTTAAGTATTCTTGTATAATTTTATTGAAAATATTTTCTATATCTGTGGCTTGAAATTTTTCTCCTTTTTTTAAGCTCATTCATAAATTTGGTCTTTTCAGGGTGTCTCAAATATCTTTAATATTCTGTTTAAGCATTTTTTGAGGTTATCATTGGTTCTAAGTAACTGGTCCATTTCCTCTAACTTGTCTTGAAGTCCTAATATTCTATTCTTCACATTGTCCATTCCATTGGTAAGTCTTTTATTATAAAAGGCTTATTATTATTTATTATATGGAGCCTTTTATTATAATTATTGCATTTTTCATTTTCATCATTATTTCATTTTGGTTCTTCTTCAGTATTTCTTTCTCTTTAGTGAATTTCATTTTCACATCCTGATTTTACTTCCTCATTTTATTTAACTGTTGGTATTTTCTTGCAACTCATACTGGCATCTATTCATCTTCTCTTTGGATTCATTCAGTTGTTTTTATTCTCTTGGGTTTCATTCAGACATTTGTGTCCACTGATTTCTTAGTACATGTTTGTAATTGTGGTTTTGATTTTATTTTTTATTATTAAATATGGACATATTTTGTTTGTAAACATCACATGTTGGTACCATTCTTTCTCTCCTCCATGCCCATTTTATGAAGAGGCCTTCCTCATTAGGGATGCAGTTCAACCCTATGGGGATCTTGGGTCATGCATTATGGGGACAGCAGTCAGTTATGGGAGAGAGGCAACATCTCTGTGCAAAATGTCCCAACTTGTGGTTTTAACAATATTTCTGCCCCCTCTTCTGCAAAATTCTCTGAGCCATGCTGGGGGCATTTTAAGTCTACTTCAGTGATGGGCACTTAGGAGCATCTAGATGTCTGATTTGGTAGGTGTTGAGTGTCCTCAGTATCTTTCTCCATCACCCTTGTGCTGATATCAGCTTAACTAAAAGAGCAGAATTCTTGCTCATTTCCCCAATTCCTCTGTGGTTTCAGCTGGGGCCAGGGTGGAGTGTATTGGGTCATTTATCTCCTCAAGTCCAGTTCCCATCTGAAAGAGATGCAGATTCTCCACTAAAGAGTGAAGTCAGCACTAGTTAAATGGGGTAACCATTATTAATTTAGAAAGAGTTAAAAGTGTTTAGATACTTTTATTGTCTGAGGTTAGTGGGAGCTTGACAATGGAAAGGAGAATCATTATGTGGGTATGATTCTGACTTGTTCCCCAGTTCCAGATACAGTTTCCTTTCCAGTGAGTGGATTTGTTAGCCAATCCCAGAGCAGTTGGTTACCCAACATGGTTGTATGCCACTATTGCACTTATGTGAGCACTATGTCAGGTTGTTTGCTTCTGAGTCTCTTAGACTTTGAGTTGCTTGGACAGATGTTGGCAACTTTCCTCTGGTAGTTCATGTAGCACCTTCCAGCACTAGATGGGCTAATTATCTGAGGACTGGCCCTCCTCTGGATTCCAGCCAGGTCTCTCCATGGTTCATGCCAACAGTGTTTGGTATCTTCAGCAGTAGGGTCTTACCATTAATCTTTGGTGGGGAATCAAGTGCTCTGACACAAGTCTGTCTTGTCTGTTTTGGGAGATCTAGTTGGTCTCTCTGATCAACACCTGGTTGTGGATGTATACCACATCCTGGTACCAGGAATTACAGGCCAGCTCCAAGGGAAAAGAAAAAAGAAAAAGCCAAAGAAGAAAGAGAAATAGAAATTTGAGGTTAGGTTTCATCTACTCTCTCCAGGGCTCTTTCATTCAGGTGCTCTGTCTAAGGTCTGTCACTTTTTAGTCTGACTTTCAATATATAGGATTCTATGGTACCAGTTAAATTTGGGTTCAGGTTTTGTGTCTCCCTCCCCCCACCATCTTTTCCCTTCCCCCAAGCCCTACTCATCTTACTGTCCAAGCCTCAAGATACTATTCAGTTATGTGAACAACTTGGGCTGATCCAGGTTAGGAACTTCAGATGAGTGAGATAATGTGACGATTGTCTTTCTGTGATTGTGTGAGTTCACTTAAAATGATCTGTTCCATGTTTGACCATTTTTCTACAAATTTCAATGTTTCATTTTTTCTTATTGCTGAGTAGAATTCCATTGTGTAGATATACCACATCTTGGTTATCCATTCATCAAATGATGGACACCTGGGTTGATTCCAGTTTTTAGCTATTATTAATTGAGCAGCTAGAAACATGGTTGAGCAAATATTTCTGAACTGTGATGTGGAGCTTTTAGGGTAAATGTCCAGTAAGTGAATAACAGTGTCTGCTGGTAACTCTATATTCAATTTAGTTTTGAATATTTTATGTATAATTTTCTCTAAGAAGTTCTCATGGGAGGCCTTTTCTACCATATTAAGCATTTTGGAGGTAACATATTTCCTTGGTTTTTAATATTACTCATTTTTTATTGCTATTAGTCAACCTAGAGATAATGCATTGGTCAAGTAGTATTTATATCAGAGCTTGGTGCTCCTTTGTCTTAGCTCACCTTTTCTCAGCTTTGTTCTGGTTATAGCTCAGTTGTGGAAACTAACAGTGCTGATAAATAGATGAGGTATTTGAGATGATCTTAGTTTGTCTAGAAGGGCATTTATTGCCCTTGATCTTGCAGGACAGGTTATTTTCATTGTGTGTATGTGGTGTGTAGGGGAGAGGCATGCAGAGCAAGTGGTTGAGCCTTGATTTAATTACAGGATGACAGTCGTGAGTGGCACAGATAGGGGCATGCAGAGTGGGTGAATGTGCTCTGACTCATATGTGGTATAGTTGTTGTTGTCAGTGGACAGAGATAGGGTCATGAGCCCAGACTCATACATGTGACAGTAGTGGCAGGCATCACTTGTGGCAGGAGTGCCACATGGAACAGACAGTTGTACCCAGACTCACATACATGACACTAGTAGTGGATAGTATAGATGACTGTAATGGTGTGTGGGGCAGGTGGCTGTGCCCAGACTCATATGACATATGTGGAAGTAGCATCTGGTGTCACCAGATGGGGAAGTGGCATCAAAGCATGGAACTGCTCTAAGATATACATCCATGATGGTAGCAGTGGACTTCATGGACAAGTAGAAGGACACACAGAGCTGGAATGTGTGCCTAGAATCATACCTGTGATGGCAATGGCAGGTAGCACAGGCAGAGGGAAGGAAAGGGCATATGGATTCAAAATATAAATCTTTAAAGATTCAAAATGAGTAGGGCTGGGCTTCTGGATCCTGGGCTCCCTGTTCCCCTGCCGCTGATGTGGGTCAGCTGACCCTGTGGGTGTGTGCGTGAGTAGGCCTACTCTCTCTTTTCCCTGGCTTCTGTTTTCCTGAATACTAGTTACTCTGCCACTGGTGTGGTGTGGCTGGGACCCTGCTTGCATGTAGCATGAGTAGGCCTGGACTCCCAGTTCCAGTAGCTAGCGTGAGGTGGCTGGTACCCTGCACATATGTGGTGTGAATAGAGTTGGGCTTCCAGGATCCCTGGCTCTGATTCTCTTGCATCTGGTGTGGTTTGGCTATGATCCTGCACATATGTACAGAGAGTAGGCTCTGGCTTCCTGTTTCCCAGTGGAAAGGGTAGAGAATCACAGGATGCCTACACAAGACATATTATGGCTGGCTCAAAAGCAGGTATCTGCTTGAAATCATCTCAACCCCAAACTTGTGGCTCAGACAGGCCCCATAACCATTACAACTGAGATTCAAACTCCCAAGTGGGATCCCTGCTATCCCCTCACCCTGCCTTCCACTAGCTGCCATACCCAAGCCTATTAGCAAGGACCAGGAAATGAGTACCAGAGAGTGAAGAGGACCCTCCCTGGTCATTGAGTTGTCCAGGCACTCCAGGGCCCCACCAAGAATTCCCCTAAGAGTAAACACACAAGAAAGACCTGCTCAAACTGAAGAGCACCCAGTCAAAACCTGTGAATACACCACCTTTTCGTGCCTACATTGACCAGATTCAGGTTCTGAACAAGGCAATCATACATTCCTCAAGAGATACTAATTGCCACAGTCCCCACAAAAAAAGACAAGAACTCAAGATGGGCAAACCTCAATGCAAAACAAAGAAGGCAAGATACCAACCCAAAGTATCCCACCTAGGTCATCCAGCCCCATCATGAAAGTCTCCACTGCAAGCATAGAGAAAACCTCAGCCCTAGGACCCCCAAATAAACACATGGAAGCTATATTCAACAAACTTAATGAAGCCATGAATAAGAGGATGGAAGAATTAGTTGAAAACTATGGCCATTAAACACCTAAAGAGATGTTCAGAATCTCTACTCATTAAGGAAATGCAAATTAAAACTGCTGAGAATCCATCTCAGTCCAGTCAGAATGGCAACCATCAAAATTAAATGACAGCACAGGCTGGTGTGGGGAATGGGGAAAGAGGAACCCTCATCCACTGCTGGTGGGAGTGCAAACTTGTACAAACACTATGGAAATCAATATGGAGATTTCTTCAAAAGGCTGAAAATAAAACTACCATTAGAGACAGCTATACCTCATTTGAGGATATATCATACAGACTCTACTACATACCACAAAGACACTTGCTCTTGGACTTGATGGTCTAGCATCAGTTAATTGTAAGCCATAATAAATATCTACCATATGGACATGGCATTAGAATGAAGATAGGAAAAGTAGAAATAGTGAGGAAAGGGAGGAAGGGCTACTGGACATGTCATTGATCAGCAAAAAGAAAGAAGGTATGGAAAGACCTAGGTGGAGGAAGGGAAGTTAAGGGAGGATACATCAAACTAATGGCAACATGAATCAATCCCATAAAAAATCTTCAGGATACTACTCTTAATAAGGGGTAGAGGTACTTAAGCAGAAGAGCTTCATAAAAGGTGGAACAAGCATTAACCTAAAACCATGGGTGCTGGCTGGTAATTCCTAGGGCCAGCATTGGATTCCTCCACACAGTGAGCTGCTAGTCAGGGAGGCATGAGGTCCTCAAAAGAATGCACACTATTGCCAAAACACTTGATTACCTGCAAGAGTTTAAAGTTAAGTCCCTATTGCTGAAGACATCACTGCCTGCAGCTACAGGACATCAAATGATCATGCTGGAATTGAGAGTGACTCCAGTTAACTCTCACCTAGCCCTCATAGTGCTGAAAAATTCTGTAAGAGTGGTTGGAGAATAACAATTGCCAACCTGAGCAAGAAGCTCAGTGGCAGTGAACTCATATCTAACTTTGGGAACCAAGCCAAATTTCCTACAACAGGAAACCAACAGGCTCCAGAGAGAACCTCCACTGCTCTCTAAGAAGAATGGATATATACATCAATATATCTTTCGAGGCTTATTCCTTCTATTCAAACTGTTCTCACTTTGGGTTGGAGAATATGTTCCACTTCACAAATGGAGAATATGGGTGCAAGAAGGATACATTAATACATCAAGAAGAAAGAGCAGAATGTCTGCCAGAAGATGGGCCACTTCTACCTCATCGCCTGAGCCCAAAAGCCATTATAAGAGAAGCAGTGACACCGACACTGCTCTCACAGCTAGCCAGAAAAATCAGTTCTAGGGAGGTGGAGAAAGACACTGTCATCACTAAAAGCTCATCAAAACAGAGATCCAGAGGCTACAGAGAGAGCAACACGAAATCGGCTCTCTCTTTCCCAGCAAGTCCCAGGGACCATAGTGGAAGAGGGGACACAATGTTTGTGAGAGCTGCAGGGTGGGTGGGAACAACCTGAGACACGATGTTTTCCCCATTCCTGCAGAAACTGACTGAGGTCCTTGGCCCCCACAATGTATGCTAATAACTCCACCAAAGACCCTTAGCAGAATTGGGGTAGAGCAGAGGGTGTCTTATGCATACAACCTTTTTATTAAAAAAATCGATACATTTAAAGAATGCATTAAAATATTTTATTTGTTTATAAGCAGACAGAGAGAAAGACAGAGGGATGGAGGAAGTGGGCACTCCAGGGCCTTCTTGCCACTGCAAATGAACTCCAGTCGCACATGCTACTTTGTGCATCTGGCCTATGTGGGTACTTGGGAACTGAACCCAGGGAGGCAGCTTTGGAAGCAAGTGCCATTAGCCATTGAGCCATCTCTGTACCCCAAATATAAATCTTATTCTGTTTTAAGGTATTCTAGCCAAGGCTGGCTTTAACTCACTTTGTAGTCTCAGGCTGGCCTCTAACTTATAGCAATCTTCCTATCTCTGCCTCCCAAGTGCTAAATTAAAGGCATGTGCCATCGTGCCTGGTCTACATATAAATTCTTTAAGACCAAATAAACCCATACCACTTTCACAGTGGATTATTATACACACATACTGGTATATTATGCACAAACAACTCACTTAGAATTTAAAGAGTTACAAAGGGAACTTAAAGGTTGATTGGTGGAAATCCCTATGTTATAGACTCAATTTTTCTATCCTTTTAAAATTCACATATTGAAATCCTAATCCTAAATGTAGCTATGTTGAGAGATGGCCTTTGGAAATCTTGGAAAAGGGATTTTTGCCCTTATATAAAGAATCACAGGAAGTTTGTTTGCCCTTTTGTAATGTAAGGTACAGAAGATAGTCTGCAACTAGGAAGAGCTCTCACTAGAAACCAACTGTGTTTCCACCATGATCCCATCATTTTACCCTCCAGTGCTATGATAAATTTCTGTTGTATATATTCTATCCATATGGCATATGGAGCTAGTGATTGGGTCCAGAGTCCCACACATGATGGTAGTAGCAGGTGTTAAGGGAGGAGGTGGCATACAGAGCAGTTGACTGTGCCCAGACTCACACAGATGACAACATTGGTGGGAAGCACAAGTAGTGGTAGAGACATATGGTAATTTGTTATAATAGCCTCAACTGAATGAAATATAGGGACAGTGAGGCTCAGAGCTATTAAGTAAATATTTACAAAGCTATTTTTATGACAAAAAAAACTCATATAGGATTAGGTTTTCTTTTCCAAGAGAGGAATGACTGGAGTTAAAATGTATTTAAGAAATATAGTAAATAAGCTTGGGGAGATGGCTCAGCAATTAGAGGTGCTTGTAGAGCCTGAGGCCTGGATTTGATTCCTGACGCCCATGTAAAGCCAGATGTAAAAAGTTGTATATGGGGCTGGAGAGATGGCTTAGTGGTTAAGCGCTTGCCTGTGAAGCCTAAGGACCCCGGTTCGAGGCTCGATTCTCCAGGACCCATGTTAGCCAGATGCACAAGGGGGCACACACATCTGGAGTTCGTTTGCAGTGGCTGGAGGCCCTGGCGTGCCCATATTCTCTCTCTCTCTCTCTCTCTCTCTCTCTCTCTCTCTCTGCCTCTTTATCTGTCACTTTCAAATAAATAAATAAACATAAAAATTTTTTTAAAAAAGTTGTATATGTATCTGGTATTTGTTTGTAGTGGCAGGAAACTCAGCACACCCATGCACACACAAACACACATGTGCAAATAAATAAATAAGCATACAAAATAGATTGTTTTGACTGTCACAATGCAAATATAACTCATCTATATTACCAAAACCCTAATTTAAATGTACGTTGAGAATTTACTATTTTGAATAACCAAGTAAGACTTCAAACTGAGGAAGCAGTTATATACCTATTTGCACATAATTGTACATACTGTGCTTTTGTACCAGGTTATAAAATACATTCTGCATCCTTTCACTTAATTATATAGCATATGCACATTTATTTGTTTACTTATTTTCTGCAAAGGCACACACGTTAGAGAAGCAAGACATTTTTCCAATCCCAAGCTCCAACATTAAACCTTTGAGAGAAAAACACAATTGCTATCAATCATAGTTGTTTTTATTCTGTGAATGCTTTTCTTCTTACTCTATGTCACTGAGACCTCTGTGTCTTACAGCTTCAAAGGGAACTTACTGCAAAGAATGCTTTGAATCTTTATTTTATGTTTTCTCTCAAATCACTTTCCAAAACAAACAAATTATTGTTGAGCACTGTCTCATGGAGTTCAGTACAAACAGGTGGATTCTTGTTGCCCAATATCAGAAAAAAATGACAAATATGATGCTAAGTCAGATGTAACAAAACAATTACTAACTTACTTTCGCTTTCAAACCACCCAGGGAGTTTTTCTAGCTACAGTGAGAATTCAAAACATTAAATAATTTGACACCATTAAAATACCTCTTTCAAGACATCTTCTGGGTGATGAAAGGCTAGTCAAAGTACATTATCAAATAATTTCAGAAGCTCTCTCAACACAGTACCGAGTGCATAGCCCCTTATGTTGTTTATGATATGCCCTTACATACTATTCTTCAGGGCTTCAAGTAGTTCAAGAATGAGTATAAAATAAACAGGCTTAATGCACAAACTACTTTAATAAGAGAAAGTGTTATTTATGGAACAATTACCTATATTTCTTCTGGGCATTTCCATGTATTATCTTCATCTTCACAACAAGCCCACCATGTTGATAGATTGTGTTTTATATATGAGAAAATTGAATTTCAAAATGTAAAGTCAAGTCCTCTAGGCCACTTTTATGTAGCTGATATTTGGATGTCATTCCAAAGTTCATGCTTATTCCATTGGGAAGGTTTTTTTGTCCTATGTGTATAGAGATTTCATTATTTTTCTTTGGTAGGGGGGATGAATTTTCAATTAGCAATGATTTCTCAATTAATGTTTCTCAGACCTTTAAACCTCTCCATGACCTTCAGTATTCAAGCCTACAAACCATACTCCATAAGTCATTTTCTCAGTCTTGGAATTCATTTATCTGGATTTAGAAATGAATGATCTCTTCCAGAAGCCAAGTATTCCTCATTCTCAGTTACCTTGAATTTCAGTTCTTTATTAAAATGTTTGTTCAACTATTTCTAATACAAATAATCTTGCATAAGGAACTTAAGGGAATTGGACATTTCTGCTTTCTTTCCAACCATGCTATCTTCCCCGTAAATGATTTTTTTTTGGAGGGGCTCTCACTGGATGAGGTGCTATAAACAGTATTGCTTATTGACCTCACTGACTGGAACACTTGACAAGCAGTCCAAATCAACTAGGCTCTTTCCTTTTTATTAGAGATGGTCAGACCATTTCAGAGCATTAGATTTTTTCAAAAGTTGTAGCACGGATGATCATATTCTTCACCCCAGTAGCACTTTATAGACCATAGGAATTCTAGGTTCGAAGAAATTTTAATTTGTGTATGATGAATTTCAGAAATAATAATTTATTTTATAGACTGATAAACCAATGACCTGCATTATATATGTTTGTATTTTATGTATATTTTCTAAGATGCAAACCTTCAACTGATACAAATCAGCATTTTCTCTCAATAGGCTCACCAGTACAAAAATATAATTATAAAATATGCTTAGAACCAGAGAAATTTAGTTTTCCCTATAGAGTAAGCTCTAAATAGGTAGTAAGTCTGGATGTTCTAACTCTTCTCCATCTATCATGCACAGCCCCTTGGAGAATAGCCTCTTCCAATATATCACAAGCTGGATTTTCTCATTACATGAAAAATATTCTCTGAAGTATTATTATATTTGATTTCATTGCATAAGTCTTCAAAAAATCTGCTTTCGCCAAATACTTTTCTTGAGAACATTAATTTTCTTCCACAGTATAAATCAATTTGAGAATAACCATGTGTTTGCATAAAATAAATAATACAGCAATCAAAATAACAAAATGTGTAAATTAGCAGGAGAAACATTGCCCAGAAATAGAGAAAGGGAGCCATGATATGAGCATATCAGACCTTGGAGATCATCTCATTGTACATACAAGGACATTAAGGGTAAGAAATATAAAATGACTCACTCCAATTATAGGGAAATTTTATTACTGAGCCATGAAGAGAACGAATATGCTGTGAAAGCTGTTTATCTGGCCATCTACCTTATTTTTAATATTTGTTGAGCATCTGAAATACTAGGGGAGCTCTGAAACATGCAGATGTCTGAAGTCATTTTTTCCCCTTTTTGGTTTTGGTTTTATGATTCAGGGACTTATTCTAGCCCAACGTAGAACTCACTCTGTTGCACAGGCCAGCCTCATACTCACAGCACTCCTCCTACCTCAGCCTCACAAGTGCTGAGATTACAGGCACTAGCCATCACACCTAGCATGGAGATTTTTGACTTGGTTCATTTGTAGTGGGATGAAGTATTTGTATTTTTTAAATCCCACTTTCTACCTCAGCTATTTCACCAAAAGTGATATCTACTGAACTATATAATGTGAATATTTAACACTAAACCTAAGTCACTATGTTTGATGCCATGATAGTAATTCAAATTCTGTAGAATGAGTATAGTGAGACATTTGATGCAGTGTGTTGGACGAGTTACTACACAAGTGGAATGCTTATGGGAGAGGGCTGTGGTGCTGTCCCAGCCATGGGAACTGCCTTCAGGTTAAGGGTGAAATTTTTCTGGCTTTATGAAAGTTCATATTTAAGGAAATGCTTCTTTGTGAAATATGCTTTATAAAATAAGCACTGAATCTCCTTCCCTCTTGTCTGCCATAGATAACTGGTCTATGTTCCTTCATAACACCCTGAATATTTTATGGCAGTGACCAGAGAGTGTGGACGTTTGTGCCTCTTTATTCTACTAGACTGTGAGAAACATGAGAGAAGAATTGTTAGTCATGATTCCAAAATTTAGCACATTTTCTGGCACAGAATAGATGTGAAATGAGTGTATGTTGAAATGAACTGAATTTGGATCACTAAAAGCACAATTACAATTAGTTTAGTAAAATGAGAGAAAACATTCTCCCAGTTCAGAATAAGGAAAATAGTGCCAAATGGAGAAAAATCCAAGTGCCTTTTATTTTCACAAGGAAAGAATAAGATGTGTACTCTGTAGTCTTCCTAACAGGTTCGTTTACATATGCAGTCTCATGCCATGCTTATCATAACCCTTCTATCATTTCAGATGGCTATATATGAAAGTGGATGCTCAGAGCAACTGTTGTATTCATCTGTCCATAGTCTTTGAGGGAGTAAGTTATAGAGGAAGATTGGAAACTCATGGCTTTTGAAGCCTTGCAACACTTTCTTTATCCTTCAAACTTTATATATACATATATATATATACACACACACACACACACACACACACACACACAAACACACACACACACATATATCCTTTACATAGTTTTGTATCCCCTCATTCCTGGTCTCCATTACCCTAAGTGTTGTCCTCAGTAGGGTCCTTGGTGCTCATTATGAGGTAATTAGGGCGCCTGTTAGTTTCAGGGAGGTTTATACCTCAGGGAATTTCTACCTACCATGTGGTTCTTAGAATCTTCCCACCCCTTCTTCCATAACAATCCCAGAGTCTTGGGTATATGAGTACATCGCTTTTAGTGTTGAGTTCAGGGAAGCCTCTGTATTTCTGTTAGATTTGTGTTGCAGTTCTTTGCCATGTTTGCTACTGTTTCCCTGGAGGCAGTTTGCTGCTGCTTTCTATGCATCAAATTTTACTCCTTATAAAGTACATCTACTATTTCCTCTCCCCAGAGTAAAATTTCAGAGAAAATTATTAATATTAAATTCCTATTGTTTAGAAACATTTAAGCCTGTCTCACACAATGTTAAATCACAGTTCTTTGAACAACCCACAAAGTAGTTCCTGAATAAATATTTATCAAATTAGTGAAAAATGAATGACTGACATACTGTTTTGGCCACTAGATGCACTTTTTCCTGCTAATGCTAATTAGAGTAACATATCTACAAACAAGTACATGTTTTGTACATTTAGGTTGTTATGAAGGACAGATATCAGGATAGGTTAAATCCCTACCTTACTGCATATTCTATTATTTCCCAGATATTACTAGTCTTAGTTTCTGCCAAGAAATGAGGAGGAATTATTGAACTACAATAATGCATTCTTAACTATATAATTCTGACACCTTGAAATAAGAAACATCAATGAGATCCTTTCTCCTGAGGATGAGCTATTGTCTTAATTTCCTGGTTCTAGGGTTGACCAGATAATTAAATTATGCTTCACAGACAGACTCAAGAGCTGCCACTGTGTAAAACTGATCAAATCCCTTTTTCAGGGTGGACATTAGTAGCTAGGACCCATCTGCTTCCACCAACAAGCTTTTTTCCCAAATTAGTAATTGGATTATGCTCTGTTCCAGCCCATGACTTTCCTTTCATTTGTCCACTGGTTTAAATAGGATCCCAGAGAAGGAACCCACCAAAGGCTAGTTAAGATATTAAATTCTGGTCCAGTAAACTGGAATTCAAGGCATCAAGTACAAGTCTGTTGTGAGAATAGGCATTGTCATGTTCATAATTTCTGAGGAAACTTCTGTTATTCGTTGTCTACATAAAAGCCAAGTTTCACTCTGGAATATTAAATGCAGGAATTTTTATAGCAGCTGATAGGTGAATGTCAGGACACGTGTGTAACATATGAACTTAACACTGATGGTAGCCATAAGAACAGAAATATGAACTTTGACTATATTCATAACTCCACAAAATAAAAATTGAGAACTGAAGTGAAAGATAGTCTATGGAATACTATTAGCATATGATGTGGCTCTGGCAATATTGGCTTAGAACTAAGATGGGCTAACCCTGTGCTTATGCTGTCAGTCAGCAGAACTGTGGGAAGAAGGAAAATTTGAGTAAAGAGAAGACAGGCAGACATTGAATAAACATGTCTCTCATTGTCTATTGATTCTTTGGGAAGCTAGGTTCAAGGCATAGTTTCATGTACATCGTAAGAACATGGGTGAAAAGAATAAAATATAAGTTTGTTATAGTATTTAAATAAGGGCTCCATATTTTAAAATTTTAAATCTTATCCCAAATGGAAAATAAACATATGTGGAATGGGACTTAGTACTTATCCAGGCGGCCTAAAACCTTTTCAAGAACAAAACCAGAAAAGAATGATTTGAATGTGCTCCCCAAACATTGTTTCCCAATAGATGAAAATAAAGATTATAGGGCTAAGGAGATGGCTCAGTGGTTAAGAGCACATGATACGTAGGCATGAGGGGGGCCTCTCAGGCTAGACAGTGCAAATTTTGGACTCCCTGGTAGCCCATGTAAACAGATGAGCATGGTTATGCACATCTGTAACTCAAGTCCATGGGGCGTGGAGGAAGAGACCCTGTTTCAAGAAAATGTACAAATGAGTAATAGAGGTGGGCACTCCAAAGTTCTTTTCTGGAATCTTACATAAGCACACATCTACATGCATTTACACACACATGTTCATACATTATGCATAATATACCACATCGCACATACTACACATACACACAAAAAAAGTATAATTACATCTCATCTCAACAAGTCAGAATATGTTATAAGGTAATAATAAATGCATGCAAGGATGTGGAAGAAGGAATCTTTTTCTATTCTCAGTAGGAATGTAAATTATGGTAAATGGTATGAAAGACCCTCAAACACTAAAAAAGAGCTTGGAGATATAGCTTAATGGTTGAACTCCTGCCTAATATTTGTGAGGCCCTGTAGTTCATCCTTAGCACAGCATAAGAAGAGAAAGAAACAGAACTACAATATTGTCCAACAATCTCACTATCAGTATAAAGGAAATGAAATCAGTATGTGAAAGGAACACTTACATTCCTATGTTTATTGAAACATTATTAATAATAGCGAAGACATGGAATTGGCCTAAGTACCCATCAACACATGAATGAATAAAGAAAATATGGACTATATGTACAGTGTAATATCTTAATGGAAATAGGCCCGGCAGAAATATAAGGCATGCAGGATTTTTCTCATATGTGGAAGCTAAAAACTAGTGAAGATGCCTTTCAAATACTAAAAACTGGGAAAAGTGTGGGCGTGATTGAAAAAGGGAGATTGGATTTAGTTAGTACACATTGTATGTGTGTATAGAAATCTCACACTGAGCCCTATAACTTGTGTAATTGATACATGTTGGTGAAAATTATGAGTATGTACATCCCAAAACATGTGTCAGTAGTTCAATGCTAAATATTAATAAACTGCAAAAGTGGTAATGGAATGAATACTAAACATAAATAAGACTTAATGGTTATTCAGACGGAGGCTAGATAATGGGTACTAAAACAACAATATTATGTTCTAGTGTTCTACAGAAAAGTGGATGAGAGTAATCTAACACAACCTATTCTGTTTTATACAAATAACTTGGAGGCGGTATAACATTGCAAGCATAAAGCAATTATAAAGAGATGGAATGAGGACTCAATCTGATTTGATTGGTACAAATTGAATACATGTATACAAATATTACACTATATCCAATCAATATGTACAGTTATAATGTATTGTTTTATTACACACACAAACACACACACACACACACACACACACACGCGCGCGCGCGCGCACATATATCTTATTTTGAGAGAGAGAGAAGCAAACACAAAGAGAGTGAGTGAGTATGGACATTCCAGGGCCTTCTGTCATTGCAAACCAGCTCCAGACACATGTGCTTCTTTGTGTATCTGGCTTTATGTGGATAGTTAGGAATCAAACCTATGCCTTTAGGCTTTGCAAGCAAGCACCTTTAACTACTGAATAATATCCCCAATCCATATAATGTATTACTTAAACAGGCAAAAGACACATAACTTGCTTAAAACTAGAGCAGAGGACTTTTACAGTCTTTTCATCAGTGGTACTACAAAATGTCTAGTAAACACATGAAAAATGCTAAAAACTGTAACAGGAAATGCAAATGAAAACCATAGTGAGATACCACTCTACATCCAGTGGGATTGTTAGAATAAAAAAGATGAACAGTATGCATTGGCTAAGACATGGAGAATTTGAATTCTTCGCATCTTGGTGGTGGGAATGAAAAATGAATAATCACTTTAGAAGAGTTTGACAGCCTATGAAAAAGTCCAATCTAGAGTTGGGAGATGACTCAACATTTTCCCCCAAGAGAACTGAAAACAAAATATGTCCATAGTAAGGCATGCACCCAGATATTCATAGCACCCTTATTCATAACAGCAAGAACCTGGAAGTGATTCAAATGCCCATTGAGTGATAAACAAGCAAAATGTATATTAATATGATGAGTTATTATTTAGCATAAGACCATAAGATAGAGGACTTAAAAATTCTAGTATTTGGCAAAGAACAGCAATGAATTATGTCTTGATCTCTGTATTGAAAATAAAAGGGAAATACCAATAATTGCTTACACATGGATGAAAACATGCTAAGTAAAAGAAGTGGTAAGAGACCATTTACTGTATATATTTCCACATATACAGTTTTACTCTTTTTTTAAGATTTATTTTTATTTATTTATTAGAGACAGAAAGGAAGACAGAGATAAAGGGAGAGTGAGAATGGGCATGCCAGGGCTTCTAGCTACTGCAAATAAACTCCAGATGCATGTGCCACCATGTGCATCCGGCTTACATGGGACTTGGAGAATCAAATCTGGGTCCTTAGGCTTCGTAGGCATGGACCTTAACCACTAAGCCATCTCTCCAGCCTCTCCACATATACATAACATGTAGAATAGGCATGTCCACAAAAGCAGGAAGATTAACATTTGACAGAGGCTGGGAGAAGGGTGAGAATGAGCAGTGACTGGTGGTGTTCATAAATTTTCTAAAATATGCTGAATTTAGGTGGTAGTGATATTTTCTATAATTTTGACTTGCACATTTTAGAAGGTTGAATTTTATGTGATGTGAGTTGTATCTCAATAAATTGGCTATTTAAAATTGAATCCTTTATAAATCTTGTCAAGAATTGTGATACATTCAGGATGAATGTTTGATTTTCATAAATATTTCTCCTTTCAAACAATTTGTAAGACTCTCTTTTCATCCATCTATTCCAAATTAAATATTTACATGTACCATCAATCTAACACACTACCACATTATCAAGGCCAAAATCAAGCACTTGCAGAAATTTCATAAGGTGCTTTTTCTATTGAAAAAGAAGGAATACTTTGTCAAGAGTAGATATGGAAAAAAATCAAAGCTGTTTATTTAACTTATTTTGTACCAAGTTCTCACTTGTGTGAAAGTGGAGAGCCTGAAAATGTAATTTACAGTAGCAATCACTGGGTACCTCAGCATCCATTTAAAGGATGGAGATTTTAATGTAATCTTGATCAGCTGACCTTATGTTTTATAAATGGAAATGGAACACAAGAGAGAAAAGATTCTATTAAAGGTAAATTCAAGGGCCTTTAAGCTCTTTGGAAACTGTAATGTGTGTGTGTATGTGTGCATATGTGTGCAGATGTATGTGTGCTTTATGGTTATATTTGCACACAAGGACCAGCGAATTCAGAAGGAACAACATTCCAACACTGGTAATTTAGGGAAATTGGAAATAAATAATGTCAAAGAATTATATATTTTTTTAATTTTCTGGAGGACAATTCAAATGTCCTCAAAGAAGCTGATGTGGACCATCACAGAACAAAGGCACAAAATGTACAAAAGTTTCACAATGGAAATGATATATCATTTACTTTACTTTCTTTTATAATTTGTTTTATAATCTATTTTTACCAATATTCATTGCATATATTTATTTACCTAAATACATTGCCATACAAGTATATATTGTATATTGAGCATACCTTTCCTCATATCTCCATTTAAAAAATAAATATGAGCAGGATGGGTACGTATAAATTTCCCTTTTTAAAAAAATTAATGCCTAGGACATAGGTTATATACCTTTCTTATTAACTTTATTGATGTATTATTGTTATGTGATAAACTGCACTATTTGTATTTACAATGTACATTTTTGTTCATTTTGACATAAATTCACATCTGTGACATCATGAGGACCTTATCAATTCAAAAACCCCAGAAATGTTCAAGGGATGCTCTGTAATTTTTTCCTAACACCCCTCCCTACCTGTTCACCCCACCCTGTCTCTGACTACCTCCAAAACAAACCTCTTTTTCCTCTGCATAAACTGCTAATCTACTTTCTGTGGCTCTGGGTTGGTTAGCATTTTCAAGTCTAGATTAATGGAATTTTCCAGAACAATCTCTTAATTTTCTGGCTTCTTTTTCTTTATACTTTATTATTGCATACATATAGGTTGTTATGTATATCAACAGTCTGTTTTATTGCATGTACCACAGTTTGTTTATTATTTGGGGTTGATGGACATTTGAATTATTTTCAGTGGGGGCTATTTACAAAGGTGCTATAGACGTGTGTATAAGTATTTGTATGGATGTATGCTTCCATTTGTTTATGAGTTTTTGAAAACATCTAATCAACATTAGTATGATGTCAGAAGTGTGGGTTTATTTTGACTCAGTAATAGCATGTTATATATATTTTTTTTACTTCACGAAGAAATTCTTCCCAGTAGAGTTGAATAAAATGCTTGACACAAAAGACAAAAATAGTGCTTATTTGAGTTAGTAGTGTGTAATAACCTGTCAAATCATCAGTTAATGTTATTATATCGTTGCTTTGTCAGCAAATGTAAATTACTGTTTTTTACTTAAAATATATGTTGTATTAATGGTGTCTCTCAGTTGTAGGCAACCTTTACACTCTTCATTTCCCATTTTTAACTCTTAGTGTGTGTGATTTGTAAAAAAAATAAAAAATTGAAATTATTTTTCTCATTTTCCCTGAAACTAATATTTTTAACATTTAGATTATTATGACATGTCATTAACTTCATTCTGTTTTTTTTTTTAATTTATGATGTGTTTGATCATTAAAGTTTTCATTGAAATAAAAAATTAAGGCAATTTTTATAATCTAGATTGAACCTCTTAAATAAGTAGTTTTGTATAGTTGAAGGAGCTTATTAATATTGTTTTGCTAATGGGAATGCTTTTAAAATGCCATTTAAATACTTATTTTTATAACCACTGATTAGTGTTGCTCTCAGCCTTGCTTAAAGAAACTTGAGCTGGGCATTGGGGTGGGGTGTACACCTACAAACCCAGCACTCAGGAGGCAGAGGTAGGAGGATTGGGGTGAATTTGAAGCTAGCCTAAGAATACACAGTAAATTCCAGTTCAGCCTGGGCTGGAGTGAGACCCTATGTTGAAAAACAAAACAAAAGAAGAAAAGACAGAAAAAGAAAGAAAGAAAGAAAGAAAGAAAGAAAGAAAGAAAGAAGGAAAGAAAGAGAGAAAGAAGCAGAAGCTTCTTTTTGCGGTGGGTAGTGTTTGACACAGAAATTCATAACTAGTCAAAGTGATAAGTGCAAGTTACTATTTCAGTGATTTATTTTCCATATTTTTCCTTGTTTGGCTATGACAGTGATTTGTAAAGCATTACTCCAATCATCCTAAATTAATATGCTGTGAGGAAATATTCTGTGAATTTTTCTGAGGCTTCGTGTTGTTTGAGACTAGAGATACCTTCACACTGTCTCCAGAAGACAAAAGGGAGAAGTTTGGTAATTGGATTGCTTACATCCTACATATATTATTGTGGCTAGATCTTTAAAGGAGATTCTGGATGGACCATCAATAATATCTTAAATTTATTGTCTTGTGAGAAATTTCATGTGTTGTGCCATACTATGCTATAATCTCACATTATCTTCCTTTTTTAACAGATTATTTTAAAAAATATTTCATGTATTTACTTGAGAGAGAGAAAGAGGGAGGAGAGAGAAAGAGAGAGAGAGAATGGGTGCACCAGGGTCTCCAGTCACTGTAAAGGAACTTCAGATGCATGTGACCCCTTGAACCTCTGGCTTACGTGCGTCCTGGAGAATTGAACCAGAATCCTTTGGCTGTGCAGGCAAACACCTTAACCACTAAGCCATCTCTCCAGCCCCACATAATCTTCATTTGACAAAATGTTGAACCTAGAGATGTTTGTAGCTCACATGACTAGTATTTTTGTAGGTAGGAGTGAAATATAGATTTGATTATTTACATTGTTGAAATTATATGCTTAATGAACATTTATTATATGTTAGAAATTCTGTCAAATGCATTTAAAATATATCATTTATTTTTTAATTTGAGAGAGAGAGAGAGAAAGATAACTCCAGACACTTGTGTCATTTTATGCATCTGACTTTACAAGAGTACTGGGAAATCAAACTCAGGCCATCAGGCTTTGCATAGAAGTGTCTTTAACCACTGATACAAGCCACCTCCTTAGCCCGACATTTTTGTTACTAGAAAATTGAATCACCACATCTGTATGAAGTAACAATCACGGTGACCTCCATTTCACATTTTCATATGGAAATTAGAGCACAAAAGATTTTAGTAATATGCCCATAAGCATGTACATTGGAAGTGAGCAGACAGACAGGAAGATAATCTGTGATTGTTTATACACACTTCAAAGTTCATTCTATTACACCATACCTAATAATAGCTTAGGATAATTGTCTTGAGAAGACATGCTCAACAATTCTCCTTCATATGTATTTTGGAAACAAGCAGGAGCATAGTTTGATGTTCTTAGCAAAAGTCATAGAGATAATGCTGGATTTTTAAAGAATTTTGAAAATCAAAACAGTTAAGTTTGTAATGATTTGAAAACCACACTGAAGTGGTCAAAATTTTTCTTTATTGTGTTTAAATTGAATCATTCTCTTTCTTTGAACTAAAATGAATGGCTTTACAATTAAAGTCAGTTTAGATGTTCAAAACTCAAACACTAGGCTGGAGAGATGGCTTAGTAGTTAACTTTGCACTTGCCTGCAAAGCCTAAGGATTCATGTTACACTCTTCAGGTCTCACTTAAACCAGATACACAAGGTGATGCAACTGTGCAAGGTCACACATGAGCACAAGGTACCACATGCATCTGGAGTTGGATTACAGTGGATGGATGCCCTGGGGTGCCAATTCTCTTCTCTCTCTGTCTTCACTCTCTCACCAATAAAAATGACAGTCTCTTGGGCTTGCCTCAAAAAAAAAAAAAAAAAAAAAACGCAAACACTGTGTTTGATCTATGACCTCAGGACAAATTCATGCAGGAATTAGTAGATTAAAGACCACAGATTTTAAGCAGAGTTTAATAGTTTTCTTATTTATAAAACAAGGAAAACAGCAATAAAATCTTACATAAAATATATCATGAGGTAAATATGACACCAAAATTATCTTGAAGGAAATTATGCAATAATGATTTGCATAAAATAATGATGCCATATAAAAGCTCAGACATTTTAATATCTGATAATTGCTAATCTGTAGCATTTTTTAACAGGAGTTACCAAAATTTATGGTCATATTTAATTGATATTCAATACAGATTAATTTTTTTTACAGTCAGTTTGGTACCATTTGTTAGGCTTATCCGTGCCCAACACCCCCCTTGGCCCCTCCTTGTTGAGGTATATGTTTCATGCATTGTGGAGTTAGCCCACAGTTATGGGTAAGATAAATGTTTATGCATATCATGACCCAACATGTGGCTCTGACATTCTTTCCACCCCCTCTTCTGCAAAATTTCCCTGAGGCATGTTGGGTTCATTTTTGGTCTGCTTCAGTGATGAGGTGTTGGGAGCCTCTGGGGCTCTGGTTCCCTGATTTGGTAGGACTTGATTTTTCTCTGCGTTGGTCTCCTTCCCCTTTGTGCTGGTATCCGGTTCATCAGGAAAACAGCACCCTTGCTTGTTTCGCCAATTTTTCTTTGTTTCAGTCAGGGCCCTTTTGAGGTATGATAGGGTGGCTCTCTCCTTAAGATATACATCTATCAAAAAAAGAGAAGCAGATTCTCCAATGGAGAGTAAGTTAGCACCCAGAAAATTGAGATAACCCTTACTTTTTAAAAAAATTTATTTATTTATTTATTTGAGAGAGACAGACACAGAGAGAAAGACAGATAGAGGGTGTTGCAGTCCGGTTCGCATTGCTGGTAGAAATCACCCAACCAAGAGCAGCTTCTGGGAAAAAGAGATTTATTTTGGCTTACAGGCTCAAGGGGAAGCTCCACGAGGGCAGGGGAAAACAATGGCATGAGCAGAGGGTAGACATCACCCCGTGGCCAACAGAAGGTGGACCACAGCAACAGAAGGGTGTGCCAAACACTGGCAAGGGGAAACTGGCTTTAATACCCATAAGCCAGCCCCCAACAATACACTCCCTCCAGGAGGCATTAATTCCCAAATCTCCATCAGCTGGGAACCTAGCATTCAGAACACCTAAGTTTATGGGGCACACCTGAATCAAACCACCACATTCCGCCCCTGGCCCCCATAAACTGATATCCATACATGATGTAAAATAGAATGCTTTCAGTCTGACTTTAAAAATCCCCATAGTTTTTATCAATTCCAATGATGTTCATACATCCCCATAGTTCAAGATCTTTTAACTGAGCCGTAATACCAAAAAATAACCTCAAAAAACCCATAATGGCACAGAATAAATATTCACACTGCAAAAGATGGCATTGGGTATAGCAAAGAAACATTCAACCAATACAAGATTTAAAACAACCAGGGCAAACATCAAACTCTGTAGCTTCATGTCCAGCAACTCTAACCAGTGACAAATCTCCAAGTCCGATAATTCTAACCAGCAGCAAGTCTCTGACATTCCAATTCCACCCCTCCAGCTAGGCTACTCACAGTCCTGGAAAACTTCACTGGGGCCGGCAGCTCCTTGGCAGCCATCTCATGGTCCCGGCAACTCCACTGGGTCTCCACTGCAATCCATGGTTCATCCTCATGGCCCCATGGGGTCTCTATGCAGGCAACCAGAAAACCCGCAATCCCACTCCTCAGTACCACTTTCCTGTTGCAGTTCGGTTCACATTGCTGTTAGAAATCACCCAAGAGCAGCTTCTGGGAAAAAGACATTTATTTTGGCTTACAGGCTTGAGGGGAAGCTCCACGATGGCAGGGGGAAACGATGGCATGAGCAGAGGGTGGACATCACCCCGTGGCCAACAGAAGGTGGACCACAGCAACAGAAGGGTGTGCCAAACACTGGCAAGGGGAAACTGGCTCTAATACCCATAAGCCAGCCCCTAACAATATACTCCCTCCAGGAGGCATTAATTCCCAAATCTCCATCAGCTGGGAACCTAGTATTCAGAGCACCTAAGTTTATGGGGGACACCTGAATCAAACCACCACAGAGGGAGAGAGAGAGAATGGGCATGCCAGGGATTCCAGCCTCTGCAAATGAACTCCAGATGCGTGTGCCCCCTTGTGCATTTGACTAACATGGGACCTGGGGAACCGAGCCTCGAACCAGGGTCCTTGGCTTCACAGGCAAGCGCTTAACTGCTAAGCCATCTCTCCAGCCCAACCCTTATTTTTTTAATAGAGAAGTTAATAGGTGTAGGCCCTCTTGTAGCCTATGATTGATGGTAGCTTGATAATGGACAGTGGACTTACGTTTGGATATGGTTCTGACTTGTTTCCCAGCTCCAGCTATGGGTCTGTTACCATTGAGGGGATCAGTTAGCCAAATCAAGAGCAGTTGATTCCCCACCATGGCTGTGTGCAATAATTGCACTTGTGTGGGGATTACCATAGGTTATTTGCTGCTAAGTAGGTTAGACCATGAGTTGCTTGGGTAGATATTGGTCATTTTCCCCCAGTCGCCCATGTAGGAGCTTCTAGCACTAGATGTGCTGACGGTCTGGGGACTGACTCTCTTCCAGCTTCCAGCCATGCCATTCCATTGTACATGTCAACCACATAAGGTGTCTTCAGCAGTAGGGTCTTACCACTAACCTTTGGTGGATCATCAAGTACTCTGACAGAAATCTGTCTGTCTTTTAGGAAACCTTGTAGGTCTCTCTGATCAAAAGCTCGTTGTGGATGATGGCCACATGCTAGTACTGGGGGTTACAGGTCAGTGCCCACTAAGAGAAGGAGGAAAAAGGTAACTAATATACAAGAGTTATGGAGAAGAGAGAGAGAGGGGGGAGAGGGAGAGGGAGGGAGGGAAGATGTAGAAGGTTAAGGTTAGTCTTCATCATACACTCTCTGGTGTCTTGTGGTTCAGGTGTTCCCTGTAAGGGCCTGGTGAAGATTCAGCCATTTGGTCTGCATTTTAGGAAGTAGAATTTTGTGGTACCATTGCCGTTTTGGTCTGGATTAGTGTTTCCCACCACTTCAGTGACCTCCCCTTCCTTCCCATCCCTCCCAGTGTCTAGTCCATGTGATGTTTGCTGGGTGTGTAAGGTATCTTGGGTAGATTCAGTTTAGGTGCTGTAGATGACTGAGAATATGTGGCAATATTTTTTTCTGTGATTGGGTAAGTTCACTGAGAATGATCTGTTCCAGGTCAACCCATTTTTCCTCAAATTTCTTTGTGTCATTTTTTCTTACTGCTGTATATAATTCCATTGTGTAGATATGCCATATCTTAGTTATCCATTCTTCTACTGATGGAAATCTGGCTTGATTCCAGCTCTTAGCTATTATGAATGGAGCCACTACAAACATGGTTGAGCAAATCTCTCTGGCCTGTGGTTTGAAGGTTTTAGGGTAGATGCCCAGTAAGGGAATAACTGGGTCTGTTGGTTTCTCTATATTCAGCTTTTTCATGAGTCCCCATGTTGCTTTCCAGAGTGGTTGTAACATCCTACATTCCCACCAAGAGTGGATGTGTGTACCTACTTCTCCACATCCTCGCCAGCATTTATTTTCATTTGATTTTTTGATGTTTTCTATCCTTACTGGGATAAGTGGAATCTCATAGTTGTTTTAAGTTGCATTTCTCTGATGATTAGGGATGATGAACATTTTCGTAAGTGTGTGTTTGCCATTCGTATTTCTTCCTCTGTGAACTGCCTGTTCATCACTTTGCCCCATTTTGTGAGTGGGATGTTTGACTTCTTACTGTTTAGATTTTTGAGTTCTTTGTAGATTCTAGAGATTAGGCCTCTATCAGTTGGATAACTAGCAAATATTTTTTCCCATTCTGTGGGTAATCTATTGGTTTTGCTTATTTTATGCTTGTCTGTAAAGAAACTCTTCAGCTTCATGTGATCCCATTGGTTGAGTGACTTTTTAAGATTGTGAGCTCCTGGGGTTTTATTCAGGAAGGATTTTTCCATTCCTATATCATGGAAAGTACTTACTAAATTTTCTTCCAGTAGTATTCGAGTATTTCTGGTCTTATATTGAGGTCTTTGATCCATTTGGACTTGAGTGTAGTTCATGGTGAAATGTGTGGATCAAGTTTCAGTTTCCTGCATATGGTTATCCAGTTTGTCCAGCACCATTTGTTGAAGATGCTGTCTTTCTTTCCAGCCTAAATTGTTAGGGCCTTTTTCCAATATCAAGTAGCTATAGTTGCTTGAACCAAAGTTCAGGTCCTCAAGTCTATTCCGTTGGTATATACTCCTGTTTTTATGCCAGTACCATGATGTTTTTATTACTATGGCTTTGTAATATGGCTTTAGATTGCGGCGAACTCCCTGACCAGCAGGAGAAGAACGACCAGCAAACAAAGATCCTTCTCGATCACACTTTATTGGAGAGCCTCTTGGTTAACAGGAAAGTTGATGGCGAAGGGGCTGGGGGGCAGGAGTGTAGCTGCTTTTATAGGGTGTAATACTACAAGACACCTACGGATTGGCCGCCACCTGCTCACCCACCACCCAGGGCCACGGGATAGGCCCAGGATGCATTACATCATGTGCATGCGCAGCATCAAGCAAGACTGTCGCCAGGATATGACCAAGTAGGGAGTTGTTTGTCACAACTCTCAGCAGGAAGTCAGCGCCATCTTGTAATGGCATCTGTAGCCGCTCCCTGCAGCTCCCCCTTTTTTGTTTAATAAAATGGCCAAGCGTAAATAGAAAACATGCCTTCCCGATCAGGTCCGCACCTCATGATGTGTTGACCGATCAAGGGAAGAAGTCCAACCTCCCCTTCCTCAGTGCAATGGGACAGGTCCCCTGAGAGTGCAAAGGCAGCGGTCAAACGAAGCTTTAATGGTTCCCTGCCCGTCCTCGTGCAATGGGTACCCTGAGACCCTGAGGGTGCAAGGGCCAGAGGAGCTGTTTGCCCTTTAAGGCTGCCAGCCAGATTTGGGGAGAGGAGCCACATTCTAAGGCAGCGAGCGCTTGTGAGATGACCATTTTATCCCTCTTAGTTTGGGTTTGCAGGCGACAGACCAACCATAGGCAAAGCACACACCCTCCTAGGCAGCACACCAGAAACATTCCAGTTCCTACCCATTCCTTGAAATAGGAGAATGCAGATGATATCCAAGAAGTAAAACCTTTTGCCAAGCTAAGATCCACTCGTGTGGAGTTAATATGTACTATAGCTTGTCTTAATTCCTCCAATTCCCTATCAAATTCCTTAGACCAATTTTGCGAGAGGGCTAGCAACAAACTACGAGACAGATTAGCAGCTCTGGTGAAGTTTCCATAAGGGACACTAGTAACACACAATGCATTATACTTCCATTCACATCCCAGCTGAGCTAGCTGCCAAAGGATATCAACCTGTTCTTGGACTAAATCTATTCTTTGGTTTAAAATTTGGATACCACCCTTTAAGTGAGAATTTAAAGCTGTCTGAGTGTCTAAGGCCTCTGAGGTAGAAGTAGCCAAGTTATTCAAAGTTTCAGCTGTCTGTACTGAGGAAGCTATAGCCACACCCGCCGCAGTAGCAGCAGCAGCTATCGCAGCCACGGCTGCTATAACTGCTGCTGTGATGCCAAAATCCCTTTTATTCCTAAATAAAGTCAGCGTGCTGGGAGCTTCCACAGGCACAGGGACCCAGCGAGGGACGCTAAGGACCATAGCATTCTTAAACTTTGGAGCATCCCAGCATTGGGACAAGAGGCAGGAGGTATTGGAGCAACTACTAAAGGAGGAATTACTGAGGACAAACATAAACGGTGGGTGAACACAAACTGGTGCCGGGGAGAAAGTAGCATTTCTTGCGTTAGTTTGGCACCCATGTCCAATGCTCATAATCCCCCTGTGGTGTTGATAGTTTTGTATAAAGCACCCCAGTTCTCATCAGCTTCCTCCACCACCTGCTCCTTCTCACTAAAGACTGCAGTCACATTATTACAAGCAACTTGTCCTCCCTGTAATAACACAAAAGGTGTGAAATCAGTACAGCTTCCATTTGTTCCACACAAAATCCACTTTGAAAATGGATTATACCTTCTATCTTGTCTGAAAAATCCCCCAGTCCATAAGGCCGGATAGGGATGGGGACCCCTCATGTCCGGGGAGAAATTAAAGAGTTTTCCCTTACTCGTCCAGCCAACACCGGTAGACTGACAGTCAGACCACAGCCAGGTTTCCCCTTCATCACTTCCCCAACAATGAGGAGCAAGTCGTGGTTGGTATGCTTTGTCTGATATGTTTACACCAACCAGAAATGTTCCATTAAGCCAGATTGCCAATTCAGTATAGGTATAGTTACCAAATTTATATTGGGAAGTCTTATTCTCTGGACCATACCAATCATTACGTCTCTGTTGGTCATTTCTTTCCCAAATCATGTCCCCGTGGAACCAAGCAAAGGCTTGTTTCTTTAAGACCATACAGTCCTCATAAGTTGGATCAAGCGTAAAGCACAATGTCCCCAATGCCTGGAAACTCCGCTGTTCTCCGATAGAAACGGAAAAGGTGTCTTTCTTCACCATGGGAAGACCCAGTTCCTTCTCTGTTGTAAAGAAATGGGGAAAAACCACAGCGGAGTGATATACTGGCATGAGTTTGGGAAATGCAGACATAATGCCCCAACGCTGTTCTCCACTACATTCCAGGCACAGGATGAGGATCATCAATAAGGCTCTCCTTTTCTCCATCCTTCTCTCCATCCTGGTAGGCATCTCCGTCTCCAGGAGCCTCCTGTTGGGGTCGGATAATTGTTTTTACCAAGCGAGCCAGAACCCAATGCGGAGAATCTTGGTCCTGTGGAAAAACACAAACAGCTCCCCTGGATCTTAACATCACAAGATCCGGTCCTTTCCATTTATTATCTAAGACATCCTTCCACATCACCATTTCACTGGGCATGGGAATCTTAGATTGACTGTGTCTTTCCGCTGTACTTTTACCATATGGATCCAAAATCAAAAAATTAAGAGTGAAGAGGGCTAAAGAAACTCTCTCCTTAGGGGTTGCATCCTCTGCTATTCCCCTTTTTTGTTTAAATAAGAGGGCTTTTAGGGTTTTATTTGCTCTTTCTACTATACCTTGGCCCTGTGGGTTGTAAGGAAGGCCAGTGGCATGAGCTACCTGCATTTGTGTGCAAAAGGCTCGAAAACCAGCAGATGTGTATGCTGGGCCATTATCAGTTTTTAAATGGCGCGGCTTTCCCCAAGCAGCCCAGGCCTCCAAACAATGAGTCTTGACATGAGAGACCTTTTCACCTGCCAATGGAGAGGCGAAAATAATGCCTGAACAGGTGTCCACTGAGACATGTAGGTATTTTAATCTTCCAAACTCTGGAAGATGTGTCACATCCATTTGCCAAAGGTCTCTAGGACGTAGGCCTTGGGGATTAACGCCCACATGTGAAGAAGGCAAAAAGGTGACACAAGATTGGCAAGATTTTACAATATCCCGCGCTTCATTTCTGGTAATAGGAAATTTTAGTCTTAAAGTATTTGCAGGGACATGATATAGTCTATGGAATTCTGTTGCCGAAGTCTTTGGATCATCCAAGGAGATCAGGGCTAGCCTAGCGGCCCGATCCACAAGGTCATTAGCCTGTGACAAGAGGCCAGGCAGTAGTGAATGAGCTCGAATATGAGAAACATAAAAAGGGCAAGTTCGCTGCAAAATTAAAGATTGAAGTTGTAAAAGAATATTAGACACTAGACTAGTAGAGCGACCCGAAGCAGCGATCTCTAAATTAGCCACTGCATTGGCCACATACAAGGAATCTGTAAACAAATTAAAGGAAGTGGGGAATGTCTGAAATACCTCCAAGACTATTAAGCATTCAACAATCTGAGGAGAGTCAGGTCTGAACATTCTTACTATAGGCTCCGATCCCTGTACCAGGTAGGCCCCACGACCAGACTTTGAGCCATCAGTAAAGATGGCAGGGGCTGATGTAATAGGCTCCTGAACAGTGATTTTAGGAAAGTAAACCAGATTGTTTTCAACAAAAGACAAAATAGGGCTCTTTGGGTAATGATTATCTATGACATTTGGGAAAGCACACATGAGAATGCTCCAATCATCCACAGTGCCAGACAAAACTTCTACTTGTTCCTTAGTATAGGGAATGATAAGCCTGTCAGGCAGCTTTGCAAAATGTATTAAACAATATTTAAGCCCCAAGCAAGCTTGTCGAGCGACCAGCTGTGGGAAATATTGGAGAGTGCGAGCTCCTAAAGAGTGCCCATGAAGTCACAATAGAGGCCCCTCCTGCCAGAGCACTCCTGTAGGGACATCCTTAGTTTTTAGGATGCATAAAAGTAATGGTTTAGATGGATCAAATCTATCAAGCTGTGCTTTAGTAAGTGCCTCTTCAATCTTATTAAGCGCCTCACAGGCAGGCTGCGTGAGCGTGTGAGGAGACAGGACATCGGGGTTGCCTTCAAGAATAGAAAAGAGTGGCAGCAACTCCGAGCGAGGCACATGGAGAAACCCCCTCAGCCAATTAATATCTTCCAGCAACTTTTGAAAAGCATTAAGAGTATGCAAATGAGAGGTGCGGATGCACATCTTCTGTGGTCCCACAGAGCGAGGGCCAATGACCGTCCCCAGAAAAGTAACAGAGTCTGTCTGTTGAACCTTCTCAGGGGCTATCATTAAGCCATGATTCTCCAATGCTTGAATGACTCTTTGGAAAGAGGTATGTAGAATAGTCAACTCAGGGGCTGTTAACAAAATATCATCCATATAATGAATCATACGGAGAGAGGGGAACTCTTGACGGACAGAGGCCAAGGCGGTGTACACAAATAGCTGACACATAGTAGGGCTGTTAGCCATTCCCTGTGGCAGCACACGCCATTGGAAACGAGCATCCGGCCTCTCATGATTGACTGAGGGAAGAGTGAAAGCAAAACGTTCCCTGTCTTGTGGACAAAGTGGTATGGAGAAGAAACAATCCTTAATATCTAAGACCATCACTGGCCAGCCCTTGGGCAAGGCAGAAAGTGCCGGCAAGCCTCTCTGAACAGGTCCTAAAACCTGCATTTGGGCATTGACCGCTCTCAGGTCATGGAGCAGCCTCCATTTACCTGACTGTTTTTTAATCACAAATATTGGAGTATTCCAAGGAGAAACAGAGGGCTCCAGATGACCTAGATCCATCTGTTCCTGAACCAGTTGTTTTGCTGCTTCCAATTTTTCTTGTGATAGGGGCCATTGAGGAACCCAAACAGCTTTGTTAGTTAACCAAGGAATGGGCACCTGGACTTTTTCAGAAGCGGCATTTTCAACGACCCCTAGGAAAAACCCAATCCACAGCGGTCCAGCTTTTCTTTTGGAATGATTGGATCGGGGCGCCCCTGAAGGAACTTTCCTAGTCCCTGTTCTGGGACAAAGCCTTGTATTTTCATCATATTTTTACTAGCCTCCGAATAGTCATTAGTCAGGCGGAGGCGCAACTGGGATTGAACATCCCTTCCCCACAAATTGATAGGGACCGCTAATACAAAAGGCTGTATTCTTCCCTTTTGCCCCTCATCAGTATACCATGTTAGTTCTTTTGTACTCATCTGGGGTGTCTCTGCATACCCCAAACCTTGAAGGGTCTGAGAGGATCTTTGAAGGGGCCAAGACTTTGGCCAGGAGTCCAGCTTTATAATGCTCCTGTCCGCACCTGTATCGACTAAGCCTGAGAACATCCTGCCTTCAATGATTAACTGTAAGAGAGGTCTCTGATCCAGTTCCAATGACAAGCAGGCCAGGTCCACCCCTGTGGACCCAAGGCATCCGGCACCCCTCTCCCTCTGTTCAGCAGGAAATTGGGAATGAGTAGAGGGCAAGGCCAACAGCTGAGCAATGCGATCCCCCAGTGCAATGGAGATTGTCCCACAAGGGGAGTGGCAGAGGACTTTAATGACGCCTGTGTAGTCAGGGTCAATGACTCCAGGAAAAACAATTAACCCTTTTAAAGTTGATGATGACCGCCCCAGAAGAAGCCCCACAGTATCTTTATGTAAAGGACCACAAACGTCGGTCTCCAAGGCTTGGATCCCCATCTCAGGGGTTAGGACCAATCCAGAGGCGGCACAGAGGTCCAACCCTGCGGAGCCTGACGTGGCTCTCCTGCATGAGAGGACGGAGGCGGGCCCAGCGCCGGGGCCGGGGTCTGCAGTGCCCCATAAATTTGTGGGCCCTGGGGACGAGGGCCCTTCATCCCGTTTTTTTGGTCCTGAGTAGATTGAAGGGGGGGGGTACAGGTAGACCATTAATATCTCTTACTGACCTGCACTCATTTGCCCAGTGTTTACCCTTCTTACATCTCGGGCAAGTACCCGGCGGCCTCTGCTTCCACCCCTCCTTTACCGGCGGGGCGGATTGTTCAGCTCTGGGGCATTGGCGTCTAAAGTGTCCTAGCTGCCCACATTTAAAGCACCCTTTATTTTTCTGAGCCTGTTGAGACTTAGTAGCCGCTAGGACCGCAGCAGCCAGCCCAGCATTAGAGAGTGGCCCCCCAATCTCCTGACAGGCTTTTACCCATGCTTCCAATCCCTGTTTTCTAACTGGGTTTATGGCTCGCTGACATTCTTTTGTACTTTGTTCATAGATTAATTGCAATACAAAAGGCATAGTATGATCTGCAGCTCCAATGGTTTTCTCTGCAGCTTCCATTAGTCTGGCGGCAAAATCTGCAAAGGGTTCTGTTGGACCTTGTATAATTTTTGTCAGGTTACCAGCTACTTCCCCTTTATTAGGGACTTCTCTCCAGGCCCAATAGTGAATATTATTAATTTGTTGATAAACTTCGAAAGGAAAGTTTACTTGGTCAGCTATATGAGGGCCAAGCCCCAAGAGCATATCAACCGTCCATTCTGGATGGCCACTCTGAATGTGTTGTCTGGCCTGTGCCTGAGCATTGTCCGTAACCAGGGCCTTCCACTCAAGAAACTGGCCTTTTGAAAGGCAGGCTTTACCTAGCTCTGTCCAATCTGTAGGCATTAAAGGGTCTGCAACAATCCTGCGCAACTGTGCAACAGTATAGTCCGCAGCTGGGCCGAAATCTTTTGCTGCTTGAACTAAGTCTTTTAATTGTCTGTAAGGAATTGGATCATACCTCCTCTGATGGGTCACTGGATCCTCAAATACAGGGAAAACTGAGACTAGCAGCGACCATGTTTTTGGTTTTATGAAGCGGCATGTGTCTCTAGCAGAGTTATAGGGGGGAGGTGCAGACGGCTCTATTAATTGCAGAGATCCACCCCCTTGGGCCTGCTTTCCTTTCGTTAGTAGGGGGCGCCTAGGCAGAGATGAATAGTGCCCTTTTGTGACTTCCTTGATTCCTTCCCCCCCCCTTTTGTAATGGTTCTTCCTCCTCCTCCTCCTCTAGGTCTGAGTTGGAGGTGATTTCCTCATCTGTCTCAAAAACACTTAAACGTACAAGCTCTTCAATAGGGGGATACAGCCTGGTAAAGGTCCCTTTAGTCCCTTTCTCAGGCAAGCGATGACTCATTTCCCCCATCTCTTCAAGCTCCTCCTGCAGGCTTTTATCTTTATCTTGTATATGTTTCTCCTTCTTTATATCTCCCTTTTTCTTAGGCCTAACTTTTGACTCCCCATTTGAATCAGACTCAGAAAGACTATCCTGATGCTTTGCTAGAGCCTCCCGCCCTTTTTTAATGATCTCTATATGGTTCCCTTTACTCAAACAAGAATGAATAAGGCGCCAGAACGGCAATGTGCCTTTGCCTATTCTATCTTCTTTCTTTGCCCGCTCCAAATCTCGACCCAATTTTTCCCACGTAAGGAGTGAAAGATCACCTGACACTGCAAACCATGGTGCGATCTTATCCAGGTCTTTAACAATCTTTTTAATTGTCGCGGACGAGACCTTAATGTCTCTCTGTTTAAGCAGTTCCTTTACGAGTTGGACAAAGCTATCGGATGCAAAGTTCGCGCTCTGGGAATTGCCCATGGTGTACGCTGTTATCTACCAGCGAATTTACCGGCCAGAAGAAGAGGGCAAGGCAGCGTGCGACAGATCGAAAAACCCTGTTATCTACCAAGGTCTTTTACTTTCGATTCGTACCGCGAGGCTAATCCTCTTCAAAACAGCGGCACTCCCTTCCAGGTTCGTCACAACGGCACCAAGAGCAGCAGACAACAAGAAAAATGAACCACACAGGAATAAAAATGGCAAGAATCAAATACGGGTCTAGCATGACTGGGGTAACTTACCGCGGTCTTCCTCTCCATGTGTCAAGTTCTGGATCCTCTTCAGCCCCTTGCCCGATGCCTACAAGGCATGCAGCGTCCCGGGTTTTCGGCACCACTTTGTGGCGAACTCCCTGACCAGCAGGAGAAGAACGACCAGCAAACAAAGATCCTTCTCGATCACACTTTATTGGAGAGCCTCTTGGTTAACAGGAAAGTTGATGGCGAAGGGGCTGGGGGGCAGGAGTGTAGCTGCTTTTATAAGGTGTAATACTACAAGACACCTATGGATTGGCCGCCACCTGCTCACCCACCACCCAGGGCCACGGGATAGGCCCAGGATGCATTACATCATGTGCATGTGCAGCATCAAGCAAGACTGTCGCCAGGATATGACCAAGTAGGGAGTTGTTCGTCACAACTCTCAGCAGGAAGTCAGCGCCATCTTGTAATGGCGTCTGTAGCCACTCCCTGCATTAGATCAGGTATGGTGATGGCTCCAGAGGTCCTTCTTTCTTTCTTTCTTTCTTTCTTTCTTTCTTTCTTTCTTTCTTTCTTTCTTTCTTTCTTTTTTGAGGTAGGGTCTCACTCTAGCTGACTTGGAATTCACTATGGAGTCTCAGGGTGGCCTTGAACTCACGGCGATCCTCCTACCTCTGCCTCCCGAGTGCTGGGATTAAAGGCGAGTGCCAACACATCCATCTTCCAGAAGTATTTCTTTTGCTGAGGGTATGATTGGATATGTGAGGCCTTCTGCCTTTCCATAGAAAATTGAGATCCTTTTTCTATCTCTGTGAAGAACACTGTAGGGATTTTAATTGGAATTGCATTAAATCTGTATATTGCCTTTGGTATGACTCTCATCTTCACAATGTTAATTCTGCCTATCAAGGAGCATGGGAGGTCTTTCCATTTTCTCATGCCCTCCTCAATTTATTTTTTAAGTGTTTTTATGTTTTCGTTGTATAGACCTTTTGCTTCCTTGGCTAATGTTATTCCAAGGTATTTTATTTTATTTTTTTTGTTGCTATTGAAAATGGGACTATGTCCCTCATTTCCTTCTCTGTATCTTTGTCATTTGCATATAGAAAGGCTACTTATTTTTGTGCATTCATTTTATATCCTGCTACTTTGGTATAGGAGTTAATCACCTTCAGAAGTTTTGGGATGGAGTCTCTCAGGTCTCTTATAAATACAATCATGTCATCAGTGAATACAGCTAACTTAACTTCTTCCTTTCCAAATTTTATCCTTTTTATTTCCTTCTCCTGTCTTATTTCTTGAGCTAGGACTTCCACTATTATATTGAAAAGCAGAGGTGAGGGTGGACAACCCTGTCTTGTTCCTGATCTTAATGGGAATTCCTCCAGTCTCTCTCCATTAAGTATTATTTGTGCCTTCTGAGCTTTGTATATTGCCTTTATTATGTTAAGATATGAACCATCCATGCCAATTCTTTCCAATGTTTTGATCATGAAGTGATGTTGTATCTTGTTAAAGGCCTTTTCTGCATCTATTGAAATGATCATGTGGTTTTTATATTATCCTTGTTTATGTGGTGTATTACATTGACAGATTTCCGTATGTTGGACCACCCCTGTTTTCCCTGGGATGAATCCCACTTGGTTTAGGGGGATAGTGCTTTTGATATGTTGTTGGATTCGTTGTGCGAGGATTTTGTTCAGGATCATTGCATCTAAGTTCATCAGGGAAATAGGCCGGTAGTTCTCTTTTCTTGTGGCATCTCTGCCTGGTTTTGGAATTAGTGTGATACTAGGTTCATAAAAGGAGTTGGGTAGCTTTCCCTGTTCTCCAATTGTGTGGCACATTTGAGGACGATTGGTTTTAGTTCTTCCATGAAGGTTTGATAGAATTCATCTGAGAAGCCATCTGGTCCTGGACTGTTCTTTTTGGGGAGGCTTTTTTTATTACTTTTTCAATCTCCATGAGTGTGATGGGTTCAATGAGATGATTAATATGCTGTGAGTTTAGCTTTGATAGATGGTATGTGTCCAGGAATTCATCCATCTCCTCCACATTATCCAGTTTTGTAGAGGTTTTTGAAATAAGTCCTGATGATTCTCCCAATTTCACTTATGTCTGTTGTGATCTCTCCTTTTTCATTTTGAATTTTGTTAATTTGGAGTCTCTCCTTTGTTTGCTTGTTAAAATTGCCCAGAGGTTTGTCAATCTTGTTTATTTTTTCAAGGAACCAGCTCTTTGTTTTGTCAATTGTCTTAATTGTTTCCTTGGTTTCCAATTCATTAATTTCTGCTCTGATTTTAATTATTTCTTTCCTTCTTGAGTTCTTTGTGTTGGATTTTCTTGTTTTTCCAGTGCGATTAGTTGGATGGTCAGGTTATTGATTTGGCATCTTTCTGTCATTTTAATGAAAGCATTGAGTGCTATGAATTTTCCCCTGAGGACCACCTTCATTGTGTCCCATAAGTTTTGGTACGATGTGTTCTCATTGTCATTCAATTCCAGAAATTTTGAAATTTCATTATTTATTTCATCCACTATCCATTTATAGTTTAAAAGTGTGCTAATAAGTTTCCAGGTGAAGTTGGGATTCTTGGTGGGTCTTTTGTTGTTGATTTCCAGCAATATAGCATTGTGATCTGATATCATGCCTGGAATTATGTTAATCTTCCTAAATTTGTGGAGGCAGTCTTTGTGACCCAGGATATGGTCTGTTTTAGAGAATGTTCCATGGGCTGCTGAGAAGAATGTGGACTCTGTGGATTTGGGATAGAAAGTTCTGTAGATGTCTGTTACATCTAAGTGATCTATGGTTTTTTTGAGCTCTTTTACTTCCCTTTTGAGTTTCTGTTTGATGATCTTTCTATTACTGATAATGGTGTGTTCAAGTCCCCAGCTGTGATGTTGTTGTTGGTTATTTCTGTTTTATTGTCAAATAGGTTTTATTTTATGAACTGTGGTGTCACTGTGTTTGGTGCATACAGATTTATGATTGTAATATCCTCTTGATGGATCATTTCCTTGATGAGTAGGAAGTGACATTCTTTGTCTTCTTTTTTATTTTTTGTTTGAAATATATTTTATCTGAAATTAATATTGCTACAACTGCTTTTTACTTATTCCCGTTTGCTTGGAATATTGTTTTCCACACTTTCACCCTGAGGAGGTGTCTGTTTTTAGTGGTGAGGTTGGTTTCTTGAGGGCAACATATTGATGGGTCTAATTTTTTGATCCATCCTGTTAGCTTGTATCTCTTGATCGGTCAATTAAGGCCTTTGATATTTAGGTTAATGACTGTAAGATTTGATTTGATCCTTGCAATATTGTGTGGTAAATGTGGGTTGGTGTTTTCATGGACTTTGAAGTTTTTTTGTGCCTACTCTGAGTTTGGTTGGTGTGTTCTGCTTCTTGTAGGCATTTGAATTTGGTTATTTGTTTCTCCTCTGTGGAGAATTTCCTGAAATACTCTCTGTAGGTTTGGTTTTGTGTTTATATAATTGTAAAGCTGAGTTTTGTCATGGAAAGTTTTCCTTTCACCATCTATTATGAGGGATACTTTTGCTGCATAGAGTAGTTTGTGTTGGAAGCCATAGGTTCTTAGATTTTGCAGTGTTTCATTCCAGGTCCTTCTAGCTTTCAGGGTTTCCATTGAGAAGTCTGAAGTAATTCTGATGGGGTTACTTTTGAAAGAGGTGTGCTGTTTTTCCCTAGCTGCTTTTAGGATTTTCTCTTTGGTATCAATGTTTAGAGTCTTAATGACAATATGTCTTGGAGAGTTTGTCCTTTTGTCCAGTCTGTTTGGAGTTCTGTTGGCTTGTTGTATCTTGATGGGCCTTTCTTTTAAGAGACTGGGGAAGTTTTCTTCAATTATTTCGTTAAATAAATTCACCATGCCTTTGGTCTGAATTTCTTCTCCTTGTGGTGTTCCGATGATCCTGATATTAGGATGTTTAAGTGTATACCACAATTCCCTCATGTTCTGTTCACAGGAACTTTTGAACTTACTGAAATTTTTGAACTCTCAATCTGTTTCTTCTATCTTGTCTTCCAGAACAGAGTTTCCAACCTCCACTTAGCTGACTCTATTCTTGAGAACTTCTAGAGAGTTGTGGACTTGCTCAATTAAGTGTGCATTTTCTACTAACTTTCTATGTATAATTTCCACCCCTCTGTCAAGCTCCCTTTTCACATCATTTTCTGATATTCTTGATGATTCTTGGATTTCATCCTTGCATTTCTTTATGTCTTCATTTAGCATGGCCAGCTGATTTTGAGATCTTCTTTATTTTCAGTCTCCCACATATCTTTTAACTCTCTTTGCACTCCTTTCAATTTCTTGTCTATTAGTTCTAGTTTAGTTTAGTGATGGCAGCATCCACATGATTATCAGTCCTTTGTTGCTTTCCTGCAACTTCTCCCAGTAGGTTGGTCAGGGTTACATTGCTCATAGCTTCAATTTTATGTTCTGGTCCCAATGACTCTTCTATGTTTTATTTAGATTTATTCATTGTAGGACTGGGTGCTCTAACTGGATTTTTTTGCATTTGATTTTTCATGGTTTTTTTTTTTTTTTTTGTGCTATGGTCTGCCCATGACAGTGTATGTGCATGTAGGTTGGTGGATCAGCCTGGGCTCAAGAACAATGGGAATCTGAGGCAACCTGGTGCAGTTGCCAAGCAACCTGGGCTTTGGCTCTCACTTGCCAGAGCCCTCTGATTTACTATCTGGAAGGGGTGCCAAAGTTGCCTGAATTCTCAAGTGGCAATGCACCAAATCTGCCTGCATTCATGCTAGGAGGGACACTGAGGCACCAAGTACTGAAGCAGCCCAATCTCTGGCTGGCAACACTGGGACCTGGAAGTTGTCTGCGCTCCCCTGACACAAGGCAATGGCGGAAGGCTAGCAGGGCAGACAGGTAGGAGGTGGCACCTGAGCTGGCGCAAGTGAGAGAAACAGTCTGAGCTAGTGTGGGAATTGCTGTGGGTCTGGGCTCACTGAAGTGTGGCAGCAGGAGCAGTAAGTGAGCAAGTGGGCAGAGCAGTCTAAGCTTCCACATGCAGGGATTGATCTGCATGCAGCTGCATTGTGGATAGGTGGTTACTTGGGTGGAGGGGTGGGCGCCCTGATCCTGAGGGAATCAGGGATTCCCTGTTATTGCCAGGACTCACTGACCGTTCAGTGGCCAGAGCAGTAAGAGGGTGAGTGTGCGGAGCAGTGTAATCTTATTCATGCAGGGATAGGTGCATGGTGGTTCCTGGCTCTACGGGTATGGAGGCTATTAGGTGGCAGGTGTAGGCTTCCCACCCATGAGGGAATTCGTGATTCCCTGTTATTTCCAGGACTTGCCGAAGGTGTGTAGTGGCTGTGCGGTGGCCCGAGCAGTAAAAGGGCGAGTGGGTGGAGCAGTCTAAGCTTCTGCACACAGAGATTGATCTGGTGTTTGGCAACGCAGTGGAAACAGTGGCTATGTGGGGGGAGGGGATCAGCGATTCCCTTCTTTCCCCCCTCTGTGCCATCCCACTGACAATCTATTGGAGATTTCTCTCCCCTAAAAGACCAAGTGAACCCTTAATGTCTTTCCTTTCTTTCCCCAGGATTTGCAGCGCAGCTAGGCAGTCGCCATCTTGGCAGGAAGTCCCTAATTTTTTTGTGTATTTATTTATATTTGAGAGCAACAGACATAGAACGAGGCAGATAGAGAGAAAGAGAATGGGTGCTCCAGGGCTTCTAGCCACTGCAAATGAACTCCAGATGCATGTGCCCCTTTGTGCATCTGGCTAACGTGGGTCCTGGGGAATCAAGCCTCGAACCGGGGTCCTTAGGCTTCACAAGCAAACGCTTAACCGCTAAGCCATCTCTCCAGCCATATGTGTTTCTTAAGCTCAATCATAATGTACACAGTTAGTCTACAAACCTAAATATTATTTATTATAAATCTTTCTACTTACATAGCAAATTCATCTCTCTAGTATCATAAATAAATAAAACAGGTTAAAATAAAAATTCAAGAATAAAGGGTTATGAAAAGTTCAAACAAACTAACTCATAGCATGTAACAAACATGTCGAGGCCTGAGCAAAAGAGTATTTCATGTTGACTATAATCATACCTTCTTGATAGAAAATCAGTTTATATTCTTTTGTCCCTAATCCTCTGCCCCTATTTCACTAAGGACCCTCCTCTTTCAACATAGTCCTTCCTCTGTTTTGTTGTCTCATTCCTTTTGTTCTCCTCTATCCTTGATTTCAAAATGCTGATGGGTTTAGCACTGTGCAGGTCTTGACTCATGAATGCACTAGTGGATTCATGTTGGGAGGACAATACCCCACAATGTGTCTGCTATATTCTTTCTGCCCTCTGAGCTTTGGAGGGCATGTTATACCTTTTCTTTAGTGTTGAGCTTTTAATATTTCTTATACTCTACTTTGATGAATTTTGAGTCACCTTAACCAAACAGAGGAAGGAATATCTTGAAAGAAGAGTCTTCAGTGTTGTGTGGGTGGGAGAGAAGGGGCAAAAGAGGATAACCTGATGGGAATATGATCAAATTACAGTATGTTCATACACTAAAGTTCCCAGTAAAAATTGAGAGGAAAATATGCTTCACATTATAAGAAAGAATTTCTGGGAAATATGCCATGAGAAACAACAGATAAGTCCACATGGGGAGATGAATTTTCTTTCCTTATAATTTAACAGGTTAATGCAACCAAATAATTCTGTAAATTTAAATAATTCACTTAAATCTCTCATTCTAAATGCATAGCATTATAAAAGAGAATATATGTTCTCTTAAAATATTAAATAACAATAGGAAGGAAATAGTATTTTTGGAAATCTAGTATGCAAACAATAAAAATGACAAAGCCCCATAGAATAACTTTGGGAAGTATATAAGAATTCCACCAAATTGTGGTAAGTAGAACATATAATTCTTTTCTTAAAAAATTGTTTTATGTTTATTTATTTGAAAGTGACAGTGAAAGAGGCAGGGGGAGATTGAGAGAGAGAGAGAGAAAGAGAGAGGAGAGAGTGGGCACGCCAGGGCCTCCAGTCACTGCAAACAAACTCCCCTTGTGCATCTGGCTAACGTGGTCCCGGGGAATCGAGCCTTGAACCCTGGTCCTTAGGCTTCACAGGCAAGTGTTTAACTGTTAAGCCATCTCTCCAGCCTGAAAACATATAATTTTTTTTGTGTTTGTGTTGAGAGAGGATCTCATGCAACCCAGGTTGACATTGATTTGCTTTTTAGTTGATGCTAGCCTTGAACTTGTGATCCCTCTGCCTCTACTTCCCTGGTACTGAGATTACAGGTAAGCACCACCATTCCTGAATCACAATTCTGAATAAATAAATGGGTATACTATGAGGAGAGGTTCTAAATGTAATCTCTAAGAAAAGATGAAAATGAAAATATTGATGTGAGCCAGGCGTGGTGGCACATGCCTTTAATCCCAGCACTCAGGAGGCAGAGGGAGGAGGATTGTCATGAGTTCAAGGCCACCCTGAGTCTACAAAGTAAATTTCAGGTCAGCCTGGGCTAGAGCAAGACTCTACCTTGAAAAACCAATATATATATATATATATATATATATATATATATATATATATATATATATATACACATATTGATGGGAGCTTGCTCTACCTTATTGAAAATATATATCATGCCATGGAAGAAGTGGTAGAAAGAATTTAAGAGCCAAAGGAAGGGGAAGACTGCTTTGCCATATTGTTTTCCAGACAGTAAATGGCCATTGCATTCATAACCTCACAGAGGCTGATGCTGTCTACACAAGACCTTCGTAATATAATAGCAAAAATGATGACATCAGAATAGAAGAGGAACTGGTTGGAAATAAGAACAGGTTCTGTGGAACGAGAGTAGGGGCAAAGGAGTGTAGTGAGAGGGAATTATGACAAGGGTACACTGAGTATATGAATGGAGGTTGTCAATATGTATATATATATATATATATATACATACATACATACATACATAGATGTGTGTGTAGGCCAAAGGTTGACATCAGCACCTTACTTACTGAATTACAGTCTCTCAGTTGAACCAGGGCTCATTGTGTTGGCTAGTCAGCTTGTCCATGGGATGCTTGACTCTACCTCTTAAGTGTTGGGATTGCTGGAACACACACCTAGAATTTACATGAGTGTTTGAGATTCACCTCTGGTCCTCATCCACTGAATCATCTCAGCTCTATAGTATCATAGTTTTTAAAATTTAAATGTTTTTGAGCTGTGTGCTTGCAGGGGGGTGAAGCTGGAGGATTGCAAGTTTGAAGCTAGCCTGGGCAACATACTCTCAAACAACCTAAATAAACAAACAACTTGATTATTAGTAACACATATATTTATGTGCATATTTTTATGCATAACAAGTTTATTTGTGTATATAAGTGTATTTATTAATATATATCATTAAGACTATATTACTAGGAATGCACATATCAAGTATCACAAATGTGTGAATTTAAATGTAAATACATATTTATATTAATCCTTAAAGCAAAGCAAGAAGTAACCAGGCTAGTAACTGCTTTCAAATAAAGTATTTATTATTATATATATAAAGTATTAGTGTTATCATTATAATATATAAAGTATTATTATTATCTACTTTTAGTATTTAGTATTCTACTTTTTGTCCAAATGTATGATGACCTCGTTGCCCTTTTAGACATACTAGGCACTTTTGATTTCAGCCTCCATCCAAACAAGCTTTGTTCAGAAAACCATACCTCTCAGGATACAAGATCTATCTCTCAATGTGTCTTATTTTGACAGTTGCAATTCCAGCATTAAATAAGAAAGAAGGGATAGTGGTGACATAGTAGTGCAAAGTTCACCTTTATCCCCTTGAAATAGCTTCCTTGAAACAAAAAGAAACCTACCCAGTTCTTGGATTGGTCTCTGAGTTCCAAATCCGTGATGCACAAAGTCCTGAAGAACTAGAACAATTTCTGTCGTTTCTCTGGTTGGCATATGTTTAGTATACTTGTTGCTGGTAAGTTACCACTTAATTTTTTGGTTTTGGTTTTGGTTTCATTTTGTTGAGAAAGAGTATCACTGTCTTAGTGGGCATGAAGTTTGTTATATAGCCCTGACAAGTCTCAAACCTCAAATAGTTTGAAGTACAATTATACATCCTAAAATTCACTAAGCTAAAATATACAATTAAAGGTATTTTACTATATTTACAGACTTGTACAACCATTGCCAATATTTAATTACAAAGCAGTTTCATAATTCCAATAATTCCCTCAATAACCCCTACCCCCATCAATAGTCCCAGATAAGCACTAATGTACTATTATCTTGATAGATTTGCTTATTCTACATATTTCATATTTGATCTTCTATGATTTGATTCTTTAGTTTCCAAAGATTTTGTCTGTTGTAGCCTGAAAAAATACTTCAAATATGATTGTATTGTATTTTACAGATATAAAGCATCAGTTGATATACCTTTGAGTTGTTGCCACTTTTGGCTATTACACACAGTACTGCTGTGAACATTCACTTGTTTTTTTAAAGATTTTATTTTTATTTATTTATTAGAGACAGAGAGAGGGAGAGATAAAATGGGTATGCCAGGGCTTCTAGCCACTGCAAAAAAAAAAAAAAAACTCCAGATGCATGTGCATCTGGCTTACATGGGATATGGAGAATCTAACCTGGGTTCTTAGGCTTCACAGGCATGTGCCTCAACTGCCATGCCATCTCTCCAGCCCGCTGCAAACATTCTTATATATTCATGGAAATATGTTTTCATTCCTCTTAGGGTATATCTAGAAACAGAATTCCTGGATCAGATGTTAACTATGTTTAACTCTTGAGAAAGCACTAGGGATTTCCTTATTAATAATTGCTATTTTCTTTCTTTTTGATTCCAACCAGCATAATACACGTGAAGATATAAAGTAGTACCTTAGGATTTTGATTTGAATTTATTGAGTGGTTAATGATATTGAGTATATCTTAGGTATTTATTGGACATTTGTATATGTTTAGATAAATGCCATTTAAATCAATACATTATAGATTTAAAATTTTTAATTTACTGTCAAAAACCATGGGAAAAGGATATCTTGAAAAACAAAATGTTTAATGCATGAAATCCTCCTGCTTTTATAAAATTTTGTACTTTAATGATTATTGACCAAACTTTGTCAGATTGAGTACGTTAGACCATTAAAACATATATTATTTTCATCCTATGTACCTAATCACATTAGTTTATCAATATTAAGATCTCTTGAATGTCATCAGCCTATGCAAATAAAAAGTAGCTTCAGTTTTATTCATTTAGAATTTTAGACTAGAAAGTACATAAATATGGTAGTAAGTTGAAAATGGAAAATAATTTCAAATACTGTTTGTATTTCTAAATCAAATTTACACTTAACTCAGAAATAGTCTAGATCTACCTGCAAGAGTGCTGTAGTTTGAATGGATGTCCCTTAATATATTTAGTTTTATTAAAGTTTCTTGGATCTCCGGCTTCCTTGCTGGAGGAAGTGTCACTGTGGGTGGATCCTGAGGTCCAGCCTAAGACATGCAGAGTGCTTGAGCTCTGTCTGGGTTCCTGGAGTGTGCTTACTTGTGTTTGAGGCGGTTGCTTTTCTCTCTATGTGGACCTGTGAAAGGGGTCCAGCTTCTTCTGCCACTATAGAACTTCCCCCTGCATCTGTAAACTTCAGATAGATTCCATTCCTCCTATAAACTCTGCCTGGTTTGGAAGTTCATCTCAGCAACTTGAAGCTGTTTACTGAGTATATATTTTTTTCTTTGTTTTTAATAATCACTATCTTAAGGAAGGGGGTATACTTAAGACAGACCCCTATAATTCAGTTTTAAATTTACTTAATAAATTTCCTTACAGGAAAATAGTTTTGTTGCTGCTTTTCTATTGAAGACTATTTGTTCATTCTCTGTGACTTTGATGTCACAAAGTCTAGCTGTGAGCCTGATTGGAGCATGTGTTGTTACTACCCCCAAGTGGCTTGTAATTAATCTACACTTGAGTCCACCAAACAGGAAGGTAAACACCTCTAGATATAGGCTTCATATTTGTCCAGCTTTGACTTAAAGGAAGATTATTTTTCTACCTGTCCATTATTTTTGGTGTATCCAGAAAAATGTGAGAATATGTTGTATGGCCGGAAATTCCTTTGGGGTTGCAAACCCTTTCTAGGAAGGCCTTCCCTGGACATGAAATTCTTTGTGATCTTCCTTATATACACATGATCATTAGTTGTGTGTGCTTTCAGACCTGAACATTTGCTTCTATGGCCAATACACTCTGGCTTCAATTTCTGGTCTAATGTAGGCTTATTTATTTATCCTTTATACGTGCTCTATTTGGCTAATAAGCAATCAGTAAGTTATAGAAATGTTATTTAGAGACATGGGACAAATCTCCCACCAATATTCATTAAAATGTTGTTATAATGTATCCATTATAATTCTTTTCAGCTAGTATTGTGTTTGCAACATTGGTTAAACTAATTATATATGCCTTCCTAGAAACCTCTGTGCTCACTACTATCCTCAAATAGAAAATAAATGAGGATTCTTAGAGATAGATAGTCAAGGATGTAAAGGAAAGAATCTCAAACTGTCTCCTGGGTTCTTCCTCTTGCAATATAAATTTAGTGAGCAAACAATATAAAATTCATAGGTTTATTATTAAAACTTAAATAGGTGTTGGTATAATTGTTCATATTCTCCTCAATTTGCATTAAGCTTATATTTCAGTCACAACAGTTTAAATGGATGACTAATCTTTCCTCAATAATAATAATAAAAAAAAACTTTAGCCACAACCTGGAAGAGGAAGAATCTGGGGTCATAATTACATTATTTAAAACAAAAGTTAATTCATAGAGAAGTTCACAGCAGACCCAAATTTCCCTAATGTGCAATTATATAAAGGTTTCCTTCCTGTTCCCAACATTACCTGAAGGTGGCACCCTTTCCATAAACTAATTTCTTGGGCCCCCTAGCAGAAAGGCACTCCCATCTTACCTATATACTTAACACGACAGGGGTCAAATCCCTAGTATCATTCACGATATATCTTTTACAGACATATTAAGCAAGAAAATTCAGACACTTTATGCAGATTTCAAAGACAACGAAAATAAAATTTGAGGGAAACGCATACATAACTATAACCATATGTTTAGCTAGAATCAGAAGAGTAAACAAACATAATGCCTTAAGAATGAACTTTTATAATTTATTAAAGAATGAACTCAAAAAAATAGAATGAATTCAAGGGTTTTAAAACTTCTGCATGCTAATAGTACCTGTGAATCAAAAGAAACTGAGACATGTTGCTTCAAATAAAGCAGCATCTAAAGAATAGGACGGAGAAACAGACTGGTAGTGTCTGTTTAAAAGAACTCTTCTCAGAGGTTCTACATCTTTCACATCTTCCACAGCAGTTCTGGGCAGAGTAAATTCTAGCATTTTAGAAATTGCTTCAAATTACTAAACAACTTACTTGTTTCTGGCTTTGCTCAAATTATGGATTTTATAACCATGAAAAAAATAAAGGCAAACTGCAACGTTATCTATCCTTGGAACTAGCCGTGAATATTACACATGTTTTGTCTACTCCAGCATACACAGGAACAAAATGTCAGAGGTGACTTCATAGGGTGGGGGGAGACATCATACTGTGATGTGGTACAGAGGCACATGTGAAAGCAACTAAAGCTATAACTCCCAGAATTAAGAGTTCAAGACAAGTTTGTTTTGATAATAGCAATAAAAAACCGGAAAAGAATCTTCTGCAATATGTCTTGTGTACTTTAGTACCAAATAATTCCCCCATGCTTCAAAGGAGTGCAGCTTTATATCTACTATCACTGTGAAAAACTCAGAACCCTCAGAAAACTGGGTTTCACAAGCCCTTTCTAGTTTTGAAGTTAAGAATGAAAGTTAAAGTAAACAGGTTTGCTTTCATAATATTTTTTTGTGTTGTTCCATTCTCTTTATTTGTATGTATTTGGGCCACTGATAACAAGCTATACCTTCAGTAAAATCTGACCTAGCACCTGTTTATGTAACTCAAGTTTTATTGGGGGAATTTTGCCACTCTATGTATTCTCTGTCTTGTTTTGTACTACTACTTGTTTGTTTAAAAGTTGTGACAACTTGACTACAAAGCTGGAAATAATTATCTTTTAAAAATGCTTTAATTTTTGTTTGAGAGAGAGAGAGAGAGAGAGAGAGAGAGAGAGAGAAGCAGATAGAGAGGATAGGTGCACAGGGGCCTCTAGCCACTGCAAATGAACTCCAGATGTATGTGCCACCTAGTGCATCTGACTTACATGGGTACTGGGGAATCAAACCTGATCCTTAGGTTTTTCAGGCAAGTTCCTTAACTGCTGAATCATCTCTTTAGCCCCCCCAAATATTTATCTTGATAGCAATGGTGTATTACTCCTACAGTAGATTGTAAAATCTATGCCTGTCTAGCTTAAAAAGGTGTGTCATGAACAACCTGAAAGTTTCTGGTGTTTAAGCAATGTCTAGTCAATATCAGTTGATAAATAAATGGATTACCATTGCCCTGCACACATTCCAGTATGCAGTCTTCCCTTGCTCAGTTATGCAGAAAGCATGCCTACTTTCCTGAACCTACATCATTTAGATATCTGAATCACGAAGCCTAAGAAGTTGGACTAGAAGGGACTCAATGCATGAGAAGCAACTGAGTCATGGCAGAGGGAAAGCTCTTAACATTTTTTATGTATAATGAAGATGTGATTTAATTTTTATTAACAAATTTTAAATGTGTACATAATGCATTTTGATCATTATTACCTCATCACTTTCTTGTCTCTGCTCTACATGTCCCTCTAACTGAACTCCTTCTTTTATTGAATCAGTCCCATTTCTATTCTAATTTGCTGGGGGGGGGTTGTTGTTAATTTGCTGGTGTGGTGGTTTGATTATGGTGTCCTCCATAAACTTGGGTATTCTGAATGCTAGTCTCTCCAGCTGATGGCAATTGGAAATTAAAGCCTCCTGGAGGTGGTTTATTGTTGGGGATGGGCTTATGGGTATTATAGCCAGTTTCCCCTTGCTAGAGTTTGGTACACTCTCCTGTTGCTATGGTCCACCTTATGTTGGCCAGGGGGTGATGTCCACCCTCTGCTCATGCCATCATTTTCCCCTTTCATTGTGGAGGTTCCCCCTCAAGCCTATAAGTCAAAATAAACCTTATTTTTTCCCCACAAACTGTTCTCGGTTGGATGATTTCTACCAGCAATGAGAACCTGAGTGCAACAGCTGGTTTTTGAGGTAGGGTCTCACTCTAGCCCAGGCTGACCTGGAACTTACTCTGTAGTACCCAAGGTGGCCTTGAACTCACAGCAATCCTCCTACCTCTGCCTCCAGGATGCCAGGATGAAAGGTATGTGCCACCACACCTGGCCCATCTTCTATTTTGATGACTTTATTTATTTATTGCTTTTTCAAGGTAGGGTCTTACTTTGGCCCAGGCTGACCTGGAATTATCTATGTAGTCTCAGGGTGGCCTTGAACTCATGGCAATCCTCCTACCTCTCCCTCTGAGTGCTGGGATTAACGGCGTGCGCCACCACGCGCAGCTTGATGACTTTCTTTTCTCTTTCTTCATTTTACCCTGTGTAGTGCCTGACATCAAAGAAGAAGAGCTCAGTGTTTAATTGACAAACATCAAACCAAGTAAAAATAATGGAAAACACAATGATCAGGACGATTGTACTCATTTTCTAATTTTGGTCATGGCTTTGTAGCAACCTTTCATGTTTTGTTTCAGACATGGTTTTATCATGGCCTGGTTTGTCTATAACTCATTGTGTTGCTCAGGCTAGCCTCAAACTTGTGGAATTCTTCTGTTTCAACCTCCTAAGTCTTGGGACTACAAACATGCTCCACTACCTTGTACCATGCCCTATTGTAGAAGCATTTTTGATCCTAAACATCAATGATCCCTTTTCTCCTTGTAATAAGAGACAACTAGTGGATATCTCCTGAGTTCCTCAAGAAGCAAATGCTAATTTTCACAGGCTATTTGAAGAAATAATAATTATTTCAGTGATAATAATAAAGAATGTGAACATTGCTTTGGTCACCTTGTTACAAAAGGTCTTTTTTTTGAAGTAGGCTGACTTGGAGTTCACTCTGTAGTCTCAGGGTGGCCTCCAACACAGTGTTCTTCCTACCTCTGCCTCCAGAGTACTGGGAGTAAAGGCATGTGCCACCATGCCTGGCTCCTGCTATAGAAGTTTTAATAAAAGGTTGAAATTGTGTGGAAGGCAGAGTTAGGAGGATCTGTGTGAGGTTGAGGCCACCCTGAGACTACAGACTGAATTCCAGGTCAGCTAGGGCTAGAACACGATCCTGCCTCAAAAAAAAAAAAAAAAAGGATGAACTTGTGTATCTAACTGAAGAAGTTTAAAAAGGTAGGACTATATTTAAAAGATGGCAAGAAAAAAAATGATGGGTCAATATCCTCAATAAATATGAAAAATCTCACATAAATGCTAACAAAGCAAATCCAGTGCTATACATGAAAGGTAATATACACCATAATCAAATATAAACAGATGGAAATATTTCAGGAATGTGTGATTTATTAAACATGTACCAACTAGCCAATGTGATACACTAAATTGATAACATTAAGGACAAAACTCACATTTTTGTAAGTAGCAAATACATTTGGCAAACTCTACTACCTATCATGAAAAAGAGCCACTCAACCATGAACATCTTTAACCTGATAAACAGCATTAATGAACAATGAAGTATTAATATTTTACTTAATGGAGAAGGGCTGAAAGCTTTCTCCTTAATCCTGGGGAAAAAAAAAAAAAAAAACCTTCTATTCAACATTCTTCAAGAGTTCCTAGCCAGAGCATTCAAGAAGAAAAATGACATTCAAATTTGAAAGGTAGTAGTGGAAACCTGTCTTTCATATAGGAAAAGATATTTCATGCATAGAAATGTGTAAGGAACTCTCCCACACTACCTGTTAGAAACTCTAATCAAGTCCATCAAGATTTCATGATATATTTCTACATATTAATAAACAACCTGAAAATCATTTAAAAGTATCAAAAGGAATAAACTACTAAGGAATAATTTGAAAGAATTTAAAGATGTATACATTGAATAGTACCAAAAATATCAAAATAAATATAAACACCACCATGGGCTAAAAGACTAATAATGCTTAAAATATAAGACTTCCAAAGCTGGTCAACAGATTTATAGAAAATTCTGTCAAAATTTTCGACACATTTCAAATAGCAATAGACAAGGTGATTACAATATTTATATTAAAATATAAGAACCCTAGAATAGACAAAACAGTTTCTATAATGAAGAATCAAATTGTGTACTGATAGCACTTGATTCTAAAAACTTAAGATTTTATAATCAAAATTATATGGTACAGACATATTACTAGCAACGTAAATCAAAGGAATAAAATTGAAAGTATAGTAAATGCACACATTTCTGACTAATTGTCAATAAAAGTGACAGAACAATTCATGGGAAAACCATTAAGTGTTTTCAACAACTAGTGCCAAAACAACAGGTATCAAAAGACAAAATGACGAACTTGGAATCTTAGCATGCATTATACATAACTTAACCCAAAGTGAATCAAATAGCTACAAAACTAAAACCCTCAAAAGAAAACAAAATTCACTCTTCATGACCTTGGATTTGGCAAAATGCCAATATCACAAGAAACAAAGAAAATTCAGCAGAAAAGTGGCACTTCATCAAAAATTAAAAATGAATCTTAAAAAAGAAAGAGAAGAGTTAGCCCATTGAATAAGTAGTGACATTTCCAAGTCATAGAGCTGATAAGACTCTAGTATTTAGAAAATATAAAGATTGCTTTTAAACTAAAAATGAAAAGACAGATAATCTAATAGAAAATGTCATGGGATTTAACTAGACACACTTCCAAAGCAAACACACAATGGCCAATGTGCACATGAAAAGATACTTAACATGACTGGGTACCAGGGACATAGAAATCAAACCATGGTGGAATAGTACTTCACACTCACTGGTTTGGATCTCAAATTTTTTTTTTTAAGTGTTGGCAAGAATGTAGAAAACTTTAAGCCTTTGTACTTTGCTTAAAGAGATGTAAAAGATGCAGATGCTTGGGAATACAGTTTTGTGTTTCTTAAATTTTGTTTTTTTTTTTTTAAATTTATTAGTTTTCTTTTCAGTAAATACAGGCAGTTTGGTACCATTATTTAGGCTCATCTGTGATCTACCCCTTCCCATTAGACCCTCCTTGTTAATGAAAATGGGTCGTGCATTGTGGAGTTAGCCCCCAGTTATTGGTATGATAAATGTCTCTGCGAATCATGACCCAACATGTGACTCTGACATTCTTTCCGCCCCCTCTTCCGCAAAATTTCCCTGAGCCATGTTGGGTTCATTTTTGGTCTGCTTCAGTGCTGAGGTGTTGGAGGCCTCTGAGGCTCTGTAAAGCTACTGTATTATCTAGCAATTTACATTGTAGGAGTAAACACAAGAGAATTTAAAACATATTCTCACAAAATTTGTACAAGAATGCTTATAGCATTATTATTCAAAATAGTCAAAAGGTAGAAATTATCCTAATTCTTATACATATCAATGGGTAAATAGAAAAACAAAATGCATGTGTTATGGTCATACAATAGGATATATTCTGCCAAAAAAATGAAGTGGAGGCTGGAGAGATGGCTTACCAGTTAGGATAAAGGTACTTGCTTGCAAAGCCTGGTGGCCCAGATTTGATTTCCTGATATCCATGTAAGCCAGATAGACAAAGTGTCACATGCATCTGGAGTTCGCTTGCAGTGGTAAGAGGTCCTGGTGTGCCCACACTCTCTCCCCTTTCTCATTGTCTTTTTGCTTGTAAATTAATAAAAATAAATAAAATATTTTTAAACGAATGAAGTATTGAGGCATGCTACTTGTATGGATCTTGAAAGTATTGTATTATATGATGGAAGTAGACATGAAGGCCACATGCTGTATAGTCATATTATAGTAACAGTCAAAAGTAGACAAAACTATAGAGACAGAAACACAATTCTAGTTTTCCATGGCTGAGGGGGATGCATGATGGGGTATTGATTGTTAGTGAGTATGAGGAATCTTTTGGTGGGGATATAAATATTCTAAGATTAGTTAGTAGTCATGGTTGTGACTGCACTAACACTAACTAGTCTGTTCACTTGAAAATGGTGCATTTTATAGTATGTGGATTGTCTATCAAGTTTTAAAAGGAATGGTTTGGCATAGTGGCACAAATCTTTAATCCCAGCACTCGGGAGGCAGAGGTAGGAAGATTTCTGTGAGTTCAAGGCCAGCCTGGGACTACAGAGAGACTTCTAGAACAGCCTAGGCTACAGTATGATCCTAACCCCCACCAAAACAAAGTGGGCTATGAGGAGATGGAGAAAATCCATGCAATGTGCAAGTTTAATTATTCTGGAACTCACATCACAGGCATATAAAGCAATTCCCAGATAGGAAATCATATTTATTTGAAAATGAATCAAAATGAAGAAATTTAGACATACCTCATATTGTTAAGAATCAGTGGAGAAACAAACTGAAAATAATTGGAGGGAGATAGAAAACACATGTCTAACCTGGCATCTGACCGCAGTGGAGGACATTAGGAGTGTGTAAGTACAGTTTGTTTCCTTTCTATATAGCATTAGTAGTCTTTGAGTTCAAATGGAGAGAACTAAATGATCCAATTAATCTTTCTCTGTGTAATATTTATGGTGCATGTGTGTGACTTATGTTTTTTATAGAAAATACATACAGATTTAACGGTTGTTATTTTGTAATAGATATAAAATTGATGGCTTCCAAACAAATGAAAATGAGAAGAATGGGTTGAACTGGGTTTATTGATTTTCCAGTGTTGAAATGGAAATTTGAAAAAAAAAAACTGTAAATATTGTTTTATGCTTCATACAATAAAGGTAAAACATTGTCATGTTTTCAGAATAGCCTTATTTTTCATACTACTCCTTCAAGTCGATATCATGTATAGTCTTCATTGTAAATATTTTCCCCTGAAAATATGGTATTGTATTGATTTGCCTTACAGCTTCATGGTGGTTAGATGAGTCACTCTACCACACACACACACACACACACACACACACACACACACACACAAAAGTCTAGAGCTAGAAATGTACTTTGTAGAATGATAAAAAACTGCACAGGTATAGCCAAAATGATGCATCCTGGACTTTCTGTGAAACCTCAATTATTTTCACATTAGTGACATAAAATCCAGACCCAGATATCTGCTTGTGTTGAACAAGCTCTGGTTGTAATGAGTACTATAAGAAAATCCACTCATTGTGGACTGTTCAAAGAATCAAACCAATGTTAAGTGAACACATATTTATTGTACAATGAATAGTTTAACTATAAGCAGTTTTCCCTTTACTCTCTTTTATGGTTTCAGGTAATAGAAAAATATAAAAAAGAAGTACTGTCAGGTTTTGGATTAAAAAGGTGAATAAAAATAGAGCATTTTGAACAGTAAGAGCATTGGGTATATATGTGGATTCCATTCCCTCTTCCTATACCATTATGATAGGAAGATAGGTAGAGAATGATAGTGGAACAGAGAGAGGGGGGTAATGGAAGGGGACCAGAGGAGAATAATAGAGAGGAAGGAGAGATATTGCTTGTCACTGGAGATCAGTTTAAATGGTGAACATTCCTGTTTTCTCACCCTATAGCAGAGTTGCGGGACAGTGCAAAGCAATCTGTGTGTGGGTGTGCTGTTATTATCCTTGTCTTCAAATAAGCCCAGACAGATTTGAAACCATAAAATTTCAGTCTCAAGAATCTGAAAATGCAAAAGGATTGATCTTTAAAAGCTTCTGATTAAGAAATTAGTTTTGTAAAGCAGATTTCTCAGGCTAATCGAGTTTAGCATTTTCACTAATTAAAATCACTTGAATCTGAAGCTTATTTCTAGAAATTTCAACAGATTCAAAATTCAAAAATCTATACATTGCTGTTTTTCTATGTCTTCATAAATTTAGTTCTTTCCAATTATATTCTGGAATAATGTGTCTAATTCATTGGTACCTTCCTGATTAACATTATCCATTAACAATTGCAAAATATAACTACTGACTTCACTAGTAGGAATGGAAGACACTTTGGCCTTGGTGGCTTGAAAATCCTTTATTCAGTGTCCTTTATTTTATTTATATACTGAATTGTTCCTGCTCTCATCATTCCTTCATTTTGAGGCATCTGCGTGTCTATATATTTGCGTATATCTAATGTATGTATTATCTGTCATCTATCTACCTATCTATCTTCTATACTTCTAAGACATTTATTCTAGCAAGGCCATACTTTACTTGGCTATCAAATAAATGAATATTTAATATATGAATGTCTGTATGTGATGTTTAAGGTTTTCCCTTTTCATTTTTAAAGCTATTATTTTATAAAAGATGAAAATTTTATTTGATCTGAAGAGAAACAGAAGTATTCTAAGTTATTCATTTGATATACTATTTAATACAAAATATGTACATATGTACACAAATATATAGATAAATACATAGGTAATTTATGTAAGTTATCAAAATTACTAAAATGAAAACCTATGCAATCTCAACTTAAGAACTGGAATATGCATCTATCTACCTATGAACTTCCTCCATCTTTATTAATGGCTTCTTTCAAAAGAGGAACCATGGCCTTGGTTTCCTTTGCCTCTTTTTTTTTTTTTTTTTTTTTTAAGGTAGGGTCTCACTCTACTCCAGGCTGGCCTGGAATTCACTCTGTCTTTTCCGGGTGGCTTCGAATTCATCATGATCCTTCTACCTCTGCCTCCCGAGTGCTGGGATTGAAGGCATGGGCTACCATGCTGGGTTCCTTTGCCTATTTTTATGTCTCTTCCCAAGCACTAAATGTTAGACACTTTTAAGCATTATAAATAGCCTTACACTCATTATCATAATATATAATTTGTAGTTTACTAATGAGGTTGAGCATATCCTCATATGTTTATTATTGTCACCCATGAAACCATGCTAATATCTTTTCCCCATTATTGGTTGTGCCATTTATTTATGTTGATTTTTAGAATTATATTCAGAAAAAATATTTTCACTCACAAATGGCATATTTATTTTGTCAAATATTGATTGAATTTTCATTCTTATAATGTCATTTGATGAAGAAAATTGTTGATTTTAATGTAATGAAGTATACCAAATTTTTACCTCAAATGTAATCATTTATCAATGTTTTATGAGCAGCAGGTTGTCCCTTGTTTATAAAAATCTTCCCTACCATGAGTTAAGCAACTTATTCTTTAGATTTTCTTCTAAATATTTTAAGCATTGATAGTGACATTTGTGTCATTAACCATATTGGAACTGATTTTTGTGATTAGCAAAGGCAGAAATCAGGATTTAGGCAAAGAAGTTTGTTACTATAGTAGCATCTACTGAATGACTTCTCTTTTATGCAGAACCTGTGATACTAGTATCTACAATACAACAAATATACACATATTCATGTCTTCTTATTCTCTCACAATTCCAATGGCTTACTGCTGCAAGTATTTTTTTCAAATGGATTGATATGTAGCAAGGCATTCGTTCATCTTATTCCAACTTTCCAAGTGTTTCTTACTTATCCAAGCCTTTATCTATAAGCATGCATACACCAAGGGACATTGTAGAATCCATTCATCAAGAGGCATAAACACTATCAAAGGAATTCTGAATGCAATTGGAATGACTCTATAGATCAATTCTAGGAGAATTGAAAGCTTCAATTCGCTCTGTATATATCAAAAGAGATATAATTATGCAGATTTAGGTTTGCTTTCATGATCTTTAGAAATATTTTGTAGCTTCTGTAAATAGAAAATGAGCACATTTGACCTAAAGGTTTTCTATATGTTGGTGTTAGTAGATACATCCTATATATAACAGCTGAATAAGGTATTTAAAACATGTGGGAAAAGATGGAAAATGAAACAGAAGATGAATAATTTCAAAACAAATTGGAATACTTTAAAAATATCAAAATATCCAAAATTAAGAATTAAATGGTTTAATGGCAGAAAACATACAACAAAATACAAGATAAATAAACTTGAATACAAGTCAATATGAAATATCATGGAACCAGGGATGGAGGTACAGTGGTACAGGTACAGTGGTAAGGTGATGGCCTAAATTGGGTGAAACCATGGGTTCAATACTCAGAAATATATATATATATATATATATATATATATATATATATATATATATATATATGGTACCATATATAAACTATATATCATTCAAACACACACACACACACACACACACACACACATTTATATACACCAAATGATGGTAAAAAGAAATAAAGAATAGAGGATAGGGAAAGAACATATATGACAAGTAAAGCACAATCCCATGTAATTAAAAATTATTATTTACTTAATGATTGAGAGAGAAAGAACCAGAGGGAGAGAGAGAGAGAGAGAGTGGGAGTACCAGTGCCTCCAGCTGCTGCAAATGAACTCCAGACACATGTACTACCTTCTGCTTTATGGGTCCTTGGGAATCAAACCTAGGTCCTTTGGCTTTGCAGGCAAGCATCTTAACCACTAAGCCACCTCTCTAGCCCCACATGTAATTTTTTTTAAAAAATTTTATTTATTTGAGAGAGAGATAATAGGGCCTTCAGCCACTGTAAATGAACTCCAGCCCATGAGCCACCTTGTGCATATAGCTTACATGGGTACTGGTGAACCAAACCTCAGTTCTTAGGCTTAGCATGCAAGCACCTTAATGGAAAAACCATTGGTCTAGCCCCCACATGTAATTTTTGTCTTAAAAATAGCAAAGAGAGAGGAAGTAGGGAACAAACAATATTCAAAAATAAAATGAGCAAGAATTTCCAACCATGTAAGCATCATTTTACAGAGTAAAAATAGAATGAATTCAAATAAAGCCACATTAGTTTCATTATGGAGAAGCTGTCAAAAACCAGTGTTGAAGACAGAAATTTTCAAAGATTCTGGAGAGGAAAATGATCCATTATCCTAAAAGGAAGAATAAACAGATGGAAAACTGATATTTCAGTATAAATTATGAAATCCAAATTAGTACAACTGTATCTTTAAAACACAAAAGCAAACACTTCTGACTTCTATTTTTAAACCTAGAAAATGTATCCTTCAAACATAAAGTAAAAGAGTGATATTGTCACATAACCAAAAGATGACATAAGTAACTGGCAACATATTTGCATTCAAGAAATGCTAAATGCTGAATCCCGCCTAAACCTCTCGGCTGAGAGCGCGTTCTGATGGTTCAGGCTACACTTGCCAGTGCCATGGGCGCCTATGCTTTGAGAAACAGAAATAGTTTTTGTTGCACCAGATACTTACCTTTTCGAACAATCAATGTGAAGTTTGCCTGCCCCAAAGCCTACCTGAGTGGTTTAGATAGTAGGATGAAGTGTTGTTTTGAGCCCAAATGCTGAATTGGCCCACAGCACAACTCAGGACACAGCAAGCATGTTCAGGTAATGGTCCTAGACAGTGATGTGCTACAGGGCAGAACTGTGATGCGTCTTTTGTTGAATCTCAAAAATACTATGTCTGTTTCAGGCATTTGATTTGTAATAGTGAGCAAATTGTTTTTCTTTGTGTCTCACCTTCCTCACCCAAAAAACAAGGGTTACTAACATCTTCTTTACTGGGTGTTAAATCATTGTATATGACTTAGTGAATGGTGCTTCAAGACTTTCAAGGCATTTCCTGACTCAAGCTCATTTGATTTTATGAACTTTCAGAGACTTTTGACTCTTGTATTTGTGCATCTTCAAAGCACTTCCGTCTGCTACCGCATAATGCATCTGACTTTAACCATGCTAGTCTAACTTGTAGTACATTAATATTGACCAAGGTTCTTTAACCGCCGTGTGTAACTATGCCTTTAAATAAATATAGCTGGACAGTTAAAAAAAAAAAGAAATGCTAAATGCTTTCGTTGAAGAAAATTGTCCCCCAGGAATGAATAAATAAATGTATAGGTCAAATCCAACTCAAATACCAAGTATATCTTTAAGTGTAAAAACAGAGCCATAGAATACTAGGTTAGAAGAGGGCATTAACAGCATTTATTCTATTACTTAATCATCTTATTTGGAAGTTTTGAGTAAATAACATTGTAGATGAATTAAGTACCTAGTTGGAACTGGAGTAAAAATCATAAATATTGGGCTGGAGAGATGGCTTAGCGGTTAAGCGCTTGCCTGTGAAGCCTAAGGACCCTGGTTCGAGGCTCGGTTCCCCAGGTCCCACGTTAGCCAGATGCACAAGGGGGCGCATGCGTCTGGAGTTCATTTGCAGAGGCTGGAAGCCCTGGTGCGCCCATTCTCTCTCTCCCTCTATCTGTCTTTCTCTCTGTGTCTGTCACTCTCAAATAAATAAATAAAAAATTTAAAAAAAAATCATAAATATTAGTTATTTTAACTTTTGTGTTTAACTGTGAGCTTCAGGCCACTCATAGACTCATGCGCCTTTGAGTTTTAGGGAACATTCTTCTGCCATCCCATTTTCTTTTGTTAGTTAAAGTGTTCTGTACTGCCCATGCCTGCTTTATCATATAAGGATTTTCTACCCCAGGAGGCACTCAGATACAATCTGTAATCCTCTTAACCTGTCTGGATTGCAGTATCCCGTTTTTTTTTTTTTTTTTTGGACATTCTATTCTTTCTATTATAGATCTTCTAGATTTCACTTTTCTAGAAAAATAGATACTAATCCTAAGGTTGATTTTTTAAACCTGTGAAGCCATAATAGCAGGTGCAATTTGCTTTGCAAGGTGCTGAAAACAGACCCAGCTGTTGGAGCTGTCATACCCTTACTAGTGAAGTTCTCTGATCTAGTATTATGATACAGAAACTTCACCCCAATCAGACAAAGCAACTTTATTACAGGCTGCAAGAATCAACAGCAACCTAGGATTCATGACAAACCAGTCCTCAAAGGCACAGGAATTCTAGGAAAGTATACGAAATCTCATCTTCACATGAGATGAGATTTCCGTTTTTTACAACAACTGAAGAAGTTAATAATCTCTCTGCTCTAAGTTTTTTATAAAGCCTTGGGGACAAATTGGCACATTGAGCACAATCTACTATAGAAGTAATGAGATCACAGCTGAGACTGGTCTAGACTGTTCCTACTCATCTCAGGAGATTGTATTTTTGTTATAATTCTTCTGAGAACTACAGTGCAGAATGGAAAGAGCTGGGGAAGCCAAGGTTACCTAGTAGCCTGTTATTGTACAGTAATAGTTTAGCCGAAAAAGTTTGGAAAAAGCAATATTCTTTTATATTAATTATGGTTTTGTGAAGAAAACAATTATTAATATGATACTTATTAAACATACAACCGTAACAGCCTGTTCCAACCATTCCTTCCACTAGTCATGTGGTAAAAATGATAATTAGAACCTAAAAGATGGATACATTTAATGGAGTTGTTTTTCATTTTTATTTATTTGAGAATGACAGAGAGAGGGAAAGAGGGAGAGAGAGAGAGAGAGAGAGAGAGAGAGAGAGAGAGAGAGAGAGAGAGAGAGAATATGGGTGTGCCAGGGCCTCCAGCCACTGCAAATGGATGCGTGAGTCCCCTTGTGCATCTGGCTAATGTGGTTCCTGGAGAATTCAGCCTTGAACCCGGATCCTTAGGCATCACAGGCAAGCACTTAGCCACTAAGCCATCTCTCCAGCCCAAAGCTGGATACATTTAGAATATTTGCTGCCATATAATATCTTTTTGGTTCATTTTTATTTCTTTATTTGAGTGCGACAGACAGAGAGAGAAAGAGGCAGATAGATAGATATATAGAGAGGATGGGTGTACCAGGGCCTCTGGCCACTGCAAACAACTCGAGACGCATGCACCCCCTTGAGCATCTGGCTAATGTGGGTCCTGGGAAACGGAGCCTCGAACTGGGGTTCGAAGACTTCACAGGCAAGTGCTTAACCCCTACACCATCTGTCCAGACCCCCATCTAATATTTTTATAGAAAGAAACATATAAAACATATAAAATTATTTGAATAACATTTTTAAAAATAAATGTTTTACATTTGTTCTTACTTCAAATATAATAAGCTTCTACAAAGTTGGCTGATTTTAACCAAGTTGTATTCATTAATAAAAGCTATGATTTTAAATTTAATTTGCAATATACTAAACTATTTTAAAAGGCTTTCCAATCCTTATGTTCATGTTCACTGTGACTTTGCTGATTCCAAGTCACAGAAATGTCGATGTTTTAATGTGGTGCTGAGGAAGAACCCAGAGTTATGAAGGCTAAGTGTATGTTCTACCACTGAACTATTCCTCCAGTGCAGAACCTTAATTTTTTTTAAGTTTATGTATTTATTTATTTGCGAGAAGCAAGAGATAGAAGAGAAATAGAGAGAATGTGTACAACAAAGTGTCCAGCCACTGTAGACGAATTCCATGTTCATATGCCACTTTGTGCATCTGACTTTATCTGGGTACTAGAGAATCAAATGTGGTTCATTATGCTTTGCAGGCAAACTCCTTAGCCACTAAGACATCTCTCTAGCTAAGAACATCAATCTTTTGATAAGGTTCTTTGTCACCTTGAAGGGAGGATATAACATTTCTTGCTGAGGTAGTTGCTTACACTGTCCTGCCATATGAGGTAAGTTTCTAGCATTTAGGGATCCTCTAATTTTAAGAAAATGTCTTTTTAAATTTGTTTCTGTTTGTGAACTAAGTCATTGGTGTATGCATTATTCAGGTTCTCTAGAGGAACAGAACCAATAGAATGAATTGTATTAAAAGGGAATTTATTGGATTAGTTTATGACAGTCCAACAATAGCAGTTTGCATGCCTAAGGGTCAAGGAACCCAGTAGCTGCTCAGTCTACAAGGCTGGATGCCTCAGCAGTCCCAGTCTGGCACTGAAGGCCTGGAGGCTTCCAGGCTGGTCTTCAGTCCACAATGGAAAGCAGAAGCAGCATTGACGGCCAGGTGGGAGGAGAGGTACTTTCCTTCTCAGAGCTTCCTTAGATAAAGCCCCCTCTGAGACAGGCCACCCACTCTGGGGGAAGGATTCCTCCTTTTGGTAATCCTTCTTGAAAGTGACCTCAGAGACCCACTGACAAGGAATGTCTGTGGATTCCTAAACAGATCAAGTTGACACAAAACTATACCATCACAGTGTATGTATCTGATAGAATCTTGGATGGATGGATGGATAGATAGATAGATAGATAGATAGATAGATAGATAGATAAAGATAGATAGATGATAGAAATGCTCACACAATATTAGGCAAAGATAGCTTTCAATATAGGTAACATCTGTATTCAGATATCTGGGATAATCAACTTAAATTCTACAAGACTCAGTTTTCTTTATTAAAAAAGGATTAGTAGCCAGGTGTGGTGGCACATGCCTTTAATCCCAGCACTTGGAAAGCGGAGGTAGGAGGATTTTGCATTGAGTTTGAGGCCACCCTGAGACTACATAGTTAATTACAGGTCAGCCTGGACCAGAGTGAGACCCTATCTCAAAAAACAAACAAACAAACAAAAATAGGAATAGTTACTCCAAGAAAAAAAAGATAATATTACCTTGTCTTTAAATTTCTAAACCATTCGAGCCCAAGAAGATTTTGTATACAAACAAAATCAGCTTATGATTCAGTATATCATAGTAGGACTATCTTCTTATTCTATCATTTGAATGAAATAAGAGTGATAGGATTGACAGAATCTGAGCATCAATATTCATGAAGCTATTGCAAGGAGACACAGTATTTATGATATTTTTTAAGCTGTTATGTCTGGTTTATAATGACTATCCCAGAATAAGCAAAAGGCTAGACTTTCAAGTCTCCAAAGAACCATTCAGCTCTATGCATCTGTCTGAATTTGAATAATGAGATTTCACATGCACAAAAGGAAACCCAAGGAAAAAGAAGCTGAAAAAGTAGTGTGCTCACATTGAGAGATTTTAAGAGTGGTTTTCTCGCTTGCTAAAATACAGTTTCTCTAAATTATACAGTCATAAATTTATACCATAAATAATCACCAGAAGTTCACAAAGGAATCAGACCTTTTTGGGTGGGCCCCTTCAGTCCTGAAAGAGGGTGAAAGCAAAGGCATAGTAGAATTTCTGGGTTTTCATTTGTGGTGTGCCTCAGCAATTTCTGCAAATATCAGATCCTTTAAAATATGGAGGTTTATTTGAATTCTAGTTGCACATTCTTTTGACAGGGTCAGGGAGTGGCAGGAATGAAACAGTGAAAAAAATCAATGCTGTTTCAGCCTTGAGACACCCTGGCTCCTACAATCTTAAAATCTTGGTCTAAGGTCACATGTAATCCTAAACATAGAATCAACTTGTAACCAGCATCTTTTCTATATAAGACCTTTTATAAGTATTTTTGAGAAATGGAGGCTATTTTCTTAAGAATATTGAGTGTTAGTGGCATTTTCAACTCTTGGAGCTGTTGGATTGAAGGTGCAGTCCATTCATGAATATGTGTATAGAGAAAGGTTACCTGTGATCCAAGTCAGACAACCCAATCTGAATGCATCAGAACAGTCCAGAAAATCAAGTTGCCATAGGTCATGGCCCTTAGGATTAAACAATAAATCATCAAATGTACATTTTCTAGATTTATTTTTACCTAATATTAGAATCTTGACACACTTTGCAATTATTGTTATATTACCATACCCAAAAATCTCACTTTAAATTCCTATTCTTTTGGTCACATGCTACATTTTATTATTTGACATTGGCAACAGTAAAATATTGTATATTTTTTCTACCTATAGAAGAAAACATTCATTCTGCCTATATCTAGTTCAGATATTAATGAAGAATACTGATTTTGGTACCTGCAACTCCTGTTTATTTTAGGCTGACTATTTTGCTGGCATGGATAAAATGGTCTAAGCATTGTGCATGTGTATGTTACATGCTCATGGTTTCATATCATTTTTTAATCATCTTCATTTTATCATAGTTGACTCAAAGATGTATGAGGTGGTATTATTACAGTGGGCTTTGGGGAAATTATCTAGGCTAGGACACGCCATGTCAAATCAGTTTATAGTTTTCATATACATGTTCCATAATCAAGTCCATTTTTCCACTTAAGTACTTTATCAACCATGAAAAAAAGATCCCTTTCTTCTGGTCTTGACAGAATTCCTGGTATTTGAGTTTAATCATTAAATTTAGCAGACATGTTTTAAGTTTAACTGCTTTCTATTTATTTAAGCTGCAATGTTATTTCCCCAGAACCTTTTCAGGTGTTTGGTTATAGCAGCAAGAGGGCAAATAACACAGTTCTCAATGTTATTGAGAACTACAGGATCAGTTAGGTTACTAGTCTCAGATATTTTCTATATACTTGGATTTACCAAGGAACTTTATTTATTTATTTATTTATTTATTTGAGAGCGACAGACACAGAAAGACAGATAGAGGGAGAGAGAGAGAATGGGCATGCCAGGGCTTCCAGCCTCTGCAAACGAACTCCAGACGCTATGTGCCCCCTTGTGCATCTGGCTAACGTGGGGCCTGGGGAACCGAGCCTCAAACCGGGGTCCTTAGGCTTCACAGGCAAGCACTTAACCGCTAAGCCATCTCTCCAGCCCTCCAAGGAACTTTAAAAAATACTAATGCTGAGCTGAAGAGATGTCTTAGTGGTTAAGGTGCTTGCCTGCAAAGGCAAAGGACCCAGGTTTGATTCCCCAGAACCCATATAAGCCATATACACAAGGTTGCTTGTGCATCTGGAGTTTGTTTGAAGTGGCTAGAGGTCCTGGTGTGTCCACTCTCTCTGTTCCTCTCTGCCTCTTTCTCTCTCTCTTAAATAAAATATTATAAAAATAATAATGCCTATATGCCATCCTCTATATACTCATTTAGATGTTTATGGGTCTGGGATATAGCCTGTGCATTGAAATTATTTTTTTTTTTAAATTTTTATTAACATTTTCCATGATTATAAAATATATCCCATGGTAAATCCCTCCCTCCCCACCACCACACTTTCCCATTTGAAATTCCATTCTCCATCATATTACCTCCCCATTACAATCATTGAAATTACATATATACAATTTCAACCTATTAAGTATCCTCCCCTCTTCCTTTCTCTACCCTTTATGTCTCCTTTTTAACTTACTGGCCTCTGCTACTAAGTATTTTCATTCTCACGCAGAAGCCCAGTCATCTGTAGCTAGGATCCACATATGAGAGAGAACATGTGGCGCTTGGCTTTCTGGGTCTGGGTTACCTCACTTAGTATAATACTTTCCAAGTCCATCCATTTTTCTGCAAATTTCATAACTTCATTTTTCTTTACCGCTGAGTAGAACTCCATTGTATAAATGTGCCACATCTTCATTATCCACTCATCTGTTGATGGACATCTAGGCTGGTTCCATTTCCCAGCTATTATAAATTGAGCAGCAATAAACATGGTTGAGCACGTACTTCTAAGGAAATGTGATGAGTCTTTTGGATATATGCCTAGGAGCGCTATAGCTGGGTCATATGGTAGATCAATCTCTAGCTGTTTTAGGAACCTCCACACTGTTTTCCACAATGGCTGGACCAGATTGCATTCCCACCAGCAGTGCAGAAGGGTTCCTTTTTTTCCACATCCCCACCAACATTTATGATCATTTGTTTTCATGATGGTGGCCAATCTGACAGGAGTGAGATGGAATCTCAATGTAGTTTTAATCTGCATTTCCCTGATGACTAGTGACGTAGAACATTTTTTTAGATGCTTATATGCCATTCGTATTTCTTCCTTTGAGAACTCTCTATTTAGCTCCATAGCCCATTTTTTGATTGGCTTGTTTGATTCCTTATTATTTAACTTTTTGAGTTCTTTGTATATCCTAGATATTAATCCTCTATCAGATATGTAGCTGGCGAAGATTTTTTCCCATTCTGTAGGTTGCCTCTTTGCTTTTTTCACTGTGTCCTTTGCGGTGCAAAATCTTTGTAATTTCATTAGGTCCCAGTGGTTAATCTGTGGTTTTATTGCCTGAGCAATTGAGGTTGTATTCAGAAAATCTTTGCCAAGACCAATATGTTGAAGGGTTTCCCCTACTTTTTCCTCTAGCAGTTTCAGAGTTTCCGGTCTGATGTTAAGGTCTTTAATCCATTTGGACTTAATTCTTGTGCATGGCAAGAGAGAAGAATCTATTTTCATCCTTCTGCAGATATATATCCAGTTTTCAAAACACCATTTGCTGAAGAGGCTGTCTCTTCTCCAATGAGTATTTTTGGCATTTTTATCGAATATCAGGTGGCTATAGCTACTTGGGCTTACATCTGGGTCCTATACTGTTCCACTGATCTACATGTCTGTTTTTGTGCCAGTACCATGCTGTTTTTGTTACTATGGCTCTGTAGTATAGGTTAAAATCAGGTATGGTGATACCACCAGCCTCTTTTTTGTTGCTCAGTATTATTTTAGATATTCGAGGTTTTTTGTGATTCCAAATGTTTTTGGGTTGTTTTATCTATTTTCATGAAGAAAGCCTTTGAAATTTTGATAGGGATTGCATTAAATGTGTAGATTGCTTTAGGTAAGATTGCCATTTTCACAATATTGATTCTTCCAATCCAGGAACAAGGGATGTTTCTCCACTTTCTAGTGTCTTCTGCAATTTCTCGCTTGAGTGTTTTAAAATTCTCATTGTATAGATTCTTTACTTCCTTGGTTAGGTTTATTCCAAGGTACTTTATTTTTTTTTGATGCAATTGTGAATGGGAGTGATTTTCTGATTTCATCCTCTGTGTGTTTGTTGTTAGCATATATGAAGGCTACTGATTTCTGTGTATTTATTTTGTATCCTGCTACAGGGCTGTAGGTTTTGATCAGCTCTAACAGTTTGCTAGTAGAGTCTTTAGGGTCCTTTATGTATAGAATCATGTCATCTGCAAATAATGATAACTTGATTTCTTCCTTTCCAATTTGTATCCCTTTTATGTATGTCTCTTGCCTTATTGCTATGGCTAAGACTTCCAAAACTATATTAAATAAAAGTGGGGACAGTGGACACCCTTGTCTTGTTCCTGATTTTAGTGGAAAAGCTTCCAGTTTTTCCCCATTTAGTAATATGTTGGCTGTAGGCTTATCATAAATAGCCTTTATTATATTGAGATATGTTCCTTCTATTCCCAGTCTCTGTAGGACTTTTATCATGAAGGGATGTTGGATTTTGTCAAATGATTTCTCTGCGTCTAATGAGATGATCATGTGATTTTTGTCCTTCAACCCGTTTATGTAATGTATTACATTTATAGATTTGCATATGTTGAACCATCCCTGCATCTCTGGGATAAAGCCTACTTGGTCAGGGTGAATGACCTTTTTGATATATTCTTGTATTCTGTTTGCCAATATTTCGTTGAGAATTTTTGCATCTATGTTCATGAGGGAGATTGGTCTGTAATTTTCTTTTTTGGTTCTATCTTTGCCTGGTTTTGGTATCAGGGTGATGCTGGCCTCATAGAAGGAGTTTGGTAGAATTCCTTCTTTTTCTATTTCCTGGAAAAGCTTAAGAAGCAATGGTGTTAGCTCTTCCTTAAAAGTCTGGTAAAATTCAGCAGTGAATCCATCTGGGCCTGGGCTTTTTTTAGTTGGGAGATTATTGATAACTGTTCGGATCTCCATGTTTGTTATAGGTCTATTTAAGTGATTAATCTCATTTTGATTTAATTTAGGTAAGTCATATAGATCAAGGAAATCATCCATTTCTTTCAGATTTTCATACTTTGTGGAGTATAAACTTTTATAGTATGTCCCTATGATTTTTTGAGTTTCTCTGGAATCTGTTGTGATGTTACCTTGTTCATCTCTGATTTTATTAATTTGTGTCTCTTCTCTCTTTCTTTTAGTCAGATTTGCTAAGGGTTTATCAATCTTGTTTATCCTTTCAAAGAACCAACTCTTTGTTTCATTAATTCTTTGGATTGTTCTTTTTGTTTCTATTTCATTAATTTCTGCCCTAATCTTTATTATTTCTTCCCGTCTACTAATTTTTGGTTTGCCTTGTTCTTCTTTTTCCAAGGCTTTAAGGCGAAGCATTAGGTCGTTTACTTGCGACCTTTCTAATTCCTTAATATAGGCAATCAAGGCTATAAATTTACCTCTTAGAACTGCCTTCATTGTGTCCCAGAGATTTTGGCATGTTGTGTTCTCATTATCATTTGACTCTATAAATTTTTTGATTTCCTTTTTGATTTCTTCATTGACCCATTCATCATTTAGTAGTGTATTGTTTAGTTTCCATGATTTTGTGTATGCTCTATAGCCTTTCTTGCTACTGATTTGTAGTTTAATTCTATTGTGGTCAGATAGAATGCAAGGAATTATTTCAATTTTCCTGAATTTGTTAAGATTTGCTTTGTGTCCTAATATATGGTCTATTTTAGAGAATGTTCCATGTACTGCTGAAAAGAATGTATATTCTGCAGCCTTTGGATGAAATGTCCTGTATATATCTGTTAGGTCCATTCCTTCTATGACCTCATTTAGTCCAGATGCCTCTCTGTTTATTCTTTCCCTGGATAACCTGTCAATTGATGAGAGTGGGGTGTTAAAGTCACCCACCACCACTGTGTTTGGTGTTATCTGTGACCTTAGTTCTAATAGTGTTTGTTTGACGAATTTGGGAGCCCCCATGTTAGGTGCATATATGTTTAGGATTGTAATGTCCTCCTGTTGGAGTGTGCCCTTAATCAATATAAAGTGACCTTCCTTATCTTTCTTTTTTTTTTTTTTTTTTTTTGGTTTTTTTGAGGTAGAATCTCACTCTGGTCCAGGCTGATCTGGAATTAACTCTGTAGTCTCAGGGTGGCCTTGAACTCATGGCAATCCTCCTACCTCTGCCTCCCGAGTGCTGGGATTAAAGGCGTGCACCACCATGCCCGGCTCTTCCTTATCTTTCTGGACTAACGTCGGACTAATGTCTACCCTGTCTGATATTAGGATAGCAACCCCTGCTTGTTTTCTAGGCCCATTTGCTTGAAACACCATCTTCCAAACTTTCACCCTAAGATAATGTCTATCCTTTGTAGAAAGGTGAGTTTCTTGGAGACAACAAATTGTAGGATCCTGCTGTTTAACCCAGTCTGCAAATCTATGTCTTTTCGTTGGGGCATTGAGGCCGTTGATATTAAGAGATATTACTGAAAGGTATGTATTTTTGTTTGCCATTTGTGTGTGTGTGTGTGTGTGTGTGTGTGTGTGTGTGTTTTTCTGGTTCTACCTGCGATCTCTTCTGTTAACTAGTATTTGAGTATTGCTTGTTTTTTCTAGGTTCCTTATATGTGTGCTTTTCCTTTTCTTCAGCATGGAGGATTCTATCAAGTATTTTCTGTAGAGCTGGTTTTGTCCTCAAATACTCCTTTTATCTGCTTTTGTCATGGAATGCCTTTATTTCTCCATCTATTTGAATGGATAACTTTGCAGGATAAAGTAACCTTGGTTGACAGTTGTTATCTTTTAGAACTTGGAATATATCACTCCAAGCCCTTCTGGCTTTAAAAGTTTGTGTTGAATAATCTGCTGTAATCCTGATGGGCTTGCTTTTATAGGTAACTTTATTTTTCTCTCTAACTGCTTTCAATATTTTTTCTTTGGTGTGTGTGTTTGGAAGTTTGATTATAATATGATGAGGAGAGGTTCTTTCTGGGTGTTGTCTGGCTGGGGTTCTAAAGGCTTCCTGTATCTGCATTGGCACCTCTTTCCCAATTTGGGGGAAATTTTCTTCTATGATTTTGTTGAAGACGCCTACTATGCCTCTGGAGTGGAGTTCTTCTCCTTCTACTATGCCCTGAATTCTTATATTGGATCTTTTCATAGTATCCCGAATATCTTGAAATTCCCACTCATACTTTTCTATAAGTTTGTCTTTCTCTTTGTTGGACTGCATTAGGTCTGCCACCTGGTCTTCTAGCTTAGATATTCTGTCCTCTCCCTCATCCATCCTACTGGTGAGATTTTCTACAGAGTTTTTTATTTCATTAACTGTGTTCTTCATTGCTAGTAATTCTGACTGGTTTTTCTTTATTATTTCTATTTCCTTATTTATGTCTTGTATTGCCTTCTTTATTTCATGAAATTGGTGTCCTGCATCTTCTTTGATTCCTTTGATTTCCTCTTTAAGTTCCTCTTTGACTCCTTTGATTTGTTCTCTGACTTCTTTGAACATATTTACAATCATTCTTTTGAACTCTTTCTCAGGCATTTCCTCTAACTATTTGTCACTGGGGGACATTTCTGATGCATTAATACTTTTAGGTGGGTTTATATCGTCTTGCTTTTTAGTGTTTCTTGTGTTATAATGTATATATTTTTGCATCTTGGATTAAGTTAGTGCTTGGATTTTCTAGCTAGCTGTATATTCTTAGCTGTATCAATAGATTTGATGTAATATATTTTCAGGGTAGGATCTTAAGGTGTTAGGTGTGGCTTTTAAGACTCTCAGAGTATCTACAAAGATGTTCTTAGGGGTTGGGTTTCCCTGCTATAGGATTATTCAAGCAGGCTGAGTGGAACAAAATACAGGTAGATTCTAAAATTTAACTAAACACTGTACACATTCAATCAAAAACAGCCCCAAGTATGTATGCAAGAGTACTTATTATAACGACCAGATCCTCTATCAACAAAGAGGTTAAGATTTCTGGTCTGTTGAGGGATCCATGTCAGCTTGCGACCAAGTGAGACCCTTCCCTGGTGCAATCCCAGTTACCTTGGATGATTTTGGTCTCAGTCAAGTTGCTGTCTGGGCCGTCGGGCTGCTGTTCTGATTTCTGGAGCTGGGCACTTGCTTTTCCTGCGGGGCAAACCGAGCCTGGCAATTGTGGCCCTGCAGATCAGCACCCCTGCTGCTGGAACTGCTGCTGCTCAAGCTGCCCCTGCTGGGACTGTAGCCACTGCTGCTGAAGGTGTTGCTGCTGGACCCACCGCTGCTGCTGCCTCTGCTGCTGCTGTAGCTGCCACTGCTGGAGCCACCACTGCTGCTGAAGCTGTTGCTGCTGTGTCCACTGCCGCTGCTCCCCCTGAAGCTGCTGCTGCCGAGTCTGCTGCTGCTGCCACTCCTGGGTCTGCTGCTGCTGGGGCCGCTGTTACTGGTGCTGGAGCCGCTGATGTTGCTGCCGAACTCTGCTCCTCCTTGGTTCCCGCTGTTGGCGTGGCTGGGTCCCGAGCTGCTGTTCTGTTCACCGGAGCTGGGCTCAGGCGGTGGGGAGGGGAGGGAGCCGCAGCTGCTCTGGATCTCTCGCTGTTCCACGTGTGCTTCTACCTCGCAGTCTGCTCCTCCGCTGCTCGCTGCCGCTCTCCCCTCACGTTTCCCAAGTTGCAGAGAGTGTGGTGTGAGGGAAAGCTCTGGCACCTGGCTTTTCCTGTGGCTGGAGCCGAGTCTGGCGGCTTTCTGGTTCGCCGTGGCTGCAGCGGTTGGCCGAGCTGCCGGAGCCGCTTTTCCTGCCTGTGCAGGCTCTGGATGCTCTGGAACTCTTCTACTTCTCTGCTGCCGCTTCAATTTCCTATACACCTCACTTTTTAGTAAAAGTGTGTATTTTGCTGAGTTTTTTTGGTCTTTTTTCCCCCCTAGGCTGCTTTGGCGTGGTACCTACGCTGCCATCTTAACCGGAAGTCTGAAATTCTTAAAAACTCAGATATCTTCAGTAAGACTGACAAAGTTGAGAAATATTTTGCTAATTTTACAATATTTACTATGATTTAGATCTATTTTCCTTCCTTTGTAGATGACTCAAAGATTATAAATATTTCAAGCTTGAAGATCTCCATTGTTACAGTTAAAGAAAAAGCAGTCCTCATAATAAATTTTAACTACTTTTTTAAAAAATTTCCTAGTTTCTTGTAATACCTTAAAATGAAACCAATGTGTTTTTTAAATATTTTATTTTTGTTTATTTATTTGACAGAGAAAGAGGGAGAGAGAGAGAGAGAGAGAGAGAGAGAGAGAGAGAGAGAGAGAGAGAATGGCAGAGCCAGGGCGTCCAGCCACTGCAAATGAACTCCAGATGTATATGCCCCTTTGTGCATCTGGCTAACTTGAGTCCTGGGAAATTGAACCAGGGTCCTTTGGCTTTGCAGGCAAACACCTTAACTGATAAGCCATTCCTCCAGCCCCAATGTTTTTTTTTTTTTTCTTACACTATGTTTATCAAGATAACTTGGAAGCAGAATGCTGCCATATCAAAATGTTACATTGGCTTTGCAACCATGTGGTTGATACAAATTTGCAGGGTCTTTAAAAGAGTATTGTTGAAAGGCTTATAAGTCCTAGAGAGGCTATCAATGTGGGTTAAAGAAAAGTGATGAAAATGCAACTGAAAACTTAAGGAAAGTAGACCTTTGATGTATAGTGGTACAAAGTTAATCAAAACTGTCATTTATAGTTAAGCAAAAATAGAAAATATACCTCATAAATGGGTGATTCAGGTGTAGTTCCAGCTAGAATAACAAAAGCTTCACTAATAATTTTAGCTGAATATTATTAAGTATGTTTAGAAAAAGACAAGCTAGGGGCTAAAGAGCTGGCTCAGAAGTTAAAGGTGCTTGCTTATAAGCCTACTGGCTTGATCTTAATTGCCCAGCACCCACAAAAAGCTGGAATCAAAGGGCAATTGTGATCTCAATGCAACTACAGCAAAGAGAGGCAGAGCCAGGAGAATCCAGAAGCTTGTGGGCCAGTTAGAATTGGCAAATACACAATGGCAAGGCAAGAGAGACTCCATCTCAAGCAAAATGGAAGGAAAGGCCAGACACCTCTATTTGCTGACATCATCCCCACACAAATACATCACATCACATAGAAAAAAATTTTTCAAGCAAAATTGATAGGAACTAAACAAAAAAATTAATCACTTGCTGCATCAGTTATGTTTCTTATTGCTGGAACAAAATATCTGACCAGAAGCAATGTGTGGAAGGAAAAAGGTTTAATTCAGCATACAGTTCCAGAAGGTAGAGTCCATGATGGCAGGAAGGTAAGGAAGGAGCAGGAAACTGGCTTACATTATTATATCAGCAGAGAAATAGAGAGGAGAGAGCACACAGGGCCAGGCTCTATCAACTTCAGGCCCACTCTCAGGGTAGCATTTCCTCCAACAAGGCTCCACCTCCTAATGGTTTCACAATCTTTTCCCCAAACACTACTTGGATGAGAGCCAAGAGTTCAAACATGTGAATTTATGGGGGGGGGCATTTATTCAGATCAACAGACATGTTAAGTTGGAAATTGTTTGTTCTTCTCAGTTTTATTATTTAAGCTTTTTATTTTATTTTTTTTACATGCTGTTTACTTTATAAACTGATATTTTGACTTAATAAAATTAAAATTTTATTTATTTTTAAAATTGTTGTATTTTAATTTTTGAGAATTCTAATACATGTATGTTATATATTTTGATCATTTTCACCCCATTACTTTCTCTTGTTCTCTTTCCAGTCCTACTGAATTTCTTCTTAGCAAATAAGTTCAACTCTACTTTTTTTTTCGGTGTAACTCACTAAGTTTCATTAGAGTTTCTTGCATGAGCAAAGGTGGGGGGTTACTTACTCAAGTATGGACAGCTTATCATTGGCTATACCATTGAAGGAAACATCTTTCCCTCCCCCAACAAACATTAACTGCCAATAACTCCTTTGAAGGGATGGGGGTCTCCTGAGCCCCTCCCCCAGCCATGACAGAATTTTAAAGGGCCTAATCTTGGGCAGAATGTGTGCTTGTAATGCCAGTTGCTGTGAGCTCATGAATTCAGGGCAAAAATCAAATCTAAATTTGTATTAGGAAATGGCTTTTGGTCAGATGAACTAAAGGGTCTTAATTGAAACCTTCTGCGACTATCTCAGAGAGTTAAGGCAGTACTTGCACTTTGAAATAGATTCTGGCACAAACAAAAAGCTTTCAAAGTTGATCTGCTTCAGTGATGAGGTGTTGGGGGCCCCTGAGGCTCTGGCTCTCTGGTTTGATAGGAGTTGATTTTTCTCTGAGTTGGTCTCCTTCCCCCTATATAGTTGCAGATATGCTTGGAAAATACTTTGTCACATATCTGTAGCCTTTCTCCTGAGTGTTATCTTACATTTTCTGATCGATACCTCATTTCCTACAATGATTTGTATTTATATACAGTAATCATTTGTCAATACAATGGATTTTTCTGTCTTCTTTGACAGAATATCCACTGTAGACAAATCATAACTTTGTTTCTAAAATGGTGACTATTTTTTCCTTAATAAACAGTGTGAAATGCCATAGTAAAGCAAAACCATGGTATTGCTTTAAAGTAATGTTTAAGGTAATTATTTTCCATCATCCAAACCTTATTCTGTATGTATTATGACCTGTGTCATAAAAGTTGAATTATGACCCAATCTTCAAACTTAAGCAATTAATAACTTCTGGTATTTTGATTAGGCTTAAAAATTCAGTTCTTTGTAAGCCTATACATAGCAAACTGTGATTTAAACACAAAACATTAATATATTCCAATTTACAACTCATTTGTCCCCCATACAACATTATAGATGTGATCTTTAAAATATTTCATAAGATGAGAAAATTCCAATCACTTAATAAAATGTTGTAATTTGCAAAGGAAATATAAATGAAAATAGAATTTATTTAGTTGTTTGCAATATCCAGGCTATAGTTCTATTGCTAAGTAGACTTCTGCTAAGAAAGAGGTTACCTTATAAAAGAGTGTCTTTCACAGTGAGTCAATTCTTCAGGAAATAGTGAATATCTGACTAGGCTTGTACAAACTGGTTTTCATTATTGTCTGCATAGTGAGGATCATAGTTCATTTGCTTAGTTATTAAGTTGATACATAACTATCTAGCTAGCTAGCTATCTCAAAGATCTCAATTCACTGATCTTGACTAAGCCTTTCTTTCAATATACAGTCTTTAATATCAACTATGGATTAATAGTTGTATACACAGAAAACAAAGGTAATTGACACCTGGTTTCTTTTCCTTAGAAGGTTGCTATATCCTCAGAGTGGTAGAGACTCATCCACAATCTTAATATAATGTGCTATGTAACTACAATTACAAAAAGCATACATATTGCTATGTAAACTCAAAGAAGGAATATTCAACATAGCCAGAAGAGATCAGGAAAATTTTCTTGGAGTATTCAAATGTAATCATAAAGTATGAATTAATTTACTTAAGAATGAGTATGAATATATAAATATCTGAGCTTACAAAAACAAAGACAAATGCTTTTAAAATAATACATTAAGTGAACAAACATCAGTTTGTTGTTGCTAGAATGAAGAATGCAAAATTACAACTGACATGACATGTCAGATGATGTATCTTTAGTAGTTTGTCGCTTTGTTATAAAACAATGTTTTATATCATGTAGTATGGAGAGTTTGGAACTTGCTGCAATATCAGAGTAGAGAATTATGAAACATGTGTTTTAAACTGATAATTCTGTGTTAGTGTGGGCACAAGAAATAAATAAGCTGAAATGAAGAAACTAAGAAAATAATTTAAAAGATTTTCACAGTAATCCAGGTAAGACAAGATGATAGGCTAGACTACAGTTATTGTGATAAAATAAATAAAAGTTTAAAAATTCAAAATACATTTTGGAAGCAGAATTTACTATATTTTGCAAGGAATTAAGTGTAGATGGTGGCTTCCAAGAAGGAAAAAGCCAGACATGGTAGAACATGTCTGTAATCCCAGCTGTGTCAGTTTCTTCCTTGTTACTATGAAAAAATATTTGGTCAGAAGCAATTTAGGGGAGGAAACTGTTTATTCTACCTTCAGCTAGAAATAAGAGTCCTTCATGGCAGGAGAAAATTCCCGTCACATCATCACATTGGCAGACAGGAAGAAAGAAATAGATGAGCTAATCATAGGGAATTGTTTTGATTATGAAAAACAGTGAAAAAAAGAAATAATCATAGGCAATAATAACGTTTATTTAATAGGAAACTTAAGAGAAACCTTCAAACGAGAGAAAGACAAAGTAGAAAGGTAGGAGAACCATGGGATATATTTTATAATCATGGAAAATGTTAATAAAAATTAAAAAAAAGAAAGAAAAGTAGGAGAAAGAGCAGTGGAAGTAAGCCATATGAGTAGATAAGAACATCAAATGAGAATTAGGACAAAAAACAGAGCAAAGGTTCCTAGAGGATTTATATTTTCTCATGAAGCCCTATGGATGGGAGCAAAATCAGGTCCTGTTGAATTTGCTTTACCAAAGCAAGGTGATATGTAATTATTGACTTAACTAGATATCTACAATTTGTGGAATGATATCATATTTAGCAATAGGAAAGAAAGTATGATTTTTTTTGCTGTATCTCCATTTAGATATGCTTAGCATCTTCTAGGGTTTGCTCAAGAAAATAGTTCATGTTTAAGTTTATAAGTAAACAAAACCACTTGTTGGGTACCTATTTTTTCTGTTATAGGCAAAGTACTTTCACATTTAGAAGTAAAATCTTGGAAAGCAGCAGACAAATAGCTAAAGTATTACAATAAATTTTATGATATTTATAGGAATAAAATACCATTAGGGGGCTGGAGAGATGGCTTAGCAGTTAAACGCTTGCCTGTGAAGCCTAAGGACCGCAGTTCGAGGCTTGATTCTCCAGGACCCACATTAGCCAGATTTACAAGGGGGCGCAGGTGTCTGGAGTTCATTTGCAGTGGCTAGAAGCCCTGGCACGCCCACTCTCCTCTCTCTCTCTGCCTATTTTTCTCTCTCTCTGTCACTCTCAAATAAATAAATAAAGATAATAAAAAAATTTTAAATAAAAATACCATTAGGATGTAGGTAAGGGAATAAGTATACTTGGTTGAGTTGGGGTTTAGGGGAAATAGATTATGTAAGAGAAAATGAGATGTGTTGAAATGAGAGGTCAATAATGGTTTATTAGACAAATATAAAGCAAGTAAGAAAATTCTGAAAAATATTATAAATAACTAAACTTTAATGGGCCTTTAATTTTAATGGAATGAAAAGCAATTTCAAGTCTATAGATATGCAAAAATGATTCATATTTAAAAGAAAGGATGGGGCCATTTGGGAAAGTATGCTGGGCTTAGTTTTATTGGCAAAGAAAAATAGTAATATGTCTTATAAGGAAATTACATTACCTTTAGAAAGATTATTTAGAGACATTGAAACTCAGAGGAATACCAATGTTTTGGAGTGCTATGCCAAAGGAAGAGACACAGGGAGACTTGTCAGAAAAGCATAGAATAGTAACTCAGAAACCAAAGGAAATAATGCTATGAACCAATTGGTAAAAACTGAAAGAAGAAAAACTAATCAAGAACTGATATTATTTTCTTGGCATGTTCATACATTTTCTGTTGCTATAACCAGATTCCTGATATAATAATTTATGAAGAAAAGATGTTTATCTTGGCTCATAGTTTTATATGGCGGCAACCCTAAGATCAATCTTATCTGGTAAGAACCAAATGCTAAATCAACTCATGGTGGAAATAAGGAGATTATGTAGGGATAAGCAGACATTAAAGGGACAAAGGAGTAGACATGTTTCATAAAAAACTTGATTGTATTAGTTTACTCATTTATTTAGCCAACTTCCTGAAAGAAAGCAGCCTAAGGAAGGAAAGGGTTTATTCTTATTTGAAGTTTCAATGGGATGCATTCAATCATGGCAATGAAGGCATAGCAGCAGAAGCAACAGGCCAGGTAGTTACATTGCAGCCAGAGTCAAAAAACAGACAAGGAAAAGGAAGTGAAATCTGGCTACAAAATCTAACTTAATGAAAAGAATAGGACTTTATACTCTATTAAAAACTGTATCTTTAAGCTGGGAATGGTGGTGCACACATTTAATTCCAGCACTCAGAGAGACAGAGGTAGGAGGATTGCTGTGAGTTTGAGGCCATCCTGAGAATACGTAGTGAATTCCAGGTCTGCCTGAGCTAGAGTGAGACCCTACTTCGAAGAAACCAAAAGAAAAAAAATACTGTGTCTTCTAAAACCAATAGCTAGAAAGAAAACAAGAAATACATTTAGCTTATGGATATTTAAATCAAATAATTACCAATTGATTCATTATTTCAAATTCCCTTTAACCATATTCAGATGTAGTATGACAAATACAAAAAAATAAAAAGAAAATGATGGTGATGGAGATTAGAAGAAAGGTAGCTTTCTTTACCTGGTAGTCATTCAGGAACATAGATCCAAAAGTACATGGCTGACACCCTTCCCTGGTGAGAATAAACTCCAGTCTAATTCTTCCCCCTTAATTTTTCAAGGGCATGAACAGACCCTTCCCACCACCATTTGCAGGCCCTTTCTCGGTCTGAACTCTCCTCCTGGTCCCACCAACAGTTTAAGGTCCATCATATACATTTGAAATTGGCAATAAGGTTCATCCCAATAGGAGGTCTAATTAAAAAAAAAGCGGACCCAAGATGTCATGTGAATTTCCCTGGGCTTTCCCTTCCCGAAACCCTTGCAGATAGGAAGGGGAGACCCTACTTAGCTTGGGAGAGTTTTTGTTTTTCTTTTCTATTATTTATACACTTTCAACATAAATCTTACATTATATATCTGTGTTTCTATGTTTTTCAGTTCTTTCATAGTTGTATACATGGATTTGAAAGCCATTGGCTTTGTCACTTGGAAAATTCTTTGAGAACCACTGGTTTATGTGGGATGTTCTAAACTTACCCAGAGCCATGACTCACAACCCTGAAACAATGGCCTGCAAAGAAACAGAGCACTGACCATTCTCAAGAAAAAATGCATAGTATAAAACACAATTTAATATGCATTTAATATTTTTATTATTAATATTTTTTTTGTTTTTTGGGCCACACAAACTCAACAGAGTATTTAACTGTTAATTGACACAGAAAGTATAATGACTGCACGTCTCTTCATAAGAAAAAGGGTCTATTAAGGATTAGTGCTCATTTTTTTAAAAAAAATATTTTTTTTTCATTTGTATTTATTTATTTTTGAAAGAGGCAGATAGAATGGGCACACCCAGACCTCTAGCCACTGCAAACCAATTCCAGATGCATGTGCCACCTTGTGCAGCTGGTTTATGGGGTTCTGGAGAATCAAACCTGTGTCCTTTGACTTTGCAGGCAAACTCCTTAAGCACTAACCCACATCTCCAACTCTAGTGCTCATTTTTATTAGTGCATGTTTATTTACTGGGCATATTTTTTTAAAGGAAATGAAATAAGCATGTGAAAGACACATGTCTATTCCTGTTTTTCTTTCAGCACTATTTATAATTGCAAAGAAATTGGACTAATTTAAGTGTCTATCAACTGAATGGCATTGTATAATGAAATATATATATATATATATATATATATATATATATATATATATATATATATGATTGTATTTCCCTCTCCGTCCCCACATTCCCCTTTATAACTCTGCTCCCTGTCATATCTGTTCCCTCTCTCCATTAGTCTCTCTTTTAATTTGATGTCATCATCTTTTTATCCTATTATGAGGGTCTTGCATAGGTATTGCTAGGCACTACAATGTCTTGGATAGCAAGGCCAAATTCTGTCTGGGCAGTTGTATGTAAGGAGTGGTACCTTTCCTTTGGCTCTTACATTCTTTTCGCCACCTCTTCTGCAATGAACCCTGAGTCTTGGAGGGTGTGGGATGTTTCAGTGTTGAAAACTACTCCGTCCCTTTTTCTCATCACTATGTTGCCTTTTGGATCATCCCAGTGGTCATCACCATCTGAAAAGAGAAGTTTCTCTAACCAGAAGTGAGGGTAGCCTTAATATATGAGTATGAACATTAAGTGCTTTCAGGGCAATATTGTGAGAGCAATTTATGCATAGTTATCCAGACAAGAGCAGGCTTTACATCCCTAAGGCTCATGACCTCCCTTATCATAGGCTTTTGATTAGGTTTTCAGTACCAGGCATGTATTCCCTCTCATAGAGTAGGCCTTCAATCCAAGTAGAGAGCAGTTAGTTTCCCCCAGAGCAGACATGCCATTGTTGCACTTTTCTAGTCATTTGGCCTATCTGGCCAAACTTGGGGCTTCCAGTGTCCACTCTTTTCACCACTGATGACTTCTGTCTCCCTTAAGGCAGCATGTAGTGCAGCTTTTTCTAGCTTTCAGTTGGCTGGGCTACAGAGAGAAGGCTTTCAGCTCAACACCAGCTTGATTTCTCAGTGACTCTGCTGCTCAGGCATGAGAAGTCTTCAGCAATAGGGTTTTACGATCTCTTTCTCATGGGAAGCCAAGAGCCTTAGCAAAAGGCTATAATGTTTTGGAGGCAACAGGGACGTCCCTGGCCAACAACTCACTGGAAGGTATCCCATCCTTTTTTTCCTAGTAACAATCTATGCCTTCTGGATGTGTCATTATTAAAGACAGTCGATTTTCATATGTCTTATTAAGAATATCTTGAATTTTGATAGACCCCTCCCATCCTTTCTTATATGCAATCTCTTCCCCTGACCTTGCTTAGGCCTTTCCCTTCCATGCAATCTGTTCTTCTACTTACATATATATAAAACCATCCCCTTAAGATCTTTCCTCTCATCCCTCCTTTATAGCCTTTATAGCCTCTGCTACTGATTTTTGGTTCCAGATCACCCACAAGCCTATACATCTGTACATAGGATCCATATATAAGAGAGAACATGTGACATTTGGCTTTCTGGGCCTGGGTTACCTGACTTAGTATAATCCTTTCCAGGTCTATCCATTTCCCTGAAAATTTCATAATTTCATTTTTCTTTACTGCTGAATAGAACTCCATTGTGTAGATATACCACATCTTTATTATCCATTCTTTTGTGGATGGACATCTAGGCTGGTTCCATTTCCTAGCTATTGTGAATAAAGCAGCAATAAACATGGTTGTGCAAGTATCCCTAAGGTAGTTAGAAGAGTCATTATGATATATACCTAGGAGTGCTATTGCTGGATCATATGGCAAATCTATTTGTAGCTGCCTCAAGAAATTCCACAATGATTTCCACAATGGCTGTATCAGATTACACTCCCATCAACAGTGTAGAAGAGTTCCCCTTTTACCACATCCTCACCAACATTTATTGTCATTTGTTTCCTTGATGATATCCATTCTGACAGGAAAGTGATGGAATCTCAAGGTAGTTTTAATTAGCATTTCCCTATGCCTAAAGATGTAGAACACTTTTTTCGATGTTTATATGCCATCTGTATTTCTTATGATAAGAACTCTCTATTCAGTTCCATGGCCTATTTTTTGATTTGGTTGCTTGATTTCTTATTGTTCTGTTTTTTGAGTTCTTTGTATATTCTTGATATTTATCCTCTTTCAGATATGTAGCTGGCAAAGATTTTCTCCCATTCTGTAGGTTGTCTCTTTCCTCTATTCACAATGTCCTTTTCTGTACAAAAGCTTTGTAAATTGATGAGATCCCAGTAGTTGATTAGTGGTTTTATTTTCTGAGAAATTAGGGTTATATTCAGAAAGCTACTACCTATGCATATGTTGAAGGGTTGCCCTACCTTTTCCTCTAGCAATTTCAGAGTTTCAGGTCTGATATTAAGGTCCTTGATCCACTTGGATTTGATTCCTGTGCATGGAGAAAGACAAGGATATATTTTCATCTTTCTACATATAGATATCCAGCTTTCCCAGCACCACTTGTTGAAGAGGCTGTCTTTTCTCCAATGAATATTTTTGGCATTTTTGTAAAAAATCAGATGGCTGTAGCTGTCAGTATTAACATCTGGGCCTTCTATTATGTTCCATTGTTTGTGAAGAAACTATTCAGCTTCATGTGATCCCATTGTTTGAGCGATTATTTAAGATCCTGTGCTACTGGGGTTTTGCTCAGGAAGTCTTTTTCCATTCCTATATCATTGGAAGTTTCCTCCTATAATTTCTTTCAGTAATAGCCTTGTTTCCAGTATTATATTGAGGTCTTTGAACCATTTGGACATGAGTGTTGTACATGGCGAGATGTGTGGATCAAGTTTCAATTTCCTGCATATGGTTATACAGGTTGTCCAGCACCATTTGTTGAAGATGCTGTCTTTTTTCCAGCCTATATTGTTAGGGCTGTCTTATTGCTTGACCTAGAACTTCCAGTACTATATTGAAGAGAAGAAGTAAGTGAGAGTGGACACCCATGTATTGTTCCTGATCTCAATGGAAATTCCTCCAGTCTCTCTCCATTGAGTATTATTTGGGCTCCAGGAGCTTTGCATCTAGCCTTTATTATGTGAAGATATAAACCAAACATTCCAATTCTCTCCAATGTTTTGATTATGAAGTAATCAAATGTTTATGTAATGTTGCATCTTGTCAAAGGTCTTTTCTGCATCTATCGAAATGATCATGTGGGTTTTTTGTATTTAACCTTGTTTATATGGTGTATTACATTGATGGATTTCTGTTTGTTGAACCACCCCTGTGTTCCTGGGATGAGTCCCACTTGGTCAAGGTGGATAATGATTTTGATGTGTTGTTTGATTTTGTCTGTGAGGATTTTGTTCAGGATCTTTGCATCTAAGTTCATCAGAGAAATAGGGTGGTAGTTTTCTTTTCTTGTGGCGAGTTTGCCTGGTTTTGGAATTAGGGTGATACTAGCTTCATAAAACGATTGGGGAACTTGCCCTGTTCTCCCACTGTGTGGCAAAGTTTGAGAAAGATTGGTTTGAGTTCTTCCATGAAGGTTTGATAGAGTTCAGCTGAGAAGCCATCTGGTCCTGGAATCTTCTTTTTGGGGACTTTTTAAAATTAGCTTTTCAATATTGAGTGTGATAGGTTTGTTTAGGAGATTAATCTGCTCTGAGTTTAGCTTAGGTAGATGGCATGTGGCCAGGAATTTATCCATTTCCTCCACATTATCCAGTTTTGTGGAGTAGAGGTTTTAGAAATAAGTCCCAATGATTCTCCCAATTTCACTTCTGTCTGTTGTGAGTCCTCCTTTTTCATTTCTAATTTTGTTAATTAGAAGCATCTCTCTCTCTCTCTCTCTCTTTTTCCTTGATTGAATTGGTCAGGGGTTTGTCAATCTTGTTTATTTTTTCAAAGAACCAACTGTTTGTTTTGTCAATTTTCTTAATTGTTTTCATAGTTTCTAATTCATTAATTTCTGTTCTGATCTTAATTAATTCTTTCCTTCTGGAGCTTTTTGGGTTAGATTCTTCTTGTTTTTCCAGTGCTTTTAGGTGGATGCTAAGGTTATTAATTTGGGATCTCTCTGTCTTTGTTATGAAGGCATTTAGGACTGCCTTCATTGGGTCCCATACATTTTGGTATGATGTGTTCTTATTATCATTCATTTCTAGAAATTTTGCAATTTCATTTTTCATTTTATTCACTATCCATTTATTGTTTAAAAGTGTGTTGTTCAGTTTTCAGGAACCAATGGGATCCTTGGTGGGTCTTTTGCTCTTGATTTCTAGCAATATAGAATTGTGATCTGATATCATGCAGGGAATTATGTTAATCTTTATAAATATATGGAGGCAGGCTTTGTGACCCAGTATATGATCTATTTTGGAGGATGTTCCATGGGCTGCTGAGAAGAATGTGTAGTCTCTGGATTTGGGATGTAATGTTCTGTAGATGTCTATTAGGTCTAATAATCTATGATATAATATATATATATATATATATGATCTCTCTTACTTCCCTGTTGAGTTTATGTTTGGATGATCTGTCTTTTACTGATAATGGTGTATTGAAGTCCCCAACTATGATGATGTTGGTGGTTGTTTCTGTTTTATTGTCAAGTAGGTTTTGTGTTATGAACTATGGTGACCCTGTGTTTGGTGCATAAAGATTTATGATTATGATATCCTCTTGATCGATCATTGCCTTCATAAGTAGGAAGTGGTCTTCTTTGTTGTTTTTGATTATTTTTGGTTTGAAGTCTATTTTATCCAATATTAGTATAGCTACACCTGATTGTTTCACATTCCCATTTGCTTGAAATATTGTTTTCCACCCTTTCACCTTGTGCATGTGTCTGTCTTTAGTGGTGAAGTGAGTTTCTTGAAGAAAATAATTTGAAGGGTCTAATTTTCTGATCCACTCTGTTAGCTTGTGCCTCATGATGGGTGAATTAAGGCCATTAATATTTGGGGTCATGCATGGGCAGGTGGAATGGGCCAGAGCTCACCTGTGGATGGGCAGCCAGAGTGGCAAGCAGGCAGATGGGTGGAGTGGGCTGAGCTTACAAGGGTGGATAGGCGGTGAAGGCCTAAGCTTGCATGCATGTGGCAGGCAGATCAACTGATCGAGCTTGAGCTCTCATGGGCAGGGTAGCAGGGCGATTGCCCTTGCAGAGTGAGCCAAGTGGAACTATGCTGGCCTGGGTACCCTTTCCTGCAGTAAGTACGGGAGTATCCTTAGGCTGGGAGTATGGCTAGGGTGGCTCCTTAGGGGGTTTGGGGGACTGGTGGGCTACCCAGTGCAAAGGAATCACCTGATTCCCTTTTTTCCCCTCCATGCCCTCTCACTGGCATCTATGAGAGATTACTCTCCCCTAAAAGACCCAATGAAAACTTAATGCCTTGCCTTTCTTTCCTGGGGAGGTGTGCTGCATTTAGGCGGACACCATCTTGACCAGAAGACTCTTCTACTGATTTTTGGTTTGCCTTGTTCTACTTTTTCTAAGGCCTTAAGGTGAAGCATTAAATTGTTAATTTGTGAACTCTCTAATTTCTTAATATAGGCACTTAGAGCTATCAATTTCCCTTTTAGGACTACCTTCATTGTGTTCCAAAGTTTTTGGTATGTTGTACTCTCATTATCATTTTATTCTTTGAATTTATTTATTTCCTTTTTAATTTCTTCAATGACCCAGTGATCATTCAATAGTGTACTGTTTAGTCTCCATGAATTTCTGTATGGTCTATAGCTTTCTTGGTGCTGATTTGCAGTTTATTCCCACTGTGGTCAGATAGAGTACTCAGGATTATTTCAATTTTCCTGTATTTGTGGAGATTTGCTTTGTGTCTAATATATGGTCTATTTTAGAGAATGTTCCATGTGCTGCTGACACAAATGTGTATTTTGCAGCATTTGGATGGAATGTTCTGTAGTTATCTGTTAGGTCCATTTTTTGGACCCTGAGACTACATACTGAATTCCAGGTCAGCCTGGGATAGATCAAGATCCTTCCTTAAAAACAAAACAACAACAAAAAAAGAAAAAGAAAATTTTCCTCAGTAATTTTGTTAAAGATATTATTTATGCCCATGATCCAGATTTTTAAAAAATGTGCCTTAAATTTCCTTCATATTCTGTCCACATGTTCTTTTGTACTTGTCATTAGTTTTGGACTTCTGCTCCATTTCCCCTATCTTGTCCTCAAGTTCTGATATTCTGTCCTCTGCATGCTGTAGTCTGTTGCTGAGACTTTCTTGGGAGCCTGTTAAAAGAGATATTTCAGTTTCATTATACAATATATATATTTTTCATCATCTTCATCTCTGTTTGAATTCTATTGTTATCACCTTATTTGACTTTCTTGTTGTCTCTTGGATTTCATTCCTGCATTTGGTAAGATCCTTATTGAGCTTGTTCCACTGTTCTATAGGTTTATTAGTTCTAGTGATTCACCACCATTCCATTTATCTATTCACTAAGATGTTTTTGATTCTCTTCAATTATTTTGAGGTATCAATTCAGAATATGTATTTGATTCTCTTCTATTTCATTCAGGCATCTATTAAATTCTTCTCATTGATTTGCTTGCATTTCCTTTCATCCATGCTTTGATCTCTTTTTGTTTTTTTTTTTTTTTAAGCCATGCTTTAAATTCTATTTTGCATTCCTTTTGAAGATTCTTTTTCATTTCATCCAGCTACTTGTTCATGGGCCCATTACCTTGTTTAATATGATTATCAAAGTTTCTTTATGGGAATCTATATCTGGAGTTTCTTTTATGATTTTGTTCGAGGTTTTCCTTATGGAACTAGTCATTTTTTGGTGGGAAATATTTTGGTTTGATGTGTCACATTATTTGTTTTGCATTGAGGTTTGCTCATCTTGAGATGGTACCCTTGTTTTGCTAATAGTAAATCCAATTGTAGCTATTATGATACCTGTGATGTGTGACCTTGACAGTTTTGATAGAGGTGAAAGTGGCAGGTTGTTCTATCTGCCTGATAGGCTATGTGAAATTGAGTCTGAGCAGGGTCCTCTGTGAGTGTGTAGCCTCAAGGTCCTAGCTTGGCCTATTCAGTGTCAGAGCTGGGCATGTTTTCCCTATGCTATTCACTGCCAGGAATTTCGGAGTGAGATCAGCACTGGGACTCTGTGTTTCTCAGGGCTGGTGTTAGCTTCTGGACAGGCCAGGAGTTCTGTGAGTTCCAGGCTTCAGGTTGACAGTTCCTTACTACCATGGTAGATTACTGCTCACAGCAATTGCCATGCCAGATACTTGTGGGGTGGTGGTAATCAACTGGACTGGGCTTAGTTTTTTTTTTTTTAAGAATTTTTTTTAATTTTTATTTATTAGAGACAGAGAGAGGGAAAGATAGAGATAGAGATAGAGAGAGAAAGAGAGAGAGAGAGAGAGAGAGAGAGAGAGAGGGAGAGAATGGGCACACTGGGACCTGTAGCCACTGCAAATGAACTCCAGATGCATGTGCCATCTTGTGCATCTGGCTTTCTTGGGACCTGGAGAATTGAACCTGGGTCCTTAAGCGTCATAGGCAAGCACCTTAACTGCTAAGCCATCTCTCCAGCCCTGGGCTTACTTTTACCCACCTACTACTTGGCCTTTGGTGTGCACTCAGCTCCTGGACGCTGTGTGCCACTGGACAGGAGGGAATGAAATTCTGTGCTGTCAATAAGAAATTTTACATTTGTGAGGCAGCTGCCTGCTCACAGCAGATGTTAGACCAGGTACATGTGGAAAGAGGAAGCTTTCCTGGGCTTCAGTGCTCAGTGATCCCACCTGCCTTGCCTTTGGTGTGTGCTAGGCCCCAAGTCCCTGTGGTCCACATACTGATGCAACAGGACCAGGTGGTACAGAGGGAATGTTACTGTGGGAAGGCCATTCTCTGCTAGTGTAATGGATGCAAGTGCAGACCAGGTATGTGAGAGAGTTTGAAGCTTTTCTGGACTTGAATTCTCAGTGATACTCTGCTTGGTGTTTGGTGTGTCATCAGACCCAAAACTCTGTGGGCTATAGCAATGGTGCTGCCAGGAAGGATGGGACATTCTGTGGGTCAGGAATTCAGCTCTATTGTGGTGGTTCCCTGATCAAAGCACTTTCATGACTTGGTGCATATAGCAGGGTGAGAAGCCCACCTGTCCATGAACACCCAGCCTTATCAACCCACTACCTGCCCTTTAGTGTGTAACCAGCCTGAGGACCTTTTGGACCACAGTGCTGGTGCTTCCTGATAGGGATCAAAAGGGTGTTTCAAACTGTGCATAGAGAATTCTGCTCTAGAGTGGCAACTTTCAACTCCCAGTGCATAGCACTTTCAGGAATGGGTACACACATAGGAAAGGTAAGAAGCCAACCTGGGTATGAATAACTAGCCCTCACCATGCTATAAAGTGCTACATGAGCTGCTGGGGGAAAATGGCCACCAATGTTGTGTACAAGCAGAGGATCCTGCAAGATATGAAGTCAATAAGCTGGACACAATGTATCTACCTGTGAAATGGGGACACTCAGCTTACAAAGGCAACCAATGGCTTTCTGATAAGATAAGATGCTGCATTTTTGGTGAACCTGGTACCAGCACAAGGGTGAAAGGAGCGAGACACAGAAAACCCTCAGTTCCTACCAAACCAGATAAACAGAGTCACAGAGGCTCCCAAGATCTCATCACTGAAGTAGACATAAAACGAACCCAACATGGTCAGGGAAATTTGGGGAAAAGGGGGTGGAAAGATTGTTAAAGCCACAAGTTGTGACATTATGCACAGAGACATTGCCTCTTTCTCTGAAATGATGGCTGTCCCCACAATGCATGACCCACAATCCCCAACAAGGAGGATCCCTTAGGAGGAGTAGGATTGGGAGGAGGCTAACGATGGTACCAACATGGCTATTTACACACTGAGTATATACATAACTAATAAAGAAAAAATATAAGAGGCCAGCTCAGTGGGAAGGAACTCATAGCTAGTATAGGGAAGCATGTCAGAATACTATGGAGACAATTCCCACTAGTCTTTGACCAAAAATCTTTTACTATGCTTATCCCTCTTAACCCATCCTATGCTCACTCTGCTTGTAGATGTGTCATTAGGGTGGGTCTTGAGATTTATTAGTCTTGTCCTACTGGGTGTTCACAACTTGCTTACCCACTTTTTTTTTTCTCCTAGCTGCTGTGACAGGATGTGACACTACAGCTTCCTGTTATGCCATGATTTCTTTTCTACAGTGGAAATTCATTGCAAAACTGTAGGCCAAAATAAACCCTTTCCCCCCCATAAGCTGCTATTCATCAGATGTTTTGTCCTAACAATGGGGCAGTAACTACTATGTCAGTTAAGCAGTTGAGGATTCATACATATAAGACTTGTTCATTCCAGTTGGGTGTGGTGGCTCACTGATTTTGAGGCCACCCTGAGACTACATGGTGAATTCCATGTCAAAAAAACAACAAAAAGACTCATTCATTCTAAATTTAGCACAGTGGTGTGAATATATATATATGTATACACACACACACACACACACACACACACACACACATTTGTGGTAGTTTGAATTTGAATTTAAATGTATGTCCCTCTTAGCCTTAGGTATTTTTGATTAAATTTCTGCTTCCTACTTAGTCATCAGCAAGCAAAATCCTGATGAAGGAGGTATGTCACTGGGGGTGGATCTTGAGACCAGCCTTACTGGATATGTTGAGAGCCAGCTTGAACTCTGGCTGCCCATGCTTGCTGGCTGTTTGTGTTCTCTCTCAGCTGTGGATGTATAATGGGGTGAACCATCTTCTTCTGTCTTCGTGAAGCTTCTGCTGGATTTTGTAAGCCTTAAATAGGCCCTTTTCCCCCATAAGATTCTTCTGGTCAAGTGTTTTTCTCAGCAAAATAAAGGTATAACTACTACAATACTTATATATGAATGCATGCCTATGTACTTGTTAGGACATATTTAAATGATATATAATGCTTAATAATAAGGTGCTTTAGTCTTGTTTTAAAATATGATTGACTTTATAGCCTATTAAATAAATCCTTATATGCATTATATGGAATTAATATGAAGAATGATAATTCTTTTGGTAAAGAAGGGAAATTATATTCATTATTTCATATATATTTCTCAGTAAATATAATACCTTGTTTAAACTCAAACATTTATCTTTACTACACTCGATCAAATAGTCAAGATTTATTTCCTTACATAGGAAGCTAGAAGCCAGGAAGTTAAGAACTCTTTTGCTATTTTCCCTCACGATCATATTTTTTATATTATTTGTATAATTTAAAGTAACAATAACAACTATGTATTGTACCCAATGACTTTATTTCCCTGTTAATTTGTAGCTATTAAATAAAGAACAATAGAATATGAAAATTGTATAAGATTTATATCGTTTGCGCTTTTCTTGCTTAGAAATTGTCTAGAGCCTAAAATTATTAATTTTCTCAAATATATGAACTTAATAATAACATGAGAACATAATGTCAGTTAATGCCATGGAATTTAAAACTTAGGCCAGTACATTAACACATTATAAAATTCAAAAGATTGAACTTAAAGCAGTGTATCTAGGGCTGGAGCAACGGCTTAGCGGTTAAGCGCTTGCCTGTGAAGCCTAAGGACCCCGGTTCGAGGCTCGGTTCCCCAGGTCCCACGTTAGCCAGATGCACAAGGGAGCACACGCGTCTGGAGTTCGTTTGCAGAGACTGGAAGCCCTGGCGCGCCCATTCTCTCTCTCCCTCTATCTGTCTTTCTCTCTGTGTCTGTTGCTCTCAAATAAATAAATAATTAATTAATTAAAAAAAGAAGTGTATCTAATTAATTTTGCTTAATGTGAATAAAATTTTATATTCTAGCCAATTAACACTATTAATTGAAACAATAATGATAAAATATATGGTTTCTGAGCTAAACATAAAACTTAAACATTTTGGATGTTTATTAATTAAATTTGTCCTATAGTAAGTAGAATATTATATCGGCATTTTTTTTTACATGGTGACAAATTCAGGGAAAAGTCAAAAAGTTGTTATTAAACTAACTATATCATTATCTATTTACTTTAATATTCTATGAACCATTTTCTAATATAGTTCAAATAACTCTCTACTAATTAATTCATCCCATTTTTGTTAATATTTCACTTTCTCTGAAGCCACAGTTAATTTTTTTTTATCTGGTTTCCATTATAACGAGGCAGACATTATGAGCAACATATTTAGCACATCAAAATACAAGCAGTTCACTTTCCTTTTCATTCAAGATCCCTTGACGTTTTATGTGTAATAAATCTAATGTGTTCACATATTGAGAAAACAATGTTTTTTTTAAATCACATAATCTTTATCATTTGCCAAAAGATAGAAAAAAATAAAGAAAAGAGAGAATTTAGCAAAATAGCCCATTACCATAAAACTGAATATACTTCCTTTGTGAGTACAAAAGCGGCATTACAAACCAGTAAGCCTGAGGTTGAGGAGATGGCTTAGTGGGTAGGAGTGCTTGCCATGCAAGCAGAAAAGCTTTCAAGGACCTGAGAGGGTCTGAGCCAAGCCTGAGCCAGCTTGAGTTTGAACCCCATCACCCATATAAAAAGCCAGGTATGGTCATGCATGCCTATAACCTCTCTCATGTGACTTTGTCCTTCAGTACATGTATATAATGTATTACATTTATAGATTTCCATATGTTGAACCATCCCTACATCTCTGGTATAAAGCCTACTTGTCAGGGTAAATGGTCTTCCTGAGATACTCTTGTATTCTGCTTGCCAATATTTTGTTGAGAACTTTTGCATCTATGTTCATGGGGGAGGCTGGTGTTTAATTTTCTTTCTTTCTTTTTTTGTTCTCTCTTTGTCTGGTTTTGGTATCAGGCTGATACTGGCTTTATGGAAGGAGTTTGGCATGATTCCTTCCTTTATATTTTATGGAAAAGTTTGTGAAGCAGTGGTGTTAAAAACAAGTTAGAAGAGCTCTTCTCTGTTTTTTTGCACATGTGTGGGGGACACACGAATTTGTACCCATGTGCATACAACATTAATATCTACATACCATATCACACATACACAAAAGAATCCAGAAACCCATTTGACACATATATACTAAACAGTAAGTACAAGTTGGGACTGCAGAGATGGCTTAGTGGTTAAGGCACTTGCCTGCAAAGCCAAAGGACGTAGGTTCAATTTCCCAGGACCCACATAAGCCAGAAACACAATGTGGCACATGTGTCTAGAGTTTGTTTTCAGTGGCTGAAGGTCCTGGCATGCCCATTCTCTCTCTTTGTCTCTATATATATCTGCCTCTTTTTTCCTTTCAAATAAATAAAATAAATAAAAGTGAGTTAGTACAAGTAGGTTAAATAGTAAGGGTAACAACTGTTCAAGGGCTGCACACTATAAAATGTTATTTTCTTGAAATATGGAAGCAAAGCAGGGATTTTCAAATTACAGATGAAAAGTCAATAAAAGAAATAAATAAAAAGATAGATTAGGATCTCTTTGACTGATGGGACATAATACAGTGGAAAATTAGTGAGATATGGTGTCCGTTTAATTGTTTTCCTTTTAGTTTCTGTGAAGTTGAAATATTCTTTCCTCTCAACTGTTTCTATCACTTGTGTTTGAAAAAGAATCAATGATTAATAGTTGGGATCAATAAGATAGTGAACTAGAAAGCTATGGGAACTCATTGTCTCATGGGAATTTCAAATAAGCAGCTAAAAACTAAAGTAAATGTAAACTGGTGAAATAGTCATAGTTTTCAAGCAATCACACAGTGAAGCAAAAGCCACACTAACAACAATATGAAATATATTGATTAGTGCATTATTATTATTATTTTGGGGGGTAGGGTTTCACTCTAGCTCCGGCTGATCTGGAATTCACTATGTAGTCTTAGTCTCAGGGTGGCCTCAAACTCATCACTATCCTACCACTGCCTCCTGAGTGCTGGGATTAAAGGTGTGTACCACCACGCTCAACAGAAATATATTATCTAATTTTATTAGCATTTGTCTCATTTCTATCCCTGTGAAGTAGTAGGCCAATTTCCATTTCCATCCATTGGACAATGAAGCAAAATTGTGCTTAGGCACTTCTTGGGTGATCTGCTTCTGCCTTACCTTACATGAAGCTAAGAAGAGGGAATAGGAAACATACTTTGGATTTTAGTCTTAAAGCCATGAAAGGCATGGAAAAATTAGGGTGACTACAGACTTGTGGATGCTGGGTGGCAAGTGATTGCAGGAAAAATATGATAGTACATGTAACTTCTTCAAGAAGCTAAGGTGAAACCTTTTGGGGAATTGAAAATATTTAAATGCACAGTGGGGAAGTTGTAGTAAAAAGAAAGAAAGCAAATGCATAGGCCTATAGAGGAACTATGCCTAGAAAAGACTGAGAAGAATGTAACTCTCCCTCTGAACTAATACAAAGGCTAAGACCATATAAAACATGAAAGGCTTAAAGATCTTTAGTGATGTGGTGGTTTGATTGTAATCAAATACTAATAACCACTGTGCCATCTCCCCAACCCCTCATTTGAATGTGACATCTTATCCATAGTCTCCTGTGTTTGTGATCAAGCCTTATACTCAATCCTAGAAGATGGAACCTTGCTTAAGGAAGTGTGTCACTGGGAGCAGGCCTTAAGATTTTATAGTCCAGCACAGCTTGCCAGCACTAGCTAGCTTGCGCTTGTAGCTTTCTCCCTTCTGATGTGACAAGATGTGATGTCCTTGCCATCGGCACTGACATGCTTTCCACCTATTATGAAATGAAATTCTCCTTCAACACAGTAAACTGACATAAATCCTTTCCTTTTATAAGCTAGTTCTGTTTGGGTATTTTGTCCAATTATCAAGAAAGTACCTGCTACATGTGGTACTTGAAATTTTTTCCATAAAAGTTAGTAAAGACTGAAGCAGGTGAGTTTTTAAGTGACCAATTTTCATTTTTTTTGTTTGTTTTGTTTAATTTTAATTTTTTTCTTATTGACAACTTCCATAATTGTAGACAATATCCCATGGTAATTCCCTCCCTCCCCTCATTTTCCCCCTTGAAACTCCTCTGTCCATCATATCTCCTCCCCCTCTCAATCTGTCTCTCTTTTATTTTGATGTCATGATCTTTTCCTCCTATTATGATGGTCTTGTGTAGGTAGTGTCAGGCACTATGAGGTCATGGATATCCAGGCTATTTTGTGTCAGGAAGAGCACGTTGTAAGTAGTCCTAGCCTTCAATTGGCTCTTACATTCTTTCCACAACCTCTTCCACAATGGACTCTGAGCCTTGGAAGGTGTGATAGAGATATTTCAGTGCTGAGCACTCCTCTGTTACTTCTTCTCAGCACCATGGTACCTTCTGAGTCATCCCAAGGTCTAAGTGACCAATTTTCAATAAAGGATAAGAAATAAATGCAGGGCCACATGGTTCCCTAAAGGCACAAAATAAACATCAAGAGACCATCTCTGAAAAAACATATGCATTGGACTTAGTACATGAATATTTTAAAAAACTTATTTAAATATATTCAGAGTTAACAAAGAAACATTAAAAAATAAATAAAGGAAAGCATTAAATTGACATGAGCCAAATGAGTATATTAATAAAGAGAAGTAATTTTAAAAAGTACCAAGCATAACTTTTCTTGATTAAAAGTATAATAAATGCATTGAACACTTCATGAGACCAGTTCAATAGAACACTTGAACAGGGAGAAGAGTTAGCCAAGTTGATGTTTAAAAGTATAAAGTCTAGGAAGAAAAACATAAAAAGAAGAAAAGCAAACAGAGCCTGCTGGTCTTATGGTACACCATCAAGTGGCCAAATGCATGCTTTACTGAAGGCCCAGGATAAGATAGAAAAATAAAAGCTGAAAGACAATTTCAATAAATGATAGCAGAAAATATCTCCCAGTTTAAGAAATTATATGGGTGCAAAATGTTGAAAACATTTTATGTAAGACAAAGCAAAAGTGACCCACACCAAAGCACATTAATTATAAAAGTGCTAAAAAACAAATAGAGATTATTGTAAAATTCACAACAGAAAAATGACTCATCATATGTAAGGCATCCCAATAGATTTATGAGCACCTTCCTCAGCAGACACCTTGCAGACTGGAAAGCATGGCGATAATATAAATATAAAGTATATTTTGAAAGAAATAAACTGTCGACTGAAAATTCAATGTTTAACAAAAATTTTATTAAAAATAAAGTGAAATTATGGCTTTTTCAGACCAATAAAAGTTAAAGCATTTCATTTCCACCAGATCCACTCTTCATGAAATACCAAAATGGAATCCTTTGAATTGAAAGGAGAGGACACTAGATGGCAACTTGCAATGTAAGAATATAAATTACTCTGATATGTGTAAATATATGAGCAAATGTAAAAACAGTTGCCTTATTTATATAGTATTTAAAAGACTCAGCTACAAGGAATATTTATGTTAAATGGTATATAATATATAAACATATTTTATTATTAAGAATATGAGTTGTTCATAAAGAAAATTAGGAGGTAAAGTTTGAAAGTCACCTTAAAATCACCCTCTTTATTGTCTTTTATTTTATGCCTCTTCCATATTTAACAGAAATTCTGGAACATCTCTATTGTCTAATGTAATGATTGCTTCATCTGGTACCTCCTATTAATATGAATCCAAATATACTTCTTTATTTTGGTGGAGAACATAAAATATTTGATGCCCACACATCGAAGTGGAGGTGAAGGTGCAAGGTATGGATGAGGGTGAAAGAACTGAAGAGTCTGTTTCAGAGCCCAAACCCTCCAAATTCAAGTCCCGTTTTTGATACTAGTTTCCTATAAGTTCAACACTGGAATCTATTTTCATATTTCCAAAACAGACTCAAAAATAAATTTGTGGTGCGGATTGTATGAGGAAATGTCTCTGAAAGTACTTTTTGAAATGAGACAAGTGACCCACATGTACATACTTACTCCAGTGGGACTCATTCTGGAGTGAGTCCTGACATTGCAATGGGAATGCTGGAGAGGTTCTTGCTCTGGTAATATGTGGGTATGTGGGGAACCTCTGTCTGTGGAGTGTTGCTTTTTCTTTTACATTTTTTTTTTCGAGGTAGGGTCTCACTCTAGTACAGGCTGACGGGAAATTCACTATGTAGTCTCAGGGTGGCCTTGAACTCACTGCAATCCTCCTACCTCTGCCTCCCAAGTGCTGGGATTAAAGATGTGCGCTACCACACCTGGCCTGCTGTTTTGTCTTGGAACTTGAGCTAAATAATGGAATGGTTGAAGCAAAGACATGTCTTTAAAGAAAAAATGAGGCAGGAACACTTTCAGCTTCTTGGCACCCTGAAGTCCCTCATTGTCTGCAACTCTGCTTCCTTAAACAGTAAAAGACTGAGGACAGGCACTCACTGTCACCTGGCTTCTTGCAGGCCCGGATGTTGACGATGTCATCAGATCGTAATACAGGGCGGGATTATGAGGTCTCACGTTCATGGCCTATTATGAGGTGTGAGGCCCCGTGTGGCATATAAGGCCTGGCACGTCCGTTGGGGCCAGTACCACCACGCTGTGTCCCAGCACTCCCGGCTTCTCCAGCTCCAGCTCCGCAGTCCTCTAGATTCCCGCTGCTACCTCTCCTTCCAACAGCCACATAACAAGAGAATTGCCATGAATATCCTCTTCCTCCTCGTGTGGGGTCTTGTGTGTGCCTTCCTCATCTTCTGGCTAAAATCTGCCCAGGTATCGGTAGATGTGCGCAAGAGAATCGGCCTGAGGTGAAGGGAGCCAGCTCTGTTCTGTGGTGTGTGTGTGTGTGTGTGTGTGTGTGTGTGTGTGTGTGTGTGTGTGTGTGTGTGTGACCACAGGGAGATAGGTGGTAGTAGACAGGAAGTGAGGACATATGACCTCCTCCTGCACTTTCACACAGTGACTTCTGCTCTTACCCCACTGTCATCATCAATGCTCCACTGCAAGGGTCACTAGGTGATATCAGAAGCTTTTTATCCACCTGGAGAGGACAGACCAGCCAAGAGTGACCCTTCTCCACCACCATTCATGCTCCCATTTTAAGAAAATCAGCCCCTCCCTCAACTTCCCTTCTCTCACTTCTCGAGCCCCATGCCACCGCACCCCTGCCTGCAGGCAGCTTTCTCTTGTCTTCTCCTGACAGCATTGTGAGAACTTTTGGAGCAGCCACAATTATTTCAGGTCTAAATGGGAATTTCCTGGTGTTTAATTTAAAGTCACAAGTGAAATGCTTTTTACATGAGGGGCAAAGTAGTCGGTGTGGGGTACTGAAGGACATCTCCACAAATATGAGATATGGCTGTTTGGTATTATGAACCTAATTCTGTAGTTTTCCCCACAAGCTTTTTAAAATTTAACAACACATTTCCTAAGGATAAAGCATGTGTTGCTACCATCTTTTCCCTAATCCCTCCTCCCATTCCTCTGGAGAACCTCCTCAGTGGGGTAGCAGATATTCCCCATGCATTTGTGGGTTATGCATGGTGGGAGCAGCAGACAGTTATTTTAGGCTGTGGGGGGAAAATGCCTCTGGGCATGATGTCTCAACATGTTGCTCTTAAAATCTTTCTGACTCTCTTCCACAAAATTCCGTGAGCTGTGGTGGCGGAGTTTAAGTGTACTTCAGTGATGAGCTCTTAGGAGCTTCTGGATCTCTGATTTGTTAAGTGTTAAGGATCCTCAAGGTCTTATTCCTTCACCCTGGGGCTGTTTATCTGGCTCACCATCGAAGCAGCCCTCTTGCTCATCTCCCTAGTTCCTTTGTGGTTTCAGCTGAAGTGCCAGGGGTAGTTTATCTCCTTAGGTCTCACAAACTTCTGAAAATAGAAGAAAAAATTCTCCAACAGAGAGTGAAGTCAGCATCATTTAAATGGGATAAGCATTATTAAATTATGGAGAATTTTGTGTATGTAACCCCTCTTTTAGTCAAAGACTAATGAGAGCTTGAAACAGGAGAGCATAATCGTTGTCTCCATAGGATTCTGGTTTGGTTCCCAAATCCAGATATGGGTGCCTTTCCACTGAGTGGATGTCTTAGCCAGTCTGAAAGCTATTTGTTACCCACCAAGGCTGTTTGCCACTGTCACACTGGGGTGTACATCATGTCAGGTGTTTGCTTCTGAATAGCTTAGACTTTTGGTTGCTCAAAATGTTGTTGGCCACTTTACCCCAGTAGCTCATGTAGTGCTTTCCAGCACTAGACAGGCTAACTCTTTGGTGAATGGCTCTCTTCTGGATTCCAGCTAGGTCTTTCCATGCTCTGGATCAGTAGCATATGCTGTTTTAAGCAATAGGGTCTTACCATTTGCCTCAGGTGGGTAATCAAGTGCTTTCACAGAAACCTTACTTGTTTTTTGGAACCTTGTAGATCTCTCTGATAAACAGTTTATTGTGGGTAGCAACAGACTTCTGGTACTGGGAGTTACAGGCCAGAGACAAAAACAATTATTTTCTAAGTTTAGGATTTATCTCACCCTCTCCAAGGCCCTTCTTTTCAGTTTCCCTCCCCTTACTCCTGTTGAGGGTTTTATCTTTTAGTCTATCTTCAAGGATAAAGGTTTCTATGGTACCAGTTAATTTTGGATTTATTTTTGTGTTTGTTTTTCCCCACCTTCACCTTCCCCTACCCCCAAACCCTTCCATCCCTATAGTCTGGGTCTTGAGTTGCCAATTAGGTATGTCAGCAATTCAAGCTGGTCCAGGTTAGAAATCACAGATGAGTGAGACCATTCAGCATTTGTCCTTTTATGATTGTGTGAGTTCATTGAGTATCATCTGTTCAAAGTCTGTCCATTTTTCTACAAATTTCCTTATATTGTTTTTTCTTACTGCTGAGCAGAATTCCATTGTGTAAATGTACCGCAACTTTGTTATCCATTCATCCAATGATGTGCACTTGGATTGATTCCAGTTCTTAGCTATATATGAATTGAGCAGCTATAGAATGGTTGAGCAAATATCTCTGTAGTGATGCATGGAACGTTTAGGATAAATGGCCAGTAAGGGAAAAACTGGGTCTGTTGGTAGCTCTATGTCTACCATTTCAGGAATCTCCATGTTGATTTCCATAGTGATTGCACAAGTTTACATCCCACCAACAGTGAATGAGGGTTCCTCTTTGGTGACATCTTCACTTTTTAATGATTGCCATCCTTACTGGGGTAAGGTAAAAAGAATCTCATAGTTGTTTTCATTTACAATTCCCTAATGGCTAGGGATGTTAAACATTTTCTTAAGTGTGTGTTATCCATTTGCATTTCTTCTGAGAACTCACTATTCATTTCTATGCCCCATTTTGGTGTGGGTTTTTTGATATTTTTTATTTTTTAGGTTTTTGAGTTCTTTGTAGATTCTAGATATTAGGTTTCTGTCAGTGGTATGTCTGGCAAAGATTTTCTACCATTCAGTGGCTAATCTGTTGACACAGCTTATTGTATGGTTGTCTGTGCAAAAGCTTTTTATCTTCATTAGATCCCATTGGTTGTGTGATTGTTTAATTTTCTGGGCTACTGGAGCTTTGTTCAGGAAGTCTTTCTTCACTCTTATGTAGTAGAGAGTTCCTACTATTTTCTTCTTACAGGAGGAGAAGAGTTTCAGGTCTTATATTGAGGCCTTTAATCCATTTGGACTTGATTTTTGTGTATGGTGAGATAAGTGGGTCAAGTTTCATTTTTCTACATGTGGTTATCCAATTTGCCCAGCACCATTTGGTGAAGATGCTGTATTTTCTCCAGGCTACTTTATCAACACCTTTGTCAAAGATCAAGTAACTATATTTAATAGATGTAAGGTCTGGGGTATTCAATTCTGTTCCATTGGCCTATGTTTCCTTCTTATTTATTTATCTGATCTTATTGCTTGGGCTAGGACTTCTAGTACTATATTGAAGAGCAGTGGTGAGAGTGGACACCCCTATCTTGTTCCTGATATCAATGGGAACTCCTTGAGTCTTTTCCCATTAAGTATCATTTGGAATTTAGGTGCTTTATATGTATCCTTTATTGTGTTGAGTCATAAACTGTCCATGCTTATTCTTTCCAGCATTTTGATCATGAAGTTGCCTCCATGCCTATTCTGTCCAGCATTTTGATCATGAAGTAGTTCTGTATTTTGTCAAAGGCTTTCTCTGCATCAATTGAGATGATCATGTGGTTATTATAATTAAGTTTATGTGGTGTATTACATTGAACAATTTACATGTGTTGAAAAATCCCTGCATCCCTGGAATGAAGTAGTTGATCAAGGTGGATAATGTTGTTGAATTCAGTTTGCAAGGATTTTGTTCAAGATTTTTGCATCTGAATTCATCAGGAATATAGGCTTATAGTTTTTTTTGTTGCATCTCTGTCTGGTTTTGTTATTAGGGTGATGGAAGCATCATCAAATTAGTTGGGGAGGATTCCCTGGTCTCTGATTATGTGAAAAAGTTTGAGAAAAATGGGTTTTAGTTATTCAATGAAGGTTTGATGGAATTTGGCTGAGAAACCATCTGGTCCTGAACTTTTCTTTTGGGGGAGATTTTCTATTACATTTTCAATCTCCATGGATGTGATGGGTTTGGTCAGGAGATTAATCTGCTCTGATTTTAAATTTGGTAGGTTGTATGTGTCTAGAAATTAATCCATTTCAACCAGATTATTTAATTTTGTGGAGTAGAGGTATTGGAAGTATGCTTTGATGATTCTTCCAATTTCATTGATGTTTGTTGTAGTCTCCTCCTTTTCATTTCTGATTTTGTTAATTTGAGAGTTCTCTTTTTTTTTTCTTAAAATTTTTTTTTGTTACTTTTTATTTCTTTATTTGAGAGTGACAGAGAAAGAGGCAGATAGAGAGAGACAGAGAGAGGGGATGGGCACGCCAGGGCCTCTAGCCACTGCAAAGGAACTCCAGACGCATTTGCCCCTTGTGCATCTGGCTAACGTGGGTCCTGGGGCCTCGAGCCTCGAACCGGGGTTCTTAGGCTTCACAGGCAAGCGCTTAACTGCTAAGCCATCTCTCCAGCCCGAGAGTTCTCTTCTTTTGGTTGATAAGATTGTACAGGGGTATATTGATCTTGTTTATTTTTCCAAAGAACCAGCTCTTTCTCTCATCATTTTAAAAATATTATTTTCTTACTCTCCAATTCATTAATTTCTTCTCTGATATGGATTATTTCTCTTCATCTCAGCTCTTAGGTTTGGATTGTTCTTGTTTTTCCAATGCCCTTAGGTGGACAGTTAGGTTAATTAGATTCTTCCTGTCTTTGTTATGAAGGCATTTAGTGCTAACAATTTTACCCTTAGGACAGCCCTCATTGTGTCCTATAAGTTTTGATAAGTAGTGTTTTCATTATCATTCAATTCTAGGAATTTTACAATTTGTTTATTGAATACTTCCACAACCCATTCATTGTTCAAAAGTGTGTTGTGTAGTCTCCAGGAGCTGTGGGAGCTCCTGATGTATCTCTTGTTAATTTCCAGCTTTAAGACATTTTGGTCTAATATGATGCAGGAAGTTACTTCAATTTTCCTGAATTTATGGGGGCATGCTTTATGGCTTAATATATGTTCTATTTTGGAGAAGGTACTGTTGCTGCTGAGAAGAATGCATATTCTGTAGAATTGGTGTGGGATGTTCTATATATGTCTGTTGGGTATAGTTGATCTATGGTGTTGTTGACCTTTATCATTTCTCTGTTGATTTTCTGCTTGGATGATCTATCTATAGATGAGAGTGTAGTATTGGAGTCTCAAACTGTGATGGTGTTGGTGTTTATTTCTGTTTTGTTGTCAAGTAGGTTTTGTTTTATAAACTATGGTGTACCTGTTATTGGTGCTTATAGATTTATGATTGTGATATTCTCATGTTGGATCATTCCGTTGATGAGTAAGAAGTGGCCTTATTTGCCCTTTTACATTATTTTTGGCTTGAAGTGTATTTTATAAGACATTAACATAGTGACACCTGCTTGTTTCTTATTTCCGTTTGCTTGGAATCTCATTTTCCATCCTTTAACACAAAGAGGTGTCTGTCTTTATTGGGAAGGTGGGTTTCTTGAAGACAGAAGATAGAAGTGTCTATTTTATTTTATCCACCCTGTTGACTTGTGTCTTTTGATGGGTCAGTTGCAATCTTTAATGTTTAAGGTTATAACTCTGAGGTTTGATTTAATCCCTGCCATGATGGGGTACTTTGTGGGGTTTGGTGTTTCTTGTCTTTTATAATTTTTGAGCATGATTGAGCTTTGGTTATTGTGATCTTCTTCTTCTTGTAGGCTCTTGAGATTGGTTGTTTGACTGTTTTGTGTAGTGTATTACTGAAGTATTCTCTGTAGGTTTGACTTTGTGTACATATAATCATAGAATTGAGTTTTTTCACAGAAGGTTTTCCTTTCATCATCTACTATGAAGGATACTTTCACTGGGTACAGTAGTCTATGTTGGAAACCATAGATTTATTTATTTTTTGTTGATTTTTTTTGAGGTAGGGTCTCACACTAGCCAAGGCTGACCTGGAATTCACTATTTTGTCTCAGGGTGGACTCTGCTCCCTGAGTACTGGGATTAAAGGTGTGTACCACCATACCCAGCAGAAACCATAATTTTTTGTACTTTGACATGTTCCATTCCAAGCACTTCTGGCTTTCAGGGTTTCCACTGAGAAACCTGAGGTAATTCTTATAGAATTGCCTTTGAATGTAGTGAGTTATATGTATCTTGCTGCTTTCAGCACTCACTTTTTGTTTTCATTGTTAAAAGTTTTAACTATGATGTGTTATGGACAGTTTTTTCTTTTGTCCTGCCTGTTTGGTGTTTTTGGGCTACTTGTATCTTCATGAGACTATCTTTTGAAAGATTTGAAAATTTTTGCTCAATATGTTTTCTATTCCTCTGACCTTGTTTTCCTCTCCTTCTGGTATACCCAATGATTGGGATATTTGGTTGTTTTCAGAAATCTCACAGTTATGTTGTATTCTGTACAAATGATTTTTTTGAAATTATAAAATATTTTGACCTCCAAACCAATTCCTTCTGTCTGGTGTTCTAGCTCAGAGGTTCTATCTTCCACATGAGTAACTCTTTTAGTGAGCAGTTCCAGAGAAGTTTTTGAAAGCTCTATTTGATTTTTGCTTACTCTTGTGTTATTTTGCATTGTGTCCATTTCTTTTTTTAGGTATGATTTCATTTTGAAGTCTGATTTTCTTGATGCTTCCTTGAATTTATTCTTGCATTTGATCAAGTCTTCATTAAGCTTAATCAATTAATTAATGAGATCTTCCTTTTGTTGATTCACCTTCAATTCATTCATTTTTCTTTTGAGGCTTGTAAGGTTATCTTAAGTTAAACCTAGTGTCAATATCTTAGTGCTCTAAGAGACTATTCTTTTCAATTTCATTATGTGATTGTTCTTTTCTGATGGCTTGCTTCCAGTTCAGCAATTCTATTGATCAGAGCGACATTGGTTGTTGTGTTTTCATTTTGGGATTCAATTTGCATATTTCTCTATAATTTCATGTGAGGCTTCCATTGGGGGAGTGGTTTCCTTAATAGAGCTCTCTCAATTTTCTCACTTTCTTTCTTTCTTTTCTTTTCTTTTTTTTCATTGTGGTCTGTCCATCTCGGGGAAATGTTTTATTATATTAATGGGGAAGCAACTATTTATCCTTATAGGATCCTCAGTGGATGTTCTGTTTTAAATATGAACTGGATTGGTATACAATGGGGTTATAACCATGGAAGCAAAGATTGTGGTAATGTAAGTACATCAAAGGTACCTGGGAACTGGGAGGTGGGGAAGTTGGAGTTCTGGTCTGTTTACTCCACTTGTACATACTCTTTAGAACACAGATCAGGAGTTGTGGCACCAGCAGCTGGGAAGCTGGAGAGCCGGGGCAAGAGGCCAGCATCTACAGTGGCCTGTGCACCCTCTGACTCAAGAGAATAGGTAATTGGGTACTCAGGGTCCAGTCATTTGGGAAACTCAAGCAAAAGGCCTCATTGTGTAGCTCACATGCAGGAACTGGGCCACCCCAAGGTAGTAGCAGGGTAACTGGAACCAGGGAACAAGCATGGGAGTGGGAACAGGGAGATCTGCACAACTCTCTCTAAGCACATATCCTCTGGAGCAGGGGATCCAGGGATTAGGGTCCTAGGGGCCCTTCACTTGGGAAGGAAGAGAAAGGGGCCTGCTTCTGCAGGCAGTTTGCAGGGTCCAGGAAGCCAACACCTGCAGCAGGGGAACCAACCAGGACCAGGGAACTGGGAGGGGAGAAGGTAGATCTGATCTACTCACTACACACACACACACACACACACACACACACACACACACACCCTGTGGAACCCCCACAATCTTGCTTGGTAAAAGCACAATTGTAAATCAGTGTTGCCATTCAACAAATTTCTAATCTCTAGCTCCTCCAAAATCAGTTCATTTTGCTATGTAGGCTGTCAAAGTTCAGTAGTATCTGGAAGTTGTCATATTCCAACAAACATGCCCTTTTCTCTCTCTTTTTTTTTTTTTCCCAGAGAGAGCCATCACAGTCAACTTCTGTTGCACTCGTATGAACTCCTGCCTCAACAGCTGGGAGCAATCCTGAGAACATCCCAGTCAAAATCTTCAATATGGCTGTCTTCAAGAAAGCCTCACAGTCAGTAATAATGCAAAAGCAAATTTGGATCAATATGAATATCATGGAGTACCAACTGGCCAAGTTGGAGCATTTCCTTAGGAGCAAGGACTTTCATAGCACCTTCAAGGTAAATAAAAACAACAAAAAACCAGACTCAGTGATAGTGGCCACAATCATTAAAGGCACAAAGTGGATTATTTCTTTGAGTTTTTATTTAAAGTGGTAGGGGAGTCCATTTTAGAAACAGACCCCACCCACCCACTGACTTTGCTATGCTTTATTTAAAAGTATCAGTTGTTCCAACCTCAATTATCAATTATGCCAATCTGAGTTCCTTGTGCCGACAGTGTGTGGGCGGGTGCATCAGTCTGGAGTATGTAGGTTAGACTCCTGTTTGTGGGCTCCTCCCACCTCCCCAGTCTGGGATACTTGCATGGAAAGTGTGTAGGCAGGCATATCAGTGTGGAATAAGTAGGCCAGACCCCTTTCCCAGGCTCCTCTCATCTTCCCGTTCGGGGTTCCTTGCATAGACAGTGTGCAGGCATGCATGGTGTGCAGTCTGGAGTGAGTAGGCCATATCCATGTATCCTTGCTCCTCCAAGTCCCCTGGTCCTTGTAGGTTCTATTATGCCTTGCTTGGGGAGACCTGGTCCCTGTGTAAGCTGTGTAATCAGGCCATCTGCTCTGGTATCCTGAGGAGCCACTGGGTACCAACATCCCAGTTCATCTGAGTCAAAATGTGCATGGGCCAAAGGACAAAAACTTACTTCCTCCTCAATAAAATAGTCTTTCTAAAGTGGGTATATAACAGTGTAAAAAAGCCAACAAAAGTCAGAAAACTGAGATATTTCCACCAAGAATGCCTAATCCTACAATGAAAGGCTTCAATGAAATCATAGAGAAATCAACAAAAATTCATTCCCAACATGAAAGCACAACAATCAATGAGAGCCTGGTTAAAAAAAAAAAAATCATTGAACTTGAAGCAAACTATCACAGAGCCAACAATTATATCAATGAAATTTAACAGAGTTGTCTCTTAGAGTGTTCAGCTTTTGACAGTAAGCTTAACTGGATGGAAGAAAACATGAGAACCCTCCAAAGAGACATGAATAAGTTGAAGGTAAGTCAAGAAATGGAAGATCTCAACAACCAGTTAAGCTTAATGAAAACTTGATCAAATTGAAGAATGAACTTCAGGAAGCATTAAGGAAATCAGAACTCAAAATTGTACCTCCAAAAAGAGATGAACACAATGCAAAATAATACAACAGAAGACAAAAATCAAATAGAAATTATAAAAACCTCTCTAGAACTCCTCACCAACAGAGTTATTCATGTGGAAGACAGAACCTCTGAACTGGAAGGTAAGACAGAAGAAATTGATCAAGAGGCCAAAAACTTTATTAGTTCAAAAAGTCAAGTGAACAGAATATGAGGGAACTGTGGCACACCCTAAAGTGAAAAAGCATCCAGATCATGGGTATATCAGAAGGACAGGAAATCCAGGATAGAGTCATAGAGAACATATTCAACAAAATTATTGAAGAATGGGCTGGAGGAGATGGCTTAGTGGTTAAGCGCTTGCCTGTGAAGCATAACGACCCGGTTTGAGGCTCAACTCCTCCGGACCCACGTTAGCCAGATGCACAAGGGGGTGCATGCATCTGGAGTTCATTTGCAGTGGCTGGAGTCCCTGGCACCCATTCTCTCTGTGTCTCTCTGTGCCTCTTTCTTGCTCTGTCACTCTCAAATAAATAAATAAAATAAATAAAAAAATATTGAAGAAAAATTTCTGAATTTTTCAAAAGAGAATCTCATCCAGATACAAGAAGCTTACAGAACACCAAACAGACAGGACCAAAGAAGAAACTACAAGACACATCATAGAAAATACTCTTAACAATGAAAACAAAGAGAGAGTGTTAAAAGCAGCAAGAGAGAAACAATTCACAATATACAAAGGCAATTACATCAGATTTCACAATAGAAACCCTGAAAGACAGAAGGGCCTGGAATGGAACACTTCAATGTCTGAAAAACTATAGCTTCCAACCCAAGGTACTCTACCCAGCAGAATTATCCCTCATAATAGATGGTAAAAGAAAAACTTTCCATGAAAGAGTCAGCTCTATGATTATATGAACACAAAGCCAAACCTACAGAGAATACTTGAAGGAATACTCCACACAGAACAGTCAACCAATCAATATCAAGAGCCAACAAGAATATAACCAAAATTGAACAGGCTTAAAACAGTATATAACACAAGAAATCACCAAATCTCATAAAACACCTCATCATGGTAGGGGTTAATTCAAACCTCACAGTAATAACCTTAAATATTAATATTCTTAACCATCAAAAGACACAGATTATCAGGATGGATCAACAAACTGGACCTTTCTATCTTTCATCTTTAAGAAACGTACCTGACCAGTAAAGATAGACACCTCCTCAGGATGAAAGCTTGGAAAATGATAATCCAAGCAAATAAAAATAGAAAACAAGTGGGTGCTGCTATATTAATATCTGATAAAATATACTTCAAGTCAAAAGTAATCAAGAAGGGCAAAGAAGGCCACTACTTACTCATTAAGGGAATGATCCAACATGAGCGAATCACAATCATAAATATATATGCACCAAACACAGGTACACCATAGTTTATAAAACAAAATTCACTAAACTGTAAAACAGAAATAAACACCAACACCATCATAGTCAGAGACTTCAATACTCCACTATCATCAACAGACAGATCATCCAAGCAGAAAACCAATAGGGAAATAATAGAGCTCAACAAAAGCATAGATCAACTAGACCTAACAGACACCTACAGTATATTCCATACCAAATCTACAGAATATACATTCTTCTCAGCAGCCCACACAGCGTTTCTTCCTCTCTGGAGCTCTTTGGGGTGGATTCTTCTTGCTTTTCCAGTGCCTTTAGCTATGTAGTCATGCTATTGATTTGGGATCTCCCTGTCTTTGTAATAAAGACATTTATGGCTATGAATTTTCCCTTATGACGTGACTGCTTTTATTGTGTCCCATATGTTTTAGTACATTGTATTTTCATTATCATTCAATCCTTGGAATTTTACAATTTCTTTTTTGATTTCTTGTACTACCCATTTGTTGTTTAAAAGTATATTGTTTAGTCTTCAGGAGCTGGTGTTCTAGGTGTGTCTCCTGTTGTTAATTTCTAGTGGTCTGATATGATGCAGGAAGTTACTTCAATTTTCCTGACTTTATGTAGACACATTTTATGGTCTAATATATGATCGATTTTAGAAAGGCATAAGGCCTCAGATATGTAAAATTATCCTCAGGAAATAAAAAAGAAAACCTCTGTTGGTATCACCATACCTGAGCTAAAGATAAAGCCATAGTGACAAAACAGCATGGTAATGGGATAAAAACAGAAACAGAGACCAATGGAACATAATGGAAGACCCAGATCTTAGGGCAAGCAACTATAGTTGCTTGATTGTTGACAAGGTGCCAATAATGTAGACTGGAGAAAAGACAGAATCTTCAACAAATGGTTTTGGACAAATTGGGTGACCTAATGTAGAAAAATGAAATTTGACCCACTCATTTTGCCATATACAAAATCAAATACAAATGGATTAAAGTCCTCAAGATAAGACCTGAAATTCTTCAAGTACTGGAAGAAAAAATAGGAGGCAGTCTCCATGATATAGGACTGGGAAAAGACTTTCTGAACAAAACCCCAGTAGCCCAGGAAATTAAACAAGCACTCAACCAATGGGATCTCATGAAGCTAAAACCTTTTGCACAGACAAACATATCATAAGCAGAGCCAGTATATTACCCAATGAATGGGAGAAAAATCTTTGCTAGCTATACCACTGACAGAAGCCTAATATCTCTACTTTACAAAGAACTCAAAAAACTAAACAATAAAAAAATCAAACATCCCACTCCAAAAGTGGGGCAGAGAACTAAATGGGGAGTTCTAAGAGGAATCAATACCAAGGCTAACACACCCTTAAAAAATGTTCAACATCCCTAGCCATTAGGTAAATGTAAATTACAAGAACTATGAAATTCCACCTTACCCCAGGAATAATAACTTCGTTCAAATAGAAATATCTTCTCTAATAGTTTCCAGTACCATAACACATTTTTCTCCAAGTTCTCATTTAATAAAGAGGATCAAATGGAATTGTTTTCTACTTTGCATATTATTACTTATTTCATTAATGAATCTGTGCAATGATACTAAATGTTAACATGGGAGAGTCTAGTATATGTATTTCATAGATTAAGATGTCAATTCACATCTGTTTTACACACTTGAATATAGTGATACAAATCTTTAACCACTCTTTACTGTCAGCTTTTGAAAAGTATTATTTATGTTTCATTTTTCTACTCTCCTAATTAGATGCTCTTTCATTTAATTGTGCCTATATCTTCCAAAAAGTCCAATAATTATCTATAAAAAAGGACATGAATTTTTATATTTGAAAAAAATCTATACCTCAAGTAGTACCAAACTATAGTGGAGAAATGCTTTTAGTGCAATGTGGAAGAAAACAAAGAAAAATCGTTTCTAATTTCAAATAACATGCTAAGTTATACAGTGTAACTAGGCATTGGTTTTTTATTTTTATTTTCCTTTAATTTCACTTATTTCTTTGTAAGGAGAGAGAGAGAGAGAGAGAGAGAGAGAGAGAGAGAGAGAGAGAGAGAGAGAGAGAGAGAGAGAGAGAGGAGTGTCAGAGGCCAGGGCCTCTAGCCACTGCAAATAAACTACAGATGCATGTGCCCCTTGTGCACCTTTCTTACATGGGTCCTGGGGAATCAAATCTGAGTCCTTTGGCATAGCAGGTAAACACACCTTAACTGCTAAGCCATTACTCTACCCCTTTCTTTTCTTTCCTTTTCTTTTCTTTCCTTTTCTTTTCTTTTCTTTTCTTTTCTTTTTCCTTTTTTTTTTTTTTGGTCATTTCATACAGGTATATAACATACTTTATCATATCACCCCCATTACTTTCTTTTATCCACATTCTACTGTTGCTAAACCCTTTCTTTCCAACTGGTCCTCTCCTATTTTTACACCTTTTCTGGGGACCCACCATGTTTAATTATGTGAGTTATGTATATGAACATGAGTAGGGGGTATTCACTGAATCATGGGCAATGGCTATACCATCAAATGCCAATAGTTCTTGAGAAAGAGGTAGGGAATTTTGGATCCAGGATCCATGATGGAATGTTGATAGACTCAATCTTGTACAGGTCTTGTGCAGCCATTAATTGCCAATAGTTCCTTTGAGGCTGTAGAGCTTTATAACCACAATGATGATGTCATATCCAAAAGGGAATGTTTCAGAACACTCATCCCCAGCCTCTATTTCTTATATTCATTTTGTCTACTCTTCTGTGTTCTCTGTGAATGTAGGAGTGATATAGATGTCCCCAGTGATAGAGTTTTAGTCAAGTTCACAGTGCTAAGCATGAATTTCTTCTTGTGTAGTGGGCCTCAAAATCAATCAGAGTGGTTGGTACACCTATAATAGTCATGCTGATATTGCACTAGTGTGTGCATCTTACCAGTTGCTATTAAAGCATGCAGAGCACAAAGTTGGGTAGAATCATTGATGTCTCCTGTATCAATCTGCATAGCACCTCCTGGCAATATGAAAGCTTGCTAGCAAAGAGGAAGTATACACTTCAGTTCTAGCTTGATTACTCTGTGTCGTACATCCACAGTGTCACAATCACATCATCAATAACAAGGTCTTTTCATATAGTTCTTGTGGGCAACCAAAAAATATGGGTATAGTCTGTGCTATTTTGTGGTCTTATGGGGCTTCTGTAACCAACAACACATAGGGAGGTAGCCTACTTCTGGCACCAGGATTTTCATTTAATAATCTGGGGCTTCTATGAGCAACATTATCTACCCATGTAGGATATCACTCTTCAAACTTAAGTTTTAAACTATATTTTTAATCATTTATAAAGTAGTATTTTCCCATATGGCTTTTTCATGTATTCTTAGTTTTGGCTGACCTTTCCCCCACCTCCTTCCCTTCACCCCCTACTCATATCACCACTTAAACATTTATACTCTGTACTCACCCCTCAAATTTCATATAATGTATTCTATGATTTCTCCCTCTTGTCATCCCTAATGGCCCCAGATGGCAGAATGATCTAAACCAGGCACTTGTAATCTTCTTTTGTTCAATCAATCAGTTAATCACAAGGCATATCCCATGAGTTCATAGGCACATTCTTAGAGAAATAAGGCATTGTAACAAGTGGATTTATAGTTATTCAGGTAACATGTTCATGTAACTTACTCATGCTTTCAGGACCTGCTCAGACCTAATCACATATGTATCTCTTCCATTTGATGATGGACTTATATTGTGCATGTCCAACTTTATGTTCTGATGGATCAGATAACACATAACACATGATGGGTAAGCTCAGTTCACATAGTAACTTTGTGGCCCATTTTCAAGCATTCAATTTCCACTAAGTCCCAATTGTAAGCCAAGTGCTATCTCTCAAAGTGAAATTAGCTGTTTAAAGATGAAAGCAGGGCCTTGTTCCAAAACCCCAAGAGGTTCTGTTGTGATTCACCTATGGGAGACTTCCATAGGCTCCTAACAGTATCCCTATCTGCCTTGACACTTCAAATACCATTGATTCCTCTGGATCATATGTTTCAAGTGACAGAGCAGGCTGCACAGCAGCCTGGACCTATTGAAGAGTTTTCTCCTATTCCAGGTCTCAATCAAAGCTATCAGCTTTCTGAATCACTTGGTATATGTACTAGAGCAAGATACCTAAGTAAGGAATGTGCTGCTTCCAAAACCCACATAGGCCTGCTAAGCATTGTGCTTCTTTCTTGGTGGTAGTTTTGTTCAGATGAAACAACTTTTCCTTTACCTTAGAAGAAATATCTCATCATTCCCCACACCATTGGATTTATACAAATTTTGCTGAGGTAGAAGGCTTTTAAATTTTGGTTGGCTTTATTTCCTACCCTTTGATGCACACATGCTACACGAACAAATCCAGAGTGCTAGAGTGGTTGCTATCTCATGATCAATTGGTCCAACAAACAATATACCATCATTATAACAGACCAATGTCATACCTTGTGGAAGAGATAAGTTATCAATATTTTTTTCAAACTAAGTTATGAGAGAGGTTTATAAAGTTAATATTATTCTTTGATTAAAGTATTAAATGTGTACTGCTAGCCTTGATGGCTGAGAGTAGATTGCTTCTTGTAGACCTTATGGAAATGTGTGGAGAAAAAGCATTTGCAAAACCAGTAGCTGCATCCCAGGTATCAGGGTTTATGTCAATCTGCTCAAGTAAGGAAGTCACATCTGGCACAGCAGCTTCAATTAGAGTCACGCCTTGATTAAGTTTCGGAAAATCAACTATCATTCTCCATGATCCATCTGTCTTCTGATCTAGCCAAATATTTCTAAAGGGAACCATGGTAGAATCCAGCACCCCTGCAACTTTCATGTCTTTTACAGTGGCAGTGATGGTTTCAATCCCTCTAGCAATGCAATATTCATTTTGGTTTGTTACTATTCATGGTAGAAGTAGCTCTAATGGCTTCCATTCGGCCTTTATATCCGCAATACTACACAGGTAAGCACACCAATGTGCTGATGTGGAGTTTCTGCCAACTTCTGAGCCTACATATGCCAGTTATATAGTTTGGAACCAGAAAAATAGCCATAGGATAACTCCAGGATAACTGGGGCCATAGTGAGTCAGACTTTGGTTAAAACTTTATTGATCACATGAACTCTATAAGCCCCTACTTTAACTGGAGAGCCACAATTCTGTTTGTGGTTTCCTAGAATCAAAGTTAATTCAAACCCAGTATCTAGTAGGCCCCCAAAAATCTTATTGTTTCCTTTTTCCCAAGGTACAGTTATATTAGAAATTGTCATAGATCCATTTGGAGAAGAACGAGAGAAAGAATTCTAGTATGAGTCATCTGCGGTGAGACCACCCTGAGCACATCCTACCTCATCTGAATTGTAGGAGTGTTCTTCATCAAGAAGATATGGCCTCCAAGTCCATTTGAGGTGTTCTGGGTCTTTAAGTGTGCTCATGTCTGGAAAATTTGTGCTAATAAAGATGAAGCAAGAACTTAGTAAGCTTTTTGTCTATTTTAGTTCTAGGAACACCATGGTTAAACAGCAAGTACCAAAGGTTATATAATCCAGATCATTGTGAACATTGCTTCCTATTATTATTATTATTATTATTATTATCATCATCATCATCATCATCATCATCATCATCATTTGCCTATGTTATCCATTATGTATGCTCACCTCACCTTTGGAAATTCAGTGCTGCCACTTAGCCCTTATTACTATTGGATCTAATAAGACCCATCACATGCAAATCATCTAGTTGAGCAACAGCAGCTCCCAATGTAAGGTCCCCATTACAGACAAGAGCAATGACTGAGATTTTCAAGTATGCTGGTGCTCCTGTGACAAACTGCTTTCTTATAGTCATGATGGTTATGTCTTCTGTACCTTTCCATTGTGGAGAATTAGGTTTTATAGGGCAATTCCATGATAGAATTCCAATTTCTCTGAGCTTTTTTATTATTAAAAACATATTTAATATGCATACACCATGTTTTGGTAGCCTCTTTTCCCTCCTCCCTGTCCTCATTCTAGATTGAGCCCTCCTCAGCAGGGTTGCTGGTATTCTCCATGGGGTTGTGGGTTGTGGTATTGTGGGTGGGAGCAGCATTCAGTTATTGGGGGAGGCAGTGTCTCTGGGCATGAAATACCAACATTTGACTCTTACAATCTTTTTACACCTTCTTCTACAAAATTCTCTGAGACTTGGGGTGTTTCAAGTCTACTTCATTGATTAGAGCTCTTGGGGCCTCTAGATTTCTGCTTTGATATGTGTTGAGTATCCTTTGCATCTTATCTCCTTCACCTTGGAGCTGATTGTTAGGCTTACCATGGAAGCCACACCCTTGCTGGTCTCCCCATCTCCCTTGTAGTTTTTCCTGGGCCTTGACTGAGATGTGAGGGATGGTGTATCTGTTCACATCTCACTACCTTCTGAAAAAGAAAAAAACAGACTCTTCAACACAGAGTGAGGTCAGCATAGGTTAAATTGGATAAGTGTTATTAATTTAGAGAGAGTTTGATGGGTGTAGCCCTCAGTTTTAGTCAAAGGCTAGTGGGAGATTGACATGGAGAGCATAATCTTTGTCTTTATAGGTTTCCAGTTCCAGATATGGGTTCCTTTCCACCGAGAGGATCACTTAGCCAATCATAAAGCCATTAGTTACCCATCAAGGCTATGTGCCACCATTGCACTGGTATGTACTTCTTATCAGGCTGGTGTCTTCTGATCAGCTTAGACCTATGGTTTCTCAGACCATTGTTGACTACAATACAGTAGTCTCAAGTTGGCACTGAAGGCTTGAGGATGCTTGGAGATCCTCTGCACTTCATCCATGTTGAAAGGCTAATGAAGTTGGGTTTCAATATTTTCAAGGGAAGATAGCAACAGGGTATATGTACTCAGCAGCAAGTAGCAAGGGAATTCAGGATTCATCAGAAAGTATCAAGGAAATGAAGCAATAAGACACGTTCCAATGAGTAGTGTGGACATTCAGTAAAAGATGCTGTGTTCTCCTGGGGCTTCTTTGTATATAGTCCAACACTCTGAGGGGAGATGTTTTTTTTTTTAAATATATTCTATTTATTTATTTATTTATTTATTTATTTAAGAGAGTGAAAGAGGGAGGAAGGGAGAGAGAGAGAATGGGAGAATGGGCACACCAGGGCATCTAGCCACTCTAAGTGCCCCCTTGTGCATCTGGCTTATGTGGGTCCTAAAGAATTGAACTGGGATCCTTTGGCTTTTCAGGCAAATGCCTTAACCCATAAGCTACCTCTCCAACCCATATTTTTCTTTTCTATTAGTATTTCCTGGAAACACCCTCACAGATCTACCCAAGAAGCTTGTCTGTTACTTAATTCCTAATCTGACCAAGTAGACAACAAAATTGAATCATCACAGATGGTGTCCCAATAACCTCACATGTTGTGTGTTTCATTAAAATCTCCTCCCACTATCTTATTTTGTCCCACTTCCTTATTTCTCATTCCATTGAATGCCTTCCTTCCAGTTAATCTTTCTTTTACCTTTATGCCTTTTCACAGAGTTTTAAAAAATTATCTTTGTAGCCATGTGTGGTGGCACATTCCTCTTATCCCAGCACACAGGAGGCAGAGGTAGGAGGATTGCCATGAGTTTGAGGCCACCCTGAGACTACATAGTGAATTCCAGGTCAGCCTGGGTTAGAGCAGGACCCTTCCTTGAAAAACAAACAAACAAACAAACAACCACAAAAAACTTTGATCTTTATTGAATTTACCAATGCCTCTGCCTTATTTTCAATCCCTGATATTTTATTCTCCACATGATACTTTCTATTGGTGAGTCTTTCCACTTTTAGTTTGACTCATTGAATTTTTCTTTTCCAGAATTATTTCTGTTTAACTTTTCTTCAGTGTTTCTCTTTATTGAATTCTATTTTCCTATTTTGTCTTCCTTATTTCATTCAGCTGTTTTTGAAAATTTTATTTGTGTCCTTGTTGAGTTGCTAGAATATATTTATAATCAATTTTTTTTTTCCGGGAGTTTTGTCTGTGTCACTCTGATTAGGGTTGCTTACTCTGGAATTAATACTTTCTGGGAGAAGAAACATTCTGTTGGTGTTTCATGCTACTGTGTTTTTGTGTTGCAGCTTGTGAAACTCAAATGTGTTTGTTGAGTTTTTTTTTTTAATTTAACTCACCTTATATTCCAGTGGAAGTGTTTGCAATATTTAGGAAGAACATAGTTGTTATAAATCTTAGTTGTTGTCTTCTGTGAGGCTGATTTCTAGGGTACCCAGTGCTATTCCTGGTGCTGTGTTGGGGAGAAGCAAGGGAGACCCTTCTGGTTCAGCTGACTCGGTGTTTTGTACTGTTTTGTTATGTGGAAGAGGGGAGATTTCAGGTTCCTCATGATTCCCATGGATCTGGGCCACATCCTTATAATCCATCTGACCTTTTCTAGACAGCTTAGTTCCACAGGTCTGGGTTGATTCATGAGGATTCCTGTCAGGGCACTGATTTGTAGGAACTTGTGCCTGCTTCTTGGTAGGAATCTCTCCTCTGTTAATATGTTCATTTATAGATCATTTCTCCTGAAAGAAAATGATTATCATGTATTATATTGACTTCTTTTATGGAGTTTCAGTGGGTGAAGTTTATATCCTTTCATCTTACTCAGAAGTCATAATTTGTTTCTGGAAGTTTGCTCAAAGCATTTGTTTTACTCTTAAAAAAACCCTCAAAACATGTTTATCTTATATGTAAGTCATTGAGGTAGATCACTTGTAAACTTATTTTGGGGCCTTCATGCCACCCAACCTTTAGAGCCAATCAGTATGGCTACATCAGGTCTCCATGCAGGCATCCAGCAAATCTGCTTCACACCACCCATGAACATTTACAAAACACAAGACCATGTTGCAAATTCAATGACACTCTCTGCCTTGCATTTCTCATACTCCATAATACCAGGTGTGGTGGCAATTTGTTAATCCAGGGGGATTAAAGCAGACCTGGAAGAACAGAACACTCCCTGAGCATTCACGTCCCTTCAAAAGAGTCTACATCCCCCATTACCCCAATACAGGTCAGCTAGCCCAATCTAAAAGGTTGTAATCTCTCACATAATTACAGCTGAGCAGGCAGAAGTTTCAGCCCAAAGATTTCAACCCTCTGCTTACACCGGTCCATTTCTATGCAATGCAACCCTGCACAAATTCGCAGGACACAGGCATAACAACAAACCTCTAACACAAACTGCTACTAGCCCAGTCCAAGCAAAGCTCACAGTCCATAGTTCTTACTGCATTCAGGTCTTTTAACTCTGCCCAGAATAGTTCATCAAGCTGTACTTACAGCATTGAAAGATGTCTCTTAAGCCAAGGTTTCAAATCCTTCCATACTCTTGAAAATCAGCTCCAAAAAGCCAAAGAAAAACAGTCAGGTGTCTAGCAGTAATCACACTCCTCAAGTGACAACTTTACTGTTGCAGTCAGGTTTGCATTGCTGGCAGAAATCACCTGATCAAGTGCAGATATTGGGGGGAAAGTGTTTATTTTAGCTTACAGACTAAAGGGGAAGCTCCAAGTTGTTAGGGGAAAACAATGGCATGTGCAGAGGGTGGACATCATCTCTTGGCCAACAACAGATGGACCAGAGCCACAGGAGAGTGTGCCGAACACTGGCAAGGGGAAACTGGCTATAATACACATAAGACCACCCCCAAGACTACACTGCCTCTAGCAGGTGTTAATTCCCAAATCTCTATCAGCTGGAGACCTAACATTCAGAACATTTAAGTTTATGGGAGACACCTGAATCAAAACAACACAGTTACTCAGAAGCCAAGCACAAAATAGCCACCAATGTGTTTATGGTTCTGAAAAGTCTTTTGAGTTACAGGTCCTTTTGATATTCTGATGAAATTAAAATTACAGTGGACATCCCTACAAACCCATATACTAATTCACAAACAAAATATTATGTAACATTTCAATATCATAATTCCCTAGAGACTAGTAGGAAAACTATTATAGATGTAGAATGTAAGAGAGAATTGTGTAGATGTAGGAAAGCGTGAAACAATTGTGAGGGTCTAATCTGGTAAAACAGAATTATCATATAAGAATTTGAAGAACTACTGGCACATTCCTTATATATTTAAACCACTTTTATTTTCCTAAGTTTTAATGTGTAAATTAAGTATCAATATACAATAAAATGCACAGTATTTATGATTAGCTTCATTATATTTTAAAATATTTTCTTTTATCTACTTAGAGAGAGAAAGAGGCAAATAGAGGAAGAAAAAAAAGAGAGAGAGAATGGGTATGCCAGGGAATCTAGCCACTGCAAATGAACTCCAGTTGCATGTGCCACATTGTGCAGCTGGCTTAAGTGGGTACTGGGGAATTGAACCTAGGTACTTAGGCTTCATAGGCAAATGCCTTAACTAGTAAGTAACCTTACCAGTCCTTCATTATAATTTTAATGAAACCAAGGCATACAACCTTTAATCATGACACATTTATCATTAATTGGCATGAAAATACATTATTGTCCAGAAGCAAAAATCTTATTCACAAGACAAAATCATGTGCCTTGATCTGCTAGCCAAATATTATCATGAAATGCCAGTATTAAAATCATATTATTATTAACATGTTGATCTATATTCTATCTGAAATAAAAAATTAAAATTCAGGGAATGTAATAAATTGCTTGAAATTTTGAAACAACAGAAATTAAATGTATCATAGTTTTATTTTAAATTTAACCTTAAGAAGAAAGGTCAGATATGTGGAAAGATGTATTCAAAACTTTAACATTTCATTTGCTACATGTATCCCTGACTAGCCACATTATCCTTATTTTTTGTCTAATTTCACTCTTTAAATAAAAGATATAACCACAAACTTCATATATAAAACATGACTTATGATAATGAATAGGTGATGTGTTTGGACCATAAATATTAAAAGACATCATATAGAAAACAGTCTATTCCTATGTATTTATGATGTTTCTAAGTGAATACCTGTGGTTGTAACACCTGCTTTTCTTTTAACTTTATTAACTTATGAAATTTTTGTGTATTAAGTATATACAAACAAATAATATCTTCAGTATTTGCACAGTAGGAAACCCAAGTATTTCCTAACTATAACATACAAAAGCCTTTTGTATGCTGGAAATCATTTAGACAATATCACTGTGAAACAGTTATATGTGTGCATATTATACAGAGAGCTAATCCTAATAGAATTATAAAGCACATTGCTAAACATTGGCAGATTTACATTTTTATATTTCATTTTAATTAAATGAGAAAAATATGTATCACCCTGTTGAACATGGCATGAACATTTTCCCACTCAATTACCAAATAAATAAAAAGTTCTCTATTCTAAGACAATCACATTATATAACAACAAGATATTTAAAAATGTGACATCTCAATCTTGTTTTCTACTGTCACTAACAGTAGATATTTTATAACCAGTCTCCATTTTCAGTTTCAGTCAGATTTAGAAGCTGGTCTTAAGTAGCTCATAACGTGCTGGAACTTATTAAATGAGTTCTTATCTTAATTTTTTAAAAAAATTATAATGAAGTTTAAAATTCAATTATTTATTCATGATTTTACTTAAATTCTAAATTTATTTATTAATAATAATCATAAACACATTAAAAAGTGACAGTCATAATTCTTAACACACTGGTCAACTAACTAGATATTATAGTCAAATAGATCATTATTGACTAATTGTTAATATAATCATGCTAAACTAAAATATCCACGTCTATAAATGATTATAGAAGAAGGCACAACATCCCATTAAAATAATGCATCACCATAGACATGTTCATGTAAATCTAACATATTTCCATCCTTATATTATAGAGAAGGTGAAGTGAAGGTGTATTTCAAGGACTGAGAAAGCTGGGCATGGTGGTGCATGCCTTTAATCCCAGCACTTTGGAGGCAGAGGTAGAAGGATCACTGTGATGCCATGAGTTTGAGGCCACTCTGAGAATTCATAGTGAATTACATGTTATCAACTAGTGTGAAACCCTGCTTTGAAACCGCCCCCCAAAAAAAATCACCAAGAAAAGGGAGTTCTATGAACCATATCCTTGATTTTGATCTGTTCTTAGATGGAATTAGGAATTTATTGAATGTGCTGAGCCTAATGTTATCATTTTAGTAGGAAGGTTTAATCAATTCTCTGCTCTAAGTAAGACTCCTCAGAGGGCAGGATGATTCAACGTCTACATATGGTACAAAGCAATTTTCCAGGCTTGTTCAGTCTAAACACTTTATTAGACTTGCATTACAGTCAGAAGTAGCTTAAAACATAGAGATTATGGATAAAAGAAGCAAATGAGTTATTTACTTCGTAACAAGGGATAACTCAATCCAAATATAGAGATAATAATTGTTACATGTTAAAGACTGAAATAGAACTGGAACAGGTGAGTATGTTGGGAATATAAACAGAAAAGGGAGTGATTAATACGATATCACTGACGCATAAGTAAATCAATCTGCATTTTTCTCATAAGTGCTTATTTAAAGTATTTGAAAGTTTAATGTGCTTATGTGACAGATACTTCCTTCAGCCTGAGCTATTTTTAAAATAGCCATAAGTGGAATCCAAATAATGCAGAAAATAATCATGCATCAGCCGAGAGCAACTCCCCAGACAGGGTATGGAATGTTGGTATTTCAGGTCTGTGAAATCTCAGAAGTAACTACAGTAAAATAGCCTGTGAAAGTGAAACATGAAATGAAAAAGCTGAGAATTAAAGTAAAATGATTCACAATATTATTCTATCACCTAGAAGTAATTAATCAAGCAGGGTGTGGTGGCTCACATCTCAGTACCTAGGGAGACTGAGGTAATAGGACTGTCATGAGTTTAAGGCCAGCATGGGCTACCTAGTGAGTTTAAGACAGTCTGTGCTACATAGTGGCTTCCTGTCTCATAAAAAGAAATAATTTGTAAAATACATTTAAAGAGAAGCTATAATTAAAGGGAATAAAATAACTGGGAAGTAAGCCAAAAGATAGTAATATGAAATGAACCAAAGATCTATTTTTACATTGAATACATGCTGTAAAACGAATGCATCAATATATTCACAAAAATGTGAACTTTCCAGAAAATGCTTTACCATTTATCAGTTACTTTCACATTGCTGTGAACAAATAACTGATCAGAAAAATCTTAGGGAAGACATTTTATTTTGGCTTAAGAGTTCCATAGGGTTGAATCAATCATGGTAGGGAAGGTGTTGCAGGAGTAGGGGCCTGTTCATCACAACAGCAGGTATAAAACAGGATGTGGGGCCAGGAAATAACCTTTCAAGGCATGCTCCAAGTGATCACTTCTTCCAAAGCTCAAACTCCTAAATGTTCCACAATTTTTCTATATAGTGCCACAAGCTGGAGACCAAGTGTTCAAACACATGATCCTAAGGGTTCATTTTACTTTCAAACCACATTTTGCTCATATCCTACCCCTTACCCCAGACTCATAGTCATCTTGATGTAGGGGATGTCACAAAAAAATATTTTAAAAAGGAAGAAAGGAGACAAAACAAGGAAAGACTGGACCAAATCAAGACTGACACCCAGAAGGACAAATTGTCAAATCTTTCAACTCCATGTCTTGTATTTGTGTCTTGTGATGATATGTGTGGGCTCCAAGAGGCTTAGATAGCATTTCCTCTCCATGTCTATTACTTTTAGTACATATGACCTCTTTTATAGACCATCTCCTCTGTGAAACCATAGCTTTTATTAATAGACATCCCATGGTCCTGGAAACTGTAATATCCTGGGGTCTCCATGGCAACTTAGAGTTTACTTTCACAGCTTCATGTAGTATATTCTCTCATGGCTTCCTTGCAGGGATTCTGATTCTACCATATATTGGATGACCTCACTAGTACTGGGGTGTAATTTTTGATGATCTCAATATTGCATTTTTTATGCCTGAAAAATCATTACTAGGTGGAAAACACTACTAAATTCTGATGTTAGCTTCAAATGTGGTTGTAGCAGCCCCTGTATGCTGACACTGGAAAAAAGGAAACTCCTTTGGAAGACTCTCTTTAAAACCATTTTCTTTCGAAATACTTACTTTGCATTTTTACTTGCTAGAGCTTTTAATGCATGAGACAGAAGAGGGGCTGGAGATATCACTCAGTGTTAAAGACACTTGCCTCTAAAGCTTAGTGACCCAAGGCACATGCATCTAGAGTTGCTTTGCAGAAGCTACAGGCCATACTGTGCCCATTTGCTCTCTCTTTCTCTCTTTTTACTAATAAATAAATAGTTAAAAAGAAAGAAGAAAAGTTAGTGAACATAGAAGCAAGCATTAAAACTAGCCAGGCGTGGTGGCACACACTTTTAATCCCAGCACTTAGGAGGCAGAGGTAGGTGGGTTGCCGTGAGTTCGAGGCTATCCTGAAACTACATAGTGAATTCCAGATCAGCCTGGTCTAGAGTGAGACCCTACCTCAACAAAACAAAACAAACAAAGAACAAACAAACAAACAAAAACCTTTATAAATCTAAAGAGTAGCTCACTCTTTCAGAATGGTATATCAGATAATAAGGTGTCTTTCTGTAATGTGGTGAATAAGAATGAAAGAGAATAGACTATTCCAACGAGAGAAAGATTTGAAAAGCATTACAAAGGAAGTGAGAAGATAGATAAAAACATTGGAGAAACTGAGTTAGTCAGTTCTCTTCGGTAAAAAAATATACTGGAAGTACTATTAATAGAATAAACCAAAAGTGCCTGAAAATCCTGAATCCATTTGGAGTACTTGATGAGATTGTGATTACAGCAATTAACCTTTTTGTTGCTGAGAAAAACACTTGATTAAAAAAAAACAGATTATGAGATAAAAAGGGTTTTCTTTGGTTTTTATCATGGCAGGGGAAGAATGGAAGGAGCAGACAATTTTGCTCAAGTTCTCATGACATGAGAAGAATGCAGTAATACTATCACATGAACTGCTTCTAGTCCATTTCCTGATAAAGTTCTTTCTTCCCCCTCTTAAACCTCAGAGTGAACACTTCCCTCAACAATTTGGTCTACCATTCTCTCATCAGAATAGCCCATTAAGCTCTGCTTATAGCACTGGTAAGCTTCCATAATTTGAAGTTCCGAACCCATATTTATTCAAAACTCATCTATGTCTCCAGTAAATCAGTTCTATTACAAGAACCACATGATGTTTATTACAATAATGACCCCATTTCTTGGTATTAATTTTCCGTAGTACTTACCTTCATATTGCTGGGACAAAACACCTGACCAGAAGCAACTTATGGAAGGAAAGAGTTTATTTTGGTTTACAGTGTCAGGGGATGTTTCATCATGGTAGGGTAGGAAAAGACAGGCATCACATCTCATCAACTTGTGGGAAGAAGAGTTAGCTCACTAAGAACACTAAGTGAGGTTACAGTGATTACCCTCAAGCAACATCCTCAGTTGCATACCTCCTCAAATAACGCTTTAACTATGCAAGGCCCAATAAGTTGTGGATTAAGCTGAGGCTTAATCATAAACATATAAGGCTGTGGGGGATATTTCACATTCAATACACCACAAGTGACTCCTTTGATTCGATAGGTCAATATTAAAGAAGAAATCTATTATTTCACTCCTTTATTGGAGCACATAATCTTGACAAGGAGCCAGTTGTTTACAAATGAATTAATCTGAGGTTCTGAAAACAAAGAACAACCACAAGTCCTGAAAGGTATGGAAAACATAGCCTTTAGATAGAGACATAGTAGAGGCTAGGTAAGGAGATGGTGAGGGGCCAATGGGATTATGCTGACAAGTTCAGGGAGTGGGTGTACAAGATGTTGAAGGACCAGTAGTTGGTTGTACCACTTGAAGGTAACTATAAATATTTATATTTAGTCCCAGAGCCAGTGGTCAGCCACATGTATCTCTGCAAGCAGGACTGAGAAGTTTAAAGTTCAGGTACATATGAGTTTTCAACTTCTGCATCTTCCTCCTTACTAAAGACTTTTTAATGTTCAGTGGAGTTTGAAAAACTGTGACTGGACCTTCAGTACAGATATGTGCTCTGTTTGCTTCCCACTCTCCCCAACACACTATGGACTCACCCCATGGCTGGCACACTAGCCACTCTACCGTGTACAAACTTTTCAATGTCTGCTTCATGAGCAAAACTGCTCAATCCATATTCTGCAAAGGTAAATGTGGCTAACAGAAGCTAAAGCTATACAAAGTCAAAAGCCCACAAAAAGAAGACCTTGCGGGCTGGAGAGATGGCTTAGCGGTTAAGCGCTTGCCTGTGAAGCCTAAGGACCCCGGTTCGAGGCTCGGTTCCCCAGGTCCCACGTTAGCCAGATGCACAAGGGGGCGCACGCATCTGGAGTTCGTTTGCAGAGGCTGGAAGCCCTGGCGCGCCCATTCTCTCTCTCTCCCTCTATCTGTCTTTCTCTCTGCGTCTGTCACTCTCAAATAAATAAATAAAAAAATTTCAAAAAAAAAAAGAAGACCTTGCTATTGGAGATCAGATGCTTAAAAGGTACTGATATCCCCAATGAGAAGGGTCCCTTTGGAGGGGGGAGCAGGGATGAGGGTAAAGATGACAATAACATGTGCTGTTTACATACCAAGTATGTTACTAACTAATAAATAAAGGTACAGAGATTAACCAACACAACAGTAAGAACTATTAAAGTCTAACTTCAATTTATTCTCTCAACAGAGCAATATTTTATAATTGTTAAAGTTTTCTTTTTCGTGTTTTTGTCCCTTAAGATTCCCCATTATTTTCCTTTTTTAAAAAAATTTAACTTATTAGTTTTCTTTTCAGCAAATACAGGCAGTTTGGTACCATTATTTAGGCTCATCTATGATCTACCCCCTCCCATTGGACCCTCCTTGTTGATATAAATGGGTCGTGCATTGTGGAGTTAGCCCACAGTTATTTGTATGATACATGTCTCTGCAAATCATGACCCAACATGTGACTCTGACATTCTTTTGGCCCCCTCTTCCACAAAATTTCCCTGAGCCATGTTGGGTTCATTTTTGGTCTGCTTCAGTGCTGAGGTGTTGGGGGCCTCTGAGGCTCTGGCTCTCTGATTTGGTAGTTACTATGCTCTTGTTATTCCTTTTTTCACTTTTTTTTTTAATTATCATATGTATCTATTTTCTATTCTTTTTATGCTAATTAAACTTTATATTTTCCTTTATTATGAAATTATTGTTTTGTTTTACTTTTAACCTCCCTCTTCCTACATTTGCTTTTCTTACTTTTTGCTTAACCTTGCTTCTCCTTTATTTTCATTCTTTGCCCATTTTATTCATTTAGTATTTTAGTATTGCTTAAATAATTTTTAACTTCATATCTCTTTTTACACAATTTTTTGCCAACTTTTGTTCTGTGTTCATTGCTGGTATATTAGTTAGGTTTACTTGATTTTTAGATGCATTTGTTTATGTGATTTGGTGTTATAGCTGTTACAGGAGTTAGCATTTTTCTCTGAGTTTTGGAGATTGAGCCCTAAAATAAAGGCTGCTCATTTAAAAGATGGCCAACTAAAACCTCAAGAGATATCCTTCCCAGTAGATGTGCAAATTATAACACATAAACCCAAGAAATATGAAAAGTTGACAGAGTGGTGCCTTCCAATGACCTAATTTCTCAATTACTGAATCCTAATATACCTAAATAGTTGAAATGCCAGACAATGAGTACAAAGAAATACATAAACTCAACAAATGACATCATGTTCTTTGACAAAGTTCAAAATTCATTCATAACAAAACCCACAAAGTAACAAGGAATAGAAAGAGTAGACTTCAACACAATAAAAGCTATATACATCAGACAAATAGTCAACATTATAACTAAACAGCAAAATCTAAAACCATTCCTTATAACATTGAGAATGATACAAGGGTATAATATATACACTTTCCACTATTATTCCATATGGCACTTGAAGGCTCAGTCAGAAAAATAAGGCAATACAAAGAAATAAAAAATACAAACATAGAACAAAGAAATAAAACTATCCCTATTTGTAAAGATCAAAGACAATATCAGAAAAATCTTAGATCTAATATACATTTTCAATGATGAGAGACCCTGCTACAAACAACGTAGAAGGTAAGAACAAACACTTGAAGAAATCAACCACAAAAATAATAACAGAAACCCTGAAATCTCACCATAACATCCATATTTCTTCCATGGGTTAAAGATGGAGTCTCATATAAAATGAAGAATTATAATGAAGTTAATAAAATGAAATAAAACATGAATATTTGTGGGGTGCAGCTAAATTAATAGGACAAAAATGTATAGCACACAATACTTACAGTAGACAAAATGAAAAACCTCAATACTACAATTTATGCTCATAATTCAATATCATAGAGAAATAAGGGCCAAACAAGCTCAAATTAAGTAAAAAAAGAAGTGAATAACAATGACCAGAGAAAAAACAAATGTAAAGAAACATAAAATATATAAAGAAGCAATGAACATTTTGTTACTTCAAAATATCATGAAATTTATTAAAATATTATAGGATTCAAAAATACGAGAAACAATACCATATTTTCACAACAAAGAACACCATAGAGAGATAAAAAGTATCACATGTAAATAATATAAACAACTTTATACACATAAATTTGACAACAAATGAATTATACCAATTCATTGTAAATAAATATATTTTTCAGGAGCTCAAAATAAATTAAAATTGCCTTGTGGATACTAAGAAAACTGACATTTTATTTTTAAACTATTACCATAAACAAACCCAGAATCTGTATTTCACTTAAAGTTCTATAGATTCTACAGATGTTTAAATGATTAGCAATAAACTCTTCTAAAAAAATGGAAGAACTGTGAACATATCATGTTCAATTCTATGAAGTTAATGTTACCTGGAGATCAAAACTAATCAAATACAATACAACCAAATCAAAACAAAGCACCCAAAACAGGCCAACAAATATGCAGACCCAAATTCCTATGGATACAGACACACCACCCATCTTTAACAAGATATTAACAATGGGATTCAGCAGCATATAGAAATAAAATTAAATACAATGACATTTGAATTTATTTGAAGAATACAAGTCTCTTTCCACTATAAAACCCACCATATTAAGATATTAGAAAATGGATGTTGAGAGGGCTCAGTGTAAGAAGTGTTTGCCTTACAAACATTTGAACCAGAGTTCAAATGTCCAGCGACCATTAAAAATGCCAGGCAGTGTGCCAAGTGCTTGTAATCCCAGTGCTGAGGATGTGGTGGCAGGGAAGTTCATAGTGCTTGCTGTCTAGCTAGCCTAGCCAAAGTGTCAAACTTTAGATTTCAAAAAGAGAACATTTTTAACTTCATGAAAGGCATTTAAAAATTTCAATAACTGATATTACATTTACAAAACACTGATAAGTCAAGGAAGTATGTCTACTGTGATACTGTATGTTACCACTCTTAGCGGTACTAGAAATAACTGAATAGAATAACTAGAATAATTTAGCCAGGTGTGATGGCTCACCCCTTTAATCCCAACACTCAGGAGGCAGAGGTCGGAGGATTGCCATGAGTTTGAGGCCACCCTGAGACTACAATAGTGAATTCCAGGTCTGCCTGTACTAGAGTGAGACCCTACCTTGAAAAACCAAAAGATTAAAAAAATAACTGGCATACTAATACAAAAATGAAAAGTAAAACTGATTCTATTTATAGAGAACAAATGAGCTTTAAAGAAAATTCTATAGAATCCACATAAGTAGCCTTCTAAAACTGCTTCTATTTATTCACAATGAGCATATGAAAATCAATAAAATACAATTATATTTGCACACTCAGAACCCAAATAAAATCTTTGGTATAGGTCTAGTAAACTTTAGAGGACATATAAACTACAAAATATTGATAAAGGATTAAATAACATCTACATAAAAGATATGAATCACACTTATAGGTTAAAAGAGTCAAAAAAGGAATGACATCATTTTCTTCCAAGAAGTCATAGTGGGCTGGAGAGATGGCATAGCTGTTATGGTGCTTGTCTGTGAAACCTAAGGACCCAGGTTCGATTCTTCATGTCTCACGTAAGCAAGAGGCACAAGGTGGCACATACAACTGGAGTTCATTTGCAGTTGCTAGAGGCCCTGGTGCACCCGTTCTCTCTCACACAATCTCTCTCTCCCTATCTCTAATAAATAAGTAAAAAATTTTAAAAACTTTTAAAAGTCATATCAAAACCCCAGGAAGATTATTAAAAATAAATAGAGGATTATTGGGCTTCTGCCTGAGAAGGAAAATACTTAGTAGCAGAGGCCAGTAAGTTAAAAAGGAGATATAAAGGGAAGAGAAAGGAAGGGAAGAGGGTACTTAATAGGTTGGTATTGTATATATGTAAGTACAATGATTGAGATGGTGAGGTAATATGATGAAGAATGGAATTTCAGGGCTGGAGAGATGGCTTAGCGGTTAAGCGCTTGCCTGTGAAGCCTAAGGACCCCGGTTCGAGGCTCAATTCCCCAGGACCCACGTTAGCCAGATGCACAAGGGGGAGCATACATCTGGAGTTCGTTTGCAGAGGCTGGAAGCCCTGGCGTGCCCATTCTCTCTCTCTCCCTCTTTCTCTCTGTGTCTGTCGCTCTCAAATAAATAAATAAAAAATAAAAATAAAATAAAATCTTTAAAAAAGAAAAGGAATTTCAAAGGGGAAAGTGCGGGGAGGGGGAGGTATTACCATAGGATATTTTTTATAATTATGGAAAATGTTAATAAAATTGTGAAAATAAAAAAAAAGAAAATTTGAAATTAAAAGGAACTTGGATAACCAAAACAATTTTGACAACTGGTAGAAAATATTGAGAACATAGGGACATTATGAAGAATTTTTGGTCATGATATCAAAAGGATGTTTTATAAAAGAAAAATATCACTATTTTTTATCAAAACAAATTTAAAAATATTTTTCCTCATAAAATAACTGGACAAGGATGAAAAGAAAGCTAGAGACTAATAATATGTCAGAAAATCACAAATCTAGGAAAAACTAGAATCTTGGACATATAAAAGATTCATCAAACTCAACAGTTAAAAAAACAATAAAATTAGAAAATACATGTAAGATATGAGATATTTTAAAACAGTATATACCAACAGAAAATAGCTATGTGAAAAAATTAACAGCATTAATAGCCACTAGAGAAATTCACAATAAATACATGATGATATATTACAACCCATGAATGAAATAAAATATAGTGAAATTATGACATGCTGGTGAGGATGTGGAGAAACTTATTTTCCATGTATTTCTAGGTTAAATGAAAAAGCATATATCTGCAAATCTACATAATACTTTGGTATTTGGAAAAACACAACATATTAGTCATGTAATCCAATGACCCCACCTTTGTGATTTGTTCCCTCAAAATGATATCATATGTCCAGATAAAAAAATGTACACAAATGTGTGTAGCTGTTATATTTATAATAAGTAAAAATAAGAAATAGTAAAGCATGCTATACTTATACTATGTAAGATAATTTAGTAGTTATAGTAAAAATAATCTATGGATATATGCATTGATGACCCTAAGAACATTATGTTGATACAACAAAATTCATCTCAAGGGTTCTCAGTTGGTCTGTGGAAATGGCTCAGTGTGTAAAGTCCTTGGCAGTAAGCCCAGTTACTGCATATTACACAATTTAGCTTTAAGATCACACAAAGATTTTAAAAAGGATGAAAAAGGTCTTCCTAATAGATTAAAACAAAAATTGGCCAGTAGTGTCTATGTTTATATTAGATAAAATAGATATTAAGTAAAATATGAAAAGAGAAAAAGAAGGTCACTATCTAATGACAGATAAGAAAATTCAGAACCCAGATGTTAATCCAGGCAGGTACAGCCATATGATATTTTGACAAAAATTCCAAAAATAGGACTTCCGGTTAAGATGGTGGCGTAGGTACCACGCCAAAGCAGCCTAGGGGGGAAAAAGACCAAAAAACTCAGCAAAATACACACTTTTACTAAAAAGTGAGGTGTATAGGAAATTGAGGCAGCAGCGGAAAAGTAGAAGAGTTATAGAGCATCCAGAGCCTGCACAGGCGGGAAAAGCGGCTCCGGCAGCTTGGCCAACCGCCGCAGCTGCGGCGCAGCAGAAAGCCGCCAGACTCGGCTCGAGCTGCAGGAAAAGCCAGGTGTGGGATTTTCCCCTCACACCGCGCTCTCCGCAACTCGGAAACGTGAGGGGAGAGCGGCAGCGAGCAGCGGAGGAACAGACCGCGAGGTAGAAGAACACGTGGAGCAGCGAGACAACCAGAGCAGCCGCGGCTCCCTCCCCTCCCCCACCACCTGAACCCAGCTCCAGCGAACACAGCAGCACAGCAGCGGCCCGGGACCCGGCCACGCCAACTTGGGCTGATAGCGGGACCCAAGCAGGAGCAGAGTTCGGCAGCAACTTCAGCGGCTCCAGCACCGGTACCAGCGGCCACAGCAGCAGCGGACCCAGGAGCGGCAGCGGCGGCAGATCCCGCAGCAGCGGCTTCGGGGGGAGCAGTGGCGGTGGACACGGCAGCGGCAGCTTCAGCAGCGGTGGTGGCTCCAGTGGTGGCAGCTATGGCAGCAGCAGAGGCAGCAGCAGTGGCTCGGTTTGCCCCATAGGAAAAGCAAGTGCCCAGCTCCAGAAATCAGAACAGCAGCCCGACGACCCAGGCAGCAACTTGACTGAGACCAAAATCACCCAAGGTAACTGGGATTGCACCAGGGAAGGGTCTCACTTGGTCACAAGCTGACTTGGATCCCTCAACAGACCAGAAATCTAAACCTCTTTGTTGATAGAAGATCTGGTCATTATAATAACTACTCTTGCATACATACTCGGGGCTGTTTTTAATTGAATGTGTACAGTGTTTAGTTAAATTTTAGAATCTACCTGTATTTTATTCCACTCAGCCTGCTTGAATAATCCTATAGCAGGGAAACCCAACCCCTAAGAACATCTTTGTAGATACTCTGAGAGTCTTAAGAGCCACACCTAACACCTTAAGGTCCTACCCTGAAAATATATTACATCAAATCAATTGATACAGCTAAGAATACACAGCTAGCTAGAAAATCCAAGCATTAACGTAATCCAAGATGCAAAAATATATACATTATAACACAAGAAACACTAAAAAGCAAGATGATATAAATCCACCTAAAAGTATTAATGCATCAGAAATGTCCTCCAGTGAGAAAGAGTTAGAGGAAATGCCTGAGAAAGAGTTCAAAAGAATAATTATAAATATGTTCAAAGAGGTCAAAGAACACATGAAAACAATCAAAGAAGAAATCAAAGAGGAAATCAAAGAAGAAATCAAAGGAATCAAAGAAGAGGCAGGACACCAATTTAATGAAATAAAGAAGGCAATACAAGACATAAATAGGGAAATAGAAATAATAAAGAAAAACCAGTCAGAATTACTAGCAATGAAGAACACAGTTAATGAAATAAAAAACTCTGTAGAAAATCTCACCAGTAGGATGGATGAGGGAGAGGACAGAATATCTAAGCTAGAAGACCAGGTGGCAGACCTAATGCAGTCCAACAAAGAGAAAGACAAACTTATAGAAAAGTATGAGTGGGAATTTCAAGATATTCGGGACACTATGAAAAGATCCAATATAAGAATTCAGGGCATAGTAGAAGGAGAAGAACTCCACTCCAGAGGCATAGTAGGCATCTTCAACAAAATCATAGAGGAAAATTTCCCCCAAATTGGGAAAGAGGTGCCAATACAGATACAGGAAGCCTTTAGAACCCCAGCCAGACAAAACCCAGAAAGAACCTCTCCTCGCCATATTATAATCAAACTTCCAAACACACAAACCAAAGAAAAAATATTGAAAGCAGTTAGAGAGAAAAATCAAGTTACCTAAAAAAGCAAGCCCATCAGGATTACAGCAGATTATTCAACACAAACTTTTAAAGCCAGAAGGGCTTGGAGTGATATATTCCAAGTTCTGAAAGATAACAACTGTCAACCAAGGTTACTTTATCCTGCAAAGTTATCCATTCAAATAGATGGAGAAATAAAGACATTCCATGACAAAAACAGGTTAAAGGAGTATTTGAAGACAAAATCAGCTCTACAGAAAATACTTGATAGAATCCTCCATGCTGAACAAAAGGAAAAGCACACATATAAGGAACCTAGAAAAAACAAGCTATACTCAAATACCAGTTAAAAGAAGAGAGCACAGGTAGAACAAGTAACACACACACACACACACAAATGGCAAACATAAATACACACCTTTCAATAATATCTCTTAATATCAACGGTCTCAATGCCCCAATAAAAAGACATAGATTTGCAGACTGGGTTAAAAAGCAGGATCCTAAAATTTGTTGTCTCCAAGAAACTCACGTTTCTACAAAGGATAGACATTATCTTAGGGTGAAAGGTTGGAAGATGGTGTTTCAAGCAAATGGGCCTAGAAAACAAGCAGGGGTTGCTATCCTAATATCAGACAGGGTAGACTTTAGTCCGACGTTAGTCAAGAAAGATAAGGCAGGTCACTTTATATTGATTAAGGGCACACTCCAACAGGAGGACATTACAATCCTAAACATATATGCACCTAACATGGAGGCTCCCAAATTCGTCAAACAAACACTACTAGAACTAAGGTCACAGATAACACCAAACACAGTGGTGGTAGGTGACTTTAACACCCCACTCTCATCAATTGACAGGTCATCCAGGGAAAGAATAAACAGAGAGGCATCTGGACTAAATGAGGTCATAGAAGGAATGGACCTAACAGATATATACAGGACATTTCATCCAAAGGCTGCAGAATATACATTCTTTTCAGCAGCACATGGAACATTCTCTAAAATAGACCATATATTAGGACACAAAGCAAATCTTAACAATTTCAGGAAAATTGAAATAATTCCTTGCATTCTATCTGACCACAATGGAATTAAACTACAAATCAGTAGCAAGAAAGGCTATAGAGCATACACAAAATCATGGAAACTAAACAATACACTACTAAATGATGAGTGGGTCAATGAAGAAATTAAAAAGGAAATCAAAAAAATTATAGAGTCAAATGATAATGAGAACACAACATACCAAAATCTCTGGGACACAATGAAGGCAGTTCTAAGAGGTAAATTTATAGCCTTTAGTGCCTATATTAAGAAATTAGAAAGGTCGCAAGTAAACGACCTAATGCTTCGCCTTAAAGCCTTGGAAAAAGAAGAACAAGGCAAACCAAAAATTAGTAGACGGGAAGAAATAATAAAGATTAGGGCAGAAATTAATGAAATAGAAACAAAAAGAACAATCCAAAGAATTAATGAAACAAAGAGTTGGTTCTTTGAGAGGATAAACAAGATTGATAAACCCTTAGCAAATCTGACCAAAAGAAAGAGAGAAGAGACACAAATTAATAAAATCAGAGATGAACAAGGTAACATCACAACAGATTCCAGAGAAATTCAAAAAATCATAGGGACATACTATAAAAGCATATACTCCACAAAGTATGAAAATCTGAAAGAAATGGATGATTTCCTTGATCTATATGACCTACCTAAATTAAATCAAAATGAGATTAATCACTTAAATAGACCTATAACAAACATGGAGATCCGAAGAGTTATCAATAATCTCCCAACTAAAAAAAGCCCAGGCCCGGATGGATTCACTGCTGAATTTTACCAGACTTTTAAGGAAGAGCTAACACCATTGCTTCTTAAGCTTTTCCAGGAATTAGAAAAAGAAGGAATTCTACCAAACTCCTTCTATGAGGCCAGCATCACCCTGATACCAAAACCAGGCAAAGATAGAACAAAAAAAGAAAATTACAGACCAATCTCCCTCATGAACATAGATGCAAAAATTCTCAACAAAATATTGGCAAACAGAATACAAGAGTATATCAAAAAGATCATTCACCCTGACCAAGTAGGCTTTATCCCAGAGATGCAGGGATGGTTCAACATACGCAAATCTATAAATGTAATACATTACATAAAAGGGTTGAAGGACAAAAATCACATGATCATCTCATTAGGTGCAGAGAAAGCATTTGACAAAATCCAACATCCCTTCATGATAAAAGTCCTACAGAGACTGGGAATAGAAGGAACATATCTCAATATATTAAAGGCTATTTATGACAAGCCTACAGCCAAAATATTACTAAATGGGGAAAAACTGGAAGCTTTTCCACTAAAATCAGGAACAAGACAAGGGTGTCCACTGTCCCCACTTTTATTTAATATAGTTTTGGAAGTCTTAGCCATAGCAATAAGGCAAGAGACACACATAAAAGAGATACAAATTGGAAAGGAAGAAATCAAGTTATCATTATTTGCAGATGACATGATTCTATACATAAAGGACCCTAAAGAGTCTACTAGCAAGCTGTTAGAGCTGATCAAAACCTACAGCAATGTAGCAGGATACAAAATAAATACACAGAAATTAGTAGCCTTCATATATGCTAACAACAAACACACAGAGGATGAAATCAGAGAATCACTCCCATTCACAATTGCATCAAAAAAAAATAAAATACCTTGGAATAAACCTAACCAAGGAAGTAAAGAATCTATACAATGAGAACTTTAAAACACTCAAGCGAGAAATTGCAGAAGACACTAGAAAGTGGAGAAACATCCCTTGTTCCTGGATTGGAAGAATCAATATCGTGAAAATGGCAATCTTACCTAAAGCAATCTACACATTAATGCAATCCCTATCAAAATTCCAAAGGCTTTCTTCATGGAAATAGAAAAAACAATCCAAAAATTCATTTGGAATCACAAAAACCTCGAATATCTAAAATAATACTGAGCAACAAAAAAGAGGCTGGTGGTATCACCATACCTGATTTTAACCTATACTACAGAGCCATAGTAACAAAAACAGCATGGTACTGGCACAAAAACAGACATGTAGATCAGTGGAACAGTATAGGACCCAGATGTAAGCCCAAGTAGCTATAGCCACCTGATATTCGATAAAAATGCCAAAAATACTCATTGGAGAAGAGACAGCCTCTTCAGCAAATGGTGTTTTGAAAACTGGATAAATATCTGCAGAAGGATGAAAATAGATTCTTCTCTCTCGCCATGCACAAGGATTAAGTCCAAATGGATTAAAGACCTTAACATCAGACCGGAAACTTTGAAACTGCTAGAGGAAAAAGTAGGGGAAACCCTTCAACATATTGGTCTTGGCAAAGACTTTCTGAATACAACACCAATTGCTCAGGCAATAAAACCACAGATTAACCACTGGGACCTAATGAAATTACAAAGATTTTGCACCGCAAAGGACACAGTGAAAAAAGCAAAGAGGCAACCTACAGAATGGGAAAAAATCTTCGCCAGCTATATATCTGATAGAGGATTAATATCTAGGATATACAAAGAACTCAAATAGTTAAATAATAAGGAATCAAACAAGCCAATCAAAAAATGGGCTATGGAGCTAAATAGAGAGTTCTCAAAGGAAGAAATACGAATGGCATATAAGCACCTAAAAAAATGTTCTACGGCACTAGTCATCAGGGAAATGCAGATTAAAACTACATTGAGATTCCATCTCACTCCTGTCAGATTGGCCACCATCATGAAAACAAATGATCATAAATGTTGGCGGGAATGTGGAAAAAAAGGAACTCTTCTGCACTGCTGGTGGGAATGCAATCTCGTCCAGCCATTGTGGAAAACAGTGTGGAGGTTCCTAAAGCAGCTAGAGATTGATCTACCATATGACCCAGCTATAGCGCTCCTAGGCATATATCCAAAGGACTCATCTCATTTCCTTAGAAGTACATGCTCAACCATGTTTATTGCTGCTCAATTTATAATAGCTGGGAAATGGAACCAGCCTAGATGTCCATCAACAGATGAGTGGATAATGAAGATGTGGTACATTTATACATTGGAGTTCTACTCAGCGGTAAAGAAAAATGAAGTTATGAAATTTGCAGAAAAATGGATGGACCTGGAAAGTATTATACTAAGTCAGGTAACCTAGTCCCAGAAAGCGAAGCGCCACATGTTCTCTCTCATATGTGGATCCTAGCTACAGATGACTGGGCTTCTGGGTGAGAATGAAAATACTTAGTAGCAGAGGCCAGTAAGTTGAAAAGGAGACATAAAGGGTGGAGAAAGGAAGGGAGGAGGATACTTAATAGGTTGATATTGTATATATGTAATTACAATGATTTTAATGGGGAGGTAATATGATGGAGAATGGAATTTCAAACGGGAAAGTGTGGGGGTGGGGAGGGAGCGAATTACCATGGGATATATTTTATAATCATGGAAAATGTTAATAAAAATTAAAAAAAAAAAAGAACAATGATATCCCAGGCGTGGTGGCGCACGCCTTTAATCCCAGCACTCGGGAGGCAGAGAAAAAAAAAAAAATCCAAAAATATTCATTGGAGAAAAGGCAGCCTCTTCAACATGTGGTGCTGGGAAAATTGGATAACTATATGTAGAAGGATAATGATGAAAATAAATCCTTGTCTCTCTCCATGCACAAGAATCAAGTCCAAAGGGATCAGAGATCTTAATATCAGACCTGAAAGACTGAAACTGCTAGAGGAAAAGGTAGGGGAAATCCTTCAACATATTGGCAAAGGCAATGACTTTCTGAATATAACTCCAATTGATCAAGAAACAAAACCACTAATCAACCATTGGGATCTCATGAAATTGCAAAGCTTTTGCACATCAAAGGATGATGTGAATAGAGCAAAGAGACAACCTACAGAAAGGGAGAAACTCTTTGCCAGCTATACATCTGGCAGAAGATTAATATCCAGAATATACAAAGAACTCAAAAAACAAAACAATGAGAAATCAACCCAATTAAAAAATGGGCTATGGAACTAAACAGAGAGTTCACAAACGAAAAAATAGAGATGTCATATAAACATCTAAAAAAGTGTTCTAGATCCTTAGCCATCAGGCAAATGCATATTAAAACTACTTTGAGATTCCTTTTCACTTCTGTCAGAATGGCTACCATCAAGAAAACAAATGACAATAAAAGTTGGTGAGGATGTGCAAAAAGGGGAACCCTTCTACACTGTTGGTGGGAATGTCATATGGTATAGCCATTGTGGAAATCATTGTGGAGGTTCTTGAGACAGCTAAAAATAGATATGCCATATGATCTAGCAACAACACTCATAGGCATATACCCTAATGACTCTTCTCACTACCTTAGAGATACTTGCACAACAATGTTTATTGCTGCTCTATTCATAATATCTCTGAAATAGAAGCAGCCTAGATGTCTGTTGCAGTCTGGTTCACACTGCTGGTAGAAATCACCCAACCAAGAGCAGCTTCTGGGAAAAAGAGATTTATTTTGGCTTACAGGCTCAAGGGGAAGCTCCACGATGGCAGGGGAAAATGATGGCATGAGCAGAGGGTGGACATCACCCTCTGGCCAACATAAGGTGGACAATAGCAATAGGAGAGTGTGCCAAACACCAGCATGGGGAAACTGGCTATAATACCCATAAGCCTGCCCCCAACAATATACTCCCTCCAGGAGGGATTAATTCCCAAATATCCATCAGCTGAGAACCTAGAATTCAGAACACCTAAGTTTATGGGGAACACCTGAATCAAACCACCACAATGTCCTTCAATAGATGAATGGATAACAAAGATGTGATACATTTACACAATGGAGTTCTATTCAGTGGTAAATAAAAAATGGAATTTTCAGGGGAATGTATGGATTTGGAACAGATTATGGTAAGTGAGGTAACCCAGGCTCAGAAAGCCAAATGTCACATGTTCTCTCTCACATGTGGATCCTGCCTATAAATATTTAGACTGGTGTGTGAGCTGCTGGAACCAGAAATCAGTAACAGAGACTAGTAAGCTAGAAAAAGGCTATAAGGGAGGGAAGAGAGGGAAAGACTTTAGGGGATGGCAATACATACATACATACACACACACACACACACACACACACACACACACACACACACACACACACATACACACACATACACACACACACACACACACACACACACACAGAGATTACAGGAAGTGGAATGGCCTAAGTGTGGCCAGGGGAAAGGATTGAGTAAGAGAAGGGTAGGGGGAGAGTCAATCAAAATTCAAGATATTCTGAAAGACATATGAAAGCCTACATTTTTGGATAATGTCACATCCAGAAGCTGTAGACTACTACTAGATAATTCTCAGTGCTAGCGATGGGATACTTTCCAGTGAGGTCCCTGTTGACTCCAGAACATTACAGGCTATTGCCAAGGCCCTTGGTTTCCCATGAGTAACAGGTGGTAAGACTCTATTGCTGTAGACTTCACATGCCTGTGTGGCAAGGTCACTGAGAAATCAAGCTGGTGCTGAGCTGAAAACCTTCTTCCTGTAGACCAGCCAACTGAATGCTGGAAAAATCTTCACTGCATGCAGCCCTATGGGAGACAGAAGTCATCAGGGGTAAAAACACTGGACACTGGAAGTTTCAAGTTTGGCTAGACAGGCCAAATAACCTGAATGGGTACAATAGTGCCAGGTCTGCTCTGGGTGAAACCAACTGCTCTCTAATTGGTTTGAAGGCCCACTCTACAGTAGGAAATACATGCCTGGTACTGAAAATTTAATCAAAAGCCTATGGCAGGAGAGGTCATGTTCCTTAGGAGTATAAAGTCTGCTCTTGTCTAGCTAAATGCATATATTAATCTCACCAAACTGCCCTGAAAGCACTCCACTTAATGTTCATATTCATTTATTAATGCTACTCTCACTAATGCTGAGAAAAAGTGACAGAGGACTGTCCATCCCTGAAACATCTCGATCACACCCTCCAAGGCTCAAGGTCCATTGCAGAAGGTTGTGATGGAAAGAATGTAAGAACCAAATGAAGGGTACATTCCTTACAATGCAACTGTCCAGACAGAAACTGGCCTTGATATCCATGACCTCACAGTGCCTAGAAAAACGTTCACAAAACCCTCATAATAGGGAAAAAGATGATGACATCAAGATAAAAGAGAGACTAACAGAGAGAGGGAGAGGATATGGTGGAGAATGGAGTTGTGAAGGGGAAAGTGAGGGAGGGGAGGGAATTACCATGTTTTATTTCCTGAAAATATAGAAGTTGTCAATAAAAATTAAAATATAAAAAATAATAAGAGTATAGGATGATTATAAATGCATTGAGCAATATTAGAGCACCTAAATCTATAAAGCAAATGGTAAACTATCCCAAAGAAAGTATATTTCAAAAAATATTAAAGGACATCAGTATGCTACTTTAACTTATGGAGAGATCATCCAGACAGAAATTTGTGAAGGAAATATTATACTATAGTCTATCTTAAATGAACCTAAGTGTCAATTTGAAATGCCATTTGACAGATACCTGATACACATTCTTCCCAACTGTAAATGGACCATTTTTTAGGACAGATCAGTGAATAGGTCAGAAAAGTACAAATACAAGAAGATTGATGGGAGAAAAAGGGGGTGGTAAGAGGGTTATCCAAAACTAAGGATATTGTGTGTAAGCCAAATAGATCCTATATCTTTGCTCACTAATTAAAAATATAATTTAAAGCCAGGTGAGATGGCACACATCTTTAATCCCAGCACTTGGGAGGCAGAGGTAGGAGGATTGCCATGAATTTGAGGCCACCCTGAGACTACATAGTGAATTCCAGGTCAGCCTGGGTTAGAGAGAGACACTACCTTGAAAATCAAATATACATTTAAAAAGAGCTTGGGCAGAAGTACCCTCAGAGGGTGGGCAATGCTGTATTTAAAAGCCATAGGTTGTTGTAATAAAATTCCAGTGCAAGGGGTAGAATACCTCTTAGTGATTTTTTTTTTTTTTAGTATTGGGAGGCTCATGAGGCCTTGAAAACAATACAGACTATTGCTGAAGTTATCACATACTTTGATTTCATTCACTGAGAAACCAAGCTGGAACTGAGCTGGAAGCTTTCTCCCTGCTGCCTAGCTGCCATAGTGCTGGGCAAGTTGTAGGGTGAAGAAAAGTCATCAAAATTCTTAAGTAGCAGAGGATCTTGCCAGCTACATACCTGACTACTCAACATGTGCTCACTACTGCAATAATTGCAGTTCTGTTACAGGACTAACCAATTGTCCTCTAATTTGATGAGAGGCCTGTTCTATGGGAGGGAATTCATGCCTGGTATTGAAAGCTTAGTCAAAAGCCTATGTTTAGAAGTCATGCACACTAGGGAGAAACTGCTCCCATTGTTTGGCAAAATGAATATGTATTGGCCATCAAATTACTCTCTAAATATTTATATTTATGATGAGATAACACTTTAGATCTCAATTTTGGATAGAGAAATTTCTGTTTCAGCTAGTGATGGCTTCTGAGATTAAAAACTCACTAAAGTGCTGAGAAGTGAAAGTCGAGTATTCATCATTAAATAAGCCATCTCTATAATCTCTTCTCAGGATCAGAGACCATTAAAGAAGTAAAGGAAAGAATGTAAGCACCAAAAGATGGTGAGGAGTATTTTGGATTGCTGTTTTCCAATGACAATGTGGCTATTGCATTCATAATCTCACAGTGGTTTATGCTACATACACAAGACCTGCTTAGTATGAGGGACAAAAATGGCACCAAAATACAAGATGAGATAGTCGGAAAGAAAAACAGGTTCAGTAAATAGAGATGGGGAGAAGGGACAAAGGAGTGTGTTGGGAGGAGACCGAGATGAGTGTACATTGTATACATGGAGGTTGTCAATCGAATGTTAAGAAATAAAATCAAAATATCTATCCATACTGAAAAACATTGAAGACATTATTTCATTGAAAATTATATTTCATTAGTTATAAGCAAGCACATCTATCTCATTTGAATATAATTTTGTTTTTGTTTTTAATAAATAGTAAAATTTTATGTACACCAATGAATTATTTTTCAAGATAATTTCTTTGATTTGTTATTAGTACATGTTTGACTTTTAATAGCTATTTTATACACCTATGTATTTTATATACCTATGCAAAAATTTTGGAGGCAAAAATGGGTTGATTATGGAGAAATTTTTAAGTGCTGTGGGGCATGGAATTGTGTTGCAAGAGATTATTCCCCTGGGGAGATGTGAACACATGTCTTCACCTGCAAATAGGGCCCAGATGGCAAACCCAAGTATGATTGCACCAAACCTGTTTGCTGAACCAGTGATTTTTGGGGGGTTGCTTACTGAGCATATTTTGCTTTGATGTTCATATCACCAAGGTGAAGCTGTCTATGACAATAGGATAGTCCTAGTAAATCAAAAGAACAAAACTAGGAGTGGAGAGCTGGCTTGGTGTTTAAGGCAATTGCCTGAAAAGCCTAAGGACCCAAGTTTGATTCCTTAGTACCCATGTAAGCCAGATATACAATATGATTCATGCAGATGGAGTACATTTGCACTGGCTGGAGGCCTTGGCACACCCATTCTCTCTCTCTCTCTCTCTCTCACTCTCTCTCTCTCTCTCTCTCTCTATATATATATATATATATATGCATATATATACACATATATATGTATATATAGTTATATATTTATATTTATATTTATAATTATGTTTATATAATTATATATTATATATAATATGCATATAACATATATGTATATATATATAGAATCTTCCTCTTTGTTTCTCTCAAATAAATATATATTAAAAAAGAGCCAAACTACTATGAGCCACAACATGTCATAACTTGTAGATATAATGTTTAGCATAACAAGACAGTCCAAATATCATATTATTCTACATAAATGAAATTCTTTGGCAGGCAAATGACATTCTAATGATGAATATATCTACATGCATACCTTTGTCAAAACTTATGTGCATGTACAATTAGCATGTTCACTTTAATATTTGTAAAATATGCCTCAAAATATACTACATAGTCTATGACATTTGTGCTTGTTCAAAGTAACATAAATTAAGTCTGTCTTCACATTGTCCTATTTTCAATTTAGATTAGCTGAAGGGATGACATGAGTAATATTAAAAAAAAATTCATATGGGGCAGGAAAGTTGAGGTAAAATCTTTAACGTCTGAGCTTGGTTGTTTAAAATTTTCCAAACTTTCATTAAACATAAAGCTATAACACTATGTAGAATTCTGTGATTTGGACTAGGTATACTTATGTCTACGATGTGTCAGTATTTTTTTTTTTTTAGCTGTTTGTAGGTGTGGTTGGCAGGTGTGTGTAGAGCATATCTCAAGTATAAACAAAGATAAAACAAGTTCGAATAGGCAAGTAGCATTTCATACAAAATTTTATTTGCCCTTGTAATCAGTTTTTTACCATGAAGTGCATATAAAAATGCCTAAAATAAGTATAAGCCCATCAGCTATGCTAAAATAAACTTACATGAAACCACCCACACCAGGAAATAGAGTGCTGTTTAATAGCAATCCTTATCTTAGACTGGGCCCTTCTGATTATAATTCCCCCATACTCTCCAGAAGGGATTGCTTTTGTGACTGGTCCTTCCACCTTTACTCATTCAAACTTGCATCCTTAAACAATACAATTTAATTTTGTCTGGCAATAATTTCATAAAACTGGAATCCTATCTTTTGGGTTTTATGTCCTTTACATCTCTTTTGAAGTCTATGAGTCCTGCTATGGCATGCTCTTAAAGCATGCTACTTCAACTTTAGAGGTAACACTGGTTTCTGTTAGGTTTATGATTAATAGCAACTCTTTTCATTTTTTTTATTTACTTTTCCCTGCCTTTCACTCTTTTCTTCTTCTTTTCCTTCCTTTAGCTGCTATAGAAAGTAGACTACATTCACACTTACCAAGAAGTGCATCTTGTAAAGTCCTGGGACACACTGCTATCAGTTTCACAATAGCTCAGTCTTTCCTTATCAATATCCAGAAATGGAGAAGTTGGGTGGTAATGAAAATATATTTCACACTTGGCAATTTCACTGGAATTAGATGTCTCTGGCAACCAAGATGAAATATGTTTTACTCTGACCTCCATGATTATAAGACCTTATGAGTTTATATAATATGTATTACTTAATCATATACTTACTGGCCAATTTCTTGATATAATCATGTACTCATAAGTATTTCAAGATTTTTTAAATCCAGAAAAAATGTCAATCTGGAAATAAAAAGAATTTGATGTTAAAAAGTGTCCATTTGGGGCTGGAGAGATGGCTTAGCGGTTAAGCGCTTGCCTGTGAAGCCTAAGGACCCCGGTTTGAGGCTCAATTCCCCAGGACCCACATTAGCCAGATGCACAAGGGGGCACACACATCTGGAGTTCGTTTGCAGTGGCTGGAAGCCCTGGCACGCCCATTCTCTCTCTCTTCATATGGCTTTCTCTCCGTGTCTGATGCTCTCAAATAAATAAATAAATAAAATGAAAAAAAATTTTTAAATGTGTCCATTTAAATGATTTCTTGATATTTCCAAGTTAAAGAGATGTATTGAAACTATAGCTCATTGATTTTATGTATCCTAAAATCTAATCCAGGAATACATAAAAGAAGAAAATTATCTTTTTAAATCAGGAAGAATTGTTTCTTTCACATATTACCTCTTCAATGCCTAGATGACAGTTCATGTTTTGAAAGCACATATTCACAATCAGACAGACAATCTTTACTAAGTAACTCCATTTCAATAATAAATACAAACCCCAAACTTGACAATGCAACTGCAGGAAGAATTAATACTTTTTTTTACAGTATGTGAATGTGAATTGTTTAGGAAAACATGGTAAAATTAAAAATGTGTATATTACTTTTGAAATGGAAATTGAATAAGGGTATAATTGGGGATAGTTGATTAATCATCTTTAAAGCAATTGCCAACTGTTTTTTGTGTGTATATATATATGTGTGTGCCTGTGTATAGGTATAAGCTTAGATTTTTTTAAATGATTGAATAAAATGAAATCATGTCTTTTGCTAGAGACAATGTTTATTTCATAAATAAAAAACTATGATAAAACACCATGCTTATCATATGCAAAAGAAGGTGTTTATCAATAAAAACATTCACTTGGATATTATTTACCCTTAAGAAGTTTAAAGGTAATGTGTCTTCTTTTTGTGTTTTCTTCTATCAATGATTTAAATGAAGCATACTATGATGATATATCCTATCAGATATTCTTTACCCTCTAGTCAAAGACCACAAAAACACAACTGTATTTGGAGGGTATATTACTCATGTTAGCAAGGTAGAATTCACAGCATTGGGGAACTAGGGAGCATAAAGCAAAGAGGTTATCAGAAATAACAGCTTTAGGGGAAGGTGATTTAGTGACAATTTGCTTTAGAAGTAGGTTCTATTAGTAAGTAGGGGCAGACTAAAACAAAAAGTAACCTGTATTTAGTAAATTTGATCTTTTCTCCAAGAGAGTATTTACATTATATACTGCAATTTATAAATAACCTTGATTTGACCTGTGCTTTAAACAAAATTATGAAGTGGCCTTGTTTAATCTCACTTTACCATGGTCTTAGCTGTCTTTGTCAGATGTTTGTATTCTGTGAGGTTATGCCCAACAAAAGAATCACATGGTCAGCCTGTAAGTGCCAGGCCAGCTTTGAACAAAACCTAAGGTCAAATAGTAAGTGTCAAACCAGTTCCCAGATATCAGAGCTCTTTGTTACTTCACATATTTTGTTCTAATGAAAAACTACAAAATTGCATATAATGACCTTAAAATAATATTTAGCATATAGAATAGGTATAAAGGCTCACACACAGAGAAACAAGGAGCTATACAGAGTGGAAAAATTGAGCATGAAGGCAGATACTATGGTTTTTAGAGTTTTTGATAAGTGTTAGTGAACATCTTTCTAAACACATTTACACAGTCTGTGCCACATACAACACAAACATGTATTTTAGTAAGCTTTCTCCAGAGAAAAAGAGCTAATAGTGTCTTACTAAACTCAGAGCTGAAATGATTATGGAGGTGATGTATTTAAAATCTGCCATGATCTATTGGCAGACTGTAAACTCTAGTGCCCTCCTCGTGCATATGAAATCCAAGCAGTAAGCTAGAGAAGTTTCATATTGCACAGATTAAACATGATGGTGGTTAAAGGTTCTCCTATAGCTATGTTCTGTCTGAGAGAAGGAGAAAGACTTGAAATAGAGGCTCTGAAGAAAAGAAAACCTTTAAATTTTAAGATATCACTGAAAACTCGTATATCTGCCATGTACAATCTATATAAACTTCTTTGAGGGAAGATTGTCTTCCTTAAGTAACTAACTCACAGGTAGACATGATATAAAATTGACAGTCATTCTCTTCAGTGGTGTAGCCTCTTGTAAGTGGCAAGAAGGAGTACAGTGGGACTGAGGGGTAGGAGGGAAGGAAGGAAAATATGGGGGGGGTACATGTGATCAGAAAATAATATTTGCATATGAAAATGTCAAAAAACAAAATATCTTAATAAAATATTTTTAAGGCTAAAAATATTATTGACTATCTTAAGTCTTTTCTTAAAAATCTTTTTATGGGGGCAGGAGATTAGGCTTACTGGTTAAGGCGCTTGCCTGTGAAGCCTAAGGACCCAGGTTTGATTCCACAAGACCCACGAAAGCCAGATGCACAGGTGACACATGTTTCTGGAGTTCATTTGCAGGGCCTGGAGGCTCTGGAATGCCCATTCTCTCTCCCTCTCTCTCTCCCTCTCTCTCTCTCTCGCTCTCTCTCTCTCTCTCTCACACATACACACACACACACACAAATAAATAAGTAAAAAAAATAAACAAAAAGATAATTAGAAGCACAGCAGTCTGGAGTGAGTAGGCTGGACCCATTTCTGGGCTCCTCCCACCTCCCTGTTCAGAGTTCCTTGGGCAGAAAGTATGTAGATGGGTGTGCAGGTCTAGAGTGAGTAGTCCAGACCCATTTATGGTCTTCTCTCACCTCCTGGGTCTCAGCTCCTTGGTCAATCTGTGTGTGGGAAGGTGCAGCAGTCAGGACTGAGTAAGCTAGACTCATTTCTGGACTCCTCCCACCTCCCTGGGTCTGAGTTTCTTGCATGAACAGTGTGTGGGAGTGTGTGGCAATGAATGTGGGCTCTTCAGACCTTTCAAGTCTGGGTTGCTTGCACTGGTCTGTGTCCTGGATGGCATGGCAGGAAGTAGGCCAGATCTCTGTTCACTTGCTCCTCCTATTCCCCTGGTCCTGGTAGGTCCCATCATGCCTTGCTCAGGGAGGCCTGGTCCCTTTGTGAGTTGGGGAATCAGCCTTTTTTTTAAAAAAAATTTATTTATTTATTTATTTGAGAGCTACAGACACAGAGAGAAAGACAGATAGAGGAAGAGAGAGAGAATGGGCGCACCAGGGCTTCCAGCCTCTGCAAACGAACTCCAGAGGCGTGCGCCCCCTTGTGCATCAAATGCCAGAATGAACTATGGGAAGCATCAAGAATATCAGAATTTGAATTGAAATCATCCCACAAAAAAGAGATAGATTTGTTTAAAACTAACACAACAGAAAACAAAAATCAACTAGATTTTATAATTATGTGGAAGACAAAACCTCTGACATAGAAGATAAGACAGAAGAAATTGGTCAGGAAGCTAAAAACTTTGCTAAGTTAAAAAATCAAGTGAAAAGAATATGAGGGAAATGTGGGACACTCTAAAATGAACAAACATCTACATCATTGGTATACCAGAAGGAGAGGAAATCCAGACCAGAGGCATAGAAAACATACACAAAAAATTATTGAAGAAAATTTTTTGAATCTTGTGAAAGAGTGGCCCATCCAGATATAAGAACCCCACAAACACCAAACAGGCAGGAACAAAGAAAAAACTTTCCAAGACACATCATAATTACCAGTCTTAACAATGAAAACAAAGAGAGAGTGTTAAAAGCAGCAAGAGAGAAGCAACTCACAACATACAAAAGCAATCCCATTAGAATAATGTTGGATTTCTCAATAGAAACACTGAAAGCTAGAAGGGCCTGGAACGGAACACTTCAAGAGCAGAAAAACTATGTCTTCCAACCCAAGCTACTTTACCCAGCAAAAGTATCCCTCCTAATAGATGGTAAAAGAAAAACTTTCCATGAAAAAAAGTCAACTCTATGATTATATGAACACAAAACTAAACCTACAGAGAATAATTGAGGGAATACTCCACACAGAACAGTCAAACAACCAATCTCAAGAGCCAACAAGAAGAAGAAGATCACAATAACCAAAATAAACCTGGCTAAAAACAGTACATAATACAAGTAAACACCAATCCCCATTAAATACCTCATTATAGCAGGGTTTAATTCAAACCTCAAAGCAATAACCTTAAATATTAATGGTTTTAACTCACCCATCAAAAAACACAGGTTATCAGGATGGATCAAAAAACTGGACTCTTATATTTGCTGTCTCCAAGAAACCCACCTCACCACTAAAAAAAGACAACTCCTCAGGGAGAAAGGTTTGAAAATGATATTCTAAGCAAATGGAAATAATAAAAAAGCAGGTTTTGCTATATTAATATCTGATAAAAAAAAAGACTTCAAACAAAGTATTCAAAAAGGACAAAGAAGGACACTTCTTTTTTTTTTTGTTTGTTTGTTTGTTTTGTTTTTTGAGGTAGGGTCTCACTCTAGCCCAGGCTGACCTGGAATTCACTATGTAGTCTCAGGGTGGCCTTGAACTCACAGTGATCCTCCTCCCTCTGCCTCCCAAGTGCTGGGATTAAAGGCGTGCGCCACCATGCCCGGCAAAGAAGGACACTTCTAACTCATCAAGGGAATGGTCCAACATGAGGACCTCACAATCATAAATACACATGTGCCAAACATAGGGACACCAGAGTTTATAGAACAAAATCTACTCAAAAATAAAGCAGAAATAAATACAAACACCATCATAGTCATAGACTTCAGTACTCCACTATCATCAATAGACACATCATCCAAGCAGAAAATCAACAGGGAAATAATGGGGCCTGAGAACATCACAGATCAACTAGACCTAACAGATATCCCCCGAACTTTCTACCCCAACTTTAGAGAACATACATTCTTTGCATTATCACATGGAACATTCTCTAAAGTTGACAGTGTATTAGGCCATGAAGCATGCCTTTTTAAAGTCAGGAAAATTGAAGTAACTTCCTGTATCATGTCAGATCACAATGCTTTAAAGCTGGAAATTAACAACAAGAGACACATCAAGAACTCCACCAATTCCTGGAGACTAAACAAAACACTTTTAAACAATTAATGGGAGAAATCAAAAAAGAAATTGTAAAATTCCTAGAATTGAATGACAATGAAAACAGAACTAACCAAATCTTATGGGACTCAATGAAGGCTGTCATAAGGGGAAAATTTGTAGCCCTAAACACCTTCTTTACAAAGAAAGGGACATCCCAAATCAGTAGCCTGACTGTCCACCTAAAGGTGCTGGAAAAATAAGAATCCAACTCAAACATTTATAGACAGAAAGAAATAATCAAGATTAGAGCAGAAAACCAGGTGTGGTTATGCATGCATTTAATTCCAGCGCTTGGGAGGCACAGGTAGGAGCATCAGGGTAAGTTCGAGGCCACCCTGAGACAACATAGTGAATTCCATGTCAGCCTGAGCTAGAGTGAAACCGTACCTCAAAAAAACAGAAAAAAAAGATTAGAGCAGAAATGAATGAATTAGAAACTAAGAAAGAAATTAAAAAAAAATGATGAAACAAAGAGTTGGTTCTTTAAAAAATAAACAAGGTTAAAAAAAAAAACCTTTGGCCAATCTGATCAAGCACAAAAATATAATAAAAAGAGGGGAGGGAAAGGGAGGGGGGTGGGAAACCCAAATCAAGAACCAAATGACAATGGTACCATAAAATTCTACATCTTTTTAAAATTTTTTTTTAAAAATTATTTATTTATTTATTTGAGAGTGACAGACACAGAGAGAAAGACAGATAGAGGGAGAGAGAGAGAATGGGTGCGCCAGGGCTTCCAGCCTCTGCAAACGAACTCCAGACGTGTGTGCCCCCTTGTGCATCTGGCTAACGTGGGACCTGGGGAACCGAACCTCGAACTGGGGTCCTTAGGCTTCACAGGCAAGCGCTTAACTGCTAAGCCATCTCTCCAGCCCAAATTCTACATCTTAAAAGGCAGACCAAATGGCTGAACCTTCACCAGGCCCTTAGAGGGAACACCTGAGCCAGCAGACACTGGACAGGATATGATGAAGACTGACCTTAATCTTCTACAGCTCTCTCTCTCCCTCCCTCCCTCCCTCCCCCCCCTCTCTCTTCTCTCTAACTCTTTTATATTAGTTATCTTTTTCTTCATTTTCTTAGTGGGCACTGACCTGTAACTCCCAGTATCAGCATGTGGCTATCATCCACAATGAGCTTTTGATCAGAGAGACCTACAAGGTTTCCTAAAAGAAAGACAAATTTCTGTCAGAGTACTTGATGATCCACCAAAGGTTAGTGGTAAGACCCTATTGCTGAAGACACTTTATGTGGTTGACATGTAAAATGGAATGACATGTCTGGAAGCTGGAAGAGAGTCAGTCCCCAGACAGTCAGTGCATCTACTGCCAGAAGGTGCTACATGGGCGACTGGGGGAAAATGACCAATATCTGTCCAAGCAACTCATGATGTAACCTACTTAGCAGCAAATAATCTGTCATGATGCTCACAAAAGTACAATAGTGGTGCACAGCCACGTTGGGAAACCAACTGCTCTTGATTCTGCTAACTTATCCTCTCAGTGGTACAGGACCCATAGCTGGATCTGGAAAACAAGTCAGAACCATATCCAAACAAAAGCCTGCTCTCCATTATCAAGCTACCACCAATCATGGGCTACAAGAGGGCCTATACCTATTAAATTCTCTATAAAAAGTAAGGGTTATCTCATTTGTTGGGTGCTAACTTTACTCTCCATTGGAGAATCTGCTTCTCTTTTTCAGATAGATGTAGATCCTAAGGAGAGTGTCACCCCATGATACCTCAAAAGGGCCCTGGCTGAAACTAAGAACAAGTGGTGAAGCAAACAAGGTGCTGTTTTCTTGGTGAACTGGGTACCAGCACAAGGGTGAAGGAGCTCAACACAGAGAAAACTCAACTCCTACCAAATTTGAGATCCAGAGACCTAGAGGCCCCCAACACCTCAGCACTGAAGCATACCAAAAATGAACTCAATATGGCTCAGGGAAATTTTTCGGAAGATGGGGTGGAAAGAATGTCAGAGCCACATGTTGGGTCATGATATGCAAACATTTATCCTACCCATAACTGTGGGTGAACTCCAGAACACATGACCCATATACCTCAACAAGGAGGGGCAGGGGGATGGGGTAAGACATGGATGAGCCTAACAATGGTACCAAATTGACTGTATTTGCTGAGTACAAAACTATTAAATTAAAAAAAAAAGAAAGAAAAAGAGAAGTTTCAAATTAACAAAACAGAAATGAAAAAGAAGAGATCTCTACAGACATCAATGCAACTGGCAGAATCATCAGGGCCCACTTCCAAAACCTCTACTCCACAAAATTATACAGTCTTGAAGAAATGGATGTATTCCTAGAAACATAGCACCTACCAAAACTAAACGTGGAACATATTAATCTCTGAAACAAACCTATGACATCCATGGAGACTGAAAAGGTAATAAAAAAAAACTGCCCCAAAAGAAAAGGCATTTCCCCCATAACTGAGTGATGCCCCCATAGTGCATGACCCACAATCCCCATGGGGATGATCTGCATCCCTAATGAAGAAGACCTCTTCAGAAAAGGGGCATGGAGGACGGAAAGGACAGTACCAATATGTGATGTTTACATATGTTCATATCAATAATAAAAATAAATAGAAAAGAAAATTGGCCTTTTAAAATCCTTTTATTTGCATACTCAGAATAATTACTGTAATTGTGAAGTTCTCTGTATACCTTTCACCTTCTCTGCAATGCTGAATTTATACTCTGAGATTTTCCTAGGTCACCTTCCTTAGTATAAACCAACACAGACATATACATTTGTGCACAGCTGATTAGGTATCAAATACACCTGGTTTTGAATTTCAGTTTGACATTAGAACATGAAAGTTACCTAACCACTGCAAATGTTCAGTTTTGCTGCTTTTTTTTTTTTTTTTTTTTTTTTTTTAGGTAGGGTTTCACTCTAGCTAAGGCTATCCTGGAATTTACTATATGATCTCAGGGTAGCCTTGAACTTATGGCAATACTCCTACTTCTGCCTCCTGAGTGCTGATTAAAGACATGTGCCACCATGCCCAGCTGCATGCCTGCCTGTAAACCCAGAATTATTGTAATAATTCATAGATACTTTTGAGTTCTATGTGATATAGATAAAGTAAAGCTTATTGTATATAACCGAGGAAATGACAGCTGCTGATGTTATTTTCTAATACTTTAGTATTAGTAATGCTCTTATACCCCCAATCTATGGTTTGATTATGAAGCAGAGTGGGTATATTGCATGTTCTTCAGTAAATAATAGCAGATGGTACTCTGAAAAATTATGGAGGCAGGACTACAAGTTGTTAGAGTTAGGTTCCCTGAACTTTAAGGGATACACTTACTGCTATACCTTTTTGCCTTGGAATTCTGTTATATCCATGTACTGAGATGGGCCAATGAAATATATAAATAATGGAGCAGTGTTTTTCCTGAAATGTAATTCTAAATAACTTTTGTACACAAGAACAAATAAAATATTAAGCCTATATAGTCTTGGAAATGGTTTATTGTTAACATGAGTCAATCTTTCAAATTTAGGCAAGTATTAGCTTAAATGGAGACCATTGCAGATCATAAAAGCATCTAAATAATTATAGTAAATAATTTTTAAGCTATGTGGTTTTTTAGGGAAATTTTGGGCAAAAATATATACTCATGCATATGTGCCGCGGACTGACTCTCGGGGAGATCAGGACCGAGGACTGACTCTCGGGGAGATCAGGACCGAGGGAGAACAAGGGCGAAGGCTCAGGGAGAACTCGGGATTCGGCGAGGAAATGACAGACAGACACACTCAAGTTGAATATGCTGCTGCAATTTACTGAAGGTTTCATGAAGATTTTATACAGATTACACAGGGAAACTTAGCAAGCCAACAAGTGATCTCAGAAATCATTAATCTAAACAATCTTGAGTATTGTTCTATTGTAAGCATACATGTAATGTTGATCAGGCAGGAACTGTACCCATTTTTTAAGAAGGGCGCCTTGTATCATTGACCACAACATTATACAAACAGAAACTAGGTGTAAGGTGAATAACAGGTTACTTATTTCTTATACCCCAAGGACTGTATAAACACCAAGGCTTACGCTTTCTTGTTAAGCGTTCCCATAAATGGAAGAGAATGCCATAGCCTCCTTTTTTCTTCATAATTCACCCATCTATTACCGAATTCATCATATCCTCCCTCATAGGGGAATGGAACTAAGTAGATTCCAGCTCTAGGAGTCCACCATCTGCCCTTGATCAAGTACTGAACATATCCCCCAGGAAGTTTCCTGGTGGGAATGCCTAAGTTTTGTAACTCCTTTTCTGTAGAACTGTCATGTTTCTTATGAACACTACCGATCAACATTTCTACTTTCATATTCTCAGGCTCAGTATCGTTCTCAAACATCATAAGCTGTTTTTACTTTACACCATCTAAAAACTGTTCTAGAGTTAATTTTTTATTCCTAGTAGAGTTATACATTCTCTCCATTGCCCTAATCATAGGAGGGGCACATTCAATACTTAGATTGTTTCTTGTACTCTGATTGCGTGCATGATTACTAATAAGTGTTGAATTAGCTGTTCTTAGACAAACAGCTAGAAGAAAGCAGGAAAGAAACAGCATTGGCGCCAGCAATTAGGTCGTCGTGACTTCATGGGCAGCAGGAACCTTTACAGTAACCGACTGCCAAGGGGTCACCGGGGGCATCCCTCCGAGGAGTGCTGGCCCTCTGCCCTCAGCTCTCTTCCAGGGCAGAAGCATTTCTGCTTGCTACACAGGCGAGGTCGCCATGGACGTAGCACATATGTATGATTTAGATGCTTAGTTTGAATTAGGCAAAGTGGATATCTGTAATTAGAGATGATAGTGAAAAGTGAGATGCCTTATCACATACTTGCCCACAAGAAAGTTGGCAGGCAACTTTACCACATTGAGATGAGATATTGGACAAGAAAAAATGATACATATTGCATCAGGTAAATGACCCCAATGAAAAATCCATGCCATATCACTTCCTAAAATTAACTAGGTAAAAGTTTCTGTCCATATTCAAAGTCTGCTCTTAGTTTGAGTGTGTCACTGAGAATGATAGCCAAAGACACGAGAATATATTTGAACAATATTTCTAACACCAAGATCTCAGCAAAGTATATAAAAACTCAATTATAAAACTAAGATTGGGCTGGAGAAGATGGTTTAGTGGTTAAGGTTTTTGCTTGCATAGCCAATGGACCCCCACTTTGATCCCCCAGGATCCATGTAAGCCAGGTGCACAGGTGGCACATGCATCTGGAGTTCATTTGCAGTGGCTGAAGGTCCATTCTCTCTCTCTCTCTCTCTCTCTCTGTCTGTCTTTCTATCTCAAATAAATAAATATATTAAAATACCTAAGATTAATGTATTATAGTCTTCTTGAGTCTGCATTACCTCACTCAGTTTGATCTTTTCTGATTTCATCCATTTTCCTAAAAATGTCCCAATTTCCCCTTTTTATAGCAAAAGAAAAAAAAAACTCCATTGTGTATATGTAGCACATATTTACTATCCATTCATCAATTGATGGGAATTTGGAATGATTCAATTTCATAGCTATTGTCAGTAGAACAGCAATAAATATGAATGAGCAAGTTTCTGCATAGTAACATGTAGTCATTAGGGTATATGCTCAAGAGTGTGTATCTAAGTTACATATTATATCCAGTTTTAGCTTTTGGAGAATCCTCTACATGGATTTTCATAGTGGCTGGACCAGTTTGCAGTCAAACAGCAATAAATAAAGGATCCTCTTTCTCCACACTCTTGCTTGCATTTGTTTTTATTTGATTATTTTGATATCCCTGATGGCTAAGGAATTTGAACATTTCCAAAAATATTTGTTGGCCATTTGTGTTTCTTGTTTAAGAATTTTGTTCAGTTCCATATCCAAGTGAGGTCAGGGAGGAATGAGGAGGAGAAGAGAGAATGTGGGAGGGCTAACTAAACCTAAAGTTATAAATAAACTTCACAGAAAACTTACTTTTTACTAGCTCATTAAAAATGTAAAAGAGTGCCAGGAGAAATGGCTTGGCAGTTAAAGATGCTTGCTTGCAAAGTCTGCCAGTCCAGGTTCAATTTTTCAGCACCAACATAAAGCCAGATGAACAGAGTGGTGCATGTGTCTAGAGGTGTATGCAGTGGCAGGAGCCCCTGACAATCCATACTGTAATTCCCATTCTCTCTTTCTGTCTCTATCTCTCTCTCTCTGTCCCCTCACCTTTCTCTCTCTCCCTCCCTCCCTCCCTCCCTCTCTCTCTCTCTCTCTCTCTCTCTCTCTCTCTCCCCACTTGAAAATAAATAGATATTTATTAAAATGTAAAAGAGAGAGTTTGGATGGAAGCACCATGCATGGGGTGAAGACTGCCATGCGAGAAGCCATAGGTTGTTACAGGAAAATCCCAGTCCTAGATATGGGATAACTCTCTGAGTGTTGTTGGTCATGGGAGTCAATGTGGCCCACTGAAATAACACAAGCTATTGCCAATGCTTTTGGTTTCCTACAAGAAGCACATATGTATGACCTTATTGGTGATGAAACCACATGCTTTGGTTAAAGAGAACTTATAAATCATGCTAGAAATGAGATGGAAGCCTGCTCCCTGCTTACTAACTGTCATAGCACTGAAAAGAGCTATGCAAGATGTTTCAGGAGAAAAGTCATCAACAGTCTTAACCAGTGGTGGACTCTGTGAAATAAACAAGTGGCCATACAAGCAAGATGGGCCCCTGGTACAACGGTGGCATGACTGTTGTGCAGGTAACCAACTTCTCTCTGATTGGATTTGAAGCCTTCTCTACAGGAGGTAATTCATACCTTTTACTGAAAAATCTAGTCAAAAGCCTAAGGGTTGGGAAACGACTACTGTTGTTTTCCTAGATGTATATGTTATATACCTATCAAATTGCTGTGTGAAATTTATGTTTATATACATATTTTGTACTGCTCCTTCTTTTGGTTAGAGAGAATTCTTTTGGCACATGGTGATGACTACTGTTGAGCCTCAAAACTCATTAAAAGTACAAAGAAGAAGCCGGGCGTGGTGGTGCACGCCTTTAATCCCAGCACTCAGGAGGCAGAGGTAGGAGGATCGCCGTGAGTTTGAGGTCACTCTGAGAATACAGAGTGAATTCCAGGTCAGCCTGGGCTAGAGTGAGACCCTACCTCGAAAAACCAAAAAAAAAAAAAAAAAAAAAAAAAGTACAAAGAAGAATTGGCATTTGACTGCTCATCAGTAAATAGAACATCTCTATTGCATGCTAAGGCTTAGGGAACACTTCAGAAGAGGTGACAAAAGAAATGTACAAGCCAATGGACGGGAACAAATGCTTTGGAATACTGCCTTCTATAAATGAACTGGCTGCCATTTCATTCATTACTTCATAGAGACTGTTATTGCCTGAAGCAGACGTACACAATTGTGAGCTCATCAACATGTTGTCATGGATGAAGGAGAACTCCAAAAAAACTAAACCCATCAAAATAGAAGAGGGAATAATGAGAATGGGGCTCAGTGGAAGGGGTTGGGACATGAGGACAAAGGAAAGTAATAGATTTATGATCAAAAAAGATTATGTAGATGTTTGAACATTGTAAATAATGTTTTAAAAAAGAAATAATGATATAAAAAGAAAGCTAGTGGATTGTTCCAGGATAAAGAGCAGTCAAGTGACAATGTTTCCTAGAACTAAAACTGGTATGTAAAGTGCTCAAAAATCATCAATGTTACTGAAGAAATGAAGAATATGAATTTCTGGTTTGCAAAGGTCATCAAATTAAAAGGGAAACAAATCCCAAAAGGCATATGAAAGTAGATATTAAGGCATTCTATAAATTTAGAAAAAAAAATTGATCCTAAATGCTTTTAGATTGAAAAAATGTAAAAATAGTCACACTTAAGAGCAGGTAATTATGATCAAAACTGAGTTCTTTGATTTAACATGTTACTGTGTGTTTTTTGTGAAGGTTTTGTTGCAGTCTGGTTTGCTTTGCTGGTAGAAAGCACCCAACTAAGAGTAGCTTGTTGGAAAAAGAGGTTTATTTTGGCTTACAGGCTCAAAGGGAAGCTCCACTATGGCAGAGGATAATGATAGCATGAGCAAAGGGTGGCCATCACCCCCCTGGCCAACATAAGGTGGACAACAGAAACAGGAGTGTGTGCCAAACACTGGCATGGGAAAAACTGACTATAACACCCATAAGCCCACCCCTAACAATACACTCCCTCCAGGAGGCATTAATTTCCAAATCTCCATCAGCTGGGAACCTAGCATTCAGAACACCTAAGTTTATGGGGACACTTGGAATCAAACCACCAAAGGTTACTTTCTACTTTTTTTCACAAGGTTTCTTTGTTAGGAACTGCTATATGCCAAAATAGTAAACCTTTAGGAAAGCTGTGATGGGATGAAAGTGAGTTCAGCTGGTTTTGTCAGATGAGGCAAAATGAATAGTGAAGCTAAAACGCACACAAATCTAAAAAAATGTTCTACATTCCTAGTCATAAGGGAAATGCACATTAAAACTACATTGAGATTCCATCTCACTCCTGTAAGATTGGCTACCATCATGAAAACAAATGATCATAAATGGTGGTGGGGATGTGAAAAAGAGGAACCCTTCTACACTGTTGGTGGGAGTGCAATCTTGTCCAGCCATTGTGGAAATCAGTGTGGGGTTTCCTAAGACAGCTAAAAATTGATCTACCATATGACTCAGCTATAGCACTCCTAGGCATATATCCTAAGGACTCATCCTATTTCCTTAGAAGTACATGCTCAACCATGTTGATTGTGGCTTAATTCATAATAGCTGGCAAATGAAACCAGCCTAGATGTCCCTCAACTGATGAGTGGATAATGAAGATAAGGCACATTTATACAATGGAGTTCTACTCAGTGGTAAAGATGAAGTTATGAAAGTTGCAGAAAAATGGATGGATCTGTAAAGGTTTATACTAAGTGAGGTAACCCAGGCCCAGAAAGCCAAGTGCCGCATGTTCTCCCTCATATGCAGATCCTAGCTACAGATGATTGGGCTTCTGTGTGAGAAGGAAAAAACTCAATAGCAGAGGCCAGCAAGTTAAAAAGGAGATATAAAGGGAAGAGAAAGGAAGGGAGGAAGGTACTTAATTGGTTGGTATTGTATACTTGTAAGTAGAAGAATAGATTAACGGGGGTGAAAATGCCCAAAGTGAGGTCAGGGGAAGAGATTGAGTAAAGGAAAGGTGGAGGGAGGGCTAATCAAAATCTAAGAGGATGCAAATAAATCATATGGAATCCTCCAGTTTCGGACAATGGAACACTCAGGAGCCATAGAGTATTGTTAGAAAATTTTCAGTGCCAGGGATGGGATACCTCCAGTGAGTTGTTGGTCAGGGAGGTCCCTGATGGCCCCAAAACATTGTAGGCCATTGCCAAAGCTCTTGGTTTCCTACCAGGAATAGATGGTAAGACCTTATTGCTGAAGACTCCACATACTTGGGATGAAAGGCTACTTAGAAATCCTGTTGGAACTGAGCTGATAACCTCCTCCATGTAGACCAGCTGACAGAAAGCTGGAAGTAGCCATTCTTCATGTAGTTCAATGGGAGAAAGAGATGCCACCAGTGAAGATACTCAACAGTGGACACTGCAAACCTTATAATTGGCCAGCCAGGCCAAATGAGCCAATGGGTGCAATAGTGGCACATCTGTCATGGTGGAAACCAGCTGCCCTCCAATTGGACTGGAGGCCCACTCCATGGGGGGAAACACATCCCTGATACTGAAAACTTAAAAAGGGGTAGTCATGAGCCCTAGGGGTGTAACATTTGCTGATGTCTGGAAAAATATATATATTATGCTTATCAAACTGCCCAGTAAGCACTTTTATTAATATTTATACCCTTATATTAAAGCTACTCTCACTTTTGGTAGAGAACCTTCTCTTTTCCGATGGCAATGACCTTGGGAAGACTCAGAAGGTATCATAGTGCTGGAAAGAAGTGACTGGAGTACTGAGTAACATCTCAATCACAGCTTCCAAGGTTCAGGGTCTAATGCGGAAAAGATGGCAGAAAGAATGTAAGAGCCAAAGGAAGGGTAGGACTCCATACAACGTGCTCCCTCTAGACATAAAATGGCCTGGATATCCATGACCTCATAGTGCCTGACACTACCTACACAAGACCATCATAAGAGGAAGAAAAGACCATGACATCAAAATAAAAGACAGACTTATTGAGATGGGGAGGGGATATGATGGAGAATGGAATTTTAAAGGGGAAAGTGTTGGGGGGGGGAAGGGAGGGTATTACCGTGGTATGCTTTTTATAATCATGGAAAATGTTAATAAAAATTTAGAAAAGAAAGTAAAAAAAAATGCACACACACACATACACACACAAATTTGATATTCAGGTCTAGAAGAGTGGGGATGAAGTGAAAGCCTAATAGAAAGAAAGAGAGAGAAAGAGAGAGAGAGAAAGAGAGAGAGAGAGAGAGAGAGAGAAAGTGATGGAGAGAGTGAGGGAGTATGAAACTTGTAGAGGTCTGCAATTATTATGGATATTACTCAATAGGTTTTTACCACTATGGTTGTTGATGGAATATTTTAAGGAAGACACCTAAAAAATGGGGCATTTATTTATATGACTTTGATGTTTACCACTAAACTTTAACATGTTCAATGGCTATGGGGTGTGTTAATTTTTCTGTTCATGAGATCAAGAATAAATGGCTATATTGAAAACACCTGCACATAGAATGTTTTAAGTAGACCAACTTACTAGGTGACAGGATACAATTGGGCTTCAAGGAATTTTGTATAGGCCTAAAATTGATATTGAGGTAACTACTATATTAAATAAATTTATGGAATAAATTCTAGAAATAAGATCTTAACCTTTTAAGGGCAAATTATTTTAAACCGTTAACTCTAAATTAATTACTGAATTTTCAGATACATATTTCCCAAGTAACTTGCCACTATTAATTCACATTGAAGTAAATTACCTCAGGTACTTTAATGTTGATGGTTGAAAAAACCTGACCAGAAGAAAGGATTTATTTCAGCTTATAGTTTTTATGGGAAGCTTTATCATGGCCTACAAAGCATGGCATTACAGAATACCAGGACATCACATCTTGTCATATAAGCAGGAAGAGAGTAGTCTGAATGAGCTAGTCCTGAACACCCAGCTGTACTAGTAAAACTGAAGGTCTTCCTCAAGCAATACACCTCCTCCTACAAAGGCCCCACAACTTTCCTGAATTGCCACTAGTCAGGGAACAAACATTCAAAACAAATGAGCCTATAGGGCACATTTCATTCATTAAAGTAAAGTAAAGTAATATGAAAAAAGAATTCAGAAAGATGAGAATGTGAGACACTAGGGCTTAGAGGACAGTCATAAAGAGAGGCAAAGGCTTAGAGAACAAACCAAATCAAGGCATTTACAACACTGAAATGAGTTGATGGAGGGCTCTAGCACAACTGTGAAATATTCTTCTAAGAGATATTCATGGTCATAGCTCTCTCCTTTCCCACTGTGTACAAATCCATTTGTAAAGATGCTCATAAACTTCATGTCTTCTAGAAAGTACAAAGCATATCAATAACAGAATGGGAGAAAATCTTTGCAAACTACAACATGACAGAGGCCTAATACCTAGAGTCTACAAAGTACTCAAAAGATCTCAGCAATTCAAACAATCTACTCAAAATGGGGCAGAAAACTGAATTCTGAATTCCCAAAGGAAAATATGCAAGTAGTTAATATTCACTTAAGAAGATGTTCAACATTCTTAACCACCAGAGAAATTCAAATTGAAACAACTATGAGATACCACCTTACTCCAGTCAGGATGACAATCAATAAAAAATCAAACAACAATAAATGTTGGTGAGGATGTGGAGAAAGAGGAACCCTCATTCGCTGCTGGTGGGAGTGAAAACTTGTACAACTATTATGGAAATCAATATGGAGACTCTTGAAAAAGATGAAAATAGTGCTACCAACTGACCTGGCTATTCTTCTACTGGACATGTACCCTAAAGGCTTCACTCTTTACTACAGGAATATTTGCTAGACTATGTTTATAGCTGTTCAATTCACAATATTTAAGAACTGGAATGAATCCAGATGCCTATAATTTGACAAATGGATAGTGAAGATATGGTACATTTACACAATGGAATTCTACTCTGCAATAAGGAAAAAAATTTACATAATGAAATTTGTAGGAAACTGGAACAGTCTTGGAACAGGTCATACTAAACAAATTAACACAAGCACAGAAAGACAAACACCACATGTTCTCCCTCATCTGTAATTCCTAACCTGGAACAGTTCAAGTTGCAGGCATACCTGCCAAGAAACTTAAGGGACAGATAACAGGGATAGAAGGATTTGGAGGGAGGAAAATGTGCAAAAATGAAATCCACATTAAATTGGTTCCATAGAAACCTTCCTCCTTGATTGTAGACTAAAAGATACAACCCTCAATAGGAGTATGAGGGGATTGTCTGGATAGAAGGGCCCTGAACAAGTTGGAATGAAGCCTAACCCTAAAACATTTGGCTCTGGCTTATAAATCTTAGTGCCAGAAATTGGTTACAACCCACATTGAGCTGTTGATTGGAGAGACCTACAATGTTCACAAAATAAGACAGACTTCTGTCAAAGCATTTGATTACCCACCTGAGGTAAACAGTAAGACCCTATTGCTGAGGTCCCCACATGCTACCCATATAGAACATCAAGAGTTCCAGATGGAATCTGGAAGGATGCCAGCTCCCAGATGGTTAGCTAGTATAGTGCTGGAAAGCACTACATGGGCTGCTGGGCTGAAATGGCCAACAATGTTGTGATCAAGCAGGGAACACTAATGTATGAAAAAAAAAGCACCTTGAGAAGACATACACACCTGTGCAATGGTGGCACTCAGCTTAGGTAGATCACCAATGTTTTTCTGATTAGCTGAGATATCTGTTTAGTGGCAATGAACCCATAGCTGGAATTAGGAATCAAGTCAGAGACCTATGGGTCTCAGATTGTGGTCTCCAATGAGAAGTGCTCACTAGTTTTGGCAAAAGAGAAACTAGACCCATTACAGTCTCTAAAATTAACAGTGATTATCCCCTTTAACCTATGGTGACCTCACTCTATGTTGCAGAATCTCCTTTTCTTTTTCATAAGGTAGTGAGAACCAAGGGCAACCAAACACTATCAAAAAGACAAAAAAGATAGCTCCTTGCAGGAGCTGTAGTACCCCTTTCACATTAACTAGGGCCAAGTTGAAATTACAGAGGGATTGGAGAGATGAACAAGAGTGTTGGCTTCCATGGAGACCCTAACTAATTACATCAGGGTGATGGAGACAAACACTTAGGATACTCAAAAAGTACCAAAGCAGAAATCCAGAAGCTGCTGAGAGTTCAACACTAAAGTAGACTTAAAACACACCTACCATGCATGGCTCATGGAATTTTGGGGAAGAGGGGGCAGAAAGATTCTAAGACCCACAGGGTGGGAAGGAATATCCAGAGGTATCCCGCCCCCCGACACACACAATGACTAACTGCTGCTGTCACAACTTATAACTTACAACCCCATGGTAAATACCAACAATTCCACTGAGGAGGCTCCTCAGTGGAATGGGAGGAGAGAGGAGGAAAATGATGGTACTAACACATGATGTGTCCATATAAAATTTTTACTTAATATATATAGAAAAATTTAGCATATGTGAGAGTTTAAATGTCTTAATTTTGAGTTTGGAAATGCCATAAGGATATAAGGCTGATTTAAAAGTGACAAAATTTTCAAGCATATAGTATAAATATTAAAGAAATTTTCATTTAAAAATGTGTTAATGTTATACAGTGGTGATCAGCTTCACTATTCTGAAGCTCACTGGATGCATGCCTTGCATTTTTGTTCCCTCATCCTGATTACAAACCTGAGGTACAGTTAAGCTTGCTAAGACATTTTGTTGACATAGTAACATAGCTTTAATTCCTTTTACTTTATCTTGTATAATGTACTTGTATTACTGTTTTCAGCAGGTCATTTCCTCAATATTCAATGTATTTCTTTCTGAGTTAAACAAACATTTTAGAACTCATTGGGGATTGTCAACTTGATCAAATAATTAACTAGAGTCATATTAATTGCAAGTAGCATTCAATATCTGTAGCAGACAGATTCAGGTTCGCTGAGATGAACTTTCAGACCAGACACAGTTATGGAGGAAGGGATATTTATTGAAGCCTACAGATCCAGGGGAAGTTCCATAAATGGCAGAAGAAGCTGGCCTGCCTTCACAGGACCAAACACAGAGAGAGAAGTATAAGCAAAAAGCCAAAAGCCACAGCACAGTTCAGGAACTCCAGCTAGGTACACTTTGCATATCTTTAGATTGAAATCTGAAACTTACCACTTTACCTAAAGATCCACCCAGTGACATTACCTCCAGCCAGATAGCCAGCAGTTGCAAACTACAAACAATAAAGAACTGAATATATTGGGGGCCATCTATTCTATTCAAACCACCACAATATAATATTTAATATGAAATACAGATTTGCTGTACAGACCAAACATCATCGTTTTTAGACACACTTATCTAGGAACTCCACTATAAAACAGATTTTGTTTTCTTCTTGTAAAATCGTGTATACAGCCAATGCTTCAGGGGAGAGTCCATCATGTTGGGGAAGGCAGGACAGCCGGAACTTGCTCACAACTGGGTGGATCAGGAAAAATAGTGGGAAAGTTAGTTTTCCTATATTTCAGATATTGATTATCAGATACATAACTTGTAAAAAATTGATCTCAGAATTGATCTTTTAATCTTTGTATCAGAGTCTTTTGTATAATTGATTGTTTAAAATCTTGATAAAATTACATTTAATAGTTCTTCCTTTTATAGATCATACTTTTGATGTCAATTCTGATGATTATTTATCAAATCCATTAGTGCCACCAATGGCACAGTGGAAAAAAGTGAGAGTGATGCTATTTACTTTTGTTCAGTTTGAGGACAGTGTGAATTATCACTATTGAAAACTGTGACAAGCATGTCAAAGTAACATGTGATTTTACTGTGAGCTTTTAGATGGAGTAGCATAAAAATTCCCCAGCAGTTTTATATAAAGAGGCCATGCTTCTTGTGGTCTTTTTGCTAGTAGGAATAGGTGTTTCTAATAGCTATTTCTTTGTCCATGCTTATTGGCATATCCAGACTATAGGTTTCTAGAGAATCTTATCCTTGATATGTGAGAGGCAAGAAGGAAAGTAGAGAACACATGACCATGTTGTTTCTTAAGTCCTAGTGCTTTTAAGCAGTGTGTCTTCTTTTTCCACCTTTCAGAGATCTATATTTTCTTAATGTACTATGGAGAAACATGGCAACAGTCCATTTTAGCAGAAATAGAGGTTCTTATTATTTTCTATAAAAAACTGTTTGCTACACAACTAAATAGATGACATCATGCTAGGTGATATGAAGAAACTCACAATGCTGTCGTTTCTAATTCCTCCAGAAGTTTAGAATATGCTTACCTCTGTGAAATTGTTTGTATGTAATGTGAGGTATATGCTGTAGTCAGGTTTGCATTGCTGGTAGAAATCACCCAATCAAGAGAAGCTTGTGGGATAAAAGAGGTTTATTATGGCTTACAAGCTCAACGGGAAGCTCCATGATGGCAGGGGAAACAATAGCATGAGCAGAGGGTGGACATCACCCCCTGGCCGACATAAGGTGGACAATAGCAACAGGAGAGTGTGCCAAACACTGGCATGGGGAAACTGGCTATAACACCCATAAGCCCACCTCAACAGTACACTCCTTCCAGGTGGCATTAATTCCCAAATCTCCATCAACTGGGAACCTAGCATTTGAAAGACCTAAGTTTATGGGGGACACCTGAGTCAAACCACAACAGTTATATATGATATTTATAAACTTATGATATAAAGGATCAAAACTAGTAAAACAGAAAGTGTAGCGTGGATTACTGCAGACAAGAAAGACACCACTACTTAAGAATTGTTATAGGGAACCAGAGAGCTGGATCAGTGGTTAACACACTTGTCTGCAAAGCCAAAGGACTTTGGTTCAATTCCCCAGGACCCACGTAAGCCAGATGCACAAGGGGTGCATGCATCCAGAGTTTGTTTGCAGTGTCTGGAAGCCCTGGTGTACCCATTCTCTCTTTCTCTCTACCCTCTTCTTCTTTCCTTCTGTCAAAGAAATAAATAAAATTAATAATAAAAAAAAACAAATTGTTAAGCCAGGCATGGTGGCACACACCTTTAATCCCAGTACTTGGGGAGGAAGAGGTAGGAGGATCACTGTGAGTTTGAGGCTACCCTGAAACTACATAATGAATTCCAGGTCAGCCTGGACCAGAGTGAGACCCTACCTTAAAAAATCAATCAACCAACCAACCAAACAACAACAAAAAAGAATTGCTATAGCATAGACAAATCCGGAGTAAAAAGTTACTGGTGGTTTTAAAGGGAATTGTAGGTAAAGATTATCCATTCATTGTTTATTATTTGATTGCTTTGGAGGTAGTTGATTGGTACCCAATACAAAAGCAGGTTATAAAATAAATCTAGGAAAAATAAAACTGCATTCACATCTTAAATTTGATTTTATTTGGAAAAAAAATAATACCATGTACAATAGTTTATTCATGTGTCATATCTGGCGATTCCTTTTGTGTGTTCCTCACCACCTTTCTGCCTTTTTCCTCTCTCTTTCTTATTCATCTGCTCTCTTTTTGCATTTATTCAAAATAGATCTGTCAAGATTTGTTTTGTGTGTGTGTGTGTGTGTGTGTGTGTGTGTGTGTGTGTGTGTGTGTTTGTGTGTGTGATTATAAGTCCAATGTATCAGATACTACTTTCTTGGAACTTGAAGTCTAGTAAGAGTGATTAAACAAACTCATAACTAGTGACGGTGACAAACTCGGTGTATGTGTTTTCATGTGTTTGTGTGCATTACACTATATACATGTAATATGAATTCATAGGTCAACTGTTATTTCCCATTATGCTTTCATAAGCATCATATCTTTTACCTAGCATGTATTCCACTTTCCTCTTTTCTACAACACCCAACCCTTTGGCCCCAGCTGGTATATTAAGGTTATATTTGCATTTCAAATGAAGATTAGTAATCAAGAAAAGCTCATAAATGCAACCCCACATTTTAGAAGCCAATCTAAACAGAAACACTACAGAAAGAGGTCATGGAATACTGAAGGCAAAGATGATCGAAGCTATTTTCTCCCAAGAAGGTGGTAGCAATGAAGCGAAACATTGTAGTTTGATCCCAAATTAATTTTGAATTTCTTATTTCATAGCTCAGTATTTAAAATTTGTCCCATAAAATTTTGTTATGAAATGTTTCATTCAGCCCAGGAGTGAAATTTTTCCTGTATTTGAGAAAAAGTAAAAGAAAAACAACAGATGTTGAATTATAGGAATAAGAATTTCAGATGGTTTATTTTCTTTGGAATTCATGTAACTTTAGGACAAATCCATTTATTTAAATTACATTTTACAGATGGGTTGTGTGAAAAGAGCTTCTTCTTGGGAGTGGAGCAAAAAGCAAGGAATAAAAGGAAAGAAGGGAGGAAATCTGAGTTCTGGGTACTCTTCTGCTGTGAGTCTTCATGTCTTAGGGCATGATCAAGTTTTGGTTTGTTTAGACAGCTTGCACTGCCATTCTTGTATGAGCTTCCTTCCAAGATAGCTACTTTAATTTTAGGGGAAAATCATGCATTGTGAACCTCAGAAAAAACATATTTTTCCCCACTTTTGAGTAAAAATATAAATGAAAGAATTTTGAGAATATTGTTACTTTCCAGATGAAGTTTTCTGGAGGCAGTTGCATAAATAGTATAAATTCTGACTGTCATGCCTCATGACTATTCCCTCCTCCTCTTACATTTTTTGTGCATAATGGTATTCTTATGTGTCCCTTTGGGCCTCTTTCTGTCCTCAGTCTGTCTGCCTCTCCCAATCCCAGCCCTTATCATTTTAATTTCACTTTCTGGATCTTATTTATACTCACCAATGTATTTTTCCATCTGGTAATTAGACTTATGCATATGTACTTTCCTTGAAAACTCAAGATTTCTAAAAAAAAGAAAAATCAATACCCACAGGCTAAAGAGATGGCTCAAGGGTAAAGTGCTTACTGCACAAACATGAAGATCTAGGTTTGGATTCCTAGGAGCCACATAAAATCCCAGACATTGTAGCATATGTCTATAATCTCAGCACTGTGAAGGTGGAGACAAGGGATCCTTGAGGCTTGTAGTCCAACTAGTCTAGACAAAGGGGTCCAGTGTCATTGAGAGAGCCTATCTCAATCTCTAAAGTATGGATGGGCTGGAGAGATGGATCAGAGGTTAAGAAACTTACCTGCAAAGCCTAACGACCCAAGTTTGAGTCCCCATTACCCATGTAAAGCCAGATGCACAAAGGGACACATATATCTGCAGTTTGTTTGTAGTAGTACAAAGCCCTGGCATGTCCATTCTTTCTGTCTATCTCTCACTCCTCTCAAATAAATACATAAAAATATTAACAAATAAGGTAGGTCATAACTGAGGAAGATACACAATGTTGACCTCTGGCCCCCACAGGTGCATGAAACTGCACAAACAAGTGTGTCCACATGTATACACACACACACACACACACACACACACACACACACACACACACATGCCTTCACACTACACACATAAAATAGTCTAACACCCAAATGGTTATTTGGCTTTTTATTGCAATTTAAAAGGCCTGAGTAACTTCTCTCAGGAATCTTGTTCTTATTCACAAAACTGCATTTTGGGAAAGTTTTCTTTGCTTTAGAAGTTTGTCCACTGTTATGGATTTGCTTATTTTATGTGCAAGATTTACCTTTAAATTATATTTCTAGCCTTTATTTATTCTTAAATGTATTTGTTGTTTTAATTTTAAAAAAAATATTATACATTTGTTACAAATTAAAACTTTTTTGTTATTGCCAAATGGTATTGACAAAGGAACTCTGATCCATAATGTCTAGTATTAAGCCCATGGAATCACTATCCACAGGAACTAGTTTTGCCCACATCAGCCTACAATCTAAAACCCAGACCACTATCTCTAAGCATGGGTTCAGGAAGCCAAACAATAACCTCTGTAACAATAAACTCAACAGCCAGAGCTTATTTAATATCAATCACTATTTTTGTCTTCATGCCCAAGGAGGAAAATTCACAGGCAAACTTCAAACATCACATATAATACCATCCTTCCTACAGTTTCTGCATGCTAGTAGCCTCTAATCAGATTATATATCAAATCATTCCTTCTCTTCTGCCTGCCTTTGAATCTTTGCCAAAAGACAAGTGACGGTGACTAACTCACTTGCCATTGCAAGCTCTGAAATAAATAGCCTCTCTTTGTTCATGTTTAGCTGGTCTTCGTTTGTTTCTGCAAATAAATTAAAACATTGGCATGCTCCTATAATCCTACGTCCAAGAGATAATCATTATGGGAATTTATGTCCTAAGTTTTCAAAGTCTTAATACTGAAAAGACAATTATAAAGAGATTCACTGAAGTGGATTGAAAAACAGCCTTATTTCTCCATTTATTGTTGATTAATCTTTTACAATACAACTTTTTCCACTGTTGTCAATCAGTAGAACATATTTACCTATTCCTTAATTCCTAATGCAGTGCTTTTGACAATACAATTCCTTTGGAAGAAGTGAGCATTAGTTGTAAGCTTACACTTCAAGAGGCTTTGCAAATTTCTCCCTCTATCTCTTTCTCTTTTTCTGTTTCTGTCTCTTTCTCTCTCTAACCCTACTATTGCCATGCCGAAAAAAACACAAAACCACTGGGGATAGCATGCTAGACAATGAAATATGTATGACCCAATTAATCCACTCACCTTTGTCAATGACTAATCACGTGACATGTGAAGACATTTTAGGCCATCAAGCCTCAGTTCACCTACCAGGTGACTTCAAATTCCTCAGTGGAGCAAGATGATATTTATCCTATCTAGTACCATCAGAGGAACCTGTAGATTTGTGGTTCACTATTCATGAATTAAGGAAGTAATTTGAAGATGTTTGTAAATATATACCAGTTATAAAGCAGGATATATGATCTCTATCATTGAACTGACTATTCATAATATGAAACACATTTTCTAATATGATGAATCTCAATTCAAGTGAATTTAATTTACCTTAGGCATAACCATTAATTCAAATAATTTTAATCATCCCCTTGCATTTTTTTACAGATTTCCCCTAAACAAATGTATCTCAAATAATAATATAGTTTTCCTTTAAAACATATAATGTATTCTATAATATTTTTTATTGAACATCACTTATTACATAGTATAGTTACTGCTGGTGTATGTAGATATAGTCTCTTGTTTTTGCTTTGCAATGTAATCCTTATTTCTAGATACCACAATTCAGAGATTTCTGGGGATTTATTACAAACCATTTTTCTAAGAACATATCATCTGAAAGTATAATGAGTAGATTCGATTTTGATATTTCATGGGGGTGTTCATGTGTGGGGATACATATTAGCAGTGTTGTATAAGTACTTCTGCAATCTCAGCATTTATGAGGTAGAGGCAAGAGTATCATTGGGAGTTCAAAGTTAGCCTGGGCTACATAATGATGCCCTGTTTCAAAAATCAAATGAGAAAAGAACAGCATGGGATAATGGCGGCTATAACATAATGCTGGATCAGATTTATTAATATTGACCCATTAAACAATGATTCTTAATACTATAGCTCAGGAAGTTAGAAATGTACACAGCTTGCTTGGTTTATTGTCTGAAACATAGATCAAGAGGGAGTCCTTAGTCGGGCGTGATGGTGCATGCCTTTAATCCCAGCACCCGGGAGGCAGAGGCCGGAGAATTGCCATGACTTCCAGGCCACCCTGAGACTACATAGTGATTTCCAGGTCAGCCTGGGCTAGAGTGAAACCCTATCTCAAAAAAAAAAAAAAAAAAAAAGAAAAGAAAAGAAAAGAAAAGAAAAGAAAAGAAAAGAAAAAGGGAGTCCAACAGAAGTGATTTGCAGATGCCAGATTTCCCTTGGTTTAATATGGAAGAAGGGCTTCAAAAGGTTTATTAGAATACTAGAGTAGTTTTTTAATAGGAAATACCACATTTGCAAAACATATATTAATTTACTTATTTTTAATAGATTATAATCTTTTTAAAAATTTTTGTTTTTATTTTATTTATTTGACCAAGAGAAGGAGGGAGAGAGACAGAGAGAAAGAGGGAGGGAAAGAGAGAAGGAGCACACCAGGGCCTCCAGCCACTGCAAATGAACTCCAGATGCAATTGCCACCTTGTGCATCTGGCTAACTTGGATCCTGGAAAATCGAACCTGGGTCCTTTGGCTTTTCAAGCAAACGCCTTAACTGCTAAGCCATCACTCCAGCCAAGATTATACTCTTTTTTTAAATTTTTGTTTGTTTGTTTATTTATTTAGTTGAGAGTGACAGAGAGAAAGAGAGAGAGAGAGAGAGAGAGAGAGAGAGAGAGAGAGAGAGAGAGAGAGAATGGACGTGCCAGAGCTTCCAGCCTCTGTAAATGAACTCCAGGTGCATGCGCCCCCTTGTGCATCTGGCTAACATGGGTCCTGGGCAGTTGAACCTTGAACCGGGGTCCTTAGGCTTCACAGGCAAGTGCTTAACTGCCAAGCCATATCTTCAGCCCAAGATTATACTCTTTTATTTCCTCTCCTCTGTTTCATTTTCCCTCAGTCTCTCCTCACTGGAGTTATGTGATTCACTGTGGGATCATGAAGGCCTCAATCAGTCCCAGTGGAATAGTGGGAGGACCATGCTTCATGGTATTCCCACCCACTCTGTGGCTCTTAAAATCTTTCTGCTCCCTCTTCTGCAATATTCTCTGAGTCATGGCAGGTCTGTTGCTATTCTGATTTAGTGTTGAGTTCTTCATAGCCGCTGGATTTCTGCTTTGATAGGTTTTGCTTGATCACTATGTCTGCCCTCATCAACATGGAGCTGCTTGTCTGGTTAGTAGTAAGAGCATTGTGCATGGCACCATTTCCACTGCAAGTTCTCCTGGGCCCTGCAGATTTGGAAGAGGTGATAAGTCTTGTGGTGGGCAGTAGATTATCATCTTGTCTTTTCAATGGACCTTGACTCTCTTCCATTTTATCTGCCATCTGTAAACCAAAACAGATTCTCTAACCAAGAGTAAGAGCAGCTTGTCATTTGAGAAATTTTTTATATGCCAGCCCACACTTCTTCTACAGATAGCAGTGGGGGCTTCTTTCCTAAGTATGAGTTTCCTGACTATAAGAATCTGACTTGGTGTCCAGAACTAGGTATGAGTTGTGTCCCACTGAGTGGTATTTATTTTTTATTTATTTATTTATTTATTTATTTATTTATTTATTTATTTATTTATTTTCCAGCTGGTTGATTTCATAATCTGCAGGGTCCCCTCCTTATTCATGCTGTTGGTGACCATTTTCTTCCAGCACTACTGTGACAGTGGTGTCTTCAGCAATTGGATCTTACCTTTTATCTCTGGCAGGTAAGTGTTTTGGCAGTAGCCTACATTGTTTTGGCGACCCCATAGGTATCCCTGTTGAACATCTCACTGTTCAAGGCAACCTAAAAAACCAGAGTTTATGGTTTTAAGAAGGTTATGTTTTCTCTATCATCTTCAAGACTGTCCCCTAACCCCTTTTTTGGTGGTTATATCTTCTATAATGCTAGTCAGATTTAGCATCTCTGTGGAACTGATTCATGTTGTCTAAACTTTTGTTTTAATTCCCTCCTTACTCTCCCTATTCCCTTCCCCTTCAAGACACCCCACCACAATATTCTATGTCTTCCTTAACCTGTCAGGTAACTCCTCCTCTCCTCTTTCCAGAGTTCTACTATCTATTGGTTTCTTTCAAGTTTCATACCCATATTTCTAGTGCTGACTACCGTTGGCACTCATCTCTAATTAATCCCAGTTAAGAACCTCTGATGAGAGAGTACATGCAGTTTTTGTCTTTCTGTGCCTGCATGACCCAGCTTAGAATGGTTTTTTTCCAACTACATCTATTTAACTGTGAATTTTATTTCAGTTTTTCCTTACCACTGAGAATTCCATTATGTATATTACCACATCTTCATTATCCATTCATCAGTTGATGGGCATGTGGGCTGGCTCCTGTTCCTACCTATTGTGAATAGAGCAACCACAAACATGGCTGAGCAAGTACCTCTGTAGTAAAGAGTGGAGTCTTTGGGGTATATGTCCAGAAGTGGTATTGCTGGGTCAAATGGTAACTCTCTTTTCATAATGTTTAGGAAATTTTATACTGACTTCCATAATGGTTATACAAGTTTGCACTCTTCCAAGCAGTGGGTAAGGGTTCCTCTTTCCCCACAACCTTGGCAACATTGGTTGTTATTTAACTTTTTGATAAATGCTATCCTGAATGGGGTGAGATGGAACCTCAGAGTTATTCTGAGTTGCATTTCTTTGATGATTAAAGATGTTGAACATGTCCTTAAATGTGTAATATCCATTCGTGTTTCTTCCTTGAAGAATTTTCTTTTCAAATCTCTATCCCATTTTATTGGATTGCTTGATTTTCTTATTGCTTAGGGTTTTTTGAGTTATTTTAAAATTCTAAATATTAGACCTTTGTTAAAGATATAGCTGGTGAAGATTTTCCCCCATCCTGTGGGTTGTCTCTTGACTATGTTGATGGTTTGCTTGTCTGTACAGTAGCATTTTAGTCTCAAGAGGTCTCAGTGGTTGAATGTTGATCTAATTTCCTGTGCTACTCTGATCTTATGCAGAAAGTCTTTTCATATGCTTATATTATGGTGTGTATTCATTGTTTATTCTTCTAGTTGTTTTATAGCTTCAGGTTTTATATTGCGGTCCTTAATCCATTTAGAGTTGACTTTTTTGGAGGGTAATGGTACTGGGTCTAATTTCATTCTTCTACATGTAATTATTCAATTTCTCCAATACAATTTGTTGAAGAGGCTGTCTTTTCTCTGGTGTCTACTTTTGGCCTACTTTTAAGGGATGAGGTAGCTGTATTTGCTTGGATTTAGAGATATGTATTTTATTCTATTCCATTGATCTGAATATCTGTTTTTGTGACAGTACAATGTTGTTTTAGTTACTATGGCTTTGTAGTATATCAGTCAATGTACCAGAAAATATTGCAAAGCATGCATTGAAATATACACTGAATAGTTTAGTAGATTATATTACAGAGGTATACATGAGGAAACTTTAAAATAGAACAATAGAAAATATAAATACAAAATAGGGCTGGAGAGATGGCTTAGCAGTTATGTTGCTTGCCTGTGAAGCTTAAGGACCTAGATTTGATTCCCCAGCACCCATGCTACCCAGATGCACAAGGTGGCACATGTGTCTGAAGTTCATTTGCAGTGGATAGAGGCTTTAGTATGCCCATTCACTCTCTCTCTATCTACCTGTTTCTCTCTGTCTCTCAAAATAAATACATAAATAAATATTGGCTTGAGAGATGGCTTAGCAGTTAAGGCTCATTCCTTTGAAGCCTAAGGACCCAGGTTCGATGCTCCAGGTCCCATGTAAGCCAGATGCATATGGGCACATGCATCTGAATTCGTTTGCAGTGGCTAGAGGCCCTGGCATGCCCATTCTCACTCACTTTCTCTCTCTCTCTCTCTCTCCCTCTCTCTGTCTCTAATAAATAAATAAATGAAAATAAGATCTTGGGCTGGAGAGATGGCTTAGCGATTAAGCGCTTGCCTGTGAAGCCTAAGGACCCCGGTTCGAGGCTCGGTTCCCCAGGTCCCACGTTAGCCAGATGCACAAGGGGGCGCACGCGTCTGGAGTTTGTTTGCAGAGGCTGGAAGCCCTGGCGCGCCCATTCTCTCTCTCTCCCTCTATCTGTCTTTCTCTCTGTGTCTGTTGCTCTCAAATAAATAAATAAATAAATAATTTTCAAAAAAAGAAAATAAGATCTTCTTAAAAAAATAAATACATAAATAAATAAAGACATTTTTAAAAATGTAAACTTATAAAATAAAACATGGATTTTAAAAAAATCCCCTTCCTAAAGTAGTCCAGTCAGGTGAGAAACAACTTCAAGTATCCCACTATAAGTAATTGGAGTACACAAAGGTGGTAAAGGGAAGAAAAATATGTTAAGATGTAATGTCCTTAATGGTTTCTTATGTAGATGATGTCTTATCTATAACAAAAGCAAAATAAATGAGTGCATTTAGTGAGGTCATAGGTTATAAAGTCAATATACAAAAATAAGTTCCATTTCTACAAACTAGTAGTGAAAAAGCAGAAATTAGAATGTTGACAGCTCACATCATGTACAGTCTTGTGACAGTAACCACAGTGGTTGTGAGTTCATGAGTGCAATGGCTACTTCATGTCCATTTGACGAAGTTCTATAGCACACCCTCATCCTCTAGCTCTTTTTCTTTTCTGCCTATCTACTTTGATTTTCCCTGTACCTGTAGTGGGGATTATATAGATGTACAGAATAGGGTGGAACAATTAATAGTCACTTTTTGAGTGGTTATGATTAATTTGACTCTTCATTGATTGCTACCAACTATAGAACTAAATGCTTTTCTGCAAGGCTGAGACCCATGTTGTACTGCCAAGTAGTAAGAAGAAGGGGATGATGGTATGGATAAGGCATGGAAATGGGATGTATATGATCAAAATGTAGTATATATAAAAATAAGATATTTGAAATTGCAAGCATTGACTGTTATAAGTTCCTTCTTGATATGAAAAAAATGGGAAACTTACCCATGTATTCTTTAGCCATGATTCATAGTAAAATAAATACATTTCTTGAATCAATAGGTCAGAGGGCATGTGAGTATTTGTCCTTTTGTTTTACCTAAAGTAGAATTAAATTCTTAACAAAAATATGTTACTCTTTGCATGGAATGTCAATTTTTTTGAAATATTATTTTCATTAAATAGAGGACTTAATATTTATTTCTGTTAGGATTCATTTCTGAAATTTTAATGGAAGCCCAAGAGACAGCATTCAATATACAAATTGTTTATTTTTGAGACACTTCATAAAATTTGTACACAAATGTATAAAAATCTTGCAGACTATATCCTACTCTTATGAACTGTAATCTAGTCCAGAGGGTACATGAGTGATTCAGATGTAATAAATGAATCTACTTAGTAATTCCCCATTGTTAAATATAGGAGTATTTAAAAAGGACTAATTACTTATAGAATGTAATTCAAATAATTGAAATAGTACATTAATTCAATCAATCTTGCAATAGTAGTCATAAGGGAAATAGCTTGGCTGCCTCCACATGATAAATGGTTATTATGTAAAAGACAGATTAAGTTATTCTGTGTGGTTCTGGAGATCACAGTTCATGCCCATGTTTCAGTATTTTTGTGTATTAAATATTGGTCTCACTGGACAATGGACATTATGGCAACACACTGCTACCTTGAGTAAATTTCTTCATGTAATTTTGATTGTTTATTTCATTCAAAAATGTTTTATTGTTTCAAAACATTATTTTTAATTTTTAATTTTTTTTTCTTAAAGAGAAAGAGAGAAACACAGAGATAACTGTTGTGCCAGGGTTTCAGCTACTGAAATCAAACACTTGTGCCACCTAGTGGGCATGTGCGACCTTATGCTTGTCTCACCTTTGTGTGTCTGGCTTACATGGGATCTGGAGAGTAGAACATTGGTCACTAGGCTTAGCAGGTAAGTGCCTTAACTACTAAGCCATCACTCCAGTTCTACTTTTTATTTTTAACACAATCCAGTGGGGTCTATAAGAGAAACATTGGTAGTGCTGTGATTTACATCCGCTTGCAAGAACCAATTCTGTGTCTAATGATAATTTGTTAGTAGCTTGAAATCAGCCATGGTAGGAGTTATAAACACCATGCAAATCAGTACATGCTAATAATACCACACGCTCCCAAATTCCAGGCAGATGTTAAACATTGGGGAAGCATAAAGACTGCAAGGCTTAGGGACGTTCAGTGACTTCTAAAGTCCTAAAGCATATAACTAACTTAGTGAAACAGTTACAACTTGTGTAGGGGTATATGAGTTATAGCCAGTGTTTGAGTAGCACTCAAATGTAGACTAGATTTAACATTTTAAATAGTAAAAATGATTATGCATGAGAAGGCATATGTAATAGGCAAGCAATAATTTCTGCCTTCAAGGGGCTCATGATGCATTGTGGAAGAAAACTTTAGCAAAAAAAATTTCAAGTGAGGGAGAGTATTATGGAAATTAAACAAGATGAGCAGTGATGTGCCTAACAGAACAGTCCTTTCTCCAGCATCTTCTTGAAAAATATATATCATTTAGATTTAAGTTTTCATGATAATATTTCATATCATGGTTAGCCATCTAAAATATTTGTGCTATGTAAAATGACATATGTGGGTAAGAATAGGCCAGGGAAATGATGTTGTGGTTTTGAATGGGAAGAGCTAAGGGATGAAAATGAATGGTCAGTTTTGAAAATAGTAATGAAAAAATGTTCAGCAATCATTTAAGCCCCCAATTTCAAAAAGTAGAATATTAACTGAATAGTGTTAATAGTGTAGCCACAGAATTAAGTCTTGCTTAACAAGTATTAAATGAAATACCCACAAAAGTAATTAGTAATTTTATTTGTTAATTATAATTTCATTACTCCTTAAAGCAGTGTTAAATATTGAGATGCATTAAGAAACTAGGTTGATAATAAGTATCATAGGGAATCTTTCATGACACCACTACACCAGCAGCTCCAGTCATAACAAGTATTATGAATGATAGAGAATGAACAGTGAAATAACAAATTCCTACTGGTTTTTTTTTGCCATTTACAATATGGAATTTTGTTATAAAAGTCCCAGAATATTTATGTAACAAACATTAATGACTTATCATAATCAGGACTTAAATTGAACTGAAGTACTAATAAGTCAAGGAATGGGAGAAATTTTGAGAAACTTAACACATGTTGCTGTCAACATTATACAATAAAAGATGTAATGGGAAGCTTTGTGAAAATCCTCCATCTCTACAAAAGTTACTTCTTTGGAGGAAACTGCTGTCTCCGCAAGACCCAGCCAAAAGCTTGGTAATGGGCTTGAGCCTGCTATCGGTTGGTAACATAACATCATTATGAAGATAGATGAAGTATGTATGGAATTGAAGAACACAGACTAGAAAAACCCCTGTAAGCATCCCTGCTTCTGTCCATCACTCTATTTTACATTGACAAACTTTCTTGTATATTGGTTTTTGCTTCACTTCTGCCTTCCAAATGTATAGACTACTCAGATTAAGAACCACAAAGAGAAAAATAACCTTGAAACATATTTTCTAGTCTTATTTTTGAGGAATTTTACTAAATAGATAAATTTTCATGAATAGACACTATCATTTAACAAACATTATGCAGTTTAACATATTAAGTTTATAAACTCTTATATGCATATCATATAAATCTATACATATATACTTGTCTGTGACAAGGTTTCTCAAACTTGTTTTTCTACTTTGACACTTTATTGCAGACATGACCCTGGTCTTGGGTATCTAGGTATATAAGACAGATATACAAGTCATATAATAATAATCATAAAATATGTTAAGACAATTCTTTTATATAATATGTTTTCATCATTTATTAAATATGAAAGGAAATATACTAAGGATATGGTTACTCAGTTTACACGAAGAAGAACTCTTGACTGAATATTTGGTGCTGAAAGATATAGAACATTTTAAAAGTGTTTAGAGGAGATCAATATCCTGATTTTATTGCTGTTAATGCAGAAAATGCCTTTCCCATAACTATATACCATAAGATGACAGAAGTATGTTTAGGGCCATTTTAGAAATTGTTTAAAATTTTGTCCTAATTTCAGCCAAAATTTACTTAATAATTTATTTATGAAACTCAACTCAATAACTCAAACAGCATTCTTTTTAAGTTTTTGAGTTTTTTGAGGCAGTATCTTGCTCTATTCTAGGCTAATCTGGAATTCTGTAGTTTCAGGCAGGCCTCGAACTCACAGCAATCCAACTACCTCTGCCTCACAAGTGCTGGGCTTAAAGGCATGTGTCACCACACCTGGCACAAATAGCACTTTTTTTTTCTTTTTACAAATAGCATTTTTATAATCAAACATTCTCATACAATATAGTCCAAGCGTATACGAATTTGATGCTTACATGTTAAGGAATCAGAATAGGAAAATATTAAGTCTTTGTTTTACATAATTTGGCTCTCGTTTTTCTTTAAGAGCAGAAAACTTTGAATATACAGTAAAACCCTGAAATTCACAACATACAATATTTGAGTTGAACTGAGATGTTTCATTCATCGTTACTTGTTGTGTGGTATGATAGAATGGGCAATGTGCACATGTTGAGTGTTGAGAACCAAGACCCCAGTGAAGTCCTGTGACGCCACACAGGTAAGGACTGCTAGGAATATTTCAAATACATTATATGTTTGGTTTGAGTTACTTTTTGGTCATTTTGTATACAAAATGTTTCCTGTTGCCAAATTTTTTGTGACACCTACCTACAATCAATTATATGATATCATGTGGATTTGTGACCTATAGTTTAAGAAGGTGTGATCTGTAACTTGCTATTTTCATTTAATATTAAATATATTAGAACCTAATGGAATGGTATTGTATATATGTAAGTATGAGAACAGATTAATGGGGGTGAAAAAGGCCTAAGTGAGGTTAAGGGAAGATATTGAGTAAAGGAAAGGTGGAGGGAGGGCTAATCAAAATCTAAAAGTATGTAAGTAAGTCCTATGGAAACCTACGTTTTTGGACAATGGAACACACAGGAGCCATAGATTGTTACTAGAAAAATTTCAGTGCCAGGGATAGGATATCTTCCTGTGAGTTGTTGATCAGGGAAGTTCCTGATGCCCCCAAACAGGCCATTGCCAAGGCCTTTGGTTTCCCATAAGGAATAGGGAATAGATGGTAAGACCCTATTGCTGAGGACTCCACATACTTGGGCTGCAAGGTCACTGAAAAACCCTGCTGGAGCTGAGCTGAAAACCTCTTCCATGTAGACCAGCTGACAGAAAGCTGGAAAAAGCCATGCTGCATGCAGTGCAATGGGAGAGAAATCACCAGTGAAAATACCCAACAGTGGACACTGCAACCCTTATATTTGGCCAGCCAGAACAAATGAGCCAATGGGTACAATAGTGGCACATCTGTTATGGGGGGAAAAAACTGTCCTCTAATTTGACTGGAGGCCTGCTTCATGGGAGGGAATACATCCCTGATACTGAAAACCTACCATAAGGGTAGTCATTACCCTAGGGGTGTAATATCTGCTGGTATCTGGATAAAAGTATATACTATGCTCACCAAACTTCCCGGTAAGTATTTCTCTTAATGTTCATATCTGTATATTAATTCTACTCTCACTTTTGGTTAGAGAACCTTTTCTTCTATGATGGCAGTGCCCTTGGGATGAGTCAGAAGGTACCACGGTGCTGAGAAGAAGTGACAGAGGAGTGCTAAATCACACCTTCCACGGCTCAGGGTCCATTGTTGAAGAGGTGGCAGAAAGAATGTAAGAGCCAAGGGAAGGGTAAGACTCCTTGCAATGTGCTCCTCAAGACACAAAATGGCCTGACAAGACCATCATAATAGGAAGAAAAGATGATGACATCAACAAAGGACAGACTGAGATGGGGAGGAGATATGATGGATAATGGAGTTTCAAAGGGGAAAGTGGGGGGGGGGTGGAGGGAATTACCTTGGATATTGTTTGCAATTATGAAAGTTGTCAATAAAAAATATTAGAACCATAGAACCATCTATGCTTAGGAGCACCATGGCAGTTGTTTTTATTAACAGATGGTATGTCTAGGGATGAGTACATCTTAATATACTCATTTTTTTCACTGATGTATATTTAGGTATTTTTTTCTCTTTTACAAAGAGTAAACAAAATAGAAACTTGCTTTCTAGCTGCTGGAAAAGTATCTAATCAGAAGCAATTTATAGATGGAAAGAGTTTTTGTCAGCTTAGAGTTTTGAGAGGATATTTGCATCATGGAATGGAAAGCATTGCAGGTTCATACTGCAGAAGTCATAGCTTCACATAAGCAGGCAGTAAATAAAGAAATTAAAGAGTACCAAGTGGGTCAGGAGTGGTAGTGCAATTTTGAATGCTATGAGTTTAAGGCCAGTTTGGGACTACATAGTGAATTCTAGGTCAGCCTAGACTAGAGCTAGACCCTACCTCAAAAAAAAAAAATAAATAAATAAAAGTACCAACTGGGGCTGGTCTGTGATACCTCAAAACCTGGCATGACACATTTCTCCCAGCAAAGCTCCATATTTTAAAGGTTCCATTAACTTCCTAAACAATAGCATAAGTTGTGTATCAAGGACTCAAATGCATTAGTCTATGGAGGACATTTTACATTTATATTTAAACCTCCACATTATCTTTACATGTCTTCTTACATTTATGTTTAAGAATTTTTTCTATTTTGTGTACATGAGGACACATAGCTCAGGGAAATTTTTGGAAGAGGGGGCAGAAAGAATGTCAGAGCCACAGTTTAGGTCATGATACACAGAAACATTGCCTCCTACTCGTAACTAATGGCTAACCCCACAAAGCACGACTCATATTCCACAACAAGGAGGGTCCCTGTGGAGGGTGGCAGTCAGGGAGGAGGCTAACAATGGTACCAACTTGACTGTAGTCACTGAGTACAAAACTACCATATATATGGCATCTTTATAGTGACAGATTCTTTCTCTTTCTATTTTATAGTTTTGTCTTGAAAATAAGGTAAATTTTTCAAATGTGTTTACTTAGTCCTGTGAATCAAAATGAGGTTATCCCCCCCACACACATCATGATACATCATTGTTGAATAGACATAGAAACTCTTTCATTAAAAATATAAGTTGTATTCACCCTTGAGACACAGAGTTTGTAGCAATGCAGAAATCAATGATACATGCTATGTGTTCCTTACTTAAGGATCAGTCCTACTGATTGGGAATAATGTTTTATGACTTTTGATTCCATACTCTTATTTACTTTTTTTCCTCATAAAAGTAGCCTGTCTTGGGCTGGAGAGGTATGATTGGGCCCTTTTGAGGTATGATTGGGTGGCTTAGCGGTTAAGCACTTGCCTGTGAAGCCTAAGGACCCCGGTTCGAGGCTCGGCTCCCCAGGTCCCATGTTAGCCAGATGCACAAGGGGGCGCACACGTCTGGAGTTCGTTTGCAGAGGCTGGAAGCCCTGGTGTGCCCATTCTCTCTCTCTCTCTCTATCTGTCTTTCTCTCTGTGTCTGTCGCTCTCAAATAAATAAATAATTTTTTTTTAAAAAGTAGCCTGTCTTTTTAGCTGAGAAGTTTTTAAAAAATATGCACATTGAATAAAGTTTCCAAAAGCCTTTTAATATTTTATGTTTCAAGTTGATACAAATCTTTTTAAAATGCTGTGGGTTTCCTGTTAATCGATATATAATAGTCCCTCATAAATAAGAATTAGTGTCTCAATTCTCTTGAGATCAGCTTGTCTCTATTTTTGATACCCTAAAAACTGCTGAAGGATAACAAATGTTGAGGCATTACAATACATTTGCAATGGAGAAGCCCTATATGGAAAGTGCTTAAGATCCTTAGAATTTTTCTGTTGAAGTAAATTGTCCTGTGAAGTACCACATCAGATATCTCTTTGATCTTACAATAAATCTTTTACCCTGACTAAGCATTTCATCTATTTTCTGAAAGTCTCCCTCTTTTAGAATTTTAGAAAGACTGGAAATAACACACAATATTTGAACTTTTCTTTCTGCACAGCAATTCTTACTTTAGCATTTTAATATAAGCAACAAAAAGCCAGTTTGGCATCAGTAGCATGTCACCTGAAAACTCCTCATAGCATTCAATTGTTATGTATACTTTCTGTTGTCTGAATAGTTTCTGATGAGTATCATCAACATGCCATTTTGTTAAACTGTCCACTACTCTGAGTAATATTTTCCTTAAATAGAATACAGGCATTTGTCAGGCATTCATGCTTCCATTATCAAGTATTCCCCAGAGTTTTTCTTTTCTTTTTTTAAATTTGTTTTGTTAAATTTCTATTCAGCAAATACAGGCAGTTTGGTACCATTATTTGGCTCATCCATAATGTACCCCCACCCCATTGGCCCCTCCTTGTTGAGGTATATGGGTTATGCATTGTGAAGTTAGCCCACAGTTATTGGTACGATAAATGTCTCTGCATATCCTGACTCAACATGTGGCTCTGACATTGTTTCTGCCCCCTCTTTGGCAAAATTTCCCTGAGCCATGTTGGGTTCATTTTTGGTCTCCTTCAGTGATGAGGTGTTGGGGGCCTCTGAGGGTCTGGCTCTCTTATTTGGTGGGAGTTAATATTTCTCTGAGATGGTCTCCTTCCCGTTTGTGCTGGTATCTGGTTCATCAGGAAAAGAGCACCCTTGCTTGTTTTGCCAATTTTCCTTAGTTCCAGCCGGGGCCCTTTTGAGGTATGATTGGGTGGCTCTCTCCTTAGAATCTGCATCTATCTGAGAAAGAGAAGCCGATTCTCCAACAGAGAGTAAGTTAGCACCAGGACAAATAAGATAACCCTTACTTTTTTTTATAAAGAGTTTAATAGGTGTAGGCCTTCTTGTAGCCCATGATTGATGGTAGGTTGATATTGGAGAGAGGGTTTATGTTTGGATATGATTATGACTTGTTTCCCAGCTTCAGCTATGGGTCCCGAACCACTGAGGTGATCAGTTAGTCAAATAAATAGCAGTTGGTTTCCCACCATGGCTGTGTGCCACTATTGCACTTGTGTGGGCATCACAACCAGTTATTTGTTGCTAAGTAGGTTAGACCATGAGTTGCTTGGACAGATATTGGTTATTTCCCCCAGTGGCCCATGTAGCACCTTCTGGCACTAGACTCGCTGAATATCTGGGGACTGACTCTCTCCTGGCCTCCAGCCATGCCGTTCCATTTTACGTGTCAGCTGCATATGGTGTCTTCGGCAATAGGGTCCTACAACTAAACTTTGGTGGGTCATCAAGTACTCTGACAAAAATCTGACATTCTTTTAGGAAACCTTGTAGGTTTCTCTGATCAAAAGCTCATTGTAGATGATAGCTCCATGCTGGTACTGGGAGTCACAGGTCATCACAGAGATAGAAAAAATGATCTCAAAGTACATATGGAAAGGCAGAAGGTTTCACATATCCAAACATATTCTCATCAAAAGAAATACCTCTGGTGGCATCACCTTACCTGATCTAAAGCTATATTACAAAGCCATAGTAATAAAAACAGCATGGTACTGGCATAAAAACAGGAGTATAGACCAATGGAATAGACTTGAGGACCTGGGCATTGGGTCAAGCAACTATAGCTACTTGATATTCGACAAAGGCCTGAACAATATAGGCTGGAAAAAAGACAGCATCTTCAACAAATGGTGCTGGACAAATTGGATAACCACATGCAGGAACTGAAACTTGATCCACACATTTCACCATGCACTACACTCAAATCCAAATGGATAAAAGACCTCAATATAAGACCAGAAACTCGACTACTACTGGAAGAAAATATAGGAAGTCCTTTCCATGATATAGGAATGGAAACAGACTTCCTGAACAAAACCACAGTAGCTCACGATCTTAAACAGTCACTCAACCAATGGGATCACATGAAGCTGAAGAGTTTCTTTACAGACAAGCATACAATAAGCAAAGCCAAGAGATTACCCACAGAATGGGTGAAAATATTTGTGGGTTATCCAACTGATAGAGGCCTAATCTCTAGAATCCACAAAGAACTCAAAAATCTAAACAGTCAGAAATCAAACACCCCACTCACAAAATGGGGCAAAGAGATGAACAGGCAGTTCACAGAGGAAGAAACACAAATGCCAAACACACACTTAAGAAAATGTTCATCATCCCTAATCATCAGAGAAATGCAAATTAAAAGAACTATGAGATTCCACCTTACCCCAACAAGGATAGCAAACATCAAAAAAATCAAATGAAAATAAATGCTGGCAAGGATGTGGAAGAGTAGGAACACTCATCCACTCTTGGTAGGAATGTAGGATGGTACAACCACTTTGGAAAGCAATATGGAGACTCCTGAAAAAGGTGACTATAGAGTTACCAACAGACCCAGTTGTTCCCTTACTGGGCATCTACCCTAAAACCTTCAAACCACAGGCCAGAGAGATTTTCTCAACCATGTTTGTAGTGGCTCAATTCATAATAGCTAAGAACTGGAATCAACCCAGATGTCCATCACTAGAAGAATGGATAACTAAGATGTGGTATATCTACACAATGGAATTCTACACAGCAGTAAGAAAAAATGACACAAAGAAATTTGAGGAAAAATTGGTTAACCTGGAACATATCATCCTCAGTGAACTTACTCAATCACAGAAAAAAAATCACCACATAGTCTCACTCATCTACAGCACCTAACCTGAATTTATCCAAGATACCTTACATACCCAGCAAACATCTCATGGACTAGACACTAGGATGGAGGGAGGGGGAGGGGAGGGCATTGAAGGGGTGGGAAACACTAATCTAGACCCAAACAGCAATGGTACCATAAAATTCTACTTCCTAAAAGACAGACCAAATGGTTGAACCCTCACCAGGCCCTTATAGTAAACACCTGAACCACAAGACACTGGAGAGTGTAGGATCAATCTAACCTAAACTTTCTACATCTTCTCCTTCTCTCTCTCTCTCTCTCTCTCTCTCTTCCCTAATTCTTGTATATTAGTTATATTCTTCCTCATTTCCCCAGAGTTTTTCAGCTTTGACATAACATCCCTTATGTTATGGTCTAATATTCATTATTTCTCAAAATTTTTATGCTGGAACTCTAATCTCTAAAATAGTGGCATTTGGATCTAGGAGTTGTCAAAAGTCACAAAGGGAGAGCTGTAATTATTGATATTAATGGTCTTATATAAAAGAATACACAAAAGTCTCTCTTCTCTCCCTCCCTCCCCCCCCCCCCCTCTCTCTCCCTAGCAAGAATGAGTATCACACAGTATGGAACTGAGGAGAGGTTCCTTAGCAAAATCTGATCATGGTATCTGAAACCCAGATTTTAGTTTGCCAATTTCTTAGGAATATATTTCTCTTGTGTATAATCCATGTCCTCTAGAGAAAATATTGCTGCATATTAGATTGATAAAGTTAGTCTCCATTACTTTGTATTCTTCAATTTTTATTGGCATTCTGCCTCAGATAACAAAGGATCGGAAATAAACTAAAGAGGAATTGTCAGAATGTGAATTCTGAGATGAGAGTACATAATTATGCACACATTTAACCATGGTAGGGATGTTCAAGGTAGAGTGCCCAAGGGGGTAGATTGATCCAACAACAGTGTTTTTGGTTCATGAATGGGCTTGTGCCTGATACTGAATTTCATTTGAATGCAAAGAAATTATTTAGATATTCCAGCCTAGGTGGAAAGTGGTCTTATAGTAAAGTTGTAATTAATTCCTAGGAAGCAGTCATTGTTGGCTAAGGCAATCATTTGTGTGTGAGCTGTAATATAACCAAACACAAGCTTTCCAAGTGAAATTGATAAAGAAAATGAAGGCTATTACCTACCATGTACTATCTGGCTAAACTGACCACTGTGATAGTGCTACCCATAGATTCCATTAATTCTTCATTTAGAAAAGATTTGCTTTGTCAAACACAATGTTAGTAATTGAGAAGCCATAGAAAAATTGACATGCATGGTTCCCATCTTTTCAAGCACAATTATTAATGAATTCATGGGAAATTTGTCTAGTTTACCTTTAGAACCTATCCATCTCCCTTTAAAAATATTTTATTCCTGTACCCAGCTCCTTCATAGCGTAATGCACCTAACTGCATACAAAATATAGGGCCCTCCCTTTCCTTTTCCATTCAAAGAAATTAAATATTTGAGATATTCTATTTTCAGGTTTCCTAAAATCCCTTTGTCCACAGATCACTTAGCATCTCAGAAATACTATTCATTATGTGACATAGGTCAAAATAATGTCCAATATTTCTAATTCATAAATTTCAAACATCAGAACTATAAAATTAGTGGCAACTTAAAAATAGAAAACAGAAGCTGTAAAACACAAACAAACACAAATCCCTGCTTTTTACATGCTAAATATCTTGGAAAGTGTGCCATTGAACATGGCAATGAACTGAAGACAGTAAGAATAAGGAGTTAACAAAAGCTAAACACTGCAGCCTAAACAAAATGCATACAGAAAATAACTATCATTGGTTACATAAAATTTTCCTGACTGGTTAAAACTTTGACAGCATGAAACATGCATTTTAGAATCTTTACCAATCAAGTTCAAAAAGTGTCTATTTGTAACAGTTTCTCTCCAAAGCCAAAGTGTATTCAAAATTAATTCGAATAACACAGCATTCTAATGCTGAAAAACATTCAGTTATTATTAAGTGTAGGTAAATTCCAGAGCTCTGGGGGCTTTCTCATGCTGCACAGGGATATATATATCTGGTTCACTCAAAGAAGGATACAACAAAATCTGAGGATGTCATAAGCTCAGGCTAGGGCAAACTGCAGTACCCAGTTCCGACCTCCCCAGGAAGCATGGCTACTGTGTCCACATGTAGGATGTGTGATGATCAAAGGCATACTGTTCTGCTAGCTAAAGATAGCAAACCACCATCCTTAAAAGCTCCTTCCCCAGGTAAATAAAAGTATACGAGGGGGCTGGAGAGATGGCTTAGCAGTTAAGCGCATGCCTGTGAAGCCTAAGGACCCCGGTTCAAGGCTCGGTTCCCCAGGTCCCACGTTAGCCAGATGCACAAGGGGGCGCACGCGTCTGGAGTTCGTTTGCAGAGGCTGGAAGCCCTGGTGTGCCCATTCTCTCTCTCTCCCTCTATCTGTCTTTCTCTCTGTGTCTGTCGCTCTCAAATAAATAAATAAAAATTTAAAAAAAAAGTATACGAGGGAGAAAATAAGAAGCACACACTTATCTACAGAGTAGGGATTTTGGAACATTAATGTAGTCCCTACTTTACAATTTTAACTAGAGCCATCTGGCTATTTCTGATTCTACCTTTAAAATGTCTCCAGATTCAATTTTTGTTCATTTGTCATTTGATGCATCTAGTCAAAAATATTATCTTTATTACAAATGTCTTAACATATAATCAAAGTGCAGTGTACAATCTCCCAGCCATCAATGACTTCCTAATAGGATACCTATATGCACAGTAATTTTTCATAATAATAGTTTTTTACATGGAGCAGTGTTTGTACATGCTGACATGGGCCAAGAGGATTCATGTCCATAGGTTGAACCCCAAGCACAGTGGCGATTTTAATTTTATATTTATTTATTTATTAGAAACGTTCTAAGGACATATCATATGTTGGTACCATCATTCCCCTCCTCCCTGCCCCTATTCCACTGAGGGTCCCTGTCTGTGGGATTGCAGGTATTCACTATCGGGTTATGGGTTATGAGCTGTGGGAGCACCAGTCAGTCAATGTGGAGGGGGCGGTTAATACCTTTGGATATTTCAAGAACAAAAGAAAGACAACTATTATTTAGTAACCTTAACCTGAAATGGGTCCTGTAGCTAAGAAATTTTATGTAGTAACCCAGTAGTATGTTGCCATGTAGGTGAGATAAAAGTTGGCTTAAAGGTACAGAAATGTGACAGTGTCTATAAACATAAAATCCCACTGCCTTCTGCAGTAAACAGATTATCCACTGCAGAGTGTGATTGAGAATCTGTTTGCATTTTACAGAAGGCAACAAGAACCAAGACCAACCAAAATCTACCAAGTCAACAAAAGATACCTGACACCCTATCAAGACATGAGCCAAGCCTCCCACATAATCTAGGACCCAGGTGAAAGCATAGAGGAGTTGGGAGATGAGCCACAGTACTGGTTCTAGGGAGAGACTGACAACCTGCACCAGCGTGATCATGACAGACAATGATGCTCAAAATGTACCAAAGCAGAAATCTGGAATGTGCTGAGACCAAAATTATTTTTACACAGTGTCTGTTTATTATCATAACAATTGCCAAGATACCAGCAAACCAAACATATGATGTCATAAAAAAATGAAGCACCATCTAATGAAGCTACAAAATAACTTTCATTACTAATGCATGCTGTTCTGACAAATGTCACACATTATGCTATTTCCTTTAGCAGTTTTTTAAAACATTACACCATGTTCCTGTATGTTTATTGCATTTTTCTGGGGCACCATAGTGCACAATTTAGGCATCATATCTTGTGTCTCCTTTCCTGTTCTTTCTTAGGTCTTATTTAATTTGATGAATAAATTTAGTAAATAGCCAGCTTACTAAAAGATGACAAATTGTGTTAACTATGACAATTTTGGGCTTGTTTTTATTAGTAGTATATTTTTGGAACAGAATGAGAAGTTTCGTTATGGCATCTTAGTGGTTTCACCACATTCACTCTCCTTTTACTCTCATTTTCTCTTACTTCCCCATAGTCTCCATCTTCCTCTTCCTCATAGTCTTCTTTCACTTTCATGTCTTGACTTCCTAGATTCCACATGTTAGAGAAAATATGCAATATTTTTTTTTGTTTCTGAGTCTGGATGATTTCCAATCTTTACATGAAGATCTCTAGTTTCACCCATGGTTTTATTTGATAGAGATGGATAACACTGCGTTATGTATATATGCCACATTTGGTTCATCTGTTCATCTATTGATGGGTCCCTAAAGTAATTCTGTAACCTGTCTTTGATGAATAATGTCCCAACATGCACTAGTGCATCATCACTTAGATTCCTTGGGGTATACACACTGAAGGGGCAGAGCTGGGTTATGTGATAACTATGTTTTTAATTTTTGTAGAAACACTATGCCGATTTCAATATTAGTTGTTCCAGTTTACATTCTTTTTCACAGTATATAAGGACTCTCCTTTGTCAACAGCCTAACATCCTAACAGGACTCCTATCAGGATGAAAAGATGTTCAGGTTTCTTCCAATATTGTCGTTAGTACATGGACCAAACATCTGGGTTTACATAATGTCTGTGGAAGTTACTAACTCTCTTACCTTGGGAGTTACTTAACTTCCTTGTGTCTTACTTTGCCCACATTTCATATGGGAACAGAATAGCCCCTATCTTATAATTTAGATAAAAGATTAAATAAGGTCATTCATGAAGAAATTGTTGCTGATTAATTGTTCAGTAAGGGTTAAATAAGACTCGTAAGGGTGGGGGGCCCAAAACTGGACCCAAATGAAACTGATACCATAAAATCCTATTTCCTGAAAGGCAGATTAAAAGGTTGAACCTTCATCAGGTCCATAGAGGGTTCACCTGAATCAAAGGGCACTGGAGAGGGTATGATGAAGACTAACCATAAATTTCGTCTATTTTTCTTTCTCTTTATTTATTTTCTATCTTTCTCCTTTATATTACCTATCATTTTCTTCCTTCTTTTCCCTAGGTACTGGCATGTAACTCCATGTACCAGGACATGATTAACATCCACAATGAACTGTTGATCAGAGAGACCTACAAGGTTTCACAAAAGAAGACAGATTTCTGTCAGAGCACTTGGTTACCCACCAAAGGTTAATGGTAAGACCCTACTGCTGAAGACACCATATGCTGTCAGTTCAGAACATGGAGAGACATGGCTGGAATCTGGAAGAGAGTCAGTCCCCAGACAGCTTGTCCAGTGCCATAAGGTGCTACATGAGCTATTGGGGAAAATGGCCAACATTTGTCCAAGCAACTAGTAGTCTAAGCTGCTAAGCACCAAACAACCTGACATGATGTTCACCCAAGTGCAATTGTGGCACTTAGCCATGGTAGGTAACCAACTGCTCTTAGGTTGTCTAATGGATCTGCTCAGTGGGACAGAACCCATAGCTGGAACTGGGAAACAAGTCAAAATTATATCCAAAAAATGAGTTTGCTCTCCAATATCAAGTGCCCACCAATTTTGGGCTACAAGAGGTCCTATATCTATTAAATTCTGTGCAAACTAGTAATGGTTATCCCATTTATCCAGTCCTGACTTCACTCTCCCTTGGAGAATCTGCTTCTCTTTTCCAGATGGATGCAGAACCTGAGGAGAGAATTAGCCCATCACATTTCACCAGGGCCCCGGGTGAAACCATAGAGTAATTGGGGAAATGAGCAAGAGTGCTGCTTTCTTGGTGAACCTGATTTCAGCACAAGGGTAAAGGAGATAGATACAGAGAACACTCATCTCATACCAAACCAGATATCCAGATACACAGAGGCTCCCAAGACCTCATCACTGAAATAGACCTAAAATGAACCCAACATGGCTCAGGGAAATATGTGGAAGAGGAGGCAGAAAGATTGTTAGAGCAACAAGTTGGGACATTATGCACAGAGACATTGCCTCTTCCCCATAACTGATGGCTACCCCCACATTGCACGATCCACAATCCCCATGGGGATAACTAGCATCCCCAATGAGGAGTGTCCCTTAAGAGAGAGGGCAGGGATGAGGGTAAAGATGGTACAAACATTTGCTGTTTAAAGTGTATGTACATAATTAATAAAGAAAAAATGATTAAAAAATGGGAATCAGTGACTTCTTTTTTTAAATTATTTATTTATTTATTTGAGAGCGACAGACACAGAGAGAAAGACAGATAGAGGGAGAGAGAGAATGGGCGCGCCAGGGCTTCTAGCCTCTGCAAACGAACTCCAGACGCGTGCGCCCCCTTGTGCATCTGGCTAACGTGGGACCTGGGGAACCGAGCCTTGAACCGGGGTCCTTAGGCTTCACAGGCAAGCGCTTAACCGCTAAGCCATCTCTCTAGCCCTGACTTCTTAATAATGAAAATCATAGGAATAGGTGTGCTTATGTCTTCTCTGTCATTTATCTAAGCAGAACATGAGGATTATAGGGATACAGAGAAATTATAGTCTTTACTTACAGCACAATGATCTCCACCGGAAGGTCTGCATGTATAGATTGTCCTTATTTTTTGACTCCATGTACTGTCCAAGTTTTTAGCAATATAAATTCGCTTTGTGTTACAGTGACAAAATTATTAGACATGAGCACCAGGATCTGAAAAGAATCCATATTTGGCCTTGAATTTTAAAAAGAGAAAAAAAAAATAAGGGCTGATTGGCATTCAGTTGAAAATAAAGATAGAAGAGAAGGTAAAAATCGACACGTTTTCCAATTCTTGAGTACTTTTTCATTCTAATTACTTTATGTTTAGAAGCTTGTCCCAGTTTACAGTTAAACTGAAAGTGTATGAGAAGGATAAAATGAAACCATGTCTGTAACTTTTAAGTCCTGAGTTATACGATATTCCAATTTATGTGTATATGAATAGAGATAATCCACTTACTGATGCTGTTTATTCAAGAGAATTCACCATACAATGAATAATTCCCATGCTCCTGGATGTCCTATTTCATTTTTCAATAAAAGGCTGATAGCCCACACAATTCAAAAATTTATTTTCTCTCCCAAAAGTCTATAATGAAGGTATTATGGTATTTGGAGAAAAGGAAGACACTAAAAGATACAGTCCATTCTAAGAACTAAATAATCATATGTTAGAGCTCTCCCAAAGTAGATATTAATTGTACCCTTTATGATGATACTAAGATCCATATTGTATGCATAAGCACTCTAATAAGCAAGAGACCAAATAATCATTAAATATGAATAAAGTGGATGGGGGAAACAAATGAGGAATCATATGAGCCAAGAAACAGTGAGAAACCCATGATCATGTCAGACTGTGATAGGTCCTCAGCAGAATGGGGGCAGGGAGGAGGGTAATATGGTACCAACACATGAAGTATCCATGCAAAGTATGTTCTTAATAAAAAAACAATATGCCAGGCCAAAAAAAAAGAAACTTCATTAAAGCTTAGTTAGAAGAAGGTGAGGTAATAACTGAGAAAATGATGCCAATTAAGGCCGGAAATTTGAGGAGACCAGTTTGGCAGCTGAGAGAGCAGGGTACCTAAGAGTAGGTATTTCAATATCTTTATAACAAATAAGAAGAAATTCCTGTTCTGTGGTCAAGGGGCTGACTGGGGCCATGGTCTTGAATATTCCATCAAAATCCCCCTTTCCAAGAATCGAGAGACTAGGCATAACCATGGTCAGTGAATATAACTGTCATGAAACTTTAGAGCTAGTAGAATACCTAGAAATTCTTCTGCTCAATTCCTTATTTTTCAGCAAAGGAACTGAAGGCTCCCAGGGTGAAAGAGAATTGCCTCAGGAACTCAGGGACATTTAGCACCAGAATAAAATCTCCCAAATATTTTTCTGCCTTGCCTGAAAAATAAGAGAGAAGTAAGAGTACATCAAATACTTGCATGAAAATGTCTTATGACATAGTGTACTGGGTTCAATTAATATACTCTGATACTAACATTGACATACTATATCACATGCCTTGCTTTTTCACAACTATGGGAACAAGGCAGGGGAAACTGGTTTTATTCAGGCTACAGATTGTTAATAATAAAGCTAGAATTATATCAGAGCTTTATGAATCCTAAAGTTATTCATATTCTTTCTCCTTCCTCTTAACTACCTTCATTTCTTCTCAAGCTTCCTTTCTCCTTTTCACCTTCTTTCCTTACATATATTATGTGCCTTTTGAATGTGTATAAACTTGCATCATGGGCTGGAGAGATGGCTTAGCTGTTAAGCGCTTGCCTGTGAAGCCTAAGGATCCTGTTTCGAGGCTCGGTTCCCCAGGTCCCACGTTAGCCAGATGCACAAGGGGGCGCACGCGTCTGGAGTTCGTTTGCAGAGGCTGGAAGCCCTGGCATGCCCATTCTCTCTCTCCCTCTATCTGTCTTTCTCTCTGTGTCTGTCGCTCTCAAATAAAAAATAAAAATAAATAAAATTTAAACTTGCATCATGCCTGCTTGGTTGCAGGGTGCATGCTAAAATTTAACCTTTAGCATCATTATTTAAAATTTCCTGATTTTTACTGAAAGTAAAGGATCCAAAACAAATCATGGCACATAATATATCACAATAAGGATATAGAACATATCCATAATCACAGGAGGGCTCTTTTTGCCCCTTCCTAGCCAATATCTTCAATTTAGAACGCCCAAATTACTGCTCTCCTTTCTGTTACTATAGATTGAATTGCAGTTTTCTAGTGTTTCACATATTTATTTCTGCCTATTTTCTTTATCTTTGTGTAACATTTTTGAAATTAATTTCTTGAATTAGGTTTATCTGTCATTCATATATACTGTTGAGATGTATTTTATTGTTTACCTATTTCTTTACCCATTTAGGCGTGGATGAATATTTGGCTAGGATAAATGAACAGTTCAGGACTTCCAGCCAATATGGTGACTGCCTAGCTGCGCTGCAGATACTGGGGAAAGAAAGGCAAGAAATTAAGGGTTATAAGGTCTTCTTGCCAGTGGGAGGGCACAGAGTGAAGAAAAACAGGGAATCACAGATCCCCTCTCAGGTGGGTAGTCTACCCCCCCACAGCCACGGTGCTCCACACCCCAAGCAGCTGTGCTCCGATAACATGCCTGCCAGCCCATCACACGCCCACCTGCCCGCTGCGCTGACCACGTGGGGACCTCCACTATTGTGCTCTGATCGCTGGCCCGCCACTCTGTGCTCGGTTCGAACACCTGCAGGGGCCACCTCTGCTGTGATTAGGCACTGCCAGACCCTCCGCTACTGTCCTCTGATTGCTTGCTCACTGGCCAGCCTCTGCTGTGTCCCGATCCTGTGCCCTCATCAGCTGCCTCTGCACTACAATTGCAAGTGCAGCGGGCCCAGTCCCAAAGCAAGGGCCACACAAGCCCACACTGAGACACTAGTGCCAGCTCAGGTGTCATCCCCTACCTGTACTTCGCCACCCATCCCCTAATCCCCTGAGGCGGGAGAACGCAGACTGTTTGCAGGTCCCAGTGTTCCAAGCCAGAGTTTGGGAAGCTTCAGGGCTGGCTACTTCAGTCCCCTTTCAAGCTCGAGGGCAGGCAGCTTTGGTGCATTACTGGGTGAGAATTCAGGCAACATTTGTGCCCCTGTCGGGCAGTAGATAGGCAGCTTTGGAAAGAGAGAGCAAAACCCTAGGCTGCCTTGGATTCTCATTGAGCTAGAGCCCACGCTGCTCAACACACCTACCTGCCCATACACTGACATGGGTAGACCACAGCGCTAAAGAAATAACATAAAAAATAAAATGCAAGAAAATCCAGACAGATCACCCAGTCCAACAAGGATCACAACTAACCAAAACATAGAAGAGTGTTTAGGATCAGAACATCAAGTGGAAGCTATGAGCAATGCAACCCTGACCAACCTACTGCTAGAACTTGCAGGAAAGCTACAAAGGACAGATAATTGTGTGGATGCTACCATCACTAAGCTAGAGCAATATGATAAGACACTGGAAGGAATTCAAAGAGAGCTAAGAGAGTTGAGGGAGAGTGAAAAAAAAAAAAGAGGACCTTAAAAATCAGCTAGCCACACTAAATGAAAACATAAAGAAATGCAAGGATGATTTCCAAGAATCATCAAGAAAATCAGAAAATGAGGTGAAAAGGGAGCTGGACAGAGTGATGGAAGTGATACATATGAAAGTAGTAGAAAATGCAAACTTAATTGAACAAGTCCAAAACTCGCTAGAGGCTCTCAAAAATAGACTCAGTGAAGTGGAGGATAGAAACTCTGATCTGGAAGACAGGATGGAAGAAAAAGTTCAAGAGTTCAAAAATTTCAGTAAGTTCAAAAGTTCCTGTGAACAGAACATAAGAGAATTGTGGGATACACTTAAATGTCCTAAGATCAGAATCATTGGAATACCAGAAGGAGAAGAATTTCAGACCAAAGGCATGGAAAACTTATTTAACACAATAATTGAAGAAAACTTCCCCCGTCTCTTAAAAGAAAGGCCCATCAAGATACAAGAAGCGAACAGAACTCCTAACCAACTAGACCAAAGGAGAACCGCCCAAGACCTATTATCATTAAGACTCTAAACATTGACACCAAAGAGAAAATCCTAAAAGCAGCTAGGGAAAAACAGCACACCACTTTCAAAGGAAATCCCATTAGAATTACTTCAGACTTCAATACACCTAAAAGCATTGGAAAAATAAGAAACCCTGAAAGCTAGAAGGGCCTGCAATGAAGCTCTCCAAACTCTTAGAAATTATGGCTTCCAACCCAAACTACTCTACCTGGCAAAAGTCTCCCTTATAATAGATGGTGAAAGGAAAACTTTCCATGACAAAACTCAGCTTTATAATTATATGAACACAAAACCAAACCTACAGAAAGTATTCCAGGAAATTCTCCACAGAGAAGAAACAAATAACCAAACACAAATGCCTACAAGAAGCAGATCACAGCAACCAAACCCAGAGTAGACACAAAAACTTTCAAATTCCATGATAACACCAACACACCTCTACCACCACAACATGGCAGGGATCAAATCAAATCTCACAGTCATCATCCTAAATATTAATGACCTTAATTCACCCATCAAGAGACACAAGCTAACAGGGTAGATCAAAAAATTAGACCCCTCAATCTGCTGCCTTCAAGAAACCCACCTTACCACTAAAGACAGAAACCTCCTCAGGGTGAAAGGGTGGAAAACAATATTCCAAGCAAATGGGAATAAGAAACCAGCAGGTGTAGCTATATTAATATCGGATAAAATTGACTTCAAACCAAAAAGAATCAAAAAAGACAAATAAGGCAACTTCCTACTTATAAAGGGAACAATCCATCAAGAGGATATTACAATCATAAATCTGTATGCACCAAACACAGGGGCACCACAGTTCATAAAACAAAACCTACTTGACAATAAAACAGAAATAACCACCAACACCATCATAGCTGGGGACTTCAACACACCATTATCAGTAATAGACAGATCATCCAAACAGAAACTCAACAGGGAAGTAAGAGAGCTCAACAAAACCATAGAACACTTAGACCTAATGGACATCTACAGAACTTTCCATCCCAAATCCACAGAGTACACATTCTTCTCAGCAGCCCATGGAACAATCTCTAAAATAGACCACATACTGGGTCAAAAAGACTGCCTCCACATATTTAGGAAAATCGACATAATTCCCTGCATGATATCAGATCACAATGCTATATTCCTAGAAATCAACAACAACAAAAAACCACCAAGAATACCAACAGCAACTGGAAACTGAATAGCACACTCTTAAACAATAAATGGATAGTGAATGAAATAAAAAATGAAATTGCAAAATTCCTGGAATTGAATGACAATGAGAACACATCATACCAAAACTTATGGGACACAATGAAGGCAGTCCTCAGGGGAAAATTCATAGCAATCAATGCCTTCATAAAATAGACAGAAAGATCCCAAATCAATAGCTGAACCATACACCTAAAGGCATTAGAAAAATAAGAGAAATCCAACCCAAAGTGCTCCAGAAGGAAAGAAATAATTAAAATCAGAGCAGAAATTAATGAATTGGAAACCAAGGAAACAATTAAGACAATTGACAAAACAAAGAGCTGGTTCCTTGAAAAAATAAACAAGATTGACAAACCTCTGGGCAAATTTAACAAGCAAACAAAGGAGAGACTCCAAATTAACAAAATTCAAAATGAAAAAGGAGAGATCACAACAGACATGAGTGAAATTGGGAGAATCATCAGGACTTATTTCAAAAACCTCAACTCCACAAAACTGGAAAATGTGGAGGAGATAGATAAATTCCTGGACACATATCATCTACCATAGCTAAACTCAGAGCAGATTAATCACCTCAATGAACCCATCACACTCATGGAGATTGAAAGAGTAACAAAAAAACTCCCAAAAAAGAAGAGTCCAGGACCAGATGGATTCCCAGCCAAATTTTATCAAGCTTTCATGGAAAAACTCAAACCAATCTTTCTAAAACTGTGCCACACAATTGAAGAACAGGGAAATCTACCCAACTCCTTCTATGAAGCTAGTATCACCCTAATCCCAAAACCAGGCAGAGATGCCATAAGAAAAGAAAACTACTGGCCTATTTCACTAATGAACATAGATGCAAAGATCCTGAACAAAATCCTCGCAAATCGAATCCAACAACACATGAAAAGCATTATCCACCTTGACCAAGTGGGATTTATCCCAGGAACACAAGGGTGGTTCAACATATGAAAATCTGTCAATGTAATACACCACATAAACAAGCTTAAACATATAAACCACATGATCATTTCGATAGATGCAGAAAAGGCCTTTGACAAGATACAACATCACTTCATGATCAAAACATTGGAGAGAATCTGCATGGTCGGTTCACATATTAACATAATAAAGGCAATATACAAAGCTCCAAAGGCCCAAATAATACTTAAAATAGAGAGACTGGAGGAATTCCCACTAAGATCAGGAACAAGACATGGATGTCCTCTCTCACCTCTGCTTTTCAATATAGTTCTGGAAGTCCTAGCTGAAGCAATAAGACAGGAGAAGGAAATAAAACGGATACAATTTGGAAAGGAAGAAGTTAAGTTAGCTCTATTCGTTGATGACATGATTGAATATGTAAGAGATCCGAGAGACTCCATCCCAAAACTCCTGAAGGTGATTAATTCCTATAGCAAAGTAGCAGGATACAAAATCAATGCACAAAAATTGGTAGCATTTCTGTATGCAAATGACAAAGATGCAGAAAAAGAAATAAAGGACCAGTCCCATTATCAATAGCAACAACAACAACAAAAAAAAAATACCTTGGAATAATGTTAACCAAGGAAGTAAAAGATCTATGAAACGAAAATATAAAAACTCTCAAAAAAGAAATTGAGGAGCACTTGAGAAGATGGAAAGACCTCCCATGCTCCTGGATAGGTAGAATTAACATTGTGAAGATGACAATCCTACCAAAGGCAATATATAGGTTTAACGCAATTCCAATTAAAATCCCAACAGTGTTCTTCACAGAGATATAAAAAATGATCTCAAATTTCATATGGAAAAACAGAAGGCCTTGCATATCCAAACATCTCCTCAAAAAAAGAAATACCTCTGGTGGCATCACCATACCTGATCTAAGGATATACTACAAATCCATAGTAATAAAAGCAGCATGGTACTGACATAAAAACAGGAGTATAGAACAATGGAATAGACTTGAGGACCCAGATTTTGGGTCAAGCAACTATAGCTACTTGATATTCGACAAAGGCCCGAAAAATATACGCTGGAAAAAAGATAGCATCTTCAAAAAATGGTGCTGGACAAACTGGATAACCACATGCAGGAAACTATAACTTGATCCACACATTTCACCATGCACTACGCTCAAATCCAAATGGATCAAAGACCTCAACATAAGACCAGAAACTCGAATACTACTGGAAAAAAAATTAGGATGTACTTTCCATGATATGGGAATGGAAAAAGACATCCCGAACAAAACCCAGTGGCTCAAGTTACTAAACAGTCACTCAACCAAGGGGATCATATGAAGCTGAAGCGTTTCTTTACAGAAAAGCATATAATAAGCAAAGGCAATAGAATACCCACAGAATGGGTGAAAATATTTGTGGGTTATCCAACTGATAGAGGCCTAATCTCTAGAATGTACAAAGAACTCAAAAGTCTAAACAATAAGAAGACAAATACCCCACTCACAAAATGGGGCACAGAGTTGAACAGGCAATTCACAGAGGAAGATACACAAATGGCAAACACACACTTAAGAAAATGTTCATCATCCCTAATCATCAGAGAAATGCAAATTAAAACAACTATGAGATTCCACCTTAACCCAATAAGGATAGGCAACATCAAAAAATCAAATGAAAATAAATGCTGGCGAGGATGTGGAGAAGCAGGAACACTCATTCACTGTTGGTGGGAATGTAGAATGGTACAACCACTTTGGAAAGCAATATTGAGACTCCTGAAAAAGCTGACTATAGAAATACCAACAGACCCAGTTATACCCTTATTGGGCATATACCCTAAAACCTACAAACTATAGGCCAGAGAGATTTGCTCAACCATGTTTGTAGTGGCTCAATTCGTAATAGCTAACAGCTGGAATCAACCCAGATGTCTGTCATTAGAAGAATGGATAACGAAGATGTGGTATATCTACACAATGGAATTCTATACAGCAGTAAGAAAAAAACGACACAAAGAAATTTGAGGAAAAATGGTTGAACCTGGAACAGATCATTCTCAGTGAATTTACCCAATCTCAGAAAAAAAATTGACACATAGTCTCGCTCATCTACAACACCTAACCTGAATCTACCATAGATACCTTACATACCCAGCAAGCACCTCATGGACTAGACAATTGGATGGATGGGGAGGTCAGGGAGGTCATCAAAGGGTGGAAAACAGTAATCTGGACCCAAACGGTAATGGTATAAAATTCTACATCCTAAAAGACAGACCAAATGGCTGAATCTTCACTAGACCCTTACAGGAAACACCTGAACCACAAGACACTGTAGAGGGTAGGATCAAGACTAACCTAAATCTTCTATATCTTCCCTCCTTCCCTCTCCCCTTCTCCCCCCTCTCTCTCCTCTCTAACTCTTGTATATTAGTTATGTTTTTCCTCAATTTCTTCATGGGCACTGACCTGTAACTCCCACTACCAGCTTGGGCCTACCATCCACAATGAGCTTTTTAATGTGTTTTTTTTTTTAATTTTTTATCTATTTATTTGAGAGCGACAGACACAGAGAGAAAGACAGATAGAGGGAGAGAGAGAGAGAATGGGCGAGCCAGGGCTTCCAGCCTCTGCAAACGAACTCCAGACGCGTGCGCCCCCTTGTGCATCTGGCTAACGTGGGACCTGGGGAACCGAGCCTTGAACCGGGGTCCTTAGGCTTCACAGGCAAGCGCTTAACTGCTAAGCCATCTCTCCAGCCCCACAATGAGCTTTTGATCAGAGAAACCTACAAGGTTTCCCAAAACAATGACAGACTTCTGTCAGAATACTTGATGACCCACCAAAGGCCAGGTGTGGAGGCGCACGCCTTTAATCCCAGCATTCGGGAGGCAGGTAGAAGGATTGCTGTGAGTTTGAGGCCACTCTGAGACTCCATAGCATGGCATTTGGAAAGTTAATACTACTTACTTTTGAGTCTTAATGTTGCATAACTAATGGAAATAAAACAATATTAACATAGCTAAATAACTCATTAGTGTTGTAAAAATGTCCCAATGTCTCTACAATTGCTGTAGAAAATAAGCTCGAAAATGTAAATATTACTAGATACCTGGAAAAGTACTGTACCTTGGAAATAAACCTGTTTTGCCTATACCTATCATTAACCTTGTCTACAAAAATAGAATTTTGTTCTGTGTTGCCAAATTATTTTTAGTACTAAGCACAGCTGATATTTGCATAGCATTATGATGTCCTAAATGCAAATAGGGTGGTTCCTCCCCAGGGAAAAAAATTATGCATGGTCAGTATTAGGAAAAAAACAATAAACTGATGAAAATCATCAAATATATTTAAGATAAAATGTGTGAAAAAGCTTTCAAATTTATACTTTAATGGATTTTGCTATGTAATGGCAGGATATTTCAATGAAAGAACTTCACAAAGAAACTGAGTTTCAATCCTGCTTTCTAACCTGTCTGATCTTTGTCAAATCCCTTGAAGACCTGGAACCTCCATTAGGATAAGTTTGACAGAAACAGTGAATCAATCTGAAAGGTTTCCACACTGGTCATTAGTAAATTACTATGTATATTTTATGTCAAATGTTATACATACTTTCTAAAAATAGAAAAGTGCATTACCAATTATGATTATAACTACCACATAAAATAAAATTTACTCTTTTTAATAAACATTTTATTTTGTTTATATATTTTCAAGGAGAAAGAGAGAGAGGGGAAGGAAGGGAGGGAGGGCGGGAGGAAGGGAGAGGGAGAATATGAATGAATATGGGTGTGCCAGGGTCTCTTGCCACTGGAAATAAACTTCAGATCCATGCATCACTTTGTTTTTCTGGATTTATGTGGGTATTGGGGAATTGTACCTATGCCTGAAGGCTTTACAAGCAAGAGCATTTTACCAATGAGTCATCTCCCTAGCCCCTAATTGGCATTCTTATCAAAGTGAGCAGGCAACCTAAAGAGTGGGACAAAGTCTTTTACGCCTGCACTTTGGAGAAAGGGCTCATGACCATAACTTATAAAGAATTGCAAATATTGAACACCAAAATATTAATTTGTCAATCACCAAAAGGGTGATAGGAAATAATACAATGAATAGAGCAAAATAAAATGTATGGAACTTCACTTTGTTCCTACAAGTTTGAAATTATCATAGCAAAGTAAAGACATTTTAAAATGTCTTTAAAAATGTCATTCTTTATTTAGAGTCCTCATACTGAAAGGTTTGCAGTGATCATTTTATAAGGAATCTTTATTGAGGACATCAAATAAATTTTATGATCTCTAATGTCACAGTGCTCCATGTATCTGATGTGATGAGACATATTCACCAATTCTGTTGACTATAAATATGTAAAATAACATGAGAGATGACCTTAGACAAACATAATACATGCAAAAATATTTTACATAATTTGGAAGTTTCTTAATCAGGCTGTACATGAATTGCCTAGCAAATATTTTATAAAAGAGAAAAATTAGATTCAGGAGTGCCACACAAATAAAATCAGTCAGGATTTCCAGAATTTGCATATTTGTTTTCAAACTTACAGAGAGATTTCAATGTTTAAAAAAGTATTTAAAACCAGGGTATGGGTTGAAGAGATGGTTGAGGTGGTAAGAGTGCTAGCTGTCATGCATGAAGGTCTGAAAGGACCTGAGTTGAATCCCCAGCACCCATGTAAAAAGTTGGATGTGGCCATTCACACCTGTAACCCCAGTTCTGTCAGAAGGAGTGGGGACTGGAGAATGGCTAAGGTTTACTAGTCAGCCATTCTGGCAGAATAACAGGCAGCTCGGGGTTCAGTGAGAGACTAGTCTTCAAGGAAACAATGTAAAAGAGCAACAGAGGGGACAGCTAGGTTCTTCCCTGGCCTCCACATGCATGGGCATTGGGCATGTGCATCTACACATACCTGTGAACACATGAAAACACTATACATATAAACATACCACATTACACAAACACATGTACACTAAAAAAAGAAAGAAAAGAAAGCATGATGTAGATGATGATTTAAGGGCTCAGGATGGAGCATTGTGGTAAAGCACTTACCCATTATATACATACATACATACATATATATATATATATATATATATATGCAGATAAAATATATCCTTATGGAAAGAGAATATGTGGGGTGGTTGAAATATATAGAATTTGACTAGAGGAGAAAAATACATAAGGATACACTCCTTGCATGAAACATTTATTGGAACCTTAACCTCTGACTTGGTACTTTGCAAATGCATTAGTACTTATCTGCATATAGTTGTCATCTGATGAATGTGAGCTTTTATTCAACTCTATATAAGCAATTACACCTCCTCAGATTCAACATTTTATAAGATTTTGTTCATTATCTGTTGGGAAGTGTGCTAGCTCCTAGGAACCACAGGTAAAAAAATAAAATTATATATATAGTTTGTTTGTTTGTTTGTTTTCGAGCTAGGGTCTCACTCTAGTCCAGGCTGACCTGGAATTAACTCTGTCATCTCAGGGTGGCCTTGAACTCATGGCAATCCTCCTACCTCTGCCTCCCGAGTGCTTGGATTAAAGGCGTGCGCCACCACACCCTGCTCAAATATTTTTATTTGTTTATTTCATGTGTGTGTTTGTGGGTGTGTGTATTGTGGGTGTGAGCATGTGTGTGTGTGCATGCTAGTGTCGCTTACCATTCAAATGAATGGCAGATGCTTATGCCACTTTTTGCATCAAGCTTTATATGAGTGCTAGGGAATTGAAGCCAGGCCAGCAGGCTTTGTCAACATCTGCCTTTAACTGCTGAGCAATCTCCTCATCACATAAAAGTAAACTTTTAACCTCCAAGTTCTGAAAAGGAAAATTAAAGAAACAGGTATTAAACATTATCAAACTTTTTCAAGACATATCTAGTATATAAAATGTAAAATAATGCAAAATAAAATATGACATGTTTGTGGTAAACAAGAATATTAATAAATATATAAATGAGCTTTGATGAAAAACTCATTTTAACAAGAAAATGCAGTACATAAAAGAGTTAAAATTGCTTCAATTTTCCCCAGGCATTCAATATAGCTATATCGGGGCAGTATTTTGTCATTGTATCTTTACCTTTTTTTTTTTTTTTTTTTTTTTTTTTGGTTTTTCAAGGTAGGGTCTCACTCTAGTCCAGGCTGACCTGGAATTCACTCTGTAGTCTCAGGGTGGCCTCGAACTCACAGCAATCCTCCTACCTCTGCCTCTGGAGTGCTGGGATTAAAGGCGTGTACCACCATGCCTGGCTAAAGATTGTTTTCTTGATGAATAATGATATTGAAAACCTCATTTGTTTCTTGACCATATGTGAATTGTTAGAAGATTTTGACTATATTTTATTATTGGGTGGTCTCCTCTCCTCCTAGTTTTTGAATACATATTTTTGAACTCTTGTGGAGAGTTCTTTGTTTTATATATCAATTTCAAAACATTCAAATACTTTCTCCCCACTCAGCCTTGTAACTTATTGCTGTCCTTTCAAAATAGAAAGTCTTAATATTTTTAAAAAATACATGTAGGGGCTAGAAAGATTGCTTAGTGGTTAAAGCGCTTGCCTATGAAGACTAAGGAACCAGGTTTGATTCCCCAGTACCCATGTAAGCCTGGTAAGCCAGATGCACAAGGTGGCACAAGCATCTGGATTTCCTTTGCAATGGCTACAGTCCCTGGTGCACCCATCCTTTCTCTCTCTTTTTCTATTTCCCTGTCTCTCTCAAAGTAAACAAATATGTTAATTAAAAATACATTTGCACAATCTAATTAACCAGTTGAAAAGCTATAGTTCAATTTTAAATAAAATTATACGCTGGAACAACCATTACAACTTTCCAGTTGTAGAACATTCACATTACTGTAAAATGCTTCCTTGTTCCCATTACTAAACACTGATTTAAGAAGCAGAATTAAAGAAATGTGTAGACATTTTTTTTTATTTCAGTCTTTCTTGGGCCTTAAAGTTTCATTCATATTTTGGTATTTATTAATGTTTGACTGTTTTTATATTGGCAAATGATATACCATTGTGTTAGCATGCCATAATTTGTGTATCCACTCAGTAACTGATGAACATTTGGGTTGTTTCCACTTTGTTGCTATTATCAATAAAACAATTGTCGTTGTTTGAATGTGGAACCTACTGCATGGGCTTATGGTTTGAATACTTGGTCTACAGCTGGTGATATTATGTTGGGAGGTTGTGGAAGCTTTGGTAGGTGGGACACAGCTTTAGGAAACCCTCATTGGTAGCATGTCTTTGAAAGATCTCAAAGAGTCCAGTCTTCTCCTCTCGTTTATCATGAGGTGAAGAAGCTCCATCACAAATAAGTGAGTGGTTTTAGAAAATTAATTTCTAAATAAAGAGTGGCCAAATGAACATGGATTCAAAAGTCTGAAAAATCTTCCTTATTTACATTGTTTTGGTCAGGTGTTTTGTTACAGTGATGGTATCTCATCCAGGGCTGGGGAGATGGTTCAGTGGGTAAAACACTTGCTGTGTAAGCAGGAGAATACGAGTACAGATTCCTAGCACCCTTAAAAAAATGTTGGGCATGGTTATCTATAACCCTAGCACTGGCAGGGAAGTGGAGACAGGCCAGGCCCTGGAGCTTGCTGTCTGGTTTGTCTAGCTGAATTAGTGAGCTCTGGGTTCAGTGAGAGAAGCTTTCTCAAAAAAATAAAAAAGTGCAGCGTGATAGAGGAAGACACTGAGTTCAGCTGCTGGTCTCCACACACATGCACCCATATGCATAAACACATACCACACACACACACACACACACACACACACATCCCAACACACCACATACATATGCAACATGCAGAAAATGTTATTTATTTTATTTGGTACCATTGGGTACAGGAGCTTTGCCCACAATGAGTTCCCCCATTAGAGCTCATCTTCCTGCTATTGACTCACAATGTGAGGGTTTAGTTGACTGTGATGAAGGTAGTGATGAGAGCAATTTCAGCATCAATTTCTCAGGGTGTGATAGGAATATTACTCTACTGCAATGGCCTCTTTCTGTATTTTAACCTGCCTTCAATGGCTCCTCACTAACAGTTTTTCACTTGGTATTTCTCAGAGCTTCCAGATACGTCATTAACTTGTGTTCCACTACTTCATTCTGGAAGCTCAAGATGAATGCCCACTGAACTGTAGCTCAGAGGACCTTAGCCCTTTGGGCCTCTGCTGTGTCACAAAGCCCCCCAGCTAAACATCTTGAACCATAAACTGGCTGGGTTCTTTAAAACTGTTCATGGCATCAGCTTCAGAGTCCTCTCACCTACACATTGGGCTTTCAATGCCACAGATAACTACAGCAGGCTCAGAAAGTTCGCTGGCTGATATACAGGTTGTTGGGTTTTGCAGTAGATGTGTGCCAGACATGAGGTCACATAGTGGCATTAATAATCCATGCATCAGCCTTTTTTCTCACCTTGAGGTTGTCCGTGAGTCTGTCTAGGTAAAGATGTGCATGAATTTGATGCATAACACCAAAGCCTTCCCTGGCATACTCACTCAGAAGGAGGTTATGGTCAACCACAATGTTGGCAAGAGCCTGACCAGTGTGCCCTGATACTAGCATTCCCAGAGGATCTTGTGCAAGCTCATTTTTTCCTTCCCTGCACATAGCTAATTAGGGTGTTTCCCTCTTGCTGCTAACTTCCAGTAGGCACAGAGCAAAAGACAATACACTTTCAACTGCAATAGACTGAGACAGGAGGCCTGGAAGCTTGTACCCAGCCCTGACTCTAAAGCTGGCTCCAGTCCTCTATCTGAACATCTTTATTTGTTTAGCAGTGCATGCAGGTAATGAGTAAGCAAGGTGGAACCTTTGTTTGCAACTGCCTCCATCTTCTCTGGGTTCTTCCAAGGAGTAGAAGAAGTAGTCCATTCTCTCAGGCTAACGGGCTTCTCCCATCCTTCCTCATTCCACTTCATCCCCTCATCTGTCTCTGCTATCTGAGACAGGTGTTCTGGCTCAATACTGTGCCCCTAGACTACTATGTCCAAATCTCTGACTCAACTTTCTAAGCGTCTTTTTCTGCTTGCATATCTATCCTTAGCCTCCTCCCTGTCCTCCCCCCACCCAAAGGACCCTTCTCATTGGGGATTGTGGGACGTGATTTGTGGGGTTAGCCAACAATTACGAGGAAGAGGCAATGTTTCTCTGCATAATGACCCGAATTGTGCCTCTAACAATCTTTCTGCCCACTCTTCTGCAAATTTCCCTGAGCCATGTTAGGCTCGTTTTAGGTAACAAAATGAATAGTGTCGATCCATCAAGACTTTTTCTAACACTGGGGATTGAGTTGGTTTTCTGCCTCGCCACACTCAACCCTCTAATTTCTGCTCTCTATTGTTCATCAGACTAGTCACATCAAGAGCTATCTCTTCTTCCTATTTCTATAAATAGAAGGCACCTAGAGTGTCTTTCTCTCATGGTTCAGCCTTTCTGTACTTGGATTACCATCATCTTCCTTTTCTTTATCACCCCCGCCATCTCACCAAAGTTTGTCCAGCCACCAAACACACAAAGCATTTGCGTGCAATTTCCTGTCCTGGAGATCTTAGCCCCCAAACAGTTGTTTCCTCTTGAGTCTGGTTGTTCAGTAGGACCAATAGGGACTGAGGAAAAAATTATGTCCTTTCAAGACTTCTTTTGTTTCATCTTCTTTGGAAGCTTTTGACTTCTAGAAGCTGATGGCTATTTCATGCAAATATTTAAGAATTTTTAAATTATTTATTTTGATTTTCTTAATCCATGTGTATCCTTCCTATCAAGATTAAGGATGTTTAAAACCATTATGTCTCTAAAGAAGTTTCAGTCAACTTTTTTCTCTCCTTTTTTTTTGAAAATCCAACATCCATTTTCCTTTTTTCTTTTTAAAATTTTTTTATTGATAACTTCTATAAATATAAAAAATAAACAATGATAATCCCATTCCACCACCCCATTTTCCAATTCCCACATCTATCCTCCATCGAATCCCTTCTTTTTTACAATTAGTATCTCTTCTACTTTGATGTCATGATTTTTTCCTCCCATGATTATAATGTTTCACTTGATGATATGAGTCACATAGGGGCTTTATTCATGTTCATACTTTTTCTGCACAATTTTCTAATTTCAAATTATTTGTCTTTGAACTTGCTGATTTTGCTTCAGTTTGTTTAAGTATGCTACTGAACTTCAACACCATAATTGCACTACATCCTTCATTGCATAACTTTTGCGTCTTTTATTAAATGAGTTACTTCTGTATTGATATTCTCATTTTATCCAGAAATTGTTTTTGTGATTCAATTAGTAGTCTATGTGAATTCCCTTGAAACTCACTGTTTGTTAATGGGGATTATTTTGAATCATTTTCCAGGGAAGTCATATATATCCATTTATTTAAGATCAGGTACACCAATTTGCTTTGTTCATCTGGTGGTATCATATTTCTCTGAGGATATTAGTCTTCAAAATGACATCTTGAATATGACACCAAAGCCTGGGAACAAAAGGAAGAACATATGTGGAATAAAGAAAAATAAATAAAAGGATAGTCTCTGAAACTGGAGAAAATTTTACAAATCACTCATCTCAAAAGTTTTATATATATATATATATATATATATATATATATATGACATAAACATATACTCAAATGCAGAAAACACACAGAGATAACCTAGTTTAAAATAGGTAAAACACATAAATAGACATTTCTCTAAAGGGAACAATAATGGCCAATAGGTATAGGAAAAAAGGTACAAAATCAGTAATTTTTAGATAATTGCAAATAAAACCAACAATGAGATAGCACTTCATTCAAATTATAATACCTATAAATACAAATAAGCAGTTCTGAAATTACAGAGATATAAGAACTCATATTTTATTAGAAATATAAACAGTTCCTCAAAATATTACAAGAATACCTACTGTATAAACTCAGAATTCACATCAGAACATATTTGAAAACCTTTAAATCAGGATCTTTAAGAGACATCTGTACTTCTTTGCATTTATGTTAGCATTATTTGTTACAGCTAACATTAGAATTAGCCAAATGCCATAGAGAGATGACTAAATAAAGAAAACATTGTATAATGGAATTTATCAATCATACTAATTAAGAAAATCATACCAGTTGCAACAAAATGCATATTACCTGGAAGACATCATTTAATGAATAAAGCCAATCATAGAAGGACAAATAAACACTACATGATGCTACTAATATATATGGCATCTATAATAGTCAAATTGATGAAAGCAAAAAAATCAATAATGTGTGTCAGAGTTTGAAGGAGAAAATGGGAAGCTTTTGCTCAATTGACATAGACTTTCATTTATGCAAGGCAAATAAGCTTTTGAGATCTATGCTTGTAATTGTTTGGCTACTAAGTCTCCCCTGAAAATGCTCATGTGTTGAAGAATTGATCTACACCTTATGATACTGAGAGGTGATAGGATGCTAATTTAATCAGTATTTAATCCAACGATGAATTCATAGCTAAAGGGTATAATAGAATGATGGGATTAATTGGAAGAAGTAAATCAATGGGGATGTGCCTTTGACAGCTACATAATATTCTACACCCAGATGCTTTCTCTCTGCTTCATAGCTGTCATCTGCTGAACATCTCTGTTGTACTCCGCATTCTCCTCTGCCCATTTTGCCATGGTATCATGCTTTACCACAAGCCCAGACCCAGTGGAATCTGCCTTTCATACAGTAAAACCTTTGAAGCCACAAACCAAAACCAACCTTTCATTCTTTAAGTTGATTTGCTTAGATATTTTGTTATAGTACTTGAAAGTAACTAACAAAATAGTGTATATCTTTAAAAATAAAGTAATTTTCAGGCTGGAGAGATGGCTTAGCGGTTAAGCGCTTGCCTGTGAAGCCTAAGGACCCCGGTTCGAGGCTCGGTTCCCCAGGTCCCACGTTAGCCAGATGCACAAGGGGGGGCACGCGTCTGGAGTTCATTTGCAGAGGCTGGAAGCCCTGGCGCGCCCATTCTCTCTCTCTCCCTCTATCTGTCTTTCTCTCTGTGTCTGTCACTCTCAAATAAATAAATTTAAAAAATTAAAAAAATAAAGTAATTTTCACTTATCTATTTCTCACAAGGGTAGATTTGATGTTAAGTGATCTTACCACCAAACAAACTCATAAAACTGCTTAAGTGACTGGAATATGTACTACTTTGATTTTGGTAATGGTGTAATGGGAATACACATTTGCCCAAATGAATCAATTGTACATGTTACAAAAAAGAAGAAATTGCTAAAATGTTTTCCAAGGTAGTAATAACATTTTATATTCATGTCAACTATATATTTCAAAATTACTCAACATCTTTGTCAGAATTTTACAACATTGGCTTTTATTTTAAGACAGCCTTTTTGTGGAGTGTTCAAAATTAATTTTACATGTGCTTTTGGTCTTATATGCACTCATTCCGAAGTTTCTTTTTTTGTCTAAGTGACATCCACATTCTAAACAGAATGTTCTTTTATTTTCCATTGCAGTTATCATTAACTTTTCTATGTTTGCTCACATATTATAAACTTGAATGCCTTGTAAACTTCAGTTTGCTAATAATTTCTTCAGTAACATAGCTTGCCTCATCAATTTATTAATGATTTTTTCTCTTAAATTAAACTATATTTAAATTTTTGATGAAGTTCAATTTAGTTTCTTTTATTGCTTGTGACATTTTTTCTGACCTATAAAGCCACTGATTATTTCAATATATTAGAAATATTCTCCAACATATTCTTCCTAAAGCTTCATGACTAGTTGTTATATTTAGAAATGTTATCTTCTCATATCTAAGTTGCCATATTATATAAGAAAGAAGGTAGTGAGTTCATTGCTTTTCCTGAAGGATAATTTCTTGAAGCAACATTGTTCTTTGTTGAAAATTATTTTTCTTTCCCCATCAAATATTTTTGTCTCCTTTGTCAAAAATCAAATGACTACAGAAGCCTGCCTCTGTTCTTTTCACTCAATTCTCTATTTTTGCTGATCTTTATGTCAAGACAGCAGTGTCTAGATTACTATGGCTTTACTATGAGTTTTTGAAACTAGTTAGTATATGTATCTCAACATCTTTGTCAATATTGTTGCCACTTTAGGTAATTAGATGTTTTAGGTTATATTGAAGGAAATGATTTATTAAGAGCAATGAGAAAAATTTAAATATACCATTTTGCAAATGAATTTGCAATAAAAAGAATGCATCAAACATGAAAAACCATATTTCCAAACATGAACAACTCTCTTAACAATTACTTTAAATGTATTTAACTATTTAAACATAATGATATGAACTATCAAATTCCCAACATCCAAGTAGTAATTAGTTTTTCATAGATATTTTGGAAGATAGAGAAGCCAAAATAATGATGAAGAAGGCACTTTGAATACCTGAAAATGGTGCATTTCTTCCACTGCCAAATTTAAGAGTGATGGCCTTCAACTGATCCCCACCAAGTCAGAGATATATGCACAAGAGTCTCATATACCATCTAACTGAGTATAACCAAGAGCCATGCATGGTGAACAATGTCATGTTTCCTAAAAAGATACTCCAGGCAGAGGCTAATGGATGAAATAAGTACAAATATTAATGTTACTTGTTTGTTTCATATTACAGAATTACAAATAAAGATATTGAATTATAGTACATATCAAATATATCCTTGTATTTTAATTTTAATTTAATTTTAATTTCAATTATAGTATATATACTGTATATGCCATTTGAAGGTGTATGAGTGTCATTAATTATATCATAATGTTATACAAAAATTATCACTGTTTCTAAAATGCTTTAATCAACCTCTGGTGAAACTCTATAATGAGGAATTACTAACATCTCATATCCCCATTCTCACTGCCCTTATTAGCTCTAATGTATTATCTATATCTTGATTAACTTATATATTCCAGTTATTTTGTATCAAAAGAATACTGCAATTTATTTTTTCTCAAGTTTATTACATTTAGATAACATTAAAGGATTTCCATATTCTAATAAGTATCAGAACTTCCTTCCTTTTTGATTGCATTTCATTGGACTCTGCATTTTGATTAGTCACATTTTAGTGGACAATTGGGTTGTCTACCCCTTTTGTCTATTATGTAAATGGTAAAAAGAAAGAGTGGTGTTTAGGTATTTGTTCACATCTCTGTTTTCATATCTTTATGCTATTTCCTCATTACAATTTTCAAATTCATTTATAAATTTTCAGTTCTAAATTTTGAATTGCTTAGTCATACTATAAGTACCTTTAGCATTTATTTTATTTATTATAGAATATATTTGGTATGGATATATCATGTGTTGAATTTTCTTAATTGCTTTTTTTGGCTTCCAATTTATTAATTTCTACACTGATCTTGATTACTTCTTTACATCTGGAGCTCTTAAGGTAAGACTCTTCTTGTTTTTCCAATGCCTTTAGGTGAATGGCTACTTTATTAATTTCAGATCTCTCCATCTTTGTCATGAAAGCATTTAGGATCATAGATTTTCCCCTTAGGACTGTCTTCATTGTGTCTCATAAGGTTTGGCAAGTTGTGTTTTTATTATAATTCATTTCTAGAAAATTACCAATTTCATTTTTGTTTTTTCTACAACACATTCATTGTTTAAAAGTGTGTTGTTTAGTGTCCAGGAGCTGGTGAAGTTCTTGATGTATTTCTCGTTAATTTGGAGCGTTAAATAATTGTGATCTGATGTGATGCAGGAAGTTACATCAGTTTTCCTGAATTTATGGAGGCACACCCTATGGCCTAATATATTATCTATTTTGAAGAAGGTTCCATGGGCTGTTGAAAAGAATGTGAATTCAGTAGAATTAGTGTGGAAATTTGTGTAGATATCCATTAGGTCTAGTTGATCTATGGTGTTGTTGAACTCTATTATTTCCCTGTTGATTTTGTACTTGGATGATCTGTCTAGTCATGATAGTGGAGCATTGAAGTCCCCACTTATGATGATGTTGGTGTTTATTTCTGTGTTGTTGTTTTCAAGAAGGTTTTGTTTTATAAACTATGGTACACCTGTGCTTAGTGTACATATATTTATGATTGGGATGTCCTTATGGTGGATCATTCTCTTGATGACTAAGAAATGGTCTTTTGTGTCCTTTTAGGTTATTTTTGGTTTGAAGTCTACTTTATTAGATATTAATGTAGTAAAACCTGCTTGTTTTTTATTTCCATTTGCTTAGAGTAACATTTCCTATCCATTCACCCTGAGGAGGTCTGTCTTTAGTGGTGAGATGAATTTCTTGAAGATAGCAGATAGAAAGGTTGCTTTTTCTGACCCACCCTGTTAACTTGTATCTTTTGATGGGTCAGTTAAGACCATTAACATTTAAGGTTATAACTGTGAGGTTTGACTCAATCCCTGCCATGATGGGTTACTTTATGTGTTTTGGGGCTTTTTTGGTCTTTATACTTTTATGAGCCTGCTTTAATTTTGATTATTTTGCTCTTCTTCTTGTTGGCTATTGAGATTGGTTGTTTGACTCTTTTGTGTGGTTTATTTCCTAAATTATTTGCTGTAGGGTTGGCTTTGTGTTCATATAATCATAGAACTGACTTTTTTCATGGAAATTTTTATTTTACCATCTATTATGAGGGATACTTTCACTAGGTACAGTAGGTAGGGTTGGAAGCCATAGATTTTTAGATTTTGAAGTGAGATTCCAGGCCCATCTGGCTTTTAGGGTTTTCATTAGGAAATCACAGGTAATTCTGATACAATTGCCTTTGTACGTAAAGAGTTATTTCTCTCTTGCTGCTATTAGCACTCTCTCTTTGTTTATATTGCTAAGAATTTTAACTATGTTGTATCTGGGAGAGTTTATTCTTTGGTTCTGTCTGGTATTCTGTGAGCTTCCTGAATCTGAATGGGTCTCTCTTTGTGAAATTGGGAGAATATTCTTGAATAATTTTGTTGAATAGTTTCTATATGACTCTGGCCTAGATTTCTTCCCTTCTAATATAACTCCTATGAATATGAGGTAAGGGCATTTTACACTTCCTCTTATTCTGTTTGCATGATGTGTGAACTTAGCAAAGTTTTTGAACTCCTGATCAGTTTTTTCCAACTTGGAAGTTTTGTCCTCCTCATGAATGCCTCTGTTATGGAGGGCTCCTAGAGACATTTTTAAAGCTTTATTTGATTTTTGTTTTCTGTGTATTTTTCTACATCATGTCAATATGTTTCTTGAAGTAAAATTTTAGGTCAAGGTCTGATTTTCTTGATGTTTTCTGGCATTCATTCTTGCGTTTGAATATGTCTTCATTAAGCTTAGTCAGGTGGTTATTGATATTCTCTATTTGTTGACTCATCTTCAATTTATATATCTCATTTTTGAGCCCTCTCAGGTTTTCTTCAATTAAATTAAGCCTAGTGACAGAACCTGCATTCCCTAAGAGATGTTTCTGCTTAGTTTCACTTAAAAAATTGTTGTTGTTGATGATGATTTGCTTTCTGTTCAACAATACTCTTGGTTAGGGTCACATAGCTTATTGTGTTTTCATTTTGGAATTCAATTTCTGTTGTTTTGTTTATGTTTTCATTGGAGGCTTCCATTGTGGTACTAGGCATCCTTGGTGGAGATCTCAGAGTTTTCTGACTTTATTTTTTGTATTGTGGTCTACCCATATCAGGTTACAAGCCTTATTTTACTAAATAAGAAGCAAGAATTTGTCCTTCTTGGATCTTCAGTGAGTGTTCTGTTTTTAATTTCAATTTGAATAGAGTAGGATGGGGTTATAACTGCAGATTGTGGAAGTTGCAAGTGAAATAAGGATATTTGTTGAACTTGGAAGTGGGGAACAAACTGAGAGCTTAAGACTACTTACTCCTTGCATGCATCCTCTGGCTTAGAGGATCTGGGAGGTGGGGACTCCAGGAATAGTCAAAAGGTCTGCTTTGGCAGCATGCATGATGGGTCCAGGCAACCTTATGGTAGCAGTTGTTGTACCAGGCTGGGAAACAAGATGGAGAATTAACCAGGAGCCCTGGCCTACTCATTCCATGTATGTACACCTTCTGCCACAGGTGAACTAGAAGGATGTGACCTAAAGGCAGGTCAATCATGAATCCAGAGCAAAAGGTCTGCTTTCCCAGTATGCATGCCACATTTAGCATTCTGAGTACCATTACATTGTTTTCCCCAGAAGCCGCAACAATTTTACATTTCAACCATGTGTAAAGGTTACATTTTCACATCATTAATGCCATTGGTATTTTCTTCATGAAAAATTGTTTCTATCCTAGTAGAAGTGCTGAGATTTCTCATAGGATTTTAATTTACATTTCCTTAATTACTTACAATAATGGATATTTTCATGTTTATTGGTCATGTGTGTTACCTTTTTCAAAAACATTTTTTCAAGTATTTTATTCATTTTAAATTGGTATATTTGACTCTCAGAGTTTATAGTTCCTCATGTTCAAGGTAATGGATTTATTTCAGATAAATACTCTGGAAATCATTTGTCCTATTCTATGGACTGCTATTTCACTTTCTTTGTAGTACACTCTTCTTTTTTTTTTTTTTTTTTTTGATTTTTCGAGGTAGGGTCTCACTCTAGCCCAGGCTGACCTGGAATTCACTATGGAGTCTCAGGGTGGCCTCAAACTCACAGCGATCCTCCTACCTCTGCCTCCCAAGTGCTGGGATTAAAGGCGTGCACCACCACGCTTGGCCACACTCTTCTTTTATTAGGGGGTGTTGAGGGGCTTTTTGAGGTAGGGTTTTGCTCTAGCCTAGGCTGATCTGGAATTCATTATGTAGTCTCAGGCTGGCCTCAAACTCACAGCAATCCTCTTATCCCTGCCTCCCAGTTCTGGGATGAAAGGTATGTGCCACCATTTTTTAAAACATTTCATTTTCCTTCATTTGTTTGAGAGAGAGAAGGAGGAAGAGTGCGTGAAAGAGAGAGAATGGTCATGCCAAGGCCTCTAGCCCTGCAAATGAATTTTAGATGCATGTGCCACGTTTGCATCTGTCTTATGTGGGCCTTGGGGAATCAAACTGAGGTCCTTTGGCTATGTAGGCAAGCACCTTAACTACTAAGCTATGTCTTCAGCCCCAAAGATTGTAATTTTGATAAAATACAATATACTTGATGCTCATAGTTGTCATATGGTATCTAAAATCCTTTGTTAAGTCCAAGTCATGCAGATTTTACTCTTTCTTCTAATGTTTTGTGATTTCAGCTTTTTCATTAAGGTTGTTAACTTTCAGATTTATTTTATTTTTCAGATTTTGTTTTATTATTATTTTGAGAGAGAAAAAAAATACTAAGAGAGAGAGAGAATTGGCATACTAGGGTTTCAGCCACTGCAATTGAACTACAAATGCTTGCACCACCTAGTGAGCATGCATGATACTCCTCTTGCCTCACCTTTGCACATGTGGCTTATGTGAGATCTGAAGAGTTGAGCATGGGTCCTTATGATTCACAGGCAAGCACCTTAACTGCCAAGTTATCTCCCTAGGCCAAGGTTGTTAATTTTGAGATCACATTGTATATAGTGTGAGTTAGCATTCCAGTTAAATTTTCTTCCCTGGTTTTATTTGAATCTTTGTTTTCTTTTCTTTAAAATTAGTTTGCCTAGAGGTTTTACAATTTTGTTGACTTTTCAAAAAGAGCCAACTCTTTTATTGGCCAATTTTGTAGGTGTTTAGATGTCTTTGGTAGTTATGTGTGTTTTTTGAAGAGAGTACATAGTTGGATCTTGTTTTTTTTTTTTTTTTTCATTTCAGTCAGTTAGTCTACATATTTTTATTGGTGAGAGTAGGACATTTCCACCTAAAGTTATTGGGAGTGGCTTTCCTTCAATTTTTAGGTTTCATTTAGTTGTGTTTTGGTATTTCTTTTATATCTCCCCTGTTAGCTTGGGGTGTTTGCTGGTTTGCTCTGTTCATGGTTGATTAATTTCCAGGTCTTTTTTGCTCTCATTCTTTCTTGTGGATATTCCTACATGTGTTCTCATTGATAAGATTGTTTTTGTCTTTATTTCTTATATGATATTTCCCTAAGAATTTTTAGTGGTTCTGGTTTGTCTTAGAATACCCTTATTTTTTGGTTTGTTATTTTTTTTAATTGACAATCTATACTTACAGACAGTAAACCATGATACTTCCCTCCCCTCCCCCATTTCTTGGCTTTTACATGAGTTGATGTTTTTCCCTCACAACTTTTAATATTAGATACTAACTTTCCAGCTTTGAAATCTTTACTGTGATGTGTTGCACAGAGGTTCTTTTCTGTGTGTTTATGGTTCTAAATGACTCTTGTGTTTGTATTTGGATTTCTCTTTCTTTAAGTTTGAAAAGTATTCTGCTATGTTAAGGTTGAATAAACATTCCATTCTAGCTGTTTTGTCAGCTTCTTATTCTACCAGGTGAATTTTCAGGTTTGGTCTTTTGAATGTATCCTAGATTTCTTGGAAATATTGTTTGTTCATTGTTTTTTTTTTATTTTTCTTCATATGTATCTATGTGAATTATTTTCTCAACTTTTCTTCCATCTCTGAAATTTAAACGTTTTCATGATCTCATCTGCTGGTCATGCTCTCAATTGTGATTTTTAATTGAGCAACTTATTTTTTCTTTTTATAAATTCTTATTTGGATTTTTGTTACTGTTTTCATTTTCTTGCTGAACTTGTCCTCCATGTTTTGGAATTTCTCCTCCACTTTGCTAACAGTGCCATTCACTTTGGTAACTGTCTTGTCAACGTCTGAATAGATCTTCTTAGTTCATCCATTTGCTTATTTAAGTCTTCTATATGGTCATTGATCCTTTTGAGAAGTAGGGTTCTGAATTATTTCTCTGTCATTTACCTCAGTGGTTTGTGCTTTAGTTATAGAAGAAATCAGAGTCTCAGAATGGGTTGTGATGGTCTGTTCTCTCTTATTCATTGTTTCGTTTTCAACATCTGTAGCAGCCCAAATTTTCCCATTTTTCTAGTATTTGTTGGTGGTTTGTTTCATTTCAGAGGGTTCAACTACAGATCACTTTACCAGTTATTGAGGATGTTTTGTAGCTATTAATTATTGGAAATACTAATACTCCCCTCCTTATCAATTATGGTAGTTTAAGTGTGGAGCATTCCACACAGTCTCATGTGTTCTGATGCTGGAAATTTGGGAGGTCCATGCTTATCAGAGGAGGTGCATAATTAGGATGTTATAGTTGTGCCCCCCCTTGCCAGTATTCAGCTTATTCTTGCTAATTTCTGCCAACTGCTATATCAACTGCTATATGCTCAACGTATGTTCTTGTATGCTTTCTGTGCCATGCTGAAACATCCCCCTAATCAACCATAAACTCTTTCCTACAATCTATAAAAAAAATTATGGTTCATTAAACTGGGCTTTGAAGAAATCATTTCTTTGTTCTATCATTGTTGCCTAATCTGTGTTCAGTAGGCTTTTATTTGAGTCTCACTGGGAGAAATTCACATAGAAGAATTCATATCAAATTTCATAGTTTACACATATATTATTTGAGCTGTTATCTAAAAATTAGCTGAGATGAAACGTTAAAAGTTTGTCAGCCATTACTTAAAGTAGCCACAAGCTTAATCATCACACACATGTTAATACTCAAATATATTTAGAAAATTACATTGATATTCAGTCAAAAGAAAAATGATTCAACTATTAAATTCAGAAACAATTGGAAGTTTCAAACCTCACAATAATACATTTCTTTTAAAAAGTTCTTCATTGTGTGTGTGTGTGTGTGTGTGTGTGTAGTATTATGTGTGCATGTGGTGTATGCATATGTGTGTGTATATGGATGTATGCACCTCATGCATACATGTTTGGAAACCAGAGGAAGTCATCCTTTATCACTCTTCTACTTTATTTCTCTGGCAATGTCTCTCACTTAACATGGAACTTACCATTATTTTGGTTAGACTGGGTGACAAGAAAGTCCCAAAGATCTTCCTATATCTACTCCCACCAACTCAGTGCTTAGATTATCGGCATTTGTACCTATGCCCGGCTTTTTACATGGGTGTTGGTGATTTAACTCAGGTCCTTATGTTTATATACATCAAGCACTCTTCCTCACTGATTCATCTCCTCAGCCCTAACAAAGGATTTTGAGGGAATACTATAAACTATGGTATGCCAACAAATTAAATAATTTAGAAGAAATAGATCAATTCTTAGAAAGGTACAACTAAAATTCTTTTAAGACACAGGAGGTTACTTCAAACTGCACCTATGAGAATGATTTACACATAGCAACAAGAGTTCCAACAAAGAACTGGTAATAAATGCTTAGAGGGCTATAATTGCAGATGAGTTATTTAAAATGTGGTTTTGGTCTATTGATTAAAGGAATTTAATTACTGCCTTCAGAATCAAATCTTAATGCCCATGGTTAGCAATCCAGTGGGTTTTATTTCTTTATTTATTTGAGAGTGACAGATAGAGAGAGAAAGAGACAGAGAGAGAGAATGGGCATGCCAAGGTCTCCAGCCACTACAAATGAACTCCAGATGCGTGTGCCCCCTTGTGCATCTGGCTAACATGGGTCCTGGAGAATCGAGCCTTGAACTGATGTCCTTAGGCTTCACAGGCAAGCACTTAACCACTAAGTCATCTCTTCACCCCTGCAGTGTTTTTTTTTTTAAATTATTTTTTTGTTTAGTAGGAGAAAGTCATGATTTACATTTTAAACATATCCCTTTATGGATAATATGAAAGATGAATTTTAAGAGATAAAACCAATTAGGAGATATTTAATAAGTACCAGTGAGAAGTAGTGACTACTTGATATAAGGCAATGACAGTAAAAATGGAAATAAAGTTTCTGTATTTCTTACAGCATACCCTCATAACATAATGCTTAAGAAATTGCTTTTTTCTGAGAATCTAATTGTGACAATGTCATCTGCATAATTATTATTCATAGAAAAATTTTGTCTTATTGATCATATATATATATATATATATATATATACATTTATATGTACAATATATATATATTCCTATTTATGTCTACAAATAGTTTAGGTTACAAGAAATAACAAATGGCTGGAATGATGACATAGCAGTTAAGGTGCTTTGACCTGGGAAACTTAAACACCCAGGCTCAATTCTCCAGCACCCACATAAGCCAGATGCACAAGGTGGTACATGCATCTGGAGTTTGTTACCTGTGGCTGGAGACCCTGGAACACCCATTCTGTCTCTCTATCTCTTTCTTTCTTTTTCATTCTGCCTATCTGTTTCAAATAAATAAATAAGTAACTATATTAAAAAGATAAATAACTAGGTGGAACATATGATTTAGTGCAGTTTTCATGTTTGAGGTCCCAACTATGACACATCTGAAGGTGGAAGATTATGATATACCTTATTAGTAAAAATTACAGTTTAGATCAAGCTTTTAGTAGTAGACTTGTTCAAGAGTGGGATATTAATTACAGAGGAAGTTGAAGATTGAATATGAGTGCTATTCTTACTGCTAGCCAAAGAACATTCTCCAGGGAGATCATAGTAGACACTGAGCAGACTCAAAATTCATCAAAACAGAAATTAAAAAGACAGCTGAGTGCTAAACACTAAAGGAGACTTCTAATATGTCCTTCAAGGGCAAGGTAACATTGAGGAAGAGGGGACAGAAAGAAATTAAGAGGGAGTTAAAGGATGGAAAGTTATCCTCCCCACATTGATTACTGATACTGCCACTGAGGAGAGGCCCCAATAGAATGAAAGCAAGGGAGGGGAGACATATGAAGATAACCTGATAGGTATATGACCAATATTATGCTCACATATTAATGTTTCCAATAAAAACTGTAAAGAAAAAGTGGGGGATAGTAATTATCTCTTAATGAATTAATTAAAATGGAAATTTCTCAGATTTTTTTTAGCCAGTCCAAGAGTGTAGGCCAAAAACCAAAATGACCTATGTAGTTTTGATCAGGATCACTGGATATAAGAGCATTCTGTATGAAAAAAAATATATGTAAAGTAAATTTCTGAGCATGAGCATATAAAGATTCAATATATTGATTGACTTAAGGATTCTATGTACAGAAACAAGGACAGGTAGGCAAGAGAAGTCTCTTACACTTTCTGTTTTTTTACATTTTATTTTTATTTATTTATTTGACAGAGAGAGTGGCATGTTAGGGCCTCCAGCTGCTGCAAACAGACTCCAGATGCTAGCACCACCTTGTGCATCTGTCTTACATGAGTCCTGGTGAAATAAACCTGGGTCCCTTAGCTGTGTAGGCAAGTGGCTTAACCACTGAGCCATTTCCCCACCCAATTTTCTGCTTTTAGTTCAAGTCTATCACCCAAAACAATCAGAGCAGGAATAAATTTTACCACTTATGGTAGATTTACGATTCATGGTCATATATAAAATGATCAACATATATAAATGAACTAGTTGTCTACCACTATTTGCCTACTACTAAAGGACTTCCCAAGTATCTTAAATCACCAGAACTACTCACTTTTCCTATTAGAGTCCAGTATGATAAGTTGAGTTTTCAACTATTAAATTTCATGTATGCAAAATATAGAGATTTTAGTCATCAATTGTTTTAACCTGCAATTCTTCTTTTTAAGTATAGAGAGACTTTTATTTAAATTTTTAATCTTTTTTGATTTTTTTCTCATATTTTTATTAACATTTTCCATGATTATAAAAAATATCTCTAACCTGAAATTCTTAAACACTATTTATAGTAGAGAAAATAAGATAGCATAAACATCAGCCTTATATTCATTAATACATTTGACTGAAATCAACTATTGATTAATAAAAAAATTAATGATTATCCTTTTCTACTGCAGAATACCATTATTCTTGAAAATAGAAAAGATATTTTATTTTATTTTTTTCTTTTCAATTTTTTTATTAGCAACTTCCATGATTATAAAAAGTATCCCATGGTAATGTCTCCCTCCCCCCATTTTCCCCTTTCAAGCTCCATTCTCCATCATATCTCTTCCCCCTCTCAATAAGTCTTTCTTTTATTTTGAAGTCATGATCTTTTACTCCTATTATGATGGTCTTGTGTAGGTAGTGTCAGACACTGTGAGGTCATGGATATCCAGGCTATTTTGTATCTGGAGGATCACATTTTAAGGAGTCCTACCCTTCCTTTGGCTCTTACATTCTTTCCACCACCTCTTCCAAAATAGATCGTGAGTTTGGAAGGTGTGATAGAGATATTTAAGTGATGAGCACTCCTGTCACTTCTTCCCAGCACCATGATGTCTTCTGAGTCATCCTAAGGTCACTGCTATCTGAAAATAGAAGGTTCTCTACCAAAAGTGAGAGTAGCGTTAATATATGTGTATAAACATTAAGAGAATTGCTTACTGGGCAGTTTGATAGCATTTGCAATAATATCTGTAGACAGTTATAAATAAGAAAAGTGAAATATGTTTTGACTTGCATAGACACTGCAGATTCATATTTGGGTGTGTGTGGAAGAAAGAAAAATGGAAATATTAGTAGTATTCAAGAGATATTCATTGGTAGCATCCTTTTGTGGTTTGAACATAAAATATCCCCTACAGCATCATGTGTGTCATCAGCTTGTAGTGCTGTTTTATTTTATTTGTTTATTAGTTCTGTAGTCACTGAATACAGTCTAGTGGGGCCATTGTTAGTCTCCTCCCTTTCCTTACCCCTCAGCAGGGCCCCTCCTTGTTGGGGAATATGTATCATTCTTTGTGGGGTTAGCCATCAGTTATGAGTAAGTGCAATGTCTCTGTGTATCATGACCTAACGTGTGGCTCTGACATTCTTTCCACGCCCACTTCTGCAAATTCCCCTGAGCCATGTTGGGTTCATTTTAGGTCTGTTTCAGTGATGAGGTCTTGGGAGCATCTGTGTCTCTGGATATCTGGTTTGGGAGGCGTTGATTGTTCTCTGTGTCTATCTCCTTCATTGTCGTGCTGGTACCAGGTTCACCAAGAAAACAGCACTCTTGCTTGTTTCCCCTAATTATTCTTGGTTTCAGCTGGGGTCCTTTTGAGGTATGATGGGGTGATTTTCTCCTTTATGATCTGTGTCTTTCTGAATAAGAGAAGCAAATTCTCCAACACAGAGAAAATTTAACACCAAATAAATGGGATAACCCTTATTTTTTTAATAGAGAATGTAATATGTTTAGGCCCTCTTATAGTCCATGATTGGTGGGAGCTTGATAATGGAGAGCATGCTCATTTTTGGATATGATTTTGACTTGTTTCCCAGCTCCAGCTATGGGTTCCATTTTACTGAGCAGATCAGATAGCCAAATCAAGAGCAGTTGGTTACCCACCATGGCTATGTGCCACTATTGCACTTGTATGCACATCATGTCAAGTTGTTTGCTGCTGAGTAGCTTAGACCATGAGTTGCCTGGACATATATTTGACATGTTCCCCCAGTCACTCATGTAGCATCATCTGGCACTAGATGTGCTGTCTGGGGACTGATGCTCTTCCAGCTTCCAGCCATGTCATTCCATGTTACATGCCAACAGCATATAGTGTCTTAAGCAGTAGGATCCTACCACTAACATTTGGTGGGACATCTGACAGTACTCTGACAGAAATATGTCTTCTTTTGGAGAATCTTGTAGGTCTCTCTGATCAAAAGCTCATTGTAGGGCTGGAGAGATGGCTTAGCAGTTAAGCACTTGCCTGTGAAACCTAAGGACCCAGTTCAATGCTTGTTTCCACAGGATACACATAAGCCTGATGCACAAGGTGGTGAATGCCTCTGGAGTTTGTTTGTAGTGGCTGGAGGCCCTGATGTGTTCTCTCTCTCTCTCTCTCTCTCTCTCTCTCTCTCTCTCTCTCTCTCCCTCTCTCTTTCTACTAACTTTCTCTCTCTCAAATAAATAGCATTTATTTTCATTTTATTTTTTAATGTATTCTATCCTTACTGTGGTAAGGTGGAATCTCATAGTTGTTTTAATTTGAATTTCCTTGATGATTAGGGATGATGTAAATTGTGTTAAGTATGTGTTTGTCATTTGTATTTCTTCCTCTGAGAACTGCCTGTCCAGTTCCTTGCCCCATTTTGTGAGTGGCTTGTTTGACTTTTTATTGTTTAGGTTTTTGAGTTCTTTGTAGATTCGAGAGACAAGGCCTCTGCCAGTTGGATATTAAGCAAAGATTTTTCTCCCATTCTGTGGGTAATCTTTTGGCTTTGCTTATTGTATGTTTGACTGTGAAGAAACTCTTCAGCTGCATCCCCTTGCCTGCAGTTAATGCAGGAGGAATCTGAGGTTGGGTCTATGGCTAGGCAGTGTGCTTGAGGAAATTGGGGTACTGGTGGGCTACCTGGGAGCATGGAAATCAGCAGATGCCTTTTTTTCCCTCTCAACACCCTCTCACTGGAGGTCTATTAGAGGCTGCTCTCCCCTAAAAGACCCAGTGAACCTTTAATGCTTTGACTTTCCTTCCCCAGGGAGGTGTGGCATGGTTAGGCATATGCCATCTTGACAGGAAGTCTCCCAAATCTGTAGTGCTGTTTTAGAAGTGTGAATCTTTACATCCCTTGTTAACTTTACAGTACCTAAAATCACCCATGATGGATTACCCAGTATAGTAAGCCTCTGAGCATGACTGTGATTGGGATAATTGAAGTAGGAAGATCCACCTGTGAGCAGGATTCTAGAATGCATAAAAAGGAGACAGTTGGCAGAGCACCAGCATTCTTTACTCTGCTTCCCTTCCTTACTTTTAAACTGAAGGTGACTAGCTCCTGATGCCATTCTGTCCCTGCCCTGATGGACTATTACCTGGAATTTTAAGATGAACGTAATCCATTTCTTTCCTTATACTGGCTGGGTATTTTGTTCCAGCAACAAGAAAGTAACTGCCACAAGAAGGTTGCAATGCCTTTAGGAAGCAGAATCTTGATGAAAGCAGTGAGATTACTGGGGTTGGGCCTTGTTTCTTGATTGCCTGGCCTCACTTTCTATTTATTTGCTGCTTCCTGAGTCTGGCTATAGTGTGACCCTGTGCTTCATGCTCCTGCTACAATAGTTTTCCTGCCATAATGGAATGTGTATCCTCAAAGTGTGAGCTGAATTAACCCCATTCCTTCCATAAATTGCCTTTGGCTAAGTAGCTGTTTATTCCAACAAGAAAGTAACTAATCAATATCCTGTGGAGAGTTGTTTCTGTAACAACATACAAGGGTTGTGTTTCAGATCTGCAGAACAGAATGAAAAGATTTGTGAACAGTCCAACTTCTGAATTTCCAGAATGAAATACAAGAATTAATTGACTCAAAGAAGGATCCATTACTCAGAGTACTAAGTCAGAGTTATTGTTTTCTTCTGTTTTAGTTGACAAATTTTACATCTTCACTCAACTAATAAATTAGTAAACAATATATTTAGTGATCTCACTTTCATGAGCTGTACACTGACAGGTTAACATGAATTGTTATTATTTATCTTACTATACAACCTGTACACATCTTTGAACTATTTCCTTTGAGGTCAAGATGACAGGGTATATTTCAATTATCTAAAAGCAGATTTTTTTGTAAATAACTTTGTCAGTACAGGACATTCAGTTAAATTTAACCTCCGTGTATGGTAAAGGGGGAGACAAAATGAAGCTGTCATATTTATGAAGATGAATAGAACTCAGGAACATGACAAAGAACTGTGGGCTTTGAGAGAAGAAAGCAAGCAAGGAAGGAAGGAAGGAAAGGATAAGGGACAGAATGAGAAAGAGAAAAGAAGCAAAGAGAATAAATGATCAAAATATTAAAATGTGCAAAAGCATTGGGGATGTAAAGGAGAAGGTACTGACTAACAGCAGTATTTCTGCTTTTGGCAGGAGTAAATAGTAGTAGTCAAGAAAGAGGATTTCAGTACAAGAAACAAATTATTGTGGACTCTCAAAATTACCTGCTACTTATCTAACACTGAACATACACCTAGTTGCAAGTACTTAAGTACGCAATTTGGTACTTCTTGGGGAAAGTTTTGCATTACATAAATGTGTGTTTCAGAAAATTCTTCCATTCTGGTGCAAGTTGAATAGCTGAGTGGGAGGTGACATAACGTTTATATCAATCATTATGCAAATCTGCCTTTGGCATTGCCTCAGGTTTAAAATTTTCTGAAGTCTGTTAAAATTATTATACTTGGAGAAGTAATATTTTGCCTAAATAAATGCTCTTCCTCTCAAATCAACCTGCATTCTCCAATAATGACATGCTTTATATGAAAGTCAAAGGAGGCAAAATGGGGGACTGGTGAATTAAAAATGGCAGATTTTCTCTAAGTATCTTTGAAAATCCCAACTAGCAGAAATCCTAGTTATACTAAAGTATAGAGCTTGAGGCAATTTTTTAAAACCCCACATTGAATTGGTGATAAAATTGGGGTTTGATTCCACAATATATTTTTCCCGTGTCATTGCACTATATACATGCTGTTACTATAAAACTGCAAAGAAAAGGAATTCTTCAACTGCTTGCAAGAAGCATATATTCTCTTTCTCTTATTTTCCTATTTCATTTCCTTGATATGTGATCCCTCCTCCATAATCTTGGATCTCATAAATTCATAAGCAAAAATTTACCTTTTTTGGTGAATCCTAAGTCTACTCTCCAGTACACACTGATCTCAGATTTAAACCTTGTACTCTCAGCACAACATGCAAGTTTTAATTTTATTTGTGTGCCCTTAATCATATGGTACTTCAGAATTACTCTATGATTTTATGGGCTTGTTTTGTTCCTTCAATTTAATTGCAAGAGTAGAGGCCACACTTCCTGCTTACCTAATAACAACTCCCTATACTTTGCCGTCTACCCACATGGAACAGACAATTGATACAGCTCACTAATACAATGATAGTTTTAAGTGAATCATAGACGTTTACAAACAACTTAAAATCACGATGGTTTCTTTATCATTCAATTCTCAATTTTTCAAATGTTTTACAATGACTCTGTTACTTTGCAAATATGAAATTGTATACTACTGAAAAACAACTGAAAGGCTCAGACAGTTTTTATGATGCCTTTTCCTACTTTTCCCTCCCCACTTCATCTAGAACCTTTATTCTGATGCATTCTAAAAGTGATACTGTCTGTAATTTTCTTCTGATTTATATGTATACTTGATTCACAGTGATTAGACTTATAATTGTTTTGACTTTACAGGAATGAAATTGTTATATGCATCTAGTATAAACTGTCATTCAAATTTGAATTTTGGACTTTTTCTGGGACGGCATAATGTGGTACCATAACTCAATTATATTGCTGGACATCAGACATATGACTCAGCTGCCAATCAGCCAAATACTTGTGAGTGGAATTAAATGGCACTCTATAGTGTACTTTTTACCAGCTTCAAAAAAAATTATTTATTTATTAGAGACAGAGAGAAGGAGAGAGAGAGAATGGGCATGGCAGGGCCTCCAGACACTGCAAACAAACTCCACACGCATGTGCCACCTTGGGCATCTGGCTTATGTGGGTCCTGGGGAATCAAGCCTGGGCTCTTAGACTTCGCAGGTATGCACCTTAACCACTAATACATCCCTCCAGCCCGACCAGCACTTTTTAGCTATTGTGATTTGATCTTTGTAGGCTGTCACATCTATAAAATGCCCATCTGTATACATACATGAGATATGTAATGCTTTGTTATAAAATAGGCTTTGTATTACATGATTTACCTATCTGTAGGCTGATGCCAAGCACATTTAGAGAACTTAACTTTTATGCAGCCGTATATAAAAAAAATTATGTCACTTGTGTGAAAATGATCAGAAAGCAGACCGTAACATTAAACCAAATAAATCAGACAGAAAGACAAATATTGAATGTTTTCTCTCATAGAGATAATCTAGACTTTATCTAGATCTAGTTTTATGTCTAGTACATGGAAGTAAAAGGAAGATCATTTGGGAGAAGAAAGGATATCAGCTGGAGGAGAAAGGAGAGAGAAGATAATGGTTGGATGTTAGCAAAGTACATTATGTATGTGTATAATAAATGTCATAATGAAACCCATTTTATATGCTAATGAAAAATAAAATAAAAACAAAATGCTTATTTAGAGTAGGCTTTACTAAGCTATGATATTCAACAAGTTATATGCATCAATTATATTTTTGACTTACAATATTTTTAACTTATACTGGTTTTATATGGATATATCTCCATCATAAGAGAAAGGGCATTTGCATACTACTCTCCATTATGTAATAGGTTCACTTCATTTTAAGGGTCTTAAATCTATCCAGTCAGATTAGTTATTCATTCAGTAGAAAGCACTTATTAAGCAATAATAAGTGCCAGGAATAGCTTTAGGTCTTGGGTACCCGTTGTAATTTAAACAGACAAAATTTAACTAGCAAAGCTTACTAGGGAAAAATGAACAATAAAGAGATAAACCAAAATGTGCAGTTTCTCACAGAGAAAAGTAAATTGCATCCAGATTCACAATGTAATGTCTGAGATATTTCAATACTTTTTACTTCAATTTTATTTATTTGAGACATAGAAGAAGGGAGAGAGATAGATAATGAATGAACCAGGGCTTCTAGCCACTGCAAACCAACTCCAGAAACTTGTACCACCTTGTACATCTGCCTTTACGTGGGTACTTGATAATCAAAACTGGGCCCTTGGCTTTGCCAGCGAGCACCTTGACCACTAAGCAATCTTTCCAAACCCTACTTTTATTATAAAGACACATTTCTTTCCTAACATCATACAACCAAGCCTATCGTTGCATCGATCCCATGGGTATCAGAGGAGTGCTACTTCATTTACATAATATCCAGACACCCATCTTCTTTGGTGGTAGCTTATTGTCTTGAATACAAAATTTCTAAACTATTAAGAAACAATATATTACAAGATCAGTACTATGTTCTAGGAATATAGTGTTAAAAATAAAAAGGTATAAAAAAGAACAAATACAATTTGTGTTAGAGTAGTTTTTTTTTAAGAAAAGAGAAATAGGGGGCTGGAGAGATGGCTTAGCACCAAAGGATCCCAGTTTGACTCTCCAGGACCCACATAAGCCAGATGCACAAGGGGGGCATGCATCTGGAGTTCATTTACAGTAGTTGGAGACCCTGGCACACCCATTTTCTCTCTCTTTTTCTGCCTGTTTCTCTCTTTCAAATAGATAACTTAATTAAATATATTTTTTAAAAGAAAAGAGAAATAACCTTATTACTTTATTTACAAAGAGAAAGAAAGAAAGAAAGAAACATGCCAGGGCCTCTTGCCATGATTGCAAACAAACTCCAGATGCATGTGACACTTTGTATTTAGTCTTATGTGAGTACTGGTGAATCAAACCTGGGCCTCCAGTCTTTACAAGCCAGTGCCTTTAATCACTGAATAATCTTTCCAGCCCAAAAGTACTTTTTTTGGGGGGGCAGGGGTTGGAGATTTTTTGAGGTAATGTTTCACCCTATCCTAGGCTGACCTAGAATTTACTATAATCCATAGAGATGAGATTAAATGTGCTACCTGGTTTAGAAAGGCTGAGACTTTTTGTTGTTGTTGTTTTATTTTGTTTTTTTCCTTTTTCTTGTTTTGACGCAGTGTCTTGCTATAGCCCATACTGATATGGAATTCACTATGTTGTTTCAGGGTGGCCTTGAACTCATGGCAATCCTCCTACCTCTGCCTCCTGAGTGCTGGGATTAAAGGAGTGTGCCACCATGCTGGGCTGAAAGGCTGAGTCTTAACAGAGGTTTATGTATGTTACCAAACATTTCAAAGAACCAGACTTGAACTTTATATAGATAGATAAATATATAGATAGATAGATAGATAGATAGATATAGATATAGATATAGATATAGATATAGATATAGATATAGATATGTGTATATGTTTGTGTGTGTGTATGTGTGTATGTGTATATGTAACATTTTTTTAAATGTTTCTCTAGTTCTTTTAGTTTACTGTTTTGGCAAATTCCATCACTAACATCCTAAGCTGGGGGAAAACTTTTTAAGAATAAACATTTATATGTGCCAGGTTAGATTCATCCCTGATCTGAAATGCAGTATCGCCATTGCTATTGAGATTAAAATATTTGTCATTTCTACTATGACTTATCCTTTGAGTCATACTATATAAAAGTCTTTTTTGTTTTCACTTGCTAAATGTAAGAGGGTTAGCTATGCTATTTTTACTGATGTCTAATTTTATCATAGTATCCACAAAAGTGAGCTGCATGTTTTATTTTAGACATTCTCTGTGAGCTATATATGGTCAATAGTGTGTTACGTGAAGCCTAGTTTCTAATTGAAAGGTGCACATATATGTTTCCCAGATTAAGGTTGCTAATTCGATTTACATGCATTTATTTGCCTGCTCTATCTCTTATTTTAGGGTGATGTCCTAACATCTTCCATATATACCTAGATTTGTTTCTTTCTATTTGTAACACTCTATTTTTCATATAATTCAAGCCTAAATCGCTATAGCTACTTCTTTCAACTTTCTATATCTTACCTTTCCTCATTGATACAATCTCTTAGTTTATTAAAATGTAAACTTAGGTGTATTATTAGTGTACAGAACTCAATTCTACATATTTTCCAACAAATCAATCTTAAATACTTTTATTTCATTTCTTTGCTGTTGATTGACTCTATATCTCCATTCCTATCATTACCAATTCTTCATGAAATTTCTGTCTCATTTGTTCTCTAACACCATTGTCTTCTTTACTGCCATGTTCCTTTTGCTTGTAGGGATGTCCTCTTCTTTAACATTCATCTAATTTCAAACTATTCTTTAAGGACATTTCCTTCATGAAACCTTTCTATTTACCCTAACCACTTCTTCCCTCTCTTCAAACTCCAAGCAAAATAAGGATTTAAGGGACACTGCATGGTTTTATTTTTAAAACTACATTAGGATTTTTGAAATATAAAATGAATTTTATTTATTACAGGTATTGCTCATAGTAGGAACTTAATTAATGATTCTTTAAAATTGTACTGGAAACTGTAGTCTAAGTGGAGAAGTTTGTGTTGATCTAAGCGGAACTTAAGACTGAAGATAAAAGGTTTGTAAAGGTCTTAGATGGTAGATTGGTTAAGTCTGGTTATGAAAGTCCAGTCAATCTTATTTTTAGTGGATTTTTTTTTTGATTTTTCGAGGTAGGGTCTCACTGTAGCCCAGGCTGACCTGGAATTCACTATGGAGTCTCAGGGTGGCCTCGAACTCATGGCGATCCTCCTACCTCTGCCTCCCGAGTGCTGGGATTAAAGGCGTGCGCCACCACGCCCGGCTAGTGGAATTTTTATTATTGGTATATCAATTATAGTCAAGTAAATTAGAATACAACTCCTGATGTTCAACCACAGGTGAAACATATTTATGTATTATAGACATTACATTTTTACTTGCAATTCTCATTTAAATGGGACCTGGGTCCAAATTAAAAATAGACAGAACATGGATTTACCTTTATTTTTATGAGAAACACCAAATAATCTTAGGTGGAATTTCCAAAAGGTTAGTTTCTAGTTCAATTTGTTTCCTGACATTTTATTACAGGTTTCAGTACACAGAATGTTTCCCTACAGACTGACCAACAATCGAAATATTATGGTATGGTATTTTTTTAAGACTTGGTAGGGAGCTCAAACATCTCAGGTCAAACTGTGTATGTAGTAGACCTTATCCAATAAAAATGAAAAAGAGACAAATAAAGAAAGCAAAGGAATGAATAAAGGAGGCAAGGAAAGAAAGGAGGGAGGGAGGAAAAGTTGGTTTGTACAATATAGAAAAAATATACCATTCTCAATACATTAACTTCCTTTCTCTCTATTTTTTTTGGAAACTGAGTTCTACCATATTGTTGGGCAGGCCTGGACCTCCTTATGTAGTCCAGGCTAGCCTAAAATACATTGATCTCAGGATCCTAACTGCTTAATTTATAAATAGAGTCACCAAGCCTTATTAAGAGGCTTGTTTGGCTGGAGATACAACTCAGAATCATGTAGTGACCTGTCACTTAGCCACCTTCCAAGCCCTTTGAATACATTATTTCATCATAGTTCTATCTGGAGTATCTCAACTGTATGTCATGAAATCTCTATTATGAAAGGAACAATAATGAGGTAAATAATAATGCCTCATTATCTAAGAGTAGATATGTGGCAGAAAATATTATTTTCAACTTCTTAAAAGATTCTAGCTGATGTAAATATACTTTTAAAACATGATGTGCAATCAGTTCTTCTCATTAAACCTTAGAAAATTATTTCAGTAATTCAACTTGAACACTAATCAGACCATTCCTGCCTATGTTTATTCCAAGAGAACATTAGTTTGGAAAGAAGGCTATTTTTTTCTCTACTGCAAATGTCTCTATGTGGAACACTTTTCTCCCAGTAATACTCTTAAACTTTTATTATTTTTTAATATTTAATTAATTAATTAAATATTTGAGACAGAGGGAGGGGAGAGAGAGAGAGGGAAGAGAGAAAGAGAATGGCCACACCACGGCCTTTAGCCATTGCAGACAAACTTCAGGTGCATGTGCCACCATGTGCATGTGGCTTACTTGGGACCTGGAGAATTGAACCTGGTTCCTTATGTTTCACAGGCATGCACCTTAACTGCTAAGCCATCTCTCCAGCCGATTCTTAACCTTTCACCCCATCAAAGGAAAAGTTGGCTATCTCATAGAAGAACTTGAGGGAAGAAAGTAGGCAACCATGATTAAATCCTTTCTAATAGCACTGAGAACTATTGTCTATTTAAAACATGAATTCCTAATCTCATAATCTTAATTATTTACACTGTTCAGATTTCATAAAATTTTCCTAGGTCACAGAGATATTTAGCATTACAATTGAAATTCATGCATGTCTTTCTGATTTCATTTTTAAAAGTCAGTCAATCCAGGGGCTAGGAAGATAACTTAGTTAATAGAGCACTTACTATGAAAGCAAAAACCTGAGTTAACAACCCAAGCACCCACATAACATACCAGGAATAGTTGCAGATGGTTATAATTTTACCATATAGAACGTAGATCCATAGGGACATATGGCTAGCTAGATGAGCTTAATTGTTGAGTTATAGATTTAGTGATAAATGCTGTCTCAACAGAAATTGGCCTTGATATCTTTGACCTTGCAGTGCCTACCTTCAGAAGACCCTCATAACAGGAGGAAAGCATTATGACATCAAAATAAAAGAGAGACTAATGGAGAGAGGGAGAGGATATGATGGAGAGTGGATTTGTGAGTGGGATGTGGGGGAGAGGAGGGAATTATCATGGTTAATTGACTATAAGTATGGAAGTTGCCAATAAAAAAATTCTGTCCCTAAAAGTAAGATGGAAGAAAATAGAGGAAGATACCTGCTGTTGACCTCTAGTCAGGTGTCTATGTGAATACTATAAATACATACACAGATAACTTTATAAAGTTATGTTAACTATAACTGATGGAGAACCTGGATTGTTAACATTATAGAGTGGTATGAACAAGTTCATTGTCTTCCTAAAATAACATCAAAAAATTCAAATGCAAAAAAATGGGAAATAAATTTGAAGGCATTAATTACCAATAAGGAAGGAAAATAACCCTAGAAAGAAAGGGAGATGTCATTATTTTTCCTCCTCTTATGATGGACATCAAAATTAAAGAGAGACTGATTGAGATGGGGAGGGGATATGATGGAGAATGGAATTTCAAAGGGGAAAGTGGGGGAAGGGGTGTATTACCATGGGATTTTTTTCTAATCATGGAAAACATTAATAAAAATTTAGGAAAAAATTTAAAAAGATAATGTAAAGGAAAGAAAGGGAGATAAGTCTATTGGCCACTACAGTTGCCTTATTACAACTTTGAATGTCTAGTCTATTCCTCAGTATGAAATAATACAGTGGAATATCTTCAATTCTCCTGAGGTAAGAAGAAAAGCTTAACATCTAGAAAGAGAAAGCTGACTAGACTTAACAGGATGGAGTATCACAAAGGAGAAAGCAATACAGTACAAGTACATTTGTGATCTATAGTATGTGACTGAGAACTAATTAGCACATATGGATATAGAAGAAAACTTGAAGCCAGGACAATATCATCTAAAATGATCAGAAAAGAGTGATCTGTGCAATCCATAATAGTGTCTATGGTCACTAGTAAGACTGAAAATATAAAATTTATACAGTAATATTTAAATTGTTCATAAATGTCTTGCAACAGTAGGGAGGAATAATTATCCCTAGTATGAACATTTCCCTATTCCTCTCTAATAAACTATAAACAACTCAAACAGATCAAACTAATTTCAGGTATTTGAGCAGCATCCCAGGAAAGGGTCAAGAGTAATGGAATGGAAAAATAGCCAACACCTAACAAAAGCAAAAATTCCAATGTCCAATGTTCAAAGATAACCAATTATTTGAATAACTTAGAAAATATGCTCACAATCGAAACTGGTCCTGATGCAGATGTTATAATTAGCAGATAAAATATTAAAAATTGTTATCACTGTATTCCATATGCTGAAACAAACTTAAGGCTCATAAAACATCTGGAGACAAAGACCTGAAATACTGCAAATAAAAAAGTGCGGGCTGGAGAGATGGCTTAGCGGTTAAGCGCTTGCCTGTGAAGCCTAAGGACCCCGGTTCAAGGCTCGGTTCCCCAGGTCCCACGTTAGCCAGATGCACAAGGGGGCCCACGCGTCTGGAGTTCGTTTGCAGAGGCTGGAAGCCCTGGCGCGCCCATTCTCTCTCTCTCCCTCTACCTGTCTTTCTCTCTGTGTCTGTTGCTCTCAAATAAATAAATAAAATTTTAAAAAATATATTAAAAAAATCTTAGATGAGACTTTGAACTTAAAAAAATTAAATTATGTTCATTTATTTGAGACAGAAAGAGGCAGAGAAAGAGGGGGGGGGGGAGAATGGGTGCACCAGGGCCTCCAGCCAATGCAGACAAACTCCAAATGCATGTGCCACCTTGAGCATCTGACTTACGTGGGTACTGGGGAATGGAGCCTCAAACCAGGGGCCTTAGGCTTCACAGGCAAGCACTTAACCACAAAGCCATCTTTCCAACCCAAGACTTCGAACTTTTGAATTGCGTTAAAGTTGATAAGGAATATGGGGATCTTTAAAGTTGGTCTGAGCAGAATTTGCATTGTGAGACTATTTGTACTCTGGGTGAGAAATGTGGTGGAATGTAAATGTTGTGCCCTCCATAGCCTCAGGGATTTTTCATTAATGTCAAGCTCTCTACTTATCTCTCCAGTAGCCTGCTGGAGGAAGTGTAACTGGGGGTGGATTTTGATGTCCAGCCCTAAAGTGTGTTCAGGGCCAGTCTGAAATCTATCTGTTCATGTTTGCTGGTTATTTAGTGGTTTCTCTCTCCTATGCACCTGTGGAAGTCAACCAGCTTCTGATGTCCTGACAGAATTTCCCCTGTATTAAGTAAGCCTAAAATAGGCCCTTTCCTCCTATAAGCTGGTTCTGGTTGGGTGCTTTTCTCAGCAACAAAAGTAACTGCAATGGGGTGGGGGGTGTAAATAAAGGCTATAAAGATGACCAAAAGATGATAAAAGGAGATGATGAGAAATGTGGTAGGATAATTTCAGACAGACACATATAGCTTGTAAGCATAAAAGAAAAATGGGAGTGTGTTAAGAGGTTCAGGAATATGGGCAGATGGGAGGAGGAGAAGCAACTAAAATTATGTTTGATATAGAATAATGGTACTTAAAACTCTGTATGCTAATTAAAACACAAAACTAAGAAAATCATCTACAATTAAGCACACAGAGAAAAAATGAAATGTTAAAATTATAAGAACCTCAGACTGTGGGATTTTTTCAAGTTACCTAGCACAACTATCAATAATCTCCAAATGAGATGTTAGTGATAAACATTTTTTTGGGGATAAAAAGGTTTCCAATTTCCTCCAGTTTATGAAAATAATAACCTGAAGACATTCAAGAAGCCTCTTGCCTAAGAAATTATGTGGAAATTTATACATCATCATGACATAAACTTTCTCCCAAAATAATGATAAAAGTTAAAATGTGAAAGTGTCTTGAAACTGTGGAACTCTACCAAATCAATAATAATGAAAGATGTACAGCAATAAATACCTACATTTGAGGCTAAAAAAGGACTTGCTGAATTAATATTCCACATAAAAATAATCTATATAAGGGATAGTAAATTATATACCAAGTAAGCAAAACATGGCAATAAAGTTAAAAGGAAGATTCAATAAAACAAATACTAGAAAAAATAAAAAAATAAGACCTAGTGCTCTGTAAGGACTCATCATACTTATAAAACTCTAGCTAGACAAATCAGGAAAAAATAGAACAGTTTTCCAGTATCAAGATGTGAACATTATGTATAAGTTAATTCTTTTTTTAAAGACTTTTTAAAAACATTTTTTTTGTTCATTTTTATTTATGCATTTGAGAGTGACAGAGAGAGCAAGAATGAGGCAGATGGAAAGAAAGTGAGAATGGGCTGGCCAGGGCTTCCAGCCCCTGCAAACAAACTCCAGATGTGTGCGCCCCCTTGTGCATCTGGCTGACATGGGTCCTGGGGAATCAAGCCTCGAACCTGGGTCCTTAGGCTTCACAGGCAAGTGCTTAACCTCAAAGCCATCTCACCAGCTCTGCATAAGTTCTTATAAGTCAACGTCTTTTCCCTTTTTAAAATTGTTATCATTAACAACATATTTTGTATTAATATATCATGTGTTGTTACCCTTTTTTTCCTTGTCCCTGTCCCCATTCCACTGGGGTCCTTCCTTGATGGGGTTGCAGGTATTCCCCATATATTTGTGGGTTATGTGTTGCTGGAGCAGCAGTCAGTTATCCCTTTGGTGGAAGGGAGTGTCTCTGGCCATGATGTCTCAACCTGTGGCTCTTATAATTTTTCTGTCCCCTCTTCTGAAAAATTCCCTGAGCCATGGTGGGTGAGTTTTAAGTCTATTTCAGCAATGAGCTCTTAGGAGCTTCTGGATCTCTGCTTTGGTAAGTCTTGAGTATCCTCAGGGTCTGTCCCCTTCACCCTAAGGCTGATTACCAGGTTCAGCCTGGAAGCAGCACTCTTGTTTGTTTCCCCAATTCCTCTGTGGTTTCAGTTGTGGTTTGGCTGAAGTGACAACAGTAGTTTATCTCCTTGGGTCTCACGACCTTTGAAAAAGAAGCACAGATTCTCCAAAAGAGAGTGAAGTCAGCATAGTTTAAATGGGATAAGCATTACTAATTTAGGGAGAATTTGACGTCTGTAACCCCTTTTTTTAGCCAAAGACTGTGACAGCTTGACACTGGAGAGCATAATCTTTGTTTCAATAGGATTCTGATCTGGTTCCCAATAGCAGGTATGGGTGCCTTTACACTGAGCAGATCCCTTAGCCAATGTGAAAGCTATTGTTACCCACCAACGCTGTGTGCATCTATTGCACTGGCATATACATCCTGTCAGGATGTTTACTTCTGAGTAGGGTTAGACCTCTGTTTCCCCAGACCATTGTTGGCCATTTTCCCCTAGTAGCTCATGTAGTACTTTCTAGCACTCGATGGATGGAGGAGGTGTCACTAGGGGCAGACTGTAGGGTCCAGCCCTAAGGTGTGTTTGGGGAATTCCAACCTAAGATATGCAAAGTGCTTAAGCTTTGAACAGAGTTCTTGAAGTGTGCTTGCTGTTTCTGGTGTGCTGGTGGTGGTCTGTTTTGGCTTTTCGCTCTCTTTCTTTGGCTCTCTGCTTGATCCTATGAAAAGAAGGCTAACTTCTGCCATTATGAAGCTTCCACTGGATATGCAAACTTTAATAAATTTCTTTCCTCCCCATAACTGTGCCTGATTTGTAAGTTCATCCCAGTGACCTGAAGTTGTCTACTACACAAGGGCACTGAGGAATTGAACTTGGGTCCTTAGACTTTGCAGGCAGGTACATTAACTGCTAAGCTATCTCTCTAGCCCTTAAGCCATACTCTTTCTATTTTATTTTTTTCATATATCTATGTCGTGAATCATGGAGCATTCAGGGTAAATGCCCAGTAAGGGATTAACTGGGTCTGCTGTTATCCCTATATTCATCCTTTTCAGGAATCCCCATATTGATTTCCATAGTTGTTGTACAAATTTACAATCCCACCAAAAGTGAATAAAGGTCCCCCTTGCCCCACATCCTCATCAAAATTTTTAAAAATTATTTACATACTCACCTGAGTAAGGTGGAATCTCATAGTTTTTTAAATTTGTATTTCCCTCATGGTTAGCGATGTTGAACAATTTTCTTAAGTGTGTGTGTTAGCCATTTATATTTCTTCCACTGAGAACTCCCTATTAGGTTTTGTGCCTCATTTGTGAAGTGGGTTGTTAGGTTTTTATTTAGTTTTTTGAGTTCTTTGTAGACTCTAGCTTCTGTTAGTGGTATAGGTAGCAACATTTTTCTCCCATTCAGTGTTTAATCTATTGGCTCTGCTTATGGTACATTTGTGCAAAAGCTTAGTAGCTTCATGAGATCACATTGCTTGAGTAATTGTTTAATTTCCTGAGCTACTAGGTTTTTGTTCAGGAAGTCTTTCCCACCCCCATATCATGGAGAATTCCTCCTACTTTTTCTTCCAGTAAGAGAAGAGTTTCAGTTCTCATATTGAGGTCTTTAATCCATTTAGACTTGATTTTTGTATATGGTAAGATGAGTGGGTCTAGTTTCATTTTTGTACATGTGGACATCCAATTGTCCAGCACCATTTCTTGAAATTACTATTTTTTCTCTAATTTACTTTAATGACATCTTTGTCAAATATTAAGTAGCTGTCATTACTTGACCTAAGGTCCAGATCTTCAATTCTGTTCCATTAGTCTTTATTTCTCTCTTTATGCCAGTACAGTGCTATTTTTGATACTATGGCTTTGTAATATAGCTTTAGATTGTGTATGTTGGTACCTCCAGAGGTAGGTGTTTCTTTTGGTGAGGATATGTTTATGTATCTGAGGCTTGCTGTCATTACATATGAATTTTGGGATCATATTTTCTATTTCTATGAAGAATGATACTGGAACTTATATTGGTATTACATTAAATCTTTATATTGCTTTTAGTAGAATTGCCATTTTCACAATATTAATTCTACCTATCCAGGCACATGAGGGTTCTTTCCACCTTTTCAAGTCCTAGATTTCTTTCTTGAGCTTTCTTATGTTTTCCTTAAACAGGTATTTTACATCATTGGTTAGTGTTATTCCAAGGTATTTAATATTTTGTTGCCATTGAAAATGGAACAGCCTCACTGATTTCTTTCTTGGTATATTTGTCCTTTGCATCTAGAAATGCCACTGATTTTTGTGTTTTGATTTTTCATCCTGCCACATTACTGAAGGAATTAATCACTGTTAGAAGTTTTGAGATAGAGACTTGTGGGTCACTTATGGATGGATCATGCCATCTGCAAATAGGTCTAACTAGACTTCTTCCTGTCTAATTTGTATTCATGTTACCTCTTTTCCTGTCTTATTTCTTGGGATAAGACTTCTAATACTATGTTAAAGAACAGCAATAAGAGTGGGCACCCTGTCTTACTGTGTTAGTACAGATTTTGCTTTGTGTTCATATTATCATAGAGTTGATATTTTTCATGGAAAGTTTTTCTTTAACCATCTATTGTGATATATACTTTCACTGAGTACAGTAGCTTGGGTTGGAAGCCACAGTTTTTTAGATTTTGAAGTGCTCCATTCAAGACCCTTCTCACTTTTACAGTTTCCATTGAGAAATCTGTGGCAGTTCTATTGGGATTGCCTTTGTATGTTTTGAGTTATTTCTCTCTTGCTGCTTTCAGCACTCTCTGTTTTCATTGTTAATAGTTTTAACTATAATGTGCCTTGGAGAGTTTCTTCTTTGCTACTGTTTGTTTGGTGTTATAAGAGTTTCCTGTTAATATGTACACAGCCCAACAAAGCATTTAAATAAGTAAAGCAACTGTTAATAAATTTAAAGAGAGACAGACTATGGTAAAATAATAGTGGAAATCTTCAGTACTCAGCTTCCAAAAATATTCTACAGACTTCAAAAATCAGTGATGTGCCTTGAATATAAAATGTGCTCCATAGAGTCATGCATTTGAACACTTGGTTCAACAGGAATTGGTAATTCTGTTTGGTGTCCTGTGAATTTCTTATATCTAGATGGGCCTCTATTTTGAGAGATTGGTGAAGTTTTCTTCAATAATTTTGTTGAATATGATGTCTATGCTTGTGGCCTGGATTTCCTCTACTTCTCACATACCCAGGATCTGGATATTTGGTCATTTTAGGGTATGCCACTGTTCCCTTGTATTCTGTTCACATAATTTTTTGAAGTAAGCAAAGTTTTTGGTCTCCTGATCAACTTCTTCTGTCTTGTCTTGCAGCTGAGAGGTTCTGACTTCCACATGAGTAACTCTGTAAATGAGGGGTTCTAGAGAGGTTTTGAAGAGCTCTATTTAATTTTTGTTTTGTGTTGTATTATTTTTCATCATATCTATCTCTTTTATCAAGTACAATTTCTGTTCAAGTTCTGATATTCTTGATGCTTCCTGGAATTCATTCTTGTATTTGATCAAGTCTTCATTAAACTTAATCAACTGGTTGTTGAGATCTTCCATAGAGTAACTCACCTTTAATTCATTTATATCTCTTTTGAGGCCTCTAAGGTTTTCAATTAAGTTAAGCCTAGTGTAAAAAGCTGAGTGTTCTAAGAGACAATTCAGCACTATTTCATTTATGCAATGGTTAGTGTTTTGATGGCATGCTTCCAGTTCAGCAATTCTTTTGATCAGGGCCACATTGTTCTTTTTGTGTTTTCATTTTGGGACTCAATTTCTGTTGATTTGTCTATGATTTCTTTGGAGGCTTTCTCAGTTTTCTGACTTTCATTGGAATGTTTTGTTTTGCAATGTAGTCTACCTATCTTGGGGAAACATTTTATTCTGTTAAGGAAGAAGAATGTATTTGTCCTTGTAGGTCTTCAGTGGGTGTTCTGTTTTAAATATGAACTTGACTGTTATACAATGGATTTATAACCACAGATGAGCAGATTGTGGAGATTGCAGGTACATCAATGGTACCCGGGGAACTAGGAAGTAGGGAAATGGGAACTCTCCACTTGTACCTACTCTTTAGAGCATGGGGATCAGGGGTTGGGGAACCAGGAGCTGGGAAGCTGGAGTGCCAGAGGCAAGAGGCCAGCTTCTCAGTGGCCCATGAACCTTCTGGTTCAGGAAAATAGGGATTGGGGTACCCAGAGACAAGTCAATCAGGAAACCAGAGCAATAGGCCTGCTTATGCAGCTTATACACAGGTAATAGGCTGACCCAAGCAGCAGCAGAGGTACCTGGACCAGTAACTGGGAGGTGGAGCACCATCCAGGAGCTCTGGCCTATTCACTCTGCATGCACACCTTCTAGAGGAGGGGATTTAGGAGTTGGGGACTTAGAGCCTGTTCAATCCGGAAAGCAGAGCATGGGGACTACTTCCACAGCAAGCTTTTAGGGTCCAGGTAGCCCCAAGCAAGCATCAATAGAACCAGGACCAGGGAACGTGGAAGGGAGAACCAGGGAGATCTGGCCAACTCACTCTGAGCATGAATCTTCCACAGCAGGATATCTATGAGTTGAGCATCAAGGGGTCTTTCAATCAGGAAGGTGGAGGAAGGGGCCTACTTATACAGGAGGCTTCCAGGGTCCAGACAGCCCCACCATGTAATTCTAAGCCATAGAGTTTTGACTCAGTTCTCAGTATCAGGCATAAATTCCCTCTTACTGGATGGGCCTTATATCCAATCAGAGAGCATTTGGTTATTCCCATAATCTATGTGACACCATTACAACTGTCGGCACATCTTGCCTAACTGGTTGATTTTGTAGCTTGCAGGCTACACTGCTTTTTCATACTGTAGATGAATTCCCCTCTATCAACTTGCATATTGTCTTCCAAGAATATAGCAGTTAACCATCAGGGAAGAGGAGACTTCTATCAAGCTTGACTTCTCAGTGTCATATGACCACAGTCTATAGGTTCTTCACTAATTGGGTCTTATCATTTCATGCTTGTTGGAATCCAAGTGCACTGACAATGGTCTGTAATACCTTAGGGGCCTTATAAACCTTCCTGTACAATTTGCTCACTGTGTGTGTGTGAGGGAGTTGACCCATTTGAAGCACTGGGATTCATCTGCAACAACTCATGGCTTCAAACCAAACCTTTCTCTTCCCCAGCACAATATTTCTTCCCAATCTATCTCTCTTCTCTTAAAAAAATGACTTTTAAATTCACTAACAAAGTAGGTGTCTTTGATATTTATTCATACTGGCATCTCTATAATAGCCATCAGTGCTCAGGAATCATTGCAAAGGTAGTTGTAGAAAGAATATTAGTGCCACTCTCATTGCTAATCAGAGAACAGTCTCTGTGCCTGAAATGGTAGCAACTGAGGAGTACCAAAACTCAACAAAATAGAAAATCATGGGCTGCTAAGAGCAAGACTAAACTAGATTGCTAGTATGCCCTTGAAAACTTGGGAACATTGTAGAAGAGAGTGCAGAAATAATGTAAGAACTACAAGGTGCATAGGTGTACTTTAGGGACCCTGTCCTCCTGACATGAACACACTGGCACATTAATGACCTCACATTAAATACCAATTTCCCCACAAGACAAGTAAGGTTCTGAGCCTGTCAATATTTTGGCTTGGTGGACAGAGGAGGACCATAGGAATGTGACAACAAAACAGAGAAAGGACTATCTTGAAAGAAGAGGGTCCTCAAGGGATGGAGATTGGGGAGGAGACATAGAAAGGATGAAGGGATAAGAACATAATCAAGGGCTGGAGACATTGCTTAGCAGTTAAGGCCTGCAAAACTAAAGGATCCCAGTTTGATTGTCCAGGAGCCATGTAAGCCAGATGCACAAGGGGCCGCATGAATCTACAGTTTGTTGTAGTCTGGATGCTCTGACATGCCCATTCTCTCTCTCTCTCTCTTTCTTGCCCTCTTTCTCTCTCTCAAACAAACAAACAAACAAATAAATAAATAAATAAAATATATTTTTTAAAAAGAGCATGATCAAATTAATGTATGTTCATATATTAATGTTATTAATAAAAGAAGAAACTTACAGTCAGAATAGCACTGTAGGTATTAACGATATTGAACACATATTTGAAGTCTGTTTCCACAATGATATCTCAAGACTAGCATGTTCATTGAGGAATTTTAGGAAACATTTACAGAAGAAATTATATGATTTTTGCAGATACATCTAGTCTTCCAACATGCTGAAATTGAAAAGGAGGAATACTTTGCTCTCATTTGATGTAGCCAACATTATTCTAAAACCCAAAAGAGACAATAGCAATACAAGGTAAGAATAATAATGAATGAAGGCAATGAATCCAGGTGATGAATAAGAACAAAGTATAATGCCATATACATGAAAATACCATAATGAAACCCACTACTTTGTATGACAACTTAAAAGTAAATAAGAACGAATATTAAAAGCCAACATAGCTAATGAATATTAAATGTAAAAACAAAAAATGCAAATAAATTCAAGATAATTGGATTACATAATATAAAAAAATATAATAGGCAATGACTAAATGTAGTTTTTCAAGTAATGTGTTTTTAGTTGAGCATTAGAAGAATTGATATGCATTATCAAAATAGAAATAAAAAATCATGATGATTTCAACTGATATACTGATAAGAAAATGAAAATACAAGCTGCAGCCCAGGAAAATCAACAATAAGGAAAACATCTATTTAAAATAAGGAAGTGGGGCTGGAGAGATGGCTCAGCAGTAAGGCACTTGCCTATGAAGCCCAAGGACCCCGGTTCAAGGCTCGATTCTCCAACCCATGTTAGTCAGATGCACAAGAGGGCGCACACGTCTGGAGTTCATTTGCAGTGGCTGTAGGCTCTGGCACGCCCATTCTCTCTCTCTCTCTCTACTTCTTTCTCTGCCTGTCTTTCACTCTCAAATTAAAAAGAAAAAAGAAAGAAAGAAAGAAAGAAAGAAAGAAAGAAAGAAAGAAAGAAAGGAAGGAAGGAAGGAAGACAGGCAAATCTGACCATCCATCAGATTTGACATATTAAAAAAATAAATAAATAAAATAAGGAAATGATTTAAACACACACTTCACCAAGGAATCCATACCTCTAGCCAGTAAGTACATGAAACCAGCCAGCATCAGTCATTAAGGGACTGAGATTTAAAACTATAATGTATGCCACATTATATCTGTTAGAGTGCTTGAAGTATAAAATTCTATCCATTATAAGTTTTCCAGAGATGTGAATAAATGGTAATTCTCATATAGTAGTAGTTGGAATTCAAAAATTTACAACTCTGGAAAACAATTTGGCAGTTTCTTGAAGTAAAATATATCTACCATGCAATCCTGTTACTCAATTTCCAGGTATTTACCCAAAAGAAACAAATATATATATCCATGAAAATATTTTACAGACTAGTCAAAGAAGTTTCATTTAAGATGTCCATAACCTAAACATAAGCAATATGCCCATAAATAGGCAAATTATAAACTGTAGTATATTCATACAATAGAAAATATATGCAAACAATAAAAGTAATCAATCTTTGGATATCTACCACATGGATAAGTCTCAAAATAAGTGGGCTGAAAGAAAGAAGGAGCCACAAAAGAGTCCACTGTATACTATTTTATTTACATAAATTGCATACCATTAAAAGTAATATGAATAACAGAAAGCAGCTAACAGTTGCTGTAGAAGGAGAAGAGACATGAGAGAAGGAGGAAGGATTATATAGGTTCCAGAGAGGAATAATTTGAAAGTAATTGCAGTGATTTTGAAGGTGGCTTTGTATGGAAGATATCATTGAATATATAACTTTGTTGGGTACAAGCTTATAGTGTGTTACTTATAACCTAATAAACATATTATTTTCCAAATTATGGGTTGAGTATATGATTAAGTACTAGAATGTTTGCCTAGCTTGTGAGAGAAGCCAAATTCCATCTCAACTAGTACAAACTTAAATTACAGTAAAAACAGAAATGACAGTAAATAAAAACATTGTGAATGAATTCACCAAAACAGTATAAAGATCATTTGCTATGATCAAGTTGGCATCATTCAAAAGAGGCAATGATAACATAGTATATGCAAATCAATAAATTCAATGCACCACAAAAACAGACTCAATAACACAAATCACATGATCAGCTCAATAGTCATTCATATATATTTTCATGAAAAAAATCCCTAAAGAAACAAGAAATAATAAGAAAATACATCAACATGAAAAAGGCTATATACAACAAACCTAGAGTCAACACAAATATATGTAGAAAAACACAAAACATTTCCACTGAACTCAAGAATAAGATAAGGAAGTCTATGTTTTTTAAATTTAAAATAGACCTTGAAATCTTAATTAGAGCAATAATACAAGGAAAAGAACAAAAAATGGATACACATAATGAATGTGCATGTCTAATTGTCCCTCCCTGAAGTAATTTAATGCTATACATAAGAAACCCCAAAGAGTCTATCACAAACTCTTTGAAATGATAAAGACTTTCAGCAAAATAGAACACAGAATCTATATATGAACATCAGGATATTTCCTCATATCATCCTATGTAATGAACATGTTAAGAAAGAAGTCAGAAAAACAATAGAGTTCACAATTGTGTCAAAGGAAGTCCCATTTTCAATAGTGACAGAAAAATAAATACCTTGGAATAATACTAACCAAGGATGTGAAAGAACTATATGATGAAAACATAAAAATACTTGAGAAAGAAAGAGAGGAGAACTTGAAAAGATGGAAAGACCTACCATACTCCTGGATAGGTAGAATTAAGATTGGGAAAATGGAAATTCTACCAAAAGCAATATACAGATTTAAGACAATACCAGTAAAAATACCAACATCACTCTTCACAGAGATAGAAAATATGATCTCAAAATTCATATGGAAGGGCAGAAGGCCTAGGATATCCAAACATACCCTCAGCAAAAGGACCACCTCTGTTGGTATCACCATACATGATCTAAAGATGTATTACAAAACCATAGTGACAAAAACAGCATGGTACTGGAATAAAAACAGAAACATAGGCCATATGGAACAGATTTGAAGACCTAGACCATAGGGCAAGCAACTACAGGTGCTTGATCTTTGAAAAGGTGCCAATAATGTAGACTGGAGAAAAAACAGCGTACTCAACAAATGGTGTTGGACAAATTGGATGACTGTATATATATGTATGTATAAATGAAATTACAACCACTCATTTGCATTACACAAAAATCAAGTCTAAATGGATTAAATACCTCACTATAAGTCCTGAAATTTTTCAACTACTAGAAGAAAAAATAGGAGGGACTGTCCACAATATAGGAGTGGGAAAAGACTTCCTGAACAAAACACCAGTAGCCAAGTAAATTAAACAAGCACTCAACCAATGAGATCTCATGAATCTAAAAAGCTTTTGCCAAGACAAGCATACCATAAGCAGAGCCAATAGATTACACTGACAGAAACCTAATATCTATAATCTACAAAGAACTAAAAAGAAAAAAAAAAGACAATAAAAATTCAAACCACCAACTCCAAAAGTGGGGCAGACAGCTAAACAGGGAGTTTTCAGAGGAAGAATTGCAAAAAGGCTAACACACACTTAGGAAAATATTCAACATCCCTAACAATTTGGTTAATCCAAATTAAAACAATTATAAGATTCCACCTTATTCCTGTAAGGAAAATAAACATTAAAAAATCAAATAGGATGGTATTGTATATATGAAAGTAAAAGAACAGATTAATGGGGGTGAATAGGTCTAAGTGAGGTCAGGAGAAGAGATTGACTAAGGAAAGTTGGAGGGAGGGTTTATCAAAATCTAAGAGGATATAAATAAATCATATGGAAACCTACTTTTTTGGACAGTGGAACACACAGGAGCCACATATTGTTACTAGAAAACTTTCAGTGCCAGGGTTGGGATACTTTCCAGTGAGTTGTTGGCCAGGGAAGTACCTGATGCCCCCAAAACATTACAGGCCGTTGCTGAGGCCCTTGGTTTCCCACCAGGAATAGATGGTAAGACACTATTGCTGAAGACTCCACATATTTAGACCACAAGGTCATTGAGAAATCTTGCTGGAGCTAATCTGAAAACCTACTCCATATAGACCAGCTGACAGAAAGCTGGAAAAATCCATCCTGCATGCAGTTAAATGGGAGAGAGGGAAATCACCAGTGAAGATACCCAACAGTGGACACTGCAAGCCTTATATTTGGCCAGCGAGGCCAAATGAGCCAATGGGTGCAATGGTGGCACATCTGTTATGGGAGAAATCAACCACCCTCTAATTTAGCTGGAGGCCTGCTCCATGGGAGGGAATATATTGTGATACTGAAAACCTACAACAGGGGTAGTCATGAGTACTAAGAGCATAATGTCTGATGGTGCCGGGCTAAAAGTATATACTATGCTCACCAAACTGCCCAGTAAGCAATTCTCTTAACATTCACACCCATATATTAAAGCTACTCTCATTTTTGGCTGGAGAATCTTCTTTTGTCAGATGGCAGTGACCTTCGGATGACTTAAGGTACCATGGTGCTGAGAAGTGACAGAGGAGTGCTCAACACTGAAATATCTCAATCACACCTTCCTTGGCTCAGGGTCCATTGAAGAAGAGGTGGTAGAAAGAATGTAGTAGTCAAAGGAAGGGTAGGACTCCTTATAATGTGTTCCTCCAGATACAAAATGATGTGGATATCCATGACCTCACAGTTCCTGACACTACATATGCAAGACCGTCATAATAGAAAGAAAAGACCATGACATCAAAATAAAAGAGAGACTGATTGAGAGGGGGAGGGAATATGATGAAGAATGGAGTTTCAAAGGGGAAACTGGGTGTAGGGAGGGAATTCCCATGGGATATTGTTTACAATTATGGAAGTTGTAAATAAAAAAGAAATAAAAGGAAAAAGAAAAACAAATATGAAATGAAAATAAATTTTAGTGAGGCTGTGGAGAAATAGGACCATTCATTCACTGTTGGCAAGTATATAAGCTGGTACAAATACTGTGGAAATCAACATGGAAACTCCTTGTAAAGGTTGACTAAAGAGTTACCAACAGACCCTGTTATTCCCTTACTTTGCATTTATTCTTAAAGCTCAACATCTCAGTTCAGAGATATTTGCTCAACCAAGTTTATAGCTGCTCAATTCATAATACCTACAAACTGGAATCAACCCAGGTGCCCATCATTGGATGAATGGATAGCCAAGATGTGGTATATCTACATGATGAAATTCTACTCAGCAGTATGAAAAACTGACACATTGAAATTTGTAGAAAAATTGTTGAACTGGAAGTCAAACTAACAGGTGGAATGCTCCAGAGGACCTTAGAGGGAGCACCTGAATCGAAGGGCCATGGAGAGAGTGAGACGAAACCTAATCTCAAATTTCTGCTGCTTTTTCTTCTTCTCTGTCTTTTTCTTTTTTCTTTTCTCTTGGCAGTGGCCTGTAATTCCCTATAGGAGGAAGTAGTCTCTATCCATAGTGAGTTGTTTATCAGAGATACCTAGTAGAGCTACCAAAACAAACAAGGCGAACTTCTGTCAGAGCACTTGATTACCCCCCAGAGGTTAATGATAGACCCCACTGCTGAAAACCCCAATCGCTGTTGGCATGGACCATAGAGAGAATGTTTGGAATCTGGAGAAGAGTTAGCCCCCAGGCAATTAGCCCATCTAGTGCTGGAAGGCACTACATGAGCTACCAGGGGAAAGTGGCCAACATATATCTGTCCAAGAAACTCAGTCTAAGCAACTCACAAGCAAACAACCTGACATGATGCTCACACAAGTGCAATAGTGTCACACAGGCATGGTGGGTAACCATTTGTTCTTGGATTGACTAACAGATCCACTTAGTGGAAAGGAAGCCATATCTGGAACTTGAAAATAAGTCAGATTCATATCCATATAATGATTCTGCTTCCACTGTCAAGCTCCCACAAAACTTAGACTATAAGTGGGTCTATGCCCCTTTAATTATCTCTCAATTAGTAATGGTTATCCCATTTGACCAGTGCTGACTTCATTCTACGTTGGAGAATCTGCTTCTCTTTTTCAGACTGGAGCCAGTCCTAAGGAGATAAACTATCCAGTGCACTCTACCTGGGCTCAAGCTGAAACCACAGAGGAATTGGGGAAATGAGCAAGAGTGCTGCTTTCTTAGTAAATCTGATATCAGCACAAGGTTGATGGAGATAGATACTGAGGACACTCAACACCTACCAAACCAGAGAGCCAGAGGCTCCATCAGTGAAGTAGACTTAAAATGCTCAGAGAATTTTGTGGAGGAGGGAGCAAAAACATTGTTAGAGCCACAAGTTGGGACATTTTGCACATAGACATTGCCTCTCTACCAGCCCACCATAATGCATGACCCACAATCCCCATGGGGTTGACATGCCTCCCCAATGATGAAGTCCTCTTCAGAAAAGGGGTAGGGAAGAGGGAAAGGATGGCACCAACATGTGTTGTTTACATACAGAATATGTCCATATCTAATAAAATGCTTAAAAATTTAAAAAAGTTATCTATTGTGATTTCTTTAGGTCATTGGGGGAATGTTCTTGACATGGGGGATTGTGAACCTCACCCTGTATTTCTCTTGAGTTATGGACATGTATTGAACAATTTCATTTTTTTTAATTTATTTATTTGAGAGTGACAGACACAGAGAGAAAGACAGATAGAGGGAGAGAGAGAGAATGGGCGTGCCAGGGCTTCCAGCCTCTGCAAACGAACTCCAGATGCATGCACCCCTTGTGCATCTGGCTAACGTGGGACCTGGGGAACCGAGCCTCGAACCGGGGTCCTTAGGCTTCACAGGAAAGCGCTTAACCGCTAAGCCATCTCTCCAGCCCTGAACAATTTCATTTTAAGACAATGTCAACATGTTTTATTTCCTCTTTTAAGTTAATAATTCCAGATATTTTATGATAATAATTATATACTGATTTAAGTAACTTATGAGGTAAGATTTTTAATTGGCATACATTAATGGAAGGTCATGTGGGTAATCACAGAGGGGTTCAAAGTGTCAGAACCAGTGCTCTTTCAATTGGTCCTCATTCAACTCAAGACTATACTTTGATTCTTCTTTGTATCAGGAGAAGGAGTGATTCACTAAATTTGGTTCCAATGCTTCTCTTGTAGGAGTTTGTATGACTCAAGGATATGGCTACTTCTCTGATTTTAGCAATGCAGGATTAATGATCAAATTATTGTACCTGTTGGAAGACATCTGGAGGCTTTGGAGATTTAGAAAATATTTGTTTATGTGAGTATGTGTGGTGGTAGGGGTGGCAAGGATGCATGACAGGGTCTCTTGCAGCTGAGAATGAATGCTAGATACATGCACCACGTTTTTTTCACACAAATTTATGTGGATTGCTGGGGAATTGAACCTTGTCTGGCAGGCTCTGCAAGCAAATGCCTTGACCACCGAGACATCTCCCGAGTCCCTCTTTGGGGATTTTTACATAGGCAATCACATCATCTGTAAACAAATATGACTTTACTTTTAAAATCTGAACAACTTTCCTTTTCTTACCTGTTTTATAGCAATCCCAGTATTCTATTGAATAACAGAGGTGAAAATGAGTGCTGATGTCTTATACTGGCCCTCAATGGAAAAGATTTTGGTTTTCTCTCATTAATTATGTTGGGAGTTATGTAATTACCATAGATAGTGAGGAAGTTTGCTGCTACAATTAACTTGGTGAGACCTTTTCTATGAAATATTATATTAATCAAATGCATTTTCTGTATCTAGTAACATAAAGTAGTTTCAATTTTTCACTTTTTAAAAATTAAATTTTATTTATTTATTTGAGAGAAAGAAGGAGAGACAGTGGGATAGAATGGATGCACAAGGGCCTTTGGTTGATGCAAAAGAACTCCAGACTCATGCACCACCTTGTGCATCTGGCTTATGTGGGTCCTAGGGAATCAAACCTGGGTTCTTTGGATTTGCAGACAAGTACCTTAACCAATAATCAACCTCTCCAGCCTTAACTTTATGTTTTTTAAAGATTATACACTATCATCCTTTGTACTCCCTTCTATTCCATTAAAGGCCCTCTTCAGTGGGGCTAGTGGTATTCACCGTGGGGTCCTAAACCCTCAGTCAGCCTCTGTGAGAGGCAGGCCTGTGCCTCAGGCTAATTCTGACCACTCTATAGCTCTTATGGGCTTTCCCCACCTTTCTTCCACAATGTTCCCTGAATACTGGCAGATGCTTTAGAAATATGATTTAGTGTTGAATTATCTGTAGCCTCTAGATTTCTGTTTTTATTTTATTAATGTGATCTGTCATGTTGAATAATTTACTTATGGTAAATAGAGTTTGCATCTCAGGGATAAGACCCATTTGATCATGTTTTCATGTTTTGTTGAATTCGGTTTGCTAACACTTTAGTGAGGATATTTGAAATACTGTGCATTACCTATAACAGTCTATTGTCTTCTTGTGGTATTTTTCTGGCTTTAGAATCACCATGATTCTGGTCTCATACAGTAAGTGTGTATTGTCTTCTCTACTCATGTTTTTATGGATGAGTCTAAGAATTGTTGGTATTCATTCTTCATTGAATACTCCATAGCATATAAGCTATTTGGTCCAGAGTTTTTCAATGTTGATCTGGTTTTTGCAATATTAATCTCTTAAACATGTATCATTCAATTAAAGTGTACCAATTTTCCTTGAACCTGTCTTTATAAGTTATATGTATAAAGAAATTTATTCATTTCTCCAAAATTTTCCAACTTTTTTGGCTGATTAATGTTCATAATAGCTTCTCTTCTTTTTAAAACAAATTATTTGGTGTCATTAGTTATTTATTTGAATGTGTATCATTTAGTTGTGGATTTGCCTAATTGATTATTTTTAAATATATTTTTAAATATATACATTTTAATTTTTATTTATTTATTTGAGAGTGACAGACAGAGAGAGAAAGAGGCAGATAGAGAGAGGGAGAGAGAATAGGCGCACCAGGGCCTCCAGCCACTGCAAACGAACTTCAGACAAGTGTGCACCCTTGTGCATCTGGCTAACGTGGATCCTAGAGAATCGAGCCTTGAACCAGGGTCCTTGGGCTTCACAGGCAAGCACTTAACAGCTAAGCCCAAATTGATTATTTTTATACCATTAGTTTTGTTGATCTTCATGTAGATTTATTTTCTCTACTTGTATGTACACTTCTGATTTTAATATTCTTCTTTATCTCCTTTAATCTTATATTTACTTTGTTGTTTTTTTTTCTGGTTTCTTGAGGTATAAAGTTACCTTATTTATTTGATGTTCTTTTATTTTATAATATAAGCACTTACTGCTATACATTTTCCTGTGATATTGCACTTGCCATGTTCACATTAAGTCTTCATTTTTGTTTTCAAATGTTTCTGTTTTTAATTCCCTTTGTATTCCTTTTGAAAACACAGGTTGTTCTAGAGTGTGTTATTTAGAAAATCAACAAATGTTTGGAAAGGATAAGATTCAGGCTAAAAGAAAACTTTTTAAAAAATTATTTATTTATTTATTTGAGAGCAACAGACACAGAGAGAAAGACAGATAGAGGGAGAGAGAGAGAATGGGCGCACCAGGGCTTCCAGCCTCTGTAAACGAACTCCAGACACATGTGCCCCCTTGTGCATCTGGCTAACATGGGACCTGGGGAACCGAGCCTGGAACCGGGGTCCTTAGGCTTCACAGGCAAGCGCTTAACCGCTAAGCCATCTCTCCAGCCCAAGAAAACTTTTTTTTTTAATTTTTATTAACATTTTCCATGATTATAAAACTTTTTAAATGTTGTTGGTAGCTATGTACGTACAGTCATGTTGGAAGTTCCTCAGACAAACAAAATATCCCTTAAATATATAACTGTTATATGATCAAACTATATTATTGCTCAACCCAAGTCAGCATATGATAAAGTTTCATTAAAGATACCTGCATGTTAACATTTATGGTAGGCAATACGCACAATAGCCAAGTTATGGAATCAGACTAGATCCCCATTTATGGATAAATGAATAAAGAAAATGGAATATTATCTAGCTAATAATAAGAATCAAATAATGACAATTGCAGGAAAATGGAACTGTAGAGCATTATGCTAAATGAAACAATTCTGGTTCAGAAAGAAAGATATTGCATGTTTTCTCTCATATGTGGAATTTAAATTTGGTATATGTGTGTGTGTACTTAAGAATACTGTCCATGTATGTGGGTTTTCAGGCATGTATATTCGTGTGTATGTTAAACTCAGAGGATAATCTCAAGTGTTGTTCCTTAGAAATATCACTTGCCTTGAAAAATATTTGTGCATTTTTATGAAGTCTGTATGCGTTTGCGTGTGTATCAGGTGCATGTGTATCATGGTATATGTGTAGAGATCAGAAGACAATTTCATATGTCAGTCATCCCCTTCCATCTTGCTTGAGGCAGTATTTCCTGTTATTCACAGTTGTTTACACCATGCTATCTGTCCTGCAATTTTCTAGGATTTTCCTGTTTCTGCCACCCATCTTGCTTTAGGAGGACTGGTATTACAGATGCTCTCCACTTTGTCTTGTTCATTTGTTGGTAATATATTCCAAATTTCCTTACTCAATCCTGTGTTAGTTGCTGTACATGCAAGAACTTTAGTTTTACGAGATTGGTGTCTCATAGAAGTTGAATCACACTAATTAGCCTGAGATTCTAAGCACATCCCAATCCTTTGTATTGGTCCAACAAACAATTTATATTATGATTATTATTATTTGTGTGTGTTCATGTGTATAAGTGTGTTTGTATTAGTACAGGCATGTGTGTGCCACAATGCACATGTGGTGAACAGAGGACAACCTTGAGATTCAGTCCTCACCTTCCACTTTGAAGCAGTCTTTGAAGCTCTAATGGCAGTATTGGTTAGCACATGGTCCTTACATGAAGCATACAGTCTCTTTTTCTCCAGTGCATGTTTCAGGTTAACAGGCACCCATGCTTCAAAGGATACTCCTGCCTGAGTGTCCTATCTCTTTGCAGGAGTGCTGGGATTGTATGTAGCTTTATATGGGTTCTGGGGATCTGAACATAGGTCTCCATACTTGCACAAAAAGTGTTTTTATCCACCCAGCCAGCTCCCCAACCTCTAGCAACTCATGTTAATGTCACCCAGATTAATGATGTACCAAGTTCCATCATTGTCCCAAACAAAGGTATGTTAGAAGCCAGTCCCCTGAAAAACAGAAATAATTGAGTTTTTTATATATATATATGTTTAACTTTCTTTTGTCTTCAGGGACAACCTAGGAAGTGGCATTTATTTCCCCCTTGGTATACATTAACTCATGTAGGGATTTTACGGAAAATCCCTGGTGTCTTCTTCAGACTTTAAACTCTTTCAAACTATTGGTTAGCATGTTTGCTTATTATAGTTATACTGAAAGTCATGCCCAGAGGCTAGTGCCTACTAGACAGCACTCTACTAAAACCTACCTACATTCCTAGCTCATGGTTTTGTTTTTTTTTTTTTTTTTGTGGTCTTGGAAGCCTAATGAATGCTGGGTCCTGCAAACTTTTAGAGACAAACAAGATAGCTGGAGGCTTGGATTTGTCAGCAATGAGCTGGGGTGAGGAGCTGTGGGAAGTGCCAACATTATAATCCAGGCTCCCAGTGGAGTACTAATTGCCTGCCTTGTCAGCTCCCAGATGCGGTCTAATTAAAAACACAAGCATGCAGCAGCAGCTGGGGAAGTCTGGATGTTAAATATACAATCAAAACCCCATCTAGTGAGAAGCTAGGAGCTGGGTGCTTTGCCTACTCATTGGGTGCTGACTAGGGGAAATACTCATTGGTAGCACTCCTGTCTGTGCCAGTTTAAAATTGCCTCTTTGTTCTCATGGTCTGGAAGAATGCACAAATGTGAACCTTATTCTCTCCCTGAACTGAGTAATTTAGGAGCTAATCTCTTGAGTGGGAACTGTGAAATAACAACAAAAAAATTTGGATTGCCTGATGCTTGAGGTTTGAATCACTTATTTCTAGAGGTAAGCTGTAAGGTGTGTTTTAATTATAAAAATGAGATGAGCAGACAAACATAGAAAGTGCACACATGACCTTTTTTTTTGTTTTGTTTTGTTTTGTTTTTTTAGTTCCTGAATATCTTACTAATTTCCTGCTCCATCCACTGTTAGCCACAAAGTAGTTAGATTCTTGGATCCTCATATAATAGCCAGAAAATTGTGCAGTCAGACTGTTTCCAGGAAGGGGAGAAGCTGGCAAGTGTGTACTACTGCCTTTCTGCTGTGTATTGATTCTGGAAAGAGAACTTTGTAAGTTTCTATTTTATTCCTTTCTGTCCCAAGGACTCACAAATACCAAACTGCGTCTATTCTCGGACTAGGTAATTGAGGAACCAGTCACTTGGGCGGGAGATACAAATAGCTGGGGCAATACATCCATGGTCCAAACTTCCTCATGGAGAAGTGAGAGTTAGAGATTATACCCTGAGCTTTCTGTAGAATGTTCATATAATGCTGTCTACGTATAGCTGCATGGTGGGTAGGAGTATCACCAGTTGTTCTGGATTCCATTCAAATGGAATTGATTTATTTCTCTGTAACTGTTGGAACAAGGAAAGTCAGGGCCTACCTATTTTCCATCTTTCTGATTTCTTTTCCAGAAAATTTTACCTTGATGGAGTCAAGTAGAAGATGGATCACTGCCCTATCAAAATAAAATCTGAAAATCTTAAAAGCCTTTTCAATTAATATGTAGGAGACTTCAGGGTAAGATGGTGGATCATAAGACACATTTGAGAGTAGAGACACAGAAGCAGGGGCTTCAGGGCTGCTCATCTGCCCATCCAAACTACCAGAGCCAACTCTAGGGCAGAACGATCAGTAGCCACTAATGACATATAGGACAGTAATATCCCTGGCCCCAAATGCCCCTGAGCCCACCCGGGCCCACCGTTGAAGTAATCCAGCCAGGGATCAGCCTTTCTAGTATAGAATATTGATAACTAAGAGAGCAAAACCAGGGTAATATAGAAGTCCTGCTCCTTGGCAGCATCTGACCAGAAGCTCCTCTGAACAGTGACCCAGTGGATTCCCTCTGACAAAACAGAAAGTCAACTTCCAGGAGCCCAGAGTCAGGGAGTGTCCCAAAATCTACTTCAGAGGCTGCTACGACATTCAACTTCAGTTAATTTCCTGTGCCCAGGTGTGATTCCTAGCATATCAATTTCCCTTGGACACTGACATCTTGCCAATTGCTTGCTGCCAAATACCAGGCCATGGACACAGGATAAGAAAGCTTTCTCTTGGGGAATGGGAATCCTAGAACTATGTCACTATCAGCAGGCAGCTACCTTCCCTCCCAATTAAGTTATACAGCCCCTCAAGCTAACTCAGTAAGATCCTTCAATGGGCAAGACATTGGTATTCCTTTAGTCCATGTAAACTTTGCCTGTAGGAGTTCTAATCTCATTACCACAGGGTGTTGGATTTCACCCGGCCTATGGGGCAGGGGAGTCAGGCCTGAGAACTGACAATGAAAAAATGATGGCTTTTGAAGCAGGGCCTCAATTTCACTCAGGAAGACCTGGAACTCTATAGCCCAGGCTGGCCTTGAACTCAATAGCATAACATTTTCTCTACCTCAGCATTCTGAGTTCTGGGATTATAGGTGTGAGTCACCATGCCCAGATGACAAAAAGGTCACTTCAGATATTTTTTTTTTTTCCTAAGCAACCAACACATAGTCTTAATCTGGATTATTTGTGGTGTCACCATTACAAACTGTAACCTGAGAGGAAGAAGAAAGGATATATATATTTCCCGTATATCTAGGAACAGTCCCTTGTGGTTTGTTTTGTTTTGTTCTGCTTGTTGTTGGACTATGTTTTTTTTTAATATTTTTTGTTCATTTTTTATTTATTTATTTGAGAGCGACAGACATAGAGAGAAAGACAGATAGAGGGAGAGAGAGAGAATGGGCGCGCCAGGGCTTCCAGCCACTGCAAACGAACTCCAGACGCGTGCGCCCCCTTGTGCATCTGGCTAAAGTGGGACCTGGGGAACCGAGCCTCGAACTGGGGTCCTTAGGCTTCACAGGCAAGTGCTTAACCGCTAAGCCATCTCTCCAGCCCTGGACTATGTTTTATTATTATTTCCTGCCTGTTTTTTTTTCCTACCTCCTTTGCTTCTTATATTCTTATTTTTCTTTTTAGGCTGCCTGTTTTGGTTTGTCATTCATTTGATCTTTTGTTATTGATGCTGTTACTGTTTATAAATATCAATGCCCTGTTAGTCTAGCAACTACAGCAACATATTGATATAAACACATGAAATTCTATGCATTAACTGTTGAGCTAACAATAACTGGGAGAATTTAGAAAGAAGCGATGCTATTTCTTTATATTTTGATGTTTACTTGAACCCAGCAGTGTAGCCACCTAGTGTGGGTGGCTTTTTAATGAGACACTTTTTATTAATAACTCAATTTTGTCACTACCTATTACTCTACTCAGATTATCTACTTCATTTTAATTCAATATTGGTAAGATTCAATAATTTGTTTTCTTCCAGAGCTATTAAATTTCTTGAAATATAAATGCCAGCAAAATAACTTATGATCTTTTCTGTATTTCTGGGTATCAGTTGCAATGCATCCCTTTTCGTCTCTGATTTTATTTAGACAAATCTTTACTTATATAATCTATTAGGGTTTATTAATTTTTTGAAGTTATTTGATTTCATCATTTTTATATTACCACACAAATTAATTGACTTTATTATGACATTTTCACATATATATGTATGTGGCCTTATCTGTTCCCTCTCACACCATTTTACCCTACCTGCAATTTTAATTATATTTTTTAAACATTGTTTTTTACCAAAATGACACATTAAAAACTAGATTTCATTATGGTTTTTCCATACTTTTTTGTTTCCATTCCATTCTTTTTCCTCTTTCCACTTTGTAGCCCCACATGCAATCTACCTTCTACTTCCATGCCAAATGTGACTTTTTGTCCTTTCTCCTTTCCTCACACCCCTTCTCCTCTCATAGTCTAGCTTCATAGCCTATTCACTTTCAAACCTTCTCCTATTTACATACACAATTTCAAATTTAGAATCCACATAAGAGAGAGAACATAACTTTGATTATATTTTTGAAGAACCATATCTTCCTTTCATTGATTTATCCTGTTGGTTTCTACCTTATTTTTGTTCTGGTATTTAGTATTACTGTACATCTACCAAATTTGGGCTGTATCTGTTCTTAATTTTCAATATCTTTGATATGCACCAATATATTATTATTATTATTATTATTATTACTGTTTGGTTTTTCGAAGTAGGGTATCACTTTAGCCCAGGCTGACCTGGAACTCACTATGTAGTCTCAGGATGGCCTCAAGCTCATGGTGATCCTCCTACCTATATGTCCCAAGTGCTGGGATTAAAGCTGTGAGCCACCATGTCTGGCTTCAATATATTATTAATTGGACATCTTTCTGCCTTTACTATGTAGACATTCATTGCTTTAAGCTTTTCTCATAATTATGCTTTGGGTTTATCCCATAGGTCTGGGAATGTTGTATTTCCATTATTAGTAATCTGAAAAAAAATATTTCCTTTTCTTTTTCTTCTTATATCTACTGATTATGAATGAATAATTTGTTTAATTTCCATGTAGTTGCATAGTTTATATGTTTCCTAATTTTTATTTATTTATTAGAGGTGGAGAGAGAGAGAGAGAATGGGCATTCCAGGGCCTCAAGCCACTGCAAATGAATTCCTGATGCGTGTGCCACCTTGTGCATCTGGCTTACATGGGACCTGGAGAATCATACCTGGGTCCTTAGGCTTCTTAGGCAAGCACCTTAATCACTAAGCCATCTCTCCAGCCCTAGTTTATATGTTTTTTTTATTATTGTCTACTTTTATGGGTATGTGCTAAACCATAACATGGTTTATAATTTTTACAGGCAAGAGTTAACTGCTGAGCCATCTCCCCAGCTCCTTGTGGTTATTTTTTTTTTAACTATATTGAAACTTGTTTTGTGGCTAAATTTGTAATATACATTTGAGAATGCTCTATGTTTTGATGAGAAGTATGTGTATACAGATAATTTGGGATGGGATGCTCTATAGTTGAGTTTATTTGCTCTAGGAAACAATCTAATGAATTGTTTTTTTGGTCAAATTTCTGACTGAATTATTGATCAGTTATTGAACAGGATAAAGTCCCCAAATACAATTATATTTGAATCAATCTCTCCAATGAGATCTGTTAATATTTGCATTGTACATTTTGAATGCTCTAAAACTGGGTTCATATATATTTAGAGTTGTTAAATCATCTTGATAAAATGCCTCCCTATCATGATATAATGACCTTCCTTGTCTCTTTATACTACCTTGATTTATATTTATTTAATTTCATAAAAAGTGTGGCTACTGTTGCTGTTTTGGTTTCTACTTACATGAAATATTTTATTTCATCCCTTCACTTGCCATTTATAAGTGTGCTCAAAAGTTAAATGAAATTTTATAAAGAAGGCATAGATAAGCCTTGTTTATCTTTCCACTCATTCAATGCTTTTAATCAGATAATGTATCCATGTTTTCTATAGCCATTTTGTAACTTATTTTCTATTTTTATTTTAGTAATTTCTTTCTTACTCTCTTATACTTTACCTTTATAGCTGAGTAGTGATGTTTTGTGACTAAATGTATACAATTTTTGGTTTGTGTTACGGCTTGGATATAAAACATCTCCCCAAAGGTGTCATGTATTGAAGAAGTAATATTAAAGTTCAAATTCCTTTGGGGGATAAAAGTGGATCATGAAGACTCTGTGTTCCTCAACAGAATAATCACCTGACTTACATTATTGGGAGGTGATGGAAACTTTTGGAAGTTGGGTCTTGCTGGAGGAAGCAGGTCACTGGAGTATAGTTTTGAAGGGTGTATGCCATGTCATTTCCCTTTCTCTCTGCCTGTCTCTTTCTGTGTCACCTGTTCACCATAAGGTAAGCTACATTACCACTCAACCCTCACTATGGCATTCTCTTTCTACTTGGACCCAGAAGCAATGGAGCCAAGGCAACAAGGACTGAAACCTCAGAAACCCAAATCAAAATAAACTGTTCTTTTAAATGGTTTCACTCATAAAGAAGATGAAAAACTAACACAGTATGTGTAACATATTTTTTTCTTTGAAAAATATTTATTTACTTATTTGAGAGTGACAGACAGAGAGGGAAAGAGGCAGATAGAGATAATGGTAAATGAACTCCAGACCCGTGCACCCCTTATGCATCTGGCTAGTGTGGGTCCTGGAGAATCGAGCCTTGAACTGGGGTCCTTAGGCTTCACAGGCAAGTGCTTAACTTTTAAGCCATCTCTCCAGCACCCCCCCTTTTTTTTCTTTTTTGAAATAGGGTCTTATTCTAGCCTAAGCTGACCTGGAACTTACTCTGTAGTTCCGGGCTGACCTTGAATTCATAGTAATCTTCATACCTCTGCCTCCCAAGTACTGAGATTAAGGTGTGAGCCACCATGCCCAGGAAGTACAGATCTTTGTATGTGTTTATCTTATGGCTTGTAAGAAGCATCTTTTTAAATTTATTTTTTATTAGTTTGTACTCAGTGAATACAGTCAAGTTGGTACCATTGTTAGCCTCCTCTCTGTCCTTCCCCATCCACAGGGACCCTCCTTGTTGGGGTATATGGGTTGTGCATTTTAGGGTTAGAAACATCTTTTAAGTACAGCATGCAGCTTTGAAATACTATCCACTTAAGGTGATCATAGAGGCAACAAAAGAAAAAAAATACTGCTTGTAGCTAATTCCTCCCTATAATTTAAATTTTTGATATCCCATTGTTATATGTTTCTATATCAATATTTTAATATACTAATACAGTTATGATTACTTTCATTTTTTTCCTTACATTTTACTGGGAACATTAATAAATGAGCATTCAGGAATTTGATCTTGTTCCATCCCATTATTCTCTTTGCTCTTCTCTCCCTCTTCCCCCATGGACCTTCTTCTTTCAAGTTAGTCCTTCCTGTTTTGTTGTCATATTCTTTTTCTCTTCCCCCATCCTTCATGGCATAATGTTGATGGAATCAGAACTGTGCTGGTTTTCAGGTGGTACTGAGAGGTTCTGAATGTACCAGTTGGTTCATGCCAGAACAGTGCTCCAAAGAATGCCTACTCACCTTGAAGCTCTTACATTCTTTCCACTCCCTTGTCCACAATGTTACCTCAGACTTGGAGGACATGATAGAGATCTCTTTTAGTGTTGAGCTCTTGTAAGCCTCTTATTTTCTGCTTTGATGAGTTTTGAGTATTCTCAGTGTCTACTGGCATGTCCATAGAGAAGCACCACTGGAAAGCAGTGAGAAAAGCAGTCATTCATTCTGCTACTTCCTCTGCAATTTTTCCTGAGCGCTCTTCCTAGTATTTACCTCTACCTGTGGTCAGTGCCTGTGCTAAGCCACCTGGTGCTGCTGTCTCCTGGTCTTTTTATTCTACGTAATATGAAATTTTTCCAAACCATGCTTACAATATTAGAGTCTTCTAAAGATATTTGTGCAGTTATTGCCACTAATTCTTTCTTTTGTTGGACCTATTATGCTGCTGATGTATTCTGCTATATTTATTTTTTTTCATTTTCTTTTTAACTTTAAAAATTTTTATTATTAACAACTTCTGTAATTATAGACAATAAACCCTGATAATTCACTCCCTCTCACTTTTCCCTTCACAACTCCACTGTCTGTCATATCTCCCTCCCCCTCTCAATCGATCTGTTTTATTTCGATGTCATCATCTTGTCTTCTTATTATACTGGTCTTATGTAGGTAGTACCAGACACTGTGAGGTCATGTATATCCAGGCTATTTTATGCCTCAAAGAGTGCATTATAAGGATCCCTATCCTTCTTTTGGCTAAGTTTTTCCCACCACTTCTTCGACAATGGACCCTGAGTCTTGGAAGGTATGATAGAGATGTTTCAGTGCTGAGCACTCGAGCACGCCTCTGTCACTTCTTCTTAGCACTATGGTGTATTATGAGTCATCCCAGAGGTAATCACCCTCTGAAAAGAGAAGGTTCTCTATCCAAAAGTGAGAGTAGCATTAATATGTAGGTGTGAACATTAAGGAAGTGTTTACTGGGCAGTTTGGTGAGCATAATATATGCATTTAGCCAGACTCTAGCAGGCATTACACACCTAGGGCTCATGACTTCCCCCATCATATGTTTTCAGTATCAGGCAGGTATTACCTCCTGTGGAATGGGGCTCCTGTCCAAGTACAGAGATTTCCTCCATAAGAGACATGCCATTATTGTACCTATTGGCTTTGGCCTGGCTAGCCAAAGTTAAAGCTTGCAGTGTCCACTGTTATTTATCTCCACTGATGACTTCTCTCTCATGGAGCTGCATGAAGCATAGCTTTTTCCAGCTTTCTGCCAGTGGGTCTACAAGGAGGAGGTTTCTGGCTCAGCTCCAGCAAAATTTCTCAGTGACCTTGCAGCCCAAGTATGTGGAGTCTTCAGCAATAGGATCTTACCATTTATTCCTAGTGGAAACCAAGAGCCTTTTCAATGCCCTGTAATGTTTTCTGGGAATCAGGGATCTCTCTGGCCAATAGCTCATTGGAAGGTATCCCATCCCTGGCACTGAAAACTTTCTAATAACGATCTATGGCTTCTGGATGCACCATTATTCAAAGAAGTAGGTTTCCCTATGACTTACTCATACCCTCTTGGATTTTGATTAACCCTCCTCCAATCCTTCCTTTACTCAATCTTTTCCCCTGACCTCACTTAGGTGTTTCTACCCCAATATATTTTTTTTTTTTTTAGAGTGGAGAATCAGAAAATTTATTCATGTCAATGTGGGCTCAGGGTAATAACCTCCAAAGATTGAGCACTGAGCTCTGATAACTCAGAGGGATTTTTATTTATTTATTTTTATTAAATATGGTGTCATCCTTTTCCTCACCCCTGCTCATTTTCTGAAGAGGCCCTCTTCATTGGTGATGCAGGTCAACCCCATGGGGATTATAGGTCATGAATTGTGGGGCAAAAGTCAGTTATGAGGGAGAGGCAATGTCTATGTGCATAATGTCCCAACTTGTGGCTCTAATAATCTTTCTGGCCCCTCTTCTGCAAAATTTTCTGAGCCATTTTGGGTGCATTTTAAGCCCACTTCAGTGATGAGCTCTTAGAAACCTCTGGATCTCTGCTTTGGTAGGTGTTGTATGTCTTCAGTGTCTATTTTCTTCACCCTTGTGCTGATGTCAGGTTCACTGAGAAAGCAGCACTCTTGCTCATTTCCTCAGTTCCTCTGTGGTTTTAGCTGGGGATGAAGTGAAGTGTGCTGGGTCATTTATCTCCTCAGGTCCCACGCCCCTTTGAAAAAAAGAAGTAGATTCTCCAACGGAGAGTGAAGTCAGCACTGGCTAAATGGTATAACCATTATTAATTTAGAAAGAATTTAAAGATTGTAGTCCCTCTTATAGCCCAAGATTAGTGGGAGCTTGACACACAGTAAGTTAAAAATTATAATTTATTTGCAAGCAGAGAAAGAAGAGAGACCAACACAAAGAATGGGCAAGCCAGGGTCTCCAGCTGCTGCAAGGAAGCTCCAGATGCATGAGCCACTTTGTGCATCTGACTTTATGTGGATACTGGAGACTTGAACCCAGGTCATTATGCTTTATAGGCAAGTACTTTAACAATTAAGCAATGTTTCCAGACTGTATATTTTAAATTTTATTGAATGTATTTTCTCCTCAAAGATTTCTTTTTGAATGAAAAAATGGCTTCAATGTCTGTTAAACTTCTCAATTAGACAATTTAATAGTTTTTTTTCTCTGCATACTCTTTAAGCTCATTGAGCTTCAATAAAACAGCTATTTGAAATATTCAATCTGATAATTTATCCATACCTGTTACTAAGGCATATACTTTGCCTTTTTATAAACACTAAATGAAATTGTGTGTGTGTGTGTGTGTGTGTGTGTGTGTAGTAATAGATAAGTCCAGGGCTTCACACTTGTTAAGGAAATGCTGTAACACTGAGTTATACCCTCATTTCACTCTCCAGCCATTGAAGCATTGAAGAATTAGGGCTTTTATCCAGTTTTACAATTTGGCTTTGTGCTTGTCCTACAAAAAATTAAAGAAGGGTGCTTATTTTTAGCCAGCTTGTAGTCATGTCTCACATTCTGGTACTAGATACCATGCTATGTTCAGGTTTCCTCTGAGTCTTCAATGTGTTGTCACTGTCAGCACAAGAAGTAATTCTGTACAGAGAAACGTCTTCCTGGAGCTAAGGTATATCTAGTCATTTCAGCTAAGGTCACTAGCTTCTCAGGGGCTGTGAAATTTTACCCAGTTCTTAAAAGAATTACCATGAAGGCAACTTTCCTCATTATTATGTTTCTTTTCTGGCAAACCACACCACAATTTTGTGCCACCAGCACAGAACTAGAATAAGACCATGTCTCACTCTGCTATGGTCTGCTGACTACTGCATTCAAATTATAGCCCAAAACTTATTCAACCAGCCACAGATGATGTTGGCTGAAATAGAAGACAGATACTCTTCTTATATATGTCTTCAAGTATCACAAAAGGTGTTATAATAATTATCCTCAGGCAGACTTTGTTATGGGAGCTTTTACCAGCTTGATTTTAAAATTCAAGGTAAACTGATATGTTTACTGTTCTGCCATACCTTAAGTGAGTGGAATCTTGCTCCATACTATACTACTATACTCTAAGGCCTGGACCTTCTTTTTGTTGTTATTATAACTAAATCCTTATTTATTTTTTAAAAAAGTTTGATCTGGAGAGATTGCTTAGCAGTTTAGGAACTTGTCTTCAAAGCCAAAGGACCCAGGTTTGATTCCCCAAGACCCACATAAAGCCAGGTTCACAAGGTGGCACATGTATCTGGAGTTCATTTGCAGTGGCTAGAAGCCCTGGCATGTCCATTCTCTTTCTTTCTTTCTCGAGTAAATAAATAATAAAATAAAATATTTTAATTTAAAATAGGGTCGGTTTGCTTAAATAGATTTTTGCATTACAATGACAACCAGCTTTAAATCATGGTCAACACAATTTAATTTAATATTGTTTTATAAATATGCTGGAGTTATTTGCATTCATATTTTGCTTAAGCACAAGATAAAAATCGAAATGTCTAGGAACAATGCAATGATGTTGTGATGAGGGTGAGGAGATCATTATTACATGTACTCTTCATTGTGTAGATGTTCAAACACCAAGAACAAACATTTTAAACAGCTCATAAATCAAAATCTACATAGGCAACTACAGTAAATTTGTATAATTTTTGATTGCCTTGCTATCAATTTTAAGCACACATGTAATTTTCTCATATAAGAAGTGTGGCTCAGTCACTCTTGATGCAGTTTTCCTTCCTATAACACACCCACATGGGTCAAGCTGGTGGCAAAAGACAAGAATTTAGGCATACTCCTTGGGACCTAGCAGATTGGGTGACTCCCCTTTCACAGTGGTTTCATTAAATGGGCCATCTCTTTCCATTTATCTACTTACTTGTTTGAGGGTGTAAAGTTACCCACACCCTAATCCCTTCTATATACTACTTTCCATACACTCCTCTATCTGCCTGGATATTTATTCCTGCCTCAAGTCACCCAGAATGGAGGACTGTCAGCCCTAATCACTAATTTTCCTGGCCAAGAAACAGCAAGTCAAATTCTTTGAACTTATTTCCTGTTGTGATGACATATTCCTTCCATGTGAAGAATTAGAGGCTGTCACATGCTAGGTTTTCCTCAAGAAACCAAGGTGAACAAAAAGTCAGGATCCCAGAGCTAGAGTGATGTTTAGCAGGCATAAATAGGAGACAGATCATACAAGAGCCAAAAAGGTGTCTTCCACGATAAACAAAATTCACATTTCAGTGATTTTATGGTCATATATCAGCTGAATAGGCATTAGGTGTCTCACTGGGCTAAAGAATCTTTGTCTGAAACGCAAGTTATAACAATTCACTTCTACCTTCCATTATTTTTCTATTAGAAGAGTCTGATAAGCTCTTTAGTACTGGCATCGCAATTCAGCTGCAGGCTTTCAAGAGTGGCATGTGTATTGCTGGTGTGTGCATATGTGAAAGTGTATTGTGTGTGTGTGAGAGAGAGAGAGTACATGAAAGTGTATCTATGTGTATATGTGTGTATGTGTATGGGGTATGTTTTGGATTAGAGTAGGAAATGTATGGAAATATAGATGAATGAAACTTTAAGTGACAGTGGTTAACTAAAGAGATTTAGACTGCTAGAGTCACTGATAAAAGCAAATATTGAAGACATGATGGGAAAATAGATAACCCATTTATAAGACCCCCCCAATGCTTCTGAACCTCTTTTATTAACAATGGAATTGCCTAATAGATGAAGTGAAGTTTTGCTTTACATGCTTTAGTGCTTGTGAAAACACCTCTGACCTCTCAGTGTGTTTGCCAACACTGCCCATCTAGAACCTTTATGTAACAAGTTCTCCTATTTCTCGGGTCTTATCCTGCTTTATTAAAATGGACTGTTATACATCTCATTACCAGACTGCAAGGTAAATTTGTGTCATAAGGTAAGTAGCATTAAATTAAATGGCTTCATTATATAAACATGTACACACCTTCTGTATTTTTCTTTTTCTTTTATTTGATTTTATTCATGTATACAATTCTTTTTGATCAAACTCTACAAATTAATTGTTCTCTTCCCCTTGCCACCCAAACACTTTTTTCCTTCCTTTTAGGTACTCATCATACTTTCATCTTTTGTGCATTGTTTTCTTTACACTCTTAATTAAATCACATTTAAAAGGAATATAAGATTCTTATTACACAAGATTAGGGGAGTACTGGTAAGCAATGAGTCTACTCACCCTTTAGACATAGGTAGGTTATACTACGACCTCTTATGAGTTTATGAAGATATATTTAATTTTAATGTGTTGATTGTGCAAATTCATAATAAGGGGATTAATCAATTGCCCCAAATTAAACAAACTTGATATTTTCATAGGAGGCAGAACCATGTTTACATTCAGAACATAATCCAGTTTTCAGAACAATATATTATTAAAATATCTGCCAGTTTATTTCCTTTGAAGAAATCTTCTGCTTAGCAAATTCTATTTATGAAAACTCTATTTCCATTTCTCAGTAAAAGATGCCTGATTCTGAAATAGCAGAAAAAAAAAATTTTGTACTATAACAGATATTCAAGGTATAATTTTAAATAAATTTACCCTTTACTTAATACATAAAATGAACTTATTTAAATGATGGTATTCAAGTTGTAATCATGTGTTTTAAATATCTTATGTTTTAATACCCCAAGAGTCAATGTGTAGAAAGAAGAAAGTGATTGGTACATGCAAAATTGTACATAGAATACATGCCAATTATGGGGTAAATTCAACAAGATAAATCAATATTATTCCCCAAATGAAGTATATCCAGGAGCATTTTTCCCAGTCACTATTTGCTGCTATCTAGATGCTTAGTATTTGCTAATGAGCATGGGCAAAGGGTAGGATTATGAAGAGAAGCTGGCATTTTTCACTCTATCAATCTCAGAGACTCTGATAGTGTTAATTAAGATTTCTGGAAGAATGCCTGAAAAGTTACCAGAATGTTTATGAAGTAAATTTTTACCATCTATTTTAGGTCCATATTTATAAATGACCATCCCACCCAAAATATCTAATGACAAAGGGGAGTTCTCACAGCATTCCAAAAGAGATATAGAAATTTAGCTAAATATAGTTTATGAAGCAAAAATGTTATCCTACCAAATGGCAGGATTGTGAAATAGAGAATGAACTGAATAATAAACATACCACTGTAGTTACTGGTAAATACCTAAGAGGGGTACAAAGAAAAGTAAAAACATTTTTAAATTTTTTTAATTTATTTGCAAAGGGAGAAATAAAGAGAGGGGGGGGGGTGCCAGGGCCTCTTGCCACTGCAAATAAATTCCATATGTATGTGCCACCTTGTGTATCTGACTTACATGGATACTAGGGACTCAAACCTGGGTTGTTAGAGTTTGCAAAAAAGTGCCTTAACCACTGAGCAATCTCCCCAACCCTCCAAAAAAATTTGGAGTAATTATTTCAAGCAGAAAAATGTTTAAAACCAGGATATTATCTGTGAATATTTTGTACTACAAATGCTTTAATATAATGATACTATATAATAAGAAACCATACAGCTGAAAAGGAAATTATAAAAAGTTAATTTAAATATATCTAAACTATGCAACATTATGTCCTCTCAGTATAGTGAGTATATCTTGATTCCTTTCTTGACAGAGTAGCTGATTGGGAATTGCAGTTTACTGCTGTTTTCTAGGATCACATGGGTTTCATACTGCATGCTGTTAGTCCAAGAAAAATCAAAATTATAACTATGCATTCTTTCGAATGCAAATGGTCTTCTTACCATTGTAAAATCAAATCATCTCAGGTCAAGGATCTATTATGTGAACTAAAGTTTAGTCTGCTTAATTGTTGACTTACTAGGTATTTTATTTCTTTTAAATATCAATATATGAAGTTCTGCAGTATTAATAGTAAAACAGACAATAGGCTTGATCAAACATAACAGACTTTTTTCAGATATGTTTTGAAAAGTGCTTATAAGAGCATTATTCATAATATTGAAAGGCAAGAAACAAATCAGTCAATTATTTCATGCATCACTTAAAAAGTGGGATGTTCATGCAATGAAATTCGATTTAACAAAAAAGAAGTTAAGTATTTGCATGCTCCAATATGGCTTGACTTTGAAAACACTGTGTTAAATGAAAGAAGATATAAAGAATAAATAGCACATAGTGTCTGATTTCACTTACATAAATTATCTGGAATATGCAAATCCATAGGCCTAAAGATTAGAATTTTTCTGGGGCTTGAAGAAATAGGGAGAAAGAGAAGACATAGATAAGGTGAATAGGGTTTCTTTGGTAAGCAATGAAATATTAAAATTTTCATAAATGTCATTAAAGTTGCCTTATTTAGTATTAATCCCTTATATTTTAGAAAGGTATTTAATAATTTTAAATAATATGATAACTTCATCAGAGAAGGTTAGATAATTATTTGCAACAGTGCAAAAGCACTAAAATTGAAAATATACTTTAAATGGATGAGTTCAACTTTATGTAAATTACATAGCAAAAAAACCACATTGAATAAAAATAGATTCCATAAATGAGTTAGCCAAAGAGGGAAATTGTCTAGAAAGCCATATAAAATGCACAATATCCAATTACCAGACAATTCCAGCTGAAGGGGTGGTCATTTACTCAAATTACAGCTCCCCATATTTGCCCTTTAATTTGTTTAATCAATTTGCTTTTCCAGCAAACAAATTGAATATCTGTCACATGACAGATACCTAATAAGGTAGAAAGAACTAAGAGAAGAGTGATAGTCAAGTCACTCATTCTTTTCCCACAAAATAGAAGCCACAAATCCTTTATTCCATGAACAGGAGTAATCAATAATTTTATTCATATTTATTTATTTATTTATTTGAGAGAGAGAGAGAGAGAGAGAGAGAGGTGGGCAGATAGATACACACAGAGAGAGAGTGGGCACATCAGGATCTCCAGATCTCCATCCACTACAAACTCCATATACATGTGCTGCCTTGTTGTGCATCTGGCTTACTTGGGTACTAGAGAATTGAACCTGGGTCCTTAGGCTTCTTAGGGAAGTGCCATCACTACTAAGCCACCTCTCCATCCCCCTCAATCTTTTTAATAAACAATAAAAACATGAAATAAATCTTAGATAATTTTACTACCAAGGTGAATATAGTTCATCTGCCCATGATGTTTAAAGTATAAAGACACAATGGAATTCTACACAGCAGTAAGAAAAAATGACACAAAGGGCTGGAGAGATGGCTTAGCGGTTATGTGCTTGCCTGTGAAGCCTAAGGACCCCGGTTGGAGGCTCGGTTCCCCAGGTCCCACGTTAGCTAGATGCACAAGGGGGCGCACTTGTCTGGAGTTCGTTTGCAGAGGCTGGAAGCCCTGGCGCGCCCATTCTCTCTCTCTCCCTCTATCTGTCTTTCTCTCTGTGTCTGTCGCTCTCAAATAAATAAATAAAATTTAAAAAAAATGACACAAAGAAATTTGAGTTAAAATTGGTTAACCTGGAACAGATCATCCTCCGTGAATTTACCCAATCACAGAAAAAAAAAAATCGCCACATAGTCTCACTCATCTACAGCACCTAACCTGAATCTACCCAAGATACCTTACATACCCAGCAAGCATCTCATGGACTAGACACTAGGATGGATGGGGAGGGAGGGGAGGGCATGGAAGGAGTGAGAAACACTAATTTAGACCCAAACGGCAATGGCACCATAAAATTCTACTTCCTAAAAGGCAGACCAAATGGTTGAACCCTCACCAGGCCCTTATAGGAAACACCTGAACCACAAGACCCCGGAGAGAGTAGGATCAATCTAACCTAAACCTTCTACATCTTCCATCCCTCCCCCCCTCTCTCTTTCCCCTCCCTAATGCTTGTATATTATTCTTCCTCAGTTTCTTAGTGGGCACTGACCTGTGACTCCCAGTACCAGCATGGGGCTGTCATCCACAATGAGCTTTTGATCAGAGAAACCTACAAGGTTTCCTAAAAGAATGACATATTTCTGTCAGAGTACTTGATGACCCACCAAAGTTTAGTGGTAAAACCCTATTGCTAAAGACACCAGACACATAAAATGGAACGGCATGGCTGGAAGCCAGGAGAGAGTCAGTCCCCAGACAGTCAGCATGTCTAGTGCCAGAAGGTGCTACATGGGCGACTGGAGGAAATAACCAATATCTCTCCAAGCAACTCATGGTCTAACCTACTTAGTGTGATGCCCACACAAGTGCAATAGTGGCACACAGCCATGGTGGGGAACCAACTGCTCTTGATTTGGCTAACTGATCCCCTCAGTGGTTCGGGACCCATAGCTGGAGCTGGGAAACAAGTCATAATCATATCCAAACATAAACCCTCTCTCCAATATCAACCTACCATCAATCATGGGCTACAAGAGGGTCTACACCTATTAAATTCTCTATAAAAAAAGTAAGGGTTATCTCATTTGTCCTGGTGCTAACTTACTCTCTGTTGGAGAATCTGCTTCTCTTTTTCAGATAGATGCAGATCCTAAGGAGAGAGCCACCCCATCAAACCTCACAAGGGCCCCGGATGACACTAATGAAAATTAGCGAAACAAGCAAGGGTGCTCTTTTCCTGATGAACCAGATACCAGCACAAGAGGGAAGAAGACCAACACAGAGAAAAATCAACTCCTACCAAATCAGAGAGCCAGAGCCTCAGAAGCCCCCAACACCTCATCACTGAAGCAGACCAAAAATGAACCCAACATAGCTCAGGGAAATTTTGTGGAAGAGGGGGCAGAATGAATGTCAGAGCCACATGTTGGGTCAGGATATGCAGAGACATTTATTGTACCAATAACTGTGGGCTAACTCCACAAGGCATGACCCATATACCTCAACAAGGAGGGACCAATGGTGGGGGGTAGGTCATGGATGAGCCTAATAATGGAACCAAACTGACTGTATTTGCTGAATAAAAAACTAATTAAAAAAGACAAGCATTATATCCTAACCTCATTCTAGTCGTTTTAGTTCTAATGACAAATCTATGTAGGAATATGTGATGTCATTTAATCAGCTCTTAAAATACTGAGTGAATATTCTTCAGAGAATGGTTCAATTGATATACACAAAAGGTATGGGCAGTCTTAAAATAGTTTAAGAGAGAGAAGACTATTTTAAGGGGCAGAGTGCCTACCACTTTTTGTTCTATTGGGTTGTGTTGACAGTAGTGTTTCACCATTCTTCTGAAACCCATTTTCTTTTACAAAACTTTTCTGGGGCTAGAGAGATAGCTCAGTTAATAAAGGTACATTTTTTTACAAAGCCTTTCTGCCTGGGTTTGACTCTCCAGTACCCACATAAACCAAATGCACTAAGTGGTACATGCATCTGGAATTTGATTGCAGTAGCCAGGAGGATCTCTCTCTCTCTCTGCTCCCCTTGTAAACAAATATATAAAATATTTTTTAAAAAACTTGTGTAACTTACATGCAACCATTTATGACTATAGTATGAAGCACAGCCTGGAAGGAGTGGAAGATAGTTACAACTGTGGAAACATTAGAGTGAAAGAAGAAAAATATAGCCACCATTTACTGACAACTTAATATGTTCTAACTATATTAGTTTGAATTCATTAGCTACAGATAATTAAATAAAATGTTAGCTAGCTTACATTAAAGCCAATTTTACCAGCTCTCTCCATGTCCATTCATTAGACACAATTTGATATAAAAAGGAGGCAATTTTCATTTCCTGGGATAAAAATAATGTATTGCCTAGGTAACTCATTATCTATGATCCATTTCATTAATAAGGTAATTCTATCCAGAGCAGAGCGTTCCTCAGTACCAGTAAGTGTACATGATAAAAGGAATTGTTTGTCCTGAGACAAGCAGGACTCCAAGAAATTAAGGCTTGAACAGGCAAAGGGACTTGCCAGCAATTACATCATAAAAGCCTGGACTGGAGTTCAGATATGACTTCCAATTTCTTTTGGGGCTCTAAATACTTGGCCATACAAGACTTTGTGATTCTTGGATTTCACACATACTCTATGTGTACAACATTCTGGTTTAAATTTTCATGTACCAAGTATAAAGTGTATGTAAGGTCCAGCCTTATTGTGGTAACACCGTGTTACCTGGCTTTCCAGGAGGCTCCAAATTCAGCTTGATGACTAATTAAGCTCAGTTGCAAATTCTTACCAGAATATTCAAATTGTTAGAGGGCTTATGTTATTCACTTACTCTCATATTTTGTTTTCTGAAGTCATTTCCAGGGCCCTTAACATTAGGTAGAAAATTAGCTTTGCCTAATAAAACCGAAAGGCTGATCACTGATATTAAATGTAGCACATTAGGAACTATTGTTCTGCACAGGACCTCTGACAAATGAGATGTCCATCTTGATGAAGCTTAGTGTTAGTTGGCTAATCGAAAAACATACCTCACTTTGAGGATCTCCTAATCTTCCTTTCATAATTCAGGGCTGTGGGGGACACTGGAGAATAACAATTAAAGACAAAACATCCATGTAATATTTAACAGGATGAAAGTATATGTTGGTGCTATGTAGATATAAGCAAAATGGGTTGGGGGTAGTTAGGGAAAAGTGATTTGGTTAGGGACAGATAGTTAGGAAAAGTAGATGCCTGTGTCTAGGGCCTGTGTTCTTAATGATGATAGCTGGTGTTATTTAAATGCCTTTCCCGCTAAAAACTAACTGATAATTTTCTGAGCCAAAGTGAAGATGAAGAAAAAAATGGATGACAGAAAACTCTATAAGAGGGATGATGTTTCATTGCCAAAGTAAAGAGAATTTACATAACAAAGTGATGTTGGAGAAATGTCACAATCTTTGGAAGATTTTCCCATAATATAGCAAAGAATAAATGGTATGGAATCCTAATCAGACAAACCTGATTAACTATGTTGGAAAAAATACAGTTCATCCTCTAAAAGATGATTTGGGTACGATAAATGGATTTTGATCATTTCCAAATCTGAATTACAACATTCATGATTGCTGAACTAGAAGATTGGCTAATGTCAATAACAGCAATGTGAACATTTAATACACTGTAATTAATTATATTATATCATTAATTACTTCTTATTATAATTCTTTATGATATCTTAAATGGATACAATTACCATATTTTATAAATGAAAATTGCAAGAGGTAAAGGGAAGAATTCTATCACTTTCTTCTTTCAGAAGTGAAAAATGAAAATAATTTATATAATTAAGCAATATTTTGCTTAAGGTTTCTTCTTGCCTCATAATACCAGAATGCATTACTATAAAACATTGCTCATATATACAACTGTGAATAGCTTGACACTAAGATTTCTTAGCATGATTAAAAAGTTCTGTCAGTTTTTGTTTCATGCATTTGGCAGCTTGGGTATTAGGTTCATCAAGGTATAGCGTTGTTATGTCATTCAGATACAATGATGTTATGAAATGAATGAATCCCTTATGCCAGGTAATATTCTTTACTTAGAAATCCAATATCTTGCCATTAATATAGTCACTTTTCTTTTATATGTTGTATCTATTACCATCTGTTACAACATATTTGTACCTCTAAGGTTTGTTTCTTGTGGGCTGCTTATAATTAGGTTTTGCATTTTATTGGCTCCAACAATCCTCATCATATAATTAAGGCATTTGACCATTTACATTTACAGTTTTTATGAACATAATTGTGGTTAAGTATATCATCTCTATTCCATTTTTTCTCTATTCATTTTTCTACCTCTAGATTATTTTTCATAGCTATATTTGGCTATGTTATTGAATTACTAACTGTTGTAAACAGAACTGTACCTCTCCTGAGTTTGTTTAGCATTAACCCATGGTGCCTCAGAATATGGCTGTATTTGGAAAAATGATGCTTGAAGAGGTACTTATGCTAACCCATAACACATTATAATTGGCTCTAATCTAATCTGATATGTCCTCATCGGCAGAAAACTAGTCACATAGAAGACAATTGGGATATACATAAAAAGAAGAAAGGCAATGTGAAGACACAGTAGAAACCCAACCTGCTGACACTTCAGTCTTGAACCTCTGTCAGACATAATTATGAGAGAAAAGCATTTCTGTTGTTCAAGACAACTATTCTACAACATTTTGTTATAGCTTTCCTGGCGAACCATTATCTGGCTTTGTTTCTTATTTTAATTGTCCTCTGTGGTCTACAGTATATCTATAATTTATCACAGATTACCTTCAATTGATATAATATAAATTTATAAGGAGTATAAAATCTTACAATAGCATTGTTCCATTTCTTCACTCTTGATTTTTTGCATGTGTTGATGTGTATGTGTGTTATACATTCGTGTTTACATGTGTGTTCATAAGTGTGTGGGTATATGTGTAATATACTGGTGTGTATGTCAATTTGTGCACAATGCATATGGAGGTCAGATGTCAACATCAAGTCAGTCATTCTTCAGTTAACTTTGGATAGAGTGTATCTCACTGAACCCATAAATTGCCAGTTCAGCTAGACTAGATAGGCAGCTTGCTCTGTGGAGATTCCTGTCTTCCCCTCCCCTGGGCTGGGATTACAGGAGTGCCTGCTGCACCTGCCATGGCTGGCTGAATTCAGGCCCTCATTCTTATGCAGCTAGTGCTTTACTGACTGAACCATCTCTCCAATCCCCCTCTTGATTTTTGTGCTAATGTTTTACAACATTTTACATAACTATTTCATAAACCCCTCACTGTAGTTTACAATTTGTTTTCAAAACCAATGATGTTGTCAGTATAGTAAAATAATGAACTCTCATTTTAAAATACTCCATATTATTCTTAGTACTCATGATCCTTTTGTGCACATGCATATATTCATCTGTTATCATTTCCTTCTGACTAAAGTTGTCCTTTAATATTTCCTGCAGTGTGGCTTTACTAGTGATGAATTATTTCAAGTTTTGCAGGTAAGAAATAATCTTTATTTTGTGTAGTTCCTGTTTAATGATCTTTTCACTTACTTTTCAATATTTGTTTGCCAGTCTCTTGCTTTCAGTAATTTAAAGATATTAGTCCATTTTCTTCCCATTTGCATTGTTTGCTATAAGTATATAACTATCCTTTTCTTTGTATTTATATACTAGGTGTTTGGGGTTTCTTTGCTTGCTCAATTACATTTTCTTTTCACTGATTTAAAACAGTTTTGTATTGGCAAGTCTTTTCTTCATGCTGTTATTTTTGTTTTTGATGCTTATTGATCATATTGTCATATCCGTGGATGTCCATTTTTAATCAAAAATGTACAGAATGGTCATTGTTTCATCAAATATCTTTTTTTTTTTTCGCTCTGTATTTACCTTTCTCCTTCTTCACGGACTCCAATCACTTGCTTATGGAGAGCATTCAAACTTTTTTCAGAGTCTACTGATGCCATATTAATTTTCAGAATATTCCTTCTGTTTTTAAAATATCTTCTACATTTTCAACTTTATTCATATTTTTTTCTTCAATGATTTTCAAAGCAAATGCAGAAAATGTTTGTTGTGCTTAACCATCTGATTTTCATATAGTAACATCTACTCACAGGGTGGTGAAAATCTCACCTTTTTTCCTCTTGATTTTAAGTCACATTTAGACTTATAGAGTGATTTATCAATCAAAAGTCTGAATTGCCTTCATTATCTTAATTAGATTTCTCTTATATTTCCTTTAGTGTACTTTCTTAACACTGTGAGTCCTTAGATTCTATCTCCCGAATTGCAAAAAGTAAAATAAAATATGCTTCCTTTAGTTGTCATAAACCTAAATAAAATCCCCAAACATGTTTAAAATAGTTATAAATACAAAGCAGAAGTATTTGAGAGGCTTTTGTCAAAAATAAAATGATTTCCTTATAATTCTGACTCAAAGCTTTTTTCTTCAATATTCCAGGTACATAATATAGGTATAGAGCAAATAAGTTTCAAGGAAAAGAAATGTGTGTTTGTGTGTGTGTGTGTGTTGTTTATATGGGGTTTTTAGTTCCAGAAAAGTTTATGAACCCCAACTTTGGGGTTTTTGTTTATTTTTAACAAAGAAATGAAATAAATTTACTGAGAAGGATAAACCATAAATCCTCCTATTTATTTAGGAGAGTTTGTGAATCAAGGGAAGTGGCTGGAACAAGGATATTCATCCATGTAGAGAGAAGGCCTGGGAGCCCATGTGCAAAGCTGAGCATGGGAGTGGAGGGAAAATGTGAAAGGTGTTTAATATGGAGATTAAAAAGGGCTAGGGCTTACAAAAGTTAAACTATGCTAAGAGAATAATACAATTAAAAATAACTGAAAAAAACCCAAAACACTTCCCCTCCTGCTTGTTGAAATGGTGGGTGAAGCCTTACCTATACAGGAACCTAGAATTTCAGGAAACAGAAACAGCCAAGAAGGCCTTGCACACCCAATTATCCCCTCTTATAGCTTATTAGGCTGTACTTTACCCTCAGGCTCAGGTGGGCCTGAGAAAGAGCTGACTGGTTTGGACTAAGAAAGGGGGCTTGGACCTAAAAGAGGCCAACATACCAGAGGAAAGGGTACTGACACTGAGGGATGAAACTGAACTAGATAAGATGCTGAATTCTCTTTGGGATCTCCATTAGCTAAAAATAAAACCACCTGACTATTACTCCTTCAGTATGTGTAGTGGAGCATGTGTGTGGGGAGGGATATGTGTAGTGTTTGTACATGTATGTGGAGCAGAAAACTGTATGCACATGCTTGCAGAGGCCAAAGGAGAATGTTAGATGTCCTCTTCTATAGCTCTTCTGCATTGTTTCCTTGAGATGGAATCTCTCTCTCAACCTGGAGCTGCCATCTTTTTTTAATTCACATTGGCTAAACAGAGAGCACAAGTCATTCTTCTGTCTCCATGTCCCACTCCACAGGACTGCAGTTGATATGTATGACCATGACCAGCTTTTTACTTGGATGTTGAGGATTAGACTCAGGCTCTCATGCTTGTGAGGCCAATGTTTTACCTGCTGAGCAATCTTCCTGACACCCCCCAAATATTTAAGAATAAATACCACATGGTTATACTGAGTAAATGTCATATAACAAGTTTTCTGTAGATGCTAAGAATTAGACAAATATAAGATTAGTGAAGTGGGGTTTAATAATGGTTGGTAATTATAGCTTTGTTCTCAATCAAATTTATATCAGATGATTAATAAAAATAGGGAATATTCCAGACAGTGATAAGGATATTAATAAATACATGGGAGCAGAAAGGACCTAGATGAATTGTTAAAAAAAAGAATGATTTGGTTAAAGCTAAGTAATAAGAAGTGAGTTTATATAGAATATATCTGCACTACTGCTGATCATTTTTTCATGGCTATGTAGGTGTTTAAGAAGATATAACTTATATTTCTGGGAAAAAAGTGAAATAGGAAGCCTTACTGACCCTTTATATGAAAACAAACAACTCAAAAATTTGGATTGAATATAGCATGAAAGAGCTTTCTAATTTGGCACAAAAACCCTTTGATGCATCCCTGCCAATTTCATTTTGCTTATCACAAGTAAAGACCAGAAATAGTATAATAAACACTTATGGGAAAAAACCCTGAATTTTTTTTTAAAAAAAAAGGAAAGCAAATTACATAAGGGGCCCTGGGACTTGAGGAAAAACAGAAGCTTATTGTCTACAGATTACCTGCCTACAAGCAGAAACAAATTCATGCACCGAGTCTCCTTGTCCTCCAAAAGACAAAATGCATACCAGGCCTAGTTTCTTTATGGAATGATAGCCTTCCTGGCACTGGACAATGAGTAAAACAGGACCTAAATGCCACATAAACTCAGCTATTACAAACCTCAAATGTGTAGCAACCAGTGGCCCAGAATGATATATTATGCGCCTTTACACAGTCAAATTCAAGACACTTCTCTGATACCAGATGACCTGACAAGTTCTAAGGATCCTATCATAGGTCTTGGAGTCATTGTCTCCTTACTCCGCTTAGGGAAGCACCTTTTTATGCAATTTCTTCCAGAAAATAGGAGAGTACAGCATTTTCAATTCATTTTGTGATGGTATTGTTCACTTCATGCCAAAATCATGCAACAGTAGTATAAAATTTAAAACTTCAGCTCAGTAATTCTCCTTAAAGTAGACTCTAATATTATCAAGGTATTGTATAAAAGTATTTCTAATTCTTCAAATATTTATTATAATTGTCAAGTGAAACTACCTTGGCCTACTGCTTTCTTGGGGGATCTTTAAAATTAATATTTATGTTCTTTATTGGTTAGAAGGCTATTCTTATTACTTATTTATCATGTTGAATTTGTTAGAGTGTGATGTTCGAGAAATTAGCAGATTTTTTTTTCTGAGTTGTTGAAATCATGCACCTAAGTTGTTCATAGTATTTTTTGTTAATGACAGTGGTAATTTCTATCTTTTCTCTTATATTTTATTGTTTTTACTTTTGCAATTTTTTTTCAAAATATTTTTGAGGCAAGCCCAACAGACCAGCCTTTTTATGAAAGAGAGAAAATTGGTATGCCTGGGCCTCCAGCCAATGCAATAGAACTCCAGACACATGTTCCCGCTTGTGCACATGTGTGACATTGCACACTTGTGACACGAGAGTCAAACATGAGTCCTTAGGGTTAACCACTAAGCAATCTCTCCAGCCCTAATGTTATCTTTTTAATTGTTCTAAAAAAAATTTTGTTGTTTATTTATTTTTATTTATTTGAGAGCGACAGATAGAGAGAAGTTGGCAGAGAGAGAGAGAGGGCTTCCAGCCACTGCAAACGAATTCCAGATGCATGTGCCCCCTTGTGCATATGGCTAACGTGGGTCCTGGGGAATCGAGCCTTGAACTGGGGTCTTTAGGCTTCACAGGCAAGCACTTAACCACTAAGTCATCTCTCCAGCCCATCTTTTTAATTCTTTATTGATTTGAGTGAGAGAGATAGTTAGAGAGAGGAAGAAGCAGATATCTATTGTTAGGTAGATAGAGGATGGGTACACAGGAGCCTCTAGCCGTTGCAACCAAACTTCAGACACATGTGCCACCTTGCGCATTGGGCTTATGTGGGTACCGGGGAATTAAACGTGGGTTCTTAGGCTTGCCAGGCAAGCACCTTAACTGCTAAGCCATCTCTCCAGCTCTACAGTGTTTTTATTTTTTAAAGTAAAGCCAGATTTCTTTTATTTTCTATCTTTAAAAAAAAAAGTTTTAATGATTCCTATACGTTGGCATTTCCTCCCTTCTGCTTACTGTGAATTTAGTTTGCTTCTGCTAGCTTTTTGATATTGACTCTGATTATTGATCCAATATCTTGTGTTATATAATATGACATTGGTTTTAGTCAACAAATGAACAAAAAGAAAAAAATTAAACACTTAGCAATTATATTTCAACCAAAATGTAAATGAGTCATTGCCATTATACAGAACAAAGTGCATATCAGACTAATTGTACAGATAATGCAGAACAATAACATCTCTCTTCTCAGAATTTGTTGCAAAAGTGTCTCCTTGTATTATTTTAATAATTGTTTCCATTCTCTAATATACAAAAACCATATAGATAATTTCAAAGTCTTAGTAATAAAGGCAAATATACATTTATAACTTTAAATTACTATTTATTAAAATTAATTTTTAATATGTGCATATATATTTATTGACAACTTCTATACTTACAGACAACAAACCATGGTATTTGCCTCCACTCCCCCACTTTCCTCTTCATAACTCTGCTCACCATCATATCCCCTTTCTCCATTAGTCTCTCTTTTAATTTGATGTCATCATCTTTTTCTTCTATTATGAGGGTCTTGTGTAGGTATTGCTAGGCACTGCCAGATCATGGATAGTGAGGCCAAATTCTGTCCAGACAGTTGTATGTAAGGAGTGGTACCCTTCCTTTGGATCTTACATTCTTTCTGCCACCTCTTACACAATGGACCCTGAGCCTTGGAGGGTGTGAGATGTTTCAGTGCTGGACACTCCTCTGTCCCTTCTTCTCAGCACTATGTTACCTTTTGGGTCATCCCACTGGTGATTTCCACCTGAAAAGAGAAAATTCTCTAAACAGAAGTGAGAGTAGCATTAATATATAAGTATGAACATTAAGTGTAGTGATTTCTGGGCAATTTGGTCAGAATAATGTATGCATTTATCCAGACAGTAGCAGGCTTTATACCCCTAAGACTCATGATATACACTGCCATAGGCTTTTGATTAGGTTTACAGTACCAGGCATGAATTCCCTCCCATAGAGCAGGCCTTCAGTCCAATTAGAGAGCAGTTGGTTTCCCCCAGAGCAGACATGCCAATATTGCACTCATTCAGTCATTTGGTCTGTCTAGCCAAACTTGAGGTTTCCAGTGTCCACTGTTTTCACCACTGATGATTTCTGTCTCCCATAAGACTGCATACAGTACAGCTTTTTCCAGCTTTCAGTGGTGTGGTTACAAGGAGAAGGTTTTCTGTTCAGCACCAGCTTGATTTTTCAGTGATTTGCTGCTCAGGCATGTGAAGTCTTCAGCAATAGGGTCTTACCATGCCTTTCTCATGGGAAGCCAAGGGCCTTGGCAATAGCCTGTAATGTTTTGGAGACAACAGGGACCTCCCTGGACAAAAACTCACTGGAAGGTATCCTATCCCTGGCACTGAAAATTTTCTACTAACAATTTATGGCTTCTGGATGTGCTCTTATTTGAGAAAGTAGATATTCATATGTCTTATTCAGAATATCTTGAATTTTGATTGGTCCTTCCCCCAACACCTTTCCTTTATACTATCTCTACCCCTGACCTTAGGCCTTTCCCCTCGCTATTATCTGTTCTTATACTTAAATATATACAATGCCATCCCCTTTAAACCTTCCCTCTCTTCCAGTGAACTCCAGTTGCCACCAAGCACGGCAGTAAAATATTTATTAAAAGGCAGGCGTGGTGGTGCCCACCTTTAAACTCAGTACTTGGGAGGCAGAGGTAAGAGGATTGCCAAGAGTTTGAGGCCACCCTGAGACTACCTAGTGAATTCCAGGTCATCCTGGGCGAGAGTGAAACTGTACCTCGGAAAAAAACAGTTTAAATATGTTTTTGGTATGGAGAAATGGGTTTGAGGCTAAGGTGCTTTCCTGCAAAACCAAAGGTCCCATGTAAGCCAGTTTCACAAAGTGGTGCATGCACCTGAAATTTGTTTGCAGTGGCTAGAGACCACTGTTTCTCATATCAATATATCTATATCTATATCTATATCTATATCTATATCTATATCTATATCTATATCTATATCTATATCTATATCTATATCTATATATATCTATATATATATATTAGAGCTGGTGGTGAATGCCTTTAATCCCAGCACTCAGAAGACACAGGTAGGAGGATCACCACAAGTTTGAGGCTTCCCTGAGACTACATAGTGAAATCCAGGTCAGCCCTCTAGAGACAGAGTGAGACCTTACCTTGAAACGTAAAAGAGAGAGAGAGGGAAATACAGTAAAATACTCTTACTACCAGGTGTAGTGCGAACGTCTTTAATCCCAGCCCTGGCCAGACAGGTGTGAAGCAGCTGAGGTCTACATAGTAAATCGCAGTTCAGCATGGGCTAGAGCAATACTCCCAAACACATGGAAACATCCTTACAGCACAGGTCTGGTTATACTCTTTAAGGCCAGGGGAGAGTGGAAATGTAGTCCCCCACTACCACAAATTATGCTGTCGAGTTTCCCTGCATTTGTGGTAATTTAAATGGATGGTCCCCAATATATTTAGGATTTTATTAAAGTTTCTAATATAGATCTGCAGCCACCTGGATAGAGGAGGTGTCACTGGGTGGATCTTAGGGATTTTTTTTCTCTCTTCTTGGACTTGTGAAGGCAGGCCAGCTTCTTCTGCCATTCTAGAAATTCCCCTATGTCTTTAAGCTTCAATAAATATCCCTTCCTCCATAACTGTGACTGGTTTGGAAGTTCATCTCAACAAGGCGAGGCTCTGTACCACAACCATAATACCTACACGTACAGTAAACAAATATTAGCTGTAAAATTTCCAAATGAATCTTTGTATAGTCTCTGCAACAAGCATCTTTTAAGTAGCAGTCATAATATACTATATTTTTATGATGGTCTCACTGTAGCATAGGCTGACCTGGAACTCATTCTATATTTCCACACTAGTCTCAGATTCACAGTGATTCTCCTCCTGAGTGTTGGGATTAAAGATGTGTGCTATTATGTCCGACTTTATTTTCTACTTTTTTTGTTGTGGCAAAAATATCATCTAATATTCCATTAACACAATCACTATATATGATATCTCATTTTCTGGCCTTAATATAATATTTTCTAGTGTTTTCATTAAGTTTATTTTGATTGTAACGTTTTAAAATTTTAATCTAATTTTATTATTTTGAGAGAGAATTGGTGTGACAAGACCTCAGCCACTGAAATGGAACTCCAGACACTTGCACCACTTAGTGTGCATCTGTGACCCTGCACTTGCTTCACCTTTGTGCTTCTGGCTTACGTGGGATCTAGAGATTAGAACATGGGTCTTTAGGCTTTGCAAGCAAGCACCTTAACTGCTAAGCCATCTCTCCACCCTATTATAACTATTTTATATAACTCCCCCAAAATAAACTAGAGTTCCAAGAAATTAAATGAGGTATATGGAGTCATACTAATTTTGCTTTATTGCCACTGTTCAGATATTTATTATTCAATGAGAAAATAAATGTACAATAACAAGCAGTTGGAATTCTTTAAAGCTTTGAAAGTTTAACTATGGGGCTGTATCTATGTAAGCCAGCTTCACAATGTGGCACATGCATCTGGAGTTGCTTAGCAGTGGCTAGAGGCTCTGGTGTACCCATTCTGTCTACACCTGCCTTACTTTCTCCAATAAATAAATATGTTTTTTTTTTAATTTTAACTATTATCAGATAACCCAAATGAGCAACATGTTTACAAGGGAATAAGAAAATTCCCTGCCTCCTAAACAACTTGAGTTCATCAGCTCTGGTTTTGTGTCCTTGTCAGTTATTGATGAATTCTTTGGCTATCAGTAATTTTTGAATATTATGAACCTATAAAATAATAGAATGCATCTAATATTAGAAATATGTTTAAAAAATATGGCTGGAGGGATTGCTTAGTGGTTAAAACATTTGCCTGAAAAGCTGAAGAATCCTGGTTCAATTCCCCAGGACCCACATTAGCCAGATGCACAACGGGGTACACGTGTCTGGAGTTCGTTTGCAGTGGCTAGAGGCCCTGGTGTGCCCAATCTTAATCTCTCTTTCTCTCTCTCTCTATCTCCCTCTTTCTCTGTCAAGTAAATAAATAAAAATAAAATATAAAAAAAGAAATATGTTAAAAATATATTGGCCTTTATAGTCAATCCTGGGTTCTTTGTTTTACTTTATGGTTGTATGCTTACTCTTGTTAATTTGGTGTATACTAAAATAATTCATGCATTTTCTCATGTATTTAAGAGTAAATTCATTGTTTTTCTTGTTCCTATAGCTTTTTATATAGATATCAATTTAGCACACAGGGGGGGAAAGGCATCAAAGTAGAAAGGGCTTAGTTGGGAAGAAGAAAGAATTAAGCAGAAGGGGTCATGGAGAGGGTCAACCAAGGTAACTGGAGTGTACTATAATCAAAGCATTCTATGTATGTATAAAATTGTCGATAAAATATGAAGGAAACATCAAAAGGCAGACATTTTGACAGTCAAAAACTTGTTACTGTAAGGTGCTCTCTCTCCTATCAACTTCAATTCCCATTTGAAGTCTATTTTGAAACTTAGAAGCTGAGAATTGACTCTTTTCTTTCTCTCTGAGTTTGTCATTATCACTGCACCGTGATGGAAATGAGTATAGAACAACATACTTATGGTTGTGTGGATTGGATGGAGTAAAAATGGTAAAAATTAACAAAAGTATTGAAAATTGACCAAATAAAATTAAGATATTTGCCTCATTTTATTTGGTTCATCAACAAGTGCTATATATAGACTTGAAATAGAAGGTTATTTTTTTAGCTATACAGAATCTCTCAAATAGCACTGTATATTAATATGCTGAAAATGAGTTTCGAGTGTACTGAGATTTTTTTCATCCTTTAGAAGCTACATACAAGTTGTTTTTATTTTATAAGCCCCATTTAAAAACAAAATTATTTTCCAAGTCCACCATGTTCTTCCAAATTGTATTATTTTGTTTTCCTTACTGCTGAGTAGAATTCCATTGTGTATATGTACTACCTCTTCATTATCCATTTGTTGGTTGATGGGTATCTGAGTTGATTCCAGTTCTTAGCAATTGCAAATAGAGCAGCTATAAACATGGTTGAACAAGTATCACTGAAGTAAAGATTGGAGTCTTTAGCATAAATTCTCAGAGAATGGAAACAAAAACAGTAAGCATTAAGGCTACAATTGTATAAGTATAATGCAACCAGTAAAAAGTTAAAACAGAAAGGGAGAAGAGGAGGGGATACCTACCTTCCCCATAGATAGTAATATACAATATATTAACCCCAATTAAGGGAGGTGGTTGGACCAGACTGACATGCCCAGTAGAAGGTGGAGAAAGCTTATTCCTAAAATCACTGGCTCTGGCTTGTGAATCCAAACTCCACCTACACTGAATAGTTGGCCATAGAGACCCATGAGGTCCCCAAAACGATGTATGCCATTGCCAAGCACTTACTTACCTAACAGAGCTAAAAGGTAAGACCCTATTGCTGAGGATACCTAGGGTTGCTATCTCAGGACACTGAGAGACTATCCAATCCTCTCCTAGCAAACCCATATGAGGCTGGAAGGTGCTATGGGAGTTACTGAGTGACAATGGTCATCAACAGCACAAATAACCAGAAGAGCTTATAAGCTACACTACCACCCAGACAAGAAATACAGACTTATGTAATAGTGGCACACAGCCTCTGTGGGTAATCTGTTCACCTCTGTTTGGATATAAGGTCTGCTCAGTGGGAGAGAACCCATAACCCGTAACTGGTATTGGGATACAAGTTAGTGACCCATGAGCAGGAAGCTCATAACTTCCATAGAGAAATCTTCATTATTCTCTGGATATCTTTAATGAGTATCCTCATCAAAATGACTCAAAATTACATGCATATCCCTCTTAATCCGAGCCTACTTCACCATTGTTTGCAGAATCTGATTTATTTCGAAGATGGCCTAGAATACTGCAGAGAGCCAAGATTCATCAAAATTCTTGGAAGAGAGAAACAGCTAGGGAATTAGGGGGTTGAAGAAGGAAGTTGGGATTATTTTATCAGGCCCAGTTATTAGAATGTATTAGTTGAGACCAATACTAGCAGTGAGGCTAATGCTTTTGAGGTACTGGTTACTGGATTACTGTTGTGTGGGGAGCCCCTCGGCCCGCATGGCCAAGGCCTATGGGGAGAGTATCCCTGGCCAAGCCCTAAAGATGGCGCCTGGCGGAAGTTCAGTGCTTGGGACAAACTAGTCCATATTTGGAGGAGTTTGCCATCTCTGCCGCTCATTGGTTTCTGATGCTCGTCTGGAGGGGTTGCGTGGCCTAGAGTGATTGGGCGGAGTGAATGTGTGAGTGAGTGCGCTTATAAGGAATCCCCGCCCGAGGCTTGGGGGAGATGAAGCTTGAAGTTGCCTGAATAAACTGCTGTACGAACTGGTGGTTGTGTCTTCCTTGCTGGTCAAGGCGGACGTGACAAGTGGTGGCCCGTATGGGGAACCCGACTCCCCCACCGAAGAGTTCAGAACTTACAACAGTCAGGGGTGCGCGCAGGGTAAGTCCCCGGTAAGTTGGGCTTACAACCCCAGGGTTTGGGGAAGGTCCTCAGGAAAATTAGAGGCTATTTAGGACGCCAGGAAGCAGGCGCTAGAAACAACCCCAGGGTTTGGGGAAGGTCCTCAGGAAAATTAGAGGCTATTTAGGACGCCAGGAAGCAGGCGCTAGAAACAACCCCAGGGTTTGGGGAAGGTCCTCTGGAAAATTAGAGGCTATTTAGGGTTGGAATTGAGTAGAGCCACCCTGCAACGTTTCTTGAAGGACTGTGATAAGGAATGTGATACAGCAGCCCCCTGGTTTGCCGTGTTGGGAAACTTGACAGTGACCAGTTGGGAAAAACTAGGAAGAGATTTAGATTTTGCTAGGGAACATGGAACATTTATAAATTGGATTCGTCCATATTTTAAAATCCCTAATTATGTCTTAAAGCCACTATTCAAAATATTAGAGGGAGATACAGCTTTAAATTCACCTAGAATCCTGACAGAAGATGCCCAAAAAGCTATTAATGTTGTTAATGAAGAGATTTCTACTGCCCAATTACATAGAGTAATAGAAGGAACACCTGTAGATCTCTGCATCTTGCAAACAGTCGAACAGTCCACAGGTGTATTATGGCAGCAAGGTCCTCTGTTGTGGATACAGCCTAAAAGCTCTCCTGGAAAAACAGTGGAGCATATCCCCACGGCTGTGGCTGTTCTTGCTATTGAAGGACTCCGCCAGTGTCTACAACATTTTGGGTTCATGCCACAGACTCTTATTGTGCCTTATGACAGCTATCAAGTCAGAGTCTTAACTGCAACTATAGATGCTTGGGCCATTTTAAGTTGCTGCTTTGATGGAAAAATAGATAATCATTATCCTAAACATTCTCTTATGACCTTTTTTAAATTGCATCCGGTTGTGTTCTATAAAGTGACAAAAACCCAGCCTATCGAGTGTTACAATTATAGTTTATTAAAATCTCCCCTCATTTGGTATCAATCCCAGAGGGTTACTTCCATTACAATTATAGCAGATGGATGTTACACATCAGCTAATCTGTCCAGGCTCTTATCCTCCCAATTGCAGGGAAGCTGGTCTCAAGGTTTTTCTACTCGAGTGGATCTTTCTCTGGCAACTGGGCTGACGACATGGATCTCCGCTGCAGTGAATCATCTAAAGGAGTGGGCGGGCATAGGAGCCCTGGGGGGAATGTTGATATTAGTTTGCGTGGTGTGCATGTGGTGTGTTTGTCGCCTCAAAAGGGCACAGGCCCGCACCTCTGCCATGATAGCTCAGGCCTTTGCTGCGATAGAAGAAGGTCAATCTCCCCAGATTTGGCTTGCTGCCCTTAAATAGTGGCTTCCTAAGTATTCATCACACCCGGGATGCGAGGCAAAGCACTGCACAGGGGGTTGCCTACGAGCAGTTGGGCGACTCTCTGGGAGGCATGTTTGATTGCATGAAGGTTGTACTCATATTCCTTCCCCTGGGAAAAGGGTACTTGCACATCAGGGATCAGACCTCTATCTTCACCCGTTGTTTATCAGGGGCGCATCTTAAAATAATAAATAAGGGGGAGCTGTGGGGAGCCCCTCAGCCGGCATGGCCAAGGCCTATGGGGAGAGTACCCCTGGCCAAGCCCCAAAGATGGCACCTGATGGAAGTTCAGTGCTTGGGACAAACAAGTCCATATTTGGAGGAGTTTGCCATCTCTGCCACTCATTGGTTTCTGATGCTCGTCTGGAGGGGTTGCGTGGCCTAGAGTGATTGGGCGGAGTGAATGTGTGAGTGAGTGCGCTTATAAGGAATCCCCGCCCGAGGCTCGGGGGAGATGAAGCTTGAAGTTGCCTGAATAAACTGCTGTAAGAAGAACTGGTGGTTGTGTCTTCCTTGCTGGTCGAGGTGGACACGACACTCGTGGAATTTTCTAGCCTAACAAAAGAAATGAACCTGATACCTAAAGCAGGGACTGATTTCAGCAACATGTAGCAATCCATATTATATGCTGGAAGAGAGACAGAAGAGAAATTTGTAAGTATGGAGAGAATGTTGGCTTTTTCTATACCTGGGATTCCTGATTGCATATAAATCCCAGAACAAGAATCAAATGTTGGAATGGTCAGAGGTCAAGATGATATCATTTTGATGAGATCTCTATTATCTTAGCCTGTTTGGATTGCTAAAAATATGTCAGAAGCTGGGTGGCTTATAAATAGGAGAAAATTGTTTCTAACAGTTTCAAAGGCCGAGAAGTACAAGATCAAGGCAGATTGGTTGTTTCCAAAGTGCTTGGGTTCTGGCCCATAGTGAGATGCCTCTCTGGAGCCTCTTTTATAAAGGCACTAATCCTATTCAAGAAGACCCCAGGATCTAGAGTTAATTATTTCCTAAAAAATACCATCACATAGCATAAAAATTAACATAAATATATAAATCAGAGGGTCATACACACATCCGGAGCATAGAGTCTACTGATATGTTTTTAATCTGTTCTTTGTTTTCTTACAGATCAACAACAAAGACAAAAATATGGGGCCAAACCATGTACTACTTTACCATAACTCTCATTTATCTGCCCCTTGACAAAAGCTTTGGTACCAAAACGACACAGCCAAAATTGCATCACGCCAAAATATTCCTCACTTTGTTCATGACTGGTGTAACTGTCCCCATTTCCAAACAGTTCATTAAGCACCCTGCCTATGTTCTTGTATCATATTTAGAAAACTATCCTAAACCGAATACATATGAGCATTACAAATATTTTCTTATCTAAACTGAATCATAGCTCTCATTTGAAATTACATTGTTGTTCTCTTAAGTGGTATTGCTTATACCTCATAAAGCAGAGCTGATGGTTATGTGTTTTTTTGCTCTCCATTGCCACTTTCAATGGTGACTTCCAAACACTTTCAGAGAAAACCATCTCTTAAATAAATTCCTGTCATCTTTCCTTCCTAGAACCTGATGTCTACAACCTCCATGCTGATCTCTATGTTTTAAACATTTTCATCAAGTAAGTTGTTATTTTTTATTCTCTAGTTTTTGCAGCGTCTCATGTATGGAAGGGTGGCCTTGAGCTTACTATGTAGCTGAGGATGGCCTTGAACTTCTGATCTTCTTGCCTCTACCCCTATGTGCCAGGATAAGAGACCTGCACTTCCTTACTAGTTTTATGCAGTTCTGTAGATGGAAGCCAGTGCTTCCTGAATACTCAGCAAGCATTCTATCTAGTTACAACCAAAGATTCAGGGTCATAGATTTTTGAGGCATTTTTGTTTGTTTCATAACTTCTGTTTTATCTTGGCTAATTTGTGGGCTCTCTAGGACCATATATTTACTAATACTAAGACTGATTAGTTCTTTGGACTAACACTGAATAAATTTCCTCTTCTGTACTTAAGCCAGTAATTTCCTCACTTATGTTTTGCACTTTTCTGTCAGTGACAACTTTTTAACACATCATTAATTCAAGTCTTTCCTTCTTTGATTTCAGCTTCATTTCTTTTCAGCTTGATAGTTCAACCATTTTCCCCATGGTCATACCTCAGCATTGTGAAGATTTCCAGTCAATTGGTCCCTGTACTTTTCCCCATTATTTCAGCTCTTTCATTTATTACTTGTCTCCATATCCAACATAGACTCCATGGCTCATCAGTTCAATAATACACAGTCAAATATTCCCAGTGTAAGTCAACACTATTCACTATACTCACTGCATTTCTATTCTTGTCATCATTTCAAATCTTCTCTATGCTCAAATTTCTGAATCCCTCTCTCACACTAAAGTTTGGTTAAAACAACCAAAAAATATGTAGACTAAGTAGTTGATTGTCCTTTAAAGCATTTTTATTTTCTATTTATTTATTTAAGGGAGAGAGAAAGAGGGAGGGAGAGAGAGAGAGAGAGAGAGAGAGAGAGAGGGAGGGAGGGAGAGAACAGGTGTGCCAGGGCCTCCATCCATTGCAAATGAACTCTGGACACATACACCACCTTGTGCATCTGGCTTATGTGGGCCCTAGGGAACTGAACCTGAGTCCTTTGACTTTGCAGGCAAGTGCCTTAACAACTAAGCCATCTCCCCAGCCCTGATTGTCCTTCTTTATAATGCAGAAATCTTGGGGGAGTATATATGTTACTTCCTTGAATGTATGTGTTAATTGAAGCCATGAGGGTGAGAAGGTATATGAAAAAACAAACCACATTGTGTCCATCAAGAAACTAGGGAGAGGATTAAAAATTAGAAAAAGAAACATTCAGAAGGAAATGTTACCCTTTCTCAACACAAAACCTACACATTTATTAAACCTTTAATTGTTCCATTATCTTTCTCTCCAATTAGAAAAAAGAAAACTGTCCTTTATTCTACCTAGGGCTAATCCTGCCATATTACTTATAATCTCCAGGTCTTCATCTCCCCACTTACACAATTCACTTCAGTTTTGTTTTTTTTTTCCTCATTTCTCCAGATCTGGTTAATGTCACAAGTGTCATCAAATCAAATGTACTCGACAATTCTTTATTTGACTTCTTGCCTGTAATATCACTGTTAAACCACACAAAACTTGAATTTGTCTTTAATTTTCATACACAATTATTTACTATTTTCTAATCTCTGCCTCTTTGAGACTTATCCTCCTCTTCCAAGCCATTATATGTAAGAATTAATCATGGTTTGTTCACAAACCCCACTTGCTTCTCATTCTGTAATCTTCCTCATGATTTCAATTAGCACAAGTACACAAGTAAGTAAAATAATATTGACCCCAGCCACCTTCAGTCAAAAGTAGAATATTAAAATACTTCTTTTACATTTTTTCTAGGTTACTTTAAAGGCACTTCAGGCTAATGCTGAATATATTGTAACACATACACACACACACACACACACAACCCCCCCACACACACACAGAGAAAGAGAGAGAGAGAGAGACCTGTATTGCCAAAAATATTTCTCTTCCAGGGACTATATTTTAGAGACATTCAATGGCTTTCTCATATATACTTCCTAGTTCTAAAACTTGAGTTTTTAAGACGTGGCATGTTAAGCACATTCAAACTTAGGATTCACAAGCTGTTTCAATTTAATACTTTTCTCCTGCCAGTTGGATATGCACCATAAAAATAGTTTAAACCTTAGGATTAAAGCACAGGCATTCTATTATAATATTTCTTCTATAAGTCAATGAAATTCAGGAGGGCTCTGAACAAGATAGTCTATCAAAACATAATCTTTTTCTTGCCTATTATTGATATGTATATTTTTATTCACAGCAGAAATTTGGGTTTATTTTGAAAACATCTAAGAATCTATTTGTATCATTTTACTTTTGGATGTGAATAAACACCAAATTTTATTGTTATTGTAGAACTTAGTATAAGTTAATGTAAATATTCTCCACTTCTACATGCCATATATTTGTTTATATCTAATAACTGCCTTCAGTAGTCATTATTACTGAAGTTACTAAGACATTATATAAATTATGTAAATAGCTCTAAACACCTATGTATATGGCACACACACACACACACACACACAAACACATACACACACACATATAGTTTTTTGAATTAAGTTCTTGCTACATTCTCAAACACTTGGACTCAAATGACCCTGTTGTTCACCCTCTGAAGTATGTATGTGCCACTACATTAAATTTCACGGCATTTATTTCATCATATCTCTGTCAGAGATGAAAATAAATCATATTAGAATAATTTCTCTTGAAAAATAATGTTTGTGAGAACAGAAAGCCCAATGAAAGATAGCACCAGAGCAAATAAATTCACACTGGCATTGTGACATATAGGAGGATATATATTCCATTTGTTAAGAACTAACCTATGCATTGACCTAGCAGAAAAAAAAAATCTACAAGTATCTATGAATCTGACTGGTACACAGCTGTCTGAAAAGAGAGAAAAATGTACTGCTGTTTGCCTAGGTTTTCCTTCAGTCACCACAGGGTAATAAAAGCAACATATTTTTTAATTACTATTTCTTACTAGAATGTGGAAATATTAGCCTCCAGATACCCATTTAAGAGCTCAAAAGCAGATGGTGGAAAATGTCCAACTGAATTTCCATGGAGGGGAGAATAATCTGAGGAAATGGTTTGGAGACATCTGATGCATAGAAAGGGGGCATGTAATGACTCCAAGAGAAAGAAAGAGAAGGCAGAACTCAACTATATAGGTCTCTGAAATTCTCAGATATGTTTGAGAAAATGATATCCATTCAATAATGGCCAAACTCCTATCTTATTTCAAGGGAATGGCTGTAATTTCCAGCATCAGATGTGAAATTGTTCCTTTAAGTGGGAGTCATTTTGATACCTTACATTTCCATGGTATCTTTCTTTTCAAATAGAGGCTTATCAGGCTGAGGCTTACAACAGCATAGAGCTATTAGCTGAGACTTGCAGAAGGAATAAGTATCCCAAGTGCATCAACTCCTCCTGTCTTCAAGTTCAACTTTTTGTAATCTCCACCAACCCCCAAGTATGACTGATATATTATAAAAAGGAAGATGGTATGCAAAGTGAGGTAATAGATTAAGCAGGAATCAAAACTAACTTTCAGTTCCTTGAAACAACTCTGACCTTAGAATCTTTTCATCTGATATACCCTCTACCTAAAAATCCTTCTTTGCAAATCCCACATGACTCTCTTCCTCTCACTTCATTTCAGCCTCTGCTTAAATGTGGTCGAATTATAATTTCTTAACTGTCCAATGTACACTTGCTTCTCTTCCCATCATTCTCTATTGGTTTAATTTGCTTCTTCTTTTTTTTTTTTTTTAAGCAGAATCTTCCTCTAGACCAGGTTGACCTTGGACTTACTCTGTAGTCCAGGTTGGCCTTGAACTCATTGTGATCCTCAGAACTCAGTGCTGGGATTAAAGACACCACTATGCCTGGCTTTGATTTGCATATTTTTTATCACAACCCTTATTAATACCTAATAAACTACAATGCTCCCTTCTAGTAGAATGTGCGCTCCATGAGAAAAACTTAATCTTATTTCTTTCATTGAAAATGGTTTATATTTGAAAAATAAAAATATTAAATGCTATGATAAATACACCAACTAAGTAATACACACTTGAAATAAATGTTTGCTATTTTCATTATGAGGTATGTATGGAGCAGGTTAGATTATAAAAATAAAATAAAATATTTTTGATGGGAGAGATGACTTAGTGGCTAAGCTCTTGCCTGTGAAGCCTAAGGACCCCAGTTCGAGGCTTGATTCCCCAGGACCCATGTTAACCAGATGCACAAGGGGGAGCATGCATCTGGAGTTCCTTTGCAGTGGTTGGAGGCCCTGGTACACCCATTCTCTCTCTCTCTCTCTCTCTCTCTCTCTCTCTCTCTCTCTCTACCTCTTTTTCTCTCTGTGCTTCCAAATAAATAAATAAAAATTTAAAAAATAAAAACAAATAAAATATGTTAGTATTATGGTATCACTGAAAAGATAGCTGAATTTGAGGCTCTGTGAAACCTCCCACAAAAAAGGGAGTTCATCACCCACTGGGGCACACCTTACTACTATTAGACAAAAGGTTTTCCATTAAATAGCATTCAGAGACCTTCACTTATTTTAAGTTGAAATCTTCCCTGGATAACAACTCCTATATCTTCCATCCAATATAGGAAATTTATGTAACAAATCCTTTCTGGAGAATTAGAATCTATTATTATATATTTGTTTTGTTTCACCAGAAAGAAGATATTTGATGATTTTGCCATCATTTAGAAATGTTCCTAAAATATATTCTAAATATGAATAGCTATAATTTAATCAATGAAATAACTGTTTCTTCAGTATTATTAATATAATTTATTATTCCAATTTATTTCCAGAACTGTATGAGTATTGCTTTATTGTTAAGCACCATCTCTAGAACTATATGTTTTACCAAAGTTTTTAACTTACCTGGTTAACAGTTGCACTGTTATACTTGAAGCTTTCTATTTTTTTATTTAGTCTTAAGAAATTAATGTTTTGACTATTAACGATAGAAAAATATTATTGGCATGAAATAATCCTTAATTTTATCAAGGCATGATGTTTCCTTGAAGCATACATACCCTTCAGGGATTTGAAACGGAGTTACTTAGTTTATGATAGAATCAAGCTAGTGCCCAAACTCAATAGTTTACATAGCTCTGTTAAACTATTCTCATTTGAAAATATATTTATGATATATATGCTACAGTGACATTTCCTTACATGGGGAATGCAGACAGGTTTTAATTTATTTTATTTTATTTTTTTCTGGTGAGTATTGCAGGTTTACATTAGGTAATAGATCAATGGTCATAAGGCTATACTGCCACCTGGTGACGTTATATGCACCATTCAGCATACATTTAAGCTTTAATCCCCTCCATCCTACTATGCAGGCAGGATTCCTTTGTGAGGTTGGATGAGCTTTTGCTCAATGTCCATGGTCTGTACATTTTTTAAAATCAAAGACACTGGGCTTTATATGTGAGTGGGTCTCAGGAAAAAAAAATAATATGAGGATACTCATACTACAGCAGCACGGCGGAAGTGAAAGGTCGACTATTTTAACTGAGGTTAACTGATTAAGTAATGACTGAATAACTTTTTTTAAATGAAACTTTTTATTTGAAGTCACAAAGGTATTTAATTAGGCAATATATATGGTAAAAGTAGAAATTTGACTACTAATACTGTTTTAGAGAAAATGTTCTACATTGTATAGAACCATTTAGTTCATTTTTAATTTTTGTGCAGCATTTTCTAATACCATCATTCTGAAAGTTGCAATAACAGTAGACAGAAAGCACATGTGTACTTCTCATAGTTTCCATAGTAGCTACATCTTAAGGAATAATATTATAATATCATATTAGAAATTCATGCTGATGACATAATATTTTATCACGCCTAAGAGTCACCTTAATCAATATACTGAATTATCCAATTACCATGAGGATCCCATTCTACTTTTTCATAGAATACTGCATTGAATCAACGTCCCTGACTACTATGGCTGCAAATCCAGGGAAACCTCTAAAAGGTTTATCTCTATAAATTCAACATTTAAATAATGAGTCATAAATGGAATCATTACAATACAGGACATTTTAGGATTGGCTTTTTTTTTTCTTTTTTGTTTTTCAAGGTAGGGTCTCACTCTAGCCCAGGCTGACCTGGAATTCACTATGGAGTCTCAGGATGGCCTTGAACTCACGGCAATCTTCCTACTTCTGCCTCCCGAGGGCTGGGATTAAAGGCATGCACCACCACACCTGGCTTTAAGATTGGCTTTTTAAAACTCAAAATAATGTACTTGAAATCCATGCCACTAATGTATTTTATCAATATATTGATGTTTTTATCACTGAGTAGTATTCTATGGTAAGGATGAACCATATTTTATTTTTCTAGTCACTGATTATCATAGCTTGGATATGTCTACCAACATTTATAAGAGATTTAATGTCTTTCATCTATGTAGAGAAGCATGGTAGGCAGTGTGAAGCATTGCATTTTTTGCTTTAGTCCTCAAATACAATTCAGAAGCTTTAAAAGAAAAAGGTCTATTGCATTCCATAATATTGTTTTTACTAAAAATAAATTGTTTATTTTCTATCACTTGAGAATATTTGGATTATTTCTTCCTTTTGAATAGAAAATTTCATTGTTCATGGAATTCTAGATCTCAGTTCTTTTAGTACTTCAAAGATGTCATAGCCTCCAGGGTTTCTCAGGAGAAATGGGCCATAATTTTCACTGATAATCCTTTATAGGTGAAATGTTATTTTACTCCCACTGGGTTCAAGAGTTTTCATAAGTTAGAATTTAATTCTTGGCATGGATTTAATTAACTTCATCCTTTTGGAGGCTGACTTAGCTTCTTACATTTGTGGTTTGTGTCTTTCACCAATTTTGGAGATTGTTTTTCAGCCATTATTTCAAATATTTTGAAAGCTCCACATTTTTAGGCTTTGTTCTCTGTGTTTGAGATTCTATGCCAAAGACATGAATACTTTCTTTTATACTGCCACGTATCCTTAAGGCTCTATTCATATTTCCCAATCTATTTTCTTGCAGTTTTGATTGGATTGTTTCAATTGTTTATTAATGTTTGTTCTTTTTACTCTGTTCTATTGTTGAGCTCACCCCCTGGATATTTTACATCTTTCAATTACTTGTTGTTATCTACTTTTTTTCCACTTGTTTCAGGGGTATTTCTAAGATGTGCACATTAAAATTATTTTAGACAAATTTCAAATCTTGTCATCTGTTGATTGATTTTTCTCTTCTCATTCAGAGGTCTAAATTTTCCTGGCTTTTGGGATAAAGACTGATATTTGATTGAATACTGTACATTAAGGGTATTATATTTTGGAATGCTAAAACTTATTTTTCACTTGTAGCAGGCTTTTCATGGAAAAAAAATGCTAGTGAGGGAAGATGGTTACCATTTCATCACTGTGAAATGATGGTTGAATTCCTGGTTCCATGTTCATTCTCCATTGACAACCTGGAGTGGAATAAATATCTGATTTCACTGCATGGGTAGATTTTATGGCTCCCTAAATGGCCTATGCTAATATGGTAAGGTAAAGCTTTATTGCTGCTGGGAAGTAAAGTCCCACATATCTACTAGGTCCTTTCTGAGACCATCCATGTGAAGAAAACTAAGGGCATCTCATAAATGAGCTTAGAAACTTAGGCTCCCTACATAATTTTTGCTAATGAGGACAAACGTAGGTCTGCAGTTTTATTTTGTGGTACTTACTTGGAATAAAGTAGGTATTGCTGAAGTATGTTCTGTTTTTAAAGATTGTTCTCTTTGTGATTTTATATATAGCCAGAGTAGAATTTTCATATGGCTTTTAATGTATTTACCTACTAGTATTTCTGCGTCTTCAGTTTCTCCACTACCCAGTATGGCAAAACAAGAACACAAACAATTCACCACTGAGCTTTTACTCATATTTGAGATTTTTAGACAGTTTATCTTGTATCCACATTTCAGAATTTTCTCATTTGTTTTCCATATAATTTATAGTGTCTTTATCTGTACTTAACACGATAAATAGAGAAAAGTATATCTACTCCATCATCTCAAATATAACAGTCTGAATCTATTTGAGCCAGGAATGGTGGTGCCCACCCTTGAGCACAGGACTTAGAAGGCTGAGAATGAGGAAGATCCTAAGTTCTAGGCCAGCCTGAACTACATAATATGACCTTGCCTTAAAAATAAAAATATAGGGCTAGAGAGCAGACTTCATGGTTAAGACCACTTAATGAATTTAAATCCAAGGACCTACATAAACATGTGGGCAGGGCCACATGTGTCTGTGACACTAGTCCTATAGGGAAGCAAAGAGAATCATTGGAGCTCACGAAAAAAAGCATCAAGCTCTGAGATTAGTAAGAGTGGCTGAAAAAACTATGTGTGGAAGATCAATGAAGCATGATATCCAACATCCCTTCTGGCTATGACGTGTGAGAGCACTCTGTCACAGCTAAGCAAATGGGATGCCATAGGGCACATATACATGCACACATGCACACACACACAACTCACACACACAGTGATATATTTCATAGCTAAATAGCAAAACCCTTTAAAGCAGTCATAATGAACTTTACTCTTTTATGCCTAACAGTGCCCTGACAAACATTTTCCAACATTTGAATGTTTTACTCAGTCACTTTAAGATTGGGAGTAAGAAATATACTACAGCTAGTAGTATATCCACCTATCTATCTATCTATCTATCTATCTATCTATCTATCTATCTATCTAATCTATTAAAATAAAATTGTTGGACAGATTACTCTGCTAAAAGATATACTAAGCACATACATTCATTGGTTAATATATGCCAACTCTTCCTAGTTGGTTTTTTAATCCAAAATGACATAGTAACTATAGAAATACTAACTGTAAAGCCCAAATGTTCTAAGCATTTCTTCATACCAGGACAGGATAGGGATGATATAAGGGGTGATCCACTTATGCCACATTATTTTCTATAATTAAAGCCTTCAGTTGTGGCTATGATTTAGAGTTTTCCTTTATAACAAATATGCTGTGTTGAAATGGCAAAGGCTATGAAAATGTACCGCATCATGCACCACTGAATACAGAGGGAGAAATTTCAAAGAAGGCTATCAGATGCTGGGTGATACTAGTAGTCTTTCGATATTGCTTACACTTAACTGACTAAAGAGGCAGATCTGAGAATTAGAACTCATCATTCAATAGCATGCATTTAGTGAATATGTGAGAGGGCCATTTGGTAGAAAAGAAGAGTTAAAACATTCCCTTATACAGGGTTTTTGAATGTCAGAAGGTTTGCATGTTGGTCTGTATGGAATTATGATTGATTTAACCCAAAGAACAAAGCAGTACATAGTAAAGGCAATAGTTTAGCTAGGAAATATCTGATGTCTTGAGAATTTTAATACATGAACATACTCTAATTTGATCATAGTCCTTGTATATCCTCTTTGTCCCATATCCCCATATTCCATGAACCTCTTCCTCTTCTTGCAGTCCTTCCTATATTTTGATGTTTCATTCTTTTTATCTGCTTCCATAATCTGTGTCATATTGATGGGCTCAATATTGTGCAGGTTTTGTGGAGATAATAACATTCACTCCATCCAATCTGAGGTCATGAATGCACCAGTCATATCATGTCTGGAAGATGATGCCCCCAAATGCTCTTCCCCACCCACTGGCTCTTACATTCTTTCTGTCTCCTCTTCCACAATGTTTTCTGAGCCTTGGTGAGTTTTATAGTGATGTTCTGTTTGGTACTGAGCTCTGAATGGCTTCTTATTTCCTACACTTTGATAACTTTTGAGTTTTGACTATTCATCCACAGCTATCTCTGTAGAGAAGCTTCTCTGGACAGCAATGAGAACCTGACAAATAGCTGTTCTTATACCTCCTCCCCAATGTTCCCTGAGTCTTGTCAAGTGTGGGAAAGATGTCTTATCCAGTGTTGAGCAAGCATTAGAATGCCACTGCTCATCACTCTGGTGAGTCTTCAGTCTTCTTAGTATTTATCACCATCCACAAAAAGAATAGTCTCCAACCAAAAGTGAGAACTGTCCTGATCTATTGATACAAACACCACTTAGTGGGCAATTTGATGGGTACAATGTATCCATTTAGCCAAAGAACAGTGGTAGCTCCCCTCTCCCATTCCAAGTTGCAGGATTTTGACTCAATTTTCAGTAACAGGCAGGATTATCCTCAAATCAAGTTGGTCTCAAATCCACTCAAACCACAGATGGTTACCATGATAGCTGACATTTCTATTGCACCAGTGACACATCATTCCTAGATGGCCAGTTTTGTAGCTTTCAGGATTCACAGATGATTAATACTGTTGATGATTTTTCTCTGCCAGCAGCCAGCATAGCATTTTCCAGCACTAGAACTAGCTAGAAGGTAGGAGGCTTCCAGCTTACCTCCAGCTTGATTTCTCAATGCCCTGAAATCAAAGCATGTGATATCTTGAGCAATGGGAGTTTACCATATAGTTCTGGTGGGCTATCAAGAGCACTGGCAATAGCTTGAATTGCTTTGGATGCCTCATCGGCTTTCATGATCAACAACTCACTATGCATCAACCTAGCCCTAGTATTGGGACTTTCATATAGAAATATATGGCTTCTGGAAACACCATTCTATACCCTATGGGGTATTTCTTCCCAAATTCTCTCTCTTTTAAAAAGTTTATATTTAAATATATGATATTTTAAGTAGCTATCAAAGAAGTAGGTTTTTATATGGTTTATTCATGACATCTATAGTTTTATGTATGTCTGTCCTACCCCTCCTAAAACTCCTTTCTCTGACTCCACTTAGACTTTTCTATTCCCTGTACTTTGTGTCTCTACTTACATGTCTACTATCCTCTCCCATGATCTTTTCTGTTTTTTCCTCTTTCCTAGCTCCTTCCTAGCTTTCTGGCCTGCATTGCTGACTCTTACTTCATCTTATATACAGGTCTAAAATTTCAAAGGTGAAATCCACATATGAGAGGGAACATGCAGCATTTGTTTTTCTGAGCTTGAGTTATCTTGCTTAGTATACTATTTTTCAATACCATATATTTTCTTGTGAATTTCATTTTTCTTTATAGCTGAATAAAACTCCCTTTTGTATATGTCATCCATTTATCAGTTGATGGACATCTAGGATCATTCCATTGCCTAACAATTGTGAACAGAGCAGTAATAAATATGGCTAAACAAGTATTTGTGTGGTAAAATATAGGTAAGAAATTTCTAATTATGTGTGAAACATCCTTCCTGGTGTTCCCTCTAGTGTCACTTCAAAGTTTTTTTTTTTTAATTATTTATTTATTTATTTGAGAGCAACAGACATAGAAAGAAAGACAGATAGAGGGAGAGAGAGAGAATGGGCGCGCCAGGGCTTCCAGCCTCTGCAAATGAACTCCAGACGCGTGCGCCCCCTTGTGCATCTGGCTAACGTGGGACCTGGGGAACTGAGCCTCGAACCGGGGTCCTTAGGCTTCACAGGCAAGCGCTTAACTGCTAAGCCATCTCTCCAGCCCTCACTTCAAAGCTTTAAAACCTCATTCTGCTCTAAGATTGTCCCTTATGTGAATAAATATGGAAGTCTCACAATAGACCAGTAATTAAGATGGGTCTAAGTAGAGTTCATTATACCTAATGCAGTATTTCTCCACCAAGGGTTTCCTATTATAAGTAAAATCACACTTAAGAACTCTATTGTTTCTCAAAGAAGTCAGTACGTTGTATTTCCTAGATTTGGTTACAGACAGCTCAAATAAGGTTAGACATCAATCATTTGGATATACTTCCTAGTTCCTGAAAGGAAAAGGGGTCATGCAGTGAAAGAATACTGTGAAGATAAACAAAATAATTGGTGAGAAATGCTTTGATCTATTCACTAAAATATTAAATTTAAGTTTAAAGCACTCATATTTTTGGTAGAATTATCACTAGGTGGACAGACTATTCAGTTCAAGAGGTGAGAAAAGGCACTTCCCCAAAACTGTGTTGACAAATAATCCCTGGGTTGCACCCTAAACTTATTAAACTGTCAGTGCTGAATTCTCAGTAAATCAAGAATGATGTTAATGAGCATCTGTGCTTCAGCTTTCAATGCCATTTGGCAAACAGTAGCATAACAAGAAAATGGTAATTAGCAATAAAGGTGTGTTTATTGGTTTGTACAATTGACAGAGGCTCTATGTCTCTCCTGCACAGTATGTGTCCTTTATAAAACTGCCAAACAATGGATGCAAAACTTACTATCTTTCTCTTTAGAATAGAGGTTATGACCTTGAGATGCCACTCGGAGAAAAATAAATTAATGGGAGGAGAATTTGTTCTTTTCTTTGAGAAAACTCCCCCAAAAGAAGATGTTTAAAGATGTGAGTAAAATTTAAGTAGCAATCCTTATATCTTCTAAGGGCCTGACTTGCCACAATCCATCTTCCATACTGCATCCTATGATCTTTAAAAGCAGAAACTTTGGTCATGATATTCTCACAATGAAAGTCCTTCAACATTCCTAGCATTTGGCATGAACCATTTCATACTCAGAGCTTGCCTATTTTGTAACCTCTTACTAGTCAACTATATTCTGAAAAAAATCTATTATGCTCTAAAGAAAGCATCAGTATGGAGAAGGAATCAGGAATACTTATACACTTGTAGAGAAAGTGTACATTTTCAGTCAAGTTTGAGAACCATGTGACTAGCTAAGGTAAAATAGAAAATGATGAAAATCTAAGACTGTCTTCTGAAGTCTGAGTGTGCTGCTGAAAATATTCACATTCATGCATCTATAACAGTCCATTCTAGTATTTTTATTGCACTCTTGTATATAGCAGTGAAAGCAGGACAATAAGAACAAAAAAAACCCTTCACATATGAGAATAACAAATAAATACTTTATGGATAACCCACATAAAGAGCTAATATAGACACTGACAAAGTGATAAGAAATACTAAACAGATGATGCAAAAAAACAAAGTGGAAAATCAGTATCATGCCATTTATGTAGAGTTTTAAAAATCAATAAAATATTACATAGTTTATGTGGTGATATAAGTATATGCCAACATAAATAAAGGAAGGATATAGAAAATTTCATGAGAGAAAGTTTTCAGAGGGGAAATGGGATCAGGTAGATTACAAAGATGCTTCATATTAACTGTATTACTTTACTAATCAATATAATATATTTTGTATTTAATATATAGGCTTTCATTTTTAAATTTTCCATTTTCTGATAATTTTTTATATGTCTAAATGATTTTCAATCAAAATTTACAAACTAAACTGAAAAACTCAATACATTAATACATTTGATACCTGTGCCTTCACTATGTGATTTAATGAATGTTAACATTTTGCATATTTTCTTAAGAACAGTATGTATAATTTATATGAATACAATATAACATATTCTTTTTGTCATTTTTGAGGCAGGGTTTCACTCTAGCCCAGGCTGACCTGGAACTCACTGTAACCCACGCTGGTTTTGAACTCACAGTGTTCCTCTACCTCAGTATCCCAAGTGCTGGGATTAAAAGTGTGAAACAGTATATCCAGCTTTTACAAATGTATTATTAAGGATATTATTTTAGCTGATTTGTGCTGCGATATCAGTCTACCTGGTTTTTGGTAATTTATTAAAAGTAGAATTATATTTATCACAGTTCTGGTGATTGAAAATTCAAGGTCAAGATTCTATCAGTTTTAGTGTCTGGCAAAGACCTGATCTCTCCTTCAAAAATGGAACCTTCTTGTCATGTCCTATGGAGGAAATACACCCTGAGTTCTTACATGGCAAGTGGCCATAAGACAAAAAGACAAATGTGAGGTTTTTTTCCAGCCGTTGTATAAGGTATCTAATCATATCCATAATAGCTCTGCATTGATGATTGAATCACTCTCTGCATGCCCCCCCCCTCTTGATAATATTACATTGGTGACTAAATTTCAACACATAAATTTTTTGAGGCACATTTAGACCTTACTATAACAAATGCATTATTTTTGGTATATAGCTTTCTGTAGTTTAACTTTCTTGAGATTTATCATTAAAAATTATTCACATGGCTGGAGAGATGGCTAAGTGGTTAAGTGCTTGTTTGGAAAGCCTAATGACCCAGGTTAGATTCTCCAGTACTCACATAAAGCTAAATGCACAAGGAGTAGCCTGTGTGTGGAATTTGTTTGCAGTGGCTAGAGGACCTGGCGTGTTTATCCTCTCTCCATCTGCCTCATTCTCTCTCTCTCTCTCTCTCTCATAAATAAATAACTACAATACCCCCCAAATTATTCACACATGTAAGAATTGTGTCACCAAATGAAGACAAACAAATAAAAACCAATCCTTTTAATGAATGAAGCACAAATGTGTGTTGTACTAGTTTTCTCCTTATTCTTTGCCCCCTCATTTGCAAGGATATAAGCTATACTATAAATAATGAATGTGGGGGAATTATGGTGTGAATTTTACAAATGAGAAAACATATCCCAAATATATGCGATGGTTAAGTTTGTGTCAACTTGATCTGTTTAGGAATCCACAGATATTCCTCATAAGTGGGTCTCTGAGGTTGCTTCCAGGAAGAATTAACTAAAGGAGGAATCCTTCCCCCAGGATAAGCCCTTCCCCTAGAGTGGGTAGGGCCCTCTCCCAGGGAGGCTTTATCAAAAGAAGCTCTGGGAAGAAAGGTATTCTCCTCCCCTCCCACCTGGCTGCCAGTGCTGCTTGCTGCTTGCTGTTTTGCTGTTATACTGCATTCCAGTGTGGGCCTAAAACCAGTTTAGATTGAAGAGCAGTGTCTCTCCAGGACATCTCCAGGTCCATTGCTGGATTGGGACTTCTGAGGCATCCAGCTTCGTAGACAGAGCAGCTACCAGGTTCCTTGACTCTCATGCCTGTAATCTGCTATTGTTGGACTGTCATAAACTAATCCAATAAATTCCCTTTTAATACAATTCATTTTATTGGATCTGTTCCCCTAGAGAATCCTGACTAATACAAGTTGTGGTACCAGAAGTGGTTCTAGAGAAACAGAATTGTAAGGATGGATTTCCCTAGTGGGCTTGGTGATCTCTAGAGTTGGTTCTCCAACTTCAGTGACAGTACAAGCTCTACTGGTAATAAATAAGGTGAGTGCTTTTGCTGGTAATAAGAAGCACACTTTTTTAAAAAATTTTTTATTTATTTATTTGAGAGCGACAGACACAGAGAGAAAGACAGATAGAGGGAGAGAGAGAGAACAGGCGCGCCAGGGCTTCCAGCCTCTGCAAACGAACTCCAGATGCGTGCTCCCCCTTGTGCATCTGGCTAACGTGGGACCTGGGGAACCGAGCCTCGAACCGGGGTCCTTAGCCTTCACAGGCAAGTGCTAAGCCATCTCTCCAGCCCAAGAAGCACACTTTTACTGGTAATAAGGAGGGCACTAATAATCCATGGAGTGAACTATTTAAAGAACTCCATGAGATAGTTGTATTTGGTGATCCTGAGTCATATCTTGTGAACAGCAAGGAAATATTCAAGAATTTTTGAATATTTGTGGAAAAATAAGATGAATGATGATGTTATATGGTTCCTTCTAGCATCTTTGGATAAAATATTGAAAGACAAGCGGAAGTTCAGAAAGGAAGTTTCCAAGCTTAAGACCCACATACATGATCTGAAGGTTTCTAAGGGAACCCTGGAGGAGTCTCTCCTCTCTAGCCAGAACAGGGTTCAAGTTACAGAAAACCAAACCCAAGCTCTCATTGCAAGTAAGATTGACTAACTTGCAATGGAAGCTCAATTCCCAGACTTACTGGCTATCAGAAGTTAAAATGAGGGCACTGATTGGAAAAGAGTCAGATCCTATTACTTGGGATGGGGATGTGTGGGAAGACCCTGAAGAACTGGGGTTATTGAAGTGTCAGATTCTGAAGAACTTGTTTTGCATGAGAATGTGTCCTCCCTCTTCTAGGAGCAGTTGCATCCCTGCCCCCACACCCTGAAGTTTTGCTGTGTCCATCCTTGCCTGGGAGAATTACTCCTTCTTTGTCTGAGGAACCAGCAATAATCCTCACTGCAGGAGGTGCTGATGCTTCTCAGTGCCCACCCAACTTTGCCTCTAGGCCTATAACAAGGCAGAAGGCTAGGCAGGCTCCTAAAGGTGAGCTAGAAAGAATGACTCAAAAGGAGGTGAAGTACACCCCTAAAGAACTTCAGGAGTTTTATAACTTGTACAGGCAGAAGCATGGGGAATGTGTGGGAATGGATTTTAAGGGTGTGGGATGATGGAGGAAGGAATGTAAGATTTACTGAATTTACTGAAATGGGCCCATTGAGCAGAGATTTTAGATTTAACACTGCAGCTCATGCAGTTGGAAGAGGTGCCAAGAGTTTATTTGACAGGTTGGCCGAAATATGGATGCAAAGATGGCCTGCTGTGAATGAGTTTGAGCTTCCTGATATCCCTTGGCTTAATGTTGCTGAAAGGATTAAAAGGCTTAGAGAACTTGGTATACTGGAGTGGATTTGCCATGTAAACTCATCTTTGCCCCCACAATGGGAGCGTCCAGAAGATGTGCTCTTCACTAAGACTATATGAAACAGATTTGTGAGGGGAGCACCAGCATACTTAAAGTCCCCCATCTTTGGTCTTTTATGTAAAGAAGACATCACAGTGGGAGCTGCAGTTGCTATATTAGGTGATTTAGATGCAATGGGTCTAACTGGATCTTGGAGTAACAAGGGCCAAGTGGCAGCGCTGAATCAGGCAAGGTGAGCATAGTTACTGTAATGGACAGCATAGGCAAAACAATGCTCATAACAGTGTGACTCGTGTAGACCTTTTGTACTGGTTAATTAATCATGGTGTTTCCCAAAGTGAAATAGATAAAAAGCCTACTAAGTTTCTGCTTGATCTATATAAGCAGAAAAGTTCTAGAACAAAGGAACAAAAGGCCACTCTGAATTACAGCAACAGAGAATCAAGGCCCCTTAACCAATTTCCAGACTTGAGCCAGTTTACAGATCCTGAACCCCCTGATTGAAGGGGTGGCTGGGTCCCCTTGAGGAAGGACCATCCCATAATCCCCAAAAGTTTCAAAGTTAATCTTAGTCCTACCTTTCCTCAGAAAGACCTGTGGCCTTTTGCTAGGTTAACTGTACACTGGAGAAAAGGAAATAATCAGAACTTTTGGCACTTACTGGATATTAACTCTGAACTGGCATTGTTTCCAAGAGACCCCAGACAGCACTGTGGCCCTTCAGTTAAAGTAGGTGCTTATGGAGGTCAGGTGATCAATGGAGTTTTGGCAAATGTTAGACTGACAGTGGGTCCAGTGGGCCCCAGAACTCACCCTGTGGTTATTTCCCCAGTCCCAGAATGCATAATTGGGATAAATATACTTTGGAGTTGGCAGAACCACCGCATTGGTTCCATGACTTGTGGAGTGAGGGCTATTATGGTTGGAGAGGCTAACTGGAAGCCACTGGAGCTCCCACCACCAGGGAAAATAGTGAATCAAAAGCGGTATCGCATCCCTGGAGGGATTTCAGAGAATAATGCCACCATAAAGGACTTGAAGGATGCGGGGGCAGGAGTGTTGTTCCCACCATGTCTCCCTTTAGCTCTCTTGTTTGTCCTGTTCAGAAGACAGATGGATCCTGCAGAATGACAGTGGATTATCAGAAACTTAATCAGGTGGTGACTCCAAATTGTAGCTACTGTACCAGATACAGTTTCTTTACTTGAGCAGATTAACACATCTCCTGGTACCTGGTATGCAACTATTGATCTTGAAAATGCTTTCTTCTCCATACTTGTCCATAAGGACCTCCATAAGCAATCTGCTTTCAGCTGGCAAGGTCAGCAGTTAACCCTTACTGTTTTACCTCAAGGTTATATTAACTCTCCAAGCCTGTGTCATAGCTTAGCTTGCAGGGACCTTGATCACCTGTCCCTTCCACAAGGTGTCTCATTGGTCCATTATATCAATGACATTTTGCTGATTGGATCAAATGAGGAGGAAGTGACAGCCACTCTGGAGTTTCGGGTACAGGATATGTGCATCAGGGGATGGGAAATAAATCCATCCAAAATTCAAGGACCTTCCACCTTGGTGAAATTTCTAGTTCAGTGGTGTGGGGAATGCAGAGATATTCCTTCTAAGGTGAAGGATAAGTGGTTGCACCTGGCCCCTCCTACCACTAAGAAAGAAGCACAACTTCTCTTGAGCCTTTTTGGATTTTGGAGACAGCACATTCCTCAGTTGGGTGTCTAACTCCGTCTCATATACCAAGTGACTTGGAAAGCTACTAGTTTTCAGTGGGGCCCAGAAAAAGAGAAGGCTCGTCACTGCTGTGCAGGCTGCTCTGCCCCTTGGGCAGTATGATCCAGCAGATCCGATGTTACTTAAGGTTCCAGTGGCAGGCAGGGATGCTGTTTGGAGCCTTTGGCAGGTCCCCATAGGTGAATCACAGAGGAGGCCTTTGGGATTCTGGAGCAAGGCCCTACCATCATCTGCAGACAATTATTCTCCCTTTGAGAGACAGCAGTTGGCCTTCTATTGGGCCTTAGTAGAAACTGAACAGTTGACAATGGGCCATCTAGTTACTATGCAACCCAAGTTCCACATTATGAGCTGGGTGTTATCTGACCTGCCAGGCCATAAAGTTGGACATTCACAGCAGCAGTCTATCATCAAGTGGAAGTGGTATATCTATGATCAGGCCCAAGCAGGCCCTGAAGTTACAAGTAACATGAGGAGGTTGCCCAAATGCCTATGGTTGCTACTCCTGTTACAATGCCTTCCGCCCCCAAGCATGCGCCTATGGCATCATGGGGTGTGCCCTATGATCAACTGACTGAAGAACAGAAGACTAGGGCATAGTTTACAGGTGGTCCAGCATGTTATATGGGAACCTCCCAGAAGTAGACAGCTGCAGCATTACAGCCCCTTTCTGGGGCAACACTGAAGGACTTTGGTGAAGGGAAGCCTTCACAATGGGCAGAACTACTAGCAGTGCACAAGGTTGTGCATTTTGCTTAGAAGAAAAAATGGCCAGATGTGCGGTTATACACTGATTCATGAGCTGTGGCCAATGGTTTGGAGAAATTGTCTGGATCTTGGAATGAGCACAATTGGAAATTGGTGAGAAGGACATTTGGGGAAGGTGTATATGGATAGAACTCTCTGAGTGGGCAAAAGATATAAAGATACTTGTATCCCATGTTAATGCTCATTAGAAGGTGACCTCATCTGAGGATGACTTTAATAAACAAGTAGACAAGCTGACTCATTCTATGGATACCAATCTCTTTCCTCAGCCATCCCTGTCATTGCCCAGTGGGCTCATGAACAAAGTGGCCATGGTGGCAGAGATGCAGTCTATGCATGGGCCCAACAACATGGACTTCCACTAACTAAGGCTTACCTGGCTATGGATGCTGCTGAGTGCCAAATATGCCAGCTGTAGAGACCTACTCTGAGCCCCCAGTATGGTAGTGTTCCTTGGGGTGACCAGCCAGCCACTTGGTGGCAGGTTGACTACATTGGACCTCTTCCATCATGAAAAGGGCAATGTTTTGTCCTTGCTGGAATATACCCTTGTTCTGGGTATGCATTTTCCTTTCCTTCAGGTAGTGCTTATGCCAAAACTACCATCCATAGGCTTACAGAATGCCTTAACCACAATCATGGCATTCCACACAGCATTGCTTCTGACCAGGAAACTCACTGCACCACCAAGGAAGTATGGCAGTGGGCTCATGATCATGGAATTCACTTTTCTTACCATGTGTCTCACCACCCTGAAGAAGTTGGCTTGATAGAATGGTGGAATAGCCTTTTAAAGAAACAGATATTGCACCAACTAGGTGGCAATAGCTTGGAAGGCTGGGAGGGTCCTCCAGCAGGCTGTATATGCTCCTAATCAGCGTCTTATATATGGTGCTCTTTCTCCTATAGCCCAGATTCACAGGTCCAGGAATCAAGGGATGGAAATGGGAATGGTCCTACTTACCATCATCCCAAGTGACTAATTAGCCAAATTTTTCCTTCCTGTTGATTCAAGAGCGGGGAGTGCTTTTGCTAGGAGGCACAAAGAACATTCCATTGAACTAGAAGCTGAGACTTCCCCCTGGCCACTTTGGGCTCCTGATGCCCTTGAGTGAACAGGCTGAGAAAGGAGTTACAGTGGTAGCAGGGGTGATTGATCCAGACTACCAGGGGGAAATTGGACTGCTCCTCCACAATGGAGGTAAGGAAGAGTTATGTTTGGAGTGCAGGAGATCCTTTAGGGCATCTCTTGGTGTTACCATGCCCTTTTATCAAAGTCAGTGGACAACTGCAACAACCAAATCAAGGCAGTGTGATAAATGGCCCCGATCCTTCAGGAATGAGGGTATGGGTCACCCCTCTGGGTAAAGAACCAAGACCTGCTGAGGCGTTTGCTTAAGGTGGAGGAAATACAGAATGGGTAGTAGAAGAAGGCAGTTACAAATACCAGCTAAGGCCATGTGACCAGTTACAAAAATGTGGACTGTTATCACCATGAGTGTTTCTCTCTTACCTTGTTAAGAATGTTTCTATATACCTATACCAATATTAAGATGCTTTTACTCTTCCACTATTTATGTATTAGATAATTAATACTGATTAAAATCATATCATTAGTTAGACACAGTTGAATTTATATTTGACTTATTATATTAGAGAATGAGCATTCCTCATGGAACCTTGCTTTGTATGGAGGAGGAGGATATTGTGTGTTTCTGATTGTACAGGGGATAGTTATATCATGTTAGGCAGAGTTATTACCTTGTACTGTCTTCACTTGGAAATTAAGTATGATGTAAGGAGATATGGTTTGGTGTCAAGTTGACAAGGGGTGGACTTGTGATGGTTAAGTTTGTGATAACTTGATCTGTTTAGGAATCCACAGACATTCCTCATAAGTGGGTCTCTGAAGTTGCTTCCAAGAAGGATTAACTAAAGGAGGAATCCTTCCCCCATGGTGAGCCCTACCACAGAGTGGGTGGCCCTTCTCTGAGGGGATGCTTTATCAAAAGAAGCTCTGGGAAGAAAAGTATTCTTCTCCCCTCCCACCTGGCTGCAGATGTTGCTTGCTGCTTTTGCTGTTTGCTGCTTTGCTGCTTTTCAGTGTGGATCTAAGACCAGTGTGGACTGAAGAGCAGTGTCTCTGCAGGACACCTCCAGGCCTTCAGGGCTGAATTAGGACTGCTGAATTAGGACAGCCTCATGGACTGAGCAGCTACCAGGTTCCTTGACTTTTTCAGGCCTATAACCTGCTGTTGTTTGACTGTCATAAAATAATCCAATAAATTCCCTTTTAATACAGTTAGTTCTATTCCTCTAGAGAACCCTGAGTAATACAATATATAAGTATATGATATGAAGTTAGATAGATTGTGAATTGAGCTAGGTGACTGGACATTACAGTTTACATTGTTATTGAATGTGGTTTGGGGAAATACAACTGGTACATTTTCTTAAAGAATTTTCTGAACTTGTTTGTTTATATTTTAATAGAATGGTTGTTGATATAAAATGTGTGAAACCATTTTGTACTATCAGACTAATATAGTCTAGTAGAGTAGCACCTATCATTAATGTAACCCAGAATTTATATTCATATACCATAATAAAACTAGTAAAAATGTTCACAAGGAAACCTATTCATTGAGCTATTTTAATTGCTAATAATAATAAACCAATACACAAAAATTTGATAGCATCTGAAACCAGAGAATCAGTGAACTATGCTAGTCACATGTTGTAGACCATTTATACTTAAAAAGAAATATTGGAAACTGGGTATTGTAGTTTGAATGTGAATGTATAGCCCATATAACCTCATTGATTTTTGATTAAAGTTAAGCTTCCTACTTAAGTCTCTAGCAGCCTGCTGGAGGAGGTATCACTGGGGGCAGGTCTTGTAGTCCAACCTTACTATGTGTGTTAAGAGCCAGTTTTAGCTCTGGCTGTTAATGCTCTGGCTTCTTGTTAGAGTTGGTTTTTCTCACTTTTCTGTGGATACTTGAGTAAGTGAGCTTTTTCAACCATGATGATACTTCCCTTGTAAACTGTTAGCCTGAAATAAACAATTTTGTCCCATAAGCTGCTTCTGGTTGGGTGTTTGTCCCAGCAATAAAAAGTAACTGCAACACTGAATAACTTATGAAGAATGTAAATTTATTTTATGGCAGTTCTGAAGACCAGAATTATGAGCTCAAGGTCCCAGTAATTCTGGTTGTCTGGAGAAAACTGTCATCTGCTTCCAAGATGGTACCTTGTTATTTTATCCTCCAGGAGAGAGCAATGCTGTATTGTAACATGGCAGATGGTAGAAAGAAACGAAAAAGAATGAATTCATCAATCAAGGCCTTTTTATAAGAGGACCTCATTGGTCTTTACCTTCCTGACTTAATTTCCTGAATATTCAGCTTCTCAATATCATTATATTCGTGATTTAATTTTTATGCATGAATACTGTAATTTGTTTGTTATCCAATCCCAATACCTTGTTTTGTTCCCTTCCCTCATCCCTGTTCCACTGAATCTCCTCCTCATCCCATATAGTCCTTCTATTTTGACATCTCCTTCTTTTTGTTCATCTCCATCCTCCTGATGGGATGAATATTGTCCTGGTATTAAGGAGGCAATGACATCAACTGTGAGATCATAAATGCACTGGTTAGTTCATATCCAGGGGCCAGTGCTCCCAAGTATTCCTTCTCATCCTGTGGCTCTTAGATTATTTTTGTCTCCTCTTTCACCATGTTCCATGAGCCCTGGGGTTGTGATACAGATGGCTCATTCAGCACTGAGTTCACAACAGTCTCTAATTTTCTGTATTTTGATGAGTTTTGAAGCTCATCAATTTCCACAAGCACCTCCAAAAAGAAGCCTCTCTGGCTAGCTGTGAGAACAGCACTAACATTTCTTCCATCACCTCCTCTGCCATGTTGCCTGAGTCCTGTTGGTTGTGATAGAGATATATCACACAGTACTGAGCACTCAGGTGTCGCTTCTCATTGCCCTGATGAGCCTTCCACCACCACCTTCAAAAGGAACATTCTCTAACCCAAAATGAGGATAGGTGCTAAACTATGGGGGTAAATATAACTAAAAGAGTGTAATTTGATGAGGACCATGTATTCATTTAGCCAATGAACAATGAGTGGTAGCTTCTTCCCTAGGGGCCTATGACCTTTTAAGCAGGAGGCTCACCAATAGGTTTTCAACACCCAGGACTGAATACCCTTTGGCGTGGGTCTTCATTTACAATCAGAGAGCAATTGGTCACCCCCTAACTGGCATGCCATTATTGTACCAGTGAGCATGACTTTTCTCTCCTAGTAGGCTGCATTGCACTATCCAACACTATAGAAGCTAGCTTCTAGCTGAGTTTCAGCATGATTTCTTAGTGTCCTACGACAAAGGCATGTACTGTCTTAAAAGATAGAGTTCTACCATGTAACTCTGGTGGGCAATCATAAGCATTGACAGTGTTGTTAATTGTGGTGTGTGTGTGTGTGTGTGTGTGTTTGTGTGTGTGTGTGTGTGTTTATGACCTCCTTAACAAACAACTAATTGGAAGTGGGTGGGACTTCACCCTGCCACTGGAATTTTTCTGTAACATTAAGTGTTGTGACAATGGCCTGCATTGTTTTTGGTACCTCATGTGTTTCCCTGGCCAATATCTCACTGTGGGGGCAACCCAACTCTGGGCCTGGGATTTATCAGCCAGAGTCTATGGATTTAAAAAGGTTAAACTTTTCCACCTTCTGTATAAACTGTCCCTATCTCTCTTTATTGGTGGTTATATCTTGTAGAATGTTAGTTGTAATTAGTATTTGTTTGGAATTGATTCATGTTGTCTTAACTTTGGGGTAATTCACTCCCCACTCTTTCTACCCCCAATCCCTCCAAGAACCCTTCCATTCCCAATATTCTTCCATCCCCTAACTTGTCAGGTAACTCTTCCCTTCCTCTCCCCTAGTTCTTCTATGCACTTATCTTATTCTAGTTCTGTGCCCTTAATTCTAATGTTGACTACCATTTGCTATAATTGATCCCAGTTAGGAAACACAGATGAGAGAGTACATGTTATGTTTGTCTTTCTGTGCCCGTGTGATCTCTCATAGAATTATTTTCCCAACTCCATCTATTTACCTGCAAATTTTATTATTTCATTTTTCCTTACCACTGAGTAGAGTTTGATTGTGTATATATAACACATTTTCATCATCCATTCATCAGTGGATAGGCATCTGGGATGATTCTAGTCCCTAGCTACTGTGAACAGAACAGAAACAAACATGGCTGAGCAGGTTTCTCTGTAGTAAATAGTGGGGTCTTTAGGGTATATGCCCAGAAATGTTATACCTGGATCAATTGGTAGATTTATTCTCATCTTTTTCAAGAGTTTCCATACTGATTTCTATAGTGGTTGTACAAGTTTGTCCTCCCACCAGCATTAGGTGAATGTTCCTCTTTCCCTACAGCCTCAGCAGCATATGTTGTTATTTGGAGTTTTTAATGCATGCCATTCTAACTAGAATGAGAAGAAATCTCAGAGTGGTTTTGATTTGCATTTCTCTGATGACTAAAGTTGTTGAACATCTCTTTAAGTGTGTCATAGACATTTGCATTTCTCCCTTTTAGAATTCCCTGTTCAGGGCTGGAGAGATGGCTTAGCAGTTAGGCGCTTGCCTGTGAAGCCTAAGGACCCCAGTTCGAGGCTCGGTTCCCCAGGTCCCACGTTAGCCAGATGCGCAAGGGGGTGCATGCGTCTGGAGTTCATTTGCAGAGGCTGGAAGCCCTGGCGTGCCCATTCTCTCTCTCTGCCTCTCTCTGTCTTTCTATCTGTGTCTGTCACTCTCAAATAAATAAATTTAAAAAAAATTAAAAAAAAAGAATTCCCTGTTCAGTTATCTAACTCATTTTTTATTGGTTGGGTTGTTTGTTTTCATTTTTAAAAATTCTTTGTAGATTCTATATATTAGACCTTTTTGCAGGTATAACTGGTGAAGATTTTCTCTCATTCTGTGGGATATCTATTATCTCTGTTTTTTATTTGGTTGACCGTATTGTAGCTTTTTAGTTTCATGAGTGGATGAGTATAGACCTAATTTTCTTTGCTACTAGGATTTTATCTAGGAAGTCTTATGCCTATATATCAAAGTGTTCTCCCTGTTTTTTTCTTCTAGTTTCAGGTCTTATATTGAGGTCCTTCCTCCATTTAAACTTGGCTCTTGTGCAAGTTGAGAGAAGAAGTTGTTCTAATTTCATTTTTCTACATGTAGTTATCCAATTTATCCAGCACCATTTGTTAAAGATGCTGTCTTTTCTCCAGTATGAGTTTTTGGCCATTTTGTTGAAGACAAGGTAGTTATAGTTGCTTGGATTAGAGATGGATATTCTGTTCTAGTCCATTGATCTTTATGTCTGTTTTGTGCCATTACCATGTTGTTTTAGTTACAATGGCATTTAGTATCTCTTGAAATCAGGTATGATCATACCTGCAAATGTATTTCTTTTTATTGCTTTTATCTTTATTTATTTATGAGAGAGAGTAAAGAAAGAGAGAATGGGAATACCAGGGCCTCCAGCCACTGCAAAAATATTCCAGATACATGTGTCACTTTGTGCATCCAGCATTACATGGGTACTGGCGAATCAAAATCGGGTCATTAGGCTTTGTAGGCAAACACCTTAATGGCTGAGTTATCTCTACAATCCCCATATGAATTTTGAGACTATTTTTCCTATGTCTGTGATAGAATTTTCGTTAGAATTGCATTGAATCTCTATGTTATTTTGGGTTGGATGCCATTTTCACAATATTACTTTTCTAATCATGAGCATGGAGATAATTCTATCTTATTGTATCTTCCTCAACTTCTTCCTTCAGTGTTCGTATGTTTTCTTTGTATAGTTCTTTCACTTCTGAAGTTACTGATATTCCAATGTGTTCAATATTTTTTGTAGCTATTGAAAATGAGAAAGCACCACATCATTCTTTCTCCATATGTTTATCTTTGGTATATAGGAAGGCTACTGATTTTTGTGTGTTGATTTTGTATTCTTCCACTTTACTGAAAAAAATTGTTACTTTTGGAATTATTTTGGTGCAATATTTTGGGTCATCATATAAAATCATGTCATCTCCAAATGGGGCTAGTTTGAGTTCTTCCTTATCAATTTGTATCCTTTTTATTTGTTTATCTTTTCTTTTTCCTTGGCTTAAACTTGAAATACTATGTTGAAAAGCAGCCACCCTGTAATAGCATCTAGCCCCATTACATAACCTCTGTGCTCAGACCTGTCTCACAATGGCACATAACCCTGCTTATAGCTGACCTTCTCTTGGTTTTTCCCCTCCCAGACAGCTGTCTTGGAATGACATTTAGCCCTGGTGCATAAACCCCACTGCCCTAGCTTAGCTCAATATCACAATGGTGTATGTTTTGCTGTTTTTATTGTGGAAGCCATTCATTTTCTTAGTTAGGGATATTAGTAGAGATTTATTTTGTGGCTATTGTAAATGGGACTACTTCCCTGATTTCTTTCTCCATGGTTTTCATTGTTATATATAAAAGCTACTCATTTTGTGTGTTTATTTTATGTCCTTCAGTTTGCTGAGAGTCTACTGGCTCTATAAGGCTTTTTAATTTTTATTTTTTGAGAAAGAGAGAGAGAGAAAGACGCAGAGAGGAAGAGAGGGAGAGAGAGAAAGAGAAAGGGCATGCCAGGGCCTTTAGCCACTGTGAATGTGCTAGAGATGCTTGCGTCCCCTTGTGTGGTTGTGTGACATTGCACACTTTGCATCACTGTATGTCTGGCTATGTGGGACCTGCATATTCAAAAATGAGTTCTTAGATTTCTCAGGCCAGTGCCATAACTGCTAAGCCATATCTCTAGCCCTCTAGGAGGGTCTTTTGTGGAACCTTTTGGGTCTTTTAAGTATAAAATTGTATCATCTGCAAATAAGGCTAGTTTGACTTCTTCTTTTGCATTTTGTATCCCCTTTAGTTCTTTTTCTTGTCTTATTTCTCAAGCTAAGGCTTCCAGTTCTATGTTAAATAGCAGTGGGGAGAATGAACACCCTGTTTTATTCCAGACATTAATGGGAATGTTTACTTTTTTCTGCATTTAGTGTGATATAGACTTTTGCTATGTTGTATATATCCTTTACTATATTGAAATGTGATCCCTCTATTCCTAGTCTCTCTTATACTTTTATCTTAAAGGGAGCTTACCCTTGCAGTGGTTCCACTTTATATAAACAGGGGCATGCAACAAGGTTGTGAGAATGGGACTGACCAGAAACTCATGTGTGGTGGAGGCACCACTCTGATTAAGCTTTGGCATAGTTTTGGAGAGGAAAAAAAATGCACATCATATAATCACACAATGCAATTCCATTCATCCAAGCAAACAAGTGAAGCAAAACTTCAAAAAGTCATAGAAGAAGCATAACGAATTATGAAATGCTAATATAAATGCACTAAACTTTATATTTAAAAAGGTATATATATTATATGTATTATATAATATATATAATATATATTATATATATATATATATATATATATATATATATATATATATATATATATATATATATATATAAAGGTAGGATCTCGTTCTAGCTCAGGCTGACCTGGAATTCACTATGTAGCCTCAGGGTGGCTTTGAACTCACGGCTATCCTCCTACATCTGCCTCCCAAGTTCTTGGATTAAAGTCATGCTCCACCACGACTGGCTTAAAAGGTACATTTATGTACAGTAAAATTATGAAGTAGAGTATTAACAAGATGAATATGTAATTCAAATTATTCATTTCCTTTTAATTGAAGAATGGAAATCTTTTAGGTTACAACATTATTATTACTAGTATGGATATAAATATTGATTTTATTTTATTGTTTAAAATATGCATTTATATTCTTTTGTATACACATTATATCTTATAATTAAAGCAATAATTTTAATAGCCATTTCAGCAGTAAATATTGTATCAGAAAGGTCTTGCCTTAGTGAAGATCAGAGGACCACTAGTCCAATTCATAGCCTTGCTGCAGTCATAGTTGGGCAATTCTCTCTTACCTATGAGTCTTTGAACATTATCTTATATTTAACACTACTCTGAACTCTATCAGTTATTGTGCTGTGAATTATTCAGCTTCTAATAGCATTTCTATTCATAATTATCCCATCTGAGATAGGAATATCCCTTTAATTTTATTTGTCTTTTGAGTATTTTCCCGTTCCTATATATTATTCAAAATTGGAACCTGTCTAAAGAAATGCCACAAATGGCTCTGCCACCTGAGTGTGAATGAAACTATGCTTTGCCTCCTTGAATAAGCTTATGACATAATTGATCTGAGTCAGAAGAAATATATATGGGAAGAGAATGAAATAAGAAATGGAAAAGTAACACCAAGAACTTTGTGGATTTCTTTTTTCTTACACATGATGCAGTAGTTAATATTGATTTCCAATTTGATGTGATCTGAAATCACATAGACAAATCTATTTTTGTGCCTCTGAGGGATTTTGTAGATTAAGTTGTAGATATGAAAATCCATCCTAAATGTGAACAGTTCCCTTCACTGGGCTGAAGTCCCAGATTGAAGGAGAGAGTGAGGTGAACACCAACACTCATTGCTCTCTTCTTCCTGACTGCAGAGGTAATGTGATCAGCTGCCTCAATCTCCCCACTGAAGAACAGAACTTGAATTGTGAGTGAAAATAAACCTTTCCTTCCTTAAATTGCTTTTGTCAGGTATCTGTCATAGCAACAAGAGGGTAACTAATATACATGGTATTATAAGAATGAAAAATAGTTTGTGATGGTTGCTCACTGAAAAATCTGGGTATTTTATTTAGACTTATGGTTCTGGTAGAGGACATAGGTTTAAGATGAGCCTCCCTATGACATGCTCATTGTTTGACCAATAGCAGTGAGGTGTTGGTCTAGTAGAGAAAAGTTTTCCAGGGTAAAAATATAAATGAAACTGGTTAGAATGCTCAAGGAGTGGGCCTGAGGATGAGGGGCAAAGATCACAAGTTACTGAAGGAAAGAAGGTCAAATTGTAGAAAGCTTGCAAATTGAAGGTGATGACTCCAGGAAATAATAGCGTCAACAAAAAGAAATTGGAATGCATAGGGTATTAATCATTCAGAAGCATAAAGCCTGCTGCAAGCACCTAAAGGGTGCCAGACAAGCAATGTGCTCTTCTGCATCTATTTTTTGCTAGTTGTAGAATACTCACATGAACATTCAGACAAAAATCTGTCATTATTTATTCAATAGTAAAGTTGATTTTAGAGCTTCAGACAGAAGGTCCAGTATTCAGATATTTCTGAGGAAGAAAATTCTGGAATTAGTAGATTCAGCTTTGGGCACACAAGCTAAATGAAAATCACTCCTCATTTTAGGGCCAAGTTTGACAAAAATCAAATTCAGTTGTTTTAATTATCATGTGACTGGGTTAAAAATTGTTTGCTTATTAGGATGCCACCTTTCAACTAAATATGTGCATTCATAATTGCTGGACAAAGGTATGAAGATGTGAAAATGGACTACTGAAATATTAAAACTGGCTCATTCAAATTTTAAAATGCAGCTCCTGGCACACAGTAGGCACTAAATAAATGTTTGTTGAATGGAGTTGAAATTAGGAAATTAGAAGAAATTGTTCAGCTTTCCAACAGTACATTAAATTGAATGCACTATTTCTCAAGATGAAAGGAAGCTGAATGAAAGGAAATTAGTCTATTTGATTGTTCCTCATACATAATGACATGAGTGAAGTAATATGGAAATTATTCCGAATATTGTCTGAAATTTTGCCTGATGTAGAAAGATGTGTAAGATATTTTAACATTGGCATCTCTGATTTTTTCTCTTTACTTATGTTTTTATTGGCATATATTCATTCTACATGCTGATGGGATTCTGACAGAGTGGAGCTTTTTGCTTTTATAAACATGCATTTCTCAGAATTCCCTTAATCATCTATTTCCTTTTATTAATAAAAAGCAAAGTGAACTTTTTTTTGTCTATAACTCCTAAGAGATGATAAGTATGAAGTCATTACAAAAAGCCTCAAGATGGAGACAAGACAAACTAAGTGGTTTCTCAATGTTCTAGTCCTTCCTTCCTCTTGTGATTTAGCCAATAAAACATTGGGCACACTCTAAAAACATACGGTACTCCTCTCAGCCACAACATTTCATTTTGATTGTCCAAGAGATAAGTTTCATTATGATGAGACATCAAACTTAGAAAACATCATATTTATAAGAATAAATAGCCTTGGCTCAAAAACAGCAGATAGTGTGAGGAGGAATGATAGCCAGGTACGGTATCATAAATTCTTCTGAGCACACACAATCATGACAACTACTCAAAGTATATTTCCCCCAAATTAATTTAATTTACAAAGCCCTTCACACAGTACATGGAAAATGATTAGATACTCAAAGCAATTAAATATTTGTCAGTAGATCCTTTTCATAGGAAACCATTATCAAAAGTATATTCTTGGGCTGGAGAGATGGCTTAGCGGTTAAGCGCTTGACTGTGAAGCCTAAGGACCCCGGTTCGAGGCTCGGTTCCCCAGGTCCCACGTTAGCCAGATGCACAAGGGGGCGCATGCGTCTGGAGTTCGTTTGCAGAGGCTGGAAGCCCTGGCGCGCCCATTCTCTCTCTCTCCCTCTATCTGTCTTTCTCTCTCTGTCTGTCACTCTCAAATAAATAAATAAAATAAAAATTTTAAAAAAGTATATTGTTGTAGGCTGGAGAGATGGCTTAGCAGTTGAGGTGCTTACCTGCAAAGCCATAGAACCCAAGTTCAATTCCCCAGAACTCATGTAAGCCTGATGAACAAGATGACACATGCATCTGGAGTTCATTTTCAGTCTCTGGAGGCCCTGGAACACCCATTCTCTCTTTATCTGTCTCTCTTCCTCTCTCCCTCTCTCAAAAATAAATAGATAAAAATAAAAAAAAGTCTTTTTAAGAAAGCGCAAAAAAGTATATTCTTCTCGGGACTTAAGTTCACCTAATTAATTTTCCACTATTTTCACCCCTAGATCCTCCATATTCTTTCTTAGGAGTAGTTTAATATCGGGACGTCTCTTAGTGGATTTGCTTATACATAAAGCATGTATATGTATGCCCATAAGCGAGTATCTACACAAACATCAGAGTTCTCACAAACAAGTCATGTGAGAAAATAAATTGTTTCTTACAATGGAAAAATGAAATATGCACACTTGTAATCCATATAATATTCCAAAAATATTGGGTAATTTGCATACTGAATATCATTTTATTATTCTAATCATCTCTGTCTTTAAGAAACTCATGCTGAATAGGGACATATATATATTTGTAAGTGATATATGTATATAATTTAAATAACTCAATTATTTGGAATTTCAAAGAGTTGGTGATGTGAAATCTTTATTTCTTATGTATGGACAGGAAGATTTTTCTAGTCATTAAAAAAAACAAAAGTTTAGTATACAGTATGTTTTTAATTTTCTTAAAGTTACATTCCAGGCAGCGACATTAGGACAGGTGAAAACATGGGCTGTGAAATATTCAGAAGGCTTTCAGAATTTGATATTTATTGTTTGTAAAGTATAGTATGTATAAGAAAGAAAGTAGTTGAGGCTAGAGGTAATGGTAGAGAATAAATTGTAAAGGGATTGAAAATGGTATTAGCAAGAGGCTTATAAATATCTTTTTAATGTTATAAGGGTTTCCTCTTCAAGGTAATTGGTTACACATATCAGCACCCTCATCTGGTGCTGCTTTTTGGGTCTGATTGGCAACTTAGGTACTATGACGTATCTGATAGACTTCATAGTCTCAACTACAAGACACCAAAATCTAATTTGTGATAATTGTATTTATTCCTGCACTTGATAGTCACCTGTGGAAAGGCAGCAAGAGGAAGCACAAAACAGACTTGAGAAAATTATGTTAAGCATGCAATTGGATCTTGACAATATGAGCAAAGCCCTCAATTCTCTTTATCTAGGTTCAGATGTGCTGGCAGAATTTGGTCTGACTCAAGCACCAAAAGAAATTAGAACACTAAATTTATATTACTTTCGAAATCAGGTATACTCAAACATTATATTGCATTATGTTGCTCTCCGTTTTATGTCAGTAGGGGAATGTGAGAAGTATGAGTGGGTACCAATACACAAGAAACGATAACAGAAAAATAGGAAGATTTTTATTTTATGCTTATTATAGTATCATATATCGCTGACTGTACTCAAATAAGTAGTACTTTAGCAAGTGAGTCATCTTTCTTGCCTCCATTTTTATTTCATTTCATATCAGTTGAATGCATAAACATACAAATGATTTCTATATATTGATTACTAAATCATAGAATTTTATTTGTTACATTTACCAGTTTTAAAAAATATTTTTTTATTTATTTCCAAGGAGAGAGAAAATGGGCACACCAGTTCCTCAAGCCGCTGAAAACAAACTTCAGATGCATATGCCACTCTGTACACCTGGCTGTATGTTGGTACTGGGGAATCAAACCAGGGTCATTATTCTTTAAAAGCAAGTGCCTTAACCACTGAGCAATCTTTCTAGCCCTCAATTGTCAGTTTTAATAGGGGATTTATTGGAAGCTTTGTGTTTTCTCTATATAATACTGTATTACTTGTGAGCAAATTTCACCTCTTTATTTCTGATTTCCATGTCTTTTGCTTATTTTTCTTACCTAGTTGCTTTATGATATCTAACATTATTTTGAAGAGCAAAGGAAGGGGTAGGCATTTTTGCTTTGGTTTTCATCTTAGTGAAAAAAAAAACTTTCAGCTTTTCATTATTAAGTATGATTTTATATTTGGATGTAGCATATATAACGTTTAAAGGATTAATGTACCTTCTTTGCAATCCCAGTTTGCCAGTAGGTTTTATTTTAAAACAAAGCTGAATTTTGGCATTTTTTGCATTTATTGTGATGGTCATCTAGCTTTTATGTTCCATGCCATTAATGGAGTATGTCACATTTATTCATTTGTGCACATTGATTCACTTGATCATGGCATAAGATCCTATCAGTCAGTATCTTGAGGATGCTTGCTTCTATTCATCAGGGATATTGGCCTATAGTTTTCTTTTCTTTTTTAAATACTTTTTGTTCATTTTTACTTATTTATTTGAGACTGACAGAGAGAGAGGGAGAGAGACAGATAGAGAGAGAATGGGCACGCCAGGGCTTCCAGCCACTGCAAACAAACTCCAGAAGCGTGTGCCCACTTGTGCATCTGGCTAACTTGGGTCCTGGGGAATAGAGCCTTGAACCGGGGTCCTTATGCTTCACAGGCAAGCACTTAACTGCTAAGCTATCTCTCCAGCCCTTCTTTTCTTTTCTTAATGGATATGTCTCAACCTGTTATCAAGGTAATATTGGGCTCAAGAAATGACTTGAAAACAGTTTCTTCTTTTTCAATATTTTGGAAATATCTGAGAAGGAATGGCTGCAATTCTTTAAATGTCAGATGTAATTCACGAGAAAAGCCATCTTAACAAAGGTTTTTATTTTTTGAAGAGGTTTCTGTTTTTGGAATGTTATATCTTCTTTCATGTTATTTATTTATCTTGGATTTCTAGCTTTCCAATACTTAGTCATGGAAGGAAGTACATTTTTAGGAATTTGTTATAAGTTATTCAATATGTTGGCAAATTAGTGCTCATATTAGTTTCTTATGAACCCTTGTATATAGAAAGTGTACACTTTTATTTTATACATATTTTGATGTCACAATTTCCATAAAATATAAAATATTTTATATTATAATATAAAACTTTTTTATATTATACTTTATAAAATAAATATTCATTATCAAATTTTATAGATATACTTGCTTAACAATTTTGTCTTTTAATTTTTAAAATATATGTGATTTGCTCACTACTATTGGGAATATTTTGAATTTGACTATATATTGCCTTTCTTTACCAGGTCATTTTGTACTTTCATATGTTTCTTTGATTTTTAGGTACTAGTGATTGAACCCAGGGCCTTGGTCATTCCAGACAAGTTCCATACTACTGAGCTACTTACTAGCTACTTTTATATGTTTTCATTATTATTAATTGTAATTTCTTCCAGCTTATAGAAACTCCCTGCTATTTCTTGTGAAGAAAATCTAATGTTGATGAGCTCCCTGAGCTTTTCTTTATCTGGGAAAGTCTGTAATTTTTGTAAGGCAGCCTTTTTGATATTGTACTATTTTTGCCAATGTTTTCTTTGTTCAGCCTATTAAATATATCATTCACTGTCTCCTAGTCTTCAAGGTTTCTGCTGAAATATGCTCATATGTTTCCCTTGTAGATGATTAGTCACTTTTATCTTGCTGTTTTCAAAATTTATTCTGTTTTTGATTTTGACAGTTTGATTATAATATGTCTTGATTAAGTCTCCTTTGAATTCAGCCTGACTAGTGACCTTCAAGCTTAATGTATTTAGACATCCATATCACTTCCTATACTTGAAAATTTTTCAGGCATCATTTTAAAACTAAGCATTTTCTCCCCCGATTATCTTCTTTAACTCACATAATATAAGTGTTAGCACTGTTGTTGATGGTGACCTACAAATCCTTTTATCCTACTTATTCCTTTTTATTTTCTTGTAAGCTAATATTTTTAAATGACATGCCAATGCTGTTTTTTTTAATTTTCATATTATGCATTGTATTCTTGGTCTACAGAAATTTTGGGCTACTTTTTATGGTCCCAATGATTGTGTTTGATTGAATCAATTTTTGCTTTTATTCATGGATTGCTGTCCTAATTTTATTGAATTTTCTACATGTTTTCTTGTAGCTTACTAAACTTCCATGAAAAAATTATTTTGAATTCTTTTTCAATCATTTAATAGATTTCCATTTTGGGGGGTTGGAAACTACAGCATTATTATGGATATTTAGTGGTGTCATGTTGCCTTGTTTTGTATGTTTTTCTTCGAGTCTTGCATTGCTGTCTATTCATTTGAAGAAACTTTTTTTTTTTAACTGACTGGTATCACAAAAGAGTCACATTCACCCAATAATCTGACCAATTCCGGGAATTTGTCTAATTTTTTTTTCTATGACCATGTCAGCTTTATATAGTTTGTCCTTTCCTGGGAAGAATTTTTGAGAGTGGGTATTAGGGATGTGAATCTGGGCCAACAGGTTTGGGAAGCAAGTGTTTTTAACTGCGGAGCCATCTCTCCAGCCCTGCATTCCTCTTAATCCCACAGTCATCTCTATGATGTGAGCTGGCTGTAAGTGTGAGCTACTTTCATCTCCTATAGAGCTGCATCTGGAGAAGTACTCGAGGCAATGGTAAGGTGATACAAGCTAGGTGCTGATAGATGTTCATGGGTCTGATACGTCTGGTACACATATAAAGTATCCTAAGCAGGAGGTAGGTGAATTTCTAAACAGGTCTGAGTAGGGGTTGTTGAGAGCTGTTGCCTTTTACCCCAAGCACATAAATGTGCTGATAATAGCAATAGTATAGGTAAGATGAGAAAGATATGGGCCTATTAACAAATATGCTACACAGCTTCCAGATCCAGGACCTCACTCCGTGTATGTTCATTGCCCATTAACAGAGAATATCTGGTTATGTTTCTCTTTTGACACTGAATTATACAACTTGGAGGGGTGATTAAATGGGTAAAAGATGAAAAAATTGTACCTGCCCTGTCTGATACATCTAAGATCTGTTTTGCGTTAAAGGTATGTTAAGCCATCTACATGAATTTCCTGAGCTTTTTCAAAGGCACTCTTGTTCTGGATAGTTGCCAAAGTCAATGATTTTGCAGGAAGATATTCATAGAACTCTCCTACTCTATTACCTTTCTAACATAACAATTCATTAAATACAGTTTTGCATGTCAATATTACCATAGTAGGGGCACATGTAACCTGATTACGAGAACCAAGTATTTTTATATTATAGATGGATCAACCTAAGAGTATGCAGTAATGTTAAAAAGAGAAAAGAAGCTGGGCATGGTGGCATGCACCTTTAATCCCAGCACTCTTGAGGCAGAGTGTTGCAGCCCGGTTCGCATTGCTGTTAGAAATTACCCAACCAAGAGCAGCTTCTGGGAAAAAAAGATTTATTTTGGCTTACAGGCTTGAGGGGAAGCTCCACGATGGCAGGGGAAAATGATGGCATGAGCAGAGGGTGGACATCACCCCCTGGCCAACATAAGGTGGACTACAGCAACAGGAGGGTGTGCCAAACACTGGCATGGGAAAACTGGCTATAAGGCCCATAAGCCTGCCCCCAACAATACACTCCCTCCAGGAGGCATTAATTCCCAAATATCCATCAGCTGGGAACCTAGCATTCAGAACATCTAAGTTTATGGGGGACACCTGAATCAAACCACCACACAGAGGTAGGAGGATCTCTGTTAGTTTGAGGCCACCGGAGACTACATAGTTAATTCTAGGTCAGCCTGGACCAGAGCAAGACCCTAACTCGAAAAACAGAGAGAGAGAGGAAGAGAGAGAGAGAAAAAAAATTTAGTGAAGAAATTAAGCCTTACCTGCGTCAAAAAGTTGGCTAATCTCTCGCTGAACTAAAGTGAATCCTTAGTAATCACATTACTTCTCATCTCATGGACGTTGGTTTTTTAGCATAAGATCTCACTCTAGCCAAGTCTGACCTGGATCTCACTCTGTAGTCCCAGTCGTGCCTCAAACTCATGGCAATCCCAAGTATGGGGATCAAAGGTGAGTGCCACCACACCCAGATTTCATAAAATTTTAATGTTTTAATGGTGGCATATTGCAATTACAGTTAAGTTTTAACTCCTATTTATTTATTTTTTATGTGAGAGAGAGAGAGAGAGAGAGAGAGAGAGAGAGAGAGAGAGAGAGGTGAGGGGAAATTAATATGACCATGCCAAGGCCTCCAGCCACTGCAAGAAACTCCAGAATCATGCATTTGGCTTGTGCATTTGGTTTACATGGATCCTGAGAAATTTAACCTGGGTCCTTGGGCTTGGTGGGCAAGTGCCTTAACTGCTAAGCCATCTCTCCAGCCCAGCTCCTCCTTTCAATGTGAAAGTATGTTCACAATTTAAATTTTAATATTCTCTTCTGATGTTTACATACTATGGACAATAATAAATCTGCCCATTTTCATTCTCATCTGTTCTATTACAGTAAGAACAGAGCTTGGGTGATAGCACATCTATTTATAAAATGGTGTACTGAATATTTTAAGGCCACTGTTGAGAACTACTTGTCAGAAAAAAAAAATTCTTTTAAAATATCACTGCTCATGGTCAGTACACCTAGGTGCCCAAGAGAGCTCTGATGGAAACATACTACAAGATGGATGCTGTTGTCATGCTTACTAATACAACTTACATTCTATAGCCCATGAATCAAGAAGTAATTTTGACATTCAAGTCTCATTATTTAAAAATACATTTCATGCAGCTATGACTGCCATAGATTATAATTCCTCCGATTAAAGTTGGGCAAAATAAATTGAAAAAACTTCAGAACAGGTTTTACCATTTTAGCTGTCATTAATAATATTTGTGATTCATAAAGGAAACCATAATATTAAGTTTTGAGAAGGCAATTCATACCCTCATGGATGACATTGAGGAGTTCAAGACTTCATTGGAAGAAGAGACCACAGTTGTGGAAATAGCAAGAGAATGAGAACTGGGAGGGCAGCTTGAATTTGTTACTAAATTGCTGGAATCTCATAAATTTTTTAGATGAATTGTTTCTAATGGATGGGCAAAGAAAGTGTCTCCTCAAATGAAATAAAGGCATTGCTGAAATTACATCAAAAGATTTATAATACATATGCAGCTTATAAAGCAGTATGAAAGCTAGAAATTACTGATTTCAATTTTCAAGTTCATTATGTGTACTACATGTTTTCAAACAGCATCACATGATATAAAAAGTCTTTTATGAAAGGAGGGGTTAATTGTTAAAGCATATTATATTAGTGCTGTGGCTTGTGTATAAAACCCTCTACCTATAGATTCACATGTTTGAACACTTGTGATATTGTTTGGGAAGTTGTGGAAGCTTTGGGAGGTGTGTGTCTTCTTGTTGGAGGAAATGTGTCACTGGGGTATACCTTGATGTGTTACAGCCAGGCCCTGCTTGGTGTTTCTCTCTCTCTTTGCTTTCCTCTTTCTAATCCTAGATGATGCAACAATGTTGCCCTGGTTTCCTGATCTGCCATGCTCTCTCCATCATAATGTACTCTACCCTCTGTGACTGTAAGCCAAAATAAAGTCTTTCCTTCCAAAAATTGCTTCTTGCTCAATATTTTGCCTTAGCATTTTGAAAGTAACTGATACAATTATCTTCAAGAAATCCTTCAGTAGCAATCAACCTGATCAATCAGGGCCTTAAGAAGATTCTTCAATGATCATTAGCATTTTAGCAATAAAATAATTTAAATTAGCATGTGCATTGGTTTTAAGATATAATTCTGTTGAGCATGTAATAGACTTCAGGATAAACCAACATTTATATTAACTCAGAAATAAATTGTGTGACTCACTTTATGGCAATATTTGCTTTAGTGTGGTTGTCTGGGGTCAGATCTCTAACATCTCTGAGATATGGCTGTACCTCCTTTACCATCCTTTTCCTTAGTGAATAAAACCAAATAAAATATGAACTTTCCCTAATGGCCTGAAAACACTGAATGACTAGGTGAGTTTCAATTTTAAAACCATATATCATGGAAAATCTACCCACTTTATGTGCATTCTGGTGACACTGGCCATTTTTAAAGATATTTAAGCTTTGTTTTAGCAACACATGACCTTTATTTATCATCACAATTTTATAAAATATAAAGTATAATATGTAAATAAATATTAATATGTACTTTGAATTTTGGTTTGTATTTATTTACCTGTGTGCATGCATGTGTGATGTGTGTGTGTGTGTGTGTGTGTGTGTGTGTGTGTGTGTGCCAGTGTGTCTTGTCTCTGCAAATGAGTGCTATAATGTTGTTCCACTTTATGTATCTGACTTATGTGTGAAGCTCAAGAACTGAATCCAGGCCTGCAGGCTTTCAAGGCAAATGTTTATAACCTCTGAGCCATCTTCCCAACCCCTGGACTTTCTTTGGAAAAAGAGCATTATAAAGCCAAGTTAGCTGATGCTATAGTGTAAAATACTTTCCTTAATTCTCATAAGCAGTAACAGTAGTGAATTTGCTTTTGTCACAATCCATGTTTCCTTGTTTTAGACATGGGTATATATGTATGTATTATTAACTATACAAGCATGATTCTAAGAAGTTCTGGGACTTGTTTTATTCACTGTTATGGTAATCCACAATGACATGTGTAATTTTTTTTTCACTTTTATGGCTGCATTGTTCTATAAATATATCCAAATAAATGAATTGTGTAGATGATAGCCATCAGATTTGTTAACTCAATGCTTTGATGAGTTAAATTTAGAGTAAATGTTAGATAACTCTGTTGTTTTCTTGATATTAAAAGTGATGTTGAAGGCTGCAATGTAGCTGAGTGTTATGGTACTTGTCAAGTATATGCAAGGCTGTGAATTTGATTCTCAGTATTACACAAAGTAAATCTAGTATGACAGCTATCAAAATACTGTTTGTTCAGGCTGGAGAGATGGCTTAGTGGTTAAGCACTTGCCTAAGAAGCCTAAGGACCCTGGTTCAAGGCTCCATTCCCCAGGACCCAGATTAGTCAGATGCACAAAGGGGTGCATGCATCTGGAGTTCATTTGCAGTGGCTGGAAGCCCTGGTGCCCCCATTCTCTGCCTCTCTCTCTCTCTCTCTCTCTCTCTTTCTCTCTCTCTCTCTCTCTCTGCTTCTTTCTCTCTCTGTCACTCTCAAATAAATAAATAAAAATGAACAATTTTTTTAAAAAATACCGTTTGTTCAATACTAGCAAGATATGATTGGGCATGATGATACTCATCTATAATCTTATCTTTGGTGTCTGAGACAGGAAGACTGTAAGTTCCATGTCAGTCTGTGTTATATACAGAGTTTGAAACTAGCCTGAGCTACATAGTGATACCATATCCAAGAAAATAGCAAGGTAATATTAAGAATATAGCTATGTAAATAATTTTTAAAATCTATATAAAAATTCTTATTAAGGTATAATATACTAAATTGATTTGAGGATACATTCCTATAATCCCACTAAAATATAATCAGTAATTAAAAATTCACACAAGAATAAAAGCATTGGTACAGTTTTATGAGAAAGTATTCTTTACTTGGAAGGAATACATATTTACAATAATTCACAAACATTTGTTTTCTAATTCACAAACTTTTGAGAGTATAGAAAATATAATTATATGAGCTCATTTTATGCTGCTAATACAAATACCAAAATATAACAACAAATATGCATGAAAAAGATATTCTAGACTGATATTACAAACATAGATGCAAAACTTCTAAACAAAATGTTAAAGCAAATCTAGCCATGAATAAGAAAGTTTCTCACTGAACAGAATTCATTTCCACAGATTTACAAGGTCACGTTTGTCAGTTCCAAGCATATATGGATTCTAGTCATCAAACATAAATGTGAAAAAATAAGATTTCAAACTTTGATAAAAAGTATGTAAAAAATAATCATGTGACTTTATGCTTAAAAATGTCCCTAAACAATTACTTTCCTAATGCCTAATACTTGCTTAAGAAAAGCAGCCACTAATTTTGTGCAATTTACCTAGCTGTTTCAGTGTTATGACACTTGAGGTACCTAGACAGCAAGTGATGCCGTTTAAGCACTAGAGAGAGATGGTGTAACTTTAGAATCAAAATCACACATATACCAATACTGAACTGGCAGGCAACATGAAAAAGCAGGATGACTTTATTATTTTAGTCGTTCCAATCAACGCTCCATAACTGAGAAGTAGGTGGTGAGGATGCTGAAAGAAAATACATAGCTTCATGATTCATTTGATGCAGCTGTTCTGTCAGAAGCATGAAATATTGTGTCATCACTAAAATCTTGCTTTGGGTGAAATCCTAATCTTTAACTGTGTCATATTCATCCTAAAATAAGTCTGAAATGCTACCAGTAATTGTTATTGAATTTTTATTTATTTATTTATTATTAATTAGTTTTGTAGTCAGCTAATACAGTCAATTTGGTACCATTGTTAGGCTCATCCATGACCTATCCCCACCCACCTGGCCCCTCCTTGTTGAGGTATATGGGTCATGCATTATGGAGTTAGCCCACAGTTATGGGTAGGATAAATGTCTCTGCATGTCATGGCCCAACATGTGGCTCTGACATTCTTTCCGCCCCCTCTTCCACAAAATTTCCCTGAGCCATGTTGGGTTCATTTTTGGTCTGCTTCAGTGATGAGGTGTTGGGGGCCTCTGAGGCTCTGAATATCTGATTTGGTAGGAGTTGATTGTTCTCTGTGTTGGTCTCCTTCACCCTTGTGCTGGTACCCTGTTCACCAAGAAAACAGCACCCTTGCTTGTTTTTTCCAATTGTTCTTAGTTTCAGCTATGGCCCTTTTGAGGTATGATGGGGTGGCTCTCTCCTTAGGATCTACATCTATCTGAAAAAGAGAAGCAGATTCTCCAATGGAGAGTAAGTTAGCACCAGACAAATTGCTTATTCTTTTTTGTGTATTTTAACACATCAAAAGTGTGAAGATTTGGGGCTGCAGATGTAGATCAATGACAAAACATATGCTTTTCATACTTAAGTCTCTGAGTTTGACCTCTAGAACAAGGCTTGTGAAAACTGAAGTACTTTAATTCACAAGAACTTGATACACAGCAAGTTTAAAAGTTGTAATAAAAAGTGCTTTCCAATTGAGTCTTGATAAGAATTTCATTGTATTTCTGAAATGTTATCTTCCTGTAAGGGGTTTTGACATAATGAAACACTCTGCCAATGGATCTATTATTATGTATGTATCTAAGAGCCATTGAAAAACCAATGTTCACTGCTTCATACTACTTGTGGGAGCAGTGATTCAAATAGCACTATTAAAACCCTTATGATGAGAAAAGACCTGTGTTCACAAGGAAGTATTCAATGAAAACAGCAGAGCCACTTCCTCATTCTATAACAATAAAAATTAGAATGATCTGAAATAACTATAAAAGCCAAAATGCAGCATTTTAAATATTTTTCTTTCAATTCATATATATTATGCAAGATTATATCTATGATAATCAATGGTCAAATTTCCTATTATTCTCATGGAGATAGACTTTTCACCTAAACATAAGGATACTAATTTAAGTTTGAGTTTTGAGGTAAATAACATATTTAAAAAATATGATTTGCCAGGCATGGTGTCTTGCTTGCTTGTTTTTAATCAGTATCTAGTAAAGAAATGTGCTTACCTGGGTGTGGTGGTTCATGCCTTTAATCCCAGTACTTGGGAGGCAGAGGTTGTTATGCCAGTTCTTGGCACCCCCAGTGACCACCAAGGAGAACCAAACACATATGCAAGGGTGTTATGAGCATGTAAGGACCAGCATATGGTCCAGGGCCAGTTTAGGATAAACAAGTTTTTTTTGTGAGAGTAAAAAATGCAAAGTCAAAGCTTGTAAGCTAAACTCTGTGTGCAGTGACATAGTAAAGATTAGCAGATGTGTGTGTGAAACTATTAGATAAGCATTGGAAGGTATAAAAATCCCAGCTGATCAGCAACCATTGTCTCAGTCTTCCTGACACTATGACTGACTGGAAGGCTACTCAGCAGTCCTGACTGAGACCCCCCGCGAGTACATCACCGATCCGAATTCATCAGGCAGACACTCTGTCCGAACTCTGTCCAAACACTGTCTGAACGCTGTCTGAATGATCATCCGTAAGCTAAAGCACTAGCTTAAGCCAGCGGACCAAGACTCGGCTGGAACGAACCGAAAAAATGTCGCAGCTCGAACCTCGCGTTGTCAAGCCATAAAACATCATAAAGCGTCGCAGCTCAAATCTCGCGTTGTCAGGTCGTATACATGTTAGACTCGTTAGAAATATTCTTGTGTTAGTAATGTAGCGATGAATATTATATTAGCTATAATATTATTTGTGATAGTTTGGACTTGCTTGTGTGTGACTTTCATCCCAGTAAACTCCTTTGCAAGTATGCCAGTGTCTGAGTATCATTGACCTTCGCCGGCGGAATCCTCTCAACCAATCATCTTTGAGAGTGCTCCAACAAAGGGCAGGAACATTTTTTAATATTTGGGCTTAAGCTCAGTCCCTTGACTTCACCAAGGGCCGCAAGTAGTGGGCAGGTAGGGTTTTTATAGGGATTTGAACATAGAAGAAAGGGATGGGTACATGATTGGTTGATTTAAAAAGTATTTTTCTGATTGGCTTGGGATTTTGGTGGGCAAGATTGGGGGCAGGACAGAGGTGGGAACTAGGGGAACCCCAGGCAGATGAGGTAGACTTCATTGTGATTGGCTGGGGCAGAAAGAGCAGAGAGGACAGGCCTCAGGCATGTCCTGGACAAGTCTAGGCTAGGTGTGACTCCGGCCTTTGGGTGGGCACCTTCCCTAACCATATGTCAGGGCGGTTGCCTTCTGCCTAAACAGGAAACCTGAAAGTTAGGCCCAGCCAGGACAGCACCTTAGTTTCTGGGTCTTTAAAGTTAAAAGTTTGGTTTCTGTGAGTTGCAGCCACCCTGAGACTGCGCAGTTAATTGCAGATCAGCCTGGGCTAGAGTGAGATCCTACCTCAAAAAAAAAAAAAAAAGTCCTCATTCTTTCATAATCAGAACAGGACCTTGGGATAAGAAATGCTCATAATCATGGAGATCTTCAAATGAATTAAAAATCCTATAATTTTCTGTACTTCAGGACTATTTACAAGTTAAACATCTATTTCACCATGACAAATTCATCTTTTGACACCATTCACAATCCCAATCCCGCAATCTGTGAGTCATGCCACCTTTTGAGTCAGGAGAGAAGCCAGCAGTTGGCTGACCTTCTTTCTTTCTTTCTTTCTTTCTTTCTTTCTTTCTTTCTTTCTTTCTTTCTTTCTTTCTTTCTTTCTTTCTTTCTTTCTTTTTTTGAGGTAGGGTCTCACTCTGGCCCAGGCTGACCTGAAATTTACTATGTAGTCTCAGGGTGGCCTCAAACTCATGGCAATCCTCCTACATCTGCCTTCTGAGTGCTGGGATTAAAGATGTGCTCTGCCACACCAGGCCAGACCTTTTTGTTTTTATTTTATTTTTTCTGGTGGCTGACACTTTTTTTTTGCAGGAACTTTCTGGTATGGAGTTGTTTACCTTTTCCAGCTATCTCCAGGGGGGGGAAAAAAAAAACTCACAGGAGGAACTACTCTTTGTGCTCCTGCTTCTGATGTTGTATGGAAAAGAAAGAGATGGGGATGAGGTAGAGGGTTCACAAAGACTAAGGGTACCAGTGGAGAAGTGTGGGCCCATGCTCTCTGCATTTAAGAATAACTGTCTACTTCCCTGCTATTCTCCCTTACAAACATCCCTTCTCTTCCCACCAAAGGAACAACAGTAATGTGGGCAGCGTCTTGAACTGATATCTCTACTGTCTCAGTCTTAATTCAATTGCATCCCTTACCATGGGCAAACTAAACACTTCCTCCTATATTTGTCTATTGCCCAAGCTCCCCCCCCCCATTATTTTCTTCCCTCCTGATTTTGAAACTGAGTTCTGACTGTCCTAAGAAGTGTATTCCTGAGAAAATTACACTCCCCTCATACTCTACCATGGGCTGTGACACTTGGAATTGGAACTCAGCCATTTTCCTTTCATTTTTCTGCTTATCACTCAGACTACTTACCCTTTTTAACCAGGCGTCAATGAGCAGGCTCTGCTCATACAGCTCATTCTGTAGCATCGTTGCATTTTCTTGATACTTCTGTTGCTTTTTTTTTTTAATTCCTGGAATAAATGAATTCCTTATTTCTTGTTTGTTTATTTATTTATTTACTTGAGAGTGACAGAGAAAGAGGCAGAGAGAATGGGCACACCAGGACCTCCAGCCACTGCAAACAAACTCCAGATGCATGTGCCACCTTGTGCATCTGGCTTATGTAGGTACTGGGGAATCAAGCCTTGAACTGGGGTCCTTAGGCTTCACAGGCAAGTGCTTAACCACGAAGCAATCTTTCCAGCCTGAATTCCTTATTTCTTTATCTTCCAGTTCTCATGGCAAAGTAAAGAAAAAGCATCAGGTTGTTGTGATGAATAGCACTTATGTATCTAGCAAGTCTCTGACATGTACTAAGTACGCAGAAAATACTAGATAGGGTTAGTGTCATGTGCATATGTAGGCACTCACAAAAATTCAGAAATATTAATAGAAAAGAGGGTTGAGTTCCTTAAGGGAGGGTGTGAGCTCCAACTTCAGAAGGGCTTCATTGTCCCTTGGTAGCAAACAGCTCATCGTTCAGCCAGAACCACTGGAAGTTGGTTGAGTTGTCAGGGTTTTTCTTAGCATTTTTTTATTAATTTGTACTCAGTGAATACAGTCAAGTTGGTACTATTGTAAGCCTCCTCCCTGTCTTCCGCCCACCCCGGGGCCCCTCCTTATTGAAGTATATGGGTCATACATTGTGGGATCAGTCCACAGTTATGGGTAGGAGGATATGTCTCTGTATATAATGACCCAACGTGTGGCTCTGATATTCTTTCCACCCCCCTCTTCCACAAATTTCCCTGAGCCATGTTGGGTTCATTTTGGGTCTGCTTCAGTGATGAGGTCTCGGGAGCCTCTGTGTCTCTGGATATATGATTTGGTAGGAGTTGATTGTTCTCTGTGTCAAACTCCTTCACCCTTGTGCTCACCAAGAAAACAGCACTCTTGCTTGTTTCACCAATTACTCTTAGTTTCAGCTGGGGCCCTTTTGAGGTATGATGGGCTGGTTTTCTCCTTAGGATCTGTGTCTATCTGAAAAAGAGAAGCAGATTATCCAAGGGAGAGTAAAGTTAGACGAGATAAATGTGATAAGCCTTAATATTATAGAGAGAATTGAATAGGTGTAGGCCCTCTTGTACTCCATGATTGGTGGTAGCTGGATAATGGAGAGAAGGCTCATTTTTGGATCTGGTTCTGACTTGTTTCCCAGCTGCAGCTATGGGTTTTGTTCCATTGAGCAGACCAGGTAGCAAAATCAAGAGCAGTTGGTTTCCCACCATGGCTGTGTGCCACTTTTGCACTTGTGTGAGCATCATGACAGGTTATTTGCTGCTAAGTAGGTTAGACCATGAGTTGCTTGGACAGATATTGGTCATTTTCCCCTAGTTGCTCATGTAGCACCTTCTGGAACTAGACACACTGACTGTCTGGGGACTGACTCTCTTCTAGCTCCCAGCCATGTCATTCCATGTTATGTGTCAACTGCATAAGGTGTCTTCAGCAATAGGGTCTTAACACTAACCTTTGGTGAGTCATCAAGTACTCTGACAGAAATCTGTCATTCTTTGAGGAAACCTTATAGTTCTCTTTGATCAAAAGCTCACTGTGGATGATAGCCACCTGATGGTACTGGGAGTTACAGGCCAGAGTCCATGATGAGAAGGAAGAAAATGACAATATAAAAGAATTTAAGAGAAGAGGGAGAAAGGGGGAGAGAGAGAGAGAGAGAGAGAAAGAGAGAGAGAGAGAGAGAGAGAGGGAGAGAGAGAGAGAGGGAGATTGGCTGTAGAAGATTAAGGTCATTATTATCGTACCTTCTCTAGTGCTTTGTGACTCGGGTGTTCCCTCTAAGGGACTGGTGAAGATTCAACCATTTGGTCTGCCTTTTAGTTTGTAGAATTTTATGGTATCATTGCTGTTTGGGTCCAGATTTGTATATTCCATCCCCTCCCTTGTCCTCCACTCCATCCCCACCCACCCTATTGTCCAGCCCTCAAGATGCTTGCTGGTTATTTTGACATCTTAGGTAGATTCAGGTTAGGTCCTGTAGATGACTGAGACTATGTGGCAATTATCTTTCTGTGATTGGGTAAATTCACTGAGAATGGTTTGTTTCAGGTTCAACCATTTTCCTTCAAATTTCATTGTGTCATTTTTTTCTAACTGGTGTATAGAATTCCATTGTGTAGATATACCACATCTTAGGTATCCATTCGTCTAGTGATGGATATCTGGGTTGATTCCAGCTCTTAGCTATTACAAATTGAGCCTCTATAGACATGGTTGAGCAAATCTCTCTGGACTGAGGCTTGAAAGTTTTAGGGTACATGCCTAGTAAGTGAATTTTTGCCCCACTTTTGGAGGGGTTTATTTGATGTTTTATTGTTTATTTATTTATTTATTTATTTATTTATTTTGGTTTTTCAAGGTAAGGTCTCACTCTGGTCCAGGCTGACCTGGAATTAACCCTGTCATCTCAGGGTGGCCTTGAACTCATGGCAATCCTCCTACCTCTGCCTCCCTAGTGCTGGGATTAAAGGTGTGCGCCACCACGCCCAGATTGAATTTTTTGACTTCTTTTTAGATTCTAGATATTAGGTTTCTGTCAGTGGTATAGCTGGCAAAGATTTTCTCCCATTCAGTGGGTAATCTATTGGATCTGTTTATTGTATGTTTGTCTGTGCAAAAGCTTTTTAGCTTCATTAGATCCCTTTGGTTGAGTGCTTGTTTAATTTCTTTGGCTACTGGGGTTTTGTTCAGGAAGTCTTTTCCCACTCCTATATTGTGGATAGTCCTTCCTAATTTTTCTTTGAGTAGTTGAAGATTTTCAGGTCTTATATTGAGGTCTTTAATCTATCTGGACTTGATTTTTGTGTATGTGGAAATGAGTGGGTTTAATTTCATTTTTCTACATATGGTCATCCAATTTTTCCAACACACTTGTTGAAGATATAAAACCTCCATGCCTGTTGTTTCCAGTGTTTTGATCATGAAGTGGTGTTATATTTTGTTAAAGGCCTTCTCTGCATCAATTGAAATGATCATGTGGTTCTTATGGTTCAGCTTATTTTGTGGTATATTACATTGAAAGATTTCCATATGTTAAGCCATCCCTGCATCCCTGGGATGAAGCCTACTTGATCAAGGTGGATAATGCTTTTGATGTGTTGTTTGCAAGGATTTTGTTAAGGATCTTTGCATCTAAGTTCATTAGGTACATAGGCCTATAATTTTCTTTCCTCTTTGCATCTCTGCCTGGTTCTGGTATTATGGTAATGCTAGCTTCATAAAAGGAGTCAGGGAGGATTCCCTGGTCTGATTATGTGGAATAGTTTGAGAAAAATTCATTTCAGGTCTTCTATGAAGTTTGACAGAATTCATCTTAGAAGCCATTCAGTCCTAAACTTTTCATCTTGGGGAGGTTTTTGATTACCTTTTCAATCTCAGTGGATGTTATAGGTTGTTTAGGAGATTAAACAGCTCTGAGTTTAGTTTTGGTAGGTGGGATGTGTCTAGGAATTCATCCATTTCTTCCAGATTATTTAATTTTGTTGAGTAGAGGTTTTGGAAGTATGCCCTGATGATTCTTTTAATTTCGTTGATGTCTGTAATGATTTCTCCTTTTTCATTTCTGATTTTGTTAATTTGAGATTTCTTCTTCTTCTTGTTCTCCTTCTCCTTCTCCTTCTCCTTCTCCTTCTCCTTCTCCTTCTCCTTCTCCTTCTCCTTCTCCTTCTCCTTCTCCTCCTCCTCCTCCTTCTTCTTCTTTGCTTGATCAGTTTTGCCAGGGGTTTGTCAATCTTGTTTATTTTTCAAAGAACCAGCCTTGCATTTCATCAATTTTTAAAATTGTTTTGTTAGTTTCCAATTATTTAATTTCTGCTCTAATCTTGATTATTTCTTTCCATCTGGAGCTCTTTCTGTTGGATTCTTCTTGTTTTTCCAATGCCTTTAGGTGGACCATCAGATTATTGATTTGTGATCACTCTATCTTTGTAATGAAAACACTTAACTGTACAAATTTTCCCCTTATGACTGCCTTCATTGAGTCCTACAAGTTTTGGTGGGTTGTGTTTTCATTATTATTCAATTCTAGGAATTTTACAATTTTTTTTGATTTCTTCTATGTCATATTCCTTGTTTAAAAATGTGTTGTTTAGTCTCCAGGAGTTGGTGGAGTTCTTGATGTGTCATTTGTTGTTAATTTCCAGTTTTAAAGCATTGTGATCTGACATGATTCAGTAAGTTACTTTAATTTTCCCAACTTTATGAGGTCATGCTTTATGGCCTTATATATGGTCAATTGGGGGGGAAGGTTCTGTGGGTGCTGAGATCAATGTGTATTCTGTAGAGCTAGGGTGGAAAGTTCTGTAGATATCCCTTAGGTCTAATTGATTAATGATGTTATTGAGCTCTATTATTTCCCTGTGGATTTTCTGCTTGGATGATCTGTCCATTGATGATAGTGGAGTATTGAAGTCTCCGACTATGATGGAGTTGGTGTTTATTTCTGCTTAATTGTTGAGTAGATTTTGTTTTATAAACTGTGGTACCTTTTGTTTGGTGCATATATATTTATGATTGTGATGTACTCATGTTGGTTCATTCTCTGATGAGTAAGAAGTGGCCTTATTTGTCTTTTTTGATTGTTTTTGGTTTGAAGTCTATTTTATCAGATATTAATATAGCAACACCTTCTTGCTTTTTATTTATATTTGCTTGGAATATCATTTTCCAACCTTTCACCCTGGCAAGGTGTCAATCTTTAGTTGTGTGGTGGGTTTCTTGAAGACAACAGAGAGAAAGGTCCAGTTTTTTGATCCATCCTGACAACCAGTATATTTTGATGGGTGAATTAATACCATTAATATTTAAGGTTATTTCTATGATATTTGAATCAATCCCTGCCAAAATGAGGTGTTTTATGGGGTTTGGTGTTTTCTTGTGTCATCTACTGTTTTGAGCATGGTTTATTTTTGTTTTTGTCATCTTCTTGTTGGCTCTTGAGATTGGTTGTTTGACTGCTCTGTATGGAGCATTCCCTCAATTATTTTCTGTAGGTTTTGCTTTGTGTTCATATAATCATAGAGTTGACTTTTTTCATGGACAGTTTTTCTTTCACCATCTTTTATAAGAGATACTTTTGCAGGGTAAAGTAGCTTGGGTTGGAAGCCATAGTTTTGTGGAATTTGAAGCGTTCCATTACAGCTCTGTTTGTTTTCATTGTTAACAGTTTTAACTATGATGTGTCTTGGAGAGTTGGCTGTTTTGTATTATTGTCTATCTGTTTTATGAAGACTCTATATTTTAAGGAAGCAAGTTTTTGTCCTTTGGCCTATTCACCCTCTGACTCAGGTGAACAGGGATGTTGGTACCTAGTGGGCAGTCGGGATACCAGAGGAAATGGATTGATTCCACAGCTCAAACAAGGGCTATGCTTCCCTGACCAAGGCACAGTGGGACATACCAGGAGCAAGGGAACAGGGATATGGCTTACTCTGTGCCATGCCCTCCAGTACACAGACCAGTGCAGGGAACCCAGACTGGGGAAGTGGGAGGAGCACAGAAATGGGTCAGGTCTACTCACTCCGGACTCCTGTGCTTGCCCACATACTGATCACACAAGGAACTCAGATCTGGGGCATGAGAGGAGTCCAGAAATGGGTCTGGCCTACTCACACCAGACCACAGTGCCCACCCACACACTGCACAAGGAACTCTCAGATGATTACTACTTATTTATTTATTTTGGTTTTTTGAGGTAGGATCTCACTGTAGCCCAGGCTGACCTGGAATTCACTATGTAGTCTCAGGGTAGCCTCAAACTCATGGCAATCCTCCTACCTCTGCCTCCCAAGTGCTGGGATTAAAGGCATGTGTCACCATGCCTGGCTTTCAGATGATTACTTTTTTTATCTGCAAGAAATTTGTGCAAGTTTTCAAAGACTATAATTTAAAAAGCATCATATGCAACATATGTTGTCAAATTCAGTGTACACTAGGTGTATTTATTATGTCGTAAGGACAAAATATCAAAAGGAAAATAGCTTGTCTTCTCAAAAAGAACTTTCTACAAAACTAACAAACTCAAATGGATTATATTGTAAAAGCTACTTGTGTGGAAGCATATTTAATAGCAAAAAGTCAAAGCCATTTAGGTGACTTATTAATCAATATATAAGTGTGGAGGAGATAATATACCATGAAACAAAGGGAGAGACTTCTAAAATCAGTTTGTCTCACCAAACTATTGCCAGGTAAGTTGATGAAATTGGAAAATATATCAAGAGAAGTTTGAAGATTTGAGCCACTAATTTTAAATGTTCTGCGTTGGTGGTGGATGGTAGCACTGTTGATACAAATACAACTCAGCTTGCCATTTTTATTAAAGGTATCAAGGTAGAATATGTCACTGAAGAAATGGCTTCTTTAGTGCCATTAAGACACAACTAAATTTATACAAAACAGTAAAAGTATGTTAAAATGATTTTCTCTGTTCACTTTCAACATATCTGGTATAGCTACAGATGCTGTTATAGGAATGGTAAGTTTAAGCACTGATCTTGTGAGAGTAATACAATATGATGTAGTTTCTTCCCTAAACTCATGTTAGGGCTACAGAAATTGCCCAGTGGTTAAGGAACTTGCCTGCAAAACCTAATGACTGAGGTTCAATTCCCCAGTACCCACGTGAAGCCAGATGCACAACACATGTGTCTAGAGTTTGTTTGAAAGTGGCTGTAGGCCCTGGCCTACCCATACACTCTCTCTCTCTCTCTCTCTCTCTCTCTCTTTGCAAATAAATACATACAAACATTTTAAAAAGAAAAAATATCATGTTAGTAATATATAATTACACAGTACATCACAAAACTTTATGTGCAACAGCATTAAGGATGGATAATGTTATACAAATTGTGTATCATACCAATAGTCATCAAGATTATGAATTTCCTAAGGGTCACATACTTAGTTGATTGACTCATTGTCAATCCCATGAATTCCTTAAAGGTGTTGGTGGTAACTATAGAAACATCATTTACTTGGTGAATTAAAATGGTCAAGTCAAGGACAAATGTTAAAATGATTTTATGATTTGCCACATGTTATAACATGTCCTGGTGTTTATAATATGCAAAATAAAATTTGTGCCAGAACTTGATAATGAAATCTGGCTTAGATATTTAGTAATTTAGTGCACTTAATCACTTATTTAAATGAGTTAAACCTGCATATTCAAGATAAAAACCAACTTATTAATGCAACGTTTCAAATAACAACAGGATTCTAAATGAAACTGAAGTTACGGCAAGCTCAAATTGAATTTGCTGGTTTTCATACATTGACTAACATGTTTTGAACAGTGAATATATATATATATATATATATATATATATATATATATATATATAATGCAAATATTTGGTAACAAATTTCAAGGTTTTTGAGAAAATTATCAGTATTTTGGTATATTTGACACTCCACTTTTATTTGACAAATAAGCTAACTGTAAATTTTCAAATGGAATTCATAAAGTAGAAACCTGACATTCAACTTAAAGAAAAATTTGCTCATGTCTTTTAGATTTTTGTAAATCTTGTCTTCCCAGAGACAAATCTTCCTCTATTCACATTCATACCTTATTTATGTCATCTCTTTTTGGCAGCACCCACGTTTATAAGCAGTTATTTTCAAGAATAAAGCCGATTGAGATTAAGATTGGAACCAAAATATCTGATGAGTATCTTGAGAATGCACTGATAATTTAATCCACTTCCACTGAACCAGTAGTAATGTGTTAGTTTATCAAATATAATGTCAAAGAGCCCAGTAGTTGTATTTTGTCACCTTCTTTTACTTTTATAAATTAAAAAGTCATTGAAGTTTTATTACTTAGATATGTTAATTTTTTATTTTTAGTAATTGAAAACTTGGGACCTGCTTAAGGATATTAAAAGACTCTGAATATGAACATGTAAAAAAAATAATGGAAAACATATATATTTTTTCAATCATAAATTTACACAGCTTGACCAGAAAGATGCCTAAAATTTTAAAACTAAATCTCATGCCAATATAAAAAGTTCTACTTGGCAGTTAAGTGTCTCAAGTTTTGGGAAATAAATTAGTAATCAAAAAAAAATCTCTACTTTGGTAGATGTTGAGTGCAAAAAAATAGAATGGGGGCAAATATGAGGAAGAGAGTATCAACATATGATGCATGCATATGAAATATGTTGTTAATAATAATAAGAAAAACACTAAAAATACTCTATAGAAAAAACACCACATAGACTACAAAAGAACTTTTGCTTATCTGTGGTAGATATGAAAACTATACACAGACTCTATTGTTGTCAGCATTTGTTAATATTTGTGTATTTAATGTGTGGCCCAAGACAACTTTTTATTCAATATGGCCCAAAGATGCCAGAAAGCTGACCACCTAAGACTAACATAAAATAATTCAATTGTTTAAATATCAATTTGAGAAGCTAGAAAATAAGTCCAAATTCAAGTTGGGTTTTGATCTCCTTAGTCTCTTTCAGTTTGCAAATGGCTGCTTTCTCACAATGTCCATACATGGCAGTGGGGAGAGGGAGAAAAGGAGAGGGACATTGGAGACATGGCGAGAGAGAGAAAGATGAGAGACAGAGAGAAAGGAAGGGAAGAGGGAGGGAGAGAGATCATTTCCTTTACTTAAGAATCTAATGTTCTGCTAGATTTGGGCCCAATCCTTATGACCTTATTAAATCTTCATCACCTCTTGATGATTCTATCCCCAAATGCAGCCACACTGTACATTAGTGACTAAACATATGAATTTCATGGAGGGGGTCACAATTCAGTTTAAAATATAAACTCCTGAAGAAATTTATAGAAATTAAAATTGTCATATCTTGCTTATAGGAAACTAGTTTGATAGTTCCTTAAAAGGTAAAAGTAAACCTGTTACATTATTCAACAATTCTATTTGTAAATATTTGTGCCAAAGGAAATATGCCCATAGGAAGAATGATATATGAATATTCATAACAACTTTATTTGTAATGTCCTAAGTTTGAATTCAATCTAAACATCCTTCAACAGACAACAGATCTGCTATATTATAGTCTGTATCATGCCATGGAACACCACAGAAAAATAAATAGAAATAAATACATGTGCCAACAGGATAAACACAGCATTGGGAAGAATCTCTAAACAACTAAGCTGAATGAAAGAAGTCAGACCACAACAAAGAGTAAATAAGACATTATTCCATTTTTATTCAATTCTGGACAAAGAAAACTAATCTTTAGTGAGAGAAGACACATAAAACTGATGTCCTAACATTGGATAAGCAAAATATTAAATGAAAGTAAAACTTATAAAGAGAGATACTAATAATCTTACTGAATGGTCAAATTTTGTAAATGTATACAGAAGACAAAACTTATCAAAAATGCATACATACATGACTCTTCACACTTTATGGACACTAGGAGAATCAATAAATCTAGGAATTATGAATTTATGCTCAGCATTCCTAACAACCTAAGGTACAAGTTAAAATGATGAAATATGCTTATACCAAATATGAAAACAAATTTTAAAATGCTTTATTTGTGGTATAAGTTTTAAAAGCATGTCCTAATATTATGTGATGATTTGACATCTTATAAAATCATGAGGGACTCAAATAACCTAGATGCAAGTTTCCCTGGCAAGCAATCCTCCTTATCCTTATCCTGGTAGCAGATTTCAGTTCCTTTTAAACTATGGGAGGGATTAGAGGCCAACTGATAGTCTTGATGTTGTGAAGAAACCTGCCTTCCTTTGCTCCAGGTATTCATTATTTTCCCATGTGCAACACCCTTGTAGCCTTTCAGGGTACTCAGTTGCTACTCTCCAGAGCTGTGAGTTTGTGTCTAATACAATGCTTTCAATTTTATCTGCATAATGACATATGTTATACCTTCAGCTTTCTCCAAAACTCAGGAGAGCATTCCCTCCATCAGGAATGAGGCAAATAGGATGAGAGAAAAACAGTGTCTTAAGCAATTAAGAGTTTGTGTCCCTTTGAATTCTATGTTGAAAGCCCATTTCCAATACTTTAGTGCTAATATGTGGATAATTTAGAAGAGACCAGGGACTTTGCTGTTATGAATAGTATTAATGGCACTAAAAAAGTGGCTTTCAGGTGTTGTTTACCTCCTTTTGTCATGTCAAACATTGAACCTACTTATGACTTAATCTTGGACTTCTAAGCCTCCAGACCTATGAGCAGTAATTTTCTGTTTATAAATTATCCAGTGGAAGACATTCTGTTATAGTAGCCTGAACATAATAACACAGGAATAGTTCAGGTTATTTTTTTTTAATCAGTTTGATTGATGCAAATGTTGATTCTTTGGGGCAGAAAGCAAACAAACTGTGATGAGCCTGAAATATCTTATTGTACCAGAAAATAAAGAAGTGCTACATTTCATTTTACTAAAGAAAAGCACAAAGGTGTGTTCCCATACTCCAGATTGCTATGCAGTTTCCAAAGTTTAATACCTCAAAATTGTGCTCACCATCATTATTTCCATTCTCTAGTTAGTGATGATTCTCCAAGGGCATTTTCTAAAAAGTAATACTGATTCTTTGCTTCTGTTGCAGTCAGGTTCACATTACTGGCAGAAGTCACCCAACCAAGAGCAGCTTGTGGGGTGAAAGGGGGTTTATTTTGGATTCAAGACTCGAGGGGAAGCTTCATGATGGCAGGGGGAAATGATGGCATGAGCAGAGGGTGGGCAATAGCAACAGGAAAGTGTGCCAAACACTGGCATGGGGAAACTGGCTATAAAACCCATAAGCTCACCCCCAACAATATTCTGCCACCAGGAGGCTTTAATTTCCAATTGCCATCAGCTGGGGAGCCTAGCATTCAGAATACCTAAATTTATGGGAGACACCTGAATCAAACCACCACAGCTTCCAAGAATGTATGATACTTCCATCATATGGAATTTACTAACAATTATGTTTATATAACTTTAGGAATTTCCTGTGTGTATTCCATTACCCTGCCCAATCCCATATGTATGTTTCTTCCCAGTGGAAAGCTCAGTCATGTTCTTTAGTAAATCGCTTCTGTGATGATTCTCATTTATCCAACAATAGTCTTTTCCAGCAGGATCATTTCTGGGTAGCTGGAACACACAAGAATTTATTAGAAAGATAAATATTCATACATCAAAGATATTTATCAGAAACTTTCATGTAAGAGACACTATAAAAAAAAACACATGTAGGAATATAGCATGTACTAGTTGAATCCAAAAAGGCAATAAACCAGAGCTGTTCTTTTTAGCAGTAAGGAAGCAGAGTTTAGTTTTCATTTGGTTTTGAGTTTCAGATAACTGAGAAATAAACCTCCAAGTGAAATCCATGTATAAGACGGAATTTAAAAATAAATAGACAAGAATATATAATGAGTATGGCTAGGAACATGGCTCAGCAGTTAAATATACTTGCTTGCAAAGCCTGCTGGCCTGAGTTCATTTCTCAAGCCATCCACATAAGCCAGATAAAAAAGTGGTGCAAGCACTTGACATTGGTTTGCAGCAGTAAGAGGCCTTGGCATGTCTGAAAACCCAGACCACACACATATGAAAATAAATAAATAAAAATTTTGAAAATAATATCTAATGAGAAAAGACTGCTATGTAACAAGCACAACATTAATACCTTGATTTTGCTTGTGTATCAAAGGTATACATACATTATTTCTATATTTACCTAGTTTTAATAAAGTGGGTTGTATCTGATTAAATAACTGATTGAGAAGTACAAATAGAGCAAAAGGGTATATAACATAAAAGTTGCTCTATTTAATATTTCATTAAAAAATACACATTTTCAACATTTTTTTGGAGATAGGAAATTGGTGCTATGTTGAAATGGTTGGCTTTGAACTCTCAGGTTCAAATGATTCCCCCAGCTTTAGTCTGTCTAGTACCTGGGGCTATAGTACACCCCACAAGCTTGATTACAAAGTTCCCATTCTTACGTGTATAGATGTATGTGTGTATGTATGTGGTGTGTGTGTGAGTGTATGTGCATGCACATGTATGCATGTGCATATGGAGGGCAGATGTCAAATTTAGGAGTCTTACCATTGATTCCCATCTCATTTTTTGAGAGAGGGTCTCTCACTGAACTACAAGCTCAATGGTTGGTCTAGAATTTCTAGCTAGAAAGCCTATGGGGTCTTCCAGTCTCTGCTTCCCCAATACTGGGATTACAGGTGTCTGTAACCATTTCTAGCATTTTATATGGTATTGAGGACCAGAAATCAAGTCTTCATTCTCATGTGGCAAGCACTTTACTCACTGAGCCATATCCCCACCCCTTGCAGCTCCCTTTTAAAAGAAAATGCCTGCTGTGTGAATGCCTTCTTATAAATTATATAAAAATTTAGAGCCAGTATTTTAATGGTGCCAATACATTTCTCTAAATCAACAGCATGTACCTAGGTCAGATCATCCACTTATTCACTTAGAGCTCTGGCTTTAAATTTGTGGATGCTTCTGAAAGTCACATGAAACTCCAAATACATATTGCCATTCAGACTATCCAAATAAGTTGGGGCAAACTCCAAAAGTTATCTGAGCTAGGTCTTAAAATGCAAGTTTCCCTTACTCTATGATATCTAGAAATATGCATACCATTGTCTCTCCAAGTACATATCCTAGATTAGCCCACTTTCCTTTTAAATACAAAAATATGTTCATATAGAAATGTTCCCAATAAAAAGTGTTTCAAGCAGGTGCTCATCCATTTTTCCAGAATATATCACTAAAACTTACATAGTAGTTGATTTCCTTATAAGCTATCAATCTTTTCCAGCCCTTAAAATTATGCTTGGCACAGTGTGTATTGAATACATATTCATCTAAGAAAAAAATAATCATGAGAATAAATAATGCCCCCCCAGATGCTGATGCCTACCATTAATCAAAGTGTCAAAACACACGGAAGTAGTCCATTCACTCTACTCTTATCTCATTGGCCTGATAGTCACTTATCAAAACTAAATAAAAGCCTGTGTTATGTTTTATAATTTAAAATTCTGTTTCATTTTTTATTGCTGAATTTAATTTCCTTCAAATACTTTTGAGAGAATTACTTTTGCTATCTTGATAAAAAGATAATAAGACTAAAACATTGATCAATTGCATGAAGTTATTTTCTTCATGTATTTATTTGAGAAGAATATGAGAGAGAAAGAGGCAGATAGTGAGAAAATGAGTGCACTAGGGCCTCAAGCCATTGCAAATAAACTCCAGATGCATGTGCCACCTTGTGCATCTGGCTTTATGTGGGTACTGGAGAATTGAACTCAGGTCCTTAGGCTTTGTAGGAAAGCACTTTAACCACTGAACAATATCTCCAGCCCCTGAAGTCTTAATAGTTAAGAAGTAGATGGAACCACATTTAAGCCAATATCTTCTGTTCATGTCATTCTCACAAGTTAGTTACTCTCTATGGTTTACTTTCTACTTAATTTCTGATATTGGACTTACTGTTTTGAACTAGTTTTCTATAGGTATAGTCAATCCTGTCTATAACAAAGATCTCTTCGTTTATTCCAACTCCTCAAAACAATGAGGAATCATCTTCCACAAAAAATTACTGCCCTTTCCCCAAAAGATAACTTTAATGCCTTGGCTCTAAATATAAAGTATCATTTATGACTCCCCCTCATTACTTTTTTGGTTAAACAAATTAATCTCAAGGACAGAGTGATAACTTTTTAATTAAGAATTTAATATATGAACATATTGCAAGTTTGTCATACACCTATCAGGTTATATTCTAATATTCCCATCCTCTCCCTCCCCCATTCCACTGAGGACCTTCCTGAGTAGGGTTATTAGTAATCACTCTGGGGTCATGAATGTACCAGTTAGGTTTCTGTTGGTGGGACAGTGCCTCAAAATATACCTTCCCACCCTGTAGCTCTTACATTCTTTCTGTTCTGTGTTCTTCAATGTTCCCTGAGTCATGGTGGGCATGTTGTAAGTCTCCTTCTGTGTTGAGCTCTCAGGAGGCTCTAATTTTGTGCTTTGATGAGTTTTGAGTCTCCTTAGTGTCTCTGTGAAGGAAGTTCTCAGGCTATCTATGACAGTAGCACTGATATTTAATCTGCCACTTCCTCTGTAATGCTTCCTGGGCCCTGGCCGATATGATAGAGATGACTTATCTTGTGCTAGGCTGTTGGCTTTTTTTTCTTATTGTACTGATCGATCTTAGTTCTCCCTAGTATTCACTGCTCTCTAAAACCAGATTCTCTAGCTGACAGTGACAGCAGCATAGATCAAAGGGGATTCTCACAGATATTTAGAAGACTTTGACAGATATAATTTCTCCTTTTCACCAAAGACCAGTGTGAGCATGAAGGACCCCTTCTGTGTTCTCCTTTCCCATTCTATATTTATCCCTTGAAAGCACAGGAAGGACACACTTCATATCACTAGTATACATACAAATTGTTGTTCTTATTATTCTGGTTTACATAAAGAACAAGGAAACAAGATGTACATTAATGAGTATCACCAAAGATGACCAACTATCTAGGAATCCTAGGAAAAAAAAAATTCAGCGCTAAAGCTGGGACAGTCCAGCACAAACTAGTATCCAAGAATAAGAGGAACTTTTTAATTAATTAATTTATTGAGAGTGACAGAGAGTGAAAGAGGCAGATAGAGAGAGAGGGAGAATGGTAGCACCAGGGCCTCCAGGCACTGCACATGAACTCCAGATGTGTGTGCCCCCTTGTGCATCTGGCTAATGTGGGTCCTGGGGAATTGAGCCTCAAACTGGGGTCCTTAGGCTTCATAGGCAATGGCTTAACCACTAACACTTTATTTTTAAATAAAGAGATATGCAGAAAGATGAGGAAGTTTTCTATTCACCAATTAAACCACATATCCAATACCTGAAAGGTCACAACATTGTCATATAGGTTTACTTAAATATTCAATATTTACTGTTTTATCACCAGGTAGAAAAACTCACAGGTTTTCACAACTAATCTACCAATTGTCAAACAAAATTCTTGCAACTTAATAGATTTCTTAGGAGGATGGCTTTACTGACATACGTTTCCACCAAGATATCATTCCTCTCTGTATTTCTCAAGTTCCGTCTTGTTAGGACTCTTGGATTCATTATGTACTACATGGAACAAAAATTTATTATATACTAGGTTTTGGTATACGAAAGAGAAGTTTTTGTCCTAAAGAAAATTATAGTATATTTCAAAAAGTATTTAAGGAAGCATTTTAAAACACAATTTAATAAAGACAGCAAGAGAACATATATATAACAGTGACAACAAGAGCAAATAATCATCATGAATACTAGGTAGAGTAGGAATTATGCAGAAAAAAGGTTTCAGAAAATTTATTCAAAAATAATTAAAAAATACAAAACTATGAATGTCTATAATGGTGTACAAAATATTATGTATTAATGGAGAACAAAGTACATAATTAGGGATATGTAGACATTTCTGTGATCATTTTACAAAGTATCTGCTAAGTCCCTGCTAGTTTTTGAGCAGGGAGTTACATGCTAAGATTTACTTTAAGAAAGGTCAGGGTGGAGGATAGGTAGAAAAGGCCAGGTTAAGACAAGTCAGCGGGATCAGGGGAAAGCTAAGTTAATGAAGGAGACAACATATTGTTCAACATTTTTTCATATTATAATATCAACTATTATCATTCATTTGAGAGATAAGCTGAGTCTCAGTCTCATTTTTCCCTTCAACTTTATTCCCTCCTTAAAAAAAAAGTACATGTACATTAGAATACATCCCCATTCCCAGGCATCTAGTTTATTATCTTGTACTATTTGGAGTTTATGGCATCATATTAGCTCAATTTCTATCCACCTTCAAGTGCAGTAAGTAGAATCCAAGGAAACCATTGACCTACTTGGTGAGTTAATATGAAAATGGTGTTTGACTTCATGGACTCCATGGACTCCTCTGGCTCCTTTACACTGTCTTCATTTTGATACAAGGTTACCTTCAGAGATTCTTTTTTTTTTTTTTTTTCCTGGCAGGTTTAATCCCATAGTGGTAGTCTAACAATAGGGTGCTTACTAGTAGCTTGTAGAACTTTCAAATTTAGCACTTCCCTGAAGACATGCAGAGGCTTATCATTTCTCACAAGAACAAAATGAGCCCTTATTAATTTAAGCCAGGGTGTCTTCACCACTATTGCTACTATAACTGTTTCCTTGACATTACCAGGTCTCAATGGGCAACTTCAACCCACCCTTGCAAGCAAGCAACCACCATCTTACCACCAAATTTAAATGACCTCAATAATTATTTTCTCAGGGCTGCAGAGATGGCTTAGCAATTAAGCCATTTGCTGGTGAAGCATAAGGACCCAGGTTTGATTCTCCAGTACCCATGGAAGCAAGATCCACAGAGGGGTACATGTGTCTGGAGTTTGTCTGCAGTGGCTGGAGGCCCTGGTGCAACCATCCTCTCTCTCTGCCTCTCTCTCTCTCTCTCTCTCTCTCTCAAATAAATAAAATATATTTTAAAATAAAAAAGGATTATTTTCTTGGACAGTGATTTCACAGAGCTACATTCATGAAACTTGGTCAACAAAGAACTGTATAATTTATTTTTACAAGGTAGAAATCCTGACCTTGTTTTTCATTGTTGATCATGTTACTAGAACTGCATCAGTGATTTATTGGCTTGTATATTATGTTTGCTTCAAAATCACATTTATACTTTTACTAGGTCCTGTCCTACACACACACACACACACACACACACACACACACACACACACACACACACAGAGCTCTCTTCATGTGTGCTAATATCTTCTCAATTTTACAGTGCAAAAATGGATCCAACCTTGTCTATAATTGGCCCTGGGCAACTTTAAATTTCATTTTTTACCACCCATTCAAAATATACTGAGTCTAGTAGCATACTGTTAGGTATTGATAGCTACACTAGCCATGTGGAAATACATTTAACTCCCAAAACACCTCCTTAAGAGTGATGTTGTTCTGGTATTCATCTTCTAGTAGAAGTTGTGCCCTTTTAACAAAGAGAGAAAAAAGCAGACACATCTTTGACTAGCATTACATGTGCCATCTCATTAACGTTAATTATGTAAATATATGTATATGTGTACTATTTGTTCCATGCTTATTCTCTTTCCACCTGTTTGGGCTTAATTGACCATTTGTATGATTCCAGTTTATGTTTACTAATTATGTATTGTTTGCACCTCACTTTAATGCTTCTATCAGTAAAGGCAAGGGCAATGGCAATTTCATTCTTTGTGAGCTTTTTTTGTAAAGATTGATATGTCCTTAGTGAATATGTAAAATATTCATATGTCAAAATTAATGCCATATCTGTGATCCTGGAGGAAGGTGAATGTAGGCATACATTTACATATAAAGAGAGTATGAAGTGGTAAGTCTCCTGGGTTGTACCAGGGATAGTCTAGTGAAGATGTGTTGTATCCTTTCAGAGGTAAAAGAAAATTGTAATGGAGAGGTAATTAACATAGCTCCAAATAGAAGACTTTAGCCAAATCTGTAGAAGAAAAGTATTTAATGATTAGTGATTGGGTGTAGTCAGTAACTTTAATAATACCATGCATTGATTCTAGATATTAGGCCTCTGTCTGTTGTATACCTGGCAAAAAAATTTCTCCCATTCTGTGGGTAATCAGCTCTACTTATGGTATGCTTGCCTGTGGGGGGTGAAACTTTTCAGCTTCATGAGATCCCATTGGTTGAGCTACTGTTTAAGTTCCTCAGCTACTGGGTTTTTGTTTAGGAAGCCTTTCCCCACTGTTATATCATGGAGAGTTCCTCAATTTTTTTCTTCCTTTTGCAGAAGGGTTTCAGGTCTTATTTTGGGGTCTTTAATTCCCTTTGGACTTGGTTTTTGTGCATGGCTAGATGTGTGGGTCTAGTTTCATTTTTCTGCATATGATTATCCAGTTTGTCCAGCTCCATTTGTTGACGATGCCCTCTTTTCTCCAGTCTATGTTATTGGAGCCTTTGTTGAAGATCACATAGCTGTTGTTACTTGACCTAAAGTCTGGATCTTAAGTTCTGTTCCATTGCTCTGTATTCCTGTTTTTATGCCAGTACCATGTTGTTTTTGTTACGATGGCTTTGTAATATAGCTTTAGATCAGGTATGTTGATGCCTACAGAGATATTTTTTTTGCTGAGGATATGTTTGGGTATTTGAGGACTGCTGCTATTCCATATGAATTTTGAGATCATTTTATCCATCTCTGAAGAATGATGCTAGAATTTTTATTGGTTTTGCAATAAATCTGTATATTGCTTCTGGTAGGATTGCCATTTTCACAATGTTAATTCTGCTTGTCCAAGAGCATGGGAGGTCTTTCCATCTTCTCAAGTCCTCCTCAATTTCTTTCTTGAATATTTACATGGTTTCATTATATAGTTCCTTCAAATCCTTTGTTAGTGCCATTCCAAGGTATTTTGTTGTTGTTGTTGTTGCTTTTGAAAATGGGACAGTATTGCTAATTTATTTCTCTGTATCTTTGTCCTTTGCATATACAAAGGCTACTGATTTTGTGTTGATTGTGTATCCTGATACTTTGCTGAAGGAATTAAGCAAATAACTCAAAAACCTAAACAATAAAAAAAAAATCAAACAACACATTCACAAAATGGGACAAAGAACTGAATAGGGAGTTGTCAGAGGAAGAACTATAAATGGCTAACACACACTTAAGAAAATGTTCAACATCCCTAACATCAGGGAAATGCAAATTAAAACAACTATGATAACCACCTTACATCAGTAAAGATAGCAAGCATTAAAAAAAAATCAAATGAAAATAAATGTTGGCAATGCTGTGAAGAAACAGGAACCCTCATTCACTGTTGGTGGGAATGTAAGTAGGTACAACCACTATGGAAATCAATATGGTGACTCCTAAAAAAGCTGACTATAGAATTACCAACAGACCCAGTTATTTCCTTACTGGACATGTACCCTAAAACCTCCAAGCCTCAGGCAAGACTCCTGAAAAGGATGAATATAGAGTTATTAGCAGACCCAGTTATTCCCTTACTGGGCACTTACCCTAATAGCTCCACACCTCAGTTCAGAGATACTTGCTCAACCATGTTTATAGCAGCTCAATTCATAATAGCTAAGAAATGGAATCAACCCAAGTGCCCATCGTTGGATGAATGGATAACAAAAATGTGGCTTATATACATGATGGAATTCTAATTAGCAGTAAGAAAAAAATGACACAGTGAAATTTGTAGAAAAATGTTCAAACTTGGAATAGATCATACTCAGTGAACTCACAAAATCAAAGAAAGACATTCACTGCATGGTCTCACTCATCTGGTCCTAACCTGGATCAGCCCAAGTTGCTGACATACCTGATAGGCATCTCAAGGCCTGAACAATAGGGAGGGTAGGGTTTGGGGGGATGGGGAGGGTGGGGGAGGACACAAATCTAAACCCAAAATGAACAGGTACCATAGAAATCTATGTCCTGGAAAATAGACTTAATGTTTGTACCCTTAACAGGAATTTAAGGGGAACACTTCAATGGAAGGGGCCTGGAGAGGGTAAGATGAAGCCTAACCTTAAATTTCTCCTGTTTCTTTTCTTTTTCTTCATTTTTCTTTTTCCTTGGCACTGGCCTGTAACTGTCAGTTCCAGGATGCAGATAACACCCACAATGAGCTGTTGATCAGAGAGATTTACAAGGTCTCCCAAAACAAACAAGACAGACTTCTGTCAGAGCACTTGATTATCCACTGGAGCTTAATGTGGTATGGCTGAAAATACCATATGTTGTAGGCACATAACATGGAGAGACCTGGCTGGAGACTGAAAGAGAGCCAGTCCCCAGACAGCCTGGTTAGTGCTGGAAGGCGCTACATGAGCAACGGGAGAGAAAAGTGGGCAACATCTTTCTGAGCAACTCGATGTATAAACTACTCAAAAAGCAAACAACCTGATATGATTCTCACATAAATACAATAGTGACACACAGCCATGGTGGGTAAACAACTTCTCTTGGATTGGCTAACAGATCCACTCAGTGGAAATGGTCCCATATCTGGAACTGGGAAACAAGTCAGAATCATAACCAGATAAGATTTTGCTTTCCAATATCAAGCTTCCACTAATCTTGGGCTATAAGAGGGTCTAAACCCATTAAATTTTCTCTAAATTAATAACAATTATCCCATGTAACTGGTGCTAACTTCACTCGACATTGGAGAATCTACTTTTCTTTTTCAGATGGAAGCAGGAACTGAGAAGATAAACGACCCAGCACACTTCATCTCAGCCCCAGATGAAACCACAGAGGAACTGAGGAAATGAGCAAGAATGCTGCTTTCTACATGAACCTGATATCATAAGGAGATAAGACACCGAGGACACGCAACAACTACCAAACCGGAGATCCAGAGGCTCCTAAGACCCCATCACTGAAGTAAACTTAAAACACATCCAGCATGACTCAAGGTATTTTGCAGAAGAATGGGTGGAAAAGGGGCAGTGATGAGGGAAAGGATGTTACCAACATGTGGTGTTTGCATACTAAATATGTCCATAACTAATAAAAAATAAATTTAAAAAATACTGGGCATCGAGCATGAGGGCTATTTAGAAAAGACTATATTAGTACTTTTCAATAATCTACCATTCAATTTCCTTGGCTAGAAGTAAACTGAAACCTGCTAGTGAGGAAGAGGAATAATGCCTGATTTTATGTTATGTGTTGTTTGATGAGAGGATTTAACCTACAGAACAGTGGGAAGAGGAACGTGTATTTGGGTTATTTGAGATACTTTGTTTTCCCCAGAATTTAAGGGGAAATATTATATTAATCCTTAATTTTAGTTCTCATATCATGGTCAAAAAGGCATTTAAGGGGCTGATAAAATGGCTCTGTGGTGAAGGCACTTGCCTGCAAAGCCTTATGGCCCAGGTTTGATTCCCCAGTACCCACATAAATCCAGATGTACAAAGTGGCACTTGCATTTGGAGTTCATTTGCAGCAGCTGAATGCCCTGGCATACACATTCTCTCTCTTCTTGCAAATAAATAAAAAAATAATTTTAGTCATTTAAATATAGTATATTAAATATCATATCCTATTCATAATGACATTTTTACATCTTAGCCCTACCTTCTCCTGTTGTAACTGTCCTGGCAGGAATGAATATATTTCAAAGAGACATTTGTGCCCCTTCTTGAATGTCATACTGTTGGAACAGTGAATCCCAAAATCTTAGAATTGTTTCATAAGTCTCATGCTAGGAGAAGGAAAAGGATGTGTCTTAGTGTCAGCCATAGAAGGAAATTTTCTCCAAGAAAGAGACTTCACATAGTTCTGACAACTTGCTCTGTCACCTTTTAAGACAGGCTAGAGCCCCAACCAATGATGATGGGCAAAACCAGATCTTGATTGGACTGCTTAGCTATGTATACCTCTATTTAAATGTAAGCCTCAGGCTGGAAAGATGGCTCAGTGATTAAGACGCTTGCCTGTGAAGCCTAAGGACTCAGGTTCACTTCCCCAGTACACATGTAAGCCAGATACACAAGGTGGTACATGCTTCTGGAGTTCAATTGCAGTGGCTGGAGGCCCTGGAGTGCCCATTCTCTCTCCCTCATATGTAAATAAGTAAATTTTTTAAAGAAATAATGTAAACCTCATGTCAGGACACTGAAAATGCACTTAGGGGTAGAGATGAGACTAGATCTTTTTGTCTGTCTTACAAAGGTGGCCACATTGAATAAACCTGCATTTTATTTGTATCTATCATACGTCTGTGACATTTTTCTGCTTGGAGGAGAGGACAAATTGGCCATATGCAGTAGAATTTCATGCAAGTTCAACTAATTACGGATAATTACTTCTTGAAAAAAATCCAAGAAATAAGCATAAAAATGTGAATCAACTTGCCCAAGATGGCAAAGTAGTAGAGCTGCAATTTATCTGTTTCTCATGTTTAATGTTTTCAGCTACACAATGGTGACTCCATACAGTAGGTACATTGTGGATGGAGAACAAAAACAGGCTAGATTTTGGGCACAACTCTTTGAGACAAAAACACCAGTTAGAATTTAAAAAAAAAAGTCACTGAAATTATGGTTTATCTGTTTATAATGCCTTTTTGTGTGCTTTGCATGAAGGGGAAGGTCCAGAAAGCCCTTTTGTCTGTTCATTAACATATTAGCGTCAATGACTATTGATGTCATTTTGACCATGACTAGCCAGTCTGTCTCTCACTTCCCCATTCTGGCAAAAGCAACATGACACTGAAAATTAAGGAAGAGGGGAAAATATAATAGGAGAAAGACTTCCTTGTAGGGGTGACTGACTTGATGTCTTATACACTGATAATATAAATTCGTGCATCAATGTCCAACACACATACATTTACAGACACATCCATAAATAATGTAGTGTGTTTTGTAGCAAGAATTGCCCTTTCTAAATACAGAGCACTTCAGGAAATGCTTTTTGATTGACTAAGTGAGGTCAAGGTATGTTAAAACATGTATTTTCAATCATATGGATTTTCCCTTTCCCAGTGACAGACTTTGCTTCAAATTACCAGTTCATCATTTCCATATGCATTAACAAATCATCAAATATGTCTGAAAATCATGCACAAAGATCTGATTAACTGATGATAGCAAGGTTATGGGCAATTTTATACCCTAAAACATTTTCAAAGTACACCAGTAATTTGAATGACTGAGTACAACATAACACTCTGAAAATTACAGCAGATGTTTTCTTAAATCACTATTTTGCCTGATCACTGTATTTAGTGATATATGCTTAGCATTTCTTTAGAAGGGTGAGACATTTTTATTTGTCAAAATCACTGTGACTATATAAAATCCCAAATTTCCTCACCTTCTGAGTATCTTAGCTAATATATCAATTATTTACAAAACAATATTCAATGTATCATTTAATATTATCCTATTTAAAGTCTAATTTCACCAAATTCTATGCTTTATAGGTGTTTCAAATCCCTAAAAGGTTGGAACAAATTATATGTGTATTTAGCTAAACATAAGGCAATTGCAGTAACTTTCAAAAGATAAATGTAAGTGTAGTATTTATACCACTTAACAATGTTTATTTGTCCTAATAAGTAGATGAAGGAAAAGAAAATTCCTTTTTTCCATGTTAATATGCTCCTACAGTAGAGATTAGATATGCCTAGTATGGACCATATGCTTTCATAAGTAGGTAGTGATGATAGAGGACTGTGAAGGGAATATAGATACTATTGCAGCCTGTGATACATTCAAACTATATTAATTACCTGCCAAATCACATTTATTATTTAAAGCCAAATAAAAGCCATAATTACATTTCTCTAAGTAGATGCATTTTCGGTATTTTTAGAAATTATATTTCACCAGAATGAGAATGAGCATGTCATTATTTGCTGAATTTAATTTTATATTAAAATATACAGCATTCTCTTCTATTATGAGTAATCAGGGTATGCAAATTGCAGGCTTCATCCTTACATTTTAATATGCTTCATTGGAAGATGAGTAATTTTTTATCTCACTCATATCTGCTTGGGGGAAAACGTTTGATCTTTGACAATTAAGGGTGTCAAGATTTAGTTATTATATCATTAGATAAAGATAATTTTATTAACTTATCCCAAATATCAAGGTAAATTGAGAGCATACCAGTATATTTAGCAAGTCAATCTGGAATGTATACCGTGCCTGCATATTTTCTAGCCTCCCTGTACCTCACAGCCAAACCCTAAGCATGTATTAACTAACAAAATTACTCTAAAACTTAAATGTATTTGTTTACTTCAAAATATATCAAAGTATGATTTTGGCATCTCTTTGTAAGCTCCAAGATAAAATATTATAGCTATTTTTATTAAGCATTTATATAAGTGCTAAGAGGTAGTTTGAGTCTGAATCACTACAACGAGACTAGGGTGGTCGAGTTCTACTTGACAGCTGTGGCAGACAGCTTCACATTGCTGGGATGAACCTCCAGAACAGGTAAAATTTATGGGGGGAGGAGGGAATTTGTTTGAAGCTTACCGATGCAGGGGAAGTTCCATAATAGTGGAAGAAGCTGGCTCCCTTTCACAGGTCCACACACAGAGAGAAAAACAACCCCTACAAGCACAAACCAGCACACTCCAGGAATCCAGGCAGAACTCAGGAACTTTGTATTCATTTAGACTGGAAGTACAGGTCCGCCCCAATACCTCAGGGCTGGCCCCTAGCATCCACTTGCAATGACATGTTACAAGCTTTAATAAAACTTCGGAACCTACTGGGGAACATCCATTCAAACTACCACAACAGTCATGGAAAATGTTAAATATTACTGGTAAAATGGAACAATGTCTAGAATAAAATAAACACAGTAACTATCAGTCCTACATGGTGTAAAACAATGTTAATCTTCAATTGAATATTAATTACTCAATAAACATTTTAAATGAAGAAAAAGCATGAGAAAAGGTACTATCATAGATAATTGGGCAAAAGCATTAGAAAAGGTAATTGTAGTAATTTTTTTTTTGAGACAGAAAGAAAGAGGGAGGGAGGGAAGAAGGAAGGAGGAGAAGAGAGAGAGAGAATGGGTGCACCAGAACCTTTAGCTTGCTGCGAACGAACTCCAGACACATGTGCCCTCTTTTGGCAAATGTGTAATATTGTACACTTGCGCCACTGTGCATCTGGCTATGTGGAACCTACATATTTGAACTGAACATGAGTTCTTTGACTTTGCAGGCAAGCGCCTTAACCACTAAGCCATCTCTCTCGCTCAGAAAACATAATTTTATAGTACAGGTATTATCTGAGGATGCCAGACTCAAAATTATACTATTGAGTACAGCTGATGTTTATTACTCCAGTGTGGAATACAATGGGAAGAGAGCTTAGAGAACTGTTCAACAAAGTTGTGTCTGGGTAGTGTTTTCTGACTCACCTGATCATAGCAGAATGAATTGCAAACCTAGTAATGGCACCCTACCGTAAGAAACTGCATAATGTAACAGAACCATGATTGGTTTTCAGAGTCAGATAGATTGGGCTGTGACTCTTTACCACACCTATTAAAGTGACTAGGTTGTCTAAATATCCTCAGCCTGTTTCGTGTTCTATTGAATAGTTGATAATAGCTTAATAGTTGATTGTGTGAAGACTATCAAATAGCATAGGTATAGTGTTTAACATATTGAATAGCACAGTAATTGCCCACACACATATTCACAAATGCCAGATACCTCTTTTGAGTTCATAGATTTGCCTTACTATATAATTTGAATAAAGGGTCAGGGAAAACTAAACTTCTTTCTTTCTTTTCTTTTCTTTCTTTCTTTCTTTCTTTCTTTCTTTCTTTCTTTCTTTCTTTCTTTCTTTCTTTCTTTTTTTTGTTTGAGGCAAGGTCTCAATTCTAGCCTGGGTTGTCCAGGAACTTACTCTGCAACACAAGGTGGTCTTGAACTCACAGTGATTCGCCTCCAGCCTCCCAAGTACTGCAATCAAAGGCATGAGCCATCCAACCCAGCTAAAACTCATCTTTCTTATCAGCTCATTGATCTTCAGTATTCAACTCTTTGGGGTTCCTTTTGTTCTCACTCAAAGGGGCAGAATAACATGTTTTAGAGACTTCTCGAATCCATAGTCTATAATTTTCCTTAGAAAAGGAAATTTTAGTAGACAACAAGTTTTGATCAACATGGGTCATTTGTAACAGCTGAACCTACACGAGGAAGTCAACCACATAAAAAGTTTGAAAGAAATTTAAGAGGTAAAACTACCACATCTCAAATGTACTCTTCAGAAATTAAAACAGCATTTTTTCACATACTTAATTTTCTTCAAAAGCACCAGCCTCTCAGTCGACTTAAGAGGAAACATTCATTACCATAACTGTTCTTATAGAAATTAAATTTCAGTTCACTTTTCACTTCAGGAACTTGGCAAGTCACACATGTCAGAAGGCATAACAACAGTTACTGTTTTCTCATTCTACAATTGAGTACACTAGGATGCAGAAAAGTTAAATATGGGGCTGGAGAGATGGCTTGGTGCACAAAGCAGTTTGTTGTGTAACCATGAATACCTGAGTTCAGATATAAGAATTCATATAAATGTTAGGTGTAATGGATCTTGGCATTAATCCCAAATTAATACAGAGGATACAGGGGATACAGAGACAGGTTGATCCCTGGAGCTACTGGCTAAGTAGTGTAGCTCAATCAGTGACTTGTTACTTCAGTGAGAGACCGTGTGTCAACAAATAAAGTGGTGAGCAACTGAGGAGTTTACCCAATGTCAATTTTTGGCTGCCAATATCCCCCCACACACACCTATACAAGTACATTCATACACATGTGCTCACTCATATGAACACGCATATGCAGAAGTACATGTATACCACACACATGTATAAAACGTTAAATAAGTTACTCAGCATGTTTCCATAAAGGACAAAACTGGAATAAAGTACAGCTTTTCTGATGCCAAAAAATCCATTTAACCTGCTGACATGGTTACCTGCTCACAGCTTCTTAAAACACTAATTTGTTTTTGATAAGCTCAATATGTAATTTTCTCTATTCAAAATGCTATTTCAATCTTTTGAAGGCAAAGGAGATCTTTACTTCAAATTTGGTACAAATAATACCTTCTCAAATGAGACCATTTGCACCCACCCTATATGTGTACTTATTTTACTTTCTAGGCAGTAGTTTGGTACTTAGACAAGAAAACTGATCTTTTATAGCCATTTAGTTTCCTAGCTTGAAATCCTACTGCAGTACTCTGTTACATGGCTTCCACCTCATCTGGATGTGTTGTTTCCAGATCATAAACTCTTAAAGGGCAGAGATACAATTATTTGGCTAACTTTCTATGGCTTGTATATGTGTATGTATATGCTCAATAAATACTACTTCATGGTAACTATGATGATGAAAAGTTAATGCTCCTCAAAGTAACAAACAACCAGTCAATCTAGTGAAAGTCAAATAGGTCATTTGATATCATAAAAATTCAGTGGCTTGATTGAATGAATTATTCAAATTGCAGCTGGTTGCTTTTATGTTTTTATAGACAATAATATTAAACTTGCTTTCATGCTGAAAAGAGTTGGGAGAATGGTGCAATAGAGATTCTTTAGTTGTCAATTTTGCAACAGTCAGAAACTTTGAAACAGTTACATGGCATCATTGTAATAACAAATTATATTCATATAAAGACAAAAAATCAGGAATTTGTTTAGGTTTTCTTTTATAATCAGGAATTTTTGTTACAATATTTTGGCAGTTAAATACCCTGACTTAACTTTGTTTTATACATATGTTCACTTAGTTCTTTACTAGGAAAGAGAGCACAGGTGCACTAGGGCATCCTGCTGCTGCAAATAAACATCAGACACATATTCCACTTTGTGCATCTGGCTATATGTAGGTACTGGGAAAGTGAACTGAGGATGGTTAGTTCCTTTGACTGCTGAATCATCCTCCCAGCCCCCTGGCTTAACTTCTTAATCATGGCCTGATGCTTTAGAATTAAGTATCATAGTGACAAGGTCATCATGAATCATTTTTTCACTTATATAATAACCAGGGCCATGTCTTCATTGGGAAAATTAAATGTAAATATATTGAAAATACTAAAAAAGAAAATATTAACACACAGTTATTCTTGACAGCAATGGAATGCTGATGATCATCAGAACTACCTTGAGAATTATCTTAATGTGTCCATCGTTCACATAATAATTATATAAATGGCTTTGAAAAGAACTAAGCAACCTTGGATTTTTTCAGATATTTTTTAAACAGAGCAAAAGCAAACTAATCAAGAAATCAATAAATGATAATTTGTCAAAATTTAAGGCTTTTGTTCTTAAAAAAGGCACTGAAACAAATATGAGAATATGAGCACCAGGTATAATATTTGCTAAGCAAATACTTGATATTGCTTCAGGCTAGAATGTTAAAGGCCAGTGGGAGCTAGAAAGAAATCATGGCTACGTAAAACATGTAACATTTTTTTAAAAGTAAGTGAGCTTGCAAAACAACAGAAAAGAGGACTGGAGGTAGCGGTGTTCCTAAAAAGGCTAAGTAGGTCAAGTAACAAGGAAATTTTAAAGCTTAATTTGTTAATTTTGTAGTCTTAGTTGTTGTGAAGGAATTGAATAGAAGGCTACATTGTGCTGGAAGAATGAGAGATAAAGAAATGAAAGCAGCTGACAAAAGCAACCATTCTAGATTTTTTTTCTCATAAGCAGAGCAAGTAGAGGTACACAATTTGAGGAACCCCTATCTGAAATATCTGGGGAAGAGAGAAAAAGAGAGAGAGAGAGAGAAAATGGGCATGCCAAGACCTCCAGCCACTGCAAACAAACTCCAAACACATGAAACACTCTGTGCATCTGGCTTTACTTGGGTACAGGGGGATCGAACTCAGGTCCTTTGATTTGTAGGAAAGTGCCTCAACCACTGATCCATCAGTCCAGCCCTATTTTTAACTTTTATACACATTATTGTTTGAGCATTCCTATGCTGAAAATTTATATTCTGTAGGATTTTGGAACATGCCAGATTTTGGTGTTTTGATTAGGAAGTTTTTTTTTTTTTTTTCATAAAAAGTGATGCTACCAGAAGGAAGAGAAATTTAATGCAAGGCATCATTTTTTCAGAAAACTTTTGATTAACTTGTGATAAAAAATTAGGTGTTTTTTGCTTTATCTTTCCTTTTCTATCTTTCTTTCTTTCTTTTTTTTCTTTTCAGTTTTCCAAGGTAGGGTCTCACTCTAGTTCAGACTGACCTGGAATTCACTATGTAGTTTCAGGGTGGCCTTGAACTCATGGTGATCCTCCTACCTCTGCCTCTGGAGTGCTGGGATTAAAGGCATGCACCACCATGCCCTGCTCTTTTCATTTTTTGACATGTATATAGTGTTTTATCTTATTTATGCCATTCTCACTTCTACTGAAACCCTTCTTTTTCCCAATCAATCCCCTACCAAGTATTGTGTCACCTGTGACCCATTGAAGTAAATTAGAATTGTTTGCATGGCCATGGGTGGGATGTTATTTATTTTGAGTGTGGCCAGCTTACCAGTGGATACATCACTGAAGAACATGACTAATCCTCCCTCAGCAACTATTTACTCCAAATAGTTTCTCTGAGAGAAAGATGGAGTATTAGTGGGCTCATTCTTGTGCAGGAAACAACACTGGCTATAAGTTCATGAGTGTAACAACTATGTCATATCCAGAAGAGAACATTCCACAGCATGCTTCCCCATCTTCTGACTCATATTCTATCCACACCTCTTATGCAAGTTTTACAGCCAACTTTTACATTTTTAGAAATTTTGACAGCCCTATATATAGGGAGAAAGGAAAATAGAGATAGGGAGGAAGGGTGGGCAGAAGAGAGCAAGAGAATATGGAGGATGGGCACATCAGGGCCTCTAGCCACTGCAAATGAGCTCCAGACATATGTGCTACCTTGTGCATCTGGCTTACATGGCTACTGGGGAATATAACCTGGGTCCTTAGGCTTCACAGGCAAGTGCTTTAACTGCTAAGCCATGCATCAATGCCCAGAAATGCTTTTTTTCTAAAATTTATTTCTACTTTTTAAAATACTTAATTTGTTTGAGAGAAAGAGAGAGAGAGAACAGGCACACCAGAGCCTCTAGCCACTGCACCACCACTCCAGATGCACGCACCACCTTGTTTCTCTGGCCTTTGTCAGCACTGGGGAGTTGAACATTGTCCCTTAGCCTTTGAAGGTAAGTGTCATCCATCCAGCCTAGTGATGTTATTTTTTTAATTTAGAAAAATATTACAATATCAATAAATATGCCTATGAGAGTTTATTGGTACATTTTTGGAAATTTTGCAAGCCTCATTTAGTCATTAAAAATGACCTACATAAACTTAGAATTAACTAAGCTACATGAACCATGTTAATAAACACTCAAAATTCATACCTCCCTATTTCACTGCATCATTATATTATCCATCTTCATGTAGGGCACTAATATCCAAATGGCAGGGATACCACATCATTGTTTGTTACTGTGCATCACATAGTTGTCTCCATAATGGCATCTTCAAATTAGCCACGGTGAGAATACTTCCACTATAGAAATTAGAAAGCTCTTCAAATAAGGTCTTGATTCTTTTTTCAATACTTTTATTTATCTAGTTATAAGGAGAGAGACAGAGGAGGGGAAACAGTGGGATGTAGGGAGGGAGGAAGGGAAAGAGAGAGAGAGAGAGAGAGAGAGAGAGAGGAAAAGAAAGAGTATATGGATAATGGGTACATCAGGGCCTCTTGCCACTACAAAAAAAAATCCCAGATACATGTGCCAATTTGTACTTCTGACTTTACATGATACTAGGGAGTAGGAACTTAGGCTTTGTAAGCAAACATTTTTATTCACTGAGACATCACTCCAGTCCAAGGCTTTGGTTCTTTAGGCTTGTTGTTGATGACTATCTAGAAACTTATAACTAGAGAAAAAATTTAAGAATGTCAATTAAAGTTTTGCTGGAGTCCAGCCCTGGCTTGAAGGAGGGTCCCTGAAGAGAGGTGTGAAAGGGAGTGGCAAAATAATGACTCGAAGTCAAGTTCTGGTGCAAGCTGACAGGCTAATGCTGAAGGCAGCTGAGTTTTTCCATCTTTCTCTCTATTTTTTTTCTTTCTTGCCACAGCTCTTAGCCTCAGTCTTTTATTTTCTGATCACATCGTGCAAAACAAACTTCAAGAAAGGTACAATTTCATAGAATTTATAGAAACTTTTTGTTATTCCTTATCATCAAAAAATCCCATAATTATTTACCTTAAGTAAAGTCATCAGGCCCCTATAATGATTAACTGTTTTCACATTTTCCCCATGTATGTGTGGTCAAGCACTTGTGATTTCCTGAACTTCTACTTTCAATTACCATATTGAAGGTGAGAGGCAAAACAACCACAAATGGGGCTTCCCGTCATTAATCACTGATCCAGTAGATCCATTTATCATTTAATTATTTATTTTGAATTTTCCTTTTCCTGTCCCTCCCATATGTAGACTTTGGTCCCCCCCGATTGAACTCTTTTTGACTTTGGTTGTTTATCTGTAAGGATTCTTGGTAAAGCGTCATAGTTTGTTGCAATTGCCACCATTTAGAAAAATTAGTCATAGAACAGTTTTTACATTGTTCCAGGAGGTTCATTGTTTCCTCCTAAGTGTACTGTACTCCATGCCTGACTTTCTTTAAGGCCTTTAAGGAAAACAGTTATCTCCGACCCATTTTCTTGTTTGTCCAATTCTATGCCAGAGCCTCTTTCAGATACATTGTCCAACACTTCACCAACAACAATTTTTACTGGAAAAGTAAACTTAGAGATTGGGACACCAAGTGAAAGACAGAGAAAGACAAACATTATGCAGAAAACCATAGATATCTGTAGCGCAGAGAGACAAAGATTTTTCTATAGTGGGGCACATTGGACTTCAAGGAAGAGACAGCTGGGCTGGACCTGTGTCAAGCAGCTCTTCAGCGCTCGATTCCTCATGATCCTGAAATGGCATACTTGCCGTCTCCAGCAAAGTTTTGAAAAATTTGTGCATCCGTTAAATTGTGAATAACATATAAATCAAGGAGATAATATTGCAGTACTTGAAGTTATTCTATAATTTAGCAAAAGATCACTTTATACCATTGCAAACCCATCATGCCATAACTGTTCATTTACCTTGTTCATCTTACTCATGGATGAAAACTTAATTTTTTTAAATTTATTTTTGTTAGTTATGGACATACTTAGTATGTAAAAAGCACATGTTGGTACGATCTTTTACCTCATACTTGACCATTTTCCAAAGGGGCCCTCATCACTGGGGATGCAGGTCATCCCTGTGAGGATTGTAGGCTGTGCATTGTGGGGGCAGCAGTCAGTTATAAGGGAGAGGAAATGTCTCTGTGCATAATGTCCCAACTTGTGCCTCTAACAATCTTTCTAACCCCCTCTTCTAAAAAACGCCCTGAGCCATGTTGGGTGTGTTTTAAGTCTACTTCAGTGATGAGCTCTTAGGAGCCTCTGGATCTCTGATTTGGTAGGTGTTGAGGGTCCTCAGCGTCTATCTCCTTCACCCTTGTGCTGATATTGGATTCACCAAGAAAGCAGCACTCTTGCTCATTTCCCTAATTCCTGTGTCATTTCATCTGGGGCCTGGATGCAGTGTGTTGGGTTGTTTATCTCCTACCATCTGAAAAAGAGAAGCAGATTCTCATACAGAGAGTGAAGTCAACACAGGTTAAATTTGATAAACATTATTAATTTAGAGAGAATTTAATTGGTGTAGACCCTGTTATAGCATGAGTGTTATATTGGAAAGCAAAATCATTTGGATATGATTCTGACTTGTTTCCCAGTTCAAGATATTTCCTTTCCTTTGAGTGCATCCGTTAGCCAATCCAAGAGCAGTTGGTTATCCACCATGGCTATGTGCCACTATTGCACTTGGGTAAGTATCATATGAGGTTGTTTGCTTCTGAGTAGCTTGGACCTCACGTTGCTCTGACAGATGTTGACCATTTTCCCCCAGTAGCTGATGTAGCACCTTACAGCACTAGATAGGCTAACTGTCTGGGGTCTGGCCAATTCGATCAAGCAAAAAAAGGAGAGATTCCAAATTAACAAAATTCAAAATGAAAACCAAGGCCAAAAGTTTCAGGGTATAATTCTTTTCCTTTTAATATGTTTATTTAGTTGAGAGAGACAGAGAAAGGAGTAGAGGGCGGGGAGAGAGAGAGATTGAGAAAGTGAATAGGTGTGCTAGGGCTTCCTGCTGCTACAAAGGAACTCAGACTCATGCACCACTTTGTGCATTTGGCTTTATATGGGTTACTAGGGAACTGAACCCTGGCGCCATCAGGTTTTGCAAGCAAACCACTCTAACCGCTGATGAACCTCTTCATTCCTAAGGGTGTAATTTTAACATAACTCAATAAAAGACTTATTTGCTAAAAGAATAGAATCCTTCTGATGAATATCACAGTATAGTTACAGCTTATGAAAAATTACATAAATGTTGTTAAAACCTCACATACCTAAAAAAGCCAAACAAACGAGTCATCTATTCTCAAGATTATTCACGACTTATTAATATTCTTTTATATAAAACTTAGTCCTAAGTTATTTTGATTATCAAATTTCACAACTAATTTATACATTTGTGTGTCAATATTTAGGAGGACAATCTCATATATACTTTCACTCAATATAAAAACTTATCTTAGTAAATCTCATTATTTTAGTAAAGTTTGTGGCAAAATAAATGTACAGTTGTATTAGAATAGTTAAATTAATCATGGTTAAATTATAGAATGAAGTACACTGGTCTGGGTTCCCTGCACTGGACCATGTGTGGGTGGGTGCAGCAGCTTGGACTGAGCAGACCAGTCCTGTTTCCCTGCTCCTTCCAGTTACCTGCTCTTGGTTCCCTGCTCTACATGGTGTGCATATGGGTGCAGTGGTGTGGAGTGAGTAGGTCAGACCCATTTTCCTGATCCTCCCAGCTGCCTGGTCCAGGTTTCCTGCACAGGAAGGTATGTAGGCTGGGATGGGGTGAGTAGGCCTGACCCCTGCTTCCAGGCTCCTTCAAGTTCCCTGGTCCAGGTTCACTTCATGGGATTGTATGCTGTGTTCAGGTAGGCAAGATACCTGTTTCTGGCTTCTTGAAGCTCCCTGGTCCAGGTACTCTGCATGGGAGGGTGTGTGGGCAGGCACTTAATAGGCCATATCCCTGTATCCTGGCTCCTTCCAGTTCCCTGGTCCTGGTAGGTCTACTTGTGACTTGCTTGGGGAGGGCTAGTTCCTGTGTGGGCTGTGGAATCAGGCCTTTTGCTTGGGTATCCTGACTGACCACTGGGTACCAACATCCCTATCCACTTGAGTCAGAGGATGCATGGGCCAAAGGACAAAAAAATGCTTCCTCCTCAATAAAATAAAGAATCTCCCTAAAATGGGCAGACGACAATGCAAAACAGCCAATGAAAGTCATAAAACCTAGACATCTCTACTAAGGGAACTTAGTCCAACAGTGGAAACCTCTTATGAAATCATAGAGAAATCAACAGAAACCCAATCCCAAAATTAAAGCACAACAACCAATGAGACCCTGCTCAAAAAAATCACTGGACTGGAAGCAAACCATCAAAGAACCAACAGTAGTATCAATGAAATTGAACAGAATCATCTTCTAGAGAATTCAGCTTTTGACATTAGGTGTAACTTGATTGAAGAAAAGTTTAGAACCCTCAAAAGAGATATGAATGAATTGAAGGTGAGTCAAGAAATGGAAGATCTCAAAAACTGGTTGATTAAGCTCAATGAAGACTTGATCAATATAAGAACAAATTCAAGGAAGCATCAAGAAAATCAATTCTCAAACAGAAATTATACCTCAAAAAAGATATTGAGGGCTGGTGAGATGGCTTAGCGGTTAAGAGCTTGCCTGTGAAGCCTGAGAATCCTGGTTTGAGGCTCGACTCCCCAGGACCCACGTTAGCCAGATGCACAAGGGGGCACATGCATCTGGAATTCATCTACAGTGGCTGGAAGCCCTGACACGCCCATTCTCTCTCTCTCTCTCTGCCTTTTTCTCTGTCACTCTCAAATAAATAAATAAAAATAAACTAAAAAAAATTTTAAAAAGAGATTGAAAATAGCACAACAGAATATAAAAGTCAAATAGAAATTATAAAAAAAAAAAAAACATCTCTAGAATCCCTGATCAACAGAGTAATTCATGTGGAACACAGAACCTCTGAACTGGAATACAAGACAAAAGCAATTGTTTGGGAGGCCAAAAACATCACTGAATTCAAAAAATCAAGTGAAGGGAATTTGAGAGAACTGTGGAACAACCTAAAATGACCAAACATCTGGATCATGGGCATACCAGAAGGAGAGGAAATACTGGACAGAGGCATAGAGAACATATTCGACAAAATTATTGAAGAAAATTTGCCAAACCTCCCAAATAGAAGGCCCATCCAGATACAAGAAGCCCACAGAACACCAAAGAGACAGTACCAAAGAAGAAACTCTCCAAGGCATATAATAATTAAAACTTAACCATAAAAAGAAAGAGAAAGTATTAAAAGCAGCAAGAGAGGAAACAACTCACAACATACAAAGGCAATCCCAGCAGAAGTGTGTCAGATTATTCAATGGAAACCCTGAAAGCCATAAAGGCCTGGAATGAAGCACTTCAAAGTCTAAAACATTATGGCTTCCAACCCAAGCTACTCTACCCAGAAAAATTATCTCTCATAATACATAGTGAAAGAAAAACTTTCTATGAAAAATGTCAACTCTATGATTATATGAAAAATCTTCAAAGTCCATGAAAACACCAAACCAACCAAATACCAACACAATATGCCAGGGATCAAATCAAACCTTACAGTCATTATACTAAATATAATGGCCTTAATTCACCCATCATGAGACACAAGCTAACAGGGTAGATCAGAAATTTAAGCTCCTCAATTTGTTGTCTTCAAGAAACCCACGTCACCACTAAAGACAGACACCGCCTCAGGGTGAAAGGGTGGAAAACAATATTCCAAGAAAATGGGAATAAGAAACAAGCAGGTGTAGCTATATTAATATCAGATAAAATAAACTTCAAACCAAAAATAATCAAAACAGACAAAGAAGTCCACTTTCTACTTATTAAGGGAACAATCCATCAAGAGGATATGATAATCATAAATCTTTATGCACCAAACAGAGGGGCACCACAGTTGATAAAACAAAAACTACTTGACTATAAAACAGAAAGAAACACCAACACCATCATAATTGTGGACTTCAATACACCATTATCAGTAATAGACATATCATCCAAACAGAAACTCAACAGGGAAGTAAGAGAGCTCAACAAAACCATAGATCACTTAGACCTAACAGACATCTACAGAACATTCCATCACAAATCCACAGACTACATATTCTTATCAGCAGCTCATGGAACATTCTCTAAAATCACTCATATACTGGGTCACAAAGCCTGCCTCCATATATTTAGGAAGATTGACATAATTCCCTCCATGATATCAGATCATAATGCTATATTGCTAGAAATGAACAACAAAATACCTACCAAGAATTTGATGAACCACTAAAGGTTAGTGGTAAGACCCTACTGCTGAAGGCACCATATACGCAGCTAACAGGTAAAATGAAATGATGTGGCTGGAAGCTGGAAGAGAGCCAGTTCCCAGACAGTCAGCACGTCTAGTGCCAGAACGTGCTACATGGGAGACTGGGGGAAAATGATCAAAATCTGTCTAAGAAACTCATGGTCTAGCCTACTTAGCATTAAATAACCTGTCATGATGATGATACAAGTGCAATAGTGGTGCACAGCCATAGTGGGAAACCCACTATTCTTGGTTTGGCTAACTGATCCGCTCAGTAGAAAGGTACCCATAGCTGGAGCTGGGAAACATGCCAGAACCATATCCAAACATGAGCACACTCTCCAATATCAAGCTACCACCAATAATGGGCTACAAGAGGGTCTACACCTATTAAATTCTCTATATAAAAAAACAAGGGTTATCCTATTTGTCTGGTGCTAACTTTACTCTCCATTGGAGAATCTGCTTCTCTTTTTCAGATAGACACAGATCCTAAGGAGAGAACTACCCTGTAAAAACTCAAAACAAAGAACTGGTTCTTTGAAAAAAAATAAACAAGATTGACAAACCCCTGGCCAATTTGATCAAGAAAATAGAGAGAGAGAGAGAGAGAGAGAGAGAGAGAGAGAGAGACAGAGAGACAGAGGGAGAGAGGCTTCAATTTAACAAAATTTGAAATGAAAAAGAAGAGATCACAACAGACATAAGTGAAGTTGGGAGAATCATCAGGACTTCCTTCAAAAACCTCTACTACACAAAACTGGATAATATGGAGGAAAGAATAAATTCCTGGACACCTACCATCTACCAAAGCTAAATGCAGAGCAGATTAATCTCCTAAACAAACCTATCACACTCATTGAGATTGTAAAAGTAATAAAAAACCTCCCCCAAAAGAAGAGGCCAGGACCAGATGGCTTCTCAGCTGAATTCTATACAACTTTCATGGAAGAATTCAAACCAATTTTTCTCAAACTGTGCCACACAATTGGAGAACATGAAATAGCTCCCCCAAACTTTCTATGAAGCTAGTATCACCCTAATTTCAAAACCAGGCAGAGATGCCACAAGGAAAGAAAACTACTGGCCTATTTCCCTGATGAATTTAGATGCTAAGATCCTGAACAAAATCCTCTCAAACTGAATCCAATAACACAGCAAAAGCATTATCCACCTTAATCAAGTGGGATTCATCCCATGAGCGCAGGGGTAGTTCAACATACGGAAATTTGTCAGTGTAATACACCACATAAACATGGTTAAACATAAAAATCACATGCTCATTTTGATAGATGCAAAAAATGCCTTTGACAAAATACAGCATCATTCATGATCAAAACATTGGAGAGACTTGGCATGGTTGGCTCATATCTTAACACAATAATGGCAATATACAAAGTTCCTAAAACCCAAATAATACTTAATATAGAGAGACAAGAGAAATTCCCATTGAGATCAGGAACAAGACAGGGGTGTCCACTCTCACCTTTGCTCTTCAATATAGTACTGGAAGTCCTAGCTCAAGCAATAACACAGGAGAAGGGAAATAAAAGGGATAAAATTTAGAAAGGAAGAAGTAAAGTTAGCTGTGTTCACTGATGACATGATTCTATACATAAGAGACCCGAGAGACTCCATCCCCAAACCCTTGAAGGTGATTAAGTCCTATAGCAAAGCAACAGGAGACAAAATCAATGCACAAAAATAAGTAGTCTATATATATGCAAATGACAAAGATACAGAGAAAGATATAAGGGACATGGTCCCATTTTCAATAGCAAAAACAACAAAAATACCTCATAATAACTTTAACCAAAGTAGTGAAAGATCTATACAGTGAAAACATAAAAACACTCAAAAAAGAAATTGAGGAGGATGTGAGAAAATGGAAAGCCCTCCCATGCTACTGGATAGGCAGAATTAATATTGTGAAGATGGCAATCCTACTAAAGGCAGTATAGAGATTTAATGCAAGCCCAATTAAAATCCCAACATTATTCTTCAGAGACATAGAAAAAAAAATGATCTCAAATTTCATATGGAAAGGCAGAAGGCCTCAGATATCCAAGCATATCCTCAGTAAAAGAAATACCTCTGGAGGCATCACTATACCTGATGTATAGACATATTACAAATCCATATTAATAATAGCATGGTATTGGCATAAAAACTGGAGTATAGATCAATGGAATAGAATTGAGTACCCAGATTTTGGGTCAAGTAACTACTGCTACTTGATGTTTACCAAGGCCCTAACAATATAGGCTGGAAAAAAGACAGCATCTTCAACAAATGTTGCTGGACAAACTGGATAACCATATGCAGGAAATTGTTATCCACACATCTCGCCATGCACAAACCTCAAGTTCAAATGGATTAAAGACCTCAATATAAGACCAGAAATTTAGATGCTACTGGAAGAAAATATAGGAGGAACTTTCCACGATATAGGAATGGAAAAAGACTTCCTGAAGAAAACCCCAGTAGGACAGGATCTTAAACGATCACTCAACCAATGGGATAACGTGGAGCTGAAGTATTTCTTCACAGACAAGCATTAAATGAGCAAATACAATAGAATACCCAAAGAAAGGGAGAAAATATTTGCTGAATATCCATCTGACAGAGGCCTAATCTCTAGAATGTTCAAAGAACTCAAAAACCTAAACAATAAAATTCAAACATCCCACTTCAAAAGTGGGGCAGAGAACTGAATAGGGAGTTCACAGAGGAAAAATTAGAAATGGCTAACACACACTTAAGAAAATGTTTAACAAGCCAGGCGTGGTGGCGCACGCCTTTAATCCCAGCACTTGGGAGGCAGAGGTAGGAGGATCACCATGAGTTTGAGGCCACCCTGAGACTACATAGTGAATTCCAGGTCAGCCTGAGCCAGAGTGAGACCCTATCTCGAAAAACCAAAAAAAAAAAAAAAAAAAAAAAAGAAAGAAAAAGAAAATGTTTAACATCCCTAACTATTAGGGAAATGCAAATTAAAGCAACTATGAGATTCCAACTTACCACAGTAAGGATAGCAAACATCAAAAAATCAAATGAAAATAAATGCTGGCGAGGATGTGGAGAAATAGGAACCCTCATCCACTGTCAGTAGAAATATAAGATGGTATAACCACTTTGGAAATCTATATGGAGACTCCTAAAAAAGCTGACTATAGAGATACGAACAGACCCAGTCATTCCATTACTGGTCATGCACCCTAAAACCTTCAAGCCTCAGTTCAGAGAGATTTGCTCAACCATGTTTATAGCGGCTCAATTCATAATAGCTAAGAGCTGGAATCAACCCAGATGTTCATCAGAAGAATCACAACTAAGATGGGGTATATCAACCCAATGGAATTCTGCACAGCAGTAAGAAAAAAAAAATGACACGATGAAATCTGAAGAAAATGGTTGAACCTGGAACAGATCATTCTCAGTAAACTTACCCAGTCACAGAAAGATAATCACTGCATAGTCTCACTCATGTACAGCACCTAAACTGAATCTACCCAAGATGCCAACCTCCCCAGCAAGCTTTTCAAGGATTAGACAATAGGATGGGTGGAGAGGTAGGAGAGGGCAAGGGAGGGGGTGGGGGACACAAATATAGATACAAATGGCAATGGTACTATACAATTCTACTTTCTAAAAGGGTGTCAAATGGTTGAACCCTCACCAGGCTCTTAGAGGGTACACCTGAATCACAAGGCACTGGAAAGGTTATGATGAAGACTTAACCTTAATCTTCTACAGCTTCTCTCTCTCTCTCCTCCATAACTCTTTTTTATTAGTTATCTTTTTCTTTCTTCTCTTGGTGGGCACTGACCTGTAATTCCCAACACCAACAGGTAGCTATCATCCACGATGAGCTATTGATCAGAGGGACCTACATGGTTTCCTAAAACAATAACAGATTTCTGTCAGAGTACTTGCTGACCCACCAAAGGTTAGTGGTAAGACCCTACTGCTGAAGATACCATATTTGGTTGACACATAACATGTAGTGACAAGGCTAGAAGCTGGAAGAGAGTCAGTGCCCAGACAATCAGTGTATCTCGGGCCAGAAGGTGCTACATGGGTGACAGGGGGAAAATGACCAATATCTGTCCAAGCAACTCATGGTCTAGCCATAGACACAGAGGCTCCCAACATCTCATCACTGAAGCAGACCCAAAATAACCCAAAATGGCTCATGGAAATTTTTTGAAAGAGGGGGTGGAAAGAATGCCAGAGCCAAACATTGGGTCATGATATGCAGAGACATTTCCTCCTACCCATAACTGTGGGGTAACTCCCCAATGCATGACCCATATACCTCAACAAGGAGGGGCCAGGGAGAGGGGTAGGACATGAAGGAGGCTAACAATGGTACCAACATGACTGTATGTGCTGAGTATAAACCTAATTAATAAAAAATAGAAAAAAAAATGGAGGAGAACTGGAGAAGATGGAAAGATCTCCAATACCCACAGATAGGTAGAATTAATATTGTGAAAATGGCAATTCTACCAAAAGCAATATACATATTTAATGTAATTCCAATAAACATACCAGCATCATTCTTCACAAAAATTGAAAAAAATATCTCATAATTCGCATGGAAGGGAAGCAGGCCTTGGATATCCAAGCATACCCTCAGGAAAAAAAAGAAAAACCCTCTGAATGTATCACCATACCTGATCTAAATCTATGTTACAAAGCCATAGTAACAAAAACAGCATGGCACTGGAATAAAAACAGAAATGTAGATCGGTGGAACAGATTTAAAGACCCATACCTTCGGTCAAATAACTACAGCTACTTGATCATTGACAAAGGTATCAATAATAATGTTGACTAGAGAAAAGACAATGCCTTCATCAAATGGTGTTGGCCAGATTGGATGACCATATGTAGAAACCCACTCATTTATCCATACAAAAAAAAATCATGTCCAAATGGATTAAAGACCTCATGTAAAACCAGAAACCCTTTAAGTATTGGAAGAAAAAGTAGGAGGCATGTTTCACAATATAGGACTAGGGAAGACTTCTTGAACAAAACCCAAGTAGCCCAGGAAATAAAGCAAGCACTCAACCAATACAATTCAATGAAGTGATAAAGCATTTGCACAGACAAGCATACCATAAACAGAGCCATTATATTACCCACTAAATGGGAGAAAATCTGTGCCAACTATACCACTGACAGATACCTAATATTTAGAATCTACAAGGAATTCGAAAAACTAAACAATAAAAAAATCAAACATCTGACTTCAAAAGTGGGGCAGAGAACTGAATAGACAGTTCTCAGAGGAAGAATTACAAATGGCTCACACACATTTAAAAAAATGTTCAACATCCCTAACCATTAGGGAAATGCAAATTAAAACATGTATGAGCTTTCACCTTACCCTAGTAAGGATAATAAATGTTAAAAAAATCAGAAAAAAACAAACAAATATTGGCAAGGATGTGGAAAACAGAAACACTCATTCACTATTGGTGGGGATGGAAAGTGGCACAACCTCTATGGAAACCAATTTGGAGACTCTGTGAAAGGATGAATATAGAGTTACCAAAAGTCTCAGTTATTCCCTTACTGGGGATTTATGCTCAACACTCCACACCTCAGTTCAGAGGTATTTGCTCAATGATGTTTATAGCTGCTCAATTCATAATAGTTAAAAACTGGAATCAATCCAGGTGTCCATCATTGGATGAATGGATAACCAAGATGTGATACATCTACATGATGGAATTCTACTCAGCAGTAAGAAAAAAATGACACATTGAAATTTGAAGAAAAATGGTCAAACCTGGAACATATCATTCTCAGTGAACTCACACAATCACAGAAAGAAAATAATCACATGGTCTCACTCATCTGTGGTTCCTAACTAGAATCAGCCCAAGTTCCTGACATACCTGAATGGCATCTCAAGGCTTGGATAATTGGGAGGTGTAGCAGTCAGATTCACATTGCTGGTAGAAATCATCTGATCAAGAACAACATGTAAGGAAAGAGGTTTATTTTGGCTTACAGGCTCTAGGGAAGCTCCAGCTTGGCAGTGAAAAACGATGGCATGTGCAGAGGGTGGATTTCACACCCTGGCCAACATAAGGTGGACCATAGCAACAGGACATTGTGACAAACACTGCCAAGGGGAAACTGGCTATAACACCCATAAGTGCACCCCCAACAATACACAACCTCCAGGAGGCGTTAATTCGCAACTGCCATCAGCTGTGAACCTACCATTCAGAACACCTAAGATTACGGGGGACACCTGAATCAAACCACCACAGCAAATTATGTCTTGGGAGAAGAAGAGAAGTGGGGGAGACAAAAACTGAACCCAAATTAAACTGATATCATAGAATCCTATATCCTAGAAATTAGACTAAAAGATTGAATCTTCAACAGGACCTTAGGGGGAGTACCTCAATGAAAGGGTCCTGGAGAGGGTGAGACAAAGCCTAACTTTAAATTTCTCCTGCTTCTCTTTGTTTATGTCTTTTTCTTTCTTTTTTTTTCACATTGGCCTGTAATTCCCTGTGCCAGGACACAGTTCACATCCAAAAACAACTGTTTATTGGAGAGATCTACAAAGTCTCCTAAAACAAACAAGACAAACTTCTGTCAGAGCACTTTATTATCCACCAGAGGTGAATGGTAAGACCCTACAGCTGAAGTCACCATACAATCTCAGCACAGACAATGGGGAGACCTGGTTGGAATCCAGAAGAGAGCCAGTCCCCAGACTGTTAGCCCATCTAGTATTGGAAGGCACTACATGAGTTACTGGGGGAAAATAGCCAACATCTGTTTGAGCAACTCAAATCCTAAGCTACCTAGGAGCAATCAACCTGATGTGATGCACACACAAGAGTAATAGTGGCACACAGCCATGGTGGGTAACTAACTGCTCTTGCGTTGGATAAATGATCTGCTCAATAGAAAGGAAACCATATCTGGAACTGGGAAACAAGTCAGAATCATATCCAGATAACAATTTTGCTTTCCATTGTCAGGCTACCATTAATGTTGGGCTACAAGAGGGTCTACACCCTTTAAATTCTCTTTAAATTAGTAATGGCTATTCCACTTAACTGATGCTGACTTCACTCTCCGTTAGGGATTTTGCTTTCTCTTTTTCAGATGAGACCATGACCTGAGGAGATAAATGTGATAGAGCACACTTCACCCAGGCCATAGCTGAAAGCCAGAAGATTTGAAGAATGAGCAAGAATGCTGCTTTCTCAGTGAACCTTATGTCAGCACAAGGGTAAACGAGATAGACACTGAGAATACTCAACACCTACCAAACCAGAGATACAGAAGCTCATAAGATCCCATCACTGAAGTAGACTTAAAATTCACTCAACATGGTTCAGGGAATGTTTTGGAAGAGGGTGATGAAATATTGTTAGAGCCACAAGTTGGGACATTATGCACAGAGACATTGCCTCTCCCCCATAACTGACTGCTGTCCTCACAATGCATGACCCACAATCCCCATGGTGTTGACCTGCATCTCCAACAAGGAGGACCTCTTTGGAAAAGTGGCAGGGATGAGGGAAATGATGGTACCAACATGTGTTGTTTACATACCAAATATATCCATATCTAATTAAAATAAATTTTAAAAAAAGTATACAATTAAATTAATTGTGTATAACATACATATAATAAAATGTTGTTGATAAACAATTAAAACACTTTAAAACACAAACTTTTTGTTATGATGCCAGGTGGGAAAATAAACTCATGGAGATTAGATGGGTTACCTATATGGATAGGATACAGGGGCTTGTATATGCATAAAACCTTCCTAAAAGCATATACACACACCAAAGTATGGACTTAAAAAAGCAGAACCAAGATTAATGTGTTTATCTTTACTTTTCACTTTATTGCTTGATACATTTTAGAAAGAAAAAAAAAAAACAGTCATGTAGTTATTTAAGAAAACACCAGCTTCAGTATTGAGGTTTTGCCACTGCCAGCATTAATGGCTAGCAAACCAATGATTAATGATTTTGGTATGGTTGCTGTACAAGAAAAGGATGAAACAAGCAAGCAAGACCTCTGTGATCCATTTTTCCACTGCCAGCATCTATGGTTTAGGAGGCAGTGATTAATGGTTTTGGTGAGCTTAGAAAACAATGAAAGTATAAAACCAGATTAAGACACAAAATCAAGTTAGTTAATACATATGTACCAGGCCCCAGAATGTTTCTTGACATTTCCAGGTGCCACTAACTTTGAACACTGAAATAAAAATGTAAGAGACAGCGAATATTATAATGCCATTAAACCTTGCCATTTCTATAATATAATGGCAATTACTTTCCATAGAGACATGTGGAAAGTCAAGAAAAAATCATAAATAGCTTTTCAAATTCATGGAAATGGATATTAATGTAACCCTGCCATCCTTATAACTTTACCACTGTTAACATTGAAAAATAAGAGAAAGTCTAAATGCTTCTGACACATTTGATATTTTTAATGCATATTTTCAGGCAGAAAAATAGCATCCTAGAAGAAGATCCTCCAGGAGCAGGTAGTCTACCCAGCTGGTACCTGGGAAGTCATTTGTGGGTATTATTTTTCTAAATCTAAAGTCTCATAGTCATATTAAAAATTGGCCTGCCCTTCTCAACACTGAGTTCTTGGTCTTTTAATGATTCCCACTTAAGATTTTCTAGCCATATAGTCACATCTTTTGGGAATGAACTCAAAGAACAAATTGTGGGAATGAACTATGTAAAGAACTGGGAATATTTCGTATGGACCATACAAATAGCTTTTGCAACATTATTGCTGTGACCTGCCAAATTCCTTAATTTAACTAGTTTTAAAGGTAATCTTAAAATATTGCGACTAATTTTCCTCTGCCTTGGGGTAACTTTGGTCTGACTAGCACAGCTGACCAATATTAACAAGCAATGTTTAGAGATAAAGACTTAAAATATGCTCTATGCTCCTTTCCTCAGAGGACTGGTTGGACTCTCAACTCAGAATACACATGCGTAAAATTACTGATCAGCTGATCATGCTATTGAAGATAACCAGGTCAGTAACTAAGTACCCACAGATCTCTTGAAGGCAACAGGTGGGCTTAATGTGATTGCTTTTGTGATCAGAGTATATTTGTATTCTAGGACAGTAGAGCCTAACAGGCCATATCTTTAAATCCCTTCCTTTAACAAATGTTTAATGTATTTGCTCATACAATGTACTATTTGTTCATGTATTACTGCTTTTTCACTGGTGCCAATAAGTACCTGTATGAAAGAGAGGAAGTCACAGCCACAGCAACATCAGAGCAGCAGTGACAGCAGATGCAGCGGATTTACTAATGGCTTAAACAAAGTTTTCTTTTTCATCAGGCTGCAGCAAAAGGCAGCTAGCCCACTGCAGGGATTGGGGTACCAGGAACTAGCTTTCCTATCTGTCAGGCTTTGCTCCTAGAAGCAGTTTGCCCACTTCTGTTTAGGGAAGTTTTTGCTAAATTCAGGGTTGTGCCACCCCAATAGGGCAACATCTAGGGAAATAAAAATTAGTATACCTTTGCTGTAATAGAATCTGACTAGATGATTTGGTCTATTGCTCCTGGAAAACATAAATGGGAACCTAAAAGAAAAAAGAAAAGACAGATATCCAGTGAAAGTGATAATAAACACTGAAAGAAAAACAGACCTGGTGGTATAGATCTGTACTTTCCCAGTTGTTTGGGAGGCAAAAGGTTCACAAGTTCAATATCTGCTTTGTCTAAGAGAGAAATCAAGGACAGCCCAAACAAGACCGAGTCTCAAAATAAAGTGTAAGAAGAGGATAAGGGATGTAGATAAGTGTAAACCCCTTCCCTAACATGTTCCATGCCCCAAGTTAAATCCCCATTGCCACAAAAAAGCACAGAGATTAAAGGACTAATTTTTAAATAGTCATCATGACGAAATACATATAAGCATAGAAGGCACTTCTAGGTGATAGCATTTCAAGCATTTATTTTTCACACATTAATTGGAATTTGCTTAAATGGACTTATGGTTTGTCTGTATTCAGTTATAGTACATGGCCTCCATATGGCCCCAAATGCCTCTTTCTTATGGATTTATCACCATTGTGTCATCTCTTTATGTTGGCTATGGGGTAGACCTAGCAACTTACTTCTAACAAATAACATCCAAGGAATTTATTTTTTTAATGAATTCTCAAAAATAAATTACATAAAAGACCAGTTTCCATTTTGGTTTTCCTTTCTCATTGTCTTTTACCTGTCTTTGTTGAGCCATTTTTCTGAAATAAAGCTGCTACCATATCATATATAGCTTTTGCAAGCTTTTAAAAGAAACTTTATCATTTTTCTTAACATGTGCACCTTTGTAGAGAGGTCCAGGTGGCAAGTAACTGGTATCTGGCCAACATGTCCCATAAGTGAACTTGGAAATGACCTTTTAAAGCCTGTCAAACTTATACAAGTGATCTTAAAAGCAAATTGCCTTCCTTTGAACCATGTTGGAGACCTTTAGTCATATGTATCTATCTAATCCAAGAATAGATTCCTGAGTCATTGAACCTTGAAATAAATGTTTGCTAGTGCATTATTGTATACATCTTATAGGAAAGCATAGTGGGGGTACTATCTTTAGGAAGTAGGATACCATCCATAAGGGGGATGGTAGGAGGAGGACAAATCAGAAAATTTTATAATGAAACCCATTATGTTGTATGCTAATTTACTTAAAAAAATTCAAAAATTGGTATTTGAAACCAGTAAGTTTTAGGATGGCTTGTTATATATAAATTAATATTTAATACAGCACTGGCTGGTTTCTGAAAAATTATAGTTAATATGAAATTTTATATAACATCCCATTTTACATGTATGAGAATGAACTGCTTTTAATGCACAGCATACACATTATAGTTAATAATTCACCAAGAGCAGAGATCTTAACTATTTTCTCCCTAAAAGGTAAATTAATGAATCCCTAGATATTCTAATCACTTTGCTTATAGTTATCTTTTCATAATATATATTTATGTTAACATATTATTTTTCTATATCTTAAATCTGTTTGATTTTTGTTATTTATACTGAAGTAAAACTAAAAAGTAAGAATGCGTTATTATTTCTGAAAATAAAAGAATTTAGCAAACTGTAATTTTACCCATTTACTAGTTGTATTTATGTGTGTTTATGTGCGGGGATGTGAGGAGCACATGCCACAACATGCATGTGGAGGTGAGATGACAACCTCAAGGTGTCTGCACTCCTCTTTGAGACAGGGCCTCTTACCAATGCAAATGAACACCACTCTATATTATCTCCATGAAAGCTTTGGATTCTCCTGGGTATATCTTCCATTGCTTTAATCACATTAAGATCACAGAGGCATGTACCAGTTTGCATTCAGCTTTACATGGGTGCTGGGGAATTGAACTCAGGTCCACAGGCTTTGCAAGCAAGAACTTTTAACCACTGAGCCATCTCATCAGCCCAATTTCTTGCACTATTAACTTTCCCTAATGCAAAATGTTTTTCATGATGAAAAATAGCAGGCAGTTATGGTGTGGCTGCTAGGGACAGTATTTATATGAGCATATGATTTGAAAAGGAAACTTGGCATCCATTTAAGGCCTTGGGTGGCAGAGGCAAAGTGATGCAAATGGCCTTTGTTGTTTTACTGTGTCTGCCTTATTTCTTATTTCTGACTCTTCGGCTAATTTGGAATGTTGTCTGTTCAATTTTAATTTTACAGTTCAATTTCCCTAAATGAAATTGTAATAGCATAAGGCTAAACCATGACTATAATGTGATTTTTTCACCTCACAGAACATTGACACAAAACTCTAATGAAGAGAGTTTTTCATCAAGCAACTAAGGACTTCATTTTTTATTTTGTAAAAAGCATTTGATCAGAAACATGGGCTTTAATTCTGGACATGAAATGATCAATAGCAGTGCCCATTCAGTTGTAAAATATTCTTTTACAGTCTAAGATCCTTTGAAGTCATGTAAGAGGACATCACTCACAAAGCTATTAATATTTATAGGAGAAAATATATTCTTCTTTATTTGAAATACAACGTCACAGTAACAAAAATACTTCCCGATTTTTAAGCACTATAATATTTTCATTTATTCAAAGGATTTGTTAGGTGTTAATATGGCATAGTCACAATAATTAGAAGCCATAGTCATGCCATGTGGGAAGATTGTAGAACAGGGATTCAGGTGCAAGAAGAGAAATTTACATGCAAAGGGAATTTGATATGCAATGGAAATTTATGCTACTATAACGAGAAAGATTTTAGTACAGAAAATGCACTTAAGATGATATTTTCAGATTCATTTTTATAGTATGAAAAGGCATTTCTGTTTCCTAGATCATAAGAACATAAATACAATCAGATTTTATGTAGTACCAGAAGCAAGATCCAGAAAGTCATTTGAAAATACTCATCCTTCGTGTTTCTCTCTCTCTCTCTCCAGATAGCATAAGAGGGATATCCTACAACTCTCAAGACTTTTATGCTCTTTAAGAGATCAAATTCACTTTATTAGTATGCCTAATCGTTTTTATTTTTTTAGTAATTCAAAATGACCAATAAAATACCCAAAGTACTAGGAGGAAGTGAATAATACCTGATATCTAGGCTTAATGATATGCTACTGGGGACATGTGCCTACACCTTTCTCCTAAGTTTCGACCATTCCAGAAGCACACTTTTTTTTTTTCACTTTTATGTAGATAAAATTCAAGAGGTTGATATTTGGATATTTCAGTGACTTAATCAGTATGTTTTCAAGGTGAAACAAAGATATTGTCTGTCTAAAACTTAAGATATAAGATCTCATCAATAATATACATTGACCCTGTGCTTCAGAAATTGTGAATAACCTGAAGAAATTGTTATATCTAGACTTCTGAGTGCTACTAGCATTTTCTTGATTAGTAAGGGTGTATAAAGAGAATTAGTATTCTCAAGTGTCCTTTTGGGGGGATGACACTTGTACACCCACTGCTTAGCCTATTTATCATCATTAGGTCTGAATGAATGTAAATTAACTTTAAGATTATCTTATACTTAATTTAGTAAAAGACAACCTGTTCTATTAGAATGAGTTATCTAAGCACTGATGCAGAAAAGCAGAAGATCTGAGGAAAAAAGAAACTGCCCATATTTCAGCTGGCTTTTATAATACTGACTTAAAAAAATTATTGACAACTTCTATACTTACAGACAATAAACCATGATATTTCCCTCCTCTCCCCTATTTTTCCCTTCACCACTCCACTCGCCATCATATCCCCTCCCTCTCTCTGTTAGTCTGTCTTTTATTTTGATGTCATCATCTTTTTCTCCTATTATGAGGGTCTTTGTGAAGGTATTGCTAAGCATTGCAAAGTAATGGATATCAGGGCCAATTTCTGTCTGGACAGTTGCATTGTAAAGAGTGGTAGCCTTCCCTTAGCTCTTACATTCTTTCCACCACCTCTTTCTCAATGGACCCTGAGCATTGGAGGGTGTGATGGAGATAGTTCAGTGCTAAGCACTCCTCTGACACTTCTTAGCACTATATTGCCTTTTGGGTCATCCCAATGGTCATCACCATCTGAAAAGGATGCTTCTCTAACCAAAAGTGAGAGAGAGTAGCATTAATATATGATTATAAACATTAAGTGCAGTGTTTTCAGGGAAGTTTGATGAGAATAATATATGCATTTACCCAGACAAGAGCAGACTTTATACCCCTAAAGTACATGACCTCCCCTGCCATAGTTTTTGATTAGGTTTTCAGTACCAGGTATGAATTAGAGTGGGCCTCCAGTCCAAGTAGACAGCAGTTGGTCTCCCCAGAGCACACATGCTACTTCATTCAGTCGTTTGGCCTGTCTGGCCAAACTTGAGGCTTCCAGTGTCTACTGTTTTCACTGAGGATGACTTCTATCTCCCATAGTGATGCATGAAGGGTAGCCTTTCCCAGCTTATAGTTCACTGGTCTACAGGATGCAGGTTTTTAGCTCAGCACCAGCTTGACTTTTCAGTGATCCTGCTGCCCATACATGTGAAGTCTTCAGCAATAGGGTCTTACCATCTGTTACTCATAGGAAACCAAGGGCATTGGCAAAAGCCTGTAATATTTTGGAAGCACCAAGGACCACCCTCGCCAACAACCCATTCATAGGCATCCCATCACTGGCACTGAAAATTTTCTAGTAGCAATCTATTATTCAGAATATCTAGAATTTTTATTGGCTATCCCCCACACTTCTCCTACTCAATCTCTTACCCTGTCCTCACTTAGGCCATTTCACTCCCTGTAATCTGTTCTTCTACTTATGTATATACAATACCATCACCTAAAGTCCTTCCTTCTCCTCTTTCCCTTATAGACTTTTTCCAGCTTACTGGCCTCTGCTACACACACAAGTATAAACAATTGTAGCTAGGATCCACATATGAGAGAGAACATGTGACATTTGGCTTTCAGAGCCTGGGTTACCTCACTTAGTACAAACCTTTCCAAATCCATCTTCCCAGCAAATTTCATGATTTCATTTTTCTTTACTGCTCAGCAGAACTTCACTGTTTAAATATACCACATGGTTTTTGCCCATTCATCTGTGGAGGGGCATCTAGCCTGTTTCCATTTCCTAACTGTTGTGAATAGAGTAACAATAAACATGGCTGTGCAAGTATCTCTAAGGTAGTGAGAAGAGTCATTAGGACATATGCCAAGCAGTGTTATAGCTGTATCATATGGTAAATTTATTTTTAGCTGTAACAAGAGCATCCACATAGATCTCCACAATGGCTATACTGGATTACAGTCCCACCAACAGTGTAGAAGGGTTCCAATTTTTCCACATCCTTACCAACATTTATTGTCATTTGTTTTCTTGATGGTAGCCATTCTTCAGGAGTGAGATGGAATCTCAGAGTAGTTTTAATTTGCATTTCTCTGATCACTAAGGATGCAGAACATTTTTTTAGATGTTTATATGCCATCTGTATTTCTTCTGATGAGAACTCTCTATTTAGTTACATAGCACATTTTTTTAATTGGGTTGTTTGATTTCTTATTCTTTTGTTTTTTGAGTTTTTTGTATATTCTGGATATTAATACTCTGTCAAATGTATAGATAGCAAAGATTTTCTCTCATTCTTTATGTTGTCTCTTTGCTCTATTCAGTGTCCTTTGCTGTTCAGAAACTTTATAATTTCATGAAATCCCTGTGGTTTGTTAGTGGTTTTACTTCCTGAGCAACTGGGGTTATATTTAGAAAGTCTACCTATGCCAATATATTGATGGGTTTCCCCTACCTTTTCCTCTAGGAGTTTCAGAGTTTTAGGTCTGATAATATTAAGGTCCCTGATTCTTTTGGACTTGATTCTTGTGCATGGAAAATTATAATGTCCTATTTTCATCTTTCTACATATAGATATCCAGTTTTCCAAGAACCACTTGTTGAAGAGGCTGTCTTTGCACCAATGAATAATTTTGACATTTTTGTCAAAAATCAGATGGTTGTAGCTGCCTAGATTAACAACTGAGGCCTCTATTATGTTCCATTGACATACATGTCTGTCCTTCTAGCAGTACCATGTTGTTTTTGTTACTATGGCTTTGTAATATACCTTAAAATCAGGTTTGGTGATACCACCAGCCTTAATTTTGTTGCTCAAAATTGGTTTGGCTATTCTAGGGTTTTTGTGCTTCCAAATGAATTTTTTTCTTCCTATTCCTGTGATGAATTCAACTGGAATTTAAATGGGGATTGCATTAAATGTGTAGATTGCTTTTGGTAAGATTGACATTTTCACAATATTTATTCTTCCAATCAAAGAACATGGGGTGTATTTCTATTTCCTAGTGTCTTCTGCAATTTCTCACTTGAGTGTTTTAAAGTTCTCATTGTAGAGATCTCTCATTCCCATGGTTAGGTTTATTCCAAGGATCTTTCCTTCCTTTTCTTTTCTTTTCTTTTCTTTTCTTTTCTTTTCTTTTCTTTTCTTTTCTTTTCTTTTCTTTTCTTTTCTTTTCTTTTCTTTTCTTTTCTTTTCTTTCTTTCTTTCTTTCTTTCTTTCTTTCTTTCTTTCTTTCTTTCTTTCTTTCTTTCTTTCATTATTTATTTATTTACTTTTTGATGCAATTGTGAATGTGAGATATACCCTGATTTCATCCTCCACCTGTTTGTTCTTAGGAAAGCTACTGATTTCTTTGTGTTTATTTTGTATCCTACTACATTGCTAAGTGTTTATCAGCTCTAACAGTTTGCCGGTAGAGTCTTTAGGGTCCATTATGTATAGAATCATATCATCTGTACATTGCAATAATTTGATCTCTTCCTTTCCAATTTGTATCCCTTTTATAAGTGTCTCCTGTTTTATTGCTATAGCTAAGATTTCCAGTACTATATTAAATAAAATTGGGGACAGTAAAACCCTTGTCTTGTTCCTAAATTTAGTATAAAAACTTCAAGTTTTTTTTCCCCATTTAGTATTATGTTGGCTGTAGGTTTATCATAAATAGTTTTTATTATGTTAAGATATGCTCCTTCTATTCCCAGTTTCTGTAGGACTTTTACCATGAAAGGATGTTGCATTTAATTTATTTTATTTTGTTTTATTTTAAGGTAGAGTCTCACTCTATCCCAGGCTGACATGAAATTCATAACATAGTATAAGGGTGGACTTGAACTCATGGAGATCCTCCTACCTCTGCATCCCAAGTGTGGATGATGGACTTTTTTTGAACGCCTTTTCTGCATCTATTGAGGTGATCATGTGATTTATATCCTTCAGTCCATTTATATAGTATATTACATTTATCAATTTACACATGTTGAACCATCCCTGTATCTCTGGGATAAAGCCTATTTAGTTGGGGTGAATAATCTTTCCAATATATTCTTGTATTCTGTTTGCCAATATTTTGTTGAGGATTTTTTCATCTAAGTCCATGAGGGAGATTGGTCTGTAATTTTCATTTTCTTTTGTTCTGTATTTGTCTGGTTTTGGTGGCAGGGTAATGCACACTTCACAGAAGGAGTTTGGGAGAATTCCTTCCTATCCTATTTTGTGGAAAGTTTTGAGAAACAGTGTTGTTAGTTCTTCCATGATGGTTGGGTAAAGGTCACCAGTGAAGTCATCTGGGCCTAGACTTTTTTTAGTTGGGAAACTTTTTATAACTACTTGGATCTCTGCACTTGTTATAGGTCTATTTAATTGGTGTATCTCATCTTGATTTAATTTTGGTAGGTCATATGAATCAAGGAACTCATCCATTTAATTGAGATTTTCAAACTTAGAGGCACATATGTTCTTAAAGTGTGTTCTTATAATTTTCTGAATTTCTTTGTTATCTGTTGTAATGGTGCATTTTTCATCTATAATTTTATTAATTTTTGTCTCTTCGCTCTTTCTTCTGGTCAGATTTGATAAGGGTTTATCAATCTTGTTTATCCTTTCAAAGAACCAGCTGTTTCTTTGCTTCTTTAGATTTTTTATTTCTATTTCATTAATTTCTGGTCTAATCTTTATTATTTCTTCCAATCTACTAAATTTTGCTTTGCCTTGTTCTTCTTTTTCCAGGGCCTTAATGCAAAGCATTAAATTGTTTACTTGTGAACTCTCTAATTTCATTTTTTTAGTAGTATACTTTCTTTTTTTTACTTATTTGAAAGCAACAGACAGAAAGAGAGAGAGAGAGAGAGAGAGAGAGAGAGAGAGAGAGAGAGAGAGAGAATGGGCACGCCAGGGCCTCCAGCCACTGCATACAAACTCCAGATGCGTGTGCCCCCTTGTACATTTGGCCAACATGGGTCCTGGGGAATCGAGCCTTGAACTGGGGTCCTTAAGCTTCACAGGCAAGCACTTAACCACTAAGCTGTCTCTCCAGCCCATGAACTCTCTAATTTCTTAATACAGGCACTTAGAGCTATAAATTTTCCTCTTAGGACTGCCTTCATTGTGTCCCAAAGATTTTGGTATTTTGTTTTCTCACCATCATTTGATTCTATAAATGTATTGATTTCCTTTTTGATTTCTTCAGTGACCCATTCATCATTCAATAATGTACTGTTTAGCCTCCAAGAATTTGTGTATGCTCTGTTGTTCTTTTTGTTGCTGATTTGTAGTTTAATCTCATTGTGCTAGGATAGAGTAAAAAGAATTATTTCAATTTTTCTGTTTGTTAAGATTTGCTTTGTGTCCTAATATATAGTCTATTTTAGAGAATGTTCCATGTGCTGCTGGGAAAAAATGTATATTCGGTAACATTTGGATGGAATATTCTGTAGATATCTATTAGGTACATTTGTTCAATGACATCATTTAATTCAGTTGTCTCTCTGTTTATTTATTTATTTTTTTTTGCCAGGATATCCTGACCATTGATGATAGTGGGGTATTGAAGTCACCCACTACAATTATATTTGGTGTTATCTATGACCTCAAGTCTAATAATAGCATTTGTTTGATAAAAATGGGAGCTCCCATGTTAGGTTTGTATATGTTTAGGATTGCAATGTCCTCTTGTTGAAGTGTTTCTTTAATCAGTATAAAGTGACCTTTAACTTTCTTCACTAATGTTGGCTTGAAGTCTATCCTGTATGATATTAGCATATGAATCCCTACTTTTTTTCTAGGCCCATTTGCTTTACATACCATTTTTCATACTTTTCCCCTAAGACAGTGTCTATCTTTTATTGATAAATGAGTTTTCCTGGAGGTAATAAATGGCAGGATCCTGCCATTTAATCCAGTCTGCAAGCCTTTGTATTTTGGTAGAGGCATTGAAGCCATTGATATTAAGACTTACTGTATCATCCCTCTGTGAATGTAGAATATCTTGTATCTGCTTTATGATGCATAGTAGTGACTGTGCTTTATTGGAGCTGTGTGTAATGATGTCACTCTAGAATGTTTTCTTTCCATATGATGATGGGGAAGCCATAAAAAACAAAACTGAAAAACATAAATAATTGGTGCCAGGTACCATAATAGTAACAGAACTTGGCTGTTTTCTGGGGTTTTGTTTTTTACATTTTTTTAATAAGCATGCTAGATGACTCTACAATTTTGTTCAGACAACTGCAGAGCCTGGAAAAGATGTTGCTGCTATTGATGCATAACATACTGCTATTATTGGTATTTTTATATAAATATAAATATATATATTTATAGTTTGAATTTTTGGAAACTTTAGCTGTGCTGTCAACTTTGGAAAAAAAATCCCTGTTTACCATGTTGAGTTGGCATTGTACAGAAATTAACAGACATATTGGTCTAGAAAAGTTTTGAAATGTTTGAGTATGGTTTATTTTTATCTCTTTCCTCATGTGTGTGCTTTGCTTTCTCTTCAGCATGAAAGATTCCTTTAAGTATCTTCTGTAGAGCTGGCTTAGTTATCATAATTTCATTAAGCCTGTTTTTCTTTGTTGTTGTTGCTATAGAATGTCCTTATTTCTCCATCAATTTGGATAGATAGCTTTGCAGGATAAAATAGTCTTGGTTGACAGTTGTTATCTTTCAAAACTTGAAATATATTATTCCAAGCCCTTCTAGATTTTAAAATTTGTGTTGTGTAATCTGTTATTCTGATGGGCTTTTTTTTTTTTTTGTAGGTGATTTGCTTTGTCTCTCTAACTGCTTTCAATATATTTTCTTTGGTTTGTGTGTTTAGTAGTTTAATTATAACATGGAGAGGAGAGGTTCTTCCCAGGTTTTGTCTGTTTGGTGTTCTAAAAGCTTCCTGTATCTGCATTTGTATTTCTTTCCCTTTTGGGGAAAATTTTCTTCTATGATTTTGTTGAAAACACCTACTAAGCCTCTGGATTGAAATGTTTTGAAATCCAACATTATATACCTTCACAGTAGGAGTTCATGGTGCCAAGTGTAGCTCTTGTACTCCAATCCAACTACAGAAGTAATCCTAGGTGTTGAGTTTGCCTGATATTCAAGTATTCTAGTGGGCTGGGTGGAGAAAATTACTGGGAAATTCTACACAACTGAGCAATATACACATTCAATAATGTATGCAAGTGTCTAGATTAAAACAAACTGATAGCCTTATATATCCGAAACCACTAAGGGTATGTGTTACCCTACACCCTTAATCCTGTCAGCTGAAAGGTTGAGATTTCTGTTATGAATTGGGTTCCAGATCTGCCTGGATCTCAATTATACCCTGTCTCCAATAATGACAGAAGCAAAAGACAAAGGCCCTGTAAATCTGAAAGCATCAAAAGCACCAATAGTCAAACACCAAGTACAACTTAATTGAGAATAGTAAAGCCAACCAAGAATATGTAACATATAACCTGCCCTGACATGGAAGGAGAGATTAGCATTTCCAGTGCAGGGCTATGTACCTGCTTTTTTTTTTCAGTTGGCCTTGTCACCTTTTGAGCTGGATTCTAATGTCACCAATGCTGAGTGCCTCCCTCAATCCCTCAGTTTTTTGCTGTGGACCTGATGTTCTGGTCAGTTGTGTTTTTTATGCCTGGTTGCAGGGACTGAATGTGTCTGGAAGTTCACTGTTCTGATGGTTGGGGGATGGGAGACTGCAGGAAGCCTGGAGTTGTACTGCAACTGTTTAGCTGGCCCTACCTCTTTCAGCAGCTTCTTAGCTGACCTACACTGTCTTTCCTTTGCAAGGAAGCTGATGAGGTTGGAAAATCCCCTTGTTTGGTCTCTGCTCCTGCAGCTTTTAGTGATAAGGAAGCTCCAAGAGGGTGTGTGGATTGGGGCCTCAAGTGCCTCAGTGGGACTCTAGCTGTTTTCCTCCTTCCTGGTGGATCTTGATATACCTGCTTCTCTGTTATGGCTAGTAAAAAACATATACACCTTCACTTTTCAGCATAAGAATGTATTTTGCTGTGGTTTTGCTTAAATCGCTTCCTATGGTAGTTTGGTGTGGCTCCTATGCTGCCATCTTACCTGGAAGTCCCCCATAATACTTCTAATGCACAATATAACCCTGAACATTAAGCTATCTCAGGTTTCCTTTGTGAACTTGGTATTCCTAATAATTCAATAAAATACAAATAAGAACAAAGCAAATGAACAGATTATCTTGACAAGGTATGATGATGCAGAGAAAATTGCTGATATCTGTATACAATGTGTCTACATTAATATATTAAAATGGAAAGAAGAATAAACTTTAAGATGATAAAAAAACCTGTAAGACTTACATGCAATATTTCACAAATGAATTAAAATGTACCCATTTTGTCATCTTTTTTAAAAGATTCCACTTTTTTGTTTGCTTATTATTTATTTATTTGAGAACAATATACAGAGAAAGAAAGAGGCAGATAGATAGAGAGAATGGGTGCACCAGGGTCTCCAGCCACTGCAAATGAACTCCAGATGCATGTGCCTACTTGTGCATCTGGCTAACGTGGGTCCTGGGAAATCGAGCCTCAAATCGGGGTCCTTAAGCTTCACAGGCAAGCGCTTTACTGCTAAGCCATCTTTCCAGCCCTTTCCTCATCTTTTTAAGGGAAAAATCATTTGAAAAGTAATAAAGGCTTTGAAATAACAGTGGGGAAGCACATTCTATATGCATCTTAAAGCCATCCTAATGTGCTTACTGACAGTATCAGTTGCAAAGGATATCTTCCACATGCAATATATCTTGGTGTCATGCATTTTGTTATGATTATGTTCAAAATAGTTATATATTCAGACACATTAAGTTATATATTTGTCAAAAATATAACAGGTACACCACAGCCTCCTGCAACTACAAGTGAAGTCCAGATGCAATGTGTCACTTTGTACATCTGGATTTACATGGGTACTAGGTACAACCAAACACAGGAGGTCAGGGTTAATATAAAATGAAGTCTGTGACATAATAATCCTCCTATATTTCGAATGAATACAACAAGCTTGATGGTGGAATTAGTTTTAGAAATAAGTGGAGATCATAATACAAAAGGTAGGTAAATGTAACTGAATATAACCATGCTATACTACTTGATAAAATTGATTCCCTTGGGGATATAGGTTGACAATTTTGAAATCACTGTAAGTGTCCTCTGGAATTGAACAATTAAGAACATGATGACCAATGGTAGAATCCAGGTTTATTGCTATTGGAGTAGAAAATTACTGATAATGAGAGAAGATCAAAATAATCTATGCATATATGAAGTAATGGACTACAGTTGAAAACATTAATTTGAACTCATGTTTAGCTTAATATACATATGAATAGGTATATATGGATGTGTTTCTACATGAACACAAAATACTTAGCTCAGTCAACTATGAGCATCTAGTAGCAATGATATCATAGTACAAATAAGAATGCATAGTATTAAGACCTTGATTTCTAATATTATTTCTATTAAAAGGAACCAAAGCTACTTGAAGACAGAGCTTATTCTAGGGATAGGACAAATGGTATGCAAAGTGAACCTACAGCATCTCTAAGTGCAAAAAATTTAGGAAATTCTAAAAACTTAGTCTAATTTTAGGATCCAACTGAAAGAGTTCCTAGTAGCCAGAGCAGAAAAAAGATTGCATACAATATGAAGTAATATTACATTACTATCACAAATATAAAATTATCATGAGTCTTTACTAATATAAATGATTAAATAAAAAATTAACAGAGCAGGGGCTGGGAAGTTGGATTAATGCTTATAGACACTTGATTGCAATTCCCACCATTTGCTGCAAGTCACCAGCATCCATGTAAAGTATGTAAAACCACATACAAGGTGTTGCATGCATCTGTAACTCCAACTTGCCTATTACAATGGGAGGTAAAGACAGGAGAATCCAGAAGCTCACAAGAAGCAGCAGCAACAAATATTCTGTTTCAAGAAAGTGGAATGAGAGGAGAAATACCCCAAATTGTCTTGTGACTTCCATATGCACAACATGATACAAATGCACACACACACACACACACACACACACACACACACACACACGCCATATATATTCACTCACAGCTAAATATACAACTATATGATACAAAATTTAATATCATTAGTGATGTCATATGAATGTTCTATATCAATGATAGTGTGCAGTGAGAATGGCACTTTACCTCTGTGGTCTTCAAATCCCAGTCTAATCAAAGAAGAATCATCAGAAAAATCCCAAGTTAGGGACATGTTATAAAATAACCAGTTCACATTCCTCATCAATCTCAATATCACTATAATGAAGGAAAGTTTCAGAAATTATGACAGCTTAGAAGCACCTAAGGAGAAGCTGGTTTGGATGCAAATTGTCTTCCTAAGGTACGTATATAGGATGCTTAGTCCTTAGTGTGGCAGCTTTGAGGTAGTGAGTTGTTCAGGAAGTGGGGCTCAACTTTCATGAATGGATAAATTCTGTCTCTCAGGAACGGGTCAGGTCTGGTAGAAGTGAATTATTTTCTGAAACAACAGCTTGTTTGTTATTAAAAGCAAACTTGAACCCTCAGTAGTCAATTCCTGTCTTGTCAGGAGACCTCTTTCTGCATACACTCACGCAGTCTTGATACCATCTACCATGAAGCCCTCTCCAATAGCAAGCAGATACCTTGACTGTGTTCTTGAATCTGCATTACTATGAACCATGTAAACTCTTTCCTATATAAGGCACCCAACTTTAGGTATTTTGTTAGAGAAAAGTTAAATGGACTGAAGCAAAGGATATGACAGTGTAATATAATGTAGCATCCTTGATAGGACGCTGAACAGAAAAATGAAATCAGATTTACAAAAAAAATTTGAAAAATATATGGACTTTAATTGCTAATGATATATCAATATTAGATAATGAACTATAATAACTATAACATTCTAATGTAAGATGTTAGGAATAAAGGAAATTGAAAATGGAATGGATAGCTACTTGGAAGAATTACAAATTTTCTGTAGTTAAAAAATAATAATCTCGGGCTGGAGAGATGGCTTAGCGGTTAAGCGCTTACCTGTGAAGCCTAAGGGCCCCGGTTCGAGGCTCGGTTCCCCAGGTCCCACGTTAGCCAGATGCACACGGGGCGCATGCGTCTGGAGTGCGTTTGCAGAGGCTGGAAGCCCTGGCGCGCCCATTCTCTCTCTCTCCCTCTATCTGTCTTTCTCTCTGTGTCTGTCCTTCTCAAATAAAAAATAAAATAAAATAATAATCTCCATGATATGATTTATTGCTAGAAGTATCACAAAAAATCAACAAAATAACTAAAGTTTATTTTTTTTAAGTTTTTTTTTCTTCTATACTGGGTATGGTGGTGATATTTGTCCACTTGCTGTCTTATATGAAAGACTGTTTATGGTCCCAATCCTTTTTTACGATTCTTCTTACTTCAGAGCTTAGCTATTGTGAAACAATCAGACCATGGTTTCCATGCAGAAAATTCTTTCAAAGCTGTGGTAGCACTGAATAAGTTTGGGGCTACCTTGAGAGTTTGACTTGGTTTGGAAGACTAATAATTGCCTTCTATTCAGAATCCCACCCCCATGGCCATCCAATATAATCATAACTCAATAAAATATACTAGAAGCTTTTCCAACAGAATGATGTGATAGAGTGAAGTTCGATAAACATCACATAAAATAAGAAATAATTTGATTGTGAACTGAACGGGTGCTGACTATGTGTAGACTGAGGGACTAGCCATTAACACAAATGCAAAAGAAGAAAACATGCCAGAAAAAAAGGAGGAAGGGACCTGTTGATGAGAGATAACAGTCATGTGTGTAGATGTATATAAAAAATATACCACATTAATTTAAAAAGCAGGCAGTCATGCCAAAAGACACTTTGTACATTAGAGTTCATTGTTTGGATTTATAGTTTCATTGACATTTTTGCTTAAGATTGTAATTCACTATGTAGGAAGAATGGATTTGAACTTCTGATCCTTCTACCTCTACTTCCTAAGTGCTGTAATTGTGGGTCTGTGCCACCATTACTAGTTTTTAGAGTTTGGGATTGAATACAGGGCCTAAATATTAGAGGGATGCATACAATTAATTAATTTCTTTTATAAACTTTTTATTGATATAACACATGCATATGTACACCTAAATCAATAACTTTTATATGTAAATATTAAAGAGCTATTTCATGCATGAATAGCCAAGCATTAATTGTCCTCTAACATAAATATCATAATTTTGAAAGCTATCTCCTTTTTTTTGGCTTTTTAAAGAAAAATTCCAATTAAAATGTGTACAAGACATAAATTACAGTTATTCTCTTGGTCCTAATTATTTTCCCTGTCCACAGCTTCCTTTTACATGCTAAAAAGATTAAGGAGTAGAGTCAATTGTAATATAATTCATATTAATTACCTTTGTACATTGAGATATTTTTTCTCTATTTAATAATAGAATGCTGAATGCCACCAATAGCAAGGGATTCTTAGACAAATACTTGCTGCTGTAAAATTTTGCTCTACTTTCATTACCCTTTTGTTATACATAAATTTCTCTTTGCATATATTTTTATTGAGGAATCAATCACTTTTCATAAGATCAAGCCTCTAAAACTTATGACTTAGAGTTTTTTGTTTATCTATAATGTATATAGCCATCATTATCAAATTCCATATTTTCACTTCCCACACCCACAAATAAAACCCTTGTACCTATTACTAGGCATTCCCTAACACTTACTTGCTACACTTTCTGGTAGCCACATATTTACTTGTCATGTTCATAGAACTGTCTATGCTGGACTTTTCATATAAATGAAAGTATGTGTCTCAAATCAGGGTTCCTTGCTTTAGCATCAGGTTTTTAAGATTCCTTTATCTTCTACTATATAACAGTATTGCTTTCATTTTTTAAAATATTTTTTGTTTATTCTTATTTATTTGAGAGCGACAGACAGAGAAAAAAACAGGCAGAGAGAAAGAAAGAATGGACATGCCAGGGCTTCCAGCCACTGCAAATGAACTCCAGATGCATGCGCCCCCTTGTGCATCTGGCTAACGTGAGTCCTGGGGAATGGAGCCTCAAACTGGGGTCCTTAGGTTTCACAGGCAAGCACTTAACCGCTAAGCCATCTCTCCAGCCCTTGCTTTCATTTTTACAACTAAACAATATTATATTTTATTTATTTACTGATGGGCATTTCAGTTGTTTCTACTTTTGGTTATTATTATTAATTCAACTAGAAATATATATATATATATATGTATGTATGCATGTATGTGTGTTATTAGACATAAAATTTAAATTATCTTGGATGTAATCCTTGAAGTAGAATTTCTGAGCTATATAGTAACTTTATACTTAACATTTTGAGAAACTCCTGAATCATTTTCCAAATGGCTATATTTTACATGTTCCTATAGTAAATGTATTGGTGTTCATGACCTCTGTATCCATTCCATAATAAGTTAACTTTTAAAATATCTTTTTTTAATTATTTTTATTTTTATTAACATTTTCCATGATTATAAAATATATCCCATGGTAATTCCCTCCCTCCCCACCCCCACACTTTCCCATTTGAAATTCCATTCTCCATCATAAAATATCTTTATTTATTTATTTGTAAGGAGAAAGAGAAGAAGAAGGGAGATGGTGAGAAGATGAGTACACCAGGGCCTCCCACCACAGCTTATGAACTCCAGATGCATGTCCTATTTTGTGCATCTGGCTTTACGTGGTTACTGGGGTATTGAACCTGGGTCCTCAGGCTTTGAAAGCAACTTTCCTTAACCCCTTAGCAATCTTTCCAGCCCACAAGTAGATTTTATTATGAACATTCTAGAATGTATGAAGTGCTGAATTATTTTGTCTGACATTTGGCCTGTTTAATGAGTAATGGAATGTGTCAGTTATTGGCTATTGTCCTTTTATGAAAGCCTTAAGAATGCCCTTAGTATCTCTTATAAGGCAAAGTTATTAGTAACAAGTTCTTTTATTTTTTTAGTCCATTTGTACCCCAACTTTAGCCCCATGTCTTTAGAAACCTATTGTATTTTGTAGTTTCAGCTCCTCATTGCTTTGAATGCATGTTCCTAAGGAAAATGCAGTTCATACTAGACAAGTACTTCTTATCATCCTAGTTAGCTTACATTAGTTCCCTAAAATATGAGATTGAAGGAATAACTTTTCAGAACAAATGGGGCAACATATATGGTAAAAAAAAAAAAGCACTTAGATAAAATAGAACAAAATGGTATTTGTGGAATATCATTGAAATAGAAGAAGCTCAAATATCAATCATGTCTCACAAAACAAGGTATGGTGTACTTTTTCTTGTTTTCTTCTTTTGCCTGCACTGTTGCACTTTGAAGCATGAAAAATCCCTTAAGACGTGTCAAAACTCTTTCCTTAACTGAAATGAACAGTAAATGTTGCTGCCATTCTTTAATGCTGGTATTTTATGTGTTTTCAAGTCCACATGATTCATGTATAATCATGTATAGTGATCTTCCATAACTTGGTGAAGTTTTTATTTGAAAGGTTGTTTTTTTTTTTTTTTACTATTTTACAACATTAATTTAAAATATAAAGTTGTAAGTTTCTAGAAAGAATACTATGAAGATAATTAAGAATAGATACTAGGGGTGGAGAGACTGCTTAGTGGTTAAGGCACTTGCCTGCAAGCTAAAGGATCCAGGTTAAATTCCCCAGGGCCCACATAAGTCAGATGCACAAGGCAGAACATAAGTCTAGAGTTTGTTTGTAGTGGCTGAAGGCCCTGGCATTCTTTCTCCTTTTCTCTCTCTCCATATATATATATATATATATATATATATATATATATATATATATATATATAATATCAAATACATAAATAAAATATTAAAAAAGAATGGTCAGCTGGGCATGGAGGTGCACGCCTTTAATCCCAGCACATGGGAGGCAGAGGTAGGAAGATCACCATGAGTTCAAGGCCACCCTGAGACTGCATAGTCAATTCCAGGTAAGCCTGGGCTAGCGTAGAGTGTGACCCTACCTTGGATAACCAGAAAAAAAGAATGGTTACCAATTTCTGTTCTGGGAATGCTGAGGCATAAGAATCAGGAATTCAAGGCCAGTAACAAATACATAGCAAATTTGATGTCAGCATGGGATATGTGAGACCTGGTCTGGAAACACACAAACCAAATATAACAGAGTTGGAAGGAAATCTCAGCTAGGTAGTAAGTTTTTGACCAGTCTGTGCTACAGAAATACTTGGTCTCAATAAGTTCCCCCAATTAAATATTATGGATGATGCCAGGATATATACTAACGTTTAACTTTTTTTGTGGGGCTGGGGACCAAACCCAGGGTTTTATGCATACAAAACACTCTAACAATTGGTGCATATGCCCAGTCTGTACTATTATTCATGTGCAAGCTTGGCCTCAAAGTTCTTCTGAGGATAATTAGTGGCAATATGAAAAAATATTCTAGATTTACATCTATCAGGCATTAGAAAGCAAAGACACTTCCAGTTCTCTGTGATAATAGCAAGTTAACCTCACCTGTCAAAGCCTGAAAGCAAAACTTCGCCCACATGCCTTAATGCCATAGATGGCTTATGGTCTCTATTAGCAGGATGTTACAGCATAGCCACTTATTCTAATGGTTCTTCTTGGTTCATAGCTACAAGAAAAAACAAAACGAAACACAATACAACAAAACAAAACAGGACTAGGAAGATAGCTTACTTGATAAATTGCTTGCTTACCTTGAAAGCATGAGAATGTGAGTTTGATCTCCAGAACCCACAAAAGTATGCTGGATGTGGTAGTGTACATAGATCATCCCAGTAGTGAGGAGGCAAAGATAGAAAGATCCTTGGTGTTTGCTGGCTAGCCAGTTTAACCTATTTGGTGAGCTCAAGCCCAATAAAGGAACGTGTCTCAGCAGAGGTAGATAGCACTACAGAGGATGACACTGAGTTAGTCTTGTGAACTACACACATACACACACATGCATACACACACACACATGTGCACCTGCAAACACATGAATATGTACACACATATACACATGCATGCAAAACAAAACAACCCTAGCCTCTGGATAAACAAAGTATAAGAAAACATTTGATGAAGTGAGGTTTAGAAGTAACTCAGAGATATTGCTACTCACACTGACCTTCCCCCTGGTGTCAATAATTTCTAAGACATTAGCTTGGCCTCTAATGTTTAAGGCTTGGTTTGAACTATCATTCATAAAATAACCTTATAGCATTAGGTGACAGTTGACTTTGAGGAAATCATAAAAAATGCTGAGAGAATATAATCTGTAGAAAGAATTCTTTTGTTACATTTTTTTTCATCTGAATTTAGTGCCAGAGTGTGATTTTATATGCAGGCAGTGGGCTCAGTGCAACTGAGATTGGCATAAACTTTAGAAAAGGTAACTAGCCACCAAGAGGGTCTGTGTTCTTCATATAGTTTACATATTGTCTGTATGACTTTCCACTCTCTCAGATACAGTTTTCTTTATCTGCTATATAGGGAAAGTTGTAGTCACTCATGTCTGTTTAATCAAGGCCATCATAAGGTTATTGCATGAGTTAAATATAGAATATACTCAGAATAGTTAGCATCAGCCATGATTCCTAGTAAGCTAATAAGCCCTTTTCTAGGATGAACAGTTAAATGAGGAGAAGAGAAAGATGTTGGAGAAAGAAGACAGATGGAAAAGAGAATATAGAGGAAGAAAATCAGTAGAATTAATTAGTAATTCATGCAGTTTTGATGAGGGCTGAGTGAAGGTGATGCAGAATGAACATGAATTTTATATTGAATAAAATATATAATCTGGAGATAAAACTTATGCATAGTTGGCTGAAGAGATGGCTTAGCAGTTAAAGCACTTGCCTACAAAGACAAAGGACCCAGGTTCAATTCCCCAGGACCCACATAAGCCAGATGCAAAAGGTTGAACATACATCTGGAATTTGGTGCAGCAACTGGAGGCCCTAGCATGCCCATTCTCTATCTGCCTTTTTCTCATAAATGAATTTAAAAATATATTTTAAAAACATGGTACTAAAAGGCTGTTTTGAGAACCAGATGAGATAATAGGTGTAAAAACATTTGGGCACTTAGTGGATTGAAAAGAATTTAAAAGATTATTGCTACAAAAAGCAGTATACGTATCCCATTAAGCAAATATATAATAATGATGACTGTTTCTTGACATAAAGCTTCTTGGTTTTCTCATATTATTTATATGGAACTAAATTGGGCTTAGAAAAGAGGCTGGGTATGATCTAACTACACAATAAAAGGTTTTGATATTTATGACACAGAGTAAACTTGATCTGCATTGTATTAAATAATCACCCTTGTCAGTAGGATTGATTGACCATTTCCAAAACCAAATGAATTCTTTGGAGAATCATACTATTTCAAGGAATGTATTAAATTATTTTCTTTCAGGATTATTTATATTAAATATCAAATACACCAAACTGTTTCTTTTTAAATTTTTGTACTCAGTGAATACAGTCAAGTTGGTACCATTGTTAGCTCCTCCCTGCCCTCTCTCCTCCACAAGGACCCTCCTTTTTGGGGTATATGGGTCATGCATTGTGGGGTTAGCCATCAGTTTTGGGTAGGAGGAAATATCACTTCATATCATGACCCAACGTGTGACTCTGACATTCTTTCCGCCCCCTCTTCTGCAAATTTCCCTGAGCCATGTTGGGTTCATTTTAGGTCTGCTTCAGTGTTGAGATCAAACTGTTTTTTTTTTTTTTTTTTTTTTGGTTTTTTGAGGTAGGGTCTCACTCTGGCTCAGGCTGACCTGGAATTCACTATGTGGTCTCAGGGTGGCCTTGAACTCTTGGCGATCCTCCTACCTCTGCCTCCCGAGTGCTGGGATTAAAGGCGTGCGCCACCACACCCGGCTCCAAACTGTTTTTAATCAACTGCTATATTTTACTACCAAGAGTAATCCAATACATGAACTGACACAATGAATTTTAAAATTTCGATGTTGGAAAACATGTTTTGAACAATTTTTTTCTTTCCTTCTTTATATAAAAGACAGTGATGGCATGCCATAACCCTTACTACACCTCTGTCCTGTATCTAATTGCTTTTAGTGTCAAGGTAGTTCTTATCTCTACCCTCAAACCACTTAAATTCTGTTCTTGCTTTATAATACAAACCTAATAATTTTAACATTTTAGTAACAGAACTGGAGTCTAAACATTCTGTTCATGTTCAGTTTATTACACACTGAGAATTTTGGAGACAAGGACAGGAGAAAATACAGAGATGAAAGGCAGAAAGAATAGGAGGAGTAATTCTATATAAAATTTTCTTAATTGTATAAAGATATTTCAAATATTCTTTATTAATAAAAAGTAAGTAGAAATTTGTGATTTATAGAAACATATTTTAATATGTAGTAAGCTTTCTTATATAAAATATACTTTATGTGTTTAAGAATTTTAATGATAATTGATGTGATAATTATTTTTGTGAGTATATTTTGTTGGAAAAGAATGCCTTGAGAATTCAGTAGGGAAGAAAATAAGGATTTATTTTATACATAAAGTCAGAGCTAAGGAAATCTCAAGTATAGCCCAGCACTGTGGAATATCATCCTATCTCTCTGAATCTAAACGTCTTCATCATTTGGTACCAGATAAAATAAATATGTACCAGTTATATTTTTAATAAAATACAGTTTGTTTTGATATTTCCCAAGTATTGTATAGAATCTGTCTATGCAAAAGAAATTGTATACCTGAAATTAAATTTAAGTGGAAGTGCAATGAGAATTACATTTTTTTTGTTGTTAAATTTATCAACCCTATGGCACAATAATTTCCTAAGAGGTTAACCCAGGTAACTACTAAAGATCATTCCAGGAGAAACCATCCATATTTATGTTGCAGGATATATTCATATGTGAAACAAATATAAGTAAATGCTTAAAAGACAGTAGTTCTCAAACTTCACTCCCCTTAAGAATCACTTGGGAATGCTTTCCAAATGTTAAGTACATGCTATACTCTATGAAATTCTGATTCATCAGTTCCTGAAATCAAGCCAGGACATCTGCATCTTTAACAGACAATTCAGCTAATGCAGATACAGTGTAAAAGACCACACTTTTTTTAAAGTTTAAGCTTAATGGCTTGTTCCTCCCATCATTTATCATATATTATTTTTAATATGACCATATTAAAATTGAACCTTGTTGTTTTATCACCCAAAAGACCGACTTGAACTCTGCTTCTAATATTCTATCATAAAATAACACGTATATAATGTTAAGGTGCTCATGATTTTTTTATAAATGATTGTGAATTTGGGAGTAATTCACCATTATATTTATGTCAGAATGAATGCATTCTAGAAAAAAATAAAATGTAGCTTTTCTTTAATGAAGGTAAATAATTCACTGAATAGTAGGCATAGAAGTAATAGAACAAACTTTGATTTTGGAGAAAAATATATGGGGCTGTGTTTTGACAAGAGAAAAATAATAATTGTTATTTGTAATTACTTTTTAGACAGAATCTCATGTGTCCTAGTCTGGCTTCAAACTCATGTACCTGAGGATGACCATGAATATCTGTTATTCTTACTTCCATCTCCTGAGTGCTGGGAGTATATGTGTATAGCACCATGTCTAGTTTGTATGGTGGTGTGAATTGAACCCAGAACTTCAGGGATGCTAAGGAATAACTTTATAAACTGTATTATATCCCCAGTCCTTGTTTTAAGTTTTATAGAAAGAAGGCTAATTATCATAGCCCAAATCACCCTCCTATTAGGCTAAAACTAAATGATGAAAAATTAATATAAAAATTCTTTGAACCAAGCTTCTCCATTGAGGATTCAATGTTCTGCAATAGTCCTTTCTTAATTAATATTTAAATACCTCCCCTTGTAATGGTAATTTAAAAAGAGAAGTGTGTCTAAAATTTATCTAACCAACATTATCACTAGAACTGTGCCTATAAGCATAGTTTAACTTCAATTGCTTCATTAGACTAGCAGTTTGATGGACTCCTTTGGAGGGGCTAGGAAGTAGCTTTTGATTGACCTGATCCCTAACCATTTAAACTTCTGAATATGCAAATATTAAATGTGTACATATTCACAGATTCAGAGATAGCTTGGAGGGGAAAGAGTACCTCTGTTGTTTTCTAAGTTAGAGGCAGCAATATGTTTTTGAAAGGATTTTTTCCACTATAATAAATATCTTTGATTCTCTACACTTAATTAACGCTGAATCGCAATGTTGCCAAAGGGAAATAAGATGAATTCATTGCAAGTGGCATGACAGCATTTCTGGAGTAACTTATTTCTACTATGTGGGAATGAAAAGTGTGAATTTAGTAGTTGCCATTTCACTCTGGAGACAGAATTCCTGGTTTTAAATCTCAAATCCGCAACCCCCTCAGTAGATGATTCTGAAAATATACAGTGTTCTCCTTATCTCAATATTTACCTCTTTAAAATGGACTTAGACCTTTCTTCATTGATTATTATTTAATAAGGTTGCAGGCTGGAGAGATGGCTTAGCGGTTAAGCACTTGCCTGTGAAGCCTAAGGACCCTGGTTCGAGGCTCGGTTCCCCAGGTCCCATGTTAGCCAGATGCACAAGGGGGCGCACGCGTCTGGAGTTCGTTTGCAGTGGCTGGAAGTCCTGGCTCGCCCATTCTCTCTCTCTCCCTCTGTCTGTCTTTCTCTCTATGTCTGTCACTCTCAAATAAATAAATAAATAATGAACAAAAAATATTAAAAAAATAAGGTTGCACAATAATGTGCTTAGCATTCTATCTGATGCCAGGTTAAGTACAGAGAAGTAGGGGGTTGCAAGAAGCTGCTGTTATTGTGTGTGGTTTATGGACTTTCCACACGTTCTTACAGCTGGTGACAACCCTCACCTACCATTTAGTTCACAGTTCACTGCAGTGCATAAAAAGCATCTCTTTGTAGAACATGTTGCATTTTCAAGATAGAAACGACATGAGATGAAACTACAAAGCTGTTATAGGACTTTAAACCAATGACTACTTTTCCAGTGCTCTTGCTGTTGTGTGTCTAATTTAGATAACCAGAAGCATGAGATCCTGTAATACCTGTGTAGAACCCTTCACAGTAACACTTTTAACTCAGTCAACTTTTCCCCAGAGCTTTCATCCTTGAGAAGTATTGTTTTATTTTTCCTCAAGCCCAAGCATGCATGTTCATCTCTTGTTTACTTGTCTCCACATTTCTTAGCAAGTGAGAGGACCTTTCATTGTTAACTAAAGTCCTAAGTTTTCCTTGTGTTTCAAGTCAGTTCTTAACTTAAGCTGACCAGGTTCTTGCCCAAGCTCTTACTTTTTTCTCTTCCTCCATCAATTCCAAGTGAAAATGTGTAATTATGCTCTGAAAGAAACCTATATCAGGGATTTCTCAAGGTTCTGTATACACATTTATTCTCAGTTTCCCCGAGTATAGACGTTTTGTGCACTGTCTTATTCATTACTGTGCTCCAAAAACTTAGACACTACCTAGAATAAAGCAGATAATATTTGCTAAATGAATTAATGAATAAAATGAGTGTATTGCCACCAACATGTATATTCCTGTTGTTTTGTTTTTACATTGTTATCTAACTTTGTGCTTTTTTATTTTGACCTTGGTGAGCTTATTATTACTCAGTCCCTCCACTAATCCTGGTTTCCTTAATGTTTTAATTTCTCTCTTTCTTACTGCATGTTATTAGAAAAACTACAAATTGTGCAAATTCCATTTTTAGCTAAGAATATCTCATATACATATTCAAAACTTGATTTGTCACTACAGATGGTTAACATGGTAGAGAAACTATCAATCCATATGCTAAGTTTTAATTCTAGCACAAATCCTTCATTGCTCATTAGACTGAAGTCCACTGTGACCCTTCAAGAAAGAATTATAAAAAGAAATATCAAGACAAACAATTCCTGCTTTAAGTTTATTTTTACTTCTCAATTCAGAATAGAAAACATCATCAGTTTTTAAAAATTTTATCAATAATCCCAGATATTTATTGTATATACCATACCAGAGAACACAGGGGACTCTTAAAGGCATATTTAGGATACAAAGGGTGGCATTTTAATAAGACTTTAATTGAGACTCAATATTAATTAGCTAGTTGTTTTCTATGACTGGTCAGTTTCTGTTTTGGAGAAAAGAGGTATCAAATAAATGTTTCTCAGTGTAAAGTAAGTCATAATTTCAAATGTTGAATCTTGAAACCTTATGGGACATAACAACCAATGGCTAGTAGAAGCAGATAGCACAGTCCTACCTTGATCTGTCTGAACATCATATAGTGAGTGGGTTCCTTAAAAAGGACAGGTTTGATGTCAAAGGACTAGTTCTACTTATGAATCTAGTATTCCCATTTGGGTAACCTATACTGTTATTATTTTCTTTCAAAAAAGTTTTTGCCTTTTTATAATCTAACCAGTTGAAAACATCTTCTGTAACTTTGATGAAGCATTGCTTTCCTTTTTTTAGAATGTAAAAATTGCTGCTGTTCTCAAATGGTAACACATTTTACATCAAAGAGCTCAAATTCAATGCAGAGGGGGAAAAAAGCCAAATATGTAAAACATTCTAGCAGCTGGCACTGCTGTTGGCACAGGCTGTCTCTCAACATGCACAGCAAGGCAAGATGAGGTGGTTTGTAAATAGTTTCAATTACCTGAGCAGTCATACTAAGGTGTATCTTAACCCAAATGTCATGAAGAAATAACTCAAAACCTGACCTTAACTTTACATAGAGAATGACAGACTATATCTATCATATCACAGATTTATATGTTTAAAAAATATAGTTGTGAGCTAGAAAGATGGCTCAGCAGTTAAGATGATTGTCTGCAAAGCATCAGGACAAAGGTTCAATTCCCTAGTACCCACATAAGTCAGGTGTACAAGGTGGCACATGCATCTGGAGTTCATTTGCAGTGGCTGGAAACCCTGGCCCATTCTCTATACATATATCTGCCTCTTTCTCTCTTTATCAAACAAATAAATAAAATATTTAAAACATTGTTATTTCACTGTATTTGTTTTCATTCTTCATCCATATGCTTGGCAAAATCATCAAAATCAAAGCCAGTGACACTATAGAACTTTCTTCAAAGAGTATATTAAATTGCTCTCAAAATACTTCATGTTGAAAAGGTTATGCTGGTCTAATATAATTTCACTGTAATTATTATAGTAGGCACAAAACTTATTGGAAATACAGAACCTAGAAAAACTCTGATGAATGCAGATTTTATTGACTAACTGTGATCTGTAATCATTGAAGATTGTCACTTTATTGTAAAATATTAGTTCAGGAATTAGGCAGCATTCTGACAAACAAGATGGCAAGAATAATTGGGATATTTAAAATGCCCATTTTAAAATTGCCTAAATTCTCACCGAAGAAGAAAAGTAGACTGAAGTTTTAGATGTTTGATGGCATAGTTTGGCTTAACAATTGGAAAAATAGAAGAGGGGATAAGGGGGTAGGAGAGGAGAGAAGGGAAAGAGACCATGGTTGTGCTGACTAATTTGGTAAGGATATCCTCACACTATTCAATTTCATCATTCCCCACCACTAGCTCTATGAATATTATGCTTATGCATAAGCTCAAAAGAGAGAGAGGAAGTAAAATGAGCATGAGGGAATAGAAGGGAAGAGAAAGGGAAGACAAGAAGAGGAAAAAGAACAGCAGATTAATGTAGGTAGAATATAAAATATAGAAGAAATCTATATTACATACTATATCTATAACAAATTTCTAACAATCTTTTATGTCAGAATGTCCAGGTACCTAGTTTCCCTGTGAAACAAGCTCTTGAAAAGTATTTAAAAAAACCCATGCTATAGCCCAAATGAAGTATTTTAGGGATTTAGTCCATCTGTCAAATGTATCTTGTCACATACCAGGAAAATCTTGGATTGGAATTTTGAAGAGCAAGCTTGACAGGAAAATTATTTTGCTTTGTTTTATTTATTTGTTCCTTTCCTACTACCATATAGATTAGAGTGCTATAACTAATTTTGACTTCAGATCACATTATTTAGAAACATGATCCACATAATTTCTTTCTTGTTCTAAAAGTTAATTAAAAGGAAGCTATCTGACTTTTTTTAACAGGTGTTAGTTTGGGAAAATGTTTTAAATATAGTAATTGTATATCTTAAAAACAGTTAATGCAAGAACTGTTCAGTCCAGATACCAAAAAGAAATATTAAGTTAGAGTATTTCTATTCCAAGCACACAAGCTTATTGAATTTATTTCCTTTTATGTACCCCTCTCAAAGTCTATCTCTCTTAGAAGTCTCCAAGGTGAAATTTCTTTGATCTCTTATGACCACACGAACCAAGGTTCTCTTTATGTCTAGAAATCTTTTATAAACACACATTTCATAAAGATGTATGTACATAATGCTATTAGAAGAAAAGAAGGGCTGTTGAGATCAAACTACAATTATTTCACATCAATGTATCCCATCACACTTATTCAAATAAACAAACACCCTGTAAGAAATGCCAAATTATAGTGAGTTCTGTATAAATACATTCATACTGCAGTTTGAAAACTCTAAGCAGTAAATTGATGTAAGATATGGGATGATTGATTTGCTTGTGCACAAGTGATCAACCCTCAAAAATAATAATTCATCACCATAACACGTGGAAGTGTTTCATATAGTATTATTTTAAAACAAGAAGATTAAAGAAAGGAACTGCCCATCATAGATCTGTGATTTTAAAAAAGCATATTTTATGCATTGCTTTGAGAACACCAATTCATTTAAATTCAAGGCAGTTGTCCATCTTCAATATATTTATATAATTTCTATAAATGTAAGGGCTTAAAACTCTCCACTAGGGAAAAGCAATATTGCTCTCCTCAAAATCATAGAGAGATATCTTGCCTCTACAGGGGAATGTGAAATAGCTTCTAAATTGATGTGTTCTATCATTAAGCATGAATACTTGACAACGTCCTTTGATTTCATAGATTGTAAATCCACACAGCACGGCAAGAAGCCATTTATGAAATTGAGCTATTGATTGTACTAATCTATATCGTGATTACTAGAGGTAGTCCAAATGAGTAGATGCTGCCTGGCAGTGTGCTTAAAAGGCACCACACAGGGCTGCAGTCATAAAGTTCATTTCTTTGAGCCTGAACTTTCTGATCTGTTTGAGTTCCTCATTAAATTAACAATATTCTTATGTACAGATAATCCCTAAGTTATTTTTATTCATTAATTCATTCACTCTTTTAACAAATACATTTTTACTGTGTGCAATGTACTTTTGAGGAGACTAAAATTGAATGTATTTTAATGGCTATTTTCAAGAATCTTTACTACTTTAGAAGAAGATATATGACATATACATATATAAATATGAATTATATAGTATATAAATGGATTACCTGGTAACTAATAGCATAAATGAAAACTGGGATATGAAGCTGATAAGAGGACAAGGAAAGAGTCTAAGGAAAGGAAACCAGAAAGTACATCGATAAGACAAATGCATGTGGCTTGTAAGAATTGTAAATGAGACCAATCTGCAAATGATGGGTTTAGAATTAAATATGGAATGGAAAATAAACTGGATATTTTCTAATTTTGTTACTGTCTTGACTAGACATTCCATACTGTGGTATTTTGTTATTTAAAGATTATTTAAAGATTGGCTTTCTTTAAACAATAGGATTTCCAGTGTTTGGCTTCAGGACAAATGTTAATAATCTATTAAAAAAAGTTTTCACACACACACACTTTGGTACAAACTAATTGCATTTACAATTTTATACTTATATACTTATAATTAAATACATATTTATGAGTAGAGTGTAATATTTTAATATATGTGAAATTAAGAGAACAGAGTAAATGGAATATGTATCACCTCAAACACTTGAAATTTTGGTTCATATCAGAATATGTCTGTCATGATGATACTTGAGTGACGTGAGTTGCAGGAAGAATATGTATGGTACTTTGAGGACATTATAAAGTCTAGTGTGGCTGGCATGGAGTAAATGAAGGAAGGTAATTGGAAGATATAGTTACATGAAAAAGACATACTATAGAGTGAATTTTAACAGACCTTCATGGAGGAACTAACACCAACGCTCCTCAAACTTTTCCATAAAATAGAAAAAGAGGGTATTCTACTGAACTCCTTCTATGAAGCCAGCATCACCCTCATACCAAAACCAGACAAAGACAGAACAAAAACAGAAAATTATAAACCAATTTCCCTCATAAACATAGATACAAAAAATATGAACAAAATATTGGCAAACAGAATATAAGAATTATTATTCACTATGAACATGTTGGCTTTATCCCAGGGATGCAGGGATGGCTCAACATATGCACATCGATAAATGTAATACATCATATAAATGGTGTGAAAGACAAAAATCACATGATCATCTCAATAGATCCAGAAAAGGCATTCTATAAGATCCAACATTCTTCATGGTAAAAGTATTACAGAAAGTGGGAATAGAAGGAACATATCTCAACATAATAAAAGCTAATTATGCCAAACCTACAACCAACATAATACTAAATGAAGAAAAACTTCAAGCAGAGGATGAAATCAGGGCATCTCTCCCATTCACAATTGCCTCAAAAAATATGTAAAGTACCTTGGAATAAATTTAACCAAGAAAGAAAAGTATCTCTACAATGAGAACTTTAAAACACTCAAGTGAGAAATTGCAGAAGACACAAGGAAATGGAAAGACATTCCATGTTCTTGGATTGGAAGAATCAATATTGTGAAAATGCCAATCTTACTAAAAGCAATCTACACATTTAATACAGTCCCCATTAAGATTCCAATAGCATAATTCATAAAAATAGGAAAAAAAATCCTACCATTCATTTGGAAGCACAAATCCTCAAATAGCCAAAACAATTTTGAGCAACAATAATAAGGCTGGTGGAATCACAATTCCTCATTATAAGCTATATTACAAAGCCTTAGTAACAAAAACAGCATGGTATTGGCAAAAAGACAGACATGTAGATCAATGGAACAGAATAGAGGACCCAGGTATTAATCCAGGCAGCTACAGACATCTGTTTTTACACAAAAATGCCAAAAATATTCATTAGAGAAAAGACAGCCTCTTCAACAAGTGGTGATGGGAAAACAGGATATTTAAATTTTTATTTATTTATTTACTTACTTATTTGAGAGAACAAAAGAGTGAGGGGGGGGAATGGGTGTGTCAGGGTTTCCATCCACTGCAAACAAACTCCAGATGCATGCACCACCTTGTGCATCTGGCTTATGTGGGTACTGGTGAATTGAACCAAAGTCCTTTGGTTTTGCAGGCAAGTGCCTTAACGGGTAAGCCATCTCTCCAGACCCTGAATATCTATATGTATAAAGATATGAATAGATCTCCGCCTTTCTTCATGCACAAGAATTAAATCCATGTGGATCAGGGACCTTAATATCAGACCTGAAACTCTGAAATTGCTAGAGGAAATTGTATGGGAAACCCTTCAACATATTGGCATAGATAATGACTTTCTATATATAACCTCAATTGCTCAGAAAATAAAAACACTTATCAACTACTGGGATCTCATGAAATTACAAAGCTTTTGTACAGCAAAAGACACTGTGAATAGAACAAAGAGACAACCTACAGAATGGGAGAAAATCTTTTCCAGGTATACATCTGATAAAGGATGAATATCCAGATTATACAAAGTTTCCAAAAAACAGAACAACAGGAAATCAAACAACCCAATTAAAAACAAATGGGCTATGGAACTAAATAGAGAGTTCTCACTGGAAGAAATACAGATGGCATATAACCATCTAAAAATTCTTCTAGATCCTTAGCCATCAGGAAATGCAAATTAAAAGTACATTGAGCCAAGCATGGTGGCACACACCTTTAACCCCAGCACTTGTGAGGCAAAGGTAGGAGGATCTCTGTGAGTTCAACACCATGAGACTACATAGTTAATACCAGGTCAGCCTGGACCAGAGAGAGACCCTACCTTGAAAAAAAAGTACTTTGAGATTCCATCACTCTCCTATCAGAATTGCTACTGTCAAGAAAACAAATGACAATAAATATTGGTAGGGAGGTAGTAAAAGGGGAATTTTTCTACACAGTGAGTAGGAATGTAATCTGTTACAGCCATTGTGCAAATCAGTGTTAACGTTCTTGTGACAGCTAAAACTAGATCTGCCATATTATCCAGCTATAGTACTCCTAGGCATATGTCCTAATAACTCTTCTCATTACCTTAGAGATACTTGCACAGCCATATCTATTTCTGCTCTATTCTCAAGATCTGGGAAATGGAACTAGCCTTGATTTCTCTCAACAGGTGAATGGATAATAAAGATATGATACATTTAGGAGTTCTATTTGATGGTAAAGATAATTGGAATTATGAAATTTGCAGGGAAATGGATGGATAAATAAAGGATTATACTAAGTGAGTTGACCCAGCTCCTGAAAGCCAAACATCATATGTTATCTCTCATATGTGGATCCTAGCTAGAATATAGATTTGTGTGTGAGCTGGAACCAAATATCTGTAGCAGAGGCCCATAAGCTAGAAAAAGGCTATAAGGGAGGAAGGAGAGGGAAGGTCTTAAGGGGATGGTATTATATATATGAAAGTAGAAATACAGATTACAGGGAGGGCAAAGGCCTACGCGAGGTCAGGGGAAGATATTGTATAAAAGCAGGGTGGGAGAAGGTCTATCAAAGTTCAAGATATTCTTGATAAGACATGAAAATCTACTTTCTTGAATAATGGCCCATCCGGAAGCCATAGATTGTTACTAGAAAATTTTCAGTGCCAGGGATAGGATGCCTTCCAGTGTGTTGTTGGCCAAGGAGGTCCCTGTTGCCTACAAAATATTACAGGCTATTGTCAAGGCCCTTGGTTTCCCATGAGAAAGAGATGGTAAGACCCTATTATTGAAGACTTCACATGTCTGAGTGACAGAGTCATTGAGAAATCAAGCTAGTGCTGAGCAGAAAACCTTCTTCCTATAGCCCAGTCAACTGAAATCTGGAAAAAAGATGCACTGTATGCAGCCTTATGGGAGAAAGAAGTCATCAGTGGTCTAAACAATGGACACTGGAAACCTCAAGTTTGGCCAGACAGGACAAGTGACTGAACGAGTGAAAGAGTGGCATGTTTACTCTGGGGGAAACCAACTGCTTTCTAATTGGACTGAATATCCACTCTATGGGAGGGAGTACATGTCAGGTACTGAAAACCTAATCAAAAGCCTATGGCAGGGAAGGTCATGAGCCTTAGGGGTATAAAGCCTACACTTGTCTGGATAAATGAATATATTATTTTCACCAAATTGCCCTGAAAGCACTACACTTAATGTTCACATTTATATATTAATGCTACTCTTAGTTCTGTTTAGAGAAGCTTCTCTTTTCAGATGGTGATGACCACTGGGATGACCCAAAAGGCAACATAGTGTTGAGAAGAAGGGGCTGAGGAGTGTCCAGCACTGAAACATCTCATACCCTCCAAGGCTCACGGTCCATTGTAGAAGTGATGGCAGGAAGAATGTAAGAGCAAAGGAAGGGTACCACTCCTTACATACAACTGTCCAGACAGAAATTGAGCTAGATATCCATGACCTTGCAGTGCCTAGAAATACCTAAACAAGACCCTCATAATAGGAGAAAAAGATGATGACAGCAAAATAAAAGAGAGACTAATGAAAAGAAGGAGAGAATATGACTGAGAGCAGAGTTATGAAAGGGAAAGCGATGGGGGGGGAATACCTTCTTTTGTTGTCTGTAAGTATAGAAGCTCTCAGTAAAAATATGTATATACTTAAAAACACTGGATACATAGGGAATGGGATACTTTAACCTAAAGAATAGCAAGGCAGGCATCCTCTATGGAGAATTTAGCTATGAAAACATTTTTGTAGCCAAGTGTGGTAGAGCACACCTTTAATCCCAGCACTCGAGAGGCAGAGGTAGGAGGATTGCCATGAGTTTGAGGCCACCCTGAGACTCCATAGCGAATTCCAGGCTACAGTGAAACCATACCTCAAAAAAATCAAAAAAAAATGTAATAAATAAATTAGTTAAATATTATTAAATTTTGAGTTATATTATTATTGACATGGTTCTAGTTATAAAACAAGAGAATTCATATTAGAATTTTAGAAGTCTTTCAGATATTGTGATATTAGCAAGCTATCATAGACTAAAAAGCCCTACTCTCTTGTTCCACCAGCATAACATTAAACAAATGAAAATATTTTGGTAAAATATCTTAGTAGAAGCATGGGAACCAAAAAATATAATTAATTGAACAACCAATCAAGGAAAGGTCATATTGCCAAATGGCTGAACCTTCACCAGGCCCTTAGAAGGGAACTCCCAATACCAGCATGTGGATACCATCCACAGTGATCTTTTGATCAGAAAGACCTATAAGGTTTCCCAAAAGAATCAGATTTCTGTCAGAGTGCTTGATGACCCACCAAAGGTTAGTGGTAAGACCCTATTGCTGACGACACCATACGGTGTTGGCACATAACATGGAGTGACATGGCTGGAAGAGAGTCAGTCCCTAGACAGTGCATCTAGTGCTAGAAGGTGCTACATGAGCAACTGGGGGAAAATGGCCAATATCTGTCCAAGCAACTCATGGTCTAACCTACTTATCAGCAAACAACCTGAGATGATGCTCACACAAGTGAAATAGTGGTGCACAGCCATGGTGGGAAACCAACTGCACTTTATTTGTCTGATTGCTGAGTGGAACAGAACCCATAGCTGGAGCTTGGAAACAAGTCAGAACCATATCCAAAAATGAGTCTGCTCTCCATTATCAAGTTCCCATCACTCGTGGGGATACAAGTCGACCTACTCCTATTCTACTCTCTCTAAAAAATAATGGTTATCACATTCATCTGGTGCTAACTTTACTCTCCCTTGGAAAATGTGTTTCTCTTTTTCAGATAGACACAGATTCTAAGGAGAAAACCACCCCATCTTATCTCAAAAGGGCCCCAACTGAAACAAAGAATAATTGTAGAAACAAGCGAGAATGCTTGTTTTCTTGGTGAACAGGGAACCAGCACAATGTTTAAGGAGATAGACACAGAGAACAATCAACCCCTACCAAACCAGATATCCAGAGACACAGATGCTCCCAAGATCTCAAGATTGAAGCAGACCTGAAATGAACCCAACATGGCTTAGGGAAATTTGCGGAAGAGGGGACGGAAAGAATGTCAGAGCCACACATTGGGTCATGATACACAGAGACATTTTTTCTCCTACCCAAAATTGATGGCTAACTGCACAATGCATGACCCATATACCCCAACAAGGAGGGTCCCTGTGGAGGGGGACGGACAGGGAGGAGGCTTACAATGGTATGAACTTGACTGTATTCATTGAGTAAAAAGAAAAGAAAAGAAAAGAAAGTCATATTCAAAATGGAAATAAATTGTGTGTAAGTTTTACTCACCCTTTTCCCTCCTCTTCTGTGGATGACTGATGTAGTTTGAAAGAAATGGTGGCCCAGTATCCAGTCATCTGTAAGCCAGACAAAAGATCAAATATGAAATTTGTAACATTTTAATCTGACCGTGGACTGGTAGGTGTCATAAAATTTAGAGAACCCCATAATCAGCAAGCTCATTGTAAGGGAAGCCCTAGGAAACTTCAGACATGGATTTAGAAAACTAGAAACAAGCTAGACATACCTGAGGTAAGAGATTACTGATTGAATTATTAAAAAAATCATTCCTAAAGAAAACCAAGCAATGGTGAGTATTGTAGACAGCTCCTCTTTGCTGGGATGAACATCCAAACCAGGCACACTTTAGAGGAGTAAGGGATTTATTTCAAGCTTACAGATATATGGGAATGTCCATCAATGGCAGAAAAAAGCTTATCCTCATTCATAAATCCAAGCAGAGTGAGAGACCACCAGCAGCTAACAAACACTAAAAACAAAACAAAACAGAACAGACAAACAAAACAGCAAGCACCAACTGGCAGCAAGCAGCAGGCTGAAAACAATCTACATTCCTTTTGGCCAGAATTCACATTTGCCACTAGTGATACCTCCTCCAGCCAGGTGGCTGGTGACCCAAGTTAAAAGCTTAATAAAATACCTGAGTCTGTGGGGAACATACATGTGTTTATGTGTGTGTGACTCAGGAAATTTTAGACATTTAAAATAAATTATATATATATATATATATATATATATATATATATATATATATATATATATATATGTATGCATGTCCATATGTTTGTATGTACATATGTATGTATGTATGTATGTATGTATGTATGTGAAGCAAATGTATATAGAGATGCCAAGAGAAAGTTCGTGGTATGGAAAGTCTGAGAACACCTTGAGCCTAAAATTTGATTGATTTGTTAAAGTCTTCACTTACTAAGGTTTTTGCTTTTTTTCAAATGAATAATTTTAACAAAAGAGCAAAGAGTCCATAAAGAAATAGAATCACATGGTCCTGTAAAAAGAACAAAATGGCCTCCAAAGGTCCCATGAGGATGTTTACTACACTTGTTACATACTGTTTCCAATTAAAAATTATTTATTTATTTATTATTTTTATTTTTGTAGTCAGTGAATACAGTCAAGTTGGAACCATTGTTAGCCTCCTTCCTGTCCTCCCCTCTCCACAGGGACCCTCCTTGTTGGGGTATATGGGTTGTGCATTGTGGGGTTAGCCTTTAGTTTCAGATAGGAGGAAATGTCTCTGTGTATCATGACCCAACATGTGGCTCTGACATTCTTTCTGCCCCCCTCTTCTGCAAATTTCCCTGAACCAAAAATAAAAATAAATAAATGAATAAACAAATGTCCTTTCCAACACACAAAAATATATTTATTTGAGAGCAAGAGAGAAAAATTCAGATATATAGAGAGAATCGATGTGCCCGGGCCTCTAGCCACTGCAAAGGAACTCTAGACACATGCACCACCTTGTGCATCTGGCTTATGATGATACTGGAGAATCAAATCTAGGTCATTTGGCTTTTCAGGCAAGCACCTTAATTACTAGTTACTTAATTACTTCAACTTTGTTTTAACTTTTTTTCCATTTTACCATTTTAATACATTTATATATTTTATTTTAATCTTATTTCCCCCAAATATCCTCTATTATACTCTTCCATTACGTTTTGAACAACTTTCTTCAGTACAAAAAATATTAGCAAATAATAAAGGAAATTGTAAAATTTATATATACACAAAATGAGAATATCAACAAAGATAGTATACAAATGTACCAAATGGAAATTCTGGAATTAAAGTTACAATAACAGAAATAAAACATTCACTCAACAGTTCAACAGTGTACTCAGACAGGAAGAGGATAGTATCAACTAACTTGAGGGCCAGTCATTTGATATTACTGAATTGGAGGAGAAAAATAAACACATAATGAGGGTTAGTGATCAGAGACAAAAGGCCTATGGCACAGTAGCAAATAAAATAGTACCATCATTATAGAAGTTCTAGAAGTAAAAAGAAAGTGTATGGATTCTAACTGTAGGTGACAACATTTCACAGGCTAGTATTTCAGACTGTGGTCAGAATATCCTCATTCATTCCCCCTTGTTTCTTGGCCAGAGATGCACTGTGACTGGCCATTTTACCTTCACACTTCCATCCCTTAAAATAATAATAGCTAAAACTCTCCCAACGTAAAAGAAAATCCTGGTTATACAAATACTAGTAGCTGAAGTAGGAGACCAAATAATAGCAACATTCTTCACAGTAGCAAGAAGATGTAAGTAGTTAGTACCTAACAATAGATAAATAAAGAGTACTACAAATATATGTGATAGAAAGCTTCACATTGCTGGAATGCACTCCAAAAACCAGACACAAGTTATAGAAGGGAATTTATTTGAACCTTAAAGATCCAGGGAAATTTTTATAATGGCAGAAGAAGTTGGCCCCCTTTTAGAGGTACACACAGCGAGAAATACCACCAGTAGCACTATAAGGAAGCACACTACAGGAACTCCAGTAGAACTCAGACTGCTCTTTGCATACCTTAGGTTGGAATTCAGATTCACCCCCAAACACACCTAAGGACTGGTCCCTAGGATCCTCCAATATTGATGTCTCCTCCAGCATAGAGGCTGGAAACCTAATAATTATAAGCTTTAATAAACTTCTGAATCTGTTGGAGGACACCCATTCAAATTACCACATAAAGACTGGAATTTTAATCTTAAAATGAAAAAAAAAACTTTCTACATTATGTTCTATAGTACAGATAGAATTTGAAGACTATGCTAAGGGAAATCAGATAGATAAATAATGTATGGTTCCAATTATATGTATATATGTAGGATTTAGAGTACTCAGAGTCATAGATCATAGAATAGTGACTGTCAGAAAATGAGAAGGGAAATTGTGACATACTGCTTAATGAGTATGGAGTTTAGTTAGGTCAGTTTAATGAAGTTCTAGAGACTGAAGATGACAGAAGTGTAAATACACTGGTTCAATTCCCGAGGACCCACGTTAGCCAGATTCACAATGGGGTGCACATGTCAGGAGTTTGTTTGCAGTGCCTGGAGGTCCTGGCACATATATTCTCCCCCCCTCCGTCCTTCTCTGTCAAATAAATAAATAATATATTTAAATGTAGTGACATCTTATGCCTTCTCTATATAAGATCATTTAAATAAACCTAAATTCCCTGCTGCATGGAACCATTTAATGACTACCTTTTGTCATTCTCTCTCTATTCACATCTTATTCATTTCAAACACTCACATGTCATAGATTTTTATTGTACTCCAAAGTTCATCTCATACAATGCTCTCATTGTTGAAAGCTGAATTTTAAAAAGTTAGAATTGCCTATTCTTTGCCTTAAGGTCTTCTGTCTAAATCATTTCACTTTGTGTTGCCTGCCACTTCCCTATTGTGCATGTACAGTTGTCTACTGGGGATACATTTTTTATGTAAGACAATCCTGCAAAATAGTGTTAGATGTTGTCTTCAGACATGAAAACTATTTGAGTGAATTCATTTCACAAATGTATCAGAGGCAGATATAGATACTTTATTTAATGATCCAGATTATACTTATACGACCTTCAACTCCATTTCACAATCCTAGGGATAAACATTTTTAAATATTCCAAATCTACCCAACCTATCCAATCCTGATAGCCATCACATTGCTGTTTACTCATAACCCTATTTCCTAATCTATTCCTTAAGATCACTGGAAATCACATTTTCAGCCTAGGAATCCAGTATTCATCAGTGATCTCATAAAGAATGTTGCATTTAGGCTGATTTTGAAGAGTATTACATAATATGAGTTATGTGGTACAAAAGACAGTGGTGTTTTAGAAACATTTCTCTAGTATTTCTCAATATGTGGTTTCCCAGCAAAAATCTTCACCTTAATGAAAAAGAATCTCTGGCAATAGAGTTTAGGAATCTGCATTTTAAGACATTGTTGGGTGACTGAGATATATACCATTACTCTACATTATGTGTTCCATAAATATGGCCTTACCAAGTCAAATTCATAAAGTTTTGCATGCTTTACATATAGGACTTGTGATTTCAGTTATGGTGGAAACAAACTGGCTCCTGTCATTTCTAAGTAAAAAGATTATCTACTTACCTTTTTGAATATTTTCCCTATTTGGAGACTATTCAGAAGAAATACAGTTTGATGTGGTTCCCTGTTTGGGAAGCTAATGCTGCCTCCAGAAATCATAGGCTATTAAATAAAAATCTTAGTGACAACATGGTATGTAGTAGAGAAATGGATTGGAAGACAGTCATATAAGAAGATCAAAATAAATAGTTTTCAAAGTACCTAATGGAGTGGTAACAAAATTTGAAAGTTTAGTTTGGGATACAGAATTTCATGTAACTTAGTGCTTATGCTTTCATCTGGGTATGAACATCTACATTGTTTTCCAGTATGGTTTGGAAGGACTTCTAGCAAAATGACATTAAATAGAAATTCACTATATTTACATAGAATTCGAGATAAATGAAAATTAATTGCTTTTTCAGATAATTCATAGTGGACTCATGAATATGCTTTAAAATGTTCTGTAAGGCTTTTTACTATTCAAACTCTTCCAGAACACCATCTGTTCAGTCTTCTGGTACATGTGCAGGTTCTATCTCAGTGACAGAGAGGTGAGAGGGCTGTACTGCTTTAGAATATTTTAAATATATGGAAACATTGAAGTGTTTGAAAAGTATATTATTACTAAAATGTCTTATGAAGCTTGCTCCCTAAAATGTAGGCAGCTTAATCAGTGAAATAAATCAAAACTTGTATAGTCATTACAGGCTTTATTGATGTGATTTATCTTAATGCAGACATCATGTCTGTCACTTTTTCTTCAGCAGACATTCTTGTTGAAATTGTTGATATACTTTACAGTCAGTACTGTGAATCCCCCTGAAGTTTGTAATTGATAACCTATTACAAATATGGGTTCATTTCTTACTTCTATTTGGAGCTGACTAATTTCCTTTTGCATGCCAGATAAATTCATTGGATTAGGAAGATTGTATGAATTTAGTTTATGTTCAAGTGAGTATTAAGAATTTATTTCACTTCCCTTACAAAAACAAGAGTGAATACATTTGTCTGTCCCCGGAATTATAAATGCCTTCTCCTAAAAGTTTGGAACTAACCTGAACCAGAGAAAATGCTTACATTCCTATGAAAATCTATTTTTGAAGCTATCTTGTTAAATTTACAGTTGCAAAATGTTAAAATCTAATGAAATTTTGTCTGTAGGGGAATTTACAACTGAATGCGTAATTCACTAAATGTGTATTATTATTAAATGTTCAACATTTCAGAATTGACTTTTTATCTGTTTATGTACTAACCCTTGATAAGATAGCAAGCACCAACATTATTTAAAAGATGCCTTATTTTTATCTTTAAGGATGGCAAATGAATCCATGCAAAAGCAGCCTTCTGAGATAAAAAAAAAAAAAAAACACAAACAAAGACTTAAGGCACTGTGTTTAATACCATACAAAAGGTGAACTTAGAAACTTCACTGCTGTAGCTACTAATTGTTTACCTAATTTATAACTCAGTGAAATAAGTTGGATGTCAATCTTTTTAATCAATATGATGAATTGAACCTGTATGTTTTAGAAAACACCTTCCAGGAAGGTCAGCAAATTCTTAAGGGAAAATGCTTGATAGATGCTATTAAATGTACAAGGTCTGCATGTATTGCTTATTGACATGTTCTTAAACTAAATGATTCTCACTCATGCTTGAAGGTCAAACCAACTACTTTTTGATAAAGCATCAATGACAAGATAATTCATGATGAACTGCTGAGCTCTTGGTCAGAAAATTCAGGATGTTCCATCAGCCTAATATAGGTCTGAGGGCAAAGGCGGGATTGTTAGAGATTTAGAATGAGAAGCTATTTCTATATACAGTTGTTTTTCTTGTGGACAATAAAGCAGGAAATGTCTCTCATGGCCACCTAATGAGGATATGATAGACTCCATCCTTCCTAATTTGCATATTCAGACATCATGGCATTAGTACAGCACATCATGGTGCCCAAACATCCCTCTGGAAGCTGAATGCTGATTTTCAAAGTGCCCTTGGCTTCCAAACAGCTGAAAATGCATTGGTGAGCAGATGGCCATTGTGTGATAAAAAATCTAATTGTATTTGCCTTCTCTAATGGAGAGAGAGCCGGGACAGTCAGGCAGGTCAAGGCATGTGGGCAGTACTAACATATTGTGTCTGAAGAGAAAATTTGGAAAGCTCAGTTGGATAGCTAATGAGACAACTTTCAGGCCCCCAGGCTGACTCTGTACCTGCAAAATGATGAAGGAAATAATTGAAGTACTAAGCCGGAAAACACAAGTCCACCAGCCCTCTGAACACTCCAGGAGAACACAGGAACATTGAAATCAGAAAGAGCTGTGCTTTTGCATTCCAGCCTCAGTGTCGAAAAACTGCATGGTGTTAGAGAAGCTAAATCAGCTCTCTGAGCCTTAGTACTCCTAAGAATAAAACGATTATAATAACCATACTCTAGGTTGCTGTGAGGATTATGCGAAATAACATACACACAGCACCCAGCATAGCACTGGTTCACAGTCAGAGCTCAGTAAGCGTTCACAATTCATTTTAGCAATTATCTGAAGAATGAAGCAAAAGTGCTAAAAGGCTCTCTTATGTTGGGTTCACTAGTAGTAGGGCTGAAGATAGTGATTATTTAGAACTAATACCAGTGGCAATTTCAGGGCCACCTACCACGATATTCTAATAGAATCAATGGTGATCTAAAAAGCTGGTTGTGTACAACTCTTCCTGTCTTTGTATTCAGTAATGTTATGTTAGAGGATTGAAATCAGCCATGGCTATGAAAAGCATCAAATAGTATGATCAGCCTCTTCCACCTCATCTCTTCAAGCCAGATGTCATTTACAGAAAGATACTGAGCAGTCTAGTTCCTACATTAGATTTCAAAGGTGGGATAAAATGGGAAAGATCACAAATGTTTGGAGACAGCTAAGAGATCCAGGTTTCTGTTTTGTTTAATATTTTTGAGGTAGGGTTTCACTCTGACCAAGGGTGACCTGGAACTCTATAGCCCGGGTTGGCCTCAAATTCATGGCAGTCCTACTACCTCATGTGTGCTAAGGTTATAGGCATGAGCCACTATGCCTGGCTAAAAGTCATCCAGCTCTCTTATCAGCTTTCATAATACACACAATTATTCCTCTAGGAATCCAATATCATCAACAATAGCACGTTTTACTGACAGGTTCCCATTGTTTTCTTAATAGAAATCTGACTATAGAAATGGGCTGAAATGCTACAGTAACATTTATGCTGCAGTTGACTTATCCAAAATGATATTATATACTGAAACAAACCTACAGCTTGTAGTGCTGTCATACTAATATCTAGATCTATACTAACAGAATTCATGAGAGACATTTTCGAGACATGTGTTGTATCCTTATATATCAGGCTATCTCACCATTTTGTGAACATACACACTTCATAGAAACAATTACAGACTGGATCAGGCTGAGAATGATCCATAAGGATTCCTTACAGTTTTAGAATAATGATTTAAAATTAAAAGCACTGTCTCCCAATTTTTAGGAAGATATACTGAATTAACCTAAGCCTGGAAGAATAGAAATCATATTTTCTCTCTCACATGTGAATCCTTAATTTTAACATTTGTATAAATGTAAATATCGGCTATGAGAGTTACTATGAGCTATGATTCAAGGTAGGATATCACACTAAAGTTACCAGAGGTGACAAGAAGGGGAAAGACAAAAGGAAATATTTAGTAGGAAAGAAGTAAGGATGCTATGTTGGGGAAATGGTGGATAAGGAGGTAGACTTGGAAAAGCAGGGAAAGAAAATACAAAAACAAAGTTTGAAACACTATAATGACACACAAATCTTTGTATGTTAATAAATTATTTTCTTCTTAATAAAAGCTCTTAGGTTGGGGAAGAGGCTCATCAGTTAAAGGCACTTGCTTGCAAAACCATTTGGCATAGATTCAAGTCACCAGTACCCATGTAAAGCCAGATGCACAAAGAGGCACATGCACCTGGAGTTCATTTGCAGGAGTAAGAGACCCTGGTGCATCCAAATACTTTTTCTCTCCCTTTCTCTCTCTCTCTCTCTCTTTCTCTCTCTCTCTCTCTCTCTCTCACACACACACACATTCTCTCCCTAAAGAAAAAATATATATGCATATAGCCTCCCAAATCCCCAAGTATCACAAAAACAAAACAAAAGGAGAAAAAACACAGCCAAACACTTACTTGCCAAATTCACATTCTTCTCAATGGAGTCAGAGTCATTTGGAACACAAGCTTCGATTATGCCCCTGCAGGAACCACCATACCTCAACTTCAGGTGCAGAGCAGTCTCAGCTTCCTCAAACAACACGTTACTGATGGACTGCTCTGCTAGGTGTCCTAACCACAACATAAAGGTCATCAGAAGTAGACTTTTCAAGCTCTCCTCGATCTCTTCAAATAGCACATTCTACACCCACAAGTCTAAAATTTGGATGGATCCCTGCATTTATCTGTGGCATTAGATAAAATGGCATCTCTGTTATTGTGGATAATAAATACTGAATATAAATGTAAAGGGTAGTGGGGTTATACTTTAGTAGATTTTTTTAGTTAACTATATTTATATGTCTATGATTAATATTTCAAGTAAAAACATGTTATCATATCCCTGAAATAGTGTAATGTCTAGCCATTTTCAATTTTGTAGAACGCTTCTTTCAACTAAGAAATGAAAGAGTTTTTAATTAAATTGATATGCTATTTCTTATAATATTATGCAATGCCTCCTCCGTAATGTAAATTTCATGGGGATGATTACCATGCCTGTTTTGGTCACTTGAATTTTCAGTGCCTCAGATAATGCCATACTCTAAGTCTTCACAGAATGAATGGATCAGATCATATTTGAGATACAGCTTTTGAATTTCCCATAACAGCACATAAGGAACAATTATTTCTAAGTTTGTACTTACTGTCTCCTTTTTGAAGGAGATAAATATAGTTTATAACACTTCTAATGTTAAACAGAAGAGAAGGTAAAAGTAAAGTCAAAGAGTAAGAAGGCATAAGAAAGAGTAAAAGGAAGGGTGAATGTCACATATACATAGAGATAAATCATAAAACCTCTTTGTATAATTACTACATGCTAATTAAATTATATATATAATGACCAAGTTTTATATTTTATATGTACTTTACTATATTTGAGATATGCTCAATATATAAATGGTAGCTAATCAATAGTATTTTCAAATTGTTAGCACTAATTTTCATAATAGTAAAATAATATTTTTCTTTTTTTCGTTTTATGAGGTACTGTCTCACTCTAGCTCAGGCTGACCTGAAATTTACTATGTAGTTTCAGAGTAGCCTCAAACTCATGGAGATCTTCCTACCTCTGCCTCCTGAGTGCTGTTATTGACAGCATGCACCACCATGCCTGGTAAAATTTTTCTTTTTATTATTGACTGTACTTGCTTAATTTATGGGATACATTTCTTCCCGGCTCTAAGTTACTTTGTGTCATTTCTTCATTTGCTTACAATACTTTTAGTTCATAGTGGCCATCTAGAACTTAAGCTGAGCAGTTGAGACCTGTTGCACAGGCAGTTTCAAATGTTTCATGTTAACAATTCACTATTTGCATAACCATCCCAAATGTGCATTTGTTCCTCCTATAAGCAAGGTTCTGTACCAATAGCATGGTTAATATTAAAGGTGATAGATATGCTAATTATCTGGATTTTTATCATTTTAGTATGTATACATACTTTGAGACACTAAATTGTACCTCATTATTATATGCAAGCTACATCACTGGCCAAATCCTAGGGCATACTTCCTAGGATGTTCAAAAACCATCTGTGTATCTAAAATATTTTGTTAATGAATATTTTGAAGATAAAGTTACAACTTTTGGATCAACAAGAATATTTATTTCTAAGTTAGACATATATTTACAAATATAAGAATTTTTAAAACACACAAATCAGAACAGGTATTGTAGACAGAACTAGGTTTTGAGCAGCCTATCTTGAAGTTTGCCTTTCATTCTTACAGGCATTTCTAATCCATGGCCTCTAGACAACAAGTGTACCAGGATGGTTAAAAACATGGTTCGATATATTTGTAGACAAAAATGTCATGAAAAGGTTTGACACACCTACAAGTCTATGTTTCTAAACATTTGCAGGTATGCAGGTACCAAGTGGTACTTGGTACTCTATATTTCTCAGAGACATGCTGCAAAATGTTCCATGTTTCCTCATTTGTGCTTTGGAAAAGACTAGATATTTCCTATACTCATAAATATAGCCTGCAAATAATCTCAATATTAATTTATTCCTAAAGCAATTTTAATCATGCTACCCTCTTTTGGGAAACATCAATCAGTCTGTGATTATGTACAATTTTTATTTTCTTCATGATTTTCTGCATCTTGTAGTTATATCAATTTTACATTTCCTTTATTCTTTATTTTTTAATCTTCATTGTGAATATTGATTGCACATCATAGTTCTTGTTTTTAAGGAGCAGAGTACTTCAGACAGAACTTTGAAATGCAGCTTTTGTGTTTTAATAAAACAATGATTTCTTGTCAAACAATTTACAAAAATCATCAGATTTATGTTTGCTGGGATTCAAGGTCATTGTAACCATTGGTTTTTCATAGCTGCCAATGACCAATGAGTGAGCTTTGAGAAAGTCTTTCTGGATTCATCTATCAATGTGATATCTTATACTTTCTGCTCCCCTAAAACATCCAGCTGATGCATAACCTCTACTACATAGATGATTTCTATGACTTCTAATAGAGTTTGCAAAATAAGGAGATGGCTGTTAAGTTTCCTTCTTGATAACTGACCATGTCATCTACCAATATTGTCACCTCTAAAGACAACCATCCACTAAGATATATTATGAATCTGTAATATCCACTATTTGCCATAGTATAATAGGAAAGGTGGAAAGGTCCTTGAAGTTTCTACTATAGAGATGGACTCTTTTTTTTTTTTTTTTTGCTTTTAGCTTACATGGCCTGATGCTTTGCAAGAAATAGAAATATCCTTAGTGAGCAAGTTATTGTGCAAGGTCTGCCCATTAGCTGATTGCTGAACAAGTGACAACACAGAATGCCTAGGGGTTTTGGAACTGTGCTGATTTCAGCCTGTCTTTATATTGTAGTACTCAACCTAAAAAGGCACATGATGACTCAAGTCATATAGTAATTTTTATTTTTACATGTTCTGCTTATCTAAACATAGAAAAAGCTTAGGTTTCAGATGCATGCTTACTGCACACTTGCCATGGTTGCCAAGTACAATCAGTCAGTACCTACAAAGAGATGCTAAACCTGAAGGGGGATTCACATAGGCTTCGGAAATATACGGATGTAAATTAATATTCTAATATGTAATTCAACTTCTACTTCTGAAATACCTTTGGACTTTTGAGTCACAACTGGAGAATTCGACAATCCTTCAAAAGATGATTTTGTTTAGAAAAGGATATAAGGCTTCAAAGTGATGTAGTGGAATGGAGGTTGGAGTTCCCTGGCAGGTTGTGAATTTCATAATGAATGTTTAGTCTTATAGGGCACAGAATTTAATCAAATTTATAGAAGACAGAAATTGTCTAGGCAGTCAGGTTAACAGATACCCAAAAGTAATGGTTTTGTATTCCTTGACTAAAAATAGGAAATATCACCAAGCTTGCAGAAACGTGGACATTACAGGCTCCAGAAATGATTTTTAAACTAAATTTGCACCCTTCCCAGAGGATAGAAACCCTGATTCTTACCTAAGATTACTAGCAAAGCTTTAAAATCTGGTCTTTGTCCATAGCAACCTGCAGACCTGGTCTTCCCTCATGGGGCTTCTCAACACCCTCTTGCCTCCCTGGGAAAGAGCTTCACCTCGCTTCCTTCTCTTGTGTTCTAAGCTTATTCCTCCTTCTCTTTATCCTCCTAAAGCCTTAAGCTGTCATAAAATCTCTCTGAACCATATCCTCTGGTCCATGGATTTCATTCTTTGAATTTATAGGACAAGGCTGTGAGAATGCCCCAAAGTATTGGTGCATTAGTGGACAAGGAACTAAAAATTCCTGTATCTCTTTTTGGTGCTACCTCTTCAGAAGGGGAAAATGATAGGAGACAGAAATTGGCTGGACAAAAAATGTAACTAACTTTATAGAAACCTGGATGTTACAACCTCCAGAAAAGATTTTTGGATTAACTTTGCAACCTTCTGGAGAACAGAAACTCTGATCCTTACCTAAGATTACTACCAAAGCTGTAAAATCCAGTCTTTGTCTATAGCAACCTACTGACCTGGTCTTCCTCCCATAGCTACTCCCCATAAAACCCAAATGAGAGTCTCAAGGGGGTTTCTCACACCTTCTTTAATGTTGTAGGCTCAAGCATCCTTCTCTTCATCCTAATAAAGCTTTAAACTGTAATAAAACATTTCAAACCCTTATCCTCTGGTCTGTGGATTTCATTCTTCAAATTCCTAAGACAAAGCACTCCAAACTATCAGTACATTGACATACAAGGAGCCCAAAATTCCTGTATCAGAAGGGCTGCCAAAGAGAGCTGATGGCTTGGAATGTATTTTCCCCAGGTTTTGAGCAGCCCAGCAGAAGGGACAGAATTGGATACAAAGAGAATCCTTCTCTGTTTATGAATGTTTGACTTGGATGTGCAGATGTTTGATGTTTCCCTGCTGGATATTGATTTTTGCATTGGTCCAGTGCTGGAGACGGCAAGCATGCCTCAGGCTCATGAGGAATTGAGTGCTGAAGAGCTGCTTGACACAGTTCCAGCCCAGCTGTCTCTTCATTGAAGTCCAGTGTGGCCCACCGATAGAAAAATCTTTGGCTCTCTCCACTACAGAAATATGTGGTTTTCTGTATGTTTGTCCTTCTCTGTCTTTCACTTGGTGTTCCAATCTCTAAGTTTACTTTTCCAGTAAAAATTGTTGTTGATGTAGTGTTGGTCAATGTATCTGAAAGAGGCTCTGGCATAGAATTGAAAAAAAAAACAAAAAAAATGGGTCAGCGATAATTGTTTTCCTTAAAGGCCTTAAAGAATGTCAGGCATGGAGTATAGTACACTTAGGAGGAAACAATAAACCTCCTGGAACAATGTAAAAATTGTTCTATGACTATTTTTTCTAAATGGTGGCAATTACAACAAACTATGACTCTTTACTAAGAATCCTTACAGGAAAACAACCGAAGTCAGAAAGAGTTCAATCAGGGGGACCAAAATCTAAAGTATTGGAGGGACATGAAAAGGAAAATTCAAAATAAATGATTAAAGGATAAATGGATCTACTAGATCAGTGGTTAATGATAGGAAGCCCCATTGTGGTTGTTTTACCTCTCACCTTTAATAGAGTAATTAAAAGTAGAAGTCCAGGAAATCACAAGTGCTTGACCGCACATACATGGGGAAAATGTGAAAACAGTTAATCATTATAGGGGCCTGACGACTTTACTTGAGGTAAATAATTATGAGATTGTTTGATGAAAAGGAATAAGAAAATGTTTCATGAATTCTATGAAGTTGTACCTTTCTTTTTTAAAAAAACTTTTTAAATTTATTTATTTATTTGAGAGCGACAGACACAGACAGAAAGACAGATAGAGGGAGAGAGAGAGAATGGGCGTGCAAGGGCTTCCAGCCTCTGCAAACGAACTCCAGACGCATGCGCCCCCTTGCGCATCTGGCTAACGTGGGACCTGGGGAACCGAGCTTCGAACCGCGGTCCTTAGGCTTCACAGGCAAGCGCTTAACTGCTAAGCCATCTCTCCAGCCCACCTTTCTTAAAGTTTGTTCTTACATGACATGATCAGAAAATAAGACTGAGGCTAAGAGCTGTGGCAGCAGAGAAGTAGAGAAGCTTAGAAGCATGGAAGCATAGAAACAGGGAAAAACAGAGAACAAAAAAAAAGACAAAAGAAATAGAAAAAGAAACAAAAAACAAAAAATATAGAAAGAAAAAATTTAAAAACAGAAAAAACAGAGAAGGAGGCAGAAAGAAAAAGATGAAAAAACTCAACTGCCTTCAGCATTAGCCTGTCAGCTTGCACCAAAACTTGACTTCAAGTCGTTATTTCACCGCTCCCTTTCACACCTCTCTTCGGGGACCCTCCTTCAAGCCAGGGCTGGACCCTGGCAGTCCAGTCTCTCTTTCTAATAAGTTCTTTTAGTAATGGAGATGGTTACTCAGTTCCATTGTATGTTGGAAGTTTCTAAATGGATTGGTCCAAGGTGTGGTGATAGAAATTCTTACAAAACATGCATCACTCAACTAACTATGACATTCATCCTATAAGACTCTTAAAAATAAGCAATTCCATGTTGCCACAATCAAGTATACAGCCATAGGCAAGAAAATTTTTCTTTCTCATACCTTTCCTTGTGTTTAGTCTCCAATTCCATATCCAACAGGGAAATACTTTGTTTTATTTTACTGTTTTTGCTTATTGGTGCATTTTAAGGTACATGCAGGGCTGGAGAGATGGCTTAGTGGTTAAGCGCTTGCCTGTGAAGCCTAAGGACCCCGGTTCGACGCTCGATTCCCCAGGACCCACGTTAACCAGATGCACAAGGGGCACATGTGTCTGGAGTTCATTTGCAGTGACTGGAAGCCCTGGCATGCCCATTCTCTCTCTCTCGCTCTCTGCCTCTTTCTCTGTCTGTAACTTTCAAATAAATAAATAAACATAAAACAAAAAAATAAGGTACATGTAACTGTTGATAATTATTCTCCTCACTTTTAAAAATTTGAAATGACAACATAATAGACATACTTTTAGGTACCATAAACATATTTTTGGTACCCATTTTACTCACTTAACTATAAGCTTGTATTTATCAGTAATGTGTTCCAACATTATCGTTTTAATTATTTGAAATAGAGAAAAAGAGAGAGACAGACAGACAGACAGACAGAGAAACAGGAGAAGATTAAGGTCAGTCTTCATCATACTTTTTCCAGGGGCTTATGATTCAGGTGTTCCCTCTAAGGGCTTGATGAAGGTTCAACCACTTATTCTGTCTTTTAGGATGTAGAATTTTATGGTTCCATTGTCATTTGGGTCCAGCTTTGTGTTTTACACCCCAACTTCTACCCTACCATCCCGCCCCGTCCACCCTATTGTCTGGTCCTGGAGATGCTTATTAGTTATGTCAACATTTCAGGTTGATTCAGATTAAGAGCCATAGATGAGTGAGACTATGTGACGAATGTCTTCTGTGATTGGGTGGGTTCATTGAGCATGATCTGTTCCTGGCTCGAACAATTTCTTCAAATTTCATTGTGTCATTTTTCTTTACTACTGCGTAGAGCTGGAATCAACCCAGATGTCCATCAATAGACGAAGGGATAACCAAGATTCCAGCTCTTAGCTATTATGAATTGAGCAGCTATAAACATGGTTAAGCAAATCTCTCTGAACTGAGGTGTGGAGCTTTTAGGATAAATGCCCAGCAAGGGAATAACTGGGTCTGTTGGAAACTCTGTAGTCAAACTTTTTAGGAGTCTCCATATTGTTTACAAAGTGGTCTTACTACCTTACATTCCCACCAACAGTGGATGAGGGTTACTATTTTTCCAAATCTTCACCAGCATTAATTTTCGTTTGAGTTTTTAATGTTTGCTATCCTTACTGGGGTAAGGTGGAATCTCATAGTTGTTTTAATTTGTATTTCCCTGATTATTATGGATGATGAACATTTCTTTAAGTGTGTGTTTGCCATTTGTATTTCTTCCTCTGAGAACTTTCTGTCCAGTTCTGTGCTTCATTTTGTGAGTGGGTTGTTTGACTTTTTATTGTTTAGGTTTTTGAGTTCCTTGTAGATTCTAGAAATTAGGCCTCTATCAGTTGGATAGCCAGAAAATATTTTCTCTCATTCTGTGGGTAAGCTATTGGTTCTGCTTAATGTATGTTTGTCTGTAAGATAACATTTCAGCTTCATGAGATCCCAATGGTTGAGTCATTATTTAATACCCTGTGCTATTGGGATTTTGTAAAGGAAGTCTTTTCCCATTCCTATATCATGGAAAGTTCCTCCTATTTTTTTCTTCCAGTAATAACTGAGTTTCTGCTCTTATATTGAGGTCTTTGATCCATTTGGACTTGAGTGTTGTGAATGGCGAGATGTGTGGATCAAGTTTCAGTTTCCTGGACATGTTTATCCCATTTGTCCAGCACCATTTGTTGAAGATGCTGCCTTTTGCCCAGCCCATATTGTTAGGGCCTTTGTCAAATATCAAGTAACTAGTTGCTTGACCCAAAGTCCAGGTCCTTGATTCTATTCCATTGGTCTGTACTCCTGTTTTAATGCCAGTACCATGCTGTTTTTATTACTAAGGCTTTGCAATACAGCTTTAGATCAGGTATTGTGATTCCTCCAGAGGTTTTTTTTTTTTTTTTTGCTGAGGATATACTTGGATATCCGAGGCCTTCTGCCTTTCCATATGAATTTTGAGATCATTTTTTTCTATCTCTGTGAAGAGAAATGTTGGGATGTTAATTACCTTCTTGATTTATGGTAAATAAACTTTTTATTCTTTATTTATATGAGGGAGGGATAGAGAGAGAAAGCAAGAGATTATGATCATGCCAGGGACTCAGCCACTTAAGCGAACTGCAGACATATGCACCACCTTGTGCATCTGGCTTATATGGGTCCTGGGGAATTGAACCTGAATCCTTTGGCTTTGCAGGCAAGTGCCTTAACACTAAGCCATTTCTACAGCCCAATAATCTTTTAACTGTGTTGTTGGATTCAGTATGCTAAATATTTAGTGCGTTATATTTGACATCTACATTCATCAAGATTATTGCCCTGTGGGTTTTTTGTTTTTGTGTTTTACTGTGTTTTGTTGTTTTGTATTTGTCCAGTTTCAATGTTAGTTGTCAGAGTGGTGCTGGTGTTAAAGAATGCAAATAGAAGAATTCATTCTTCTCTTTGTTTAGGAAGCAATTTAAGAAAAAATGATATTTGTTCTTTTGTAATATTTGGAAAAGCTCAACAATAAGGCTGTTAGATTTATGGCTTCTCTTTGATGGAAGAAAGTTTATTACAGAATCAAATCTCACCATATAACACTGCTTTATTCAGATTTTCTACCTTTTCATAATTCATTGTTGATTAATTTATATGTATAGGAATTTATGTTTTCATTCAAGAGTATGAAATTATGATGTATGTCCATTAAAACAATATCACAATTTTAATGTCAAAAAAAAAAGAAATTGTATTAAATCTTTATATTGCCTTTAGTAGGATTGCCATTTTCACAATGTTAATTCTGCTTACCCAGGATCATGGGAAGTCTTTCCTTTTTCTCAAGTCCTCCTTAATTGCTTTTTGAGTATTTTTATGTTTTCATTGTATAGATTTTTCACTTCCTTGGTTAAGGTTATCCCAATGTATTTTTTCATTGTTGTTGCTATAGAAAATAGGACCATGTTCCTCATATCTTTCTCTGTATCTTTGTCATTTGCATATAGAAAGGCTACTGATTTTTGTGCATTGATTTTATATCCTGCTGCTTTGCTAAAGGAGTTAATCACCTTCCAGAGTTTTGAGATGGAGTCTCTCAGGTCTCTTATGTACAGAATCATGTTGTCTGCAAATACAGCTAACTTGACTTCTTCCTTTCCAATTTGTATCCCTTTTATTTCTTTCTCCTGTCTTATTGCTTGAGCTAGGACTTCTAGTACAATATTGAAGAGCAGCGGAGAGTGGACACCCCTGTCTTGTTTCTGATCTTAATGGGAATTCCTCAGATTCTCTCCATTAAGTTTTATTTGGTGTTTAAGAGCTTTATATATAGGGTGGGGGAGTGGGGCAGAGGTCATGAGGGGTCGGGAGAGTAGGAAGGAGGTAGCATGAGGCTGAAGTAGCGGGACAGTCACCAGCTCACTGTGGTTTAAGTGGAGCTATGCTGGTGCAGTTAGTGCAGGAGGAACCTGCAACTGTAACTAGGGCTAGGATGGCTGCTTGAGGGTAGGAGGACTGGTGGGCTAGAGTGTAGGGATCAGCTGATTCCCTTTTTTGCCCCTTTGCACCCTCCTACTGGAAGTCTATTAGAGACTGCTCTCACCTAGAAGACCCAATGAAGCCTTCATGTCTTGCCTTTCCTTTCTGGGAGGTGCGGCACAGTTAGGTGAATGTCATCTTGACTGGAAGTCTCATTTCTTTCTTTTTTTTTTCTTTTTTTGAGTCAGGGTCTCATTATAGCTCAGACTGACCTGGAATTCACTATGTATTCTCAGGATGGCCTTGAACTCATGGCAATCCTCCTACCCTTTTCCTCAGTGATAGGATTAAATGTGTGTACCGCCATGTCCAGCTCTATATGTTCTCTTTTTATGAATGAAAAAATATATTTAGAGATGGAATACAAACAAGGGCCAAATGTACTTCCAAATTTACTTTTCTAGTAGCTTAATTTTATATTTATTTATTTTTTTGTATAGTGGGATGATGTATTCTCATATATCTGTTGTCCTATACTCTCTATATGCACTGGGCTGTGCATTTATTTTATTAATTAGTTTTGTATTCAGCAAATACAGTCAGTTTGGTACCATTATTGGGCTCATCCATGACCTACCCCCTCCCCATGGGCCCCTCCTTGTTGAGGTATATGGGTTGTGTATTGTGGAGTTAACCCACAGGTATGGGTAAGATAAATGTCTCTGCATATCATGACCCAACATGGGGCTCTGACATTCTTTCCACCCTCTCTTCCACAAAATTTTCCTGAGCCATGTTTGGTTCATTTTTGGTCTGCTTCAGCAATGAAGTGTTGGGGGTCTCTGGGTCTCTGGCTCTCTGATTTGGTAGGATGTGTTGGTCTCCTTCCCCCTTGTGCTGATATCTGGTTCATCAGGAAAACAGCACCCTTGCTTGTTTCACTAATTTTTCTTAGTTTCAGCCAGTGCCCTTTTGAGGTATGATTGGGTGGCTCTCTCCTTAGGATCTACATGTATTTAAAAAGAGAAGCATATTCTCCAACCAAGAGTAAGTTAGCACCAGGACAAATGAGATAATCCTTACTTTTTTTTAATCGAGAATTTAATAGGTGTAGGCCCTCTTGTAGCCCACAGTTGATGGTAGCTTGATATTGGAGAGTGGGCTTATGTTTGGATATGGTTCTGACTTATTTCCCAGCTCCAGCTATGGGTCCCATACCACTGAGGGGATCAGTTTGCCAAATCAAGAGCAGTTGGTTCCCCACCATGGCTGTGTGCCACTATTGCACTTGTGTGGGCATCACAACAGGTTATTTGCTGCTAAGTAGGTTAGACCATGAGTTGCTTGGACAAATATTGGTCATTTTCCCCCAGTCGCCCATGTAGCACCTTCTGGCACTAGACGCACTGACTGTCTGGGGACTGACTCTCTTCTAGCTTCCAGCCATGCCTTTCCATTTTACGTGTCAACTGCATATGGTATGTTCAGCAGTAGGGTCTTACCACTAACCTTTGGTGGGTCATCAAGTACTCTGACAGAAATCTGTCTGTCTTTTAGGTCTCTCTGATCAAAAGCTCATTGTGGATGATATCCCTGTGCTGGTACTTGGAGTTACAGGTCAGTGCCCACTATGAAAATGAGGGAAAAGATAACTAATATACAATAGTTAGAGAGAAGAGAGATAGAGAGAGAGGGAGAGGGAGATGGAGGGAGGGAAGAAGTAGAAGATTAAGGTTAGCCTTGATCCTACCCTCTCCAGTGTCTTGTGGTTCACGTGTTCCCCGTAAGGGCCTGGGCTGTGCATTTTTAACATCAAGGCTTTTATTACAGAATCTTACTTTCACATACACATTTGAGTATGACAATGGCATCTTTTATGACACTGTATTAGAAATCCACCCTAATGTATCCTTAATGATTATAACAGCTGAATATTCCATACATGCGAAGTATGCAAGACTCTATTCACCTATTGTTACTATGAACAAAATAATAAGGTTTTGGTAACTTATGAAGAAAATCAGAATATTATGGCTCAGAATTATATTCTAAATTTAAGATACCTCATTAATTGCAGGGCTTCTTGTTGTCAAGAATCCCAAGATAGGACATACCACAGCATATGAGAGAATTAGCCAAATTTGCCTGTGAGTAGACCTACTCTGGAGATACCTCCTTAACTCATGATAACATTAATAGATTAATTCATTCATCAAAGAACAGCCCCGTTCAATTTTTAAAGTTCTCTTCTGGCCACCTATTAATATGAGAAATTAAAATGTCTCAATATGACTCTAGAAAATGCCAAACCATATTCAAACCACAGTACCAATTAAATTTGAATTTCATATTAATAATGAATTTTATTGTAAGTGCATACTCAGTGTTATTATATATATTCATATACTATTTTTATCTGAAATTCATATTTAATTAGACATTTTGAATTTTATTTTGACAGCTTTGGCAATCTTGGTTATACGCTTATGTTGTACCTAGAAAATGATACCATGGCCATAGTCTATTAATCTTTTTTTTTAAATAAATGAAGGTTTATTTCATAATTAGTCTTGAAGTATAAGCTGTTTTTAAGGGCTGGAGCTAGACTACATAATGAATGGTGAGGACATCTGCTTTCCTCAACACAGGTGGAGAGGAGGCAACGTCCCAGGCCTTGTACCCCATTCCATCATGCATCCAGTGATTACTAGCACTAGAAGCCAACAACAAAGGACTCCGCGCAATTGCTCATGTTTAATCCATGTTAAGCTATACACGTTTGAATACACGCTGGAGGTTACGTAGTGTCATGCAGTCCCCGTGATGGAATGACTCTTGCTCAGTGACCTCCTGCAGCCAGGTTGCTGCAAAGGCAAGGTTAGGTTGGACAGAGCACTTTTAAAATGTAGTCCGTTAGCAAAGTAGGCACCCTCTCATTGTCTTCCTTCATGGCGAAGAGGTTTGTCAGCATCTGCAGGTCTTCCACCGAGGGAGGACAGGATTTCTTCTCATACGGGATGACTATGTTCAGATACTGCTTGTCAGTTCCTGAAGAGCCAAAGGTCTGACGGATGCCGCTCTGAAGGATGTTGGAGATGCCTTCCATACTGAAGTGCTTGAGGGGCATCTGGCTCCCCTTCTCTATTCGGCTGCTGTGCAGGCTCAGCCTTTTTTCTTTCCACCTTTTTTTCATCAGTTCCCGCTGCTCCTTCTGTTTGTTCTGCACCTCAATGAGCACCGTGATGAAGGAGTTCTTCACTTCCTTCTCAAACTCCAGGTCATCCCTGCGGGCCAGCTGGTGCACCAGCTCGTCTGAGAAGTCACGGATGGCACCCTCCACCTGGTCCAGCAGCTCTGCCAGCTCAGACCCAGTCATGTGCCTCAGCCCTTCATAGGACCAGTTGTTGTTGAAGGTCTGGGTCAAGGCTTGCATCTCCTGCAGCAGGACTGAGTCTACTTGGGATGAGGTTTCTCCTGGATCCTCCTCTTCCAGACCCTCCTCTTCTTCCTCAGGGTCAGGGGAGTTCTGCATCATTTCTTCTATCTCCTCAATCACCTGATCTGCTGTGAGTAGTGGCTCCTCATTGATGCCAGAATCATTTTCACTCTTCTCATTGAACTCTTCCTCTTCCTTCTCATGGATCAGAGCCACCTCCTACGCAGGAATACTCATTCTTGCTCTCCAAGAGTTGCCTTGCTAATTTGCCTATTCTCTAGGACAAATTATTCCTAATATAACAGGAAATACCCCAGTTCCAGTCCCAGCTATCAGATCCATTGAAGTCTGTTCTCAAAACTTCTGGCCTATTGAGCACCCCTTTGGCAGACAATCTTATCTCTGCTCAAAACCAAGACTATGCCATGTGAAAACAAAATCTAGTCTAATAATCTTGAAGCATGCCTTCAATTGTTAAGTTACAGAAAATTCAAATATGATGATAGAAGTCTCCACAGAATAAGAATATTTTTGTAGTGCTGGAGATATGGCTTAGTAGTTAAGGTGCTTGTGTGAAAAGTCAAGGATCAAGGTGGTGCATGAGTCTGGAGTTTGGAGTTCGTTTGCAGTAGCTGGAGGCCCTGGCAATCCTTCCTTCCTTCCTTCCTTCCTTCCTTCCTTCCTTCCTTCCTTCCTTCCTTCCTTCCTTCCTTTCTTCCTTCCTTTCTTCTTTCTTTCTTCCTTTCTTTCTCTCTCTTTTTCTCTTTCTCTTCCTCTGCCTTTTTCTCTATATTTATCAAATAAATAAGATTTTTTTTGTAGTACTAGATATTGAACCCAGGGACTTGCATGTTCTAGGCAAGTGCTCACCATTCATGTTATATCCCAACACTGAATATGAATATATTTAAGACCCTGAAATTCAATCACACATTTTAGGAGCAAATATTCTACACAGTACCTCCCACTAGCAGTAATTGGTCTCATTGCTACACTTGTGTCAAAAAACACCAATTAGCGGATTACAAATAACACCCAATTTGATGTTTTCAATTATCTCTTCGTAAACTCTCAAATTAAACATTTTTTTAAAAAATCCTTTAGGTTTCTTCTGTACACTGTAGTATTATTTATCATTGTATACTGGTTAAATTCCTTTCCTATATATCAACCCTTTAAATATATAATGCCAATAGAGAGCCCTTGACATCATCTTTCAACAAATAATTTAATTCCTTAATTTAAGCATTGTTATACACCAGCAAATATTGATTTTGCACCTCATAAGTGTTAGGCACTGAGCTAGATGAGATCATACTGAAATGAACAGCATAATAGTACCCACTCTCTATAAAATACATTACATGCTAGGATCTGCATATGAGAAAGATATTGTAGTTGCCTTTCTGAGCCTGGGTCACCTAACTTTGTATAATAGTCTCCAGTTTCCATCTATTTTCCTGCAAAATTTATATTTTCATATTTCCCTAAATCTGAGTAGAAGTCCAATGTGTATGCATGTATATATATATATATATATATATATATATATATATATATATATATGTATAGTGATAGTAAAAATTTATATATATACATATACATATATATATGTGTATATATATATATATATATATATATATATATATATATATATATAAATTTTCACTATCACTATCCATTCATCTGTTGATAGACATCCAGTCTGGTTCCATTTCCTTGCTATTATGGAATAATATACATGGATGTTCAATTACCTCTGTGTTAGAATATAGAGGCCTTTGGATATATGTTCAGGAATGATATTGCTGGATCATATGCTAGTTATACTTTTATTTTCTTGTGCAATGGCTACACTAGTTGTCCACTCCATCCAACAATGAATATGGTTCCCTCTTTCTCCACATCCTTACCAGCACTTATGCCATTTGTTTTCTTGATGACTGCCATTCTGACTGGGATGAGATGGAATCTCAAAATTGTTGTAGTTTGCAATTCCTTTATTACTCGGGATGATGAATACTTCAAAAGTACTTATTGTTCATGTGTATTTCTTCCATATGTATATAAATGACTGTAAGTGAGGATATAGGCTATGAAACTAGGAAAGACTGTAAAAATGGGGAAAAATGTATTAAGAAAAGAGGGTGTGATGGTTTGAATGTAATAGTGTAAATGTATGGTCTCATAAATTTAGCCATTTTATTAAAATTAAGCTTGTAACTTGGGTGTCCAGCCAGAGGGATGCAAGTACCATTGGGGGCAGATCCCGAGGTCCAACCCTAAGGTGTGTTTGGGGGTGGATCTGAATTCCAGCCCAAAGGTGTAGAAAGAGCAATTTGAGTACTGGTGGTTTGTATTTTGCTGGTGTTGGCATTTTCTTGCTGCAATTGTTTTTCTCTGCTTGTATCTGTGGAAGCAAAAAGCTTCTTCTTCCATTGGTGGAGTTTCTTCCAGATCTGTGAACTGAAATAAACCCCTTCCTCCCTTAAACTGGCTTATCATCCCCAGTAACATAGAGATGACTACAAGAGGGGGAAGGCAATAAGGCACATCTGATATGAAAGTAGAAAGAATGGTGGAGAGGATAGGCTACACAGTAGAGTAGGGATATGGAGAGGAGGAAGGGAAAGAGAATCAACAAAAGTAAATTTCATTTTAATGTGGCACAATGAAACCTAATACTGTGTATATTAATTGAAAATACATAAATTTTAAGAAATTAGAAGCAAAATTAAAATTTAGCATTAAAAATTCCACATTCCTCAACACACACTTTAGTCTAATGGGGGCAAATGGGTATGGTACATGGCACTGTGACATGTGCTTTAATAAAATTGTAAATAGTATCATCTAAGAACATGGAAGAATGAGTGCATGGGACAGGTGATGTCAGGAGAAAGACCTTGACAAAGCTTACTTAGAATATGATATCCAAATTTTGAATTTGTGATAATTTTCTACTTTAACAAGAGAAATAGCAAAAATTGTTAAATTCAGTTAGTAAGTTAATATCCTGGGGTTATGGGACCTCTCTGCTATTCCAATCACAAGTTGATAATGTCTTTCTTGAAACAGAAATATTATATCATACCATACTCATTTTTAAGCATTTACTTGCCTTTTTATGGGTCCTTTTTAGTCCTGTCTTTGTCTTTTCATTGTTATATTGAAAGGTTCCATATTTTGTATACTGTTTTTTCTAATTCCATGAGTATTCCTCATTAGCAATTTTGTTACTTTTGTGTTTTCCATTGCTATGTTAAATGTTGATGCTTTCTATATATGTAGAACACATCAATATTTTATATACTATATACATAATATGTATACCATATATATGGACATATATATATATATATATATATATATATATATATATATATATATATATATCTCCAAGATCTTCACATGTATAAAAAATACTACTTTATAATTCTACAGCGATAACTCATAAGCATCTGAAATACTGTATTCCCTAACTAAATTTCTTCCCTCAGGTGAATTACTTAGATGGAACTAATTCTACCTATACCATCACCTATATAAGATATCTGGAGACATTCTTCAATAATAATCTAATCTATTTTGTAGATATGATGAACAAATCTACATATTCATTTTCTTCAATCTATCAAATTTTCAAATTATTTTCAATATTATTTTATTGTTAAATACATTTAGATTCATATAACGATAATCTATGTCAACCTCCATAACTCTACTTATTTCCACTACCTATCAACTCTACTCAAAATTACCAAAATGACTGATAATTTATACTTGGTAAAGTCAGTTTAGAAGGATAGAATCAGGAGCTTTCCTAACCCACTTCCCAGTGAGGTTGATGAAAGCTCAAAATAAATAAAAACACGTAAGGCTTCTATAAATTTCCCTAAAGGCAAACAGTAAATGAAGAAAAAATGCACTGTGTTTGTCAGCCTTCCATTCCTACAAAATGATTGAGATAATCAACGGATGTTGTGTTTTTGTTTTAGATGTTTTGGTCCCTGGCCACCTGGTTTTCTTGCTTTGGGCTTGTGTTCAGAGAGAACATCATTTTTAATAGCTGGTAAGGATCTGGTCAATGGCAACTAGGAAGCAAGAAAGGAAAGGAATGGGATGGCATTCTAATATCCCCTTCAGTGACAATACCTCCCAATAAACTAATTTCATTCTACTAGGACATAGCTAAAGGTTCCATCACTTTGGAATAATGTTACAGGCTTGTGATTAAGGTTACAACAGATAAGCCTTTAAAGAACACTGAAACTGCAAACTATGTCACTATTTAAGACTGAAAATTCCGTTAGAAAGGTTTAGATATGAAAGGTCAGAAATTCTGCCTTAATCTTAAACCAGAATTCATCTAAAATTTAATAAAACCCAAATCAGCATTTCAAACAGCAGTTTTTACAATCAAACATTGTAACACAATCCAATGCAAAAATATAATATAAGACTGACATGCTGACAAAAGAATAAATAAAAATATTTTTTCTGAAACTTAACTGTTATGTTTATATGAGTAGAAAACATTGTGCAATAAAAATATTTCATACAATAGCCTCAAATCTGAGCCATGTTATTTCTGTGTACATTCATTGTTTACATCACATGATGACACATGTAGTACAAGAAGTGCACCTGCTGTGTGTTCAGAACAAAAGATGTAGTGATTCATATGAAATAACATGGCAGTAAGTACATTCAGAAGCATCATAGATTCACTATGAAATTAAATTTAAATTAGTGTTTGATTATTGCTTTTTCAGAAAACTTTTATGGTTGCCAAAAATTTATTTCAAATGGTGACCAGCATCTAGGTTTACTTTGTGGTAACAACACTGTATGAGCTTATGTAACTGAACATGGAGGTGTGAAATCTTTAGGTCTAAACTCTTTCTAGTGGCACTGTTTCTGTTTGCAAGACGGAAAAATCCTTTAAGAAATAAGTAATTTTATAACTAGGAAGAGATAGACTATATAGGCTATATTGTAAACTTGCTATTTTCCAGAAGAATATCATGAAATAATATAGATCAAGGAAATAATAATCAGGTTAAGATAGTCTTCCTAGGTTTAAAATAAAAGTCAACCACTTCCATCAAGGATTAACACTTCGAAGGGAGTAGATTTTGATTAGATTAATTACGGAGCAATTTATAGTTCCAAATTATTGTTAAAAATAATAGAGCAGGGCTGGAGAGATGGCTTAGCTGTTGAGGCATTTGCCTGAGAAGCCAAACGACCCAGGTTTGATTCCCCCGGACCCATGTAAACCAGATGCACAAGGGGCACATGTATCTGGAGTTCGTTTGCAGTGGCTAGAGGCTTCATAATACTAAAACTGACAGGATGAAACTAAAGTTGTGGCAAGATCGAAATTCATGTCAGAAAATGAAGACATATCTCAAATAAGTACTTATGGTGGTTTGAATGTGAACTGTTTATGATAGCCTCATATGTTTGTGATTAAGGCTCAGAAATAATTCCCAGCAGGTGGAGCCTTTTTGAGGTGGAGCCTTTCTGGAGAAGGTGTGCTGTTGGAGGTACATTTTGGGATTTTATAATTTGCTAGTGATAGCCAGCTCCCTCCATCCTGCTTCTTGATGTGGAAATGTGAAGCTCAGCTGCCTCTTCCTGTTAAGGTTTCTCCACCGTGATGAAACTTCCCCATGAAATGGTAAGCAAGAAATACACCTTTCCTTTCTGTAAGCTGGTTCTCATCATGTGATTTGTCCTGGAAAACAGAGCAAAACTGCTACCATAGTCTAACTTTCACCTTAGATACTGGAAAAAGAGCAACATATTAAATCTAAATAAGAGGCAATTTAACAAAACAATAAGAACTAGAATATAAGTTTAATGAACTAGAGAATAGGAAATATTAGAAAAAAGTGGATGCCAGAACCAATTTTTTTCCAAAAAACCAACAAGATTGAGAAACCATTAGCTAAACTCACCAATAAAAAAGGTGGACAGAGAGGTAGTATTTCACATTGGGTTAAATCTTTTTACCTTAACTTCTGCAAGGCACATTTAAATCTGATGCCAAAGTTAGGAATGAAAAATGGAAAACAGACACATGGGAATTAATCAATATTATAAACATTTGTAGTTCAAAGAGCACTATCAAAAATGTCAAAAGGTAACTCACAGAAGAAAAAAAAAACAGTCTAATGCCATATGTCTCATATATCTCATCAGAGAGTAGGCATAAAATGCATAAATAACTCTCTCATCCCAATCATTTAAAAAGACATAAAAGATTTTAAAATGTACAAAGGATCTAAATAAGCATTTCTCCAAAAAATGTATACAAATGGCTAGGAAGCACATTTACTAAGGAAAGTAAAAGCAAAAGCCTTATGGGTTACTAATTTATACCTGACAGTTTAGCTACAGTGAAAGCAATGGAAATTACCAAGTGTTTGCAAAGAAGGGAAGATGTTATAACCCTATTATGCCCCTGTAGGGAATATGAAATTCTGATGCTCCTTTAGAAAATGTTCTTACACCAGCACTCGGGAGGCAGAGGTAGGACGATTGCCATGAGTTCAAGGCCACCCCGAGATGACAGAGTTAATTCCAGGTCAGCCTGGACCAGAGTGAGACCCTACCTCAAAAAAAAAAAAAAAAAAAAACCAAGAAAATGTTCTTACATTTTCTCAAAACATAGAAATAGGTTTACATATGAAATAGATGTTCTACAGGTTTACCATATGAAATAGATGTTTTACTCTTAGGTGTATACCCAAGAGAAATTAAACTATGTCCACAAAAAAACTTGTATAGCAGTAATCTTCATATTAGAGAAAAACTTAAACAACTTACATGCTCATTAACTGAGGAATTTATAAGCTAAATACAGCATATTAATAAAATTAAACATTATTTGGACACATAAATGAAGAGATTATTAATATATACTGAACCATGGATAAATCTTAAAAATCTTATGCTAAAGAAGCCAGTCACAAAAGACCATATGCTAAAAATCCATTTGTATGAAAGGCAGAGAAGGGAAATCTGTAAAGACAGAAAGTAGATAAGTGTCTTAGTCCAGTAGGATTGAATATAATGGAGACATAGGTATGTGATAGCTAAAGAGCAAGGGTAATTTTTTTTTTAAAGATTTTTATTGATTTATTTGAGAGTGACAGACAGAGAAAGAGGCAGATAGAGAGCGAGAGAGAGAGAATGGGCGCGCCAGGGCTACCAGCCACTGCAAACGAACTCCAGACGCGTGCGCCCCCTTGTGCATCTGGCTAACGTGGGACCTGGGGGACCGAGCCTCGAACCGGGGTCCTTAGGCTTCACAGGCAAGCACTTAACCGCTATGCCATCTCTCCAGCCCGCAAGGGTAATTTTTGAGATGGTCAAAATGTTCTATACTTGATGAATACACATCTGTTGCTTTCTTTCATAATTTCAGTTATCTTTTATATTCTGTACCAGAAATTAAAAAAAATTAACATCATTGTAGCTACAAAATATTTATTTCCAAATAAAGTCACAGTGTCAGGACGGCTGAGTGGTCTAAGGCGCCAGACTTAAGCTCTGCTTCCCCAAATAAAGTCACATTCACGGGTCCCAGGTAAATATGAACTTTCAAACAATGCCATGCATCTAGTGCAATAAACAGGAGTACTTCAAGCAATAACTCCAGCATTATTAAAAAGAATGGGGCCAGGTATGGTGGCATACACCTTTAATTCCAGTGAATTACAGGTCAGCCTGGACTAGAGCAATAGCCTACCTTGAAACCATTCCCCCCAAAAGAAATGGTAACATGGCTGAGCATGGTGATGCATACCTGCCATTTTTTGCTCTGAGAAGATGGGAGTAAAATAATAAGGAGCTAAAGGTTACACAGTGATTTCAAGGCCAGCCTGGAGACCATGTATAAAAAAAGAATGCAAAAATATAAAATCCTACCCCTGTGTCTTTTTGTTGTTGTTGTTGTTGTTTTGAGGTAGGGTCTCACTCTAGCTCAGGCTGACCTGGAATTTACTATGTAGTCTCAGAGTGGCCTCAAACTCATGGCGATCCTCCTACCTCTGCCTCCCCAGTGCTGGGATTAAAGGCATGTGCCACCACGCCTGCCCCCTGACACCATGTCTTTGATTCGGTAGGTCGATATTATTCTTTTTTAATATTTTATTTATTAGAGAGAGAGAGAATGGGTGCTCCAGGACCTCTAGCCACTGTAAACGAACTCCACACTCATGTGCCACCTTGAAATCTGGTTTGCATGTGTACTTGAACCTGGGTCCTTAGGCTTTGCAAGTAAGGGCCTTAACTGCCAATCAGTCTCTCCAGCCCTACATTTATTCTTAACCATAACATTTAGTTATAGTCATGATTACTTTTCTCAGAAGCCCTGCCATTGCCATGGCAGATTTCATATTTGGATTCTAGAAATTCTATTTAAGTTCTATATCTACCAGTCAAATGGTGTAGCCTGTCTGTCATGTAATTGTTTCTGAAATTTTTGCATAAATTCAACTGCTATCATGCTATGTCTGAGATTGTAAATATATAAATCTTGAATTAGCTTGAGATAGGCTTTGGATCAATTGCACTGGGAAATCAATTATTACGTATCTTCCTTCATATATGTCATAAAGAAATAAAAACCTATTTTGTTTCTTTGGCCACACCTTCCTTTGGTACAATTTCAAAGTTTTATCTCATGTCTTACAAACATTACATTAGTTTTTAACCAAAGCCAAAATCAATAGATGATTCTCTGGTATCTTTAATCATATTCAGAATATCATAGACTATTTGTGATGTTTCTTGTTTTATACCTAATACATGTTTATATTTCTTTCTAGTTTTGCCTCTCCACCAAATAAATTCCAAGATGAATCATATTGACTTGTCATACATTTTTAAGTTGGAATATTTTTCTACTTGTTAAATTCAATTGTCTCCTAAAATATAGCTTTCACAGGACATATCAAGGCTTCCAACCCTGATTGTTACACCCTTTTAATTTCGTTTTGAAAATAAACATGGACTTGTATTTCTATCTGGACTCATCATATTATCCTTTTTTCCCAACAAGCTTAATTATGATTGACTTAGACACAGAACAAATTACAATGTTTTTAGGCAGAACAATAGTTGATACAGATCAGTGTAGTTATGATGGTAAATCACAGATCAATATCTTAAGTTTTGTCAATGAAATGTCAAAAAACTATCACTTTTTCATAAACATATAATTAATAGTTGATAGTTAGTGGTGGGAAATTAGTTTCAATTGTGATCTGAATTTGCTTTTTGACATTTCTGTTGTGTCTGCTGCATAAAACTGGGTAGAAATACATATATTTCCCCATAGTCAGATAATGACTGTTCCCATCTTTACTAACTTCTATTCTTACAATGAAATGAAATACTAAAGACTTAGTTTAATGTGTCATTCCCATCTTGGCTGGGGTTAATACATACAAACTTCAGTTTTCAAAATACCAAAATGTTGCTTTAAAAGGCACCTCCCTTTTTCCTTGCCAAGAAAAGTATAGCTAAGCAATTCATAAACCAACAACTAAATCAATAATGGAAAACTGCTCAATGCTTGTGGGAGACTGTGCACAAAAGTTGCTAGAGACTTTGAGCATCCCCTAATAGGCCGTAACATGCATGACTACTTGCAAGGGGAAAAGATTTCTTTCTTGATGTAAGATCGGTTTAATTGGGTTCATTTGACTTGACTTGATGTGTAAACCTAAGTTATTACTTATTTGCCATACGAATTTGATAAGTATTTACTGTAACCCCTGAAAAAGATGGTGAAAATCATTTAAAAACTTCCTGTTTTTTTTGTAAGAATTAAATGTCATCCTATAGCTAAAGAAGTTGGAACAGCAATTGGCACAATGTGAGCACTCAATAAATGTTAATAAGTACTAGTACTGAAGGTGCTATTACTAATTATGGCATTGGCAATTCTAGTAACAATAGTTGTATAGTACCTTTAGATTATTGCCTTTGATTTGCTTTGGATGGGAATCAAAAATTGAAGGATAGCAAAAGGAAAAACTGAAGGTGGGAGAAAAACCTTAAAGGAGACAATCTACTAATTCTGTGTTAATAATTATGATAATTCTTAGTTAGGCAGGGTGGCTCAGTCCTATAATACCAGCACTCATGGAACAGAGGCAAGAGAATTGTCATAACATAGGGGCCAACCTGGAATTCATACTGAGTTTTAAGCCACCATGGGTTACAGTGTGAGACGCTGTCTCAAAAGAACATAAAGAACCTAAACAAAATACAGCAATAAGTTGGGTACCTTCCTGAGTAATTATAGAAAGGATTACTGATTATTACTACTTCTTTCTCTCTCTTTCCCTACTCTTTATCTGGTTTTGAGGAGGAGCGATATATTTGTCACCTTTCCAATTAGAGAGAGATTTGAAAGGAACCATACGCATGCCACAGAAGAGTTTTGGTCTCTATTTCATTGTTGTATTATAGATTATTATTTTTTAAGAATATTTTATTTATTTATTTGTAAGGAGAGATAGAATGAATATGGTTATGCCAGGGCCTCTAGTTGCTACTAGACTAGATGGCAAGACTGGTGGAGGCCATCAATATGGTGTATTGTGACAATAACAATCGCATAAGAAATAAGCCATAAGGGTGATAGTTTGCATATGGTGGCACATCTATAAGCTAATTTTAATAGAACAACTGAGTAGTTAAACATCCTAAACAGCAGGTAGCATAGGAATCCGAGGGTGACAAAGAATAAACATAGGTCTTTTGAGAGGGAGGAAAACTAGGTCCAACCATCAATGGAATAAAGGGAAGACTTATAACCAAGAAAGAATTGTCCTTATGGCTTGGAAATCCAATACAGAAAAATCAAGTAAAGCATGCTATTGTCATGTCCTATAGGAATTTTGTTTTACTCACCACAGTCTATACTACAACAAAGACCTCTGAAAATTTTATCTTTATAATTATTCTACTGATTAGAGTCAAACATAATTACTTATTTTATATTGATCTTTCCTGTAGACACAGTAATATTTGTATTGCCCAGTGTTTCTCAGACTTTGATGCCAAGAAATATAGCTGAGACACTTATTGAAATATACGTAGCCCTGGGCTCCCTTTATAGAGATTCTGTGGTATCAGTAGATTTGTCTAGCGAGCATAATCTCTCCATTTTAAACTGTTGTCTATGTAACTCTGAGGTAGGTGATCAACAGGGCACATTTTGAGAAGAAATCACATATACATTATTTCAAGTGAGTCATAAAATACCTTAGCTGTCTCAAAGTTTTTAAATAATCTCAGTGATAGTACTCTGAAATTTTACTAATGCAGTAATTTTTCCTCTGTGGTGGGACATTTCCTTTGGGGAACGTTTTTTGAATATCATCTTTTATGTTATCAAAGTGGCTTTCTGAAATGTCTCTTATTCTTCATACTGACTCACTGTCACTCATCAAGCCACTATTATACCGAAGTATATCCAGATTCTTGGGACTGTGGGGAGCAAAGTGCTATTTACAACAATGATACAGAACAAGTTTTGAACACTTCCCAACTGCTAAGTACTGACAAGTACTTCACACCATGGGGAATAAAAGCTATTGTCATCTACATTTGACAGATGAAGAAACAGATTGGACAAGTGAAGGATTTGGACAAAGTACATTTGTTATTGATGTAGCAGAGATTAAAGTACACAAGCCTATAGCAGTCAGATTCTGTGTTTGTAACAACAGTGCAACAGGGCTTGGGAAATCCATTCCAGTGGGATAAGAAATTCTTCTGTAATAGCCTCCTATAAAGGGCATTAAACCCTGAGAAGATTAGCACAATGCATCACTGACACCTCAGGGACCCAAGATAGCAAGTAAGTTGGCTCTGCCAGGTTATTATCTTTGGTAAATAGTGAGTCTTTTCTGCTTGTCTGGCCAGGGTGAACAAGTGAAGGGCAAACTTGATAGGGAGGAAATAAATGTGCTAATTCAATTTCTCTGACGTTTACATAAAAATTAAAGTTTCTACTTCAAAGCAATATATGTGGTTGCCCAAGAATTAATCAGAAACACTCTAATTCCTAAAAAATATCTACAAGAGGAATAAGGTAAAAGTTTAAACAAATATTTCTTCATAAAGCCCTACTTGGGAAGAAGATTTAGGCTTGGAGATGACCCTTTCAATAAAATGCACAACAGACAACTAAAACCAGTTACCTTTGAAGTAATCAATCACTTAAGTACAGAGGTGCCATATACTTAGGAGGTGTTATAGGTACACACATCCATCTAGCTCCAGTATAATCAAGACATATTAAAATTGAAATCTCCATGAGATGAAATGAGGTGGTTCTTAGCAATGCAGTCTTCTCTAAAAACTAACTTCTGATCAAAAATCCTATTGACCTCAATTTTTATTAGAATATTAGTCCAGCAATATGAACTACATTTCCTTTCTAAAGATGATATAGTAAGTGCACCAAATTCTTATAAGTATGAATATGATAGGCCATAAACATGGCAATACTAAACACATAGTCAATGTTTGAGATGTTCCAGGTGAAAGTGCCTGGTCAATGAATATTGTGGTAGCACCAGAGAAAGCTAAGTAACTGCTCAGATGGGTCCTAACTAGGAATTGTCCTGTCCAAGTTTACCACAGTTCATGGTTTATTCTCATACTAGAAGGCTTATAGAAGTAATTCTTGCTAACTCTGCAAATAGAAGTTTAAATCTCATAGTCCACATCATGGATTTTAATTTCTAAAGTTATAACAAAGCATCAATTGCTATTTTAACATAAAGCTGTTGCAAAGAGCAGAATATTGGCACTAATGTGGCTAGTGCCTTCACATCCTGACCTTTATGCATGGCTTGTAGCTTTATTAAACCATCAGTTTCCTTATAATTAAATTGGGGACAATAATGTTAACTACTTCTAACAAGGTTCTTGAGAGGAATAATTTTAGGAATGCTTAAAAACTTTTAACACAATTTCTGACACATAGTACTCAATTAATTCTACCTATTTTTTCACACTTTGTTTATCTATTTTTAAATGTTTATTTTTATTTTTATTTATTTGAGAGAGTGAATGGGTGTACCAGAGCCTCCAGCCACTGCAAGTGAAGTGAAGATGCATGTCTCACCTTGTACATCTGGCTTACTTGGGTGCTGGGGAATCAAACCTGGGTTGTTAGGCTTTGCAGGTGACTTCCTTACTCTCTGAGTCATCTCTCCAGCCCCCTATTATTATTTTTATAAAACATTTCTTGTAAGGCTTGTCATTTTTTGTTATATCTGGTGGTCCTATGATACTGGTGTAGTAATACATGAAGATTCAGACCAAGCAAATTTTGGTAACCACTATGAAAACCAAAATTAACCATGTGCCTATTGCCATGTCCTTGGACACATTTTATTGTAAATACAAAACTCATTATTTTAAAATGGAAATCATAAACATCACTATATGCAGACTTGAAGAGCAAAACTAATATTATCATTTTCTTATTGCCTTCTCCTTCTTTAAATATCCAAACATTATATCAAACAGAAAATATAACCTATTCCACTCATACTTAATTACTTTTTTGACTCTTTTCACTGAGGATATTATTGTATCATTCACCTGGGATCAACAATATAAAAATAAGGTCGTGTCCTAACTTATTTTTCTGCTAAATATACAAAGGATAGATTTGGACAGTATTTCACATATATAGAAAGCAAAAGGAAGATAGAGAGTAGCCAAAAATGTTAGATCCTGCGACTGTTGTGTCACACACAAAAGCACCACCTGATGACAACAGAGGTAGCAGGGTATAATACTGAAGACTGAAGTGTAGATAGCAGCTAAGAAGTTACACAGACTTTAGATTTATTCTGAACATAATCAAAATGCATGGGAGATGATAGCAAATTGTATCATAATATCTTCTCAGGGAAGATAAGATAGATGAGTGGGAGGTGGCAATTACTCTAAGGTCTCTGTCTTATTATCTCTCATTCTGGAAGGATTACAAGTTACCCATCATGAACCAGATAGACTTAAAGACAAGTGTAATCCTATATGGCCTGTGTGAGTACCTGGGAGATTTCCAGGTATCATGAATACAGCAGAACCACACTAAATATAAAACTGAAAATTAGATCATAGGCTATCCATTTTGATCTGTTTTCAAGTATAGATCCAAGAAGAAGATTCTACTGACATTACGATATAAAGTACTTTATTCTGGTGGCTTTTAAAGGTAGGCTGGAAATCAGGAAACATTCTGAAGGGATTTATGCTGAAGCATTTTTCATACCTAGAGGCTTGCACGATGCAATGCTATAACAATTACTGTGTGGCTAATAGGTGACCTTTTGGATATGGTCATTTTCCTTTGAAACAATCTGGCAACATTCTACAAACAAGTATGTGAAGGTGAAAGGACAAGCCAGATGCTTATTATATTGGCAAGCATTCTAAAAACCTTCATTTCATGATAGATATTTCTAGAAAAGATAAATGAAGAAAAATAACACAATCTTATATAGGGACTAAAAATATTGGATCACAAAAGGGAAATAGTACATGTTTATAAAGTAAGATAAATATACTTCTAAAATAATTCAATATAGGAAGTAGAGGAAATTTTAATTACCTCCTATTCTCAAAAGGATACAAAAATACATGACTTTTAGGAAGCTGAAATAAAAAGGAAGGAAAAATTAATATACATCTGTTAAGACCTTGATCACAAAAGTGAGAAAAGCAAGTTGACAAACAAGTAAAGGAGGGTATTATGGCCAAAAATTTGTATATTAGAAATTTGATCTCTAACAGGGAAGTACTGAGAGGTGGTGGGACTTTGGGGGTATTGTTTAGTTTATGAAGGCTTTCAATTCTCAAGGACAGAGCAATGCCACTATCAGAATGGATTGTAGAAATGGCCTTGTTTTCTCTTGCCATTTTGACAACTTGCACATGAAGACACAGTAAGAAGGGTTCCACTGGCTGCATGTGCCCTAATCTTGGATATTCCAGGCTCTAGAACACAATAAATTTCTATTGTTAATAAATTAACTAGTCTAAGATATTTTGTCATATTAGAATAAATGACTTAGGGAAAAGTAAAAGGTGGTACAACCAGAGATTAAAACTTAAACATTACTTTCATATGATGGGTGAGGGGAAGAGAAGTGGTTGATACAAAAATAACATATATAAAATAGCTACATAGAAATCTACCACTTTGTAAGCAAATTAAAAATATAATTAAAAAAATTGAATGGAAGTAACTTACATGGGTAGATAATGATGCTACCAGAAACCATAGGGTATTAATCAAAAATCTCAGTGCAGTTGTGGGATACCTCCTTAGAATGTTTTGATTTGGGAGTCTTCTAAAATCCTCTGTATTAGTCAGGGTTCTCTAGAGGAACAGAATTACTAGAATGAATTATTTTATAAAGGGAATTTATTGGATTAGCTTACAGTAGTCCAATAGCAGTTGCAGGCCTGAGAATCACCGAACCTGGTAGCTGCTCAGTCCACGTGGCCAGATGCCTCAGCAGTCCCGACCGGCACTGCAGATGGTGCCGGAAAACCTGGAGGCCTCCTGAGGAGCCGGAAAGCCTGGAGGCTTCCTGAGGAGCCGCTGGGTTTCGATCCACGTGGGTCTTCAGTTGATGTTGGTCTTTAGTCCGCACTGGTCTTCAATCCACGCTAGAAGGTAGGGAGCAGCTCTGGCAGCCAAGTGGAAGGAAGGAAGGAAAAAGGGAACTCTTCTACCCAGAGCTTCCTTATATCAAGTCCCTCTCTGAGCGGGACCGCCCACTCTGGGGGAAGGGCTCACCCTGGGAGAAAGACCTTCTCCTTTAGTTGATCCTTCCTAGAAGCAGCCTGTGGATTACTAAACAGATCAAGTTGACAACACCTTAACTATCACACCCTCTAACCAATATATGCTACTGCATTTTTTATTGGTTTCTCAGTCAAACTATTTTCAACGACCCTGTTCTTGAAGATACCACACACTTTGATTGCAGGGTATAGAAAATTCAAGCTAGAACTAAGCTGGAAGATCCCTTCCTGCTTGTTAGCTTTCGTAGTGACTGAAATTACTATATAGATTTCTCAGAGAGAAAATTTATCAACATTATTAGCCAACTGTGGACCCTGCATGCTATACAATTTACCTCCCAGGCAAGATGTGCTCACTGTTGCAATAGTGGCATGGTTGCTATGGATGTAATCAACCACTTTCTCATTGAATATGCTTCTCAAAAGGGAATTCATACCTGATATTTTAAATATGATGAAAAGCATATGGCTTGGATGTTGATAAGCCCCACAGGAAAATCTACTATACTTGTCAAACTGCCTTCTAAATATTTATGTTCATACACAGGAATTCATGCTGCTATCAGCCTAGATTGCAGACGTTTCTTTTTTTATTGGGTATAGGTCAATGAAGAAACACAGAGCTGAAGAAAATGTTGAGAATAAGTGACAATATTGTGTGCCCATCCCTAAATAGAAAATCTATATTACCTTCTCTAAGGCTCAGGGAATGTTGTAAAAGACAGGCTATAAAAAGTGTAAGAGCCAGAGGACAGGGAGAGGTGTTGTGGAAAACTGTCTTCTGGACATAACATTCACGAAATTATGAAAGCAGTGGTTACCTGCACAAAAGCTGCACAATGTTGGCCCTATCAACATTCTTTTACAGATGGATGGTGGAGTGACTTATTAGTCTCCACCCTTTCTTGAAGAGCTGTTGGTTGTAGTGGTCACTGGGGGGAGAGGGTGATATTTTCTTCAGTGGTGTAGCAAATGTTAAGTTAACCATGCTCTAGTAAATTTCTCCCACCCATTTTCATGTAAGCAGCCCTAATTAAACTCAGTTAGCTATTGAAAAAGACACTAAAGTCAGAAAGGGTCCTGTTGGGAAGATAAGGGTTTCAGTGGGAATAAAAGACACTAAAGTCAGAAAGGGTCTTGGTGGGAAGAAAAGGGTTTCAGTGGGAATGGACAGGGGATAAGAGAGGGTAAAGAGTGGTGAAAGTGATCAAAATACACACACATATATATGTATATGATATTGCCCAAAATTAATTGAAAGCATTTTTAAAATTTAACTTCATTTATTTTTGAGAGATAGAAAGAGAAAGAGAGAGAGATAGAAGGAGAAAGAGAGAGAATGGGCACTCCAGGGCCTTCAGGAACTGTAAACAAACTCCAGATGCATGCACTACCTTGTGTATCTGGCTTATGTGGGTCCTGAGGAATCATACCTGGGTCCTTTAGCTTCACAGGCCTTAACCACTAAGCAATTTTTCCAGCCCTGAAAGCATTTAAAAATGTGAGAATTGAGCCGGGCGTGGTGGCGCACACCTTTAATCCTAGCACTCGGGAGGCAGAGGTAGGAGGATCACCATGAGTTCAAGGCCACCCTGAGACTACAGAGCTAATTCCAGGTCAGCCTGGGCCAGAGTGAGACCCTACCTCAAAAAACCAAAAAAAAAAAAAAGTGAGAATTAAGTTTGAAATCTTTAAAAGCATAAATGTAAGATAATTAGATGAATATTCTTAAAGTAAAGAATTACTAAAGTTAATTAGTAGAATAAAATTACCTGGAAAGATTAAATAGAAAGGTTACAAAATTATTATCAAATAGGCTCCTAGGCCGAGGTCTGTCACTTTCAAAGCTCATATAATTTCTCTAGCATAGAAATTATTCTCAGCAATAAGCAAACATGGAAAATATTTATATTCATTTTATTAAATTTCACTATCTTGGTACAAAAATTAAAAAAGACAGATGACAATTCTTTTGAATCTTTGTGCATGTGTGTGTGTCTGTGTGTGTGTGTGTTTGTAGATGTTCACATGTGATGGCATACATGTGGCACATGGTATTCTCTGGTGAATCCTACTGATATTATGCATCATATTAAAATATGCCCAATTACAAACTACAGGCTCTCCCTTTGGATATATTGTAGAAAAAAAATATTTGCTAGTGTTTTATAGTTTTGTGGGATTAATTTTTTATGATTATTGTCTCAACATAATGAAATTTGTAGAAAAAAATGGTTGAACTTGGAACAGATCATATTAAGCGAACTCACACAATCACAGAAAGGCAATTATGGCATGGTCTCATTCATCTGCAGTTCCTTACCTCCATCAGCCCAAGTTCCTGACATACCTGAATGGCATCTTGAGGCTTGGACAATAGGGAAGGTAGGACTTCGAGAAGGGGAAGGGGCAGAACAAAACTGAACCCAAATTGAACTGGTACCATAGAATCCTATATCTTGGAAGTTAGACTAAATGTCTGAACTCTCAAAAGGAACCTCAGAGGGGACACCTGAATCAAAGGGACCTGGAGAGGTGAGATGAAGCCTAACCTTAAATTTCTCCTGTTTCTCCTTCTTTTCTTTTTCTTTTTTCTTTACCCTTGGAGCTGGACTGTAATTCCCTGTACCAGGACACAGTTAACATCCACAGTGAGCTGTTGATTAGAGACCTATAAGGAGGTCTCCCAAAACAAACAAGATAGACTTCTGACAGAACGCCTGATTAAGCACCAGAGTTTAATGGTAAGACCCTACTGCTATAAACACCATACAATGTTATCAAGGACCATGGAGAGACCTGGTTGGAATCTGGAAGTGAGCTAGTCCCCAGACTGTTAGCTGGTCTAGTGCTGGAAGGCACTACATGAACTACCAGGAGAAAGCAGCCAAAATATGTCCAAGCAACTCAAAGTCTAAGCTTCTCATAGCAAACAATTTGCAATGATGCTCACACAAGTGCAGTAGTGGCACACAGCCATGGTGGGTAACCAACTGCTCTTGGATTGGCTAACAGATCCACTCAGTGGAAAGGAAACCATATCTGGAACTGGGAAACAAGTCAGAATCATATCCAGAAAACAATTTTGCTTTCCAATGCCAAGCTCCCTCTAAAGTTGGGCTATAATAGGGTCTATACCCTTTAAATTCTCTGTAAATTAATAATGAGCATCCCATTTAACTTGTGCTTATTTCACTCTCCTTTGGAGATTCTGATTCTCTTTTTCAGATGGGAGCAGAATGGAAGAAATAAATGACCCATTGCACTCCACCCTGGCTCCAAATGAAACCACATAGGAGCTGGGGAAATGAACAAGAGTGCTGCTTTCTTAGTGAACCTGATATCACACAAGGGTAAAGAAAATAGACACTGAGGACACTCAACACCTAACAAACTAGAGATACAGAGTCTCCTAAGAGCCTACCACTTAAGTAGACTTAAAATGCACCCAACATAGTTCGGGGAATTTTGTGTAAGAGGGGGGTGGAAAGATTGTTAGAGCCACAAGTTGAGACATTATGCACAGAGACATTGCCTCTCCCCCAAACTGACTGCTACCCCACAATGCATGAACCATAATCCCCATAGGGTTGGCCTGCATCCCCAATGAGGAGGGTCTCATAAGAAAAGTGGCAGAGATGAGGGAAATTATGGTAACCAACATGTGTTGTTTACATACTAAGTATGTACATATCTAATAAAAATAAATTTTAAAAAAGAATCTAAAAAATATTGTCTCAAGTAGGAGAGATGGCTCAATGGGCAAAGCAATTGTTACTCAAGAGTTTGTTAGCTTTCTAGAAGGCATGTAATAAAATTAACACCAATTCCTGACATTAAAATTTTCTGAATTATTATTCATAAAGAAAATAAAATTAAATAAATTATTTAAAAATAGATGAGATTATTATTTATAACTAATTATTTTCTACCTAGAAAACTAAAGGTGCTAAACAGACATGATTCAGACATGAGAGCTTGCTATACTTACTGAGAGCCCAATTCCTAAGGGTTTACTCAAAAGTATCAAGAGCTTCCCAAAATGCTAAAAATAGAAAACATAGGATATAAAATTTATTTTATATATGAATTTCTGAACACATTTCATATATACAAATTTTATTTTGCAAGCATATGCATTTATAAATAGCCAATATATAAAGTTAGCAAGTAAAGAAATGTGCAATGAGCACATGGGAAAATATCAAAAATTCTAAAAAATTCATTTCTTTCATTTTGACATTTTCATACATGTATGTAATGTATTTCAATATCAGTTACTCCAATTGCCCTCTCTAATCTCCCTTCCCTCCCATTAATACTCGTCTTCTTCCCCATGAATCCCCATCTGACTTTCATGCCATTTTTAACCCATTAAACTAAATTAGAGTTGCTTGCATGAAAAAAAATCTTAATAAATTTTTACAAGTCTATTTTCAAGAAATGTTTCTTTATAGAAAGAATAAATGAATCATATTGCCCCAAAATATCCCTTAATGATATAAAATGAGTAAAATATTGCTTCCTAGTCACTGAAAAAGTGAATAGAATTGATAACAAAGTTTTGTACCTCATTTAGTAATATGGCCTCCAAATTGTCTCTAAATTAACATTTAACTCCAGTTGGTACTAATGAGTTAGACTGGAGGAATAAAAACAACCCCATATTTCAGAGAAGACCATCATCAAAGTGCTATAGCTACAACTCAGTGGTAGAGAGAGGGCTTACCTAGGATACACGAGGCCCTGAATTCAATCTCTAGTAGCATGAAAAGGAAAACACTGCAAATTTATGTATATACATATAGGTGTGTGTATGTGTGTGTGTATATATATATATATATATATATATATATATATGAATCTAAATATCTATATCTATATACACCTATATGTATATACATAAATATATACACTGATACAAACACAAGTATATTACAATTTTATATAATAATAAGGATCATAATAACAGGAAAAATATTAGAAGTCTAATATAAAAATAATTGTAAGAAGTCATAAAGGGAATTAATTACTCAGCAACTTGATTAAACATGATAGACTTTCATATATCAAAATCCCTAAATTGAAAGACAAAAACAAGAAAAAATTTATATGTTAGATACCTTAAATGTAAATGGTTGTATATATAATATATAACAGACTTTCTTCCACATAATAACTAACCCCCCAAAATATGGGCTGAATACCCAAATAGGGTGCTAAGAAACTCTCTATGTTAACATTTATGCACAAATGCATTAAAAGACTTCTAAAGATAAAACAATTAGGATAGAATCATTGAAAGGGGGGCTTGATTAAATGAATTATTTCCATACTATGTGCTTCTAAGAGCCTTTACAAATCAAGTTCTTAGGTTTAGTGGCACAAACCTATAATCTGAGCTCTTTAGAGGCTGATTTTGAAGTGAGTTTGAGAGTTGCAAAGTAGGAACAAATCTTGTTCAACTGGAACACAGTTAATGTAAATCACTCAAATTAAAGGAAATATTTTTATAGAAATAAATCAGTGAAAGGAGATATTAATATTCAGACCTATACTAGACTGCATTTGGGATCCATATTCTGTAAATAGCTAAATCTTCCATACCTTTATTTTTCTACTTCCAGATGATGCTAGAGTGTTTAGAGTTCAAGGCCAGCCTGAGCTACATTGTGAGATCCTGTCCAACATTTCTCCAGTTATATTCCCAAATGATCTTTAATTTAATTGCAGGATGTGGGTAATAATTGTTTAAAGCATAAAGTAAAAATAACACCATACATACTTTTATTTAGTATTATTTAGTATTGTTTCAAATGTCAATACTTGTATACAAATTAACATTAAACATGTATCACTGTGGAACTCCATGTGCACATAGATTTATATTACTGTAACACATAAAAATGAAAGAATACACCAAACCATTAGTGATGCTCATATCTGAGTCATAGTACTAAAGTTACATCTTATTTTTATTCATTATACTTTTGATAATCATATAATATGGAAGTAATTGAATGAAAAAAAATATAAATTGATAAAAGATTTTATGGCAGAGAAAAGAGTTTTTTCTGAATTTACATTCATGTTTTTCTGGTATTCAAGAAATTCAGTTTCACAGACATTGAGACAAAGAGATTCCATTCCCTTACTATATCTAACATGTTGCATTAATATATTAATATCCTCTGGAAGTAGAGGAAGTAAAGTGACAGGGAGCTTATCAGATAATCCTAGTTATTTCAAGGATTTACATTCTGTGTTCTATTTAAACAAGAGTGTTTTTTTTTCAGTTGTACCTATCTCAAGATCTTCCCCCCTTGGTTGTTATACTCTGTATTGAAGTCTGTACAGACATTTGTTCTGCTCTAATTTCACTTGGACTTAATGAACCAGTCCTATGGCTTCCTTCACATCTGTGAGTTTACTCTTATTTATTACTATTGACTGTCTGCTAATGACTCTTGTCATCTTCCTTGCTTGATCTCTGAGCACACAAGATTTTACCATCTTTGTTCCAAACACAAAGATAAAGTTCCAGTTACCTATGCCCTACATTTGTATGTTTGAAGAACTTATTTTTCCCCTGACACAAAGGGTTTCCTTCACCTAAAAACCTATCTACTTTTCTTTTTATTTTCCTTCTTTGAATGAAATGGCCCGAAGCTCTCTCCATCCCACCTGATCAATAGCTTAGCTGGGTGTTATATAAAATAGTTTGCAGTCAATTGCTTCCATAGCAACCTCACACATAGGATTAGATACAAAACTACTTTCTGATATGAATTCATTCTGATAAAGGACTTATCATTGATAAACTGAGCTTTCTAGAACAAAACTTTTAAAGACACATTTAAGCAGAATTTAGTATGATTATAAAACAAGTCTAGAGAAAGTTCATGACTTTCTATCCAAATGCAAATAAACTTAAAGGGATTTATATTTTAATACCTTAAACTTCTCAGTCTAACAGAGTATGGATGAAGTTGCTATCACATGGGATTGCTTCCTACCTTTCAGAAAAGATTGAGGCCATCTAGCATGAACTTCTGAAAATTGCCTTGCCTCCATTTTATATTTCTCTAGCTCTATCTATCCTTTTTTTTCCATCATAAATAAATCATCCTCCCTACACCTTAACTCTAACTCAGTGTGTGTGCATGCATGCACTCTTGCTTCTATGTCTTTCTGCTATCTTGTTTCCACAGTCCGTATTTCCCTTTGTACACTTTTCTTCCTTTTTATAAATAGACATATGCTGATCTTCATGTATACAGTGATGTTCTTATACTGAGTCTTTTTAAGATGCATTCCTAATTTTCTACCTACTTAAATTTTCATTTATATTAGATACTTACTTATCCATTTTCACCTCATATTCATTTTGAAAAAGCTTGAAGTCTAGATTAAAGCACCACTGGTGTATTGGGTTTGCTCTCTATATGGATGTCCTTCTCATTAATAAGACCAGTGTTGACTTCCCAGTGTATATTTTGTTTGACTTCTTGACAGCTATCAGCACAGATGGCTACTTCTTTTGCTCTTATCTTACTTAATGCTTAAATACTCTACATCCCTGATCATTTCTTGCCAGTGTCTTTGTATATCACTTTACTGTCAACCCCTTGGTATAACCATTTATAGGGTACCACATGCCTTTTATTGCTCTCTCTTCTCATTTTACATTTTATCCACATCTTACCCTGTCCTTTAGCTTCAAAATTTCCAAAATCTTTGTATTCTTGACCTGTTTCACACCAGTTTATCCAAATGCCTGCCATAGATAGGGGTATATATGCATTTTATAAACTTGTCAATCATGTTGTGTGCATGTCTGAATTCATAATACACCCATTTTTTCTATCCACTAAACCTGCTTCTCTTATCAATTTTTTTCTAGGTTAGGGCCTTTTTTTTTAATCCACAAGAGACATGCAAGGCTAAGAATCCTTCAGTTACCTTTAGTGTTTTCTTACTTATTCTTTCCACAGGTCCATTCAGTATTCAAGTACTTAATTCTACCATGTAAGCACACGTTGTCTCTATTCTCTTCTTTCTACTTCCAATGCAGTAGGTTATATCATTATCTCTTAAACAGAAAACTTTCAAAAATTGTCCTAACATTTTCCTTAAATTCCTCACTCTTTCAATGCAGTGTATAACTCCATTCAGATTCAATTTTCTAAAGAAAAACATAAGCATTAATTCATTCAAAACTGTTGTGTGCCCAAAGACAGACATGTAGATCAATGAAACAGAATAAAGGACCCAGATGTTAATCCAGGCACCTATAACCATCTGATATTTGAAAAAAAAAATTCATTGGAGAAAAGACAGCCTCCTCAACAACTGGTGCTGGGAAAACTGGATATCTACATGAAGAAAGATGAAAATAGATCCTTGTCTTTCCCCATGCATACAAAACAAATCCAAGTGGATCAGGGACCTTAATATCAGACCTGAAACTCTGAAATTGCTAGAGGAAACCGTTCAACATATTGGCATAGGTAATGACTTTCTGAATATAATCTCATTTGCTCAGAAAATAAAACTACTAATCAACTACTGGGATCTCATGAAATTGCAAAGCTTTTGTACAGCAAAGGACACTGTGAATAGAGCAAAGAGACAACCTACAGAATGGGAGAAAATCTTTGACAGCTACACATCTGAAAGAGGATTAATATCCAGAATTACAAAGAACTCAAAAAACAGAACAATAAGAAATCAAACAACCCACTCAAAAAATGGGTGATGGAACTAAATAGAGAGTTCTCACTGGAAGAAATGCAGATAGCATATAAACATCTAAAAAAGTACTCTACATCCTTAGCCATCAGGGAAATGCAAACTAAAACTACCTTGAGATTCTATCTCTCTCCCATCAGAATGGCTACCATCAAGCAAACAAATGACAATAAATGTTGGCAAGGTTGTGGTAATGGGGGAACCCTTTTGCACTGTTGGTGGGAATATAATCTGCACTGTAGAAATCAGTGTGGAGGTTTGAGAGACTGTTAAAAATAGATTTGCCATATGATCCAGCTATAACACTCCTAGGCATGTATCCTAATGAGTCTTCTCACTACCGTAGAGATACTTTCACAACCATGATTATGGCTGCTCTATTCACACTATCTAGGAAATGGAACCAGCCTAGATATCCATCCACAGATGAATGGATAATAAAGTTGTGGTACATCTACACAATGGAGTTCTATTCAGATGTAAATAAAATGAAATTATGATATTTGCAGGGAAATAGATGGATCTGGAAAGGATTACACTAAGTGAGGTAATGCAGGCCCAGAAAGCCAAGTGTTGCATATGCTCTCTTATATGTGGATCTTAGCTACAAATGTATAGAGTTGTGTATGATCTGGAACCCAAAATCAGTAGTGAGGCCCATGAGCTAGAGAAAGGCTGTAAGGGAGGGAGAAGAGGGAAGGTCTTAAGAGGATGGTACTGTAGATATGTAAGTAGAAGAACAGATTACAGGGAGGGGAAAGGCCTAAGTGAAGTCAGGGGAAGAGATTGTATAGAAGAAAGTTTGGGGGTAGGGTCAATCAAAATTCAAGATATTCTGAATAAGGCATACTTTTAAAAATAATGTCACATCCAGAAGCCATAGAATGTTAGTACAAAATTTTCAGTGCCTGGGATGGGATACCTCCCAGTGAGTCATTGGCCAGAGAGGCCCCTGTTGCCTCCAAAACATTACAGGCTATTGCCAAGGCTCTTGGTTCCCCATAAGAACGAGATGGTAAGACCCTATTGCTGAAGACTTCACATGCCTGAGCAGCAAAGTCACTGAGAAATCAAGGCAATGCTGAGCAGAAAATCTTCTCCCTGTAGCCCAGCCAACTGAAATCTTGAAAAAACTGCACTATATACAGTCTTATGGGAGACTGAAGTCATCAGTAGTGAAAATAGTGGACACTGGAAACCTCAAGTTTGGCCAGACAGGTCAAAGGACTGAATGAGTTCAATGGTGGCATGTCTGCTCTGTGGGAAACCATCTGCTCTCTAACTGGACTGAAGGTCCACTCCATGGGAGAGAATATGTGCCTGGTACTGAAAACCTAATCAAAAACCTATGGGAGGAGAGGTCATGAGCCTTAGGGGTATAAAGCCTGCTCTTGTCTGGATAAATTCATATATTACTCTCACCACAATCACCACACTTAATGTTCTTACTCATATATTAATGCTACTCTTACTTCTGGTTAGAGATGCTTCTCTTTTCAGATAGCAATGACCACCAGATTGTCCTAAAGTGCAACATAGTGCTGAGAAGAAGGGATGGAGGAGTGTCCAGCAGTGAAACATCTCATACCCTCCAAGGCTCAGGGCCCATTGCAGAAGAGGTGGTGGAAAGGATGTAAGAGCAAAGGAAGGGTACAACTCCATATATTCAACTGTCCAGACAGAATTTGGTCTCGATATTCAGGACCTCGCAGTGCATAGCAATATCCACACATGGCCCTCATAATAGGAGAAAAAGATGATGACATCAAATCAAAAAAGAGACTCATGGACAGAGGGAGGAGATATGATGGAGAGCAGAGTTATGAAGGAGAAGGTAGGGGAGGAGAGGGGCGGGAAGAGGAGGGGAGGGGAAAGAATACCATGAGTTGTTGTCTGTAAGTATAGAAGTTGTCAATAAAAAATATGTTTTAAAAAGATTTTAAAAAGATATACTAAGGGTCTCAAGTATTTAGCACAGAACTATCCAAAACATACAAGGAAAGTAGTCAAGTTGAGGAAAAGTCATCAAATCAAAGAACATAGTCATCCCTTGGTAATTGTTTGCAGAGGAATGATTCCAAAATCCCCATGGAAACCCAAGATGTGCCAGTACTGAAGTCTTTTATGTAAAATTACATAGCCATTCACAAGAAGGGTATGTTCAGGATGGTATGACTGTAGATTGGTTTGATAGACACAGTAAGTACACTTTCACATGTTAACTGTAATGCTGTGCAAATACAATACAAAGTTTTGTTACTCTGTACTATTTAAGGAATGATGAAATAAATATCTACATATTCAGGAAAAAAAAAACTATTTTGTGGCCATTATTCCAGTGCTTATCAAACTACAGAGCTCCAGCCATTATAGCTTGCATTATGGTACATGTGGTGGCACCTAGTAATCTTACAGGAGTTATAAACTGCTTAGATATATGTAGCAGTTCCACTTACATTCTAGATACTGCTCTTGTAACTAGGAGCCTAAATATATTAGCTACCCAATTACAAAGATTTTTGCCTTCTTGGACTTCTCAATCCAGTCATGGGAAACAGACATGGAAATCTGATCACATCAATTCTAAGCTTAAAAACCTTCAATATTTTGACATCAAAATTGGAATAATGCCTTTTCTGATACTGTATTGTTTCCAGTGTCTATTTTTCCCTTGCTTCTTCCTTCCCTGAATTCTGTCTGGGCCAAAGAACTTCAAATCATTCTTCAAAACATGTCTTGTTCTACACTGTTATGCTCATGTGTTTGTCCTTCCATCTTGTGGTGTTTTGAATGAAATGCTCCCCCATAGGCTCCTGTGTTTAGAATACTTGGTCCTCAGTTGGTGGCAATTTGGGAAAGCTGTGGTAGGGGGAGCCTTGTTGGAGGATGCTTGCCATTGCTGGCAGACCCTGAGGTTTATTAGTCCAGCCCACTAGGTATTCTGAGCCAGCTCACTCTTGGTGCGCTTGACATAGTGCTAATATATGAAGACTCAAACTGGTTGCCTGCTTCTCCCTGCTTTCTCCACTATGAATAAATTTCCACTTGAAACTATAAACCTTTTCCTCATATAGACTGTTTCTGGTCAGGTGCTTTGTCTCAGCAATGAGAAGGCAATTGCTACATATTTTAAATATCCTTCTAGGGCTGGAGAGATGGCTTAGCGGTTAAGTGCTCGCCTGTGAAGCCTAAGGACCCTGGTTCGAGGCTCGGTTCCCCAGGTCCCACGTTAGCCAGATGCACAAGGGGGCGCACGCGTCTGGAGTTTGTTTGCAGAGGCTGGAAGCCCTGGCGCGCCCATTCTCTCTCTCTCTCTCTCCCTCTATCTGTCTTTCTCTCTGTCTCTGTCGCTCTCAAATAAATAAATAAAATATTAAAAAAATCCTTCTATTCCAACTCTATTTTTACATCCTATCTATTCCTAAAAACCTATTTCAAATACTACCCTTTCCTAAAGAGCATCCAAGCTCTTCATATTTAATCACTTCCATTATATCAAGGAGAAAATATATTTTATATAGTATGGGCCTTAGACCAACGTAGACCCATACATCAATTTGAATTGTTCAATTATGCTTGAGACAATGGGAAAGTAATTAAAACTCACCAAGGCCCAGTTTTACCCTCTGCATAATAATTATTATAATACATAATTTTAAAATTGTTATAAAATACATATTCCATATCAAGTACATAAATATCCTGAACACACAGTAGGTACTCAACAAATCATAGCATTCCAAAGTTGTAGGTTTGTGGTTTAAAACATTTCCTTAGCTACTCAGTAGCTATATAACCTTGAGCACAATCCCTAATCTTCCCTAATTTGGAAACTCTGTATCCTTACCTATAAGGTCGTCATAATTAACTCTCTTAACCATTTTGAGAAATAAAGTATCAAATTCAGTGTTACACTTACCACACCCATACTTAAATCATAATGGTGTGTATTTTCCACTGTACATATACCATGATTTTATCATTTTTTTTCAATTGAATTACTGGCTCTTTATGTGATGTTCAGCATGTTCACTCAGCCTTTTACTGTCCACTTACTCTTCACAGTGTTATAAATTTGGATGGCAGTGAAATGCTGTTTAATATCTTTCTCTTTCTGTCTTCCTCACTAACTTTGTCCGACACTGCTGTCACAACATAGGTTACCAGATGTTTATCTGACAACATGGTCATGTTCTTTCCTGTTTCAACCCCTAGATGTGATCTTAAACAGAAATTTTTATGAAGTAGGATCAGACTATTTGGAAAACTCGAATTAAATTCCTATTAAAAAGACCATAAAATGTTTTTGTGAGAAATTTAATTGGAGTTAACAATGAGAAGTATAAGCTCATGGGAAATTATGAGAAGAATATTTTGATAGAAGTGATCAATCATATGGCTTCAAATATCCCAAACATCTGTTATGTGTCATTCATTTTTCAAGTCTCTTACAGTATAGCAACCACAAAGAATGAACACTCATGATGATTTTCACAAGCCAGGCCTCAATGATCCTTTTTCTTCTGACTATGAGATCTTCAGTTCATTCAAATATAAGCTCCACAGTTGATACTTCTCAAAAACATTCAGAAAACACCGTTTATCTAACCCGGATAACAATTCAGATAAAGAATTACAGTTAGAATTTGATTATACTACAGCTATCCTCTGCCTTCTTCTCCCATGATCTTTGATCATTATGTTTTATATTAAATTCACATCAGAAAGTCACAAAGGAGAAAGCTTCCCATTTGGGCTTTAAATCTCATATATAGTTTTAAACTGCTGTGCTAAGTCACTTTGCACAGAGCCCGAAGTCAGCACATATGTCAGTTCTGGTAAAAACTGCCTGATGTATTTGCTTCCTGTTACTTAGTTTTGTGTTAGATGATGAAAGTACACCACTAATGATTCTGCTTTGGTAAGCAATGATGTTTGTATTGTAACCATTCTATCCTCTCATAATAAAAAAAAATTCAGGGGTCATTGTGATGAAAACAAAAGATGTCACACTGAACACTATCAATGAAATAAAGTATTAGAAAATAAGAAAGTGAACCTGAAAGGACCACATCATTTGAACTTTTCTTTTTTTTTTTTAATTTTTATTTATTTATTTATTTGAGAGCAACAGACACAGAGAGAAAGACAGATAGAGGGAGAGAGAGAGAATGGGCGCGCCAGGGCTTCCAGCCTCTGCAAACGAACTCCAGACGCGTGTGCCCCCTTGTGCATCTGGCTAACGTGGGACCTGGGGAACCGAGCCTCGAACCGGGGTCCTTAGGCTTCACAGGCAAGCGCTTAACCGCTAAGCCACCTCTCCAGCCCCAACTTTTCTTTATTTTACTGGATTTGTGCAGCAGATTAAAATATCCAAATCTGAGCCTGGGGTGGTGGTGTATGTCTTTAGATCCAGAATTTGTGAGGCTGAGGTAGGAGGATCACAGTGCATTAGAAACCAGCCTAGGCTTAGCCTGGGTTAGAGAGACACCAGGGTCAAAAACAGTCCAAATACACCTCAGCACTGAAGCAGACCAAAAATGAACCCAACATGGCTCAGGGAAATTTTGCGGAAGAGGGGGCGGAAAGAATGTCAGAGTCACATGTTGGGTCATGATTTGCAGAGACATTTAGCATAGCAATAACTGGGGACTAACTCCACAATGCACGACCCATTTACATCAACAAGGAGGGTCTAATGGGAGGGGGTAGATCATAGATGAGCCTAAACAATGGTACCAAACTGCCTGTATTTGATGAAAAGAAAGCTAATAAATCAAATAATAAAAAAACAGTCCAAATATCAAATGATTGGAGAGAAATTATAGAAACTACAGTATGTACATTATATATAATTAAATATTTAAAATGATGTGTTATTTTCATGAAATGTCCAAAACACATTCAACTTAAAAGCAGGAAATAAAGCATCCTGTATACATAAAACATACCTCCTGCGTTCCCTAATTTTATTATTTTCTTGTGACAAAATGGATTTTCTCCTCAGTTTTCTTCCTGGAGATTATGAAAGTTGGAAGTTATGAAATAGAACTTATTTAATATAACCCCAAAACAGAAAAATTATAACAGAGTATGTACAAAATAAATTTGATTGTAAATTTACATGCTTTCATATAAGATACATTTATACTCCATTACCCTCTCTTGTTTCCTCTAGGCTGACCTTTTTTTTCAGTTCCCAAATAGTCCTCTTTCTATTTCACTTCTTATTTTGGATTTTTTAATTCTTTTTTAAAATATTTATTTACTTATTAGATAGAGGGAGATAGAGAATGGGCATGCCAGGGCCTCTAGCCACTGCAAATGAATTCAAGATGCATGCACCACCTTGTGCATCTGCCTTATGTTGGTCCTGGGGAAATGTACCTGGGTTCTTTGGCTTTGCAGGCAAGTGCCTTAATGGCTAAGCCATTCTACAACCCCCATACTTAATTTTTAAACTTTTTTAAACATTTTATTTATTTATTTATTTGGGAGAGGGAGAGAGAGAGAGAGAAAGTGGGCATGCCAGGGCCTCCAGCCACTGCAAATGAACTCTAGATGCTTGCATCCCCTTGTGCATCTGGCTAAGTGTGTCCTGAGGAATCAAACCTGGGTTCTTTGGCTTTGCAGGCAAATGCCTTAACTGCAAAGCCATACCTCCAGCCCCCGTTATTTTATTTTTAACTCTAGAATCTATACATTAGAGAAAACATTTATGGCATGTTTTTCTTAGTCTGTCTTAATTTACTTAATATTATATTCTGCTTTCCTGCAAATGACAGTTTTGTTCTTTATGACTAAATTATACTGTATTGTATGTTTGTTTCATATGTTCCTACTATTCATATGTTGATGGGTTCTAGTATGATACCATGACTTATCTATTGTGCTATTAAAAACATGACTATGCAGGCATTTCTATTGCATGATGTTTGATTACTGATAGTAGATACAATAAAATAGTAGTGTATTGATGGATCTGCTTTGAACATATTGGACTACATAAATCATCTCTTTAAGACCATGTATAAATCTATGAAGATTTAAAGATTTCAGACTAAAATTCGGTGAGCATAATAATAACTACTGTTTATTATCAATTATACAGTCAATCTCCTTCCTGGTCTAAAAGTACTATCCCCCCATTTTATAAATAAAAATGTGAAGGAAAGAAAAGTGTGTTGGGAAGGTAGCACAGTAATGCAGTGAGCAAGAAATGAGTCACAGTTCTTATTCCCAAATAGTGCTCTTTTCCCCATGCTTGGTTGCCACATAAAAATAATGGATATATCCATGAAGAGAAATGAAAGAAGTGAGCCATGCTACTCAGAGGCACTGGAAAACCCCAAGAAGTTTTACACTTATAAGGGTACACAGGTGTGAGCATGCAAGCAAGAGTCAAGTAAAATTCTCTTTCCTCCATAAACTAATTTTTAAATGATACACTTTATAATAATTCAATTTTATAGAACAGAATATAACTTACTCTTTGTGTTTTATAAAAGGTATTTGAACTTTGGTTTTCATGAACATAAAAAGATGACCCAGCAATAGTTTTAATGACACTCTTTGACGGCTGCTTTTTCAACACAGCCAAAACTAACTCATTCTATCCATCTGAGAGGTTGTTGCATCAAAGACGCATTAGAGAGCAAATCTTGTTTTTCTCATGGACAGATGAAACTAAAGAGAAAATCTACATATAATAAGGATCTTGATCACATTGTGAATTGAGTTATTACCTAAAGTATAATATTTCCTTACCATCTTAACTTGTTCTCATACAAAAATTCTATGCAGTACAATTTATATTTCAAAATTCTCCTGATATAATTTATATAGAAACCAATACACCCACTTAAAATGTATGATTAAAACAAATTTATAATAATCGTGGAGTTACACATGTATCACCCAAATCAATTGTACAAAATGTTTACATCTTCACCAGTCTTTAAGACTGAGGCCAAAATTAATCTACTTTTCCTCTATGAAGCAGTTTTCTATTTTCTCAAATCTTAAATGCCTTCTGATTTTGGAGAACATAGTCCTATGTGGAAAACTATCTGAAGAGAATAACTGAAGTAAGCTAACATTTTAAAACAGGAAAAAAAAGAAAGAAACAGGATTACATTTTCTACCATAAACTCAACTGCAACTATTTAGTTGGTAGCCATCCTATCTAAAACTTGGCTTTCAAAAAGTTAAATGCATTCTGCAGACACTCTTTCCCATTTATTTCCAGGGTAATCTTAAATCTTCTTTCTTAGAACTTTGATAGCATAACCAAATGACACTCTATCTACTTCCCAGAAAACTCAATGGATGGAGCCAGGGCTTCTGACTCCCAGACATACTTTTAACAGGTATTATCTCCACTTTCTGGTTTTATTGAAAGCTTCGGTGAATTCTGGAGTTTCCCTTTTTTTAAGGTAGAGAACAATATTATCTTCAAAACTCTCACATACTGGGTTTGGCTAAACTCTAAAGCAGGAGAACTGTGCAACAGGTTTATGCCTTGATTTGGGCAGAGCTCATCTCTCCCTTTGGAAAGAGCAAAGTAAGGCAGAAGACCATGGTAGATCAACCTTATGCATAATTGCATTGAGTATGACTTATGAGGTATTTTATTTTAATCTTCAGTAAAATAATAATGCTAAACTGGAATAATAGTTTTACCTAACCACTAAACCTATTAAGAAAAGTAAATGAATTAACATATGTAGAAGCAACAAGAACACTGCATTTATACAGTAATGCTCATAAGAAACTTTCCATAAATTTCCTTTCTTTTATTGTGTCTGCCCTTATACTCCAGATCACTAATGACTTTTCTTCTTGAATCAACTGAGAACTGACCAGCATAGAACATGTTCTAATGTAATGGGAATACTGGGGGTTCCTGGTCAATATATCAGTACACCAACACACCAATAAATTTAGAGTACCATGGATTCTTTCTTATGAATCAAAAGAATTAAAATCCACTGACAAGAGGGTAGGGTTTAGAGAGACTTTATTAGTTAACAGAAGGAAGGAGAAGAAATTATAGAGAGCTCCTGCCATGTGGAGAGCAGGTGGGGGTAGAAAGACCATGTGGGACTAAGTGGGGTCTCCCCTCATCTAGACCAAGCTGGGCCAAGACAAGGGAAAATTATCAGAACCTTGAAATTCAGAAGTCGGTAGAGAGAGACTTGTTTCTTGGCATGCATCTATTTATAACCTTATTGTTGTGGGTTTCACTTTCCGGCTCAGGTAAGCCAGAGTTAGGGCTGATTGCTCTAGGTTAGGGGCTGGTACAGGAAGAGGTCAGCCATGACTTCAAGTTCTGGGGGCTGACTTGACAAACAAAAAGGTGAAGATTATATTTAAATTTTAGGAAAGGGGACCACCCTCACAGCCATGATTGATATATTGATTGCAGCCTTGTAGTTGGTCCCCTTCGAACTAAGCTCAGCTGTATGATCCCAGAATACTATGTAATCATAAAAATCATGGGCTGGAGAGACGGCTTAGCGGTGAAGCGCTTGCCTGTGAAGCCTAAGAACCCGGTTCGAGGCTTGATTCTCCAGGACCCACGTCAGCCAGATGCACAAGGGGCCACACGCGTCTGGAGTTCATTTACAGTGGCTGGAGGCCCTGGCACGCCCATTCTCTCTCAATCACTCTCTGTCTGCCTCTTTCTCTCTCTGTCTGTCGCTCTCAGATAAATAAATAAAAAATAAAAAATTTTTAAAAATCATGTTGCTTCAAGCTGATACATATGTTGAAATTTGTTTATACAGCAATATAATATTAATATATTAAGTCTTAATGAAGCATTTCTTCTAGCAAGCTGCAAGGTGCCCTGATGCTAGTAGGCTTCCACACACTGAATAGCAAAAGCATTCCAAGATTCAAAGTGAAATAGATATTAGGCTTGTACAATTGGATGTTCTTTTATGATAGTTTCTTCACCTTTAAACATAATGTTTACTGATTCCTATGAACTCTATTTTCTAAATTTGATTCATGTGACTTTTGTGGGCAATCCCTACTTAAACTACCAAATGACTATGTTTATTACCACTAAGGACTTCATACCTTTAATTTCTACTTTGGCAATAAAATTAAATAGATCTTAATCAACTTCAAATAGCACAACACAAAGAAATAATTACCATTTTATCATTTGAGTCCAATATTTTTAACTACACTTGGTATTGCAAGTAATAAGATCTTAATGATTGCATTTGAGGATAACAAACAAGCTGAGAAAAAGTATTGTTTCTTGGTTTTGTTAAACACAAATTATTCTGAAAAAATGTTTACAGCGTACTATCTTTTAAAATCTACCTCATTAAAAGCCTGAATATGCATACATACTTAATGTATACAGATCTTTTAGTTTAAGAAGATATCACCATCAGGGCCATAATTGCATATGTATCAATTTGCACCGCCTTTGTTTTTCCTGGCCTATTTTTCATGATAAGAACATTTGCCTCAATAAAGTTCTATATTAAATATACCATACAGAACTATTATTTTTGGACATTGTTATAAGGTAGAGCTCCAGATCTTGTCTTGAATAGCTACTATTAGATATCCTTTGCTCCACAAGCCTTAGCTACTGACTGACAAACAGTGTTCTATCTTTTTCTGTGAGTTTCATTATTTGACAGACCACATATAAAATGGAATCATAGAACTTCCAGTAAAGATGGCGACTGCCTAACCGTGCAGCAACTCCCTAGAAAAGAAAGGCAAGGCATTAAGTGTTCAGTGGGTCCTTTAGGGGAGAGTAATCTCTAATAATTTACTGGGGAGGAACATGGAGGGGGATAAAAGGGAATCGGCCAATTCCCTCACTCTGGGGTAGCCTGCCAGTCCCCCAATATCCCCAAGTAGCCACCCTAGCCATAGTCCCAAACTCAGGATACTCCCACACATACTGTAGGAAAGGGGACCTAGGCCAGCATAGTTCCACTTGCCTCAATGTGCAGGGGTGATCGCCGTGTTACCCCCGCCCTCGCCTATGCGGGCTTGGGCATGCTCCACCTGCTGGCCTGCAGAAGCTAAGGATTGATCTGTCTATCTGCCCACTAGAAGTGCACCACACACTCCTGTGGGAGCTCAGCCTGCTCTACCCATTTGTCCGTTTGCTGATCTGGCCACCTGCCCGTCCACACACAAGCTCAAGCCCATTCCCCCTGCCAAGTGTGAGCTCAGGCTCACTCTGCTCATCCGCCTGTGCCAGTTCAGGTTCAAATCCCCATCTGCCATGGTGGCCACCTGCCCATCTGCCCACAGTGGGTGGTCTGCTGCCGGTGAGCTCAGGCTGATCCATTCACCCACATGTGAGCTCAGGACCATTTTGCACCTCTGCTTGCCTGCCTGCTAGCTCACGCCAGCTCCCCCAAGAGGCACCACTTCCCCTTCCCATCAAGTCCACCATCCTATTCTTGTGGCCTTACACTGATGGGCAGAACACAGCACAAAATAAATAACATGGAAAATCAAATGCAAGTAAATCCAGTAAGATCACCCAGTCCTACAATTAATGTCTCTAATCAAAACATAGAAGAAACATTAGGATCAGAACACCAAAATGAAGCTATGAGCAATACAACCCTGACCAAGCTACTGGTAGAACTTGGAGAAAAGCAACAAAGGACTGATAATCGTGTGGATGCTGCCATCATTAGACTAGACCTAGTAGACAAGAAAATGAGAGGAGTTCAAAGACAGCTAAGAGATATGAAGCAGAGTGAAAATAAAAAGGACCTCAAAAATTTGCTGGTGATGCTAAATGAACACATAAAAAATGCAAGCATGAATTCCAAGAAGCATCAAGAAAATCAGAAAATGGTGTGAAAATGGAGCTTGACAGAGTAATGCAAACTATACATAGAAAAGTAGTAAAAAATGCAAACCTAACTGAACAAGTCCAAAACTCCTTAGAACATCTCAAGAATAGAGTAAGCCATGTGGAGGCTAGAAACTCAGATTTAGAAGACAAGAAAGAAGAAACATTTTGAGAGTTCAAAATTTTAATAAGTTCAAAAATTTCTGTGAACAGAACATGAGGGAATTGTGGGATAACCTTAAACATCCAGATCATTGGGAATACCAGAAGGGGAAGAAATTCAGACCAAAGGCATGGAGAACTTATTTAACAAAAGAATCGAAGAAAACTTTCCTACTCTCTCAAAAGAAAGGCCTATCAAGATACAAGAAGCTAACAGAACTCCAAACAGATTGGACCAAAGGAGAAACTCTCATAGATATATTGTCATCAAGACTCTAAACTTTGACACCAAAGAGAAAATCCTAAAAGCATCTAGAGAAAAACAGCACATCACTTTTAAAGGTAACCCCATCAGAATTACTTCAGACTTCTCAGTGGAAAACCTGAAAGCCAGAAAGACCTGGAATGGAACACTATTATGTCTAAGAACCTATGGCTTTCAACTCAAACTACTTTACCCAGCAAATGTATCCCTCATAGTAGATGGTGAAAGAAAAACATTCCATAACAAAACTCAGCTTTATAATTATATGAACCCAAAACCAAACCTACAGAGAATGAGCCAGAAAATTCTCCAAACAGAAGAATCAAATAACCAACATCAAATGCCAACAAGAAGCAGATAACAATAACCAAACTCAGAGATAGCACAAAAAAATCAAAGTCCATGAAAACACCAAACCACATATACCAACAAAATAGGGCAGGGACCAAATCAAACCTCACAGTCATTGCACTAAATACTAATGGCCTTAATTCACCCATCAAGCTAACAGGGTGGATCAGAAAATTAGAGCCCTCAATCTATTGTCTTCAAGAAAACCACCTCACCACTAAAGACAGAACCCCCCTCTCAAGGTGAAAGGGGAAAAACAATATTTCAAGCAAATGGTAACAAGAAGCAAGCAGGCATAGCCATACTAATATCGGATAAAATAGACTTCAAACTAAAAATAATCAGAAAAGACAAAGAAATCCACTTCCTACTTGTCAAGGGAATGATCCATCAAGAAGATAACACAATCAGAAATCTTTATACACAAAACACAGGGGCACCACAGTTCATAAAACAAAACCTACTTGACAATAAAACAGAAATAACCACCAACACCATCATAGTTGGGGACTTCTATAAACCATTATTAGTAATACATAGAACATGCAAACAAAAACTCAACAGGGAAGTAAAAGATTGCAACAAAACCATAGATCACTTAGACCTAACAGGCATCTACAGGACATTCCATCTCAAACCCACAGACTACACATTCTTCTCAGTAGCCCATGTATATGATAAAATAGATCATATACTGGGTCACAAAACCTACTTCCATATATTTAGGAAGATTGGCATAATTCACTGCACATCAGATCAGAATACTATTTTTCTAGAAATTAACAACAAAAGACCCATCAAGAATCCCATCAGCATCTGGAAACTAAACACTTTTAAACAATAAATGGATAGTGGATGAAATAAAAAAATTGCAAAATTTCTAGAAATGAATGATGATGAGAACCCATCATACCAAAACTTATGGGACACAAGAAGATTGTCCTCAGGGGAAAATTCATAGCACTAAATGCCTTTTTAACAAAGACAGAGAGATCCCAAATCAATAACCTAACCATCCACTTAAAGGCACTGGAATAGCAAGAGGAATCTAACCCAAAAAGCTGCAGATAGAAAGAAGTAATTAAGATCAGAGCAACAATTAATAAATTGGAAACTAAGAAAACATTTCAGGAAACTGAGAAACAACAAGCTATTTCTTTGACAAAATAAAAAAGATTGAAAAACCCCAGACCAATTTGATCAAGCAAAACAAACAAACAAACAAAAAAAAAAAGGACACAGGTGCTTCAAATTAACAAAATTCGAAATGAAAAATGAAAGATCACAACAGACATAAGTGAAATTGGGAGAATCATCAGGACTTATTTCTAAAACCTCTACTCAACTAAAACTGGATAATACAGAGGAAATGGATAATTCCTGGACATATACCATCTACCAAAGCTAAACTCAGAGCAGATTAATCTCCTAAACAAACCTATCACACTCATTGAGATTGAAAAGTTAATAAAAATAAAACCTCTCCAAAATGAAGAGACTAGGATGGCTTCTCAGCTGAATTCTATCAAATCTTCATGGAAGAATTCAAACCAATCTTTCTCAAACTGTGCTACACAATTGGAGCTCCCAATTGGGAAAGCTCCCCAACTCCTTCTAAGAAGCTAGTATGACACTAGTTCCAAAACTAGGCAGAGATGTCACAAAAAAAGAAAACTATGGGCCTATTTCCCTGATGAACATAGAGGCAAAGATCCTGAACAAAATCCTCAAAAACCAAATCCAACAACAAATCAAAAGCATTATATACCTTGATCAAGTGGGATTCATCCCAGGAACGCAGGGGTGGTTCAACATATAGAAATATGTCAATGTAATACACCATATAAACAAAGTTAAACACAAAAAAACACATAATCATTTTGATAGATGCAGAAAAGACCTTTGGCAAAATGCAGCATCACTTCATGATCAAAACTTTGGAGAGAATTGGCATGGTCAGTTTATATCTCAATATAATAAAGGCTATATGTAAAGCTCCTAAAGCCAAAATAATACTTAATGGAGAGAGACTGAAGGAATTCCCATTGAGATCAGGAACAAAACAGGGGTGTTCACTCTCACCTTTGCTCTTCAACATACTACTGGAAGTTCTAGCTCAAGCAATAAGACAAGAGAAAGAAACAAAAGGAATACAATTTGGAAAGGAGGAAATTAAGTTAGCTCTATTCACAGATGACATGATTCTATATGTAAGAGACCTGAGAGCCTCCATTCCAAAATTATTGAAGGTGATTAACTCCTTTAACAAAGTAGCAGGATACAAAATCAATGCCCAAAAATCAGTAGCCTTTCTATATGCAAAATGCAAAAATACAGAGAAAGAAATAAGGGACATGGTCCCATTTTCAATAACAGAAAATAAAATAACGTAACTTGGAATAATGTTAACCAAGGAATTGAAAGTTATATAAAATGAAAAGATAAAAATATTCAAAAAAGAAATTGAGGAGGACTTGAGAACATGAAAAGACCTGCCATGCTCCTGGATTACCAGAATAAACATTGTGAAAATGGCAATCCTACCAAAGGTAATATGCACATTCAATGCAATTCCAATTAAAATCCCAACGTTGTTCTTCAAAGAGATAGAAAAATTGATCTCAAAATGCATATGGAAAGGAAGAAGGCCTCTGATATCCAAGTATATCTTTAGCAAAAGAAATACCTGTGTTGGCATCACTATACCTGATCTAAAGCTATATTACAAAGCCATAGTAATAAAAACAGTATGGTATTTGCATAAAAGCAGGAGTATAGACCAGTGGAATAGAATCGAGGACCTGGAGTTTGGGTCAAGCAAGTACAGCTTGACAATAGCCCTAACAATATGGTTGGAAAAAAGATAGCATCTTCAGGAAATGGTGCTGGACAAACTGGATAACTATATGCAGGAAACTGAATCTTTATCCACACATGTCACCATGCACAACACTCAAGTCCAAATGGATCAAAGACCTCAATATAAGACTGGAAACTTGGCTACTACTGGAATTATATATATATATATATGTATAATGTATATATAGGAGGAATCTTCCATGATATAGGAATGGAAAAAGACTTCCTGAACAAAACCCCAGTAGCACAGGATCTTAAATAATTACTCAACCAATGGGATCACATAAAGCTGAAGAGTTTCTTCACAGACAAACATACAATAAGCAAAGGTAATAGATTACCTGGAGAATGGGAGAAAATGTTTGCTGAATATCCAACTAACACAGGCCTAATCTCTAGAATCTACAAAGAACTCAAAAATCTAAACAATAAAAACTCAAACAACCCACTCACAAAAAGCGGCAAAGAGCTGGACAGCCATTTCACAGAGGAAGAAATAAAAATGGCAAACACACACTTAAGAAAATATTCCTGCTGGGTGTGGTGGCACACGCCTTTCATCCCAGCACTCGGAAGGCAGAGGTAGGAGGATTACTATGAGTTTGAGGCCACCCTGAGACTGCATAGTGAATTCCAGGTCAGCCTGGGCTAGAGTGAGACCCTACCTTGAAAAAAAAGAAAGAAAATATTCCTAATCCCTCGTCATCAGGGAAATGAAAATTAAAACAACTATGAGATTCCACCTTACCCCAGCAAGGATAGCAAACATCAAAAAAATCAAATGAAAATAAATGCTGGTGAGGATTTCCAGATATAGGAACCCTCCTCCACTGTTGGTGGAAATGTAAGATGGTACAACTACTTTGGAAAGCAATATGTAGACTCCTAAAAAAAGCTGACTATAGACTTACCAACAGATTCAGTTATTCCATTACTGGGCATGTACCCTAAAACCTTCAAGCCTTAGTCCAGAGAGATTTGCTCAACCAAGTTTATAGTGGCTCAATTCATAATAGCTAAGAGCTGGTATCAATCTAGATGTCCATCACTAGATGAATGGATAACTAAGATGTGGTATATCTACACAATGGGATTCTACACAGCAGTAAAAAAAAATGACACAATAAAATTTGAAGAAATATGGTTGAACCTGGAACAGATCATTCTCAGTGATCTTACCCATCACAGGAAGATAATTACTGCATAGTCTCACTCATCTTCAGCACCTAACCTGAATCTACCCAAGATGCCAACATACCTAGCAAGCATATCGAGGACTGGGCAATAGGGTGGGTGTAGAGGGAGGGAGGGCAATGGAGGGGCTGCAGGACACAAATCTAGACCCATATGGCAGTGGAACCATAAAATTCTACATCCTAATATGCAGACCAATTGGTTGAACCTTCACCAGGCCATTGGAGGGAACACCTGAGTCACAAGGCACTAGAGATTGTATGATAAAGACTGACCATAATCTTCTATATAGCATCTTTGTGTGTTTGGCTTATTTCACTTATAAAAAATGTCTCTAAATTGATTCTCGCTATCACAGTGGCAAAATTACTTCCATTGTTAATCTACATATTTTTAAATATTTTATTTATTTCAGAGAGAAACGGAGAGAGAGAGAGAGAGAGAGAGAGAGAGAGAGAGAGAGAGAGAGAGAGAGAAGAGTATGCGCTAGGGCCTACAGGTGCTGCTAACGAACTCCAGAGCCAAGCACCACCTTGTACATCTGGCTTATGTGGGTTCTGGAGAATCAAACCTGGGTGCTTTGGCTTTGCAAGCCAGTGCCTTAACTGCAAAGCCATCTCTCCAGCACAAGCTAAATATTTTATTATGTGTGCAAGCAAACTTCATCTATTCATCCATCAAAAACATTTTTTGAATACTTTGGATAGTAAATATAGTGGCAGGAAGACATAGATACAAATGTTGCTTTGAAATAATGACTTCTTTTCCTCTGACTCTCCACCTAGTTTAGGGAATTTGTACATATTTTATCTCTGTTTTCAATTTTGAGCAATCTCCACACCATTTTTTTCATAATGAATGTCCCAAATTATTTTCCAACAATGAATCAAGGTGATTTTTTTTCTCCCTGTCTTAGGCATCACCTATTATTGTTTTGATTTTTTAACTTTTATTATTTTTATTTATTTGAGAGAGAGAGAGAGAGATTGAGAGAGAGAGAGAGAGAGAGAGAGAGAGAAAGAGAAAGAGGTGGACAATCCTGCCACTGCAAACAAACTCCAGATACATGCACTTCTACCTCAGCCTCTTCAGTGCAGGGATTAAAAGTGTGCACCAAACCAGCCAGCTTGTTATTTTTTTTTAATTTTTTTTGTCTATTTTTTATTTATTTATTTGAGAGCGACAGACACAGAGAGAAAGACAGATAGAGGGAGAGAGAGAGAGAGAGAGAGAGAATGGGCGCGCCAGGGCTTCCAGCCTCTGCAAACGAACTCCAGATGCGTGCGCCCCCTTGTGCATCTGGCCAACGTGGGTCCTGGGGAACCGAGCCTCGAACCAGGGTCCTTAGGCTTCACAGGCAAGCGCTTAACCACTACGCCATCTCTCCAGCCCAAGCTTGTTATTTTTTATAGCAGCCATCCTAATAAGTATGAAGTTCTGTCTTAGTTTGGTTTCAATTCACAGTTCTTTAAAAATTAGTGATGTTGGGAATGTTTTCATGTACAAATTAATCATCTGCATATCTTTTTAGAGAAATGTCTGTTCATATATTTTACCCATTTTTATAATCCATTTACTTGCTTTTGGGCTATAAAGTTGTAGAAATCCCATACATAATTTAAATGTTGATCTCTTAGCAGATATATGACTTGTGTTTTCAATCATCCAATAAGAGGGGTTTTATTAATTGTTTTATTTTTCATTAAAATTAATGTAATCCCACTTGTCAACTGTCTGTGCTTTTTGGAGCTTTTTAGTGTTACAGGTTTAAATTTCATATCTCAGTATAACTGATTGTATTTAACTTGATATCTTGTGAATTCTTCTATATGTTGATTTTCATAATCTCCAAAATCATTTCCTGAAGAAATAGTCCCTCATATGTAATTAATTTTGGGTGTACCAATTTTGTCTCACTGCCCTTTCTACTTTCAGGTGAGTACCATATTATTTTGATCTCTATGCTTTTGTAACATAATCGGGAATTGGGAAGAACAGTACCTAAAGATGTTATATTTGGCCAGAATTACTTTAGCTATTTAGTGTCTTTTGTGGTTCTATGTGAATTTTAGTACTATTTTTTTTATTTCTTTAGAAACTACCTCTGAAATTTTCATAGGGATTACTATGAATGTGTATAGATTACCTTTGGGCATATGGATAATTTTATAACATTGATTTCTCTAATCTGTAAAGATGCGAAATTATTCATTATTACTGTGATCTTCAATGTCCTTTATCAATAGTGTAAAAATTTCAGTATATGGATATGTAAACAATTTGGTTAAATTTATTTCTCAATATTTATTTACACATTGCTTTATAGCAAATGGGATCATTTTCTTATTTCTGACAGTGTATTAGTTAATTGATTTGCATTTTACAGTATTTCCTTTGTGTTGTACAACTTTACTGAATTTATTTATTAGTTAAAACAATTTTGCTGTTTCAACCTTTTAAGATTTTTAAGATTAGGAAATCAGCAGAGATTCATGTCATATTCTTAAACCATTTTTGATGTGTTGCATCTTGTTTCACTCTGTTGGCTGATGTTACTGAGTGAACAGGTTCATCTATATGTCCACTTTCTGGCTGATTTTGTTGGTCAGACGTTTTAAAATCTTAAAAATTGAGAATGTATCTGTCTCTAACTCCAGGTTAAATATCACTTTTCCAAAATGCTTAGAACTGTGTGATACTTCAGAGTTTTGAGTTACAGATGCTGACCTATAGAAATTCAAGATTCTATTTGGTTCTTCACTTTTCAAAGTATTTGTTTTTAGCCTGAACTGTGGATCACTGAAGGTAGAAGCAAAAGAACTTAATTGTTTGAAATCTCTTTTGGACTTTGAATATGTAAAGAGGAAGTCATTTTCTCTCTAATTTCTTTAGCCTGAATTTTTTTAGACTTTTAGATAAATTCACTTTTAAAGCTATTTATTAGATAAATTATTTTCCTAGACTCTAGAAAAACAATATGAATAATTTATATGCTTTTTATTGTGTAGAGTGTAACCTAGAGAGATAAACAATAAACTATACAATTATAATGTGGTATGGTATTGGTCAAGAGAGGTACAACTGTGAAAGAATTAATATATAACCTAAAGTTTGAATGATGAGTAAAACTGAAGAAAAAGAGGGATTTCTATCAGACACTAAATGGTCTTCTATGAATGAAAATGCACATAATAGAAAATTCAACATGGTTAGAACATAGGTGGGAGTCAGAAAATAAAATGCATTTGAAAAATATGGCTAATTATGTATATAAAATAATTTAAATTCCATTGCATGTTAAAATTATGAAAGAGAATTTTCCATATTTCACACACATATGCATACGCAGTTGATTTTAACATCAGACCAATAACTTATAGTAACTGTAAATTCTGAAAAACAACCCTCATGAAAGAAAGTGAAAATGACAATACTGTCTTATGAACACTGTTTTGGCCTTGCAAACTGAAGGAACTCAGAGATCTCCAGAGGCCCCTCCAAGAATAATTTGAGAACTATCTTGAGACAGAAAAAATATCTTAAGGGAGCTACTCTAAGGAAAATTAATCCATAGAAAATAAATGACACTATAGAACCGTAAGTAGGGAAGCAGGTCTTCTAATAAAGATTTCACAGCAGTAGTTTACCTGCATTAGTCAGATGTTCATTACTAAAATGAAATATCTAGCACATGGTACTTGTGTAAAAGAGATTTATTTAGATTGCACTTTTGTAAGTTCAACCTCATGCTGCTAACATCAATTCAGATTATGGCTGGATCACAAAATGGTGGATAGCAATGGAAGGGTACTTGTGAGAATAAGCAAGTGATTGGATATCTAACCAATAGCAGAGTGACTTCTAGCAATTCTCAGCTAATGCAGTTCCCATGTCTTTGAGCCTCTAGTCTGTTAGATAGATATCACTCTCTTTAGAAATTAAGTACCTCTGCTATTTCCTTGCAGTAATGCAAAGCTAACGTAGAAACAGCATTATCATTAGAATTTCTAGAGTGAGAAAACTGAGGGAAGGATGAAATATCTATGATGTGACAACGGAAAAGCCATGGTGCTCATCAAAAACAGACCTACGATTTGAGCCTATGTTGATCAGATTCTATAGCCAATGTGTTATACTACCACCCTGTAGGTTGTTGAGTTTATAAGTAAGCAAGTTTATGTGCAAGACTACTAGAATTAGTAAAAAGTAACTTGTTTACACTAATATAAATCCTGATATACTTGGAGTGAAATACATTTGTACATACTTTAAAAATAAGATATTTGAAAGAATGTAGCTACCTGCTAAAACTGGCTAATAATACTTTGGGTAAATGTATATCTCTCTGGGAATTAGACCCACAAAATTTTACATTTTGGTTACAATTTACAAATTCAAGAATCTATTGTTAGTAATTTTGTGGCTTCATAACAGAGTGGTAAATTTGAGCCCCAACTGCACTACTGTATGACTTTTGGAAACTACCTTGTCCTTCCTATATATGTTTGCATGCCCATAAAATGAGGAAAACAGTAACATCCAATTGAAATGGTACTTTATACAATGAAACATAGTTGTATGTGGCAAGTGTCTATTGCAAAATATATTGGCCTATAAACTATATAGTCAAATTGTAGAATAGAAATTTCCCTTTCATTATAGTCATTCATGGTGTCATTTAAATTTTCTTTTAACAAGATGTGTTAACAAATAGTGAGTCACTTTGGCTATGATATCAACAATCATAGCTTTGGCTGCTGAATACTGTATTATCAGTGATGGTGACTCCACTGATGTGGCTGCATTTGAACTATGGGATCCTGAATCCAGATTATCTCACAAGAGGGTGTCACTCACAGATCTATTCATGAGTGAAGAACTTTCGTCATCCAAACCGGTCCATAAAGTCTAAAAAAGGTGACTGTCCCATCAAATAAGCAGACACTGATACAAACCTTAGAGGAATATGAAAAAAAGAATGTGACTGCAACAAGGAACTCAATATTTTTCCTGTAACTGATGCCAACGAAACTGATATCTATAAATTTCTGGACAAATACTTTAAAACAATTGTTTTTACATTTGTGCACTATAAGAGAATATAGATACATAATGCAAGAAAATAATATTTGTAAAATTAAGAGCTGGATGTGGTGGCACACGCTTTTAATCCCAGCACTCAGGAGGCAGAGGTAGGAGATCATCACTAGTTTAAGGATACCCTGAGATTACATAGTGAAATCCAGGTCAGCCTGAGCTAGAGTGAGACATTACCTCAATGTATGTATGTGTGTGTGTATATATATATATATATATATATATATATATATATATATATATATATATATCTCACTTTATATATATATATATTTATATATGTAATTTATATTAATTAGAACTTCAAAAAGAGATAAAATTATATAAAAAGAGCCATTATGAAGCAGACAAATACAATGGATATATAAAAACATAGAGTACAGATCATTAACAACATACTTGAGAAAATAGGAAATACCTGGGAACTGGAATGAAGTCATTTAAAATACGTGATACAAGGAGCACAAAGCAAAGAAGAATGCAATGTAGTATAGAAATACACATGGGGCTGGAGAGATGGCTTAGCAGTTAAGCAAGTGCCTGTGAAGTCTAAGGATCCGGGTTCGAGATTCGATTCCCCAGGACCCACGTTAGCCAGAAGGGGGCGCACACATCTGGAGTTCGTTTGCAGGGGCTGGAGGCCCTGGCGCACCCATTCTCTCTCTCTCTCTCTGCCTCTTTCTCTCTCTCTTTCTCTGTTGCTCTAAAATAAATAAATTAAATTAAACAAAAAAATTAAAAAAAGAAATACACATGAATTATAATATCCCATTTAATGAAATTTTATTCACATTATGGAAATTCCAGAAAGCAAAGAGAGAAAGGCATAGCTAAGTTTATTGCAAGAACTAATATTGAAAATTTACAAGACCTAGAGAATAGTATGTGTAGCCAAGTTTTTAAAATTCTAGGTCTTCATACACATTCAATTCAAACATGAATCAAGAGCAGCCTGGAATAATTGTGAATCAGAGGTCAGCGTTTGCTGAACAGCAATCCTGTCTCAAAACAAACACTAACAACAAAACACTGGTACTTCACCACCTCAGAAATGGTCAAAGGAGTTAACCAAGCCAAAATTAAAGAATATCAATTAATAATATAAAAATACAAGTTTTATTAAAAATGTTAAAAGTAAGTATATAGTCAAATTCACAATGGTATATTGTAATTATAGTGTATATAATATATATACATGTATATGTAATATTTCTAATGGCTGTGAATAAATAAACTTGACCAGAAGCAACAGGAAAAAGGAAGAATTTATTTTTGCTTAGAATTAAGGGTTATAGTCCATCTTGATGAGGTAGGCATGGCTGAAAACCCTTGAAGTAGATAGTCACATTTAGCTCACAGCAAGGAAGCAGAGTGTTGAATGCTGGTGCTCATGAAGCTCTTTATCTTATATACAGCCCAGGGTCCAACCCATAGAATGGTGTAGTCTCACCTTCATTAACTTAATCATAATAATCCATCACAGGCATGTCCAGAGGCTAACCTAATCTAGATAATTTCTCACAAGCATTTCCAGAGCTTCATTTCCTAGGGAACTCTAGGACATGTAATGTTGACAGTTTAAATCATTCACAAAATGCATGTAAATTATAATATAAAAGTATTAAGTATAACTATACTGGTAATAATATATTAACAGATTCATAATATAAAATGATATGGACTGTGACATTAAAAATAAAATATGTGGGTATAGTTATCAGAATACAAGAGTAATTTTTAATGATTGTAATTATATTAGCTTTAAGCAGAAATGTTATATGCATGTGTCATAGTAACTACAAAGGCAATGGCTATGTTAATTAATTTGATTACTGTAATCATATATGTATACACACACACACACATACACACACATATATATATGTATAGTCATTGCATTGTATAGAGTCATCCCTTTATTCACAGAGGACTTATTCCAGTCAATACCAAAATCTGTAAATACAGCAGTCTTTTATAGAAAATGATATGATATTTCAATTCAACCTACACACAGATCCCTATATACTTTAAATAATATTTGACTAATATATTATAATTAATATAAATACTATATAAGTACTTGTGACATTATATTACTTAGGAAATGATGACAAAAGTCTATAGTCTGCACAGAATCAATTAATGTCAAATATTTTGATCCACACAGACAAACTTGTGGCTGCAGTGTTCACTGCATATAATTTTAAGTGCCATGTATGTTTCAATAGGTCTAAAACATAAATAGTTCTTGCTAAAGATCTATATTTCCTAATCTGTAAGTAAGGAAGCACAAAATGATTGTCTAATGTCCCCACAAGTTTCAAGTTTCTGTGGAATATACCAGTGTAAAAATGTTCAAATATTCATTTAAATAAGACAGCTCTGATTCTACATCCAAATCAATCAGATTAGGGCCCAAAATTTTGATAAAATGAAATAAAACTTTTGGCACAAACTGAATAGAGCTTTCATTTGACAAGCTTACCAAAATGGTTTTAGTTTCTTTTTTTAAACTTTTATTTATTTATTAGAAGGGGAGAGAGAGACAGAGAGAGAAAGAGAGAGAATATGAATGGGTATACCAGGGTATCTAACCACTGAATTGAACACTAAATTAATGCATCACTTTGGACATCTGGCTTTATGTGTGTATTGGGGATCTGAACCTGGGTTGTTGTTAGGATTTGCAGGCTTTGTGCCAGTTCTATCCAGTTTTTATTATTATTATATCTTGGTAGTATATTGTGAAATCAGGTATGGTGATAACACCAGTAGTATTGTTTTTGGTACTTCTTTTGGATATCTGAGGCTTTTTGCTATTTTGCTATTTATTTTGGCTGTCTGTGGTGTTTTGTGCTCCTGTATAAATTTAAATACTTTTTTTCTAACTCCGTGAAGTGTGGTGCTATAATTGCATTGAACCTGTATATATTGATTTGGGTAGGAGTGTCATTTTGATGATATTAATTCTTCCTACTCATGAACATGGAAGATCCTTCATTTCTCACATCTTCCTGAATTTTGTTCTTCAGTGTTTTAATGTTTTCATATAAAGGTCTTTCACTTCTTTGGTTAGGGATATTAATATTTACTTTTTTGTGGCTATTGTAAATGGAACTGCTGCCTTGATTTCTTCCTTTCTCCATCTGTTTGTTATTGCTATATATGAAGACTACTGATTTCTATGAGTAGATTTTTATATCTTCCACTTTGTAAAAATAATTTATCACCTCTATGTTGTTTGGTGGAGTATTCAGGTCTCAAGTATAGAATTACATCATCTTCGAATAATGCTACTTTGACCTATTCCTTTCCAATTTGTATTTCTTTTCTTTCTTTTGTCTCATTGCTCAAGCTAAGACTTAAAGTCCTATGTTAAATAGTGGTGGGTAGAGTGGACACCCCGTCTTGTTCCAGACCTTAATGGGATTGCTTCAAATCCCCCCCCCACATTTAGAATGATTTAGACTTTACACCCGATTTTATGTAGCCTATATTTTGTTGAGATATGACCCTTCTATCACTATTCTCTCCAGTGTTTGAATCCTGAAGGGATGTTGTATTTTGTCCAAGGCTTTTTCTGCATCTGTATGATTACTACCTGTGGTGGCTTGAATGTAAATGTACCCTATAGCCTCAAGTGTTTGTGTTTAACCCTCCTTCTTAGTAAGTAGCAGGTGAAGCCCTACTGTAAGAAGTATATCACTGTGAATGGGTCTTGGGTCCAAACTAGTATGTTTACAACCAGTTAAGTAAACACTTTCTGGAAATAACTTTTATAGCATAGGAAATAATCCCAAGAACTGACAAATTAAAAAGCTACTGCACAACAAAGTACACCATAGCAGAGAGACCAGGCTTTTATTTTTTTGAGGTAGGGTTTCACTGTAGCCCAGGCTGACCTGGAAGTCACTATATTGTCTTAGGGTGCCTTTGAACTCACAGTGATCCTCCTACCTTTGCCACCCAAGTGCTGGGATTAAAGGCATGCACCACCACACCTGAGAGGCATTTCTTTTTAATATTCATTTATCCCATGATCTAAGACTTTAGTTCCTTTTTAATTTTTGAACAGAATTTATTTATTTGACAAAGGGGAAGAATGGGCATGCTAGGGCCTCTAACCACTGCAAATGAAGTCCAGATGCATGCATTACTTTGTACATCTGGCTTACTGTGGATGTGGAAATCAAACCTGATTCCTTAGGTTTTGTAGGCAACCACATTTACCACTGAGAAATCTCTTCAGCCCCTAAAATTTTATTTCTTAAATATATGTTAAGATAGGTAAAATAGTTTATTCAAAGTAATGACACTTCTGTCTATAATTGAATGCTTAAATCATGTGACACATTCTTATTATGGAATACTACTCAGAGAAAAAAAATTAAAACATTCTCCAAGTACTATTATATGCAGAATATCACAGTTTTTCTGAGCAAAAGTATCAAACACAGGGCTAGTGAGATTGCTCAGTGGATAAAGCACTTGCTTCACAAATGTGAATATGTGAACTTGGATCCCAAAAACCCCACTGAGGAGAAATACCAGTGGAATGGGACCAGTGGAGAGGAACACAAGAGTATAAAGCAATGTGAATATGGCCAATATGTTCATACAATAAGGCTGTCAATAAAAAAGCTAAAAGCTCCAGTGGGGTTTTGTGAACCCAGAGTACAGATAGCAAGAAGGGAAGTAGTAGACATGATAGAATTTTCCAGAAGCTTGTGGAATAGGTAGCCTGCTGAACATAGCAGTGAACAATGAGCATTACAGAACTCTCCTCAAGCTAGTTGGAAGGCAAGAACCAATATCTGAAAATTGTCCTATGGCTTCAACATGCTGGCATGGCATGCATGGGCCTACACACACACACACACACACACACACACACACACACACACACACGACACAAAACAGCATGAATTAACTTTTAAATAAAATCTAAGAAAGAAAAAATTAAGCTATGATGTTTTAAATCAAATTAGTGATTATTTTGGACCATATTTGAAGGTGAAAATTGGCTGGAAACTTAAAATAGTGGACATGCAGAAGTAGTGGTATACTGGAGCCAACCATGTGCATCCTGTCCCATCTTCAAATTCAGTGAAGGCTTTGCTAGCTTGAAACTAGCTGGCTATAGTAAATTAGTTACATTATAATTTAAGGGAAAAGTTAAACTCAAGAGCTTTCTTCCTTGAAGAATCAATTGATAAACATTTCTAGGAATATCACTCTTCTAGGGTATAAGAAAATTTATATACCTTGAATGTGATAGTGGTCACAATGGTTTTAGTAATTGTCAAAATATATATTATATACACTTATAATATGATGATTATACTAAGAAAATTATAGCAGCCTTTTAAAAGTAGACAAAATATGTCAACAATCAATTAACAAAGGGAGTCATATCTATAATCAATAATCACTTGAAATTATGTCCAATAACATTAGTCATGTGTAATATGCAAACATGACAGCATTTTACACCATGAAGGGCTCATCTTTAAGTTATGCCTCTCTATGGCAAGAATATTGAGCAACTAGAACTAACATACTTTACTCTGGGGAAGGTATACTGATGTATTACTTTAAAAATGATTTGGCAAGGCTAGGAGGAAAGCTTATTGAGTAAAGCACAAGCAGGATGACTAGAGTTTGGACCACCAGCACCCATATAACTTCCATGTAGGAGTGCTTACATACTTGTAATCCTAGTATTTCAGAGGTGGAGATGGTATTCTTGGGGCAAGCTAGCTAGGTAGGCTATCTAAATCAGTGAGCTCTAAGTTCAAGTAAGAGACATTACCAGAATAAATGAAGTGGAGAATGATCAAGGAAGACCCCAAACATCTACCTCTGGCCTTGACATGCACACATGTGTATGCATACCCACATACAAATGCACCCCCACAAACATGAATATGTACATGCATGTACACACACACACACACACACACACACACACACACACACACCACATACACTTAAAAATGGATGTAGCTATTTCTTATAAGGTTCAAGATACAACTACTCAAGTTCACCAAAATACAGGAATGTTCACCAAAATTTGAAAAGTCAAAATTGGAGAGTCCAGATAACCATCAAAAGGAATAGGAATAAATATTAATGACATAGTAATACAATAATATACCATTTAAAAATAGCAAACTACATGGATGATTTGTACCAAAATTTTGCTGAGTGACAAAAGCCAGATGAAGTAGAGTATAGGCTATATGCATGCCCTTACATCAAGTGTTAGTACACTTGATTTATGATAAGGGAAATCAGAGCAGTTTGCTTCAATGAGAGTGGTCACTCAGGTATTAAATTTATAGAAATTAAGAGGGCTCTATGCTTAAAATTAGTCAACTTTATGGTGTGGGAGTTATACTTCATTAATCAAATCAACAAAAGAAATTTCTTTGAATTTAAATTTTTTCAGATCTTAGCAATGTATTCTTGGGTCTCAGTGTTTTGAAGTCCTATTTGCACATGAGAAGCACTTGGGAATGTTTTCAATATACAATCTTGTACCCCATTACCAAATGCTGAGAACCACTGGCCTGCTACAAAAACATACTTTTATCTATTGAAGAATGCCAGTATAATCAAGTACTTTCAAGGTATCCTGTAGCACAGAAATCAATCTCCACACCAAAATTCACTACCCCATGCCCTTCCAAAACTGTTTATTGCTGTGTAGATGTGTATATAGAATGAACAATTAACTCACACATTCCATAAACTGTTATAATCTGTAACAATTAGTTGTGGAACTAAAAGAGGGCTTTGTGTTACTTTTTCCTCAACCATTGCATAGAATTAAATACTACATAGACAGAAATATTTTGTGCTATAGAATCATAAGTGGTTCTATAAAATAGGCCTCATCTGAGCTTATACATGATTTTTCAGAACTTCTCATTATAGGAATTTTTTGAGGTGACAATGGAATTCTCTCTGTATATAGTCCAGTGGTCAAAAACATTAGCAACAAAATTTTAAATACAGAGGGATTTGTGGAGGGGTTAATACAATTGATCCTAGAAAATAAAAAAAAAATGAGAGCAGCACTAGAAGAGGAAATAGAAACAATAGAAACATGACTTGGAAGTCAATGTCCTTTGGTCCCTACAAGGACAGCCACCCTGAGAAATAAGATGTACAGCTCATTTCTAATGCAAAGCAAATTGCATTGCCAGAGCAAGTCTATTTAAGTAAGTGGCATAAAACAGAAAAACTCTGACTAAACCTCTAGCAATCTAAATCAAGTCTATTTCAATCAACTTTTGGAAAAGTGCTTTTCTTCTCTAGGGAGTTTTCCCTTTTATAAAATGAGAGGTTAAGATTTAATGACTTATATATCTAGTTTATAGCTAAAACTCTTGTACATGCTATCTACCAAGCTGGACAAAAACTTGTAGGAAAGGGGTATATTTATTGGTCTCCAATAGAAGAAAGGCCATACCACAGACTTGGCTAAGGCAAGAGAAGTTATACAACTGAACACATCCATGCAAACTCTAGTTCAATGTGTTTGTTCCTTATCTTTCCCTGCATCTTGCACCTCTGACTTTCTCACCATCAAAATGATGGCATGAACTTCTAGTCTGTATTAAAGCTTTGTCCAGTATATAACTTCTGTCTGTGTCTTCTTGTCAGGGGTAATTATTGCTTGAGGAGGAGTGATACTATAATTCCTTTGCAGATGATTCCAGCAGTACATTTAGCTATGGGTTTTAGAGTTATAGCATTTTGTGACTGGAATTGTCAAGCATAGAGTTAGGCCTGGAATATCAAATAGTGTGATGATAAACATGAGAAAGGAGCTATTTATGCAGCTGGATGACAATAACTAAAATCAACTCTATTGCTTTGAAATTATATAGAGAAGGCTCACATTTCTATGTTCTAATCAGAAATTCCACATTGAAATACCAGGTTGTTGTAATCAATTTAGTAATACTTGTGCCCTTTAAGTCATCTAAAAATGATTTCCTACTCAGAGGTAGTAGCAGATTAATTGGCTTTTCCATTGGGAATATTAGCTCAAAACAAAAGCCATGGTTGTCCTGATACATGGAATAGAGAGGAAAAGCCAATCAACTGAAAACAAATCAAGAGCTGGTGAAATATATCAGTAGGTAGAGTGCTTGCTTTGCATGTATCAGACTTTAGGTTTGATTGCAAGGACCACAAAATATCAATTGCTCCCTCTCTCTTATATACAAAACATATTTTATGTAAGTCCAAAATTTCACACACATAGCCAAAGAGCCCATGGAAATAAAAAAATAATGAATATTCTCAATACCCAACAAAAGGTTTGCTGTGATGATGCAAGTCTTTAAAACCACCACTCAAGGGGTTGATGCAGAAGTATCCCCAGTTTGAGGCCAGTCTGAACTACACAGTGAAATTCAATTAAAAAAAAAGACAAGAAGAAAAACTGACACACATCTCAAAAAAATATGATGTACAGTCAATGAGCACACATAAAATACGCAAAACATGATCTTCAATACATAAGACAAAGAAAACCCACAATTAAAATATTGAAAGGGGGCTTTTAACTGGAGATAAGTGAGGACAAGAGGTAAAGTCATAAGTGATAGACCACTGGTGGCTGGGAGTAAATTTTCCGTTAGACATCAGTGATTAGTGGAGAATTCCTTGACAGCGGATATGCTGTGGGCTAAGCAGAGAACTCTCAAGTGGGAGGAAAGCTCTGGGCTGGATTAACTCACTCTGCTGCTCAATGCGGTTCCTTTTCAGTGGGATTAATGAGAGCTGTAGGGCCAAGACTTCAGTTCTATATAAGCATATGGTTTTGGAACTGATGCACAGAGTAGACACCACTTGAATAAATGGTGTTTTGCTCCAGGTACTGGACATGTCATTAGAAGCTAGTTTATAACTATAGAAAGCTATTTCACTTAAGGTCATAACCCAGCCCTGGTAGCCCACATGCATTGACTGATTCAGGCAGGGATATAAAGGCAAAAACATCTCTACAAAAGGGCCTACACCTATTAAACTCTCTATAAAAAAAGTAAGGGCTATCTTATTTGTCCTGGTGCTAACTTACTCTCCTTAACTTCTCTTTCCCTTCCCATGCATTTTGTTTACTTTTAACAATGCTCCTTAATGATCATCGTATACACTAAGGTCATCTGAATCTTAAAGCCAGTTCCCAGAAGAACCTAACCTACAACAGGAATTGATCAAATAAATATGGATAACAACTCAAAAATAAAAAAAATAATGGGTTACCCACTAGATATTAGAATGAAATATTAAGTACGTAAAGGGCTACCCAAGTATAGAACTCAGAATGGACATGAAGGTTAGAGAAAAAATTTAGATAGTCATGAGTACATAGATTTTCCCCTGAAAGCCATCTATAATAAGTTACTGCTGGGAGCCAGAAAAGGAAACCCTACCATAACAAATTTCAAGTAATCTGTGATCTGGGATTCTCCTCCTCAGCCAGACAGGTCCTACTTAAACAACTTGTGGATCTGGGAGCCATATACCATACCCCACAGACAGGACAGATTTCATCACCACAAGCACTTAGATCAGAAGCAATCTTATCACAGTGGAGTACAGACTTACCCCCCAAGGGTACCAGGTACCTCAAATTGGACAAACTCCGTCCATCAATCCCCTTAAGCGTCACTAGAAGAGACTAGTGTTACTAGATGAACCAAGTTCACTATAATAGCAATGGAAATCTAATGAAAAGATTATCAGGGAGGTAATATGATGGAGAATGGAATTTCAAAGGGGAAAGTGTGGGGGGGGAGGAAGGGAATTTCCATAGAATATTTTTTTATAATCATGGAAAATGCTAATAAAAATTTTTAAAAAGAAGTTTATCATTGAAGTGACACAATCTATATAGTATACCTAAACTGGGAGACTTCCTGTTAAAACTAAAAAAAGAAACAGTTCAGGATCCATGGTTTCCTAATATTATAGACAATTTGTTCAAGATACAGTAAATGAATTGAGAAATTAGCAGATGAAAACCATGTTATCAATACTGAAATGAATCCAAAACTTCAGATGACATGATTATTTAACCAGAAGATTCTAAGGAATCTATGATAACTCACCACAACAACCAATAAGTTACCCCACAAAGATTGTACAAAATAAGTCTGTGACACAGAAAAATAAATTCACATTTTCATGTTATAACAATCATCTCTAAATTAACAAATAAAAACTAAAATTAAAAACACAGTATCATTTAAAATCACTCAACACATGGCTGCCAAGTGTGGTGGTACACACTTTTAGTCTCAGCACTCAGAAGCAGAGGTAGGAGGACTGCCATGAATTCAAGACCACCTTGAGAATGCAGAGTGAATTCCAGGTCAGCCTGGGCTAGAATGAGACTCTACTTTGAAAAACTAAAAAACAAAAAAGAAATAAATGAATAAAAATTTTTAAAAAATCACTCCAAACTTGGAAATTATCTAGATGTACATGAGTATATCCATATCATAGAATAACATTTACCCAACAACAATGTAGTTTTGATACATTAGTAACATGAAAAACTCCAGGGCATTTTCAAAAGGCTATATACTCTAAGATTGCATTTATATAACATTCTTAAAAATCACAATACTAGAAATGTAGAATAGATAAGTAAATTCCAGGAACTAAGATGGGAATATGTATGTTTATTAAATGGAAGAATGAAGATCCTTGTAGTTATGGAAATATTTTGAATTTTTGCTATATCTATGTCAATATCCAAGTTATGGTATTTTACTATAGTTTGTTAAGATGCTATTATTGGGTGAATCTATGTCATATATGTATGTATATGGGATCTTTCTGTATTGCTTCTTACAAGTATGTAAGAACCTAAAGTACCTTAAAAATATATTTAAACTATTTTAATTTTATTTAGTTATTTGAGAGAGAAAGAGGCAAAGAGAGATAAAATGGGCACACCAGGCCTCTAGCCACTGCAAACAACCTCCAGACACATGTGCCACCATATGCATCTGGCTTACCTGGGTACTGGGGAATTGAACCTGAGTCCATAGGCTTCACAAGCAAGTACCTTAACCTCTAAGCCATCTCTCCAGCCCCAAAAGTAAGATTTTTCTTTTTAAAGGGCCTGGCTTTTATGTAAAAAATGTCTTCTCATAGATTCAAGCCCAAAGGTAGGAAGGCATATTATGACATTATTGTAGCAACACAAGAGTACCAAGACATTGACAAGGACTAAGCTGACAGTGGCATAAATAAAGACAATGTACCCAGTTGCCATGTGTGTGGGAGGCACAGTTACCGGCCTTGCTAATGTGGAGGGAAAGAGCAATCAAGAGAACTCAGAGGGATTTGGATCACTGTCAGGATTAGAAAGTCATATTTTAGGATAAGAAGTATCTGGTGAATATGTAGTTTAAGAAAGATGTTAAGACATGTTAGAGTTGAGATGCCCATTAGACAATAAAACTTAAATATTCAGTGGAACATAGACTATATACACATAGCAATCATGTAAGATGTATAGTATGCAGATGAAGATTTGAAAATTCTCCAGTGCGTAGAGGGATATAACTGAACAAGCACATAAAAAGAGAACATTGTAGAGGAAAAGAGGAAACAGAATTTAATGTGATGCAGGTTGAAATAGAAATTCAGGTTGGAGGGGATATCTGATGGTGGGAAGATGAAGCATTTCTACTTGGTACCTTCTTTGTTCTGAAGTACAGGAGAAAAAGTGCCAACTTTACAGTCAGAGATATCTATGTTAAATCTTGATTCTCCCACTTAACTGTGGGACTTACATTATCAGGTCTTAGTTATCTTTGTGACCTATCTCTTCTCTTCATCACTCCCCTCCCTTCCTAACTTCCCTGCCAGCCATACAAGGCTTCTGCTTCAGTTCTACAAATTTTGTGTCTTATTTTATTGTGATGTTCTTTGAAAGGATATATGAATGGCTTGTGAGTAAAGACCACAGACTCATCCAAAGTAATACTCACCCATTTATTACTATTCTTTAACTCAGAGAAAGAACACACCCTACAAGTAGATCAATCTACATCTTTAACTTTTTAGTGCCTTAAAGCTCAAATCTATCTAAGAAAACAGAGTAGATATGCAGAATTAGCATAGTCATTTGAGAAAAAATTCATATTTCCCATGCAAACTATCAGTTTGAGTGATTGTGCCAGTAACTGTTTGGGCTGCTTTCTTGAGACACAGAATTATGTTGGACAAATAACTTTGTGTAGTGATTCCTTGTGGTACCAAATGGAACAGGAGGCTACAAATTCTGGCATTGCAGTTGTGTGAGTGGAGCCTCCATTGCTTCCCACCTCACCTCATTCAAGTAATATACTTTTTTTGAGGTAGGGTCCTGCTCTAGCCCAGGCTGACCTGGAATTCACTCTGTAGACTAATTACTGGTGGCCTCAAACTCATGGCAGACCCCCTGCCTCTGCCTCCTGAGTGCTCAGATTAAACGCATGTGCCAGCATTCTTGGTCTTCAAGTACTTTTTAATAAATTACTTTCTCATAGACATTTCCTGACTACCTTTTTAAAACAGCCCTCCTGCTCTCAGTTTGCATTATCATATCTTATTTTTCAGTACTAAATACCATCTAAACTAATTTTCTTATATTGTTATCGGCATTTTTCCATCATCATGTAATTTCTCTGAAAGAAAATCTTTTGTTCTGTTCATTGTTGTTTCCTCAGAACCTAGATCAATGCCTAATGCATAGTCCATTATCAATATATGTTTGTTGAATGGATAAACTTAGGAAGGAATCTTCTCTTTCTCAGTTTTCTCTTTCTTAAAATGGATTAATAATCTCTGTTTCTCTGGGAGTTGTTTTGAGAGTGAAATAAAATAGCATATTAAAATAATCTATGTTTCAAGCAGATGCATGTACCCCAAAGTGATAACAGTCACTGGCATTATTCCAAAGCAGTAATTCAACTTATGTCTACATATATAAACATAACTGGGAGAACCTCACTGAAATTGTATCAGTAAGATAAAAAAGATTTTCCCAATTCCCACAATAAAAACACCATCTGGTCTCACAGAATACATTGCCCATATTAGCTATTAAAACCAAGGATGTTGCATCTGGTTCTAGTCTAAAAGCATAGGATTAAAACCTTGCTATTTTATATATGCAACTTCTCCACAGCAGTAGAATCATCTCCACAGATATAAATTGAATCTCTTTGCATGGGTCACCAAGTATGTTGGGTCTGAACTGCACATCATGCTGAAGGGAGCCAAACCCATCAGTGTAGATTTTCAGAGCACATCAAGATTGGCAAATAATATAGTCATTTTTAGGCACTCTACTGATTCTGATTGCCAAAGTCATGGCTGGTAATGGGTCATTTATTATTGTATAAGTTAACTTAGGTCAGCACTTCATGTTCACACTCTCAACTCTTTAGCAGATTTGCTGCTTGGTGTAGAAGAATTAAATCATGCCTGACTTTCTAATAGCAAGTAGAAATAGGGACTTTGAGTTTGCTGTAAGTCACCCCCTCATCATTCTTAGCCAGAGATAAATGATTCAAGTCTAGCCAGGGTGTTTTATTGCTTTTAATCCAGATGCCCATACATCACCCCAATGAGTTATTAAGCCTTATGGATGAACATGCTTAATGTGAAAATTCCAACCTCTTAAGCAACCTTATTTGATGAGAAGACTGGAAATAAGACTTCATGATTTTGAATTTATGTTTTAAATAAGAAATATTTGTGACTTTCAAATATACTTTTTTTTAAATATGTTTTATTCATTTTTTTATTTATTTATTTGAGAGCGACAGACACAGAGAGAAAGACAGTTAGAGGGAGAGAGAGAATGGGCGCGCCAGGGCTTCCAGCCACTGCAAACGAACTCCAGACACGTGCGCCCCCTTGTGCATCTGGCTAACGTGGGACCTGGGGAACCGAGCCTCGAACCAGGGTCCTTAGGCTTCACAGGCAAGCGCTTAACCGCTAAGCCATCTCTCCAGCCCTCAAATATACTTTTATATAGGTGTGTTGAAAGAGACTTATTCATGGTTGAATAAGAAAATAGGCTGGACTGGGAGAGGATGTCTTCCCTAACACATCACAGTATAGCATTTTTCTTTATGAAGCTTTAGCTCTTTAGTTACATGAGTGATATCATTAGGATTCTTGGTTAAACCAAAGATCTACTATATCAGTTCATTTGTGAGTAAAGCCTAATAATTCATAGATTAAGTAAAACTATTCTTTGTGGTGGTCAGCCATGTTGACAAAAATTGGGCTGTATATCCTAGATGCCTTATCTTGTGTGGTAACTAATTTTCTAGTATACTAGCAGGCATTGTGTGATTGTGTAGACCCTTGCTTCCCTAATGATATATTACAAGATTCGTTGAAAGCTCAGATTTTGTCTATGCAGCAGTCTTCAATTCATAAATGTCTCTTATTACCAGTCTTTGATTACTCCGCTCAACAATATGCCTGGTAGAAGACAAAAAAGCCTTAAATAAGTAATCCCATGTAGAAGAGATGACCATTAGTAAATGAAGCAGGATACAGAAATGGTCTAGCTTTGCTCAAGGAAGCAGAAGGAACTGGCCAAATCAGCTGATCCTCTCAATGACTTCATACTACACACAAAAAATTATTTGTCACTTCTCATCCTCATCTGTTTTTGGCAAGGATAATATCAAAATGTTTAGCATTAGAATAAGAACGAACCATGTATGTTGAATGTAAGATTACCACATATAATGCAGAAATCATTTAAATTTTTTTTTGAAACTAAGACTTTATTGTAGCAGGGAAAAGGAGAAGGGAGAGAGAGGGAAAAAAGAGAGAGAGGGATACAAATACTAGAGAGATAGAGCAAACAGGGGATGACACACATCGGAAGCAGGAAAGCCAGAAAGAGCTCAATTAAAATTTTAATTTCTGGTAATGAATAACTTTAGTACAAATGTACCTATTCAATATTCAGAAATCTTTATGTTTAAAAACAAACCCTCTGGACTGGAAGGTTGCTTGGTGGTTAAGGTGCTTGCCTGCAAAGCCAAAGGACCCAGTTTTGATTCCCCATGTGCCACGTAAGCTGGATGCACAAGGTGGCACATGCATCTGGCATTTGTTTGCAGTGGTTGGAGGCCCTGGAACACCCATTCTCTCTCTCCCTCTCTAGCTTGCTCCCTGTATCTAGCTCAAATATATATAGAGAGATATAGATATAGATTATATAGATTGATCTATAGATGATCTACAGATATATAGATATATAGCTATGTAGATATATAGATATATAGATATATAGATATATAGATATATAGATATATAGATATATAATCTAGGAATACTGGCACATGCCTTTAATCCTAGCACTTGTGAGGCAAAGGTAGGAGGATCACTGTGAGTTCAAGGCCACCCTGAGACTACTTAGTGAATTCCAGGTCAGCCTGGACTACAGTGAAACCCTACCTCAAAAAACCAATAATAATTATAATAATAGTAATATAATAAATAAATTTTAAAAGAAGAAAAAAGAAAGAAAGAAATAAAACCTACCCCTCCCACACCAGCTAGGACCCAGGTGAAACCACAGAGGAAATAGCAAAATGAGGAAGAGTGCTTTTTCTATGGTAAGCCTGACAACCTATGCCAGTGTGACAAGGACAGACACTGAGGTACACAAAATGCACCAAAGCAGAAATCCAGAAGCTGCTGAGATCAAAAATAAAGCAAATTTAAAACACCCCCACCATGCCTCAGAGAATTTTGAAGAAGAGGAGGTGGAAAGAATGTAAGACCCACAGGGTGAGAGGGAATATGCAGAGACATTGTCCCCTCCATGACTGACTGCTGCTCTGACAACTCATAACCTATAACCCCATGGAGAATACCAGCAAGCCCACTCTCACAACTCATAACCCAAAAACAGGTGATGAATACCAGAAATCCCACTGAGGAGGACCCTCAGTACAATGGGGGCAGGGAGGAGGGACATGATGGTACCACATCATGATTTGTCCATACAAAATTTCTACTTAATAAAAAATACAGCTAGCAAACCCAACTGATATAACTAATTTGAGAGCATTGAGGAAGAATTTTTCACTGGATTAAAATTATCTTTAATATGAGAAGAAATAAATAATTTGGGTAACTCAAAGAATGACACTGGAAGAAACCTTTCTTTGCTTGACATCAGTTTCCTCCTTTATGAAATTAAAGAATTAAAATAGATAATTTCTCTGTACATTGTGTTTAGGTTCTGGTATAGTAGCACTTTGGAAAGGGCCCATCTGTTCTCCTTAGGCATATTTGAAATAGATCTTCAAGCGGGAATGCTTAGAGATATAATGACATTTTGTTAATATCTCAAATAATGATAGATAATAAACAACATATATGATATTAATCCCCATTGAAATTATAATGTGTCCAATCAAGTGAATTCATCAAGATCCTAAGTTATATATGTTCTGAGAAAGCACCAATTAAAGACCTTTATCTTCTGTAGGCTTTACTTTTTTTTTTTATTTGAGAGAGAGAGAGAAATAGAGAGATGGGTGGGGGAGTGGGAGGGAATTGGCATGCCAGGGTCTTGGCCATTGCAATCAAACTCCAGACACTCATACCACCTATTGGACATTTGCAACCTTGCAGTTGCCTCACTTGTGCATCTGGCTTATGTGGGATCTGGAGAGTTGAACATGGGTCACTGGGCTTCACAGGCAAGCATCTTAACTTCTAAGTAATCTCTCCAGCCCTTTAAAATTGTTTTTCAGGTAGCTTTGTTGGGTAGTTTAGGGTGACTAGACCCTAAAAGTAAAGGCAGGAATGTCTGCCCTTGTAATCTCCACTTTTCTGGAGATCAAAGAATGATCTGAGTTCTTATCTCTTTTCTTAAGGAGTTCCCTTGATCTGTGTTTTCCCATTAACCAGTTGAGGCCCTTCCTGGGATGGAGCTCCCCTTTCCTAGAGTTTATATCTGATCCTGACATTGTGGTTGGTTACATCATGAACAGCCTCTTCTTGAACCAGCCACTAGTCTAGACCATTCAGCTCTCACTCCAGCTCACCTGAGTCTGAAGATGAAACCCACCACAATAAGGTTTTAAATAGATCATTACCAGGGGTTCTCTTGACTACTCATTTATCTCTCCTGAACCTCCAGGTTCTGGTGAGTCTCTCCCCACTTGACTCCTCTCAATGTCCCCTGCCCTCCACATAGTAGGAACTCTCTGTCCTTTCTTTATTTTCCTCTCTAAATCTCTTTCCATGTTTCTTGAAGGCCTACCACATGGGCTATCAGACCACATTGGTATATCCATTTTCCTTCCCTTGGGTTTGTACTTCTTTAAATAAATATAATAGTTATTCTTTCCAGTTTAGTTTTCCCAATTCTTTGGTTAAATACAAACATAAACTCAGGATTTGGGGTTCAATGACTCTATTCTGGAACTCTAAATACCCCATAACATTATCATCCTTGGTCCTATATTCATTTGTATTTCCTTTACCAGAACAAATCCATTATCTTATAAGCCACATGACTTTCAATTTTAGTTTGTGCTGATTAATTTCCCTTATTTATATCTTCAGTGACTGAAAAAACTTTTCTCTAGATAAGGCAAATTTCATTTTGGAATCTTCGTTGTATTCAGAACTCCATTCTTTTGAAAAATTCCTCCATGATAGCTAAAGTTCATCATTCTCTAACTCCTTCCAATTAATTAATCACTATCTTTATGCATGTACTAAATAGTATGACTGCCAACAAGAAGAAAAGAAGTTCAGTCTTAAAATACAGGGGTTTTACCCACTGAAAACTACTTCAGACAGCATAAATATCAGCTTCAGCATAGTATTTTACCGTATAAATAACAGAAATTGTCTTAACTTGTTATTTTCAAGCACTGGTTTAAAAGAGAATAGGGATATAATTTCATGTTGAAACTTTTTGATAGAATTCTAAGGCTAGATTCTGCTCAAACTCTCATAATTTTGAGCACCTGTTAATTATCATCCTATCTACATTTGTCAGGAATTATATGTGCTGGTCTCAATGGAAGTGATATTTTAATATCTGACAGAGGATAATGTATAATACTAATATTAAATCTGACAAGAACTGAATTGTATATCTTGAATTTCCTCAAGATAATCGATTGTATCTTGTTCATATGTAATACTTAAAAAAAGAATCATGAGCCACAGAAAACAGGATTCTCTTGCACACATTTTGTAGTAGCTATTATTTATGAGTTAACAGATGGTCTTTAAGCTAACACTGGCTTCAAGTTGAAAAAAATCACAATTGGAGGGACATTGTGTTGGTTTGTACAAATTTATATTTCTGTATTCTCAAATTGATTTGACCTAAAAAGATAACTCTGATAGAGTGAAGCATGAGGAGAAAACAGTACAAAAATGAAAATCATGACTTTAACTCCTTACGCAAGAGGATCAAGATGACATTGCTTAGGCTTAAGTAGTTTTACTCATGTGTCCCAGAGACTGTCTTCCTCAGAGTCTGGGTGGTATCCATGAGCATCCTTTTATCACTTTCATGTAACATGACTATATCATAATTTTCTATGTATGCATTAGGCTAGAAATGCTTTTTCTATATCCTCAGGCCAGATCAGAAGTCATTCTCCAATACTATGATAATCATTGTTACTAGCATTTTTGATGTTTTCCATGCTCCTCACATGTTATGGGTTAGCTGAAAGTTTGAATAAAATAAAAACCTTAGGCTGCAGAGATGGCTTAGCACTTAATCACTAGCCTGTGAAACCTAAGGATCCCAGTTCGAGGTTTGATTCCCCAAGAAATACATAAGCCAGATGCACAAGGTGGTGCATGCATCTGGAGTCAATTTTCAGTAGCTGGAGGATCTGGCACACCCATTCTCTTTCTATCTGCCTCTTTCTCTCTCTGTCTGTTGCTCTCAAATAAATAAATAAAAAGAAACAAAACAAATTAAAAAAAAAAACCTTACCAGATGTGTGTGTGTGTGTGTGTGTGTGACACAGAGTGAGAAAGAAAGAAAGAGAGAGAAAGAAGAGAGAGGGATAGAGAATAGGAAGCAAAGAAGGGAAAATCAAGGAAATAAACAGTTTAAAAGAAAAATTTCATAAGCATTCATTTCCACATTATTCTTCTCCTCTATTTTCTATCACAGGAGTGGACACATTCCATGATTCCTAAGAATCCTTGTAGAACAGATCAGCTTAAAATGAAAACCTAATGCCCTCCAAAGGCATGTTATTGGCCTGGGTAATTTTCCAGAGCACATGCACAACTGAATGTGCTTAGGATGTAAGACACAAATTGCTGATGGGACGTTTTTGTCTGGATAGACGAAGTTGAAATTTGTTCATCCCTCTTTTCATTTCCCCTTTGTTCAGTCCATCATTTTCCTAATTCATCTCTATCTTGCCTCTTCTCCATGCTCTTTTTTTATCCAGCCGCCTTTTTGTTAAGTTCCATAGAGGGTCTGCACTGGTATTAATAAGGTAATGTGCTCATTGACTGATTTTTATTATTCAGTAAAATGTCATCTCCTGGTTTATATCTAGGCAGAAAAACAGGCTTCATTAATACATGTGTTTTATGACTCTCAATAAAATTTATTATATAAGTTCAATTATTGCTTCTTCTGCATAAAATGTTCCCTCCCTGGAAACTTGTATGTTTTATCCCCTTACTTTGATCAAGTGGACGTACAACAGAGAAGCCTTCTCTGCCAACATCAACATAATATAGCACCTTCCCCTCATCCCAAACATCACTCCATGCATGGCCTAACTGAATATTCCTTCAGAGAACTTATCACAGTCTAAACTATTAAATGGCTATTCATGTAATTATGTAGTGACTTTCTACTTTGACTAGCTTATAAGTAACATGAGGGCAGATAAACTAACTAATAAGGGATGAATATGTTCAATGTGATATACTTGTGTGCAAATCATTTTATACAACAAATATACACTAGTAAAAATTATAGAAAACATATATCAAAAATTGTAAACATTTGTCATATTCTATGCATTGCATAGAAATGTGTACATATTGTAGAATGGTTAAACTGAGCTAGTGAACATATATACATTACTTTCTGTGGTGAGAACAGTTTTAGCAATTTTAAACATAACACCTTGTAACAAACTATAGTTATCACAATGTGAAATAGGTCTCCACATAGTCCAGCTAGCCACAAACTTGTGGTTCTCCTGCCTCCTCTGCTGAATGCTGAGATAGGTGGGCACCATCAGACCTGACTTCATTCATCTATTGTGGGAACTTAAACTGTTTCTACATCCTGGCTACTGTAAATAATGTTGCAATAAACATGGAAATGCATGTATCTTTTCAATGCTTTTTTCATCCATCCATAAATGTGAATGCTTGATCATATGGTAGTTGTATTTTAAATGTTTTGGGGAAATTTCATACTACGATCTACAATGGGTGTGCCAACTTACATTTATACAAACAGCATGGAAAGTGCTCCCCTTTTATTTGTTTTATTTTCTCTATTTTTGGTTTTCTTGAAGCAGAACCTTACTATCCCAGGCTGATCTGGATCTCACTCTATAACCCAGGCTGGACTCAAAGTCATGGTGATTCTCCTACCTCAGCCTTGCAAGTGCTGGGATTAAAGGTGTGTGCCACCATACCTTGTTTGCTAGTGCTTCCTTCTCTTCACTTACTATTATCTTTCTTTTTAATTTTTTTTATTTATTTGAGAGAGGGAAAGGGTTTGTTCATATGTCTGAAGCATGTGACTAAAGAGATCTGATAACTGTTCACAATGGCCAAAGTGGAAAAAACTTAAGTGCTCAGTCACCTGCTAATCAAATAGAAGGTGGTATTCATAATCAATGAAATAGTATTCAGTCATGAAAATTAAATATTGTCACTTACAATAAGTTAGTGGGTACTAGAGATCATTATAGCATGTGACATGATTCAGGTACAAGAAAACTAGTATCAATGATTTCATTTACATTTGAAAATGTGAAAAGGTTCGTTGAAAGCAAGATGGTTCTTACTAGAAGGTGGGGTTAATGAAGACAGAAAAGGGGGATGGGGAAAGGTTAAACAATAAGTACTAATCTACAGTTACATATAGTGGCAAGAATCTAAAATATATTACTGTATGGTAAGTTGACTATAGCTAACAGTAATGTGATGTTTTGCAAAAAGCTGGAAGAAATATTTAATAGGTTTACATCATAAATATATGGCAAGTTAGGCTGGAGAGATGGCTTAGCGGTTAAGCGCTTGGCCTGTGAAGCCTAAGGACCCCGGTTCGAGGCTCGGTTCCCCAGGTCCCACGTTAGCCAGATGCACAAGAGGGCGCACGCGTCTGGAGTTCGTTTGCAGAGGCTGGAAGCCCTGGCGTGCCCATTCTCTCTCTCTCCCTCTATCTGTCTTTCTCTCTGTGTCTGTTGCTCTCAAATAAATAAATAAATAATTTAAAAAAATATATGGCAAGTTTGCAAAAGAGCACTAGAAGAAGATACTCCATGGCTTCCTCTGTCCTCCCAGTGCATACACATGGGTGCAACCACATTGGCTACACACCATAAAAATCATGCTATACACATGCAATACATACTATACACAAAAAAAAATACACCACAAAAAGGACTCTAGAGGGATCGGCCATATTATGTGCAGAATTTCCTTCCTGGCATGCCCTTTTCTGAGTCTCTGCTCTGGTCACCAGAGGGAACTCTGGAATTTATCCCACTCCAATGACCAAGGAAGTGCATAGGATTAGATAAACAGGACCTGAATAGCATCAAATATTTGGAAGACCCAAGAACCATCAGTACAACAGCAGAAGAAAGCCTACTGCCTAGCATGAATCACATCATCTCTATCTTATCTTCCAGGGCCCAAGAGACAGTACAGGGGAAGTGGCTCTCTAGCCACAGTGTTGATCTCACTGCTAGCCTGAGAAGATCCTCAAGGCAGATTAAAATAGGAACAGAAAAGACTCATAACTCATCAAACAGAAAGTCAGAGGATGTAGAGAGCCCAACATTAAAAGAAACTTATAAGCACCCTCCAAGGCTCAGGGAACATTGAAGAAGAGAAGACTGAAAAATACGTAAAAGTGACAGGATGGGAAGTTACATTCTAAGTTATTATCCTTCACAGAGAGTGACTTGTGCATTTCTGACCCCACAATGAATATCAATAACCCATTCTCATAGTTACCTTCTCATTGCTGGGACAGATAACTGATAATAAGCAGATTATGGGAGGAAAGGGTTTATTTCAGGCTTTTAGATGACAGGTGAAGTTTCATAATAGAAAAAGAAACTAGCTCACTTCATCATAAATCCACAACAGAGAGAGGAAAGAAAAGAAAGCTAGAGCTCAAGCTAGCTCTCAGAATACACCTGTGTGTTGGACTCAAAATCTGCCCCCAGTAACCCCTCCTCCACAGGACAATAAGTAGGAAACTTAATAAAAAATACTGAAAGCTATGAGAGATATTCACATTCAAACCATCACAGCCACTGAGGATTGCCCTCAGTGTACTGAGAATAGAAAAGAGTGGGTAGAAGTGTATAACCCCATAGGGATATTACCAATATGCAATATATCCATATAGTAAAGTTTCCAATTAATTTAAGCAAAGAGTAAAAAAATACTAAAATAAATGAATCTAATGAAATGTTTTGTTTTGGTCTCTTCAAAAAACACCAAGTAAAACTAAGAAAATATTAGCATTCTACAAAATAAGGCATATAAAATGAAGGAGAAAGTGCCTTCTCTTTCATAAGCTAAAGTTAGGGCAAAGGATTTAAAAGCCAAGTACCAAAAGGTGTCCACAGCCACCAAAATGTCTGTGTGTCACCCAATTTCTAGTGGCCCAAATTCTATGCAGTCAGAGGCAGTCCAAAAACTCTCTGAAGTGTACTCATAGAAGAAACAAGTTTGACCACTCTGCCATGTTCAAGTTCTCCCAGACCACTAAACCATGAAGATAGTAAACAACAACATACTTGTGTTCATTGTGGATATCAACGGTAAGAAACACCAAATCCAATAGACTGTGAAGAAACTCTATGATATTAATGTGGCCAGAGTTAATAGCTCAATCATTCCTGGTAGAGAGAAGAAGCTATATGCTCCACTGGCTTCTGTTTATAATGTTTTGTTTGTGGTAGGCAAAATTGGGACCATTTAGACTGACTGTTGTTGGCTAATTCTACATACATATTTTTATTCACCATAAACAAAATTAGCATGTCCTTGCCTTTTTGTGTTAGCTTCCTATTTATTGAGCAACTACTATGCCCCCAAAATTGTCTGAAAGCATGCAAAGACAACATGATAATTATGGCTTAAATAACAAAGTAATGAAATTATTGCTTCTTGAGATGAGAGGATTCTGTGGTGCAGGCATACAAGTGTGTGTGTGTGTGTGTGTGTGTGTGTGTGTGTGTGTGTGCATTAAAGGAGTATACTTGGACCGCTTAAATTCTACTTCAGCATGCCTGAGTAGTGTAGGCTCATGACAGCATGACTGATAGCTACGGTTAAATAGTTTGCTTTATGTATACAAAAGTCTATTTTGACTCAATAGCATCCTTTTTACATCATGCCCATTATGGAGAAGAAAGTATAACTCAGTTTTACATAAATCAGCATTAAATATAAAATAGAGTAATATCTATCTTGGCCATTAAATATTCCTCATCATATTCAATATCCTTAAAACAAATAATTGGGCATTTTTCTATTACATTAAGGGAGCCCAATTTCTTACCAAAACTATGAATGAGGATGTTTGATAATACACAACACAAATCCAATGGAAGATGAGTTAAATTCAGGCTAAAACATGATTTACTCTCAACATAGACAAGGAGACTAAAATTAATCCAAGACTTTACATGAGTATTGCATCTACCTGACTGTCTTTACTTGATAGATGACTAGATGAAGATAACATAAATTGGAGTGCATAGTGCTCACTGATTACTTTAAGGCAATGTTCCAAAGGCTAGCTGAACATCAGACTTACCCTACATGTTCATTTAACACATAGTCTCTACCCAATAACTTCCAGACTGCAGTGGGAAATGATCTAGGTGGGTGTAGATTCAACAGGACTCTCTCAGTGCTATTTCTGCTTGGTCTAAGTTGGGAAACACAGTTATAAAGTATTAACATATAAAAGATTTTATGCCAGAAAAGTAGCAGTGGCCAGTGCATAAGTTACAAGGAATTATTTTATGGTAGTTTCTGTGAGTTAGGGCACAAATACATTGATTATCACCCACCCTTGTGTCTGAAATTCCACTATTTGTGATTAACATCCTCCTTTCTCCATACTTCATTTTGTGATGTTAAACATCATTGAATTATTTTTACTTTGATGCGCAAAAAGACAAAAAAAAATTGAGATAATATAGACAGTAGGCTCCAATGCAGGATAAGAACAGCTTGGACACAGATATATAAAGAGAATGTGGGTCTAGAGAAATAGCTTAGCAGCTAAGGTGCTTGCCTTAGGACCGAGGTTTAATTCCTCAGTACCACTAAGTCATATACACAAGATGGAATATGCATCTGGAGTTCCATTGCAGAGGCTAAAGACCCTGGCATGTCTATCCTCTCTCTCTCTCTCTCTCTCTCTCAAATAAATAAAGAGAATTTATAGAACACAGAAAACTTATTGTTCCTAGTCCCAGAACTCCATAGTTAGTGAACCCCAGAGCAAATACAGCTCAGCAAAACATCTCAAAATTCAGTAAAATTAATCTTAATACTGAAATATTGAGTATTTTATCTTTCTAATAGGAACCTCACATATAGAAAACACATAGAAAAGATTATTAGGTATATTAGATTATTATGCAATAGAATAATTTAGTAATTTATGATTTTACCTTGCAATTGTCTAATTATCCTCTGTTTATACCCACACATACACACACTGGTCTAAGATACACAGGCATAAATTACTACTTTTTAAAAGTAACTTTCTTGTAAGAATCATAAAATGGTTTTTAATGCTCTGAAAACTTTGTCACATAGGACTATATAATAATCATTTATATACCCTGATCTTTAATAATTGTTTGTTTTGGGGGTTGGCTTCTTCATTTTTTTTTGGAAAGTTCTTTAAAAAGCAAATTCCATTTCATAATATAGGCATTGCTTTCTCCTAGCTTTAGTTTATAAGGGTGGGTGAGTGAAGTGACTGCTCTAGGTATTTATTACATTTTTGAAAACTACATGCCCAGTAGAAGGCTTTAGTGATGGTTTCTTATTTTACAATCTTAACTGATAACTTAGTTTAATGATTAAGTAAAGAAATTTTAGTTTTAAAGTAGATCAACATCTGAGGAATATTTCTATTACTTACCTGTTAAAGTCAGTATATTATGAGTCAGTTTCCACATCTATCAAATGGACCTAGTTACATAATACTAGGGAGAGTAATTTATGTCATAGTCATTGAGGCAAGCCTTCTGTGATACTTTATGTCTTAATAAAAGTGATTTTGTTGTGATAATGCCCATTGTTCTCCTCTCCAAAGGAAGGGAACTTTGGTTTTCATTAACACAGCAGTAGGAAAGAAGTAATTAAATTTGTCCTGTTATATGTTTTTCTTTGGAGAGAAAGGAACTTAGGCTAAATTTATTTGGACAGAGGATCCTAACATACACCTAATCAGGAACTCTTTATTTTAATCCTAATCTTGCTCAGGAGGAAGAGGAAGACCAAAGAATTATTAAGAGTAGACTCAAACACTAAGATGACATGGCTGAAGAGAATACAGATATATTTCAGCAAAATGAAGTTTAGCATCTGAGATGAAAGTTGTAGACAAATAAGATCCAACGAGGCCCAAACTAGTACATAAGGAAGATCCAAGTTAATGAAAAATGAAATAAAAATAGTATTTCTTTTGCAATGGCCCAGTGCATTAGAGTTCTAAACTAACAAGGTAGAAACATTAGCAATTACATAGTAGAGATTTTTAGCTTGGTCCATTCTCCTAGAAGTTATTTTTAGCCAATTCTAAATTATATGTGTTAAAAGAATGCATGAATTCATTAAATTATTTTTAACTCAGCTCATTATAACACTCAGCTTGACATCTGAGACAGTTGCTAATTTTTAACCAATTTAATAAAATGCCCTTTGTGAAGAATTAAATAGCAACATTTTTAACTTATTACATCTGAAAAGAAAGAAAGTCTTTTAAATAAAAGATATAGGTTTTGAAGGTATATTGCACATAAAACCATAGAAACTCAGAAACACTAGAATTAAGTTAATTCAACCCCTCATTAAACACATGAAGAAACAGAATCACTCCCTAATAGTCATACATGGTGATTGCAGTGAATAAGCAAGGAACCTATCACATATCAGATAGAATACAACCTAGTATGCCCAAGCCATTTTTATACAGGGTAAAAGATGAGGAACTGATTAAGACATGTCCTCTGCCCTTCAAATCTTATGGTAAAGCGCACAGATTAGCCATGTACTTATGCAGCAATGATATTAGGTAGCTTATTGTAAGTGATACAACATGCTACAGAAGTTATGCTGAAGGAAACCTCTTTAGAAAGTATATTGAAGAAAGAAAGATTCTTGGGCAGAGTGACATTACACTCTGATTTTTGCTGCCATTGTGATTATTAATAATGATTATATAGCTAGAAAAACTGCACAGCTGAAATTGTTAATAGGAACAAACGAATGCAAAATTGACATTGAAGTTGAAAAAAATTATGTTGACTAAGGTAACTCAGGCTTAAGAAGACAAATGCTGCATGTTTTCTCACATATGCAGATCCTAGAGTTGAATCTCCTGACTCCAGGAGGTGGTCAATGCAAAGAATCATAACTGATTGAGTACAGAAATTAAGTGACTGCTAAGTGCTCAGCTCTACATGGGACATATATATTATTCTTTCTTGGGCTCAAAATACATCATAGAAGATGGAATGGAATGGAATGGAGTGAAAGAGCTGGAGGTCAGAATGGAGAATTGTGTAAATCTTGCATTCAGATATGACAAGGTCATTGCACTCAGGAACTCATGGAAGGCAACACCTTCACAGGATGAGGCCAGTCAACACTAAATCATAGATATGTTATATAGTTTGGTCATTCTCCTTCCTAATTAGTTAATGGCAGTTAAAGTTGCTCTAAGAAGGGGAACCATTCTCTACCAGGGCATATCCATTGGTAAGAGATGAGAAGGAGATCAGTTTGTCTGAGAGGAATAAGGGAGGATAATGTGAAAAAAAAAAAATATATATATATGAAAATGTCAAAAAGTAAATAAGAAAATATGTATATGAGATACGCATTTGGTAATTGGTTTAATTGCATCTCAAAATGTAAATAACTTTCAAAATATTATGTTGTATAAGAGATGTACAGTTTTGTTTCATACTTATTAATTTGAATAGAGTTCTATACTAAAATTTATGCATATATTATTAAATGCATGTTTTCAATGATATTTAAGTTGGGAAATTCATTATATTAAATTAAATTAAATTTCTAAAGCATATACAAACATAGGGCTGATTTTGTGATACCACCCTTTCCTTCTCTTATCTTCTATGAATAAAATAAAAATACCATTATGTTTGTATATACTTTAGTCAAAAGCATATCAGTATTTTCCCTTAGGCTTTAGGGTTATGAATCATATTTTTGCATATTTTTTCCTGATTTTTTTTTTCTCCAGAAAACAGGTACATTGTATTAAAGATAAAATCTTCCCAGTTCATAGGCAGGCTGACTATAGACATTTATCTTCTCTCCCTCCAAGTACTCCATTAAAATGACAAAAAATGAAAAACAATGTATAAACACATGTCAAATAGAAAATCAGATTAAATTGAAAAATTGTAGAAGTTTGTTGTGAATATAAAAGAACAGGTCACACAACAGCGAAGCTCTGCTCACGACAGGCACACTCTATCCTGTAAAGCAGAAAAGAGGAAATATTTTGACCTTGTCTATGATTTTCTGCTGTACATTAGCATCCCTCTTAGAACAACATAGAGCTATTTAAGCTGATTCACTATAGGTGATTGATTTAATTTTGCTGAATTACTCTGACAAGGTTAGAAAACTTTTTTGCATTTCATGCATTATTAGACATATCATTTCAGGGAACTCAAGATGATAGGTTTTACTTATGTGGATATGAGTAGATAGCCTTGATGTTTGTCTAAACAGAGGCCTCCAGTTTTACTTTTCTTTGTGAAAATTGTCATAGAATGCAAAGGAATGAAATATATACCAACAAATCAGTCCTATGAGTTCATTCCTGGTAGCAGAGGAGAGGTAAGTTGTTCCTGTGTCAGAGGGGGAAATGTTTGCAGGACTCCTTCTGATACCAAAACCTACATATGCACAAGTCCCTTATATAAAATGATATTATCATATAACCTCCAAAATCCTCCCTTATACTTTTATCTTTGGATTTTCATTTGGTTTTGTTTTTTTGAGGGAGTGTCTTGTTATAGCCTAGGCTGACCTGGAATTCACTATGTAGTCTCAAGTTGGCCTCGAACTCACAGTGATCCTCCTATGTCTATCTCCCAGAGTCCTGGGATTAAAGGTGTACACCACAACGCCCAGCTTCTGGATTATTTGTAAAACCTAGTTCAATGTGAATATTAGGGAAGTAATTCTTGACTCCATTGCTTGATGAAAAATGACAAGAAAAAAGTCTATATTCAGTGCAAATGCAATCTTTAGAAACACTTTGACAGAAGTTGCTTAAGTCAACAGAGACAGAACTAGCACATATGGAAGGCAAAGTATAAATAAATGTTACACAGCAAGATTAAAGAAGACCTAGCTTGAGAAATGCACTACTCAACCTTGCTGCACATTGGAATCATCTAATGAATTTTAGCAACGAACCATGTCTACCTTCAGAGATTCCATCTTAATTGGTCCAGAATGAGAACTGGGCATGGAGATGGTTCTGTCTATGCAACTACAATTGAGAACCACTGATATAGTCAGAACAATGCTTTTCAGATGTTAATGTGCCCATGAAACACTTGGGGATAAGGTTGATACAGATGCAGTAGGTTGAGATTGGAGCCTGTAGATTTGAATTTCTAACAAGCAGGTGGTGGTGTGTGTCCATCAACTACATTTTGATCATCTCTCCTACTGGTTCTCAAACTTTAATATGCATCAGAGTCTGTTAAGACACAGATTGTTCAGACTCACTCCAAAGTCAGTGATTCTATACATCTAGGATGTCTGGGCCTCACAATTTACATTTCCAACTGATTTCCAAATGATGTTGAGTTGCAGGTCATAGAATCACACATTAGGAATCATTGTTCTATTGCCTATATATCTCCTTTCTAGCTTACTGACCTCTGCTTCTGAGTTTTCTTCCTACTCACACAGAAGTCCAATCATTTGTAGTTAAAATCCACATATGAGAGAGAACATGTGACATTTGACTTTCTGGGCTTTGGTTACCTCACTTAGGCTATTTATGAAAAACCTACAGCCAACATAATACTAAATGGAGGAAAACTTGAAGCTTTTCCAATAAAATCAGGAACAAGACAAGGGTGTTCACTGTCCCCACTTTTATTTAATATAATACTGGAAGTCTTAGCCATAGCAATAGTCAAGAGACACTCATAAAAGGGAAACAAATTTGAAAGGAAGAGATCAAGTTATCATTATTTGCAGATGACATGATTCTATACATACAGGACCCGAAAGACTCTACCAGAAAACTGTTAGAACTGATAAACACCTATAGCCATGTAGCAGGATACAAACATACAGAAATAAGTAGCTTTCCTATATGCTAACAACAACCACACAGAGGATGAAATCAGAGAATCACTCCCATTCACAATTGCATGAAAATATATAAATAAAGTACCTTGGAATAAACCTAACCAAGGAAGTTAAGAATCTCTACAATGACAACTTTAAAACACTCAAGTGAGAAATTGCAGAAGACACTAGGAAATGGAAAGTCAACCCTTGTTCTTGGATCAGAAAATCAATATTATGAAAATGGCAATCTTAATATAGTAATATAGTAAACAATCTACACTTTTAATGCAATCCCCATCAAAATTTCAATGGAATTCCTCATGGAAATAGAAAAAATAATCCAAAAATTCATTTGAAAGTACAAAAAAAACCCTCAAATATCTAAAACAATTTTGAGCAACAAAAATAAGGCTGGTGTATCACCATACCCAATTTTAACCTATAATACAGAGCCATAGTAACAAAAATGCCATGGTACTGGCACAGAACCCTTCCATTCTTATTTGTCTTTCTCATATGAAATTCCAGGCAGCCAGACTATGCTTTCCCTCACATAAACAACTCAGGAGCCTTGTCAGTAAGTAAACCACACATCCTCAGAGTCAAGTCTTCTGAATTCTGGTACTTAGTGATATTTTGATTAAAAAGAGACCGTGGCTGAGAAAACAGCTCAATGGTCAAACACATTCATTTGCAATCTTGCCAGCCTGAGGTCAATTCCCCATCATCCCCTTAAAGCTATATGCAAGGTGATGCACAGTACTGTGATTCCAACCCACCTATGGCAGTGGGAGATGGAGCCAGGAGAATCCAGATGCTCATAGCCCAGATAGACTGGCACACACACAGTAGAAAATCTACAAGAGAGATCTTGTCTCAAAAAGAAGGTGTAAGTTGGAAGAAAATCCTGAGATAATCCTCAGCCATCAACATGTACACTGTGGCACATATAGACATACCCATTGTTTATGTCCACACATATACATACACTCACACATGTGTGAATAAAGAAGAGAGAGAGGAGAAGGGGGGCAGAGGGAGCTGAGGCAGCAGGAAAGGAAGTGGGAAGGATAGACGAGAGAGGAAGACAAATGAATGATTCACAGTGCAATAGCAGTTCTGAACTCACACTTGTACATCAGAATTTAGTGATGAACATATAAACTTAAAGAAGTTCTTAAAAGCAGTGTCAGTGGTACAGATAGAATCCATTTAATATATATCCAAAACTAAACATATATGGTTTATGAATTTAAAAATTTAAAACTTGAAAAAGTGAAAATAGTAAAAATTTCAGAGTGAACTGATTGCAAATGAGTACTAGTGGCTTGTTTCCTTATTTTTTTATAGCAGAGCATTAACACAGCTTGGAACTAAAAGGTGGCAGGCACTAAGGAATAATGCATTGACATAATCAATTCCTTTATGCTTATAGAGAGCCTTAAGAAATTTAAAGTTTTCTTAAGGGGGCTATTATCCTGAAATTCTATTTATTTAAACTATTTTATTGACAACTTCCATAATTATAGACAATAAACCATGGTAATTTCCCACCACACACTTTACCCTTTGCAGCTCCACTCTCCATCATATCCTCTCCCCCTTGCAATCAGTCTTTTATTTTGATGTCATCTGTCATCATCTTTTCCTCCTATTATGATGGTCTTGTATAGGTAGTGTCAGCCACTGTGGGGTCATGGATATCCAGGCCATTTTGTGTCCAGAAGGGTGCATTGTAAGGAGTCCCCTTCTTTTGGCTCTTACATTCTTCCTGCCACCTCTTCCGAAATAGACACTGAGCCTTGGAAGGTATGATAGATATATTTCAGTGCTCAGCACTCCTCTCTCACTTCTTCTGAAAATGGAAGCTTCTTTATCCAAAAGTGAGAGTAGCATTAAGATATGGGTATGGATATTAAGAGAAGTGTATACTGGGTCATATGGTGAGCATAATATATACATTTAGCCAGATACCAGCAGATGTTACATCCCTAGGGCCCATGACTTACCCCATCATAGGTTTTAAGTATCAAGAGTGTATTCCCTCCTGTGTAGTGAGCCTCAAGTCCAATTAGAGACTGGTTGGTTTTCCCCATAACAGATGTGCCACTATTACACCCATTGTCTCATTTTGTCTGACTGGCCAAATTTAATCACCACTGGTGACTTCTTTCTCCCATGGAGCTGTATACAGATAGCTTTTTCCAGCTTTCTGTTAGCTATTCTACAGAGGAGTCTTTCAGCTCAGCTTTGACAGGATTTCTCAGTAAGGTTGCAGCCCAAGCATGTTGAGTCATTAGCAATGGGTTCTCACCATCTGTTCCTGGTGGGAAAACACGTGCCTTGGCAGTGGCCTGTAATGTTTTGGGGGGCTCATCAGAGACCTCCCTGTCCAACAACTCACTAGAAGTTATCCCATTCCTGACAGAGAAAATTTTCTAGTAACAATCTGTGGTTCCTGGGTGTGCTATTGTTCAAAAAGTAAGTTTCTATATGACTTTTTCATACCCTTTTAGAGTTTGATTAGTTCTTCTCTCACCTTTACTTTAATCAGTCTCTTAATCTGACCTCATTTAGGCTTTTCCATCCCCAGTAATCTGTTCTTCTACTTACACATATACAATACCCTTAAAGCCCCCCTTTCCTCCCTCCCTTATATTGCCTTTCTAGCTTACTGGCCTCTGCTACTGAGTTTTATTCCAACACACATACAAGTCCAAACATTTGTAGCTATAGAGAAATTTAATTCTTTCTGTACTAAAGAAATAATTATCTTAAAAGCTCTTCATTTATTTGCTTTGTTTTCACATCAGTTTCTTTTCCTTACCTTAGATTCAAGTTATATGATTAGAAATTTGGCTGTCATATTTACACTTTTTGGCAGACACACCGTTATGAATGGTGTCAAGGTTCCTCTTATCAGAACTACATTGGATAACATGAAAGATTAACGGGATGATGGCCCTAGAGGGAGCTAATGGAAATATGTTCCATTAGTGGCTGTTTATTTTACTTATTTATTTATTTATTTATTTATTTATTTATTTATTTATTTATTATACAGAAGGAGAAGGTAGAGCCTGTGAAAAAGGTACAAGGTGCTCTGGGAAGTATAGGTCTAGTCTTATGCTTCCTTTTTTCTCAGTGGTCAGGACAAAAGGTACTTTCACCACATGGCAAGGAATCCCCATGAAGTATAGAAAAATTTGGTGCCAAGGATGGTGCAGGGGTTTTTGGAGCACAAAGGTAGCCATATAAGGTTTTGTAATTCTGAGTCAGTGGAGGCAAGGGAGCCCTGAAAATCCTGCAGAATCACACAGCTGCAGCTCCAAAGAGAGGACATTGTGGCCATGGTAGTTTCCAGTATTTTATTTAAGTTGATCCTAGTGTCCAGCATTAAAGTGTGGGGGTGGATCTGGAATTCCAGTCTAAAGATATGCAGAGTGCTTGACTTATGCTTGGGGTTTCTGGAGGGTGCTTGCTTTATAGTACTGGTAGTGTTATTTCTCTCTGTATGGACCGAAGAAGGAAGCCAGCTTCTTCTGCTATTATGGAACTTTCCCTGAATCTGTAAGCTTCAAATAACTCCCTTCTTCCATCCATAAACTGTGTATAGATTGGAGGTGTATCCCAGCAACATGAGGCTGACTACAACAGTGTCCTTACAGGGAACAAAAAGGAGAGGGGAGGATCTCCATCACATCCTGAATATGCAATCCAGGCCTCAAGACTACTGAGGGAGCGCCAATACAAAGATTCAGACTAAAGAAACTACCATCCAACTGGGTGAGGGGAAACATCTACAAAGAGCCAAGTCTATCTCCAGATAAGGAATTCTGAGAGCTGTGCTGCAAAAGGATAGATGAACATTGACCAGCTGGATGTGAACACCAGAGGAGCTAAATATGGGTTACAATGAGGAGCCAAGGCCACCAGAATAAGCAAAGAAAAACAGCCCTTGTACTCAGTAGCTAAGCAATAGTCACATGTACTTCCTGTTTCCAATGTACTCTCATACATTCCATTTTTATTCCCCCTTCCCCGAGACCCATCTTTCTTCTTATAAATACCTAGATTTTCTGATATTGCCAAAATGAAAACTAACAAAACACCCTGTTCTTATTTCTACTCTAAAATATTATGTTTTGAAAAACAACAATGTACTAAGAAATCATCATAGGAAGCAGTTTTACATCTGACTCTTGGTGGGTGGTAATTTTGAAAGATGAGAAGTATTTGTTCCATGACCCTATTTCAGCATAAAAGAGCCCCATTTAACTAGCGAGGCACCAGTATTTACAGCTACAGGCTCATTCTTGCTTTCTCTTAGTTTATAATATACACCCCCAAATCAGTTCCTCTCCTATTTCGGTTGTCTAGCTGAGTCTCTCTGGATTTTTACAATTTCTTTAAAGCAACATTTACTAGGTCCTTTTACAAATCCAAAATTTTGGCTATTTTAAAGTCTAAAACAATCATAATATATGTTCCTCAGCTGAATTATATCTCCAAATAAATGTTCCTTTGTTCTTTGGCTTAAATATTAAGAGAATATAGTAAGTGAGAGAGGATGTAAAACAGAGTAACAAATTTATAATAGTCTCTACCTCAAGTCAATTTTGTGAAGCAAAAATTGTCATCATAAGTTCTTTAAAAATGAAAAAAAAAAAAAACCATAGAAACAGATGGATATAGAAATAGGGCCTTAGGCAAAATTGGCTTCCTCATTGAGAATTGTTAGATATATTTCATCTAATCTCATGTCTTAGTCTGAACTTCTATAACAAAATATCCAAGCACCATAGTCTGGGTAGCTTAACAGACATTTATCTCTCATAGTTCTGGAGTCCGTGCTTGAATAGGGTTCGGTATTTTGTTTCATTTCAGAATGGCATTTATCCAATAATGAGGGTTCCACCTTCATGGCCTCATCATATAAACCCCACTACCTTCCAAAGAATCCATCTCTTACCATTTATTAGGGGTTAAGGTTTTTCCATAGGAATTTGAGGAATATAATTCAGTTCATATAGCTGAATGAGTTCCATTGCTGTCCTATAAAAAGGAAATCCTGAATCCTTCACTGACATAGTTTCAGAAAGCTAGGGACTATATATAGCTTAAGCAAAGCCTCTCCCACACCTCTTCAGTTTTAAATATTACTCTAACCCCAAGATGAGGATCTCTTCCTTACAAACATGATTGCTTTGCCTGTCATAGATGAGCAGATTCCCTGGTAGCCTATAAGGTTGAGATTCCTTGTTTTTCCATGTAAGCATCCATAACACAAAACTAACAGCAAAATAAACATCACATATGCAAATTATGATCACATACTCTAATACTAATTTTGCTACAAGGATCATTTATTTGTCTTTATGTAAATTCTATGTACAATTTCATCACCCATGAAAACATAATAGTTTGATCTACAACTTGGAAAGGTCTCCCAATTTCTTTCTCACGGAGTTCTTTTTTGTTGCTTGAATAGGGCATGACATTTTCCTCTTGTGCATAATTTTAAGGATCTGTAAATAATGCAGAAAGGACTGCAGGCCTCAAAATCATCTTTGGCACCTTGTATATACAATTACAAAAACTATAAAATATTTTCATATTCCATACTACAGTATATATTCATTATATACATGATCTATATTATTTGCATATTTATTCCCTGTTAGCATTCTAAATATAAAGCTGGTGTATCATGTAGCAATATACTAATCTGAGAAGCAACTTTTTCCTCTCTCTGTTTTCTATAATTAATTCTTTGTTATTATTGAATTTGATATTCGCCTCAAAAATGCAACTGATTTGTTTAGAGTTGTTGGCTACTTCTTATACCATCAATAACTTGAGATAAATATGCCTATTGCCTGATTTCTGCCCCATGGTATCCATCTAGGATTCTAAATCCTCAGAGAATGACTCATACTTTGAAAAATGATACATCACACTGTTCCAGTTAATTAACACACATAAGTAAATAAAGTTTCTAGTGGTTTGATAATATATAGAAAGTACAAAAAAAAAAAAACCTCATGCCTTTTGTAAATATCTGCGTTAGAAAAAAAGGAATAAAAACTCCACAACTCTGGGCTCAGAGTATAGTTCAGTGGTGGAAGCTCAGGTTTGATTGTCAGCACCAGAAAACAACAATGACCAAAAAAAAAAAAAAAAAAAAATCCTACACAAGCCATCTTGTAACAAATCCCACTACTTGTGAAGGGCCAAACCATAGGAGAATTTTAGAGTCCAGATGAATATACAGATGTGACTGTATGCAGCATGAGGGATTACTAAAAGGATGGTATTTTGCTCACCAACATATCATTATGTAATTGCTTCTAGTAGTCTTAGAGCTTATTTTATTCCGTGTGTGTGTGTGTTTATAGATATAAGATTTTTCTAGTTGTGTGAGGCAGTACTTCATATATCCAACATGGTCCTCATATTCTCTATGTAGCCAAAGATTAATCTGTGAACTTGAACTCCTGATCCTCCTGCCTCCGCTTTCCATGTGCTGGAATTGCAGGCAAGTGTCATTACACCTGGTCTTGCAGTTAATTTTTTTTCTTACCAAAACCAGAAGATTATTCCTTTCTATAGTTCCACATGATACTTTGTCAGTCCTTGAATGTTTCTCTATATAATGACTCCAATAAGGAGTTTTTCACCAAAAACAAGATAACCTGATACATTGTTCCCTATATTGTTTTCCAAAAGACAGCAAGGTCCTTTTGTTCAGCTAAAGTAGTATGCATCCATGCCTCATCAAAGTAGCCCATCTCAAATCAAAAGCAATATTTGCATTATACATAGAAAAACAGCCAGACAAGTGTCTAGTGTTCTTTTTGCACATGGGGGATAAATTTCAGATCCAAGTATGTATAACAAATCATCACAGAAGTAATAAATAATGCACTCTGTATTAGAATTGTGGAGATCTTCCTATACCCCTGAACCCCTTTCAAAAGCAGCCAGCCATCTACTGCTAGAGTTCACACTCCTGAAGTAAAGAGAGACCTCTATCCACTCTAGACATATGCTAATCATCTTGGAATAACTCAATAAAAAGCATGCCAAGAAACTCTGGAAACAATCACAATTTGCCTCCCATCATAGAACTCCCAGATGTTTGTCTGATGTGGGCTTCCCTGGCAGGTGTCACCATAAGAAGTAGGTTGTAGCCAGGGTGCTGTCAGCACTGCAAAGGCATGTCATATACCTTTCTACAGTGGTGGAGAAATCAGCCATTTCCTGCAGATTAGGAATAAGGACCATATGGCATTTGCTTTTGAAAGGATGTCACTAAACTATCTTTCAAGGTTAGCAAGTGAGTCTCTCACCTCCTTTTTGATAATAGACATTTGCTAATTCTGTCATCTGGGAAGTTTGAGGGAAAAAGTTCTAATGCTCTCCCAACTTAGCTATTTTGGCAAGTAGGAAAAAAAAATCTGTCTCCAGTTTTCTAATTACTGGATTTCACTTCATATAGTAAAGCTCAGTGTTTATGCAGTTTACATATAAGATTGTTCAAAATTTTGGTTAAAATCTAGAGGGAGAAGCAAGTACTTTTTAGTACAAAGCATACACAGATCAGAAGCAAGACACCAATTTCTTCCCCAACATTGGGTGTTTCATTTTGTCTTCAAATATCTATTTTATTCCTTATCTCCTGCCAAGTTATAACATACTAATGATTCAAAGAAAATCCCAGAAAAGGGGTAAATCTTGAAAGTATAACAAATTTCCTGGTATTTTCTTGCCACACCCATATACTCACATGCATAAGTGCATATGTACATGTATACACACACACACACACACACACACACACACACACACACACACACACTCCTTCCAATGAACTGCTCAAATCCTATGCCTTGCAAAAAGTTAAAATATCCAATCCCAAGATATGATTGAGCTGCTGAATCTGCAGTGAGTCTAAGGTACTGCTTCTCTGTGAAGTCCCTTAGAACTGGCATTGAATACTCTTGGAGTACTTCTATTTTGTTTAGATTCTAGTTCAATAAGTCTGAGGTGAGTTCTATATAGGCAATTTCAAGACCCACTTTTAGTGTAAGGATCACTTCCCTGTGTAGCCTAAATTCTGTTGCACTCAAGTGAAATTGGGAACCCAGCTTGGTCATGAAATTTTCTACTTAAGCCCCTCAATTTTACCAAAATAGCCTACAATCTTTCTTAGAGTAGACCCTCATTTAGAGTGTCCCAACAACTCCAAAGCAGCTGTAGTTCAGAAACAAGTCTTCCAGAATCATCCTACTGCAGAACTGAAACAAAAGCTACTTTGAGGAAATTTAAAAGCAACTATAGAGATGGAATGGGCTGAAAGAAGCCTGATTTTTAGTTAATTGGCCCCAAATGCATTGAATCCCAGTGCTTTGAAGTAGCTTATCAGTTTAAGTTGTTGAAAACAATTCTTTCCCAAAGTTTCAAGCTGAAAGAATGTCAAGATATTTATTATTTATCTTTAGTTGATTAAGGGTACATATTTAAAGGGTCAAAAATGAATCCTGCATATTCCATTTTTAAAAATTATTTATTTCTGGTCTTTCTTCTTAGTATAACTTGTAAAATCATGCTTTTCAGATCCACCAGTTTATGGCCAAATTATCATGATGACCTCTTTCCTGACCCACTTGTTATCTCTTTTTCCTTCATTCCTACAAACTGCAGCCAACAATACTTAAGACACAAACCTGCTCAATGACTTTTTATGCCTCCTCACTTCTTAAAAGTTGTCTAGACATAGTTGTGTCTCACAGTCATGAGGTATGTCTCAAGTTTTTCCTTTTCTTTCTGCCAGTATAAAATGTCTGCGTTGTTTTATTTACTCCTAGTCTGTCTATATAAAAAAAGAACAAATAATTAAACAAATATATTCTTCCTCTTTAATTAGATGTTAAACTCCTCATAAGCTGGGAGAAAATCTGTGTAATCCTCTCAATATTAAGGGTATTGCATAATATTTGTTAAATAAATCAAAGTATGACTGACACTGACTTAGGCCACCAATATCCATTGTTACCTACCAATTTGAGGCACTGAAGAGCACCTCACAACGTACACTTCAACTAGAAGCAATTAGTCTGGAAAGATTGAAATCTTTGTTCCTGAATGCAAAAGCTGAACAATTTTGCAAGGAAGATTTATGTTAGGAAAACAATACAAATTCTTAGAACTATCCTCTTGATAGTTCCAAATTCCAATATGTGAAAAAGATTCCAATCTTTACCACAGTGGAAAGTCTGTGATGGGAAAACTGCTTGAAGAAATTTTCATTCTCAGATCAATGACAGCGTAGACCATACAAAGCTTTTAGTGGCTACAGATGCGACTGATTTAAGGCATTGTAATAATTCCTTCAAAGACAGCTAAACCAACCATGTCAAGTAATGTTTTAGTGCCTGTGTGAGTAAAACCAGTTCAAATGCCAAGTTTGTCTGACTAACAAAACTGAATGTGCTGCTTAAAGGTAATGCTATTAAATAGGAAAATTATATGAAATGAAAATACTTGTATGGCTAAGTATACCATTGTACTCTTATTATACTGTTATGATTATTATTACCATCATAAGTTATAATAAATCAATTGACTATAATATGTATTATTAAAACTAGAATTTATCTCTATTTTCAGTTATTAGACTGTCTCCAGTACATACAGCCCTGAGAAAGAACTTGTTTACATTTAATACTTAAAAATTTTAAGTTAAAACTAAAACTAATTACAATAAACTTTAACATTAAAATTTAAATGTAATGTAGATTTGGATAGCTCTATTACAAATTCATGGTACAGACTGGGTCTTAAAATGTGATGTTTAGAATGATAAACTTTAAATAACATATATATTCTCCCTTGTCACAATTTTGAATTTGTTTTGAGTATTTTTTATCTGAGAAATTCATTTCTTCTCTGACTATTTCATCAAATAAAAATAGCATTTAAGAGCTGGAAAGATTGCTTAGTGGTTAAGGCACTTACTGGTGAAGCCTAAGGACTCATGTCCAACTCTCCAAGTCCTGGCAAAGCCAGACACACAGTGATGCAATTTTGCAAGGTTGCACATGTGCACAAAATGGTGCATGTGTTTCGAGTTTGATTGTAGTGGTTGGGGGCCCTAATGTACCAATTCTCCCCCCTTCTCTCCCTCTCTCTCTCTCTCTCTCTCTCTCTCTCTCTCTCTCTCTCTCTTTCTCTCCCTCTTGCACAAAAAGGAAAGTCTTATGGGCATTCCTCAAAAAATAGGATTTAAGATAGTTATTTTGAAAATATTTTCAAAATGTATCTGATGTTTGAATTTCACAAATCACCCAGAAAGACTAAAAAGAAAGGTCTTTTCTCATGTTTTTATTTCATCAGTTGCTCAATTAAGCCACAATTGCCTTTAAAGTCAATTAGATAATAGTGGCTAGCTTTGGTAGTTACACCAATGAGCATCCAGCTGTTGACATGTCTTAGATTTACTTTTACATGACAGTTCTATTATCAAACATGCATTTAGCATCTTGTTATCTTTAAGTAGGATATGCTTGTGAAGGAAAAATAATTTTGACGATTTCTGTTAGATACTTCATAAGCATGAGGAAAAGACAGCTGTGCTTAGTGAGACAGTGTTATTTAAAACATTAAGCAATGGAATAAAATACAATTAGAAATATTATGAGTCCTTGAGGATCACTAGTTCAATCCTTAGGAACACATAAGGAAAATGAGTCCAGAGCAGAATGAATTGGAATTTACATTCTCTTTTGCTTCCTCTTGAAAGTAAGCTTCCAATGTCAAGTTTTGCTTTTGAGTGAACTCAGTACTTGCTAACCACCCCTATATTTTTATTTATAAAATTACAGATTACTCACAGAGTGATAATCACCATATATTCTCACTCATCTACACCTCCCAACCTGAATCTACCCACGTTGCTGATATACCTACCAAGCATCTCGAGGACTGGGCAATAGGGAGGATGGAAAGGGAGGGGAAGGTAAGGGAGAGGGTGGGGGTCACAAACTGGACCCCAAAGGCAATGGTACCATAGAACTCTACATCCTAAAAGACAGACCAAATGGTTGAACCTCCACCAGGCTCTTAGAGGGAACACTGGATTCACAGGGCCCTGGAGAGGGTATGATGAAAACTATTCATTATCTTCTCCTGTTTCTGCTTTTCTCTCTCTCTCTCTCTCTCTCTCTCTCTCTCTCTCTCTCTCTCTCTCTCTCTCTTTCTCTCTCTCTCTCTCTCTCTCTCTCTCCCTCCCTCTTCTCTCTCATCTCTCTATCTCTTTTATATCACTTATCCTTTTCGTCTTTTTCTTCTTGGACACTGACCTGTAACTCTCAGTACCAGCAGGTGGATATTATCCACAATGAGGTTTTGATCACAGACTTACAAGGTCTCCCAAAAGAAGACATATTTATGTCAGAGTGCTTGATAACCCACCATAGGTTAGTGGAAAGACCCAACTGCTGAAGACACCATACACTGTTGATATGTATCATGGAGCAATATGGTTGGAAGCTGGAAGAGAGTCAGTCCCCAGACAGCACATCTAGTGTCTGAAGGTGCTACATGAGTGCCTGGGGGATTATGACCAATATCTGCCCAAGAAACTCATGGTCTAACCTATTAGCAGCAAACAAACTGACATGATGCTCATACAAGTGCAATAGTGGTGCATACCCATGGTGGGAAACCAGCTGCTCTTAATTTGGCTAACTGATCTGCTCGGTGGTACAAAACCCATAGCTGGAGCTTGGAAACAAGTCAGAACCAGATCCAAAAATGAGCCCACTCTCCATTAAACTCACTTTCTAAAAAAAAAAAAAAATGGCTATCACATTTACTTGGTGGTAATTTTACTCTAGGTCAGAGAATCTGCTTCTCTTTTTCAGATAGACACAGTTCCTAAGGAGAGAACCATCCCATCATACATCAAAAGGGCCCTTGCTGAAACTAATAATTGGGGAAACAAGCAAGAATGCTGTTTCATTGGTGAACCTGGTACCAGCACAATGGTGAAGGAGATAGACACAAAGGACAATCAACTCCTACCAAAAAAGATATCCAGAGACACAGAGGCACCCAAGGCCTCATCACTGAAGCAGATATAAAATGAACCCAACATGGCTCAGGGAAATTTGTGGTAGAGGGGTTAGAAAGAATGTCAGAGCCACACTTTGGGTCATGACATGCAGAGACATTTCCTCCTACCCCAAACTAAAGGCTAACCCCACAATGCATGACTCATATACCCCAAGAAGGAGGGTCCCTGTGGAGTGGGGAGGACAGGGAGGATTCTAACAATGGTACAAACTTGACCATGTTCACTGACTACAAAAATTTTAAAAAGAAAAAAAAACATAACAGATAACTAAGGGAAAGAGACACTATGGAAAAACTTCTGTCAACTGTATATAAGGATAATGCATTTTACAACTTAGTTGTATTATAAACATAAAAGTAATTTAAAGTCACAATTGTATAGCTTAATTGTAAATATTTATACTTAATCATTCAAATATTGAAATTTTATTCCAGTTTCTTAAATGTGTCTTTTCTCTATGACAACTATGAGCCCAAATTATGAATTTATTGTCTACAAATATAATTGGTAAGCAAGTAAAAGATAGGTTGAACATAAGATGCAAAACAGGAGTATTTACCACTCACAATGAGTTAATAATTTTACACTAATGAAAGTTATAAAATGTGTACTCAATATGATAAATTAACATCTATAAAGAAAGTACCTGTCATATTTTTGGTGCCTTAGCATTCAAATATTATCTCCCAGGTTTTTTGGTCTTCTTCCCATGACTCCTTTACTAATTGATCTGCTTCAACAAAGCTGCTAAAACTCAGCTGTTATTACTCACACTGCTGGGCCTTTCTAGTTTCAAATACTTTATACCTGTGTCTCTGTGGTAAATGTTTCTGAGAGCCAGCAGGAAAAAGATGCACACTTTGAGAAAATGGTGATCACCAGAAAAATGATAAGCCTAGGAATCCCAAGCCAAATACTGAGTAGGAAACCTAAGGAATTTATCATTTCCTGCTGTACTGTTCTGAATGAAGCAAAAAAAGTCACATCATAGATTAATAATCATTCAAGATGGTACTTAGTACATTCTAAATGATATGTGGTCATAACCTCCATTCAGCTTCAGAGCAAATCATCACACTGATAGAAATCCTTGGAGTCTTTATGCAGTTAGGTCCAATTGCCTTCTTCTCACAACCTCCAATCCATCTTCTATCTCTATGGATCCACATACCTTAAATATTTCACATAAATGCAAACATGTGATAGGTGAACATTTTTACCTGGCTCCTTTTACTAAGCACTGTGTTTTCAAAGTCCATCAGTACTTTTAGCATATTTGTTCTGTATAAACACTATTGATGATCATTTTTGTTATTTTCATACCTTTTGGATTAATGAATGATATTGATATGAACATTAAGGTAGAGGTTATTTATATTCCCATTATCAATTTTGGAGGGAGAATTTACATAGAAGTAGAGTTGCTAAGTCAATTGGTAATTATGTTTAAGTTTTTTTCAGGTAACCTTTAAGTAATTGCAACCATTTTACATGGTACAATGTATAGGAGCTCTAATTTTTCCACATCCCCCCAACACTTCTTATATTGTGTTTTGTTACTTTATGATCTTACAGCATTGTGAAATGATTTTTAATTTTTATTTTCCTGATTACTAAAATTGTTGAGAATCTTTTTTAAGTGTTGTTCAGCCAGCTGTATGTTTTATTTGGAGAAATGACTATTCAAGTACTTTTCTCTATTTTTAATTGGATAATCAGTCTTTTCATTGTTGAGCTGTTTGACGTAATTGTGTATTTTGGACAATAGAAGCTTACAAAAAATGTGATTAGTGCCTCCAGCCTCACTAGCTATCTGCAGACTGACTTTTCATCTGGCAGACTTGCTCTCTGGAGGCAGACCCTCTTGTTCAGCATCCTATGTCTACTGAGAGTTTATAGCTTACACTTTCACCTTTGTACCCACAGGGTTGGTATCTAGCAGCCTGTAAGATTTGCTTTAATTTTCACTGACAACCCATTTTCAACTGGAAGCTGGTGGATCCCAGGAGATTTTACTTTCACATCTGCATCAATAATATTTTATTTTGTGATGATCTTTAAAACACAAAAGTTTCTTTCATTAAGATCAATTTATCCTTTATCTTCTTTTTAGTGTCTCTGTATCATCTGTGATATTTAAGATTCCATTTGCAAATCCAAGGTCAGGAAGATTTTTTTCATGTTTTGCTCTAAATATTTTATAGTTTTATTATTCTCCTTTTTAACTTTGATTCAATTGGGGTGAATTTTTATATTTGTATGAGATAAAGACCAACTTAAGTCTTTATATATGAACACTGAGTTGTCTCAGCACCATTTGCTGAAGACATTACTCTTAACTATTGAAATTTTGGCACTTACCTTGAAGAGAAAATGGCTGAAAAGGACTGGGGTTGTTTCTTGACTGTCAATTTCACTTCACTGTATCTATATATCTGATGCTAGGCCAGCATCACATTTTTTGAAATAGAAAAGTGTCTGACCTCTATATTTGTTTTTCAGTCTTTATCTCAATTTTTCTTCTTAGGCCTATTTGGGGTCTTTTGAAATTCTATGTGTAGATTCAGAATCACTTTTGAAATGGGAACGTATCTGACTTCCAAATTTTCTTTTTCAATCTTTACTAAGACTTTTTCTTTCCTATTCTGAGTAATTTTGCAATTCCATATGCATTTCATGATCACCCTTTCTGACCAAGAAGGCTATTGAGATTTTAATGAAGTGATATGTTGTTGATAGTTTGGGGCAGTGTTTTTATCTTAATCATATCAAATCTGAATCCATGAAAACAGATGACTGTATTATATTAAGGCTTGTTTAACTTCTAATGTTTTGTACTTGTCAATAAGTAAGTCATACACTTACCTTGTTAAGTTTATTCTTAAGCATCTTAACATATTCTCTCCCTTCTGCCCCTAGCCTTTGACAAGTTTTCTCTGTACAAATCAGGATAGCTATTGCAGTTACCTCCACATTGCTGGAACAAAATACTCCTTACCAAATATAGCATATGGAAGGAAAGGGTTTATTTCAGGTTAAAGCCTTGAGAGGAAGTGTCTTCATGGTGTAGAAAAATGTAAGAAACTGGCAACTGGAAGGTAACAAGAATAAACTTTCTCTGACAAGAGGAAACTGGGCTATAAAAACCCAACACTTTACCCAAGAAATAGGCCTCTTCCAAATAGGCCACACCTCCTAAATTTCCACCAGTTGGGGTTGAACATAGCATGAGGCTTAATCATAAACACACTAGGCTAAGGGGAACATTTCACATTCAAACTATTACAGAAGCCTCAGGTGTTCCCATAAACTTAATTGTTCTAAATGCTAGGTTCCCAGATGCTGGAGATTTGAGAATTAATGCCTTCTGGAGGTAGTGTACTGTTGGGGCACGTTTATGGGTGTTATAGCCAGTTTCCCCTTGTCAGTGTTTGACACACTCTTCTGTTGCTATTGTCCAACTCATGTTGACCAGAAGGTGATGTCCACCCTCTGCTCATGCCATAGATTTCCCCTGCCATCGTGAGGCTTCTCCTCGATCCTGTAAGCCAAAATAAACCTTTTTTTCCCACAAGATGCTCTTGGTTGGGTAATTTCTACTAGAAATGCTGAACCTGACTGCAACAGTAAATTGGTACCAGAAGTGGGGTTGCTGCTAGACACCTGACTGTGTGGCTTTGGCTTTTTGAAGCTTATTTTCAAGAGGAATGTGGAAAGATTTGTAACTTTGGCCTATGAGATGCCTTGCAATGATATAAGTATAGCTTGGTGGAATATTTTGGTCAAAGATGAAAGACCTGAATGCAGTAAGAACTATGGACTGTGAGGTTTGGCTTATGAGGGTGAGATAAGAGTTTTGCTTGGACTGGGCTAGCATTTTGTGTTAGGCTTGTTGCTATGCCCATGTCCTAAGAAGTTGTACAGGGTTGCTTTGCATAGAAATGAACTGGTGTGAGCACAGGGATATGGCACAGAAAGAAAAATCTTTGGGTGAACTGCTGCCCGTTCAGTTGAAATTGAGAGATTACAACCTTTGATATTGGGCCAGTTGACCTATACTGGGACAACAGAAAAAATGTAGACTCTTTTGAAGGGGCATGAATGCTGAGGGAGTGTTCTGTTCTTCAAAGTCTGCTTTATCCCTCACCCCCACCGGTATTAACAAATTGGCACCCTACCTGATATTGTGGAGTATAAAAAATTCTGGAAAGAGGGTCATTGAATTTGCAACGTGGTCTTGTGTTTTGAAAATGACCATGGGCAGTGTGAAGCAGGTTTTCTGGATGCCTACATAGAGACCCCATGGGGCCATGAGGATGAACTGTGGCTTGCAGTGGAGACCCGGTGGAAATGCCAGGACCATGAGATGGCTGCCAAGGAGATCTGCAAGCCCCAGATGAAGTTTTCCAGGACTGGGAGTATCCTAGCTGGAGGAGTGGAATTGGAACTCCAGAGATTTGTTTATTAGACTTAGAGACTTGTCACTGCCTAGAGTTTTTGGATTTTTTTTTTTTTTTTTGGTTTTGGTTTTTCGAGGCAGGATCTCACTCTGGTCCAGGCTGACCTGGAATTAACTATGTAGTCTCAGGGTGGCCTTGAACTCATGGCGATCCTCCTACCTCTGCTTCCTGAGTGCTGGGATTAAAGGCATGCGCCACCACACCCGGCAGGAATTTTTAAATAATTATTTATTTGATGGGCTGGAGAGATGGCTTAGCGGTTAAGCACTTTCCTGTGAAGCCTAAGGACCCCGGTTCGAGGCTCGGTTCCCCAGGTCCCACGTTAGCCAGATGCACAAGGGGGCGCACACGTCTGGAGTTCGTTTGCAGAGGCTGGAAGCCCTGGCGTGGCCATTCTCTCTCTCTCTCTATCTGTCTTTCTCTCTGTGTCTGTCACTCTCAAATAAATAAATAAATAAATAAATAAATAAATAAATAAAAATTAAAAAAATAATTATTTATTTGAGAGAGAGAAAGAAGGAGAGAGAGAGGGAGAGAGAGAGAGAGGGAATGGGCATGCCAGGAACTTAAACCACTGCAAATGAACGACAGATTCATGGGTCCCCTTGTGCATCTGACTTATGTGGGTCCTAGAGAATCAAACCTGGATCCTTTGGCTTTGTAGGCAAACAACTTAACCACTAAGCCATCTTGCCAGCCTCCATTATGAGTTTTTGGAGGTTATTATTATTATTTTTTTTTGGTATTATGGTAAAAGATCTTAGACTATGGTAATGTATGAACATCATTGGAATTGGTAAAATCTATGGGGACTTTTAAAGTTGGATGAATGCATTGCATTTTACATCAGCATAGTTAACAGTTTATGGGGTCCAAGGGCAGAATGTGGTGGTTTCATTCAGGTGTCCCTCAGAAACAGGTTTTCTGAATGCTAGGTTCCCAGTTGATGGAGATTTGAGAATTAATGCCTCCTGAAAGCAGTGTACTGTTGGGTCAGGCTTATGGGTGTCATAGCCAGTTTCCCCATGCCAGTGTTTGGCACACTCTCCTGTTGCTATAGTCCACCTTATGTTGGCCAGGGGGTGATGTCCACCCTCTGCTCATGCCATCATTTTCCGCTGCTATCGTGGAGCTTCCCCTCAAGCCTGTGAGCCAAAATGAACCTCGTTTTCCCACAAGCTGCTCTTGGTTGGCTGATTTCTACCAGCAATGCTAAACCTGACTGCAACAGGGATGTGCTACTATACCCAATTTCTAAGCACCACATTCCTTTTTATGCTATTGTAAATGCATCTTGTTTTTTAAACATCCTTTTGGAACATTAATTGCTAGTGCATAGAACATTCCTGAATCCATTTACTAGCACCAAGGGACTTTATTTCTGTATATTATATAGAAGTTCTCTATACAATATCATGTAATCTCTAAATATAAATAATTTTATTTCTTCATTTCAAGTTTGACTGCCTATTATTATTTTATATCACCTAATTGTTCTGGCTAAAACTTTCAGTACAATGTTGGACATAAATGGTATAAATAAATATCAGCGTCTTGTTCTTGATATTAGAAATATTTTTTTATTACAGATAGTTTTTAATTCTTACTATTTGAGTATTGTGTTAAGAATGAGCTTTTTGCGCTGGAGAGATGACTTAGTGATTAAGGCGCCGCTTGCCTCCAAACCCTAAAGACTCATGTTCTCCTCTCTAGATCCCATGTAAGCCAGACACATAAGGTGATGCAAATGTGCAAGGTTGCACATTGAAGCAAGGTGGAGCACACATATGGAGTTCAATTGTAGTGGTTGGAGACCCGGGTGCACCAATTATTTCTTTCTGTCCATCAATCATGCTCTCATTTTAAAAACATTAGTTGGGCTTGCCTCCGTCCCCCCAAAAAGGAATGAACTTTTCATACACTTTACGTTTTGAAAAGTTCCCTCATCGCCCTGATATTTTTATTGTTTTACCCTAAAAAAGGAGTGTAGGTTCTTCAAATGTTGTTGTCTGTATTAATTGACATGACCTTGTGATTTACTCATAATTTTATAACCTTTGTCATTTCAGCATGATTGAAGACATATGTACATTTAATTTTAGTAATTTGATATTTGTGTTCTTTTAATGACCAATATGGTCAAAGGTTTGCCCAGTTTGATCTCTTTTAAAAGAATGAACATCTGGTCTTGGTGACTGATTTGTTTTTCTATAAAGTATTTTACTTATGTTCACTGAAATTCCTTCATTTCCTTAATTTTTAGGTTTACATTTAGCTTTCTCTTCTTTTCATGGTATCATGGAGTATTACTGTATGCTATTAAAGAGGAATCATTATTTCCTTCAATGTAGGCCTTTACAGGTACTTATCAACCTGTTGTCTTCTGTCCTCTATAGTATCTTTAAAGAAGAGGGTTGTTTATATTATTGAATATTCCTTTTACACTTTAGTTTTGCTTCTTTCAAAACTCTCTATCTGTGCCTTCCTTCCAAGAGTTTTGTTATATGGTGTCTGGAGGCAGATCTCCAGTTTATCCTGCACAAGCTTCATTGGTTTGTTTGACATGTGAATTTTAATGCCTGCAGTTTTGGTAAGTTTGGCAAGTTTTGCCGACCAGATTTTCAAATGTTCTGTTGCTCTCTATGCCTTCCTTTCTGCATCTCTCCCTTATGGTCCTTCTGTATCTCTATCATTTCATTCTTCTTTGCAGCCTTCATATCTCTTATCCCTCTTTCCAGGATTTATACTTTTTATTATTCTATGCTTAGTTTATACATTATGCTATCTCATAGGATTCTGGGAGTATGTGCATATTTTCTTCTGCTTTCTTTCTGTTCCACAGACTAGAAAATCTCAATTGACCTATTTTTTATTAGTTTTGTACTCAGTGAATACAGTCAAGTTGGTACCATTGTTAGCCTCCTCCTTGTTCTCCCCGTCTACCTGGCCCCTCTTTGTTGGGGCATATGGGCCATGCATTATGGAGTTAGCCATCAAGTATGGGTAGGAGGCAATGTTTCTGTGTATCATGACCAAATATGTGGCTTTGACATCCTTTCCGCCCCTTCTTTCTCAAATTTCCCTGAGCCATGTTGGGTTCATTTTAGGTCTGATTCAGTAATTAGGTCTTGGGAGCCTCTGTGTCTCTGGATATCTGATTTGCTATGAGTTTATTGTTCTCTGTGTCTCTCTCCTTCACCCTTGTGCTGATACCTGGTTCACCAAGAAAAAAGCACACTTGATTGTTTCACCAATTATCATTAGTTTCAGCTGGGACCCTTTTGAGGTAAGATAGGGTAGTTCTCACCTTAGGATCTGCATCTATCTGAAAAAGAGAAGCAGATTCTCTGATGCAGAGTAAAGTTAGCACCAGATAAATGGGATAGCCATTATTTTTTAGAGAGACTTTAATAGATGTAGGCCCTCTTGTAGCCCACAATTGGTGGTAGATTCATAATGGAGAGTAGGCTCATGTTTGGATCTGGTTCTGACTTATTTCCCAGCTACAGCTATGGGTCTCGTACCACTGAGGAGATCAGTTAGCCAAATCAAGAGCAGTTGGTTCCCCACCATGGCTATGTGCCACTACTGCACTTGTGTTAGCATCACAACAGGTTATTTGCTGCTAAGTATGTTAGACCATGAGTTGCTTGAACAGATATTGGCCATTATCCCCCAGTTGCCCATGTAGCACCTTCTGGCACTAGACATGCTGTCTGGGGACTGACTCTCTTCCAGCCACGTCACTCCATGTTACGTGTCTACCACATATGTTGTCTTCAGCAGTAGGGTCTTACCACTAACATTTTGTGGGTCATCAAGTACCCTGACAGAAATCTGTCATTCTTTAAGGAAACCTTGTAGGTCTATCTGATCAAACACCCATTGTGGATGAAATCCACCTGCTGGTACTAGGAGTTGCAGGTCAGTGCCCACGAAGAGAAGGAAGAAAAAGATAAGTAATATAAAACATTTAGAGAGACGAGGGAGAGCAAGAGTGAGAGCAAGAGAGAGAAGCAGTAGAAGATTAAGGCCAGTCTTCACCATACCCTCCCAAGTGTCTTGTCATTCATGTATTCTCTCTAAGAAACTGGTGAAGGTTAAACCATTTGTTCTGTCTTTTAGGATGTAGAATTTTATGGTACCATTGCCATTTTGGTCCAGATTTATATCCCCCACCCCTCCTTTCACCTCCCTTCCTTCCCCAGCACCCTATTATCTGGTCCTCAAGATGCTAGGTATGTTGACATCTTTGGGAGATTCAGGTTAGGTGTTGAATATGAGTGAGACTATGTGGTGATTATCCTTCTGTGATTGGATGAGTTTGCTGAGAATGATCTGTTCCAGGTTCAACCATTTTTCTTCAAATTTCATTGTGTTGTCTTTTCTTATTGCTGTGTAGAATTCCATTGTGTTGATATACCACAGCTAAGTTATACATTCTTCTAGTGATAGACATCTGGGTTGATTCCAGCTTTTAGCTATTCCTAATTGAGCAGCAATAAACATGGGTGAGCAAATCTCTCTGGACTGAGACTTGGAAGGCTTAGGGTACATGCCCTAAATCCAGTAAGGGCGTAACTAAGTCAGTTAGTAACTCTATAGTCAGCTTTTTTAGGAGTCTCCATATTGCTTTCCAAAGTGGTTGTACCATCTTACATTCCCACCAGCAGTGGATAAGGGTTCCTATTTCTCCACATCCTTGCCAGCATTTATTTTCATGTGATTTTTTGTTTTGTTTTGTTTTTGGTTTTTCATGGTAGCATCTCACTCTATCCCAGGCTGACCTGGAATTCACTATGTAGTCTCAGAGTGGCCTCAAACTCACAGTGATCCTCCTACCTCTGCCTCCTAGTGCTGGGATTAAAGACATGTGCCACCACACCCAGCTCATGTGATTTTTTTAATGTTTGCTATCATTACTGGGGTAAGGTAGATCTCATAGTTGTTTTAAATTGCATTTCCCTGATGAGCATTTTCTTAAGTGTGCGTTTGCCATTTGTATTTCTTCCTCTGTGAAGTGCCTGTCCAGTTCTTTGCCCCATTTTGTGAGTGGCTTGTATAACTTTTTATTGTTTATGTTTTTGAGTTATTTGTAGAGTCTAGCGATTAGGCCTCTGTCAGTTGGATATTCAGCAAACATTTTCTCCCATTCTGTGGGTAATCTATTGACTTTGCTTATTGTATGTTTGTCTATACAGAAACTTTTCAGCTTCATGTGATCCCATTGGTTGAGTGATTGTTTAAGATTCTGTGCTACTGTGGTTTTGTTCAAGAAGTCTTTTTCCATTCCTGTCATGGAAAGTTTCTCCTATATTTTCTTCCAGTAGTAGCTGAGTTTCTGGTCTTATATTGAAGTCTTTCATCCATTTGGACTTGAGCATTGTGCATGGCAAGATGTGTGGATCAAGTTTCAATTTCCTGCATATGGTTGTAGAATTTGTGCAGCAACATTTGTTGAAGATGTTGCCTTTTTGCCGGCCTATATTTTTAGGGCCTTTGTCAACTATTGAATAACTGTAGTTGCTTGACCCAAAGTCCAGGTCCTCAATTCTATTCCATTGGTTTATCCTCCTGTTTTCATGCCAGGATCATGCTTTTGTTATTACTATGGCTTTTTAACATAGCTTTAAATCAGGTACGGTGCTGCCTCCACAGGTAATTCTTTGGTAAGGATATGGTTGGATATCCAAGGCCTTCTGTCTTTCCATATGAATTTTGAGATCATTTTTTTCTATCTCTGTGAAGAACAATGTTGGTATTTTAATTGGAATTGCATTAAATCTGTACATTACCTTTGAAAGGATTGCCATTATCACAATGTTAATTCTGCCTGTCCAGGAGCATAGTAGGTCTTTCCAACTTCTCAAGTCCTCCTCAATTGCTTTTTGAGTGTTTTTATGTTTTCATTGTATAGATCTTTCACTTCCTTGGTTATTATTATTCCAAGGTATTTTAATTTTATGTTGCTACTGAAAATGGGACAATGACCCTTATATCTTTCTCTGTATCTTTGCCATTTGTATATAGAAAGGCTACTGATTTTTGTGCATTGATTTTTGTATCCAGATACTTTGCTAAAGGAGTTAATCACCTTTAATAGTTTTGGGTTGGAGTCTCTCTGGTCTGTTATGTATAGAATAATGATGTCAGGAAAACAGCTAACTTAACTTCTTCCTTTCCAAATTGTATCCCTTTTATTTCTTTCTTCTGTCTTATTGTTTGAGCTAGGACTTCCAATACTATATTGAAGAACAAAGGTGAGAGTGGACACCTCTGTCTTGTTCCTGCTGTCAATGCAAATTCCTCCAGTCTCCCTCCATTAAGTATTATTTTGGCTTTAGGAGATTTATATATAGCTTTACTATTTTAAGATATGAACTGACCATGCCAATTATTCCCAATGTTTTCATCATGAAGTGATGTTTTATTTTGTCATAGGCCTTTTCGGCATCTATTGGAGTGATCATGTGGTTTTTGTGTTTAACCTTGTTTATATGGTGTAATACATTCTCAGATTTCTGAATGTTGAACCACCCCTGCATTCCTGGAAAGAATCCCACTTGATCAAGGTAAATAATGCTTTTCATGTGTTGTTGGATTTGGTTTGCAAGGATTTGGTTCAGAATATTTGTGTCTGAGTTCATCAGGGCAATAGGCCAGTAGTTTTCTTTTCTTGTGGCATCTCTGCCTGGTTTTGGAATTAGGGAAATATTAGCTTCATAGATGAAGTTGGGGAGCTTTCCCTGTTCTCCAATTGTATGGCACAGTTTGAAAAAAGTTGGTTAGATTTCTTCCATGAAGGTTTGATGGAATTAAGCTGAGAGGCCATCTGGACTGGGACTCTCTTTTTTAATATTTTGTTTATTTTTATTTATTTATTTGAGAGTAACAGAGAGATAAAGAGGCAGAGAGAGAGAGAGAGAGAGAGAGAGAAAGACAGATAGATACAGAGAAAGAGAGAGAGAATGGGCGTGCCAGGGCTGAAAGCCACTGCAAATGAACTCCAGATGCATGTGCCCCCTTGTGCATCTAGCTAACATGGGTCTTCGAGAATTGAGCCTCAAACCAGGGTCCTTAGGCTTCACGGGCAAGTGTGTAAACACTAAGCCATCTCTCCAGCCCCTAGTCTCCTCTTTTTGGGAATGTTTATTATTATCTTTTCAAACTCAATAAGTGTGGTAGGTTTGTTTAGGAGATTAGTCTGCTCTCGGTTTAGCTTTTGTAGATGGTATGTGTCCAGAAATTTATCCATTTCCTCCATATTATCGTTTTGTGGAGAAATAAGAAATAAGTCCTGATAATTCTCCCAATTTCACTTATGTCTATTGTGAACTCTCCTTTTTCATTTCTGAATTTGTTAATTTGAAGCATCTCTATTTTATTATTTTTTTTTTTTTTTTTTTTTTTTTTTTTGCTTGATCAAATTGCCCAGGGGTTTTTCCATCTTGTTTATTTTTTCTTTTTCTTTTCTTTTCTTTTCTTTTTTTTATTTGAGAGTGACAGACACAGGGAGAAAGACAGATACAGGGAGAGATACAGAATGGGCATGCCAGGGCTTCCAGCCACTGCAAATGAACTCCAGATGTGTGCACCCCCTTGTGCATCTGGCTAACAGGACCTGGGGAACCAAGCCTCGAACCGGGGTCCTTAGGCTTCACAAGCAAGTGCTTAACCGCTAAGTCCTCTCTCCAGCTCTTGTTTATTTTTTCAAAGAACCAGTTCTTTGTTTCATCAAGTTCCTTAATTGTTTTCTTAGTTTCTAATTCATTAATTTCTGCTCTGATCTTAATTATTTCTTTCCGTCTGCAACTTTTTGGTTGTATTCTTCTTGCATCTGCAGTGCCTATGTGTAGATGGTTAGGTTATTGATTTGGGATCTCTGTCTATGTTATGAAGGAATTGGATGCTTTGAATTTTCCCCTGAGGACTGCCTTCATTGTGTCCCATACATTATGGTACAATGTGTTCTCATTGTCATTCATTTTTAGAAATATCACCATTTCACTTTTTATTTTGTACACTACCTATTTATTGTTTAAAAGTGTGCTATTCTATTTCCATGAGCTGATGGGAATCTTGGTGGGCCTTTTGTTGTTATTTCTAGCAATATAGCATTATGATCTGATATGATGCAGGGAATTATGTCAATCTTCCTAAATGAATGGAGGTAGTCTTTGTGACCCAGTATATGATCTATTTTAGAGAATATTCCATAGGCTGCTGAGAAGAATGTGTAGTCTATGGATTTGGGATGGAATGTCCTGTAGATGTCTTTTAGATCTAAGTGATCTATGATTTTGTTGCACTCTCTTACTTCCCTTTTGGATGATCTATTACCAATAATGGTGTATTGAAGTCCCCAACTATGATGGTGTTGGAGGTTATTCCTGTTTTATTTTCACGTAGGTTTTGTTTTATGAACTGTGGTGCCCCTGTGTTTGGTGCATAAAGATTTATGATTGTAGTATCCTCTTGATGGATTGTTCCATTGATAAGCAGGAAGTGGCCTTCTTTGTCTTTGTCAGTGGGAGGGCATGGAGTGGAGGAAAAGGAGGAATCAGCTGTTTCCCTCACTCTTGGGTAGCCCAGAATTCCCCTAGTCCCCCACAAGCAGCCACCGTAGCAATAGACCTAGTATCAGGATATTCCTGCAATGCTACAGGAAAGTGGACCCAGGACAGCATAGTTCTATTAGCATCATTGTTCAGGGGCTATCACATGGCTACCACTGCCCACATGTGACCTCAGGCCCAATCCATCCATCTGCCTGCCATGCATGTGAGCTTAGCCCTGTGCACCCAACTGCCCATGCAAACTTAGCCCACTCTGCCCATCTGCCCACTTGCCACTCCAGCTGCCAATCCATTCACAAGCTCAGGCCCATTCCACTTGCCCATGCATGACACAAATGCCTGTTCTGCCCCTCTGCTTCCCGCACAAGCTCAGGCCTTCTTTGACCATGACAGATCAGCCTCAATCCCCAGTCTACCCATTGCACACAAGAGTTCAAGCCACACCAGCCATCTTAAGCCCAATTTGCCCATCTGTCCACCACACACATGCAACCTTAGTACTGCTCTGCCTATTTCCCTCCATGAGCTGGGGCCCACCATCTGCCCACTGCACAACTCAGTCCACTCTGGCCAACCACCCATGTGCGAGCTCAGGCCCATTCCTCCTGCCCTCACATGAGCTCAGGCCCACTCTGCCCATTGGCCACACAGGATCAGGCCAGCTCTGCTGGTCTAACCATGTGTGCTCAAGCCTAATCCCCCCGTCTGCCTGTCACTCACATGAACTCACACTGACCCACCCACCACCCATGTGTGAGCTCAGGACCACTCTGCCCATCAACATGCTTGTATGTGAGCTCAGGCCCACTCCCCTGAAGAGGCACCACTTCTCCCACCCATCAAGACCACAGTCCTACACTGCCTGCACATACACTGTGATTGGAAGAACACAGAACAAGAGGAATAACATGAAAAATCAAGTGCAAGTAAAGCCAATAAGGTCACCCAGTCCTACAATGGATGTCTCTAATCAAAACATAGAAGAGACATTAGGATCAGAACACCAAAGTGAAGCTATGAGCAATGCAACCCTGCCCATGATACTGGTAGAACTTGCAGAAAAGCAACAAAGGACCAATAATGATGTGGATGCTGCCATCACTAGACTAGAACTAATAGATAAAAAAATATAAGGAGTTCAAAGACAGTTAAGAGATATGAAGAAGAGTGAAAAAAAAAGAGGACCTCAAAAATAAGTTGGTGATGCTAAATGAAGACATAAAGAAATGCAAGGATGAATTCCAAGAAGCCTCAAAAAAGTCAGAAAATGATGTGAAATGGGAACTTGACAGAGGGATGTAAACTATACATAGAAAAGTAGTAGAAAATGTAAACCTAATTGAACAAGCCCAAAACTCTTTAGAAGCTCTCAAGAATAGAGTCAGCCATGTGAAAGATAGAAATTCTGATCTGGAAGACAAGACAGAAGAAACATTTTGAGTGTTCAAAAGTTTCAATAAGTTCAAAAATTTCTGTGAGCAGAACATGAGGGAATTGTGGCATAACCTTATATGTCCCAACATTCAGTCATGGGAATACCAGAAAGGGAATAAATTCAGTCCAAAGGCATGGAGAACTTATTTAACAAAATAATTGAAGAAAGCTTTCCCACTCTCTCAAAAAAAAGGCCCATCAACATACAAGAAGCTAACAGAACTAAATAGACTGGACCAAAGTAGAAACTCTCCAAGACATATTGTCATTAAGACTCTAAACATTGACGCTAACAAGAAAATCCTAAAAGCAGCTAGGGAAAAACAGCACATCACTTTTAATGGTAACACCATCAGAATTACTTCAGACTTCTCAATGGAAACCCTGAAAGCCAGAAGGGCCTGGAATGGACCATTGCAAAGTCTAAGAACTTATGGCTTCCAACCCAAACTACTTGACCTAGCAAAAGTATCCCTCATAATAGATGATAAAAGATAAACTTTCCATGAAAAACCTCAGCTTTAACAATTATATGAACACAAAACCAAACCAAATGTACAGAGAGTATTTCAGGAAAATTCTCCACACAGAAGAATCAAATAATCAACTTCAAATGCATACAAGAAGCCAATCTGAATAACAAAGCTCAGAGAAGGCACAAAAAACTTCAAAGTTCATGAAAACACCAAACCACATATATCAGTTGACCTATTTTAATTTTACTGATTGTTCCTTTTGTTTGCAAATCTGATATAGAATCATTCTGATCAGTTTCTCAGTTTAGTTACTATACTTTTCTGATCCAGAATTTCTATGTGCTTTTTTCTCTCTATTTTTTAACACTATTTCTTGAGTGAAATATTGTATTTTCATTAATATAATTAAATATAGGACTTATTTTTTCTTTCCTTTAAAAAATTTATTTGTTTCATTTATTTGAGAGAAAGAAAGTGAGAAAGAGAAAGAGGAAGAGAGAGAGAGGATATGCCAGGGCCCTTAGCCACTGCAAAAGAAGTCCAGATGCAGGTGATACCTTGTGAATCTGGCTTACATGGGTCCTGAAGAATGTAACCTGGGTCCTTTGGCTCTGCAGGCATCTTGACCACTAAGACATCTCTCCAGCCCCTTTTGTTTCTTTCTGTATAATCATAGTAGGTAAGTTAAAATTTCTACCTAAAAAGTCCATTATCTATGTGACCTCAGGGAAGAATTTAATACATTTCCCCCCTTTCTTTGACACATACTTCTTTATTTGTTTCTGTATCGTGATCATTTTTTGTTTAAGAGTGGACATTTACAAATACTATTTTATACTAATTTAAAACAAGACTTATTCCCTAAGTGTCTATTATTTTTCTGTGTTGCTATAACTAATGTTTGTATATTGACTTTCCTAAAGTAATTTTGTAAAGTTTATACTCTGCTACATGTGAATGTGTAGCCATTGTAAGGTCATTTTTGTTAGTCTACTGCTCAGCTAGTAATTGGACAGCAGTTTTCTTGGAGCTGTTAGTAAAGAGGGACTCTTCTTAAGTTGGAGCATGCCTTCACATTCAGCTAGGGAGTATAGAACTCTAGTGTATTAGTCATGGTTCTTAAAATAAACCAACTGATAGAATATAGATAGATTAGAAAGAGAGAGAGAGAGAGAGAGAGAGAGAGAGAGAGAGAGAGAGATTGCTAGACAGGCCTGTACAATGTGGGCTTCACAGTCCAACAATGAATATGTGCAATAGCTGATCAGTCCATGAGGCTGGAGGCTTCAGAAATCCCAATCTGGCACTGAAGTCCTAGAGGACACCTGGAGTGCCTCTAGTCTTTAATCTATATTGGAAAGGCAAAGAAACTGGGTTTCAATGTCCATGGAATATGGCAGCAATAGGATAGATGTGCTTACCACCAAGGGCAGCCCAGGCAAAACAGGCTGTTTTATTTTATTTTTTTTCTGGAACCTCCTTATAGATAGGCAGGTACCAGAAGGGCTGCCAACTCTGGCATATGACCTTCTCCTTACTAGAAATTCCATCACCCATCTGCCCAAGAGGCATCTATCTTACTTAATTCCTGATCCAATCAAGGTGACAATAGAGATTAATTGTCACTATCCTCACAGTCTGCTTAATACCTCATGTTCAACTACTGGTGACACATTGGTTTCTCACATATTTCACAAGTATGCAACCAATTCAGAAATGCATGTAGTCTTCTAGATTGCCCCAGATTATTTCAGAGCTTTTCAATTTCATTCATAAGCATCATATTCTCTATGTAATTTTTAGAGACTTTCTCCATCTCTTGTTTGATCCTATTGCCTCAGATAACTGCTGTGTTTCAGTAAATCTAGTTGGGTGAAAGTTTTTTGCAGAGTATACTCTGCATTCATTCTAACAACAAAACTATACACAGAAGGATTGTTTTCCAGAGACTTACAAGACAGGTCAACTAATGTCAACATTCTAGAAATGGGGGTAATCTAGAATTTGTATTTTTGAAGAACTCTGTCTTATTATTTAACAGACAAGAGTGATATGGAATCTCAATGTAGTTTTCATATGGATCTCTCTGATGACTAGGGATTTAGAACATTTTTAGATATTTCTATACCATCTGTGTTTCTTCTTTTGAGAACTCTCTACTTAGTTCCATAACCCATTTTTTAATTAGGTTGTTTGATTTCTTATTATTAAATTTTTTTAGTTCTTTATATAGCCTAGATATTAATCCTCTATCAGATGTATAGCTGGCAAAGATTTTCTCACATTCAGTAGGTTGCCTCTTTGCTCTATTCACAGTGCTTTTGCCATACAAAAGCTTTGTAATTTCATGAGGTGCTAGCAGTTAATCTTTGGCTTCATTGCCTGAGCAATTGGGGTTATATTCAGAAATGCTTTGCCAAGACCGATATGTTGAAGGATTTCCCTTACTATTTCCTCTAGCAGCTTCAGAGATTTAGGTCTGATATTAAGGTCTTTGATCCATTTGGACTTAATTATTGTGCATGAAGAGAGAGAAGGATCTATTTTCATCCTTCTACAGATGCATATCCAGTTTTCCCAGCATGATTTGCTGAAGAAGCTGTCTTTTCTCCAATGAGTATTTTCCGCATTTTTTTTGAAGATCAGGTTGCTATAGCTCCCTCGACTTACATCTGGGTCCTCTATTCTATTTCATTGGTCTACATATCTGCTTTTATACCAGTACCATGCTATGTTTGTTACTATGGCTCTGTAGTATAGATTTAAATGAAGTATGGTGATACCACTAGGCTTATTTTTGTTGCTCAAAATTGTTTTAAATATTTGAGGTTTTTCATGCTTCCAAATGAATTGTTGGATTGTTTTTTTCTGTTTTTTCTCAATTTTTATTAATATTTTCCATGATTATAAAAAATATCCCATGGTAATACCCTCCACCCCCCCACACTTTCCCCTTTGAAATTCCATTATCTATCATATCCCCTCCCCATCTCAATCCGTCTGTCTTTTATTTTGATGTCATGATCTTTTCCTCCTCTTATGATGGTCTTGCATAGGTAGTGTCGGGCATGGTGAGGTCATGGATATGCAGGCCTTTTTGTGTCTGGAGGAGCATGTTGTAAGGAATCCTACCCTTCCTTTGGCTCTTACATTCTTTCCGCCACCTCTTCCGCATTAGACCCTGAGCCTTGGAAGGTGTGATCAAGATGTTACTCAGTACTCCGGTCATTTCTTTCCAGCACTATGATACCTTCTGAGTCATGCCAAGGTCACTTCCATCTGAAAAGAGAAGATTATCTACCCAAAGTGAGAGTAGCATTAATATAACATTAATATAAGGGTATAAATGTTAAGAGAAGTGCTAACTGGGCAGTTTGATAAGCATAGTATATATACTTATCCAGACATCAGCAGATGTTACACCCCTAGGGCTCATGAATACCCCTGTTTTAAGTTTTCAGTATCAGGGATGTATTCCCTCCCATGGAGCAGGCCTCCAGTCCAATTGGAGGGAAGTTGGTTTCCATCATGACAGACATGCCACTATTGCACCCATTGGCTCATTTGGCCGGGCTGGCCAATTATAAGGCTTGCAGTGTCCACTGTTGAGTATCTTCACTGGTGGTATCTCTTTCTCCCATTGAATTACATGTAGAATGTCTTCTTCCAGCTTTCTGTCAGCTGGTCTACATTGAGGAGGTTATCAGCTTAGTTCCAGCAGGATTTTTCAGTGGCCTTGCAGCCCAAGTTTGTGGAGTCTTCAGCAATAGGGTCTTACTATCAATTCCTTGTGGGAAAACAAGGGCATCAGCAACGGCCTATAATGTTTTGGGGGCATCAGCAACCTCTCTGGCCAACAACTCACTGGAGGTATCCCATCCCTGGCACTGAAAATTTTCTAACAATGATTTATGGCTCCTGAGTGTTCCATTGACTGAAACCGGACAATTCCAAATGATTTATGTGCATCCTCTTAGATTTTGATTAGCCCTCCCTCCACCTTTCCTTTACTCAATCTCTTCCCCGACCTCACTTTGGGCCTATATATATGTAAGTAGAAGAATATATTAATGGGGATGAAAAGGCCCATAGTGGATTGTTTTTTTCTATTTTTGTGAAGAATGCCATTGGAATTTTGATGGGGATTGCATTAAATGTGTAGATTGCTTTTGGTATAATTGCCATTTTCACAATACTGGTTCTTCTGAAACAAGAACAAGTGATGTCTTTCCATTTCCTAGTGTATTTACCTGAAATCCTGATGATTCTGATAACAGCTATATTATGAGTCCTGATTTTCAAGGGTGGTTGTGAAGAGGGAGAAGACTTGGTTAAGCAAAACCATTACAACTCTTGATTTTCTTAACTAGATTTAGCCATTTCTCTTAAATTTTGTTTATATTGTGCTATTATTAGGGTACTCTTCAGAGTTCTGAAATGTATTGACATTTGTATAGACTTATTTTTCATTTTTGTTGCTTTTATGTAAAATAACATTTTGCTGGGCATGGTGGTATATGCCTTTAATCCCAGCACTCAGAGGCAGAGGTGGGAGGATCACTGTGAGTTTGAGGCCACCCTGATAATACAGAGTGAATTCCAGGTCAGCCTGAGCTAGAGTGAGACCCTACCTTGAAAAAACTGCCAGCAGGCAGGAAAAGCCAGGTGAGGGGAGATTCCATGGACACTGGAGCTCTTTGCAACTCAAGAAACATGAAGGGAGAGCGGCAGTGAGCAACAGAGAAGCAGATCACAAGGTTGAAGAACATGTGGAACAGTGAGAGAACTAGAACACCTGTGGCTCCCTCCCCTCCCTCACCACCTGTGCCCAGTTCCAGTGAACAGAGCAGTGGTCCCGGGACATGGCCACACCAAGTTGAGCTGACAGCAGGACCCAAGCAGGAGCAGAGGCCAGCAGCAACATCAGTGGCTCCAGCACCAGCAGCAGTGGCCCCAGCAGCAGGAGATCCAGAAGGGGCAGCAGCAGCAGATCCAGCAGCAGTAGCTTCAGAGGCAGCAGTCACAGATCCAGCAGTGGCAGCTAAAGCAGCAGCGGTGGCAGCAGCAGCAGTGGACCCAGCAGAGGCGACAGATCCAGCAGCGGCAGCTTTAGCAGCAGTGGTGACAGATCCAGCAGTGGCAGCTTCAGGAGCAACAGTGGCGGCTCCAGCAGCAGGGGTGCCGATCTGCAGGGCCACAGTTGCTAGGCTCGGTTTGCCCTGCAGGTAAAGCCAGTGCCCAGCTCCAGAAATCAGAACAGCAGCCCAATGACCCAGCCAGCAACTTGACTGAGACCAAAATCATCCAAAAAGGTAACTGGGATTGCACCAGGGAAGGGTCTCACTTGGTCACAAACTGACTTGGATCTCTCCACAGACCAGAAATCTTTACCTCTTTGTTGATAGAGGATCTGGTTGTTATAATAACTACTCTTCCATAAATATTTGGTGCTGTTTTTGACTGAATGTGTACAGTGTTTAGTTAAATTTTAGAATCTACCTGTATTTTATTCCACTCAGCCTACTTGAATACTCCCATAGCAGGGAAACTCAACCCCTAGGAACACCTTTGTAGATACTCTGAGAGTCTTAAGAGCCACACCTAACACCTTAAGCTCCTACCCTGAAGATATATAACATCAAATCAATTGATACAGCTAAGAATACCCAGCTAGCTAGAAAATCCAAGCATTAACTTAATCCAAGCATTAACTTAATCCAAGATGAAAAAATATATACATTATAACCCAAGAAACACTAAAAAGCAAGTCAATATAAATCCACCTAAAAGTATTAATGCATCAGAAATGATCTCCAGTGAGAATGAGTTAGAGGAAATGCCTGAGAAAGATTTCAAAAGAATGATTGTAAACGTGTTTAAAGAAGTCAAAGAACAAATCAAAGGAACCAAAGAAGAAATCAAAGATGAAATAAAAGGAATCAAAGAGGAAATCAAAGAAGATGCAGGAAACCAATATAATGAAATAAGGAAGGCAATATAAGACATAAATAAGGAAATAGAAATAATAAAGAAAACCCAGTCAGAATCACTAGCAATGAAGAACACAGTTAATGAAATAAAAAAACTCTGTAGAAAATCTCACCAGTAGAATGGATGAAGGAGAGGACAGAATATCTAAGCTAGAAGACCAGGTGGCAGATCTAATACAGTCCAACAAAGAGAAAGACAAACTTATAGAAAAGTATGAGTGGGAATTTCAAGATATTTGGGATATTATGAAAAGATCAAATATAAGAATTCAGGGCATAGTAGAAGGAGAAGAATTCCACGCCAAAGGCATAGTCGGTGTCTTCAACAAAATCATAGAAGAAAACTTCCCCCAAATTGGGAAAGAGGTGCCAATGCAGATACAGGAAGCCTTTAGAACCCCAGCCAGACAAAAAATGGAAAGAACCTTTCCTCGTCATATTATAATCAAACTACCAAACACATAAACCAAGGAAAAAATATTGAAAACAGTTAAAGAGAAAAATCAAGTTACCTACAAAGGCAAGCCCATCAGAATTACAGCAGATTATTTAAAACAAACTTTAAAAGCCAGAAGGGCTTGGAGTGATGTATTCCAAGTTCTAAAAGATAACAACTGTCAACCAAGGTTACTTTATCCTGCAAAGCTATCCATTCAAATAGACGGAGAAATAAGGACATTCCATGACAAAAGCAGGTTAAAGGAGTATTTGAAGACAAAACCAGCTCTGCAGAAAATACTTGATAGAATCCTCCATGCTGAAGAAAAGGAAAAGCACACATATAAGGAAGCTAGAAAAAACAAGCAATACACCATTGCTTCTTAAGCTTTTCCAGGAAATAGAAAAAGAATGAATTCTACCAAACTCTTTCTATGAGGCCAGCATCACCCTGATACCAAAACCAGGCAAAGATAGAACAAAAAACAAAAATGACAGACCAATCTCCCTCATGAACACAGATGCAAAAATTCTCAACAAAATATTGGCAAACAGAATACAAGAGTATAACAAAAAGATCATTCAGCCTGACCAAGTAGGCTTTATCCCAGAGATGTAGGGATGGTTCAATATACGCAAATCTATAAATGTAATACATTATATAAACGGGTTGAAGGACAAAAATCACATGATCAATGCTGGAGAGATGGCTTAGCGGTTATGCGCTTGCCTGTGAAGCCTAAGAACCCCGGTTCGAGGCTCGATTCCCCAGGTCCCACGTTAGCCAGATGCACAAGGGGGCGCACGCGTCTGGAGTTCATTTGCAGAGGCTGGAAGCCCTGGCGTGCACATTCTCTCTCTCTCCCTCTATCTGTCTTCTCTCTATGTCTGTCGCTCTCAAATAAATAAATAAGTAAAAAATTTAAAAAAAAATCACATGATCAGCTCATTAGACAGAGAAAGCATTTGACAAATTCCAACATCCCTTCATGATAAAAGTTCTACAGAGACTGGGAATAGAAGGAACATATCTCAAAATAATCAAAGCTATTTATGACAAGCCTACAGCCAACATATTACTAAATGGGGAAAAACTGGAAGCTTTTCCACTAAAATCAGGAGCAAGACAAGGGTGTCCACTGTCCCCACTTTCATTTAATATAGTTTTGGGAGTCTTAGCCATAGCAATAAGGCAAGAGACACACATAAAAGGGATACAAATTGGAAAGGAAGAGATCAAGTTATTATTATTTGCAGATGACATGATTCTATACATAAAGGACCCTAAAGACTCTACTAGCAAACTGTTAGAGCTGATAAAAACCTATAGCCCTGTAGCAGGATACAAAATAAATACACAGAAATCAGTAGCCTTCATATATGCTAACAACAAGCACACAGAGGATGAAATCAGAGAATCATTCCCATTCACAATTGCATCAAAATAAACAGTACCTTGGAATAAACCTAACGTAGGAAGTAAAGAATCTCTACAATGAGAACTTTAAAATACTCAAGTGAGAAATTGCAGAAGCCACTAGAAAGTGGAGAAACATCCCTTGTTCCTGGATTGGAAGAATCAATATTATGAAAATGGCAATTTTACCTAAAGCAATCTACACATTTAATGTAATCCCTATCAAAATTCCAAAGGCATTCTTCATTGAAATAGAAAAAAACAATCAAAAAATTCATTTGGAATCACAAAAAGCCTCGAATATCTAAAATAATACTGAGCAACAAAAGTAAGGTTGGTGATATCACCATACCTGATTTTAAATTATCCTATACTACAGAGCCATAGTTACAAAAACAGACATGTCAATCAGTGGAACAGAATAGAGGACCCAGATGTAAGCCCAAGTAGCTATAGCCACCTGATATTTGATAAAAAATGCCAAAAATACTCATTGGAGAAAAGAAAGCCTCTTCAGCAAGTGGTGTTGGGAAAACTGGATATATATCTGCAGAAGGATGAAAATAGATTCTTCTCTCTCGCCATGGACGATATTAAGTCCAAATGGATTAAAGACCTTAACATCAGACCTGAAACTCTGAAACTGCTAGAGGAAAAAGTAGGGGAAACCCTTCAACATATTGGACTTGGCAAAGACTTTCTGAATACAACCCCAATTGCTCAGGAAATAAAACCACAGATTAATCACTGGGACCTCATGAAATTACAAAGATTTTGCACTGCAAAGGAGACAGTGAAAAAAGCAAAGAGGCAACCTACAGAAAATCTTCACCAGCTATATATCTGATAGAGGATTAATATCTAGGACATACAAAGAACTCAAAAAGGTAAATAATAAGGAATCAAACAAGCCAATGAAAAAAATGGGCTATGGAGCTAAATAGAGTATTCTCAAAGGAAGAAATATGAATGGCATATAAGCATGTAAAAAAATGTTCTACGTCACTAGTCATCAGGGAAATGCAGATTAAAAGTTCACTGAGATTCCATCTCACTCCTGTCAGATTGGCCACCATCATGAAAACAAATGATCATAAATGTTGGCAGGGATGTGGAAATAGGTGAACCCTTCTACAGTGCTGGTGGGAATGCAATCTGGTCCAGCCATTGTGGAAGTCACTGTGGTGGTTCCTAAACCAGCTAAAGATTGATCTACCATATGATCCAGCTATAGCACTCCTAGGCATATATCCGAAGGACTCATCTCATTTCCTTAGAAGTACATGCTCAACCATGTTTATTGCTGCTCAATTTATAATAGCTGGTAAATGGAACCAGCCTAGATGTCCTTCAATTGATGAGTAGATAATGAAGATGTGGCACATTTATACAATGGAATTCTACTCAGCGGTAAAGAAAAATGAAGTTATGAAATTTGCAGAAAAATGGATGGACCTGGAAAGGATTATATTATGTGAGGTAACCCAGGCACCCAGGCCCAGAAAGCCAAGCACCACATATTCTCTCTCATATGTGGATCCTAGCTACAGATGATCAGGCTTCTGCATGAGAAGGAAAATACTTAGTATCAGAGGCCAGTAAGTTAAAGAGGAAATATAAAGGGAAGAGAAAGGAAGGGAGGAGGGTACTTAATAGGTTGATATTGTATATATGTAAGTACAATGATTGAGATGGGGTGTTAATGTGATGGAGAATGGAATTTCAAAGGGGAAAGTGTGGGGGGAGGGAGGGAATTACCATGGAATTTTTTTAAATCATGGAAAATGTTAATAAAAATTTTTAAAAAGCAAAAAGAAAAGAAAAGAAAGGAAAAGAAAAAGAATATTTACATAGGTCCTTGTACCACCATACACAAGTTATGGTTCATATTTGTTCTGGTTACTGTTTGGTATTCTGGTGTGACTAGAATCTTCTAAACCCTGACAGTAAGAAATAGCTGTTTATTCTCTATAGCATGTTTAAATAGAAAATATTAATGTAATTATAATATTAAATATTTTACAATAAATTGACCATAATTATTGGTGAGAAATTACTAAGAAAACCTCCCTGTCCCTCAACATATCTTCTCTCTCTTTCACTCTTGCTTTTTATTTCTTCCTTACACACAAAGCTATGTGCACTCCTACTTTTATATATTACCCACCATATTAGGAAATGCTATGACTATTGCAACACTAACAAAGCTTGTTAATGTAGTAGTGATGATCAGTGTAGCATATCTATCCATACTTCCATACCCTGACTCTTGGAGGTACATAAGATTGTAGCTGTTAGGAACATGTGTAAGTTTATTTGGCTTGAGGAAATAACCCAGCACTTTGCTCTCCATTGCACAGTGGCCTGTGTTAATTAACACTAATCTTGCACATTAGAGTATACTGTGCTACTCTTATAATGAAGAAGTATGAATAAAAACAGATAATCTTTATTACAAAACGGATTCAACCTACTGTAAGAAATATTTGAGTAAATCCTTAGATTTCTTTCACATTATATATTTTAATAAAAGTCCTGTGAAAAGGAAGGGCAAACCTACTTACCAAATAATGGGCTATTAAAATACTAAAGGTTCACATTAAAGATCTACATCATTTTAGGGATCATTCATTTGCCAACACCACTTAAAGGGATAAAATCACATATCCATTCAATTTTGTACAGGTATGAGGGAAAATTATCTTTGTAGTTAGATATTTATAAAGTTAACTAGACTGCTTTTCAGTTTTTTCCATCTTGAAAAAATGCATCTTCTTTTACTTAATAATGAAACCTAATCTTTGTCCTCATTTTATTAGTAGGTACTGACCTGTAACTCCCAGTACCAGCATGGGGCTATCATCCACAATGAGCTTTTGATCAGAGAGACCTACAAGGTTTCCTAAAAGACAGACTGATTTCTGTCAGAGTACTTGATACCCACCAAAGGTTCGTGGTAAGAACCTACTGCTGACGACACCATATTCAGTTGACACATAACATGGAGTGACATGGTTGGAAGCTAGAAGAGAGTCAGTCCCCAGACAGTCAGCATGTCTAGTGCCAGAAGGTGCTACATGGGCGACTGGGGGAAAATGACCAATATCTGTCCAAGCAACTCATGGCCTAACCTACTTAGCAGCAAATAACCTGTTGTGATGCCCACACCAGTGCAATAGTGGCACACAGCCATGGTGGGGAACCAACTGCTCTGAATTTGTCTAACTGATCCCTCAGTGGTGTGGGACCCATAGCTGGAGCTGGGAAACAAGTCAGAACCATATCCAAACATTAACCCACTCTCCAATATCAAGCTACCATCAATTATGGGCTACAAGAAGGCCTACACCTATTAAATTCTCTATAAAAAAGTAAGGGTTGTATCATTTTTCCTGGTCCTAACTTACTCTCGGTTGGAGAATCTGCTTCTCTTTTTCAGATCATTGTAGATCCTAAGGAGAGAGCCACAACATCATACCTCAAAAGGGCACTGGCTGAAACTAAGAAAAATTGGCGAAACAAGCAAGGGTGTTGTTTTCCTGATGAACCAACTGGATACCAGCACAAGGGGGAAGGAGATCAACACAGAAAAAAAAAATCAATACTACCAAATCAGAGATCCAGAGACCCAGAGGCCCCCAACACCTCATCACTGAAGCAGACCAAAAATAAACCCAACATGGCTCAGGGAAATTTTGCAGAAGAGGGGGCAGAAAGAATGTCAGAGCCACATGTTGGGTCATGATATGCAGAGACATTTATCCTACCCATAACTGTGGGCTAACTCCACAATGTATGACCTATGTACTTAAACAAGGAGGGGCCAAGGGAAAGGTTGGGTCACGGATGAGCCAAATTATGTTACCAAACTGACTGTATTCACTGAGTACAAAACTAATTAATAAAAAAATTAAAAAAATAATGAAACCTAAATAAAAATGGGTAAATAAGCTCCGTTTGCACCTAGCTCCAGTAGATATAGCACTTTTCTTTTTCCTTTTTTATTAGTTATGTACACAGTGTGTATAAAGTCATATTGTTACCATCGTTAGGCTCCTCTCTGTTCTTCCCCCTCTGCAGGGACCCTCCTCATTGGGGAATATGGGTCGTGCATTGTGGGGTTAGCCATCAGTTATGGGTAAGAGGCAATGTCTGTGTGCATAATGACCCAACATGTGGCTCTAACAATCTTTGTGTCCCCTCTTCTGTGAATTTGCTTGAGCCATGTTGGGTTCATTTTTGTCTAGTTCAGTGATAAGGTTTTGGGAGCCTTTGTGTTTCTGGATATCTGGTTTGGTAGGAATTGAGTGTTCTCTGTGTCTATGTCCTTCACCCTTGTGCTGGTACCAGATTCACCAAGAAAGCAGCGCTCTTGACCATTTCCCCAATCACTCTATAGTTTCAATTGTGGCCCTGTTGAGGTGCGATGGCCTGATTATTGCCCCAGAATCTGTGTCTGAAAAAGAGAAGCAAATTCTCCAGCAGAGAATGAAGTCAGCACCAGATAAATGGGATAGCTATTGTTATTTTATAGAGAATCTAATAGGTGTAGGCCCTCTTATAGCCCATGATTAGTAGGAGCTTGATAATGTAGAATGGGCTCATTTTTTGGATATAGCTCTGCCTGTTTCCCAGCTCTAGCTATGGGTTCCATTCCATTGAGCATATCAGTTAGCCAAATCAATAGCAATTGGTTGACCACAGTGGCTGTGTGCCACAATTGCACTTGTGTGAGCATCATGTCAGGTTGTTTGCTGTTGAGTAGCTTAGACCTCGGGTTGCTTGAACAAATGTTGGTCATTTTCCCCTAGTCACTCATGTAGCAACTTCTGGCACCAGATGAGCTAACTGTCTGGGGTCTGACTGTCTTCCATATTTCAACCGGATCACTCCATGTTCCATATCAACAGCATATGGTGTGTTTGGCAGTAGGGTCTTACCACTAACTTTTGGTGGGTCATCAAACATTCTGACAGAAATCTGTCTTCTTTTGGGAAACCTTGTAGATCTCTCTGATCAATAGCTCATTGTGGATGCTATCCACATGCTGGTAGTGGGAGTTACAGGCCAATGCCAAAAAAAGAAGGAAGAAAACAATTGTAATATAAAAGAGATAGAGAGGAGAGAGAGACTATGGAGAGAGAGAGAAAACAAACAAACAAACAAAAAAAAAAAACCAGGAGAAGATTAACACTAGTCTTCCATACCCTTTCCAGGGCCTTGTGATTCAGGTGATCCTTCTGAGGATCTGATGAAGGTTCAAATTTAGTCTGTCTTTAGGATATAGTTTTATGGTACCATTGCCTTTTGTGTCCAGTTTTGTGTCCCCTACCCCTACCCTTACCCTCTCCTCCTGACCTATCCTCTCTATTGTCTGGACCTCAAGATGCTGTTTACATATGTCAGCATCTATGGTAGATTCAGGTTAGGAGCCATAGATGAGTGACAGCATGTGGTGATTATCTTTCCGTGATTGGGTGATTCACTGAGAATGATCTGTTCCAGGTTCGTCCATTTTTTCTTCAAATTTCATTGTCATTTTTCCTTACTGCTGTGTAGAATTCCATCATGTAGATATACCACATCTTAGGTATCCATTCATCTAATTAAGGACATATGAGTTGATTCCAGCTCTTAGCTATTATGAATTGAGCAATTATAAACATGTTTGAGCAAATTTCTCTGAACTGAGTTGTGGAGCTTTTAGGATAAATGCCCAGTAAGGGAATATCTGGGTCTGTTGGTAACTCTATAGCAAACTTTTTAGGAGTCTCTATATGGCTTTCCATAGTGGTTATACCATCTTACATTCCCAACAACAGTGCATGAGGGTTCCTATTTCTCCACATCCTCTCCAGCATGTTTTTCATTTGATTTTTTAAAAAATATTTGCTATCCTTACTGGGGTATGGTAGAATATTATAATTGTTTTAATTTGCATTTCCCTTATGATTATGGATGATGAACATTTTCTTAAGTGTTTGTTTGCATTTGTATTTCTTCCTCTGAGAACTGTCTGTCCAGTTCTTTACCCCGTTTTATGAGTGGGTTGTTTAACATTTTATTGTTTAGGTTTTTGAGTTCTTTGTAGAGTCTAGAAATTAGGCCTATGTCCAATGTGTATCCAGCAAAGATTTTCTCCCATTCTGTGGGTAATCTATTGGCTCTGTAAGTTTCTCTGTGAAGAAACTTTTCATCTTCATGAGATCCCAATAATTGAGTGATTTTTTTTAAGTTCCGGAGCTACTGGGGTTTTGTTCCTATATCATGGAAAGTTCCTACTACTTTTTCTTTTAGTAGTAACCAATTTTCTGTCTTATATTGAGATCTTTGATTCATTTGGACTTGATTTTTGTGCATGGCGAGGTGTGTGGATCGAGTTTCATTTTTCTGCATATGGTTATCTAGTTTGTCCAGCACCACTTTTTGAAGCTGCTGTCTTTTTTCCAGCCTACGTTGTTAGGGCCTTTGTCAAATATCAAGTAGCTGTATTTATTTGACCCAAAGTCCAGGTCCTTGATTCTGTTCGATTGGTCTACAGCCCTATTTGTATGCCAGTTCCATGCTGTTTTTTTTTTTTTTTTTTACTATGGCTTTGTAATATAGTTTTAGATCAAGTATGGTGATGCCTCCAAAGGTGTTTCTTTTCTGAGGACATGTTTGGATATCTGAGGCCTTCTACCATTCTATATGAATTTTGAAATTATTTTTTCTATATATGTGAAGAACAATGTTGGGATTTTTATTGGCATTACATTAATTCTGTATCAAATTTAATTAAATTTGCATATTACCTTTGGTAAGATTGCCATTTTAACAATGTTAATTCTGGCTATCCAGGAGCATGGGAGGTCCTTCTATTTTCTCAAGTCCTCCTCAAATTCTCTTTTGAGTGTTTTTATGTTTCCATTGTATAAATCTTTCACATCCTTACTTTAAGTCTGTAGAGGCTATTTAGAATGCTATAGGCTATATTCAAGATGTTCCTTCAACTATGCACTTGAACTAGACTTAGAGCACCTTAGAAAGGAAATGTGGAAACAATAGCATAATAAATGCTACAGCAAATTTAGAGATATTATAAGAGCAAACTATGCCATGCTATATGACAGTGCTTTTCATATTTTCATATGCATACCAGTCACTTGGCAGAACTTGTGTATACAGATTCCTATACAGGATCTCTGTGCTAGAGATGGAGGTTTTACATGTTTAGTTAGAGAGTTAGAGATAATTATGCCTTGGACCAATTTTTTCAGAAGTGTGAATACATATATCCATATAAGTGTTTATATGCTCTAGATTTGTTGTACTACAATATATTTGTTAATTTTCTTTTTAATTACTATGGGGAATCAAAGTTATTTTAACCCAATTCTGGAAGTATACAAAGCATAGGAAAATGGAAAGAATAGAAAAACACCAAATGACTAAAGAATAGATAATAATAACATTTTGTTAATAAATTAAAACATATTTACATAATTTAAAAGTTGAGAAAATCAATCAAAATATCTCAGAGATAGTACAATCAATCAGATGGTTTTAAAGCAGCATAAAGTTCCACTAGTAAAAGCACTGGATGCGGTGTCAGGAATCTGTGAGTTATAGCATAAGCTCTGCATTAGCTAAAAAGAAGAGTGACCTTGGGCAGCCTCTTGGCATCCTATTTCTTGAGTCTAAAAGAAAGAATGTGGAATAGTGAACCACTGTGTTCTTTCCTAGCAGTAACACATTTTATCTCTGCTCCTCTTATGAAACATTTGGCCAACATAGATAATTTCCTCCTTTGAAATATCTGTTTTGGCAATTAAAAAAAAGATGAGGATGCCATAATTCCTTTAGGTTGAAGTAAAATCTAAAATTACTTGAAATTGGATAACTAAACCATGCCAGGTTTCCATACAGGCAGAATTAATTTACTGGTCTTTCAAGTTCCTAGTGAACTAAGTGAGCTTTTCTCCTCCTGACAGAGAATTGGCCCAGCTGTATACCTTGTCTAAAACCACAATTCCAAGTAAGGTTTCTGCCAATGGATAATAGACAAATTTAGAAAAATCCACCCCTACCACTTCCCTGAACTCACAGACTGGATAGTTTATTAATTACAGATGGAGTTTTCTTCCCATCTATATCAATGGCAGGCTAAGAGAAAGACCAACCAAATGCATCCCAGACATTTATGGGTGACCTCAAATACTAAGATCATTTAGGTGCAGCTCTAATGCAAATGGCCCTTTAGGAAAGTATAGAAAACCGTCATACAAATTTAGAAGCATATTTTCCTTCAAGGTATAACTGAGAAACAGCAGAGCATACTGGTTATGAGAAAGGGCTTAGAACTTCAATTTTCCATGGCGTGATAATGAGGAAAATTGACCTTTTCCTACCCAATTTTCTCCTCTGCACAATGTGATAATTTGGTTATATGTTCCCTTAGTATCCAAAATATAGTTCATGGTAAGAAGTATCCAAATCACCTGGGAATATGCTGGAAATACACACTCTCACTCACACTACAAACTTACTGAATCAGAATCATCAGGCTATATAAGAATTTACCCACATGCCTGCTTCATAGCTTTCTATTGCTTACATTCACTGATTGAAACCATTGTCTCACTTGAGCCTTATCAGATGACTTTAGTTTGAATCTGCTTTCACTATCAGGATATGCAAATACCCTCCCCATTACCAGAGAATGATTTAGTTTTTTTCTTCTTGTTGTTTATTGTCTCAACTCCCTTCCATCTCTACTAGGTTTAAGAATCCAATTTAAAGAACACCACACTGACTAACTGGTATGAGTTTCATTTTAGGTTTTTTGCACTTGCCGTGTGTTTACTTTCTAGACTGAATGATGCCACCATCCTGTTTCATATCTTGGATATTTTTCCTACTGTTGTTGTTGTGATTACTTGTAATCATTATGAAAACATAACTTATCAACTAAGAGGAAGGAAAGATTTATTTTGTCTAGGCCCATTGCTTTTTGGCCTGTGGCAGAACAAAACTGCTCATCTCAGTGTAGTCAGGAAGTAGAGAGAGACAGGAGAAAGTCCAAAGACAAGAAATACCTTCAAAGAAGTGCCCCTATGATAATGGCATACTTCTTCCAATCAGACCCCATGCCCTTATAGCCCATTTAGTATGGACACATTCCACTAATAAAGTTAGGGCTCTCATGATAGAATCATCTCTCAGTTTTAAAACTGGCTTAGAACCAAGCTTTCAATGCATAAACATTTGGGTCATTTTATATCTAAACCATAATAGTCATTACCACACAGTATAAAGGTAAAATGATGTCTGTAGGGCTGAAGATATGCCTCAGCATTTAGGTGTACTTCATGCGAAAGCACAAGGGCCTGAGGGGTCCGGAGACTGGCCAAGCTTAAATCTCCAGATTGCACTTAAAACAGCTGAACATGGCCATGTACAACTGCAAACCCAGTCCCACATACCTGTATCCCTTAGCCCCAGTGGGAAGAAAAGACGTGAGAATCATTAGTAAAGGGAGACGACAGGGATAGGAAGAAGAGCAGTGGAACAATTCATCCCACATTCCAGCCTCCACAAGCCAGTGACCCCTCTGCAAGCAAGTACACATAACATGGCAAGCAGCACATTACACACATACACACACACACACACACACACACACACACACACACACACACACACACATATATATATATATACATATATATATATATATTACATAGATTCATAACCTATACCCACTTTCACATCCCTTTATTCACATGTATATAAACATTAAAAGCTAAGATCTGCATATGAGAAAGAACATGCATTTTTTGTCTGTCTGGACTTTGGTTATCTTACTTAGTATAGTTTTTCAATTGCATCCATTTTCCTGAAAATTTCATAACTTTACTTTCTTTACAGCTGAGTAAAACTCCATTGTGGAGCTTGGCATGGTGGTGCATGCCTTTAATCCCAGCACTCGGGAGGCAGAGGTAGGAGGATCACTATGAATTCAAGGCCACCCTGAGTCTACATAGTGAATTCTAGGTCAGCCTGAGCTAGTGTCAGACCTTACCTAAAAAAAAACAAAAACAAAAAAAAAAAAAAAACCTCCATTGGGTATATATACCACATTGTTATCAGTTGATAGACCTTTAGGTTGCTTCAATTTCCTAGGTATTAGGAATAGAGCAGCAATGAATCTCTGCCCAGAAGTGGTATAGCTGGGTCATATGGTAGTTCAAGTTTTGGCATTATCATGAACCTCCACATTAATTTCCATTGTGAATACACCAATTTACACTTCCACCTATAGTGTGTAAGGGCTCCCCTTCCCCATAGTCCCCCAAAATTTGTTGTCATTGATAATAGCCATTCTGAATTATATTAGATGAAATCTCAAAATAATTTTTAATTTGGATGTCCCTTATGGATAAAGATGTTAAACATATTTTTAAATACCTATTGACAACTTTCAAATTAATTGCTAAAGAATAAAGACAGTTGTGGTGGCACCTGTCTGTAATTTGAACACATGGGTAACTGAGGCAGGAGTATCATGAGTTTGAGGCTAGACTGGGCTGCATATCAAAGTACTGTCTCAAGAAAATATGAAGTAATAATTCACCAAGAGCCATGGAGTTATTTAGTACAGAATACATTTTAGGACCCAAATTGCTTTCATTTAGTGGTATAAGTTCAGTGGCACAGTAGAAAGAATACCAGGTCTGGATTTATAGGGAGGATGGTGAGTACCAAATAGGACAGACTCAGGTGTAATATATCTATATAAAAATCAACCAGGACTGAAGATGGCTTAGTATTTAAGGCACTTGCTTAAGAAGCCTAAGAACCTAGATTCAATTCCCCAGAATCCACATAAGCCAGATGCACATGGTGGCACATGTATTGGGAATTTGTTTGCAGTGGTTAAATGACAAGGTGCACTCATTCGTTCTCTTTCTGTCTCTTTCTATATATCTATCTCAAAATAAATAAATAAATAAATAATTTTTAAAAATCAACCTGTCAGGGTCCAAGCTAAAAGCCTGAAATTACATTCCAAAACTGGATGCTAAGCCAAATGGTGATCTTCACAACATCAGCATCAGAACCAGTTCAGAGGCTCCTGGGTAAACCAGCAATGAATCTTTCTTTATTGCCTCCCTAGGCAACCACATATCTGTGTCTGGGCACCACAAGAATGGACATTCTGGGAGGGGCGCAAAGTGAATTAATGAAGAAACAATTATTGGGAAGTCCAAGCAAGCATATTTAACTGCTAAGTCATCGTTCCCAGAACCAGTTATTGGCAAGTTCAAACTGCCTAAACTTTCTGCTGCCCATCAATTTATGCTTAAAGCAAAGTATTGCATGTGGACTGAACAGCAGCACTAGAACATGAACATGGGTGGTGCTAGAATAAGTTCTGCTCCAAAGAAAAATGTTCATTTTGTTTTTGAGAAACTGGAGGGAAAAAGGAAGGATATGTGCATGGAAAAATGTTATAGTAGAAGGAATGCTTCTAGGACAGTGTCACTGTTATTAATAGCAATAGAAATTGATTCAACTTTCTAGAGAACAATTCTGCAAATATGGCCCAAGAGCCATATGATGTTCGGCTTCTTTTATCCCATAAATCTACCTTAGGGAGATAATACTAAATACCAAAATAAATAAATAAATTATTCCTAACATAAAGACCAGTAATATCTGGCAGTCTTAAGAGCATGAATGATAAATGTGAAGTTCAAAAATGTTTTTCCTCTTAAAACATCAGTCGTTATGGTGCCAAGGAGATCTAATCTGGCAAGAACTATACAACTTCCTGTTTTTGCTATAGAAACATGAACCTCTGCTTCAACCTATTACACATGTTCTCACACTATGCAAAACTGACATCACTGAAGGGTTATAGGCTTTGATAAATATTTTCTTAAGTATCATGGGCAGTTCACTGTATTTAGTTATTTTCTTCGAGAGAAGTTTTGAGATGAAAAGTCTGTCACTAGCCTACCCTCTTCAATCCTTTCTTGTGTAATAGTGGAAGAACAGGAGGCATTGCCAACTGAAAATCAATAAGGAGTGTTATTCCAAAGAAAACTTTCCCTTAAGGAAAAAAAAGATTTCTGTGTAAATTTTAAGAAATAATATCTATTTCATAGAGCTGAGTACATTTGGACTTCTTTTCTGACTGACATCTACTCTTCTCAGCAAAATCTAATGCAAATTCTTTCCTCATTTTACTTTGAACAGAGCACCTTCTTGGATGTTATTAAAAGGGCTGGGGTGTAAGAACTCAAAATAGAATGAGTCACTTTGGAAAGGTTATAATTACTTACAAACTGAACCCTGTAGTGTTAATCTCCAAATGCATGTGCCACTTTGTACATCTGGATTTATGTGGCTACCGAGCAAGTAAACCTGGCCTTTCAGGTTTTACATACAAGTGCCTTTAACCACTGAGCTATCTTTCCAACCCTAGAAATTATGTGAATTTGTTAGCCTTACAGAAATAGGGTTTTCTTACATTTTTTTAAAATCTGAGACCCACTTTCACTTCTAGAAAATTTATTTTATGTTAACCTGCTTTATAGTTATTGTAATTAAGTTTTATTGCATAAGTGTTAGTTCATGTAATCACTATAACATATAATTGCATAATTGAGCCATTGTAAAAAAAATCTGGTGAGGGCTGGAGAGATGGCTTAGCAGTTAAGCGCTTGCCTGTGAAGCCTAAGGACCCCAGTTCAAGGCTCAGTTCCCCAGGTCCCACGTTAGCCAGATGCACAAGGGGGTGCACGCGTCTGGAGTTTGTTTGCAGAGGCTGGAAGCCCTGGCGCACCCATTCTCTCTCTCTCCCTCTGTCTTTCTCTCTCTTTCTGTAGCTCTCAATTAAATAAATTAAAAAAAATTCTGGTGAAATTGAATATAATGTTTTGCACATCTCTAAAAGATAAGTACTATTTTTCATTTGTATTAGTTAAAAGGGACTCCAGTTTGTTTATATAAGTCGTTTCCTTGTATAGGCATTAGTCTTCCATATGGCAGCACATTGAAATGACTACAATTTCAGTTCTTTATCTTCCAAATTTTATGGAGTAAATCACATTGTTCCCCAAAGCCATTATTTCAGATACCCCAATACATATTAGTTAAATTATTAACTTTTACAAAAGTATTATCTTATTTATTTGAGGAGAAAAAAAGGAGAGAGAGAGTGAGAGAGAGAGAAAGCAAGCAGCAGGTAGAAAGAATGGTTGTGCCAGGTCATCCAGTCACTGGAAACAAACTCCAGATGCATGCACCACCTTGTACATCTGGCTTACATGGGTCTTGGGGAATTGAACCTGGGTCCTCTGGCTTTGTAAGTAAGTTACTTAACCACTAGGCAATTTCTCTAACCCAAATTATTGATTTTTATGTGAGTGTTTTTGAAAACTAATGACTTACAGAAAAATTGGCAATTCCAATGCCCCTCAGCATTTGGGTTCTGCCTTCATTTTCACTTTCATCACTGTCCTCCTGAACTCTCAGATTCTGACAACTCAGATTTACCTGTAGTTCTTAGATGACCATGCAATTGTACACCTCAGTGCCTTTAAAACTCCTCAGCACATCCTTCACAAATGTCCTTCATCTCATTCTCATTTACTGCCAGGGCCAGTTGGAAGTTATCTTTCTTACTTGTGAAATATTCCTCAATATCCCAAGGTGAATCATGGTGAATTTGATATCTCTCTTTAACAATTCACACATGTAGTTCAACACTTTCTATTACTATCCATGAGTCCCTTGAATGCACATTGGGATTTATCATTATATTCCTGGTGACTAGGTTAGGGCATCATATATAGCAAATGTTTCATAGTTTTCCATTATTTGATTTGAGAATGGAATTCACAGAAAGACACATCTAATTTTTTTTTCATTTCCCTTCCCAGAAACAATTTTATTTAAAATGTAATCTTTAGAGAAATGATATTTTAAAAATATATATATCATTACTGGTACAATTCCTTTCATCGCTACAATAAATATTGTTGACCTCAAAGACTAATATTTTATTCCTGTTATGTTTAAATGCAATACCACAGAAGAAACGAGGCCCCTTCTTATATCAAGTTACAAAGTCCTTGTTAAGTCCAGAAAGTAGAATACAATAAGCATATATATCCTTTTTTAAATGGCTCAGCACTCCGCTGTCCCCCAATACTTCCTCATGTGCATATGACAAAGTCCAAGTGATCCTGAAAACCATTTTGCTCTAGTACAATCTCATCACTTGTTTTGAAGGTCCATTAACTTCTGATAGAAGACAGAAGGTCACTAAGCAAACAAAGCTAGTGATCACTGCCGTTTCCCCCTATGGTATCCAATCATTCCCAACACAGACTAGCGAGCCTTTCACCACTCTGTCAGGTGTGGAAAGTAAATAGCATTGTTCCTTTTAAAATTGTTGGAATTTTCCAGCTATGTTTTTTGTGAGTCATTTTTTTCTACACCACTATTTTTTTTTTCTTTTTTGACACAGGGTCTTGCTATGTATCTCTGTTTAATTTATAACTTACTAGTAGCCTAAGCTAGTCTCACACTCATGTAAATACTCTTGTACAAATCTCTTGAGTACTGTGATTATAGTTGTGTGCCATGTCTGCCTCTCTGGCAATATTATATTATTACCTCATTTGCCTTGAAACAGCCAATCTTTCAGATTTGGCCTTGTGTGTACATGATTTTATAAAACATAACCTATAATGTTGCAATAATAATCACAAGGAAGTCTCTAGTATGTCATGAACTTTGAAGGCATAACATAATATTAAATAATAGAAGTAACTAGAGGAAGTTTAAAAATGGACATAGTAGGAAAAGTCAAACCTTCCAATTGAAAAGTTTTATGAAAAATCAAATAGAATCAAACACAGAACAAATTTTCTCCCTACCGTCTGCAGTTTTCTTTTCTTTTTTCCTTTTTTAAAAAATTTATTTATTTATTTATTTGAGAGTGACAGACACAGAGAGAAAGACAGAGGGAGAGAGAGAGAATGAGCACGCCAGAGCTTCCAGCCTCTGCAAATGAACTCCAGACATGTGCGCCCCCTTGTGCATCTGGCTAACGTGGGACCTGGGGAACCAAGCCTCGAACAAGGGTCCTTAGGCTTCACAGGCAAGCACTTAACCACTAAGCCATCTCTCCAGCCCCAGCCATCTGCAGTTTTCACTACTTGATATTGAACCTTGACTTTCATTGGGTTCACACTGGGTTGGTTCTCTAACATTGAGTCACAGCCCTAGGTCTAAGACCTGCATTTAATCATCTTCTTTTAGAGATTAATCTCACCTAAGATATATTACAAATTAATGCTCCCTTCTTATTTCTAGGAACCAAGAGAATACAGGATACCTCATCACCACTGAGCCCAAGGATCTTAGGGTGAAAATATGGCCTAAATGTAGAATTTGCCTGAGGAGAAAGTGTTAACTTTCACTCTACAATCAACTTGCTGTTACATCAGAATATACTAGAGCATGAGGAAACACACATATAACTTCTGAAGAGAAATCCAAAGCCATGCTCATTTTAAGGGGTTGGTGATTTTTAAAAAGTATATATATATTTTTAAGAGCAACAGAGAGAGAGAAAGAGGCAGATAGAGAGGGAGGGAGAATGGGTGCGCCAGGGCCTCCAGGCACTGCAAATGAACTCCATATGCGTGCGCTGAGGGGTTGGTGATTTTTAAGAATTATAACATAACTTTCGATCACATCAAAAGGAAAACTATAGTTCAAGATGAAGGAAAAATACATGAACAAGAAGAAAATTTCTCCAAGAAGATACAATTGGTATTGGAGGTCAAAAGATAGCAAAGTACTGATTTCAGAGTCATACAGCAGAAGGAATAGGTACTAGAAGAAGCATTAGTTAATGACAGTGGGTTGATGCTGTCACTATTTCTTATTACCTGTAATAAAATGTCTCTGCAATCTCTCCTTATACCAGAAAACTAGGCAGAGAATAGGGATTACCTCAACATCAATAGAAGAGGCCAAGGAATAAGTATATACCCCTGGAGCTGGTTGGGGTTGCCACTGGAAAAAGAAGGGAAGCACAACATGATTTTGAGAACATAGAGTGGAAAGAAAAGCTCAGTAAGGCCTGTGTGCTCCATCACAACACATGATGTAACAAGTTACACATCAAAGAAAGGACAATTTTATGTCATACTATTTTTTTTCAAAGCAAAAATAAATTTACATATTTTCTCACTGTAATGATAGAAACCGGGTGTAGTGGTACATGACTTTAATCTCAGTACTCAGGAGACAAAAGGATTGCAGTGAATTCCAGGTCAGCCTGGGCTATCTCGAACCACCCCCCCAAAAGAAATCATAGAAATTAAAGCTGAAAGTTGAAGCAAACTAGAATAATGTGCTGAAGAAAAGAATCTTATGCTCCCCACAACACAAAATCACTCTAAACTCTAGATGATCTGATTGAGTTTTTTTTTTTTTTTGTCTCACTATGTAGTCCAGGCTAGTGTGGAACTTCCTATGTATTCCTTGCTGACCTTGAACTCTTGATCTTCCTGTCTCGGCCTTCCAAGTGCATTGTGAATATATTAATGGACATATTTTCTGACTTTTCTACAGGCAGGCATATAGAATAATTTTGAAAGCACTACTTTAATGCACATGTTAATTTCCTCAAGCTAGCTATTTGACATTTTTATACATATTTCTAACATTTTGTACCCCATAAGTATATGAAATTCTTGCCAATTAAAAATAAAATAAGGTTGCTGCTCAATCTTTTTAGAAGCTGATATTTCTCTCAATAATTTCGGACCCGTAAATGTTGCTTATTCTAAATAAACATTATTCTCTATGCTTTATATTTTGTCTCTTGTGTATAATGAAAAACAAAGTACTCAATACAATGTGTTTGAGACTTCAATGAATTATAATAAATGCAGTATTAATGTTAGTAATTATTATATTCTTTGAGCATTAATTAATTTATTTATCTGTCACTTATTTTTTGGATTGTTAATTTTTGTTAAATTTGTGAAGACTTTACATATTAGAGATTTTAGTTTTCATAAAATTAATTTGCTACTGAAATTTTATTCTTGAAAGTGATTTTTACTTACTCTAAGAAAGCATACTTACAGTTCCTTACATTAGTTATAATTCTAAGTATTAGTAAAGAGAAACTGGTGAAAGTGAAATCAGTTGGCCCAAAGAACCCTTCCAAAACTCAAGTACCCACTGCAATATGGAAGAGAACTGTTGCAGTCAGGTTCGTATTGCTTGTAGAAATCACCAAACCAAAATTAGCTTGTGGGAAAAAAAAGAGGTTTATTTTGGCTTACAGGCTGGAGGGGATGCTCCTGGATGGCAGGGAAAACAATGGCATGAGCAGAGGACAGACATCACTTCTTGACCAACATCAGGAGGACAACCACAACAGGAGAGTTGCCAAACACTGGCATGTAGAAACTGGTTATAACACTCATATAAGCCCATCCCCAACAATACAACACCTCCAGGAGGCTTTAATTTCCAATTGCCATCAGCTGGGGAGACTAGCATTCAGAATACCTAAGTTTATGGGGGACACGTGAATCAAACCACCACAAGAAGTAACTAAAAATTCACACTCTTCTACTGAACCTCCCACTGCTCAAAATTTTTTTTTATTAAGTGGAAACTTTGTATGTACACATGTGTTGATACCATCATTTCCCTCCTCTTTGTCCCCATTCCAGTGAAGGCCTTCTTCAATGAGATTGCTGATATTCATCATGGGGCAGTGGGTTATGGCTTGTGAGAGCAGCAGTCCGTCATTGTGGCAGGAGCAGTGCCTCTGGATATTCCCTCACACCCTGTGGCTCTCACAATCTTTCTACCTTAGGTTCACAAAAACAAGTCTAATCCTTCCTCATGTAACATCCCCAAACAGGAGAAAATAGCAATGATATCACCTTCATCTTTACCTTTTTCCACCATATTTTGGATTCTGTGTATTCATTTTACCATGTCTAAGACTGTTGGTTAGAATGTAGATGGCTCCATAGTCTCAGGTACTTTTTTTTTTTTTTTTTTTTTTTTAGATAGAGAGAGAGAAAGAATTAGCTTGCCAGGGCCTCAGCCACTACAATTGAAGTCCAGATGCTTGAACCACCTAGTGGGCATTTGCGATATTGTGCTTGCCTCACATTTGTGCATTTGGCTTACATAGGTTCTGGGGAGAGATTGAACATAGGTCCTTACGCTTTCCAGGCAAGTGCCTGAACTGTTAAGCCATCTCTCCAGCCCAGTCTCAGTTTTTTGTTTTTTTTTTGTTGTTGTTGTTGTTTGTTTTTTGAGGTAGGGTCTCACTCTAGCCCAGGCTGATTTGGAATTCACTAGGTACTCTCAGGGTGGCTTCCAACTCAAGGAGATCTTCCTACCTCTGCCTCCCTAATGCTGGGATTAAAGGTGTGCACTGATACTCCCAGCAGTTTCAGGTATTTTTAATTTTTTTTATTAATTAGTTTTCTATTCAGCAAATACAGTCAGTTTGGTACCATTATTAGGCTCATCCATGACCTACCCCCCACCATTGGCCCCTCCTTGTTGAGGCATGTGGGTCGTGCATTGTGGAGTTAGTCCACAGTTATGGGTAAGATAAATGACTCTGCATATCATGACCCAACATGTGGCTCTGATTCTTTCCGCCCCTTCTTCCGCAAAATTTCCCTGAGCCATGTTGGGTTCATTTTTGGTCTGCTTCAGTGATGAGGTTTTGGGGGCCTTTGGGGCTCTGGCTCTCTGATTTGGTAGGAGTTGATTTTCCTATGTGTTGGTCTCCTTTCCCCTTGTGCTGGTATCCAGTTGGTTCATCAGGAAAACAGCACCCTTGCTTGTTTTGCCAATTTTTCTTAGTTTCAGCCGGGCCCTTTTGAGGTATGATGGGGTGGCTCTCTCCTTAGGATCTACATCTATCTAAAAAAGAGAAGCAGATCCTCCAATGGAGAGTAAGTTAGCACCAGAACAAATGAGATAACCCTTACTTTTTTATAGAGAATTTAATAGGTGTGGACCCTCTTGTAGCCCATGATTGATGGTAGCTTGATAATGGAGAGTGGGCTTGTGTTTGGATATGGTTCTGACTTATTTCCCAGCTCCAGCTATGGGTCCCCTACCACTGAGAGGATCAGTTAGCTGAATACAGAGCAGTTGGTTCCCCACCATGGCTGTGCACCACTATTGCACTGGTGTGGGCATCACAACAGGTTATTTGCTGCTAAGTAGGTTTGATTAAACTTCCTACTTAGCGCCCAGCAGGGGGAGCCCTGCTAGAGGAGGTGCGCTGACTGATAGAATCTCGAGCCCAACCCTAATGTGTTGTTCATGCTTGCTGGTGCTGACTGTGTTCTCTGCTATGGTTGTATGATGAAGTGAGCCAACCTCTAACCTGAAATAAACCTGTTTCTCCTATAAGGTGCTTCCAGTTGAGTATTTGTCATCCCAGCAACAACAAGGTAACTAAGACAAAGGCCACCTAAGGCCTGCAAAAGTCTTTGTGTGACATTGTTCTATTGATTCCATCAAAGTTAAAGTTTTCCTAATTATAATAATCCAACTTGTTTCCCACACCTTTGTTTTGTGTCTTGTTTTACAATGTGAAAACATAAAGTTAAATATCATCTTGCAATTCATCTCTTAATAGCTCATTACATACAATAATATCAACTTGGAGTTACAGCTCCACATTTTTCATTCACACTTACTGATTTAAACCATATTTTAAATTATTGACTCTTAGGTTCTACACAGCCATCACTTTAGCATATACTGTGTAAAGTAGGATTTAGAGATTTGGTAGAGTACATTAAAGAAGTAATTGTGACAGAATTAGCCTTTGTGATATTTGGTAGTTGGGTGACATACATAAATACTGGTATCCCTAACAATTTGGGCTACCAGAACACATACTTATGACCATTGTAATACTTTCTGCCTTGGTGTATACTCAACCCACAATCTAAAACTGACATCTCCCACAACATAAGAGCTGTATATGTTCCTCTTGCTCTCTCTCACTCTCTCTCTGTATACATACATGCATACAACCTGTGTGTGTGTGTGTGTGTGTGTGTGTGTATGTGTGTGTGTGTTACAGAATCACAATTGGGTTAATTTATCTTATAACAGACTAGATGTACTTCCCAGTGGCCAAACTCCTAAGCATTCACAAGATGTATTTAAGACATAAAATGTTATTTATAGAAACACATGATAAACAGAACAACTCTAAATACATGAATAATGCCTCCTTACAATCCAAATGAGATATGAAGTCACATTTGTATTTTCAAAAAAAATACTCTTTAATTTAGAGCTGTTTTAACATTTATTTATTTATGAGATGGGGAGAGAGAAAGAGAAAGAGGAAAAGCGAGAGAGAGAGAGAGAGAGAGAGAGAGAGCAAATGGACATGCCAAGGTCTATAGCCACTTCAATGAATGAACTCCAGAGGAATGTACCACCTTATGCATCTGGCTTTATGTGGGTACTGGGAAATCAAACCAGGTCCCTTAGGCTTTGCAGGAAAACACCTTAACCACCTAGCCATCTCTGCAACCCAAGAGTTAGTTTCATATTAAACAACTTTATGAAAACAATTCACTGTTGAGTGTGTTGTTTTTCTTAATTACAATGAAACAAACATTTAATGCTCAGACACAGTTATAAAATCATTTGTGTGGCATAAGCCAATGCAACACACATTATTATATTATTATTTTTAAATCAGGGAAAATGGTTTGTGCTTTCCTAGTTTGTGAAATTATAGAGCTTTAGATATGAAAATGAAGGCATATCTCAGTGGTAACTCATGGCGGGCATTCTTGTAGCCTTGAGTTCACTTCCCATTCAAAAAAAAGGGGCTGGAGAGATGGCTTAGTGGTTAAGTGCTTGTCTGTGAAGCCTAAGGACCTCAGTTCTAGGTTCAATTCCCCAAGACCCATATTAGCCAGATGCATCTGGAGTTTGTTTGCATGGTGGAGGCCCTGACATGCCCATTCTCCCTCTCTCTCTCTCTCTGTCACTCTCAAATACGTAAATAAATAAATAATTTAATAAAAAACAAAAACAAAAATAGGATAAAAACAACTAGGATTTCATATACCTAGAATTACATATGTTCACATGCTATACTTGGGGCTTTATAAGAAGAAATGATACAACCAAGTCAGTTCCATGATCATGCTTTTCTTAGTGGAGGGTCTCCATGTTCAAAAAGCCACTAACCCTAAAGTTAGGTGCTAGTTTCATTGTATAGATTAGTTATGGTATTTTTCTACCATGTATTATGAGGAGTTAGTTCTTATTCTCCTTTATATTTTCAATTCTTGTATTTCAAAGATGGCTTATATTAGTAGAAACTACTTGCTCACATTGTAACACTGCAAGCCAACCTCTTTCTAGGTTAACACCTGCATCTTACCATAAGAACCAGAGTTGCATAGGGAGGATATAGCCTTCAATGATAACCTTCTTTTCAAACTACATATTCCATACTAATTTGGCCTTTTATTTCTTTGTGAACTATAAGTATCTTATTAAGTAATCTGTTTATCATCTCATTTATAAACCTCCAAATTGTCAAGAAGCAATATATGAGACAAATACTTTCAGATTAAGTAGATTATATTCATAAACTAGGAGAAAAGTTATAATCATTTTATAGTGATAAGAAACCATAGTATATTGTTTGCAAGTTGGCAGGATAGGATATTTCAGTGCTTATTCCTGCATAAAAGCCATCAGTTTGAATAATTGTATATATACAAAAATACCTTCACCAATAAGGCAAGAGACTACAGAGCATAAAGAAGAAAAGATTCAATACCAGTATGGAATATGTTCAAACAGTAAAGCTCACAATCAAATAAGTACATATATATGTGTATATGTATAGGAGTGATAATTTTACATTACCTGAGTGTTTCATTCACCAACTCAAAGCAACAGAGTGCAATGAAACCCTTTCTATGGGGAAAAGAAAGAGAACTAATTTTGTATCATGCTTTGGAACACAACACTGGGTAAAACTCAGAAGAGTTACAGAATCCTATCTCTGGCTTTAGAAAGGCCTGAATTCTAGGCCTGCTTGAGTGACATAATGGCTTCAATTTCATTCCACTAATGAGCCAGTAACCCCAGACCAGACCAACTCTACCAGGTTTGGGCTTCAAAAAGCCTAAGACTTGATGATAATCCCAACACTAATAATCAGGCTAACAACTACATACAACCTCTAGACCCATTGCAGACTGCAAAGCTCCAGGTCTAGCCAGCAGCAGGCTGTCTCTGAAGCTCTAGATATCAGACTCATTGCTTTAAAAAGTCCAAAGCCGGATCAACCCATACAACTTCAATTTTCAACTTTACTAAGTTGTACATCTGGGTCACTGGACTCAAATACACATTGGCAATGGAAAAGACTCTTGTACTTTCTGCCCTTTACCCTGGTCCTGTAGCCCCAGACTCCAGAAGGACAGTGGTGTAAGTTTTTCCTAGTAAACCCAGGTGCCAAAACTGACACCCAGGGACCAAAGCTACAGGTAAGTCTGGGAAAATTTAAGACTCAGGCTCAACTCCAAAGGCTAAGGCCTTTATTCTAACCCAGCTTCAGGCCAGCCATTGGACTCTGGCTCCAGAACCCCTTCACATTAGACCCAAACATAACATTAATCCAAATACTAGGTCTCCTTTGCAGACTCAGGCTCAATACCTACACTAATATATGGTCAGATCCTGTGATGTTAGATTTGACTTGGTTCATACAGAAACAGGATGAAGGCCTGCCTTGGCAGATCACAGAAGCAATAAAATGTTTAATCTAGCAGATCTCTAAGCCCAGCCTTAAAGGATCAGGTATCAGAAATACCCACTTGCTTTCATAAGTACCAAACTAGTCTTCCTGGTGATACCAGCAGAAAGTACCAGCAGGAAGCTTGTTCTCAAACCATGTCATGTGGTCTTCTCAGAACCTCTAGTAAAACTAAGTACACTGTCAAATTCAGAATACTCTAATACTACAGTGGGAGTTGTTAAAAGAATGTATGTCAACAGTATAAAGGTCAAAAGATCAAACTACTAAAATAATGATAGCTAAGTTAATAAATATTTGATACAAAAGGGTGTAAACTGTAATACCAATGGAAAAGATGGAGTGTATAGTTTCATCAAAGTTAAATAGTCATCAGTTTAAATTGGTAATTTATAAGATATTTTATGTAAGCCTCCAAGTAAACACCAAGGCCAGCCTCATAGCATTTACACAAAATACTAAAAGAAAATGTCCACAGTGGAAGGAGATTTGAGAAGGGAAAAGGGGAAAAGAGGTTGGTGGGAGTGGATTTTGATCATGGTATATTTTCTATATGTATGGAAGTTGTCAAGAATTTTTTAAAAAGATACAAATCATACCACTATAGAAATCAATAAAGACACAAAAGAATAAAGTAAATGAGAAAGAAAGGAACAAAATTTTTACAAAACAAACAGAAAACAATCAACAAAATGGCAGTAGTGGGTCCTTATCTATCAATAATTACATTGAATGCAAACATATAGAGGGATTGTGTAAATGCTGTCTTAAAAAGACTGGTTTTATCTTTAAGAACATAGACTGAAAATTATATTCCATGCAAATGGAAATCTAAACAGAATAGGAAAATATATATTATTTTGCCACATTATTGTTTTTGACTTAACATCTATATTATTTAATATATTACATGTCAGGCTAAATAGATATTGTCAAAAATAATGTGACATAAGATGATTGCATAGTGAAAAATAAGTCAAATCACATGTTATAAAATTGCTAACATATACACAGCCCAACAAAGAATCTAAATATGTAAGGCAACTGTTAATAGATCTAAACAGAGACAGACTGTGGTTCAATAATAGTGTAAATCTTCAGTACTCTGCTTCCAACAATTCTAAAGACTAAATGAAAATCACTGCTGTGGTTTGAATACAAAATGTGCTCCATAGACTCATGCATTTGTTAAGGTTTTGTGGCCTGGGCCCACTTTCATTCCTTCTCTGCTCACTGACTGTGCTGCAATATGAACAGCTCTCTTTAAGATAAAATAAATCATTTCCTTCCTTAAATTGCCTTTGGCAAGTATTTTTTCCCTAGCAACAAGGAAAAAACTGATACAATTAATAAGTAACACTGATTTAACGTACAATTTACACCAATAGACCTCGCAGATATATACAGAACATTCCATTCAACAGAAACAGAAAAAACATTCTTTGCATGTATATCAGATGATAAGACAAAAATTGAGCCTAAAATGTAAGAATATTAAATTATGGTAAATATATTTTCCTGACTAGAATGATATGAAACTAGAAATAAATAATAGGAAGATTCCAGAGAATTTCCAAATACATGAGAATTAGTCAACACCATCCAAGCCAATCACTAGGTCAAAAAAAAAAAAAGAAATTAAAAGATAAACAAAGCTTATCTTGAAAAATGGAAATGGACAAACAACATAACAAAATTTATAACATGGAACAGGCAGTTCTAACAGGAAGGTTTATAGCAATAAACTCCTACATTAAAGACTGATCACAACTAACCTAATATTGCACCTCAATGAACTAGAAAAAGAACAAAAGCCCAGGCTAGTAGCAGGAGGAAGAAATAAAACATGAGAGCAGAAATAAAGAAAATAGAGACTATAGATGGAAAAGATATAGAAAAGAAAAGACTAAAGATAGAAAATAAGAACAAAATTTAGAGTTTTTATAAATAAATAAAATTTACAGATATTAAGGTATATTAAGACTAAAAGATGATTCAATGACTAAAATCAGAAAGAAGAGGAGACATATTATAGCAGATAGCATAGAAATGCAAAGGATCATGAAACTAAAATGCAAATATACATAACAGCAAATTGGATAAGTGAGGAAAAATGGGTGAATTCTTTGACACATAAATCCTGCCAAGAATCAATTATGAAGAAACAGAAAATCTAAAGTGATCAATGGTGAGTTTAAGAAAAAAATAAACCAAGATAAGGAATAAATCAGGTATGGCCTCTTTCATTATTTTATGCAAGTGTATCTCTGTGATATACTCACCTGGAGTTTCAGGTAAAAACACAGGAATGGAGCCAACATAGCTGTCCACTAACAAAGAAATGGACAAATAAAATGCATATACCAAAAGCATTTTTCAGCTATAAATTTAAAAAAAAAGTTAGGTAATTTTCTGAAAAATTGATGCAACTAAAGAAAAGTGATGTAGGTCAGGTCCAAAAAGACATTTTGTGATATTTTCACATGCTTTCTCTCATTTTTGCTTCCTAGATAGCTACATAAGATCATGTGCATACATATGACATGAAAGTGGAAACAAAACTTTCTATGGCAACAAAGACAACTAATGGAGAGAGGGCTAAAAAAAGGGGAGTAGAGGATGAACCGAGAGAAATAAGCTCAAAGTACATTATACACTTATATGAAAAGGACCTTAGCTGGGCATGGCAGTGAACATCTTTAATCAGCACTCAGAAGGCCAACGTAGGCAGATCACCATGAGTTTGAGGCTAGCCTGGCACTACATAGTGAATTCTACAGAAGCCTAGACTACAGCAAGACCCAACATTAAAAAAATAAAAAAAGGACCTTAGATAACCCTGTACCATGCAAAATGGATATACAATAATTGGCAACAAATGAAAAGTAAAAATAAACCTATTAAAACTAGTAAATTAATTTATAAATATTCTAGGATACAAAATCAACATAAAACATGTCATAGAGTTCTCTATCTACTTGATGGGCATGATCATTGGATGTGCACACCATTGTGTACAATGTGCCTCCCTCATTATCATGTCACCTGTTTCACAGGAAAAGAGAGAAGCTATTAATAATTTTTTTTCATCCACTGTCAGGAAACTATCTGAAAAATTAATCAAGAAAACAATACAATTTACAAGAGCTACAATTTAAATGACTTGGAAATGATTTTAATCAAGGAGCCAAGAGACAAGCATAATGAAATCTATAAAAGGTTAATGAAAAAATTGAAAGGATACAAATAAATTGAATTTTTCTCATGTTCATGGATTGTAATACCAATATTATTAAAATGTTCATATCGTCCAAATGACCTACAGACTTAACATAATGCTACCCTAAAACTAATGTTATAGTTTTGTATTCTATCCCTAGCACCCATGTAAAAACTGAGCATCACCACATTTACTGGTAAAACTAAGTTTTTGGAAGGCATAGAAAAGAGAATCCCTAAGGGTTTCTGGTCAGCCAGTCTAACCTAAAGCAAGGTAGCTTTGAGTTGAATAAAAGACTTTGTCTCAAGGTAATAACACAGTAGACCAATAGAAGAGGACACCTGACATTCTCCTCTGGCCTACACATGTGTTCACATGTTTTTACATACACATGCACATGCATCACACCACACACATTATATGTACACAGCAAAATAAGGTAAAAAGGAAACCCATATCAGTGTATTATGAATACATACTCTTTTCTTAAATGAAAATTTATAAACATACAGAAAGATGTGGGAAATGTGGACCCTTGCATATTGTTAGTAGGATTTAAATTAGCCCAGATATTATGAAAACCATATAAAGTTTTTGAAGATATTAAATTAGAACTACTATGATAAAGCATTTTCTTTCCAGGGTATAATGCAGAAGGAAACAAAAGCCATATGCTTTATAAACATACATACTCCCAAGAATATTGCCACACTATTCACACTAGCCAAAATTGGACACAACGTTAGTACCCATAAACTGATGGAGGTATAAAGGCATACAATGCAAATATATTTCATCCTAAAGAAGAAATTTCCATCATTTGGGTTCGGATAAATATTGGCACTATCCTGTGAAATGAAGTAAGTCATAGAAAGAAAAATACCATAAGATCTCACTTACATGTGTTATTTAAAACAATTGCACTTATAAAAGTGGAAAGCAGAATTATGGTTACCAAGGGCTTGGAGGTAGGAGTTGGAGATATGTTAGGCAGAGGCACAAAATTGTATTTGTATGAGAAGAATAAGTTCAAGACATCTATTGTTAACATGGTAAATGTAGCAAATACCAAGGTATTGTATTTCGAAAAATCACTGTTAACAAGTAGAGTTCATGTATTCTCACCACAAAAATATCAATGTGAGGTAATACATGTGTTAGATTTATTGAAAAAATGTATGTATGTTCCAACATATCAGATTGTATGGAACACTGATGTGGGGTTTCATTTGTCAATTAAAAGTTTTTTTTTTTGTTTTTTTTTTTTGAGTTAGGGTCTTGCTCTGGTCCAGGCTGACCTGGAATTAACTATGTAGTCTCAGGATGGCTTGAACTCATGGTGATCCTCCTACTTCTGCCTCCTGAGTGCTGGGATTAAAGGCATGCACCACCACACCCAGCAAAAGTAAATTTTAAAAGATTAAATTTTTTAATTTAAAAAATAAAATGTATTCTATTGACAAGCTTTTTAATGAAAATAGGAAATACAGATGACTAAAAGCTGAAGTAGGACGTAATCTTAGTAAACAAAGAGGAAGTTCTACTAAATTAAGGTTTTAATTTAGATGCCTAGTTGAGTAGAGAAACCAGTATACCACCATTTATCCCAACAAAGTCATTCTCTTTTCTGTCTTAAGAAGCCTAGAATAGGGAGTGTTAACAGAAACTGTAGTTTCAACTTTTCTTGTACTTCTGAGTCAAAAGTTGTAAAATTTGACAAGTGTATATGAATGTACCATAAAATCTATATTTGCAAAACTTAAAGCCAATTTCCCATACATTTATTCTTTGGCTTTATAAAAGTATAACATTGGCAGTCATTGTCCAAAGTGAGTGAAATGAATAATGTGAGATCTAGAAAGGGGAAAAAAAAACTTTAAGAAATGTTTGCAAAGATATGATTCATAGAAAAGTAATCTATCTTTCATTCCAAATCTTTACATGTCCAAATGAAGTAAATGTGATTGTTATTTTTAAATTAGAAAATACCTATTGCAAATTGCTTGCTTAAATCTGAAAGTAGATACTGAAAATAGTTGCAGCGATGAGTACACAAATGGTGATTGCAATTCTGCTTTCTCTCCAGTCTCTGCTTTCAGAGGTGGTCAGGTTATAAAATGCTTATGGGAATATTTGTGAGAGGGAATATGGTAAGTACTATTAACAGCTAGAGGAAAGAAGAACACATATTTCCTTTTTTGACCCATAGTGAAGTACTTTATGGGGAAAGAGTTGTGACTCTCAATACATCTAAGATTTTCCACATAGCCATGGAGTGAAACCTCAAGCCTTTATATATGCACTTTTTTTAGGTGAAATGTACACATATATAAATAATTTAAATTCAAAGTATAACATACAACATTCTATCTTGACAAAACTTTATTCACTTGCAATAATGTCTTTTAAATTTTCCATATGCTTATAAAAGGGCATACTGTATTCTTTTTTTCATTTTATAGCACTTACTGTTTGGATAAGCAACTATATATTTAAATATCTTCCTACTTCTAGACATTGATTTGTTCTTCTACATAGTTTTCTACTACAAACAATGCTACACTAACTGTTCTCAAATAAAGGTTAGTTCCTATATAACACATAATATAAATTCTCAGAAACAGTCATCAAAAGATACAAAAATTATTAATTTTAATAGATACTGCTTATACTTTCACAGAAAATATGTGAAACTTCATTAAGAATTTATAGGTTTTCTAAAATTCCTGATTATTGTTATCAAAAGGAGTTAAAGATGATAGCTTTTAAATGTCAGTGTTTGAAACTTAGATTCGTAGAATTAACTCTTCCTTCAAAGCCACTTCCTCTATGAATCTTTCCTGAATCATTTAAATAATTTTCTTAAATACTTAAATGTTATTTTTATTTATTTATTTATTTATTTATTTATTTATTTATTTATGAGATGGGGGCACAGGGGATGGGTGCAGCAGTACCTCTAGCCACTGTAAATGGACTCCAGATGCATATACCCCCATGTATATCGAACTAGTGTGGGTTTTAGGAGAATCAAACCTGGGTGCTTGGACTTTGCAGGCAAGTGCCTTAACCTCAAAGCCATCTCACCAGCCTACTCTGAAATCTTAATATGCTTGTGAATCTTACTGATCTTGTTCAAATGTAGATAAACTGAAATTATATATTTTTAGTAAGCTCCTATGATAGCCTAATGCAGCACACAGATTAGCAGTTTTAGTTATTAAAACTGTAACAGTACTCAACATTTTTAGTCTGAAGTCCACCCAAAGCTCTTCAAATCATAATCCTGCAGAAAGTTTCATTAATATGAGTTATATCTGTTTACATTTGCCACATGTTGAATTAAAATGGAAAGTTTTTGTTGTCATCTGTCATTTCAAGTAACAATAACAAAGTACATGTTAACATAATGTATTTTTTAAAAAAAAATCCTAAGCTGGCTCATACTCCTGATCCTCTTTCCTCTGCCTCTTCAGCAATATCATACCAGTGTGTGCCACCACATTCAAGCAACTTGTGGTCAATACTACTCAGCAGCAAATAACCTGATGTGTCACTCACACAAGTGCAATAGTGGCACACAGCCATGATAGGAAACCAACTGCTCTTGATTTGGCTAACTGATCTGTTCAGTGGAATGGATCCCAAAGCTGGAGTTGGGAATCAAGTCAGAACCATATCCAAAATGAGATCACTCTCCATTAACAAGTCCCCACCAATCACAGGCTACAAGAGGGCCTACACCTATTAAATTCTCTCAAAAAAACAAAGGTTACCCTATTTATCTGGCACTAACCTCACTCTCCATTGGAGAATTTGCTTCTCTTTTTCAGATGGATGCAGACTTTAAGGAGAGAACCAAAGTATCACACCTCAAAAGGGCCATAGCTGAAACTAAGAATAATTGGGGAAATGAGTAAGAGTGCTTCTTTCTTGGTTAACCTGGTACCAGCACAAGGGTGAAGGAGATAGACACACAGAACACTTAACTCCTATCAAACAAGATATCCAGAGACAAAGAGGCTCCCAAGACCTCATCACTGAAACATGGCTCAGAGAAATTTGCAGAAGAGGGGGTGGAAAGAATGTCAGAGCCACGTGTTGGGACATAATACACAGAAGCATTGCCTCCTACCAATAACTGATGGCCAACCCCAGAATTCATGACCCATATTCCCCAGCAAGGAGGGCCCCTGTGGACGGGGGAGGACTGGGAGGAGGCTAACAGTGATACCAACTTGACTGTATACACTGAGTACAAAACTAATAAAAAATAATCCCAAAGTAAATTGAAAAAATATTTTAAAATATTCTTTAGTATCTTGCTTAATAGACAACTTTGGTATGCTTGTATATGTTTCAACATGAAGTTGCTGTATATTGTTTTCCATTTAACTTATGTAAAACTCTAGTACACATTCCTAAAGAGATGAAGGACAGAGCCAATGATATCTTAGTATTATAAGGAACTACTTTTGATGTTTAAGACACATTAAAATGTCCCCAGACCATGCTTTAGCAAGTATTCCCTGTGAATTCCTTCCAACATCCCATAGAGAATAGAAACTTCTTAAAGATAGTCCATATCTTATTCTTTATTTCCACAGGGCTAGCTCAGATTATGTGTTGAGTCAATTCTTATTGATTTCCTATAAGAATCACTCTCGTGCTGTTTCCTTTATATGTGCAGTTTAGAACTGGACTCTGGAGACATCAGTAGAAGTAGAAAATGAACTTTCTTTCACTTTCCTTCTCCATAATGGAAGATTCACACAGGTATGAAAATGGCATATAAAGAAAATCATTCAGTGATGGCATCAGATGTTTTTCAACATTCATTTTATTTGAAACTGAAAAAAAAATTCTGTAAGATCAGCAGAAAATTTGTTATTATCTTAATTTTATAAATGAAGAAATTGAAACCTAGACTAATTTTCTGAAATTGATACATCAGACAAGCAATCATTGAGCTAGGATGGAGAAAATAAAATTCATTCTTGGATCATAAGTTGAAAAAATGGTTTAATATCTTTCATTTGCCCCCCCCCCTTTTCTGTTGTGGGATATTGATACTGTTCATTACTAGGAATATTTAAAATCAGATGCCTTTATGGCAATGAAGTACTTCTAGTGTATTGTAAAGTTTCACTCACATGATAAATTTAGCTATTTGCCTGCTTGACAATGAACATTTTCCCTCAAATTGCTTTATACTCTAGTTCTGTGACATAACTAGGTTTACCAGGATGACTGTCTCACTGTCATCATAATTTTGGTTAGTGACTAATGACAGCTTCCTCTGGTACCAGACTGACATAATTATTTCTCCATAAAAGAAAACTAGGTCAGCAATTCAGGAATTCAGTGTCTCTATGGAGGGCAAGGGCAAGGTCAATTTCTGCTTAGAAACAGTTGAAAACTGTATAGACTTGAGTTACCACTATAAGTATCGTCTGGAAGGCAGCTCACCTTGAGCCTAGCTCCACTTCAAAAAAGAAAAAAAAATGGCTATCTCAGTACTATCTATTATTCCTAGGTGAATTTTTACCTCCTTTGCCAACAGTGAATATTTTGGGACCTTAAAAAAAAGTAAAACTCCAAATTAGGAAATAGCATATGCTAGCAAAACATTCTGTATTTTATTGAACCTTCCCCTGCCAGAACAATATCAGTTGCATAATTTGCAAAGTAAAATTGTATGAAATTACATGGAAATGGGAATGGGCATTTTACTTGAAGTTTTCAGTTTTTATCTGAAAAATCCAGTTCAAAATCTGGTGGTTAGCTAGGCTTGGGGGAAATTATATAGATTCAGATTAATGTGTGCATGTGCATGCATGTGGGTTTTGTTTGTGTGTGAGAAAAAGAGAAAGGGGAGCATTAACTCCTAGCATTTTCTTTACTTATTCAAAAATCAGGCTTGTAATTTTAGATCATTGTATATATAGGATGAATGTGTCATGGGGTATGCCTGTCTTCAAGAAATGTACATTAAATATGTACAATAATTCTTTTATCTATTTTTTATTAATAGATATGGACATATTTTGTATGTAAACATCACATGTTGGTGCCATCTTTTCCCTCCTCCCTGCCCCTTTTCTGAAGAGGCCTTCCTCATTAGGGATGTAGGTCAACCCCATGGGGATTATGGGTCATGCATTATAGGGTGGATGCAATGTCTCTGTGCAAAATGTTCCAACTTGTGGCTCTAACAATCTTTCTGCCCCCTCTTCTTCAAAAGTCCCTGAGCCATGCTGGGAGCATTTTCAGTCTACTTAAGTGACGGGCACTTAGGACCCTTTGGATCTCTGGTTTGGTAGGTGTTGAGTATCCTTAGTATCTTTCTTCATCACCCTTTTGATAATATCAGACTCACTAAGGGAGCAGAACTCTTGCTTATTTTCCAAATTCCTCTGTGGTTTCAGCTGGGGCTGGGGCTGGGGTGGAGTGAGCTGGGTTGTTTATCTCCTCAGGTCGAGTTCCCATGTGAAAAAGAGAAGCATATTCTCCAGTGGAGAGTGAAATCAGCACCAGTTAAATGGGGTAAGCATTATTAATTGAGAGATATTTTAAAGGGTTTAGACACTCATATAGTCTAAGGTTAGTGGGAGATTGACAATGGAAAGCAGAATCATTATCTGGATATGATTCTGACTTATTTCCTAATTCCAGATATGGTTTCCTTTCCATTGAGTGGATCTGTTAGCAAATCCAAGAGCAGTTGGTTACCCACCGGGGCTGTGTGCCACTATTGCACTTGTGTGAGCATCACATCAAATTGTTTGCTTCTGAGTCACATAGACTTTGAGTTTCTTGGATAGATGTTGGCCACTCCCCCCACCCCTGTAGCTCATGTAGCGCCTTCCAGCACTATGGTACCATTCTGTTGGTGTTCAGTTTTGTGCTCCATTTTCCTTCCCTTATGCCCTACCCTCCCTACTGCCCAAACCTTGGGAAGCTATTCAGTTATGTGAGTAACTTGGGCTGGTCCAGGTTAGGAACTGCAGATGAGTGAGATCATGTACCAGTTGCCATTCTGTAAATGTGTGAGTTCACTTAGAATGATCTGTTCCAAGTTCAACCATTTTTCTACAAATTTCAATGTGTACAACACTTTTTAAAAGTAAAAAGTTTCATTTAGTGAAACTATAGTGGAGGAAATAACTAAAAATATACTAATGGAAGACAGCAGTAGGACTTTTAATAGCATCATGTCCATAAAACATTAAAAATCAGAAATGATAAGGACAGTGTGACAATGTCTAGCTTTGCATATGTATGTACTTTATTTTATTAAGGATAAATTTAGATCTAATTAAATAGTTCACTTTAGAGTAAATTTGGTTCACATGATACTTTTTCTACAGATACAGCCATTGTCTTTCTTTTTCTTTTTAGTGACAGACGTTTATCTCTAAACTTTCTCTTAGAAATGACCAGTGATGAAATGGAATTTGTATTTTACTCGTTAAGTATTTTTATATTGGCTAACATGGACTATGTTTTCTTCTGGGTTACAAAACACAGCAGACTGTTAAAAATTAATGTAGTTCAGAAAGTGGAATAACTATCACTGGAGGATAATCAATTTTGTCATTTATAAAGCTGAACAAATAAAACTGAAGCTTTTTACTAGCGTGATTATGCAAGATACAAAGTTCTATAGTTGTAGACCAAGCCACAGACATTAAATCAATGTAGGATTTATGTAGCATGTATGCAGTACAAGCCAGGGAAAAGGAAATGGAGATTATTCTGCTTAACCATCATTAACAAATACAAATAACTTTGAAAATGCTTTTATTTGATGGAATTTAATAAGATAAACAGAAAATTACAGTTATCTACAACAGGTAAATCTAGGATTCTTAAATTCAAAGTCAAAATCCACTCTACTTTTTCTGTTAATGGAAATAAGGTCATGCTGTCTAAAATTTCTCAGCACATATTCATTAACTACCTTGAGGTCATTGCCAATAATACTAAGTCAGTATTTACTGAGTACTGTGAATGAACAGATACGTGTTTGTACAATGCAATATACATGGTTATAAAAAAATTGGAGCATGGAGTCATTGCCTTGATGGCTTTTGTAATCAATGAAAGAGACAAATTATAACAATCATAGGAGAAATATATAAGTGTATTTATTCCTCCCCAGATGTAGAAATTAATCTACTTCTAGGCTGGATCTGCTGTCTATAATTTATTCTAAGTAATATTTTAATAACTATATTTTGAACTGTGAAATATTTAGTATGTTATTGGACACATAACAAATGTACTTATTTATGAGGTACAACATGATAATCAATACCTGTTTAACTTCAGATAAAAAGTTGATTTAAAATTTAACAGTGTGAAATTGATTTTTAAATGCAATGTTTTAATTCACATCATCTTTTAAATCTGTGAATATAGGATTTTTATCTGTATCCATAACAGCCATATTTTAACTCGCATCATCTTTTATATCAGTGAATATAGGATTTCTATCTGTATCCTTACTAATCATATTTGGTCAGTTATTTCTAACTAGATCATGCATGATTATTGACTCTCAAACTCATTTAGCACAACTATATACAAATATAAAATGATGGAAGAAATAAACTATTTAGGTAAATAACAGGACCTTTCATTTCAAACACTCTATTGCTAACTATAAATGTGACTTTGCTCTAGTTTGGGAAGTTCTCATGGAATATTGGCATCCATCTCCATCAGTTGAATATTAAAAAATGGGATCCCTGGTCTGGGTTGCCTACATGGGTGGGTGCAGCAGTCTGGAGTGAGTAGGCCAGACCCCTGTTTCCTGGCTCCTCTTACCTCCCAAGTATGGGTTGCCTGCAGGACAGTGTGTGGGCTGACAGGCCCAGCAGTCTGGGGTAAGTAGGCCAGATCCCCATTTCTGGGCTCCCCCAACTCCCTGGTCTAAGTTCCCCGAGTCAGTCTATGTGCTGGAGGGCACAGCATGGAGAAAATAGGCCATATCCCTGTTACTTTGCTCCTGTCAGTTCCTGGGTCCTTGTATGTCCCATTGTGCCTTGCTTGGGGAGGCCTGGTCCCTGTGTGAGCTGTGGAATCAGTGGTTTTGCTCTGGTATCCTGACTAGTCACTGGGTACCAACATCCCTGTTCACCTGAATCAGAGGTTGCATGGGCCAAAGGACAAAAACTTGCTTCTTCCTCAATTAAATCAAGAGTCTTCCTAAAATTGGTACCCAACAATGCAAATAAATAAAAGTCAGAAAACTGAGAGATCTCCATCAAGGATGCCTAGTCCTACAGTGGAAGCCTCCAATGAAATTATAGAGAATTCAACAGAAATTCATTCCCCAAATTAAAACACAACAACCAGTGAAACTCTAATCAAAACAAATTGCTGAACTGGAAGCAAACCATCAAAGAACCAACAATACTATCAATGAAATTGACCAGAATCGTCTCCTAGAGCATTGACCTTTTGACAGTAGGCTTAACTTGATTGAAGAAAATGTTAGAACCCTTCTCAAAGATATGGGTAAATTGAAGGTAAGTCAAGAAATGCAAAATCTCAAAAACTAGTTGATAGAGCTTAATCAAATGCAACAATAAACTCCAAGAAACACCAAAAAATCAGAACTCAAGTTGAAATAAAAACTCAAAAAAGAAATGGATTCAATACAAAATGACAAAACAGAAAACAAAAATCAAATAGATATTAGAAAAAAACCTCTGCAGAAACCCTTACCAACAGAGTTACTCATATGGAAAACAGAATGTCTGACCTGGTAAACAAGAAAGATGAAATCGATCAGGAGGCCAAAAACTTTGTCAAGTTCAAAATATCAAGTGAAAAATATATGAGGGAACTATGGGATACCCTAAAATGACCAAATATGTGGATCATTGGTATAACAGAAGGAAGGAAATCCAAGCCAAAAGCATAGAGTCTATATTCAACAAAATTATTGAAGAAAATTTTCTAAATCAATCAAAAGAGAGGCCCATACAGATACAAGAAGCTCACAGAGCACCAAACAGAGCCAAAGAAGAAACTCTACAAGATACATCATAGTTAAAACTCTTAACAACAAAAACTAAGAGAGAGTGTTAAAAGCAGCAAGAGCAAGACGATTCACAAAATAAAAAAAGGCAATCCCATCAGAATAACATGATTTTTCAATGGAAACTCTGAAAGACAGAAGGGCCTGGCATGGAACAGTTCAAAGTCTCAAAAACTATGGCTTCCATTCTAAGCTACTCTACACAGCAAAAGTATCCCTCATAACAGCTAGTGACAGAAAAGCTTTCCATGACAAAAGTAAACTCTATGATTATATGAACACAAAGCCAAACCTACAGAGACTACTTGAGGGAATACCCCACACAGAACAGTCAAATAACGAACCTCAAGAACCAACAAGAAGAAAATCACAATAACCAAATTAGACCAGACTCAAAATAGTGCAAACACAAGAAAGCACCAAACCCCATAAAACACCTCATCATGGCAGGGGTTAATTCAAACCTCACAGTGATAACCTTAAATATTAATGATCTTAACTCATCCATCAAAAGACACAGGTTAAAAAATGGACCATTCTAAATGGGCATGGTGGTACACACCTTTAATAACAGCACTTGGGAAGCAGAGGTAGGAGGATCGCTATGAGTTCAAGACCATGCTGAGACTACATAGTGAATTCCAGGTCAGCCTGAGCTAGAGTGGGACTTTACCTTGGGAAAACAAAATGTACCCTTCTGTCTGCTGTTTTCAAGAAACCCATCTCACCACTAAAGATAGACAGGGTGGGATGTTGGAAAATGATATTCCAAGCAAGTGGGAAAAAATTGGTGTTGCTATATTAATACCTGATAAAAATAGACCTCAAACAAAATTAATCAAAAAGGACAAAGAAGGCTCCTTCTTACTCATCAAGATAATGATCCAACATGAGCACATTACAATCATAAATTTATATGTGCAAATGCAGATGCACCACAGCTTATAAAAGAAAATCTACTCAACAATAAAACAGAAATAAACACCAACACCATCAAAATCAGAGACCTCAATACTCCATTATCATCAATAGACAAATAATCTAAGCAGAAAATAAACAGGGAAACATTAGAGCTCAACAACATCATATATCAACTAGACCTAATGGATATCTACAAAACTTTCCACCCTAATTCTACAGAATACATATTCTTCTCAGCAGGCCATGGGACCTTCCCCAAAACTGACCACATATTAGGCCATAAAGTGTGCCTTCATAGTCAGGAAAATTGAAGTAACTTCCTGCATCATGTCAGATAACAATGTTTTAAAGATGGAAATAAATAACAAGAGACAAACTAAGAACTCCCCCATTTCCTGCAGACTAAACAACACACTTTTAAACAATGAATGTGTCATGGAAGAAATTGTAAAATTCCTAGAATTGAATAACAATGAAAACATAACCTACAAAAACTGATGGGACACAACGAAGGCAATCATAAGGGGAAAATTCATAGCCCTTAATGTCTTAATTACAAATACAGAAAGATCCCAAATTAATAATCTGATTGTTTACCTACTGGTACTGGAAAAACAAGAAAAATCTATCCCAAAGAGCTCTAGATGGGAAAAAAAAAAAACAATAATCAAGATTAGGGCAGAAATTAATGAACTGGAAACTAAGAAACCATTTAAAAATGATGAAATTGATAGCTGGTTCTTTGAATAAATAAAAAAGAGTGACAAACCCCTGGACAAATTAATCAGGCAAAAAAGAAGTCTCAAATTAACAAAACCAGAAATGCAAAAGGAGAAATCATAACAGAGATCAATGAAATTGGAGGAATCATCAGGACATACTTCCAAAACCTCTACTCCACAAAAGAAGTAATCTGGAAGAAATGGATGCATTCCTAGATACATACCACCTATCAAAACTAAACTGAGAGCAGATTAATCTCCTAAACAAACCTATCACATCCCTGGAAATTGAAAAGGTAATCAAAACCTCCCCAAAAAGAAAAGCTCAGGACCAATGGCTTCTCAACTGAATTCTATCAATCCTTCATTGAAGATCTGAAACCAATTTATCTCAAACTGTTCCACATAACTGGAGACCAGGGAATCCTCCCTGAGTCCTATTATGAAGCTATCATAACCCCAATACCAAAACCAAAGAAAGATGCAACAAAGGGGAAAAAAAAAAAACTATAGGCCTATATCCCTAGTGAACTTAGATACAAACATCCTGAACAAAATTTTTGCAAACTAATTCAACAACACATCAAAAGTATTATCCACCTTTATTAGGTAGGCTTCATCCCCAGGGGTGTAGGAATGTTTTAACATGCAGAAACCAGTCAAAGCAATATACCACATAAACTGAACCATAAGATATATATGATCATCTCAATTGATGCACAGAAGGCCTTTGACAAAATACAATACTACTTCATGATAAAAACACTGGTAAGAATAGGCATGGAGGGTTTATACCTCAATACAATAAAGGGTATATATAAAACTGCTATTCCCCAAGTAATACTTTATGGGGGAAAACTCAAGGAGTTCCCATTGAGATCAAAAATAAGATAGGGGTACTTACTCTCACCACTGCTCTTCAACATACTACTAGAATTACTAGCCCAAGTAACAAGACAGGGGAATGAAATAAAAGGGATCCAAGTTGGAAAGAAAGAAATCAAGTTAGCCCTATTTGCAGATGACATGATCCTATATATAACTGACCTGAAATCTACATCTCAAAACTTCTGAAGGTGATAAATTCCTTCAGCAAAGTTGGCAGGATACAAAATCAATGCAAAAAATCAGGAGCATGGGAAAACTTTCCATCTTCTCAAGTCTTCCTCTATTTCATTCCTGAGTGTTTTTATGTTTTCATTGTATAGGTCTTTCACATCCTTGGTAAGTGTTATTCCAAGATATTTAATTTTTTGTGGCTATTAAAAATGGGACAGCCTCACTGATTTCTTTTCTGAATATTTGTCCTTTGCCTATGGAAAAGCTCCTGGATAGGTAGAATTGATATTGTGAAAATGCCAACTCTACCAATAGCAATGTACAGATTTAATGCAATACCAATAAAAACCCCAGCATCATTCTTCAAAAAGATTAGAAACATGATCTCAAAATTCTTATTGAATGGCAGAAGGCCTCAGATGTCCAAACATATTCTCATCAAAAAAGAAAATAATAAACACCTCTGGCAGTGTCACCCTGCCTCATCTTAAGCTATATTACAAAGCCATAATGACAAAAAAAAAAAAAACAGCATGGTGCCAGAATAAAACAGAAACATCAACCAATGGAACAGAATTGAAGACCGAGATTTTAGGTCAAGTAACTACAGCTGCTTTATCTTTAACAAAGGTGCCGATAATGTAGACTGGACAAAAGACAAATTGGATGACCATATGTAAAAAAATGAAATTAGACCCACTCATTTCTCCATATATGAAAATAAGATATAAATGGATTAACAACCTTAATATAAGACTTGAAACTCTTCAACTACTGGAAGAAAAAAATAGGATGCACTCTCCACTGTATATAGGACTGGGAAAAGTCTTCTTAACAAAACTGCAGTATCCCAATATATTAAAAAAGCACTCAACCAATGTGATGTCATAAAGCTAAAAAGCCTTTGCATAAACAAACATACCATATGTATAGCCAATAAATTACCCACTGCATGAGAGAAACGATTCACCAGCTATACCACTGACAGAAGCCTAATATCTAGAATCTACAATGAACTCAAAAAACAAAACAATAAAAAAATAAAAACTCCACTCCAGAAGTGGGGCAGAGAATTATATAGGGAGTTCACAGAGGATGAATCACAAATGTCTAACACACACTTAAGAAAACATTCAACACCCCTATGAGGGAAATTCAAAGGTTTTCTAAAAGAATGACAGATTTCTGTCAGAGTACTTGATGACCCACCAAAGGTCAGTGGTAAGACCCTATTGCTGAGGACACCATATGCAGCTGACACGTAAAATGGAACAGCATGGCTCGAAGCCAGGAGAGAGTCAGTCCACAGACAGTCAGTGCACCTAGTGCCAGAAGGTGCTACATGGGCGACTGGGGAAAATGACCAATATTTGTCCAAGCAACTCATGGTCCAATCTACTTATCAGCAAATAACCTGGTGTGATTCCCACACAAGTGCAATAGTGGAACACAGCCATGATGGGGAACCAACTGCTTTTGATTTGGCTAACTGATCCCCTCAGTGGTATGGAACCCATACCTGGAGCTGGGAAACAATTCAGAACCATATCCAAACATAAGCCCACTCTCCAATATCGAGCCACCATCAATCATGGGGTACAAGAGGGCCTACACCTATTAAACTCTCTATAAAAAAAATAAGGGCTATCTCATTTGTCCTGGTGCTAACTTACTCTCTGTTGGAGAATCTGCTTCTATTTTTCAGATAGATGCAGATCCTAAGGAGAGAGCCACCCCATCATACCTCAAAAGGGCCCCAGCTGAAACTAAGGAAAATTGGCAAAACAAGCAAGGGTGCTGTTTTCCTGATGAACTAGATACCAGCACAAGGGAGAAGGAGACCAACACAGAGAAAAATCAATTCCTACAAAATCAGAGAGCCAGAGCCTCAGAGGCCCTCAACACCTCAGCACTGAAGCAGACCAAAAATGAACCCAACATGGCTCAGGGAAATTTTGCAGAAGAGGGGGTGGAAAGAATGTCAGAGCCTCATGTTGGGTCATGATATGCAGAAACATTTATCGTACCAATAACTGTGTGCTAACTCCACAATGCACAACCCATATACTTCAACAAGGAGGAGCCAATGAGGAGGGGGTAGGTCACGGATGAGCCTAATAATGGTACCAAACTGCCTATACTTGCAGAATAGAAAACTAATTAAAAAAATACAAAAATAAAATTAAAATAAAAAAAAACAACTATGAGATTCCACCTTTCCCCAGTAATGACAGCAAACATTAAAACATGAAAACAAATGTTGGCAAGGATGTGGAGAAAGAGCAATATTCATTCACTGTTTTGGGGGATATAATCTGGTACAACCACTATGTAAATCAATATGGAGACTCCTGAAAAGGGTGAGTATAGTGTTACCAACAGACCCTGTCATTCCCTTTCTCTGCATTTACCTTAAAAGCTCAACCATGTTTATAGATTCTCAGTGCATAATAGCCAAAAACTAGAATCAATCCAGGTGCCCATCACTGGATTTAAGGATAACAAAGATGTGTTATATCTACATGATAGAATTCTACTCAGCATTAAGAAAAAAAAATGGCACAACGAAATGTGCAGTAAAATGGTCAAACTTGAAACAGATCATTCTAAGTGGATTCACATAATCACACAAAGACAGCCTTTGCATGGTCTCACTAATCTGCAGTTCCTAAACTGGATCAGCCTGAGTTTCTGACATACCTGAATAGCATCTTGAGGCTTGGACAATAGGAGGGTAGGACTTGGGGAAGGAGTAGGGTGTGTGGGGGCGGGGGGACACAAAACAGAACCCGAATTGAATTTGTACTATAGAATACCATATCCATGAGTCAGACTAAAAGGTAGAACCCTCAAGTGGGCCTTAAGGGGAGCACCTGAATTGAAAGTCCTGAGAGAGGATGAGATGATACCTAACCATAAATTTCTCCTGTTTCTCTTTCTTCTTTTTCATTTTCTTTTTCTTTCTCCTTGGCAATGGCCTATAATTCCCTGTACCAAGATGTGGTTTACATCCACAATGAGCTGTTGATCAGAGAGGCTTACTAGATCTCCAAAAACAAACTAGACAGTTTTTTGTCAGAGAACTTGATTAACTACAAGAGTTTAATGGTAAGACCCTTCTGCTAAAACACCATATGCTGTCAGCATGGACCAGGGAGAGACCTGGCTGGAATCCCAAGGAGAGCTAGTGCCCAGACAATTAGCCCATCTAGTGCTGGAAGGCACTACATTAGCTACTGGGGGAAAGTGGCCAACATCTATCCAAGCTATTCAAAGTCCAAGTGACTCAGAAGCAAACAACCTGATGTGATGTTCAAACAAGTGTAATAGTGGCACACAGCCATGGTCGGTAACAAACTGCTCTTTGATTGGTTAACAGATCCACTTAGTAGAAAAGAAACCATATCTGGAACTAGAAAGCAAGTCAGAACCATATCTAGATAATGACTCTACTTTCCATTTTCAAGCTCCCACTAGCCCTGGGTTATAAGAGAGTCTACACCCTTTAAATTCTCTCTAAATTAATAATGGCTATCTCATTTAATTGGTGTTGACTTCATTCTACATTGGAGAATCTGCTTCTCTTTTTCAGATGGGAGCTGGACCTGAGGAGATATATGGCCAAGTGCGCTCCACCCTGGCTCCAGTTGAATCTACAGAGGAATTGGGGAATTGAGCAAGAATGCTGATTTCTTACTGAGCCTAATATCATCACAAGGGTGGTGGAGATAGACACTGAGGACACTCAACACCTACCAAACCAGAGATCCAGAGGCTCCTAAGTGCCCATCACTGAAGTAGACTTAAAATGTTTCCAGCATGGCTCAGGGAATTTTGTGGGACAGGGTAAGAAAGATCATTAGAGCCACAAGTTGGGACATTTTGCACAGAGACATTGCTTCTCCTCCCCATAATGCATGACCCACAATCCCCATGGGGTTGACCTGCATCCCCAATGAAAAAGGCCTCTTCAGAAAAGGGCCAGGGAAGAGGGAAATTATGGTACCAATATGTGTTGCTTACATACTAAATATGTGCATATCTAATTAAAAAATGATGACATAAAAATAGAAGAGGGACTGGATGGAAGAATAAGAGGTTTAGTGGAGGGGAATGGAGGAGGGGAAATACCAGAGAATGGTAGGATGGGATTATGATCATGATATAATGTTTACATGTAGAGAAAGTGTCAATACAAGTTTTAAAAATTGGTTTAACTCTACCTGCATCCATCCCTGTGAATTATTCCCCCTGTCTTCACCTAGCCATCCCATGCTGCTGCAGATGAGCTCCTTATCCTGAGTACAGTACATCACCTGTGCCCACATCCACCCACCCATTAGCAGTGCCACTCTGCTGCAAGTGATTGCCCACTCCAAGCTGCCCTTCCCAACCTGTGCCTGAGAATACTTCCTGCACAACTTGTCACACTGCTTCAGTTGTGTCCCTGCTCCATAGAAACCTTCTTCATTTGCATGCATGCCCATATATCCTTCCCACACACTTAGTCATTCCACACCATCACAGGCAAGTGTCCAGTTCCCTAGCACCATCCTTTGCCTGAGACAGGACTATTGAAACCTTTCTGCATACCTAGCTATGTCACAATACTGGAGGTAAGTTCCCCAGTTACTAGTGTCTTTCACTTCCTTTTCTCCAGCCACTAGTGTAGGTACTCCTCCCCACTGATACTCTACAGACATCCTCCTGGTCTATACACCATTCCCAAGCTTGCCATAAGAGTATCCATGTCACCCCACTCTGTATACTTTTCTCACACCCATCTTGTGAGTGTCATGTGAACCCATACCCCTCACACAAGTTTCTCCCATACCACCTACTTTTACATTCTGCATATGAACCCATGCACCTCAGCTCCACATATCCCTCCTCCAACTATACTGCTGCCTTGAACAAGCCCCAGAATTCTTGACAAATGGAATATCTCTACACAGGAAAATCCCAGCAAAATAAGTAACACAACAAAAACGGAACCAAGGCAGTAAACCCCCATCAAGAATGTCAAGTCCATGTGGAGCTGTTGATTGGAGAGACTTAGGAGAGCCCCCCAAAAAGACAGGCTTCTGTCAAAGCACTTGATTACCCAACTGAGGTAAAAGGTAAGACTTGACTCCTGAAGGTGCCACTTCCTGCCAATGCAGAACACAGAGATTTGGCTGAATCTGGAAGGAAACCAGTTCCTAGGTGGTTATCCTATATAGTGCTGAAAAGTACTGCATAAGCTTCCAGGGGAAAGTGGCCAATAACATTGTGAACGAGCAGTGGACACTGTTATATAAAAGTAACCAGCCTGACATAATGTACACACCTGTGCAATAGTGGCAGTCAGAAAACAGAGGGTGAGTTAGGGCCTCTATGCTCTGTTACAGGGTTGAATACACTTAAAGATGTGAAGTCACATAGCCAGCCAATAAAGACTTGAACCCAGGTATATGAAACTCCTAGGTAGGTATGCAATGGCCCTTTGATTGGCTATGATCACCACTCAGTGGAAAGGAACCCATAACACGAGCTAAGAACCAAGTCAAAATCCTATAGAAACCAAAATAATGGACTTCAGTGAGAAGCTCCCACTAGCCTTCCTCCAAAAGTGAAGCTACAACCATCAAAATCTCTCTAAATGAACAATACTTATCCCCTTTAACCTATGATAACCTCACTCTCCATTTGAGAATCTGTTTTTCTTTTCAGGAAACAGTAAGGACTGAGAACAACCATAACATACAAACAAGAAAAGAATAGATAGTCGATTCCCTGACAGGTGATGAACAACCCTCACACAGTAGCCAGGGCCCAGGTGAAACACCAGAAGTACTGGCAAGATGAGTGAGTGTTGCTTCCAAGGCAAGACTGATAACCTAGGCCAGGGTGATGCAGACAGACACTGAGAATACTCAAAACATACTATTGCAGAAATCCAGAAGCTGTTGAGAGCTCAACACAAAAGTGGACTTAAAACACATCTAAAAAGGCTTAAGGAATTTTGTGGAAGAAGGGGCAGAACAATTGTAAGAGACAGGTTGGGAGGAAATATTCAGAGGCATTACCCTCCTTCCACAATGACTGACTGCTGCTGTCACAACTCAGAACCCACAACTCCATGGTGAATACCAGCAATCTCACTAAGAAGGTCCCTCAGTGGTGTGGGGTCAAGGAGAAGGGAAATGATGATACCAACATATGTGTCCACACAAAGTTTCTACTAAATAAATACATAATAAAATTTTAAAAATGGTTTACTAAACATTTACTGTGCCCAACCACATTGAAAATTATAGCAGGGCATATGAAGACAAAAAGTCCTGGTCACTGCCTCCAGGAAGTTACAATTACAAAAAGAACTCTAACGTGACATTAGTAGTACTAAGAGGACTCCCCATGGTATTATGGGAATATAGACATAAAGATGGAAAGACTGTACTGTGTTGTGAAGAGGAACTCCAAAGAAGTAATACTGAGCACTTTCTTTGAGAAGGAAAGAAGATTTCAGAACAGAGTGGTAAAGATATGGAAGCAAAATAGCACAAGGTGAGTTCAGGGAAACCCCTTAATTTGTTTTGGCTAAAAGGGAGCAATGATGGAAGGACTTCAAGAGGATCAGGACAAATTGGAACAATAAGAAAAAATGTTTTTTTAATGTTTCACATTGGATTATAATGTGGTCCCTTGAAGAAATGTTCCCCTGTAAGAGCCCAAACCAAAGTAATGCCATGACAGACTTTAAAGATATTAATAGGTCTAAGTTTCTGTTTCCCTGCAGGGCACAAACTATTGGCACAGCACTTTGCAGTTACTGGGAAAAACTACCACAAACTACTCAGTACCCCAAAAAATCCCTGTAATGAGCCAATCAAAAAGGACCAAGTAGATATTATACATTCCTGTGGCTCTTGTGACTATAGATGAGTTTGCTTAAGGGTCCTCAGCTACTATGTAACCAATCAGCTTGCAACACATATGCTCTTGCTAAACGTCAACCAATCATGTAACTGCTACATTAGAAATTCCCCTTTTCTTTGTTAGAACCTAATAAAAGCTCCTCTGAGATGCCATTCTGGGCTCTTGGACAGACCCACTGCTTTGGTAAAGCCTGAAGCCTGATATTAAACCCAAAATAAAGCTCTTTTCTCTTGCATACGTGTTCAACTCTCTTGGTGGTCTTTGAGAATCCGTGTTCTGTGCATAACACCCCTCCCTTGTAGACTCCTCTCTCAATCACCCCTTTCCCTTCCTTCAAGAACTAGCTTATTATTTTTTTCTTTTTTTTGTCCTCAAGCTTCCTTTTACTACTGAAGCCTTTCCCTGATCAATCATAGCACTTAACATGTGCTATATAATTAAGCACCCAGTGAGCCACAGTCTTGTTCATAGTCACACCTGCTACATTGGCATGAACATACCAAGTCCTTTCTAGTCAGCTTTCATCACATCCCAGATCACTGTGGACTATTCCCATCAGGTTATTCTTTTGTCCCCTCTACCAGCCTGAGTAACACTGAGGGTCCTCCTTAGTGAGAGCATTTGTAATCACTGTAGGGTCATGAATGCACCTGTCAGTTTGTGTAGAGAGCATCATGACACTTTTTATTAGCATATTCAAGTTATACAAAATAATGAGTTCATTATAAAATTTTCATACATGCATATGCTACACTTTGATCATATTTATGCTCTTCCCATTACTGCCTAAGCTCCATTCCCACTTCTTTCTTGTTACTTTCCTCTTCCCAAATAGTTTCCCCTTTACTCTCATGTCATTTTTGCCTTTTAGAATCTAGATTCTGCAGGTGACAGGAAAAACAGGTGCTGTCTTTATGACTCTGGATTATTTTATTTAAAAGTTGGAATTTTAAAAAAGAATAAAATTGTATTAAAATTTTTTAAAAACCTTGTTTTCAAAGTACCTTACCAATATAATCACTGTCCTTTCCCAGAATTTTCTACAGAATTCTGGTTATTGGGCATGTCACTATGTAGCAGTACCAGTCAACAAATATAATATCCTCATTATAGGTCTTATTTTTCTGAAATGGCCTCAAATATTTATTACATGTTTTTATTCAAAAATATGTGCTAAGTTGTTTATAAGTTTTGTTCCCCTTAATTACTTTAACAATTACTGTTAATTAATGTTATTAATCCTATTTTTTAGATGAGGAAATTGAGTGCTCAGCTTGGAAATAGTTTTAATTTGGAAACGCTTCTGTTTGACTTGACAATCCACTTTGCATATCAGTACCTCTCGTTAGCAGGTTAACTTGATTCAGTACTTCTGTAATATGTGTATAATTTTGTAACACATTAAATGAAATAGGACATAAATCTGATTTGCATACTTGAAAACTTTACACACATTTGGAAGATTCAATTTGGAATGGGCACTATAGCTGCCCCTGTGGGTACGTTAATCTTTTCAAAGCTTTTTGAGAGAAAAAGGAGTTTTTAGTAAATATTCTAATAAAGGGTCACTCTAGAACTGTGCTACCCTTCAGGGAAAGCTTGCTGACATATCATTCTAGCTAGTATTGCTGACCTAACACCCTAGCTACTACTGCTCTTTTTTATTGTACACATCATCTCAACTTCTTAAAATAAAATGCTAAAACACTGTTAAACAAAGCATACCAAAATCTGTACTGAGAAATACACAAAGAATTCATATCTGTAAAATAAAATCATATGGCACCCATATCTTAGTTCTGAAGCATAAGAAGGAAGCATTTGGAAAAGATGTATTGTATTAAACAAAATTGGGCTAAAATTGAGTAATGTAAGAGTATTTGTCAGGGAGTCTGGGGAGATGGCTCAGCTATTCATAGTACTTGCTGCTTAATTATGAGGGTCTCTGGGGCCAGATACCACCAAATTTGACTCTTCAAATCCAACATAAAATCTGGGCATGGCCATGCATGTCTGTAACCCCATTGGCCTATGCCTTCTGGTGGAATACAATATACATACTTGTTATTTCAGCTTATGTTTATAAACATCTTCTTTACTAAGCTCTGTTTTCCTTTATGGCCTCTGTCAGTACAGCACTTTGTTCCTATACCTCAGGCACATTAACAGGTCTTGGATGCCTGAGAAAGTCCTTCTCTTTACCATCTGTTGTCTTTGCCTTGTGTGTACTTTCCTTTCACTTACTCACTTCTACTTTTAATACACAATACAAGCATCACCTCGAGTGTAAAGCACTTTCTCTGAATAGATTTGGTGTCCTTTCCAAGTTCTATGTTTGTGAAGAATTCATGTCATAACTTATCATATTTAATTATAAATTTGTCTGTGTCCACTATCTGACACTTGTATATGAGCATCTTCTCAACAGCAGACTTGTGGCATCCGAATGAAGGCGTTCCAAAGATACCCATGTTCTAATCCACAGAGACTTTAAATATGTTACCTTTTATATCAAAAGAGACTTTATACAGGTGGTAATAGTTATGTACCTTAAGATGGTGATTTTCTCCTGTGGGGGTCAATCTAACTACCAGTATACTTATAAGAGGTAGACAGGAGGGTCAGATACACCAAAAGAGGAGAAAAATAAAAACAGCAGCAGAAGTCAGGCACAAAGTAATGCTATTTTGTTTGCCTTTTGTGTTGGAGGAAGGTACCACACAAGGAAGAAAGAAAACAAAATAAAACAATTTCTCCTTTACAGCTTCCAGAATGAAGGCGCTCCTTCAGATATCTTCATTTTCAGAACCACTAGTTTCTAGAACTGTAAAATAATAAATGAATATAGTTTCAAATCATTAATTCTATAATAATTTTATGCCAATAATAGAAAATGAATACAGACATCTATTTACTCTCATTTTCTATTTTCCAAGTATTGTCACTGACATATGGCTATTAGTCAATTCATTTCCTAAATGAATAAACCAAGGAAGTAATTGTTATATTAGTGGTGGATTCCATTGAGGCATTGGGTAATAGTGTGAATGGTAACACTATTATAGTGAGTAGCATAATGCTATGCATACTAAACTTGTCATTAGATCAGTGATCATTGAATACAAATTTCAGAAAAGCCTGAAAATAAGATATTGTCAAAGCATTTTGTTGCTACTTCACACCCCAGTCCTACTACTTAAACCATAAATATATAAGATAACCAAACTTTTTGGATCATACTTTTATTCCCATCATAAAAATAAAATGCTAAAATGGTGATTAAACAGAGATAAAGATATGACAAGGAATAAGGCGTGAGAATGGTGAAAGGACCCTTAGCATATAAACAAAAAGGAAGGGGAGGACTGGAGAGATTGCTCAGCAGTTAAGGCACTTGCCTGCAAAGCCTGAGAACCCAGGTTTGATTCCCGAGTAACCGCATAAAGCCAGATGAACAAAGTGGCACATCTGGAGTACGTTTGCATCAGCTAAAGGCCCTAGCACACCCGCATACTCTCTACCTCTCTTTGCAAATAAATAACTTTTTTTTTAAATATGAGGGTAGGTACAAGTTAGGATGGGGGATGATTAGAGAGGTGAATGAGGAGAATCAACCAGAAACAAGTTGTGCTTGAAAATTTCATAGTCATATCTAAAATTCTGTTAGGCTAACTAATGTATAAAAATATATCTATAAATCAAAATATATCACCTTTTAAAAAAGAGAACACTCATATAGTAGCAATATCATACTATATTTTCATATATCCTTTATGACATCTAATGTGAAGAAAATATAAAGTAACACTGGAAACTGTCAAGAATTTTTTTTTTATGTTTTAGGAAATATCCCAGTGGTCACTAATTTCTCTGGCTCCCTCCAATACCATGGCAGTAAGCTGGCAGTAAAAGTCAATCTCATATGGCACATACAATGCCTTTGCCAAACAGAAAGCAGCAGTTTAATCCACAATTTATAGAGTAAAGGAGCTCTCTTCCACCTTGGCCTGATCTCTTCCTTATACTTATCAATGCTCATTTGCCTCTAGTAAACCATTAGAGCTTTATATACTAATTCCATATTTAAAAGAACAAAACACACCTTGAAGCAAGAGAAAATAGAGGAATGAGGAATGTTTGTTTTATATTTAGACAGTTATACTGAACTATGCCAAGATGCTAAACATGTTTAAATAAAATAGAAATTTTAAAAACCAAAGACCCAAGGTTGCAAGTATGTCTGGTGCCATTTACTATGAGGAAAGGGGCTCATTCCCTCTTAGTAGCAGTACATTAGAAACTGGTTGTTGTTATCAACTGTGTGCATGCTCCTCCCATAGGTACCTACAACAGAATTAGATGGGCAGCATACAAGACAAGGAGTCAGGAGACCGCAGAGGCTTTGATCATCTCTTTCACCTGTTTGCTGAGGCCTGATATTCTTTTAACATGGAAACCTCTTGTATGCTACAAATGGAGCTAGATGGTTTCTAGTCTGAATGCCTGAGAGGAGCAGCAAAACAAGCTAAAATGTTTTGTCTGCCTCTAACATCAAAGTTTATCACTGAAACCTTACTTGGTCTAATAAGTAAGATTGGAGAAAAGAGTAAAAAGAGCGCTGGAGAGATGGCTTAGCAGTTAAGCGCTTGCCTGTGAAGCCTAAGGACCCCAGTTCGAGGCTCGGTTCCCCAGGTCCCACGTTAGCCAGATGCACAAGGGGGCACACGCGTCTGGAGTTCGTTTGCAGAGGCTGGAAGCCCTGGCGCGCCCATTCTCTCTCTCTCCCTCTATCTGTCTTTCTCTCTGTGTCTGTCGCTCTCAAATAAATAAATAAAAAATTTTAAAAAAAGAGTAAAAAGACATTGGAAAGAAAAATAAATAAAGCAAACACAAGAGGCATCAGATGGTAAAGACTTTATCCCTATTTGCCTCTCCTGGGCCAAATAGAAATTACAGAGAAATTCTCGATGGCTTACTGTCAAGATGTATTACTCTGTTTTGGGTGACTTTGAGTGTTGCATGTGTTATAAGTTGAAGGAAAATAAAATATCTCCAAGGTTTTCTCTGGTTTCGAGGTACAGAGTCATGTCTGAAGCTAATTTAGTTAAAGATTTCATTATTTTAATCTTCTATTTGTTTTTTGAGGTGCTAATATAGGCCTGGCTTATGTTTGGAAATATTAATTATTGAATGCTTTTATGTATGCAAAATTAGGTCTACTTTAGAGGAAAGTTTAAGAGTACAAATAATTGAACATATGAATGAAAGGGGTATTTGGAGGACTGAGGTGGCATATAGGAAGAAGAGTAAAGAAAGGACAGGAGGAAATTAGGTCCAGAGGAAGAATATTTTGCTGTTATTGCTGTTAATTTCTATTTCCTTCTCCAGGGTGTTTTAGTCAATGAACATTCCTATTTGCTCAGGTATTAATATGGGAAAAATACATGGAGATAATTCATTTGTCCAATGTTTAAAGACAGTTGTGAGATCTAATCTGATTTAAATGAGTGCACAGAAGTTTGAGGCAACAAAGGAGTACCTAGGTATTAAAAGCCAGCCTGATCTACAGAGTAGAACACTGACAAAGAAATAAATCATGTATTAAGCACCTATTGTGGGCTACAAGCTTAACACAGTGTTTCATCTCATGTATATCATCTGCAAGGTCCCAGATTTCACCTCCACTACCTCAAACAGACAGATAGGAATGACAGGTACTAGGCTATCTAAAAGTTTGCCTATTTGAAGTTCAAAGTCTAATAGAGGTCTTAATGAAGTAAACATATTTTCTGAAAGAAATTTGGGAAAATTTCCTCACAAATACTTAAAGGAGATTATATTTTGACTCAGAAAACAGACAGACTGGAGAGATGATTTAGTGTTTAAGGTGTTTGCCTATAAAGCCAAAGGATCCCAGTTTGATTCCCCAGGACTCATAGAAGCCAGCTGCACAAGGGGACACATGCATCTGACATTTGTTTACAGTGGCTGGAGGCCATGGCATGCCCATTATCTCTCTCTCTCTTTCTCCTTTCTCTCTCTCAAATAAATATATAAAATATATTTTTTAAAAAGAAAATAAAACAGACTTAATGAATAATAAGATGGGCTGCAGAGATCTCTCAGCAGTTAAAGGAGCTTGATTGCATAACTTGATGGCACAAGTTTCATTCCCTAGTACACACATAGCCAGATGCACAAGGTGGCACAGTGTCTGGAGTTTGTTTGCAGTGGCAGGGGGCCCAAGAATGACCATTCTCCCTTTCTCTATTGGCCTGTCATTGTCTCTCAAATAAATAAATACAATATTTAAATAGGGGCTTCGGGTCAAGATGGCATCTGCCTAACCTAACCTCACCTCACAAGGAAGAAAAGGCAAGACCCTTAAGGTTTGGGGGTGGTACTTTTTGTTTAGGGGTTTGCTGATTCTAGTAGGCTTCCAGTGGGAGGGTGTGGAGGAGCAAAATAGGGAATCTGCTGATTCCCACACTCTCAGGTAGTCCACCATGCTCCCAATCCCCTCAAGCAGCCATCTGAGCCACAGGCCCACTAGGAGGACCCTCCTGCACTACCTGCAGGCCAAGTGGACCAAAGCTAGCATGCCATATCTTACACCCTAAGCATTCCTGCCACCAGGCAGAGCTCCACAGGTGCAATAGGCATCCCAGTTGCTGTTCTCACCCAGCCTTGCTGACCCCTGCACCTGCGATCCACAGTCCTGCTCAGCCTTGTTGACCCCTGAGTGTGATTGCCATTCCCACCCAGCCCTGCTGACTCCCACTAATTGCCATTCCCCTCCAGCCTTGCTGACCCCTGCATGTGACTGCTGGTCCAGTTGCCATTCCCACCCAGCCCATCTGAGCCCAGTGCACAATCTCCAACCCACTCACCACCCTCCCATCCCACCACTGAAAAGGGACTCAGGCTAGTGTCTGTGCCCTAGCCTTTCTGAACTCTGTGGGTGAATGCTATCCCACTCACTACTGGCCCCCATCTCAGTCAGAAGGCTAGTGTCCCAAATCCTAGGCTTTTTGAAACATTGTGATGGGCAGACCACAGTGAAAAAGGAATAGCACAAATATCAGATGCAAGTAAATCCAGCTAGATTGCCCAGTCCCACAATGGGTGTCTCTAATCAAAACATAGAAGAGACAATAAGACCAGAACCCCAAAATGAAGAAACAAACTATGTAAACCTGGCCAAGCAAATAGCAGGACTTGTAGAAACTCAACAAAGGACCAATAATTGTATGAATGGTATGCTCACTAGATTAGATCTACTACAAAAGAACCAGGAAAGGTTCCTAAGACAGTTAAATGATCTGAAGGAGAGCAAAAAGAAAGTAGGAACTCAAGAACCAACTGTCTAAGCTCAATGAAGATATAAAAATATACAAGGATAAACTACAAGAAGAATTAAGATAATCAGAAAATGACACGGAAAGGGAACTTGACAGAGAGTTGGAAACTATACATAAAAAGCAGTACAAAATAGGAAACAAATTGAACAAGCCCCAAACCCTATAGATGCTCTTAAGAACAGAGTCAGCCATGTGGAGGATAGAAACTCAGAACTGGAAGACAAAACAGAAGAAACAGTTCATGTGTCCAAAAGTTTCAACTAGTTCAAAAATTTCTGTGAGGGCTGGAGAGATGGCTTAGTGGTTAAACACTTGCCTGTGAAGCCTAAGGACCCCGGTTCAAGGCTTGGTTCCCCAGGCCCACGGTAGCCAAATGCACAAGGTGGCGCACATGTCTGGAGTTCATTTGCAGTGGCTAGAAGCCCTGGCATGCCCATCCTCTCTCTCTCTCTCTCTCTCTCTTTGTGTGTGTATGTTTCTCTCTCTCTCTCTCTCTCTCTCTTTCTCTCTTTCTGCCTCTTTCTCTCTCTGTCTGTCACTCTCAGATAAATAAATAAAAATGAACAAAAAAATCTTTAAAAAATTTCTGTGAACAGAACATGAGGGAACTGGGGGATACCCTTAAGCATCCCAACATTCAGATCATGGGAATGCCAGAAGGGGAAGAAAAACAGACCCAAGGCATGGAAAATTTATTCAACAAAATTATCCAAGGAAACTTTTACACTTGCTCAAAAGAAAGTGCCATCAAGTTACAAGAAGCTAGCAGAATTCCAAACAGACTGGACCAAAGCAGAAATTCTCCAAGACACATTATCATTAAGATGCTAAACATAGATCACAAAGAGAAAGTCCTAAAAGCAGCCAGGGAAAAACAACACATTACATATAAAGGAAATTCCATCAGAATTACTTCAGACTTCTCAATGGAAACCCTAAAAGCCAGAGGTCCTGGAATGGAACACACTGCAAACTCTATGAAGTTATAGCTTCTAATCTAAACTACTCTACCCAGCAAAAGTATCCCTTATAATAGATGGTGAAAGAAAAACATTCCACAATAAAACTCAGCCTTACAACTGTATAAATACAAAGTCAAACTTACTGAGAGTACTTCAGGAAATGCTCCACACTGAAGATTTAAATAACCAACCTCAAGTGCTTACAAAAAGCAGATCACAATAACCAAACTTCAAGAGGTAACAAAAACTACAAAGTACAAGAAAATATCAAACCACATAAACCACCACAATATGGCAGGTACTAAATCAAAACTCACAGTTATTACCCTAAATATTAATGGCTTTAATTGACCCATCAAGAGACATAAACTAACAGAGGGGATCAGAATATTAGACCCCTCAACCTGCTGTCTTCAGGAAACCCACCTCATCACTAAAGATAGATACCTCCTCTGGGTGAAAGGGTAGAAAATGATATGCCAAGCAAATGGAAATAAGTAATCAAAAAAGACAAAGAAGACCACATCTTACTTATTAAGGAAATGATCTAACAAGAGGATTTCACAATCATTCATCTTTTTGAAATTATTATTATTATTTTTATTAACAACTTCCATGTTGTAAACAATATCCCATGTTAATGCCCTCCCTCCCACAACTTTCCCCTTTGAAATTCCATTCTCCACCATATCCCCTCCTCCTCTCAATCAGTCTCTCTTTTAGTTTGATTAATCGTTATGTGACAAATACAGGTACACAACAATTCATAAAACAAAACTTACTTAACAATAAAACAGAAGTAACTACCAACACCATCATAGTTGGGGGCTTCAATACTATTCTATAAGCAATAGATAGATCATCTAAACAGAAAATTAACAGGGAACTAAGAGAGCTCAACACCACCTTAGATCATCTAGATATGATGGATATCTACAGAAAATTCTACCCAAAATCCACAGGTTATAAATTTTTCTCAGCAGCCCATGGAACCTTCTCTAAAATAGATCATTTTCTGTGTCATAAAGCCTGCCTCCATATATTTAGGAGGATTGACATAATTTCCTGCTTGATATCAAATCACAATGCCATATTGTTAAAAATCAACAACAAATAATGCACAAGAAACTCAACAACTCAACAACTCCTGGACACTGAACAACACACTCTGAATAAGTGGGGGGGTGGACGAAATAAAAAATGAAATTGTAAAATTGCTAGAACTGAATGACAATGAGAACACAACATACGAAATCTTATGAGGCACAATGAAGGCTGTCCTGAGGGGAAAATTCATTGTGCTAGATGCCTTCATAACAAAGACAGAGAGATTTCAAATCAATAACCTAACCATTCACCTAAAGGCATTGGATACAAGAAGTATCTCAAAAATCTCCAGGTGGAAAGAAATAATTAAGATCAGAGCAGAAATTAATGAATTGGAAACTAAGAAAACAATTAAGAAAATTGATGAGACAAAGAGCTGGTTCTTTGAAAAAATAAATAAGATTGTTAAACCCCTGGTCAATGTGATAAAGCAAAAAACAAACAAAAAACCCCTTCAAATTAACAAAATTACAAATGAAAAAGGAGAGATTATAACAGACATAGTTGAAATTTGGAGAATCATCATGACTTACTTCAAAAACCTCTACTCCACAAAACTGGATAATATGGATGAAATGGATGAATTCCTGGACACATTCCAAATACCAAAGATAAACTCAGAGCAGTTTAATGTCCCAAACCAACCTATCACAAACACCAAATTTGAAAGGGTAATCAAAAACCTCCCTAGGAAGAAGAGTCCAGGACCGGATGGTTTTTTTAGCTGAATTATATAAAACCTTCATGGAAGAACTGAAAATAATTTTTCTCAAATTGTGCCATACATTGGGGAACAGGGAAAGCTCCCCAACTCCTTTTATAAAGCTAGTATCACCCTAATACCAAAACCAAGCAGAGAGGCCACAAAAAAAGAAAATTACAAGCTTATTCCCCTGATGAACTTAGATGCAAAGATCCTGAAGCTAGTATCACCCTAATGCCAAAACCAAGCTGAGATGCCAAAAGAAAAGAAAATTCCAGGCCTATTTCCCTGATGAACTTAGATGCAAAGATACTGAACAAAGTCCTCACAAACCAAATTCAACAGTACATAAAAAGCATTATCCACCTGGATCAAGTAGGCTTCATCCCAGGAACACAGGGATGGTTCAACATATGGAAACCTGTCAATGTAATACACCACATAAACAAGCTCAAAAACAAAAAACACATGATCATCTCAATAAATGCAGAAAAGGCCTATGACAAAATACAGCGTCATTTAGTGATCAAAACATTGGAGAAAACAGACATGGGTATACCTCAACATAATAAAGGCTATATATAAAGATGCTAAAGTCAAAATAATACTTAATGGGGAGAGACTGAAGGAACTCCCATTGAGATCAGGAACAAGACAGGGGTGTCCACTCTCACCTCTGCTCTTCAACATAGTATTGGAAGTACTAGCTTAAGCAATAAGACAGGAGAAATAAATAAAATGGATACAAATTGGAAAGGAAGAAGTTAAGCTAGCCCTTTTTCCATATGACATGATTCTATACATAAGTGACCTGAGAACCTCCATCTCAAAACTCTTAAAAATGATTAACTCCTTAAGTAAATTAGCAAGATAAAAAAATCAATGCACAAAAATCAGTAGCCTTTCTGTATGCAAAAGACAAAAATTCAGAGAAAGAAATTAGTGATATTGTCCCACTTTTAAATAGCATCAAAAAATAAAACAAGATACCTTGGAATAACATTAACTAAGGAGGTGAAAGACCATTACAATGAAAACATAAAAACCCTCAAGAGAGAAATTGAGGAGGACTTGAGAAAATGGAAAGACCTCCCATTCTCCTGGATAGGCAGAATTAACATTGTGAAAATGTCAGTCTTACCAAAAGCAATTTATAGATTTAATGAAATTCCAATAAAGAGCCCAACATGTTTCTTCACCGAGATAAAAAAAAAATATATCTCATAATTCATATGGAATGGCAGAAGGCCTCAGATATCCAGGCATATCCTCAGCAAAATAAACACCTCTGGAGGCATAACAGTACCTGATCAAAAGCTATACTGCAAAGCTATAGCAACCAAAACAACATGGTATTGGCATAAAAACAGGAACATAGACCAATGGAACAGAATCAAGAACCCAGTCTTGGGGTCAAGTAACTACAGCTACTTGATATTTGACAAAGCTAACAATGTACACTGGAAAAAAGACAGCAGCTTCAAGAAATGGTGCTGGAAAAACCAAATAACCATATGCAGGAAAATTAAACTCGATCCACACATTTCACCATGCACAAAAGTCAAGTCTAAATGGATCAAAGACTTCAGTATAAGACTAGAAATTCTGCTACTAGTGGAAGAAAAAATAGGAAGAACTTTCCATGATATAGGAGTGGGAAAGACTTCCCGAACAAAAGCCCAGTAGCCCAGGAAATTAAACAATCACTCAACTATTAGGATCTCATGAAGCTTAAAAGTTTGTTCACAGACAAACAATAAGCAGAGTCAATAGACTTCCCACAGAATGGGAGAAAATCTTTGCTGTATACACATAGGACAGAGGCCTAATTTCTAGAACCTACAGAGGACTCAAAAACCTAAAAAATAAAAGTCAAACAAACCACTCACAAAATGGGGCAGAGAACTGCCCAGGGAGTTCTCAGAGGAAGAAACACAAATCGAATACACACACTTAAGAAAAGTTCAACATCCCTAATCATCAGGGAAATGCAAATTAACACAACTATGAGATTGCACCTTACTCCAGTGAGGATAGCAAACATTAAAAAATCTAATGACAACAAATGCTAGCAAGATTTGGAGAAATAGGGACCCTAATTCACTGTTGGGAATGCAAGCTGGTACAGCCACTATGGAAAGAAATGTGGAGACTCCTAAACAGGATGACTATAGTGGTACCAACAGACCCAGTTATTCCCTTACTAGGCATTTATCCTAAAAGCTCCAAACCTCAGCTCAGAGATATTGCTCAACTATGTTTATAGCAGCTCAATTCATAATAGCTGTAATCAACCCAGATGTTCTTCATTAGATGAATGTATAACTAAAATGTGGTATATCTACAAGATGGAATTCTACAAAGCAGTAATGAAAAATGACACAATGAAATTTGAAGAAAAATTGTCAAACTTGGAATAGATCATTCTCAGCAAACTCACCCAATCACAGAAAGGTAATCATCACATAATCTCACTCATCTGAGGCTCCTAACCTGAATCTGCCCATGATATTCACATACCTAATACACATCTTGAGGACTGGACAATAGGGATGGTAGGGTGAAAGGGGAGGGTAAGGAGGGGGGAGCAAAATACTGGACCCAAATGGAAATGGCACCATAAAATCCTACATCGTGAAAGACATACTAACCTTCATCAGGTGTTTAGAGAGAATTCCTGATTCACAGGGGCCTGGATAGGGTATGATAAAAAACTATCCTTGGGCTGGAGAGATGGCTAAGTGGTTAAGCACTTGCCTGTGAAGCATAAGGTCACCAGTTCAAGGCTCAATACCCCAGGACCCACATTAGCCAGATGCAGAAGGGGGTGCATGCATCTGGAGTTCATTTGTAGTAGCTGGAAGCCCTGGTGTGCCCATTTTCTCTCTCTCTCTCTTCCCTTTCTCTTAAAGAGAAAGAAACAGAAGATTGAGGATAGTTTTTTTTTTAATTTTTTTTTATTTTTATTTATTTATTTGAAAGTGACAGACAGAGAGAGAAAGAGGGAGAGAGAGAGAGAGGGAGAGAATGGGTGCACCAGGGCCTCCAGCCACTGCAAACGATCTCCAGAGGCATGTGCCACCTTGGGCATCTGGCTAATGTGGGTCCTGGGGAATTGAGCCTCGAACCAGAGTCTTTAGGCTTCACAGTCAAATGCTTAACCACTATGCAATCTGTCCAGCACTTTTAATTTTTTTTGTTTATTTTTATCTCTTTATTTATTATATTACCTGTATTTTTTTCCTTCTCCCTTGGCTCTGACCTGTAACCCCCAGTACCAGCATGTGGGTAATATCCACAATGAGCTGTTGATCAGAGAGACTTATGAGGTTTCCCAAAAGAAGACAGAATCTGTCAAAGTATTTGATAACCCACCAAAGGAAAGACCCTACTGCCGAAGACACCATATGCTGTTGGGACAGAACATGGAGCAACTGGCTGGAAACTGGAAGAGAGTCAATCCCCAGACAATTAGCTTGTTTAGTGCCAGAAGGTGTTATATGAATGACTGGAGGAAAATGACCAATGTCTGTGTAAGCAGCTGTGTTCTAAGTTACTCAACAGCAATCAACCTGACATGATGCTCACCCAAGTACAATGGTAGCACACAGCCATGGTAGGTTACCAATTGCTCTTTATTTGGCTAACAGATCTGCTCAGTGGAATGGAACCCATGCCTGGACTGGGGAAACAAGTCAGAACCATATCCAAAAACAAGCTTGCTCTCCAATATCAAGCTCCCACCAATAGTGGGCTACAAGAGGGCCTACATCTATTAAATTATCTCTAAAATAACAATGGTTATCCATGTATCTTGCACTGACCTCACTCTCCATTGGAGAATTTGCTTATGTTTTTCAGATGGATGCAGAACCTGAAGAGATAATCAGCCCATCGCACCCCACCAGCTGTAACCATAGTTAGTGGGGTAATGAGCAAGAGATGCTTTCTCAGTGAACCTGGTTCAGCACAATGGTGAAGTAGACAGACATAGACAACACTCAGCTCCTACCAAATCAGATATTCTGAGACACAGAAACTCCCAAGTCTTCCCATCACTGAAATAAACCTAAAATGAACCCAACATGGTTCAGGGAAACTTGTGGTAGAGGGGGCAGAGAGATTGTGAAAGCCATAAGTTGGATTATTATGCACACAGACATTTCCTCTCTCCCACAACTTAACATCACCCCCACAATGCAACACCACAATCCATGGGGGGTGGTGAAGACAGGGAGAAGGCTAACGATGGTACCATCATGGCTGTATACACACTACATACATAAACAATGAAAAATTTAAAGATGCAATAGTTTATATGTAAACTGATGAAATAATTCAAATAGTAAAATAAAATGAAAAATTACAGGCTAAGGTATTGACTATAAGATGCCAGTAAGTTTAAAGCCAGTAATGGAGTTCCTGGAGCATCCAACTGAAGTCACCCTGTGTGAAGGGTCCCTGGCAGAACTGTCATGGATGTTTGCCCAGTTTTGTCCGCTCCTCCTGAGTTTCTGGTGGAGTCTGGAACCCTCTCTTCTTCAACTGTCATATCCTGGTGGAATCTGGGACCCTTCCTTCCTTCATTATCTCCTTGTGGAGTCTGGAATCCTCCCTTCATCAGCTGTCATCTCCCACCAGTGTGGTTGAAGCCCCAGAGTTGAAGAGATTCTATGCTGAGAGTGAGAACATCCCACTATGACATCCTTGGTTCTCCTCTCACCATGACAACAGGATGCCTGACAACAGAGAAGTTTACATATGCTCCTCATTTTTGTACCCAAGTACAGTGGAAGATCCTTAGAGGTAAAGGAAAGAGTGAAAAGACAGACAACAGACAAGAATCATACCAAACAGTCTTCATATCCTGTACTAGTCACCAACTCCAGTGCACTTAGAGATGTCTTATAATCACCCTGTTAGGTGGGGAATAGTGATGGGCCCTTGTACAGATGGAGACTCTGAGTCTTGTGAGCTGTTTCCTTCCTCCTTTTAGGCCCAGTCATATGGGAATACTTGTGGTGATCACAGTCTTCACATCTGATTCTCAGGTCTCTCTTGTTTCCATGAAAGCCAGATTTGGACTCTGCTTGGCCTACAGTGAATTCCAGCTGGTGCTCTGCTTTCCTCAATGTGTCCTAAAGACTTTCTGTATCCCAAATGATATAAATATGAGCTCATGGGAAAAAGACTTTCAATGAAGCACTCATTTTGCCTACAAAACAATAAGAAAGCCATACAGTGATCTGTGTTCCTTGAATAGGAAGACTTCTGGGGTTTCCTTACAATACAAGCCATCTGCAAATGTAACTGAATGACATTGACCTTAATAACAACCTGTTCAGTGATGGGGAGCAAACACACTCACTCCCTGATTCACTAAATATTTTAAAAATATTTTATTTATTTACAAGAAGAGAGAAGCATCGAGAGAGAGAGAGAGAGAATGGGCATGCCAGGGCCTCTTGCACCTACAAACTCCAGATGCATGTGACACTTTGTACATTTGGCTTCATGTGGGTACTTGGGAATTGAACCTGGGCAGAGTTTGCCTTCTTAACTGGTCAGTGTTGCTCACGATCTCCTCCTGGGACTAGCACCTGGCACTCAGCTTGTCTTGGGGATGGGTGGAGGCCAGAGGAGTATCTCAATAACACCAGAACCTCGAGCTGCACAGTTTTCACTAAGTCATTGGGAGGATGATTCTAAAAGAAACAAGGGTGAAGGAGTAAAGGAGGTGGTAGGAGGGTTCATAACAAATAAAACAATTTTAATATTAAAAAGTAACCAGTTTTTAAAACAGAGTCTGAGAGTAACATGATTGTGCTAATGATCCCAAAACATGTAGAAGCAAGTATATACATGGCCATGTTAGTCCCAGGAGAGCCATCCTTGACAGCTTGCTTGATAGAGCATGAATACTGGCCTGGAGTGATAGGTTAGCAGTTAAGGCATTTGCCTCCAAGGCCTAAGGACCCAGATTCATTTCCGAAGTATCCATATAAGCCAGATGCACAGGGGGGTGCATGCATCTGGAGTTAGTTGCAGTAGCTGGATGCTCTGGCATGTCCAGTCTGTCCTCCCTCTCTCTCTAAATGGATAAATAAAATTTTAAAAAATAATGATGGTTATGTATTTAGAATGTGGCAACATTTAAAAAGAACATGTTTTACAAGAAATCCAAAGATAGAGTAAGTTATAAGGGAACTAGTATGAGGTTGTAGTCAGTGATTACCAATAGAGAAAACTAAAACCTAAAGTAAGGTTAAAACCACTGCTGGGTTTATAAATAGAGCTTGTCAGGCTGGGGAGATGGCTCAGTAGTGAAAGGCACTTGTTTGTAAAGCCTGAAGGCCCAAGTTCAGTTCCCCAACACCCATGTAAAGGCAGTAGTCCATGGTCAGAACTTGTTAGGAAGAGCTGTAAGGCCTCAATCATTGTTGTTTCCTCTTAAAGTCTAGGGTTTTTTTTTGTTTTTTTGTTTTTTTCTGTTCTGCATTATTAGCAATGATTCTTTGATTGTGCTTTCTTGCTGCATAGTTGAGTGTATATAACTGGCCAAAAATTAACCAACTTTTGTTTTACTATCAAAATCAGTTAAAGCTCCATTGAAGCTACTTTTAGGGACCTGGAAAGAGCTCCCTGACATCTTTAGTTTCCGCTGACTAGATGTGCCATGGGTCAATGTCTTGTTAAACATTTGGCTTGCCTTGGAAGCCCTGAGGATTTTCCTTGGAAGTGTATTCAATAAACAAAATATTAAAAATATTTAAATAATAAATAAAAATAAGATGGTAATAATATTCATCCTGTTTGTAGTGATTGAAATATAGGAAAGCTTAAATGCTCAATAATACAATATTGGTTATATTAAGACTATATAGAGTAAGTTCCATAACATTAAGTGGATAAAAACAAGACATAATGCTTTACATGTGATACGATCCAATAGATATATAAAGATATAAACATAGATACAAATATAGATGATGACTATATACAAAATGGTTTCAGTGTTTATGTCTTTGAGTGGTGATATTACCAGGAGACACTTTCAAACAATCACTATTTCTATGTCAAATGTGTTTTTTTTTTTTTACAAACAAAGAACTGCTTTTTGGAAGAATTTTTGAGACAATTTATTTAGACAATAGCATGAAATGCTTATGAAAACCTATCTCATATCGATGTTATCGGTATTGCTCCAGAATCATTAGATAAGGAAAAATGAATAAAAATAGACAGTAAAGATAGAATGAGAGATTTTTTTATCTAATCTCCAGGTTTGAAAGACCTTTTATGTATTATACAAAACCAGAAACTCAGGATCAAAGTATTTGCAACAAATGACATAGAAAATGTGTTAAAATCATTAGAATAAAAAGATTTAAAATTAATTAATAATATTCCATCTTTAATATACAATGGTTTTAAATAAACAAATTTAAATACTCTGCAGAGAAATAAGAAGTTTTGTATAAACAATATATATAAGAATACTGTGGTGGTTTGATTCAGGTGTCCCCCATAAACAGGTGTTCTGAATGCTAGGTCCCCAGCTGATTGGGGTTTTTGGAAATTAACACTTCCAGGAAGCAGTGTATTGTTGGGGTGGGCTTATAGGTGTTATAGCCAGTTTCCCCATGCCAGTGTTTGGTACACTCTCCTGTTGCTATTGTCCACCTGATGTTGGCCAGGGGCTGATGTCCACCCTCTACTCATGCCATCGTTTTCCCTGCCATCATGGAGCTTCCCCTCGAGCCTGTAAGCCAAAATAAACCTATTTTTTCCAAAGCTGCTCTTGGTTGGGTGATTTCTGCCAGCAGTACGAACCTGACTACAATAAACACACAAGCAGGTCAGCCTAGGCTAGCAAGACCCTACCTAAAAAAAAAAAAAAAAGAAAAAAGAAAACAGAAAAAAAAAAGAATACACATACAAGTGACAATTATAAAATTATTTCAAAATAATTATTAATCCTAATAAATATTTTCTATATTGTTTATGTCTTAAATAATATAGATAATTAAGTATTTCATAAAATCAGTATTATAAATCACTGTAATTTCCTTATAGTTCTCAGGATATACACAAAGATTATTCGTAACTATGGTAAAATTTACTTTGATTAGCATACAAATAATTAGGTTTCATTTCAAATATATTTTTGTTTCCTTCTCCCAATCCAAATTTCCTGTCTCCCCTCCTCCCTAAGCCCTTCCCCTAACTTAACCTTTTTTTTCCACTTCACACTACATGTTGTCTTTTATTCCTTTCCCTTTTTCATTACCTATTCTTCCCCTCTTACTATATATCTTGAATCATAGCTTATATCCTCTCTCATACCCCTTATTAAAACATATAAATATTAAAAGTAAAATTTAAATAGGAGGGCTAGAAAGATTGATCAGTGGTTAAGGGCACTTGCTTGCAAGCTCTAATGACCTAGGCTTGATTCCCTAGTACCCATGAAAACCCGGGTGCACAGAGTGACACACACATATGGAGTTTGTTTGCAATGGTGGGAGGGCCTGGCTTGCCCATCCATTCTCTCTCTCTCTCTCTCTCTCTTTCTCTCTCTCCCCTTGCAAATAAATACCAAAAATATTTTTTTTAAATTTTCATAAGAATGGAAGCATGAAATTTTTCTTTCTGAAAATAAGTTACTACACTGTGTGTTTTCAATTCCAGTCATTTTACAGCAAATTTCAAAACCTCATTTTCAATAAAAATGTAAATTTCCCTAAAAATGTGCCAACATACAAATTGATTATAATAGTTATTCATATATACTAAATGTGAGTATAACATTGTTATATACATTTTATGTGAAGAATACTGATAATTGTACATAAGGGGTTATTTTGGCAAAGTCAGCATTAACAAAATTAAACTTAGAAGCACCCTAGAAGGAATTGTGAGAAAAATCTACAAAAAAACTACATATACTTACATAAAGGATATATAATTCTTATCATTCCATATATTTATTGTAAGTGTTATAAAATATTTATGTTCATTCTTAGTAGCAGGTATATTTTATGTGACTTTATTTAATTGTATTAATTTGAGAGAGAGAGAGAGATAGAAACTGTGCCCATCAGGGCCCCTTGCTGTTACAAATGAACTCCAGACATGTGTGCCATTTTGTGCATCTGGCTTTATGTGGGTAATTAACAAACAAAGCCAGGTCTGTAGGCTTTGGAAACAAGTGACTTTAACTGTTAAACCATCTCTCCAACCCTATGATGGTATTGTCACATATGTACTTTTCCAGAAGTAAAGCACATCTGTGTTTGAGTTAGTTTCCATTTGCTATTACAGGTGTCTGTCTGAAGACTAAAATACAAATAAACATTTCAACGTGTTGATTTTAAAATTCATCCATCCATATGCCCTGAAAAAAAGTTTTTATTGTCAATGGAAATATTTGTAAAATGTTATACCAAGAATCTCTTATTACATAATTATATAATTCCTGATTATCTCTGTCATCTCCTTCATTTTAGTCCTCAAATATACTGGACTATTTCATCAGGTCAAAAAGTTTATAAAGGAAGTTTTCCTTTTCTTTCCCAATTATATAAATGAAAATCCTAGCTATGCTACGCAGAAATGTTTAATGCCCCCATCATATTCCTTTTCTATAGCAACAGTCATCATCTTAGACTTTCAATCTGATGTCTACAATAGCCATTTTGTTTCTTCAAACAGCAAATTGAACAGGATCAGGTGAGCTCGCACTTCTGCTCCCTTTCAACAGGCCTTTGGCCCCTAAAGCACAGCACTCTATCACCCCTTGATCTCCCAGCTGAAAGTACAACCCAGCATGACAATTAGTGCCAACATGGCTATCGGTGAATCTATCAGGACACACTGTGAAGAACAGGGAACAAAATAATTTGTTTTAAGGATACAGCTGAGAAATATGGAATTGAAACAGATTTTCTATTCAAAATCAGCTTGTCATCTAACTAAAATATTTTTTCTAAAGTAATGTTTCATAACAGTACCATAGGATAATATAACTCACCTTAATTGATTATACTGCTGCCCTTTTCATCATTGCCATCAACATTACCAGCGTTGCTAGTCTGAATGAAAGTTCCAAGCTTTTGGAATGCATTCATACACATTGTTTAGGCATGCATCTACATACACAGAAATTGAGAAGTTGGGATATATATTAATAAATTCATTTCAATAGATGAATATGAGGTTCAGAGTGATTAATCCATCCATAATTACACTTTTTTTTACTAGGACAAATAACTAAAATTAGGCCTATCTTAAAACTATCTCTAGATGTTAACTTTCATGTGGCCTATTTATGAATCTTTTCTCTGTACATTCTCCACAGTACCATTACATTTGCCACATAGCAAGTTCTTAACTAAAGTTAAATGTCATCAAATTTATATAGGCACAAGATGCTCAGTGCTGTTAGTCATTAGGGAAGTGGTATTATCTCATATCCACTAGGATGGCTGTAAATTAAAAGATAAATTATTTGAGAGAATATATTAAGAAATTAAAACGCTCTTACATTGTTGATGGGGATGAAAATGAGTATAACTCCTTTGGAAACATATTTGGCAGCTCTTGGCATTGTTAAATATTTACCCTATAACCCAATATCCCACTTACAAAGAAATGGAATTCCACCAAGACAGAAATAAATACCTGCACACAAACTTAAGATGGGTATTTATAGCAAGATTATTAGTTATAGCCCCCAAATGGGATCAATCCAAATATACTTCACTTGATAACTAGATAAAACACGATATATTTAGAAAACACACTGTTATTCTATCATAAAAAGAATGAACTCCTGGTCTACCAGATAAGATTGATAAATTTTGAAAGCACTCTACTAAGTGAAAGAATACCAAAATATAAGAACACATATTTTATGATTCTTCTGATATGAAATGTCCAAGATAGATGAACCCATAGATAATAAAAGATCAGTTGATTGAGGGAGATTGAGGATGAGGTATAAAGACAAAAATAAAATGAGTGATTAGTACATGCTTTATTGTTGTGATGAGCAAATGTACTTAGATTAGTGTTGATAGATATATAACTGCACATGCTGAAATATATAGTTAAATAGTTTAAAAGGGTATGATATGTAGCATATAAAGTCCTCTTATGGGCTGGAGAGATGGCTTAGCGGTTAAGCGCTTGCCTGTGAAGCCTAAGGACCCCTGTTCGAGGCTCGATTCCCCAGGTCCCACGTTAGCCAGATGCACAAGGGGGCGCATGCATCTGGAGTTCGTTTGCAGTGGCTGGAGGCCCTGGCGCACCCATTCTCTCTCTCTCCCTCTATCTGTCTTTCTCTCTATGTCTGTCGCTCTCAAATAAATAAATAAAAAATGAACAAAAAAAATTAAAAAAATAAAGTCCTCTTATATTTCAAAAATAAGTGGGTTATAAAACACAATATTACATGTTGTGTCAGTAATTGAAAACAAAACTGTTAAAGCTTTCCATGGCTTTTATCCCTAAACCATAGCAATGTATGCCTAGAAATAGAGACAACAAACATTTTAGGAATTAACCACAATTGTTTTCCTACCTACCCTAATATTACAGTTTGAATCATGCCTGCCTTCCTTAAAAATAACATTTGTCCTTTTATTTTAATCCCTATGAAAATTTTTATTTCTACTAAAATGGCAAATTCTCTTAATTGAATATTGTGATGTAATAGAATCCTAGAAACACCAATTAATAGAGGTAGCAAGTAACAAATTATAAACACAATTAAAACAGAAACAAATTTAAATCTAGACTTTTAAACAGCCTCCAGTGCTTCATTAGCACAGAATAAATTTTAGCACACATCGGTAGAGTAATTGACACATTTGAAAAATAAAACTATTCTTTGATAATACCCCAATTACTTGATAATTCGTAGACATGACCATTGACATAATTTGCTACAAAAATGTGAATAAACTTGATAGGATTCTTGCATCTGAAAGTGTGAAACTATGAAGTAGAAAGCTCATCTTAGCTTACGGCCAAGGAGGCTTTGGGCTTTTTATTCAAGACCTCATCTACTAAGTATATTCCAATAGAAAACAAATGTTTTGTTCCGAAACGCTGGGCATAATATGGCTGAATTGAAAACATTCATTTTTTTCAGTCCAGGAATAATACCTGCAAAATATAATATCTGTGACTATGTAAAGAGACTCATCCAGAATGAGAAATATTTGGAAACACTGAAAGAAATAGTGACTTGCAGATATGATGTGTATTTATTTCCCTCTCCTACTTCCACCAGCCTGCAGGAAGAAAAGTTACAGTAGCCAGCGATTTCAAACGCTGTACCAGGGGGGAAAGTTACATAAGGCTAATGGGTGACAGCTTGGCTTGCAAAGCAAATAACCACTTTGAACTGAATTTGTGAGAACAGACAGTCAACAACAGTTAGTGGGAAAAGCGTCAATCAATCTTTATTCTGATAGACAAAATAATGAATGGCCTAAACTTCAGAAAACTGCTGTACAATATTAACTTTTCATTTATTTTTTTTTATTTGACATCTGTTAAGTATAATTCATTCTTTCATTTTTCAGATAATTTCTACTGACTTCTGTCTTCACAACATGTAACACACAGGCCCACGGTGAATACCAGTAATCCCACTGAGGAGGGTCATCAGTGGAAGGGGGGAAGGAGGAGGAAAATGATGGTACCAACACATGATGTGTCCATACAAAGATCCTACTTAATAAAAAGAAATACAATTTGGTTTTGTTGATTCTCATACCCTCTCCTTTCCTCAACACTTTTCTACCCCCCAGAATGTCTTCCCCCTTATATCCTTCTCCTTCCGTTTACATATGACACATGTCCTTTTGAATTTCCCACCTCATTCTTCTACTTACTCTTGCTTACCATTCTGTTTTTATAGTTTTTACCCATATTCCTCTTATATATATATATATATATATATATATATATATATATATATATATATATATATATATGTGCTAGTTACACATATCAGAGAGAACATGTAATTTTTGTCTTTCTGAGTTCTAGACAGTTTACTAAATATGATTCTTTCCAGGTCCATCCATTTTCCTATAAATTTTATAATTTAATTTCTCTATACTGATGAGTAGAATTCCACTGTGTGGATACCACATTTTCCTTATTCATTAATCTGTCACTGCTGTAGAATTGTTCTTATAATTTCTGATTTCGCTGGTCCTGTGCTTTGTCACTGTGGTAGTTTGAATTGATGCCCCCCACTAGATTCAGGAGTTCATTAAAGAGACTAACTTATTAGATTTCCAGCTGCCTGGCTAGAGGAGGTGTCGCTGTGGGCAGATCCTAGAGTCCAGCCCTAAGGTGTGTTTGAGGGAAGATTTGAATTTCAGCCAAATGTATGCAGACTTCTTGAGCTCTTCTTGCTTGGGGTCCTTACATTCTTAGAAGTGCTTGCTTCTGGTGCTTCTGGTAGTATTTCTCTCTGCATGGACCTGTGAAAGGGGGCCAGCTTCTTCTGCCATTTTGGAACTTCCCCCTGGATCTGTAAATTTCAAATAATTTCCATTTCTCCTATAAACTATGTCTGGTTTGGAGGTTCATCCCAGCAACATGAAGCTGACTGCAAGTGCCACCAAACTAAATTTTACTGTAGACCCAATGAATATTATGCTGTTGGGTGTTTGAAGAATATTCCAGGGTTGGATTGATGGCTCAGCAGTTAAGGTGCTTGCCTGCAACAACTCATGTTCAATTCCCTAGTACCCATATAATAGCTGGATGCACAATGTGGCACATGCATCTAGAGTTTGCTTGCAGTGGCTAGAGGCCCCTGCATGCATGTGTCCTCTCTCTCTCTCTCCAACTAAATTAACAAAAACATTAAACATTCAAAAATGGAGTATTCCACATGTGCCATTGGTTATTCTGTTTTGGTATCTTCAGACTGTAATAAACTTTATCTTTTCTAATTTCTTAATAAAATAGAATAAAATGTAAGAAATTATCCTTTATCAAAATAAAAACAAAAAGAAGTCCTTACATATGTGCCAACATTTCACCTGCACAAACAACACAACAGCTGCTGTTCTGCTTCCTTGTTTAAAACAGTAGTTACCACACCTATGTCTACTCATTATTGATGCCAATGAATTTAAGTTGTTTCCTTTATCAGAAATGCTTTCATACTCCTTCTTAGAAATGCTTTCAAATGCTTACACACTTGTTGTGGATGATTTTTATAGTTAAAAGTTCAGTTACAGAGCTAGAGAGATGGCTTAGCGGTTAAGGCACTTGCCTGGGAAGCCAAAGGACCCAGGTTCAATTACCCTGTACCCACATAAGCTAGATGCACAGGGGTTACGTGCATCTGGAGTTTGCTTGCAATGGCTGGAGGCCCTGGTACACCAATTCTCTGTCTCCGTGTTCTCTCTCTCTCTCTCTCTCTCTCTCTCTCTCTCTCTCTCTCTCTCTCCTAGCAAATGAATAAATAATGTAGTCTTCATTTAATTTTTTAAAGAAAGTTCAGTTACAGACACAGTCTGTGAAATTCAGGACTCTGAGTTTGGGGAAGCATATTACAACGATGAAATTTTCCTTTCTAGTGTTTCATTAATTCTACTAGGCAAGCAGCTGCTATTCTGCTTGAATATAGCCAACGATACAAATGGTTCAAAATGAGAACCACTCTTGTTGTTGTTATCGTCGTTGTTATTGTTTTGTATTAAGGGCATCACGGAGCCTATGCTGGCCTCAAACTTGCTATATACTTGAGAATGATGTTGAGCTTCTGATTTTCATGCCTCTATCTCCTGAATGCTAAGATCACAGACATGTGCTGTCACACTTGCTTGAAACAGATGCTGCTGATCAAACCCAGGGCTTCTTGCACTCTAGCCAAGCACTTCATCAACTCAGTTAGCCCCCATAGTGATAATCTTTTAAAGATAAAATGAAGTCCTAATTGAGTAAACACCTGACTTTCCATTACCTGTCATTATTTTTTTCATTTCTGGCAAGGGATATATAATAATGGGCTTACACATATTAAGTATTTTTTGTTAAGGATGACTACAAAGGTAAGAATCAGTTTTGTTCACTCTTTTTCTTTTGAAATTTTTCTTATATTTATTTTTATTCTTCTGAGAGAGAAAGGAAGAAAGAGAGAGAGAGAGAGAGAATGGGCACCCCAGGGCTTTCAACCACTATAAACAATCATCATACTCATGTGCACCTTGTGCATCTGGCTTATGTGGGTCCTGGGTGATTGAACCTGGGTCCTTTGGCTTTGTGGCCAAGCACCTTAACTACTAAGCTATATTTCCAGCCCTATTCACCCTTCTCTCTAAGAAGCATCATTTATTCCCAGATATGCCCTACCTTGGCTACAGAAGAACACCTACCAATTTGAGCTAGGTATACTAAGTGCAGGGATATCTATTTAACAATATTTTCATAGGTCCTAAACTTGAGGTATTACAAAGCTATAATTGAGCCTACATTATGGAATAAACACTACAAGTCTAAATCACTGTTATGAGCATGCATGCTTCCTAAACATGCACAGTAAATTATTTTAAAAAAGTATATTGGTACAACCTAATGAAATACAGGTGGCCTTCTTAGTCTGGAGCGTTATCACTAGTAAGTGAAAAAGCTCAAAGTCAGCAGGCAGTAGTAGAACCTAGTTAGCTGGGGCACACCCTAAAGAGGATAACTGCTAGTCATCAAATAGAGAGTATTTGTGTGTGGAAATTAAAACAATGATATGACAAATTCTTCTCTGAGATTTCAAATTTTGGATTAAACTTTCTGAGTTCTGTATTACTGGACATCTAAAAGTCAATTGTAGCCCATTACTGGCCTCTTTGCAACTTCAAAGCTACCAACTTTCCTTCCAAGGGAAATTAATATAACTATTTAGTCTGAGTATAAGGTGGCTAGAAAAATGTCTTTCCTGGATTGTCTTCTTTCATCAATGTTGTTGGGTATTGCTTCATTCATATCATCCATGGTAATTCCCCTCTCAGTCAATCTATGTAGCCTGATATTATTAGCCAATGTCAATCTTTTTTAAATAAGTAGTTTTGTACTCAGCGAACACAGGCAGTTTGGTACCATTATTAGGCTCATCCATGACCTATCCCTTCCCCTTGACCCCTCCTTGTTGAGGATATGGGTCATGCATTCTGGAGTTATACCACAGTTATGGGTAGGATAAATGTCTCTGTGTATTATGACCCAACATGTGGCTCTGACATTCTTTCCAACCCCTTTTCTGCAAAATTTCCCTGAGCCATGTTGGGATCATTTTTGGTCTGCTTCAGTGATGGGGTGTTGGGGGCCTCTGGGTCTCTGGATCTTTGATTTGGTAGGAGTTGATTTTTCTCTATGTTGATCTCCTTCCTCCTTGTCCTGGTACCCGGTTCACCACAAAAACAGCACCGATGCTTGTTTTGCCAATTTTTCTTAGTTTCATCCGGGGCCCTTTTGAGGTATGATGGGGTGGCTCTCTCCTTAGGATCTGCATCTATCTGAAAAAGAGAAGCAGATTCTCCAACGTAGAGTAAGTTAGCATGACATGTTATTTGCTGCTAAGTACGTTAGACCATGAGTTGCTTGGACAGATATTGGTCGTTTTCCCAGAGTCACTCATGTAGCACCTTTAGGCATTAGATGCAATGAATGTCTGGGGACGGACTCTCTTCCAGCTTCCAGCCATGCCATTCCATTTTAACTGTCAACCACAAAAGGTGTCTTCAGCAGTAGGGTCTTATCACTAGCCTTTGGTGGGTTATCAAGTACTCTGACAGAAATCTGTTTTTCTTTTCGGAAACCTTGTAGGTCTCTCTGATCAAAAGCTCATTGTGGATGATAGTCATATGCTGGTACTGGGAGTTACAGGTCAGTGCCCACTAAGAAAAGGAAGAAAAAGGTCAGAAATATAAATGAGTTAGAGAGAAGAGAGAGAGTGAGAGAGAGAGAGATGGAGGGAGGGAGAGAAGCTGTAGAAGATTAAAGTCAGTCTTCATCATACCCTCTTCAGTGTCTTGTGGCTCAGGTGTTCCCTGCAAGGGCCTGGTGAAGGTTCATCCATTTGGTCTGTCTTTTAGTATGTAGAATTTTATGGTACAATTGCCTTTTAAAGGGTCTAGATTTGTGTTTCCCATTCTCCCATTTCCCTCCCCTCCCTCCCCATCCCTCCTATTGACTAGTCCACAAGATGCTTGCTGGGTATGTAAGGCATCTTGGGTAGATTCAGGTTAGGTGCTGTAGATGAGTGAGACTATGTGGCGATTTTTTTTTTTTTTTCTGTGATTGGGTAAGTTCACTGAGAATGATCTATTCCAGGTTCAACCATATCTCCTCAAACTTCATTGTGTCTTTTTTTTCTTACTGCTGTACAGAATTCCATTGTGTAGATATACCACATCTTAGTTATCCATTCTTCTAGTGATGGACATCTGGGATGGTTCCAGCTCTTAGTTATTATGAATTAAGCCACTACAAACATGGTTGAGCAAACCTCTCTGCCCTATGGTTTGAAGGTTTTAGGGTAGATGCCCAGTAATGGTATAACTGGGTCTGTTGGTATCTCTATAGTCAGCTTTTGCAGGAGTCTCCATATTGCTTTCCAAAGTGGTTGTACCATATTACATTCCCACCAGCAGTGGATAAGTGTTCCTACTTCTCCACATCCTTACCAGCATTCATTTTCTTTTGATTTTTTTTGATGTTTGCTATCCTTATTGGGGTAAGGTGGAATCTCATAGTTGTTTTAATTTGCATTTCTCTGATGATTAAGGATGATGAACATTTTCTTAAGTGTGTGTTTGCCATTTGTGTTTCTTCCTCTGGGAACTGCTTGTTCAGCTCCTTGCCCCATTTTGTGAGTGGGGTGTTTGACTTTGTACTGTTTAGATTTTTGTGTTCTTTGTAGATTCTAGAGATTAGGCCTCTGTCAGTTGGATAACAAGCAAATATTTGCTCCCATTCTGTGGGTAATCTGTTGGCTTTGCTTATTTTATGCTTGTCTGTAAAGAAACCCTTCAGCTTCATGTGATCCCATTGGTTGAGTAACTGTTTAAGATTGTGAGCTACTGTGAGCTACTGTTCAGGAAGTCTTTTTCCATTCCTATATCATGGAAAGTACTTCCTATCTTTTCTTCCAGTAGTAGTCAAGTTTCTCGTCTTACATTTAGGTCTTTGATCCATTTGGATTTGAGTGTTGTGCATGATGAGATATGTGGATCAAGTTTCAGTTTTCTGCATGTGGTTATTCAGTTTGTCTAGCACCATTTGTTGAAGATGCTGTGTTTTTACCAGCCTAAATTGCTAGGGCCTTTGTCAAATATCACGTAGCTATAATTGCTTGACCCAAAGTCCGGGTCCTCAAGTCTATTCCATTGGTCTATACTCCTGTTTTTATGCCAGTACCATGCTGTTTTTATTACTATAGCTTTATAGTATAGCTTTAGATCAGGTATGGTGATGCCACCAGAGGTGTTTCTTTTGCTGAGGATATGTTTGGATATGCGAGGCCTTCTGCCTTTCCATATGAAATTTGAGATCACTTTTTCTATCTATGAAGTACACTGTAGGGATTTTAATTGGAATTGCATTGAATCTGTGTATTGTCATTGGTAGGACTGACATCTTCACAATGTTAATTCTGCCTATCGAGGAGCATGGGATATCTTCCATTTACTCAAGTCCTCCTCAATTTCTTTTTTGAGTATTCTTATGTTTTCATTGTATAGATCTTTCACTTCCTTGGTTAATGTTATTCCAAGGTATTTTGTTGTTGTTGTTGCTATTGAACATGGGACTGACTTCCAGCCAAGATGGCCACTGCCTAGCTGCCCTGCAAAATACCTGGGAAAGAAAGGCAAGACATTAAGGGTTTTCTGGGTCTTCTTGTCAGTGGGAGGGCACAGAGGGGGGGAAAACAGGGAATCCCGGATACCCTCTTGAGCGGGTACACCCCCCCGCTATGCTCTGATCTCGCGCCTGCCGGTCACTGCGCTGTGCTCTGATCTTGTGCTTGGTGGGCCGGCTGCTGCTGTTCTCCAATTGTGCACCCACCAGGTCGCTGTGCCATGCTCTGATCGTGTGCCTCCTGGGCCTGCTGCCGCTGTGCTCCGATTGCACGCCCACCACTGCAGGTGCCTCTGCGCTCCGATTGCACATTCATCGGGCCCAGTCCCACAGCAAGGGCCACATAAGCCAAGACTGAGTCTCTCACTAGTGGGAGTTCAGGTGCCATCCCCTACCTGTCTGACCCAGCCATCCTCCACTCCTCTGTGGCAGGGGAACACAGACTGTTTCTGGGTCCCAATGTTCCCAGCCAGTTTGGACAGCTTCAGGGCTTGGTATCTCAGTCCCCCTCCAAGCTCTAAGGCAGGCAGCTTTGGCAGCATTACCACTTGAGAATTCAGGCAATGTTGGTGCCCCTGTAAGGCAGTAGATAGGCGGCTTTGGCAAGTGAGAGCCAAAGCCCAGTCTTCTTGGCACCTGCCCCAGGCTGCCTCAGATTCCCATTGCGCTAGAGCCTAGGCTGATCCACCCACCTACCTGCCCATACACTGTCATGGGTAGACCATAGCACAAAAGAAATTCCATGAAAAATCAAATGCAAGAAAATCCAGGTAGATCACCCAGTCCTACAAGGAATACATCTAACCAAAACATAGAAGACTCATTAGGATCAGAACATCAAATGGAAGCTATGAGCAATGCAACCCTGACCAACCTACTGCTAGAACTTGTAGGAAAGCAACAAAAGACTGATAATCGTGTGGATCCTACCATCACTAAGCTAGAAAAAAATTGATAATAGATTGGAAAAAGTTCAAAGAGAATTAAGAGATTTGAGGGGGAGTGAAAAAAAAAGAGGACCTTATAAATCATCTGGCCACACTAAATGAAGACATAAAGAAATGCAAGGATGATTTCCAAGAATCATCAAGAAAATCAGAAAATGATGTGAAAAGGGAGCTTGACAGAGTGATGGAAATGATACATAGAAAAGTAGTAGAAAATGCAAGCTTAATTGAACAAGTCCAGAACTCTCTAGAGGCTTTCAAGAAACAGTCAGCGAAGTGGAGGACAGAAACTCTGATCTGGACGACAAGATGGAAGAAACAGTTTGAGAGTTCTAAAATTTCAGTAAGTTCAAAAGTTCCTGTGAACAGAACATGAGCTCTCACACAGTAATGTGCCAATGCTGCCTATGCTCTCGCTAGGTGGGGCACTGAGGCACCAAGCACTGAAGCAGCCTGAACTCTGGCGGGGGGGAACACTGGGACCCGGAAGCAGTCTGCACTCCTGTGCAGCAGGACAATTGCGGACAGCTGGTGCAGCAGACAGGGAGGGGATGGCACCTGAGCTGGCACAAGCAACAGACACAGTCTGGACTCATATGACAGTTGCTCTGGGCCTGGGCTCAGGTGAAAGTTCAGTGGCTGGAGCAGTAAGCGAGCGAATGGGTGGAGCAGTCTAAGCTTCCACGCACAGGGAGGATCAGCGCTGCGGCCATTTGGCGCTCAAATTGATCAAAGGAGCCTGAGTTCCAATGGGTCAGCAGGCACAGCCTGGCCAAGGTCACTTGTGGGCAGGGGTAGCAGGGCAGTCACCCCTGTGCACTGAGGCAGATAGAACTATGTTGGCCTGGGACCCTTTTCCTACAGTAAGTGCGGGAGTTTCCTGAAGCTGGGAATGGGAACTTGGCTGCTTGTGGGGACGGGAGTACTACCCACCCTTGAGGGAATCAGTAATTCCCTGTTTTTCCCTCTCTGTGCCCTCCCACTGGCAATCTATTGGGAATTGCTCTCCACTAAAAGACCCAGTGAACCCTTAATTTCTTGCCTTTCTTTCTCAGGGATCAGCATGATCACCATCTTGGCTAGAAGTGGAGACTCGCTAATATTAATCTTTTAATGTGTTCTTGATGAACGTTCAGCCTTGAAAAATTTGAAACCTTGCCTTCTATTATAAACACATTCATCTGTATGTATTACTCTGATGTTTTTCTTCCCATTTTCTACTGTTAAATGTGGTCAGCACTGAAATGCTAGAAATATCATGAACTTAGAACAGTAGTCCCTACTAATGGCTTCTGTAAAATGGCTTCTGCAGATGCATTAAGATAAACTATTTTGTTTATAACATTTCTGATATTAGTTTTGGAAAGGAATACAATATTTAGAAAACTGTGTTCCCATAATCCCTTCTGCTCTTGTTATGCCCTGTTAAACATTACAAATATTGGAATCATAAGGGATTATACAACTGTGTTTTGTTTTATTTTTAAAATATTTTTATTAATTAATTTATTTGAGGAAGATGCAGGTAGAGAAAATGAGAACTGGTGTGCCAGGACCTATAGCCATGGCAAACAATCTCTAGATGTGTGTGCCACCTTGTGCATCTTGCTTTATGTGAATACTGTGGAATAGAACCTGGGTCCTTTAGCTTCATAAGCAACTACCTTAAATGCTGATCTATCTCTCCAGCTGACAACCATATTTGTATGTGTAATTGCACTAGTGTGTCATTCCACCAGAGTTCTTACTGTCTATATTCTTCACTGGAATATTAGTACTGACACAAGGACTATGTCTTATTTATTTTAGCATGCCTAATGCCAAGGACAGTACCTGGAACATACCAGATGTTCCATAAATATTTGCTACATGAAGGAACAAATAGATGCACCCATTGTGCATAGCTGTTTCCCACCCCTTCCATCAGAGAGTAAAACAAAATATCTTGTATTAATGATAATGAAGTGTGAAAATATGGCTGGCAGGATCCGTCTAGGTGACCAATAGATGATCAATCAAAATATGTTGCAGACGCTTTACCAGAAAAGAGAATGGCCGTGTAAAGCACATATTATGTATTAGAACCTATTCTGAAGTGCTCTGGCAGACCAAATAACAGCTCCCAAAGATGAACACAACCCAACCCTTAAAAACAATAATTATAAATTGTTCCCATGCCTGGCAAAAGAGAATTTGCAGGCATGACTAAGGCTATAGACCTTCAGATGGCAAGAATATCCTGGATTATTTATTTAAGTGAGACAAACTTACTCACACTAGTCTTTAAAAGCAGAGCCCATTTTCCCAGTTGTGTTCACATAAAGACATGATGACAGAAATAGAAGCAGAGAGCATTGATATCTGGGAAAATGAAGAAAGGGGAGGGGTCACAGACCCAGGAACATGGAGAGCCTGTAGAAACCTTCTGAAGCCTTTGAAAGGACTACTACAATTAAGGACTGCCTTAAGTGTAACCTCGTGAGATCAATGTTGGAATTTTATCTTAGGGAAACATATGACTATAGATGTTTTAAACCATTAAGTTTGTGATAATTTTTCTAGCATCAATAGTAAACCAATAACAGAGCAGAAACAGTTGTCCTATAAAAAATTTTCTTACTCGGGCGTGGTGGTGCACGCCTTTAATCCCAGCACTTGGGAAGCAGAGGTAGGAGGATCACAGAGAGTTTGAGGGTACTCTGAGACTACATAGTGAATTCCAGGTTAGCCTGGGCTAGAGTGAGACCCTACCTCTAAAAAGAAAACAAACAAACAAACAACAAAAAAAAACAGAGACAGAATTTTCTTTTCATGCCTACATTTACATTTAATGTTCCTTTGCTGAACATTTGCTAATTATAAGACAAAAATGATTATCAAACCTTCGTAAGTCAAGCTTCAATATTCCTTAATGATGGCAGTATTCAATAAAATATGTTATGCACAGTCCTGTTTGTCTTTAAAGATATCCATTCATAGACTATGGCGATTAATATGACAAAAATGTGACTGCTCCACACATTACACAGCTTACTGGCAGTACAAACCACTTAACACTGATATTTAGAAACTCCATTGCAAGACTTCCTGGAATAAATGACAGAATGAGAATTACTAGAAGATGAGTTGATTTTTAAAAAAGTATTTTATGTTAGATATTTGGGGTAATGGAAAAAGTCACAGTATCTTAAAATTTTTCCTTACTTGCAGAAAAATCTCTCTAAGCTGTAAAGTAAGTGGACCCTCCACTCTTGCCATAATGGAATTGGGTTGGCTATATGTTCCTTTGAGATTATGGTTTAAATGTGTTTTAGAGATTAGGAGCAAGGTGGCATTCTTTTGAAGGTAGTTCACTAGAAACACAGGTCCAGAAGAACAGAGACATCACCTTGCCCTGGTGAGACTGAAGGCAATTCTAGTTGACCTAAACCTGACTCATCAAGATGTCAATCAGGGACAGGCCTCTGTTTTAATTCCTGATTTTTCCTCCTTCTTGGAATTCATTTGTAGGTTATATTCCCTATGGAGGGAATCCATCTTTCCATTTGTAACTTATCAGGCTGTCAGGACTCTCTCACATCCATTCAAAATAACCAACCAACCCAATGCACCTCAATTTGATGCCTAATTTACATGCCCAAGGGCATGAGAAACAACAGTCCAAGTCACCATGTGACCTTCTACTTTTCTGGGACCCTTCATCACATTGCTTGCTTGCATTTCAACTATCCTTGCTAGTCATTCTTTGAAATCCAGGGACAACAGCTTTGATACTCAAAATCAGTAACAATTTGTTCTCTGCAAATTACAGGTTGAAATTTCATCACTACTGTGAAAGTGTTGAAGCTGAGACTTTCAAGAAGTGACTGGGTTAGTAAGGGTATTAATGTCTTTCTTGTGACAGTAGGTGCATGCTGTCAAGTGTGAGGATTGTTTTGCCTTTGTCTTTCGCATGCACCCACTTTCCTTTCAATGTTTCATAATGCTATAATCAGGCTCTCGTCATCTATTACCACTATATGTGATCTTGGACTTCCACCCTCCAAAAGTACGAGGCATATTTTTATTATAAATTATCCTCATTCTGGTTTTCTAATATAGCTACATAAATCAGATTAAGGCAATTGCCAATAATGCCCCAAATGAGAGGTCTAATATGAAGGAACTTTGAAAGTTTAAATTAGTACACAGATGTAGACAATTACTTTTACTACCAATTTCTGTCAATCTATCCATTTTCCTTATCAAGACTTTAGTTAAATTTAGCTCCCTCATTAAAGATAACTATACCAACTCCCACTTGCAGAACTATGTTAAGTTCATCATGTTTCCTTACATATAGCATCTTATACTTTCCTCCCAAGAAACATTTACATTGCAGAGGCAGCTTATATTAACCCAATGTACAGAGTAGAACATTGAGTTCAAAATTACATAACTGGAATTGTATTATACTAATACAATGAATTATACAATTTATGTGAGTGAATTGTATGGCACATGAATTGTAATTCATACAATTGCTGAAGATCTCAAGTACTTTAAGAGCAGGACCTTGCTAGCAATTATGGAGAGCAAATAAGTGAGAAAATATGGAAATGGGTGCTGATGACACAGCTCAGTGGTAGAATATTTGCCTTGCATGTTCAAGGCCCTGGATTTCATCCCTAGAATGGTAAAAGAAACATACAGAAGCAAATCAATGACATATTAAAACTAACGAATACCAGACCACAAAAAGCTTTCAAATTCCATCATGCTAACTCCTCAGGTACTTTGTTGCTCCTGAGCATAGAGATGAGGTTGTCAATAAAAGAAGTGGCATTGGGCAGTGACACAGCATCTCCAGTGTGCTTTCCCAATGGGCTGTGCTCCATGACCTTGCTTCTGTTCCAAATATAATGTCTGCCAGTAAAGTTGTATACATAAATCTTGTTCACTTTCTTAGAAATACTGCATACTTAGGCAACACAAAGTTTTATCTACTAACTATTCTATATAATATTTTCTAGGACTGTACAGAACAAAAGCAGCAGCCTTCTCCAAAGCTTCAAATTACTGAGACCTAGAACAACATATAACTATTGTTCTCCATGGTCTTCCATTAGGAAAAGAATATGGGTTTATTATGAAACAAATATTGTTGAAAAATCTAGGTGTAATTGTCAATTTCCCCTCATCCCCATAAATGCTGTATGTAGATTTTACTTTCACATCATTCCTGGTGTGCACCTGATCCACTAGCTGACATTTCTTTGTGAATATTTAAGCTAATGTCTGCTCTGGTCTCCTGTGCCGAATGAAATAAAACTTTCCCCACTCAACCTTAGTCAAGTGTTATGTATTTGCTTATGAACATTGCCTAGAAAAAAATGGGTCATCTCTTTTAAAGGGATTATTTAGTATCTGTATAAATGAGGGTCTGTAAAAGGCTTTTGGGGGATTTTATTCTCAAAGAGCATATTTCAAAGAAACTTTACATTCACCCAGCTATAGAAAGCTATCCCAGCTGTAAAATGAACGTACCAGCTCACTAATTACATCCTTTCATTATTGGGATAAAGTTCTGTTTGATGTACCAGGGCTGTTTCAGTAAAAGAAAAGTTCAAATGTCTTTCTCACAAGATGAAGGGCATTTAGTACATTCCATTGTACTTCGAGTTATGTCACTCCCTCAAAAAGGCGCAATGACCTACTTATTATAGGCAACCATTTGCAAGTGTCATCTTTGTTTCAGAATGTTGTCATTACCTAAACTTTTATGGCATCTGTTTTGTCTGTCACAATCTTATATTTCACAAGTCAGGTTATTTATGCATAAGAATACATATTAACTCTTCAGATTTACAAAGTCAATTTTTTTCAGTTTTACTCAAATGTTGACTGACTTTATATCCAATCACACCTACAGGACCACTTTCCAAACCCCAAACATTTTGATCAGTTTTTTTAATAAATTTATTTATTTATTTATTTATTTATTTTAAATTTATTTATTTATTTATTTGAGAGCGACAGACACAGAGAGAAAGACAGATAGAGGGAGAGAGAGAGAATGGGCGCGCCAGGGCTTCCAGCCTCTGCAAACGAACTCCAGACACGTGCGCCCCCTTGTGCATCTGGCTAAAGTGGGACCTGGGGAACCGAGCCTCGAACCGGGGTCCTTAGGCTTCACAGACAAGCGCTTAACCACTAAGCCATCTCTCCAGCCCTAATAAATTTATTTTTATTGACAACTTCCATGATTGTAAACAATATCCCATGGTAATTCCCTCCTTTACCCCCACACTTTTCCCTATGAAGCTCCACTTTCCATTATATCCCCTCTCCCTCTCAATCAGTCTCTCTTTTATTTTTTGATGTCATCATCTTTTCCTCTTATTATGATGGTCTTGTGTAGGTAGTGTCAGGCACTATGAGGTCATGGAGATCCAGGCCATTTTATGTCTGGAGGAGCATGTTGTAAGGAGTCCTACCCTTCCTTTGGCTCTTACATTCTTTCTGCCACCTCTTCCTCAATGGACCCTGAGCCTTGAAAGGTGTGATAGACATATTGCAGTACTGAGCACTCCTGTCACTTCTTCTCAGCACCATGGTGCCTTCTGAGTCATCCCAAGGTCACTGCAATCTGAGAAGAGAAGTTTCTCTAACCAAAAGTGAGAGTAGCATTAACATACGGATATGAACATTAAGAGAAGTGCTTACTGGGAAGTTTAGTGAGCATAATATATCAATTTTTGGTGTGGTATTGATTTATTTTTTTATTATATATATATATATATAATTGACAGGCAATAAACCAATATATTTCCCTCCTCTCCCCCACTTTCCCCTTAATAACTCTGCTCTCTATCATATCCCCTCCCTCTTTCCATTACTCTCTCTTTTACTTTGATGTCATCATCTTTTTCTCATACTATGAGGGTCTTTTGTAGGTATTGCTAGGCACTGTGAGGTCATGGATATCAAAGCCAATTTATGTCTGGGCAATTGCATTGTAAGGAGTGGAACCCTTCCATTGATCAATTTTTTTAAATAGTTACCTTTCTTACTCCTTTCTAGTATTTACTCACCTGACCTAGGTTTTAATTCCATCATCCTTTCTGAAACTCCAAATATAGTTTATAACACATTAAATATGTACTTTAATGTGGCCCCCAAATTTTGTAAGTGAGGAGAATAAAACCAACACACAGAGGAAACAAAAATATACATGAAACAGAAAGGATGGACAAATCATTATGCTTATGCCCTAATTTTACATATATAGTAATGAAAATTAGTGAAAGTTAGTGAAAGTTAAAAGTAAACACATTGCTTTTGAGAATTCTAAGCCTGAAAACTCAGATTCCTTACTGTACTCCCATTTTCCATGTCCACATTTTACCTGCTTCATAGATTTATGTAAGTTTAGACCCTCCTCCACCTTACAATTTCCTAAACAATTCTCATCATTCACTGACTTAGTGTTTTGCTTCTTTCATTTCCACTATTACTCTGTGCTTATTTACATCACAGTACTCTTCATGCTATAGCAATACAGTTGATTTTATTGTGTATTTCCCACTAGATTATGGATCTTTTGAGAGAGAGAGAGACAATGTTAGTGTTAACCTTATGGCTGTGGCCTAGTTCAGGGTTACAGTTAGGGTTAGGGCTAAGGATTGGGTTATGTTTATAGTTGTAGTTGCACATAAGGCTTTGGTTAGTGCGAGATTTAGGGTTGGTGTTATGGTTAGAGCTCAGGCTAGGGCTAGCCTAGGTTTCATGTTATGTTTAGGGCTATGGTTAGTATTAGAACTTTAGCTAGGGTTAGGGTTAATGAGGTTTAGGTTTTAGTTTATAATTAGTGCTATGGCTAAGGTTAGAGTGAGGACTAGAATTAGGCTTAAGGTTAGGTTTTACGGTTATGGCTAGGGCTTGGGCTACTGTTCGTGTTAGTGTTAGAGTAAGTGTTATAGTCAGGATTATTGCTGGAGCTAGGGTTATGGTCAGTGTTAAGATTAAGCCTAGTGTTAGGCACAGCATAATATTTAGGGTTAGGGATAGCCCTAGATTTAGGGCATATGTTAGGGTTACAGCTTGGGCTCCTGTTAGGTTTAGGTTTAGGGCTAGGTTTAACATCAGAGTTAGACCCAGGGTTTATGTTAGGTTTAGGGTTAAGGCTAGGGTTAAAAATAGGGCCTAGTTTTGTGTTAGTGTTAGGGTTAAGGTTAGGGTTATGGCTTGGTCTTGGGTTTGTTTTAGGGCTAGGCTTAGGGTTAGGGTTATGATCCAGGCTATGGCAGGGGGTTAGGGCCTAATCAGGTTCACATTAGGGTTAGGGATATGGCTATGTTTGGGGCTAGGAGTAGGATTATGCCCAGTGCTTGGTTTAGGGTTAGTAATAGTATTATTTTTAGGAATAGTTTTAGGGCTAGGACTAGGTTTAGGATAGGGTTAATCTTTGGACCATGGCCAGGATTAGGGCTAAGGCTCAGGGTCAGCTTGGGACTTGGGTGAGGGTTAGAACTAGGGATAGTTCCTTGGCCTAGTTTAGGATGAGGATGAAGGTTAGTGATAAGGGTTAGTCCTAGAAACTAGGATTAGTTTCAGTGTTCAGTTTAGTGCCTAGTCTAGGGTTTAGGATATTGCAGGGTTAGTGCTAGGATAAATGCTACTGTTAAGGCTAGAGCTAATTTTAGGGTTACATTTAGGAATAGCATTAGTTTTAAGATTGGAATTAGTCCTAGGTATGTGGCTAGATTAGGGCTAGGACTGGTGCTAGGGTTAAGCTTAGTGCAAGGGATAGGGAAAGTTTTGTACTAGGGCTATGGTTTGAGTTGACGTTAGGTTTATGCTTAAGGCTAGGGCTAGGATAAGTTTTACTTATTTATTTTTTTTTCGAGGTAGGGTCTCACTCTAGCTCAGACTGACCTGGAATTCACTATGGAGTCTCAGGATGCCCTTGGACTCATGGCAATCCTCCTACCTCTGCCTCTCAAGTGAAGTTTCAGGTTTTTTTTTTTTCCTATGGTTAGGGATAGGCTTAGCATTAGGTCTAGGCTCAGGATTATAGTTAGAGTTAGGCTTATATAATTTTTTAATTTTTTCTTTAAATAATCCTGATTTTCTGACTGGGGTATAGATGAAAATGATTGGTCATGAATTGACCATTGTTTAAAGGAGGTGATAGGTACATGCAGGTTTATTATTCTACTCCCTCTACTTTTACTATTCCAACAATAAAATATCCATGAAACTTTGGTCCAAAGTTCATAAATAAAAAATAAAGTTTGATTTATTATTCCATTCTGACCACTTTGTATAACCTTATTTAAACTTGAGTAGAGAGAATAACAAATGAATATATTTTACATATAACAAATTCTTCAAGAGCTAATAATTTAGTTTTCTTCCTCAAGCCACACTTAAGTAATGTTTTAAAAAATCCTTCATATTATTTGTCTTCCTATCTTCTATCCAGACAACTGCTGATAAAGTCAAGATGATTACTCCAATTTGTAAATAAATTCCAAGGAAAATCAGAACCAAATAAAGTGGTCTACTATATAAAAATAGTATGAAATAGATATAACAAAACTGGACTTCATATAAGCTTATGTAAGTGGCCAATGAGGCACATATTTGGGTTTCTCATAGCAGCAGTCATTCATAAGTTGTCATGGAGATTAGAATCAAATGAGCAGCATCTTTGTTCAATGTTATCTAATATAAGAAGGATAATTCTATAAGGAGAGAAGTACATCAGAATCCAGATTCAAACAAAGTAGAACTATCAAGGGTTACACAATCAAGTAATATCTCAATTGATGTGTAAATTTCAGAAAGCATTTCATGTAAAACTTAAGGAAGACAAAAGTAATGTGATATGATTTGAAAAAATCTATTAGTATTTACAGGTAAACTTCAGATTAGGCACACTGTAGTGTCATTGTCATGGCCATTAATATACAAGTGGCTTATGGGAAAACTCAATTGGATAATTAATATAATCACAAGCACCTGGATGACTTGTCATTTTTTTTTAACAAAAATCATGCAGCGCACATAAAGTAAAAAATATCATCCATCACATACTTAGGCCTCAAGGTCATTGAGGAACACTGCTGGAGCTGAGCTGAAAATCTCCTCCATGTAGACCAGCTGTGAGAAAGCTGTAAAAACCCACACTGCATACAATTGAACAGGAGAGAGAGAAGTCACCAGTGAAGATATCCAACAGTGGACACTGCAAGCCTTATATTTGTCCAGCCAGGCCAAGTGAGCCAATGGGTGCAATAGTGGCATGTCTGTTATGGGAGAAACCAACTGCCCTCTAATTGGACTGGTGGCCTGCTCCATGGGAGGGAATACATCCCTTATACTGAAAACCTACAACAGAAGAAGTCATGAGCCCTAGGGGTGTAATGTCTGCTGGTGTCTGACTAAATGTATGTACTATGTTCACCAAATTTCCCAGTAAGCACTTCTCTTAATGTTCATACCAATATATTAATGCTACTCTCACTTTTGGTTAAAGAACCTTCTCTTTTCAGATGGCAGTGACCTTGGGATGACTCACAAGGCACCATGGTGCTGAGAAGAAATGACAGAGGAATGCTCAGCACTGCAATACCTCAATCACACCTTCCATAACTCAGGCGCCACTGCTGAAGAGCTGGTGGAAAGAATGTAAGAGCCAAAGGAAGGGTAGGACTCCTTACAACATGCTCCTCCAGACATAAAATGGCCTGGATATCCATGACCTCACAGTGCCAGACAATACCTACACAAGACCATCATAATAGGAGGAAAAGACGATGACATCAAAATAAAAGAGACTGATTGAGAGGAGGAGGGATATGATGGAGAGTGGAGTTTCAAAGGGGAAGGTGGGGGTAGGGAGGGAATTTCCATGGGATATTATTTACAATTATGGAAGTTGTCAATAAAAATATCATGCAGCCCATACTTGCAGGATAAAGGCATTTATAGTCTAAAGCCAAGCAGGGATGGAAGAAGAGGCTTGGTTTGACACACTTTACTTACTGCCTATAGTTTCCTCTTGAGGTGCCACAAGCCATCTTTTATAAATCCAGTTAAATGTCAACTCCTTTGTAAATACTCTCTGATTTGTAGATAGAAAACTAAATCAGACCTAACTAAAGTGAGAATATTTAGTTTATGTCCTAAGTAACTTAGGCAGTCCAATGAAAATAATAATTAAGAAACATATACAGAGGTCTAAAGAAAATTTTACCTCAAGATCTATATACATAAACAAATCGTCTTTTATTCCTATCAGATAGATAGATAGATAGATAGATAGATAGATAGATAGATAGATAGATGGATAGATGATAGATAGATAGATGATATAGGAATGGAGAAATGCTCAAGCAATATCTTTTCTTTTGCAAACACACATGCGTGTGTGTGTGTGTGTGTGTGTGTGTGTGTGTGTGTGTGTGTGTGTAAGCCAGAGGCCATAGCTTGGTGTCTTTCTTGGTTGCTTTCCATCTTACTTTTGGAGACAGGGTCTCTCACTGAACCAAGAGTTCACTGACTAGACTAGAAAGCTAGCCTACAAGCCTTGGGGACCTTCTGCCTCTGCTTCTCAAGTGCTGGGATTTCAAGCAAGTGCTGCCATGCCTGGCATTTCTAAGTCTGTGCTTGAGATTCAAACTCAGGTCCTCTTGCTTGCATTGCAAGTATTTATCCAATGAGCCATCTGCCCAGCACCCAAAAAATTTTTTATTTTTATTTTTAAAGATTACCTTAATGTAAAACAAAATACTGGTAAGCTGGGCGAGGTGGCACATGCCTTTTAATCCCAGCACTTCGGGAGGCAGAGGTAGGAGGATTGCCATGAGTTCAAGGCCATCCTGAGACTCCATAGTGAATTCCAGGTCAGCCTGGGCTAGAGTGAGACCCTACCTCGAAAAACCAAAAAAAAAAAAAAAAAAAAAACTATCTGAATTCAAATTCATCATCTATAAATGGAGCTGACAGCTAAGACAGTGACTATTCCTACACTGTGAAGACTACCATTGTTCATGGAATTCAATGAAACACGGGATCCTGCCAAAATATGATAACATGAATATAAGTTTAAAGGAAAATAGAAAAAGTTTTAAGAGATCACTGGTGAAAACAACATGATTGCATACCAAAATTTTAGACCTTAAAATATAGTAGAGGGGAAGAAGAAAAATTGAGATAATTTAATATTTCAGTAAATAAACTATTGCAAATGTCATTAATGTTATAAAAGGAAAAATGGGATGATACAAAAAGAATCTTGTGGTGATTTAATTTAAATAGAATATTCTGGGAATAACTTTCCTTGGATACTTCAAACTGACAAATGAAGAATGTGAAGTATTAGGTGAAACACATAATGTACTGGGAAAGAAGAGCAGAACAGGAACAGATAGGTGTCCTGTGGTGGGCAATGGTTTGGCTTCTTTCACACTGAGCCAGGAAAAGTATGGAGATACATGATGCTAAGGCAAATGACATCACTTTGAGCCACATCCCATAGGCTTGGACAGTCACAGCATGAGTTTGTTGGTTTATTCCAAGACAAATAACACATTTTACAAAGAGTTATATGATCCAATTTACTTTTCAAATGATAGTAAATTTCTTTTATGGACAGACATTAAAGGTGTATTTTATGAATTAAAGACCAATATTTTAGATTTTACATAAATTATTCCTGTGCACAGAAAAATACGAGAAACTTCTAATATTATTCGCTGAAAGCAACACATTCCCCATATAAACATCTAACAAAAAATGGCTCAGAAAATAAAAATAAAAATAAATTAAATTAAAATTTTACATATGAATATTAATTGAAATTGCAAGAAAAAATGTGTTGATGTGTTAACACAGACCACATCATTATAATTCCAGGAATGCACAGTTAGCAAGACTGTTTCAACATTAAGAAATCTGTAGCTAATGGTTGCTGAGAAAAGGGGAGTAATTCTCTTCTGTGATTAATAGAACTGAAGAGAAAATATAGTGGTATAAGATGGAGTTATGCAGAGGTGGGAAGTAGATAAAAGAGGATAATGGGTTTTATGTGATCAAAATTCTCTCTCTCTCTCTCTCCATATATATATATATATATATATATATATATATATATATATACACATACACATACACATACATACATACGTAGTGGTTATATAGATGTATATTCATATGTATGAGTGAATAAAGAAATCATAAAATTAAAAAGGTAAATGAAGAAAACAGGTAAATATCTCCAACAATTAAAAAACTAAGTAATTAATAAAATTAAGTGTATTACTCCTTTTAACCTCCAAATGAATTAGGAATAAAGTCGTATTCTCTTTTTTATTTATTTTGACTTTTTATTTATATGAGACAGAGGAAATAAGCAAGAGAGAGAGAGAATTGGCATGCCAGGGCCTATAGCCACTGCAATCGAACTCCAGATGTGTGTGACATCTTGTGCACATGCGAGACCCAGTGTAGATGTGTCACCTTTGCGTCTGGTTTATATGGGTTCTGGGGAGTCAAACCTCGGTTCTTAGGCTTTGCAGGCAAGGTCCTTAACCACTAAGCAATCTCTGCAGCCATCATCTTTTCTTAAGGTAACAAAGCACATCTACTCTAGACACTTCGTTTTTCCCCCAAGTGCTAAAGACTGAACACAGGACTTTGTGCTTACTAGGCTGAGCTAAATCCCCAACCCCTACTCTAAACATTTCTAAAACATGATTTATGTTCATTTGCAGTATTTTTCTGTAAATTCCACACCCCAAGTGTAACAATATAAATATTAACATCAACAGTAATAGCAACATTTACAGAGGATTTACATAGTGAAATAATTGTGATTTTGTCATATTTGTTTTAGTTTCTTTAATTTTCACAATCCTCAGCCTAAGTAGTATTTATATCTGCATATACAGATGAAGAAATTGAAATCAGAAATAGAAATTATATACAGCAAGAACACAAAATTCTCATTATTTCATAATGGTAACGCATATGCATAAAAATCCAATATAATTTATTTTCAGTGAAATAGAGAGTTCAGATATTTGGCTAGATGCATTTTAAAAATACTATAATTGTATATCAGATAATAACAGCATAGAAATATGCTGACATATAGTTTATGGATGATCCCACTCAATATTGTGAACTTGTCCATTCTCAAGCTAAATCATATATATAATGTAATTACCACTAAATACTAAATTCAATTATTTTGATTTGACAAGTTGATGCCAACATTCACAGCAATGTACAATGCATTTCATTAATGAAAATGGTATGAATACTTGGAATTATTATAGTTAGAAAAATTATTGAATATAAGAACAGAGTATAAATACTTGTTAAAGATGTTAATAAAAAAACAATGTTCACTGATCCTAGGCTTCCATCTGCCCTCGCACCTCTAGGTCCCCACCCGAGCTCACCACCTTCTGGCATCAGGACCCCATGCTTCGCCCCTGGAAAGATGACTCGCGCTTTCAAACCTGGAGACCTCATCTTTGCCAAGATGAAAGATTACCCTCATTGGCCGGCTTGGGTAGATGAAGTTCCCGATGGAGCTGTAAAGCCACCTACAAACAAATTACCCATATTCTTTTCGGAACTCATGAGACTGCTATTTTAGGACCAAAGGATATATTTCCATACTCAGAAAATAAGGAGAAGTATGGCAAACCAAATAAACAAAAAGGATTTAATGAAGGTTTATGGGAGATAGATAACAATCCAAAAGTGAAATTTTCAAGTCAGCAGACATCAACTAAACAATCAAATACATAATCTGATGTTGAAGTGAAAGAAAAAGAAACTAATGTTTCAAAGGAAGATACTGATCATGAAGAAAAAACCAGCAATGAAGATATGACAAAAGCTATTGACATAACCACTCCAAAAGCTGCCCAACGAGGAAGAGAGAGAAAGGCAGAAAAACAAGTAGAAACTGAGGAGGCAGGAGTGGTAACAGCAGCAACAGCATCTGTTAATCTGAAAGTGAGTCCTAAAAGAGGACGACCTGCAGCTACGGAGGTCAAGATTCCAAAACCAAGAGGCAGACCTAAAATAGTAAAACAGCCCTGTCCTTCAGAGAGTGACATGGTTGCTGATGAAGATAAAAGTAAGAAAAGGGGGCAAGAGGAAAAACACCCGATAAAGCAACCTAAAAAGGAAGAGGAAGGGCAAAAGGAAGAGGTAAGCCAAGAAAAGAACCAGATAAAAATGAGGAGAAGAAAGAAGTTGAATCAAAAAGGTAAAACTTACCTAAAACTGGGGTTGCATCAACTTCTGATTCTGAAGAGGAAGGAGATGATCAAGAAGGTGAAAAGAGGAAGGGTGGAAGAAACTTTCAGACTGCTCACAGGAGGAATATGCTGAAAGGGCAGCATGAGAAAGAAGCAGCAGATCGAAAACGCAAGCAGGAGGAACAAATGGAGACCGAACAGCAGAATAAAGATGAAGGAAAGAAGCCAGAAGTTAAGAAGGTGGAGAAGAAGCAAGAAACATCAATGGATTCTCGACTTCAAAGGATACACGCAGAAATTAAAAATTCACTCAAAATTGATAATCTCGATGTGAACAGGTGCATTGAAGCCTTGGACGAGCTTGCTTCACTTCAGGTAACAATGCAACAAGCTCAGAAGCACACAGAGATGATTACAACCCTGAAAAAGATACGGCGATTCAAGGTCAGTCAAGTTATTATGGAAAAGTCTACAATGTTGTATAACAAGTTTAAGAACATGTTTTTGGTTGGTGAAGGAGATTCTGTCATCACACAAGTGCTAAATAAGTCTCCTGCTGAACAAAGACAGCATGAGGAAGCAAATAAAACCAAAGATCAAGGGAAGAAAGGGCCAACCAAAAAAGCTAGAGAAGGAACAAACAGGTTCAAAGTCTGTGAATGGAGGATCTGATGCACAAGATACTAATCACCCACAACACAATGGTGACAGCAACGAAGAGAGCAAAGACAGTCATGAGGCCAGCAGCAAGAAGAAGCCATCTGGAGAAGAGAGAGACACTGAACTATCTTTGAAGGATTCTACCCTGGATAACTAGGTTGACAGATCCAGTATAAAAAGAACCATTTATGATGTTTTTAATGGTTTTGAATAGACTGTGGAAAGTTTTAAATTTTTATAAGCATAGGTTTTGATGTTTAAGATTTATTTGGGGAGGCAAAAATCCCTTTATCTTGTTGAAAAGTAATTAAACATTGCTAATCATATTTGTGCAGTATGAACCAGCTACATTATATAGAAAATGTGGGGGGAAAACCACTTATGTTAAACTGCTTTTCAGACATTGGTTGTAGCATATTTCTGGTGTGTATATGTTATTGTGTAATTGTTGGTAGAATAATGTTACAAAAACTGCTACTTGTATAAATCTTTACTCTTTTCCCAAATACTGTGGGTTTTGTGCATAGTTTTTACAAACGTTGGATTTTCCAGACTGTCTTTTCACTGTTGGTGGGTTTTTGTACAAGTTGGGCATTTTTATAGTTGATAAAATGAAAGCAACATTTTATCAGAAGTTCCTTTTAATCTGTCTATATTGTGCTGCCTCTTTGTAAACAAGGGTGTGGTCTGTACTGCCTTTCTGTAATACAACTAGATGTCCAACTGATTGTTCTAGAAGATACAAATTCAAGTTAACTTTTGAAGGTAACTTAGTTTTATGGCTGCAAAGGAAATAAAGTTACACATTTTCCTTCAGACAATACACTGGGTATAAATAGGAAATTAATCTGATTGCAGGTTTCAAGAATATGAGATCCTTTAAAACCTAGTTTGCTTTTTACATTATTAGTAAGTTTCTAAGTAACACTCATTAAGGAATTCAGATATTTTTTAATTGGAAAAAATCACTGTTTATGTGATAAATCTAAATAAATGCTATATAAGGAACCTAAAAAAATGTTCAATATGGCAAATTAGTATTTCAAAGAAGAGTATAATGATGATTTATTACATAATTTTGTCTATTAAAACTGATAGGTAAGAAAATAATATGATTGAACACAATTTAATTTTATAATATTAACAACAATATGTTAGAACCCAACTACTGACTGAACAGATGCACCATCTCAAAACATAAAGCAACAAATGTATAATTCAACTGCTATGTAAGTGATTATAAACATGATCCTTAAAACCTATAAACATAGGTACTGCAAAGGAAACAGAGTGAGCAAGATAAATTAAGAAGACACTAATAGGTAAATATAAATGAAAAATAAACATTAAATTGATTTTCAGAGGTGAGGAAGGGTAGGCAGATATGCGAGAGTGGGGGAGGGTAGTAATCAGGTACACAAACACTGTCAGAAATAATAAGCTCCCATGTTCTATAGAACAGTACAGTGTTTATAGTTCACAATACTCTATTTTATATTTTATGAATAAACAGAGTGGAGAACATTGAATGATCTGAAAAGAAAGTAATGTTTAGAAGAGAGACATTAATTGTCCTGATTTGATCAGTACATCTTGTATTCATGTATTTCAATTTCATACAATAACCCAGAAATATTTGCAACTATATGCTGATGAAAACTCAAAAAATATTTAAAGAGATAGAAATATTAACTACTCTAATTTGATCACTTGGCAATGTATGTATACATTGTAACACAATAATCCAAATATCTATATAAACAATTAACTACATACACATATAATCTCTACTAAAAATTCAACTTATATAATTATTTGATCTTAGACAAGATCATACTTAACCTCCTTAGGTCTCAAATGCATGAATAAAATAAGAAAGAAAATGGTTTCTCTTTATGGTCCATGAATGTATATGGACAACTAGTCACAAAATAACCACTGTGGTAATAATGAGATAACATCTTGAAGAAATTTCCTCCTTATTAATCATAACTTTTATATAACTTGTTATTAGAAGGTAGGACCCAGTTGATTCCTAACTATATTTACTAGTAGTAAAACTGGGTCTTAATGCCCTTCCAGTACAGCTAAAGGACAGTTCAGTCACTAGTATTTTATGAAAATCGTTTTTCTACTTGCTTTATATGGGAAATTTTAGTCAAGTGTATTGAGTAAACATATTTCTATGTTGCTGTTGAGAAAGAAATCTTCTGGATGTGTTTGTGACTTACAATTACATAAGACACAATTTGACTACTCTTTTCTTTTGTAAAAGGTTGAAACTTCTATTGACCCTCCTTGTCTTTAATAAATAAAAATAATCATTTTGATAGAAAGAATTACTTTCATAAGAGAAAAACAAATCCACACATGAAGTTTGAAAATCTGAGGTAATAGTGATTTAAAAGAAATATTTCAAAATATATACAGAGGAAATATCACAAATTATAAGCATTTTGCTAGACTTTGCTGCACATTTTTAAGTCAATTTTTTTAATGGGACATAAAAAATTCACTTATCTAGAATTCAGATCTGGGTTACACAGAATTTTTTAAAAAAATCTTTCCTGAATGAATAGACTTAGGAAATCAAAGCTTAGATAACTGATAGTGTGTTTCACAACAGATTATAAACAGCAAATTAATAGAGGGAACAGATTGAAGAAGCTGTCATAGTGACAGTCTGTAATAAAAGAAATAGCTGTTAAAAAATAATCTCAACACAGCCTAGAGCAGTTATTGTAGGGACAAACAGCCTTATGAGCTTAATGGCCCCTGGGGATGTTCCCGCAGTCCATGTTGGCTCAGCAATTACAGGCAGAATAACTGCTGCTACTATTGATTGAACATATATTATGTACACAGGTAGAATGATAAGGGCTTTCTGCTCATCATTTCATTTCTCCTTCCCACCAATCTTACTAAACTAATACTATTACTGCCCTAATATTATATATGAAGAAACAGGAAGATTAAGCAATCACTATATTCTATAGGGATCATAAACAGCAGGGTTTGGATGGATTTCTAGGTCTCTGTGAGTCTAAAGCCTCGAAGGCTTACCCATTCTACTTGCTATCTTCCTCAGCCAGGTTCACTCACCCTACTGTGTTTGGGATTCTGCACTTTCATTTCAAATTCTTTTGTCAATTTCTTATTTAATGACCATGTTGAGCATTTAGTAGACCTAGTGCTGCACTGGGGTTGTCCTGTAGGCACTCCTGTTACAGTGAGGGCGAAAAATTTATCTTCAGCCCAACAAAGTGGCCCTAGTTTTCTTAGTTGGTGAATGGGAATTAATTATTATTACACAGTCACAATCAAATTTCAGAAACTACTTTTCATTTCACTTTTATTCATAGTGTCAAAAAATAGGCTTCCTCCTTAAAGCTGAGTGACATTTCCATTGTCCTTTAAAGCATGATGGGAAAGTGGGAAGAGATTTTAACATACCCAAGAGGAGGCCTGTGGTAGTTTGAATAGATGGCCCCCAATATATTCACTGTTTTATTAGTCTGTAGTTTTCTCTGCAGCCACCTGGCTGGAGGTGGTGTCACTGGGTAGAGCTTAGGGTGTGGTGGTAGATTTAAGATTCCAGTGTAAAGATATACAAAGTGTTTCTAGCTGGAGTTCCTGAAGTGTGCTGTGCTGTGTGACTTTTGGTTTTTGGCGTGTGCTTCCCTCTTGCTGCTTGGACCTGTGAAGGCAGGCCAGCTTCTTCTGCCATTATGGAACTTCCCCTGAATCTATAAGTTTCAATAAATATCCCTTCCTCCATAACTGTGCATAGTCTGGAAGTTCATCTCAGCAACCTGAAGCTGTCAGCTACAATGCCCAAATACATAAAAGTAAAGAAAATAATAATGAATTCAGAGATGGGACTGTGTTCTAAATAGCTAACAGTGGTTGTTAAACCTGTGTTTTATCATTTGAAAATCAGATTCCTGGTCATTACTGCAATGATTTTCAGTCACTATGCCTGGTATAGGGCTGAGGAATTTGAAGCAAGCCCCAAACTCAACTATCCATCTGTTGCCCAGATAATTGTGATACCTGACACAGGAGAAAATTCTGGGTTAGAGTTTTCTGAAGGCAAGAAGTAATGAAAGTTCTGTCTCAGGGAGTCTAACAGCCTTCCTGACCTGTGGCATGAAGTGGAAGAGAGCATCTTGGACTCTAGGTCTGCTCTCTCTTTGGGTCTCTGACCACTCTTAAGACTATAGACTACCAAACCATCAAGGCATCTTAAGTGTTAGCTTCAGGCATGGACACATATTTGACCTCAGCTGGAGCTCCTAGCCAGTACTAAAAGTGAGACTAAGAAACCAAGTAGATCCTTTTGTGTGTCCACACATGCTTCATTGCATGAACATAGCATTAGCTTCAAGAATATGGCTAAAAACAATCCATCCTTAATCCTCTCCTCTTGCCCCATTCTGCCCTTCCTCACTTGAAAGCTAACCATCCCTTCCAGATGGCTTATGTGACTCCACAATGCACGGAGGGGGTAGGTCACGGATGAGCCTAATAATGGTACCAAACTGACTGTATTTGCTGAATACCAAACTAATTAATAAAAAAAAATAATTAAAAAACAATGTATGCAAAAGATTCATGTAACCTTTGTTTGAAATTACCATAAGTAGGGGGGGAAAAGCTCAGATGTGTTGCAAATGGATTACTACAGAATACTAAAAATGAATAAATCATTAATATAGACAAAAAATTTAGATTGCAGGGCAAGAGGAAACTGTATCTTTCAAGAATGACTTGCATACCTTTGGCAATCAGATGTGATGGTGGGAGGTAATTTCTGATTGTTTTTCTTGAAGTATAAAGTTGTTTTCCTATATTTAAAAGAAAACACCAGTTTTAATCTCCCTCTCTCTCTCTCTCTCTCTCCCTCTCTCTCATATTTTAAACAAGAAAGTGGTAAAATGAAGTTTCAATGAAAGGAACCCCTATCATCATACCACAACAAAACAGCTAATTTAATATTTGAATGTATTTCATTAGGAAGCTCACACAATATTCTTGGTCACAGTTAATTTGAAGTCCAGCTGTAGAAAAATAAATGAAAACTTAATGGCATGAAGTTGCTTCTAATTGGACTGTGGAGATCAGTTTCACTGTATAAAGACTATCTTTGCTTCAGTTAGCTATGAACATGTGTGTAATGGTTAGCTCTCTGAATAGCCTGAATAAAACAGAATGAAAGATACTAGGAAATCAATGACAGTGCCCTTCTCCTCAAAGTTGTCACGCACACACAAGAGATTCAAAATCAGTACAAGGACTTAGAAAAACTAGAAAACTACAATCAACAAAGCATTAATGAATGCATTTGTAATCAGCAGCAGCTGGACAAAACCACATGGAATAAAAAGGCTCAATTGACTAATCAAATCACTCAGTAAGTACCTAGGTTTTCCTCATGCTCTAGATTTAAGAGAAAAGAAGAATCAAAAACTCATGCAGGATATGTTAAAATAATAATAATAATAATAATAATAATAATAATAATAATAAAAAATAATCATTACTTAAAAATCCTGTTAGGTGTGTCAGAGTCAAATGGAACTCACTTGTCTCATTTAGTTAACACCCCTGCACAAGGATTATTGAGTCAACATAGCATATATACATTCATACTGCTCCTGTATTATCTCATTTCAACCTTTATATAAACCAGTGAAATAGACATTTTGATGACTCATATACTTCCATAAAGAAAACTGTAGTTCTGGTGATATTAAATCAATCAATCAATTTATCTATCTATCTAATATATATATATGAAATATAAGTATGTATGAATATATGTCAGTAAATAACTCTCGGAAGTAATAATAATTTTATACATATTATTGTTACTAAAATGAAAATACAAGCTCAGATACCAAGGTATTTAAAATCCTTAAATGATCTTTTCTTGTTAATTTGAAAGTTCAATTTATCAAAGCATTCAAAATTGTATGCAATTGCCAAGGCTTGTGAGTAATCAAAGTCTCCCAGTGCATAATCTTGGGAGAGAAAATAATTCCCAGTAGTGATCAGAAGGGTGTGTTTAGTCAAGGATATTATCAGGAAGGTTTGAAGCATTCAGTACAGCTGAACTGGTAAAAGTTAATTTCATAAACAGGAGAGGATGTAAGCACACATAATGTATTCTTTCTCTTTCAAAATTCTAGAATAAAAACAAGCAAAAATATAATATAAGTGGCTGGAGAAATGGCTTAGTGGTTAAGGTGCTTGTCTACAAAGCCTAAGGACCCATGCTCGACTCTGCAGATCTCACATAAGCCAGATGCACAAAGGTGAGGCAAGCGCACAAGGTTGCACATGTGTCTGGAGTTCAATTGTTGTGGTTGGAAGCCCTGGCACACCAATTCTCTCCCTTTCTCTCCCATAAAATAATAAAAAATAAAAAATAGTATGAATTGACTATATACAAGCTAATAATCGACCTATTGCTATTATAGTGAAAAAGGCAGATGAGATGTTACCACAATGACCTGGGTTAGAATCTTAGCTATTAGCTTGAATTATACAACTAAATTTTAGATTTTCCACTGTAAACTATGGATAATACCTATTATTTAGAGACTGTGGTAAAGATTACAAACAATTAAAAAAAAAAACAAAATAAATTGAGCCGGGCGTGGTGGCGCACGCCTTTAATCCCAGCACTCGGGAGGCAGAGGTAGGAGGATTGCCGTGAGTTCAAGGCCACCCTGAGACTACATAGTGAATTCCAGGTCAGCCTGAGCCAGAATGAGACCCTGCCTCAAAAAACCAAAAAAAAAAAAGAAAGAAAGAAAGAAAAAAAAAAAAAAAACACTTAAAGCATTTACTGAATCTAGTAGTTGATGGTTCATATAAAAGTCTTTATTATTACAAAGTGTATATACTTTGATGGTAAATAAATGCTTCCTGTTTTTCTTTCTTTTTTTTTTTAAATTTTTATTTATTTATTTGAGAGCGACAGACACAGAGAGAAAGACAGATAGAGGGAGAGAGAGAGAATGGGCGCGCCAGGGCTTCCAGCCTCTGCAAACGAACTCCAGACGCATGCGCCCCCTTGTGCATCTGGCTAACGTGGGACCTGGGGAACCGAGCCTCAAACCGGGGTCCATAGGCGAGTGCTTAACCGCTAAGCCATCTCTCCAGCCCGCTTCCTGTTTTTCTACTTGCTTCTATTATTGTAAAGAAATAGAAATGGCAGTGATATTTTCATACATGCATACTTTCCTTTGATCATATCATAAATCCTTTGATGTCCAAGTTTAAAGAGTATGTCATTATTATTATTATTATTATTATTATTATTATTATTAAATTATTTATTTATTGGTGAGAAACAGAGAGAGGCAGATTAAAAGAGAAAGAAAGAGAGAATACAGGTATGCCAGGCCTTGCAACCACTGCAAACGACCTCCAGATACATGCACCACCTTGTGCATCTGGCTTATGTGGGTTCTGGAAAATCAAACCTGGGTCCTTAGGCTTTGCAGGCAAGCACATTAACCACTAAGCAATCTGTCCAGCCCTGATTCCATTATTTTTAACAACACTCTTTGGTGGGACTGTCATAAAGAACTCTTCCTCTAAACTGAGGCTAGCCAAAGCCATGCAACCATCTTAAAGTATTAAGCTGTGGGTTTACCTATTTTTTTCTTAAAATTCTTTAAGTATGCATAATGACATCCTTGATAATTAAGTTTTATTTTAGATATTTTTATTTTCTAGAGAGAGAAAGAGATAGTGCATATTAGCATACCAGAGCATCCTGCAAATGCAAACCATCTCCAGTTGCACGTGTCATATTATGCATCTGACTTTAAATGGGTATAGAAGAATTAAACTTGGGACATTAGGCTTTATAAGCAAACACCTTTAAGCACTGAGCCATCTCTCCAGAAATTTTCTGTTACAGTTATCTTTCCATTACAAAGGAAAGAGCACCTGACCAAAAGTTGCTGATCAGAGAAAAGTTGTTTATTTTGGCTTATACTCTTTTCTGAGGTTTGTTATACTAAATGGGACTATCAGAAACCTTAAATGGTTTGGATGTGATTTGACTTCCAGTGTAACAGGCTTAAAAGGTGGTGGGGCAACTTAAGAAGTATTTGGACCATGAGCAATCTACCTTCAACAGAATATTATTGCAATTCTCATAGAACTAACTCTTTTTGCAGAAAATGGGCACTCTGATGAGAAAGGGCTCTTAAAAAAAGTAAGTTCAGGGACATGGGAGATATTTCAGAGAGCAATGTGCTTGATTTGCAGGCATGAGAACTGAGTTTGAGTCCTAGAACCCATATAATTAAAAAAAAAAAAAGTGTGAGAGTCTGGACTGATGGCTCAGCAGTTAAAGGCACTTGCTTCTAGCGCCCAATGGGCAGGGCTAAAGTCCCCAGTACCTACATAAAGCCAGATGCACAAAGTGCCATGTGAGTCTGGAATTTATTTGTAGTGGAAGGAGACTCTAGTGCACCCCCCATGCTCACTCTCTGTCCATCTGCTTCTTTATAAACAAACAAACAAACAAACAAAAAACAAAGTGTAGATGCTTGTAAACCAAGTTCTAGGGAAGTAGGGACAGGGACATCCCTGGGGCTAGCTGGACACTCTGTAATCTATTAGATCTCCAGATCTATTAGAGACCCTTTCTTTTTTTTAATTTTTATTAGCATTTTCCATGACTATAAAAAAATATCCCATGTTAATTCCCTCCCCTCCCCATTTTCTCCTTTGAAATTCTATTCTCCATCATATTTAGAGACCCTTTCTTGAAAAAGGTGGGCATTGATAATGAAAGCAGACAAAACAAAAGCCATCAAAATAGAAAAGGGACTACTTGAAAAGAACAAGGAGTTTTCTGGAAGGTTAAGAATTGGAAGAGGTAAAGAGGTACAAAAGAACTGATTGGGAGTAGATCAAATTATATCATGTTCAAGTTTGAAAATTATCAACTAAGATAAAGAAAAGAAAAAGGTAGCCAGGCATGGTGGTGCACGCCTTTAATCCCAGCACTCAGAAGCAGAGGTAGGAGGATCTCCGTGAGTTCAAGGCCATCCTGATACTACATAGTGAATTCCAGGTCAGCCTGAGCCAGAGTGAGACCCTACCTTGAAAAACCAAAAAAAATAATAATAATAATGATAATAATCAGTTTTAGATATTCTGTTACAGTTAAAAAAAAATCACCAGGGTGGAGGAAATAAAATATGGAAAATTCAAATTTACTCTGGTCTCACTATGTGGCAGACACTGTATGAGGTGACTTACATGTATCATATAATTTTTATAGTGTATTATTCCTAAGGCTGATGAACTTATTGCCCTCATTTTATGAGTGAGGAATGGAACCTAAATACCTAGGGTATATCACAGAAAAATTAAATGCTGGCTAACACAGAAATTGAAACAAATACTTTGTTCTTTTCAATACAAGGGTCAGAATTGGGGTTGCTAGGCACTCCTAGTTGTGAGATAACTGGCCTCATATTGCTACAGCAATAGCAGTGACCCTTACACTGTCTAGAAAGGTGCTGTCTGTGTTGCATATGATGCTACCAGACCTGACTCCAAAAGGGCGTAGGCCCATTTACCTTCCTATTACCTTTCATAAATTAGCCAGAGCTTTGATGCTCCTTATTCCTTTCCATATATTTGTTCTGAGGATTTGCTAATTCAATTATTTTATAAATCCAATATTGATCCTCCCATATTGTTCTACATCTTTGCTGGTCCTATTCCCTGAAGCACAATGATTTCCCATCAAGTTTTAATTCTGGAGTGCACTCAGCTAGATCAACATCACCTTATCCATGCCCAGATTTCCTTATTAGACTTTAAAATTACATTTTCTTCCTGTCAGGATCAGGACCTTCTACATTTCTGGAATGGTGGGATAATGTCAGCACTTTTCCAAGGATGCTGTATCTGGAGCTACAGGTCAGTTTTCAAGTGAAGTCTCATATATACCTAGCATGATACAGATCAGTGGTTTCAAATATTCCATAAGATGTCCTAGTACAATGATTATTACTTCAAGAATCCTGGACATAGATAGGAGTATTATGAAATATTTTGTTCTAAAATTACTTTTCTTGGGAAACTATAATGAAGAGTGATAAGATTGATAAAAGGAAAGGATAAATGAAAATGATTTAAAATCAAATCAGAGCATTGGGATATAGTACTTCAAGGATGACAGTTGATAAATTATGTGTCACTTTTCTGTTGTAGCCATCTCTTGTCTTCTCTGACATCCTACATAATGACAACTGTAAGATCCATCTCTTACATTCAAAGTAGATCATGTGTTATTGATAAACCATGACAGTGGAATCAGCCAAAATATTTGACAAGAAGCCTGATGGTACTTGTGATTGAGTACTGGATTAGAAGTGAAGATTTGGGTCTCTTCAAGAAAGCAATTTTTGTTAGCTGTGGGAAGAGAAGGCTGTGGTTCAAGAGAAGGCAATGTGGAAAGAATACACAGCCTTTTGTCAATAAGTGTTGTGGTTAAAGGTAACTTGGGGAGTTAGTAGAAGTGAGAGAGAGTTTTTCTCAGACAAAAGAAAACTGAGATTAATGATTTTGGTCTACATTATCATTTTTAGCATAATAGTCAACAATTTAGTTCTTATTATATGCCAAGAACTGTGTTTGACGCTTCATATTCAGTACCCCACTTAAACCTTGAAAGTATCATACTTGTTTACAGGTAGGAAGACAAGCTAGTAAATTCTAAATAACTTATTTATAGCCATATAAAGCTTGAGTGATATAATTGGATTAAAACATAGGTATAATATTTTTGGTTTTATGTTATTTTATTTATTTACTATTAAGGAGAAACTTTGTATGGGCACATCATATATTGGTATTGCGATCCCCCCGTCCTACTCCACTGAGGGCCCTCCTTACTGGGATTACTGGTATTCACCAAAGAGTTGTGGATTATGAGTTGTGAGAGCAGCAACCAGTCACTTATTTTTTTTGTGGGGGGGGTGCCTCTGGATATTCCCTCCCACCCTGTGGCTCTTGCATTCTTTCTGCCCCTTCTTCCACAAAAGTCCCCGAGCCTTGATGGATGTATTTTAAGTGTACTTGAGTGTTGAACTCTCAGAAATTTCTGGATTTTTGCTTTGGTATGTTTTGAGTATCCTCAGTGGCTGTCTCTGTCACCCTGGCCCAGACTGTCAGGCTCATTATGGAGGCAGTGTTCTTGCTCATCTCATTAGCTCCTTTGTGGTATCACCTGGGCCCTAGCTGCTGTGCAAGGGGTGGTTCATCTCCTGCTAGGGAGTCATCTATCTTTTCCTGACTTGTTGATAAATTTTGGTTGTCCTCAGTTATAGTTGTTTTTTGAAAAAGAAAAAAATTTCCAATGGAAAGTGAGATCAGGATAGGCTAAAGCAGATAAAATTTTTGTGGGGACAGCCTCACTTTTGGAGAAAGACTAATGGGAGTTTCTCATTGGGGTCCATACTCTTGGTCTCCATAGGATTCTGACTTCGTAACCAGTTCCAGTTGTGGTTTACTTTCCACTGAGTGGAATAATAGCCAATCAGAAATCTATTGGTTACACACCTAGGCTGTGTGCCACTATTGCACAGACATCTTGTCAGGCTGGTTGTTTTTATATAGCAGTGCCCCCTACTTGCTCACAATGTTGTTGGTCATCATTCTCCAGCAGCTAATGTAGTGCTTTCAGCACAATGTGAGCTAACCACCTGTGAACTAGCTTCCTTCCAGATACAGCCAGATGTCTTGATGTTCTTTGTCAGCAGTATGTGGTGTATTCAGCAATAGGGTCCTATATTTTACCTCATATGTATAATTAAGTGCTTTGATAGAAGTCTGTTGTGTTTTGGGGGACCTCATAGGTCTCTCTGACCAACACTGGTACTGGGAGGTACAAACCAGAGACAAATGGTTTAGGGTTAGGCTTCATCCCACCCTCTCCAGGGCCCTTATTAACAGAGAATCTCTCAATGCTTCTATTGATGGTTATATCTTTTATTCTGCTACCCAGGAGGAAGGTTTTTATGGTACCAATCAATTTTGGATTGGTTTTGTGTATATATCTCTCCTCCCCCATTCCCTACCCACCAAGCACTTTCATCCTTCTTATCTGTCCTTTGATTTTTCTTCCAGGGTTGCCTGCAACTCAAGCTTTTCCAATTTGGAAACTAAAGATGAGGGAGAACATGTGGTGTTTCTCTACCCATTGCTGTGTTGAGTTCATTTAGCATCATTTGTTCAAAGTCTGTCCATTTTTCTACAAATCTCATTATATCATGATTACTTACTTCTAAGTAGAATTCCATTGTGCATATGTAGCACATCTTCATTATACATTCTTCAAACAATGGGCATCTGGGTTTATTTCAATTCTTAGCTATTTTGCATTGAGCAGCTATAAATATGGTTGAGCAAATAGCTCTGCAGTGAGGAGTGGAACCTTTAGGGTAGATGTCTAGGAGAGGAATGGCTGGGTCATTTGGTAGCTCAATTTTCATTTTTCTCAGGGGTCTCCATATTGATTTCCAGAATGGTTGTTCAAGTTTGCACTCCCATCAGCAGAGAATGAGGATTCCTGTTTCCCTGCATCCTCACCAAAATTTATTGGTTGTTTTTTTTTTTTTTTTAATGATTGGCATCCTTTCTGGGGTAAGGTAGAACCTCACAGTTGTTTTAATGTTTATTTCCCTGGTGGTTAAGCATGTTGAACATTTTCATAGGTGAGTATTAGCCATTTATATTCCATTTATTTATTTATTTACTTATTTATTTATTTATATTAGTTTTCTATTCAGCAAATACAGGCAGTTTGGTACCATTATTAGGCTCATCCGTGATCTACCCCCTCCCTAATGGCCCCTCCTTGTTGATGTATATGGGTTGTGCATTGTGGAGTTAGCCCACCGTTGAGCAGTCCCTATTCAGTTCTCTGCTTTATTTTTTGAGTGGATTGTCTTATTTTTTTAATTGCTTAGTTTTTTTGAGTTCTTTGTAGATTCTAGATATTAAGCCTCTGTCAGTGGTATAGCTGGCAAAGATTTTCTCCCATTCTGTGAGTAGTCTTTTGGCTCTGCTTATGGCATGTTTGTCTATAGAAAAACTATTTACCTTAATGAGATCCCACTGGTTGAATGATTGTTTAATTTTCTGGGTTACTGGAATATTGTTCAGGAAGACTTTCCCCACCCTGTTGGAGTGGAGCAGAAGTGGCATGGAAGATGCATGCAGGGACTAGTGACATAAGCAGTGTGGGGTGGAGTGGAGGCAGAGGCACTGTGGGGACCCCAGGGATCAGTGGCCTGGGGTAGGGCATAAGAGGTACTAGTGGAGCAGAAGCATGGCCCCTAGCTCTGGTGCCTCCTGGGCTTGTGGTTCAGGGAATGGCAATGCAGAGTGAGGCAGAAGAGTAGGTCCTAGCTTTAGCCACTGAAGACCCATGGGGCTAGAGGCACAGGGTCATGCAGTGCAGGGAATAGCCAAAGTATGGGCCCTTGCTCTGGCACTATGAGGACCCAGGGCATGGGGATCTTGTGTGTGGCAACTGGGGGCAGCAGTGGGTGAGAGGATCATGGGGATCCAGGCATGCAGAGGTGTGTGGAAGATGGAAGCCTGCGGTTGGAAGCAATGAGATGAAGGGATCTTCCTGGTCAGTGGCATGGAGATCTGCTGGTGCTCAGGCTGGCATGGAAGCATAGGCCATGCCAACTGCACTGTGTGTACATGCTCAGTGGGTTGGTTCCCTTTTGGTGCTTGGGGTGTGGAAGAAGACCAATAGCTACACTGCCTTACACACCTGAACTCAGCCAGCTGCATTAGGCACCAGCCCACCCTAGCTTGTGGTTATGTGGTTAGGCTATGCTGGAGAGCCTAGGAAAATTGGCAGATTCATAAATGTGCACCCTGTGGCCACCAAGTCCTCTAAGACCTACTGGTACTGAAACTCTCCCCTCACTCTCAATTCTTGCCTGATTTCACCTACGGGTGCTCTAGCATGCTAATGAGTCCACCATCTTGACCGGAAGTCAAAAATACAGGTATTTTGACTCTGGAGACTGTGTGCCTGTTATGCCTTACAGGACTTCATGTATATGCAGAAGGAAAGAAATCAAGAGAGAAAGAACCAAAATATGGTTGGATAAAGTCAAATTAATAGAGCATCCTCTTAAAGAAACAGTAGTACCACTCAGGGAATAAGGAAAATAAGAGACTTAGTGATGAAAGTATCGATTGATTTCTAAATGAAACTAAAGATCTAGAATAAGGATATAGGAGAGAGAGACAGACAGAGAGAGAGAGTGAGGGAGAGGGAGGGAGGAAGGAAGAAAGAAAGAAAAAAGAAAGAAGAAGAAGAAGAGGAGGAGGAGGAGGAGATAAATAGGAAGTATATAGAGCAAGCATATAAAGTAATAGACACACCCCAAATACCCAATGTGTATTGTCATAGTTCATAAGAATGGAAGGATTTTTAAATATAATGATGGTTTTTAAGAGCAGTTCAGGTGACTTTGCAGTGAACATCATGAATTAAGAAAGAAATAGGAGAGGGTTAAGATGAAATTGCAGTATGTTCATGTGTTAAATTGTCAATTTCAAAAGAAAAGAGAAAAATGGAATGATCCCAGAAAGAAAAGATCTAAATATTTCTATCTCCTCTGTAGGGCTAAAACATATCAGTCTGTTAAAATTTGAGCCTTTTCTTGGATAGACATTATTGGAAGCACCAGAGACATTAGAATGAACTTGGATAGGCTGGAGAGATGGCTTAGCAGTTAAGGTGCTTGCCTGAAAAGCTAAAGGACCTCAGTTTGATTCCCCAGGACCCACATTAGCCAGATGAACAAGGTAGCACATGCATCTGAAGTTCGTTTTCAGTGGCAAGATGCCCTGTCATGGGCTTTCTCTCTCCCTCTTTTCTTTCAAATAAATAAATAATAATTATATAAAAAAGAATGAACTTGGAGCTGACTGCACCAGGATAAATAATATTGACGAGTAGGTCATAAAGTTATCATTTATAAATTCTATGAAAGTATGGCACACAATGAAAAACTAGAATAGTTTCTCTTGCTCTCATCCTTTCTCCCTTACTACTTTAGTAAAATACAAATTCATTTTTGATTCCCAACATAAATATCACTTTGAGAAAGCCTTTCTCTCATTTCCCAGACTCAGTGATAGCTTCATGTAACTTTCACCTGCATTTGTCCATATTCTGTTGCTATAACAGAATACCTGAGACTGAATAATTTATAGAAAATTATAATTTTATGCCACAGGAATATTCTCAGCTTTTGGCAAGGGCCTCATGCTTCTTCAACTCATGATAGAAAGTCAAAGGGCCAGTAGGTAGATAGGAAAGAGACAAGACATGAGAGGTGGGCTTACTCTATAACAACCTAACACTTGCCATAATGAACTCAGCTCATGGGAAAGCTACATTTACCTCCTGTTAATGACCTTTAAAAAGATCCCAACATCTCTCAACAGTGTTGCTTTTGGGTTCAACTTTTAACTATATGTCAGAGCGGAGCCTTATTCAAGCCACCACATTTTATATTGCACCTCTATTCATCTGTTAGAGTACTTCGTGAACATTTCACCATCACTACCTCACAAGGCTTTATGTCATTAAGACAGCCATTGAATCTGTTTTGTTCACCATTAGAGTTCCTACTTCTGCCCTAGTTATTTGAAAGAGAGCAAAAGACAATGATATGGCAGGTTTAAATGGACCGAAAAGGTAGTATAAATGGATATCTGGGTTCACTTCATTTAAGACTAACAGATGATGAAAGAGTACTATGAACAGGGGAAACTATAAAGATATACAATGTTTATTTATAAAAAAAAATATATATTTCAAAGATATAGTAAAGTAAGCATCAGTGCATTGGGTCAGGAAGTTCCAGAGAAGGGAAAATGAGCTAAACAAGTGAATGTGAAAGAAGAAACTGTGTGATAGAGATGTCCACTAAGAAAAAAGTGATTATTGTATGAAAGTTAACTTATTTGGAAGTGTTACACTGAATGAGTTTGATATGGAGTTATCCAATCAATGTTTTGTAAAAGTTTCATGAATAAAGGCTGATTATCTTCTCATGGATAGAGATAAAGTTATTCTCATATGAATATTTCAAGCTAAAACAAACTTGTAACTTAAGATAGGTGATATTTACTGGGCATGCAGATTTTCTCTCTCCATTTGAATTCCTCTTGCTGGTCACATCGGGAGACTCCTCACTATCCAAGCAAAAATACATGAGCCACTGTTATGGTCCTAGGAAGGCATAGTGCTTTCCAAAGCAGTGCTTACTTCTAAATGTTTACTGTGCATAGGACTTTCCTTGAGGCTCTATTAAAATGATTCTGCGTTAGTAGGTTCAGTGTGGGGCTTGACTTTCTCTATAACAAATGTATTTCCAGGTAAGGACACTGCTGCTGATCCCAAGTCCCAAGAACCTTGATCTATAATGACCAGTATGGTAGCTACTAGCCATGTGTAGCTACCGAGCATGTGGCTGAAGCTAGTTGATAATTTCTAAGTGTAGAACCCTAGATTATGAAAAAATGTAAAATATTTCAAATGTTAATGTTTGCCTGTTTGTTTCAATAATATTATAAATAGGATATTATAATACATATTATCATAATGCTTGATAATACTTATAATATTTTGATATAGTAGGTTAAAAGAATATTAAAATTACACTCACTTCACTTTCACAATGTAGCTTTTAGAAAACATTTCTATTGGATAGAGCTGGTCAACACCTTTTGGGAATATCTTTTCTCAAAGTTAAATATTTCTATCATATTCACATTTCTTCATGACCCTTCCTATTCTGATTTCACCAAGTAGCTTGGCGGTTTGACAATAGAGCCTGATGTTAAACTAACAGATCGAGTTGAAGGTCTAATGGCTATAAGTAACCCAGATAGATATTATGCTACTATCAAGTACTAGTGTTGTCCATATGTATCCTCAAAGAATAACATGTCACCTTAATCTGCAGTGTGTTGACTTCAAACTCTGAGGCTGACAGAAGCAATGCTGCATAAGCATTTGTTCCTGTGACAGATGAATGAAAAGCCAAGGAAGGAATAGGTAATGGTAGGTCCTATTTAACATATAAAAACAGAAATGGCCCAGTTCAAATTGAATTTCAAATAATCTATGAGTCCTTTTTTAGTATAAGGATACTGTTCATTAATATGTAAATTATCCCTTACTTAGGTGAGGTCCAAATGGGAATGGGCATCTTACATTTTACCTTGAAAATCTACCGCCAGTGAAGGTGCTTTCTGCATCTTTTTCCTAAACTGTCATTTAAAGACTTGAGTAACTGATTAATGTATTTGAATTTAGGTACAGTTATCAATTGCTTCCATGCAATGGAAAATTTCATAGTTGTGTTCTATTATTTTAATCTTCGAATTAAAAAAATTATTCAAAAATCAGATTTTCTCTTGGACTATCTTCAGAGAGTTAGTGGTATGAACAGATCATGGTTCAAAAAATATCCTTTTATAATGCACACTTCTCCTTGATTTGATAAATTTTGACATCCAGCACAGTTGTTATCCTCAAAGCTAATAAAAGAGAAATATAAATTTAATTACTATTGAAATATTAAATCAAAGCTTGCTATTAGGATTATCAGCTTGCAGGTTGGACATAAAGAGAAACACTGCCTGGTAGAGTTAGATGCAAGACATCCTCACACCATAGAGTCAAGAATTCATTATTTTCAGAGAACCTGTGACATCAGATGATTTAACTCTGAACCCAAAGTACTGGCTGGTACTTTTATGCCGTTTGAGATGTCGTACTGTTCTGACATGGTGTAAATGGAAGAATAGTAAAAACTCACAGTTTCCTTGTTCATTATTTCTTGCTTTGACATAAACTGGCAGGTGGTAAGCAGAGTCAGTTATAGAAAAATGAAACAATAAAGCCTCTTTCTGACAAGAAGTCATGTGCATCATTGGACAATTCCACTTTCTGTTGCTGCTCTCATGTTTACATGCCTAAGTATCCCAGAGAATTTCACATTTATCATCCTATTTTTTCTCAGTGAAAAGCAAGTAACATTACGCGTGCCCCCATTCATTAAGATGAATAGGCAATTTCTATATTTTCAAATGCAGTATACCAAATATAATATAATATGCAGTTCATTTAAAGATGACACTGGATGAAATTTCTTCTTATCTGATTTTTAAAAGACTCAATTTTTAAGATCTTAGATGGTAGATTTGGGGAACATGCCTTCAATTTCTGTTTTTCTAATAAAAATCAAAGCACAGGTGTCTTAGAAAGAAGAAATTGTTGACAATTAAGGGCACTGATATTACGACCATCAATAAGAGAGAGACTACAGCATAATTTGTGTGGATAGAATTCAGATGAGAGATGTCTTATAAATAAATATTCCATCTTGAAATTAAAATATTCCTTCTATTGCAAATAAACCAAAATATTTTACTTTTTCATTATGCTTTATATATTTTTGATACTAATGAATATATGTATATTTCACTTTGTAATGTGTGCATGCATGTATATATGTGTACAAATAAAGTATTTGTGTACATATGTATTACTTAAGTCATATACTTCCACAATATTATTAAAAAATATATCTTTCCCCAGCATGTGCCTTCAGATGCAACATCACATTTCACTTTATTAAGGCATAATTGACAAGAAGAATTGAATATAAATTGATGTCCACCAAATACCCTCTAAATATGTTTATGCCAACATATTAATGCTGCTCTAACAAAAGTTTTTATTTTCAGATGTCAGTGACAACAGGGGAGACTCAAAACTTATCAAAGTGCTGAGAAGTGAACGATGAGCATTTAGGACTAACGGAGTCATCTCTTTCATAATAATGCAGATAAGCTATCAGAAAGAATATAAGATCCAAAGGCTGGGGAGGAGTGCTTTGGAATACTGTCTTCCAAACATTGGTAATTGTATTTATGACCTCACAATGCCTGTTGATACCTGAACAAGACCCATGTAATAGGAGAGCAAAGATATGATGACATCAAAATAGAACAGGGACAAGTTGTAAAGAAGCAGGAGTTCAGTGGAAGGGAGTGGAGGAATAGAAGTGTAGTGGGATGGATTACAATCAGAGTACATTGTGTATATGTATGGAGGTTGTCAACAAAAGTTAAAAATGCATATATTTATAGGGAAATATACAACTTATATTGAAATACGTAGATATTGTGAACTGTTTTCCACATTAAGCTTATCAATATAATCATACTTCTTTTTCTGTTGTGATTTTTATTACCTATTCCCTTAGTAAATTTCAAATTTATAATAGTAGTAACTATAGTCAGCATGTACATTAGATCTCCAGAACTTACCTATCCGACATAACTGAAGTTTTGTGTCCTTTAAAAAACATCTCCCCATTCTCCCACTCGCAACCATTATTCTACTTCCTATTTCTAAGAGTTATACATTTAATATTCCACATATGATACCATAGTATACCTGGATTCTGTGTATGCATTACATTCACATTGATAATAACCACAGGGTCCATCCCTGTTATCTCAAATGACAAAAGTTTACTTGTTTAAACAAACTTGATAATATTATTTTCTATAGAAGGTGCTATATATGTGTGTATATTTACATACATATATTGCATATTAATTTAATCCTTGTATCCACCAATGCATTCATGAATGACTTATAGGTTGATTTTATGTCTTGGCTGTTATAAGAAAGGCTGTAATCTACATGGGATTGCAGATAACTCTTCCAAATCGTGATATATATATATTTTTCAGGTAGATATATACACAGCAGTGACCACGTTGAGTCATACTATCATCCTATATTTTAAGTTTAAAAGGAAATGCTATGTATTTTTAATCACTTAGCTAATTTTACATTTCCACTAATAACATACAAAGGTTCCCTTTGCCCATCATTCCTGCAAATAATGGTTCCCAGGGTGTTTTTTTTTTAATTTTTTTCACAACAGACATTCTAACAAGTATGATATGCTATCTCGCTGTGTTAACACTATGAACTTCTCTGATGAGCTTTTTGTCATTTACTTATTGTGCCTTTGTATACATACCTTTTTTCTGGAAGAGGTTATGTGAATCTATCTAAGGATATTAACCATTTTCAATTGAAATACTAGTTTTCTTGCCTCTAATTTACTCGTTTTTTAAAAACTTTTTTTTATTTTTATTTACTTATTTGACAGAGAAAGGAGAGAGAGAGAGAGAGAGAGATCAAGAGAGAAAGCGAGAGAAATGGGTGCGCCAAGGCCTCTAGCCACTGCAAACAAACTCCAGACACATGTGCCACGATGTGCATCTGGCTAATATGGGACCTAGAGAATCAAACTTAGGACCTTAGGCTTCATAGGCAAGTGACTAAACTGCCAATTCATCTCTCCAGCCCTGTCAAGTCTTTTATATATTTTGGATAATAATGCCTTATAAAATGTAAGATTTTCAAATACTTTCTCCCATTCAGTAGGTTGCACAGCCTCACTACTGATTCATTGCTTTTCTGTGTAGAAGCTTTTCTGTTTTAGGTAAATCCCACTTATTTGTTGTTTTTTTTTATTAGTTGTGTTATTTCATCATATTTAAGCATTGGTGTCAGTTCAGTAGGAAAAACAAGTCAAGGAGATTCATTTTATAACAGGATGACTACCGTTAATGATACACACGCACACACACATACACAAATAGCATAGATTTAAAAAAAAATTCTCAGACCTTGAAAAGATAACTTAAGAACACATTAAGAAGATCATTATTTTTTTAAAATTTTTTTGTTCATTTTTATTTATTTACTTGAGAGTGACAAAGAGAGAAAGAGGCAGAGAGAGAGAGAGAGAGAGAGAATGGGCACACCAGGGCTTCCAGCCACTGCAAACGAACTCCAGATGTGTGCGCCCCCTTGTGCATCTGGCTAACATGGGTCCTGGAGAATCAAGCCTTGAACTGGGGTCCTTAGACTTCACAGGCAAGTGCTTAACCACTAAGCCATCCCTCCAGCCCTAAGAAGATCATTATTGAAGCAACCTTCTCATTGCTGAGACAAAGCACTCAGCCAAAAGCAGTTGAGAAGAGGAAAGATTTTTTTGTATTATTATTTTGGCTTACATTCTCAAGGGTAAGCTTCATGATGGCAGGGAAAAGATGTTAGAGCAGAGGATGGGCATTAACAACTGGCCAACATCAGTATGACTAGAGCTGTGGGAAAATGACCTAACACTGGTAAGTGATGGGCTAATAAATCTCAAGTTCCACCCCTAGTAACATATCTCTTCCAACAAGGTTCTGTACCCTACATTTCCACCAGCTAGGAATAAAGTATTTAGAACACATAGTTTATGTGGGACACCTGGCTCAAACTACTACATTCTGCTTCTGGCCCCATAAACTGATGACCATTCACAATGTAAAATGCAATCCATTGAGTTCAACTTTAAGTCTCCATAGTTTTGTTTTTTTTTTTTCATTTCCAATACTTTTCAAACACCCTCATAGTCCAAAGTATCTGAACTGTGAACTGTCATACCAGAACACATAATGGTGCAGAGTAAGCAAACATTCACACTGTGAGACATCTCATTGTAAGAAAAGATTGAGGGCTGGAGAGATGGCTTAGCGGTTAAGCGCTTGCCTGTGAAGCCTAAGGACCCCGGTTCAAGGTTCGGTTCCCCAGGTCCCACGTTAGCCAGATGCACAAGGGGGTGCACGCATCTGGAGTTCGTTTGCAGAGGGTGGAGGCCCTGGCACGCCCATTCTCTCTCTCTCACTCTATCTGTCTTTCTCTCTGTGTCTGTCGCTCTCAAATAAATAAATAAAATTTAAAAAAAAAGAAAAGATTGAACCAGTGCAAAATATAAAACAGATAGAACAAATATCAAAATCTGTAGCTCTACATCTAACATCTGAAAATAATAACAAAATCTCTGGGTTTCCCATTCTGTCCCTCCAGCTGTGTTCCTTACAACCCAGAGAATAATCCATTCCATGGCAGCAGCTCTCCTTGAGAGCCATTCCATAGACTGGATGGGGTATCCACTGCAACATGTGGTTCACCCTCATGGCTCCATTGGCATCCAAGCAGAGATTCCAATAAGCCTGCCTCACATTTCTTAATGTCCATTTCCAAAAAACAAACTGTGTTGCAAATACAGTGACCTACTTTTGTTATGTAACAGGTAGGCTACCCAATTTGTTAACCCAGGGGAGAAAAAGCCAACTCTGAAGAGTTGGACACACGTTCAACATTCAGATCCTTACTTTCAGAAGAATCAACATTCTTTCTATGGTTCCAATGAAGAAGAGCTCGCTCAATCTCAATGATGGTAATCTCCCAAATAATTGCAGTTTAATGAGCACTGTTAACAGTCTGAACCTTTCATTTCTTTCTGTGCCATATCTTTAAGCTCACACCAGTACATTTCTGTGCATCACAAACTTGCACAAGTTCTCATAACACAGGAAGAATGAAAAAAGTCTCCAAGCTAGAATACATTTACAAGTGGGCTTCCGAGATGATGGAAACAAACTAATCAGTAAGATGTTTGGAGAGCAAAAAACTCTGTGCAGGCGATATACCATTAGCATTTGTTCTTAAGTAACAACAGAAATAAATGTTTAGGGAAAGCCTAACTTGTAACATGAATAATGACACAGTTCTAGTGGGATCCTAAAACTTGTGTATACATCAAACTCTTCCTAGAGGGTTTTTAAAAAACATATATTACTGGACCTTACTTGTGAAATTCTGAGAAATGCATTTTTTAATGAGTTGGGATTTTGCTGTTTAGCCAAGGCTGACCTAGAACTTGCTATGTAACCTAGACTTATGAAGAATTGATGACAATCTTCTGGTCTCAGTCTTCTGAATACTGTGATAATAGGTATACACCATCACACATTGAAAATTTTTAATCCTATTAAGCATTGAAATAAGATCATAGGGGTTGGGACAAGGCAACCTTAATGTTCTTAGTACACAGACTTTTGATTGTGACCAAATGTTCTTGAATTTTCCTTTATTTGCTACATGTGTAAAGCTAGTGCCTGCATGTTCTTCCAAAAAGAAGCTTGACATTTAATTTGTCATGCTCCACTGCACACAGTTGCTCCCGTAAGATTCCACACTGAGGAGAAAACCAAATAAGAAAGGTAAGCCTACTTCACAGTAACCACAGTAACCCTCACTACTCATATTGTTCTTCTGTTTTCAGTGGGATCAAGAAAGATAACCAAGCACATAGGAAGTGTAAGAAGAATATGTGAATAAGAAAAAAATTTAAAAGATGACACAGATGGCCTTGAATATTCTAGGAGACAGAATATAATTAGGAACACCAAGAAATGACCCTTGTACTATTGGAGACATGACAGAACAATGATGACTAGTATAGTAGCTATTAAAATTCATTATTTGAATTGTAGTTTAAACTGATACAAAATAAAACAGACTGATCATCTCAGTTGTATTTGCCACAGTGGCCACCATTTTATAGAGTGCTATTTTCATCATTACAGAGTTCAACTGGATATTGCAGTGCCAGTGCAAATGAAATGCTAGTATAAGAAAAATGTACTAAAAATGATCATGATCCCATGACAGGGATAATGCATAGATATAAGAAACATCTCATGTTTTTATACTGAGTAGAAGGTTTAATCAACTGTAGTGGACTAAGTATATAATCCAAATTCACAGGCTATCATCTTAGACCCATTATTTTGGTAATGACATGACATTTTGGAAATTATCAAGTCATAAGGTCATTCACCCATGTTGTATTAAGAATGATATCACACCAATTTTCAGTAGCATATTCATTTCCATATAAACATGAGAATAATTTGTAGATATTTCAATAACAATCATTAACTCTTTAGTAAGTTTGAAACTCTATCACTGTACTTTTGGACCTTCACCACAATTAATCAACATTAAGTTCATGTTGTTATAACAAAGTATCTGAACTTCTTAATCAATAAATCACAGAAATTTGTTTCCTTGTAGTTCCAGAGTTAAATGGTTATTTAAAGAGCTAGCTTATTCCCATATACCTTTTGTGATTATTTGAATGTAAAATGTCCTCCCAAGACTCATGTATTTGAATACTGAATCCCCATCTGATGGTATTTTTCAAGGAGATTGTGGAACCATCATAAGATGGAGCCTTGCTAGAAAAAGTATGCTATTGGGGGTGGGACTTGAGGTGTTATAACCATGCTCTGTTTACTTGATAGCTTTATTTCCTCCCTGATGACATAGCAGTGTGATGCCAGCTTTCTGCTCCTTCCTTGTTTTCTGGCCATAATGGAACTTCCCCTGAAAACTGTAATCCAAACTAAAACTTTTCCTTCCATAAGATGCTGTTGGCTGGGTATTAATCCCATCAATTAGAAGGTAACTGATAAGACCTCACATGGTATCTAAGCCTAATATTAAGAATATAATCATAATGGTTTAATGTTTGCTGAAATTAAACTTCTCTTAATGCTTCTGCACTGGTAATTAAGTTCAACATGAAATTTGATTAGAATGTAGACATTAAAATGATAGTAGCAGTCCAGTGATTTTGCTTAAGGGCACCAAGAATACACAATAGGGAAATAGTAGGTAATTGTTATTAAGAAAATTTAATATCCACATTGAAAAGAATGAAATTTAGCTGTTCTATTACTTTATATAGACAAGTAACTACAAATTGATTGAAGACTTAAACATAAGACTGTAAAGGGAACAAAATAAATAATTTTAATTATATTAAACATAAATAATATCTGCATAGCAAGGAAGATAGTAGACAAAAAAGAAACTAAAATCTATAGAATAGGAGAAAATATGTTCAAATCACTTTCTGATAAAGGGTTAATCTTTCCAGTATCAGGAACAGACATAACATAATAGCAAATAAAAATTTACACAATTAACATTTTTCAAATAATGAGATAATAGACATTTCTCTAAAGATGATATACATTTGGCCAGCCGCCATGTAAATGAGAAGGTACTAAGTGTCACTAACCATCAGTTAAATAGAACCAAACAACTCACTGAGCCATCACATCATTCATGTTACACTTACAAATTTAAAAAGAAGAAAATAAGTGTCAGTAGGGAAAGGAAGCCTACTCATTGTTATTAGAGATGTAAACTGGTATGAGTCTTATATGAAGCTTTATAAAATAAAATTAGAACTACCAGGAGTTACAGGCCAGTGCCAAGGGAAAAGAAAAAAGAAAACAAAGAAAGATAAACAGGACAAAGTTAAAGTTAGGCTACATATCACTCTCTTCAGGGCACTCCAATTCAGGTGCACCCCCTAAGGTCCTATTGAGGGTTCTACCTTTTAGTCTAACTTCCAGGATATAGGATTCTATGGTACCCCTTCAATTTGGGTTCAGTTTTGTGTCCCCTCCCAGCCCTTACCCTTCCCCCAAGCCCTACCCTCCCTATTGTCCAAACCTTGAGATTCCATCCAGCTATGTCAGAAACTTGGGCTTGTTTGGGTTAGGAACTGCAAGTGAGTGAGACCATGTCACAATTGTCTTTCTGTGATTGTGTGAGTTCACTTAGCATGATCAATTCCAAGTTTGACCATTTCTCTAAAACTTTCATTGTGCCACTTTCTCTTACTGCTGAGTAAAATTCCATTGTGTAGATATACCTCATCTTGGTTATCCATTCATCCAATGATGGGCACCTGTGTTGATTCTAGTTATTAGCTACATGGATTGAGCAGCTATGAACCTGGTTGAGAAAATATCTCTGAACTGAGATGTGAAGCTTTTAGGGTAAATGCCTAGTAAGGGAATAACAATGTCAGTTGGTAACTCTATACTAATCCTTTAAAGGAGTCTCTGTATTGATTTTCATACTGGTTGTACCAGCTTATATTCCCACCAATAGTGAGTAAGTGTCCCTATTTCTTCACAGTCTTATAAACATTTGTTTTCATTTTATTTTTTTAATGTTTGTTCTCCTTACTGGGGTAAGGTGTAATCTCATAGTTGATTTAATTTGCATTTCTCTAATGGTTGGGGAAGTTGAACATTTTTTTAAGTATGTGTTAGCCATTTCTAATTCTTCCACTGAGAACTCCCTATTTAGTTCTCTGCCCCATGTTTGGAGTGGGTTGTTTGATTTTTTATTGTTTAGTTTTTTGAGTTCTTTGTTGAATAGAGATATTAGGCCTCTGTCAGTGGTATAGTTGGCAAAGATTTTCTCCCATTTAGTGGGTAATATATTGGCTCTGCTTATGGTATGTTTGTCTGTGCAAAAGCTTTTTAGCTTCATGAGATCCCATTGGCTGAGTGCTTGTTTAATTTTCTGGGATGCTGGAGTTTTATTCAGGAAGTCTTTTCTCAGTCCTATAACATGGAGAGTGCCTCCTATTTTTTATTCCAGTAGTTGAAGAATTTAAGGTCTTTTATTTTAATCCATTTGGACTTGATTTTTATGTATGAAGAAACAAGTGGGTCTAATTTAATTTATTTTTTCTACATATGGTCATCCAATTTGTCCACCACCGTATTTCGAAGCTGCTGTCTATTCTCAAGTCCACATTATTGGCACCTTTGTCAAAGATCAAGCAGCTCTAGTTACTTGACCTAAGATCTGGGTCTTCAGTTCTATTCCACTGGTCTATGTTTCTGTTTTTGTTCCAGTACCAAACTGTTTTTACTTTTTTACCATGGCTTTATAATATAGATTTAGAATGGGTATGTTGATACTGCCAGAAGTGATTATTTTGCTGAGTATATGTTTGTATATCTGAAGCTTTCTACCATTCCATATGAATTTTGAGATCATTTTGTGAATACCTGTGAAGAATAATGCTGGTATTTTTATTGATGTTGCCTTAAATCTTTATATTGCTTCTGGTAGAATTTCCATTTTCACAATATTAATTCTACCTATCCTGGAACATGGGAGGTATTTCCATCTTCTTAAATCCTCCTTGATTTCATCATATAGGTCTTTCACATCTTTGGTTGGTGTTATTCCAAGTTACTTAAATTTCTGTTGCTATTGAAAATGGGACAGACTTGCTGATTTCTTTCTCTGTATATTTGTCCTTTGTGAATAGAAGAGCTATTGATTTTGTGCATTAATTTTTTATCCTACCACTTTGCTGACAGAATTTATCACCTTTAGAAGTTTTGATATGGAGACTTGCAGGTCACTTATATATAGGTTCATGTCATCTGCAAATAGGGCTGATTTGACTTCTTCCTTTCCAATTTGAATTCCTCTTATTTCTTTCTCCTGTCTTATTGCTTGGGATAATACTTCTAGTACTATGTTGAAGAGCAGTGGTAAGAGTGGAAAGCCCTGCCTTGTTTCTCATCTCAGTGGGAACTCTTTAATTTATCCCCAATTAAGTATTATTTTGGCTTTAGGAGCTTTATATATAGCCTTCATTGTGTTCAGACATCCACCCTCCATGCCAATTTTATTTCCAGTGTTTTGATCATGAAGTGCTGTTGACTTTTGCCAAAGACCTCCTCTGCATAAATTGAGATGATCATAGGATTCTTATGGTTAAGATTTTATGTGGTATATTACATTGTCTGATTCCCATATGTTAAACCATCTCTGTATTCCTGGAATACAGCCTTGATGTGTCGTTGGATTTCATTTGCAAGGATTTTGTTCAGGTTCTTTGCATCTAAATTCATCAGGAATATAGGATGATGGTTTTCTTTCTTATTTGAATCTGTCTGGTTTTGGTACTAGGATAATGCTCACTTCATAAAAGGAATCAGTAAGGATTCAATAGTCTCCAATTATACAAAAGATTTTGAGAAAAATTGGTTTCAATTCTTCAATGAGGGTGTGATAGAATTTGGCTGAGAAACCATCTGGTCCTGAACTTTCTTTTTCTCAAGTTTTATTTTGGAGGGGGCATAGTAATAACTTGATTTTTAAAAATTGCTTTCATATATATATATATATATATGGACATCTTCTATATTTACAGACAACAAACCATAGTATTTCCCTCCCCTCCCCCACTTTCCCATTCATAACTCTGCTCTCCATCAATTCCCCTCTGTCTTTCCATTAGTCACACTTTGAATTTGATGTCATCATCTTTTTCTCCTATTATGATGGTCTTGTATAGGTATTGCTAGGCACTACAAGGTATTAGATATCGAGGCCAGTTTCTGTCTGGAAAGTCGTATGTAAGGAGTTGTACCCTTCCTTTGTCTCTTACATTCTTTCCACCACCTCTCCCACAATGGACACTGAGCCTTGGAGGGTGTAGGATGTTTCAGTGCTGGATCCTCCTCCGCCCCATCTTCCCGGCAATTTGTAGCCTTTTGGGCAATCCCAGTGGTCATCACCATCTGAAAAGAGAAGCTTCTCTAAGTAGGAGTGCGAGTAGCATATATATATGAATATGAGCATTAATGTGTAGTGCTTTCCTGGCAATTTGGTGAGAGTAATATATGCATTTATCCAGACAAGAGCAGGCTTTATACCCCTAAGGCTCATGGCCTCTCCTGCCATAGGCTTTTGATTAGGTTTTCAGTACCAGACACATATTCCCACCCACAGAGTGGGCCTTCAGTCCAATTTTAGAGCAGTTGGTTTCCCTCAGTGCACACATGCCACTCATTCTCTCATTCTGTCATTTGGCCTGTCTGGCCAAATTTGAGGCTTCCAGTGTCCACTGTTGTCACCACTGATGATTTCTTTCTCCATAAGGCTGCATACAGTACAGCTTTTTCCAGCTTTCAGTTGGTTGGGCTACAGGGAAAAGGTTTTCTGCTCAGCACCAACTTGATTTCTCAGTGACTGCCGCTCAGGCATGTGAAGTCATCAGCAAAAAGGTCTTACCATATCTTCCTAATGGGAAACCAAAGGCCATGGCAATAGCCTATAATGTTTTGAAGACAACAGGGACCTCCCTAGCCAGCAACTCACTGGAAGGTATCCCATACCTGGTACTGAAAATTTTCTAGTAACAATCTATGGCTTCTGGATGTGCCATTATTAAAGAAAGAAGATATGTCTTATTCAGAATATCTTGAACTTTGATTGACCCTCTCTCCACCCTGCTTTTATACAATTTCTTCCCCTGACCTAGCTTAGGCCTTTCCCCTACCTGTAATCTGTTCTTTTACTTACATATATACAATATCATCCCCTAAAATCTTTCCTGTCCTCCTTCCCTTATTCCTTTTTCTAGTTTATGGGCCTCTGCTACTGATTTTTGGTTCCAGTTCATACACAAGTGTCTACATTTGTAGCTAGGTTTTTATTAACTTTGCAATCTCCATGGTTGTGATAGGTTTGTTTAGGAGATTAATCTGTTCTGAGTTTAGTTTTGGTAGGTGGTATGTGTCTAGGAATATATCTATTTCTTCCAGGTTTTTCTGTTTTGTGGAGTAGAGGTTTTGGAAGTATGCCCTGATGATTCTTCCATTTTCATTGATGTCTGTTGTGATCTTTCCTTTTTCATTTCTGATCTTGTTGATTAGAAACCTCTCTTTCTTTGCTTGATCAGATTGGCCTGGGGTTTTTCAATCATGTTTATTTTTTCAACAAACCAGCTCTTCATTGCATTGATTTTTTAAAATAGTGGAGTATTGAAGTCTCAAACTATGATGATGTTGGTGTTTATTTCTCTTTTATAGAAAAGTAGATTTTGTTTTATAAACTGTTGTGCACCTGTGTTTGGAATATATACATTTATGATTGTGATGTGCTCATGTTGATAAATAAGAAGTGGCCTTCTTTGTTGTTTTTGAATACTTTTAGTTTGAAGTCTATTTTATGAGATATTAATACAGTAACACCCTCTTGTTTTTTGTAATTTCCATTTGCTTAGAATATCATTTTCCAACCTTTCATCCTGAGGCGGTGTCTATCTTTAGTGATTAGGTGGGTTTCTTTAAGACAGTAGATAGGGGCTGGAGAGATGGCTTAGTGGTTAAGTGCTTGCCTGTGAAGCCTAAGGACCTCAGTTCAAGACTCAATTCCCCAGGACCCATGTTATCCAGATGCACAAGGGGGCACAGGCATCTGGAGTTCATTTTCAGTGGCTGGAGGTCCTGGCATGCCCATCCTTTCTGTCTCTCTCTGCCTCTTTCTCTCTGTCACTTTCAAATAAATAAATAAAATTTTTTTTTAAAAAAACATCAGATAGAAGGGTCCAGTTTTTGATCCACCCTTATAACCTGTGTCTTTTTTTTTTAATTTTTATTTATTTATTAGAGAGCGACAGACACAGAGAGAAAGACAGATAGAGGGAGAGAGAGAGAATGGGCGCGCCAGGGCTTCCAGCCTCTGCAAATGAACTCCAGATGCGTGCGCCCCCTTGTGCATCTGGCTAACGTGGGACCTGGGGAACCGAGCCTCGAACCGGGGTCCTTAGGCTTCACAGGCAAGCGCTTAACCGCTAAGCCATCTCTCCAGCCCATAACCTGTGTCTTTTAATGGTGGAGTTAAGACAACTAATATTTAAGGTTATTACTGTGAGGTTTGAATTAATCCCTGCCATGATGAGGTGATTTATGAGGTTTGGCACTTTCTTGTATTTCATACTATTTTGAATCTTGTCTAATTTGGTTATTGTGATCCTGTTGGCTCTTGAGATTGGTTGTTTGACTCTTCTGTGTAGAGTATTCCCTCAATTATTCTCTGTAGGTTTGGCCTTGTGTTCATATAATCATAGAGTTCACTTTTTTGTGGAAAGTTTTTCTTTCACCATCTATTATTGGGATAATTTTGCTGGCCAGTGTAGCTTGAGTCGGAAGCCCTAGTTTTTTTTAGACTTTGGAGTGTTTCATTCCCAACCCTTCTGACTTTCAGAGTTTCCATTGAAAAAATTCTGGTGTAATTCTGATGGTATTGCCTTTGTATGCTGTGAGTTGTTTCTCTCTTGCTCCTTTTTTTTCCCTTTCTTTCTTTTTTTTTTCAAGGTAGGGTTTCACTCTTTCCCAGGCTGACTTGGAATTCACTATGGAGTCTCAGGTGGCCTCAAACTCATGGCAATCCTCCTACTTCTGCCTCCTGAGTACTGGGATTAAAGGTGTGTGCCACCATGCCCGGCTGTCTTGATGCTTTTAACATTCTCTGCTTGTTTTCATTGTTGAGTTTTAACTATGATGTCTCTTGGAGAGATTCTGTTCAATTTCATTGATATGATTGTTGGTTCTTTGATGGTTTGGTGGTGGTTGTGATTACGTTTGGGGACTGAATTTCTGTTGATTTCTCTATCATTTTATTGGTGGATTCCATTGTTGGACTCGGAATCCTTGGTGGAGATCCCTCAGTTTTCTGACTTTTGTTCATTTTTTTGTATTGTTGTGTACCCATTTTAGGGAGAGTCTATTTTATTGTGGAGGAAGCAAGTTTTTGTCCTTTGGCCCATGCACCCTCTCACTCAGGTGAACAGGAATGTTGGTACCCAGTGGCCAGTCAGGATACCAGAGCAAAATTCCTGATTCCACAGCTCATTCAGAGAGCAGGCCTCCCGAGGCAAGGCACAATGGGACCTACCAGGACCTGGGTTCTAGGAAGAACTGAGAGGAGCCAGGAGACAAGGGTCTGGCCTAACCACTCTGCACTATCCCAGGGAACCCAGATCAGGGATCGGGGTGGAGCCTTGAGACAGGTGTCTGGCATACTCACTCCACACTGCTGCACCTACCCACACACTGTCTGCCCTGGGAACCCAGTCCCAGGAGCTAGGAGTATCCAGAAGACAGGGGGTTTGCCTACTCACTCCACACCCACATGCCCACCCACACACTGTCCACACAGAGAACCCAGACCCAGGAGTTGGGAGGAGCCTTTCAATATTTTTCTATTATCTGTGTTTAGTGTTATTTTTAATTTTTTTGAGTTTCCATACTTACAGACCATAAACCATGATAATTCCCTCCCCACTTTCACTTTGCCCTCCACAAATCCACATTCCATATACCCCCTCCCTCTCTCCATTAGTCCTAACCTGATGTGAGTAGATAATTTTTCCCCTTGTCTTTTTGGTGTTCTTTATGATTTTTGAATCTGAATAGTCATCTTTTTCTCTAGATTTGGGAAGTTTTCTATGATGATTTTTGAGTGTATTATTTATGCTATTAGTGTGAACTTTTCCTACTAGCTTCATGATTTGTAAATTTTGCCTTCTAATGGTGTCTCAAAGACAAAACATGTTGTGTTATTATTCATTATTTTATCTCTGTTCATGTCCAACTGCTCTTATTCATCCATCCCATGTTTAATTCTGGGTATTCTGTCTTCAACGTAGTTTTGATCAGTTTTATTATCAAGGGTGTCTACTGAGTTGGTTTGTTTGTTTTCTAGTTTTTATTTTTCTTAATGAGCTATTCTTTGCTAATATTTCAAGATTTCCCAGTATCTCTTCATAGAATTCTTGTATCATTTTTACATTTACTTCCTTTATTTGGTGTTTTATTTGCATTCTTTTAATCCATTTAGCAGTTTATTTCTATCCTGTTTGATTTAATTAAATAATTTTATACTAATTGCTTGAAATTGGTATTTTGTCTAATTAATTCTTACTGAGATCTGTTATTATGGCAGTATTAATTGGGGGAGGCATTGTTCTTCAAGATATCGGCATAGGAAAGAATTTTTTTAAAATAGTACTCCAAACTCTCAATAAATAATATCAACTACTAACAAATGAGACTTAATTAAAGGGAAAAATAGTTTCTGCACAGAAAAGGAAACAATTGGAGTATTAAGAGAGCCTATAGAATGTGATATTTGCTAGAAATACATTTGACAAATGATTAATGTCTAGAATATATAATTAAAATAAACAACAAGGGATCAAATAATTCAATCAATAAGTGAAGTAATTAAATGAGCATGCAGTTCTCAGAAGGTGATATGTAAATGGAAAATAAATGTAAACATATTCAACCTGATTAGTCATCAGAGAAATTAATATTAAAAATACACTGAGATTCCATCTCACCACAGTTAGGATGATAGTTATTAATAAAATAAGTAACAAAAAACACAGGCCAGGATGTGAGTAAAGGAGATGGTCACTGTTGCTGATGAAGCCACTATGGAGATTGATGGGGAGATTGTTCAAAAAGCTAAAAATATAACTACCATGTGACCCCACTATACAACTCTTGAGTATTTACCTGAGAGAGTCCTAGTTAACATATCAGAGACAAATAGGTACACTAGTGCTTATTCACATTTTTCACAGAAGAAAATTGTAGAACTCATCTAGGTGTCCAACAACAGAAAAATATATATAAAGAAATGTGATATATATTTATAATGGGATTTTTAGTCATAAATAAAATTTAAGCTATGTCAACTGCCAGAAAATAGATACATTTAGAGATAATTTTACTTTAATTAAACCAGACTCTGATACTTTGGCATCATATTTGTTCTCTTTGTGGGTCCTAGATTTATTTAGACATATAAAATCATATATGTTCAGATGACACAAAATTAGAAAGAAAATTATTTATATGAAGAAAATAGACTAATGAGATATGAGAAGGAAGTGAAGGTAGTGAGGCAAGGAGGGAGGGTTATACTCAGTGTGCATTAATATAGTCAAATGAAAGTTCTCATTTAGCTCAATGTAATAAAATTATGGAAAAAGAAATTATTAATATCTAACGTTCCATTTAGTTGTTTTACTATTATAGTAATGATATTATTATATTTAAACCTTTTCAGTATTCTTATTATTAACAATATTGATATTTTCATTCTGAAGTTAATATAGATGTATCCAAAAAAGAATAAAAGTAGTTGGATTAATAATATGATTATCACTTTATATTATCAGTACAAGAGAATATAATCAAAAACTCAATGAAATAAAATAAAAACACATAATCCTAAATTTCAAAAGGAAGTGTTCAGCTAGAGAGATGTCTTAGCCGTTAAGGCACTTGCCTGCAAAACCTAATGATCCAGGTTTGATTCCCAGTGCCCACTTAAAGCCAGATGCAACAAGTGGTGTATGCATCTGGAGTTCATTTGCAGTGGCTAAAAGCACACCCATTCTCTCTTTCTCTGTCTCCTTTCTCCTTTCAAATAAATAAATAAAACATTAGAAACAAGAAGAGTATCAATATGAATGCATCATGTTTTCTTACTTTTAATTCTTCCACTGACATGATTATAATAGAAAATTCCTGCCTTTATGTCTATATTATCATCCCTAAATCCAATTTCCCAGTTAATATAACCAGACTAATGTTTTATTCAAAATTAAAAAAATAAAGAAACATACAGGAATATCTAGAATATCTTTTTTTCTGTTTTTTTTTTTTTTTTTTTTAAGTAGAGTCTCACTCTAACCCAGGCTGACCTGGAACTCACTATGTAGTTTCAGGGAGGCTTCTAACTCACAGTGATCCTCCTACCTCTGCCTCCCAAGTGCTGGGATTAAAGGTGTGTGCCACCACTCCTGGCCTGGAATATCTTATAAAGAAAAACACCTGTCTCTTTTTTTACTTTTTTTCTGTCATATATAAAACTAGTCACCTTTTCCCTGTAAGAAGTAAATAGAAAGCCTCACTAGACAATGAATTTCCTAGTGCGTTGGTCATTGACTTCTTTGCCTCTAGGACTATGAGAAACCAAGTTTTAGTCATTCTAAAATATTTTCATGGTAGTATTAACACAGTAAATCAATTATTCTCTCTGATTTTATAGGTTGAGTATCTCTTATCAGAAATAAATGTGGTAGACTGTTTCAGATTTCAGATACTTTACAATTTTAAATATTTGCATATGATAATGAGATATCTTTGAAATGGCCACTCAGGCCTTATCATGAAATTTCATGTGAGGTTAGTGTGATTGAGGTTAGGTTAGGTTAGGTTGTTGGATCATGTTAATATTCAAAAAATTTCAAATTTGAAGCATCTCTGATGTATTTTCTGATTAGAGATGCACTACCTGTGAATTAATTTCAAACGATCTATATTGCAAGCTTAAAATTGATCATATGACAAATAGAAATGTAGTATTATTCACAGAAATAATTTTAACATAAAGAGCTTAAAACCAAAAATATGATTGTTAAGCTTAAATCACTATAGAGAATAGAAGGAAGGAATATTCAAAAACAGAAATAAAAATGTGCACATGGTTGCTTACAGTGTAATATACAGGGGAAATAAATTTTGTTATTCTATTTTAAAGTTTAATGACTACAGTTGACAATAACGTATAGCTAAAATAGCTACAAGAAAAGTTTAAAGTAATTTTTATTAGCAAAAAATAAAGGGCTTCATTATGAAGCTTGACAAAAATGTGAAATTTATCTGCAAATATGGAATTAATTGAGAAGATATAATAACCAAATGATATCATGTCTAGAAAAAATAAAACTAAGAAATAACAAAATAAAAAAACAGTGTTTACTAAGTAGAAAGATTTGAATTCTGGTATTGTATTAAAACCTCATCTTAATGATAAATTAATCACACCATGTGATTTCCCTTTGAGTTAGCAAAGCAGCATAAACAAAACAATTGTAAAACCTTCTACATTATTAAACTAAAGTAATTCTTATAAACATATAAATTGATCTGGCCTATAGCTTCATCTGGAACAGAAAAGTAAGGCTTTCAAAATTCCAGCAAATATTTACCAATTCAAATTTTATGTTAGGTCTGAGAACAAATTTAAATCATTGGCCTGTCTAGGATTTCCCATAAGAGCTGTTGAATAGACAATTCTGTGAACATTTAAAATATAATCAATTACAAAAAATATTACCACAGCAAGTATTAATTTAAAATAATAAAAATAGGCTTCTGATATCAGATATACAAATCAAAATTTGCGAGATTTCTTAAAAGCTATTTTGGAAGCCTTTTATGTAGTGAGAATAAAATCTTCAATTGGAGAATATAAATTAAAATCAATGAGATACCACTTTATATTCAATAAAATGTCTAAAATGAAAATCATAGTATCAAGTGTTAGCAAGGATATACTGCAAATATAAATCACATGAATTGCTGGCACAAATTACTATGGAAACATTTGTCATTTCTGATAATTTGTTGTACAATTATGATAGAAAATAGCAGTTCCTTATCTAGGTATGTCAAGAGAATTTTAAAAGAAAACATTTGAATGCAAAGAGTGGAGATGAATGCTTTCTTTCAAGTATACAGAAATTTTTTCATTAGTTCTTCTATTCTTTCTTAGAAAACAAAATCAACTCTAATACCCACCAATAGAACAGGCCACCTCTAGTATATTTATCCAGCGCACTGCCATTAAGTAACAAAAAGAAACCAATTACTGATACATGGAAGATGCTGGACAAAACACAAAAATCTTTGGCTTAACAAAAATGGAATGGCATTGAAGAGTTTATAGTATATGATTCTACTGGGATGAGATTTTAGAACTTGCAGAAATTGTTCAGTCAGCTCAGGGATGGAATGGGAATGAACAATATGAGCATGTTTTATAACACCCAATGAACCACATTCTTATGATTATTTTATTATATATAAACTGTATATGTATATATCTATGTGCAAACACCATACACATACATTATAATATCCTAAATTTGAAGTTAAGAAACTCAATATAATGACTTTTAATGTAACACTTTGAAGTGTGTTGGGTTAAAAATATTATAAGTGGGGCTGGAGAGATGGCTTAGCGGTTAAGCGCTTGCCTGTGAAGCCTAAGGACCCCGGTTCGAGGCTCGGTTCCCCAGGTCCCACGTTAGCCAGATGCACAAGGGGGCGCACACGTCTGGAGTTCGTTTGCAGAGGCTGGAAGCCCTGGCACGCCCATTCTCTCTCTCTCCCTCTACCTGTCTTTCTCTCTGTGTCTGTCACTCTTAGATAAATAAATTAAAAATGAACAAAAAAATATTAAAAAAAATATTATAAGTGTTCTTTCTTTTTTGTTGTTGTTGTTTTTTTCCAGGTAAGTTCTTGCTCTAGCCCAGGCTGACCTGGAATTCACTTTGTAGTCTCAGAGTGGCCTTGAACTCATGGCAACCCTCTTACCTCTGACTCCCAAGTGCTGGAATTAAAGGCATGTGCCACCACACCTGGCATGAGTATTCTTAATATTAATAATTAGTGCACTTGGCTCTACAATGAAGAGTTGTCAACTGTTTTAGAAGTAAAAAGTAAGGCTATGGTGATATTAGTTTCCTTCAATGTATCTCAAATGGTATTGCATTTAAAAAATATTTAAATACTTTAAAATCATATAAGTACATAAATATGATCTGAAGTAACCATCCAATTTGGAGGCATGAAACTTTTAGAGTAAGGAGTAACATTTCATAATTAAGAATAGTACAATCCTTTAGTTTTTCTCATAATTACTTAATGAGAACAGAGATAAGGATCTTCCTGTTTCCCAACTCCCATCTACACCTTCTAGAAATAAAATAAATTGCAAAAAAAAGAAAATTACTTGGGCTGGAGAGATGGCTTAGTGGTTAAGCGCTTGCCTGTGAAGCCTAAGGATCCCAGTTCGAGGCTTGATTCCCCAGGACCCACGTTAGCCAGATGCACAAGGGGGCGCATGCATCTGGAGTTCGTTTGCAGTGGCTGGAAGCCCTGGCGTGCCCATTCATTCTCTCTATTTCTATCTGCCTCGCTCTCTCTGTCGCTCTCAAATAACCAAACAAAAATATATAAAAAAAAAGAAAATTACAGACCAATCTCCCTCATGAACATAGATGCAAAAATTCTCAACAAAATATTGGCAAACAGAATAAAAGAGTATATCAAAAAGATCATTCACCCTGACCAAGTAGGCTTTATCCCAGAGATGCAGGGATGGTTCAATATACGCAAATCTATAAATGTAATACATTATATAAACGGGTTGAAGAACAAAAATCACATGATCATCTCATTGGACGCAGAGAAAGCATTTGACAAAATCCAACATCCTTTCATGATAAAAGTCCTACAGAGACTGGGAATAGAAGGAACATATCTCAATATAATAAAGGCTATTTATGACAAGCCTACAGCCAACATATTAATAAATGGGGAAAAACTGGAAGCTTTTCCACTAAAATCAGGAACAAGACAAGGGTGTCCACTGTCCCCACTTTTATTTAATATAGTTTTGGAAGTCTTAGCCATAGCAATAAGGCAAGAGACACACATAAAACGGATACAAATTCAAAAGGAAGAGATCAAGTTATCCTTATTTGCAGATGACATGATTCTATACATAAAGGACCCTAAAAACTCTACTAGCAAACTCTTAGAGCTGATAAAAACCTACAGCTATGTAGCAGGATGCAAAATAAATACACAGAAATCAGTAGCCTTCATATATGCTAACAACAAACACACAGAAGATGAAATCAGAGAATCACTCCCATTCACAATTGCATCAAAAAAAAAATAAATAAATAAAGTACCTTGGAATAAACCTAACCAAGGAAGTAAAGTATCTCTACAATGAGAACTTCAAAACATTCAAGTGAGAAATTGCAGGAGACGCTATAAAGTGGAGCAACGTCCCCTGTTCCTGGATTGGAATAATCAATATTGTGAAAATGGCAATCTTACCAAAAGCAATCTACACCTTTAAAGCAATCCCTATCAAAATTCCAAAAGCATTTTTCATGGAAATAGAAAAAAATATCAAAAAATTCATTTGGAATCACAAAAAACCTCGAATATCTAAAATGATACTGAGCAACAAAAATAAGGCTGGTGGTATCACCATACCTGATTTTAACCTATACTACAGAGCCATAGTAACAAAAACAGCGTGATACTGGCACAAACACAGACATGTAGATCAGTGGAACAGAATAGAGGACCCAGATGTAAGTCCAGGTAGCTATAGCCTCCTGATATTCGATAAAAATGCCAAAAATACTCATTGGAGAAAAGACAGCCTCTTCAGCAAATGGTGTTTTGAAAACTGGATATATATCTGCAGAAGGATGAAAATAGATTCTTCTCTCTCTCCATGCACAAGAATTAAGTCCAAATGGATTAAAGACCTTAACATCAGACTGGGAACTCTGAAACTGCTAGAGGAAAAAGTAGGGGAAACCCTTCAACATATTGGTCTTGGCAAAGACTTTCTGAATACAACCCCAATTGCTCAGGCAATAAAACCATGAAATTACAAAGATTTTGCTCTGCAAAGGACACAGTGACAAAAGCAAAGAGGCAACCTACAGAATGGGAAAAAAATCTTCACCAGCTATATATCTGATAGAGGATTAATATCCAGGATATACAAAGAACTCAAAAAGTTAAATAATAAGGAATCAAACAAGCCAATCAAAAAATGGGCTATGGAGCTAAATAGGGCATTCTCAAAGGAAGAAATATGAATGGCATATAAGCATCTAAAATCATGTTCTACATCACTAGTCATCAGGGAAATGCAGATTAAAACTACATTGAGATTCCATCTCACTCCTGTCAGATTGGCCACCATCATGAAAACAAATGATCATAAATGTTGGTGGGGATGTGGAAAAACAGGAACCCTTCTACACTGTTGGTGGGAATGCAATATGGTCCAACCATTGTGGAAATCAGTGTGGAGGTTCCTAAAACAGCTAAAACTTGATCTACCATATGACCCAGCTATAGCACTCCTAGGCATATATCTAAAGGAATCATCTCATTTCCTTAGAAGTACATGCTCAACCATGTTTATTGCTGCTCAATTTATAATAGCTGGGAAATGGAACCAGCCTAGATGTCCCTCAACAGATGAGTGGATAATGAAGATGTGGCACATTTATACAATGGAATTCTACTCAGCGGTAAAGAAAAATGAAGTTATGAAATTTTCAGAAAAATTGATGGACCTAAAAGGATTATACTAAGTGAGGTAACCCAGGCCCAGAAAGCCAAGTGGCACATGTTCTCTCTCATATGTGGATACTAGCTACAGATGACTGGGCTTCTGCATGAGAATGAAAATACTTAGTAGCAGAGGCCAGTAAGTTAAAAAGGAGACATAAAGGGAAGAGAAAGGAAGGGAGGAGGGTACTTAATAGGTTGATATTGTATATATGTAAGTACAATGACTGTGATGGAGAGGTAATATGATAGAGAATGGAATTTCAAAGGGGAAAGTGGGGGGAAGGGAGGGAACTAACATGGGATTTTTTTTATAATCATGGAAAATGCTAATAAAAAATAAAAAATTAAAAAAAAATTGCAAACACATCTAAAATATAAAATTTAGAACCAAACAATCTGAACTTACATTCTACAAGTAAGCAAAATTCAACAGAAGCTTTGAATTGCCACATAATCCACTCCTATTTGTAAATGTTTATTTATTTATTTCTTATGACAAAGAGAAAGAGGGAGAGAGGGAGAGAGAGAGAGACAATGGGCACATTAGAGCCCCTAGCCACTGTAAACAAGGTTCAGATCATGTACCACCTTGTGCTTCTGATTTTACATGGGTAGTGGGGATTTGAACCCAGGTCCTTAGCTTTCATGCAAGAGCATTAACCACTCAGTCATCTCTCCAGCCTCACTCCTATTTTACTAATCTTTATTTTGTTACTTATTTTTGACATGGTCTCCTGTATTTCAGGCTCTCCTCAAACTTTCTATGTAGCTGAGGATCATTCAAACTTCTCATCTTCCTGCCTCTAACTCATGAGTGCTGGGATAATAGGCATTTGCCACCAGGCCTGGTTTCTGCAGCATTGGAGATCAAACCTAGGGCTTGTCCATGTGGAGCAAGCATCTTAACAAATAGGTCACATTTACAGTCCCTAATATGCTAATCTTTATCAGAAAACTCTTTGATAAGAACTTTACTCTGCTAGTAGCTAACCTAATTTAGGACATGAAAGTCTTGAGATGAACTTTCCAGAACAATTTTGCTTTGCAGTTCTCTCCTCCTTTTCCCTTCCCAACAGACTCCCATCATCAGCACTATGGGAAGAAAATGTCCAGTGGATCCCAACTTGGCTGCTGAATGTTAAGTAAGTAGCCATAATTCAAGCACGATTACAGAAAATCAGGTCTAAATAAAAAGCTTAGAGATTTATGCTAATTTCTATTTTTTCTCAGCTTATTGAACACCAAAAAGCTCCAAGAGATCTCTATGCATTTTCCTTTCTTTCCAATCTCCTTACCATCTCTCTTTTAGCTGCTAAATTGCTGCAAAGCATTGTTACTATAAGCTTAAAGGAAGTCTTTCTCAAAGATCTCATTAAATATCTTTAGCAGTCAATTCTTTTGCTTTGGTTCTGTAATCACTCTGAGTAAGGCTACCTAAACAATCTAAATTGAATGAGTCTTCTGATCAAATGACTGAGTTCTTGTATCACCTCCCTTAAGAATTCATGTCATTTGCCAAAAAAGCAGTAGACAATATCTCAAATGTCCACCCCTGAAACCTGAGAGAGCTAACTTTACAAATTGAATTTGTACTTATCATCTGGTTGCCATACATCTTGGGAAGCCAAAATGAATTTCATTACTGCTACTTCTTGAGTCCCAAGGTCCGCAGAACATACTCCTATCTGCAGTAGATGTCTGTCTCCTATCTTACCATTAGAACTCTAAGAACCACTGAATACATGCACTGAAACAATACTCAAATGATTTTTATAAGTACCCTCAGCAATCATGTTTCTACCATTTCTAAATGAAACAGAGAAAGGCACATTCTGTATTGATTCTTAGGCATTCCAAATTTCTAAGCTGTTTTTAGGCTTTCCTGATATGATAACGTGCACAAAGCCCCTTGTCTATTTTAGTCTCTGTCATTCTGAACAGGCTTTGGAAAGAATTGCTGGTCTTTAATTGAAACATTATTGAGAAAATTCCTAAACAAAAAGCCCATGCTTAGAAATTGTTCATTCTCCACAAACCGCACAATTAGGCTCTAAAAATAGTGAGAAAACCTACAATTAATTCTAAACTTATTTAACATTATCAAATGAACTGTTAATTTTAGAAAAGCTTGAGACTTACAGAAACAATACTATAGAGAGTTCATATACTTCACACATAGTTTAGACTGTGATTTTCTTTCATCTGTTTGATTTACTTGCTACAATTAATAAACTATTACAGATACACAATTATCATCTAAAGTCCATGATTCAGAATTCTTTTGTTTTCATCTCTATTCTTTTTCTATTCCAAATCCAGGATAGCATATTACGCTGTTGTCATTTCTGAGCTTTAATACATTCTCAATTTTTTCTTGTCTATGCACCTTCGCATTTTAGAGAATTAGTAATTAAGTATTTTAGTAATAGTCCTTAGCTCTGATTTGTTTTTCTCCTGATTGTCCCAAGGGCATAGATTTGGAGAACATCACAAGGCAAAACATCATTTTCCTCACATCAAGAGCCCATACTATAATTATTGTTACTACCTCCATAATCAGCTTTATTGGGGTAACATTACTCAGATTTCTTAATTCTAAGGTAGATCTTTGCACTTCCCTCCATGTAAGAGGTCACCCTGGACAGACTGCAATAAAGGACCAGCGAGTTGTACACTATGCAAGCAGGTTATCAAAATAATTGTCATTCTGTAGTGACTTTAGAAAGAACCTTTTAAATTTTTTTTTGTTTGTTTACCTTTTGTCCTCCCATCCCATTACCTTCTGGTCACTCCTTTCTAATCGTCTTTCACTGAGCCCCCTTTCTTCCAATTAGTCCCTCTTCTATCTAGTTGTCTTTATTGTTTTGTGTGTGTGTGCATGCATGTGTGTGTGTGTGTGTGTGAGAGAGAGAGAGAGAGAGAAAGAGAGAGAAAAGAGAGAAACACTGAATTTAATTAGGGTTGCCTATATGAAAATGGGTAGGGGGTTACTTACCAGAGCCTGTGCAACTTAGTAGTTGAAAGTAGTAGAAGAAAATGTGTACTACTCCCCCCCTACAACCATTAACTGACAATAGCTCCTCATGACCTCCGCCATCATCCATAATGAAAATGTTGATGGGCTCAATATTGTGCAGGTCTTGTGGAGGAAATGACAGTTGATGTGAGAAAGAGAATGGAAGAATACAATGCCATATCATATCCAGAACACAACATTCCAGACACTACTGTCTACTATTTGGCCCTTACATTCTTTTTGATCCCTCAGTGTTCTTTGAATGTTGGGGGGGCATGATAGAAATGTCTCATTAAATACTATCTAATGCATAGTCATTTATTCTCAGAACATTCTTGAGTTTTGAGTTTCCCCCCAGTAGTCAACACCAACTGCAAAAAAAAAAAAATCTTCTCTAACCAAAGGTAAGAACAACACTAATATATGAGCATATTCAAAATATTTAGAAAGCAATTTTATTTATTTATTTTTGGGGAGAGAGGGAGAGGGGGGGGAGGAAGGAGGTAGAGAGAGAATAGGCACAATGGGCATATCATGACCTCCAGGCACTGCAAATGAACTCCAGATGCATGTGCTTCTGGCTTTACATGGGTACTGGAGAATTGAACCCAGCCCATTAGGCTCTTCAGGCAAAAACCTTAACCATGTAGCAATTATTCCATGCCAAGAGGTGAAATTGATAAGCATCACATATCAATCTAGCCAAAGTGTAGTAGCTTCCTGCCTAGGCCTGTGATCTCCCCAGCCATGGGCTGTTGTCTAAGTTGTCAGTTTAAAGCATGCATTCCTTCCCATGGAACAGAACTCAAGCCCAATCAGAGAGCAGTTAGTTACCCCCATAATAATCATGACACTATTGCATCGATATTTAAGTTAAATTTCTAGTAGTTTCAATCACACTAATTTATACTCATGTGTTTATTATTTCCTTCCTTCTGTGTTTAAGTTTACTTTGAGTTTTACTATTCTATTTCTAGATACTTAAGAGAGGGATATAGGATATTAAGTTGAGATATATACCATCTGCCATGGATGATCAGTTGTATAGCTCATAGGTTCCACATCTGGATATGGTTGTTGATAACTATATACTATGATAGGTGTTTAGAAAGAATCTTGATAGGTCTTGTTTTGTTTCTACATTTTTGTTGTTGTTTTTATTTTCAGGTAGAGTCTTGCTCTAGCCCAGGCTGATTTTGAATAGGCCTTATGATTCACAATGCTATTTTTCCTATTGTTTTATTTTCATCAGTATCTACTGCCCATTCACCACAGACTCAGGCATCTATTATCAATTTGAGGAAATTCCCCTGTGTTCCTTTTAATCCTATTTGTTTCTTATCATGAAAAGTTGCTGAATTTTTTTTCAATTCATTCTCTTTGTTAATTGATATTATTATTTTCCTTAGCTTATTAACATAATTTACAATGAAAAAATTTAATAACAAAATAGTCTTTCAACCTTTAATAATACATGTTATATATTATGTTATACAGTGCTGAATTCTATCATACTTTAGGATACATTGTTTTACCTTATAGAGTACATGTTTTCACTATCTAACTTGGCATCATTATAATACTTGCCTAATATAATCAGTTGGGCAGTAGTTATTACTCATTTTTTACAATAACTGACACATTTCTCCACCTCTTATATAAATGTATTTTGTAACATTTAGTTATTACCATTTCTAATATATTATTAAATACTTTATTTTCAATATTGGTTATTTTTATAATTTTTTTCAAATAAGTATTGCTAGGCACTTAATTTCATTTATGTTTTAAATCAAAGGGTTTTTTTTTCCAAGCTTTTTCCTTTCCAATCTGATTAATATATACTCACATGCTTGTTGTGTTTGAATTTACTTTCAATTTTACTTTTCTCTTTCTAGATTCTTGAGAGAAGGAGTTAGGCTATTGAGCACGAACATGTTTAAGGAGAAAAGGGTCCACTAGATCCATACTATATGATGGCTATACAGTACAGGAAAATATTGTACCAGCCAATCTGTTCAACATCAAAACTATATACTATTAATCTAATTCGTTGACTAATAATGTTTTTTTTTTTAGTGTTTTTGTTCTGAAAATGAACAAAACTATTCAGAAGTTACCAAGGTACCTCTAAAAATGTTTTAGTGAAAAACAGTCTACCTCTTCCTTCTTGGGTGATTCTGTGGTATTTACCATTCACATCTTTTCACAATTGATGGACAGTCTATATTTTGCTCTCCAACATTTCTTGAGTAGATTTTATGAAACTTAGTTTTATAATATAGTATGCTATTTGCTTATCAAAATTAAGCTCCATAAACCTTCCTTTTGCCTGCATCTGTTACTAGCAGGCAAATTGACTACTGTGGCCAATTTAAAAACATGTTGCTGTTTTTAAAGTCCCATATAAGTATTGGTATAAAAGAAAGGGTAGAAGGAATAATTGTTTTAATAGTTACCTTCCAAGCAACTAAAAGCTGCAAGACTAATAGGTCATTTCCTACAAATTATGTGGTTACAATGACAATGTGTGGTGTGTGATTGACTACCTAGGAAAAGCCAAAAATATTTCTAAGTCTTTAAGTTTGTGTAACTGACAGGCATTTGTGCTGTTTACAAAGTAGGAAATTATAAGGAAAAAGATAAATTATTAAGGACCAGAGAGACCTACAAGATTTCCCAAAAGAAGACAGATTTCTGTCAGAGTACTTGATGGCCCACAAAGGTTAGTGGTAAGACCCTACTGCTGAAGACACCATATGCTGATGGTAGGGAACATGGAGTGACCTGGATAGAACCTGGAAGAGAGTCAGTCCCCAGACAGCCCTTCTAAAGTTCAATGGTGCTACATGAGTGACTGAGGGAAAATGAACAACATCTGTCCAAACAACTCTTAGCCTCTCAGCACCAAACAACCTGATGGGATGCACACACAAGTGCAATAGTGGCACACAACCATGGAGAGAAACCAATTGCTCTTGATTTGGCTAACTAATCTTCTCAATGGAACAGATCCCATAGCTAGATCTGGGAAATGAGTCAGAATCATGTCCAAAAATGAGCTCACTCTCCATTACCAAGCTCCCACCAATCATGGGCTATAAGAGGGCCTACACCTATTAAATAATCTCCAAAACAACAATGGTTATCCCATTTATCTGGCACTAACTTTAGTCTCCATTGGAGAATTTGCTTCTCTTTTTCAGATGGATGCAGATCCTAAGGAGAGAACCAGCCTTTCACACCTCAAAAGAGCCTCAGCTGAAACTAAGAGTAAATGGGGAAAAAAGAAAGAGTGCTTCTTTTTTGGTGAACCTGGTACCAGCACAAGGGTGAAGAAGATAGACACAGAGAACACTCAACTCCTACCAAACCAGATATCCAGAGACACAGAGGCTCCTAAGACCTCATCACTGAAGCAGACCTTAAATGAACCCAACATGGCTCAGGGAAACTTGTGGAAGAGGAGGCGGAAAGAATGTGAGAGCCACTTGTTGGGTCATTATGCACAGAGGCATTGCCTCTTACCCATATCTGATAGCTAAGCCCACAATGTACAACCCATCTTCCCCAAAGCAGAGGGTCCCTGTGAAGTGTAGAGGGCATCAAGGTGCTAACAATGGTACCAACATGACTGTAGACACTGTGTACATAACTAATAAATAAAAGTAAATGAAAGGGAAATTACAATGTATAAAAAATCCCTAGATTAAAAAATAGTGTCTCCCAGGCTGGAGAGATGGCTTAGTGGTTAAGTGCTTGCCTGTGAAGCCTAAGGATTCCAGTTTGAGGCTCAATTTGCCAGGACCCATGTTAGCCAGATGCACAAGGGGCCATACAGGTCTGGAGTTCATTTGCAGTGTCTGGAGGCCCTGGTGCACCCATTCTCTCTCTCCCTCTTTCTCTGTCGCTCTGAAATAAATAAAAATAAACAAAAATTTAAAAAAGTGTCTCCCTTTCTGTCTCAGGATAAGGAAACTGAGTCCAAATCAGGATAGACTCAATCATGGAGAAGGTGCCAACCTAACCTACATGATATCCATTACATTTGTCTAGCAGGGTTCTCCTGGTCATCTCTCCATCACTGGCCTCCCCAACACTTTATTTTCTTACTTCAGTTGAAGATGGTATTTCAGCTTGAATTCAAAGCCATTTCTTTGAGGTTCACTAATTTCCTTGGATATATCCTATAGACATATATATGTATGATAAACACAAATTCTACTGCCTGTTTTTATATTATTAATCTGTCTTTTGTCACAGCTGTCTGTACCAACTAAGAAAGACTTAGAAAATTACTTTCCTCCCTTCCAAGAATATCACAGGATTCTTGCTATAATTGGACTAGGCAAGCAGAACACAAGACCGAAGGATGACAACTACTAGAAAATATTCCCCAAAGCATGCTTTCTAAAGGCTAATAAACAAGACAGTATTTGTCAGACTCAATGGTTATATGTGTTGAGGAAACAGAGCAAGAAGTAAATCTCGGCTACATCTATTTCTAGATTCATTCTCTTCTTATCCTCAGAACAAGAAGTTTGTTAGTATGAGCTGAAGGCATAGCAGAAAGGGCTTATTAGTGCAGTGGTTCCCAAACTTTGCTGTACCCTAGAAAGAACACCAGGTCTGACAGTATTTTAAAACCCTTCCATTCCATGTCACAATATCCATGCCAATTAAATCAGGCTATCCAGGACCTGTAGCGCTCAAAGGTTATTGAAATGTAAGCAAATTTTGGGAACCACTGAGCTAATGGGAAAGCAAGACAAGAGGAGACAGAAATCAGTATAAATTATGCCTAGAAGAAATTTCCTGCTAAAATCAAAGGAATTAAACTAGGCAAGTTATGAATGTTGGGGAAACAAAAGTTAAAATAGCAAAATCTCCTAATCCAGAAAACTTTTCCATATATGTTATAAAAATGGAAATGTTTCATTATTGAATAAGCATTAAACCTAGTGTGGGACTGGAGAGCTGTCTCAGTGGCTAAGAGTGTTTCCTGTGCCATCATGAGGGTATGAATGGGCCTGAAATTATCCAAATTCAAATCTCCACTGTCCTCATAAATAGCAGGGTGTGGCAACGTACTCTTGTAACACCAGTCCCACAAAGGTGAGCAGAGACAAGGAAGCACTGGGCTTAGAACAACAGCAAGCTCAGCTATATGTAAGAGACTGTGGCTCAAAATAAGAACAGGTGGAAGAGTGATGGAACAGGACACTCGACATTCTCCTCTGACCACTGCAGGTGAATGCCCCAGACACAGGAAAGCATTTCCAGGGCCCATACATGTGCATACATCACAAATACTACACTACAAAACTACACTACACTACACTACACTACACTACACTACACTACACTACACTACACACACACACACACATCACAAGCAAATAAATAAACCTAATGTGAGGAAATATTTAAGAGATTGCAGACAAAATGAAAATTTTACATTTTGTACACTTGAGAAGGTATGACCCATTATATATAAGATTTTGAGATAGACAGTAATTAGTCCTAAAGTAAAAAAGAAAAAAAAACTGATATAATCATTTACCAAACATAATACCTCATAACTTCATCATGGAGAATGTGAGCACCCATATTGTTTGAATAGGGGTAGGTAGAAATCAAACTTCCCACATCATTATTAGACTTTTAAATCATCATACAAAGTAGTGTGTTTCATCATATAATTTTCATACATATTTTTCTCTTATTGATCCTTTCTCTACTCTCCTTCTCTGATCCCATGTCCTCCTTCCACTGGTATGCTCCTCTCCTCCCCAATATTCCCCTTCTGCTTTCATGTCACATGTATTTTATTGCCTGCTAGTATTTTCTTACTTCTCCTTCCTTAGGAGCTCTATTTGTCACTTCCCATGGTCCCTTTTCTAGATTCATGATTTAGACCTCACTTTCATAAATAAAAAATTAAAACCTACAACAAAAATCTATCAGCAAGACAAGAAAAAAGAGCTGACTCCCCATCAGCAGATGAACAACCCCAAGCACATCAGCTCTGGCCCAGGTGAAACCACAGAGGAATTGATGAGCACGACGGCTGCTTCCATGGTGAGCCTATCAACCAGTGCCAGAATGATGGAGACAGACACTGAGGATATTCAGAATGCACCAAAACAGAAATCCAGAAGCTTCTGAGAACACAACACTGAAGTAGATCCATCTATTATGACATCAAAATAAAATTAAGAGGGGGAGGGGATATGATGTAAAGTGGAGTTGTGAAGGGGAAAGTGAGGTGAGAGGAAATTATCATGGTTTATTGTCTATAATTATGGGAGTTGTCAATAAAAAAATAAGTGTGAACAACAACCACAAAGAAAGAAACAAACACCCACCACAGCTCAGAGAATTTTGTGAAAGAGGGGGTGTAAAAGCCATGGGTGGGAGGAAATATCCAGAGCCTCCTCTCACATTGACTGCTGCTCTCACAACTCATAATCCACAACCCCATGGTGAATAGCAGTGTTCCCATTGAGGAGGAACATTAGTGGAATGGGGGCATGGAGGAAGGCAATGACGATACCAACATATGATGCATCCACACAAAGTTTCTATTTTATAATAAAAATTAAAGTCTAGGATCTGCATATGAGAGAATCTGTTGTATTTGTTCCTCAGTCTGTCTTGACATAATGATTTACAGTTACATTTTCCTGCAGATGTCCTGATTTCATTTTTCTTCATGGCAGCATGATATTTTGTTGTGTATATGTGCCATGGTTTCTTTATCCATTCATTTGTTGATGGACAGCTACACTCATTTCATTTCCTAGATATTGTGAATAGTACAGTAATAAACACAAATGTGAAAGTATTTTTGTGTTAGGGTTTAGAAACCTTTAGGTATATGCCCAGAAGTTATATAGCTAGGTCACATGGCATTTCTAATTTTAGCTTTTTGAGATGCCTCCATACTGATTTCCACAGTGGCTACACCAGTTTATACACCCATTAACAGTGAATAAAAATTGTTTTCCTTTCATCTTTACCAGCATTTGTTGTTTATTAAATTAAGAAAATTTGTGGGCTTGTAGATGGTTAAGTGGTTAAGGTGCTTGCCTGCAAAGCCTAAGGACCCAGGCTCGATTTCTCAGTACCCATGTAAGCCTGTTGCACAAGGTGGCACATGCATCTGGAGTTTGTTTGCAATGGCTAGAAGACCTGGCATGTCCATTCTCTTTCTCTCTCATCTGCCCCCCCCAGTCTCATTAATTAATTAATTAATTATTTAAAAAACAGCTATTGGCTAAGAAAAGAAAAGAAAATTTGACATACATTAATGACAGGAGGTGTTCTTGCAAGTTGGAAATATTATCTTACTGAAAGATGGTTTCCAGGTCATGAGTAAATATTCCTGGGTTGAGACTAGTGAAAATTTTATTTAGTCATGAATATGTTCATCCTTTACATACATTTCAAAAGGACAGGAAAAGAAACTCTGAAGCAAAAAGGAAAAGGGGGAGGAAATGTCTATTTTCTTATTTTCAATAAGTAAAGTGAAGTTCCTTATTCTGAATTTATATCTGCCCTTATAAGATATCATGATTAAAATGGCAATTTTTTCTAATTTTTGCCTAGAGAAATATGAAAAGATTTGCCACCTGAGGATAAAAAAACATAAAGAAGACATTTCATATGCATATTAATCTTTTAATTCTTCCCTCTAAAGAGTCTCTTGAATAAACTCTTTTGTTGTTTTTGCTTTTGCTTTTTGAGGTAGGGTTTCACTCTAGCCTTGGGTGACCTGAAATTCACTGTGTAGTCTCAGGGTGGCTTTGAACTCATGACAATTCTCCTACCTCTGCCTCCCATGTGCTGGGATGAAAGGTATGCACCACTATATCCAGCAATAAGCTGTATATATAAAATTGGGAGAAAGGGAATACAGATTCGTAACATGAAGATATAAGAGAGACTTAAACATTTAAGAAGATAAATGATTGAATTTTATATCAGACATACTTGGTTCTATTCCACTCCCTTTCATCACATTTGACAGATAGTGTTTTTGTTTTTAGATTTTTTTTATTTTTTAAATTTTTTATTTATTTATTTGAGAGCAACAGACACAGAGAGAAAGACAGATAGAGGGGGAGAGAGAGAATGGGTGCGCCAGGGCTTCCAGCCGCTGCAAACGAACTCCAGACACGTGCGCACCCTTGTGCATCTGGCTAACATGGGACCTGGGGCACCGAGCCTCGAACCGGGGTCCTTAGGCTTCCCAGGCAAGCGCTTAACCACTAATCCATTTCTCCAGCCCCAGTTTTTTGATTTTTTTTTAACAATTAAAAAGTTAGTGTGAACCGTACATCAAGAAGATCTAGTTGCATCATTTTCCAAAGAACATATGCTTTTACTTTGTGTCTAAGCCATATTTTGTTAAGTCTCTCAACATTTCAAACCACATAATTTTTTTATATTTATTATAGTGTTTTGTGATCAGTAACCTTTGATGTCACTATTACAACCATTTTGGGATACCACAAACTGTGCCTATGTAAGATAAAAAAGAGTTTATAAGTGTTAAAGTTATGACCACTCCTCTGACCAGTCATTCTATTTCTCCCCTTGACCTATGACCTCCCTATTCCTTCTGACACAAGGGTGTTCAAATTAGATCCGCCTGTCAACCTACAAGTAGTCGAACAAAAGGAAGTTATACATCCCTTACTTTGAACCAAAAGGTAGAAATGGCAAAGCTTATTGATGAAGACATAGAATACATCTATGAAGGTGAAAGCTTTCTTGCACCAAGTAACCAAACTGAGAATTGAAAGTATTCAAAACAATTAAGTGTGTCACTCACTTGAAGAAATGATTAGAATGCAAGCAATATATTGATGATGTGAAGAAAGGCTTAGTGGTCTATACAGAAAATCAAATGTGCCACAACTGTCTATTAAGCCAAAGATTAGTCCAGAGCAAAGCTCCAACTCTCGTCATTTCTATGAGGGTGAAGAATCTGCAGAGGGCAAACTTGAAGTTAGGGGAGATTGGTTTGTGAGAGTGAAAGAAAAAAGCCATCTGTAGAACTTAAAATGCAATCAAGAAACAAATTCTGATGACAGCGCTGCAACTATATATCCCACAGATCTAGGTGGATACAATGAAGGTGGTGACACTGAACAGCAGATTTTCAGTGTAGATGGGCCAACTTTTCTATTGGGATAATATGCCCTCCAAGGCCTTTAAACCTAGAGAAAAGGCAATGCCTTGATTCCAAACTTCCAAGGATAGCCTGACTCATGTGTCATCATTTAGTATAGATGGTAAGTTCAGGATGAAGTCCATGTGCATTCACCATTCTGAAAATCCTAGTACCTTTAAGAATTTGACTAAATCTACTCTTCCTGTGCTGTATAAGTAGAACAATAAACCCTTATGGCAATACATCTATTAACACCATGGCTTACTGAGTATTTTAGGACCACTGTTGTAAACCTACTACTCAAGAAAAATAAAAGATTCTTTTGAAAATGTTAACTGCTATTGACACTATACCCATGCAATCTTCCAAATATGTAATTGAAATCAATTTTGATCTCATGATTCTTAACAACAACAAATTTTCACAGACCATGGAGTAAGCTGTAATTTCATCTTTCAAGTCACAATATTTAAGAAATATTTTCCATAAAGCTATAGATGCCACAGATGGTGATTTCACTGATGGATCTAGACAATGCAAACTGAAAAGCTACTAGAAATGATTTACCTTTCCATATGGCATTAAGAACATTTATGGAGGTCAAAATAAGAACATTAACAAAAATTTGAAAGAAGTTTATTCCAATTCTCATGAATCCTTTTAAAGGGATTGAAGACTTCAATGGATTAGTCATGGCAAATGGGATGGACTAGCAGGAGAACTAGACTTAGAAGTGGAGGGTAAAGTTGTGAGTAGATCATAATTTCATGATAAAACAAACATGTATGAAGAACTGCTTCTTAAGGATGGGCAAAGACAGTGGTTTTTTGAAGTGCAGTCCATGTTAGAGAGGCTGGAAACATTATTTAAATGACAATAAAAGATCTACAATATTGAAGGCTGGGGACATGACTCAGTAATAAAAGGCACTTCCTTGTAAAGCCTTCTTGCTTGGGTTTGATTCCTTAGCCACCCATGCAAAGGCAGATGAGTATTCATTTGCAACAGCAAGAAACTCCATCATACACATATATGCATAAATAAAAATAAACAGTTATTTTAATGAATTAATATATTATTTTAAATATTTAATTTTTTTTCAGAGAGAGAGAGAGAATGGTTACACCAGGGCTTCTTTTCCCGCAATTGAATTCCAGATGCATGCACCACAATGTGTATCTGGCATTATGTGGGTACTAGGAAATCACAAATTCAGGCTGCCAGGCTTTTAACCATGTATCTTTAATGGCTGAGCCACCTCCCCTACTCCTAGACTATTAATTAATAAAACAACAACAAGATTTGGAAAGATTGACTACACTTTTGAATGTTCTGTGGGCAAGTTACAAACAGTGTCATGTACTATAGAGAAATTTTCTGTGAAAGGAGGACTCAATGCAGCAAAATGCATTATTGTTTTATCTAAAGAACTCACCACCAGGCATGGTGAGGCATATCTATGACGCCACCACTCTGGATGCTGAGGCAGGAGGATCTCAAGTTCAAGGTCTTCTTTGGCTACATAGTGAGACCCTAAGTGAAAAAAAAAAAATTAAGTAAGCCAAGGCTGGGGATGTCGATCAGTGGCAAGGTCCTTGCCTAGCATGTATGAGGTACAGAATTCAATCCCCAGTACTGGTAGGATGGAAAAAGGCAATTGACATAGGCTCCCTTACCTTTAGATTCTTCAGTAGCTATCAACACTTATGTAAGGTTCTCCACCAGTAGAAAGACTCCCTAAAGGCTCAAATCTTCATTAGCATTATTACCAAAAAAGCATTTTTTATTAAGGCATCTACATTTTTTTCTAGACAAAATGCTATTCTCTAACAGTTAATAGGCTATAGAATAATGTCAACATTACTTTCATAATCACTGGGGAAACAATTCATATAAATTGCTTTACTGAGATGTTTGCTTTATTTCAGTGGTCTGGAACTGAACTCACAATGTTTCTAAACACAGTAAACCTAGCTACAGAAAGAAAAGTGGGCTTCAGGATTCTGTGTGGAGATAGTAACCAGTTATAGAAGGGGGATTATATGATACGTATGGTAAATCAATGCTGTGTTTATATGCTCATGAATACTTTTATTTAGGCGCCTAGTTTAAGAATTGGTGATGCATTCAGCAAAAGTTTGGGCATGAGCTGACCCTTCTTGGTTTCCTTCACTTGAAAACGAGTCAAAGTCTCCCAGTGGAAGAGATACTGGGGATCATGTGCAATACAACTGAATCCTTTCTGAAGGAAGTAGTTTCAAGTAAAATAATGGCATAGTGACTGTATCCATGTTCAAATCCTCAAGTGCAATCATTTAATATAATAGCCACACCAAAGCACCATAGTTTGGAGTATTGGTTTCTGAGTCCCATAAGAATCAGAAATCTAAATGAAATGATTAATTTGGGTCAGGAGAAAGAAAACTTCTTTCTCTGAAGTGAGGAAAGGAATATACAGAAATATGTTCTAATGGAGTACAAGAAGTTACTTCTGGAATCTTCAGTGTTTCTCCATTTACAAAATCCCCAGGGACTGATACTATTCATATTTCATAAAATTTAGAGAAACTGCATATTCAAGGTCACTTAAATCATTCTGTTAATTGTTCAGGGAAGTCAGTTGGTAAAGGGCTTGCCTAGTATGAATGAGGCCCTGAGATCAATTCCCAGGACCACACATCACAGGGTGTGGAAGTGGACACCTGTAATCCTGAACTTGGGAAGTAGAGGCAGGAATATAAGGCCAACCTAGAATATAAAAGACTCTCACAAAAAGCAATTACTCTAAGAAATTTTCTATTTTTTTCTACTTATGCCAACTGGTTGAAGATGTGAAAGGTAAAATTTTAGATGAAAAGGCTACATTTATATAGAATCATATGCTGGTGCATATATTATGAATCCAAGGGTAAAGCCAGAAAGCCAAACAGGCAGTACCATCTTGAAGTTAAGAGGGCACATAGCTTAAAATGTCTCTTCAATACCATTATTTCTTGAAAGCCTAGGTTAATGTCTGAAGTTAACCCCTTTGAGCCCCAGATTTCTTACTTATACAACAAGAGGGTTAGCGTTCATGATTTACTCTCCAACTGTTACCAACAAAAGACCAAGATGAAAATGGTTTATACTGAAAGCATAAGGATTTGTGGCTCAAAGTATTTAATCTCTATTAGAAGAGGCATTGGAAATTTTCCATGAATATTCTTTAAAAGGAAAACCCCACACATATGGAACAGTTTGTGGATAAAAGGTATAAGAACAAATCTCATTTGGTCATCCTTCCTGACCAAGCATATAACTGATTCCATTAAAAATAAATTAAATATTCTCCAGAAACTAGCTTTACTGTTGAACAGGAACATAGAAGTTGGGAATGTTTGATTCATGCTCCATGGGTGAGCAGCTCCCACTGAGGTTCAAAAGCAGCCTGACCACTACAAAGCTCTGCATTTGTCTCCAGAGCATTAGCATTTTTATTACTTTATGATCCATCCGCATCCATACAAAATGATTTATTCCCTTGGTATATGCAATGTAATAACAGAGAATTATCACTGGAACAGCCTTGGGGGTCAATTAACCTGAACCCAGAATTCTAAGTAGCAGAGATTAGTTTTTGGAATGTCTCCCAGTGATTAAATCTAGCAATGAAGGAGATTCCACCACTTTCCTAAGTATCTCTTTTGCAACTCTTTAAATTATCACTGAGTCTAATTTTCTCATGTGTATAAAATCACTTAAGGATGATTTTAAGTATTTATATGCAGAGAAGTGTTATTGGCGATTAATTGTTTCTATGCTATTCAAGACTCCCAAGAGAAAATATGCCCCTTACAACATTTGTTGTATTTGGTTGTGAACTCAGGTAAAAAAAAACCCTTCCATTGGCTTAGATCAAAGTTTTGGCCTATATGTAAAGCATATATATATATATATATATATATATATATATATATATATATATATATGTGTGTGTGTGTGTGTGTGTGTGTGTGTGTGTGTGTGTGTGTGTGTGTGTACATATATATGTATATATTTTATATCAATTGTCTTCATCCCTAAATAATCCTGATGCCAGCATTGTGGTAATATATTCTGCTACTCTTCAAGACTGACAGCAGAGTCACTCACCATGAAAAGAAACAGGTATTTTACCTAGCCTTGGAAGAAAGAAGTCATAAAACAGAAAGGAACAGCCCAGTTTTTACAAGTCATAGAGTACCAGAGAATCTAAAATGTAGAACTACAGGGACTGACAGCTGGGCAACATCCCTGGCATGTAATCATTTATCAGCTAGAGTGAAATACATTTTCTCAATGCTGGCATTTTCCTGTCAGAAGCACTTATGTCTGATGAGGATGACATTGCATCCTCTGCAAAATTAAAGACATATCTTTATAAGGAAAAAAAAAGATGAACACAGAATGAAATGATCAACTGGAAGAATCCCTGAATAGTAGAGGCATAAAGACATCAGAAAAATTAGATTATACCTTCCTGCTAATATAGAAATAACACCTTCAATAACACTTCTACAATACCTGAAATGGCATGCATTCAGTTTCTGTCTGAATACTTCCAGTGTTGAGAACTCTTTTGGATAAGATTGTGAAAATATTATTCATTGGATTGAGCAGGAATTAGTTTTTCTAGATTCCATTCACTGACATATATTCAAATAATCTACAAAAGATAGAAATTAATGCTACTTTCATTTGATGGTTCTTCAAATATTTAAAGATGGCCTATTTATCTCATAGAAAGATATGGTGGTTTGATTCAGGTGCCCCCCTCCCCACAAATGTAGGTGTTTTGAATACTAGGTTTCCAGCTGATGGAGATTTGGGAATTAACACCTCCTGGAGGCAGTGTATTGTTGGAGGTGGGCTTATTGGTGTTAAAGCTATCTTCTCTCCCATGCCAGGGTTTGGCACACTCTCCTGTTGATATTGTCCACCTTATGTTGGCCAGGGGATGATATCCACCCTCTGCTCATGCCATCATTTTCCCCTACCATCATGGAGCTTCCCCACAAGCCTGTAGGCCAAAATAAACCTATTTTGTTCCTACAAGATGCTCTTGGTTGGGTGATTTCTACCAGCAATGTGAATCTGACTGCAACAGTAAGGTGTAACCGAGGAGTGGGGTTGCTGCTAGACACCTGAATGTGTGGCTTTGGCCTTTGGAGCTGATTTTCAAGTGGAATGTGGAAGGATTTGAAACTGTGGCCTAAGAGAGGCCTTGCAGTGGTGTAACTACAACTTGATGGACTATTCTGGTCAGAGTTGATAGGCCCAAATGCAGTAAGAACTATGGACTGTGAGGTTTGGCTTATGAGGGTGACAAAAGGCTTTGCTTGGACTGGGCTAGCAGTTTGTGTGAGGTTTGCTGTTATGCCCATGTCCTGAGTAGTTGTACTTGGTTGCTTTGTGTAGAAAGGAACTGGTATGAGCACAGGGTTATGACACAGAAAAAAAAAAAAAAATCTTTGGGTGAACTGCTGCCTGTTCAGCTGCAATTGAGAGATTGGCCTTTGATATTGGGCCAGCTGACCTGCACTGGTACAACAGGAAGAATGTAGACTGTTTTGAACTGAGTGCTCAAGAAGTGTCCTGTTCTTCAAAGGCTGCTTTATTCCCCCCACCCCCGGATTAACTAAGTGGCACCCTTCCTGGTATTGTGGAGTATAAGAAATGCAGGAAAGAAAGGGTCATTGAGTTTGCAACACAGCCTTGTATTTTGGATGTGGCCATAGGCAGTGTGAAGCAGGATTGCTGGATGCTTGCATGGAGACCCATGGAACCATTAGAATGAACCATGGGTTGCGGTGGAGACCCAGTGGATATGCTGTCAAGGAGAGCTACCAGCCCCAATGAAGTTTTACAGGACTGTGATTTGCTTAGCTGGATGGGGAAGAATTGGAATTCCAGAGACTTGTTTCTGGTTAGAATTATCAGACTTGGAGATTTGTCACTGGCTAGCATTGTTGGACTTGAAACTACAGAATTTAATGTTTGCCCTGGTTGTTTAAACCTTGTATTGGTTGAATATTTCTTTACTATGTCCATGCCATCTTTTGTAGTATGAATGCTTATTCTGTGCTATTATGAGGTTTTTTTGGGTGGGGAGGATTTTGGTTTTATAGTTCAGTTAAAAGACCTTGGACTATGGGAATGTATGAACATTATTGAACTTAATAAAAAAATATGGGGACTTCTAAAGTTGGACTGAATGCATTGCATTTTATATCACATATGGTTATGAGTTTATGGGGCACAGGGGTAGAAGATGGTGGTTTGATTTAGGTGTCCCCCATAAGCTTAGGTGTTCTAAATGCTAGGTTCCCAGCTGATGGAGATTTTGGAATTAATGCCTCCTAGAGGCAGTGTATTACTGGGGGCAGGCTTATGGATATTAAAGCCAGCTCCCCCTTGCCAGTGTTTGGCAGACTCTCTTGTTGCTATTGTCTACCTCATGTTAGCCAGGGTGTGATGCCTGCCCTCTGCTCATGCCATGGTTTTCCTCTGCCATCGTGGAGCTTCCCCTCAAGCCTGCAAACCAAAATAAACGTATTTTTTTGCCCACAAGCTGCTCTTGGTTGGGTGATTTCTACCAACAATGCAAACCTGACTATAAAAGATAATGTGAAAATTAAGATTTTATTGCCTCAACTTATATATGCATAGTTGAACACATTACATCAGATATATCCTGACCATCACAGCATCCAGTAGTTTATGAAACAACCTAGTAATTCACAGAATTCTATTAGCATAGATAATCAGAGTGATGGTGTTTATCAACAAAATTCCTCGGCCTTTGTTTTTCATATGAGTGTGCGATTAATCCAAGAAGTAACTATCCTACACTTTATAGTGTAATTTCTTGGCTTTTAATGAAGCACATTATAGACAACTTTGAATTTTAAAGTTAAATGAAGCTATTTTACTTTAAAAGTATCTTATCCATATGGTTTATGAAAGAGTCTTACATACCTTTGCCTTCTTTACCTATAAGAAAGCCAGACAGAGATCTCCAAATTCCCATTTTTTGCCTCATAAATGATTAGCTGAGCTATTTATCCCCACTGAAAATTTCAAAGAAAATGCTTATTAACCAAATTTTGTGTAAGAGTATTCTCTTTTTCATAGGCCCCAGAACTTTGGCTGAAACCTCAACTTGAGCCAGCTAAGAAGCCCTTCTTATGGGCCCCTTCTGGAAAATAGACTGTCCTCGGGGCAAAACATTCTCTAATCTACTATTTGATTAATCCACCCTTTTAACTCACTTCAATACACCTGGTTCTTTATAGCACTATACATTTCACTCTGTCAAAGTTAAACAAAGCATAGAGAAGCATCTCCAATAAAGCATTTTTTATTGTGGAATAAAGAACAGGATTGCTATCCAGAACACATGCACAGGCCAGGATGCCCTCTGGTATATACAGAGAACAAAAGAAAGTTGGGGAATTTTATTAGGACAGAGAAACCTATGCAAATCATTATGAAAAAAAAAAAAAGTCATTGGCACTTTCCTTGCTTGAGAGGGCTGCCAAGCTCTAATTGGCAAGCTACAGCAGTTACCTGTAAAGCACGTCTTAAGGTCATAGCTGTCAGTTCCATTGAGAGCTGTGAAGAGGAAAGGTACGTATATATAGCCTTAAAGATGAAGTAGGCTGTTTCACTAGATTGGTCTAGTGGAGCAATTCCTCAATCAATCATTTGTAATCCAAGTATTTACTCTCCAAGCTCTTCTTTAGATGGGTATGAAAAGAATTCTTTTATTAGAATATTCAACTTCTACATCTGTAGGAAAGAGAGCTTCTTTACCTGATTCTTAAGATGGTCTACAGATCTTATGGTTATAATGTTGTTCCTACTATAATAGTCTTTTCCCTGTGAGAAAATCCTTTTGAATTATATCATATTACCATGCCATATTTTATTATCTTTTATTCATTTATTTGAGAAAGAGAGAGAACATGTGTGTGCCAGGGCATTCAGCTGCTGCAAACCAACTCCAGATCCATGCACCACCTGGCTTTTGTAGGTCCTGTGGAATTGAACCTGGGTCCTTTGGCTTTGAAGACAAGTGCCTTAATAACTAAGCAATTTCTGCAGCCCTTGCATTTTATTTTTAAAAATTTTTCCAGGTTTTTAAAAACTAGATTCATACTCAGTGAATATAGTGAAGTTGATACCATTGTTAGCATCCTCCCTGTCCTCATCCTTCCACCTAGCCTGATCTTGTTGGTGTATATGGGTCATGCATTGTGGGGTTAGCCATCAGTTATGGGTAGGAGGAAATGTTTCTGTGTATCATGATCCAACGTGTAGTTCTGACATTCTTTCTGCCCCCTCTTCCACAAATTTCCCTGAGCCATGTTGGGTTCATTTTAGATCTGCTTCAATGATGAGATCTTGGGAACCTTTGTGTCTCTGGATACCTGCTTTGGTAGGAGTTGATTGTCCTCTGTGTCGACCTCTTTCACCCTTGTTTTGGTGCCAGGTTTACCAAGAAAGCAGCACACTTTCTTGTTTTGCCAATTATTCTTAATTTCAGTTGAGGCCCTTTTGAGGTATAATGGGGTGGTTCACTCCTTAGGATCTGCCTCTATCTGAAAAAAGCAGATTCTCTAATGGAGATTAAAGTTAGCACCAGACAAATGGAATAACCATTATTGCTATTTTTATTACTATGGCTTTGTAGTATAGCTTTAGACCAGGTATGGTGATGCGCCCAGAGGTATTTCTGTGGCTGAGTATATGCTTGGATATCCGAGGATTTCTGCCTTCCCATATGAATTTTGAGATCTTTTATTTTTTTTCTATCTCTGTGAAGAACAATGTTGGAGTTTTAATTGGAATTCCATTAAATTTTTATATTGCCTTTGGTAGGATTGCTATTGTCACAATGTTAATAGTGCTTATCCAAGAGCATGGGAGGTCTTCCCATTTTCTCAAGTACTCCTCAATTCCTTTATTCAGAGTTTTTATTGTATAGATCTTTCACCTCCTTGGTTAACTTTATTCCAAGGTATTTTATTTAATTTTTTGGTGCTATTGAGAATGGGACAATGTCCCTTATTTCTTTCTCTGTATCTTTGTCATATGCATACAGAAAGGCTACTGATTTTTGTGCACTGATTTTGTATCCTGCTACTTTGCTAAAGTGGTTAATCACCTTAAAGAATTTTGGGATAGAATTTCTCGGGTCTCTTATATATAGAATCATGTCATCTGTGAATACAGCTAATTTAACTTCTTCCTTTCCAAATTGTATCCATTTTATTTTTCTCCTGTCTTATTGCTCGAGCTAGGACTTCCAGTACTATATTGAAGAACAGAGGTGAGAGTGGAAACCCCTCTCTTGTTCCTGATCTCAATGGGAATTCCTCCATTCTCTCTCCATTCACTATTATTTGGGCTTTAGGAGCTTTATATATAGCCTTTATTATGTTGAGGTATATCCATCCCTATACTCTCCAATGTTTTGATCACTAAGTGATGCTGTATTTTGTCAAAGGCCTTTTCTGCATCTATCGAAATGATCATGTGGGTTTTGTGTTTAACCTTGTTTACATGGTGTATTACATTGAGAGATTTCTGTATGATGAGCCACCACTGCTTTTCTGGGATGAATCCCACTTGATCAAGGTGGATAATGCTTTTGATGTGTTGTTGGATTCGGTTGCAAGGATTTTGTTCAGGATCTTTGCGTCTAAGTTCATCAGGGAAATAGGCTGGTAGTTTTCTTTTCTTGTTGCATCTCTGCCTAGTTTTGGAATTAGGGTGATACTAGCTTCACAGAAGGAGTTCGGGAGCTTTTCCTGTTCTCCAATTGTGTGGCACAGTTTGAGAAAGATTGGCTTGAGTTCTTCCATTAAAGTTTGGTAGAATTCAGCTGAAAAGCCATCTGGTCCTGAACTCTTCTTTTGGGGGAGGTATTGTATTAACTTTTCAATCTCATTGAATGTGATAGGTTCATTTAGGAGATTAATCTGCTCTGAGTTTAGCTTTGGTAGATGGTATGTATCTATGAATTTATCCAGTTCTACCATATTACACAGTTTTGTGGAGTAGAGGTTTTTGAAATAAGTCCTGATGATTCTCCCAATTTCACTAATGTCTGTTGTGATCTCTCCTTTTTCATTTCTAATTTTGTTAATTTGAAGTGTCTCTCCTTTCTTTCTTTTTTTAATTTTTTGCTTGATAAAGTTGGCCAGGGGTTTGTCAATCTTGGTTATTTTTTGTTGTTTGTTTGTTTTGTTTGTAAAGTAAAAGCTCTTTGTTTCATTGATTTTCTTAATTGTTTTCTTAGTTTCCAATTCATTAATTTCTGCTCTGATCTTAATTATTTCTTTCCATCTGTAGGTTTTTGGGTTGGATTCTTCTTGCTTTTCCAGTGCCGTTAGGTGGTTGGTTAGGTTATTGATTTGGGATCTCTCTTTGTTATGAAGGCATTTAGTGCTATAAAGTTTCCCCTGAGGACCACCTTCATTGTGTCCCATAAGTTTTGGTATGAGATGTTCTCATCATCATTAATTTCTAGAAATTCCACCATTTCCTTTTTTTTTTTTTTTTAATTTCATCCACTACTCATCTATTGTTTAAAAGTGTGCTGTGCAATTTCCTGGAGCTGATGGGATTCTTGGTAGGATTGTTTTTTGTTGTTGTTGTTGTTGTTGTTGTTAATTTCTAGTAATATAGCACTGTGATCTGATATCATACAGGGAATTATGTGTCAATCTTCCTAAATATATGGAGGCAGGCTATTGAGACCCAGTATATACTCTATTTTAAAGAATGTTCCATGGGCTGCTGAGAAGAATGTGTAGTCTGTGATTTTGGGATGGATTGTTTTATAGATGTCTGTTAGGTCTAAGTGATCTATGGTATTGTTGAGCTCCCTTACTTCCCTGTTGAGTTTCTGTTTGGATGATCTGTCTATTACTGATAATGGTGCATAAGTCCCCAACTATAATGGCGTTGGTGGTTATTTCTGTTTTATTGTCAAGTAGGTTTTGTTTAATGAACTGTGGTGCCCCTGTGTTTGGTGCATAAAGATTTATGATTTTGATATTTTCTTGGTGGATTGTTCCTTTGATAAGTAGGAAGTGGCCTTCTTTGACTGTTTTGATTATTTCTGGTTAGAAGTTTATTTTATCCAATATTAGCATAGCTGCACTTGCTTGTTTCTTATTCCTATTTGCTTGGAATATCATTTTCCACCCTTTCACCCTGAGGAGGTGTCTGTCTTTAGTGGTGAGGTGGGTATCTTGAAGACAACAGATTGAGGGGTTTAATTTTCTGATATACCATGTTAATATTTAGGGTAATGACGTTGAGGTTTGATTTGATTCCTGCCATATTGTGTTATTGTGTTGGTATTTGTGGTTTGGCGTTTTCATGAGCTTTGAAGTTTTTTGTGCCTTCTATAAGTTTGGTTATTGTGATATCTTCTTGTATGCATTTGAGGTTGATTATTTGTTTCTTCTGTGTGGAGAATTTGCTGAAATATTTCCTGAAATACTCTCTGTAGTTTTGGTTGTGTGTTCATATAATTGTAAAGCTGAGATTTTATGATGGCAAAGTTTTCTTTCACCATCCATTATGTGGGAAACTTTTCCTGGGTAAAGTAGTTTGGGTTGGAAGCCATAGTTTCTTAGAGTTTGCAGTGTTCCATTCCAGGCCCTTCTGGCTTTCAGTGTTGCCATTGAGAAGTCTGAAGTAATTCTGATGGGGTTACATTTAAAAGTGATGTGCTAATTTTCCCTAGCTGCTCTTAGGATTTTCTCTTTGGTGTCAATGTTTAGAGTCTTAATGACAATATGTCTTGAAGAGTTTCTCCTTTGCTCCAACCTGTTTGGAGTTCTGTTAGCTTCTTGTATCTTATTGGGCCTTTCTTTTGAGAGACTGGGAAAGTTTTCTTTGATTATTTTGTTAAATAAGTTCTCCATGCCTTTGGTCTGAATTTCTTCCCTTTCCGGTGTTTCCATGATCTGGATGCTAGGACATTTAAGGGTATCCTAAATACCCTCAAGTTCTGTTCACAGAAAAAATTGAACTTATTGAAACTTTTGAACTCTCAAACTGTTTCTTCCATCTTGTCTTCCAGATCAGAGTTTCTATCCTCCACATGGATGACTATTCTTGAGAGCTTCTAGAGAGTTTTGGGCTTGTTCAATTAGGTTTGCATTTTCTATTACTTTTCTATGTATAGTTTCCACCCCTCTGTTAAGTTCCTATTTCACATAATTTTCTGATTTTCTTGATGCTTCTTGGAATTCATCCTCACATTTCTTTATGTCTTCATTTAGCATCACCAACTCATTTTTTGAGTTCCTTTATATTTTCACTGTCCTTCATGTCTCTTACCTATCTTTGAACTCCTTCCATTTTCTTATCTATTAGATCTAGTCTAGTGATGGCAGCATCCATATGATTACTGGTCCTTTGTTGCTTTTCTATAAGTTCCTTCAGTAACTTGGTCAGGTTTTCATTGCTCATAGCTTCATTTTGGTATTCTGATCTACTGTCTCTTCTATGTTTTGATTAGAGACATTCATTCTACAACTGGTTGATCTTATTGGATTTACTTGCATTTGATTTTTCATGTCATTCCTTTTGCACTGTGGTCTGTCCATCATAGTGTATGGGGTGGGAGAGTAGGATTGTGGTCTGGATGGGTGGGGGAAATGGTGTGTCTGAAGGGAGCAGGCTTGGGCTCTCATTTGGGCAATTGGGTGGGCAGAGTAACCTCATGCATGGGTAAGCAGGCAGAGTGGTCCTAAGTTTGTGCATGTGGTGAGCAGGTGTGGTGATTGGGCCTGATCTCCCATAGGCGGATGGGCAGAGTGTGCCTAGCTTGCTCTTGCTCAGGTGGAATGGGCTTGTGCTTGCATATGGGCAGGTGGGCAGAGCATATGGGCAGATGGACCCAATGGGCCTGAGCTTGTGATGGAAAATGGGTAGTGCAGGGTGGGCAGATGGATGGACTAGGACAGAGCTTGCATGTGGGCACGCAGCTGAAGCAGCCTGAGCTTGCGTGTGCATGGTGGCCAGACAGGGTGTTGGGCCTGAGTTGACACTGGCGGAAGGTTGGAATGGGCCTGAGCTTGTGCCGGTGTCAGATGGTTAGATCAGTCCTGAGCTCACACATGGGCAGGTGGAACAGGCCTGAGCTAGAGCGTGGATGGATGGCCTGAGTGGCAAGCTGTCAGTAAAAACGTTTTTAATATAGAAAAGAAAACATGACGCTGGAATAGATAGGTCATGTTAATATGTTTTTGTTTGTATTTTTGGTGCTGAGGATACAATATAGGGCTTTGTGCATGTAAGCAGGTACTCTAAACTGAGATATACCATGTCTTTGTTGAAAGCTCCTACATTGAACTAGTTATTCTCTGTTGGTGTGCAACAACTTAGTCATCACAATTGTTAAGTGCAACAGGGCAATTTTGATTTCTTTGAAGAAAATGCGTTTATTAAAAAACCAAACAGGAAGCTGTTGTTCCCAGTGTGTCTTCTGACCTGTTTAAGGAAACCTTCAATCAAATCTATTTTCAAAATAATGCTGGCATGATTTAAGAGTTGTTTGTTTAGTGAACATAGGGTCTCACAGTCCAGGCTGACCTGGAATACTCTGTAGTCCCAGGTCACAGCAATCCTCCTACCTCTGCCTCCAGAGAGCTGGGATTAAAGGCATCCACCATTATACCTGGCTTATTTAGGGGCAGATGAGTGGAGCCAGTTGAGCTCGCTTGCCTAGATGGGTGGTGTGGGCCTAAGCTCGCACATGCACAACAGGCAGATCGACGGATCTTGCTTGAGCTCACACCGGCTGGCGGATGGAGCCTGCTCGAGGTCACATGCTTGAGCTCATGCGGGATGGCGGGTGGAGCCTGCCCGAGGTCACATGTGGGTTTGGGTATCCGAGCTATCGCCCCTGCACATTGAGGCAAGTGGAACTCTGCTGGCCTGGGTCCCCTTTCCTGCAGTAAGTCCGGGAGTAGCCTGAGGCTGGGACTATGGATAGGGCGGGTACTTGGCGGGGGAGCTGGGGAGCTGGTGGGCTACCCTAAAGCAAGGGAATTGCTACGTCCACGGCGACCTCGCCTGTGTAGCAAGCAGAGATGCTTCTTTACTGGATGAGAGCTGAGGACAGAGGGCCAGCACTCCTTGGAGGGATGCCCCCGGTAACCCCTTGGCAGTCAGTTACTGTAAAGGTTCCTGCTGCCCATGAAGTCACGACGACCTAATTGCTGGCGCCAATGCTGTTTCTTTCCTGCTTTCTTCTAGCTGTTTGTCAAAGAACAGCTAGTTTCTACGCTACACTTACTATTAATCATGCACGCAATCAGAGTACAAGAAACAATCTGAGTATTGAATGTGCCCCTCCTATGATTAGGGCAATGGAGAAAATGTATAACTCTACTAGGAATAAAAAATTAACTCTAAAACAGTTTTTAGATGGTGTAGAGTAGAAACAGCTTATGATGTTTTAGAACAATACTGATCCTAAAAAAGTGAAAGTAGAAATGTTAATCGGTAATGTTCATTAGAAGTATGACAGTTCTACAGATAGGGAGTTGTAAAACTTAGGCATTCCCACCAGGAAACTTCCTGGGGGATATGTTCAGTACTTGATCAAGGGCAGATGGTGGACTCCTAGAGCTGGAATCTACTTAGTTCCACTCCCCTATGAGGGAGGATATGATGAATTCGGTAATAGATGGGTGAATTATGAAGTAAAAAGGAGGCTATGGCATTCTCTTCCATTTATGGGAACGCTTAACAAGAAAGCGTAAGCCTTGGTGTTTATACAGTCCTTGGGGTATAAGAAATAAGTAACCTGTTATTCACCTTACACCTAGTTTCTGTTGTGGTCAATGATACAAGGCATCCTTCTTAAAAAATGGGTACAGTTCCTGCCTGATCAACATTACATGTATGCTTACAATAAAACGATACTTAAGATTGTTTAGATTAATGATTTCTGAAATCACTTGTTGGCTTGCTAAGTTTCCCTGTGTAATCTGTATAAAATCTTCATGAAACCTTCAGTAAATTGCAGCAGCATATTCAACTTGAGTGTGTCTGTCTGTCATTTCCTCGCCGAATACCGAGTTCTCCTTGAGCCTTCGCCCTTGTTCTCCCTCGGTCCTGATCTCCCCGAGAGTCAGTCCGCGGCAGGGAATCAATTGATTCTCTTTTTATTTCTTCCCTACCCTTCCACTGGCCATCTATCAGAGATTGTTCTCCCCTACAAGACCCAGTGAATCCTTAATGCCTTGCCTTTCCTCTCCATGGAGAATCTCCATAGCACAGTTAGGCAGATGCCATCTTGACTGGAAGGCCACCTAGCTGAGCTTGCATTTTATTTTTATCAGCTACTTAAGTGCGTATCTTTTGAATTTCACTTTATTACTATTTTCTTGTCCTTATCACTTGCCCAGAACCTTTTGACTCATAGTTCTGTTGTTTAGTATCTTACATTTCATGTCATTTGAACATTTCATATGTGTTCCTTCTATAACTTTCTTCAAATGCTGATGAATATGAATGTGCTAATTAGCATCATCAAGGTCACTATCCTTCAGCAGGATTCCACCCTTCAAATGGACACTTAATTCAAGTAACACAACCTCTTATGATACAATGATCTAACCAACAAGACTACTCCCAACAATGCTGTTTGCGAAATTTTTTTTAAATAAAGAAGACAGGAAGGACAGTGCCTACTAATTTCTAGATTGACTATAACAGTATTAATTATTATTTAAATGGATTTTTCACTTTCTTTAACACTAACATTGTACAGCCTCATCCCTTCTTCCTTTTTCTCTCAAAGTAAAGGAAACTAAGATTTGAGGTTATATGGGCCAAAATAATCTCACTGATATCAGCCAACTTATAATATTGTGGGATATCTATTTCCTACTCAAGAATTCTACTGATGTACCCCAAAGTAAGACTGTTTACAAGAACTTTAATTGAAGGTTATGTACCAGAACTTGGGTACTTTATCCATGGCTACCCCACAGAAGAGAATGACTGTTGTGCCACTCCATCTCCCCAGGACTGGCCATTAGCACTCAGGGAAGGATGGGACCTGGTGAACCCTCTCCCATACAGGATGGAATGGTGATGGACAAATCCTGTACATGTCTTGTGCAGGTACCACAGTTGTCATGAGTTCATGATGCATTAAGGTGAAATTCCAGACAAAGGGTTAAAAGGATCAATTATAAATATGTTAAAAATATCTAAAGAATTCAGGGAGGACAGAAACACCTGAATTACTTCCAGGAGAATGTAAACAGATAAATGAATAATAAAGTCAATTCAGGATATGAAAATTAAATTCAATAAATAGATAGGAATATTGCATATCTATCTAAGAATTTGTTACTTTCCGGTACTTGTATTGACGGATCCTTGGAAGAACAGCCTGGTTTTAGTGGGTATTATTTTCTATCATGGAGCCAGTATTGTTTGAAGACTATAAGGCATGGTGTATTATGTTATGCTTTGAGAATATGTTTTATTTAAGCCAAATATTTGCATAGATTTCTCTTCCTCCAGATTTATCCACTTGACATATGCTTTTGAATGAACACTTGTAAATCAAAAGACAGTAAACAAATCTGGATAGTATGAAAAATAGTTGTGAATAATTAAATGCTCACTGGAACTCCAAATATCTTTTATAGTTAATTATAATCATAACCATAAATATATATGAATATATTCACTTGAATGGTAACATAATTTACAAATTGCATAAGTACAATGAAATAATAAAACCTTTTCAATGAACACCCTAGCTCCCTTTGCATTTGGAGAACTAACCAAAAGAGGATGGATCTAAGTGGCTGGTAAAGTAGTCACTAGATGCCCTATAGCTTCATTATAATGTTACCTAAATGGTAAATATATTACCAGAATTATGACTGATGACAACTGTGGTGACCATAAATACAGAATGAAACATGTATTGAAAAAAGCCATGTAAGTCCCAAAGTACACTCACATGTAGAAATAGCACAATTCCTTTAGTCTTATAATTCAAGTTGATTATTTTCTAATCATAATGCATTATGAACACACACCTCTAAAATTACCTTTCAATACTTGTACAGATTAAGACAAGGTGCTTCTATTTGTCTTTCACAGAAATAAAAGGAGTTTGAATGATTTCTCTTTTATACTTTTCAGTTAAAATTGATATGAAATTCTGCCCCTACACTTCAAGTCTGGCTAGACTCCTACTGCCTTGTATGCAAGTGGATCTGATAATAAAATTTAACCAAAATTAAGTTGTATTAACTCTCTCTTCTTTGCTGGTGAAATTGTTTTATTTTCTCATCAAGGAGTAACTAGGTTATACAATACCTCCTTAGGAAAGCACTGGTATAGGAGTTTATTTTGAAGTGTAGTCTTGAATCTCCCCACTATTTCAGACTCACCTCTTTATTCTATTAATTTTGTTCTACTGTCCCAGATCTTACCTTGTATCTGTTACAGGTTTATCTGATTAGCTTATGGTACTGACATTTTCTTATTGGAAAAAAAATGTAAACTCTCAAATCTGTCCTTAATTCATACATACCTTCATGAACTAACACACAACTCACACAGAAACCACTGATTGAAAATACAGCTGAAATTGCATCAGTTAGTATCAGCAAAAACATAGATAGGAGCAAGAAGTCTTGATGTGCTATTACACAGTATGATGGTTAAGAATAAAACAATATATTGCACAATTTAAAAGCTAGATGAATGGATTCTGAAAGTTTAGATCATAAAGAAATGATGACTATTTGACATGTTTAACACAATTTAAATATTACACAAGATATACTGAAACATAATGTATTATTTGATACACAGTATAATACTTAAATGACAAGTAATTTGAGCTCAATCTGGCCTTCGTAGTGAGTTTCAGGCAGCCTGGAGTATCAGCTAAGAAAGATCATACCTCAAAACAAAATGTGGGCAATATGTATGCTTTCACTCAGCAGTTAAAAATATATTTTAAAAAGTAATGTTAGAAGTTATATGTCTCAATATTAAAGCTTTCAAATGAATAAAAATATAACTAATTCATTGTTCTTCACTATGAAACAACACTGATTTGGTTATTTGATATACATAATTGGAAAGAAGAAAATATAAAAAGAAATATAAACATGTTATCTTTGCCAGCTGATGAATTTTGGACTATTGAACTAGCCAAGTTTGCTTTGTTGAGGCTTTCTTTTTACTGTCATTATCAGAATTTTTATTTTTTCCCAGCTTATTTTTTAATTTACTCATAAAAATTGTTGCCTATGCTTTTAGGATCATATTCAAAACAGTCATTACACAGACTAGCTTCATGGGAGTATTTCTGCTTTTGTTTCTTCCAGAATTCTTACTGTTTCAGGTAGTATTGTGTCCAATCTCTTTTGAGTTTGTAATGTTTTTATATGTTGTGAGGTAAGTGTCAAATTAATTCATCTACATGTGGACATGCAGGTTTCCCAAAGCCATTATATTGTGAAGACTAGCTTGCCCCATTGTGTGTTTTTTTGGTGCTTTTGCTGAAAATCATCTGATCACAGTGCATTAATTCAAGTTTAGGATCACTGTTGTGTTCTATTGGTATGTGTGCGTGTGTTTATGGCAGCATCACAATGATGAGATCACAATTACTTCAAAATATATTTTGACAACTAGTGGTTTGCTCACTATTGCGTGGGCTGTTTGGGGACTTTTGTGTTACAGAAGAGCTTTAGGAAAAAATGCCAGTGAAATTTTGATAGGGATTGTAGTCAATCTGTACATTACATTTGGTAGTTATTTTAACACTCTTAATTCTTCTTATTAATGAATTATGGGATAGCTACCCATTTGTTTGTTGCCTTTGTATCTTTCATCAGTGCTTCCATTGTTTTTACTATTTATACATTTCAATTCCTAGGTTGGATATAATCTCTGACTGCTTTTTACTTTGTATTTATTGTCAATTAGACTTTTTACCTTTTCAGATTTTCATTGTACATATGCAGAAACACCAGTGATTTTGCATGTTGCAGTCCTATCCTACAGCTCCATTTAAATTATTTTCTGGTAATAAAAGTTTTGTTGTAGACTCTTCATGCCTTTTCATATATAATATTCTACCATCTGCAAATGAGCGCATTTTAAGATCTTCTTTCCATTTTTGATGGCATTTATTATCTTTTGCCTCACTGCTGTGAGTAAGACTTCCAGGACTATGATAAATAGAAGTGGTGAGAGTCAGCATTCTTTTCTTGATCTAGTTCTTAGAAAATTCAATTGATTTCTAGCCATGATTTTAGTCTTTGAAAATTACTTTTGCAACTGAACTTTTCTGGCACACAGGTATTGCAAATCACTGATTTATGTAGGTGTTAAGGCGATGGTAAAGGGAGAACTACTTTAACAACTCTTCCTAAAGTGTCACCTACTAAAGAAAAATAGTATTTTTGAAAAGTGAATACAGCATCCAGATAAAAATTGATTTGTTTACATTTATTCTGACTTCATAATTCCTTCAATTATATATTCAATAGTCTTATTAAAATACTATGGCCAATATCCACAAGCAGCTATTCCATTTTCAAATTAATAGATCATGATTTATGGTACATAAGAGCAGACAAACATAAAATTCAATTCCAGGGTAATTACTGTGGAAGAATTAAGAGACATTTTCATTCATAGAAATAGAAAATATTAATTTTCTTAGCTCAATATGAACTATTTTATAAGAGTTACAGGATGGTCTAAAGAAAGCCAAGCACGATCATTGCCTTTTGTTTGTTTGTTTTTTTTACAGATTGGATCTCATGTATTCCAAACTAGCCTCATTATGTGGCTGTGGATGCTCATGAATGACTAATCCTCTTCTTCTACCTCCCCATGTTTAGACTTTCTAATACATCAACTTATTTTACTTTATTAATTGCCAATTTCCTACAATGGATGAAGCTTATAATAACAGTCAGCATGTCTAATGCCATAAGGTGCTACATGGGTGACTGGGGGAAAATTACCAATATCTGTCCAAGCAACTCATGGTCCAACCTACTTAGCAGCAAATAACCTGTTGTGATGTTCACAGAAGTACAATAGTGGTGCACAGCCATTGTGGGAAACCAACTGGTCTGGATTTGTCTGATTCCCCTCAGTGGAAAGGGACCCATAGATGGAGCTGGGAAACAAGTCAGAATCATATCCGATCATGAGCCCGCTCTCCATTATCAAACTACAAGCAATCGTGGGCTACAAGAGGACCTACAACTATTAAATTCTCTATAAAAAAAAATAAGGGTTATCCTATTTGTCTGGTACTAACTTTACTCTCCATTGGAGAATCTGCTTCTCTTTTTCACATAGACACAGATCCTAAGGAGAGAACCACCCGTCATACCTCAAAAGGGCCCCAGCTGAAACTAAGAATAATTGGTGAAACAAGCAAGGGTGCTGTTTACTTGGTGAACCGGGTACCAGCACAAGGGTGAAGGAGATGACACAGAGAACAATCAACTTCTACCAAATCACATATCCAGAGACCCAGAGACCCCCAACACCTCTTCACTGAAGCAGACCAAAAATGAACCCAATGTGGCCCAGAGAAATTTTGCTGAAGAGAGGCCAGAAAGAGTGTGATAGCCACAAGTTGGGTCATGATATGCAGAGAAATTTCTCCTACCCATAACTGTGGGCTAACTCCACAATGCATGACCCATATACCTCAACAAGGAGGGGCTAAGGGGAGGGGGAGGACATGGATGAGCCTAACAATGGTACCAACTTGACTGTATTCATTGAGTACAAAAGTAATTAATAAAAAATAATAAATTAAAAAGGCATCCAATAAAATATAATGCATATAACATCTGAATATGTATATATACATATGAATATATATATTCTGAAAATATATAGACATATAATCAAACTCTTTGTTTCCCATGTATGCACTTAATAAGGAGATTAGGTAAATTTTCAAATGACTGGTCTTCAAGATTTTCTACCTGTTTGAAACATTCTACTTCATATTTATATATATCTTCTAGCAAAATGCAGGACAACTGGATACTTGAGTAAAAAGATAATTAGTTTTAAGCAATTCAGTATATTTAGCTACCTAGGCATGGTTTTGATATAAGGGAAATATTTAGAATCTTAAATCAAAATGTACATGCACTTGTTCATGAGGGACAAGACAGCTTCATTTGAATTAGACAAAAATGAGATTGTAGAACCATTTTACATTTGCCTCCTGACCTCTTATCCAATACGTTCTCAAATGCAAAAAGTTATAATATCCCCTGAAGTTACTCAGTAAATTGCTGAAAACCTATTTTCATACACGAGGGTGATATAGGATATCTCTATTCATGTTCTAATACCAAAAAGAAAAAAGTTGACAGAACAACAGAATGGTGACTTTCATTGCTTTTCTCAGTTCAATCTGGTCATAGTGTCTTTTCTGTCTCTTGAGCACAGATACACAAATAATGTCTAGAAAAGATTGCTAACAGATGAACTTGCTTTAGAAGTACACAAATCGAAAGATTTAAAAGAAAATTTGCTCCAACCTTTTTTTCATTCTTCAGCTTTGCCCTTTGTGATGTGTTATTTATAACCAAAGCTTCAGGGAAAAAATTGAAGACAACTCACAGTGTAGATTAAGCCACTGAAAAATGGCAATTGTTAGACATATTCAATAGTGTTCTGTGAAAGAACTCATTTCACCACCATAACAACAGGATGCTGATATTTGGCAAAGCGATCCCACAGATTTATAGCTTCCTCATCTGCTTTGCTGATTGCTAGTCTCTCAAGGACAAATGGGCTTTCAGACCCAATTGTAAATACCCAAGATAAAGCAGCATTCTGTGGACTCTGAATGGTTATGCCATAATTAGGGAACAAGTTGCTAAATAAATTTCATAGAGCATTTAGAAGAGTATATGGATTTAGATAGTCTTTATGTAATCTTTAGAAAAGGATGATATTGGATTTTTATTTCAAAATATCATCTGATATGTCATTGGCTTTCTCTTTCCTTATATGTTAATTGCCTGTGTGGTGCTTGGTAAGATGTCACTACTTTCTCAAAGATCTCCAACTCCATCCTAGGGTTCTTTTTATTCTCTCTTTTTTTTTAGTACTGTAGGAGTTTGACAATGGCTAAGTCCTTCAGGTACGAGATGAAGGACAGGCAGAGTTGGAGAGAAACACAAAAACTTCAAAGAGAAAAATCTGTCTGGAAAAGAAGACATGATTCTGCTGAACCCTTAGGGCAGGGAAAATAGTCTAGAAATGAGAGTAAGCAATGATTAAGCAATAAAAATGGTCCCTTTCAATCACTTCTTGACATTTATATGGTATCATCACACTTTTGGAAATTCTTTTGAGGTTTATATAAACAGCAATTGAATCACTGAGATTACTCAGCAATTTATTCATAAAACAATAGATATACTTACTTATATAGAAGGCCTTTTTTTTTAGTTACTAATGCAGAGAAATTTAACCACAGTAATACCTGTTAGGAAAGTAGTACATATATTCTAAGCAATATTGAAGGTTTGACGGACAATGAAGCTGTTTCTAGCTTTTTAAAAAAAAAATGTTTTATTTTTATTTATTTATTTGAGAGCAACAGACAGAGAGAAAGAGGCAGAGAGAGAGAGAATGGGCGCGCCAGGGCCACCAGCCACTGCAAACGAACTCCAGATGCGTGTGCCCCCTTGTGCATCTGGCTAACGTGGGTTCTGGGGAGTCGAGCCTTGAACCGGGGTCCTTAGGCTTCACAGGCAACTGCTTAACCGCTAAGCCACCTCTCCAGCCCCTGTTTCTAGCTTTTTACAAAAATAAAGAATACTGCAAACAGCCTTGTATGTGCATCTTGTCCAATTGGTTGAGCATTGTTGTAACACACCATTCTAAGAAAAATATTGTTGAGTTTGAGGGTATATACATGAAAATATTGATAGCTAAAACTAAATTGTTTTCTAAACAGATTGTATAGTGTATGACTGCTCACAATGGAGGACTGTGACTATTTTTATTTAACATAAGTAGTCCATAGTTAATGCTTTATTTTGCATTTCATTACTAGTAAACTATCTCCTTTCTAATTTTGATTGTTTCTGAAAATATATCTTTCAAAATGTTTTAAATGGGGCTGGAGAAATGGTTCAGCAGTTGAGGCTGGTGCCTTCAAACCCTGACAATGCGGGTTCGATTCCCCTGTACCAATGTAAAACCAAATGCACACAGTGGTGCATGCATCTAGAGTTTCTCTGTAGCGGCTGAAGGTCCTGACACACCCATTCTCTGTCAGTTTCTGTTATATCTTTCTCTGCTTGTAAATGAATAACTAGAAATATTTTAAAATAAATAAAATATTTTTAAAGTTCTTTAAAAACAAATTTTAAATAAAATTAAACATAAGATACTTTTAATTTTCATAAATTTATTTTAAGCTTAATATCATATACAACACTGATTATACTGATGAGAGTCATGCGACACAACTTGGAATGTTGAAGTTTGGCATTGAAGTTGTTTTTCCCATTTTCAGACAGGCTTTATTTTAAGGAGATTTTAGCGACTTTTCTTTCAGATATGAGTTTTGGATCATACCTAATCCTTTCCATTCATCTGTAAGTTATAGACAGGATGGAAATAAGAGAGGAAATAATATCTACAGAAACAATATCAGACCTGGAAATAATACTGAGTACTTGCACTTGTTCAGTGCCAAGAGGCCCTGGCATGCCTATATTCTCATTCCCTCTCTTCTCCTTTTCTCTCTCTTTGCAAATAAACAAAATAAATAAAAATAAGAAATTGCATTCTTAGTCAGGCAGGGTGCCTCATGGCTTCAATCTCATTATTCAGAAGACTGAGGAAGGAGGATTTCCATGAGGTGAAGGCTAACCTGGGCTATAATAGTGAAACATTCTCTCAAAATAACAAAGTACATTCTCGAGGCAGATTACCTAATATTTGCTAGCTGTGTGATCTTAGTAAAGTTGTCAACTAATCCACAATTTGTTTCCTAGCATGAATGTTGAGATAATGGTAGTATTCACCCCATGGAATAATCATGAGGATTAAATGGCACATAATAGTCCTTATGGAAATGTTAACTAACCATTGTCATGCGGATTCTGTACCTCTCAAAGGACCACCCTGCACATTAGCTTCTCTCACACTCAATTCTGGTATGAAAGTACTACTTTCAATTTATATAAACTACATTTTATTCTTCTTTCACGTTAAAGTCCTTATTCTAGTTTTTCCTCTCAAACTCCATCTGCATTTAAGTACCAATAGTCAGGCACAAAGAATAAATCACATGAACTTTCACATGCTGCCATCTGCTTTTCTAGCCCTGAGAACAATTTGAACACAGAAACCCTAGTACTATCACTAGAGAGCAATTAAGAAGGACAAAATCAATTAATGGCAGCCCACCTGTTCATGACTTAAATTGCTTACAAAGATGGACAGAGTAACAGACAACATTACCATTTTCAAAAATAAAAAACATATTATCTCACAAAATGGTGTTAGAATTATTTTAGATAGCATAATCTCTCAGAAAAAAAATGCAACATCCTATAAATGGAAGGTAGAATGTTGAAGGTATGAATTTGGTTGAGACTGTATAGTAAATTGATACATTAATCACTTCTCTGTATCAAACAAAGTTATGATTCATCAATATAAAAATGGCTAAAAGGATACATCTATGATCAAAAATAATATGGCTATGAATGTGGATTAGAATTTAGATAAAAGAAAAGCATGAACTAGTAAATTAGCCTAAAACTATTTATAGCTAATCTGGAATGAGGCAGAGCCATCTGGAAATACAGCTGTTGTAGAGTAAAGGTACTAAAGGTACTTTACATAAGATATATTATTGAACCAGACTTGAGCATAGACTTTGATAGAGCTCGTCCCTTCATTAGTCATAGAAATTAAAGGATGCTCTAGACTTGACAGGGCTGATTAAATAAGTATTGAGTTGGAAAATATTTATAAGAAAAGTAACCCATGATAGGACACTAAAGAATGGTGATCTAAAAATATCTGAAGGATTAATGAGAAAAAAACAGGAAGTACAGACCAACAGCATTCAATCTGGATCTTATAAAAGTTCCTAGAGAAGGCACTGGATAGAATGTCAGAAAAGAATGAGGATATAATTGCTTAAAACTCTCCATAACTATAAACAATTCTCCAGAGTTCATAGTGTACTTCAAATGTCAAGCAGGCTAATACAAATAAATCTTTCCCTCCACACATCATGTGACACTGCAGACATCGAAAGAGAGTATCTTAAAAGATATCAGAAAGAAGAGACAGGTGATTTACAAAACACTGAGCAGATTTCTCATCTGAATAAAAAGACTCTACAGACAATTAAATTATACCTTAGGAGGTTCCCATGAGCTTGGAATTTTATACTCAAATCATTATTAATGAGCAAGGGCAAATCAAGTCAACCTTATACATCTGAATATTAAAGTCATAATAGCTTCTCATTCAATGAATGTTGAAAAATGTATCTAAGAAAAGGAAATGTTCAGAGAGATAATTTCTTTTTCTAAAAACAATGATGGGTACAAAACTTAGTTATATCTGGAAATGTAATTTTCCACTTTGTAACAGAATGTATATTTTCTGAGTAAGATCACAAATATCAACTAGAGGGTGGTAAACTTTTCTAGGAAAGGCTTCAATGGAAATATTTATTTGCTTATTTACTCATAATTCATTCATATTTACTCATAGTTCATCTTAATGAAACAATACATTTTTATGAATTACAATGTGATATCTTGAGATACATACACATTGTGAAGTGATCACAATTTTCTAATTAGCAATGAGTTTTCTCCAATAGTTATCATTTTTTCCCAGGTGAGACTATACAAAATATTCTCAACAATTTTCAAAAATACAATATACCATCATTAATTATGATTACCTTGCTATGCCATAAGTCCCTTGAAATGTATTCCTCCTATCTAGCTGTTCAACTCCTCTGCTCTGCCATTTCAGGGCAAAATCACCTCAAAACAGCATGAAGAAAAAAGAACATGGCCATACACCAATATAATTTATTATAAAAATAAGCAGTTGTCCAGTAGGCTGTAGTGTGCCAGCCTGTTCTCTAAACAATATCACTGTAAGTTATCATTAAAGTACATCAAGTCTCTTTATACTATTGACAGAAGAATATAAAGATTAGGTATTTATGAACATTCTTAGACTATATCTGGAAGAAAATATGCCTTAGACTTTTATCAACTTCTACTGTAGTGGAATTCATTTGAGAGCCACAGAGTTTAGAAATAGAACACGAGATAGAAATCTGTGAAAGACAATCATAGGTAAAGGACAATGGGAGGGAAAGCATTTTATCAAAATATCCTTTTGCCTAGGTCCCAGGTTCAGGCCTGGATCTTATTGCAATTATGATTAATCATAACTTAGTTTTTTTTAAATTTAATTTAATTATTTGAGAGAGAGAGAAAGAGAGATGGAGAGTGACCTCCAGCCACTGCAAACAAACTCCAGACACATGTGCTACCTAGTGCATCTGGTTTATGTGGGTTCTGGGGAATTGAATCTGGGTCCTTTGGCTTTGCAGGCAAATGCCTTAACAACTAGGCAATTTCTCCAACCCCATGATAAGTTATTTTCCACTAATAAGCTTTCTTTGATCTTTTAGGTTCAACTTTATCTTTTCCTTCTCTGAAATCTATGTGAAATGTTCCCCTTATAAACCACCCATGAAAACTTTATTTATACCTGATGTAGCACTTACACATTTAATCATATGTGTTGGTATGTTTGTGCTATTCTACAACAAAAATAGTTTGGTGAACAATAATTTTTTTTTAATCTCATCCACTTATGACAAATCTCTAAATGCCAACACCATACCATATGATATTGCACAAATGTTTGTTTATAGAATCAGTGAAAGAATAGCTACTTCTATTGAATTAATAATGTATGAGAATATGTTAAAATCTGTAGCCTTTGTTTCTAGAATAACAGTACCTTTTTGAACTTTCAATTTCAATTAATCAACAAATGATATATTAGTATATATCACAACACAAGTCTCTATTCTGAGGACAATAATGGGGAACATAATGAACCACATGCCTGCACCTTGTAGTTTGTCTTGTACTAGGGATTGGCAGATAGTAGATACACCATGCTGTTTTTGAGTGGAAACTATGATTATCAGTAAAAGAATTTCTTGATAACTTTTTACATTTTTGCATCATTATTCTGTGGAAGTTTTGTCTTTAGTAAAAAAAAATAGTGAAATTATGATTATGATGGAATAATTATAGTGTTTCTAATGAATGTTGTTAAACTCATAACTATTAAATTATTTTTAATATTACCCCACAAGCATCCATATACTGTAGGTGATATTTCACTTTTAAAAATTTTATTAAATTATGAGAGAGAGAGAGAGAAACTTAGAGAGTGGGCATGCACCGGGGCCTCTAGCCAATGCAAACAAACTCCAGATACATGTGCTACCTTGTGCATCAGGCTTATATTGTTACTGGGGAAGCGAAGATGGGTCTTTAGGCTTCACAGATAAGCACCTTAATCGCTAAATACTCTCCCTAGCCTTATAGGTGGTATTTCAACTTTATCTGGAAACACAGAACTTGATTTTAAAGTCCTCATTAAGTTCCAAGTATTATTTTTCAAATGCTTTTATAAAATCATTTTATCTTCAAAGGGCTCCAGATACTTTCTTATCCCATTATGCAAATTACCTGCATTTAAATAATATATGAGTCTATTTTAATATTAGAAAATGAATACATCTCATGCTTTTCTTGAGTTATCATTTTCTCTCTCTTTCCTTTAACTTACTAAAATTTTGGTTACTAAAATGTGTAGAACCTTTCAGGTCCATTTGCAAAGTTACTCTTCATAATGTATGTGACTTTTCATCTTTTTACTTTAAGTGTACTGGTGTTTTAAATTTGAAATACATCTCCTATGCAGTTCTTTCTTAGGTCTTTTATCTTATAGCATTCAATGCCACATCTCTGTTTTTATTTGGAATGTTTGCTCATTTACATTTAAATTATTGACATGATTGGTACATTCTTTCATAATTTTATTATATTTTTCTTTTTTTCACTTCTTTTTTTATTAGTTTCCTATTCTGAAAGTACAGGCAGTTTGGTACCATTATTAGGCTCATCCAAGACCTACCCCTCCCCATTGGCCCTTCCTTGTTCAAGTATATGGGCCGTGCATTGTGGAGTTAGCCCACAGTTATTGGTACCATAACTGTCTCTGCATATCATGACCCAACATGAGGCTCTGACATTCTTTCCGCTCCCTCTTCCGCAAAATTTCCCTGAGCCATGTTGGGTTCATTTTTAGTCTGCTTCAGTGATGAGGTGTTGGGGGCCTGTAGGGCTCTGGCTCTCTGATTTGGTAGGAGTTGATTTTTCTATGTGTTGGTCTCCTTCCCCTTTGTGCTGGTATCGGGTACATCAGGAAAACAGCACCTTTGCTTGTTTCACCAATTTTCTTTAGTTTCAGCTATGGCCCTTTTGAGGTATGATGGGGTGGCTCTCTCCTTAGGATCTGCATCTATCTGAAAAGGAGAAGCAGCTTCTCCACCAGAGAGTAAGTTAGCACCAGGACAAATGAGATAGCCCTTACTTTTTTATAGAGAGTTTAATAGGTGTAGGCCCTCTTGTACCCCATGATTGGTGGTAGCGTGATATTGGAGAGTGGGCTTATGTTTAGATATGGTTCTGACTTGTTTCCCAGTTCCACCTATGGGTCTGGTACCACTGAGGGGATCAGTTCCCCGAATCAAGAGCAGTTGGTTCCCCACCATGGCTGTGTGCCACTATTGCACTTGTGTGGGTATCACACCAGGTTATTTGCTGCTAAGTAGGTTGAACCATGAGTTGCTGGGACAGATATTGGCCATTTCCCCCAGTCGCCCATGTAGAACCTTCTGGCACTAGACATGCTGACTCTCTGGGGACTGACTCTCTCCTGGCTTCCAGCCATGCAGTTCCATTTTATGTGTCAGCTGCATATGGTGTCTTCAGCAATAGGGTCTTACCACTAACCTTTGGCAGGTCATCAAGTACTCTGACAGATATCTGTCATTATTTTAGAAAACCTTGTAGGTTTCTCTGATCAAAAGCTCATTGTGGGTGATAGCCCCATGCTGATACTAGAAGTTATTTTTGTATTGATTGTTGTAGAGCTTACGATGTCCAAAGTTAACCTTTCAGAAACATTTTATTTTAAAGTGATAACTATATTACATATCATGTCACCTAGCAAGCCATACAGTGTAACAAAATTTCTACATCACATCCAAACTTCCAAAGTACCATACTCATAGAGATACCTGTTGTCTTAGGACATGATATAGTATTAATAAAAAATGGAGACTTGGGCTGGAGAGATGGCTTAGTGGTTAAGCGCTTGCCTGTGAAGCCTAAGGACCCCGGTTCGAGGCTCGGTTCCCCAGGTCCCACGTTAGCCAGATGCACAAGGGGGCACACGCATCTGGAGTTCGTTCGCAGTGGCTGGAGGCCCTGGTGCGCCCATTCTCTCTCTCTCTCTCTCTCTCTATCTGCCTCTTTCTCTGTCTGTCGCTCTCAAATAAATACATAAAAAAATGGAGACTTGATTCAACTTAAATGTGAATTTAAAAATAAGTAGTGGAGATGGCTCTAGAAGGACTGCAAAAATGAAGCTGTTTCAGTCAGAAGGTGCTTAAATTTCAGTAGCCTGAAAATACTAATATTTAATTGTTGTCCATGTGGCAACATTTTTTCAAGGGTAAGGTTGTGGCTCTGCTTCCAAATTATCAAACTCTTAGGGTTTCATTTTACCTTGGATCATACTGTATTATTTGTATAAGTGGAATGTGTACTTAAATTTTAAGGCAAAGATAAGTAATGGGGATAGTTTGAGAAGGATTACATAAAAGAAGGTGGTTAAGTCAGTTTAGGTTAAATTAAGCTTCAGTAACAAGCCCTCAAATCACAGTAATTTTATGGACACAGGCTCAAAAGAACATAGATGCTGACTGGCCCTGGAATGACTAGAATGCAACTTCAAAAAGGCTCAAGATGGTGATTAAGAACAGCTTCTTGGCTTCTTCTCCTTAATTTTTCATGGGTTTTCCCCATTATAAAACCTACTACTGCCCAAAGTCTCTTTCTTAGTCTGTACTCTCCTCCATCATTCACAAATCAATCAAGTTCCTCCATACTCAGACTTAATGAATTAAGTTCAACTTCACTGGATGCATATATGCCTGTTTTATACCTCTGAGGTTATGGGAAAACCTCATGCAGGTAGCCATGCAGACTACTGACTGGGAACCCATCCTAGCTTGGGAGATTTTCTGCTTTATTTTCCTAGATGACCCACAGAATGGGAGATAATCTTCACGAGCTATACCACTGACAGAAGCCTAATATCTAAAATTTACAAAGAATTCAAAATACTATGCAATTAAAACTCAAACAGTCCACTCAAAAAATAGGACAGAGAACTCAATAGGGAATTTTCAAATGAAGAAAAACAAATAGGTAATAATCACTATTTAACTTGAAAAAAACCCTTAAACTATTTAACTTAAAAAAAATACTTGAGGGCTGGAGAGATGGCTTAGTGGTTAAGCGCTTGCCTGTGAAGCCTAAGGTTCGAGGCTCGGTTCCCCAGGTCCCACGTTAGCCAGATGCACAAGGGGGCGCACGCTTCTGGAGTTCGTTTGCAGAGGCTGGAGGCCCTGGCGCGCCCATTCTCTCTCACTCCCTCTATCTGTCTTTCTCTCTGTGTCTGTCGCTCTCAAATAAATAAATAAAAATTTTAAAAAAATACTTGAGCTAGCCAGGTGTGGTGGCACATGCCTTTAATCCCAGCACTTGGGATACAGAGGTAGGATGATCAACATGAGTTCAGGCCAGCCTGTGACTACATAGTGAATTCCAGGCCAGACTGGGCTAGAGAAAGACCCTACCTTGAAAACCCCATCCCTCCCCACAATAAAACACTTGAAATTTTAATTTTTTGTTGCTTTTATTGATTTATTTGAGAGCGACAGACAGACAAAGAGGCAGATAGAGAAAGGGAGAGAAATGGGCATGCCAGGGCTCCCAACCACTGCAAACGAACTCCAGACACGTGCGCCCCCTTGTGTATCTGGCTAAGATGGGTCCTGGGGAGTCAAGTCTCGAACCGGGGTCCTTAGGCTTCACAGGCAAGTGCTTCACTGCTAAGTCATCTCTCTAGCTCCACTTGAAATTTTAATACATGCTCCTTCTGTATATTCATCAGGGATAACCTGGAGCTCTACTCCATGTTATCTTTTCTTAGGACCTAGGCTCATTGTCATGTAAGAGGGAAGAAGAGTTTGAAGTGACACATTAATGTAGTACTCACCAAAGAAGTAGATTATCAGTGCTGTATACAATCTCTGGGTCAGCATAGCTCTACTCAACCCCAACAAGTGTCAAGGAAATGCAACTCTAGCACAAACCAAGAAGGAATATAGAATCTAAATATCTGGCAAACATCAGTCATTAACACATGGGTCTTTGTGGATTCTGTAAGTTTCACTCCTGAAAGGCAAATACTGCTTGATCCTTCATCTTTCACTGGGTGTCATAGAAAAAAGAAACATTCCAAACAAAAGAAAAATAGGAAGCAATGATAAACTGAACAACACACACCCTGATTTTGGTTTTATAGGAGTATCTGTTTGATTTAATCCCCACAATTGCATACTTTGTGCTGGTTTTTATTGATTATGTATGTTACTTGTTTGAAGTTTAGAATTTGCCAGTAAATTATTTCCCCCAGTCCACTAGAATACTTGCTTAGCACCTATAATTACTTCTGTGGCTTTATTTGGGAACAAGAGATACACTTGGCACCTTGAACTCATATCTTGAGGGTATATAGTGGTGTATTGCCACATCTGGGACACTGCAGATAAGTAGAAAACCCAAGCATCAAATCAATTCAGGATGCAAAAGTCACTACAATATAATGGAAGAAACTCAAAGAGTCAAGCCAATACAGTCCCAGCAAAAATTATAAATCCATCAGAAATGATCACCAATGAGACTGTTTTAGATGAACTGTCTGACAAAAATTTCAAGAAAATGATGGTATCTATGCTCAAGGAAATCAGAGAACAAATGAAGGGAATCAAAGAAGGAAACAAAGAAATTAAAGAAGAAAACAAACTTCTGAAAGAGAACACAGGAAACCAGCTTAATGAAATGAAGAAATCATTACAAGACATGAGTAAGGAAATATAAATACTGAAGAAAAACCAGGCTGAAATTCTAGCAGCAAAAAATACAGTCAGTGAAATAAAAAGCTCTGTGGAAAGTCTCACCAGTAGAATAGATGAAGGAGAGAACAGAATATCTAAACTAGAAGACCAGGTGGCATACGACCTATAGTCCAACAAATAAAGAAAAGCTAATAGCAAGTTATGAATGGGAAATTCAAGATATCCAGGACAGTATGAAAAGATCAAACATAAGAGTTCAGGGTATAACAGAAGGAGAAGAATTTCAATCCTGAGGCTTAGTAGGTGTTTTCAACAAAATCATAGAAGAAAAATTTCCCCAAATTGGGAAAGAAATGCCAATGCAGATAGAAGAAAGCTTTTGGAACACCAAACAGACAAAACCTGGAAAGAACCTCTCCTCTCCATGTTATAATTAAACTATGAAACATACAAACCAAAGAAAATATATTGAAAGCAGCTACAGAGAAAAATAAAATCACCTACAAAGGCAAGCCCATCAGAATAATTGCATATTACACAATACAAACTTTAAAAACCAGAAGGAATGATGTATTCCAAGTTGTGAAACATAGCAATTGTCAACCAAGATTACTTTATCCTAAACATATATGCTCCTAACATGGGGGATCCCAGTTTCATTAACAAACACTATTAGACTTAAGGTCACAGATAATATGAAACATAATTCTAGTGAGAGACTTCAATATCCCACTCTCATCAATTGACAGGTCAGCCTGGCAAAAAATAAACAGAGAAACATCTGAACTAAATGATGTGATGGAACAAATGGACCTAACAGATATCTAGAGACAATTCCATCCAAATGCTGCAAAATATACATTTTTCTCAGCAGCACATGGAACATTCTCTAAAATAGATCATATATTAGGACACAAAGCAAATCACAAACACAGGGAAATTGAAATAACCCCTTGTATTATATCTGACCACAATGAGATTAAACTTCAAATAAGCAAGAAGAAAAGCTACAGAACATACATAAATTCATGGAGATGAAACTATACACTATTGAATGATCAATGGGTCACTGAAGAAATGAAAAACAAAATCAATAAATTCATAGAATCAAATGATAATGATAACACAACATACCAAAACTTTGGGACACAATGAAGGCAGTCCTAAGAGGGAAATCTATAGCTCTAAGTGCCTATAATAAGAAATTAGAGAGTTCACAAATAAACAATTTAATGCTTAACCTTAAGGCCTTGAAAAAATAACAAGTCAAACAAAAAATCAGTAGATGAGAAGAAATAATAAAGATTAGGGCAGAAATTAGTGAAATAGAAACAACAACAAAAAAAAAAATCAATGAAACAAAGAGTTGGTTCCTTGAAATGATAAACAAAATTGACAAAATATGACCAGAAAAAAAAGAGACAAAAATTAATAAAATTAGAGATTAAAAAGGCACCAATATAACAGGTATCAATGAAATTCAGACAATTATATGGATGGACATTAAGAATATATATTCCCCTAAGTTTGAAAATCTGAAAGAAATGGATGATTTCCTTGATTTTTATGACCTACCAAAATTAAATCAAGATGAGATAAACCATTTTAAATAGACCTATAATAAGTACAGAGATACAAGCAGTTATAAAAAGTTTCCCAACTAAAAGAACCCAAAGCCCACATGTATTCACTTGTGAATTTTATCAAACCTTCATGAAAGAACGAATACCACTGCTTCTCAAACTTTTCCATAAAATGGAAAAGGAAGGAATTCTACCAAACTCCTTCTATGAAACCAGCATCACCCTCATACCAAAACCAAGCAAAGACAGAACAAAAAAAGAAAATTACAGACCAATCTCCCTCATGGACATAGATGGAAAATTCTGAACAAAATATTGGCAAACAGAATACAAAAATATATAAAAATTTTTATCCACCTAAACCAAGTTGGCTTTATCCCATGGATATAGGGATGGTTCAACATAAGCAAATCAAAAAATGTAATGCATCATATAAATGGTCTGAAGGACAAAAACCATATGGTCATCTTAATAGAAGCAGAAAAGGCATTCAACAAAATCCAACATCTTTTCAACATAAAAGTGTTAGATAAACTGGGACTAGAAGGAACATATCTCAACATAATAAAAGTTATTTATGACAAAACAATAGCCAACATAATCCTAAATGGAGAAAACTTGAAGCTATTCCACTAAATTCAGGAGCAAAATAAGGGTGCCCACTGTCCCCACTTTTATTTAATATAGTACTAGAAGTCTTAGCTATAGCAATAAAGCAAGAGACACTCATAAAAGGACTACAATTTGGAAAGGAAGAGATCAAATTATCTCTATTTGCAGATGATGTGTTTCTATACATAAAAGACCCTAAAATTCTACCAGCAAACTGTTAGAATTGATAAACACTTTTATTAATGTATCAGGATACAAAATAAATACACAGAAATTAGTAGCTTTCTTATATACTAACAACAAATATGCAGAGGATGAAATCAGGGAAGCTCTCCCATTCACAATTGCCTCAAAAAAAGTACCTTGGAATAAAATTAACCAAGGAAGTGAAGGATCTCTACAATGAGAGCTTTAAAACACTCAAGCAAGAAATTGCAGAAGACACACGGAAATTGAAAGACATCATATATTCTTTGATTGGAAGAATCAATATTATGAAAATGTCAATCTTACAAAAAGCAACCTACACATTCAATGAAATCTCCACTAAGATTCCAATGGCATTATTTACAGGAATAGAAAAAAAAATCCTATGTCACCATACCTAATTTTAAGCTATATTACAAAGCCATAGTAACAAAAACAGCATGGCATTAGCAAAAGACAGACATGTAGATCAATGGAACATCATAGAGTACCCAGATGTTAATCCAGGCAGCTACAACCATCTGATTTTGACAAAATTTCCAAAAATACTCATTGGAGAAAAGACAGCCTCTTCAATGAGTAGTGCTGGGAAAACTGGATATCTATATATAGAAAGATGAAATGGATCCTTGTCTTTCTCTATGTACAAGAAACAAATCCAAGTGGATCAGGGACCTTCATATCAGACCTGAAACTCTTAAATTGCTATAAGAAAAGGTAGAGGAAACCCTTCAACATATTGGCATAGGTAATGACTTTCTGAATATAACCCCAGTTGCTCAGAAAATAGAACCACTAATCAACTACTGGCATCTCATGAAATTGCAAAGCTTTTGTACAGCAAAGGACACTGTGAATAGAGCAGAGAGACAACCTACAAAATGGGAGAAAATCTTTGCTAGCTACACATCTGACAGTGGATTAATATCTAGAATATGCAAAGAACCCCAAAAACAGAACAATAAGAAATCAAGCAACCCAATCAGAAAATGGGCTATGGAACTAAATAGAAAGTTCTCACCAGAAGAAAGACAGATGGCATATAGACATCTAAAAAAGTGTTTTACATCCTTAGCCATGAGGGAAATGCAAATTAAAACTACCTTGAAATTCCATCTCTCTCCCATCAAAATGGCTACCATCAAGAAAACAAATGACAATAAATGTTGGTGAAGTTTGGGTAAAGGAAGAACCCTTCTGCACTGTTGGTGGGAATGTAATCTGGTATAGCCATTGTGAAAATCAGTGTGGAGGTTCTTGAGACATCTAAAAATAGATTTGCCATATGTTACAGCTATAGCACTACTAGGCATATATCCTAATGACTCTTCTCACTACCTTAGAGATATTTGCAAAACCATGTTCATTGCTGCTGTATTGACAATAGCTAGGAAATGGAACCAGCCAACATGTCCATCTACAGATGAGTGGATAATAAAGAGGTGGTATATTTACACAATGCAGTTCTATTCAGTGGTAAAGAAAAATAAAATTATAAAATTTGCAGCGAAATGGATGGATCTGGAAAGAATTATACTAAGTGAGGTAACCCAGGCCCAGAAAGACAAATGTCACGTGTTCTCTCTCGTATGTGGATCCTAGCTACAAATGTATAGATTTTGTGTGAGCTAGAACCAAAAATAAGTAGTAGAGGCCCATAAGCTAGAAAAAGGCTATAAGGGAGGGAGGAGAGGAAAGAAATTTAGGGGATGGTATTGTATATATATAAGTAGAAGGACAGATTACAGGGACAGGAAAGGCCTAAGTAAAGTCAGGGAAAGAGATTATATAAAGGAAGGGTGGGGGAGGGTCAATCAAAATTCAAGACATTCTGAATAAGACATATGAAAATGTACTTTCTTGAAAAATGACATATTCAGAAGCCATAGATTGTTACTAGAAAATTTTCAGTGCCAGGGATAGGATACCTTCCAGTGCATTATTGACCAGGGGATCCCTGTTGCCTCCAAAACGTTATAAGCTATTGCCAAGGCCCTTGGTTTTCCATGAGAAAGAGATGCTAAGACCCTATTACTGAAGACTTCACATGCTTGAGCGACAGTTTCACTGAGAAATCAAGCTGGTGCTGAACAGAAAGCCTTCTTTCTCCCTGTAGCCCAGCCAAATGAAAGCTGGAAAAAGCTGCACTGTATGCAGCCTTATGGGAGACAGAAATCATCAGCAATGAAAACAGTGGACACTGGAAACCTCAAGTTTGGCCAGACAGGACAAATGACTGAATGAGTGCAACAGTGGCATGTCTGCTCTGGGGGAAACCTGCTCTCTAATTGGACTGAAGGCCCAGTCTAGGGGGGGGGTAATACATGACAGGTACTGAAAACCTAATCAAAGGCCTATGGCAGGGGAGGTCATGAGCCTTAGGGGTATAAAGCCTGCTCTTGACTGGATAAATGCATATATTACTCTCACCAAATTGCCATGAAAGCACTAGATTTAATGTTCATACTCATATATTAATGTTACTCTCACTTCTGGTTAGAGAAGCTTCTCTTTTCAGATCGTGATGACCATTGGGGTGACCCAAAAGAAGGGACAGAGCATTTCACACCCTCCAAGGCTCACGGTCCATTGAGGAAGAGGTGGCGGAAATAATGTAAGAGCCAGGGGCTGTAGAGATGGCTTAGCCATTAAATGCTTGCCTGGGAAGCCTAAGGACCCCGGTTAGAGGCTTGATTCCCCAGGACCCACTTTAGCCAGATGAACAAGGGGGTGCATGCATCTGAAGTTCGTTTTCAGTGGCTGGAGGCTCTGGTATGCCCATTCACTCTTTCTCTGCCTCTTTCTCTCTCTGTCTATTACTCTCAAATATATAAATAAAAATTAAAAAAATATTTTTAAAAAAGAATGTACAAGCCAAAGGAAGGGTACCACTCCTTACATACAACTATCTGGACAGAATTTGGCCTCAATATCCATGACCTTGCAGTGCCTAGAAATACATACACAAGATCCTCATAATAGCAGAAAAAGATGACAACATCAAATTAAAAGTGAGACTACTGGAGAGAGGGAGGGGATATGATGGAGAGCAGAGTTATGAAGGAGAAAGTGAGGAGGGGAGGGCAGGGGAGGGGAGGGAAATACCATAGTTTGTTGTCTGTAAGTATAGAAGTTGTTAAATATATATATATATATATATATATATATATATAACATAATTTGCAGGCAAACATTTGAAAGAACTGCAAGGACATTTTATTTTTAAAAAATTGGGACAAGGCAGTTGTCACCAAAGTGCATATGTAGTGACTGCTGCTTAGGATCATGGCAATTTCTAAGAGAGATTGAAATCAGGGTTTTAAGGCTAGACTTTCTCTCCTTGGAGAGGAAATAAAAAGTGAAGAGAAAGGCCAAATAATGCCTATTAACTGCGTGTTTGTCAAATCACAGGTACCCTTCCAAGTGTCTTATACATCATTACTGTTTTCACTTTCTTTTAATAATTAGAATGGTATATCTGAAATAATGAATTATAAAAACAAAGGTTTATTTTGGCTTGAAGTTTTGGAGTTCTCAGTCTATGACTGATGGGCTCAGTTGTTTTACTTACACTTCTGGTAAGGGACACGGGGCCAGGGCCATATGACAAAGCTAATTACTTACCCCATGACCTAAAAGTAAAAGAAAAAGAGGGGCTAACTAGAGTCCCATAATCTCCTTCAAGGGTTTGCCCCTAAAGACATAATGACTTTCCATGAGATGCCAGTTCCTTAAGGTTCTACCACCTTCAAATACCATCACCCTTTAGGGGGCACTTATTCAAACCAGAAGGCCTATAAATTAGTAATTCAGAAATTCAGTAGCACAGATAGTATCCACAATCATCTCTTAGGAAACAGAAGAAAAAATAAAATTAATTGATACACATGCCTATGCAGAAATAGAAACAAAGTTATTCTTTCTGTCTTTGTCATGTGGTATCAATTTCACTTGTATTCATTGCTATCTTATTTTAAAATGACATTTAAAATCACACAGGTATTGAAACGCAAATGTCAGTGATTAATATTTCCCAATTTAGTACTGCCATAAGTAAAATTTTATAGATTTTGCTTCCTAGAAAAGTCATAGTGCTGTTATCAGGTGGAAACAAACCCATGGAATTTCTAGAAAGTCTGAGTTATATTGGTGGTGTCTTGTAAATCACATAGGAACTTATTATTCAAGTGTGTCAGCACCTTTTCTATGTTAGAATATACTTTTTATAATTTGGAGCTGGATCACTAAGAAAGAACCAAGCAATTAAAGGACTCTATTGCTAGAGTACCCTACAGATCTTGATGTCAGTCAGTTATGATCAATGTGTACAAATATAACTTTATATTGCTACCTATATATTTCATGTATAACATAATGACTATATGTATAGCATATATTTTTACACAGTGTGTCTATCCATATAAATGCCTTTATAAACAGTGTATTTAATGACATACTTGTTTGTATAAGGCTCATGTACCTTTTCAGATATGGAACAAACTGCTCACATAGATTAATAGGTCTGAGTTTGTGGGTGATAAGCTCATCCACAAGTGTGACTAACCCTTTGGTAACAATTTTCACAGTAAGACTTTTGGTAATTATCTATGACTTAGGTATAAAGGGAGATGGTGGGTCAATACACAATCTATTCAGATCTCTGGTGTATAAATATAAATGATAGCCCTTGTGAAGATATGCTCTCATGACATTCATTACCACAGAAAACCTACTCCAGAAGAATGACTCCTTTCAGAAACTTCCTATCAAAAATAAGTGTACATTTACATCAATACTTCCAAAGAAATATATTCTAAGGCAATTAGTATGAGGAAGTTCAAAACTAAGGTTTTTTGCTAGTTGACCAAGTTTGATTTTATCTGTGGCATTTTCAAATGCAATATGTTTTTGTTAATTCTCATCCACCCTTCTGCCTCTTCTCTTTTCTTCAATTCCTTTCCATCTCTGTATTTTCCCTTCTTCTGTTTACATGTCAATGCATCCTTTTGCCCATCCTTCCCCCATCATCCAGCTCATCTCTTTATTTTCACTTTCAGTTATAGTTCTATTTATGTTTTATCCACACTTCCCATTCTATATGCATGTTTATAGATATTACAAGCTAAGACCCACATACCAAAGGAATATGTAGTTTTGGTCTTTCTGAATTTGATTCACAATATGGCACCTATACACAAGGGAATTCTACACAGCAATGCATAAAAATGAAAATTGCAGTAAAAATAATGGATCTGTAAGGATTCATATTAAGTACAACAGCCTAACTTAATGGAAGAATGGAAGGTGATTTATAGCACTCATTTTGTAAACATAATACAATGAAAAGGTCCTATTTGATAATCTGTGTGAATGTAAGAAAATCCTTAAATCTGTTCAGACTCATTTGTCTGCATCTATCTGTGTGTGTGTGTGTGTGTGTGTCTGTATCTGTGTGTGTGTCTGTGGGTATGTGTGTGTGTGTGTGTGTCTGTATCTGTGTGTGTGTGTCTGTGGGTCTGTGTGCGTGTGTGTGTGTATGTACATGTGTGTATTTAGAGAGAGAGAGAGAGCCAAATAGAGCTTGGATTAATAGAATGATATAATATATGTTTCAATGGTGTTTGATCCAAGTGTTACAATGTTCACATTTAATGGAAGAATGCTACATGCTTGTAATTACCTATATAGTTAAGATACAGCATTTATCATTCATATGCTTATGCAGGGTACTTTTCTAGAACTTGATTTATGTTATCTAGTTAAATTCTGTGGCCCACTTACTAAAGCCATTAAATATACCAATAAATTTACATCTTTTCTCTTTGCCTCTATTCTGATGTAAGAACTAATATCAATGTAACTGGTTATAGACAAAAAATTATTAATAAAATAATAATAAATTTTAAAAAAATAAAACAATAATAAATTGGAGAGTATGACTTGTAAGTTTTCCAATACCAAAGAGCAGAATTAGGCTCAACTCTCAACATAGGTCAGATGAGAATTATTACCAATTCCAGGCTGCATTGGGTCTCTGTAGGATTTTACAGACACTTCCCATAGTATTAAAGGGGAATGAGCAGAATGTGTGCTTCCTGCATCTAGTGAGGGTTCCAAGAGAAAAGAAAAGAGCATAGGTTCCACTATTGATGTTATGCCACCTTCCCACACACCAAAGAGTAAACTCATTCCACTTCAATAAAAATAATTAAGGGCAAATCTAAAGCCAAGAATTATGATAGACTTCCCTATAAACACAAAGTGACATGGAAAGTAGGGAAAACTGTATAGCTATCGAGGACACTGATTTAGAGTCACTACTTATATTATTTGAAGGCATAACTTTTAGGAGGAGACAGGATTTAGTTCTGGTTCTGACTCCAGAACTTATCTTCATAAATCCATTTATTTGCCTGTATTGTTATCCCATTATTTCCACCACAGTTGTCGTTAACTTCTAGCTGAAGAGATACATCACAACTATATCTACAACTGAGAAATCTCCTGATATACAAGAGCCATAGGTCATTTCTCTGACTCCACTATTACTATCATGCACAAACCTTTGATGGTAATATTGTGGGATTATTTCCCAAAATGTATTGGCTTAATTCTCAAAGACAGAAAGTGCCCCATATTATGTCAGAAACATAGTAACTATTTTCTATCTGTTTTTATTAATACCTAGTAATTGTACAAAATAATTAGTCTCTTTATAACATATTCATACATACATATAACATACATTGAATATATTTACCTTCCAATTGCTCTCTCTTATACCTTTCCCTTGTTCCTCTTCCTGATACCTAATAGTCTCCATTCTATTTTTTTCTCTTATCAAAATCTAGATTCTATATATGAGAGCAGTTTGTGACACTTATGTTTCAGAGTCTAGCTCCAGTTTCATACTTTCTCTTGTATATGTTATGAAACAGTAACCTTTAGGGTTTTATATTCCTATTTTTGTAGATTAAATAGTGACAGGAATATTGAATACTTTATTAGCTCCTGTCATTTCAAACATGGTATTTTTATATCGGACCATGTCAGTAATCAAATAAAGAGCATTCATTATAATGGAATCTTTTTCATTGGGAATGCCAAATAATATCTGCCAAGTTTATAGAGTCAAAGCATAGGATGATACTTCTATTGTAATAAATCATTATGGGTCAAACTTTATTTTTTATTTTGAATCAGAACATAGTGTACATGTTTATAGGGCAGAGAATGATGTGACACCTCAATACACGTGAAGTGTAATGTCAACATAACAATAATTCATATATCTTTCTTACCCAACAAGGATCATTTTGTTAATAAAACTATTGCTACTAATATCAAAAATGCAAGGGTAAAATTTAGTCTTTCTGGGAAAGTTAGCAGTGACAATAACATAAGAGGAAGTAGTAAGCTCTCCAAACTGCATGTCCTAACCCAGAAGAATACATAGAAGCTTATGTACGTGGGACCTTGAATGAAAACAAGTATCAACAGAGCTTGGCACACCATTTAGAGATCCAGAAGTCCAGAGGGTTCTATGCACTGAGAAGAAGTATAGTCATCATGACATGGGGCTAAAATTTCATATCCTAGGCTTTTGCATATTATTAACCTGTCCTCACAAACTTTATGAAATGAAATCTATCACCACAATGCAACCTGTTATTTAATAAATGTCTAACTACTTTATGTGGGAGGAGTTCTTCCAAGATTGCATTATACAAAAAGCCAAAATGGTACTGAATCATTCAAGAGAATCCTATTGAAAAAAAATGAACCCATTAAAATTGACATTATTATGTAAAAGTAAGTTTGTTTTTCAGTCTAAAAATTATAAGGGAGCTCTGGAAGGTTTAGTGAAATGTGTATTAAATGTGTCATAATCTTGTAAAATGTAGCAAGCAGTCACAAACTCACAGATTGTATTTTACTCTGTTATAGAAAGATTCTCTTCGTTACTAACACAGAGTTTGGAAGCTATTTTTGAAGATATTGTTAGTCTAAATAAGGTTATTTATTTATCTTTATTCTTGATGCTGACAAGTGCTACTGTGAGAAAGACAGGGAAGGCATAGCATCATTGTCAAGCACCCAAACATGGTTTTCGGGGAATGCATTATCCTCTTTGTGTATGTTAGAAATAATAGATAAGAAGACATCAAGTGATAAGAAGCTACTACTGTAGCTTAACTAGCTAAATTTTTATTTACATTGTAGCCTGTTAAAGGTACTCATTTACTCACATTGAAAAGTTTTACAAAATTAAAATAATACTGGCAATTTAGAAGGATATTTTCACAGTGTTTATGTGAAAGATTCAAGAAAACTTTGGTTTTTGGTTAGCTCCTTTGTTTGGGTTTTGCCAGTAAAGGAGCACAGCAAAAAGTTCTAGACCAAAACTAAATTTCTGAGCGTTTCTCCTGCTCATCACAGGTTTTCCCTTTGTTTTTAATATATATTAGATAAACATGAAAATGAATGAATGAATTGTCTGTTGTTTTATATGCTTGCCAGTGAATAAGACAGACATACTTGCTAATGGCCACATAATTTTTAAAGGAAAATGAGTACTAGAATTGTACTCATGGAATAAATATTGAAATCCTACTATGTGGCAATTATTCTGGCAAGTCCTGGGGATTACATAGCAAAAAGAACAAAGTAGACACTGTCACTGGTTTATAAGGAGCTTGTACTTTCACAGAGCACTTGGTTTAAATAGCACAAAATATTTTTCACAGTTTTGAAAGCTAGAATTTTAAGATCAAGGTGCTAGTATTTTGCCAATCAAGTACAGATGATTCTTTTTCCATGGCTTGTACATGGTGGGCTTTTCCTCCTGTGTGCTAAATGACCTTTTCTCTGGGTCTATTTTGTGTAGAAAAAGAAAAAGAGACAGAGACAAAGACAGAGAGAATGAGAGATATAAAGAAAGAAGTCCTATTTATTACACCCTGTAGGTTTCACTATAAAATATCCCCCATAGACTCATATGTTTGCATGCTTATTCCTCAGCTGATGGGACTGTTCAGGTTGTGAACATTGGAAGGGAAAAAAGCTTTGTTGGAGGGAATGTGCCACTAGGGTTGAGTTTTGAGTTTAAGTAATCCAGTCCTATTTGGAATTTGCCTCTCCACTGCTTCCCTTTGATGCAACAATATCACTCTTGATTTCTGTTCCTTCCATGATTTTCCATCCATGATTAAAACTTTCTTTTGAAACTATAAACTAAATTTAACCCCTTCCTTCCATAAGCTGCTTCTGTTTGAATATTTTGTCTCAGCAGTGAAAATGGAACTGATATACACTCCCATTTTATGATATCACATATCCCTAAGTACTTTATAAATAAGTATTGCAAATACAGTGAGATGGGGGTTAAGGCTTAATAAGATATGTCCGTAACATGTCTGGATACATACTACAAAAAAACTAAATATTATACAACCATAACTACCTATGTGTCTCATAAGATAGTTGACAGGACAAGTTACATTCTCTGAAAAAGTTATTTAAGCTTAGGTTGAAATAACTTATCGTGGACAAGAAGAGTAGGAGACTAGAGAAGCAGCAGCAAGTATAAAGACTACAAAATATTACGTATTTGTAGAAATAAAATAACATTAAATCACTTAAAGCAAAGAGAAAAGATATACATGATACAAAACTAAGCAGAAAAGAGGAGGACCAATCACTTTATGAGCCCCATCTGAGCGGTGGGAAGAGTAAAAGGTAGCCATTGTGTGTTTCAAAAGGGAATCATGTTTACCCCTAAGAAGAGGATTCTGATTGTAGCGTTTGAATGCATGTACGCCTTCATACTCTTATTCTAAGTATAGTCCTAGAAATAAATTGATACATGGCCACACCTAGTCAAACATGCTCACTTTCAACTTTCAAGAGTTCCTCTTGTATGCTGCTGTATGAGACTGGATGTCCTTTTCCCTCCCTGCCCCCCTCTCCCTCCACACCTTGCATGGCAGAAATGAAGAAAGGGAAGAGAAATGGTGTACTTTGATTATTGCTTCCCTCCTCTGTCTTCCTCAAAGGTAATAATATTTTAAATTTTATAAAAATAATTAATATTTCTCCACCAAAAGCCCTTTGTGAGCCCTTGTCATACTTTATATTGCTATGTTTAATCCTAAAATTAGTTGCATGGTACAGGTACTATTTTTCTACTTTAGACCATGAAACTAGAGTTTTGAAAGTGGTTACATATAGCAAAGTTCTAAGTTGAGGTGCAATTTCAATTCCATCATGGAATGCTACAGTCCTCATTCTTTTCTAGTACCCTGTTTTGTCTCCCAGTGGTTAGTCACGTCTCAATCCTCTTATCACTGCACAGTGAGGGGATGCAAAGAAGACAACCATCCCCTTTTCTGTTCTCATTGCTGCATTCATATCTATCGCTTCTGCCTTAAATGCTTCAGATTATAGAAACATCTGATCATTACATACATGAAAAAGGATATTGTTTTTCATTTCATCATCCTGCTGAAATAATGTACAGATCCAAGAGTATAATGTCCATAGCCCTCACTAAAGGAGGAAAACTCAGTGTAATGCACTTTTCCATAAAATGTCTATTATTCAATGTAGTCTTTAGCCTTATGAAGTAGAAGGCCATCTGGTCTCATATTCCAGCTGCAGAACAATTAAAAAATAGGAAATAGGAGACTAGTTTTGCAAATACTTATTTCCAAATTAAAGCACAGATTGAATCTTCTAAATTCCTTAATTACCATAATGATAGTCGGGCAAATTATTAACAATTTGGATTTGATTCAAAATTTTCCTTATATATTGTACAAAGCTCATATTTGTTGGTGCACAAGGCAATCTATAGTAACAAGAATCAAAAGTCTGTTTTAATGGCTATTTCATGAGCAGATGGAGCATAGATATTTAAAAATGTCAAATCATTTGATTAACAGCCTGATTGCACTCAAATCAAAATGAAGAATAATGGCTCTATACAAAGGTTCTATGCATTTTAAAGTACTAGTAGGCCTTTACTTGACTTCCCTGAAATTAGTTTTTAGACTTATAAAATTAAGATCTTAGAGAAAAACAAAAAACAAACCCTAACTTGTCTAAACTTAGTGGAAATTGGAAAAAAACACTTATTTTCAGAAAACCAAGGACAGTCTTTTCCTCAATGTTACCAGATCAATGAGTTATTATAGTTATCACATAACAGGTTACAGATTTTTGATATAATGGCTTAAAAATAGGCAATGACCATAAGATAAGAATTTGTTTGAAAAATATTTGAAAAATTAATAATGATCTAGGCAAGGAGCATTTTTGTTCTTCTAAATCTTGTACCTTAAATATTAAAAGAAACACTCAACAAAGAGATGCTGAAAATACAAGGGTCCCTACATTTGTGAACAATATTTTTCTTCTGCCCCACAGAATAGCAGCAATAAAACCTAGGATCTTGTTATCAGTAACTCTAGAGAATTAAATCCTCTAGGAATGTGTTCATGGCCTCACTGTGGATGTCATTGCCTCCACAAGACACACACAGTGTTGAGTCCATCAACATTTTGACATAAAGGACGTAGGGGGACAAACAGAAATGAGATCAATAAAGAACTACTTGGAAAGAGAAGGTTCAATGGAATGGGGGGAGGGAAGCATAAAAAGTGAATAGGAGGGGAATATTATCAAACTGCATATGTTCATGCACTAAAATTCTCAGTAAGAAGAACAAAATAAATATCTATATAAATATAACAGAAAGAGTAGTTATACAATTTGTTTGGCTATATAATATTAAGTAAATTATGACCTTTATGTTATCTATAAAACAGGTCAAGAAAATATTCATTTCATTAGATAATTATAAAGATTAAGGAATGTCAAGAACTAGGCATGAACATGGGATTTTTTTTTATAATCATGGAAAATGCTAATAAAAATTTTTTTAAAAAGAACTAGGCACATACTCTGCTCTTGACTTTTAAGGTATCAGAAATACTCTAACAATTGTTAGAGCAATAAGAATTATTAATGGATTTTTTTGATGGCTATAATCATACAACCAATTCCTATATGGTCACTTGTATTGATATTGGTGCTTATACCTCTTAGTGTTGCCTTGCATATGTGTCAGACACTGGCTAGGGCTTCTAAACTCTTTTCTTTCTCAATTTTTATTAACATTTTCCATGATTATAAAAAAAATATCCGGGCTGGAGAGATGGCTTAGCGGTTAAGCGCTTGCCTGTGAAGCCTAAGGACCCCGGTTCGAGGCTCGGTTCCCCAGGTCCCACGTTAGCCAGATGCACAAGGGGGCGCATGCGTCTGGAGTTCGTTTGCAGAGGCTGGAAGCCCTGGCGCGCCCATTCTCTCTCTCTCCCTCTATCTGTCTTTCTCTCTGTGTCTGTCGCTCTCAAATAAAGAAATAAAAAATTTAAAAAAAATATCCCATGGTAATACCCTCCCTCGCCCCCACTTTCCCCTTTCAAATTCAATTCTCCATCATATCCCCTCCCCATCCCAATCATTCTACCTACATATATACAATATTAGTTTTGCACCAAAATGAATTTGAAGTTCTTCTGATAAAGATGGAACTATGGCATTTATTTTTGCTATTTGTTAACTGACCATTTACCTGCCTGTGTTCTTATCCTAACTCTTTCCTCATCCATTTGATATGTGCCACATTTCCTTAATTTCTTGATGTCCCAGTTAGCCTTTCTCAAAAAAAAATATGGGTAATAATGAAACCACTTTAGTGTTGTAAGGATGAAATGAATTAATCCACATAAAGTAGCAATGACAGAGTAAGCATTAGATACATGTTAACTATTCATTTTTCCCATCAACTTAAAAATGCATGACCTGGATTCACTACCAACAACAGCCTTCTGTTGTCAGTGTTATGAAGCACACTTAGATCTAACAGATGAAGCACATATCAATTGTAGCATGTTAGTGATCCCAAACTGCCAGTCATTGTTTCCTCAGGGATGATGGAGTTTACTTCAGGTGGCCCATAAACCCATATATGTAGCCATATTTCCTCAAAGAACTGCAATTTTAAAGATAAAAATCTACTGATGCAATATACTACCAATCAAGGGCCTAATATTGATGCATAGATACATATTACACATGCACATGCACAGACACACAAACACAGGCACTTGAATTTCCTCAAGTTTTAAAGCCAGATAATACTTAAAAAATTACAGCTCTAAATCATATCTTGATGTATATATATACCATCATCTTATGTTACTCAAAGGTAGAGTTTATCAAATAATTAGCAATATATTCACTAGTTATTATGTTAAAAGCAATGACAATGTGGCTCTACCTCTTAAAACAAATTCCCAGAGAACATAGATGACTAAACATGGCTTATACAAAGATTCTAAAGTTCAAAAAAAGTCAATCATTTGGATATGTCAGTAAGTTAAGAATAGTTACTAAACCCCCAAAATAAACCAGATAAACCCTTCATTGTAGTTGAAATAATTTCCATAAAATATTCATTTTTATTAATACTTTGGATAAAATATGTCTTGAAAAGTTAGATTTGATATGTCCTTTCAATAATATTATAAAATCTATATTAATGATGTTATAATTTGAATCTGATCCTATGAACTCATGTGTTTTAAATGCTTGATTTCTGCTTGTCGCATTGCTGGTAGAAATCACCCAACCAAGAGTAGCTTTTGTGAAAAAGAGATTTATTTTGGCTTACAGGCTCGAGGGGAAGCTCCATGATGGCAGGGGAAAACGATGGCATGAGCAGAGGGTGGACATCACCCCCTGGTCAACAGAAGGTGGACCACAGCAACAGGAGGGTGTGCCAAACACTGGCATGGGGAAACTGGCTATAAAGCCCATAAGCCCGCCCCCAATAAAACACTCCCTCCAGGAGGCCTTAATTCCCAAATATCCATCAGCTGGGAACCTAGCATTCAGAACACCTAAGTTTATGGGGGACACCTGAATCAAACCACCACAGAGAGCTACTGGCTCAGGATGAATTGTTCCCAGGCTGTAAGTAGTCAGTCTGGAGGGGTGTAATTGGAATATCATAGACTTAATTACTTGTTAGAGATGTTGGACTTGGAGCTATCAAACTTGATGTTTGCCCTGTTTGTTTTATATCTTTAATTTGTTCAATCTTTCCTTGCAATGTCCAATGCCTTTTGCAGTGTGAATGTTTACTCTGTGTCATTGTGTATGTTTGATTTTTATAGGCTTGCAGATAACAGACCTCGGACTAGATGGATGTTTGCACACTATTGTTACTGATAAAAACTATGGGGACTTTAAAAGTTGAATTTTATATCATGGATCATCATCAGTTTATGGGAGCAAGAAGTGAAATATGGTGGTTTGAATTGAATGTTCTCCATAAAAACATGTGACTTACATGCTTGATTCAAAGATGATGGCAATTTTGGAGGTGAAGCCTTTCTAGAGGAGGTTTGGTTTTGTGGGTGAGCTTAGGGGTGCTAGAGCCAGCACTCCTTTGTTAGAACTTGGCTCACCCTCCTGCTTCTATTTTATCATGTAATGTGGCAGATATGATGTCCAGCCTCTGTTAGCGTCATGCTTTCCCCTGTCATCATGAAGCTTCCCCTTAAGACATTAAGACAAAATAAAATATTTTCCTCCCATCAACTGCTTTGCATCAGGTACTTTATCCTAGTAACACGAAGGTAAGTACAACAAAGTATTTTAAGTATTCACAACTGCATGGCACCATATGGATATAATGGGAATATGACACTTTGTTATTCTTGGGCTATCAATCAGGAATCTCTTTTTTTTCAATATATCTATCCATATTAGGTTAAGTCACTAATTGATGAGATGCTCACCCTCAATGAATAAGAAAAGTGATAGAATTAGATAAAAGTGCTTCTACTAAAACAAGGCATTCCAGGGCTAGAGAGAGGGATTAGCGGTTAAGGCACTTGCCTATAAATCCTAAAGACCCAGGTGGATTCCCCAGTACTCACATAAAACCAGATGCACAAAGTAGTGCATGCATCTGGACTTGGTTTGTAGTGGCTAGAGACTCTGGCACACCCACCCATTCTCTCTCTCTCCACCCCTCTTTCTCACACATTCTTTCAGATAATAAAAAACAAATTAAAAATAAGGCATCCCAAAATGTTTCCCACTTTCAAACATCATCTTTCCTCTCTGAATTTATTTTATACTTCAGTTTTTAACATGCAACCCAGGGTACATTGTGAATTTGAGTAAGAAATACATTATTTGACAATTTTTTTTGACACTGGTAAACTCTTACTGGAAATATACACTGTGCTTAGCAGTCTATCTTCAGGATATTTAACATGTATTAAATATGAATTAACTATGAATTAAAAGGTCACACATGTGGGCCTGGCTGGGTTTTTAGTTCAGCAGTAGAGAACCTGCCTAGCATGAACAATATCATGGGTTCCACAACAATATGTTTTGATAAATAAACCTCACCAATGTTCATGCAGACAAGCCCAATTAATTTAAGTGAGTCACACATACCCATTACTAAAATATTCCTTAATAACTTAATATTAGTAAGCTAAGAAAAATACACAATCATAGCATGACTAACAAAACCTGGTCCCTTTCTTTCTCTGCAGCATCATCTCCACTACCTTCACATAACACTATGTTCCAGCCATAATAATGTTCTAGATACACTGACCTAGTCTGTATGTCTGTGCCTTCACAAATGTTAATTCCTTTTCATCCTTTTTCAACGTGATTAGTTTCAACTTATGGTTCATGTGCCAGTTTAGCTGTTATGCTTCACTAAAGTAACCACTGACCCTATGTATCATTACCACTTATGATTGGTTCATCTAAACTGAACACAGTATCTGTTTCAAAATATATGCTCAATAAGTATTTGGGGAAAGGAAGAAAGGAGTGGTGGAAGGCAAGGGGGAGAAAAGAAGAGAGGAAGGAAGAAAAACTAGTATAGTGTAGAGAAAGAGGGAGTTCTCAAATCCAAGTTTGTCTGATAGAAAAGAGTGCTAGCATTTTTCATGCTATAACATGAAGTAGATTTAAAAAGATATACAGAGTTCCATTTGAAACCTCATCAAATATTTATTGAGCATCTGTGATGTGACACATACACATTAGGATATAATGGCAGAATATGATTGTGTGTTTGTGCATATCTACATCATGTGAAAAAAAGATTTTTAGCAATAATCTCTGAGAATTTAGATAATGGATGTTTTAAAATGTTATTTTGCTCCAAAAAGTAATGACAGCCTAAAGAAATGTATAATCTAAAATAATGGATTCACTCTGAACAACTAGAAATTGATTCATAAAGATTTCATAGTTCCCATATGATCTTTTCTTCTACCCCTTTGGGATCCAATACTAGATAATCTGTTGATGCTGAAGAAAGGATAAACAAAAGAGTACTTAGAAAATATTCCTATAATTCATCTTAAAGTATAGTTAATGTTTCTCTCTGCCATTCAAAAATACACCCTGCAAAAATGGCACATGGAATCCCCACATACATTTCACCTAACTTCCCTGAATGTTACTATACTTTATAGCAACAGCATATTAATGAAAACTAAGAAATGAACATTGATACAATATTACTAACTACAGGCTTTATTCAAACTGCATGTGTTCCGTGAATTCATTTTTAAGTACTAAGATTCAAGCCAGGGTCTCACATTTTATTCAATCAGTAGGGCTCCTTGGCCTTGCATAATCTGGGACAGATGGTTATTTCTTTATGACTTTGATATGCTTGGAAAGTGCTAGTCAAGCATTTTCTAGAAAAATAGCAGACATATACTTTTGTTTTGTCTGGTGTGTTCCCATAGTTTGATTTTAATTATAAATTTTGAGTAGAAGTGTTGTAGTAACCTTCTAAAAGATGGGATAAAGCACCCAAACAAAAGCAGGTGATGGTAGGAAATTTTTTATATCTGCATTCAGTCTTGAGGGGATGCTTCTACTACTTAATGTGAATTAAACGTAAGTAGGTGATATGGTGCATTTTAGGTGAGAAGAATGAAGTAAAATATCTATATATGTTGAGTATTGATTCATGGGATTATTTTTAGGGTGTTTTCAGATCACAGTTGTTCAAATTCCTGGATGCAGAAGCTGAAGATATAAAAGGATAACTGCACATGAAGGTTATAACTATGATATATCACTAGACATCATGCTAATAGATTAGGTCATTTCGTCGTCATAATAGACGTAAGAATTATTCTTTTATTATTATTGTCCTATACTAAAGATGATGAATCATCAATGTATACTAATTTTTCCAAGTTCATACAGCTACTAGCTAGACATTCAGGTCCAAAAATCAAGTAGACCTTGAAAGTACATTCTGTCAGCCACCATGGCATATGCCATGTGATTGCACTGAGTAATTCATAAAGATATTTAATCTTGACATTTGTCATCTGAGCTTGGGAATCCCAGAGTGCTTAACCTAAACATGAAGTCCCTATAACATAGCTTCCCAAAAGCTATGTATAAATAATTATTTTAATGAGCATAATATTCGTGAGTTATGGATTAATTATAATTCCTTCATGTGTTATATTTTCTTTCCTTCAACAAATTATTTGTTTATAACATTTGCACTTTCAAATTTTCTGTTCATCAGCCTGTCAAACAGTTTTACTACTCTGTAAATAAATGTGGAAATGCACTGTGGAATTCTGAACCTGTATTATTATTTAGTGAAATGAAAAATACTTTTGAAATACAAATAATAACCTATTACTTGTCAAATATCTGTAGTTCTTAAAGCTGAGCATTGTTTTATAGTATTTTTTTTTTTTTTTGGTTTTTTGAGGTAGGGTCTCACTCTGGCTCAGGCTGACCTGGAATTCACTATGTAGTCTCAGGGTGGCCTCGAACTCTCGGCAATCCTCCTACCTCTGCCTCCCGAGTGCTGGGATTAAAGGCGTGCGCCACCACGCCCGGCCTGTTTTATAGTATTTTTGACTAATTATAAAAGGTCAAATGACAATTTTTTTTCAAGAACTTTCAGAGCCAGTGAAATGTGTTTTTCACATTGCTTCAAGCAATCAAAAAGACAATCATCATTAAGAAATGACAATATTTTAGAACAGATTATTTTTGCTCATCCTGGAACAACAGAATTTTATGCAGGCCTCACTAATATGAAGCTTGTAAACTCAGCCTCTAACAATTTAGAAGCATTGAAACTTCCATTAAGAAGCTTGTTACTTTGTAAACTAATAGTTAAAAAATTAATAAATGAACTATTTGAAATAAACCACTTTGTAAAGATTAAAGAAAAAACAATGTATAAACATTTAACCATTGTGGACCAGAGAAATATCAGAACAGCTGCTTCTCACAGGGTTTAGCCTATTGTGGCTGAGTGCGAGTTTGCCTCTCATAAAGCTAAGAGCTACATAAGTACCCTAAAATACTTTGCACGAAGGGAAAAAAGTCTATCTATCCTGCTCCCATCCCCAAGCCTTTTTCCAGCAGTAGTCTAAATGTCCATGCTGATGTGAAACATTAACTTACAACCCTGAGTTTGCCACTGTAATCATCATAGTTCACACTGCAAAGGAACCCTTCTCTTAAGGAAGGTCATATAGGTTACAATGCAAAATGAGTGAGGGCGACATAGTTCTTGAGAGGCTCCATTCATAAAGTAGGACTAAGTATGAATGCAGTATTATTCTTTCTGTGGACATTCTGAAAAGTTTGACCTCTGTGGAATGGGTGCAAATTTGCATAATGCTTCATTTCCTTAGAGCAACTCCAGGGTTAGGAACCATTACATGAGATCAGACAACATCACTGGGACGATTAATGGACCAAGGTATCATTACTTACAAATAGAAGACAGTCATGCCAAGGTCACCACAAGATTTACCATGGAAAAGATGTTTGCTCATTGCAATAGGTGACTTGTCTCTCAGGCTGACTTGGCTTGGTAAAAGGAAACCAATAGTGTATCACTAAATAATATGCTTTCCAGTGAGGCTCCTTCATACTTACTACCATAATGAGACAAGGCATGGAACAGATGACATTTACAAAGACCTGCTGGCTTACATCCTTTGGCAAGAACCATGGTCTGAAAACACTTGTCTGCTAATGAAAACCAATGTTTCCCTCATGTTACATAGAAAGGAAATAAGAGCAGGAGGAAGAATATACACTTTTGCTTCATAGTTCTGGCTCAAGTTCTTTAAGTAAATACTATATTGATAAATTGATTGACTAGATGGTTTAATGCAACATTAAAATAGACACAGGGGCCTAGGTGAAAGTGAGATGGGGGATTTAACCTAACCAACATTAATGAAATATCAATCAGCATTTAATACTTTAACAAGGAAAAACCTCACAAGGATGTAAGTGGCTTTCCACAGAGACATTGTTTCCTGATCATTGATTTCTCCTGCTGTGCACCCATGCCCTGGCTCATACTCATAATGAAAGTTAATGGTGTCAGCTCCCAAGTAAAGTCATGGGCGATGAAGTTTAAGATTTGGTAAGGAAAGACAAAAAAAAAAAAAAACAAGTAAGCAGAAACACACAAAAGATATTGTGTACAACAGAGATTATGTTGACTTTCTGATAGAGGCTACAATGGACAACACATCAATCCAATTTATTTCCATCAATACACAATGAGTTGGTATGACTTCAGACTTCTCTAGTCAATTGCCCAAATCCTGGCTTACAAGAGAAGACTGTGGTTTTTAAGAGGCTTGAATAGAAAACTCTGCAAAACTGAAGATTGTCACCCAACAGTCACAGGCATTCAATTCCTAGAGAAAGACTCCATCTTCTGACAGAACTCTAATGTAATATATTATAATTTTGAGTTAACCATAAGACTTAGGACTATTATTGCCCAGACAAGAAACAAGGTAAATTTTTATGAATAAATCTTGAGGTGGTCATGATAGTGCATGACTATAATCCAAACTTTAACTTGAGAAGCTGAGACAAGAAGGTCATGAGTTCAAAATAAGCCTGGACTACATAGTAAGGTCCTGTCTTAAAAAAAAAAAAACTAAATAAAATACAATCTTACTGTGATGATTTTGAGGATCTTCATCAAAAATTGGGAATAATGAATCTACCTTGATAACTGGGTTTGGTAGACTTTATGACTCAAAGTGTTTTTAGGTTTAGAATCAAGAAAAAAAAATTATACCATCTCACTCTGGAAAAAGGTAAGCCAGAACTCAAAGCTAACCACTAACCATTGATATAGGCTGCTGTTAGGTTTCAAAACTCATTTGCTATCTATCATCTGCAATTTCAAAGTAAACTCTCTTTATTGTGCCCTTTCATTTTTAATAGACCATCAATTGTAACATGAATAATATGAGACAGAAATTGCTCTAGTAGAATTATAACCTCTGCAAAACAAGATTATTGGGAACAAATTGTTAACACCTTGAGGGCAGGATTTATACCGCAGACAGAACCTGCAAAACAGAGAGTAGTAAGTCCATGGTTCTGTATACATGAGTACATGAGTGGGTACATGCAATATTGTGTAAGTGTGGAGGGTTAATTCTCATCTGGGCTCCAAAATGGTTATTTAACTAAATCCATTTATATGTATCTAAGCTAAATTTCATTCTTGTTATCTGGAAAAGAAAACCAACAAAAACAAACCAATAATAATAATAAGAAGAAAACTCAAAGACATAATTATGTTGACAGCTAAAACATATGAACACTTCAAGGTCAACTGGTAAATGGTTTGCATGGCCAAATATAAAAGTGAGAGAAATGGAAGAGTGGTTCCTGTAAGAGAGCATGCATAGGAAATATGCAGTTTATTCTCCATTCTAGCATTTGTAATAGTTCATCAAAGGAAACTTTTCTTTCAATTTTATTTCTCTATCACTACTTAATATGTTGCTTCACCTCTGGGCTTCTTCATAGTGCCTTCCTCATATTTTTACATAGACATTTTCATGTTTGCCCAGCTGAACATAGCCTTGCCAGTGCATTGGCCATGACAGCACAAGGACTATGCAGTTATCCTGCCAGACTCTAAAATCCTTGGCTTAAATTTTTTCTGGAGACATTGACAAAGACAAAGTATTCACTTATGTTCTTGTTACATATTTCTATTAAAGCTCATGCATGCTTCAGAGTGTTCTGACACTGTCCCTGAAAATTAAATCTTTGAAGTATAAATTTTTTGTGTAGTTTTTGAAATTGTTCCATATATTCCAGCATTTACCGTCTGGGGTTCACTAACCACATGCATTTAAATATTTTCATGGGTAAGATGTACAATAATTAAAATTATATCCAGTAGGAGATGTCAGAATTTCAAATCGATGTCTAAGTCTATGTAGATGCTTTTAGCACCGTCTCTGAGAATAGTCAGATACAAGAATATTCTACATAAGTGCTTCAAAGTAATAACTATAGACAAGAAAATAAAACACTTCAAAAGAAACAGTTTGGTTAATATACTTCTAGCTTTCTAGTGTAGCTGGGAGTGGTGGCACACACCTTGAATCTCAGCACTTGGGAGACAGAGGTAATAGGATCGCTATGAGTTCGAGGCCACCCTGAGAATACATAGTGAATTCCAGCTCAGCCTGGGCTAGAGTGAAACCCTACCTTGAAAAAAAAAAAAGAAAAAAAGAAAGAAAAGAAAAAGAAAACCTATTCTCTACCACCGCCTTAATGTGAACACTAATTAAAGCAAAAATTAGACATCTTCTCTAGCTCACCATTTATGGTCCTGCTACTGTAGTCAATCTTCCAGTTTGATTATAAATCTATAGTTCACTTTTAAATAGAGTTAGGATTCAATGAATTTCCACAGTGATCTGAATGGCAGCCACACAACAAACAGAATAAAAAGCTAGAGAAAAGGGGGCTTATTGATTTTTAATTCCCTTGCTCTCACTTTTCATTCTATTATTCTGAGGAAAAATGTAAAAATGTTGCTGTAAACTAGCACTGTTAATATATTCCTCTTCTCTGAACCATCTATTCCTGTCTGTTATTATAGGTTACTCATTTCTTTTTCTGAAAGATGTCCCATCACTTTATAAAATCTAAGTCCTAAGATACCCTTCATGTTAATGGTGTAGTGTTATCTGGGCCAAAGCAGTGCTTTAAGTAGAAAAGAATGGGATGTATGTACAGGCAGCTAAATAAAAACCACATTCCATCAGGAAGAATGAATTTAGAAGACCATATAGAACTACTCAAATTTAATTCATAGTCCTATGACCCAAACCTACGCACCCTAGCCTCTCATCTCAGCTTTCTCTCTGCATTATGTCCTTGAAATGTCAGTACATTCTCCATATCTTCTCTTGAAATTTCATTTTCTTTCCCACCCTTAACTTTGTTCTGAAGATATGCATTCTGTCTGTCTTCTACAAAATGTTCCCAATCTGAAGTCAAAATTCACAAACAAAGAATGGCAGATTTCTTTGACACAAAACACTAAACTATGATTCTCTGGCCATTTTCTGTGCCAGAGCTCCAGCCTCAAAATTTTAATGGAATATTACTATCTTAAATGTTCTATAAGCAATGTTATAAGCTGAATGTTTCTATCCACTCAAAATTCACATCCCAAAACCCAATATCTAATTCAGTGGTATTAAAAGTTGTAGCCTTTTGGGACATGTATCACTTGATCTATATTGAGGGCCCCTCCCTTACATATAGAATTAGTGCCTTTATAAGAAAGCACTGAGAGAGATTGTTTGCCCATTCTGTCGAGTGACAACATACTTTGTTGACACCATCTATGAGAAAAGGGTATTAACTAGATTTTGAGTTTACTGCTGGTTTGATATTGGACTCCCTATTCCAATATTTGGATTTAAAAAAAAAATTTACTGTTTATAAATTCTCAGTCAAGGTTGTTTTTATTTTCAACAAATAGACAAAGATAAGGAATAAGTTCATTCCAACTCATACAAAACAAATTCTATCTTCTCAGCTCAGTCATTTCTCCTTTAATATTCTCTGTCTCAGGGTATAGCCATGCCATTCTCCCATCTGTAATATTATAATATTAAAATATGTATGCTGGTCCAAATTTCTTTTTTTGTTTTTTTTTATTTTATTTTTATTTCTTTATTTCAGAGAGAGATATACAGATATAGGCAGGTAGACAGAGAGAATGGGCATGCCAGGGCTTCCAGCCACTGCAAACGAACTCCAGATGCATGTGCCCCCTTGTGCATCTGGCTAACGTGGGTCCTGGGGAATCAAGCCTCGAACCGGGGTCCTTAGGCTTCACAGGCAAGCATTTAACCACTAAGCCATCTCTCCAGCCCCCAAATTTCTTAAAGTTTCTTTTGGATCAATCTTTATTTCCACTCTCATTAATCTTTATTTCTCTTGCAGGCAGATTTGAGATACTGTATGATATAACATTAGATACAAGAAGTGGGACTAGGGAAGCTGGCTCAGCAGTTAAAGGCCCTTGCATATAAAACCTTCTAACCAGGTTCAATTTCCGTGCCACCTATGTATTCCAGGTGGAGAAAAGTGGTCTAAACATCTGGTGGTTATTTGCTTCTGCAAGAAGCCCTGGTGTGCCCCTCTGCCCCCACATACGCATACCTTACTTGCAAATAAATAAAAATGTAAAGAAAGATACAATACTTTTTGGAATATCTTTTACTGAGTCTTACATAGCTCACAGTCTTCTGCTTAGAATGTTATCTTTTGGTGAGTCTTACTTCAGTCGTCTTCTGTTTAGAGTGTGAGAAATCTCACTTTTCATTCTCTGTTGGAGGAGTCAGTCAGTATTCTGAGACAAAGAGTCTCATCTCATGAAGCACAAAATATTGAAGTCCTTATAGTTTTTGCTTTTGTATAATCATCAAAAGATATGAAATACATAGCATATTGCCAAAAATCATGTTGTATCAATTAATTTATCTTCAATTTACTATTTCTCAAATTACTTTGGGGTATATCCAATTTTTCCAATAACATGTCAAACCCTATAAGGAAGGAGATAATATCAAATTGCTTTTGGGTAGTTCATTTTCTTTTTTTTTAATCAAAATAGCTTTATTAAGATTTGGCCAACAAATATAATTAATAAAAAAAAAAAAAAGATCTGGCCAAACTTCAACCATTACAATTACCATAGGTGCCTTGTTGAAACAAGTTTCCAATATTTATCAGTTACCTTACACATATACAAAAATATCATAAATTTTAAATACTTTTATTTTACTGTTTTAAACTTTTCCTCTTGCATCAATTGCTAACTAATTTCTCCCATAACAAACACATGTGAGTAGTCCTAGGCAAAGTGGAAAGTTAGTAATACATAGTAGATGCTCAAATATTTGTGTGAAGTGACAGTCTAAAACCATGAAAAAGAATCTGTCCTTTATTTTATGATTTTTTTTCTTCCATTTGTCCCATATGATATGTTGCATAAATACTATTTAGAAGAATCCTAGAAATTATAGTATATTTCACGTGGAAATTATCTTAAATACCAGTTATACCAGGCCCTTTAACTTACTGACTTCAGTGTGACAACTTAATTGCTTTAAAGTCACATAGTAAAATAGCAGATTGTTTCAAACTCATATGACTATCTGTAGATATTTGCTAATGCCAAATAAAACATTAAGGAGGGCAAAGTTTAAATTTATTCTTGGTATTCATACTTTCATTTCCATCACTTTTTATTTCCTTCTTCCAGTTTGCTACAAACATACATTAATCCTGCTGTACTCTTCAATGATTGCAATTGAACTTACCCCTTATCAAAAGTAAAACACATGTTTTTAAAAAATATTTTATTTATTTGTTTATTTATTTATTTGACAGAAAAAGAGGGAGGGAGAGAGAGAGAGAATGGGCATGCCAGGGCCTCCAGCCACAACAAATGAACTCCAGATGCATGAACCCCCTGTGCATCTAGCTTACATGGGTCCTAGGGGATTGAATCTGGGTACTTTGGCTTTGTAGGCAAACACCTTAATGGCTAAGTCATCTCTCCAGTCCCATGCTATATGTTTTTAAATGAAATGAAAGTTGTATTGAGAAAGAAAACCATGTAATTTAGAATCAGGTCATTCAGGGTTTGAGCAATCATTCTGATAAAAATTACTCTATGAGCCAACATTTTGTCTTATGATTATTTGTTTCATGGAAATAAAAATTTCACAAGAATATCTATACTTTTGTGTTAATTGCAGCATTGTTGATGATAGCCAAGCTAAGGAAGCAACTTAAATGCTCTGCAAACAGGAAACTGGGAAATATGGTATATATTTACAATAGAATATTATTTAGCCATAAATGTTGTTTGCCACAACATAAATGAACCTGGAGGATATAAGTGAAGAAAGACAGAGGACAAATATTACATGATTTCACTGATATATGGTATCTTTAAAAATGGTCTATAGTGATAAAGAGAAGCATAGAATAAGAGATATAACAGAGATTTTAAAAAGGGTTAATTAGGGTTGGTAATGGGAGAGAAAAAATGGGGATATATAGTTCAAAAGATACAAAGCAGCAGGTGTGGGTAATGAACAAGGTTTGGAGATTCAACATAGAACATGAGGACTATTGTGACCAAAAGTGTATTATATTATGGAGTAAGTAGATTTTAGCTATTTTTGTCAGACACAAAAATGTAACTATAATACGTAAGACAGTAGACCTATAATTCGCTGTAATATAGGAATAATTTAAATGTCTATATGTATCCCATAACATCCTGCAAATCTCAATGTACACAATAAAGTTTATTTTAAGATATCATCCTTTGACAATTATCCTACTCTCTGAGCTTCAAATGACTCATCTGTGACATGATAGCAATGGCCCCCTGGTATAATTCCAAGGGTATAGTGAGATTAGGTATTAGGTTAAATCATATGCTACTTATGTAGGTAAGCAATATTCAAAAACAGAAACTTCCTGTCATCATCTAATGTAGAAAATGCAATGCTTACAATTTAGTTCAGTAAAAGAATGGCTATTATGATTTTAAAATAATAAAGATTAAAGAACAGTATTTGACCTATGAAGCACACCCATGAGATATGCATAATTCTTTTTAAGGTTCCTTGGCACTCTAAAGCATCAGCAATGCTTACCACTCCCCATATAAAAGTCATTTCTGACATTTTATATCCATATTGAAATTATATGGAATTTTAAATGGCAACTTTGGTTGGAATTATGAAATGCCTATATTTAAGTATTTTTGTTTCAGATCTCAAACCTAACTTATCAAGTGCTACAGTTACCCATAGGCAATTTTCAAATTGGTAATGAAATTTATTAATGCCTCTTTAAATTTTTGAGTCATAACAATAGAGGGTAAGGTCAGTCACAAAAAGAACTTACATGCAGCAGCCTTTGGAGTTAACCCTCAACAGGTATAAAGGTCTCCATAGTGATGAGATTTTGTTGTTGTTACTTAAAAAATGTATTTTCCTATGGATAATTCATAGGCCATCATGCCAACTTTTCTCTAGTTTCTTGTATAACTTCATTATCAGCCACCTTCTTTATAAGTTATTGTACTTTTGCTTTACATTTTATTGTCAGTGACTATATGAACTATGATCCTGAATTTAATGTCATCAAATACACTGATTAAATAAACATGTTCATGCATGTACTAAAGTGAAACCTTATTAACTTGGAAGAAAGCTAAAAATGTTTATCAAGCATTTCTGTAAAATCAATTGGAACTTTGGGAGTGTTACACAGTATTTGGTGTTGTAATGCATATTTAATAAGAAATCCGCATTATGGAAAAGTTGTTTATAGAAAAAGCATGTACCATGAAGCCGGAACAAAATCCTAAATCCACATAAGCTGAAACCATGGGATAAGTGATGATTTTTAGCTGGTTCCTCTCTCTGTATAAAGAGCAAACAAATCCTCATCTTGCTGTTATATGATACAAAAACATTAAATCAGTACAGAATTCTTCAAAATAGAACTGAAAAAAAAATAATCTTCTTTACCAGTGCTGAGTATAAGATAAATATAAACCTAGTCAATCCATAGTCAGCTGATAAGGCTATCCTGAATGTGAATATACTTCATGATTAGATTTGCTTTATTAAAGATAATTCAGTCAGTTTCTGGGTAATGTGCATATAGGGCATAGTTCTGAATTGGCCATTGTCAAGAAGAACGCATGGTGAGTTAGAGATCCAGGGTAAATTACCTGACAGGCTATTCTATTACCTTACTTTGAAATTGCTTTACACTGTGAAATGTAGTTTTAAAGCATTCTCAGGTGCCAGATAAGCAATTAGGCATCTTCATAGCCTTATCAAAACTCCATCCCAATGGCTCACTCTTGGTGCAAATTAAAAATGACTGAAGGATAATTATTCAAACGCTGAATGCCTAAACCACACCCAAAGGAAATATATCAAAATATTTAGGGTTATATCTGGACATTATATGATGTGTGTGTGTGTGTGAGAGAGAGAGACAGAGAGACAGAGAGAGAGAGAATCAGTGTGCCAGAGTCTCCTGCCACTGGAAAAGAACTCCAGATGTATGCACCACTTAGCACTACATAGTTCATCTGGCTTTATGTGGGCACTAGGGAATTGAACCCAGGCTTGCAGGCTCTGTATGGAAGTGCCTTTAACAGCTGAGTCACATCTCCATCCCAGAGACATTATATTTTTAAAGCTCTCTGAGGTAATTATAATGTGAATCAAAGTGAAGTGCAACACATCTAGCCCATTGATCAGTAGGCTGTGTATGTATTTTGTAAACTTGTTTTGAAACAAATCATTGAGCTTGTTTTAATAAAGAATGCTCAGAAAATTATCTAGGATCCCAATTTGAGTAACTTTGAATGTCCGTCATCATTAGTGTACATGATGTTGCTGGCTCTTAATACTTCCTTAAACATAAACAGTATTTTCCAGCACTTAAACATGGATATTAATCAGAGGGCAGGAATAGACACATTTGTGAAAAGATAGATATTTAGAGACCACAAGCAGAAACTTATAACTAGAATTCCTGGAATGGACATTCAAAAGTATCCCATTCTCTTCATTTCTATCAAAGTTGTTGAATTAGAATACCTATGGAATGAATATCTTCAAATATGCTACTAACGTAAGTAGTAAATGCTGGTTGTCATTGGGAGAGCACCATTTTGAAATGACTGAATTTTATTTGCCCCAACTTGATCTTCTATTCATTGAAAACCTTATAATATATGTCATTATTAACAAATAAGAATGAAGCCACATCATCAACTGCATAAACCTACCATTGGAATATATGTAAAAGCAAGTCAGAAGGAAATGCAGAAATGCAGAAATGCATTTTTTTGTATCTTTTTTTTTTTTTCAAGGTAGGGTTTCACTCTGGTCCAGGCTGACCTGGAATTCACTATGTAGTCTCAGGGTGGCCTTGAACTCATGGTGATCCTTCTACCTCTGCCTCCCAAGTGAAGTGAAAGGCATGTGCCACCATGCCCAGAATGAAATGCATTTTCTTTATGCTTTATAATTATCAGAAAATAAATATAAGGACACAACAGACATTATGTAAAGAAGTGGCATGTTTAAACTCTCAAACTAAAAATAATTCTTCCCTTCTCATATATTAAAATGTGATTTATAACCATAAAATGATCATGAAAAGTGATTGCCATAGAGATTCTTCAAGCATCAGATAAACTTTTGGACAACATATACTTTAATATTGTTGCCAACCTGGAAGATCCAGCACAATCTCAAGGAAACATACTCAGACCGTAATCCTAGCAACTGAAATAGCAACATTATTTTCTATATGCAGTTTTGCAATTTTTATTCCAGGCAATTTCAATGCTACTTGAGCCCCTAGGCAACAGTATACTAAAAGGAAAAATTATACAAATTTGCTTTCAGTAGAAATTATCTCTGCTCAAACAAAGTTGGAATATGCCACTTTCCAATAACCTTTGTGTCTGTTCCAAAGTCTCATTAAGCCTGTGACAATTTAAAATAATTACAGTAAAGCTAGGAGTCATAAATGGATTGCCCATGATGCATAAGTAATCTAGGATTGTTATGGATATTTTTTTCTTGGGTCAGTAGTTCATAGGCTACAATATGGTCTAAGAATTCAGTGAAACTACTACAATAAGTAATGTTGATCTTCTAAAAGGCTATCTGGAGTAATCACTGATTAAAGCAAAATCTACTCAGGTCACATTCAAGTACCAGGGACTCCAAGGTTCATTCTATGCAATCAAGAGACAGGCTAATAATAAGATGGAAATAAAGGCTTTATTTCTCATATTTAGATTTCTTCCATCTAAATACTGGAGCTGAGCTCCTAAGTCATATAAAGGCACTAGATGGAGAAATTATTATGACTTCCTCTGCTACTGACTTCACAAAATTCTCTAAATAGAAACCAACAGACTCAGTCATCATGAGGTTTCAGTACTAATGATTAAATGGACAATTTTTTTTGAACTGTCTTTTCCCAAAATGTTGCAGAACGATTACAGCAAACAGGACCGCGACCGTCAAGGAACAACTTACTTTGGGCTCCTTTTTGACCACAGCAGCTATGTGGAAGCAGCTATAGCTTCGATAGGAGCCATTAAATGGACATTTTTATATTCCACTTAAAAGAAAAATATATTATCCGTATTTTCAGTTCATACCTATTCCCTTAGATTAATTTCAGATCTGTTTCAAGTGAAAGTATTTAAAAAAAATTGATCTAAATTTATAATCAAGTCCTTTTTAATTCTCACTTGTCATAATTGTTATTAATCATTTATTAAATGCTTACATTGTTCTCTAGGGAATTAATGTTGAAAGACATGGCCCTGCAAGTGATCTCTGGTTGCTGATCGAAATGTGGATGGTATATTGATCTCATTGTTCAGGTGATTCATAAGCTTCTAGGTATGGCAGTTACAAGCACTAGAGAAATTCATGAAAGATCAATGAATAACTTTGTATATAGTGATAACTTAACTGAAAGAAGCATTTGACTTCTTTGGAGTGTACTAGTTGAGAGTGGCTAGTACAACTAGTACACATTATATTGATTTCAGGTCTACATACTTTTAGGATAAATCCTATAATATATGTAACCTATGACATTACAGAACAAATTCATTTATCCTATTTAGTTATGTTTTATTAGTTATATGCTTATTTTCCCCAAGGCTAAATATCATCTTAGTTATATCTAAAGAATATAATACCTCAAGTCCCTAATCCTGAGATTTTAAAGCTTCTCTTAAAATAATATTAATTGTTGTTTCAATACATAGGACTTATATAAGAATACCATACTAAAATCAGGAATATCATTTTATATCAAATGTAAATATCATTAAATTAGGTTATTTAAAGCATGAAAATATAGTAATGAAACATGTATATATGAAAACAGAAAACAAAAATATGTTTACAGAAACATTGAGACCTTGTTTTATACTTCAAAAGGTTAGTTCATCTGAAGCTTATAATTGAACAAGCATTAGACCAAGCAAATCCAGCCTCATGGCTTACTGTGGAATGACCATTATCCAGGAATCATTTTATCTCGGGACTTTTACTATAGTCTCTAATGCCTTCTTCTGTGTCTTTTCTACCAGTATCTTCCCATTTATCCTTGCTAGCATCATTAAAAAAAAAAAGCAGGGCTAGAGGGATGATTTACCAGTTAAGGAGTTTGCCTGCAAAACCAAGGGACCCAGGTTTGATTCCACAGGACCCACGTTAGCCAGATGCACAAAGGGGCACATGCATCTGGAGTTCATTTGCAGTGGCTGGAGGCTCTAGCATGCCAATTCTCTCTCTTTCTCTCTCATAAATAAGTAAATAAAAATAAATCAGCTAGATTGCATTTCTCTTATAATTATTCTTCATACGAGATGACTAGAAATTCACTTTTGAGACATCTTCATGCCTAGAAAAGCAATTCCATTTGGATATTTCCTTTCCTCCAATAGACTATTATAAAATATTATTAATAATCTTGAGTATTCTCCTTAAATATGTTATATATTTTTTTGACCAGGCCATATGACCTTCCAATTTTTCTAACCTAGATGAGGATATATGTTGTAACATGTAGAATGCTTGCCTAGTATACAAGAGGCACTGGGTTCAATCCCTATGTTGCAGTCAAGTTTAAAGTTTACATTTCTGGTAGAAATCACCCAACCAAGAGCAGCTTGTGGGGAAAAAAGATTTATTTTATCTTACAGGCTCCAGGAGGAAGCTCCGTGATAGCAGGGACAATGATGGCATGATCAGAGGGTGGACATCACCCCCTGGCCAATATAAGGTAGATAGTAGCAACAGGAATGTATGCCAAACACATGAGGAAACTGGCTATAACATCCATCAGCCTGCCCCCCAAAATACACTGCCTCCAAGAGGCTTTAATTTCTATTTGCCATCTGCTATGGGCACCTAGCATCCAGAATACTTAAGTTTATAGGGGACACTACACCCTAATACCACCAAAAATAATTAATTTCATTATTCTCATTTTAATATTTTGTTTTATTTAGTTATTTGAGAGAGATGGATAAAGAGGGACAGAGGAAGAAAGAGAAAGAGAGAACAATTTGGCATTACACAGACCCCAGCTACTGCAAACAAGCTCTTGCATCTGACTTACATGATTCCTGAGGAATTGAACCTGGGTCTTTTGGCTCTGCAATCAAGTGCCTTAACTGCTAAGCCATCTCCCCAGCCTGTAGCGTTTTTACTCTTCAAAGCAAGTTAAATAATTGTTCTGTAAGGTATAATATGTTAAATGAGGTTAAGACATGAAAAGGTTGTTCAAGTGCCTAACATAGTAAGTATTCAATAAGTTGCAACTATTAATGAGAATTATAAATTCATATAAGAAATAGGACTCTAATATAATGCCAAATTAATGATTTAATTCCTTATACATGACATATACATTTATTGGCAATCAAAGAAATAACTGAAAAATGAGAATAATCTGGTAAATTTGAATTAAATTCACTTTCATTTATTACTCATAATACTCAACTTTAAGCTAAGTTTAAAATTATCTGAGGTTTCAAATGTCAAACAATAATGAAATAGAGAAAAGGGAAGTATCTATGCATTCAGTTGTCAAACAAATATGAAGATTTTAGAAGGTGGAAGGTTTACATCTCCATACAATAACGGCTATATATAAAGCTCCTAAAGTCCAAATAATATTTAATGGGGAAAAACTCAAGGAGTTCACACTTAGCTTCGGAACAAGTCAGTGGTCCCCTGTTAAGCATTGTCAGGCACAGGCTAGAGCCTTCAGTAGATGGGCCTGAGCTGCCATACATAGCTAAGGACCCCTAGGCTACAGGTGGCCACTTCCTCTCCAAGCCCTCACATGTGAACTCAGGCTCTGCCCATAACCCTGTAACCTTTGGCAAGTTGCCTAGGAAACTCCTTATCAGCCTTCACACAGCCCATCTCCCTGAGACCTTATATCACCTGACACCCCTCCCCACCAGCCATTACCTATGTGCTAGAATGAATGTCCCCATATGCTAATTAGGCATCAGAAATGAATTTAGTACATCCAATCCCCTTAGGGTCCTCCCCCACCCTTATAAACCCATTTCACTGACAATAAACTGAGAGAGCTGCTCACGAAAACTCGTACTGAAAGTCCTTTACTTTCTTGTGCTCACCCACCCCGGTTGCCTGGGTGCCTTTGGGGGGGTCTGCAGCCTGCCCCGGGAGCAAGAACCCAGGAACCTACAACCCTCCAAATAGAATCTTTGTAGATCTGTCAGCAATAGGCATGACTCACTTAACTATCTACCTTCTTCCCTTTATAATTTCTTTTCTCACTATCCATGTAAGAAACAAGGAAGCACTTCCAGGAGCAGACTCAGTGTGTTTCCTCCCAAAAGAACATACTACTGGAGTGCCCCAATTTACTCTGTTCAAAGATTCCTTCATTATTTATTTTTCAAATATCCATTTTTACAGTTCATGCTCTGTACCAGGCAGGCCCTTTACTAATTCTTTTGCATAAACTTGTAGTTTAATTTAACCTACATAAAGATCCTTTGGAGCTGAGCATAGTGGCACATGATCTGGATTCTGAGCATTCAGAAAACTGGGGCAAGAGGATTGCAAGCTCCATACCAGCCTGGGCTATGGAGCTAGACCCTGTCTCAAAAAAATCAAACAACAGGGATTGGAGAGATGGCTTCTCCATTAAGGCTCTTGCCTGAAAAGACAAAGGACCCAGGTTTGATTCCTCAGGATCCAAATAAGCCAGTTGCACAAGGTGGCACATGTGTCTAGAGTTTGCTTGCAGTGGCTGGAGGCCCTGGCATTCCCATTCTCTCTCTCTCTCTCTCTCTCTCTCTCTCTCTCTCTCTCTCTCTCTCTCTCTCTGTCTCTCTCTCTCCTCTCTCCTCTCTCACTCTCTTTGCTTCTCTCTCTTTGTCTTTCTCTATCTATCTCCCAAATAAATAAATAAATAAAATAAATCAAACAACAGGAATATCTATGGAGGATCAAGATGGCATGGAAGTGTAGGAAGCCTTAGACCTTATTCCTCGACACAAGTAGTATATATCAAAGACATAAGCTTTGTGAGAAATCCAGAATCTGTGTATGAAATCACAGCACTCTAGGTACACAAAAGAACCTCTCTCCCTATGTATAGATTACATTTCCCTTCACAAAATATTACTCTCCAGTCAGATAGAGAAGAAGATTGAATTTCTTCCAAATTACTCATTACCTACCAGATGAAAATAGGCAAGTTACTTATGAATACAGCTAACCTTTGCACTCTTTCCATCTCCCATATAACCCTGGAGCACTGACACTTTAATAGATCTGTTGGCTCCCCTACTGAGCCATCACTCAACTGGCTCAGATGCAGAAAGATAGGGAAGAACAGCCTGCAGGATTATTATTCTATCTACCTGAATTTACACCTCTCTGAAAAAAAAAAGGTAGTCAGAAGTCTTATGATGCTTTCTTTCTGCTTTCTCTTTCTTTCTTTCTTTCTTTCTTTCTTTCTTTCTTTCTTTCTTTCTTTCTTTCTTCCATAAATAACACTGTCTGGCAGTTGTCACAATCTATTCAGAGCCTTTTATTTGGAAATAAGGATAAACAGCTACAATTCAGCTAGAAAATTTTCAAAGAAAAATTTTACCTTTTTATTGCTGATATATATTGTATGTTTGCTATTTAAAGGAGGTATCCATGGCCCAGGGCCTCATCTTTATTTTTTTATGTTATTTTGTGCATCCAGAGAGACAGTTATCCAGATAGCAAGACAGATTTCCAGACAAAAACTGAAATCAATTTAGCCACTTCCCCTACAAGGGACAAAAGAGAAATTTCTCTGGTGCTTCAAACATAGCTGAAAGCTGTCACAAGTCCAATTGAGAGGCAAACTTAGTACAAATTGTGTTCACCCATGCAATCAATTTCAAAAACCCATTCCCCCTTCTTCTAAGAGCAGTAGCCTGAAAACTGCCCTTTGTTCCATTATTCTTAGGTGAATGCATTTACGTTAATAGCAATATTTTCAGTAAAAGTTAGCCACATATAGCTTTCCGAAAGCTTTTATTTTGCTGTTCCACATTGAACTTGGATGGAAACACATCAGCTAAAAAGCCTAACAAGGTTCACTTTGGAGAGCAGATGCAAATTCAAACTGCTCTAGGACCCTAGCAGAAAGAACTCAGACAGGGTGTTTAAAGGTCTGAGCATCCACAGGTAAGAATTCATTTTCCCAATGGCTCATATGGGTAAAAACATTCATGTTCTAGTGATAGTGTCTATACACAGAGTTAGACAGTCAAACCAATGTATTAAAGTCAGGGCATTCATTTGACTCATCACTCCTGTAAATGATAGGGCATGCCCTTAGCCCTGTAGTTTATCCTACCCTTAGAGACTCCTCAAAGTTATACAGTATAAAACAAATACTAGAGATATGGATAAAAGGTAGATCCACAGTATTATATAACAAGATTCCCATGATCATATCACTTATATAACTTTCAATACTTTTAAACTATTCTTTGTCTTTCAGGAAGTTTAGTCTCACTGTAACTCCATGTAGGACAGTCTCTCCAAGCTCTATTTTCTAAGATAGACTGGAATGACTGGTTGCAACATTAAACTCAGTCATTAGCCACTTCTTAATCTAACATTAATGTTCCCTGTGCTATTTGTACAAGGCCTTTAAAGCGCTCATGTTTTCCTGTGCTACTCTGTATATGCCTTGTTACAATTGAAGAGGAAAGAAAAGGGAACATCAAGAATATGAGACACCACTTGAAGTTCCTTCCATCATTCCTTTTCATTTTAATCAAGAATTTTTCTTTTCTACATGATTAATTTCTCCTCTGTGACCCTCTGAAGCCCAGTTATCTTAAAAGCTCTTTTGCATTTGTTTGCTTAAGAGAATATATTAATAATCTTAACAAGGTCTGTTTTATAATTGAAGTGACATAACTATGTCTCTCTATATATGTATACATAGTCTTCTTGCCTGTTTCTAATGCATACTTCAAATAATTAAATTCATATATGGAAATACACATAAGGAAATGGGTTTTCTGAATGGAAGGGATACATTTCAGGGACACTTGGGCATTTGTGGACTGCTTTTATATCCTGATAGATTCATATATGTAATATGTAGATATATCTGTATCATATATAATATATATCATATATACATACATATATCTATAGTTATATAATATATATTATATATACATACATACATCTATATTTACACAATATATTATAAAATATATATTCTATAATATAATTAATTAAATATTTAATATATATTATATAAATATAGATATATATTAATGTATTATATAGATATATATTATGATACTGATTAATACACACACACACACACACATGCACATATATACAGAGAGAGATACCCAAAGAGCAAAAAATCAACGGAGTCCTAATGTTCATTAATATTCCTTTAAACTTAAGTATCTGGTATTTAAATCTTCCTGAATTATGGTCACAGCCACAATACAGAGGTGATTAAAAAATCAGATTTTGTATTAGTCCATTTTTGTTCTGCTGTATGAGAATATTTGAGAATGGTTAATTTTAAAGATCTAAGATTAATTTCTTGCATTTCTGAAGGTGGCCACTTCCAATAGCATAGTATCATTATCCAGTGAAAGCCTCTTGCTGCACCATGATAAGACAGAGGGCCTGGCATGGTAAGAATAACTTTGACAGACAGAAAAATCTGGCTAAACTTTCCCTTTTATCAGGAAGCCACTCATTTGATAAAGAATCAATTCCTTTGAAATGAGTCCTAATCCACTCAGGGAGGTAAGGCCTTCTTGACCTAATCACTTCTTAAAGATTCTATATTTTTATATTTTACAGTGTCAATCAATTCCAATATGTACCCACCATGCATGATAAACTATTATATTCTCTCCGTAACCACCTTAAACTCATTTCCTACATACAAAAGGCATCTATTAGATCATAAATATTTCAAAGATTTTAACTCCTGCAATTATCAAAAGTCCAAAGTCCAGAATCTCATGTAAGTCAGATATGAATTAGTAAAATCATACAAAGGAAAAATCTCTCTAGCTGTGAGCCTATGGGGTCAGGAGGAGTTATCTAAGTCCAAATTCAAGGGTAGGACATATATCAGATAGGAATTCACCACAGAAAGGAAAAGAGGGGCTGCAGATATGGCTTAGTGGTTGTGGTGGTTTAATTCAAGTGTCCCCTATAAACTTAGGTGTTCTGAATGCTAGGTACCCAGCTGATAGAGATTTGGGAATTAATGCCTCCTGGAAGGAGTGTATTGTTGGGGACAGGCTTATGGGCTTTATAGCCAGTTTCCCCATGCCAGTGTTTGGCACACTCTCCTGTTGCTATTGTCCACTTTATGTTAGCCAAGGGGTCATATCCAACCTCTGCTCATGCCATTGTTTTCCCCTGCCATCATGGAGCTTCCCCTTGAGCCTATAAGCCAAAATAAACTTCTTTTCTCCACAGGTACTCTTGGTTGGGTAATGTCTACCAGCAGTGCGGACCTGACTGCAACAGTGGTTAAGGCGCATGCCTGCAAAGCCTAAGGACCCAGGTTAAATTCTTCAGGTCACATGTAAACCAGATGTACATGGTGGCACATGCATCTAGAGTTCATTTGCAGTGGCTAGAGGCCCTGGCATGCCCATTCTCACTCTCTCTCCCTTCCCTCTCTCTATCTCAAATAAATGAATCAATATAAAATCTTTTATTTTTTTTTTTAAAAGGGAAAAGAGGATGGGCATGGTGGTGGCACACACCTTTAATCCTAACACTTGGGAGCCTGAGACTATGTAGTGAATTCCAGAACAGGCTAGACTAGAATGAGATCCAACCTTGAAAAAAATAGACTAAAATTAAAAAGATAACTGGTCCAGGCTGGAGAGATGGCTTAGTGGTTAAGCGCTTGCCTGTGAAGCCTAAGGATCCCAGTTCGAGGCTTGATTCCCAAGGACCCATGTTAGCCAGATGCACAAGGGGGTGAATGCATCTGGAATTCATTTGCAATGGCTGGAGGCCCTGATGCTCCCATTATCTATCTATCTGCCCCTTTCTCTGTCTGTCACTCTCAAATAAATAAATAAAAATAAACAAAAAAATTTAAAAAAATGGTCCCAGGAAAAACTATTCCCACAAATCCACAATATTTAACTATGCATAAGCTTATTAACTAGGTTTTAATTTTCTACAGATCATGTTTGAATGTTTCATCCTTGTGTGTATATGTCAAAGTATTTTCACAGTGATTTGTGCTAGTTGGTATTCAATAAGTATATTGAATGGATAAAAATTAATGTTTTGCATATGGTTTCTGTCATATTTTTCATAGTTACTGTAACAAGTTATGAATTTGGTAAGTGAAAGCAATAGAAATTCCCTATTAATTCTGAAGAGCAAATTTCTGACACAGATCTCAGTGGACCAACATTAAGCAGGCATATATTTCCTTGCGGAAGTTCCAGGAAATAATCCATACCCTTGCCATTTTTGGTTTCCAAAGCCTGCCCATATTGCTTTGCTTCTCCCCCACACGGTGGTAATCAACTCTTTGTTATGGTGCATTACCCTGCTGCTTGCTTTTGTCTCCTTTTTGTGCTTATAAGTAATCATCTAATTATAGTGGTATCACCTGGATAATTGGCGATAACTCAAACCCCTTCAAGGTCAACTGATTAGCACCACTAATAATATGCAATTTGAGTTTAACTTTGCCAAGTAGCATAATATACCTACAGGTTTCAAACTATATTGTCAAAGAGGATGGGCACTATTCTGTCTATATTGGCTTCTTTTTAAAAGACTATTTGTAGGTTGGGAATATAGCTCACTGGTAGAGACCTTGCTTAGCATGTGCCAGGCCCTAGGTTTAATCATTAGTATAACAAATAAAGAAAAACATTTTTTTTTCATTTATAATACATAAACTCATGGATTGTTAAACTATGTGTTGAAATCCTTTATGGAATCACATAACTGAATATGAGAACCCTGCCAAAAATATTGGCAAGAGTAAAAGGTTTCTTTTTATGTTTTTGTTGGTTGGTTTGGATTTTCTTGAGGAAGCTCTCACTGTGCAGTTCCTACTTGCCTGTGGAATTTGGGCAACCTTCCTGACTCAATCTCCCAAATACTGTGATTCCAGGCATAAATCACTACACCCAGATTAGTAAGAGGTTTTTGAATGTGCAATGACAAGAAATTAATCGAAAATCAACCACATAAGATATGTGAGATGTTTTTGGCCACACTCACCTGTATCACATGACTTCATGGTAGTCTTGGTTCTGAGCACCTGACACATACATTATGCATTATACATGTCCTCACACAACAGAACACCATCAAGCTCAGACTTGAGACTATTCTATGGCATGAGTTGCAGTGTTTTTGCTACATATGCAGCTTCCTCATCTTATAGACGTATAATGGATTAATTATGGTAAACAAATATCTAATTGTTTTCTTACTATCATTCTTCAATGAATATTAAACAAATGTGTCTAAACCTATAATTTGTTAATAGCATTATTTTAAATCATGTGGTTAGAATGTCTGATCTTAATGACTGCTGTATGAGCTACTAACTGTGTTCAAAAAATATTGTTTAATGAATTTTTTTTAATTTAATTTATTAGTTTTCTTTTCAGTAAATACAGGCAGTTTGGTACCATTATTTAGGCTCATCTGTGATCTACCCCCTCCCATTAGACCCTCCTTATTATTGAAAATGGGTCGTGCATTGTGGAGTTAGCCCCCAGTTATTAGTATGATAAATGTCTCTGAAAATCATGACCCAACATGTAACTCTGACATTCTTTCCGCCCCCTCTTCCGCAAGATTTCCCTGAGCCATGTTGGGTTCATTTTTGGTCTGCTTCAGTGCTGAGGTGTTGGGGGCCTCTGAGGCTCTGGCTCTCTGATTTGGTAGGAGTTGATTTTTCTCTGAATTGATCTCCTTCCCCTTTGTGCTGGTATCCAGTTCGCAGGAAAACATCACCCTTGCTTATTTCGCCAGTTGTCCTTAGTTTCAGTTGGGCCCCTTCTGAGGTATGTTGGGGCAGCTCTCTTCTTAGGATCTGCATCTATCTGGAAAAGAGAAGCAGATTCTCCAACGGAGAGTGAGTTAGCACCCAGAAAATTGAGATAACACTTACTTTTTTGATAGACAGTTTGATAGGTGTAGGCCCTCTTATACCCCGTGATTGATGGTAGCTTGATATTGTAGAGTGGGCTTGTGTTTGGGTATGGTTCTGACTTGTTTCCCAGCTCTAGCTAAGGGTCTAGTACCACTGAGTGGATCAGTTAGCCAAATCAAGAGCAATTGATTCCTCACCATGGCTGTGTACCACTATTGCACTTGTATGGGTATCACATCCGGTTAATTGTTGCTACTTAGGTTAAACAATGTGTTGCTTGGACAGATCTTGGTCACTTCCCCCAGTCGCCTATGTAGCGCCTTCTGGCACTAGACACGCTGACTGTCTGGGGACTGACTCTCTCCTGGCTTCCAGCCATGTCATTCCATTTTACGTGTCAGCTGCGTATGGAGTCTTCAGCAATAGGGTCTTACCACTGGCCTTTGGTGGGTCATCAATTACTCTGACAGAAGTCTGTCATTGTTTTGGGAAACCTTGTAGGTTTCTTTGATCAAAAGCTCATTGTGGATTGTAGGCCCAAGCTGGAAGTGGGGGTTACAGGTCAGTGTCCACTAAGAAATTGAGGAAAAAGATAACTAATATACAAGAGTTAGAGAGAAGAGAGATAGAGGGGAGAGGGGGAGAGGGAGGGAGGGAAGATGTAGGAGATTTAGGTCAGTCTTGATCCTACCCTCTCCAGTGTCTTGTGGTTCATGTGTTTCCTGTAAGGGACTAGTGAAGGTTCAGTCATTTGGTCTGTCTTTTAGGAAGTAGAATTTTATGGTACCATTGCCGTTGTTTAATGAATTTTGTCTTGAAATTAAGATAGAATTTCCAAAACTTTCTGAAATAGTCCTTAACATACTTGTGCCATTTTGTGCTACATATTTATGCAAAGAGAATTTCAAGTGTCCTTCTCCATCACTCTGACCAATTTTTCCTGGAGACTGATTCTAGAGCCTACTGTTTTTCTCCAAATCAAGAGATTCTCTGGACTGTACTCTATACGTGACTAGGATTACAGATATGCATGGTAATGCCCAGGTTTCTACGTGCATGCTGGGGGAATTGAACTTCAGCACTTTCAGGCCCCCTCAAGTCCTCATGTTGCATAGGAAGCACACTTTGACTTCAAAGCTGTTTCTTTAGTCCTGAATTCAAAATTCTTTTATTATGGAGAATTTTAATATATAAACATAGTATAATTTGATCATAATCCCTGAGTATTATCCTGTTAGCTCTCAATCTACTACTTCCATTCCCCTGAGATCTCTCTTCTTTCCAAGTAGCCCCACTTCTATTTTGATGTCTCATTCTATTTATTTTTGCCTTCCTCCAATATCTATATCAAAATGTTGATGGGTTTAATATTGCATAGGTCCTATGGAGGGAGCCACATCCACTCTGAGGTCATAGATGTACTGTTAACTTAATGTCTACAGGATAGTATCCCAAAGTATTCCTCCAACCTATGGCTCTTACATTATTTCTACTACTGATCCATGTCCCGATCCTCATATTACTCTTAAATAGCCAACAATTACCAAGCACTTCACTAACTTGAAAGGTAATCATAAAAGACAATAAAACTATGAAATGTGTTCCCTTTATCTTTAAATAATGTATGTTCTATTGAAATGAAAATGTGAAAGTAGAAAGAAATAGGACATAAAACATAAGTAAGCAAACACAGAATAATAAAAGAAGATTACAAGACTGTTTTATTGGAAATCTAAAGAACAGAGCGAAGCTATTCTGATTGAAACATGGAAAGCTCAAGGCTTAGGAAATGACTTTTACAGGAAAAAAATGGAATTTGTAGTGTTTTTGAAACTTTTTCCAAGTACATTCATGAATATTAAGTGTTTTTAAAGGCATTTGAGGAGGATATTAAGTCAAATAAACAGTAAACAAGAGAAATAAAATCAAATTTTAAGAGAAAAAATAGGTTCATGGTAAACCACTCTATTCAATGGTGAACATTATTTATAAAAGCACAGTATATCATATAATAACAGAAAAAGTAGAAATGTGTAAGAAAGAAGTTAGAAAGTATAATTGTTATGTGCCATTACCAACATTTATAATGTAACTAAGTAAGTTATAGTGCAAACATGTCATTTAACATTTCAAACATAGCTAGAACAGATAATGTTAGATGTTTTTCACAAATAAATGACAAATGTATGAGGTGATAGATACATTTAATATACTGATTTGATTGTCAGACAATATGTAAATGAATTAAATTATCACAATCTATCCCCAAATATGTACAATTCTTTTTTGGGGGGGTTCAATTTTACTTTTTTTTCTTTTCACAATTTTTTAAACATTTTCCATGATTATAAAAAATATCCCATGGTGTCAGGCGTGGTGGCGCACGCCTTTAATCCCACTACTTGGGAGGCAGAGGTAGGAGGATCTCCGAGAGTTCGAGGCCACCCTGAGACTACATAGTGAATTCCAGGTCAGCCTGAGCCAGAGTGAGACCCTACTTCGAAAAAAAAAAAAAAATCCCATGGTAATACCCTCCCTCCCCCCGCCCGCACTTTGCCCTTTGAAATTCCATTCTCCATCATATTACCTCCCCATCTCAATCATTGTACTTACATATATACAATACCAACCTATTAAGTACCCTCCTCCCTTCCTGTCTCTTCCCTTTATATCTCATTTTCAACTTACTGGCCTTTGCTACTAAGTATTTTCCTTCTCATGCAGAAGCCAAATCATCTGTAGCTAAGATCCACATATGAGGGAGAACATGTGGCACTTGGCTTTCTGGGCCTAGGTTACCTCACTTAGTATAATCCTTTCCAGATCCATCCATTTTTGTGCACATTTCTAACTTCATTTTTCTTTACCGCTGAGTAGAAATACATTGTACAAATGTGTCACATCTTCATTATCCACTCATCAGTTGAGGGACATCTGGGCTGGTTCCATTTCCAGGCTATTATAAAATGAGCAGCAATAAATATGGTTGAGCACATACTCATAAGGAAATGAGATGAGTCCTTAGGATATATGCCTAGGCATGCTATAGCTGGGTCATATGGTAAGTCAATCTTTAGCTGTTTTAGGAACCTCCACACTGATTTCCACAATGGCTGGACAAGATTGCATTCCCACCAGCAGTGTAGAAGGGCTCCTCTTTTTCCACATCCCCACCAACATTTATGATCATTTGTTTTCATGATGGTGGCCATTCTGACAGGAGTGAGATGGAATCTCAATGTAGTTTTAATCTGCATTTCCCTGATGACTAGTGACATAGAACATTTTTTAGATGCTTATATGCCATTCGTATTTCTTCCTTTGAGAACTCTCTATTTAGTTCCATAGCCAATTTTTTGATTGGCTTGTTTGATTCCTTACTATTTAATTTTTTGAGTTCTTTGTATATCCTAGATATTAATCCTCTATCAAATATATAGCTGGCGAAGATTTTTTTCCCATTCTGTAGGATGCCTCTTCCTTTTTTCACTGTGTCATTTGCAGTTCAAAATCTTTGTAATTTCATGAGGTCCCAGTGAATAATCTGTGGTTTTATTGCCTGAGCAATTGGGGTTGTATTCAGAAAGTCTTTGCCAAGACCAATATGTTGAAGGGTTTCCCCTACTTTTTCCTCTAGCAGTTTCAGAGTTTCCGGTCTGATGTTAAGGTCTTTAATCCATGTGGACTTAATTCTTGTGCATGGAGAGAGAAAAGAATCTATTTTCATCCTTCTACAGATATATATCCAGTTTTCCCAACATCACTTGCTGAAGAGGCTGTCTTTTCTCCAATGAGTATTTTTGGCATTTTTATCAAATATCAGGTGGCTGTAGCTACCTGGACTTACATCTGGGTCCTCTATTCTGTTCCACTGATTGACATGTCTGTTTTTTTGCCAGTACCACACTGTTTTTGTTACTATGGCTCTGTAGTATAGGTTAAAATCAGGTATGGTGATACCACCAGCCTTATTTTTGTTGCTCAGTATCATTTTAGATATTCGAGTTTTTTTCTGATTCTAAATGAATTTTTGGATTTTTTTTCCTATTTCCATGAAGAATGCTTTTGGAATTTTGATAGGGATTGCATTAAATGTGTAGATTGCTTTTGGTAAGATTGCCATTTTCACAATATTGATTCTTCCAATCCAGGAACAAGGGATGTTTCTCCACTTTCTAGTGTCTTCTGCAATTTTTCGCTTGAGTGTTTTAAAGTTCTCATTGTAGAGATTCTTTACTTCCTTGGTTAAGTTTATTCCAAGGTACTTTACTTTTTTTGATGCAATTGTGGATGGGAGTGATTCTCTGATTTCATCCTCTGTGTGTTTGTTGTTAGCATATCTGAAGGCTACTGATTTCTGTGTATTTATTTTGTATCCTGCTACATGGCTGTAGGTTTTTATCAGCTCTAACAGTTTGCTAGTAGAGTCTTTAGGGTCCTTTATGTATAGAATCATGTCATCTGCAAATAATGATAACTTGATCTCTTCCTTTCCAATTTGTATCCCTTTTATGTGTGTCTCTTGCCTTATTGCTATGGCTAAGACTTCCAAAACTATAGTAAATAAAAGTGGGGACATTCTTATGGCTATTAAAAAAGAGAAATAAACAATGCTAAGGTCTGGGAATATGGCTGAGAAGATAGAGATGCTTACTTGCAAAGCCTGATGGCTTTGGTTGATTCCCCATAACCCATGTAAAGGTAGGTGCAAAAAGTGGCACATTAATCTGGAGTTTGTTTGCAGTGGCAAGATAGCCTGGTGTGCTCATTCTCTGTCTGTCTGTCTGCCTGTCTTTTTCTATTTCTCTCAAATAAATATATATTTAAAAACAAAATTAAAACTATGGAAGTAAATACTAGAAGAAAAAGTTGACTAAGTTTAAATGGAACTGGAAAATAGAAACATCTGGACTCCTCTTTTCAATATTATATATATGGAAAGAGAGAGAGAGGGAGAGAGAGAGACAAATTTTTTAAGGAACAGTAATGAAGTGAAATGAAATAATGCCAATGAATCAGGATCTGACATAATAATTCATAGGTGTATGAAAAAACAGTGAACAAAAAGTCAAGGGCTATCAGTGTTATTACACCAGGGGAAAGAGAAATAAGTCTATAGCCCAATGTGACTATGACCAAAATGTAATTTGTTCATACAGTAGAGTTTAGAATTTAAAAAATAATGAATTAGTGATAATATTAGAAGCTCAGCTTTAAATATGTAATATCATATTTGATTCTGAGCATTTATGGGTGCTTATGTGGAACTTTCAACAATGATGTGAAAACCCATGTACATCCTAAAATACATGCTTCTGAATAATAGTGATGCTTTCTTTATTAATAATCTACTAGCCTCCATTTATATATAAAGAATGTACACACTTTAGATTGTCTTTCCATCAGACATTTACTTAAGTCTTGGTCAAATTCCCATAGGGAAAACTAAGACATCTACAAGAGAATAAGCTTAAAGGGGGCCATAACTGTGGAATAGAGCTAAGCAAACTGAACGCACATCAGATAAATTGATAAATTTCATAGTGCTTTTTACAAGGGTACCAATGTTTACTCACAAGATATCTGATTTTTGAACTATATGCTATAATAAATCTTTTAATCTACATTGTTTATGGGTTTATGATTGCAAGATCAACTAAAAATGTATGCCCCTGACATATACCTATACATTTGTTGCATACTAAATATTCCAGGGTTAGGAAAATTCTGCATTAGAAAAGTCACTTTGAGTAAAATCACATTATGTTTATTATCTAGGCTAATTTTCAGAAAAAGAATTCTACCCCACTTCCTGAATTGTAGTTAAAGTATTTTTCATACTCTGTTGCAGTTACCTTTACATTGCAGTACAAAGCACCCAGCCAAAAGCAGCTTGCAGGAAGAAAGGGTTTACTTTAGTTTATAGACTTGAGGGAAGCTCAATGATGGCAGAGGGAAAGGTGGCACGAGCAGAGGCTGGACATCAACAATGTCACAGAAGGTGGAACACAACAGCATAAAAGTGAGCCCAACACTGGCAAGGAGGAGCTGGCTAAATCATAACCCCACTCCCAACAACACACCTCTTCAGCAAGACTCTAAGTCCAAAATTGCTATCAACTGGAGACCTATCATTCAGAACACATGAGTTTATTAAGGACCCCTAATTCAAATGACCACATTCTGCTCCTAATCCTTTAAACTGATGACCATCCATAATGTAATATGAAATGCACTCAATAGACCTTTAAAAGTCCTTTTTATCAACCCGAACACTATTCACATATCTCCATAGTCCAAAGTTTCTTAACTGTGAACTGTAAAACCAAAAGAACATAATGGCACAGAATAAAAATTCACACTAGAAAACATGATACTGAGCATAACAAGGAAAGTTTTAACTAATGCAAGATCTAAAACTGACCAGGGAAACATCAGCTTACATAGCACCAAGACCCAAATCTCTAACCAGTGGCAAGTCTGTGGAATTTCAATTCTGCTGGAATACCTCCAGCTGTGCTCTTCATAGTCTCGGGAAAACTCCATCCCATGTTGTCAGCTGTCTTTGCCAGGTACCACATAGTCCTGGCAGCTCCAAAACATCCTCAGGTCTACACTGAAAACTATGGTTCATCCATGCCATGGTTCCACAGGGCCTGCCTCCACACAGGTAATATAAGCCTGTACAGTGGTCATTCCCATAAACCAAACTGTGCTGCAAAACCTATCATTTTCATTTTCCTGCATTTCTTATACTGCATAATATTAAGTGGACAACCAAATTTGTTAACTCTAGGGGAAAAACCAACTTTTAAAAGCAGGAACTTTTTCTTCACCATTCTGGCCTCCTACTTTTAAAGGAGTCTGCAGTTGTCCTTCAGTTCCTGTGCAGAACATTTAGCCCACTCTCAATGGTTGTAACCTCTCAAACAATTGCAGCTGAAAGGGCACTATTTTTGGACAAAGTTTCATTTCTTTCTGAGAAATATCCATCTGCTGCCAAAATTTCATTTCTATGCAGTGAAACCCTGCACAAGTTCTCTGAACATGGGAGGAATGCAGTAAGCCTCTCACAAAAGCTGCTTGTAGCCCAGTCCAAGCAAAGCCTGTTCTTCCCCTAAAAAAAATCAAACCTCACAGTTCACTGCTCTTATTGAACTTAGGTCATTCAAGTCTGCCCTGAATGATCCATTAAACTCTGCCTTCAGCACTTCAAGGGATCTGTTAGATCAAGGTTTCAAATCCTTTCACATTTCTTCTGCAAATCAGTTCCGAAATGCCCAAAAGCCACACAGTCATGTTTCTAGCAGCAACTAACCAAATCCTTTTGCCATTATTTTTGTTGTTGTTGTTGTAGTTACCTTTCTGATGCTGGCACAAAACACCTGACCAAATATAGCTTGGGGGGGGGGAGGGATCATTTTAGCTTATGTACTCCAGGGGAAGCTCCGTGATGTCAGGGGAACATATGACATGAGCAGTGGCAAGACATCACCTCTGCTAAAGCAGGTGGGACACTGCATGAGCAGAATGAACCAAGCACTGGCAAGAGAAGAGCTGGCTATGATACTCATAAGACCACCTCCAATAACATACCTCCTTCCACAAGGCTCCAATCCCCAAATTGCCATCAGCTGGGGTCCTATCATACAGAACATATGTGTTTATGAGGGACACCTAATTCAAACCACCACACATTCCCATAATATTCAGAAAAATTTAATGGAACAGAGAATATGCTTCATGTGTCCACACTATATGTGCAAGCCTCATTCTAGAGTGTATACCTGACAATGGCATGGATAGGAAAGAGTGAAGAGATGGCCCCATTTGCTCAAGCACTCAGAAAATTTTTATTTCTCCTTGTCCTTGAAAAACCTTTACTTTATTTCTTGCCAAATGCATGAAAATTTGTGTTTACTTTTTTATTTTGTTTTTATTCTGTTGTTTTTAATGTACAAAGAAATAGGTGTCACTGTGACATTTTCATATACATATATCATTATGCTTTGTTCATTTTTACACTCGTCCTACTGACGACTCTCACATTGTCTCCTCCCTCTGTTTCTTGTCCTCTTTTTCCTTCCAAATAGTCACCCTTTTTCTTTCCTGATACAGTTATTTCTTGTTCACTCTTCTATTATTTCTTCATTCCCTTTCATTGTCCCCTTCCTACTTTCATGTCCTACTTCTCTCTCTCTCTCTCTCTCTCTCTCTCTCTCTCTCTCTCTCTCTCTCTCTCTCTCTTTCTCTCTCTCTCTCTCTCTCTCTCTCTCCCTTTTTCACATGCATTTAACTATTTAACTGTAGCTCTCTTGGAGAAAAAATATGTAATTATTTGTGTTTTTGAGTCTGGATTATTTCACTTAACATAATGACCTCTAACTCTAACCATTTTCCTGCAAGTTATATAATTTTATTTTTTTATGGTTGATTAAAACACTATGATTATAGGCCATAGCTTCTGTATTATCTTTATTTAATCCTCTGTTGATGGATTCATGTGTTATAACAGGAACTACTAACTACAATGCAGCCTTCTGTAAATCCTGGATTCACCCTCAATGGGTTAGGTGTAAGGGAATTTATCCAGTAGCCAATTCTCAATCGGTGGGAGAGAAGCTTATAGGACTGTGTTCTTAAACAAAATTACTCTTGGGCTTAAGTTATAAGCCTTCTAGAGTATTAACATTCGTGTGTGTGTGTGTGTGTGTGTGTGTTTATATACACATGTATATGTGCATGAATGCATGAGTGTGAATGTTAGTCTACTTCCTTGGTAACTTTTGTTTCTATCTTCCAAACCTATCACATGGCCCTTTTTGGTACTTTGAAAAATCTTACTTTGGGGCTAAGGAAATTGGTCAGTGGTTAAAGGAATTTGCTTTCAAAACCTGCCTGCCAGAGGTCTGGTTCCCCTGTAGCCACTTAAAGCCAGATTCACAAAGTGGTATATGCAACTGGAGTATGTTTGCAGTGAAAAGAGGCCCTGGTATATCCATACTCATTCTCATTCTCTCTCTCTTCCACCCCCTCTTCCCCCTTATCTCTCTCATCAAAAATATATCAATAAACCTATTTTTTAAAATCTTGTTTTGATAGCAACAGAATGAAAAAAGAGCACTTATAAGATGCAATATAAATTTAAACTACTGGGTTCTCCCTCATTGTGTTTTTACAGCCATCTGTGTTTTGCTTTTTCTAAGCCAGGTTTGTCCTGCTACATACTCCTGGCCCCAATCATTCCTCTTTGTTGTATTACAAAATTTATACCAATACCTTTTAAGTTTGGACTTTTGTCAAGGCTCTGTTAAAATCATTGTTACTGTTTACTTGAGTAGTAATTTAGGCTCAAGAACCCTCTTCTGAAAATTTGAAATCCTTACTATCTCAACTTATTAATAATTTTTTCTTGATTGTTAAGCTTCTAGTAGGATAAAGTCACAAGTATTTAATATGTAATTATTTTATGGAATTCATAAATCTTTCTTAATTTTGATTCACAAACTCCACTTTCCATCTATAAGTGTCATTAGTTCCAATTTTATTTCTTTTCACATAATACAGGGGCCAAGTAGCTATATATCATGGATGATTTTTCCAGAGTAACTTATAGGGTAGATTATTCTTTCTGCCTAGTAAGTCTCTCTCTCCACTCTCCCTGTATAAGATAAAGACTACAGATAGCATTTTGCATCACATTCCATCTGTATGATTTTTATTTTATCTTACTAATTTAGCTATTAGGCTAAATTTGTATTAACACAAAGTTTTTTGTCATTTCACTTTGCAATAGTCCTAAATACTAAATACTAAATGTGTATTTGAAATTGCTAGGTCACCTACAAATAAGGCATTCCTTTGGGGATATATGTAATAATTGAGAAATAGAAAGAGCTGGCTGAGCTTTGGCTTCAGTTGGAACAGGAATTTTCCCTTATATTTACCTTAGGGCCAGAATTAAGTAAATAGAGTCAAACTACAAATGAGTCTACCATGGGGATGAACTGCTCTGAGGCCATTTGAAAGATTTATACTAATGATTTGGAGAATAGCAAATGCAGAACAAAATACCCTCTTGGAGAAGTCATGGCTTAAAAACCTCAACTTTCCACAGTTAAAAGAAGCAGCTTCTCCATGTGAAAAGTGAGCCTGTGCTTACTCTTCCAATCAGGCAAGACTAATAGCACAATTTATCCTCCCCTCATCCCTCTCCAGAATGTTCCCCAAGGGCTGTTGTCATGTAGATAGGGGTTTGACTTATTGAAGTGTGGCCCTGAAACAAAGAGCTGTGGCCAAAATGAAGAAAGTACAAGGTAGAAGATTTCAGCCATGCACAAGAAATAAATTTTGAAGCATAGCACTCACTTGCCTGAAAATCAAACAGGGCACTTACTATATGAGGTAGCATTTGAGGAGGAGCTAGGCAACTTCATGCCAATAATATTACCCAAAGGACTTAAGGATACAAGTATGAATATGGTGGGTGTACACTATTATTTTCTGAGCCCTAATTGTCTTTGATTTTATCTTTTGCCAAATAATCTCTTGCTAGTAACTGCTTATCAGTATATGCTCTTTTCTGATGGTGCCCCTTTATTTAGTCATCTAACCCTTCTTCTCCTTTCAGCCTGCAGGTCTGAAACTGATCCTTCTGCTAACAGAAAGAAAACATGAAGATTTCTAGATGAGACAGTGTGTCAGTTGCTTTCCCACTGTTTAGCAAAAATACCTGACCAAAAGTATCTTAAAGATGGAAAGATTTTATTTCAATTTACAGTTTTGAGGAGAAGACGATCATGTCAGGAAAAGTATGGCAAGAGTAGGAAGCCAGAACCACACTGTCACATCTTCAGGGAGGAAGAAGAGAGAGGTAAATACTGTTGCTCAGATAGCTCTCTCGTTTTTATATTGTCCATAACCCCCCAACTCATGGAGTGATGTGCCCACAATCAAGTTAGGTCTGGATTAACCTAGTTAAAATAATCCCACACAGAGGCTAACCTAATCTACATAATCTGCCACAGATGATTTGATGTCCTGTCAAATTGACAATTTGTTTTTTATTTATTTATATAAAATTCAAATTTCCCTTTGTGCTACTTTTCAAGAGCATTTTCCAATCCACTATGTCTTTTCTTGTTCCTTTATTGCTTGGAGATTTTCTGACCTTGCCTTTCTGTCTAGGTGTTGGCTTTCCTTTTCTGTAAAATGGAGCACTAGAGTCCAGGCATGGGCATGAAAAACTGTAACTCCAGGACTTTGGAGGCTAAAGCAGGAAGATTAAAAGTGTGGGATAAGCCTGAACAACATTTAAAAGAATCATGCTGAAATGCTAACGTCTAAAATGGTGGTATGAGGAGGTCAGGCCTTGAAAGGTGATTAGGTCATGTGATTACAGTCCTCATGAATGGGATTGGTATCCTTCTAAACCAAACCAAATAAAGAAAGATCTCTCATCCCCTTTTAACCATGTGAGGATACAGTGATAAGGATGCCACTATGAATCAGGAGGTGGGCACTTGCAAGTCAACTTTGCCAGAGCAATTATATTGTACTTCCCAGTCCCAGTACCGTGAGAAATTAGTTCATGCTGCTTCTAATCTATCCAGTTTATGAAGTCTTATTTTATCAGCCTAAGTGAATGGAAACAATATCCTTACAGCATGTTTGGACAGCAATATTCAGACCTCAATATAATCCTAGAGGCTATCTTACTACTCTGACCTCTTCAGCTACATCACCATTCACATTGCTGTTCATTCATTCAATATTTATTCAGTATATGCCATGTGCCAGTTATTCTTTAAGAGAAAGACATATAAAGAGAACAGAAGGTATGGAGAAATGGCTTAGAAGGTAATGTATTTTCCTTCAAAGCCTAAGGACCCGGGTTTGATTTCCCAGTCCCCATGTAAGCCAGTTGCACAAAGTGGCACATGTGTCTGGAATTCATTTGCAGTGGCTGGCAGCCCTGGCCCACCCATTCTCTCTCTCTCTCTCTTTCTCTCTCTCTGTCTCTCTAATAAATAAATTAAATTAAATATTAAAAATAGAAAAGAAAATAATCAAAAAGTCTTCAAAAGCAGCCTACTTTTTGCTTTTCCAGTCAGGGGCCTCCTCTGCTGATCACTCAGCCTCTACCCTGTCTCCTAGCACTGATAATCAGGTAGCCTGTGTTTCCATGGTTGCATCATCCAACAAACAACAAAATATACTTGTGAGTCACAGATTTTACTTATGTGAGCTTTGGCTTGACTAAGGACACTATTTCAAACAAAATTGTAGTTTTCCTATGATTAATTTTTCTGACTAAATCTCAATACTTTTCCCAGAGCAGATGCCTCACTAGGTCAGAGGATTAGTAAGATTCTTCAAAAAGGCTACAGTGACTCTGAAATCATTCAACTTGAATTTCAGTGCATATGTTAAGTATTTTTGTCAACAGGTAGTAAATAATGTGCTGAAATGGAATATATACTAAATTTCAATATATTTGAAATTGCTATAATCTTAATTTGTGTTGTCAGGTGAATTATCTCTTGTGCATGTTTGATTGATAGCTCCTGCTCCTACCATCCATATTAAATTCAACTATCCTCTGAGATTGCAAGTTTAGCTATTCCAGATAGTTTCTATTTGCAATTCATCTTTTTGAATTAGGAATGCCTAATTGTACACCGTGCAAACATAATCATATAGAAAAATAAATTAGACACTGAATTCACACATAAAAACATAACAGACACCCAGCATACCCTATTTGAAAGGTTTATATTCATCATGACTTTATTCCTATGATTATTATATCCTAAGTTAGCAGTATGAATTTTAATTTAAGATAGTCTAACATGTAATTGCATATTACAGCTCTCTTCAATGTTATATTGGATTGAAAACTACTATTAATAATAAAATATAGTGCCGGGTGTGGTGGCGCACACATTTAATCCCAGCACTCGGGAGGCAGAGGTAGGAGGATCGCCATGAGTTCAAGGCCATCCTGAGACTACAGACTTAATTCCAGGTCAGCCTGGACCAGAGTGAGACCCTACCTTGAAAAACAAACAAACAAAAAAAAAAAAAAAAACAAAACGATAAAATATAGTGACCACTGTCTTAAGTAAATTCTGGGCTGCCCAAAAGGATAGTAGAACAAAGTAAATTTATAAAGAATAAACAAACAAATGAAAGTTTCATGAATAGCCTATGAAAAATATATGTTTGTAAAGGAAGTGTACCTACATTTATATATTAATCCATTTAAGAAACTGAGATTCCATCACAATGAGTTCTGGACACCATTAAGGTTTTATAGCATTAATTTCCTGTGGCTAGGACAAAACACCCAACCAGAATTAGATTATGGAAGAAAAGTATTCATTTCCAGTTTACAGTTTAGAAGGAAAGTTTTATCATGGTGAGGAAAGCATGGCAGGAACAAGAAGCTAGCATATCATCACATCAGCATGGAGGAAGTAGTGAGAGGAAAAATGAATGTGTTAAGTGGTAAGAGCAAAGTGAATGCAGTAAGTTGTACTAGGCTTTGAAACCCAAGGCCCACCCTCAGTGACAAATTTCCTTCAGCAAAGCTCCATCTACTAAAGGCTCCCTAATTTTTAGGAATAGCACCATTAGATATGGATTAAGCTTCCAATTTTTGAGACAATGGTGTATATCTCATGTTCACATCAACACATGTTCTTAAACTTTACAATGTTTTAGGCACTGCCCATATTCTGAGTCCATGACATCTTTTCTACTCCCTACAAGTAAAATGGACTCCATTCTCTCACCACATAGACTATTCCCCTGTGAAGTAATTAATGCATGCCTCTGATGAATAAAACATATAGAGGCTGCTGTACTGAGAGTAGCATGCTGAAAAACCTATTATAAAACTGAAACCATTATAAGTAAAGGAGATTCAATACATATAATTTATTGAGCATAATATCATTAGCAACAGGGTCCACTTTAGAGTATTGATTGATGGCGACTTCTGATTATATGGCTGGCTGTAGGCTGTGGCTCACTGCCACTGCCCAACACCAAAAGATAGAATCATACTATATTTTTGCTAGCCTGGTAAAAGATTGAAAATCAACATTCTAAGCATGGAGTATACATGGATTCTCCATCATTGTAAAGTAAAAAAAAAAAATCCTATGTTGAAACACCTTGAATTGGAAGTCATCTATACAGATTGCCCTAGACTCTTGATTGTAAGGGTTTTCAAATACCTAGTAGACTAGGAAAGATGTAGACCACAGCATTAACCACTGGTTGCTATGCTTAACCAGTTTTCTTTAATCTATCTCTAATCTAAATTTCTTTCCACTTACTACTGTGAGGATTCTCAGAGTTCTCTGTAGCTACGTCATGCAGTTTTGGTACAGCTCATTGTAGCAGTGTAACTTCTCAATAGTGGCACTTTATTATAATTTCTGATCCCTGGGAAATCACTCTGGTCAATCAACTATTGATTAGAATCACCCTTTGCCTTCTCTATACCCATCCTTTACTGGCTTGACTGATCAACCTCTTGGTTTGTGCCCTATTTTCTGCTCTGACTCTGCCCTCCTTATTCAGCGGTCCTATCCCTTTATTTTCCTGGGATCTTTCAGTAATGCCTTGCCCTGCTCCTCAGGTTATCTCTTGCCATCAGTTTTAGACTGCCCAGGATACTATGGACCATTTATCTCTCAAAGCTTACATATGCCATTGTCCACATCATTTTTGGTTAAAAACATATAAAAACTAATAGCCAATTGTGCTTTGTGATCTTATGGCAACTAGATGATTTTATGTTTTAGAAAAATTCTAAAGTAAATGATGCTGTACACTTTTTTAAAGCAGTAATTCTCACTGCCTACTTTCTTGATCCAATAAACACATACCAATAAAACTGGAGAATACAGGAATAAAAAATAATATAGGTAACAATTCAAATAATTCCCTGAGAGCCTTGAGCCCTGAAAACACATGTTATTTTACTGTCAGCTTTCACTGCCAGGTGCCTTCACTCCTGTTAACTGCATATTGTTTGTGTTTGAATTTCCTAAGTTTCTTTTCTTACATTATTTATACTTCTAAAAGCCTGATTATCATTTAAATTACATCTAAAAGCAACTGACTGTGTTCCATCTGAAGCATTTATGGAAAGAAGAAATAGGCAGGTTCTGGGGCAAATCCCACTGGGTGTCTCTCTGCATTTCTCCCCCTCTGGTACATTAATTCAAATGAAATCACATTAAGGTGACTATCAAAGACATTCTTCAGCAGTAAGGAACACAATAACTTGAAACCTGAAGGATTTTTGAACAAATAGGAAGGGAAAATGCTCTGGGGAGGGGTGTGATGGTTTAGAAGAGAAAGATTTAAGTGCTGATGATCTGTCTATAAGCCTCAACTAAAGAGCTGTCATTATTTTCCCTACCATCCCACAGCCCACTGCTTTCTCAATGTGTAATCCATTGGCCAGCTGCCCTATCACACAAGGCATCTATAATTAGGGAAAGAAACTGTGGTGAAATGAAAGCTCCACATATATTGGAAAGTTAAGTGAATATTAAGAATAATGTAGATATATACATGCTGATATTAAAAAATACCAGAAAATATTGCAAAAAGAATAAGGTCTGCAGTTAGATATATATGCATAATTATATATTTATAGTGATATATGTATCTATGGTATGATACAATTTAAGATTTAAACTCTGTAAGACTATATACAGTATGTGAATACAAAGACATTACAAAGGAAGTCAAGGTAAGCCCAGTACACACTGTTAACACTGACTACCTTTGGACAAAGGGAGTTGATGGATGGCTACTTAGAGACTTTCATATCTTTATGTGCTTAGGAAATTTTCAATGAGGATTCATTTTGTAACCTTTTATTAGTCACTTTTTTCATTGTTGTGACAAAATAACTGGCAATATGAAACTTAAGGGAGGAAAAGTTTATTTTGATGTATAATTTTAGGAGATACAGTCTATCATAGCAGAGAAGGCATAGACACAGGAGCATGAAGCATCTGGTCACATTTAATCCACAGTAAGGAATCAGAGAAAGATGAATACTGGTTCTCAGCTAGCTTTCCCCTTTTTCATTCAGACTGAGAGTCCAGAACATGCCCAGAAATTTGTCTCCTATGTGAGTCTAGATCCAATTAACTTGATAATCGATATCAATCATCACAAGAATATTTAGGAAAAAAATGAAAAGGAGGATAGTTTTAATATTAAGGAGACCAGCATGGTACTGATTAGCATAGCATACATCTTCATTTCTTCCCACTCACCAACCTTAATTCAATATAGTTCAGGCTACCAACAGTTAACTCAGTTCTTCAAAGGATCCATGCTTTCTTGTCTTACCCATGTTTTGTGTGTCCTTCCTCCTTTTCTGCATGATTTATATGTTCTTGTCCTAAAATTTTTGTTTAGATGTAAATTCCTTCAGAAAGATGTCTCCACCTCCTACTCCACACAATATTCTTTCATGCTCAATAGCCAATCCTTCCAGGCAATGCTGATTCAATGAGCAGGGTGAACATTCATCAGTTAGCCCAGTTAAATAACCATGTTAAAAGAAAAATAAAAAGATCTACCAGGTAACACAGAAGAGTTTTACTTTTAAGGTGACATTTCTTCCAGATACCTAGATATAAGAGGTATACCTGTCAATGTAGCTAGAACTGGACTTTTACCTTCACAGCACCTGCCTTTCAGTATTGTAGTTCACTATTTGTGTGACCGTATTTCTCACTAAAATGAAAATGTTATGTAAGAAAAGGATATGTTTCCATGTTGCTCTTCATTTTACCTTAGAAATTTAGCCTGGCATGTACTAAATACTTATGCACAGAATATATGCATAAATCACAAAGTTTGGTGATTTACTCCAAGAAAGTGATTTTTGTGGATAGAAAAAACTTCCTCTTTTTATTATAGGGACTATCTATGCTACTAACCTAGGACAGAGGACCATGAAAAACTAACCAAGAATTGGAGACCAACAGAGCTTTTGTGTATATATTATATTAGTCATGATTGTTGATAGGAGGTATATATGTATACAAACAGAATTCGTACAGAGAGAGAGAGAGAGAGAGAGAGAGAGAGAGAAATTTATTGTAAAGCATTGATTTATGTCATGATTACAGAGTCATAAAAGTCCCACAATGTGCTGTATATAAGGTATAAGAACCACTAACTTCACACACACACACACACACACACACATCAAACAAAACAAAATAGGTGGCATAGTCTCCAAAGCCTTGAGAGATGGAAAGCCAGTAAAGTAGAGCTGTCCAAGTCAGGTTATGAAATCCTAAGAACCTGGAAGGCAGAGGGTAATTGTCCCATTTCAAACAGTCAGGCAGAGTCAACTGAACCTTTAGCATGGTACCTCTACTGAGGTTTTCATTAGATTGGGACTGCACCACCTATGTTGGAGAAGGCCTTCTGCATTACAGTTAAGCAATTTAAACACTAATCTATCTCTTCCGTAAATAACCTCAAAGGCACACCCAGATGTAATGTTTAAGTAGCTATCTGGGCATCTTGTGTCCAGTGTAGTTAACACATAAAGTTGATAGTGTGAACATTTATGTATATTCCTCCCAAGTTAGAGAAATTCTTTTACACAGGGCTAAGTTCCTTAACCTTGATATTCCCGTTAATGGGGGCTGGAAGATCAATGGTGTTAGATGCAGTCTTATGCAATGTGGGATTTGAGACAGGATCCTTGCCTCTACCCACTTGATACCAGTGGCACAAGTTCCCGAGTTGCTGCACCCAAATACATATCCAAAATTTCTCCAAATTTTGTCTGAGAGGCAAAATCACTGACATAGAATATTCATGGATATAATTGTACAGAGTCATATAAAAGAGACAAAATATCCATACTCCTAGGAGATCATTTTTACAAACAATTTGATTCTTGTAACAAAGCAATCTCAAATGAATACTTATGATTATTTGGTAGGTAGGGACTTGAACCGATCGTCTTTAGCCTGGTGAAACATAGGTTAATGTACATTCAACCTTTACTAAATATTCACAGGTATGAATTTAGTTCCAATTACTCTCAAGTAATTCAGAAGGTTCATGACATGTAGTCATTTTGTCAGTTTGCTGAAGCATGAAATTGTACCATGTACTCTCTGTGGCCAGTGTGTAGTGGTGAGTTACTTAGTGAATGAACCTAGTTGATCAGCCACCACAGACATCATTTTGTCTTTTAGTGCTGACATCTTAGCAGTGTACTGTAGCTATTTATTGAAAATGAGTTACATAATAACTTTTATGAATTGGGTTAAGGGAAGTGGTGACTTTCTTATACAAAGTCTGTACAAAGAACATCCGTTTGCCAGAAGTGGTGATGCAAGTAAAACAGGTTGAGTGTGGTGGCTTATATTATTGGTATGCTTTATGTTCAAAGGTTTATGACTGTTTTAGACATGCAGTTATTGGATCATTAAAGAGCTAAAAATTTCCTCTGCAAGATTTGCCATGATACTTTATTACATTTTATGGGAAAGTTACATGCTATCCTGGTATACATGAAGTTGTGAATCTGCAAATACATCAAGACATAATTGTACCAGGTGTCCTATTGCCAGCCTGTAATTCCAAGACTCAAACACAGGAGGCTAAGACAGGAGAATCACAAATACAAGGATTACCTAGGCTACAGAGTGAGTTGAAAGTCAGTTTGGGTTATGTAACAGGATTTTGTGACCTTGTATCTAATGTAAACAATAATGGTCATATTTGTAGTAGTGAGCCTTCTGCTGCTTTGATAAATTATACTAGAAAAACAACTTAAATGAGGAAATATTTATTTTGGTTCACATTGTCAGAGACTTTAGTCCACTGCTAAATGTTTCCACTGCTTTTAGGCCTATAGCAAGGGAGGAATCTCATAGTAAGAAGTTATGGTGGAAGAAAAATGCTCATTTCATGGAAGTAGAATAAGAAAAAACAAGATGGGGATACAAGGACTTCTGGTCAATATGGCTACCGCCTAGCTGCACTGCAAACAAGAGAAAAAAAAGGCAAGTAATCAAGGGAAATTAGGAACTTTTTGAAGAGGGAGGGCACAGATTGGGGTAAAAGAGGGAAGCACACACCCCCCGCAACCCACGCCCTGCCACCCCACCCTCTGCAAATCACCGCATCCAGCACAGCCCGGCGCCCCAGTGGCCTGGCGCCCCTGCGCACCAAGCTCCACGCGGCCCCGCGCGTCCCACAATCCCCCCGCCCCACGCCGGGGCACCCCCGCCCCCCTCAGCGCGCCCCGCCCCCCCAGCGTGCCCCACGCTCCCTATCCACACGCGGCAGGCGCGGCCAAAGCAAACTGAGGCTTCTCGCGCCCCAGGCGCCCAGGCCTCCCCCGCGCCCCCGCACCCCCGTGCCCCCAAGCGTCCCAGACCCCCGCGCCCCACCCCCGCGCGCCTCGAGACCATCCCCCGCCCGCCCCAACCCCGCGCACCCCAAGCTCCCTATCCACACAGGCAGGCGCGCCCCAAGCGCCCTGCGCCCCGGGCGCCTAGGCGTGCCCCGCACCCCCGCGTCCCCGCTTGCCCCGAGACCCCCGCGCCCCACCCCCACGCGCCTCGAGCTTCCCCCCCCCGCCCCCCCCCCCCCCCCCCCCCCCCCCCCCCGCGCGTCCCGCTCCTGCCTCCCCCGCGCGCCCAATACTCCCTACCCACATACGGCAGGCACACTCCAAGCGCCCCGCAGCTTCCCCCGCCCGGGCGCCCAGGTGTGCCCCGCACCACCCGCATGCCCCGAGACCCCCGCGCTCCTCGAGCCCCCCCCACCGTGCGCCCCACCCCCGCCACGCGTCCAGAGTGCCCTGAGGCATCCCGCAGCATCCCACACTCCATCTTACCTCAGCGTGCTCCACGCCCCCTGCGCGACACCCTTGACCCCCTCCCCCGCGCGACCCGCCCCTTCCCCCCCCCCCCCCCCCCCCCGCGAGTCCAGAGCACCCCGCGGCGTCCCACAGAGTCCTGGCCCCCACGCCCACCCGAGCGCCCCGCGCTCCTAGCCCCCTCCCCATGCGCCCCCACCCCGCACGCCCCTCGTCCCCCGTCTGCACGCCCCCCGAGCACGCCCTTGCGTGCCCAGGCGTGCCCCGTGCCCCCTGTGCCCCACCCCCACGCGCCCCGGGGTGCCTCAATGTACCCCGCCCCCCCTCCACGCCCTGCGCCCCCCTTGCGACCCCCTCGACCCCCCCCCACAAGCCCCCCCCACTCGTCCAGAGCACCCCGCGGCGTCCCTTGGCATCCCACATCCCGGTGTACCCCGCACCCCCTCCCCCCACACGCACCCTGCGCCCCCCCCTGCGCACCCCCCACGTGCCCTGCGCCCCTAGCCCCCCGTGCCTCCCGCACACGCCCCCCTGCACACCCCGTGAACCCCCCCCCCCGTGCGCCCCGTGCTACCCCCACACCCCCCCGGGTGCCCCACACCCCCCCCGCACCCTGCACACCCCCCCTGCATGCGCACCCCCCCCACACACCAACAGCGCGCCCCTCGCCCCCTGACTGATCAGAGTGCCCCACACCCCCCCCCGCCCCTCCAGGGTACCCCACCCCGTGCCCCCTGAGCCCTGCCACCTCCCACACACCCCACCCTGATTGCCCGGTGCCCCGGCGAACCACGACTCCCCCCCGCCGCATGCCCCACTTGCTCCATACACACCATTGCACCCCGCGCCCCCTTCCACCCACCTGCCCACGCACCCTCCGCACATCCTGCATGGCTGTGCTCTGATCGAGCACCCACCAGTCACGCCTGCGAGCCTGCTGCACTGAAGCTGAGACCTCCTACCTCGCCTTTGTTCTCTGATCCTGCAAGTAGACCAGCCACGTGGTGCTCGGTTCACAGGCCTGTGGGGGCCACCCCTGCCGTGAATAGGTGGCTGCCAGATCCCCTGCTGCTGTGCTCACATCACTTGCCGGTCAGCTTCTGCTGTGTCCTGATTCTGTACCCACAACATCTGCCTCTGCACTACAATTGCACGTGCAGCAGGCCCAGTCCCACAGCAAGAGCCACATAAGTCCACACTGAGTCACTAGCGCCAGCCCAGGTGCCATCCCCTACCTGTACATCGCCACCCATCCCCCACTCCCCTGAGGCGGAAGAGCACAGACTGTTTACAGACCCCAGTGTACCCAGCCAGAATCTAGGCACCTTCAGGGCTTGCTACCTCAGTCCCCCTTCAAGCTCAAAGGCAGGCAGCTTAGGTGCATTACTGGGTGAGAATTCAGGCAACTTTGGTGCCCCTGTCAGGCTATAGGTAGGCGGCTTTGGCAAGAGTGAGCAAAAACCCAGGCTGCTTACAACTGCCCCAGGCTGCCTTGGATTCCCATTAAGCTAGATCCCAGGCTGCTCCACCCACCTACCTGCCCATACACTGACATGGGTAGACCACAGCGCAAAAGAAATAACACGAAAAATAAAATGGAAGAAAATGCAGACAGATCACCCAGTCCAACAAGGATCACAACTAACCAAAACATAGAAGAGTGTTTAGGATCAGAACATCAAGTGGAAGCAATGAACAATGCAACCCTGACCAAACTACTGCTAGAACTGACAGGAAAGCTACAAAGGATAGATAATCGTGTGGATGGATGCTACCATCACTAAGGTAGAGCAATATGATAAGACACTGGAAGGAATTCAAAGAGAGCTAAGAGAGTTGAGGGAGAGTGAAAAAAAAGAGGACCTTAAAAATCAGCTGGCCATACTAAATGAAAACATAAAGAAATGCAAGGATGATTTCCAAGAATCATCAAGAAAATCAGAAAATGAGACAAAAAGGGAGCTGGACAAAGCGATGGAAGTGATACATAGGAAAGTAGTAGAAAATGCAAACTTAATTGAACAAGTCCAAAACTCACTAGAGGCTCTCAAGAATAGAGTCAGCGAAGTGGAAGATAGAAATTCTGATCTGGAAGACAGGATGGAAGAAACAGTTCGAGAGTCCAAAAATTTCAGTAAGTTCAAAAGTTCCTGTGAACATAACATGAGAGAATTGTGGGATACACTTAAACGTCCTAATATCAGAATCATTGGAATACCAGAAGGAGAAGAATTTCAGACCAAGGCATGGAGAACTTATTTAACACAATAATTGAAGAAAACTTCCCCCGTCTCTTAAAAGAAAGGCCCATCAAGATTCAAGAAGCAAACAGAACTCCTAACCAACTAGACCAAAGGAGAAACTCCCCAAGGCATATTATCATTAAGACTCTAAACATTGACACCAAGGAAAAAATCCTAAAAGCAGCTAGGGAAAAACAGCACACCACTTTCAAAGGAAACCCCATCAGAATTACTTCAGACTTCTCAATGGAAACCCTGAAAGCTAGAGTGGCCTGGAATGATACTCTCCAAACTCTAAGAAACTATGGCTTTCAACCCAAACTACTCTACCCAGCAAAAGTCTCCCTTATAATAGATGGTGAAAGGAAAACTTTCCATGACAAAACTCAGCTTTACAATTATATGAACACAAAACCAAACCTACAGAAAGTACTCCAGGAAATTCTCCACAGAGAAGAAACAAATAACCAAACACAAATGCCTACAAGAAGCAGATCACAGCAACCAAACCCAGAGTAGATAGAAAAAAATAATAATAAATTCCATGGAAATGCCAACACACCTCTACCACCACAACATGACAGGGATCAAATCAAATCTCACAGTCATCACCCTAAACATTAATGGCCTTAATTCACCCATCAAGAGACACAGGCTAACAGGGTGGATCAAAAATTTAGACCCCTCAATCTGCTGCCTTCAAGAAACCCACCTTACCACTAAAGACAGAAACCTCCTCAGGGTGAAAGGGTGGAAAACAATATTCCAAGCAAATGGGAATAAGAAACAAGCAGGTGTAGCTATATTAATATCAGATAAAGTTGACTTCAAACCAAAAACAATCAAAAAAGACAAAGAAGGCTACTTCCTATTTATAAAGGGAACAATCCATCAAGAGGATATTACAATCATAAATCTGTATGCACCAAACACAGGGGCACCGCAGTTCATAAAAAAAAAAAAAAAAAAACCTACTTGACAATAAAACAGAAATAACCAACAACACCATCATAGCTGGGGACTTTAACACACCATATCAGTAATAGACAGATCATCCAAACAGAAGCTCAACAGGGAAGTAAGAGAGCTCAACAAAACCATAGAGCACTTAGACCTAACAGACATCTACAGAACTTTCCATCCCAAATCCACAGACTACACATTCTTCTCAGCAGCCCATGGAACATTCTCTAAAATAGACCATATACTGAGTCACAAAGATAGCCTCCACATATTTAGGAAAATCGACATAATTCCCTGCATGATATCAGATCATAATGCTATATTCCTAGAAATCAACAACAAAAAAACCAACAAGAGCCCCAACGGCAACTGGAAACTGAATAGCACACTCTTAAACAATAAATGGATAGTGGATGAAATAAAAAATGAAATTGCAAAATTCCTGGAATTGAATGACAATGAGAACACATCATACCAAAACTTATGGGACACAATGAAGGCAGTCCTCAGGGGAAAATTCATAGCACTCAATGCCTTCATAAAAAAAAAAAAAAAAAAAAAAAAACAGAAAGATCCCAAATCAATAGCCTAACCATCCACCTAAAGGCATTGGAAAAACAAGAAAAATCCAACCCAAAGAGCTCCAGAAGGAAAGAAATAATTAAAATCAGAGCAGAAATTAGTGAATTGGAAACCAAGGAAACAATTAAGGCAATTGACAAAACAAAGAGCTGGCTCTTTGAAAAAATAAACAAGATTGACAAACCTCTGGCCAATTTGATCAAGCAAAATAAGGAGAGACTCCAAATTAACAAAATTCAAAATGAAAAAGGAGAGATCACAACAGACATCAGTGAAATCGGCAGAATCATCAGGACTAATTTCAAAAACCTCTACTCCACAAAACTGGAAAATGTGGAGGAGATGGATAAATTCCTGGATGCATATCATCTACCAAAGCTAAACTCAGAGCAGATCAACCACCTCAATGAACCCATCACGCTCATGGAGATTGAAAAAGTAATAAAAACCTCCCAAAAAAGAAGAGTCCAGGACCAGATGGATTCCCAGCCGAATTTTATCAAACCTTCATGGAAGAACTCAAACCAATCTTCCTAAAACTGTGCCACACAATTGAAGAACAGGGAAAACTACCCAACTCCTTCTATGAAGCTAGTATCACCCTAATCCCAAAACCAGGCAGAGACGCCACAAGAAAAGAAAACTATCGGCCTATTTCCCTAATGAACATAGACGCAAAGATCCTCAACAAAATTCTCGCAAACCGAATCCAACAACACATCAAAAGCATTATCCACCTTGACCAAGTGGGATTTATCCCAGGAACAAAAGGGTGGTTCAACATACGAAAATCTGTCAATGTAATACACCACATAAACAAGCTTAAACATAAAAATCACATGATCATTTTGATAGATGCAGAAAAGGCCTTTGACAAGATACAACATCACTTCATGATCAAAACATTGGAGAGAATCGGCATGGCCTGTTCACATCTTAATATAATAAAGGCAACATACAAAGCTCCAAAGGCCCAAATAATTCTTAATGGAGAGAGACTGGAGGAATTCCCATTGAGATCAGAAACAAGACAGGGATGTCCTCTCTCACCTCTGCTTTTCAATATAGTTCTGGAAGTCCTAGCCCAAGCAATAAGGCAGGAGAAGGAAATAAAAGGGATACAATTTGGAAAGGAAGAAGTTAAGTTAGCTCTATTCGCTGATGACATGATTGTATATGTAAGAGACCCGAGAGACTCCATCTCAAGACTCCTGAAGGTGATTAACTCCTATAGCAAAGTAGCAGGATACAAAATCAATGCACAAAAATCGGAAGCATTTCTGTATGCAAATGACAAAGACACAGAAAAAGAAATAAAGGACATAGTCCCATTTTCAATAGCAAAAAATAAAATAAAATACCTTGGAATAACGTTAACCAAGGAAGTAAAAGATCTATACAACGAAAATATAAAAACTCTCAAAAAAGAAATTGAGGAGGACTTGAAACGATGGAAAGACCTCCCATGCTCCTGGATAGGCAGAATTAACATTGTGAAGATGACAATCCTACCAAAGGCAATATATAGATTTAACGCAATTCCAATTAAAATCCCTACAGTGTTCTTCACAGACGTAGAAAAAATGATCTCAAATTTCATATGGAAAGGCAGAAGGCCTCGCATATCCAAACATATCCTCAGCAAAAGAAATACCTCTGGTGGCATCACCATACCTGATATAAAGTTATACTACAAAGCCATAGTAATAAAAACAGCATGGTACTGGCATAAAAACAGGAGTATAGACCAATGGAATAGACTCTAGGACCCGGATTTTGGCCGAGCAACTATAGTTACTTGACATTCGACAAAGGCCCAAACAATATAGAATGGAAAAAAGATAGCATCTTCAACAAATGGTGCTGGACAAACTGGATAACCACATGCAGGAAACTAAAACTTGATCCACACATTTCACCATGCACAACACTCAAATCCAAATGGATCAAAGACCTCAACATAAGACCAGAAACTCGAAAACTACTGAAGAAAATTTAGGAAGTACTTTCCATGATATACGAATGGAAAAAGACTTCCTGAATAAAACCCCAGTGGCTCAAGTTCTTAAACAGTCACTCAACCATTGGGATCATATGAAGCTGAAGAGTTTCTTTACAGACAAGCATATAATAAGCAAAGCCAACAGAAGACCCATAGAATGGGAGAAAATATTTGCAGGTTATCCAACTGATAGAGGCCTTATCTCTAGAATTTACAAAGAACTCAAAAGTCTAAACAATAAGAAGACAAATACCCCACTCACAAAATGGGGCAGAGTTGAACAGGCAATTTACACAGGAAGAGATACAAATGGCAAACACACACCTAAGAAAACGTTCATCATCCCTAATCATCAGAGAAATGCAAATTAAAACAACTATGAGATTCCACCTTACCCCAATAAGGATAGCCAACATCAAAAGGTCAAATGAAAATAAATGCTGGCAAGGATGTGGAGAAGCAGGGACACTCATTCACTGCTGGTTTGAATGCAGGATGGTACAACCACTTTGGAAAGCAATATGGAGACTCCTGAAAAGGCTGACTATAGAAATACCAACAGACCCAGTTATACCATTACTGGGCATCTACCCTAAAACCTTCAAACCAAAAGCCCGAGAGATTTGCTCAACCATGTTTGTAGCAGCTCAATTCATAATAGCTAAAAGCTGGAATCAACCCAGATGTCCATCATTAGAAGAGTGGATAACAAAGATGTGGTATATCTACACAATGGAATTCTATACAGCAGTCAGAAAAAATGACATAAAGAAATTTGAGGAAAAATGGTTGAACCTGGAACAGATCATTCTCAGCGAACTTACCCAATCACAGAAAAAAATTCGACACATAGTCTCACTCATCTGCAACACCTAACCTGAATCTGCCCAAGATGCCTTACATACCCAGCAAGCACCTCATGGACTAGACAATAAGATGGATGGGAGGGCGGGGAGTGAATCAAAGGGTGGAAAACAGTAATCCAGACCCAAATGGCAATGGTACCATAAAATTATACTTCCTAAAAGACAGACCAAATGGCTGAACCTTCACTAGACCCTTACAGGAAACACCTGAACCACAAGACACTGGAGAGGGTAGGATCAAGACTGACCTAAATCTCCTACATCTTCCCTCCCTCCCTCTCCCCCTCTCCCCTCTATCTCTCTCCTCTCTAACTCTTGTATATTAGTTATCTTTTTCCTCAATTTCTTAGTGGACACTGACCTGTAACCCCAACTTCCAGCTTGGGCCTACCATCCACAATGAGCTTTTGATCAGAGAAACCTACAAGGTTTCCCAAAAAAATGACAGACTTTTGTCAGAGTACTTGATGACCCACCAAAGGCCAGTGATAAGACCCTATTGCTGAAGACTCCATACACAGCTGACGCGTAAAATGGAATGACATGGCTGGAAGCCAGGAGAGAGTCAGTCCCCAGACAGTCAGCATGTCTAGTGCCAGAAGGCACTACATAGGCGACTGGGGGAAATGACCAAGATCTGTCCAAGCAACACATTGTTTAACCTAATTAGCAACAAATAACCGGATGTGATGCCCACACAAGTGCAATAGTGGTACACAGCCATGGTGAGGAATCAATTGCTCTTGATTTGGCTAACTGATCCACTCAGTGGTACTAGACCCTTAGCTGGAGCTGGGAAACAAGTCAGAACCATACCCAAACACAAGCCCACTCTACAATATCAAGCTACCATCAATCACGGGGTATAAGAGGGCCTACACCTATCAAACTGTCTATCAAAAAAGTAAGTGTTATCTCAATTTTCCGGGTGCTAACTTACTCTCCATTGGAGAATCTGCTTCTCTTTTCCAGATAGATGCAGATCCTAAGAAGAGAGCTGCCCCAACATACCTCAAAAAGGGCCCAACTGAAACTAAGGACAATTGGCGAAATAAGCAAGGGTGATGTTTTCCTGTGAACCGGATACCAGCACAAAGGGGAAGGAGATCAACGCAGAGAAAAATCAACTCCTACCGAATCAGAGAGCCAGAGCCTCAGAGGCCCCCAACACCTCAGCACTGAAGTAGACCAAAAATGAACCCAACATGGCTCAGGGAAATCTTGAGGAAGAGGGGGCAGAAAGAATGTCAGAGTTACATGTTGGGTCATGATTTTCAGAGACATTTATCATACTAATAACTGGGGGCTTACTCCACAATGCACGACCCATTTTCATTAACAAGGATTGTTAATGGGAGGGGGTAGATCACAGATGAGCCTAAATAATGGTACCAAACTGCCTGTATTTACTGAAAGGAAAACTAATAAATTAAATTAAAAAAAAAAAAGATGGGGATACAAGATATAACCTTCCAGCATATGTTCAAAAAAACCTAGTTGATCTAAGTAGGCACCACCTCTTAAATTTCTAACATCTTCAACTGAAGGTCACTGAATTTTTATTTCATCAATGGGTTTTTCCGTTGATGATGTCAGCGCATTTATGCTCCAATCACATTCTAAAATCCCCATCTGGGCATACTGCTGCACTGCAAGAGGCAACAAACAGCACATATTTTTGAAAGAAATTTCATATATAAAAATCATATTCAAAAACAATCCTCAAGAACTTCAAGGGTCATCAAAATTTAAGATTCTGTTACCTGCCCCTTCTCCTCAAATCATGTACTTAATTCAAATTGTAAGCAGTTGGATGACTTCATGTCTCTTTAGTGCCCCCAAAATCCCTTCTCCTGAGTCAGAAAACAAATGACTATTCTCTGTGTGCTATTAAGATTGTGTGAATTCCCTATATTTAATCTGGTAGTATGGCATTAATATCATTGGTGAATCCATACAATCCTGTTGTGCGTGAATGAACTTTCCTTACACACACATATATATATATATAGTCTTAATACAGTTCTTCGTATATATGCCTTCCTTTGACCTCTGAAACTTGGCTTAATTATATTTTTATGGCATATGTGGTATTTTACAGTGATTTGTATATATTTGGGCTTAAGGAATCAGAGAAGACTGTTTCATGAAGGCCCTTGCATATTGTTTTTGGCTTAAGAAATCAGAGAAAACATTCATGCAGGCCCTTGTATATTGTCTTAAAGTTTATACATCCAGAGTATGGGGCATTGCATAGTTCCACAGGTAGGACCAAAAGAAGATAAAATAGCCACATTCTAGTTCAAGGAAAGCATGAACAGATACATTTGAATCTAGAAGCACATCTCTAACAATGCAACCAATGGCAGCTCTTTGATTACACAAAGCAGGGGATTCTATCACAAATGAATTGTGGTTATGAAGGCAGATTGAACATCATTTTTTATGTGCATCAAAGAAGGTGTTAATAAAATTAATGTAAGCATTTGTGTTCTGCAATGGACATGTACTCTAGGTAGATCTAGGAAATCACACAATACAGTGACAGCATGAGGCCTAAAACAGTAATGGAATTTGCAAGAGAATAATTCTAGAAATCATCAACCAGGGTGAGGAGGAATAGAACAGGGTATTGTTGCAGTTTTGTTGTTGTTGTTGTTGTTTTCATTTTAGCTTCTGCAAGATTCCTTTTGCAAATTTATGTATATACAATTTATATATAGAACTACAGGGTAAACTCTTTTATCCCCTCACCCTGGCTTCTGTTACCCTTGGGAATCCTCCTCAGTGGGTTTATGGTGTTTGCTGTGGGATCATAAAGGTGTCAGTAAGTCCTTACGAGGTAACAGGGGGACCATGACTTAGGGTATTTCTACCCACTCAGTGGATCTTACTGTCTTTCAGCTCCATTTTCAAGGTTCTCTGAGCCATGGAAGGCCTGTGAGCAGTCTAATACAGTGTTGAGTTCTTTGTAGCCACAGGATTTCTGTTTTGATGTTTTGGTTAATTATCATGGCTGAGGCTGGATGTCAGGCTAGAAATAAGAGCAGTATTCAAGATGTCGCTTATTCTTCACTTTCTTCTGGGACCTGGCATATGTGGTAGAAGTGAAAGGTCTTATGATGGGCAGCTAGCTATCTTCTTGTTCTATTGGTAGATATAGGCTGCCCTCCATTTCCTTTGCCATATGCAAATTAGAAGAGATTCTCCAACCTAGCATTAAAGTAGCTTTGATTAAAAGGGGTATGCAAAGTTGTTTGAGAGATTTTCAGTGTGAAAGTCTACTCTACTCTTCTTCTCTAGAGAACAGCGAGAACTTTTGTCTGAAGTCTGGATTTCCTGATGATCTGATTCTGACTTGGTTTCCAGTAGCAGATATGAGTTCTCTCCCACTTAGTAGGCCTCATGTACAATCATAGAACAGTTGGTTATCTGTAGAGGCTGCATGCCACTATTGCAAGTGTGTACTTGTCAGGCTAGTTGATTCTGTAGACTTCAAGGTCCTGTGGTTATACATGCTGTTGGTGACCATTGTCCTCCTGTGGCTCTAACAGTGCTCTCTAGTTCTATGAGGGCTAGCCAGGAGGGAGCTAGTTTCCCTATCAATTCCAGCATGGTATTCCAGTGTCCTGAGACCACAGCCTGTGGTGTCTTCAGCAACAGGGTCTTTTTTAGCTCTGGCAGGCAATCAAGTGTTTTGACAATAGCCTACATTGTTTTGTGGAACTATAGTTCTATTTGACCAATAGCTCACTGTGGGGGGTCACCCAGTTCTGGGCCTAGAATTTACCAGAAAGAGTCCTTTGTTTTAAGGTTAAGCTTTCTCCAACTTCTGTCCAGAATGTCTCCCCTCCCTCTTTATCGGTAGTTATATCTTATAGAATGCAAGTTAGAATGAGGGGTTCCATAAAATTGATTTATGCTGTCTTAATTTTTGTGTAATTTCCCCCACACCCTCCTTGCATACCCCTCCAAGAACATCCCACCCCTGACATTCTATCACATGTCCAAACCATCAGGCAATGATTCCTCTCTTTCCACCCCATTTCTTCTCTCTCCTGGTCTCACTCTAGTTTTATACCCATATTCCTGGTACTAAGAACTATTTTCACTCATCATTTGGTCCCAGTTAGGAACCTCATATGAGAGAGTACATGTGGCATTTGTCTTTTTGTGCCTATATGACCTCAGTTAATTATTTTTGTCAGCATTTTTTTGTATAACTCTTTCACTTCCTAAATTAGTGATATTCTAGGATATTTAATTATTTTTGGTTATTAAAAACAGGACAACATCATTTATCTCTTTCTACATGGGTTTAGCTTTAGTGCATAGGAAGTATACTAATTTTTTGTGTGTTTATTTTGTATCCTGCCACTTTACTGATAGAATTCATCACCTTTAGAAGTTTTTTTTTTTTATGGAGTCTTTTGGGTCACTTATATATATATAGAATTACATCATCTAAAAATATAGCTAGTTTGGGTTCTTTATTGAAATTTTTACCCCCTTTTATTTCTTTCTCTTGTCTTATTTTTTGAGCTAAAACTTCAAGTCCTATATTGAAAATCAGTGGTGAGAGTGGGAACCCCCTCTTGTTCCAGAGGACAATGGTAATGCTTCAAGTTCTTTATTCCTTATTACCAGTAAAAATGTTCTACTTATTACCAATGATAGCACTCTCCTTATTACCAGTAGAGCCTGTAGTGGTACCAAACTTGGAGAACCAACTCCAGAGAACACCAAACTCACTAGGGAAATCCATTTTTACAATTCTGTTTCTCTAGAACCACTACGGTACCACAATTTGTATCAGTCAGGGCTCTCTAGGGGAACAGAACCTATAGAATGAATTGTATTAAAGGGGAATTTATTGGATTAATTTATGACAGTCCAACAACAGCAGATTATAGGACTGAGAGTCAAGGAATCTGGTAGCTGCTCAGTCCATGGGGCTGCATGCCTCACCAGTCCCAATCCAGCACTGAAGGCTTGGAGGTGTCCTGGAGCAATGCTGCTCTTTAGTCAATGCTGGTCTTAGGCCCACACTGGAATGCAGCAAAACAGTAAAAAGGAAGCAGCGGGGCTGGAGAGATGGCTTAGTGGTTAAGCGCTTGCCTGTGAAGCCTAAGGACCCAGGTTCGAGGCTCGGTTCCCCAGGTCCCACGTTAGCCAGATGCACAAGGGGGCGCACGCGTCTGGAGTTCGTTTGCAGAGGCTGGAAGCCCTGGCGTGCCCATTCTCTCTCTCTTCCTCTATCTGTCTTTCTCTCTGTGTCTGTCGCTCTCAAATACATAAATAAAAAAATTAAAAAAAAAAGGAAGCAGCAAGCAGCTCTGGCAGCCAGGTGCGAGGGGAATACCTTTCTGCTCAGAGCTTCTTTTCATAAAGCCTCACCTCCCAGAGGGGCTGTCCACTCTGGGGGAAAGGCACACCATGGGGGAAAGATTCCTCTTTTAGTTAATCCTTCCTGGAAGCAACCTCACAGACCCACTTATGAAGAATCTCTGTGGATTCCTAAACAGATCAAGTTGACACAAACCTAACCATCACAATATGTATAAAATTATCAAGAAATAAATTCAAAAATAAAGTTATTCAAATGTGAAAAAAGACATAATGAACAATACCTATTTTGATCTTTAAACTACAAGAAAATTCCAAATTTAGCAGATTATCTCAGTGTGGGTAAATATATGGTTATTTACTAGCTGAGTAGGTTTCATGTAGGTATTTTATCAATGCATTAAGTAACCTAGCCATTATAAAATGCTAAAATGCCTGATCATAATGGCCCAGTTATTTGCTGACAGATTGTTATTTATTTATTTAACAGAGAGAAAGAAAGAGAGAAAATGGGAGAATGGGTGCTCCAGGGCCTCCAACCATTGCAAACAAACTCCAGGCACATGTGCCACCTTGTGCATCTGGCTAATGTGTGTCCTGGGGAATTGAACCTGGGCCATTTGGCTTTGCAGGCAACTGCCCTAACTGCTAAGCCAACCCTCTAGCCCTACTGACATAATTTTTTTTTTCTTAGAGGCTACTATAAACACTCTAGAATAATTTCTGAAGCAAGAGACTAAAAACTTGGGGACATTATCATAATTATTTTGTTGCTATTTATAATTATAGCCTTAAAATGTTATAAAATATTTTTATAAGTTATGTACAGTGTGTATACAGCCATGTTGGTACTATCATTAGCCTCCCCCCTGTTTTTCCCCCTCCACAGGAACCCTCCTCCTTGGGGAATGTGGGTTGTGCATTGTGGGGTTAGCAATCAGTTATGGGTAAGAGGCAATGTCTGTACATAATGTCCCAACATTTGGCTCTAACAATCTTTCTGTGTCCTCTTTCACAAATTTCCCTGAGCCATGTTGGGTTTGTTTTAAGTCTACTTCAGTGATAAGGTCTTGGGAGCCTCTGTATCCCTGGATATCTGGCTTGGTAGGAGTTGAATGTTCTCTGCATCTATCTCCTTCACTCTTGTGCTGGTACCAGGTTCACCAATAAAACAGAACTTTTGTTAATTTCTTCAATTACTCTTGGTTTCAGTTCGGGCCCTGATGAGGTGTGATGGGCTGATTCTCTCCTCAGGATTTTCATCCATATGACAAAGGGAAGCAAATTCTCCAATGGAGAGTGAAGTAGGCACCAAATAAATGGGATAACCATTATTATTTTAGAGAGAATTTAATAGGCATAGACCCTCTTGTAGCCCATGATTGGTAGAAGCTTGATAATAGAGTGAGCTCGTTGTTTGGATAGGGTTCTGGCTTGTTCTCCAGAGCCAGCTATGGGTTCCATTCCACTGACAAGGTCCGCTAGTCAAATCAAGAGCAGTTGGTTACCCACCATGGCTGTGTGCCTCTATTGCACTTGTGTGAGCATCACATCAGGTTGTTTGCTGCTTACCTTAGACAATGAGTTGCTCGGACAGATGTTGATCATTTTCCACTAGTCACTCAAGTAGTACTTTCTGGCACTAGATGAGATAACTTTCTGGAAACTGACTCTCTTCCAGATTCCATCCAGGTTGTTTTAAAATATTTTAATTTATTTTATGTATGTATGTAGAAAATATTTCAGAAAGTACTTACTTATGTAATCATAATTTTACATTTACAAGTTCAAATCTCCATTCAATAACCTCACTGTAAACCTATTTATCATTACAGCATAATGTTTAGGAAGGCAGGGCTCTTGATAGCACTGGGGATTGTGGGATCAAATAATTCTAGGTTTAACCTTCCTGCCTCTCCTCTCCTCTCCTGCCCTCCCCTCTCCCTCCTCCTCCTTCTCCTCCTTCTCCTCCTCCTCCTCCTCCTCCTTCTTCTTCTTCTCTCTCTCTCACTCTCTCCCTTCTAAAGGCATAGAGCAGATAAATAACTCAAGGGAATCCTCTCTGTCTAATCCTTCCTTACCAAAATAGTGTCCCTTTCTCAATGTTGACCTCTCTAGGAACATACCTAAGTATGCTTCTGTATGATCACATTAAACCTTGAGAGGGAGGTGCTAGAAAAAGGAGGTAACACCATCAGTTTTAGCAGCAGCAATCTGTACTGAACTGAGTGTAATACTAGGAAATTAATATCTATAATTCTCATAATGGCATTAACTGCATAGAAAATGCATTATTTATTACTGTCATCTAGTTTAAAAGGGTCAGAACATTTAAGTAATTTATTGAAGTTCAATTACCTTGAAGGAAAACAGAATTTTGACTCAGTATCATTTTAGTTAGCACTGCTCACAAATGTTCAGGACCAGTGATCTAGTATGATATTTGATAGCAGTGGCTACAAAGCCAGACTTTCTTGAGTCTGAATCAATTGCTGACTTTATATTCCTAGGCAAGTTAACTTTTCTGAGTATTTGTTCCCTCAGCTGAAAAATCTGGATGATAATAACAATACATATCTCATAGAGTGAAGATTAAAAGAATTAACATGGTTGCAAGGTAAATGACCAATGGTCACTAGTATAAAGGGAGTTGGGTTTTTTTTTTGTTTTGTTTTGTTTGTTTGTTTGTTTTTTGACAGGGTCACACCAACTTACCCAAGGATAGCTTGGAACTCCTGACCTTCTTCTTGTTTTAGTCTTACAAGTCCTGGGATTACAAATGTGTGCCCTTATGCCTATCTATAAATTTAGTTTGAATGAAAATGATGACTCACTTGTTACATGATAAATAAGAAATTATCTACGCCATATTCAGATGTTATATGTCTGTACTTGCTGGGGGGTGGGGGGCTCAAATTTTGATTAGAAGGAGATCTCAATGATTCACACTCATAGACAAATACAAAATACCTTTTTAAATCTTACAATGTTTTCCCAGTCCTCTCTTTTATGTATATGTCATCAGCACTCCCTGTTAAATGCCCTTTTTCAAATATTTTAACTATTGACTCTGCAAGAATAATATTGCCAAGGGAATCAAATCAGTGGGTATTTGTAGCTAGTGAAATACATGGGCTCCCGTCTTCAAGAAATATACTTGCAATGTCTTCTAGGTTTTCCCCATGTAAAGGGAACATCATCCTGTAAGGAATCTTTCAAACACCGTTTATATCTCTAATGGCTTGTAGATATTTATGGTGTCTTCCTAAGTCTAGAAATAGAACTCCACTTGAGAATACTCAACATTTTATGAATTACTAAATTACAGTAAGGATTTTGTGTGCATTAAATGATAAATAAGCAGGTGTCATCATGTCTAATACTCATTTGTATTTAATTTATTCATGAATTAAAGTAAAATCATATGTTCCTAATAAGTTAGTGATCCTGTATTATGTTACTAAAAATATTTTGGGTGGTGGTTATGCAACTTTTCTACGATAAATTTCAAGATCTGTAAATGCTGAGTTTATCTGATTTTCCTTTATTTTTCCCTTTAATTCAAATGCTGTGTCAAAATGTTAATACTGGCTTACTATAATGCTGAAAGTATTATTAGTATTAAAGGGAATGAGTATGGTATCTAATATTCCAGTTGCTATCACTTTGTAACAAATCAAATTAAAACAAAGTTGGTATACAGCAATAATCCTCATTTAATTTCCTGTAAAGTCTATGGGCAAGGAATTTTAGGAAGGACTCAGTGGAGAAGATCTGGTTCAGAGTCTCATATGTGATTGTGCATAGACAGTGATTGGACCCAGAATTCCAGGAGCACTGAAGCCACCAGGAGATCTTTCCACTGCATATGCTCTCAGGCACTCATCGTGTAACTTCTTCATAGGTAGGGTCTGGGTCTCCTTGTGAATTTTTATAGAGGCCTCCAGAGAGTTGGATTGCTTGCATTTCCACTCAGGACTCCAAACAAATATCCAAAACACCAGGTATGCATTCTGTCAGTTCTTATGCTCTACCTTCCAAAGTTACATTGTATCATTTCTACAACAGTCACAGCCAATTCAAATTTAAGGTGAGGTGACATAGACTCCAGTGGTCCAAGACAGAAGTATCAACATTGCTCTTCATGAGGAACATGTGAGATAGGAGCTGTAGTCAATTTAGGAAAATACCATCAGTCCCACTCAGCATTTGCAGATTTTTATATATTATTAATTTATGTATTATATTTAAACAGATTTTTATATTTTAATAAGCAGTTTGTTATCATAGAAATGACATAATTGAATGGGTAATTATGTTTTCATAAATTCACAGAAAAACTGATCAGTCTAGAAACATACAACTGAAGAACCATTACATAAGAGTTCTATTTTTATTTGAAGCTTTCTTTCAATGGTTTCATTTACCTGTGATAAACTAGAATACAAGAATATTAGTGGGAATATTCAAAAACTTAATAGTTCATACAAGCTGTAATTGCCCTCTATTCTGTGTATAATGATGAAATTTCATGCCACCCTATTCCATATCACTTGGGAAGCAAATAATCACTTTGTCCAGTAGATTCATAATGTGTATGTTACCTGTACATATCATTTAGTTGCTGCCTTAGTTATCAGATATACTGTTACTGTCATAATACTGTTTTCAGGTAACACTTAAGTAGTAAGCTAACACTATGTTCTAAAGCATAAGCCATACACCTCAATTAATTTTACTATGGATGCATTGTGTCATCTCATATCATTACAAAAGGGATGTGTAGTTTAGTAAAATATTTTGGGAGAAAAAAATATTTGTATAACATTACAGATTTTAGGATAATTAATCTATTTATTATTACTATTAATCTATTATTGTGCACACTTAATAAATTAATTCTTGGAGTGTGTATGTGTCCATGTATACATGGGTTTGGTTCCATCTACATTCAGACATACACTAATGGTGTTCATATTTAATGAAAAAGTGCTACATAGAATATAGCTTGAAATACTTTGTAATAAAACCATAGCAATAACTATTTACAAATTATTTATCATTTTGAAATTAAAATTGCCCCTTTTAATAGTATGAATGCATTTGGTAACACATTCCCTCATTAAAAACTATAACAATAACTATCATTTCTTCTTGTGTTTTCATTGTGTGTGAATATATTGCATTGTTTTTTTGAGGTTTATTATTGAATGCTAAATTTGTCATTGATAAATGGAGATTCTAATTGAATTTCATATCTTTAGTGTTAAACATGACTTAGCACATGATATCGATTGACATTTCCAGTGAAAGGGAAAAAGTGAAGATTCATTGCTAACCATCTAATAAGAAATTATCTTAGTATGCACATAATTAATTCTACTTTGTTTTATTTCATAAATGATAGGCATATCCCTGGAGGTCCCAAACCATAGAACCTAGAGTATTATAATAATTAAATTGCAGAGCATATATCACAATATTTAAGAGAAATCAAAAGAATAGATCATTTACTATTTTGGGCCAATTTAGCTAGAAGAATAATTTTAAATGTTTTACTTGATATATGCAATATATCTTTGTTTGATTAGAGATTTAAATGAGGGCTGAGAGCAATGGTGACCTTTAAATATCCTATTCATTTGTAGACTGCAGTATATGATTTTAAATCAATTAATTATAAGCATTATAAGTAAATGAGTTATTAGCATTCATGAATTCTATAACAGCCAATTTGTTCCTGTTTCTAAAACCTTGAAGTGCCTATTTTATTATTTCACAGGGATGTAACCATAGGAACTAAGTGGATGCTAACATAAAACTTTATAATTAATGAAAGTATGTTTTCACCTTTTTTGAATTCTATTGAAATGTATACAGAATACAGGCAATATGCTTCAAGGACTACTGTTTGTTCAGAGTTAAAAAGTTGTCTTACATCTCTCTATTTCCTAGTCTTTATTTATTAAAGAAGCATTTACATAGTACTTTCTTTGTGCCCAGAATTATATTAGAAGCCATGAAAAATGAAACAAGAATTAAACAGTCTTATTACCATTCAGGATCATAAAACAGAAGAGGTGATGTATTATATCTCAGAGACTAGTTGGTTAGCACACAGAATGCAGTAGGACCTAAAAGAGAGACTAAGCTACTTGTTTGCTTGTAACATTCATTTGTGCACAACTGGTACTAAGGAGTAATATACTCTGCATACCATTTTCTAACACAGTAAAGGCTGTGTAAATGTAAATGAAATGCCTTTGATCTATAGCTATGGTGATACATGCAAATCTATAAGATGGAGCAAGACTTTAACCAAGAAAACTTCATCATTTCTCCCCTTCATTTGAAAATCAATTACAGTGAATTTGATCGTTTACCTTCCTCTCTGCCTCCTTTTCTCTCTTTACTCATAACATCAACTCTACTTCTTTCCTTTGATATATACATAGTTATTTGTTTGTTTTTATATATAAACATATGGATGGAGTATATGTAAATTATTTGCCTCTTTATATACAGATACATATCAATAGCTTACGGGAGGAATACACACACACACACACATATATATATGTATACATATACATATATATACACATAGCTATGCAAAATTACAAAAATATTTATGTTTGTATATTTGGGGACAAGAAGCAAATATTAAAGAATATTTACACATTTCCTTCCTTGATTCTTGAAACAAGTCTCAATAGAATTTTTAATTCAATAAATGTCAAATCTTTATCAAGCCTAGCCTGTGAGATGGAAAAAGTTTCTTCCCAAACATAAACTAAAATGTAAGTTTGTGTAAATCTCTTAAGTAAAGAATAATGCACCAGTGCACTCGCACACACACACACACACACACACACACACACACACACACACACACAGAGAGAGAGAGAGAGAGAGAGAGAGAGAGAGAGAGAGAGAGAGAGAGATGAAATAGAATGAATAAAAAAAAAAATACTAGTTACAAGCCAGAGCCAATTGTTTTAGTGTTAGGCTTTATCCCACCAGTACCAGAAGTTGGTTACAACTCACATTGAGCTGTTAGTTGGAGACACCTACTGAGGTCCCCTAAACAAGCACGACTTCTGTCAAAGCACTTGATTAACCACCTGAGGTACAAGGTAAGACCCTATTGCTAAAGATACCACATGATGACAACACAAAATATCAAGAGAATCTGGCTGGAATCTGGAAGAAAACCAGTTCCCAGATGGTTAGCCTGTATAGTGCTGGAAATCCCTACAAAAACTGCTGGGGAAAAATGGTCAACAATGTTGTGAGCAAGCAGAAAACACTGCTGTACAGAAACAACCAGCCTGACAAGACATACACATACTTACAATTTAGTTTTTGTTTTGAGGGACCCTTAAACTTGATTCTTTTAGCATTTTTTTAATTTTTTTGTTATTTTTATTTTTATTTATTTATTGGAGAGCGACAGACAAAGAATGAGGCAGAGAGAGAGGGAAAGAGAGAGAGAATGGGCTCACCAGGGCTTCCATCCACTGCAGACAAGTTCCAGATGCGTGCACCCTCTTGTGCATCTGGCTAACGTGGGTCCTAGGAAATCGAGCCCCGGGGTCCTTAGACTTCACAGGCAAGCACTTAACTGCTAAGCCATCTCTCCAGCCCCTTTCAGCAATTTTTAAGTGTACAGTATGTTGTTGCTTACTTCAGCTACAGTGATAAACACTGGATCTCTTTTCTTTACTTCTTTCTGTCTGAAATTTTATATGGCATAGGAAGGCAAATGACAGTAAAGATATAAACTTTTATAGTTTACAGAAAATAGCAATAATTAACATTTTTGCATTTATTGAGCATATACTGAATACTGAAACAAAGTATCTTTATTCCCTCTAGTGTGGGGGCTGTGTTTCTTCCCCAACAGATAAATAATCCTTTATATAGATAGGTTTTGCTAATGTAATCCAAGCCACATTACAAGGATCTCCCTCTGAACTTCCCAAAGCCCCACCATCCTTGTGATCTCTGTTGAAAGAAATTTAGATGAACATACAAAATTACAGAACAGAAGCAGAATTTATTACAGGACAAAGTAGGGTACTCTCCAAGGATGAGACTGGGCAATGGCCAAAGGGACTATTGCAAAGGAAAACCTCTCACAGTCTGGCTGGGCAGTGGCCAAATGAACTATTGTTCTAACTTATACGTTTAAGTAGTTTGTTTTTATATTATCCTATGATAGATGGCCTCAGATATTATCTGATGACATTTGGGTTGATGGAAGTTAAGGGATCTATATGTATATTTCAAAAAGATATAACAAGGAGGGTCTAATGGGAGGGGGTAGATCACAGATGAGCCTAAATAATGGTACCAAACTGCCTATATTCACTGAAATGAAAACTAATAAATTAAATTAAAAAATATATATATAACTAATAGCCATAGGATTTTCATTTAGGTGGGCACCAAGTGGTTCTTTAAGGGGATTAGAGATAGCTCAAGATAATTTGGCTACAAACCTTTAACATTTAAATTCTCCACAATCAAACAAGTTCTAATTAATCAGAGTAGCAGGATGTTTAACACAGGTGCTCACATATCCAAATTAGTTAATTGTGCTCAGTATTTCTGCCATATGAATCATCTGGAATCTCTAGGTCTTGTTAAAATAACTACAATGTTTTTAGAGCAGAATCAATCTATTGGTTTAACAAACTTTTCTAATTCTTCTATGGTATCAGCAGGATAGAGTAATTCATGTCCTAAATAAGAAATATCTTTCATAGTTCATGTAATTGAATTTATGTATTTTAAATCACTTTTATAGTTGACCTCCATGATAGCCTAAGAGAAACCATTTGAAATGCAAGGATCACAAAAATGAATAAAGAGCCACATAGTATATGCTTTGAAATTATACATTGAAGGAAAACATGCTAATTTTCTAATACACTTAGTATTTTTAAAGTAATTTTGAGTCACTAAAGTCACTAAATCTTTGGAATTACCAGAAGTGAATATATATATATATATATATATATGACTTCATTATATCTACTAGCAAAAAATTAAACCTAACTGATAGAAACCATTCCTTCAAACTCATATTCATAGGGTTCAAAACATGTGACTTTCTTTCCTACCACTTTGGAGATGCCACTGTTTTATTTCTAAAGATCAACATGTACCAGAATGGAAAACAAAATAAGAGATCATGAGTCAAGTAACTAACAGAACATATAATCTATAAATTTTTAAAAAAGACATTGTAACATAAGTATTTAGTAAGAGGAATTCAGGTCAAGATGGCCTTTGCCTAAACACACCTCACCTCACCTCATGGGGAAGGAGAGGCACGATCTTTAGGGTTCATTGGGATTTTTAGGGGTTTTCAGATTCTAGTAGACCTCCAGTGGGATAGTGCAGAGGAACAAAAGAGGGAATCTACTGATTCCCACCCTCTCAGGTAACCCACCAGTCACCCAATCCCCTCAAGCAGCAGTCCCAGCATTAGCTACCTCCTACACTAGCCACAAGCTAAGTGGATGGATCCATCAGGCCAGTGTTCCTGCCATCCTAGGCTTTCCCACCACTTTGTAGCTCCAGGCACAAATGTCATCCCACTAGCCACCATCCCCCCCCCCCCCACTCCCTGTGCATTGATCCAGTACAGCCGGCTAGAGTTCCCCTTCCATAGGCTTTCCCGCCACCATGGAGCTCCACAACAAACACCATCCCACTTGCTGCTGCCCACAACCCCCACCCTACCCATGCATGGACCCAAGGCAGGAAGCTAACTTTACCCCTACCCTAGGACTTCCCACTATTGCATAGTTCTAAGTGTGAATGCTGTTCCACTCGATGTCACCCCACACCCCCTTTGTATGGACCCAGGCCAGCAGCTAGTGCTCCCCCCATCCTAGGATTTCCTGTCACCATGAGGATCCACCCAAGAATGCTGTCTTAATCACTGCCGTGCCCCCTAACTTGTGTGTGAACCCAGGCAAGCAGGCTATTTGCCCCTCCCCTTTCACACCACCACTCCCACCACCAAGCTGACAATCACCCCCCAGCATGTCACCTGACCCACAACAGTCTCATATTCCTGCCCTGTCTGTCATAGGACTCAGCAGTCACATCGACCCCCTGCTACATGTATGCAATGGACCTGCTGTCCCATCCCCTCACCCCTCAGCATCACAGAAACATCATGAATTCCCATCAACCCCCTCTGTAGCCCAGCCATAACACCACTCTTCTTTGTCCCATTCACCCCTACACCTGTTCCCTTGCTCCACCTGAACATGCAGTCACATACCCTGAACAACAAGCCCCTTCATCAGGTCCTCTGGCTCATCGCTAGAGCCTCAGGGGCTCCTTCCCTCTGAGCAGGCAGGCCCCATTGCCATCAGAAGCCTAGCCAAAGCAAACATAAAAGGGAATTGTGGTAGTTTGAATAGATGGCCCCCAACATATTCCATGTTTTATTAGTTTGTAGTTTGCATCTGCAACCACCTGGCTGGAGGCTGTGTCATTGGGCTAATCTTAAGGTGTGGTGGTGGGTTTGAGATTTCAATCTAAAGATATACAAAGTGTGCCTAGCTGGAGTTCCTGAAATATATTGTGCTGTGTGGCTTTTGACTTTTGGCTTGTGCTTCTCTATCTCTGCTTGGACCAGTGAATGCAAGCCAGCTTCTTCTAGCATTATAGAACTTACCTAGGATCTGTAAGCATCAATAAATATCCCTTCTGAGCCGGGCGTGGTGGCACACGCCTTTAATCCCAGCACTTGGGAGGCAGAGGTAGGAGGATCACCATGAGTACAAGGGCTCCCTGAGACTACATAGTGAATTCCAGGTCAGCCTGCACCAGAGTGAGACCCTACCTCAAAAAAAATAAAATAAAATAAAATAAATATCCCTTCTTCCATAACTGTGCCTGGTCTGGAAGTTAATCTCAGAGAACCTGAAGCAGTCAGCAACAGGAATAATCACTGAATATATTTCAAGTGTAAACTACAGCTTCCTCCTAAATAAAATATGATTCCTACACTGTGATGGTCAGACCACAGTGCAAAAGGAATAACATGAAAAATCAAATGCAAGTAAATCAAACAAAATTTTCCAGTCCCACAATGGATGTCTCTAATCAAAGCTTAGAAGAGACAATAAGATCAGAAACCCAAAATGAAGATACAAGCTACGCAACCCTGGACAAGAAAGTAACAGAACTTGCAGAAAATCAACAAAGTGGCAATAATTGTATGAATGCTATCCTTGATAGATTAGACCTAATAGAAAAGAACCAGGAAGGGTTTAAAAAACAGTAAAATGATCTGAAGGAGTGTGAAAAAGAGGACCTCAATAACCACCTGGCTAAGCTCAATAAAGACATAAACCACAACAATATGGCAAGGATTAAATCAAACCTCACAGTTATTACCCTAAATATTAATGGCCTTAATTCACACATAAAGAGACATAAGCCAACAGGGTGGATCAGAAAATTAGACCTATCAATCTGCTGTCTTTAAGAAACCCACCTCACTACTAAAGGCAGGCACCTCGTCAGAGTGAAAGGGTGGAAAATGATATTCTAAACATACAAAAATAAGAAACAAATAGGCATAGCTCTACTAATATTGGATAAAAAAGAGTTCAAACCAAAAATAATCAAAAAAGGCAAGGAAGGTCACTTCTTTCTTATCAAGGGAATGATCCAACAAGAGGATATCACAATCATCAATCTTTATGCATCAAACACAGGTGCACCACAATTAATAAAACAAAACTTTCTTGACAACAAAACAGAAATAACCCCCAACACTATCATAGTCAAGGACTTCAATAACTCCATTATCAGCAATACATAGATCATCCAAACAGAAAGTTAACAGGGAAGTGAGAGAGCTCAACATAACCATAGATCAATTAGACCTAACGGACATCTACAAAACATTCTACCCCAAATCCACTGATTACACATTCTTCTCAACAGCCCATGGAACCTTCAGCAAAATAGATCTTAAACTACATCATAAAGCCTGCCTCCATATTTCTTAGAAATATGGATATAACTTCCTGTATGATATCACATGACAATGCTGTATTGATACAAATTAATAGCAAAAGATGTGCTGGGAATCCCACCAGCTCCTGGAAACTGAACAATACACTTTTAAACAATGAATGGGTAATGGATGATATGATAAAAGGAAATTACAAAATTTCTAGAATTCAATGACAATGAGAACACATCATTCCAAAACTTATGGGACACAATGATGGCACTCCTTAGGGCAAATTCGTAACACTAAATGCCTTCATAATAAAGACAGAGAGATCCCAAATCAATAACCTAAGCATCCACGATACAGGAGTATTAAAAGACTTCCTGAACAAAACCCCAGTAGCTCAGGAAGTTAAACAATCACCCAACCATTGGGATCTTGTGAAGTTGAAAATATTTTCCACAAACCAACATACAAAAAGCAGAGCCAATAGATTACCTACACAATGGGAGAAACTTTTCCAGCTATACAACTGACAGAGGCCTAATTTCTAGAATCTACAAAGAACTCAAAACCCTAAACAATAAAAAGTCAAACAACCTGCTCACAAAACAGGGCAGTGAATTGAAAAGGGAATTCTCAGAGGAAGAAATACAAATGACAGGCACACATTTAAGAAAATGTTCAACATTCCTAACCATCAGGGAAATGCAAATTATAACAACTATGAGGTTCCACCTTACCCCAGTAAGGATAGCAAACATTAAAAAAAAAAAAAAATCAAATTAAAGCCAGGTGTGGTGGCACACACCTTTAATCCCAGCATGTTTTAGGCAGAGGTAGAAGGATCACCCTGAGTTTGAGGCCACCATGAGGTTACATAGTAAATTCCAGTCAGCCTGAGCTAGTGGGAAAGCCTACCTTGAAAAACAAAACAAAACAAAACAACAACAAAAAAAAAAAAGAAAGAAAGAAGACAAATGCTGACGAGGATGTGGAGAAATAGGAACACTCATTTACTGTTGGTGGGAATATAAGATGGTACAATCACTGTGGAAAGCAATATGGACACTCCAAAAAAGGTTGACTATAGAGTTACCAACAGACCCTGTATTCCCTTACTGGGCATGTACCCTAAAAGCTCCCTGCTTCAGTTCAGAGAGCTTTGTTCAATCATGTTTATTGATGCTCAATTAATAATAGTTAAGAACTGAATCAACCCAGATTTCCATCAATTATACAAATGTATAACTGAGATGTGTTATATCTACATGATGGAATGCTACACAGTAGTAAGGAAAAATGACACAATGAAATTTGAAGAAAAATGGTCGAACTGGGAACAGATCATTTGCAGCAAACATACCGAATCACACAAAGACAATTGTCACATGGTCTCACTCATACATGGCTCCTAACCTGAATCAGCCTGTGATGCTGACATACCTAAAATAGGCATTTTGCATACTGGACAATAGGGAGGGTAGAGCACAAGGGGAGGGTTACCATGTGGTGAGGGAACACAAAACAGGGCCAAAATGGAACTGGCATCATAAAATCCTATGTTCTGAAAGACAGGATGAACCTTCCTCAGGTCCTTAGGGGGAACATCTGAATCAAAGGGCCCTGGAGAGGTTATGATGAAGACTAACCTTAGTCTTCTCCTGTTTCTTTCTCTCTCTCCCTCTCTCTCTCTCTCTCTCTCTCACCCCCCATATTCTCTTTTCTCTCCTTCTCTTGCATATTACCTATCTTTTTCTTTCTTCTTTTCTCTTGGTGCTGGCTTGTAACTCCCCTTATCAGTATTTAGTTAACATCCACAATGAGATGTTGATCAGAGAGACATACAAGTTTTCCCAAAAGAAGAGAAATTTCTGTCAGAGGACTTGATTAACCACCAAAAGTTAATGGTGAGACCCTACTGCCACAGACACCATATGTTATTAGTACAGAACATGGAGAGACCTGACTGGAATCTGGAAGAGAGTCAGTCCCAAGACAGCTTGTCTAATGCCAGAAGGTGTTATATGAAGGACTGGTGGAAAATGGACGTCTACCCAAGAAACTTGTGGTATAAGCTACTCAGAAGCAAACCACCTGATGTGATGCTCACATAAGTGCAATAGTGGCACACAGCCATGGTGGGTGAACAGCTGCTTTTAAATCGGCTAACAGATTCATTCAGTGGAATGGAACCCATAGCTGGAACTGGGAAACAAGTCAGAACCGTATCCAAAAATCAAGTACGCTCTCCAATATCAAACTCCCTCCTATCCTGAACTAAAAGTGGGCCTATGCTTATTAAATTCTCTCTAAAATAATAACTGTTCTCCCATTTATCTGGTTATAACTTCACTATCCCTGGAGAATTTGCTTCTCTTTTTCAGATGGACACAGAATCTGAGGAGAGAATCAGCCCATCACACCTCACCTGGGCCCCAGCTGAAGCCATAGAGGATTTGGGGGAATTGAGAAAGAGTGCTGCTTTCTTTGTAAACTTGGTATTAGCAGAAGGGTGAAGGAGATAGATACAGAGAACACTCAAGTCCTACCAAACCAGATATTCAGAGACACAAAGGCTCCCAACACCTCATCACTGAAGTAGAATTAAGAGGAACCCAAAATTGCTCAGAGAAATTCATGGAAAAGCGAGAAGAAAGATTGTTAGAGCCATAACTTGGAATATTATACACAAAGACACTGCCTCTTCTGCATAACTGATGGCTACCACCACAATGCACAACCCACATTCCCCAATGAGGATGGTCTCTTTGGAAGGGGGAGGACATGGAGAAGGCTAATGATGGTACCAACATGGCTTTTTTCACACTAAATATCTACATAATAAAGAAAAAATATTGAGTAAGAGTTAGAAATAAATGAGTGGTTCTAGAGATGTTAAGAAAGTAAGTGTGCTTATAATCAAAAGGAAATAATTCTATGATTTTTGAGGTTTATTATATTTTACCATGTCATGAACTTGAGATGCTTTAAAATTCTATTTTTGCATTATTAAAATTCCATGTAGCAAAATAAGTTTATTCATTGCAAACACTAGGCTTGGCATTTACTAAATTCCATTCAGCCTTTTCCTCTGGTGATACTCATTGCATGAATCAAGGAAAGGGGTTATGCTTAAATTATCTTTAATGTCTTCTTCTCCCAATACAGCATTTTCCCTGCCATCAGCTTTGATATTGATTCAAATATTTCTAAAATTTTGCTTTTTCTCTTGATTTAATCATTGTGTAAGTTTGAGGAACCCACTTCACTTTCATGGGGTTTAATCTACTCCATAGCTAAGAGTTAATCTCTTTCCAGTAAGGTCACTAGCTTCATGGACCCTGTGCAGAATTGTGATTGTCATCCTTAAAGAAGTCATTTCATTTTATGTAATATTGTGTAGATCAAGAAAATCTAGTATGCACAGAAAAGGTCCCTCCCATCCTTTAAAATGAGCCTGAAAAGTTACTCTAGACTTGAAAATTTATCTAAATTACCAATTTATCACATGAATGGCTACATAAAATGATGGAATTAAGTGTCCAACATATGGTTAAGGCTTACTTCTGGTCACAGATTGGCATGTTCAAAGGAAACCAAACCAAGCCAGGCATGATTGTACGTTCCTTTAATCCCAGCACATGGGAGGCAGAGGTAGGAGAATCACCGTGAGTTTGGGGCCACCCTGAGACTACACAGTGAATTCCAGGTCACCCTGGACTAGAGTGAATCCCTGTCTGGACTAGAGTGAACCCCTACCTCATGAAAAAGAAAGAAAGAAAACAAAGGAAACCAAACCAAACCTTCAGGTTTCCTTTGCTTTCTTCCTTCTCCATCTTCAGGTATAGTTGTTGTATGTTCTACATCAGTCTACATCCAAAAACTAATGAAAAGTTATAATCATTCTCTAATGATGAACTTCATATAGCAACAAGGATTATGTTCACAACTGAGTCAATTTTTACAAATGTCTGGTACTGTGGATTGAGCATGGCATTTTTCTGATGGTAGCTAAGTACTTTGCTCCTGAACTATATTTTCCATAACCATTTATATTCTCAACTAAAGCATATATTCTCTAAATAGCCAAAAAAAGGTACTATGAAAAGTTTCATTATAATGATGATATAGAAAGAAGGGTGAAGGTAAGATAGAAAGGCAATTCAACAAATTCTGAGCCTTAGTTGAATGATGAATTTTAATAACTTGAAACTGGTTTTCAATGTCAGTGTTTAAATATTTTAAATTTTAGAAAAGTTTTGGGGTTTGGGTTTTGGGTTTAAGTAATTATTAGAGATAGTATAACACTTTCTGTATAACCCAATCCAGCTCCCCTATTTTAATATTTATATTCAAAGAGGAAATTTACCACAATTAATTAATTAATATTGATATATTATTATCAACAAAAGTTCATATTTCATTTAGATATCCTTACTTTTATACTGGGTATTTTCTGTTTCTAGATTTTCTTAAGTTATCACATTACATTTAGCTGCCATATATACTTAGGTTTTCTAAGAAGTGTCAGTTTCTCAGACTTTACTTTCCTTATCCTTAACATTTTGACACTTTTGAAGATTATTAGTCACATGCCTTATATCATTCAGTTGGTATTTGTTTAGTGCTTTTCACATAACTATACTTTAGTTACACACTTTTGTAGACAGACTACAGAGAGAAAATACCATCTTTATTACATCATATTGAAGGTACATTCTATTAACATAGCTTATTACCAATGTTAACTTCAGTAACATTATTAAGGTAGTTTTCATCACGTTTTTCCATTTTAAAGTTCCTATTTTCCCCACTTTTCATGCTCCACTCTTAGATAGGAAATCCCTATGCAAAAGGAAATCCCAATGCAAAGGGTCCATCACACTCCACTTTCATGAAAGCAGAGTACCTGTAAATACAATTTGAACTATTTCTGCAATGGGCTTCCTCCAGTCTGCCTCATTCTTTTGTAAACAACCATTTGTGCTCATATATACTTAGAGACATTTATTTTTCTAACATGTGCTTTATCTAATACTACTATACTTCATTGTTCAAATAGTTCCAGCTTGGGCTATTGTGGGTGTTTACCTACACTCACCATTGCTTTTTGTTGTTTGTCTGTTTTTTTTTTTTTTTTTTTTTTTTTTTTGGAGAGCTCTGCTATTTTCTAGAATAAGATTTTCCACCATAGTAATTAAATATTTCTTATATTGGTCTTATACCAGGCCATATTACCCAGCTTGCACATATATGCAGCCAGAATGATATCAGTCTTCTCTGAGTAAGCTTGACCCACATTTCCATTCACAAGTATAATACAAAGGGTCCTTTACAACTAGGCACAGACAGATTGGCTGATGAATAACACTGATAGCAATTCAGCCTAAGTAGGTGCAAGGAACACAATCACGAGGGAGGCAGCCTGTAGGAGACCCTGCAGAAGAACCAAACCCCAACTAGTATAGAAAACAAAACACCAACTTGTACTGGAAAGAAGGGAAGTTAAATCTAGATTAGATACAAAAAACACAATGGAGAAACACAAAGAATATGAACAACCAACCCATTTCCAACTCATATTTAGATATGTCCTCCAAAGTAAAATGCAGAATCTACTATGAGCAAAAGTATACCATAGACCAGCTGTATTTACCAAATATATACAAAATATTCCATCTAAGAGATAAGGAATATGCATTCTTCTCAGTGGGATAGAGAAAGCCTCTCCAAATTGACCACATCATAGACTACAAAGCAATCCTCAATGAGTATAATAAAATTAAGATAATCCCTTGTATTCTATCAGACCACAGTGTAACAAAATTAGAACTCAACAGCAAGGAAAACTTCAGCAATTGCACAAATATTTGGAGACTGAACAATACACTTCTATATGAACAGTAGTTAATTGATGGCATGAAGAAATTAAAACTTTTCTAGAAATGAATGAAAATGATAACACAACCTTCCAGATCCTATTAGATTAAGAAAAGGTAGTCCTAAGAGCAAGGTTTAATCATAAGTCCTGAGAATAAGGTTCAATCATTAAAAACTGAGAGCCAGGTGTGGTGGCACATGACTTTAATCCCAGTACTGAGGAGGCAGAGGTAGAAGGAACACCTGGAACTACAGTGTGAAATTCAGGTCAGTTGGGCTAGAGTGAGACCCTACCTCAAAAAAATAAACAACAATAACAAAAAAAAATCTAAGATATTTCAAATAAGCAAACAAATACAACTTTAAATTGCTGGGAAATCCCAAACCCAATAGATGTCAAGAAATAATTAATATTAGGGAAAAATTGATAAAATAGAGACTAAAAGAACAATATACAAAATCAACCAAAGGAAAAAAAAATTGGTGTGTTAACAAAATTAGCAAATTTGACAAACCCCTAGCCAAACTAGCCAAAACAGAGAGAATATACTCAAATAAATTGAATTAGAGATGAAAAGAGAGTTGTTACAATAGTTCACAGTGAAATCCAAAAGATTTTTTGAAATATTAAATCTTAAATTCCAAAACATACATGATATTCATAAGTTTCTAAATGCATAGACCTAAAAAAATTGAAGCCAGAATATATAAACCATTTAAACAGACCCATAATAAGCAATATGATTCAACTAGTAATTAAGTCTTCCCAAAAAGAAAGGCTCAGGACCAAATGGATACATTGCCAAATTCTATCAAACTTTTAAGGACTATCTAATATGAACACTTATCAAACTATTCCACAAAGTAGAAAGGGAAAAGATACTACAAAATTAATTCTAAGAAGCTAGCATTTGCCTGATACAAAAACTGGAAAAAAAAGTTACAACCCAAAAATAAAACCACAATTTCCCTGATTAACACAGATGCAAAAATTCTTGACAAAATACTTGCAAACAGAATTCAAAAGCACATTAAGAAGATCATATACCATGAACAAGTTTCCTTCAGCCCAGCAATGAAAGTTAGTTCAATATATGCAAATCAATAAGTATAATTCCCCATATTATAAAAACACAAGCATGGAAATCATATAACCATCTGGATAGATGCATAAAAGGAATTTGCCTTCATGATGAAAGTTCTGGAGAAATTAGGATTAGATAAAACATAACAAAAATCATAAAGTTCACATATGGCAAAACTTTTGCCAAGATTACAATGAATGGGGAAAATCTGAAAACATTTTCTCTAAAATCTGGGGCAAGACAAGGGTGACCAATATCTCCACCCTTATTGAATAAAGTACTGATGGTCTTAGCTAGTGCAGTAAGATAAGAGAAAAATACAAATATGGGCTGGAGAGATGGCTTAGCGGTTAAGTGCTTGGCTGTGAAGCCTAAGGACCCCGGTTCGAGGCTCGGTTCCCCAGGTCCCACTTTAGCCAGATGCACAAGGGGGCGCACGCATCTGGAGTTCGTTTGCAGAGGCTGGAAGCCCTGGCGCACCCATTCTCTCTCTCTCCCTCTATCTGTCTTTCTCTCTGTGTCTGTCGCTCTCAAATAAATAAATAAAAATTAAAAAAAAGAAAAATACAAATATAATAAAAATACGAAAGGAAGAAATGCAATTGTTCCCATTTACAGACAGCACAATTCCATACTAAAGAAACTCTATAAACCATACCAGAAATTGCATAAATTTAATAAATACACTCAGCAAAATTGCAAGATACAAAATCATGGTTAAGAAATCAATAGCATTCATATATCCCAACAATGACCTTGTTGACAGAGAAATTAGGAGTGATATCCCATTCAAACTAGCTCCCAAATTTTGTTGTTTTATTTTTTATTTATATATTTGAGAGCGACAGACAGACAGAAAGAGGAAGATAGACAGAGAGAGAGAGAATGGGCGCACCAGGGCCTCTAGCCACTGCAAAGGAATCCCAGACACCTGCGCCCTCTTGTGCATCTGACTAACGTGGGTCCTGGAGAATTGAGCCTCGGACCAGGGTCCTTAAGCTTCACAGGCAAGAGCTTTACTGCTAAACCATCTCTCCAGCCTGCTCCCAAATATTTAATTACTTAGAAATAAGCTTCATCAAGAATATGAAATGCCTCTACAAACAAAACTTTAAGACACTGAAAAATCTAATAAAATTTACAACACTCTGTATTGGCAAATAGATGCAATATTGTAAAAATGGCTACACTTCCAAAAGTAATCAACAGAATTAATGTAATTCCCATCAAAGTTCCAATAACTTCTTTTCATAAATAGAAAAAAAAATCCAACAATTCTTATGGCAGCACAAAAGACTGCAAAAGTCAAAGCAAACCTAAGAAGAAAGAATACTGCAGGAACTATCACAATTCATGACCTATGGAACCATAGTGACAGAGGCAGCTTGACACTGGCACAAAATCATTAACATAAACCATCAGAATAGAATAGAAGACAGACCCAGAAATAAAACCTTAGAGCTATGGTCACTAATAAACATCTTGAGGACTAGACAATAGGGAGGGTGAGGCCGGAGGGGAGGGTAAGGATGGGGCACAAAACTGGACCCAAATGGCAATGGTACCATAAAATTCTATATCCTAAAAGACAGACTAAATGGTTGAACCTTCATTAAGTCCTTAGAGGGAATATCTGAATCTCAGGGCCCTAGAGAGGGAATGATGAAGACTAACCTTAATCTTCTCCTGTTTCTCTCTCCCGCTCTCTCTCTCTCTCTCTCTACCTCCCTCATCTTTCTTCTCTTTTATATTACCTACATTTTTCTTCCTTCCTCTCTTTGGTGCTGGCCTGTAACACCTAGTACCAGTATGTGTCTAACATCCACACTGATCAGAGAAACTTCCAAGGTTTCCCAAAAGAAGACAGATTTTTGTCAGAGTACTTGATGACAAACCAAAGATTAGTGGCAAGACCCAACTGCTGAAGACACCATATGCTGTTGGTATGGATAATGGAGTGACCTGGATGGAATCTGGAAGGGAGTCAGTCCCCAGACAGTTAGCTCATCTAGTACCAAAAGGTTCTACATGAGAGAATGGGGGAAAATGACCAACATCTGTCCAAGCAACTCGTGGTCTAAGCTACTCAGCAGCAAACAACCTGACCAATCGTGGCCAAAAGAGGACCTACATCTATTAAATTCTCTCTAAAATGATAATGATTATCCCATTTATCTAGTGCTGACTTTAGTCTCCTTTGGAGAATTTTCTTCTTTTTCAGATGGATGCAGATCCTGACGAAAGTATCCGCTCATTGCACCTCACCAGGGCCCCAACTGAAACCAAGAGAAATTGGGGGAATGAGCAAGAGTGCCACTTTCCTGATGAACCTGGTACCAGCACAAAGGTGAAGGAGACAGACACAGAGAGCACTCAACTCCTACCAAACCAGATATCCAGAGACAAGAAGTTCCCAAGACCTCACACTGAAGTAGATCTAAAACGAACACAACATGGCTCAAGGGAATTTGTGTAAGTGGAGGCGCAAAGAATGTTAGAACATGTTGGGACATTATGTACAGATATATTGCCTCTTACCCGTAACTGTTGGCCAACCCCACAATGCATGACCCACATTCCGCAATGAGGAGGGTCCCTGTGGATGGGGAAGGGCAGGGTGGAGGCTAACTATGGTGCCAACATGGCTATATACACACTGTGTACATAACTAATAATAATTTTTTAAAAAGGAACTGCAAAAATTAAACATGAAAAATTCCCACTCAATAATGGGTTAATGAGCTAAGCAGAGTAGTCCCCAAAGGGGAAAAAAAAGGTCAATAAACATTTTTTAAAACATTTAGTATTTTTTTATCCACCAGGAAAATTAAAACCATTTTGAGTTTCATCTCCCCCCTCCCCAGTCTAAATGGCTATCATCAACAAAATTAAAGATAAAAGGCTGTGAAGTTAGCCGGGTGTGGTGGCGCATGCATTTAATCCCAGCACTTGAGAGGCAGAGGTAGGAGGCTCACCATAAGTTCAAAGACACCCTGAGAATATAGAGTGAATTTCATATCAGCCTGCCCTAGAGTGAGACCCTACCTCAAAAAAAAAAAGTCGGTGAAGTTGTAGAAAGTGGAATGCCCTTTTTCACTGCCAGTGTGAACAAAAATCATCACAGCTACAATGAAAATCAGTGTGGAGATTTCTCAAAATCTAAAAATTGAATTGTCATATAACCTAGTTATAACAATCTAGGGCATATACTCAGAGTATGCTATACCCTATTACAAAGACATTTGCACATCCTTGTTTATTGTTGCTTTATTCACAATAACTAAGGAATGGAAACAACCTATATGTCCATCAACTGATGGCTAATTAATAAAAAAATGTGGCACATACAAGCAATTTGGTTTTACTCAGCTATAAAGAAAACGGACACGAGGAAAATTGAACTGGAAAAAAAAGTGAAGTAAAGCAGAATAAAAAAAGACAAAATTAGCATGTGTTCTCTCATATGTGGATCTTAACTTTTAATGTTTGCATACATGTAAAAAAAGGGATGTGAGTGTGAGTATATATTATGAATTGTAATAGGTATGACAAGCAACAAGAGGTGATAAAAATGTGGCAGGGGGAAGGGAAAACGAAGGAAATATGTAGTAGGAAAGTAGAAAGGAGGTTTTGGTGGGAGGAGAGTTCATAGTCAGAAAGTTATAAGGAAAAGGAGGAAGAAAGGAAAACAAAACAAAATTTGATTGAAAAGCACTATGGTGAAACCTAATTATTTGCTATTAAAAGTATTTTTCAAACAAAAGGTCAAGAATGGATAAGGTGGTCTTTGTTATTCTCCCCTGAATTCTAAACGGTGCAAGGTAGAGAAAGGCATCATTTCTTCAGGGTAAGGAGAGAGAATCAAGCACATACCTTAGAGTGGGAACCTAATAGCATCCCTGCCATAGTGAAATCCAGTATCAGAAAGAATCCTACATCCCCGTACTCAAATGAGTGCCTACAAACAGACTATGAGGCCACAATAGCCTAACAGCCTGACAGACACCTTAATTAGATTGCCATATATATATATATATATATATATATATATATATATATATATATATATATATGGCAGTCTAATATATATATATATATTCCCAGAAACACAGAGAACAATTTCAGTATTCTTTCAATGAAATTCATCTGAGATACTGAAGCAAAAGCCAAATTCCTAGCACTAGAGAAGTCATTTGCATCATACCTGCCAGGGCTCAAGAAGTATTACAGAAGTGGTAGATTAAATAAGTGTGCTGCTCTCATGTTAGCCAGGGAAGCTTCTCCTGGGAAATAGTGGTTGGTAGACACTGTGGAAATCTAAAACTCATCAAAGCAGAAAATCAGAGGCTGCTGACCCTACCTCAAATACAAACAACCAAAAAACAAATCTTAAACAAACTTCAAAATGTGTAACAAAATGTCAGTAGCAAAGCCTAACTTATGTATAAATAGTACGTGAAATATAGCTGATATATTCCAAATAAAAGTAAAGGGACTAAATGATTTAAAAGGAAAATGGAGCCAACTGTATCTTCTTTTCTTCAGCAGGAGAAAAGCATACGCTTTGTCTAACATAAGCTTTACATGACATGGGAGCCATCCTAAGGAAATAGGGAGAATGCAATAAAGGACTTGGAGTTAAGTATTTACTCACCAAAACCCACAAAGAATATTTGATGTGAAGAAAAAACTAACTTAAGAGATAAGAATATGTGTGCATGTGTGCGTGTCTGTATCCATGCATGAATGGATGTATTTTGTGGTGTGGAACAAATTCAGGGTGTTACTCATGCTGTATAATTACTCTACACCTAGGAGAATTTTTATGCTATTTTTTTTTTCTTTAAATAAATGTACTTCACCTCTAAGGACACAGACAGAAGGGATAGGAAAAGGCATTCTATCCAAATGCAATCTTTACACAAAACAAACAAAAATCAGTAGCTAACTTTATATTAGTTTAAATAGGCATTAAGTCAAAAGCAATAAAAAAAGAGACAAAGAACTTCATGAAAGAATAGATGTAGTGAGAGGAAATAACTTGAACATATGTGAAGTAAATATTGGAATGACAAAGTCAATATTTGTAAATGACATAACCTCATACACATAAAACCCCAACGATATAAATGGAAATTCAAAACTATTATACTCAGCAAAGTTTCATGGAATAAAGTCAAAATACAAAACATTTGTGGCTTCTCTATGCACCAATAATAAATTATGTTAAAAAGAAATTTAAACAAATTCAATTTACAATGTGTCTAAAGTAACAAAATAATGTACTAGTCAGTGTTTCAATAAAACAACAAATTACATGAAAAAGAGAATTTATGAAGAAATGAAGTATACAAAGTTACAGTGTGGAAAATTGAAAGTCCAAGCATCATCATATAAGCTCTGGCAAAGCCTGACCTTTGGTGGTCAGCTCATGACACATCACACAGCTAAACAATATAGATTTTAATTGCTTTCACCATATAGAAATGATAAAAGTTTAGAGAAATAAATATACTTGTTCTAGTTTGAATCTTATACAACACATACATGTATCAAACCATCATATGATACCCCATCAGTGTACATAATTATATATATCAATTAAATATGTTCTTAATTCCCTTGGTGTTTCAATCATTTATGGCTATAATAACAACATATGTCTTATTTTCGTTATTCATATATAATTTCATAAAATGATAGCACTTACATTAGCAAACTAGGCTCAATCATGTTTTTATTTCAAATTTAATTTATACATGAAACCAGGATAAACATGCAGGATCAAATGAGAATTATGAAAATCCATAACTAGTAGAAAAATACTGGATCATGAGCAACTACAAGTTGATTTTATTTCACATCAGCAATGACTTCTTTTTCCAAGGCTTGTTTCTTTAGTTACTTCTTCAATCTCATAAGTTGCAAAGAAAAAAAAGCTAGGTTTCCCAGAGATAAATTTTTCTTTAAAAATACACTTGCTTTCCAGGTAAAGATGTGGGATGAATTCAATAATGCTTCATTATTATGTCAAGCCACTCAAATATCTCTATTTTAAAACCAATGTGTAAAAATTATAGGCCTTCAAATTTAACAAAAATGTGATTTTTCACAAGCACATAATTGTTAAACTTCCAAAGTATCTGTCTTGCAGTGAACATATGGTGCAAATATAGAGTATAAAAAAGAAATAGCCAATGAATTGAACAATCATGATTTTAACATGGGTTCTGAATATAGTACCTATCTGACCTTGTATAAATCATGCTATTGCCTTCTGGGAATCTAATCAGTCCTAATCCATAAATGTATTTTTTGGATCTGCTGATCTTTATCATCTTTCCCACTGTGTGAATTTAATGCAAAGCAAAACTGAATAACATATAAGACAGGATACAACAGAATTTTAAAACTATTTTTGAGTTTTATAACTGTACATCAAAAATGTTTAGGTTTTTTGATGAAACTCAGAAGAACACTTTAATAGCATCTGTGAGGCTGTAGGTTTGATTGTCAGTACCACAAAAAAAAAAATTCAAGGGAGGCCACTCAATTTTATTTTATGTAAGAGAACATTATTTTCATTAGTTAGACCAGTCATGCAGCTATTTTTATACTATCTATTCAAGTATTTACTTGTAGTCATTTCAGATTAAAGCTGACAGCTCCTTCATTCCTAAAGTTCAAGCCATGCAAAGTTCTATAAGGCATGACGTTGTCTTAGATTAGCAGCAGCTTCTTAGGGTACTCAATGACCTTTGTAAAATCCTCTTAGTTTTAAAATTAGATGTTCTACTTTCAAAGATACAGACATGCCTTACTGCAAATTCTCCAAGTCTAAAATCTCTATAACCATTTATACTCATAAGTCTCTTAGCTTAATAGTAAAGGAGGCAAGCTTCATAATCATGCCAGGGGATATATGTCTGGGCCCTACCAATTCTTAACTTTGCACACTCAAAAAATGTTTCTCTTCATATTTAAAATAGTTTACTCATCTACAAATGGATACAATTATTGAAAATTAACTGTCATAATGTATGAAAGGTCCTGAAAGAAAACGCACTAATAATGACAATCATTTTTCTTGTTGCTTACACAGCAGTAGCTGTGTGTTAGGGGAAAGCAGGCCTTAGAAGCTATAGCAAGGTCAATTTAAGAAGCTTTGACATTTCTTTACTTATGCATCAGAGTTTGATTCCAATACTACCTGAAAACTCCCACCTTCCTATGGCATTAGCCAATGGTGCTATGGCATTTAACGGGGCCAGCTTTTGTATATTCATTGTCCATAGTGTTGTGTCTCTCATTGGCCTGAAAGCTAGCCAAGTACGCTACACTGGACGTACAGCAAGCTCCATGGATCCGATTTTCTCTGCCTCCTCAGCCCTGGGATTAGAAGCAACTGACTTTATTTTTAGCATGGTTTCTGGGGATCTAGCTCAGGTCATCATGCTTGCAAAGCAAGTAATTTATCAACTGAGCTATCTCCCTAGCACTCATTCGACCAGATTTTTTTAAAGTTTTGAATAATTTATTTGAATGATAACCCAAGTAAGTTTCACATGTTGTAATTCATGAATATAATTTCTCTCCATATTTTCTTTATAATTTATTAATTTTAGAAAAGTAGTGTGTTTTCCTATAGTGTCTGGATTTTTCTGACTACATCTCTGTAGTATAGTGTGACATGTTCCCTTATATTTGCTAGTTCCTGATAATTGGTAGTTATAATTAGGATTTGATTGTATTGCTGCCTTGATTCATAATAATTCAAAAATAGTGACCACTGTGCTACTTAGACAACATTTATACCCCAGACCAACAAACAGCAATAAAAAATATTTTTTTAAAAAAAGATGACATAGGTGTGAGCACAAGCATACCACCAGGATGCTAAGGGATAGAATCTTATAAGAGGGAAAGCAAAAAGATCGAGTAAGTAAGCTTTCTTCTCTGAATGTGTCAGTACAACCAGGAATTAGTATATCAAGTAAGTAATACTAAATAATCCCCACTAATGATGTCTTTTGCAATGTCTATATCATTATTTTGTTTATATTGGACAAAGAAATGTCCTTTAGTGTATAGAGATACTTGAATGAAATCAAATCTAGAATATGCATAACACATCAATAGTAGGAGCTGACAAAGTATTTCTAGCTATTTTTGATTTCTTTATTTTCCATTTGGCTGAAAGCAGACCCACTGAGTATTTAAGTAAAGGGCCCTAGAGAATTATGGCTGATAAATTATTAGAAATATAAGTAACTGGTAGAATTGTATGGATGAGCTTTGATTTAAAAATTATATTAAGGCTTCCCCAACATACCTCAAAAGGAGCCCGACTGAAACTAAGGACAATTGGCGAAACAAGCAAGGGTGATGTTTTCCTGATGAACCGGATACCAGCACAAAGGGGAAGGAGACCAACACAGAGAAAAATCAACCCCTACCAAATCAGAGAGCCAGAGCCTCAGAGGCCCCCAACACCTCAGCACTGAAGCAGACCAAAAATGAACCCAACATGGCTCAGGGAAATTTTGCAGAAGAGGGGGCGGAAAGATTGTCAGAGTCACATGTTGGGTCATGATATGCAGAGACATTTTATGGTATCAATAACTGTGGGCTAACTCCACAATGCACGACCCATTTACATCAACAAGGAGGGTCCAATGGGAGGGGGTAGATCATGGGTGAGTCTAAACAATGGTACCAAACTGCCTGTATTTGCTGAAAAGAAAACTAATAAATTAAATTTTTAAAAAAACACACAAAAATTATATTAAGGGCTGGAAAATAGCCCAGTCAGTAAAGTGCTTGCCATACAAGCATGAGACAGTGAGCTCTATCCCAAGAACCCCAAATAAAAACATATGGGTGTGGTAGTATGCCCTTGTAATCCCAGTACTGAGGAATACGAGGATACAGGAGGATCTCTGAGACTCTCTGGTCAGCCAGTCTAGATCACTAACCTATTTGATATGCTTTAAGCCAATGCAAGACCTTCTCTCAACAACAAATGGGGACAGCGTCTAAGTAACACATGTGGGTTGTCCTCTAGGCCACATGCCAGTGCACACATATGCACATGCACCAATACACACAAACATAAGTACTCACACAAATGTATGTTAAATATTTATAGTATAAGACGTTAGAGTTGTAAACGGTCATAGATGTAGTATCTATCCAATGTTCTCAATTTTGAATGACGAACCTAAATGCCAGAAAGAGTAAGTACCTTGCTGAATATTATATACTTAAAACTATCACAGTTCCAAATTGTCAAAGTAACCAGCAGAGGTTATTATTTACTTTCCTTTTTGCTATGAATCAACTTAGAAGAAAACAGGAAATATTTTATTTTCTCTAGAAAAATCAATGCATAAAAATGATATAAAAGTATATACAGTAAAAGTAACAATCAGCTTCACCTAAATAAATTCTACAAGTATAACATGCTTTATATGACACATTTAAATATTGGATCAATCCCCTCATAGTTCATAACAAAATCACTTTCATTGTTTTAGTTAATATTTTTTATTCATTTGCCTAATGAAAATCAATTATATAACTTTGAAGTGAAAGTGATGGATATTTGTAAGCTCTAAATTGGGTTATTGTTAACCATAACATCTTTGCAAATAAGTTTTTATTTTATCCTGCTTTAGTTGCCAATCCACATTATGTTTTTATAATTGCTTCTTGAAACAATCTGCTGTAGTTCCAAACAATCATACAATCTATTGCTTCCAAAGCTACTATTGTTTAAAATTTCATGTAGCTGTAATATGCTTGCACCCTAATTATATGCACATTTAAAAATATTTTTATTTATTTATTTATTTATTTATTTATTTATTTATTTATTTATGAGAGAGAGGGAGAGAGAAAGAGAGAGAATGGGTATTGCAGGACCTCCAGCCACTGCAAATAACTGTGGAACCTGTGTTCTTAGGCTTCTAAGAAAAGCACCTTAACCACTAAGCCCTAAATTCTCCTTTTATTCAAGATATTTCCTGACTGCTTCTCTCTTTTGTTTCCCATACAATGATATGCTGTTGGTATAATTGGCATTCTTGTCTCTACTTTCATTCCAAAGTAGGAAGAGGAGATCCAGCATCCATTTCATTTTATTGTATCTCTAGAAATTTTTGTGAAAGTTTTATATTTTTAGTTCATTTGCTAAGAAGTAATGACTCACTCAGATTTACACAGGAATCAAAGGTCATATAACTAAAACTTAAATCTCCTATCATGTTCCATATCCTTCAGGAATTTCTTCTAAGATGCAAAAAGTGACCATCTGAAAACATCAAGAGACATGATTTATTTCTAATGTTTCTTTGGTAGTAGGTCTCTAAAGCAATATTAAAAGTGTTAGCGAACACTGGAAATTTACCTTGTAGTGAAAATTTTATTTATCTTTAGTTAATTTGCTCACTCTCTTAAGTGTTTCACTCACTGATTGGTGGGAGTAAAACATTACTTACTATTCAACCCGGTTTAAACCTTAGTCTGACTTAAGAAATTAAAAGGTAGCATACAGTTCCTCCTGGTAAAATAGCTAAGTCTTCAATACACTTTCTCACTCCACTGCTTCTTTCCGTGGCTAAGATATGTTTATGCAGGGGAGTGAGAGGAGTTAATGTGGCTTTGTGGCAGGATGCATATGGTAAAAACTGTGTCAGATTCGTTGCCCTGTTCTGGTCCTTCTCCTGCATGGTCACACATTTCTGCATTATCAATCAGAGCTACAGATGTGGTAAATGCATCTCACCTCTCTTACAGCATTATCATAGTTGGGACTAATGCTAACTAAAGTCACAGTCACTTCAGCTGGTAATACTCTCTTTCTCCTTGTTCTATCCGTGTTTAAGTCAAATAAGAATTGGGTAACTCAGCAAAGTTAAATCCCAAGAGATCAATTTATACAGATGAACTGCTATGGCAGTACCCAAGGTTCATACAAGAAAGTCAGACCACCCTCACAATTTTAGCAAAATTTGGTTGGCATTGATTTAGCAAATGTCATCTTCTCCTTGTCAAAATTCCTCTAAGAGTGCTGGAAAGATGGCTAAGCAGTTAAGTGCTTCCTGTAAAGCCTAAGGATCCCAGTTCAAGACTCGATTTCCCAGTACCCAAGTGAGCCAGATGTACAAGGGGGCCCATGCATCTGGAGTTTGTTTGCAGTGGCTGGAGGCCCTGATGTGCCCATTCTTTCTCTCTCTCTCTGCCTCTTAATCTCTCTGTCTGTCTGTTGCTCTCAAATAAATAAATAAAAATGAACAAAAAAAAAGTACCCTAAGGGATCCTGGTGTGATGGTGCATGCCTTTAATCCCAGCACTTGGGAGGCAGAAGTAGCAGTTCGAGGCCACTCTGAGACTACATAGTGAATTCCAGGTCAGCCTGAGCTAAAGTAAGACCCTACCTTGAAAAGACAAAAAAATAAAAGTCCTCTAAGGCAACAGACTTTCTCTTCGTGTATGTGTGTGTGTGTAAATGTATCCCTTCTGTAAAAGTCCTGGCTCACATTGCCCATATTCTACTGAAGAAGGAGTAGAGAGAACCTCTAATCACTGCTTAGAATGATGCAAGGAAGTTATTTGTTTGCACAATCACATTTTCAAAGCATGAAAATGAAGGTCCTCCCTTGTTGCATTGTTTTGATTTTCCTATCATTACTCTCTGAAGATACATCTATGTGTTCTGGGTCATCTGAGGTCAGGCTTTTTACATGTGAAAAGGATAAAGAAGGGAAGCTCAGTGACAATTGTAAATATATAATATCTCACAGACAGAAATAGAGATATTTTTTCTCTTTTTTATTCATTTTTCAAGGTAGGGTCTCACTCTAGCTCAGGCTGAACTGGAATTCATCTGTAGTCTCAGGGTGGCCTTGAACTCACAATGATCCTCCTACTTCTGCCTTCCAAGTGCTCAGATTAAAGGCATGAGCCAACATTCCCAATCATTTTGCTCTTTTTATATAAAAAAATAGATGACAAATGACAGATGGATGGATACACAGATAGATGATTGATAGATGATAGATAAATGATTGAGAGACAGGTAGAAAAAACTAAATGAAGTGTGATGATACTTGTGTGATTTTGCTTCCCCTCTCGGCTCTGTTAACTAACCCAAATACATATAAGCATCTGATGATAATTTAATTTCCACACCTACAAAGAAAAAGTGAATTCATCTAAGAGACAGCTCCCTGCAGCATCAGCAAATGTTTAAAACCATAGAAAATGGTATGATCTGTACATTTTCTCCTCCTTCTGTGCTATTACTGCTACTGCATGCTTTCCACCATCCCTCACCTTAAATGGGGAAGAAAAATACTTAAAGAACAAAGACATGAAAAAAATTACAATAATCATGTAGGAGACCATTTACAAAAAGATTTCTTGAGCTTCTTCTAGATTCTGTCTAAGGCTCCAAAACACTGGCCATGCCAGCTATTTATTTTTACAGTGTGTTTGTTCATTTGTCAAGTCTCTCTTATAGGGATATACGAGCTAAATTTAACTGTGTGGACTCTTCCAAAAACAGACTAATATGGACTTATAATTTGAACATTAAAATACTTAAGTATAAGTTAACCAATTTAGTAAGTCTTAGAATCTTCAACTGTCATGTGGAAAATAATCTTACTACCTTGGATCCAGAAGAAATGATGAACGCATACAAATGAGAGTACACTGTCTTCTAGTGACAAGACTCCAAGTATAAGATAATATAAACCTGGATTCCTGCCTATACCACTTCCCAGATGCTTTCTATTGCTGCATCTTTTTTTTGTGTGCCTTTGAGCTCGCTTGAATGGAGTCTGCCCTGAAAAGATTAACATTTGCAGAGGACTCATGGGATCTTGGAAGGAATCCACGCTCCTAGGAGAAAGAAAAGAACACACAAAGAAGATGGCATCTGGCCCTAGGGATCTTGCAATCTTGGCTATGAAAGACAGACTGATAGCCAAGACCTTGCAGTTCCTAGACACAGGGGATTTAAGTGAAACTAAGACTGTGTCACAATACGGGGTCAATGAGAAATTAGGACAAACCTTAGGAAAACTGAGCAAATATTTGGTTAAGTACTGCTATATGATATTTTTGAGTATGTGAAGGCTACCATATTAATTGTGAATGCAATGCTGAGAGATGTAGAAAATGAGTCTTCCTTCCCAGATCTTGCAAATCTAGACCTGTATGTATGCTTATTTAAAAAAAATGTTTTGGGGTGTAATGGGGAGATGGCTTAGTGGTTAAGGTAATTGTCTGCAAGGTCAAAGGACTTCGGTTCAATTCCTCAGTACCCACATAAGCCAGATGTACAAGGTGGCACATGCATCTGGACTTTGTTTGCAGTGGCTGGAAGCCCTGGTGCACCCATCCTCTCTCTCTCTTTCCTTTTCCAAAATAAATAAATTAAAATTTAAAAAAAATATTTAAAAATGTGTTTTTGGAAACAAGTAATATTATGAGGATTAGTGTAGACATTGAAACTATATTAAGGCTAATTTCACAAAACATGAAATCCACGTTGACAGATTGAGTGATTGCTATTGGTAATCTACATAGCTGAAAAAGGTCACTTGAGCATGCTGAAGATATAATCTGGGTAAGTGCTATACCATTAAACTACAATCCCAGACTGTATACTTCTAATCTTCTAATAAAAAGCTGAGTGAGCCAGACAAACCATATCTGTATACCTAATTGGATTCATTCACTGCCAGCCTATGACTATTGCATTAAAAGATAACAGTCAAATAAAGGGCAGACACAATGAGCATTATTACCAGGGAAAAGAATGATTATAGGTTGTGGTAGTCTTCACAAAGGAGATGGGTGGGAAGGCCTGGCATACTAAAATACAGAATGTGGGAATCTTGGCTTCAAAGTGTGTCATGCACATATGTCCTTGGCATATTATGTTAACTGAAATCACTGTGAATCGATGACATCCTGCAGCTGCAATGACTTTAGTATAACATCAGAACATAAGAACTGATAAAAATCAGTGTTCTCTTCCAGGGACACAGGCCAAAACTGTGGTGTCAGGTTTGTCATAGGAGACATCTTATAGTGGTAGCACATTAAAAATATGGTGCATCTCTGGAGGCAGTCAACATGAATATGAATAAACTGGAATCATAAGAGATAGACATGTGTAACTATAATGAGCCATTAGAAATATAAATTGACTCATGCCACCCACCACTTGCTGGAGATATAGCTCAGTGGAAGGGTATTTATAAAACTCTGTGTTGAATCCCTAGCACCAAAAATAATAATAATAATAATAATAATAATAATAATAATAATCCCTCCAGGGGAATTTTAATGAATGAATTCTAAAATTTATCTTATAAACTTTAGGTCTCTAAAATTCTGGCTTCATGCTTACCTCTTTGCTCTGATCTTATGCTATATTTTTTTTATCACTCATCATACTCCAACTTATTTTATTTTAATTTCCAAAAATTTGTTTTCCATAGTCCAGGATACCCTCCACAGTGATTTGTTTGATTCATTGGTTAGTCATTTGAGTAACTGGCTTGGTTTCATGGTTCAGAAATACTAGCTTAAAGGTCACCTTTCAGAGAAACCTTACCTATTGTATTACAGATTTCACATTTTCTGTAACTTTATGCATTAAGCTACATAATGGCAAGAACTACATTTTGTTCATTGTCAGGCCTCCATCATATAGTACAATGCCTAACACATAGGATGTTCTCAGACAACTAATGAATAAAAAAGAGGACTATAAATAAATGGGACATGAGTACTTATTTACACCTTTGAATATAGGTTAAGAGGAAAGACACAAAATGGCCTGGATATTCATGACCTCACAGTGCCTGACACTACCTATACAAGACCCTCATAATAGGAGGAAAAGATCATGACATCAAAATAAAAAAGAGACTGATTGAGAGGGGGAGGGAATGGAGAGTGGAGTTTCAAAAGGGAAAGTGGAGGAGGGAGGGAATTACCATGAGATATTGTTTATAATCATGGAAGATGTCAATAAAAAATAAATTAATTTAAAAATAGGATTGTCTTTCTCCTGTCCCTATGGTGACCTCTAAAACACATACAACTTTTGGGTCATATTTTACTGGATAGTTTTTTTTCTATGAACTGTCCTCTTTCTTTCCACATGGCAGCATGAACATGGTGGACTAGAACAGCATATTTGGAGTCAGACTATTGTATCTATGAAAAAATGAGGAAAGTGTAAGGCCTCATAAAGAATGGCTGCCTACAAGGAAAATAGTAATAACCCAGAAACAATGTATGTGGAAAGCAAGAACAAGCAAGTAGCTGGTAGAAGAAAGTCTAGAAATGTTTGCAGAATACAGAATCTTGTTAACCACACAGTTATACAATACATTAGAAAATTGATTTTCTAATAAATATAAATAGGCATCTTCCAAATTCAGATATAAGTAGGTCTCATCATATCTCTCTTGACCATATGATAATAAGCATTAATTATACTAGTGGAGTGGGCACGTTTCCTAAAAGAAGTGTTTTATTAGTAACACCACAATTAAGTTTAATTTTGCCTGGCTAATACTTACCAAGGTCCATTCTCAAGAAAATAAAGTGATAACTTTCCCACCTGACACATCTCTCTACAAAACTTCATGTTGATGTCAGTGAAATAGCCAGTCAAAAATATTATCCATGATTTTTTATGGATTAAAGATAGTGGCTCTTCCATTTAATATAAATGGCAGAAGAGAGTAACTATGTTAGAAGGTGATATAGCAGATTACTGAATAAGCTGAAAAAACTGTTGAGATGCAAAGACACAATAAATGTACTAAATGTAATTGAAAAATAGCACACACATCTACAAAAATCAATGTTAAAGAATGAAGGTGAAAATTGAAATGAAGCAGCTAAATGCTCAGAAAGATAATCTACAAATGCACAAATGGATGAAATTTATAGATTTCAACTGCACGTGGATAATGTAAAGACTAGGAGAGCAGGGTCTATTGAGAAATGGTCTAAATAGTTTAATGTACCCTGTTTTGCTTATCAATACAATCTTATCTGAGACTCTTCCAGGGATAGATAGCTAAATAAATAGGAGAATGTTTTCAGTATATAAGTAACGCCCTCTAACAAACTCATTTTGCCCTTTATATAAGTATCTTATTCATTTTATTACAGCCACAGGCCTAATATATACAGCAAAGCCTTAATTAGCCTAATGAGAAAATGTAGAAAGTAGAAAATTTCAATAGAATAAAAGTATACTTGAGCTTTGAACTTGAATGCTTTCAATTGCTAAGTTTTTCCAAAAAAAATGCTGTTATGTAATTCCACTTGCTCAATGCCATACTCTCACCCTTGACTCCATATGAGATGGACCCCCAAAAAAGAACAAATTCAATTATGATAAGGGACAAACAAAGAAAATTAATAGTCTTGATGACTCAAAATATAAATCAATAAATAATTAATAAAAAGTAAGTTTGCATATACATTGTCCCCAAAGAAGCACAGTATCTATAATGAGTTTAAGTTTTTGTTTGATGCAGATCACATTGAGTTACTTTGTTTATGCTGATTCAGTATTGAATTGGCCTCAAAGGCTAAGATCATTAACTTGATTTCTCATTCACCTGCAAACTGTTGTTCCCAGTCTCTCTCTCTGTACATGTTTCTCTCTCTCTCTCTCTCTCTCTCTCTCTCTCTCTCTATCTCTATCTCTATCTCTCTCTGTCTCAAATAAATAAATAAAATATATTTTAAAAATTTCACCATTTTCCAACTACATATCTTTATGAGGCTGGATTTTATATATATATGCTTCAACCAAACCAACATATCACAAAAGACTAACTGTAAAAGCTGATGAGTAAACCCAAGTCTATTCCATTTTTGAAGATATTAAAGATATTAGTGAAAATGCAAAACATTTTGTCATTTTCTATGTTGAGGGAAATACATATAATAAAATGTATATTTTAGGATGTTTTATTGTAATTTTAAATTAATCAATATTTTCAATGTCCAATACAATGAGCCTTGGTAAATACAATCCACGGAAACAAAAGCTTCTTGTTGTCCTCATTTATTGGGGGGAATGTAACAGCGTCTTGAGACCAAAAAAAATGTGAAAGCCATTACCTTGCCATGATTCAAATTATGCTTTAATCACGGCTACCTTCTGGAAGTGTATTAGTTATGTACTCATCACTGTGAACAAACACATGACTAGGAGAAACTTAAGGAAGGAAATGGTTTATTTTCACTGTTAAAAGAGGAAATGGCCCATTACAATGGGGAATGCCTGGAAGGATGGCTCATCACACTGTGTGTAACCAGAACCAGGCAGCAGAAAGCAAACAGGAAGTGGGCCTTGGCTGCAATACTCAAGACTTGCCCCAAGTGAGCCATACTTATTCTAGAAAAGCTCCCCAGCCACCACTAAAGGCTCCACACTCTCCCAAACAGTGCCACTAGCTGGAGACCAAGTGCTCAAGCATGTGAGTCTATGAGGGACATTTTATTTTCAAACCACAACAGGAAGTTTCCATTTACATTTAGATTATATTTAATGTCCAAAATTCCACATTTATTATTTATTAAGCACTCAGCCTACTTCTTTGAGTTCATTACTATCCAATTTTTTTTTTTTTGATTTATGAAGCTTCCTAATGGCATCAACTCTATTTTCTGAACTGGTATATCCTCAGCATATGGCAGAATGTATGGCATGAAGGATATATTCTACATTACTTCTGATATTGACTAATGGAAGATGGAAGAATAGAAATATATTTTGCATGACTCTACAAGTGAGAAGAATTAGAGAAAAAGGATAAAAGAATACATGATAAAAAAAATAAGGAAGAAAGGGGCTGGAGAGATGGCTTAGTGGTTAAGCACTTGCCTGTGACCCTAAGGACCCCAGTTCAAGGCTCCATTCCCCAGGACCCACGTTAGCCAGATGCACAAGGGGGCACACGTGTCTGGAGTTCGTTTGCTGTGGCTGGAGGCCCTGGCTCACCCATTCTCCCTCTCTCTCTATTTGCCTCTTCTTTTTCTGTCTGTCACTCTCAAATAAATAAATAATTATAAACAAAAAAAATTAAAAATAGGAAGAAAGGAGAGAAAGAGAAAAGAAAGAAAGAGAAACTCCAGACATTCAAAAAGAGACACCAGCCAATTAAAAAGCATAGAGAAGTAGAACAACCAACTCTGAGAAAAGTATGAAACAGCCATAATTCCCACACAGGTCCCTGAAAGGAGAAGGAGAAGGAGAAGGAGAAGGAGAAGGAGAAGAAGAAGGAGAACCCAATGCCTAATATTCAAGGGGAATGTAGTAAATGCAGCAGTCCATGTGACAATAGTAGTTTTGCCATTCTTTCTCAAGGAGAAGCACACTGTTCTTATAAGCTATAAGTCTAACACAGAGATCTGGTCTGAAAGTGATTCCTTGTGCATAAGAAACTAGATTCAGAGAAGAAATCCCTCATGTCATTAGTCATCTCGGATGTTAAAACCAAGAGCCATCTTGAGAAGAGAGGCCCATTGTTAGGGACTAAACTACTCTGAGGATAAAAAAAATAATAATAATAATCACACTTCAGGGTCTCTATGGACACACTGCTATAGTAGCTGGGTAAGAGACAACCAAGGATATGAATAGTGAAGAAAAGGGAAAGTTCTGTGAAAAGCCCACTGAAAAGTTTGAGCAGAAAGGAGAGAGGGATGTGGGTGCACCTTGACCAGTGCACCAAGCACCTGAGTCCATTGAACACAGTAATGAGTGTAACATTGCCTGTAGAGAAAATTTTACTGGTGCACAGCCCCAAAATTAGCTTGTACATTGTCTTTTCATACTGCAAAGGCAGAATTGAGTAGTTGTAACAGAGACTAAACAGCTCACAGAAATTCATTATAATATTCCTGAGTTCCTTCAGTCAAATGAGAATATAGTAACAGTAACAGAAAAGACTTGCACCTATTAAGTTTACCTTTAATAGCTGGGTTGAAAGGCCCAAGAATTCAGAAGCTCAGAAATACTATCACGCTCTAAGGGGAGCTTAAGTGGGCTCCCTGCATACCTCAAACTCCAGGCTTTACTCTCTGTTGGAAGCAAGTAAAGAATCCCTCTTCTCATTATATCAGAGCCCGCTCCTAATATAAAACTAGGTAAAAGGGCATGAGATAGCCCTCGAGGATGGGAAATAAGTAATGAAGTGAACCACTTATTTGGTTTCTGTAAATAGCCTGCACTATAAGCCTTACACTATAAGCCTTAATAGCCAACACTGTTAGCCTTAGTAGCTCGCACCATAAGCTATAACAGCATGCCTCAGACCACCAAGGTCACAGGAGGCTGATACCATACTCTGCTACTCCCACCCAAGGACCTGCGCAAATGCTGACCACCAAGGTCATAAACTAATTGGCTTAGAAACTATGGGGTGGCACAAACTGACTGGCTAACACCCTGCGGGGCTCCTAATATTAGAAAATGATTGGTCTAATGCACAGGCTTTGTTAGAAACCCTATAAAAACTGTCCTGTTCCTGCATTCGGGGCTCTGCAGTCCTCTACCCCTGTGAGGTGTACGACTGTGGGCCCCAGCGCGCTTGGAATAAAATCCTCTTGCAGTTTGCATCAAGACCGCTTCTCCTGAGTGATTTGGGGTGTCGCCTTATCCGGGCAGAGCGTGGGGGCCCCCTGCGGGGTTTTTTTCCTACAGGTAATATAGCTAAGTGTTAAATACTCTATATATCCATTTCAATTATTTTTTCCACCATTGGTAATAATCTGAGTTATATAATATTTTCCTATTATAGATATAACTGAGGCTTAATAAGTAACAATGAATAACTAGCCTAAGTGGTCCATGATGTTGGAACCAAAGTCCTAATTAATCTACCTGACTTCAAACATCCATGCATGTTACAGTCATTCTATTGTATTATTTTCTAAATCAATAAGGATAGCCTATTTCATTAGTGAAATAAATCCCAAGTAAGCCACTATCAATTGTAAATTAAGAAAAAAATCCGGAAATTGGTCAGCCATATGTATGATGTACTTGGGTTTGTTTAGCATCTAATTTAAGTTGAATTAGTTTGAATTTAATTCATTAATATATTTTAGTGTCATATTTCAAATCATTCAAAGATACATATGCTAATAAATCACAATATAAGACAGAATGTCATATAAAACAATTAGAAACTGTATACAAATTATAAGTAGTCATAATTTAAGCTATGGCCTGATGAAAATGTCATTGAACAAGTCATGTCAAAAACATAAGGGAAATATGGCTGGAGAGATGTTAGTCGTTAAGGTGGTTGCCTGTGAGGCCTAAAGACCCAGGTTTGATTCCCCAGTACATGCATAAGCCAGGTGCATAAGGTTGTGCATGTCTCTGGAGTTCATTTGCACTAGTTGGAAGCCCTGGTGGGCCCGTTCTTTCTCTTCCTCCCTCTCTTTTCCTCCCTCCTTCCCTCTCTCTCTTCTTCTGTCTTCCTATTGCTTTCTCTGCTCCCCCTCTCTCTCAAATATTATAAAAAAATAAGGAAAACTGAGATATTTGTACCAACTTCCAAAAATTTGGAAATGTGTTTGCCATGAGGCATATCAATAGTTTAAAATATAATCTTCACAATTTGAAAGTTATAAAGATTCACTTTTCTATTAAGATGATGTAGATTTAGGAAAATAATTTTAAGTATTGTCATAGTAATAATTATCATTCAGTATGAAGGTGATTGTTCCTTCCTGTAATACTAACACTCAGAAGGCTGTAGTAGAAGGTTCACAAGTTTGAAGCTTGAGACCAGCCTGGGCTATGTAGAAAGAGTTTATCTCAAAACAAAAAAAAAAATAGTAGCGTTCATTTCTGAGAAACTTTTGTGCTCCAGGCACTATGCTCAATGTTTCATGATGTCAAGTTTTCCTTAATTTAATTCCCATGTTAATCCTATAAAGTTTACTTTACTATCTCTAGTACAGAAATTAATCTGATTAATAAGAATTTAAAAAGAATCTGAAAGGTGAAAAATTTATATAATTCAATAGAAATATGAGGTCATTTAATTCAACTTTCCTGAAGTTCTGGATGGCCTTACTACCTTATGGCTTTACTCTAAATATTCCTCATCTGCAGGTATACTTCTGCACTACACAGTGACCTAAAGCCACACACAAATTGATGACAATCTCCCCATTATTACTCCCTCCCTCATGTACTATTCAGTCTGAGTCACCTTGCATTATGTTATCAATCATTCCAACATGGTTACATTACATTGCTACTTATTGGCTGCCATGAAATCTCCAGACCAGATCCTTCAGCAAATTTAGCCCTTTGCCTGTAAAGTTAACCAGGTTTAAAACTCTTGTTCAGGATAAGTACTTTGTTGAATCATGCCTACCTTCTAGGACATTTGTCTCTCAAATCAGACACTTGGAAATAATTTCTTGGGCTGGAAATTTTATCATTGGTAGCTAAAAAAAAATGCCTTCTTGTATTTCACTTTATATTTTAGATCCCTGTAAAATTACTTCTAATAAAAAATGTAGCTTTTCCACAAAATTGCTCCTTGACTGTGTTCTATATCTAAAATCAACATGCTAAATGACAAATAGCATTAAAAACTAGGGTGATCATCTTGCCATGGTTTTCTAAGGACTACCTGTGGTCATATTATAAGATATATTCCTGAACTATGCAATTATCTTCCAAGAAACACCATTTAGTGCACATTCTTGAGCTCAAGCACACCACACACACACACACCAGGCACTCTCTAATACAGTAAGGTGGACAAGGTAATATGAGTTACTAAGATTATAACCATAAAACTGTAATCTAAGCAGCATAAACCTTATCTATGTCTTGGTGAAGCAAACAAATTTGAATATCAAGAACGCTTTATTAGATATCTACTTAATTCATTATTAATACCCAGAGAGAATCCTCTCTGGAGACTGTTTAGGGGTTATGAGATTTAAATTTGTTACAAGGATTAAATTTACAATCACTCCTAATTTCCTTATTTAAATTATTATATTTATTGAAGGGAGAACAGAGCCAAGGAAAGGCACCCACTTGGATAAAGATCCTATGTGGAAGGACTGGGGGAAAAAAGTGTGGAAAGAAACCAGAAAACAAAGTTCAAGGAGCTGCTGTCATGTGGGGAGCTAGATGGGATAAAGGAGCCCATGTAGAAAGTCAGAGCTAGGGGCCCTTCTGGCTGGCACTGTGCCTGGGCCTGGACCAAATCTCTTACTGTTGGCCAAGGGAAAACTCACCCACAACTGGAAATTCCCAAGTGGTCAGTGGGCCTGCTTTCCCCTTGAAAAGGTATTTATAACCTTTTAGTGGTAGGCTCTCTTCTGGCTCAGGTGAGCCAGAGGGCCAACTGGTTGGTTAGGGCTAGGGACTATCTCAGGAAGAGGTTATCCCTGGCACCAACTTCCAGGGGCTGGATTGACCAACTACAATGTTTAAATCCTATAAAAGAACTCCCTCCCAGGAGGGATCCACGCTGTTTGTAGAAAAACAGTCTAGGGAACTAGGTGAGAAATAAGAAGTCAGATCACCTTTAATTTCTAGCAAGTGCAAACTTTCCTGTGCTTTTCAACTTCAGGGGTCCAGTCACCCTAATTGTGCACCCCTCTCATCCTCCTGCCCCATGCAAAGTCACTCTAACTACTGTTAGAAGACAAGGGGTGATGACATCAGATCATGAACTATTTCCTGCTGAATGCAGCAGGAAGTTTTGTGCCAGTTAGAGAGTCTCTCCCAGAGAGGAGAACTACACTAAAGGACCCTGAAAGTGTATTGATGGAATACAGGAAGATAGTCTTGGAAGAAAATGTTGAGGAGAAAGAATAAAAGTAAGGAGTTAATGAGAAGTAAGCACACAGCAAACTGATCTCCTTCAGGGTTATGTTTCTTGTGGACTTCTAGGCCTTGGGAAGCATTGAAGGGAATCCACATAGGGAGCATTGGATTGTGTCAGGATCATCTGAGCATGAGCTGGCTGAGATTTTCTTCCAGAACTGTTCATTGAATGGCACAGTAGTGTCTGACATGGCCTGAATCTGTTTCTGTATGGCTTGTAAAACAGATGAGATATTAGCAGAGTTCTAATCTCTTTAATTTCTAAAACTAATGATACATTTAAGCTAGGGTAGTTCTGTCTAAATCACTATTCTAATATTCCAGTCTTAATGTTTTAATGAGTTACTTGGAGTACTAATAAGTAGATGGCAAATGTCACTATGATATGAAGATAAATTCAGAACTATAGAACTATGGCAAGAGAGAAAATTGTGTGGGTAGCCTCAGAACATGTTTTCTTTGGGCTATATGGTGTATTTAAAAACATTATCGTTGCCAATTTTTAAAACCCAAGAGTGTTTCAGAATACTCTGAACATACAAGATGGGCCATAAATAATCCATGTCACAATAAAATATTTAATGAATGTTTGCCAAAAGAACTGAATTATGGAGAATAATCACAAACATCCTGAAGTCACGTACACTCTTTGGGTTCTAGAACAGGTGTAGTTACTTAAAAGAGATGAAACTTCCCCTGTTGCTTTGAAAATAAAGACATGCCATCAATTAGCTTGTATTACATAAAAAACCTTTGCCACTTGGCAAAGGTCCATTGTGGCCTTAGGCTTTCACTACATGCCGCCAAGCATCTGAATAATCAGTGGAATTAGCTTAGTAATCACTTGGGTCATAATAGGCCTTTCCATTTTAATAGTTCCTCTAGGTTTTTAAAGGAATGCTAGGCACATTTATGGTCTCGCTTGAACAAAGCAATTTTGTATCATTTAAAATAGTTTAATGATTGTCACTAAGGCTACAAAGTCCAAAAGGTCTGGGATCAAATCTTCACTATCACAGTTGCTAGTACCGTGACTTCTGGCTAGCTACTTAACCTCTCTGAAACATAATGTATTTGATTGAACATGATAATAATAATAATAATACCTGTCTCATCAGACTGTTGTGATGACTAAGTGATTATACAGGTCAAATACTGAACAGAGAGCCTAGGACATGGTAAATGCTGTGTCATTTTTAGATGTCATTATAATAATTATAATTACTTTTCATAATATTAATCTTACATATTATGCATCTCATAGACAAATATCCATGTGATTCACTATGCCTTCTACCTCACTGTGTAGACAAGCCACGGTAAGCTCATGAGAAATAAGGAGGGATTTATTACATTACTTAAATAAAGCATAGAGGAGCATATTTCAGAAGGTTAAAAGCAAAAATACCTCATGCTCCTAAAACTGACAGCTCTATGCTAAGGGCAAGAGATTGGTGTTAGCAATAACATCCAAGATGACTCTTAGAACCACAAAAGATTCAACTAAAGAAAATGTGTAGCCATCCCTCTACCATTTTATGATCCAACCTTTGCCTCGTAGTAACAAATGGCTGTAGCATAATAAAATGAATCCTTACTAAATATCTACCATGATAGTCAATTGAGTTATTATTTTATATATAGTTTGAGGATATAGGCTAACAGAAATCAAATAATTTATACCTGGGCAAGAGAAATAGGTATAATTAGGACTGAAAGTATTATTTGCAAACTGGTTCACTTTTTACCATGCAAAGTACCTTTACCTTGTATCTCAAGATGTCATCCACTACATTTAATATTGAGTCAGCCAAGCTGGTTCCCTATAGCTATTTCCTTATTAGCCATCTGCCCCTGCAGTGAAGTAGAATCATTGTGGATAACTCACTCCAATATCCACAAGAAAATAGGTAAATGCAATGGTGTCCCAGAAGCATTGTGGCATACATATTAGTCGACAGTTGCTATAAATCTATGTTCAGCTAAAACTTGCCTCTAACATTTTGATGTAAAGTCTTGGAAAGAATATTAGAGTAGGCATCCTTAGAATAAGAGGAGGAAGATATTTTTTTCTATAGATATCTTGTATAGTAGCTGAAAGGCACCTTAGGGAAATACTGCTGATTCTATTTCTTTTTTTTTTTTTTTTTTTGGTTACTGTTGCTACTGTTGTTGTGGGATAAGGTCTCACTCCAGCCCAGGCTAACCTAGAACTCACTTCCTATTTTTATATGTAGAAAATATGTCAAACTAATAATAGATGCGGTTTCATTCATTCATTTAACCATTCTTCTTGCTTTCCTTCACAGTCTATACCAAAATTCAAAATAGCATCTGAGAATGAACATATTCAGGTAACCTAGTTTATCACACTGAGTATGTTTAGAAACCCCAGTTATTAGGTATAGTAGGTACCATTGATTGTGCAAGAAATCTATACAAATGTGTTTGGAGAGATGAATTAGTTAATATATCCACTAAAAATAAAAATCTCACCCCCAAATCAAGATATATAGAGGTAGATTTAGGGAAGGGAAGGTGGTATGGTGAAACTATCCTTCTTATCCTTTGCTACAATAAAACAACTGATGGATGCAACATGAGGAAGGTTTTATTTTGGCTTAGAGTTCAAAGGTACACAGTCCATCCTGGTGGTGAAGGCATGGTAAGAGGAGTGGGTAGTAGCTGTTCACATTGTATCCACACTCGGGAAGGAGAGATTAATCTATATTGAAATTATTTTCTCCTTTTTTTTTTAAGAGAGAAAGAGAGAGAGAGAGAGAGAGAGAGAGAGAGAGAATTGTCTCACTAGGGCTTCAGGCACTGCAGTAGAACTCCAGACTGTGTGCCACCTAGTGAATCTTGCATCACCATTGTGAGCCAGGCTTACGTGGGATGTGGAGCAAAATCCAATATGGGTCCTTAGGCTTCACAGGCACGTGCCTTAACTGCTACCCTATCTCTCCAGCCCTAATTTTCTCCTCTTTATTGAGACTTTCACTTGGAAATATAGCCCATGCTATGGTGTGAACCACAGTTAGGTTGGGTTGTTCCACTTCAATTACCTTAATCCAGAAACTTTCTCACAGACATGCTTAAAGGTTGGTGTACTAGGTAATTCTAGATCTAATCAAGTTGACAATCAAACTTAACCACCAAAACCTCTTCAATGCATCATTTCTTAATTCTGTATTCTACTCAGGTATTATATCTACTTACACAGATTCCTTAACTTTTGTGAGTGAGCAGAGACAGGCCTGGGTCCTAGGTTATCAGGGGCCAGTCAAAGTAAGTTTTATCTTATATGCATTTCAAATTAATTTATCTATGAGGGTATGAATTCTGTAAATTTATATTTTGTCATCTTGCTCATGTCAATTTTCTCTGAAAGGATTTTTAATTTAATGTAATCGTAGACTGTGCTGCTAGAGATTTGTAAAACCTTCTTCAAATACTCAGTTTTTATTTGAATGTGTTTACTTCAGGGTGGCTTTATAATGTGCTGAAAGTATATCCCTGAACTACCTACATTAGTTTATATTTTCCTATTCCTTCTCTCTAAGTATTTCCCAGAGGTCCAGACTGTGCCGGCCAAGGTAACTTCAACGTGTCCATTACAGATAGTCTTTTCCACTTTTCTGGATATCACCAACTAAAATGTAGCTTCTCTCTCTGTGTAATGTCATTCAAAACATGTCCTAGACTCAGTCATTTGCTCAGGAAAATTATTCTTTTTAGTATTTCAAATGCTACTGCACTTGATTCATTTTGAACACTCAACCAGTTTTCATTTGTTAATTGACTTTATTTTCCAAATCTTCAGCTTCTTTTCTGCTTTCATTTTCAAATGTAATGGGATAAATAGCAAATTTAGTAGGCGATTTCAAATGATTTATTCATCAGGTTTTGAAAGCTGAGAAAACTGTTTTAACTCATTCAAAAAATTAAAAACAAATTTTCTACCTGTAGCCAAATAATAAAACAGAATTTCTTTTTTGAACACAAAATGGCTATTTTTAGGGATATAAAGGGCAATTTCAAAATACAATGATTTTATTTCCTAGTCCATAATATAAATATGACATTCTGAATAATGAGGAGGTATATTAAACATAAACTGAACTATAATTGACTCTATACATTTCACAATCCCCCATACTGGTCATTTATCAGCAAGTCCTGTTAAGTTTGTGATAAATAATCATTTAATCAGACCTCCATCTTCATCAATGATGCCAAATTCAAATTATAAGCATTTCCTATTTAAATTGCTACAGTAGCTTTCTAACTGACTTTTTGTTTTCCTTCTTGAATACTGGGGTAGGCTAATTAATACCCCTTTACACACACATACTCACATAAACACACACACACACACACACACACACATATGGGTGGGGGAGAGAGCTATATCCATCTCCAAATGGAGGTATGGTATTACTTTTTATAACAATAAAGATTTATTTTAGTTTTGTAAGAAAGAAGAGCTTTATAGTTGTGATCAAGACAGGTGTAGTGGCATGTGCCTTTAATCCCAGCACTCAAGAGGCAGAGGTAGGAAGATAGCTATGAGTTTGAGGCTAGCCTGAGACTACATAGTGAATTCCAGGTCATCCTAGGACAGAGGGTGTCCCTACCTTGAAAACAAATAAACAAAAATCACAAATATAGTTGTGATTAAATTAAGTATCTTGAGATGAGAGTATCTTCAGCCTACCCAGCTCAATCCAAAGAAATTGGAGGACCGTTACCAGAGGGAGGCTTAAATATCAGAGTCAGAAAGAGAACATGGCATGATTGGAGCTATGAGAGGTGAGAATATTCCATGATGGTACACTATGGGTTCTAGAAATTGATGCAGCACCTGTCAAGGAATGCAATTGCTGTCTAGGAAAAGGCAAGGAAATGGGTTTACTCTTAGCATATCCATAAAGAAGAATTATGACTTGATTTTATCCTAGTGAAACTGATGTTGAGCTTCTAGGACTCTAAGATAATACATTTGCATTTTGTGGAATTGAATTTTATATTACCTTGTTAAAAAAACAATAGGAAACTAATATAACCACCTACAATAGATTGCATACAAAACCATGTTTAGTAAAATTAAATCTTATATGGAATACTAGGCAATCAAATACTTCACATATCCTTAAAATCATGTGCTATGGGTTGATTATTTTAATATTTATTTTTATTTATTTATTTGAGAGAGACAGAGAGAGAAAGAGGGAGAGAGAGAGAGAGAATGAATGGGTGCACCAGGGCCTCCAGCCACTGCAAATGAACTCCAGATGGGTGTGACCCCTTGAACATCTTGCTAACATGGGTCCTGGGAATTGAGCCTCAAACCAGGGTCCTTAGGCTTCACAGGCAAGTGCTTAAATGCTAAGACATCTCTCCAGTCCATGGATTGATTTTTATCCTCCTCAAATCAATACTCAAGTACCTACCACCAGATCCTGCAAGTGTGATTTTATTTGGAGATAGGACTTTGTAGATGTAATTCGGTAAGGTCATTAATATGGAACCTGATACAATATGACTGATGTCCTTATATAAAGGGGAAACTTGGACACAGAGACACATAGAAAGAAGACAATGTGAAGGGTCATAAAGATAATAACTACCTATATCCAAGGAGAGAAACCAAAGAGATGCTTCTCATAGCCTGTTAAAAGAATCAACTCTGCAGAGACATTTATCTACCAATAACTGTGGGCTAACTCCACAATGCACGACCCATATACCTTAACAAGGAGGGGCCAATGGGGAGGGGATAGGTCACGGATGAGCCTAATAATGGTACAAAACTGCCTGTACTTGCAGAATAGAAAACTAATAAAAAATATAGGAATTCAGCAGATAATGTGAGGAACACAATTACTCTAGAAAAGAACACTATAATAAAGTTCTGAAAATACATGCAACATATGGGGTTGAGAATAACTTGGTGAGAATATATCATAAAGAACATATTGGGAAAGAAAGCTAAGAATGGAGCTGAGGAAAGAAGCAGGGCTGCAGGTGTTGATTGAGGCCAGATTGTAAAGAAAGAGAATTGTTTTGTGATCAGTTTTGAACTTTGTACTATAGGAAATGAAGAAGTGCTAAATGTTTTAAATATATATATATACGGCTTATCAAAGTTATGAAATACATAAAAATATTATGATAACTATCAATAATAGACCAAGCATAGTTCTGGAAGCTGTAAATTATCTATATTTGATATCAAACTGCATTCACCTTAGAAAGTAAAATAATCACTGTTTTTCTGTGCTTAATTATCCTCTTATTAAAAAAGAATTAAAATCTCAAAAAAAGAACCAACTCTGATGGTATCTTGATTTCAGACTTCTAGAAATATGAGACAATAAATTGCTATTGCTTAGGTCCCACAACTTATAGTACCTTTTTACATGTCTCTAGAAAAATAATATACATCTATAGGCTCAGCTTGAGCTATTCCTTTTCTTTATGCCTTCCAATCTTCTGTACATTCTCTATGAGACACCTCTCCCCTTACCAATTATTACCTGTTAACATCAACTAATATGTCCGGTCTTAGCACTTTCATAGAGATTGTTTGTGACTACTGATGTAAATGTGCCACCAGTATCCATTATTCACTTATAATACTATAACCTTTTCTGAAGTATCTAATTTAAAAATTCAATGACAAATATATTTTGAGATGATTCTATTGATATCTTTCAGTGTTCATATCTATAGTGTTAATTACTGATACACTGCACCTAGCAATTATCCTTCATGTAATAGAGACTCGACAATATTTGTTAAATGAATGGATAAATTCATGACCAGCAAAATCTGCTTTAAATTTTATTTTTTTGTCTTAGCCTCACAATCTAATACCAGCAATCTCAAAGGCTACCTCTTACAGTAGTGTTGGGAAGAATCTGGAAACAAAGTTGCCCCACATAACCTATGTTTTCCATAATAAGGACCCTGAATCACAGCTCATGAATGAATATTCATATTGACAGCTTCTCAGATTCAGTCCTGTTTCAAACATAGAAAACCATCTTTCATACATGCCAGTATGGTAACATAACTGATATGGACAAGCAAGGAAAATGCACAGTGTAAGAAATGAAACTAGCAAGCATTTACCATTAGAGAAAAAGCAAATTCAAAAAGGTCAGCTTTTAGGAATATGCAACTCCCATGAAGCTTTAGGGTTTCATGGTCCCTGTCATTTCTTCCTTAAAAGATACTATTACCAGAGACATCTTGATATTTTTTTCTGGTACCTACCATTTTATTTTAAATGTATATATCACCATAGTCATAAATTTGGCCAAAAGCCATAAAATTAGATAGATGGATACTTAATCCTTTATAAGTAAAATCCCTGATTCATATTACTGGCTATATTTGATAACCATCAATATTTTCATTTTCATAAAGCTAAAGTGTTAACTCAGTAAAATCTCCCATAAGTGTATAAGAGAGCAAATATCCCAGCTATCCCTTTCTAAGGATACCTTTCTAAGATGGATCTTGTGTGACAGCTTCTGAATTACAATGTCATACTATAAATTCATTAATAATTCTTATATCATGGGCCATAATCAGTTTTGATTGGCATGCTTTCACAGTTTCTCAGAAGCACCAACAATTTGTTATTTTTTTCTATTTTACATTATTGACCATTTGAAAATACCCTCAATTAAAGTTGTCTTCTACAACACTAATCCTCAATTATGGCTCAGGGTGTCAGATGAATGTGAAAAATCAAGGTCTGAAGTATGCATTTAGCTATTTGTTTGAGACATTGGATGGTGTTAACACATGTGCATTGATCCAACTCTTTTCACAGCTGAATTGGTTGTTTCTGACATCATTCCAATCAAGCCATCTGGTCTTTTTGGCCATTAAGTAAGCCAAACCAAATCAACTGTCCAATCACTTGGAAGTCAATCAATAAAATGGTCAATATAATCAATCCTGTCACACCAGCCTCAATCCAGCAGAGAGAAAGGCAGCTAAAATACCACACTTCTAAGAGAGTGTAGATTGATTTTTCTCTTCCTGTCAGGGAGTACAGAATAATGTTTTATTGCTTCCATGGTAAAGATATCATTGAGATATTTTTAATAAATGACACTTAAGAACTTATGTTGGTTGAGCTCCACATTTTTACACATTAAAGTTTATAAAAGTTTATAAAACCTATAAAAATAGGCCAGTTTTTAGAAGTACTTATATACCTATTATATTTTTATTTAATTATGCATAAATTTCCATGTACATTTTTATGTGATAGCATCTTTCACAAATGGTGATGGTAAAATAAAATACCCACATGTAGAAGAATGAAACTATGTTCATACTCACTCTGTATAAAAATCCATTAAAAATATATCAAAGGCAAGACTCTGAAGCTCCTGGACAACAGCATAAAGGAAACAGTTCAAGATATAGTCAAAGGAAAGAACTTTCTCTAAAGGATTGCAATGGCTCAGAGAAATGATTCCAAGAACTGAGAAATGGGATCACACCAAGCTATTTTATTTTCTGCACACAAAAGGATCAACAGACAGAAGAGTTAGTCTAAATAATGGCTGAACAACTTTGCCAACTAAATCACTTGACAGTGAACTGACATATGAAGAATGCAAAAAGTAAAATATAAAAGAACTAGTAGTTTATTCTGTAAATGGACATATGAATGATATAATTTTCAAACGAAGCAATAAAAATGACCAATAAATAAATGAAAAATTGTTCAACCTCTTTTCAACCTTGAAGAAGAATGGAGGGTTTCCTCTTTGCTTCAAGACTGTGGCTACATTGTAAGCAGCCAGCCTTCTGTTCCATTTTCCATGCTTTCCCTCCCACAATGGTCAATTATTTAAATTTACCCCATCCACCAGCACATGCAGAAGACTTAAGCCAGCACCTGGGTGGGAGGGGATAGCAGGTCCTACCCCTGCCTTCTTGGCCTCACTGGAGAGGCCAGGAAGTTGAGAGACTACCCTTGTGCTCCAAGGTAGAGAGATGCTCTGATTTCAGGACACCCAGGTCTCCAGAGACACTCATGAACAGCATCAATGACTCCCTAGTAAGATTCACTCGTGATCACAAGTATAATACAAAAGTGTCTTCTACAGCTAGATATGACCAGATTTGCTGATAAGTAAGTGGGGAGCAGAACTACCACTAATCTTGGACACTTGCAAGAAATTTAATCACTAGTAAAGTGACCTGCAAGAGATCCCCCCAAAGATGAAAGAAACCACCAGTTAAGAACCTTAGTTCAGAAAGGATCAATCACCATGTATATACTCAAAGAGATGAATGGGTTTAAAAACATGATCAAGACCTTGACAAAACAGTCTTCAAGGTGAATGATATTGTGTGCAAATTGAATGAGAAAGTTCAAAGCATGGAAGACAATTTCAACAGTGAAATGGAACTTCTGAAAAAGAATATAAAATAACTTCTGAAAATGAAAGAAACAATCAATCAAATAAAAATCAAAACAGAAAGTATTACCAACAGACAAGAACATGTGGAAGACTGAATGTCAGAGGTGGAATAAAAAGTTGAGTTGAAGCAATAAATAACACAGAAACATATGTAGAAAAAATTCAGGGAACATGAACAATACTTACAAGAAGTCTAGAATAAATTCAGAAGACCAAATCTTCCAATCCATGGGATAGAAAAAGAAGGTGAGATCATTACTAATGGAACTGAAGGACAGTTTAATGAAATCATAGCAGAAAAATTCCCAAGCCTAGAGAAAGAAGTTGACAGGAAGCACAAGTAGCATTTAGAACCTTAAGCACACATGACTAGAGATGAACCTCTCTATGACACATCATAGTCAAAATGTCAAAAATACAAGGAAAAAATGCTAAAAGCTTAAGGCAAAATACCAGCTCACTTTCAAAGGACAGAACTTCAGAATAACTCCAGTTCTTTATATTAGCAACACTAAATACCCTAAAAGCATGGAAATATATATATATATTTGAATCCTGAAGATAAACAACTTCCAATAAAGAGTACTATACTCAGCAAAATTGTCATTTAAAATTAATGGAAAAATAAAATAAAAGAATATAATAAAATAATATTCCAAGACAAATACCAGTTAAGGTAAGGCAATTATTGTCAATAAACAAGAACATTAGAAAATTCTTAAAGGGATACTATATTGTGTGGAAGAAGAAAAGCACTTTTGTCAATGAGAACACATTCAGGAATATCACTAAGAAAAGATCAAAGAAATAAAAAATACATGGAAATGAATGAACCATGTTCAACCTTACAAGCCAGCAAGCCTCCAACACTACCAAAGGATATGAAAAAGGAATACCATTGATATTCAGGGTTATTATTGAAAGGTGTGAGTTAATCCCTGTCATACTGAGAATTTTGTGGAGTTTGGTGTTTTCTTGATCTTCATTTGCTTAATAACTATTCTAGTTTTATTGTTTTTTTATACCTCTGGCCACTGGAATATGTTTGTTCTTCTCCTCAGTGTGAAGTATTCCAGCCAATATTATCTGTAGGGGCTAACTTTGAGTTCATTTACATATATCGGGGCTTTACCCTCATGTTAAGAACCAACTGGTGCATTGATGGCCCCACAGTAGTTACTGAAACCCTCACAAGTCCTGTGCTATTCTGAGCCCATCACATTTTGACATGGACAACAGAGGATGTCAAAAGGAATGAGACAACAAAACAGGAAGGACTACCTAGAAAGAAGCAGATTGTCCATGGAATGGGGACAGTGTACAGGTGACAAAGAAGATAACAGTTGGGGAATACAATCAAATTACAGCATGTTCATATATTAAAGTTCTCAGCAAAAAGAGAAATAGCAATCACATAGTCAACTGGCATGTCCCCTAATAAAATCATAGTAAAGGCATCCTCAATAATAACATTAAATGTAAATGCTCTCCACACACCAATACAAGGTCACAGAGTGGATCAAAAAATGGTTCAAAATGGCATCAATGAATATTATTCAGCTATAAGCAGAATGAAATGTGCATACCTATTACATCATAGATAAACCTTGAACACATCATGCTAACTGAAAGAAGCCAGACACAAAATACCAAATTATATATAATTTAATTTATGTAAAATGTCCTAATATATAAACCCATACAACAGAACATAGATTAGTGGAGGTCAGAGACTGGGTGGGGTAATGATAGAAAAGATAACAGGTATGATGTTGCTTTTGGTAACGACAAAAGTAGAAAGTGCTAAAGATTGCACAGCTTTGTGAATATACTAAAGAATGATGAGTGGAACACTTTGAAGGGGTTAATATCATTAGACAGGGTATGTATTTTATAATATATAAATTATATTTCAATTACAAACTATAAAGTAAAAATATGAAAAATTATGGATGATTCAACGAAATAGGAAAAATATTTGAATAGACATTTTACTCAAAATATGAAGATGAGAATAAGAACATGAAATGATTCACATATCTAACCATGAGAAAGTTTAAGTGAAAACCATATTTAGTTATCAATGCACACTGTTTAAAATAGGATATTTCTTTTGAAAAAAAAAAACCTGATACTACCATGTGCCATAAGGGCTACAAAATATTTTTATCATAAATTATTGGTAGGTATAGCCATTTTTGAAATGGTTTATCAGTTTCTCATGCACTTATATATAAGCTTAGTACACGACCATGTACCCTCAGTCCTATGCATTTGTTATGGTAAAATTAAAATTATTTTTGGGCTGGACATATGGCATGGTGGTTAAAGGTGCTTGATTACAAAGTCTGATGGCCTGGATTTGCTTTCGCAGGTACTGATATAAAGCCAGATGCAAAAAGTGGCATATGCATCTGGAGTTCATTTGCAATGGCAAGAGGCCCTGGCATGCCCATTCTCTTCTCTGCTTCTTTTCCCTCTTGTTCTTATTTACCATCTCACTCTCCCTCCTTGCTTCCCTCATTCTCTCTGCTGACAAATAAATACAAATATTTACATTTTTTTTTACAAAAAACCTATACTGAAACTAATGAATAGTTACATAAACTAATACATTCACAAACTGAACAGAAGGTACTTATCTATACAAAAATGTGCTGTTCAAGCAGGCTCAAGTGTCTGGAGTTTGTTTGCAGTAGACGGAAGCCCTGGCGAGCCCCTTCTCTCTCTCTTTCCCTCCCTCTTTGTCTGTCACTCTCGAATAAATAAATAAAAATAACAAAAAATATTTAAATGTGCTGTTGATATGTAATAGTATGTAGTAGAAATGACTCATGTATTATTCTTGTCTAAGATGTTCTTAAAAATTAAAACCTCAGGGGGCTGGAGGGATGGTCTAGCAGCTAAGGCATTTGTCTGCAAAGCCAAAGGACCCAGATTTGATTCCCCAGGACCCATGTTAGCCAGAAGCACAAGGGAGTGAACATATCCTGAGTTTGTTTGCAGTGGCTGGAGGCCCTGGAATGCCCATTCTCTCCCTCTCTCTCTCTCTCTCCTCCCTCCCTCTTTCCCTGTCAAATAAATAAATAAATATAAAATATTTGTTTAAAATATTGAAACTGTAGGGACAGCTGGTTTGTCAGGAGCTAAGGCTGAGGAGAAAGTTTTCATCACAAAAATCCAAAGGTCATTTCTAAAGATAAATGAATTATATACTAAAAATTATTAACTTTACTGTCTAAAGTCTATATGCATTTGTTTTGCCAATGAGGTTAAATTATGGCTACCTGAATGAACATAGGTGGGAATTTATTTGCTGTGAAATGGACAACTTACCAGTGGCTACAGCACTGATAAACATGACATTCCCTCTCCCAGCAACTATTAGCTGTCATTTGCTACACTGGTGGGTATAGATTCTCATGAACCCTTCACTCATCCATGATGAAATATTCAAAGGTTCAATCTTATGCAGAAAACCATGGCTGATATGAATTTGTGATGATAACAGTCATGTACACCCAGAAGACAAAGTTTGATAGCCCCCCTCCCCATCCTTCTACTCTTATATTCTTTCTGTTCCCTCTTCCAGAAGGCTTTCTGGGTCTTAGAGGGGGTGATTTAGATGGGGATTTATGGGGTAAAACAAGGGTGTTACTAGGAAGGGCAGGGGAAAAGAAAGAGTAAATCAGGAGAATGAGATCAAAATACATCATATACATGTATGAAAGTATCAAACACAATGTATTTTTTTAAAGACAGAAAAAATACACTTTAGAAGCCATAAAACTTGAAAGGAGCCATGCGGGGAAGGAGGATTGAGGGCTTCAGTGTAGGGGATAGGAGACATGTAAGCAGAGGAATAGAATACTGAGGGGAAAGGTCTAAGACGGTGATCAGAAAAGAAAAAGTAGAAGAGAGGAAGGAGTAAGAGGAGGCTTAATCAAAGCTAAAGACAATATGAATAAGCCAAAAGGAAACCCACTTCTTCATTAGAAAATTAAAAATATAATTTAAAGAAAGAGAAATTTGGAGCAAAAGTACCCTGCAGGGATGGAGAATGTTGTGCCCAGAATCCATGAGTTGTTGCAACAAAACCCCAGTGCTAGGAGTGGGATACTTCCAAGGGAGTTATTGGTCAGGGAAGACCATGAGGCACCCAAAATAATACATAATAATAATAAGGTAATAGTAGTAGTAGTAGTAGTAGTAGTAGTAGTAGTAGTAGTAGTAGGACTCTATTGCTGAAGACATCACATTTACTGGCTTAGGAAACTGTAAGATCAAGTGGGTACAGAGCAAGAAGCTACTAAAGCCCTTCCATTTAGCTACCATAGTGCTGAAAAGCAAGAGGCAGGCTTCTATCAGAAAATTATCATCTCAAAACTAAACCAACAGTGGACCCTGCACACTACACAACTGTCAGGCCAGGCAAAATGTACTGACCAGTACATGACTGTTATGGAGGCAACCAACCACTCTCTGATTGGATTTAAGGACCATTCCATAGGAGGGAATGTGAATTCCAGTGCTGAAAACATACTCAAATGCCAATAGTTAGAAAGGTTATAGGCACTACAGGGAAACTATTGTTGGTGTTTGGCTAAGTGGACTTGTTGTGCCCATCAAATTGTCCTCTAGATATTTGTTAATGTCCATAGATTAGTGCTGCTCTCACTTCATGCTTCTTTTGGTAGTTGTCAGTAACTACTATGGAAATTCAAGAATCATCAAAGTGGTGAGGAGTGAGATTTAAGTATTTAGCAACAAATGAGACATATTTATCACAACCACCGAGGCTCTGGGAATATTGTGAAAGAAGTGGTAAAAAGAATGTAAGATCCAGAGGATGGAGTGGATGCCTTGGAATGCTATCGTCTGGACATGAGCTGACCATTATATTCATGACCTTATAGCAGCTGTTACCTGCAGAATATCAGCTCTATCACTATGTCATGGATGATAGAGAAAGGACCAAAAAGGGATATCAAACTAGAAAATGAACTATTTGGAGAAGAAGGGATTATGTGGAAGGAGAATGGGAAGAAGGGCAAAAAGAAAATAATGGGATGATATTATGAGCAAAATATGCTGGATAATTGCATGAAAATTTCTAATAAAAGAAATTGAGACAGAATAAGCAAATAAATAAAAACAATTCATGAAAAGCATGTAGCTCAAATATCTTGCCATTGAAACTCACTTCCAGTGTCAGATTTATTTTACTTTTTTTTTTCTTGTATTTTCATTATGGTGTGCATTAGTCTTTTTGTCCTGAGTTTGTAGACATCCTTACTTCATTTCTGTCTGTGACCTCGTTGGTGGAAGAGTATTAGAAAAAGCTGTTCTTTGCACAAAGTATTTTCTCCATACATATATATTTTTTTAATTTTTTTTAATTTATTTGAGCGCGACAGACACAGAGAGAAAGACAGATAGAGGGAAAGAGAGAGAATGGGCGCGCCAGGGCTTCCAGCCTCTGCAAACGAACTCCAGATGCGTGCGCCCCCTTGTGCATCTGGCTAACGTGGGACCTGGGGAACCGAGCCTCGAACCGGGGTCCTTAGGCTTCACAGGCAAGCGCTTAACCGCTAAGCCATCTCTCCAGCCCTCTCCATACATATTTTAAATGAAGGGCAAACAGACTTAATCATTTGTTATCCTGTAAGTGTGAGGCATTGATACCACTGCATTAATGTTCATACTGTCTAATTCTTTGTCTTCCTTTATCTGTTCTGAGCAGAATTAAGCAGTCAGAACAACAATGTCATAATGAATTTGATTTTCTTCACCCACACTGTAAGGCATAAGCCTTTATGTTGAGTGTGAACACAGCTCAGTGGGAATGATGCTAGGATTATCACATACAGAAAACTGAGAGTCTAGGCAAAGCTGACGTAAGTAATTTAGGCAAGCCAAACTAGTAAGATAAAACTACATGTCAGAACTGGAAATACAATGACCAAAGGAAAAAAAAAAGTCCACAATGAATTATCCATAAAATACAGTGTAGGATTTACCAATGAAGGCAAGAAAAAAGAAGTGGCATCCTTGAACAGTTTGATTCAGAGAGAGTAAGTGAGAGGCTGAAGCTCAAACCTTAATGATGGCAACATTTGCATAGCAAGTTCTACTTTGCCAACTGCTTTTCTCAGCCATTATCCTGTTTAGTCCTTGTAGCTTTTTAATTAGCAAAGTTATTTACATATGATACATATTTATCATTCTTTCCCCAGCACCAAATAAAGCAGTAACATTTCCAGATATTTGTGATCTGTTTCTTTTTAGCTCAATACTCAAATTTTTCCATATTCCATTTTCATATATATAGTTCAGTGTTTTCTTTTATGTAAAAGGGTTGGCTCTATAGCCCAATATTTTGTGTTTATTTGCAGTCTGCCTGCTATTGCAGCAAAACTTTATTTCTCAAATAATCATACAATATTTAACTCTTTTCTCCTTTCTTTGCATAGGGTAGCTTAACTTATCTGAAAATCTAGCACTCTTGCAATTGCCTCCTTCTAATCCAATGACATGCAAAATCCAAGTAAGTACAAAGGATACTCACTTGGGCACTGCCAAAGATGAAGGATAAAGCATGTCTTCCTTTTGTTCATAATCCTCTCTTGGGAGAGATGTTGCATTAATTTTAATCAGCTTATTATATGTCAAAGGCATGCTAGGTAGTTATGTCCCACTTCTCTAGTTCCTGGAGCCTCCTGAAGGTAGTTAAAATTGTTTTCTTCATTGAGGACATCTGACCCAATTTCACAAACCAGTTCTTTACATTTCTTTTCTTACTAGCCTCTCCTTCCTCACATGTCTTTGCCATATCCCTTTTGGTTTTTTGAAAATGGCTGCATTTCCAGAGGGAATGTATCCCATTAGTCAGTAAATGCTCTTCTCTTCCAGTGCTATAAAGATAGTCTGTGGAATGAAGTATTGGTATATGCTAGAATGCAGATAGACCTTGAAAACATTTTTCTAAGTGGATAAAGTCATACAGAAAAGACCAAATACTAAACATTCTATTTGCAGGAAATGTCCTAACATGGCAAATTCATACAAAGTAGATTAATAATTGTTTATGGCTGAGAAGATGAAGGAATTAGGAGTTTTCCCTGTTTCTACGCAAAATCTTAATTGTGAGAATGATTGCAAACTCTAAATTTCCTAAAATTTCACTGTGATAGAATAGGGAAGTTTTATCCAAAAGCCTGATGATATATCATCCTTTATCTTATGATACACAATTGACTTTTTTCAGACTTTGTTTGCACGGTCATTCCACATGGATATGAAAGGCTCAGTCAGTATGTTTTAACGGACAAGGCAACTTGAAAACCAAAATGTACTGTGTACATTATTAGTGAGATCTACACATTATTAAAATATAAGAAAATTTGCCCTACCAAATGCATTAAGTAGCTTTGACCCTTTATACTGATAATTGTTTCATTTCTCCCACAATTTTCTTGATTCTGACCACTAACCTTCCTAGCTCTTTGCATATTGCTAATACTGTTTTACTTGGCTAAATCTCCAATTGCTATTATAAGTTTTAAGTGGCTAGGTATATTTCTACCTCTATATATAACATACTCTGACATCAACTGCATAATCAACAGGGTGAGAAGTGGCCCAGCTTACCACTAACAAGCTCTAATACACAATTTGTAAGTGAAAATGTGTTCTATGTTTCTCATTATAAAAGTGATTCTATCTATGACAAAGTTGGCAAGAAAAAAATATATAGCAGAACGACTCCACTGCCTACATATAATTAATTGATGTTTGTTATTTTATTCTTCTAGATATACAGATAAATATGAGAGGATTACCATATACAACACTTTATGACTTATATCTCAGTCATACCTTATTTAAGGACTGCACATCATTATAATTATAAACAAAATTTTATTAGTAATAACTTAGAGTTTTTTGAAGATTTCCAAATAAGAACAATACTGAAACGAGTATTCTTTTTATTGTCTATTTGTTTTGTTTCTTGAGGTGGGGTTTCATTCTATCCCAGGCTGACCTGGAATTCACTTTGTAGTCTCAGGGTGGCCTTGAAATCATGGTGATTCTCCTACCTCAGACTCCCGAGTTCTGGGATTAAAGGTGTGCACCACTACGCCCAACAGAAATAAGTATTCTTATACACAGATATGTGAACATTTATCTGATAAATACCTAGAAATGTAATTGTTGAAAACAAATGTTGTCCAATATTAAATGAGACTGATTCTATAAATATCTTCCTAGAAAGGGTGACCTGCTTACATCACTATTATTAGAGGATCAGAATTCTCACCCACCTATACAGTCATATAAATTTCTCAAGATTGTATACCTGAAAGGCTTAAAAGGTACTTTTATTATTATACTTATGCTAATTAAAATTTTCACAAAAAATATGGGTATAAGAATTAGATCTGGATTTGAAATTAAGTTCTGCAAGTTACTAGGTAGACAACTGTAGAAAATTTACTTGATATTGTTCAATATTACATCATCCTTATTTAAAAATTGTAATGAGTAATACATTAATGAGTGTTATTTGACATACATAGCAGGATATTTTCGAAATACACAATGATTACCAAAACAGTACTCAATACACAGGAATTTTACTATCACTATGTATGATAGTGAGATGGTGTCAGAAGGAAGTAACTGAGTACTTTGAAATTAAATTTTCTTTGTGTATACATTAGAAAATGGCTGATGAGGTAAAATTCTACCTGACTTCCAACATCTATAAAAGTAACTACCTAAGCTGAAAACTGCTCTAACATAATAAAGACAAAAAACAAAAGATGAAATCACATCTAATTCTGTCCTTTATTCCCTTTGGTGAATGGCTGCACTTCATTACAACCTACCTTGCCTTCAGCTGAATCCAATATTGGAAATAGAGATAACCAAACAAATCAAGGTGAAAGAGGTAGATAGTTGGAGTATAATACTTTCATGCTAATTGTTATAGTAGTGCTATTAGTAAACAAATGAGCTGAATGATCTGGCTCATGGACTTCTGTTGCCTCTGAAAAAATAGCTCAGTTTTGGATTATAGATGTGAGCCATCTGAAACTTACACCCTGGGTGCTGGAATTAAACAACTTAGCTAAAATAGGAAAGCAGATGCCTCTAAAAACCACAGCTCTGTATTTTCACCCCTCAACCCTAGGGCTATTCATGGACCTAACTTTGGGAGTTTGATGGAAGTGTCCCATAGTTCTCTTGGCATTTGAAGAATAAATGGAATCAAAAGAGATGGTAACATAAAAGACTTCATTCTCTAATACAGATGAAGTGCTGAGAGGCATATCCTGGGGAAAAGAGGATAAACGTCAACCCTCAAGTCAGTTTCTGACATACCTTTAGCAGAAACAGTGCTATACATACCTCAGCACTATCACAATAATCCCGAGAAACCAAGGACCACTTAGCTGCAAGCCAGCTCTCTAGGACTGTAGCAAATGCTAGCGAGGATTGTATTTTTCTGCAAATATTTATGTGCCATAGGGAATTTAGAGGCTCCTATAGCAACCCAGCTAGTACTAAGAAATAATTAAACATTAGTCTGGCCTATGGAAGACAGTATGTTGGCTCTCTGTATGGAGGTCAGAAGTTATGTAGCTGATATGATTTACTCTGAGATTGGAATCCAGGTATTTTACCCCATTGTGGAGATTCCATACTAATTCAGTCACTATTTCATGAGTTGATAACCTTTTAAATGTTTTATAACAAAAAAATATGTGTTCTTATAATGTGAGAATGTGGCTGCTGCTAGCTTCTTCCTTCTAAGCAAGGAGGAAATATGTGAATGTCTGTCAACAGCTACACAAATAGCAGTTGGAGCATTCATGGCCTCAGATGATTTGTCAAGCAGCAGGAAGTTAAGTGTTTGTTCTGCCCTCTAGACATGTGAGTCTAAATTGAAACTCTTTGGGCCACAGATGGAAGAATACGGAAGCATTATATTCCTTATGGGTTTTGGAACTCTGGATTCATTGATCATATTATTTCCTTTTTAAAGATTACAGGAATCTAAAGACATGAACCAGTCAGGATAGTTTCAAGGTTAAAAGGAACATTGATGTAACAGTAACAATGAGTGGTCAGTCTTGAGCATCATAAGATCGCAACAGAAAAAGGCAGTTTGATGATATAGCCCAGTGGTGAGCTAGCTATTGGGCTTCCATGAGAAGAGAAGGGTCATAAATATAAAGCAGTACATTTCACAGAAGGGTAAAGTTAGCAGTATATATAACTTCTGGACTTGCCTTCTCAATCCACATAGCTGGATTGTGTAAACGGCATTACCTACCTACAAACAGAAGTAGACACCAACTTAAGTGGCCAACTACTGAACAACTGGTAGTCAGATAAAATTTCTTTCATTAAATGTGAAATAAGGACAAAAATGTGGGTGGCATAAGTTGACTTGGGTACATGGCTTTGCATGCTTTGTTTTCCTTTTTCTCTTTCTCATATAAATTTAAGGTGTTCAATATGTTTCCTCATTTCTTCCATTCCAACATTTTCATATATGTATATCATGTATTTTGACCTTATGTCCCATAATTACCCTGTCTTATGCCCCAAACTATCTTCTTTTAAATATCAATATGTGTTCCTATACAACAGTACTCCTTGCAGCCTTGGTCACGTGCTTCCTACTACAATGGACAATGGTTAATGCAGAAATGCATACCTGTCAAAAATTGCTACAATCAGTGGCTACTGTGCGCTCAGTCTCAAACAGGACATTTAAAGCACTCTCTCCAAGTCTTAGGGAAATTTATGAAAGAGGAGACAAAAAGGATGTAAATTCCAGAGAGTGGGAAAGAGGGATGGAGGTAAAATGTTTTCTCAATATGTTTAGTTATATAGATAGATAGTTATCAATATCTATCTATCTATCTATCTATCTATCTATCTATCTATCTATCTATCTATCTATCTATCTAGAGAGAGGTACCTCATAGATGTAGTTTAAAAGAGATGTTACATAAGCTATGGTGATCTCATAAAAATACAAAGGAGCTGAAACATTACTCATATCTTAATGTCAGAAAGCAATGAATTACTCTCATGTTTATATAAGCAAATCTGCTATCAGCTGTATGAAACTGTGATATCCATAACTATGTTCACTAACACTCCCCAAGGACAATTTAAGCTATTGTTGATTTATTTATTTTCTATAAATTTTAAATTTGTTTGTTTAAGGTGCATTCCTTGTACTCGCTACAAATAATTTAGCTATAAAACAGTCCCAGGTATGTTCTTCCATAAGTGTTTTAGAACAGGGTTTTGCTTTAGCATGACTGAAGACTTTTTAGTGGGTAAGAAGTGGAGAGGGATGATAATGATACTGTTGAATCTGACTAGGTACACACCTCAGCTACTCTGTGTACTTGTGTACTGGTTTTTTGGATTAATAAAGGATTTATTTGCATAATGATTATCTTATAAAATATATATGAAGTCCTAGACATTAATTTTTCTTACTGTTCTTCCAAATATTTGAAACTGATTAATTTCAGTGTGGCTTAAGAACAAATTGATTCAATTATTTTCATTATGTCCTGTTTTTGATGAGTTCTAAAATTAAATTGTTTAGTAGCCCACAAACAAGATGCATATAGCTATGTACTTTCAGTTTTATTGTGCTTAACTAGCTGTTTTAACCACTGTTTCCATTGAATTATACTTTTCCGTAGTGTTGTATATTATCTTGTACTCAGGTGTACATATTACATACTCTAATTTTTCTTTGTTAATGGACATATTATAATTTCCCCTGATAAAACATAGCTTAATTTATCACTAATGTGAATCATTTAACTTTTTTCTCCACTAAAGTCAAAGATCAGGAGTTGCATTAAATTATTTAAAATTGATTTTATAGATTTCTTAATGTAGCTCTTTAATAAACATGGATGACTTCTTTCAAGAAATCAGACATCTAGCAAATTATATCCCTTTATATCTCGTTGTGGAAATATAAACTTTTATTTATGAGAGAGGGTGAATCATGATTTGTTGTCACTACAAATGAACTCCACATGGATGTTCCCCTTTGTGATTCTGGCTTTACATGGGAACTGGGAGGCTGAAATCAGACTAGCAATCTTTGTAAGCAAGTGCCTTATCTGCTGAGGCACATCCCTAGCCTTCATAATATCCCCTTTTAATTAACCTCAAAATTTAACAAATTGTAAATTGTTTATATACTAGGTTTTTTTTTAAGTTTAAAAGCAAAAAAAATAAGGTAGAATAAGTCTTACAGAATAAGGTTGTAAAAATATTTTGGATGGCTAAATAATGTGTGTTTTAAGATATGTATTATAATAAACTCAAAAAGCTATGTGCTATTAAAAATTATAAAGTAAAAGGTTACATAGCAATGTAATATTCATTTGTTTTGAAGAAATAACAACATATCATAAACTTAGCATGGCCCACATATAGTGTTTATGTCTACTATAAGGTAAAGGAATGTCCTCAGTCTTCACACTCACTGACTCCCTCACAACTTCCTGTCCTGCAAGCTCTGTTCATAGTAAATTATCCTAAACCCATGTACCATATGTTGTCTTTGATAGTATGTTTTTATCATACTTCATCTATGTTTAGATCTGTTTAGACACAAAATTACTCGTATATGTTTATAGTTTCTTATAATATTTAATACAGGTACATGTCATACAGGTTTGGTGCCAAGGAACAATAGGCTACCTCATATAGCTGAGGTGCATAGTAGGTTTTACAGTCTTGGCATGTGTGGACACACATCTGATATTCACATAATAACAAAATCATTTAATAACACATTTCTGATAATATATTCCTGTCATGAAATGATGCATGACTGCATGTGGTGAAATGAGTCCTATTGGGAAGAATTTTAACATATCTTTTAGCTCTTATTTTTGTAGTAAAAGCTATAAAATTTATTCTTTTATGAAAACATTCAGTAGACAGTAAAATGTCATTAACCATAGTCTTAATATTATACTTTAGTTCTTCAAAGTTATTCATCATGCAAAACTGCAACTCTATCTTTCTATTCAAAATTTTTACCTTACTCGGATTTTTATATTAGTGGTAGCTGATGCCAGTTAAATACAAGCAAACAAATGCTTTTATTTTCTAACTCACATCTGAATAAAAAAATACACATTGTAGCATTTTCATTAGCTAAAGCTGGACTTTTACATTTCAATAAGAATGCATGTAACTCCTTCTTAAATAAAATGACCAGGACACTAATGAAACCATCTTTGAAGACATTTTAACAGGCATATTTTATTTAAATAAATACTTCAGCATGAAATGGAGAATTTATTGTCTTTTGCTAAGATGAAACTGTAAGTAGGTATCTGTCAAATTTATATGTGTAGCTCACCAAGATTGCCTTGTTGGAAACATCAGTATTTCCACATTGGAATTCCCAGAAAGACTTAAGCATCTCAATGGTCTACATTTCCTTTTGGTTTACTTCTCTCTTGATTCCACCCAGGCTTTATTAATGATGTGTTTTCTATCATCATCACAGTCCCTTAAATTTTCTTTAGCACATTCATTAACCCTTTATTAGGATTTGTTTCATGTCTTTTGCCCTCCTGCCTGTTACCTTAAATAAAGTTTGTGAACCTGTCTGAAGCAAGCTGCAATATTTTTAATAAACATTTCTTGCTTACTCAAGGGAAAAAAATTTCTTTCACTTAGCACTCTTTTATTAAAGGATTTATTCATTTGTTTATTCTATAACTATTTTATTTTATTCATTTATTTATTTGAAAGTGACAGACAATGAAAGAGGCAGAGAGAGAGAGACAGAGAGACAGAGAATGGGCACACCAGGGCCTCCAGCCGCTGCAAACGAACTCCAGACACGTGCGCCCCCTTATTAGCACTCTTTTTTAACCTGAGTCAAGTCAATCTATCATGTGTTTTCTGCTTTCTACATAAGAGAATAACTGTATTAGTCTAGCCTTTTACCAAACTGCCTTCTACAAGAATGAGTTTCAAAGATTGTTTGCAACCATGGAGTGATTCTTCCCATTTAGAATCTATTTTTTGAATACATGCGTGTTGTGCATGTGTGTATGTATGTTAATATGTGTGCAAGTGCACATGTGTGTGTGTGTACATATGCACAAGTGTACATGTGGAAGCCAGAGGATAACCTATGGTGTCATTCCTCAGGTAAGCCATGCACCTCTTTTTTTTTAATTTTTAAAATTTATTTATTTATTTGAGAGCGACAGACACAGAGAGAAAGACAGATAGAGAGAGAGAGAGAGAATGGGCGCGCCAGGGCTTCCAGCCTCTGCAAACGAACTCCAGACGCGTGCGCCTCCTTGTGCATCTGGCTAACGTGGGACCTGGGGAACCGAGCCTCGAACCGCGGTCCTTAGGCTTCACAGGCAAGCGCTTAACCGCTAAGCCATCTCTCCAGCCCCATGCACCTTTTTTTGAGACAAGATCTCTCATTGGCCTAGAGTTCTCTAATTACAGTGACAGGTTAGCGTACAATAGGTGTCTACATCTCTCTACCTTCTTAGCACTGGGATTACAGGTGTATTCAAACATGCCGGAGATTGTTATGCATTCACTGGGAATCAAACTCAGGCCCTCGTAATTGTGAGACAAAAATACTTTGCCAACTCTGGTATCTCCTGCTCTGCCCCCCTTTAGATTCTTTACAAAGAAGTCAAATGTTCTCTCTGTGAAATACATTTGCACATTCTCAGTTGGATCATGGTGAACATCAGTTCGGGGAAAATACATGTTCACAAGTCTATCTGACTGTTCACACCCATAATTACTGATTTATCTACTGTAATAGGAACAGTCAGAGCAGGTGGATTTTCATTGTCAAGAAGTCCTAGTTTCTTCTGTAATTTCTGTTGCATCATGATTCTTTATTTCTGTCTCCTGGATTTTTTTCAGCTGTAAGAGCAAAATATACTCTTCTCTTTTTTTAATTTTCCAAAACCACCTGTATCTTTTCTAGGTCTTTCTACAACATATGATCTGATGACTTCACTCTCAGGTATATATTCCAGGAAAGATCTTTGGGATCCAATTGGCAGGTGGCTAGAAACTGAGTTGCTTCTGTCCTCTTTAGGACACTAGATCAACCAGATATCCATCTAAGGCTAGTCTATGAGATTCCATGATAAAATATCCAAACAGGGGAGAAGTATCATTATATTAAAACAGGAAATTACAAACTTAGCAAGCCAGGTTTGTTAGCATGTGAAAGGTGGAGGTAATAGAATCAGGAGTTTGAATTCATCCTCAGCTACACAGTGAGTTCAAGGGCATCCTGGGCTACTTAAGACTCTGTTTCAAAATATCAAAATAAAAACAAACCAACTAAAGAATAGCAAACTTGTTAAAAGATCCAATTCCACACTGTTCTTCTTTTATAAATTAGTATACAGTAAGTATTCATTGGTTTCATTATGACATTTTCATATATCTATATAGTGTGTTTTGATAAAATTTACCTCTTCATTACCTCATTTTTATCTCTCTACAACTTTTGCTGATACATTGCCTTTTTGCAACTAGGCTCTATAATACTTTCCTGTCTTTTGTTTTTCCTTTTAAACTGCACAGCAAGTTATATTTATAGCTGCTAACAAGAGTTTGTGCACCTTACCAATAGCTATACCAATTAAGAAAATGTCTTTCTTCTCCATAAGCCATTAACTGCCTATATGATCAAGGAAGAGTGGGGCCTTGTGAACTCTTCCATAACAGTTGTTATGGCCCAATTTTGTGAATATCTTGTGCATGCAATTATAGCTTCCATGATTTCAAGACTGCAATGTCCATGCAATTCCTGGAAGATGTCTTTCTTAAACTCCTCTCACTTCATCCCACTGCCTGTCTCTGATAACCATTCATTTCTATGTATTAGAACCCATTTTGGGCCCCTGCATTGAAGAGAGATAATACAGTACAGCTAATACAGTGAGATTTTTTTTTCTTTTTTGCACACTATGGGGAACTGAACACACAGCCTTGCATCTGCTGGGCATGCATTCTTTCTATTTCTTCCACACATTCCAAGCTCTCTTGTAAATTTATTTTCAGATAGAGTATAATTAGTTTGTCTAGGCTTCCCAGAAATTCATTATGTAGCTCAGGCAGGCCTTGAACTGATGATTCCCTGCAGCAGCCTCCTGAGTATCTAGGATTAACATACCATGTATACTATACCCTGCTTGACTATTGGTTTTTTCTTTATTTATCAACTGATGAAAATTTAGTTTCCATATCTTAGTTATTTTCAGTAATGTTTCAATGAACATGAGGGCACAGACATCTCTGAGGTTTTGATTTAAATTCCTCCAGGTATATACCCAGAACAGAGACAGGTTGATTTATATGGTAGTACTAATCTTATACTGAGTTGCATAGTGGCTATACCAATTTACATTCCCACTGATGGTGTACAAGGTTCCTTTTTCTTCAGAACTTTGCCAACATTATCTAATATCTTTTTTACAATAGCCATCATGAAATTAATTAGGTACTATATCTTTGTGGTTATATGCATTCCCCTGAATATCAGTTATGTGGAAAATCATCCCACATACCTATTTATCATTTTTACATATTCATGTGTTTGTTTTATCTACATTTGGTATTGAGTGACATGAGTTTCTTACATATTTAGGATATTAAGTATTATGAGATAGATAGCCTTTCATTTTCTTTATTGTGTCTTTATGCAGAAGCTTTTAAGTTTGATGTCACACATATTAGTGTTTGCCTATGTTGCCAGTGCTATATCCAAAATCCATTGCCAGAAACAGGGTCAAGGAGATTTTCTTTTGTTCTGTAGGAGATTATATAGTTTTAGGTCATACATTCCAACTTCTAATCCATTTTGAGTTGATTTGTCTGAATAGTGTAGACAAAAATCAAGGTCTGTTCCATGTATATATTGTTTTTTCTCAACACCATTCATTAAAGGGACTTGCACCCAGTGTGTATTCTTGATATTTGTATAAAAATTAGTTGACCATATATGCTTGGTTTTATATCTGGGCTCTCTTTTCTTTTTTCATCTATGTGTCTGTTTTGCTTGTCATAATGCACTGCTTTGATTACAAGAGCAGTGTAATATATGTGATGGTTATGGCTTTGTTGTTTTTGCTCAGAATTGTTGTGACTAATCAGAGTTTTTGATAGTTCCATTTTAATTTTATAATTTTCTCTATTTCTGTGAAAAAACTGAAATATTTAAAAGTATTTTTATTTATTTATTTATTTGCAAGGAGAAAGAGAGAGCAAGCAAGCAAGTAGGGGCACACCAGGGCCTCTTACAATCGAAAACTAACACCAGATGTGATGCATGTGCCACATTGCACATCTGGTTTTACATTGGTACTGGGGAATCAAAACAGGGCCATCAGACTTTCAACCAAATGCTTATAACTACTGATCCATCTTTCCAGCCCTGACACTGGAATTTTTTTTTAAATAATAGTACCAGCCATTTATTTCAATACTAATTTTCCATATATTATGAGATGAATTTTTTTTAAATTTAATTTATTAGCTTTCATTTCAGTGAATACAGGCAGTTTGGTACCATTATTTAGGCTCATCTGACACTGGAATTTTGATAGAGGATTTCATCATAGAATGATGAGGCTTAACGGGACCAGAGATTGAAATTGATGTGGTTTCTGGGGAGTCAAACTTGCCCCTAATGGTTAATCATCAAACACTTTTAACTGCTGAGCCATATGCCAAACCCCATGTTCTTCTATATTTTCAATATATTATAGTTTTCAATGTACAGATCTTTTACTTCCTTGGTTAAATTTATTCTAATTATCTTATTCAGAACATTAGTTTTCTTACTTTCTGTTAAAAAAGAGACTCACTCATCTAAAACAGTATAAATTAAATAATTATGTCCCTGACTTTGAAAAGCTCAACTATGTTTTGTGTCACAGGCAATGTTTCACAGATACTATGATAAGAAGAGTAAAAATTATTAACTTCAACAGAAATCGGCTAGAAGGCAATGTCTAAAACTTGGAAAAGTCTTTGGAATTTTACAAGTCTGGGCTGTAGATTTATCTAACATCTTGAGAAGTAGGACCACCAATTATTATGTAGGAAAAGTCCTTTCCAATTTGTATCTCTTGGAAAGAAAACAAATTTTCTTGACTGATGGAAAGTCCATAGCATTTCTGTTCACAAATAGGAGTGTCTGAAGGCAGAATTCCTACTGAGCCAATATTCTATTGGCCCTGGAATGGACTACATCTTAGAGATGCAGAGAGCTTCATTAACTTGCTAAATGTGTGGATTTTTAAACAATGAAGGTAAAATGGTGACATGGGTACTCTGGATCCCAAGTCTATACTCCTATCCAAAATGTATGTTGCCTGTCTATTAAACCAGTTAGCTGCCTCCATTAGAAAGATATTAGTAAACAAGTCCCTCATAACCAATTTTTGAGGTATTATTTAAAGAACTCATTTCTCACAAGCGAATTCAAAACAGGGAATTCAAGAAAATAAATATAAACATAAAATGACACTAATTGTGAAATATTACATATGGTGTCATATATTGGATGAAACAAAAGCATAAGAATTACGATTTGTATTTAGACCATTTATTTCTACCCTGGCCTGTCACAGAACACATGGGGATTATTACCTATATCTTTATATACTTCTTACTAAGACTCAACATTCCAAATACCTTCATTTTTTTATGTCTCAACATCTTTAATGTTTTTCTTTTTATTATTATTATTAACCACACATTTTGTATGAGTATAACATTTGGTGGTACCACTTTTTCCTCTTCCCAGCCCCCATCCTGGGTTCTTACTCTCCATTTGTCATTTTGATTGAGCTTTTCAGAACTAGGTAGAGTACTTGAAGGTAAATCCAACCATGCTGTGACTTTGAGGTCTTGTAGCTCGTCTGAATCATTAAAATATTAAACAATTATAAAATTGATGAAACATTTTTATTTGTGATCTCCTTTGACTAGTTTAGAAAGGCTTCTTAACCTAGATGTGAATCTCTATAAGAAATCATGAATGATTTCAGGAAATCTCCTGAAATTATGTATTAACTGTATGTGTGTGTGTGTTAGGCTATGTCCCAAAGGGAAATATTATAAGGCTTTTGTTGATTTTCAAATATATTTTAACAAATAAAAAATCACTTTTTCTATAGTTTGTTTTTTCAAAACTTGGACAAAATAAGCACTTCAAGAAGTTTCTTTTCAACTATATCTCAATATACATATTTTAACTGAGCTTGAATTAGAGTAATGAGGCTAAATAAGACCACAGATCCTATTCATGCCAGACTCCTGTAGGCTACCTCCTTTCACAATAGGGGACATCCTTTTTCCCTCTACAAGGAGAAAGCCCTCAAGCCTATATATTAGGAATAGTCCTAATCTTAAGAAAATATGTTATGGTACCCCAGGCCAACTTTATGGTACATCAAATCACCTGCTCTTGATATGCATTTATAATATTTTATTTCTGCATATTTAAGACCATCACGGAAATCTCACTTATAGAACATTAAAATAATTTATCTATTGTCTATTACCTGAGTGTGAATAACTAGATTTCTTCCTTATTCCTGGCTCCCTGATTCAACTAAGTAGTTCCTCTGGATAGTCCTTCTAAATCTCTCAAGCCACTTCCAAATAACTGGAGCCGCATTCCAGCTCCTCTTCAAGTGCTATAAAAGAATGTTTTACTTGTTAAACTCTTACTGTATGATGGGTTCTTCATGGCGGTTGGTGCTTATTTAATTCTTATAGTAGATCTGAGTTTAAAATATTTCCCTATTTTATGCAGGAAAACTGAAATTTAAAGAAGATAAATAGGTCATGTATTATGGCACATACCTGAAATTTCAGCACTTGACAGAGAGAGGTAGAAGAATATTAAGAAGTTTCAAGTGAGCTTAGTGTACAGATTAAGTTTCAGGGCAGCCAAACATATAATGTGATACTCTATCCCAAAAACTTGGGAGAAAAAAATGTGAAATAAATAGCCAAAGGTCTTCCTGCTAAGAAGTACAACTTGTAAATTCAACAGAAAGCTCATTGGTTGTAAACTCTGCACATTTATCACTACTTTACAATACTCATGTCATATATCTACTTAGATCTTAATATCATTTAATCTTCATTCCATGGTCTAATCATGTCTCTTTTTAAATTTTTTTGTTTATCATTTTTATTTATTTATCTGAGAGCGACAGAAAGAGAGAGAGAGAGAGAGAGAGAGAGAGAGAGAGAGAGAGAATGGGCACGCTAGGGCCTCCAGCCACTGCAAATGAACTCCAGACACATGCATCCCCTTGTGCATCTGGCTAACATGGGTCCTGGGGAATGGAGCCTTGAACCAGGGTCTTTAGGTTTCACAAGCAAGTGCTTAACCGCTAAGCCATCTCTCCAGCCCATAATCATGTTTCTTACTATTACCTACCGATCTAGACAGCTCAAAGATTTTTCCTTTATGCTCTATAAATATTCAATTTTTACCTCCATTTTCTGATTCTTCTCACCCTCTTGACTCAAAACTGATTCTTCTCACCCTCTTGACTCAAAATGTTTATTAAAACTGGGTGTGTGGTAGTTTAAATGTGGTAGTTTGCATGTCTCCATAGACTCATGCATTTTCGATTAAACTTCCTATTTGAGCCCCTATCAGAAAGATCACTGTTACAGGATGGTGTGTTACTGGGGGCAAATCTTATTGTACATTCCTAAGGTGTTTTGGGGTGTGAATCTGAATTCCAGACCAAAGGTGTGGAGAGAGCAGTTTGAGCTCTGGAGGTATGTGCTTGCTGGTGGTGCTGGTTGTTTGGTTGTGTCTCTCTGCTTGCACCTCTTAAAGGGAGCCAGCTTCTTCCTCCATTGATGGAACTTCTAGATATTTAAGCTTAAAATAAATCCCTTCCTTCTATAAACTGTGTCTGTTTGGATGTTTGTCACAACAATGTGGAGCTGACTACAACAAAGGTATGATAGTACATGCCTGTGACATCATCACTAGAGAGGTGGAAGCAGGAAGATCATGAGTTCCAGGTTAGCCTTGTTGACATAGCCAGTTTGAAGCAAGCATGAGCTTCATGAGATCATGTCTCAACAACAAAACCAAACAAAATAAAACAAAACAAGATATGTTACTCTGTTGCTCGGTTTTTTCTTGCTTTCCTTATCATTTTCACTCGAATATTCATAGTTGATCATCTTTCAAGTAGTATAGAATTGCTACCTGATATCTTTGTCTACAGTCTTCCCTCTTCCTGAATTCATCTTCCACCCAAAGGTGAATCATTACATACACCCATTTCAAACTCCCAGTGGTTTCTATTGTATACAGAGTAAAATCCAAACACTTTCACCACTTTAGCTCCTGCCTATCTCTCCAGCCCCATCTTCTGCTAATACATAATGCAGGTATTGACACTCTACCTAATTTTAGCCACAGTGAACTACTACTAGTAGTTGTTGTTTGAAAAGCCATTAACTTCTATAATTTTAGGGTTTTGTATTAGTGATGCACTCTGATTATGATGCCTCATTTTTTCTTATCACATGGTGAAATTCGAATGACCTTTTAAAAATACACTTTGAAGGGCTGGAGAGATGGCTTATCAGTTAAGGCCATTGCCTGCAAAGCCTAAGGACCCAGATTCAGTCCCCTAGGACCCATGTAAACCATATGCACAAGGTGACACATGCATCTGGAGTTCATTTGCAGTGGCTAAAAGCCCTGGCCTGTCCATTCTCTCTTTCTGTGCCTCTCTCTCTCTCTCTCTCTCTCTCTCTCTCTCTCTCTCAAATAAATAAATTAAATATTTTTTAAAAATAAACAAAATAAAATACAATTTGAATTCCATTTTCTTATGCATCTTTCAAGTTTACCAAGAATAAATAATTCCCATTCCTAGGTTGCCATTATGTCTTTTGTATGCCTCTATTATATGCTTATTATATAATACTTAACAGAATTTTCTTCTCTCCTACTAAACTATAGAATTATGATAAATATTAGCTTTCTATCTCTAGCTTTTGCACACTATGTAGCATATAATAGGTGCCTAGTACTTACCTACTAGACTAAAGAAAAAAAGGATCCTCCCTTGTGATAGGCAAAACAATGTAACTTCTACAAAGTTAATCCCTGGAATTTATAAGCATTTTACCTTTCACAGTAAAAAAGGAAATTATTAAGGTTGAAGACAGAATTAAGTTACTAATCAGTTGACCTTAAAATGAAGACGGTAATCTAAATTATCCTTCTGCATCACTATAACAATAAACATCTTGATGGTTACTTGAAAAAGAGATGTAGGGAGCAGTCAGTTAGGGAAGAACCACACAGAATGCAGCATTAGGACTGAGTCCAATACTGCCTGCTGGAATGTGTACATAACCCAAGGGAAGTGAATAACCTCCAGAAGCTAGAAAATTTTAGAAAATATATTCTACCCAGGAGCTTCTAGAAATATACAAAGTCTTACCAATACCATAATTTTGAGCCAATGAGAACTATCTTCAAATTATCATAGGCAGAAATAAAAGATAATAATTTCATGTTGATTTTAGTCATTAAATTTGGTGTAATTTCTCAAAGTAGCTATACTAATTCATACAATGCTATAAATGCAGATTAAAATTAGATATCACTGTCCAACTATTTGAGTGGACAACATCCAGAATGCTGACCATACCAAATGCTGGTGATCATGAGCTCACATTCATTTATGGTGGGAATATACAAAGATATAGGTGCTTTCCAAGATAGTTTGTCAGCTTCAAAGCAAATTAAACATTCTCTTTCCATAAAATCCAATTATCATGCTCCTTGGTACTTACTTACCTAATTAAATTAACAGAATATTGAAGCATTTTTAGATTAGGTTTTTTACTTATTAATATTGATTTAAGATTCCAACATGCCATTTCATGGGATGATAGTTTGTTTCTCTTTAGAGCTGAATAATATTCCACAACTATAGATGAGGCAATTTATCCACTCACCTTCCTTTTCTTTCCCTTTACCCTCTCTGGATCTCCTTCCTACCTTTTAAATTTTACCCATGTTTGTTCTCATTTATATACATATGAGCTATGAGCCACATATGAGAAAGAATATGCAATATCAGGTTCAGTTTGAGTCACCTTACTTAATATAGTTCTTTCCTACAAATTTCATCATACAATCTTTCTTTATTGGGTAAAATTCCATTGTGAATATGTATAACATTGTCATCACCCATTTATCTGTAGATGGGCATCTAGGCTTGTTTCATTTCTTTGCTATTGTGAACAGAGCAACAACAAACATAGATACAGTCCCAGAAAGATTGCTCAGTGGTTAAGGCAGTTGCTTGTAGAGCTTAATTACCTGTGTTTGATTCCCCAGTACCCACATAAAGCCAGATGCACAAAGTGGCACATTCATGCATCTGGAGTCTGGTTGCAGTGGCTAGAGGCTCTGGAGTTAACATTCTCTTCACTCTCTCTCTCTTCTCTCCCTCTCTAATTACAAATAAATTTAAAAAAACCCTCCATATATATAAATTATCTTGGTGGTAGTATATGCAGTCCTTTGGGTATATGCCCAGGAATGGTAGAGCTGGGTGCTATGTACGCTCCATTTCCTTTTTTTTTTTTTTGAGAAATCCCTATACTGATTTCCATAGTGTGAACAATTTTTCAAGTAGATTTTCAGTCAACATGCCTTGCTTCTCTTTACAGTGAGAATTTTCAGACATTAATGTACAAAATGATTATCCAAAGGCTAATTAAACATGGAGATTTCTGTGTATATTATGAGATAATCTGATTCAGTAAGTTAGATGCAGTAACTTAGAATCTATGTTTTGAATAAGCACTTAGGTAATGGTAATGAAGGTGCCCTTGGACCACATTTTGAGAAGCAGTCCTCTAGGAGGAGTTAATTAACCTTCATAAGGCTAGCACTGTAGTCCTTATTAATTTATTAATGGAAATATTGCAGCATCTCTGAGTACTATACTATTTTGACTCAAGACACTTCTTTTCCTTTAGTACTGATATAATTTTGCTCATTATACAAGCCACCTAAGTTATTTTACTGTGAATCTTGTCTGTATTTAGACTTTAAATATCATCATAACATCTCCCTGGTTAAATGTCACAAAGATAGTTTTTTTTCCTTGGAAAATATTTTTTAATGAAGGGTAAAATATCACTTTCTAAATGCATCATGCTTCTAAGGCTACTAAGTGGTATAAACCCAGGAGGAAATTCTAGTATAGATAGATCTAAATGATATTTACTAATGTAAAATAGACAAATTACCATTGTGACTATCTCCCATTAGTGCTGTATCTATGGAGAAGAGCAGAACAATAGAATTATGACAGAACTAAGGCAATACTGCATGTTGGTAAAACTCCACTTAGCACATCTTAGAATGAGGAGTGTCTACTAATTTAATCAGCTTGATCACTGGACATTTTCAACACTTTATGTCTTGGATGATTGCCCATTCTGTCTCTTCCTCTGTTGTTATGGGGCCATTTAACAGAGGAAAATAGCACTAGTCTGCAAAACAAATTGCTTCTTGAAAAGGTCAAAGTAACATGATTTTTGTTCTATTTCAAAAGAAGAGATGTAAATTCTAAATTGTGTAGCCTGAAATCCCACCTCAACAAAGCACACATGTTCATCTAATAGCTAGTCTTTGGTGCTCATCAAAGCCATTAAAACACATCAGATTGTACTTACTCTGTCAAATCCTTTTCAGTATATAAATTACCTTCCAGCACTTTCAGAGGTGCAGTAACTCCTTGAGGCCCCTCCGAGGTGAGTAAGCACGTCACAGCAGTCATTTACTAATTGACCCTGTAGTTTAAATGCTCTAATGCACTCTGCAGCAGAGTAGCTAGCTTAATAGTCATCTATTCCTAAAGGCATTAAAAAATAGATGTCATTAGTCTTCTTTTCAATACAGTTCTTAGGTGTACAATACTCTATTATGCTTAAAACATTCTAATTGCCAGATTGAATCAACATATTAAAGTCTCACAAATATTCTCCCCTCTATAAATATGAAAGAAACTTTCTAAAACAATAAAAATGTGAATCTTCTCAACAGCTAATATTTCATATTAGTGAAATAGCCTATGGAAATAAATCATTAGGATAGTTTAACCACTGAAAAATATGGAGTTACAGGACAAGTTATAGAGTAGTCTTACTTCCTACAGGACTTTGGAAAACTGATATGATGCTGGCAGAATCATGTAAAGTCATTGGACCTAGCAATTGAAAACAAGCCAGGTGCTCTGGTCAGAGTCTTCTTTGGGCTTTTATGTAAAAATAACATGTTAAATATTCAAATGGTAGTATATACATTACTTAAATTACTACTACTCATATTTTCTAACCTACCCATGCTAAATGCAACTTTTTTTAATTTAATTTATTAGTTTTCTTTTCAGCAAATACAGGCAGTTTGGTACCATTGTTTAGGCTCATCCATGATCTACCCCCTCCCATTGGACCCTCCTTGTTGATGTAAATGGGTCCTACATTGTGGAGTTAGCCCACAGTTATTGGTACCATAAATGTCTCTGCATATCATGACCCAACATGTGACTCTGACATTCTTTCCGCCCCCTCTTCCGCAAAATTTCCCTGAGCCATGTTGGGTTCATTTTTGGTCTGCTTCAGTGCTGGGTTGTTGGGGGCCTCTGAGGCTCCGGCTCTCTGATTTGGTAGGAGTTGATTTTTCTCTGTGTTGGTCTCCTTCCCCTTTGTGCTGGTATCTGGTTCATCAGGAAAACATCACCCTTGCTTGTTTCGCCAATTGTCCTTAGTTTCAGTTGGGTCCCTTTTGAGGTATGTTGGGGCAGCTCTCTCCTTAGGATCTGCATCTATCTGAAAAAGAGAAGCAGTGGAGAGTAAGTTAGCACCCGGAAAATTGGGATAACAATTATTTTTTGATAGAGAGTTTGATAGGTGTAGGCCCTCTTGTACCCCATGATTGGTGGTAGCTTGATATTGGAGATTGGGCTTATGTTTGGGTATGGTTCTGACTTGTTTCCCAGCTCCAGCTATGGGTCCCGTACCACTGAGGGGATCAGTTAGCCAAATCAAGAGCAGTTGGTTCCCCACCATGGCTGTGTGCCACTATTGCACTTGTGTGGGCATCACAACAGGTTATTTGTTGCTAATTAGGTTAGACCATGAGTTGCTTGGACAGATATTGGTCATTTCCCCCAGTTGCCCAGAAAGGTAAGTTCAGTAAAGCACTTACAAGCAACCTATCTTCCCAACTCTTTAAAATACTGGCCTATTTTTTTCCATACCTACTTTGCAAACTCCTTTTTAAATTATTTGTGCTCATGTTACCATCGTTTTCCTCAGCTACTGTTTTGATTACAGTTATTAATTTTATGTATATTAATTTATACGATCACATTGTTCCTATAAAGAGTTGACACAGGATAGTTACTAATTACCTACAGTAAATGCTTTCTCAGCTAACTTGAACATAAAGAACCTAAAGATACCTCTATTTTCATAATTCACAAACATTTTACTCCCTCTTGTGCAGCAGGCACCTTTTACTTCTTTATCAAGCAGCTCGGAACTGCATCTTACGGTTATGCAAGCTTTTTCTTCTTCCATTTTTGTTTTCTTGTTTCAAATTTTTCTTGTGTTTCAAATTCACTAATTCATTTCTTAATACTTTAGAAAGAATGTTGCTTTTCAAAGGTATTTTCTACATAGAATTTCTAACAATATACCCAAACTTCCTTAAGGGCTATTCATTTCCATGATTTCCACGTGACTCTGGTTTTCTCTTTTATGGACAGGCACACTTTGAACATTGAATTTCTTTGTGTACATTTCCTCCATATCTGAAACTACTCACACAAAATCAGCTTGCAAGCATGAAATGAAATGTATTACAGTCATCCATAAGGATGGTCAAATACACCTTATCAACTCCAGCATGGTTGAACTGTTTGCATCATTTAAACATGATATTAATATTAAAAGAGTTTAGGAGATTACTAACAGCATACATTTCATGTTATTTTACAAATGATAAGCCCTTTCACAAGCTGTCTGTATTTTTGAGATGAAGAACTAAAGCTCAAAGATATAAATGGATTGAACAAATATCACAAAACTAATAGGTATCAGAATAGGTGACTTCCATCTAGCATTTGCTAATCTGTGACTACACATATTTGATAAGTATGCAATTAGATAAGTATGCAGACTAAAGTATATAAAAAAATCACAACCCAGGGACAAGTGTAGTGTTATTATAATATTTAATAAATATTAATTTGATGGAGCCAAACTCATTTTTAAAATACCTAGTATAATACAAAGGAGTCCATAAAACCCTGATTTTCTGATATGACTGTAACCCCATTTTGAGTGAAGCAGGTTCAGACAATGCTTCCTGCATAAGGTAGCCTTGGCTCACAAGATAGGTATAAGGCCGTGCAATACTAATTGTAGCTTATTGGTTCCAAGGTCATATGTACCTGTGTATGGCTTACTCACAAGCAAGGCCAAATTCCTGTAGCTTACTTGTCATTCGCCTAACAAATGTGACCCAAACCAAATGGGTATTAACCTATTCACTGACTAGGTTCTATCTCTTGTTATGTATGAGGTTAGTTCTATTCACAATATGAGTTTGGGTTGTATCTTAAAGACTCATACTATACTTTGTCTTGGCTCACTGCCAAGTTATGGAAACCCTGATATTTAGAGTGACTTTCCTTTCAAAGAACACTTATCTATACCAGCACACTATTATATCTTACTTATAATCTAACTAAAAAGGTAACATGTTGACTCTTAATAAGCCCACATAAAATACTTAATGCTCATAATACTCCTTTTATTTCATTGAAACAGTTATTCAAATTGTATGTCTGTTACAACACAGTGAAAGCTAAGCCTATAGCCACTCAGTAGTACAAGCACATAAGCTTTTGCCTCAAAGCACTGAAGAACACCTTGTTAATGAAGGATGGTTCTGTTTTCTGTTTCTGATTAGCTTTTCTTCAAGTCAGTTATGCAGTAGGGCATACAAGCTTTTAATCGGTATGTGGTAAAATACACTTGAAAAGAAAATACCTTCACTGTTTTAGACAAATGAGTCTATTTGTCTTGTCTTAGAAATTATCCTGAGATTGTTTAGAATTTCTCTGAATATCTGAAATACTAGCACAACAAATTTCAATGGGATGTACCTGAGTAATAGACTATATCCTTTTTGAAACAACAAAGGGCCATGGTTAGACTATATGTGTGACCAACTCTCAGTGGAATAAAATTGCAAAATCATTTTCAGTGCTAAGGAAAAGATATATACAAAGGGATTCACAGAGTTAATTTTTTCTATATCTTGATTATACATATATATGTATATGTGTGTTTAAATATATATGTATATGCATACATATATATGCTTTTGAACATATTTTATAATTCAACATTGGATTAAATCATAATTTGTAGCTAAGCATTCAAATATCCACTTGATAAAGAACTTTTTAGATTGTGGTAGAAAAAGATAGCTGTTAAGTGTTCTTGTGATAGACAGATTGGTTACAGGGATGTCTATGACAGAATACATATAACTTGTGAATATGTTAACTTAAATAGTGAAGAAGACATTGAAAATGTGATTAAACTAAGGACATTGTAATGGAAAGACTACACTGAATTATCTGAGTGAGTCCAGTCTAACCACAAGGGCCCTTAAAAGAGAAAAGATGGAGACTGGAGAGTGAGGAAAGATGTGACAACCAGAAGTAGTGATTGTAGTGATACAATTGCTAGAAGAAAGCAGAGAATGAAGGAATGTAGAAAGCAGCCAGAACAGAGCTCCCAAATACTTCCCCACCTTCCAGTTTCCTGGTCCCGGTTCTCCAGCTGCTGGCTTCGGGATGTTGGTACTCTAAAAGTTTGCTGCAGAAGCAGGACCCTTGTTTCTCCTTCCTGATTGAATGGCCCCTGAGTTCCCAACTCCTGGATCCCCTGCTTGGGAGGGTGCATGTGTGAAGTGAGTAAGCCAGGTCTCCCTGTCCCTCCTCACCTCCCTGTTTCCGGATACCAGTTCCCATGCTGATGGCTTGGGGCTGTCTGGACCCTGAAAGCTTGCTGTGGTAAAAGACCCCTTGTTCTGCATCCTGATAGAATGGCCCATGGGTTCGCAAATTCTAGATCCATAGTGTGTATGCACACAGAGCGAGACATTCCCCACTTCCCAGTTACCTGGTCCCAGTACCCTTGCTACTGACTTGGTGCAGCCTGGTCCCTATGTGTGGGCTGTGTAAGCAGGCCTTTTGCCTGGGTTTCCTGATTGACTGGCCCATGGGACCCAAATACCTATTCTGCTGAGCCAGAGAGTACACTGGCTGCTATACGAGCTGGCTTTTTGGCCCTAGCTCTCCATCTTCCCAGTTCCTGGTTTCCCAACTCCTGATCCCAATGTGCTGAAGAGTAAATAAATACAAGTGGAGTAAGTAGGTCAGAGCTCCCAATTTGACTTACTTGTGATCTCCACAATCTATGCACCTGCTCTAATAACCCCATAATATACTAATCTGGTTCACATTCAAAACACAACACTCACTGAAGATTCTACAGGGAAAAATACTTGCTTCCCAATAAATAAAATAAAACATTTTCCCAAGATGGATAGACCACATGCAAAAAAGAAAAACAACAATAACAAAAACAAAAACTTAAGTCATAAAACTGAGAGATCTCTACCAATGATGGGAGCTTCCAAAGAAAGCAGAGAGATATCAGTAGAAATTGAATCCCAAAATGAAAACACAACAATCAATGAGACCCTGATAAAAAGAATTGCTAAAATGGAAGTAAGCCATCTAAAAACTAATAATCACATAAATGAAATTGAGCAGATGTATCCTTATAGCACTCAGCTTTTCTCGCTAGGTTTTACATAATTGAACAAAAACCATAGAAGCCTCAAAAGAGAAATGAATGAATTTAAGCTTAGTCAACAAATGGAAGATCTCAATAACCAGTTGATTAAGCTTAATTAAGACCTGATCAAATGCAAGAATGAATTCCAGGAAGCATCAAGAAAATCAGACCACAAACTAAAATCATCCCTCAAAAATGAGATAGGCACAATGCAAGATAACACAACAGAAAACAAAAATATAAAAGAGCTTTTAAAAAGCTCTCTAGAACCCCTCACTAATAGAGTTTATTCATGTGGAAGACAAGACAGAAGAAATTGATAGGGAGGCCAAAAACCTTACTTAGTGCAAAAAGTCATCTGAACAGAACATGAGAAAACAGTGGGATACCCTAAAACAATGAAAAATCCAGATCAAGGGTATACCAGGAGAGTAAATAAAAACCAGATGCATGCAGAACATATTCAACAAAATTGTTGAAGAAAAAGTTGCCATCTGTCAAAAAAGAGTCCCATCCAGATACAACAAGTTCACAGAATACCAAACAGACAGGACCAAAAAAGAAACCTGCCAAGGCACATCATAGTTAAAAAATCAACACTGAAAACAAAGAGAAAATGTTAAAAGCAAAGAGAAACATTTCACTACATACAAAGGCAAACTAATCAGAATTACCTTAAATTTCTCAGTGGAAACCCTGAAAGCCAGAAGGGCCTGGGATGGAACACTTTAAAATTCAAAAATCTATAGCTTCCAACCCAAGCTAATGTACCCAGCAAAAGTATCCCCCATAGAACATGGGGAAATGAGAACTTCCCATGAAAAAATTCAACTCTATGGTTACATGAACACAAAGCCAAACCTGCAGAGAATATTTAAGGGAATACTACACACAGAAGAGTCAAACAACCAATCTCAAGAGCCTACAAGAGAAAGATCATAATAACCAAAACTATACCAGGCTCAAAAAAGTACAAAAGACAAGAAAGCACAAAATCCCATAAAGTATCCAATCATGTCATGGATTAAATTGAACCTCACAGTTATAACCTTAAACATTAACAGCTTTAATTCACCCATCGAAAGACACAAGTTAACAGGGTGGATCAGAAAAATAGATACTTCTATCTGTTGTCTTCAAGAAACCTACTGTGTAACTAAAGATGGAATTTTGGGCTGGAGAAATGGCTTAGTGATTAAGGAATTTGCCTGCAAAGCCAAAGGAACTTTGTTCAATTCCCCAGTACCCATGTAAGCCAGATGCACAAGGTGGCACATGCATCTGAAGTTCATTTGCAATGGCTGGAGGCCCTGGTGTACTCATTATCTTCCCCCCCACCGCCATTTTTCTCTCACTCTCTCAAATGAATAACTATTTTTTTTACAAAAAAGATAGGAACCTCCTCAGGGTGAAAGGATGGACAATGATATTTCAAGGAAATAGAAATAAGAAACAAGCAAGTATTGCTACATTAATATCTGATAAAATAGACTTCAAACCAAAAGTAATAAAAAAAGAACAAAGTCCACTTCTTTACTCATCAAGGGAAAGATCCAACATGAAAACTTCACAATCATAAATCTATATGCACTAAACGTAGGTGTCCCACAGTTTATAAAACAAAAACTAGTTGACAACAACAACAACAAAAACACCAATACCATCATTGTCAGAGATATCAATACTTCACTATCATCTACAGACAGATCATACAACCAGAAAATCAATAGGGAAATGATAAAGGTCAATAATACCATAGATCATCTAGACCTAATGGACATCTACAGAATTTTCCACCCCAATTCTACAGAATTCACATTCTTCTCAGCAGCTCACAAAATCTTCTCCAAAATAGACCATATATTAGGCCTTAAAGCATGTCTCCATAAATTCAGGTAATTAAGACACACATCAGGAACTCTACCAGCTCTAGGAGACTGAACAACACACATTTAAACAATGAATGAGTTGTGGAAGATATCAAGAAACTGTAAAATTCCTAGAATTGAATGATGGAAAAACAACTTACCAAAACTTACAAGACGCAACTAAGGCAGTCCTAACGGGGATATTCATAGCACTAAATTCTTTAATAGCAAAGACAGAAACAGCCTAAATTTATAACCTAATGGTCCTCCTAAAGGCATTGAAAATCAAGCAGAATCCAACCTTAAGAGCTCCAGACAGAAAGAAATAATCAAGGTCAGAACAGAAATTAATGAATAGGAGACTAAGGAAACAATTTAAAAAGTTGATGAAACGAAGAGCTGATTTTTGTTAAAAAAAATAAAAACTGATTGATAAACACCTGGCCAATTTGATCAGGTAAAAAAAAGAGAAGTCTCAAATTAACATAATCAGAAATGAAAAAGGAGAGATCACAACAGACATCAATGAAATTGGAGAAATCATCAGGACATACTTCCAAATACTCTACTCCACAAAATTGGATAATCTGGACGAAATGGATGATTTCCTAGCCACATACCACCTATCAAAACTAAGCCCAGAGCAGATTAATTTCCTAAACTAACCTAACACATCCATGGAGATTGAAAATGTTATAGAAAACCTCCCCAATAAGGTAATTTCAGGACTGGGTGGTTTCTCGGCTGAATTTTATCAAACCTTCATTGAAGAATTGAAACCAGTTTTTCTCGAACTCTTTCACATAATCAGAGAGAAAGGAATCATCCCCAATGTTTTTTTTTTTTTTTAATGAATCTGTCATCATAGTACTACCAAGACAGAGCAACAACAAGAAAAGTAACCTGTAGGCCTGTATCCCTGATGAGCTTAGATGCAAAGATCCTGAACAAAATTCTTGAAAACCAAATTCAACAACATATCAAAAGCATTATCCTCCTTGATCAAGTAGGCTTCATCCCAGGGATGGTTCAGCATATGGAAATCAGTCAATGTAATAAACCACATAAATAAATATAATCACAAGAACCACATGATCAACTCAATTAATGCAGAGAAGCCCTTTGACAAAATACAATACCAGTTCATGATCAAAACACTAGAGAGAATAGGCATGGAAGGTTTACAGCTCAACACAATTAAGGGCATATATAAAGCATCTAAAGTCCAAATAATACATAATGAGGAAAGACTCAAGGAATTCCCATTGGGATTAGGAACAAGATGGGGGTGCCCACTCTCACCACTGCTCTTCAACATAGTACTAGAAGTCCTAGCCCAAGCAATAAGACAGGGAAAAGAAAAAAGATAAAAGGGATACAAATTGGACAGGAAGAAGTCAGGTTAGCTGTATTTGAAGATAACATGATCTTATACATAAGTGACTCAAAAGTCTCCATTTAAAAACTCCTAAATGTGATTAATTCCTTCAGTAAAGTATCAGGACACAAAATGAACACACAAAAATCATCAGCTTTTCTATATGCAAAGTACAAGTATACAGAGAAAGAAATCAGCAAGGATGTCCCATTTTTGGTAGCAACAACAAAAAAATAATAACTTGGAATAACACTAACCAAGGATGTGAAAGGCATATATAATGAAAACATAAGAAAAAATAAAAAACTAGAGAAAGGGCTGGAGGAATGGCTTAGTGGTTAAGGTATTTGTCTCTAAAGCCATAGGACCTCGGTTTGATTCCCCAAGACCAACATTAGCCAGATGCAGAAGGGGGCACACACATCTGGAGTTCATTTGCAGTGGCTGGCGGCCCTGGAACACCCATTTTCTCACTCTCCCTCTTTCTCTGTCCAATAAATAAAACAAATAAAAATGAAATATTTTTAAAAACTCAGGAAAGAAGTCAAGGAAGACTTCAGACTATGGAACAACTTCTCATGCTCCTGGACAGGTAGAATTAATATTGTGAAAATTTCAATTCTTCCAAAAGCAATATACAAATTTAATGCTCTAGTAATTTGATTCAGGTGTCTCCCTTATACTTAGGCATTCTGAATACTAGGTCCACAGCTGATGGCAATTTGGGAATTAAACCTTCCTTGAGGCAGTGTATTGTTGTGGATGGGCTTATGGATGTTATAGTCAGCTTCCTCTTGCCAGTGTTTGTCAGATTCTCCTTTTGCTATTGTCCACCTGATGTTGGCCAAGAGGTGATGTCCATCCTCTGCTCATGCCATCATTTTCCCCTGCCATCATGGAGCTTCCCCTTGAGTCTGTAAGCCAAAATAAACCTTTTTTTACCTCACAAGCTGCTCTTGGTCAGGTGTTTTCTGTCAGCAATTCAATCCTGACTAAAACAGTAAAGTTGGTACCTAGAAGTGGTGTTATGGCTTCTAGAAACCTGACTGTGTGGTTTTGGGCCTTTTGGAATTGCTTTGCAGGAAGAATATGGATGAATTTGAAATCTTGGTGTAAGAGATGCCTTGTGGTTCTGTAAGTACAGCTTGATGGAACATTCTGATCAGAGTTGAAAGACCTGAATGCAGTAAAAACTATGAACTGTGAGTTTTGGTATATGAGGGTGAGAAAGGTTTTCCTGGACTGGGATAAAAGCTGTTTTGTGATAAGCTTGCTGTTATGGCCTAAGAACTTGTACACAGATGCATTGCATTGAAATAGACTGGTGTGAGCAGAGGGATATGGCACAGGAATGAAATCTTTGGGCCAAAACTTCTGCCTGTTCAGTTGCAATAATATGAGAAATTACAACTATTGGCATTTGGGCCAGCTGACTTGCATTTGAACAATAGCAAGCGTGAAGAGTCTTTTGAAGGGGCCAGAATGCTGAAGGAGTGTATTGTTCTTCAAAGTCTGCTTTATTCCCCTCCCTGGATAAACAAATTGGCAGCACACCTGGTATTATGAAGTATAAGAAATGCAGGAAAGAATCATAGAATTTGCAACATAGGCTTGCATTTTGGAAACAGCCATAGGTAGTGTGAAGCAGGCTTACTGGATTACCTGCATGGAGACCTGATGGAGCCATGAGGATGAAACAATGGTTTCGGTGGAGACCTAGTGGAGATGCCAAGACTATGGGGTGGCTGCCTAGGAGAAGTACCAGTACCATATGAAGTTTTCTGAGTCTTTGAGTAGCCCAGCTGGAAGGGTAGAATTAGAACTCCAGAGACTTGTTAGTGCTTAGAATTATCAGACTTGGAGACCTGTCATTGACTAGAGTTGTTGGACCTGGAGCTAGAGAGTTTTATGTTAGCCCTGTTTAAATCTTGTATTTGTTGAATATTTCTTTGCTATTACCAATGCCATCTTTTTCAGTTTGAGTATTTATTCTGTGCCATTATGGATTATGGGGGGTTGATATTATGGCTCAGTTACAATACCTTGGATTATGGGGATGTTTGAACATCACTGAAATTGATATAAAATATAAGAACTCTAATGTTGGCCAGGAGGTGATGTCCACCCTCTGCTCATGCCATAATTTTCCCCTGCCATCATAGAGCTTCCCCTTGAGTCTGTAAGCCAAAATAAACATTTTCCCACTAGCATCTCTTGGTCACTTGTTTTCTCCCAGAAGTGTGAACCCAACTGCAACGAATGCAACACCAATAAAAATCCCAGCATCATTCTTTACAGAAATAGAAAAACTGATCTTAAAATTCATGTGGAAAGGCAGCAGGCCTAGGATAACCAAACATATCCTTAGCAAAAGAAATACCTCGTACCTGATCTAAAGCTATTTTTCAAAGCCATAATAATAATACAGAATGGTACTGGAATAACAACAGAAATATAGACCAATGGAACAGAATTGAATACGTGGACCTTAGGTCAAGTAACTACAGCTATTTGATCTTTGACAAAGGCACCAATAACATAGACTGGAGAAAATACAGCATCATCAACAAATGATACTGGGCAAATTAGATAACCATGTGTAGAAAAATAAAATTAGACACACTCATCTCACCATACACAAAAATCTAGTTCACATGGATAAAAGATCTCAATATATGATAAGAAACTATTCTCCTCCTGGAAGAAAAATAGAAAGCACTCTCCATGATATAGGAATGTGGAAAGACATCCTGAACAAAACCCTAGTAGCGCAGGAAATTAAACAATCACTCAACCAATGGCATCTTATGAAGCTAAAATATTTTTGCACAAACATTCCATAAGCAAAGCCACTGAATGTGAGAAAATTGTCATGAGCTGTTTTATTGACAGAAGCCTGATATCTAGAATCTATATAAAAAAAGAAAACTCAAAAAACTAAGCAATTAAAAAAATCAAACAGCCTTTCCAAAAATGGGGCAGAGAACTGAATATGGAGTTCTCGGAAGAAGAAATACAAATGGTCAACACACATAAGAAAATGTTCAACATCCTTAGCCATTAGAGAAATGCAAATTTTAAAAACCATGAGATTCCACCTTACTCCTGTAAGGATGGCAATCATTTAAAAAAAAATAGGGGCCTGGAGAGATGGCTTAGTGGTTAAACGCTTGCCTGTGAAGCCTAAGGACCCCGGTTCGAGGCTTGATTCCCCAGGACCCACATAAGCCAGATGCATCTGGAATTCGTTTGCAGTGGCCGGAGGCCCTAGTGTTCCCATTCTTTCTCTCTTTTCCTCCCTCCTCCCTCCCTCTCTCTCTCTCTCTCCCTTGCTCTCAAATAGATAAATAAAAATAAACAAAAATTAAAAAAAAATCAAACAACAAATGTTGGCAAGGATGTGGGGAAAGAGGAACTCTCATCCACTGCTGGTGAAAATGTAAACTTGCACAACCACTATGGAAATCAATATGTAGATTCCTGAAAAGGATGAACATAGAGCTACCAGTAGACCCAGTTATTCCCTTACTGGGCATTTATTCTAAATGCAGCATGCTTCACTACATAGATATTTACTCAACCATGTTTACAGCTGCTCAATTCATTATAGGTAAGAACCATAATCAATCCAGGTGTTTGTCATTGAATGAATGAATAACGAAGCTATGATGTATTTACACAATGGAATTCTATTCATCAGTAAGAAAAAAATGATACAATGAAATTTATAGAAAAATTAACAGACTTGGACAAGATTATACTTAGTGAAATCACACAATCACAGAAAGCCAAATGTCACATGGTCTGACTTATCTGTGGTTCCTAACCTGGACCAGCTTGAGTTGCTGACATAACTGATAGGGAAATTAGGGCCCAGATAATATGGATGGAAGGATATGGGGGGAGGGGAAGAGGAGGGTAGGGAAAGCCAAACGCAAAACTAAATCCAAAATGAATTGGTTCCATAGAAGCATTTATTTTTTTGAGATAGACTAAAAGATGTAAACCTCAACAGGAGTAAGGTGAAAACACTTGAAAAGAAGGGCCCTGGAGAGGGTGGGATTAAGCCCAAGCTTGGTTTTTTTTTTTTTTTTTTTTTTTTTTTTTTTTTTTTTTTTTTTTGGTCTCTGGCCTGTAAGTCTCAGAACCAGAATTCAGTTGCTACCCACATGAGCTGTTGATCAGAGAGATCTACGAGGTCTCCAAAACAAGACAGATTTCTGTCAAAGTACTTGATTACCCATCTGAGGCAAAAGGTAAGACCCTATTGCTGAAGACACCATATGCTGCCAACACAGAGCAAAGAAAAACCTGGTTGTAATCCGGAAGAGAGCCAGTCTCCAGACAGTTAGGCCATATAGTGCTGGAAAGCGCTACATAAGCTACAGGGGGAAAGTGGGTAACAATGGTCTGAGCAACCAGAGTTCTGAGCTACTCAGAAGCAAACACCCTGACAAGATGTACATCCCAGTACAATAGTGGCATGCAGCCTTGGTGGGTAACCAATACCTTTTTGTTTGGCTAAGAGATCCACTCACTGTAAAGGCACCCATATCTGGAATTGGGAATCAGATCAGAATCCTATGGAGACAATGATTATGCTCTCCAGTGTCAAGCTTTCACTAGCCTTTGGCTAAAAGAGAGGTTACAAGCATCAAATTCTCCCTAAAGTAAAAATTATAATCCCATTTAAACTATGCTGACTTCACTCTCCAATGGACACTCCATTTTTCTTTTTCAGAAGGTAGCAAGACCTGAGGAGATAAACTACCCCTTTATACTGCAGACAAGCCACAGTTGAAACCACGGACAAATTGGGGAGATGAGTATGAGTGTTCCTTACATGGTGAACCTGATAATCAACACCATGGGGTTAGGGACAAGAGAAAAGAGAGTACCAGCACATGATATGTCCATACAATGTATGCTGTTAATAATAATAATAATAATAATAATAACAAATATTAAAAAATAAATAAAAAGAATGTTAGAAGGTAGAAAATGCAAGGGTCAGATTGTCCCTTAGATGATTTACAAGGGACCTAAATTACAATGTTATTATCTTGATTTTAACCCAGTAAGGCATCTGTCAGTTTTTCAACACACAAAATCAGAAGAAAATGCATTTACATTGTTTTAAACTACTAATGTACAATAACTTGCTACAGCTGCTATTGGAGACTTAAGCAGTGCTATTTATTATTATGTTTGTATTTCCCACTTCCTTAAGTTTGGGCTTGGTACTGCATGCACTAAGTTTAATCCCTGGCAACAAATACAAGGATATGACATTCACACATTTTTCACAATGAAAAATATCACTTTTATTTATTAATGTTCTCCATAGGACTTTTGTCAAACCAAAATTAATTAAACAAAAATAGCATATTCATTTGGTATGTAAGAAAATAATTAATTAATTTAATTATTGGTCTTCCCTGCTATATTCAAAGCCTATGAGCATGAATCTGTTAAGACCTAAACAATGACTCTGAACATAAGAACTCACATCTTTTTTTTAGAAGAATATATTATTTGAGAGCTACAGACAGAGAGTGAAAGAGGCAGTGAGAGAGAGAGAGAGGGTGGGGGCGAATGGGCGTGCCAGGGCCTCCAGCCACTGCAAATGAACTCCAAATGCATGCGTCCCCTTGTGCATCTGGCTAATGTAGGGCCTGGGGAATTGAGCCTCAAACCAGGGTCCTTAGGCTTCACAGGCAAGCGCTTAACCACTAAACCATTTCTCCAACCCAAGAACTCACATCTTAAGCATAGAAAAGAAAGCTAAAATGCACCATAAAACATCGAATGTCTTTAAACAAAACATGTTAGACATATGAAGACTAGCCTCTGATCCTTTCATTTTTTAAAAACTATTTTATTTGTTCACTTATTTAAGAGAGAGAGAGAGAATGGGAAAAACAAGCCCTCTAACCACTGCAAATGAACTTAAGACATGTGTGCCACCTAGTGTATTTGGCTTTACATGGGTCCTGGTGAATTGAACCTAGATCCTTTGGTTTTGCTGGCAAGTGTCTTAACTGCTAAACCATCTCACCAGCCCAACTTTGACCCTCTTGTTAAAAAAAATAATAGTACATTGCCTCCGTGCCTGAATTAGTAATAACAATCTTGGCTAGTTTTTGTCTTGACTTCTGTTTGCACTAATAAGTTTCCATAAAAGCATGTCTATTTCTAATCCCACCTGGATTTCTGACCCTTATCATGAATCAAGACCCAAGTCTTGATTTATATGATATGCCAAATATAATCTGTCCCCTCACAATTAGTATTAATACATCTTAGAGATACTAACAAACAGTTTAAACATAGTTGGCCCCATCATTCAAATTTTTCATTCTTTATATTCTGTCTATATCCCCAAACCATTAGTTTCCAATTCCCAATATTGGTTGAGCTAGCCCCTCTATTCCTCCAAAAACTGGACAGTCAACAATACTTCATTCGTTTTTAGTAGCATATATTATTTGTATACAGTAAAATATTTCATTAAGAACTGGATAAGTTAATGAAGATATTGGAGCTCAAAGGATAACCAACATTTTGGTCCCTATCCCAGGTCATACAGGCCCCAGGAACTGACAGGATACTTCTAAATGGTCCCAGCTCTGATAAGTCACCTGTACTCTTGAAGAGACAGGCATTGGAAACCCTGGAGGTTGGACTCCAACCAGTATACATTCAATAAGAAGAGGATTGTAACAGAGGAAAAGATTTTCAATGTTTCTAAGGGAAGTCACACGATCCATTCCACCTTTTGTCACAAATGGTACTGACAGACCAAAGGAGCCATGGGGCCCCTCCCAAGTCCATAAAATAGCTCCCAAGGAGTTACAAATGACCTTAAAAAATGGCTAAAGTTTGGGTAGCTGCTTCATCTTAAACACTCAGCAGAAAAGTATTCAATGTGTAGAATAAGTTACACTCATATGAAGGTTCAGAACTTAAAGGCTTCCACATTTATCTCTGAGTATGTAAATATTAAAAGAAACTTGTGCTTTTCCAAGCTGAAAACCAAATGTTTTTTATATGTATACTCCACATATTCCTAGTAATATGTCCTTTACTTTACAAGAGCTATAAAATAAGATTCAAGCCATGTCAGCCACCACTCACTTTTTTCTTTCTTTACTATTTTTAATAACATATTTTGTAAGAATGCATCATGTGTTGGTATCATCTTTTACCTCCTCCCTGACCCCATTCTGTTGGGAACCCTACCCAGTGGGGTTTTAGGTATTCCCTATGGGGTTGTGAGGTATGCATTATGGGAGCAGCAGTCAGTATTATGGGGAAAGGGAATGCCTCTGGGCCTTATGTCTCAATTTGTGGTTCTTACAATCTTTCTGCCCTTTCTTCCCCAAAATTCCCTGAGCTATGGTGAGTGAGTTTTAAATCTGCCTCAGGCATGAGCTCTTCGGAGCCTCTGAATCTCTGCTTTGGTAGGGGTTGAGTATCTTCAGGGTCTGTCTCCTTCACCCTGGCACTGATGATCAGGTTCACCATGGAAACAACACTATTGCTCATCTCCCCAATTCCTCTGTGGTTTCAGGTGTGATTTGCCTTAAGTGTGAGGTGTAGTTTATCCGCTTAGGTTTCACTACCTTCTGAAAAACAACAGATTTTCCAATGGAGAATGAAGTCAGCATAGTTTAAATACTGTAAGCATTATTAATTAAGGGAGAAATTGATATATGTAACCCCTCTTTTAGCCAAAGACTAGTGAGAGTTTGATGCTGAAGAGCATAATCTTTGTCTCCATAGGATTCGGATCTGGTTCTCAATTCCAGATATGGTTTCCTTTACACTGAATAGATCTCTTAGCCAATTGAAAAGATATTGGTTACCCACCAAAGCTGCGTGCCACTATTTCACTGGTGTATATATTTTGGCAGGGTGTTTGCTTCTAAGCAGCTTAGACCTCTGGATGCTCAGCCTGTTGTTGGCCACTTTCCCATAGTAGCTCATCTCATGTAGCACTTTCCAGCACTAGACAGGCTGGTCTTGCAGATTTCAGCCAAATCTCTCTACACTCTGTGTTAGGAGCATATGACACCAGTATTTTTGATAAACAATATTAAAAATGGATTTCTAGATCTTCCTTGAGAAATAGGTGATATCTCTTAGAATATTAATAATCTGTAGGCTTTATTCAATCTTCTCTCCTCTGATTACAGTCAATTAACCCTTAGATGGTACTACAAAAATTTAACTCTAGCTGTCCATGTCCCTTTTGCTCATCCCTAAGGCCTGAAAGTCAACAGAAGTGGAGACCATAAACCTTTCTGTGGTAGTCTGAATGTATGGCCACATAGATACAGGTATTTCATTAAAATTGAGTTTGCAGCATCAGCCCCTAGCAGGCAGACTCCTTCTAGGAGGAGGCTTATCACTGTAGGTGAATTTGAATTCCAGCCCAAAGCTATGCAGAGAGGTCTGAGATCTCTTTGCCTGGTTTCCTGCTTTTTGGTGTTTGCTAGCTGGTAGTGGTTTGTCTCTTTGATATATTTATAAATGGAAGACAGGATTTTCGGCCATTAATAGAACTTCCCTTAGATCTATAAACTTAAAATAAATTCCTTCCTCCCATAAAACTGTGTTTGATTAGATGTTCATCCCAGCATTGTGGAGCTGTCTACAATACCATCTATGTTCCATTTCATCTAAAAGTAGCAGACCAAATTGACAACCACCTCCTAAATGATTTTAGGGGAATGTTGTAGACAAGCAGATATTAGCAGGCTTGGAAGTCTTAGGATGGACCACACCTCCATTTTCCCTGGTAACATTAGAAAAGGAAGTATCATAACCACACATTCAAAGGACTTAACATTTCATATGAAATGGGAGGAGGATAAAAAAAATAGGGCTTTTGTTGAGGGAAAGATACTTCCTCCTGGTTAAAGAATAGATTTTCTGTTACACCTTTGACTTGAGTGGAGACTTGTCATTTTTAGTTACCCAATACATACATTTATGGTCCTCTCTCTTAAGAGTTAATTCAATTCAGCTAGCTAAAAGGCTACTCTCACCTAAAGGCATGCTAAGGAGGTAAGAGGAATATTTGTCACCTTAATGAAATAATACCTTAAATAAACTCACAGAAAAAAACTTCCCTTGAGGTAGTTGCTCTTGACTGTCAATGCTAAGCCTATCCATGTCTCTGAGTTCTAATTTGGAAAGTATAACTTATTTTTTTCTTTTCTTTCTTTTTGAATGCTAGCTGAAATCCTAAGCATGTTTACCCTGACATCCTGGGTCTTTTTCATCTTTTTTGAAGAAATATCCTTTGCTATAAAATTGTAAAAATATTTGGATAAAGCTGGATAGGGTAGTGCATATCTGTAGTGGTTTCAATGTAAAATTTCCTGCATAGTGTCAAGTGTTTGAATACTTAATCCCCAATTGGCGCCCCTGTTTGGAATGGCTGTGAAGCTTTTTGGAGGTAGAACCTGGCTGGAGCAAGTGTATTACTGGGTGCTGACTTTCAGGTTTCATTGTCTAGCTATACTTGTCATGCTCAGTTCACTCTTGCTACTTCATTACTTTTATGTGATACAACAGCAGCAGTCTGCTACTTCCATGTTTTTCCTACCATAATAGAAATTTCCCCTCAAGACTAAGCTGAAATAACATTTTCCTTCAAGAAGTTGCTTATTGTTGAGTGGAGTGTTTTGTCCCAGCAATGAGAAGGTAACTACTAGAATATGCTTAATCCCAGCACTCAGCAGACTAAGGTAAGAAGATTACTGTGAGCTCCAGGCCACTCTAAGATACACAGCAAACCGGTCTCGGAATAAGCAAACAAATGTCAGACACACATTTAAATATCAGTTCCTCATTTCTAAATTCATGCTGTATATCAAGTAAAAAACATTTTTCCCAACCATTTTCTGGGCTGAAGAGTTTGGTCAGTGGTTAAGGCACTTGCCTGCAAAGCCTAAGGGACCAAGTTTGATCCTGTACAAAGCCAGATGTATAGGGTGGAGCATGAACCTGGAGTTTGTTTGCATTTGCTAAAGGCCCTGGTGTTCCCATTCTCCCTTTCTTTCTTTCTTCCTTCCTTCCTTTCTTTCTTTCTTTCTTTCTTTCTTTCTTTCTTTCTTTCTTTCTTTCTTTCTTTCTTTCTCTTTCTTTCTTTTCTCTCTCTCTCTCTCTCTCTCTCTCTCTCTCTCTGTCTCTCTCTCTCTCTCTCTCTCTCTCTGTCTGTCTCTCTCTCTCTCTCTCTCTCTCTGTCTGTCTCTCTCTCTCTCCTACTTTCTCTCTCTCTTTCAAATAAATAAATAAATAAAATATTTTGTCATCCAAACTATTTTCTAATAATTTTACAAACCAAGCAAACTTCTCTTCTACTAGACATAAGGAAATAATAGATACAATATTTCAGATCTTTACTTTGAAAAAAATTTCCTTCTACTCATGACATGGTGGCTGGCACTAGACTAAGCCCCTGCTGTTAAAAGTGTCAGAACAAAACGACAGTCATTGAAATCAACTGTTCTCCTGTAAGGGACAATAAAAAGAACAAATTGGACATCCTTCAGAAGGACACAATAGGATGGGGCCACCAAATGTGTATATAACTTCTGATAAGGTCTTTGGTTAAATAGAAGTTGTTCATGCACTCTGGTAAGCCAAGAAAAGAATGACTATAGCAATTAGTAAATGAGACAATTTCAGTGCTCATTTATGTCTATAAAGCATTCTACTACTCATCATCATATAACAATGATCAGTAATCACATTCATAAAGGGTGAGATGGCAAGTTTTTGGAGCTTTTGTAGGGCACATGTGGTCTCTGTCACATAATCTTTTTTAAATACTCCTAATACGAGTGTGTGTGTGTGTGTGTGTGTGTGTGTGTGTGTGTGTGTTCAAAAGAGCCCAAAATCTGTATTTGACTTAAAGGCAGTGTCTTAGCTCAGTTTGAGGGATACCCTAGAGCAACAGATATACATGTAGAGTCCACAAAGGGTCACATAACTTAGATATAAAAGAATTTTTTACCTGCATTAACAAAGATAAGTTCTGAAATAATAATTATAAGTTCTGAAAATTAAATAAAATAATAATAAGTTCTGAAAATTAAACAGATTATTAGAATAAGAATGAAAGAGGCCTGCCAGATTTCAGTTCCATATGTAATGAACTTGAATGTCAACACTTCACTTAATAAATTAAAAGCTGAACAAACTAAAAATAATAACAAGTTATCTTAGATGCATAAAAGATTTAATAGTGACACGAAGTGTTATGGAGTCAATCTAAAAATGTCCCAAAGGTACATGTGTTAAATATTTGGTTGAAATCTTATGGGATTTTGAGATATAATTGGATAATGAGGACTCTAACTCCACAATGGTTTAAGCTTAATGGACATCTAGGAGGGCCTTGTTGGAGGAAGTAAGCCCCTGGGGATATGCCTTTGAATGGTGTATCATATCTCTCTAAATTTCTTGCCTTCCTCTTTGGTACCTGGCTGCCATAAGTTGTCTAAACTCTGTCACACTTTCTCACTGCCATGATATTCTGCTTTGCCTTTGGACCAAAACCATGAAATCTGCTGACCTTAAAGCTAAACCTTTGAAACCATGATCCCAAATAAATATTCCTTCTTTCAAATTGCTTCACTCCTACAGTTTGTCACAGTGATGGAAAACACACAATGAGCAAACCACTGTGCCTATGATTAGAAAGACAGGTGAATATAGAGAGACACAGCTGAACAGAGCAGATTCATAAGTAGAAATATCTGGAGACCAGTACTAGAGTAGAAAATCCTGAATGGTAATTGTTTAGCATTATGGTGGCAAAGTGGACATCTCAGAGAATGAAAACCTTCAGAGGGACTTCACACCAGTATAAGCTTCATCTCCAAGGTTTTGACCAGGTCTCAGTAGATGTCAGAGTGAAATGTCCTTCCAGATTGGAGAAGGAAGCATTCTAAAAACAATTTTTAAATATGCCAGAATATCCTGTTCTTAACAAAGTCTCTTAGTACTTCTTTCAGGAGAAATTCTTTAACTAGCACCTAACTTGAGATTTTTATCAGACTAACATAACAGTCCTGGAAAATGGAAAATATCTAGCTGTATCCTACCTTGGACATCCTGTGTCACCTAAAGGAATGAGAAGAATTTGTGAAATTCACTGTTTGGACCCACAGGCCCACTAAAAAGTAAGATGCAATCATTGGATGAGAGAATGCTTTCCCAGACAAATATTATTACCATGATAATAAAAGTTTATTTATATCAGTTCCCTTTATCTAGTACATGTTGACTGGATTTCAATGAAAAATTGAATGCATACTAAGTAACTAAAAGCAAAATTTGAAGACACAAGAGAAATCAACAGAACAGTCATAGTAGATGTATTGCAGTTGTCAGACTGGGAATTTAAAATACCTATGATTAATATGCTAAGATCTCTAGTGAATAAAATAGAAGCATACAAGCCTGGATAGACAATGAAGAGATATAAATCCTAAAAGATAATCAAAAAATACTAGGTATTAAACTATACTGTGACAGGACTTGGATTTTGTATAACTCAGTTGCAAGTTACTTCCCAAGCAAGCACAAAGGCTTTCGCTCAAAACTTCCCCCCACCTCCCACACACACCAATGGGAAAAATAGCTTTGATGGCTATTTACAGACTGGATAGCATTGCAGAATAAATTCTCCAGGTTTGAAGATACATTAATTAATATGTAGAATAAAATATATAAAGAATGAGGGATAAATATGTGTATGAGGACCACAATGGTAATACCATAAAGAGAAAAGAATATGAAAGATGTAGTTGGGAAAAAAAATGAAGCCTAAGAATTTCTTTCAAATTAATGCCAGAGAGTAAACAACAGATCTCAGAAGATTAGATTAAACACAACAACTATAAAAGAAAAGAAAAGAAAAGAATTCTATATATAGATATATAATGTACAAACTACATAAAAGATAAAGAAAAAGCTTGAAAAAGTGCAGACAAAGGTAACTAGAAATAGAGGAACAAAGCTTAGAATTACCTCACTTCCCAAAAACCATGCAAACAAGAGGGTGTAGTGATGTTTACTGCTGGGAGGAAACTCTGCTAAAATTTTATACATTATGAAATCATCCTTCAAAAATTAACCAGAGATTTAAAAAAAAACTGCAGAAATAACAGAAAATCTATCTGTAATAAATGTTTCAAGAAGTTCTTTAGAGAGAATAAAAATACTATAGATAAAAAAAATCACACTGCATAGGACTAAATGAGATTCAAAGATAGAATAAGTGATGGTACAATAAAAATTTTAATTATTCATATCCTGTTAATTGATCTCACAGACAAGTTGCTTCAAATAATAATAATCATAATAGTGACACCTCTAAAGAAGGTCATAGTGATTCCTTTATTTGAGGGTTGCTTTACTTAATAAATCCCAAAATTGCTTTATAAAAATGTAATAAGAACATCATTATATTTAGTTTTAGATATGTATTTATATATCTTATATATACATATATGACTACATATTATTATGTATACCTGAAATTAATTTCAGCAAAATGATTACAAAAATCAAGAAGGAAAATGAGAATTATTTTCTGTTTATCAGATACAATACATAGAGGATTAGGAAATAACTAATTGGAAAAATGTTTGTCATACAAGCATGAGGACATTATTGCAATTCCCAGGAGTAGTCTTTGGACTCAAATGTAGAGCAGATGGATTTCTGAGGCAAGCTGGATAGCTAAACTAGCACAATATGTGAACTTTGGGTTCAGAAAGACCCTGTCTCAATAAAAAAGTTGGAGAACCATTGAAAAAATAAAAAAAACACCTAATACTTATCTCCAGCTCCCACTCACACATGCATGTGCATGAACACCTGCATATACACATGCATCCTCATACATATGAACATACATATGCAATACAGACACATTGCATACACATTCGTGCCAAAAAACACACTATTTAATGTGGCCTACTGCTATTTTCAAGTGAATAAGTGTATTTTACAGACTATATCAGTGGCTAAAAAGAGTTTAACTGGCATGCTAAAACAGAAGAAAAATTAGGATATATAAAACAAGCACTTAAAGCCATAAAATAATCAGGAGATAGGGCTGGAGAGATGGCTTAGCGGTTAAGCGCTTGCCTGTGAAGCCTAAGGACAGCGGTTCGAGGCTCGGTTCCCCAGGTCCCACGTTAGCCAGATGCACAAGGGGGCGCACGCGTCTGGAGTTCATTTGCAGAGGCTGGAAGCCCTGGCGCGCCTATTCTCTCTCTCTCTCTCTCTATCTGTCTTTCTCTCTGTGTCTGTCGCTCTCAAATAAATAAATGAAAAAAATCAGGAAATAGAAAACAGTGATAAATATGGTAGCTATTAATCTACCTATATCAATAAAAACATTTAATGTCTGTAGCCTAAATGTTGCATTTAAAAGACATTATGAACATCACAAAAGCATCAACATGACAAGGATTAATTTACATTAATCAATGATAATTCTGAAAATTAATGCTTTCAATTCCCCAATCAAAGTATAAAGACTAACAGAATGGATTAAAAAACAGGATCCATTTATTTGCTGTCTTAAAGAAATTCATTATCAAAGTCAGAAGCCATATTAAAGTTAAAGGATTAGAAAAGACATTCCAAGTAAATTCAACCAGGAAGCAAGCAGGTATTGCTATTCTAATATCTGACAAAATAGTTTTTGGACCAATATTAATCAGAATTAATAAAGAAGGCCACTACATGCTGCTTAGAGAAACAATTCATGAAGAGAACATAACAGGTAAATCCTAGTACAGTGACAGTGGGTGACTTCAACATGCCACTCTCACAAAGAGATGGGTCATTTGGACAAAAATAAGTAAACACTTGAGTCAAGTGAGACTAGAGACCAAATGGAGCTAAGATGATTATAACCTCCAGACCCCACAGAATACATATCCTTCTTAGTAATCCTTGGAAATTTTTCTATAACAGATCCCATATGGCATAAAGCATGTTTCAACTAATTTAGGAAATTCAAAATAATTTCTCGTAGTTTATCCAACTACAATGCAATAAAGCATTAATATCAAGACAGAACACAGAAAATGTGTACAATCCTGGAGATTAAACAACACCCTATTGAATAATGAATGGGTTGACAAAGAAATCAAGGAGGATAAGTGTTATATGTTCTCTCTCCTAGGCAAATCCTAGCTTCTAACAGTGAACTATGGCTATCTGAGTATAAGTAAATATGGATTAAGGCCAGGAAAGTAGAACTGGATCCATGAGAAGAAAAAAAAAACCCTTAAAGGAATGAAACAGGAAAAATAATAGGACAAGTTTGAAGGGAGAAATATTAAAAGCAAAAGTGTACATCAGAAACAAAGGGAGGCTGGGAAATGAGGGATGAAGGAATGTGGTACAAATCAACCAAAATGAAGTATGCATTAAAATTCCATTTGGAAACTTATTATTTTGTAAGTTATTTTATTTTTTATTTATTTTTTTTAGGTTTAATCCTTCCAAGGATATCTTTTTTTTTTAAATTTTAATTTATTAGTTTTCTTTTCAGCAAATACAGGCAGTTTGGTACCATTGTTTAGGTTCATCTATGATCTACCCCTCCCATTGGACCCTCCTTCTTGATGTAAATGGGTCGTGCATTGTGGAGTTAGCCCACAGTTATTGGTACGATAAATGTCTCTGCACATCATGACCCAACATGTGACTCTGACATTCTTTCCGCCCCCTCTTCCGCAAAATTTTCCTGAGCCATGTTGGGTTCATTTTTGGTCTGCTTCAGTGATGAGGTGTTGGGGGCCTCTGTGGCTCTGGCTCTCTGATTTGGTAGGAGTTGATTTTTCTCTGTGTTGGTCTCCTTCCCCTTTGTGTTGGTTCCAGTTAACTCACCTAATATTATGTTTTGATGTTCCATTCATTCACCTGGCCATTTAGACTGGTTCTACTTTCTTGCTATTGGTAATAGACCAGCAATAAACAGGATATAAAAGTGTCTCTGTAGTAGGAAGTAGAAAAGTTTTGGAATATGCCCAGGAAAGGTATAGCTGGGAGTTGTAGTAGGTTTATTCTTAGTCTTATTAGAAGCATTCACTTTGATTTCCATAGTTGCTATACCAGTTTATACTTCCACAAATAGTGAATAAGGGTTTTTCTTTCCCATCATCTGCACCAGCATTTGTAGTCATTATTATTTTTCTTGATGACAGCCATTCTGACCAGAGGGAGATGAAAAAACAATGCTATTTTAATTACTTTTCTCTTGTGGCTAGAGTTGTTGAATACTTTTAAATATATTTATTATTTGTATTTTTCTATTGAGAACAATGTGTTCAGATCATTGGCATACTTATTGATTGAAAGCTTTAGATTTTTATTTTGTTGTTTAATTTTTGCAATTCTTTTAATATTCTAGATAATAAAACCTTTGTCTGAAGTGTAGAAGAAAAGAAATCAAGAAGAAAATCAAAAAACCCTTGAACTAACTTAAAAGGAAAACACAAGATATCACCCTGTGGGAAAATATTAATCAAAATCAGGGCATTAATCAATGAAATAGGAATGAACAAAAGCAATAAAAAATTGATGAAATAAACATGGTTGAGCTAGGAAATGGAACCAGCCTAGATTTCCCTCAACTGATAAGTGGATAATGGAGATATAGCACATTTACACAATGGAATTCTACTCAGCGGTAAAGAAAAATGAAGTTATGAAATTTGCAGGAAAATAGATTGATCTGGAAAGGAATATAATAAGTGAAGTAACCAATACCCAGAAAGCCAAACATCACATGTTCTCTCTCATATGTGGATCCTAGCTCCAAATGATTGGACTTCTGTGTGAGTAGGAAGAAAACTCAGTAGCAGAGCCCATTAAGCTAGAAAGCAGATGGAATACAAAGGGAGGGAGGGGGACTTAAAAGGATGGTATTGTATATATGTAAGTAGAAAAACAGATTAAGGGAGATGAAGAGGCCTAAGTGAGGTCAGGGGAAGAGATTGAGTAAAGGAAAGATGGAGGGAAGTCTAATCAAAATCTAAGAGGATATACATAAATCATATGGAAACCTACTTTTTTGGAAAATGGTACACACAGGAGCCATAGATTGTTACTTGAAAATTTTCAGTGTCAGGGATGAGATACCTTCCAGTGAGTTTTTGGCCAGGGAGGTCCCTGATGCCCGGAAAACATCACAGGCCATTGCCAAGGCCCTTGGTTTCCCACCAGGAATAGGTGGTAAGACCCGGTTGCTGAAGACCCTACATACTTGGGAAATAGAGGAATTTCTCACCACCTGACATATCAAAGTCAACCCAAGATGAGTTAAATATTTTAAATAGATATATAACAAAAGACAAGGTTATGTGGCTGTAAGATATTTCCTAGACAAAAATGTCCAGGTCCAGATGGGTTCACTGCAGAATTCTGTCACACATTTATGAAAGAACTGAATTCATTGCTCCACAAGTTATTCTATAAAGTAGAAAGAGAGAGCATGCTTCCTAACTCCTTCTACAATGACAGTATTACACGAATAGAAAAACCAGATAGAGACGTAAATAAAAGAAAACTATAGGCCAATATCCCTGATTAATATACTTGCAAAAATTTTCCAAAAAAAACCTATTTAAAAAAGAATTCAAGATCATCCACTTCAATCATATGGGCTTCATTCCAGAGAGGCAGAAAACGGTTAACACACATAAATCAATTAATGTAATACCTCATATAAACATAGTCAAGAACAGAAATCACATTATCATCTTGATACAGAAAAAGCCTTTGACAGAAATCTACACCCCTTTGTGAAAACTTCAAGATACAGCCATAAAGAAGAATTTTTGTTTGTTTGTTTGTTTGTTTGTTTGAGGTAGGGTCTTGCTCTAGCACAGGCTGTCCATAAATTCACTCTGTAGTCTCACGGTGGCCTTGAACTCACAGTGATCCTCATTCCTCAGCCTCCCAAGTGCTGGGATTAAAGGCATGCACTGCCACACCCATCTACAAACAACTTTCTTAATTTGTCCTCAGTTTTCCAGCAAAATAAGGCAAAGAACAAATAGAGCTTTATGACATTAAAATTCAAGAAACAACCTACAGTATGCGAGAATATCTTTGCCAACTATGCATCTGATAGGATTAATATCTAGAATTTACAAAGAACTAAAAACCTAAAGAATTAAAAAAATCAACAATCCAATAAAAACTGGTATATGGAACTGAACAGAGCATATTTCAAAAGAAAAAAATAGCATATAAATGGCCAATCAAAATTTTTTAAAATGCTTGACATTTAGCTACTCCATCTCAATCTGATCAGAATGGATATCATTAAAATATCAAATGAGGTCTGGAGTGATGGATTAGCAGTTAAGGTGCTTTTATGCAAAGTCTAAGGACCCATGTTCTCCTCTACAGATCTCACTTTTAGCCAGACCCACAAAGGTGAAGCAAGTGCACATGCCCACTGGGTGGTGCAAGCTTCTGGAGTTCAATTGTAGTGACTGAGACCTTGGCACACCAATTCTCCCTCTCTCTCACTTGCTCACTCAGTCTTGCTCTCTATAAAAAAAAAAAAAACTTAAACCAATCAAATGGCAAGAGATGTTGGTAAGAATGTGGGGGAAATAAATACTTTTTCACTGTTGGTGAAAGTATATACTTGTGCAGCCATCATGGAAATCTGCGTAGAAGGTTTGTAGACAACTAAAATGTATCTACCATATGACCTAGCTATACCACTCCTAGGCATATACCCCAGGGCCTCTACACATTACTATTGAGCTATCAATATTTATTGTTACTCTATTTATAATAGCAAGGAATCAACCCTGATGCCCATCAGCTGATGAATGGATGATGAAGATATTCTGTATTTGCACAGTGGAGTTGTATTCATGTGTAAAGAAAAATGAAATTATTAAACTTTCAGGAAAATGTATAGATCTGGAAATTATAATACTAAATAAGGTAACCCAGGCTTGCTCAGAGAGAGAAATTCTACCCATTTTCTTTCTTCTGATCCTAACTTCAAATTTTTATATTTGTATGAAAGTCAAGGTTAGTAGAGATGAGGTACCTAGAAAGAAGATATGAAGGGGATGAGGAGACAGGACTTAAGGGGAGAAGAGGGAGAAGTAATGGAAGGAGGGATAACCAAGCAAAAGATATATCAAAAATTCCATGTGTAAACCCTACTTTATTGTTAGCAAATTTATACATATATATAAAATTTTGGCAAAAGTCCCCAAGAAGTAGATAATATTGCATCCAGAAGTCACAGATTGGTACAGGAAACCCCTAATGTCAGGTATGGGGTACTTGTCATGTGGTGTTGGTCAGAAAGGGCATTAATGCCTAAAAAATAATACAGGTTATTGGTAAGGCTTTTGGTTGCCAACCAGACATAGTTAGTAAGACAATATTGCTGGAGACAACACATGCATAGGTCACTGAAAGATAAAGTTGAAACTGACCTAGGAACTCCTCCCTGCTGGGTAGTTGTCATATAGTGTTATAAAGTGTTATGCAGGCTTATGGGAGGAAAAGTCATGAATAAGCTTACCCAAATGTGGGTCAACGTTGTGTGCTACACAATCAATTTTCCAGACAAGAAGCACCCACTTATGCAATACTGTCATGACATGTGGAGTAACCAACTGCTCTCAGATTGGATCTGAGACCAGCTTCATAGGAGGGAATTCATACCTGAAGGCCTAGTCAAAAGCCTATGGCTGGGAAATACAAAAACCCTAAAGGGGAAGTGACGACTGTTATTTGACTAGAAGGATGTATTGTGCTCATCAAATGTCCTTCTAAATATTTATATTATGTTTGTGCTCATAGATTGGTGGTGCTCTCATCTTTGGTCAGCAAAGCTTCCTTTGCAGATGAAAGTGACTACTAGGGAGACTCAGTACTCATCAAAGTGCTGAGAATAATTCACATTGAATGGTCAGTGCTAAATGGCACAATTTTATCATGCCTTAAAAGGCTCAGGAAAGGGAGGTTGAAAAGAATGTAAGAGCCAGAAAATAGGGAGGAGTAATTTGAAACAGTATCTTCCGCATAAGAACTGGCCATTACTTCATGACCTCATAGTGGGTTTTGTGATCTCAACAAGACTTGAACAATATTTAGCTCATCAATATTTTACATGGATGATGAAGGAGAGCAAAAATATCACCAAAAGAGAGGAGGGACTAGCTGTAAGTTCTGTTGGAGGGATAGGGGATATAAGAGTGTATTGGAGAGAAGAGAGAAAGAGGCAGTAGAAGATTAAGGTCAGTCTTCATTGAACCTTCTCTAGGGCTTTATGACTCAGATGTTCCCTCTACAGGCCTGGTGAAGGTTCAAACATTTGGTCTATCTTTCAGGACATAGAATTTTATGGTACCATTGCTGTTTGGGACCAGATATGTGTCCCTTCCCCCTCCCTTGACATCCCTTCACTCTGCAGCCACCCTACTTTCCAGTTCTCAAGATGCTTGCTAGGTATGTTGGCATCTTGGGTAGATTCATGTTAGGTGCTATAGATGAGTGAGACTATGCAGCAATTACCTTTCTGTGATTGGGTGAGTTCACTGAGAATGATCTGTTCCAGGTTTGACCATTTTTCTTCAAATTTCACTGTGTCATTTTTTCTTACTGCTGTGTAGAATTCCATCATGTAGATATACCACAACTTTGTTATCCATTCATCTAATGATGGACATCTGGGTTGATTCCAGCTCTTAGCTATTACAAATTGAGCAGCTATAAACATGGTTGAGCAAATCTCTCTGGACTGAGGCTTGGAGGTTTTAGGGTGCATGCCCTGTAAGGGAATAACTGGGTCTGTTGGTAACTTTAGTCAGCTTTATTTTTAGGAGTCTCCATATTGCTTTCCAAAGTGGTTGTACCATCTTTCTTTCCCACCCACAGTGGATGAGGTTTCCTATTTCTTCACATCCTCACCAGCATTTATTTTCATTTGATTTTTTTTTTAATTTTTTATTTATTTATTTGAAAGCGACAGACACAGAGAGAAAGACAGATAGAGGGAGAGAGAGAGAATGGGCGCACCAGGGCTTCCAGCCTCTGCAAACGAACTCCAGATGCGTGCACCCCCTTGTGCATCTGGCTAATGTGGGACCTGGGGAACCGAGCCTCAAACCGGGGTCCTTAGGCTTCACAGGCAAGCGCTTAACCGCTAAGCCCTCTCTCCAGCCCTCATTTGATATTTTTAATGTTTGCTATCCTTACTGGGATAAGGTGGAATCTCATAGTTGTTTTCATTTGCATTTCCTAGATGATTAGGAATGATGAACATTTTCTTTTTTGTTGTTTTTGTTTTTGTTTTTGTTTTTCAAGGTAGGGCCTCACTTTAGCTCAGGCTGACCTGTAATTCTGTATATAGTCTCAGAGTGGCCTTGAACTCATGGTGATCCTCCTAACACTGTCTGTCAAGTGCTGGGATTAAAAGTGTGCACCACCACACACAGGAAACATTTTCTTAAGTGTGTGTTTGCCATTTGTATTTCTTCTCTGCGAACTGTCTGTCCAGTTCTGTGCCCCATTTTGTGAGTGGGTTATTTGACTTTTTATTGTTTAGGTTTTTGAGTTCTTTGTAGATTCTAGGGATAAGGCCTCTGACAGTTGGATATTAAGCAAGGATTTTCTCCCATTCTGTGGGTAATATTTTGGCTTTGCTTATTGTATGTTTGACTGTGAAGAAACTCTTCAGCATCATGTGATGCCATTGTTTGAGTGATTGTTTTATTCTGTGCTACTGGGGTTTTGTTCAGGAAGTCTTTTCCCATTCCTATATAATGGAAGGTTCCTCCTATATTTTCTTCCAGTAGTAGCCAAGATGCTGGTCTTATATTGAGGTCTTTGTTCCATTTGGACTTGAGCGTTGTACATGGTGAGATGTTTGATCAAGTTTCAATTTCCTGCATATGATTATCCAGTTTGTCCAGTACCATTTGTTGAAGATGCTATGAATTTTCTAGCCTATATTGTTAGGGCCTTTGTCAAATATCAAGTAGCTTTATTTGCTTGACCCAAAATCTGTGTCCTCGATTTTATTCCATTGGTCTATATTCCTGTTGTTATGCCAGTGCCATTCTGTTTTTATTATTATGGTTTTGTAATATAGCTTTAGATCAGGTATTGTTATGCCTCCAGAGGTATTTCTTTTGCTGAGGATATGCTTGGATGTTCATGGCCTTCTGCCTTTCCATATGAATTGTGAGATAATTTTTTTCTATCTTTGTGAAGAACAATGTTGGGATTTTAATTGGAATTTCATTAAATCTGTGTATTGCCTTTGGTAGTTTTGCCATTTTCACAATGTTAATTCTGCCTATCCAGGAGCATGGGAGGTCTTTCCATTTTCTCAAGTCCTCCTCAATCTCTTTTTCTGAGTGTTTTTATGTTTTCATTGTGTTGATATTTCACTTCTTTGGTTAATGTTATTCTAAGGTATATTTTTGTTGCTATTGAAAATGGGACAATGCCCCTTATTTCTTTATCTTTTAATTTGCATATAGAAAGGCTACTGATTTTTGTGCATTGATTTTGTATCATGCTACTTTGCTACAGGAGTTAATCACCTTCAAGATTTTTGGAATGGAGGCTCTCAGGTCTCTTACATATAGAATCATGCCATGTGTGAATAGAGCTAACTTAACTTCTTCCTTTCCCAATTGTATCCCTTTTATTTCCTTCTCCTGTCTTATTGCTTGAGCTAGGACTTCCAGTACTATACTGAAGAGCAGAGGTGAGAGTGGACACCCCCATCTTGTTCCTGCTCTCAATAGGAATCCCTCCAGTCTTTAGGAGCTTTACATATAGCCTTATTATGTTGAGATATAAACAGACCATGCCAATTCTCTCTAATGTTTTGATCATGAAGTGATGTTGTATTTTTGTCAAATGCCTTTTTGCATCTATAGAAATGATCATGTGGTTTTTGTGTTTAACCTTGTTTATGTCGTGGATTACATTGACAGATTTCTGTATGTTGAACCACCCCTGCATTCCTGGGAAGAATCCCACTTGATCAATGCTTTTGATGTGTTGTTGGATTCAGTTTGCAAGGATTCTGTTCGGGAACTTTGTGTCCAAGTTCATCATGGAGATAAGTCTGCTGTTTTCTTGTGGCAACTCTGCTTGGTTTTTGTATTAGGGTGATTCTCTCTCTCTCTCTCTCTCTCTCTCTCTCTCTCTCTCTCTCTCTCCCTCACCCTCTTCTCTTTAACTTTTTTATATTTTTTATCTTTTCCTTCCTTCTCTATCTGGGCACTGACCTATAATTCCCATTACCAGCAGGTGGCGATTATCCACAATGAGCTTTTGATCAGAGAGACCTACAATATTTCCTAAAAGAATGACTGATTTCTGTCAGAGTACTTGATGACTCATCAAAGGTTAGTGTAAGACCCTACTGCTGAACATACCATATGCACTTGGCACATAACATGTAGTGACATGTCTTGAAGCTGAAAGAGAGTCAGTCCCCAGAAAGTTAGTGTGTCGAGTGCCAGAAGGTGCTACATGGGCAAGTGGGGGAAAATGACCAATATCTTTCCAAGCAACACATGGTTTAAACTCCTTAGCAGCAAATAACCTATCATGATGCTCACACAAGTGCAATAGTGGCACACAGCCATGGTGGGAAACCAACTGCTCTTGATTTGGCTAACTGATCCACTCAGTGGAATGGAACCCATAGGTGGAGCTGGGAAACAAGTCAGAACCAGATCAAAATTGAGCCTGCTCTGCATTATCAACCTACCACCAATCATGGGCTACAAGAGGCCATACACCTATTAAATTCTGTTTATAAATAATGGTTATCTCATTTATCTGATGCTAACTTTACTCTCCATCACAGAATCTGCTTCTCTTTTTCAGATAGATGCAGATCCTAAGGAAAGAACCACCCCATCATACCCCAAAAGTGCCCCAGCTGAAACTAAGAATAATTGGCAAAACAAGCAAGTGTGCTCTTTTCTTGGTGAACCTGGTACCTGCACAAGGGTGAAAGAGATAGACACAGAGAGCACTCAACTCCTACCAAAGCAAATATCCAGAGGCACAGAGGCTTCTAAGGCCTCATCACTGAAGCAGACCAAAAATGAACCCAACATGGCTCAGGGAAATTTGTGGAAGAGGGGGCAGAAATAATGTCAGAGTGACACATTGGGTCATGATGCACAGAGACATTTCCTCCTACCCATAATTGATGGCTAACCCCACAATGCATGACCCATATACCCCAATAAGGAGGGTCCAGGTGGAGATGGGAGGACATGGAGGAAGCTAACAATGGTACCAACTTGACTGTATTCACTGAATACAGAACTAATAAATAAAGAATGTATTGGAAAGGAGTCATGATCAAGTAGCATTATGTTTATGTATTGTTAAATTAAAAGCTAAAAAAGAGCATCTGAGGACTTCCGGCCAAGATGGCAACCGCCTAGCTGCACTCCAGAAACCGGGGAAAGAAAGATGCAGATCCTAAGGAGAGAGCTGCCCCAACATACTTCAAAAGAGGCCCAACTGAAACTAAGGACAATTGGTGAAACAAGCAAGGGTAATGTTTTCCTGTGAACCAGATACCAGCACAAAGGGGAAGGAGACCAACGCAGAGAAAAAGCAACTCCTACCAAATCAGAGAGCCGGAGCCTCAGAGGCCCCCAACACCTCAGCACTGAAGCAGACCAAAAATGAACCCAACATGGCTCAGGGAAATTTTGCGGAAGAGGGGGCGGAAAGAATGTCAGAGTCACATGTTGGGTCATGATTTGCAGAGACATTTATCATACCAATAACTGTGGCTAACTCCACAATACACGACCCATTTACGTCAACAAGGAGGGTCCAAAGGGAGGGGGTAGATCATGGATGAGCCTAAACAATGGTACCAAACTGCCTGTATTTGCTGAAAAGAAAACTAATAAATTAAGTTAAAAAAAAGAGAGCATCTGAGAGTAAAACAATCAAGACTCCACTATATGTGGTGTATAAGAAATCCACTTTAGCCATGGGGAGAGGGGGCAAAATGGCCAATAATGTTGCAAGCAGCAGGGGACATGGCTACATGAAAAAACCAACCTGACAAGATGTACACTTGTGCAATAGTGGCACACAGCCTAGTCAGAAAACCAAATGTTCTTTCATTGGCTATAAGATTGGATCAGTGTAACGGAACCAATAACTGATACTAGGAACAAAGACAGAACCATATTGAGACAGCTAATGGACTCCAATAAGAAGTTCCCACTAGCCTTTGTTCAAAAGTAAGGCTACATCCATCAAAATCCCTCCAAATTAACAAATCTTATCACATGAAAACTATCTAGACCTCATTCACTGTTGGAGAATTTGTTTTTGTTTTCCAGAAAGCAGCAGGAACTGAGGATAACCATCATATACCAACAAAACGAGAATAGATAACTGACTCATTGACAGGTGATGAACCACCCCTCACACACAGCCAAGGCCCAGGTGAAACCACAGAAGAACTGGACATACGAGCAAGTATCCTTCTTCCATAGCAAGCCTGATAACCTGAGCCAGGGTATTCCAGACAGACACTAAGTATACACAAAATGCACCAAAGCAGAAATCCATAAGCTTCTGTGAACTCAACATTAAAGTAAAATTAAAGCACACCCACCAAGGCTAAGTGAATTTTGCAGAAGAGGGGGCAGAAAGAATGTAAGAGCCACAAGGTGGAGGGAATATCCAGAGGCATTGACCCCCAACAATGAGTGACTGCTGCTCTCACAACTCGTGCCCCACATCTCCATGGTGAATACCAGAAATCCCACTAAGGAGGACTATAAGTAAAGTGGGGGCAGGGAGGAGGGAAATAATGGTGCCAACATATAATGTGTCCATACAACCTTTCCAATTATTTTTTAATCTGCTTTAAGTATAAAGATATGTAGCAATTAAAACCAACAATGTAGGACATCTCAGTAAGAATGAACAAATGAAACCATATTAAATTGAAAACCTTCTGCATAACAAAAGAAATGATTACCAGTATGAAGAGACAGCCTAGAGAATGAGGAAAAATATCAGTTATCCACCTGACATGAGATTTATATCTAGCATATATAAAGAATTGAACAAAACACCAAAAAAACAAATAATCCAATCAGACAAACAAACTGAGAGACATTTTTCTGAAGAAGTACTAATATTAATAAGTATATGAAAACCTTTTCAACATCCTTTAGAAAACATAAAACTATACTAAGATTCCATCACATCCCAATCAGCATGGCCCTCATTAAAAAACACACACACAAATGACATCAAATGTTTGAGAGGATGTAGGTTGAGATGAGTCCTTATATACTACTGATGGGAGCATAAGTTAGTGTAATGACTATGAGAATCAATATGTAATTTCTTCAAGAAAAAAAAGAAATCAAATTTTCATATATTCCCTTCATATCACTCCCAAAGGAATCTTACCTAGCACACCACAAGACATACCTACATATCCATATTTACCTAGCAGTACTCCTAAGAACCAAGTTATGGAAGCAGCCTAGGTGCTCATCAGTAGGTCAGTGGACAAATAAATCACAGTATATAAACATAATGTTATATTATTCAGCCATTAAGAAGAACAATATAATATCATTAACAGGAAAATCAATAGGATTACTGACTGCCATATTAAGGAAAATGTCAGGCCTATAAAGCTAAATACTGCATATATCTTCTTATATGTGGCATATATTCTTTTAAAAAGCAAGAGAGTAAATTATTTGAGAAGCACAGAGACCTACCACAGGAAGGAAAGGAAAATGTAACAGGGGTGATGCATGAGAATTTCATAATAACACTAATTTTGTACTATGAACATAATTTTTAAAATATGAAATGCTAGTAAAGATGCATCATAAAATAATCCCTTCTATACTCTTGGTATGAATGTATAACAGTGCAACCACTAACAAATTCAGCATGAACATTCCTCAAGAAACAAAAAAATATCACCACCATATAACCCAGATATATCATTCCTGGGTCTCATTGTAATCGGCATCCATTCCTAAGAAAAAAACATACCTACCTGAAAGAACCAAAATCAGCACACCACAGAGATACCTGCACACTATGTCTATTATAGTACTATTCAGAAAAGTCAAAAATGGAATCACCCTACATGCCCATTGATGGATAAATTGCTAAGGAAAATGCGGTATATACACTCAATGTAATTTTATTCAACCACAAAATAATGTTATTTGCAAGAAAATGGATGGAATTGGACATCATTGTGTTAAGCAGAATTAAATTCACTCAGAAAAATATGTATTGCAATTTTTTCTTGTATAAACTCTAAAAATATTGCATGAAAATAGAATGGGAATTGTTAGGGATTAGGAAGGGGATGAGCAGAAAGGGGATAAATGTCATTAATAGGTTGGTAAGTACAATCAAGTTACTTTATATACATGTATGAAAATCTCATAATGAAACCTCAGATGGGTGGAAGACAAGGACTGACAACCAAAGTTGTCCTCAGACCTCCACACCCTAACTATGGCACACATGTGTCCACATACCCCCCAAAATATAAAAATAAATTGATTAAAATGTTTATCATGTTAATAACAATCAAAAGAAAGGAGGGATGGATGCATTAATGTCTAACATAGAAGACCTTAAACAAAGTTATAAGAGTAATGCAAAATAAAACATCTATGAAAACTGCAACTAAATAGTGATTAGAATAGCCAAATTCCAGAACACTGACAACACCACATACTGGCAAAGATCTGGAGTGGTAGAAACTTTCACTCATTGTTGATGGGAATGCAAACAAAGTCCACTTCGGAGAACAGAGTGGCAGTCTTTTATAAGCATAAATGTCAAAAAAATACAATTTAGATATTGTACTTCCTGATATTAACCCAAATGGATTTCCACAGAAAAACTTGCATGAAAATTGTTGTCAGAACTTGGAATTGTTAAAGATATCATTCTCAAGAGTAGATAATGGAGTATTAATTGGTGCTTAAAGGAAAAGAACTTTCAAACCATGAAAAGACATAGAGGAAAATTTAAGTGCATATTGCTAAGTGAAAAAAAGAGCCAAGCAGAAGAGACTATACACTGTGATTCTTATACTCTGGTAAAGGAAAACTATGGAGATGACAAAAATTTATGGTTGCCAAGAGTATAGAAGATGGTACATAAATAACTTGAATGCAAAAATACATTTATGTTGACAGTGTATATATCATTATAAACTATTTTAAACACACAGGATGTACAACATTAAGTGAGAATCAAAATACAACTATTGACTTTGTGTGATCATGAGGCATAGATGTAGAGTTGTCAATTTTGATAAATGGATAACTCTAGAAGGGTATATTACTAGTGTCAGAGGGCATGATTGTGTGGAGAAATAAGGACTGTTAAAATCTTCTGTGCCTTCCTTTCAATTATTCTGTGACCCTAACAGTGCTATAAAATGTTTTTTTTTAGAAAATAATTACAGTAGCATGATACTAAAATCCTATGCATAGTAAGAGCATAATTAAGGTTATTCACAATAATTTCATACCAATAAATTAAACAATTAGATGAAACAAATCTATCCCTTGAATAATACAAATTATGGAAAATGACAGAAAAATAAATAAAATATCTGAATAACATAATGACTATTAAAGAAATTAAATTTGTAATTGAAAACTTGCATACATAAGAAATAAGTAATGTCAATGTTCTATAAACACTTTCTGAAATAGAGGAATCAACACTTTTCAAGTTATGCTATGAGAGCAACATTACACTTCTATAAAAATTACACTAAAATTCACCACTACCACTTAAGCACATAGAAAAATAAATTAATTAATACTTGTAAATTGAATCCAGTGATAGGTGAAAGAATAATCCATCATGGCTATGTGGGTCTTATCCTAAGATTATAAGGCCAGTTCAATAATTGACAATATGAACAAGCTAAAAGACTCTTCCAGAAAAACAGTATACTTTTACAATAAAATTATGAGTTCATTAGGAAAAGAAAGAAATGTCCTCTGAAGACAGCACATGCTGCCAATGCAGAACATTGAGAGATAAGGATGACTCTGGAATGAAGCCAGTTCCTAGATGGTTAGCTGGTATAGTGCTGAAAAGCACTATATGACTTGGTGAAAATGGCCAACAAGGTTGTGCGCAAGCAGGGATCCCTGCTATCTGAAAGCAACTAGCCTGATAAGGTGTGCACACCTGAGCAATAGTGGGTAGGTGGGTAACCAATGACACTCAGATTGGCTAAAAGATCCCATCAGTGAGAAGGAACCCATAGCTGGAACTAGGAATTAAATCAGAAGCCTATGGCGACCAAGATTATTGACTTCAACAAGAAGCTCCCACTAGTCATGGCCAAAAGTGAGGCTACATCCATTAAAATCTCTCTAAATTAACAATGTTTATGCCCTTTAACCTATCCTGATCTCATTCTCCATTGGAGAATCTGTTTTTCTTTATCAGAAAGTATGGAGAACCGGGGTCAACCAAAATCTATCAATGAGACAAGAATAGATAGCTGACTCCCTGGCAAGAGATGAATCACCCCTAGAACAACAGTTAGGGCCTAGGTGAAACCACAGAGAAATTGCCAAGATGAGCAAGAGTGCTGCTTACAAAGCGAGCCTGATAACCCAGGCCATGGTGATAGAGACAGACACTGAGGATACTCAAAATACATCAAAGTGTAAACAAGCTACTGAGAGCTCAACACTAAAGTAGACTTAAAGCGCACCCTAGAAGACTTAGAAAATTTTGTTGAAGAGGGGGAAGAAAGAATATAAGAGCCACAGGGCAGGAGGGGCATTGCACCCCTCCACACACACACTGACTAACTGATACTCTCACAATTCATAACCTACAACTTCATGGTGAATACCAGCAATCCCACTGAGGAGGGCTCTCAGTGGAGTAGGAAGAGGGAGGAGGGAAATGATGGTACCACCACCACATGATGTAGCCATACAAAGTTTCTACTTACTAAAAAATATAAGCATAATTTAGGAAAGAAGAAAGAATGGAACTAATGAGAATGTAGTAATGAAACGGAAATAGGAAGGAAAAAACCCACAAAAGTGCTTATGTATAAAAAAATCCTACAGTTTACCTATGCTTTAAAGTTTGAATGTGAGGATATCTACTCTTACCACTTCTACTCACTATTCAATATTATATCTGAGATCCTATCAGTTATTATAAGTCAAGAAAATAAATAAAAGTTATGTCCGAAGAGCATGGAAGAGTTTTATCTTTTGTATAATTAATTTTCACATATTGAACTTAAATAATGTGTACTTGCCCAACTCAATTATTCCAACAGCTTTTTATAGATGCTTTTGGGACTTCTCAGATGAAAATTAACTTTATTTCTTTTATTTCATATTTGATGAAGAGTATAGAATTAAACTAGATCTATACTGTTATAACTATATCCACTGATTGGCAAATACTTGGGAAGTGTCAATTTCCATTGTATTTGTAATGTTGATATTTAAGCTGAAAATACTGTCATTATTAAGCCATAGTATGCATATACCTGATAGTAATGACTTCCTGGCCTCTAGAAATATCCATCATGACTTTGAAAATGATCTGCCAGTCTTACTATTAGAGAAATGTTTCTGGGAATAAGTAATTGTGTCAACCTTAGATGATGTACATGATGAGATCATTCAATTAATTCATAAGTCTTAAATATTGTCCTCTAAGTAATTTTTACTCATTTTTTAAATAAATTCATTAATTTTCAAGAGGGGAGAGAGAGGAAAAATGGGCATACCAAGGCCTCCAGCCACTGCAAACAAACTTCAGATACATGCACCACTTTGTGAATCTGCCTTTGTAGGAGTATTGGGGAATCAAACCATGGTTTTTAGGCTTTACAGGCAAGTGCCTTAAATGCTAAGCCATCTCTACAGCCCCAATTTTACTTATTTTATTGAGACTTAATTTACATGTAGTAAAACATGTAACTGTTTACACATACAGTCTAACCAGCTTTAAAAATACATACATATTTATAACTAGCATATGTATCAAAATATAGAATTTTGGGCTGGAGTGATTGCTTAGTGGGTAAACAACTTGCTGCACAAGCATGAAGGCCTGAGGTCACAACCTCAGAACCCATGTAAAATTCTAGATATTGTGGTATAAAAGTGTAATCCCAATGCTGGGGGTGTAGAGAAAAGAGGATCCCTAGGAAATAATGGCTAGCTTGTTCTAGTTAAATCAATGACCTCCAGGTTAAGTGAGAGACCATGTCTCAAAAAATTAGGTGGAGAGCAATTGAGGAAGAAACCTGATGTCAACCTCTGACCTACAAATGCACCAACACTCATGTATTTGCCTACACACAAACGCATATACACATAAGCATACCTACTACACACATACCCCCCCCAAAATAGAACTTTATCATCACTCTACAAAATTCTCTAGTTCATATGCCAACCTGTTACCTCAAAACAACCTATTATCATGGGTTAGTTTTGACTGTTTTAGAAATTCATATAAACTAAATTAGACAGAACATTCCTTTTGATAACAGTTTTCAGTATTTTCCACTTAGCATCGTATAAATCTTTTCCTTTTAGAGTAGAAAATATAAAGAAGGTAATGTAGAATTGAGTAACCTAAGAAAACAAATGAACACACCATAAAATGACTGTCTCAGTGATCAAGGTAAATCTGCCCTTCTTCACCTCTTTCACATAAAATAAAAGAGCACAGACAGCTAAAGGATGATGTTTGAAATTAATTAACCATTGTTCCTTTCTTCTGGTAGTTCAGTACCATAAAATATGCACATGATTTAAGTAGAAAAGCAGTTCTGTGGTCAATGTTTCATGTGACAAGCATGATGAAAAGCAGAAGAAAAAGCTATCTTTAGTTAGTAGAGATCTCAGGGAAAAAAAAGAGACCACACAAGAAATAGACAGGAATTTGCAGAGAAACATCAGAGGGTTGAGAAAATTACCCTCTAAAAGCCAAAAGAAACTCCCCAATCCAGGACATGAGGTGAGACAAGGCTTTGGTAAGATTAATGACACTGTGGCTTGGATGTAGCTGTTCCCCAAAGGCTGGTGAGTTGGGGCTGGGGTTCCTAGGATAGTGGTCCTGAGATGTTTGAAGCAGTGAATCTTAGCAGGTGGTCCTTAGGCAATTAAGGGTGCGTCTGTCAGTGGGGATTAAGCTATTTCTCCAGTGACAGTTTGGTACTTATCAAGAGAAGGTTGTTATAAAATCCCAGCCTAGACTGACCCTGAGCACACTCAAAACTCATCAAAGCAGCAATACAGAAGCTGCACAGAGTGCAACACTAAAGTAGACTTACAACACACCTGCCAAGATTCAGGGATCACGTTGGAAGAGAGGTCAGAAAAAATGCAAGAGCTTCAGGATGGGAAGGAGTATCCTGAGTCATTGTCCCATTCCCCACAGAGACTGACTGATGTATTCATGGTCCCATGTTGTATACCAATAACCCTACTGAGTTGGGCCCTCAGTAAAATTAGGCTGAGGTAGAAGGGATATAAGAGGATAACCCAAGCAGAATATGACAATACAAAATTTGTTCATGGAGTAAAGTGCATAATTAATAATTAAAAAAAAATACACAGCCTATCTCTTCCCAGTTCTCTCTGTCTTCCTGTTTCAAGCTAGGATTCCTTGTTCCCACATACATTGCCTCCATTTGTCATTGGGTCTTCATCATAGCCTGCTGCATGCTATTTAAATGTTTAGCATCCAAACTTTGAAGGAAATAAGCTTCTTTTTTCTTCATAAGTAGTCTGATTCAGTTATTTCACCCTACCAACAAAATTGGGGTAATACAAAAAGAAAGGTCAGAAGAAGAGAAGGCAGAGAAGAAAGCAGAACAGGAATAAGAACTGCAGCACGAGCCTCTTGGTACTATGATGATCACTGTTAGAAAGTCTAAGGCTTCATGACAGCATTGTGCCTAGGGAGGTAAGCTTGAAGCCCTTATACTTCATACATCTTGTAAATGTTCTTGCAGGGCCAGAAAGATTGCTCAGTGATTAAACCTGCAAAATCTAAGGACACAGGTTCTATTTCCCAGTACCCACATAAAGCCAGATGCATAAAGTGGCATATGTGTCTGGAGTTCATTTGCAGTGGCAAGAGGCCCTGCTGGGCACATTCTCTCTCTCTCTCTCATAAATATTTTTTTAAAAAATTTCCTTGCAGCCACTGCCACAACTTTCAGTGAAAATTAAGTATGACATACAGCCAACAGACTACCCAATGTGAAGAACATCAGCCAAGAAGTGACATGTGTGCCTATGACCTGAGAGGAACCATGTGGCCCTTAAGCCAATACCGTAGTTAAATTCTCATACCTTCTAAACTCAAACTCCATTCCCTTGAAAATAGAGAACCATCCAGTCACCCAGAAAAAATCAATGAAAAACGTTTGAGCTTGTTTTTACCCCCCACTTTCTGGGGAAAAAGGCAACATCCTGAAATCTGATGGCATTATGGCCACATTGTGATCATGTCTTTTCAAAGTAAAAACATGCATTTTGAATAGAAGTCAGATAAGATTTATATTACTATACAGCATGAATATATAATCCCCATTTTTTTCTCAAAACTGATATTTAAAAATGACAAAGGAAATATGGTCTAAGGTAAAAATATAGAGATTGGAATAGATCCAGGGACATACACCATATCTATTACTTTCTAAATGGGTAGCATCGGACAGGTTACTTAAACACTATGAAGTTAAGTTTATTCTTCTATGAATGATGTTAATGCCACTTCCCTTGTCAGGTTGTAGACAATATTCTGATACTTGGTACTAAAATAATCTATTACATGCATAGTACATAAAAGACATTTAGTAAATGGAATTATTAATGAAAAATCTTCCTACTGAAGTGCCACCATTAAAAATTCACTCCCTTGGGTTAATGAGCTACTCACTAAAACAGTCATTTCCAGCCAAAGTTGTAAAATACATAATTTTCCTTTAGCACCTATATTTAGACTTCACCTTTTATGCCCTTATGTCCTTAAATCAATATTTGGTTAGAAAGAAATGTCAAAGAATACTTGGAGAAATTAGAACAAAGAAAAACTAACATTTGTAGTTTAGATATGTGACTTTGGCATTGGGTGATAGATATGACACATTTAAGAACATATTTTTCCAGACAGTGTAGCTGGACCAGGCAGACAATATAAATTTCCTCAGTTCTATGATAAAGTTAGTACACTATCATTTAATACTACTCATTAAATATCACTAAAAATATGTGCACACATTCCTCTTGACTTCATGCATTTCTGATTACCTTAATAATTCTTTATGTTCTCAAACATTACTATACAAAAGCCAGGGATGGCTTTTTGTTAAGAAAATTTGCAAGAGGAGGCATAATAATGTGGAACAGCTGTGGCTGTGAATTTTATGAATGCTTTGTGGAAAATAACATGAAATGGCAAAAACAGGTCACAGATAAACTCTGCAGTGTTTCACTTTACATGGAAAATTCATCATACTGATATATTATGAGATGACAATGAAATTACTTTCCTTGATTTTTTTTAAATTTTCATTGAGAACTTTAATACAAGAATGTATTACAAATCGGTCATATTCCCATTAGGTTATCCTCTAGTGTCCCCTCTCTCCACCTCCATTCCTCTGAAGGTTATCAGTAGTGATGGTGGAATCATGAATGCATCAGTCAGTTTCTGTGAGGAGAAAAATGCCTCAGACTACACCTTCATACCTTGTGCCCCTCTTCTGCAAGGTTTCCTGAGCCTTGTGTCAGCAACAGTAGCAAAATTGGTCCCTTTATCAAAGAGCATGTGTGTGGAAGGAACTGTGCAGGAGACTATGGGCACAATGATGAGATATCTAAATTTAGGGAATTTAAAAGCAAATAGGAAAGCACTGTACTGTTTATTGGTAAGCATCCTTCACCATGAGATACTTTCTGGTTCCTGAGTTCTTCATTCCTTCTGTATATGAAGTAGGCAGTTCCAACCTCTCCACTTAGTTTATGACCTTAATAAATATAAATTTAATGATTTTTCAGGCCAAAGTTTTCAAAATCTTGACCAGCAAGACAAATAGGGCTCAAGAAAAGATTTGTTACACCATACATATTTTAAGTTTATCTATGAGTTAATATTTTCCATAGTAAAGCTGACTTGTTTCATTTTATAATTCAGAGTTCCATGTGTTCTTAGAACATCAAATATCTGACAACAATAATTTCCATATTACAATTACTGTGGAAGCTCAGTTTAGATATGACATGAGAACTCAATTTCTTTCTTAGGTACTACCACTACTTTGGACATGTGTGCGTTTGTTGGACTACCTACCACTCACATAAATTTTGACCTTATTCTTCCACCACATATTTTGTCTCAGTACCCATTGTAGTACTGGCTGCATTGTGACCTCTTATCAGCACCCCATCCCAACAATACTCCTTTTTGAAAATTATACCTCAAAGTAGTGACTAGGATCCTATTTCCAGTTCCTGATGATTGGTATCATTATCAGTTGCTATCAGGCTAGGCTAATCAAGAGTGAATAGAAGACATTGTTGATTGATTTGTTAATGGAAAGTGAATCTGCTGCAACAGTTTTATAAGCCTCTGAGTTAAGCAAAAGAATTATTAAAACCATCCTTTCAAACCATCTCTTCAAAATCATTAAATGTCTGTTGAGGTAATTGATTTGAGCAAGAATCATAAAAAGTAATTGAACACTTTTTGGTACTGAAGTAATTGCACTTTTTATGGAGATTCAGAGTCGATTTTACTTAGTGTTGTTGTGTCATCCTCAAGGGTTTTCTCATACTGGTAAAGTAGGAAAAGGGTTAACTTTTCTGGCTATCATCATTGTAACCAAGCCATCACATTGACACAGTGACCTTTTTACTGAGATGAAAATCAGCCACATGCTATGTGTTTATTAGCAGGATGAACTATGCAATGCATAGCCTCATGCATGAATATCCCTATAAGAAAAGCTTAACAAGATATCATCAAGGTTCAGTTCTAATTTCAGGTTTTCAGAAACATAAGGGACAGAATAACAGATACAATAACACCACAAGGAAAACAAGCAAATCTGAAAGCTAAATTATTTTAAAGGACAATATTCACAATCTCTTCAATAGCCAAAATGACAGAAAGAAAACAGCTAGTTGTTCCATATATAAAGGTTAAGAACAAAAAATGCAACATATTATTCTGGATAAAATGTAGGTTGGAAAGACAAGTATAAAATGCATTTTTGGAGCCACTGATAAAATTCAATGTAAATTGATTATGAAATGATACTATTAAACTCTGTAACTAGGTATACAATGCTGCATTTTAATTATGAAAATAAGAAAATGTCATGGCTAAAGAACCTACATATTTAAAATTTCATAATGTCTGAAAGTTTCAAACGGCTCAGAAAAAAATATTATAGGTAGACATGTATATACATATCTATGCGCATATGCAGAAAGAATGATTTTAATCAAAAGCAGAGGACGTAATTTCAATAAAATAAATGTTCAGCACAGCATAAAATTGACCATCTACAGAAACAGAAATGGTTGTCATAAGGTTGGAATAAATAATCTTTGAATACAAATATGAATAATGACTTGGTCAGTGTTCTACCTTGTAGCCATTGCTTTGGAACAGAACCAAGCTAAATCCTCTGACATAGTGGATCCCCCTTATCAGTACCTTCCTTCACTAGTTCCCACTTATCAGGTAACAATTTAGCTATTCCTACCTCAGTTTTGCCTTAGATTCACTTACATGTTTTCCATAGTACTCCGTTCTTCTATCATAGCATTTTTATATTGAATTGTTTCTTTTTCTTTCTCTCTGAGTGGAGAGTTCCTACAGGACAAGGCTAGTGCATTCTATTTTTCACCAAGTATCTGGCACAACATAGATATTCCATAAATGTGGCATCTCTTGGCATTTAAATTGAATTCTTGCTAGTTCCTCCCCTGAGATTTGAAGCTTAACTCTTAATCCTTGCTAAAAATCAGGGCCCAGTTTTCTTACAAGATTTCACTGTCTAGCCGCCAGAAATCTTAATATCGCCTTCCAATAGAATTGCAACAAGCTGCTGTGCTCATCTATAAATACTTCCCTATTACTTAATTTTCTAAAATTTTAAACTCAATGTTAATATTCCTTCTCTGAATTTTCTATGGAAATTTTTAAACATGTGAGATGTGAGTGGGCTGAACAGAAGTTTAGTGATACCTTAACCTTCAGAGTCCATAATCTGAATAGTAGTTAAGTTTGATGGGAAAAACTGATCAAACTGAGTTGTTTCTATAGAATGTGATCTTCATGATCATTCATCCTCATTGTCATTCACCCCTAACTGTCAGCACTCCTACAAAACACCAGTGAGGCTATCAAATTTAAGTCTAGTTTAAACTTTGGCATTAACTGGTCTTGTGGACCTCTCTTGAACACAATAGGTAATTCTATAAGCTTTTTACACCCTCAAAGATAAAGCAGAAGTGTGTTTAAGTAAATCAAAGTGGAATATATATAGTAATAAGGCTACTTTTATAAATATGAATTAAAAGTACTGCTAAAATTAGGGTCCAGTTATCTTCAAATCTACTATTCTTCAGACAGCATCACAACATAAGGGTCTTTATTAGCTAGTTGTTAGTTACAATGTTGTGAAAATGCCATCAGCATGTCTTTTACATAGACTAAATGAGGATGCATTAACTTCAGCACATTCCATGTACTCTCTATGAAGCAATCTAGTGCACATTCTAAAGGCTACTAAAAGGCAATAACTATTTCACGAGGTTTAAAAATCTGAATATTTGGACCAATTTTTTTCTAGGACAGGCAAAATTTTAGGGAGTTCAGTAATCCTTAGACTTCCACAAAATACATTACCATTATTTGCCTCACTGCTCCCTTTGGTTAATTGCTGAGGGGCTTGCTGCCAAATGACTCTGCAGTTTGCCAAACCATACTCAGCAACCTCCAGACTTTTGATTGCCTACCATTCCAGGCTTTAAATGCAGTTAACAGCACAAGTGATCAATCCTGTAATCTGTCAGACTAGTCCGTCTTTGTCTCTTCATCAGCACACTTCAAGGTCATATTCCTTCAAGGTCCTTGGTGGGCACTTATCTGACCATAGTATCTACAGTTTTTTTCTTAGCAATTATCACTACATCTGTAATCTCTACTGGAATGTAAGTACCATGAGGCCAAGTTTATCTTATCTTAGTAATATCTTTCATGACTGTATTTCTAGCACTCACAACATGACTCACAACATGAAAATGGTCAATAAATATTTTGACTGAACAAAGGCCAACACATATTAAAATTTTTCCACAATACATCCTATTATGTACTTTATTCAATCCCCATGTATATTACTATAAAAGAGGCCCTATCATCATCCTCAATTTGGGGATGAAGAAATTCAGGTTCAAAAAACTGAATTGTGGGCTAAGGTGTATGTACTACAATGGTAAAGCAATTGTTAAATACACATGAGACCCTGGATTCAATCCCAGGAAAGGAAGGGAAAGGGAAAAGAAGAGAAGGGAAGGGGAAGGAAGGGAAGGGAAGGGAAAAAGAGAGAGACGAATGAAGGAAAAGTTTATGAAAATGATATCTCTTCACTTCCTGAAGAATTCAAAGAGGGGCTGTTCTTCTAAATCTCCAAAAGTGCTGATAATTTGACTTAGGCAAATAGGTAAGCTAGAAACGAAAAGAGAAACTAACAGAAAGACTAATTTATGGGAAGCCTAGACTGAGAAGAGCCAGACACAAGCATTTGACAAAACCAACAAAAGACTAAGATTTATTTCCACAATGACAGAGAGGGGTTTTGTTTCAAACATATCATTAGGAAGCATGACTTAACATCTAATTGGCATCTTTACTAGATTTGTGAATTTTGGTAAATCACTTTAATCTGAAAGCTTTAGCTTTCCTTTTTGTCATTTTTTTTAAAGAGATAGACACTCTAAGAGGTAGAAAGAGAGAGAGAGAGTACATAAGTATGGGCATGCCAGGTCCTACTGCTACTGAAAATAAACTCCAGATGCATGGCATACTTTGTGCATATGGCTTTATGTGGGTACTGTGAAATCAAACCCGGGCCATCAGGCTTTGTTAGCAAGTACCTTTAATCACTGATCCATCTCCTCAGGTCTTGAAAACTTCAGCTTTCTAATCTATCAATTGAGTATTATTATAGCGTCTTGTTCAGAATGTTGGTGGGAGGACAATCTGTTATAGAGTATATGCTTATTAAATGCTACTGGCTATTATTACTGGAAGTAAAGAAATAAGGGGCAGACAAATACTCAGTTCCTTCCTCTCTCCACCTAATTGTAGTGTGCTTACTGTTTCTCATACAGTAGTATACCCTGTAGAGAGGACAAGTGATTCCAAAATATCCTTTAGACATAATGGCTGGAATGCTTGAATATTGTGAATTTGGATGATTATTTAATTATCTTTACCATGTTTTTGAATAATGTATGACCCTATAAATTTAGCAGGTATCAGAAAGAAGGTCAAAAGTTACAGATAATCACCTGCATTCAGTACTTGACATTTGTGGGATATTTACTGGCCATTTTATACATTCTAAGTAAAAGATAGCTTCTACTATAGTTGCTATACTTATTTTTCCCAGAATATTCACAAATCAATCTAATATAATCATTCCCTCTCTTAGAAGGAATTTGACATCAATATTTCCATTTTTTGGCCAACTTTAATTGTATTTCACTCTTGTTATTAATAGAAGATAGAAATTGGGTAGACAGTCAGTATAACAGAACCTTCTTTAGGTTTTATATTCCTTGACTAAAAGCAAGAATTGTCACTAAACTTGCAGAAACCTGGATGTTACACCCTCCAGGAAAGATTTCTAAATTAAGCTTGCACCTTTCCTAGAGGACAGAAAATCTGATCCTTACCTAAGATTACCGACAAAGCTGTAAAATCTAGTCTTTGTCCATAGCAACCTACCCACCTGGTCTTGCTCATGTAGCCACCCCCCAACAAAAACAAAGCCAGATCTGAGTATGGAGGTGGACTTCTCAAACCTCTCTTGCCTCCTTAGGCAACAGCTCTGACTTCTCTCATGTGGTTTCTCAAACCCCTTCTTGCCTCCTTCTCTTATGTCCTAGGATTCAGCCCTTTTCTCTTCATCCTCCTAAAGTTTTAACTATAATAAAATATCTCTGAACCTTATCCTCTGATCTGTAGATTTCATTCTTTGAAATCATAGAATAAGGACCTGAGAACACCCTGAATTATTGGTGCATTGGTGTACAAGAATCCAAAAATTTCTGTACTAAAGACAAGAACAACAACAACAAAGAAAAAAATACAAGAACACACATGGGCTCTAAAAATGGTGGAATTGCTTTTGACTGCTTGGCTAGAATTTACACAGGTATCATCCCACCAATGCTGGCCGTAGCCCCACACAGCTAGGATCTCTTCCTCTAATCAATGGTTCTCTCAAAACTCCACAGTTTGTTTGGTTGCAAAGGAGAAACACGTAATGGAGACCATCAGACTGTAAATGAAAGTTCTCTTTTTACTCTGTTGTGCTTTAAAATAACCTACATTTCTCCTTAAGCAACTCATTACTCTTTGCAGGGTAGGGTTGAGAGGCAGATTGCATGTTCCTAAAGATTTAGTGAATATGCTCTCTTTTTGCTGAAGAAAAATGACAGTGATAGTAATTTCTGAAGACTAGCTGGCTGAGGGAAAAGAATGAGCTGGTTCATTCTAATGACTCTGCCCAGCACATTCGGCTCCAGCTGATGAGAATACACTCTCCCTTCTTGCTGTTACTTGACAAGCTCCTGTTTGATTGTGACAGGCAGAATAATAGCTCTCCAGAAAGACAACCTCATTTCTAGATCCTGCAAATATTTCCCTACATAACAAAAAGAACTTTTACATGTTAATAAGTTAAAGACATTGAGATGAGAAAAATTTCCTGAATTCCCCAAACAGTAAAATATAATTATAACAGTCCTTACAAATGCAAGGAGACAGGAGAATTGCAGAGATTTGAAGATGTAATTTACACAAGTTGGAAATATGGATAAAGGGGGCATGCACCAAGAAATACAGGCTTCCTTAGAATCTTGGAAAGGCAAGGACAAAATCTCTAAATTCCAGAAGGAATGTATGTATCCAGGTGGACAGAATTATTGTAGACTTCTATCCTTCATAAGATAATAAATTAGTATTTTTAAGGAATTAACTTCACAATATCACTACAAGGCATCCTGTAAGTATCACCTTCTCCAAGGCAGAGGCATATGAGAGGAACCCTGAGGCCTGATGACTGATTATGCCATTTGTCACCAAGAATTTGAGTTCTTTGGGAGCTTGGAAGATGACTCAGGCAGTTAAAAGCATTTTCTTGCAAAGCTGGCTGGCCTAGATTCAATTCCAAAGCCACCCATGTAAGCCAGATTCAAGAATGGTTTGCAGGAACAAAAGGCCTTTTCATAACCACCCCATAACCCCCACACACATGCAACCAAATAAATTAATTAAATTTAAATTAAATTAAAAATTTAAATTGAGTTCCAATCAATCTTGGTGCATCTTTCCTCTCTTCTGATTGTCTATTGGTAAGATGAGGGGAAGGTGGGTCCTTTCTACCCGTTGATAAAAATTGACATTTCTGGGAAACAAACTAAAATCTATGATGAGAAAATATTGACCTTTCAGAAGCTAAACATATATATATATATATTGCCTACTCATTTTTGAAGTCTTCACAAGATAGCAAGATTACGTTCCTGGGTAAGAAACATTCATTTATCCTGGTAGTCCTGACTCATTTCAGCCTTGTCTTCTCCACTTCCTTGTTACTCTTGTCAATAGCTATGACATCACAATGCCAGGTGTAAAGGAAGGATGAGCATTCAGACGTGAGGGATAGAGAGTCTGGGGCAAGAGACAGGAGGAAGAGGGGCACATTTAAGAGGAGCATTTGGGGAAGAGTAAGAACATGAAGGAGTTTAAGTTTGAGAATGTCCCTTGAGGTGGCAGTGTACTTATCCCTGGATGAGATAGGGTAAGTACTAAGGAAGGAGGGGGCCCAAGGAATAGCTCTGATTCTAGCTAAGGCAAGTGGGAGGATCTGGGGTCACGGTAGGTGAAGTTAATCAGGGACGGGCAGAGGCAGAAGGCTTGAGTTAATGTTAGAGTCTAATATTGTAAGTCAGCATCAGACAGCAGAGCCTATTAGTCTGAATCATTGTTTATATTGTAGTTGTATTTTGTAATTATATTTTTCTTACTGGGTGATTAAGACCAGGTAGGCTGCCAGATTTAACTGCATATTTTGGAGTTCAATAATGGTGCTGTAGGAGAGACTTTTAGGGACCTGTGAGTTCAATGATTCTCAGCATTGTCATCTGCTAAGATAAGTCAAGGCCATGCTGACCAAGTGACCCTCCCTCTTTTGGGAATCCTGGAGGACTGATTTTCCTCTGATGTGACTCTCCTCTTGAAGATACACTCACTTGGAATTCATCTCTGGGTCTCCATATCCTCTCTGATCAAGAAGACAGGTAACTTACCAGAAGGTATAAGTTAGTAATTTTCCATCATCTTCTGTGGACTTCTGACCCAGGAGCAGGATCCAAAATATTGGCTATCCTTTTAACTCCAATGTTTCCAATTGATTTTGGCTTCTACATATGGTTATTAATTGCTCAGAGAGACAGTACATATTGGATTAGCAAAACAGATTAGTTAAAAAAGGGTGCAGAACATATCTGGTTAGGAAAGCAGATCTGGTTAGAGAGTGACACCATAGTTTAAAATCATTTCAATTAATACTTAACTTTACTTGTCAAGTGAGAGTGTAAGCTATATCTCGGACATGGAAAGCAAACACATTCTATCTTTTAAGTCTATGTTAGTTATAAGTATAGGAAGAACATCTTAGTAGCCCTGAAAACAATATTTCATCAATAACTTTAAGGGAATTGATTTAATCTAGAAATTGTATGTCAGGAAAAAGACAAGACAGTATAAAAATTTAGCATCTGTCTTTGAAAACATCTTTGGCTAGCCTGTATACCAATGAAAGTACCAATTTCCCCCCTAACTAGAAGGAGAACAGTAATTTAAGATTATTTTCCTAGGGGAGGAAACATGTCATAAGTATCAATATCTCTATAGGCAATGAACTTAAGATACCAGAAATGAGATGATTAATTAAGTGAAATCTTAACTGAGACTGATTATACATAGCTCAAGAATATAATAAAACTTGGGGGCTGGAGAGATTGCTTAGTGGTTAAGGCATTTGCCTGAAAAGCCAAAGGATCCTGGTTCAATTCTCCATGACTCATGTAAGCCAGATGCACAAGGGGCACATGCATCTGGAGTTTGTTTGCAGTGGCTGGAGGCCCTGGCACACCCATTCTCTCCCTCACTCTCTCTTTCTCTCTCTCTTTCAAATAAATAAATAAATATTTTTTTAAAAAAAATTTGGTCATTGTTGAGTTAAGCAAGCCCAGTTTTAACATACATTAAACACAATATGACAGACACAAAGTAATTTCTAAAATAAATACCTTTTACCATTGAACAATTTTAAGGCTTAACTAAAGAAATATATATGACTGCAATATGAAGCTTATACAAAATATATTAACATTGGTTTTATACAGTGGATTTTCTTAAGACATGGGGAGCTTTTTCAGTTATCCTAAGAACAAAATCACAATAATTCACTTTTTATAAGACTTATAATATAACCTCAGTGATAATCACCCAGAAAAAGCAGCATGAACAAGACAAGAACCATCTTAAAATAACATAGTTTTATCCAGGCATATTGATGCATGCTTATTGATAGCAAAACTTCATGGACTTTGTATAAACCAAATTACAATATTCTGATATCTGGAAAAGTATGCTATTAACAAAAATAGAGTTTACATATTTAAGGCACATGAGGCTACAGAGAGTAAACTATGAACAAAAAGTCTGCTGACAAAATTTAAAATAAACAAGAAATCTATATTATGCAGTAACATTTTGGGCGTAAATATGAAGATATGAAAATGTTATAGTTTTTAAAGAGTATCAGAATTGGGCTAATATATATAAGGAAATTTAGCACTTTTAAAAGCTAAATAAGATGTCCATCCAATCTATAAGTCAGTTTCTGAAATTAATTTAGCTATATTTAACATACCCTAAAAATAGAGGAACTGGATTAAAGTGCCATGATCTAATGAACAAAGGACACAAGTCTCATGGAAAGGAGAGGGAATGGGCATGTCAGGGCCACTTGCCACTGCAAGCAATTTCCAAATGTTTGTTTCACTATGTGCATCTGGCTTTGTAAATAAGCATCTTTAACTGCTGAGCCAAAAAGAAATATTTTAATCTCTTCCAAATCAATTTTATAGAACTATATTGAATTCCAAACATACACAAAATTTCATGACACAACCTATAAATATTTAAAACTTCACCAACTCTATAATTCTGCCCGTGGTACTTTTGTATTGTAAACTTGTTCAGTAATGATGTAAATTAAATTTAAAGTATTAAGACTTATTGTTGGAGGAATTGAGGAATTACATCTTAAATCAAAACATACCTTTGTTTAGAACTTTCTATTACTGTTCACCATGAAGTAAATAGTTTTCAAGTGTGTTACAGATAAATACTGTTTAATATTTCAAATGTGGTCTATTTACCTTATAAGATAATGAAAAAAAGTAAATAATTTTTCTGTGAGATTTTTTTGAGGCAGGGTTTTAGATAAAATAACCTTAGGAGAGAAATATTAATGAGTCAATTTTAACCTTAAGATTTAGTTAAAAGATTGACAAATAGAGGAACCTAGTTAACTTGGTTCAATACTCTAAGTTCAGTTTTCATTACCATTATTATGACCAGATTATCATCAATAAATTAAAGTTAACTACCTGAATACCATAACAACTTGCTACCAGCCAGGGCCATACTTTATTAGTCTGATGTAAACCTTAGGCTAATAGTCATTTTATATTTCAAAAAGTCTTTAATCTGATTAAGTACTTTGTCTTTAATCTTCTATTTAAGCTTACTCATATCTTCACCTACATAATTTTACATTACAATCTAAGATTGTAACTACTCTGTAACAATCTTTTTTATCAAATATTTAACATCCAACATTTAAAGATTTCTGTCCAGTATATCTTCTTTTTTATTTATTTATTTTTATTTTTATTAATTAGTTTTGTATTCAGCAAATACAGTCAGTTTGGTACCATTATTAGGCTAACTCCACAATGCAGGACCCATATACCTCAACAAGGAAGGGCCAAGGAGAGGGGTAGTTCATGTGAGTCTTATTTTTTGTTTGTTTGGTTTTGGTTTTATGAGGTAGGGTCTTGTTCTAGCTCAGGCTGACATGGAATTCTCTCCAGTATATCTTCTTTAATCAGTTCCTCTCATAACTACCTACAAAAACTTTTATTGTCTTTATCATAAGACTTTTTTTTAAATTTTTTATTTATTTATTTGAGAGCAACAGACACAGAGAGAAAGACAGATAGAGGGAGAGAGAGAGAATGGGCGCGCCAGGGCTTCCAGCCTCTGCCAACGAACTCCAGACGCGTGTGCCCCCTTGTGCATCTGGCTAACGTGGGACCTGGGAAACCGAGCCTCGAACCGGGGTCCTTAGGCTTCACAGGCAAGCGCTTAACCGCTAAGCCATGTCTCCAGCCCCTATCATAAGACTTTTAATATAACCATTTAAGTTTTTTTTCCTCAAAATGCCTTTTTAAATAATATTTTTATGAAAAAATAGACCAGATTTGACCTACACTGTTTACCCAGAATAAACAAATATGTATTATCATTTATTGATTTTGGAACTTTGTTTCTTATAACTTTCCTGAAACACATTTTTTTTAAATGTGAAAGCAGATTAGAACATTATTAGAAATTTTCTTACAAACTCAGTATTGAATACTTCTAAATTTAAGCATAAATTTTGAGGCTTTTTGTTAGCAGTTTCATAGAGGCATATAAAGATAAAGTAAATGTAAAATAGTTACAAATTTCTTATAAGAAGTCCCCATCTGTTCACAGTGACTTGGCATTCACCCATCATCACACTGGGGCCAGGATCCTGAGATTCCCTGTGCTTGCAACCCCTGGCTCTGCAAGGCAGGGAAACTAAGTGCCATTTTTTTTCTTCCTAACTTCCAGGGAGAGTTTTGCTCTTCCCTCAGGGCTACAAGGCAGCTTTCTGATTCTGCCATTTTACAATTCTGTTTTTTTTTAATTTTTTTTAAATTTTTATTTATTTATTTGAGAGCGACAGACACAGAGAGAAAGACAGATAGAGGGAGAGAGAGAGAATGGGCGCGCCAGGGCTTCCAGCCTCTGCAAACGAACTCCAGACGCGTGCGCCCCCTTGTGCATCTGGCTAACGTGGGACCTGGGGAATTGAGCCTCGAACCAGGGTCCTTAGGCTTCACAGGCAAGTGCTTAACCGCTAAGCCTTCTCTCCAGCCCCATTTTACAATTCTTTAAGAGTAGGAGAATCTTACTTTTTTTCCTATGATCTTAATTACTTTTAGTGTTCCCTCTGGGGGACACTCAACAGTAAAAACTGTCTACGCCATCTAGTACAGTGGGCTTGGTGGAGAACATTCCCAATGAAATGGCAGGGCTCAGAACAGAAATCATTCTGCAGCCTTAGGGCTGTGAGCCCCATACATACTCATACACACACATTCATTTCAACTAAACTTTTCATATAGACTCTAGACAACCATTTCCCCTTCACATATTCATTCATTCATTTATTTATTCAGAAGTTATGCATTTTCATTTGAAATTTCTATTTTATTTACAACTCTGGAGAGTAAAATCAAACCTTGTTACCAAACAGGGGGTGAGGAGAGGCTGAGGGAGCTGGAGGAGCTGGACAACCTGTTGGGGCAAGATGGTTAGAAGGACCTGGTGTGAAGAGCAGGTAAAGCAGAAAGAAAGCCATGCACACAGAGTGAAAAATAGGGTATTTCAGACCACTTGCCTGTAAGTTGGCAGAAGGTGTTTTTTTTTTTAACTTATTTTTATTTTTTAATATTTATTTACCTATTTATTTGAGAGAGAGAAAGACACACACACACACACACACACACACACACACAGAGAGAGAGAGAGAGAGAGAGAGAGAGAGAGAGAGAGAGGGAATGAATGGGAATGCCAGGGCCTCCAGCCACTGCAAATGAACTCCAGATTCAGGCACCACCTTGTGCAACTGACTTATGTGGGTCCTGGTGAATTGAACTGAGGTCCTTTGGCTTTGCAGGTAAATGCCTTAACCACTAAGCCATCTCTTCAGCCAGCAGAAGTTTTTTAAATCAGTGAGAATTTGGAAATCAAAAGTACCATGTTTTGGCCATTTGGGCCCTTTGTCTAGCTTATATTGTGGCCAGGCAGAGTTGCAGAGAAAGATAAGATGTCGTACAGGAGTCCTGGAGGCTTTAAGTTCTCAAGGAGAGAGGGAAAGAGCAAAAACAAGGGTGAGAGAAAGGAACCAGGGCTTAATCTGGGTTTACACAGAACACCAATATGACCCCCTATTAGGGAGAACAGGGCCTGCACCTCCCACATGCCCAGAGGCTGCACGTGTCACAACTGTCAGCTTTTTAGCCTACTAGTGGGCAAGGTTAGTGACTGTGCTTCCAATGGCAAAAATGGTTAACAGTGAAAGATGAGACCTCAGGTGGAAGAGTGAGGGGGAGAATGCCCCAAGATGTTGCAACCGAACCAAAAAGCACCCCTTAGCACCCCTTAGGGTAGGGTAGACCAGGGAATGAGAGACCCGAGGTTTTGAGAGCCTGTCTTCCTTGAGACCTAGGGTTGGGGCCTAAAAGTGGCCAAGGGGTGTAGCCTGGTGGGCTGGCACAGCTTCCATGAGGAGGGATTAAAACCAAGAGCAGGCCAACCCGAGAAGGACACTTACTGAGAAGGGAAGAAAAGCAAGGCTGAATTGTTGTGTATGTGAAAGCCAGTACCAGGCAGAGATGGTTAAAAGCATCAGAGTCAATGGCAGCTCAGTGGTCTGGTCAGGGGAAAGGAAGTATGGCCTCCCAAGGGGGCAACCCGAAGCCTCCTATCTGAGTCATGAGCACCAGATATAAGGTTCAGGAGTGCTCAAGACCACACAAACCACTCTGAGGCAAAGACGAAAGCTTTTATTTAGGAAAAGCACGAGCTGCCAGGGCTAACTCTCAAGAGCAAAGCACAGCCAACTTGAGATTCCAGATAGTGGGCATTATAGGGCCTTTCAGTTGCAGGAAGGTGAGGAAGGAAAAAGTTGAATTACATAAAGGTTACTTTAGGAAGGTCTAAGATAGCCAGGATGTGGCACCAGAACCATAACCAGGTGACTTCCAAGATAAGGGAGCAGGAAATCTAGACGTGGGACATTGTTAGGCAAGGAAGGGATAATGGCTGGGCAGTTTCTTGAGGAATGTGGATAACCTACTTCTATATGTCTCTTTTGCCACATGGTGTCTCCATTTTGGGAGCCTGTCCCAACCTACAGATGTATCAGCCAGGAAGAAAGCACCTATATCAGGTAGCACATTAAAGAGGATTCATAGTGTGAAATAAGTTATCAAGATGTTATAAAAGTGCTAAGAGCAAATGAGAAAAAGATGAATCAACCTAGAGTTTAATAATTGTAAGCAGCTGTTCCCATCCACAAGGCCAAGGGGCAAAAGGAGAGCTGGAACCTGGAACAAACCCCTCAACAAAAGCTGTATCTCAGTAGCTTCTCAGTAAAGAGCTAAAACCACAGAAGAAATGCTACTGTTGATGCAAAAAACACAGATCTCACTTTAAAGAGTGCATAAGAGTGTTTATTCTGGAGCCAAATATAAGTAACCATGGCCAGGAACATAGGCTAAGATTACACCAATTCCATGTTTCAATGTGTTAATAATTTAAAGTTTTTTATAGTTCAAGGACAAAAGAAAGTCATAAATTAAGACACTTTTCAAATACGTTGGCTGACCATCAGGTAGGCAGGTTATATCAAAGAGGAGCCATCCTGACCACAGGCCTCAGATTCTATCTGATGACATTTTTAGTCCATGGATTGGTGGAAGCTGGGGGGACTGTTAGTACGTTCCCAAAAGATGTCACCTGATCAAGTGATAGTCAAGTGGATGTTAGTTCAGACACAGAGATGGGCAATAAATGGCTATTAAGGGGCTAAAGGTAGCCCAAGGTAATTTGGCTTTGATCTCACAACATTCCATCTCTCTGTGATCACAGGAGCTTTATCAGTCCATTTCAGTCTTCTCTTTGAAAGTACATGTAGCAAATGTAGTACTTTTCTTGGAAGTTTAGTTCATACAACCAAAGGCCACAAACCCAACAGAACCAGAGTATTATGGGTAAGAGGTGGAATAACAGAACTTCTCTGCTTTTTTCTGCTTATTACCAACCAATGTTTTCCTATTAGTCAATTCTAACCACAAACCATTCATCAAGGAAGTCTGGGAAAAAATAGATTCAAAGTCATAAACACTTGCAGAGCACAAAGATGAGGAAAAATATGGAAACAAACCTAACCTATTTCTCAAATAAATCATACCCTTTGCTCATTCCTTTACTTGAATTGTATTTTCCTTCTCTTATCTCAAAAACGTTCTCTGTGAGGCCTTCTCTGACGATTCCAGGTTTATGACCTCTAGTTTCTCCTTGGCTACACTATTTATTAGGTAATTAACCTAATACTGAGCAGCAGCACTGTAATCTCTTGTTGCTGGTATGGCAGGACTACTTAACTACCTGATAAATTATTTGCGGGGGGGGGGGAGGGCGCGTAGGGGTGAAGGAAAGACACATATATCCAAATTTCTCATGGATGTCTGGCACCCAGAAGAATTTTTCTTGGTTGCTTGAGGCTTAATTCCAACTCATGCAGTGGTTTCTAGCATCTCAAAATTTCTCTTGACATTGAGCAGGAATATTCTAGTATTTGGTTATCAATATGGCAAAGACACTAACCAATCAGAATATAGCCTGACTTGTAAAGAACAGACCTCACCTATTAGCATTATATTGGTGTTCACAGGCTAAATATCTGGCTGGGCTACTTGAGAAAGAGAACAATAACCTATAACAAAGGAAAATGCCTTAGTTTCAGTATGTGCACTGAGCGAAATTTCTGAATTAAAGTATATAAAATAGTAGAATATAAAACAGCACATTCTCTTAAAAAAGCTATATGTATGTATTTATGTTCTATTATATTCTATCTTGTATTTAATTATGTTAGATATAAATATATTATGAACTATATTTTACATGCATAAATACACATACTTATACAAACAAATTTAGGTTATAACGCAATAACTACTTCTGGGTGTGCATTCATGATCATTATTTTCCTATTAGCTCATTTGAAGTATCTGATTTTTTTGCCAAATCTCAATATCACTTATAAGATTAAAAAGTTTAAAAAAGGTAGGTGAAATTCTTCCCTTCAAATGTTTCCTTAATGTCTACCAGATGGATAATGGATGAAAGACTAGAGAGGGTTTTAATATACATTTTAACAATTATTTTTAAAATACTCCATAACATGGAGAGATTTTATGCTCTATGCATGTTCCCTAGTCCTCAAAAGATCAAAGCGAAAAATTAAATCTTATGCAAAAGGTCTGTCCCTAATCACTGTTCTAAGGAAGAAAGAAAGGTAAAAAGACCAAAAATCTAGCTTATTAAAAGATACAGCTTAAATTTTTGAATGGAGATCATAAAATGTTTCATAAAATGTTCCAGGAATTGGTTCAGAAAAATCAACCTTCTTCCTTTGCACTAAGCCTGTTTGCCACCTCAATTGACACTTCAGATAACAGCTTTTGCATTTCACTCACTGACAAAACAGTAAGCATCCTGTGGCTTGGCTGCTCAGGTCAACCATAATCTTCATCTCCTGCATGACCAGGCCAAACTGGAAGCTCATAGCCAGCATTTGGAATTCATAGCAGGAAAACACAGAAGCCAGCCAGACAGGCCAATCAAAGATGTGGTCACACAATGAATTTCTATTCTGCCCCTTCATGTGAAGAGAGCTGCTGGTTGCGACTACCCAATAATCATAAGCCAGCTTCCCAGGACTAAAACACAACGTTTCCAGTGTGACATATTTGGTGATCTCCATATAACTGTGATTGATTTTCTCTATTGAGACTCTTTATTGCTATTTTAGTTCTATAATTACTTCTCAAAAATCTCCTGTCATGGTGACGCCTCCATTCTCTCATTCTCATCTCAGGCTATTACCAAGACAGCAATAAACCCCATGTTTATTCAACCCTGGTTGCTTTCCATTAACTTTTACTTTGACTTGGACCTCTAAACTAGGTCAGCTCAAAGTCTGAGATATTTTTTTTCTTTTCTAGGAATTAACATCATATTAATAACCCTTGTATTTTTAAAAGGTTTAGCAAAATGTCAACCATATCCCTAGTCTATAAAGATAAGAGCTATATTTAGCTAGTTCTAATTAAAAATAGCTAACATGCTGCTTGCTATGGGAGTGAGAGAATCTGTTCAATTCATGTCTCATTTCAAAAACTTTGACATTTAAGTTTCCTCAGCACTGTTTATGGCCTGAATTGATATTGTTCCATTTAGTTTGAAATACAGCAAGTATCTGAATAGTATTATTGATTCTCATAAAACAAATCAAGTTCACCAGTCTCACATGCAGTAAATCTTAGTCATGTAAAAGGGGGGGATTGTGACTCTCATTGTTAGTTAGTGGAATCTTTACCAGAGAATTGGATCCCAGGAAAATTGCCCTCAGTCATGTAGAATGCTCCCTAAAGTAATGAATATCAAGCTGTCAGTCAACTTGATATGTAATCATTGCCATCTGACCAAACAATAAAGCATAAACTCAGACCCCAAAGCAACCAAAAACTGAGTTCTCTATAGGGCATAAACAGAACAGACATCTTCAGAAAACAGTGTCAACACACATGTTGTTTTTAAAACTTTTGTTACTTTTAAACATTTCTCCTTGACAAAAGAAAATATGCTATGTGAAAAGAACTTACCAGTCCTAAAGAGGTAAAGGGATTATGTTGTTTGTATCTGGATCCCCTGGAAATAAGTGTTCCAACTCCAGGGACAACTCCCCTAATGAGAATTTACATTTCAAAGTCTTTTACAAGAAAGGTACTAGCAGTGTATGAAAGAGGGGTCAGAAAGCAGATCCCTGAATGAACATCATACAATATTCTTGTCACATAACACCATGAAAGACAGAACACATCAGGAGCCAGGGGCTAGATTCCAGCAGACTTTCCAACATGTAAATGTGTGTAGGTGCACATGTATATAATAAGTGTGCTTGGCATTGTATTTATCTGTGTCTATGTGTGTCAGAGTATATGAGTATGGGGTATGAGTGTAAATAAACACGTGTTTCAAGTGAGGTCCTGTGCTCCTAGTCATATATGTGTAGGCCAATGAAAGCTTCCATGACAAGAAATGAAAATAGGCTCCACATGTCATTTTTCTTTCTTGTTTCTGCCATGTATATACCATTCATATTCTTTGAATATTAGCCATAATCTTGACATTTCAGCAGGTGGTAGAGAGAGATACTAAGACATAGCAGGTGAAAAATATGACTTTCCTGCCAAGAAGGCCAATCTGTATTTCTGTATAATAACTCATTGACCCTACCTATGTTGTGTGCCTTTGGAATTATCATAAACAAACAGACACATCAACAGAAATGCAGGAAATAGGGCTTTTAATTATGCCCACTTATATTTCTAGATGGTATCACTATTACTTCTTATTTCCCTTAACCTCACATTCATAGGAAATCTTAAAGACAGGGATTCTATTTTATCCATCTAACTTCAATACCAACATGGTACCTATCATGAAAGACATACTCAAAAGTTTAGTCAAAAGGTTAAGAAACAACAAAGAAAGCAAAGTACAAATTATTAAAAGCATGGGGGAAAAGTTTTAGAAATAAATATATCATCTTGACTTTGACCTTTGAAAAATGTTCCCTAAATCTCCATATATTTTTCTACCCCAAATCAGGTTTCCTCTGGTTTCCCAAAGCAAGATTAACCTTTTATTTCACCTGTGTTTCCTGAAGCTCATTCATGGGGAAACTTAGTACAGAAGCCTCAAGCTGATTAAATCTCTGTAGTTATTACTTTTTCATAAAATCATATATATCTCCTTAAAATGTAGATTCCTTAAATTCCATAATTAAATACAAATGATATATGTACATGTTCAGTTATTATTTTCTGATGGCTTGTTATATGTTGGGCCCTATATAGGTTCTGTGTGCATGTGTAGGGCAGGAATATAAAGATATGCGATACATTCTCTGTCTTTTGGCAATTTATCCAGTAATACAGAAAATAGTATTAGCAAATTACCTGGGTACAACAGTGAATGTGGTGAGTACCATTTGAAGATTGTCAACAATGTGATATTTCTAAGGAACATCTCTTTGTCCTATATAGTCAGTAAATGCTTGCTTGCTGAAGAGAAGAATATCAAAGCTGGGCCTTAAATTGAAATTTTGACAGTGGAATTTGTAGAGGCAAAAGGGAGAGTTTGAAGATTCAAAGTCAAAACTACAGAGTGACAATAGTCATAGAGTTAGAAATTTCTAAGTACTACACCCAGAGTTGCTTCGGCTTCATTATGTTTTTGAACTAGAGTTTGAACTCAGGCCATTGTATATGCCATATAAGTACTTTTCCACAAGCCATTTCCCAGTAATTTTTTTCCTTGGCTTTTTGAGGCAGGGTCTTACTACATTGCTCAGGTGATGACTTTGAACTCCCTCTATTGCCAAGACAGGCCTTGAACTTCCCATCTTCCTGCCTCAGACTACTGAATAGCATTTTGTACTTTTAGTCATAGTTAAAACTTCTTGTAATTATAACAGAGGAAATATGTCAATTTCTTGAGTACACCTTCAAATACTATGCTTTACTAATCAGACAGGAACAAAGGAAACTCCTTCCTAGAGTGGCATAAATTCCCTAGTAACCTGGTCACAGAATGAGTCCTTCTGGATAAGCATGTGTCTTTCCTTTTGAATCATATGTCATTGCTTCTTTAATAGCCAACTATGTTTTAAATACAACAGGATGGAATGAGAAGGAGAAAAAGTGAATTCTCAGCTGCTTCTTAACAATGGTACCTTTCTTTTAGCATTTCAACTCTATGAAAATTTTCACAAGAAAATCACGAAGAGAAAGTTTCCTTATCACAAATAGAATATTTTCCACACCCAGTCAAACATCTAGTTAAAACGTACAAAAGCACCTAGCCAAAATAATTTTTCTGTGAATGTCTGTGAGGGATTTTCTGAATTCTTACACTTGAAGTAGGAAGACTCACCCTAAGTGTGGGTGGTCCCATTCCATGAGGTGGGTTACGGCATTGTATAAATAGGAGAAAGTGAGCTCCTGTTTCCATGCTTCCTCTGCATGGTGAACTGTAAGCCTGAATAAACCCTTTTGTGGTTTGAATGTGATTTTTTTTTCTATATTTAACATTGGAATTATCCAAAACTACCTGGATAGTGATCCAAATTTTTCATTTTTTTTCCAGTGTAAAACAGAGAAATCAGCATAATATAAATACAGCTTTACTTTGTTGTTAGACAGCGATGTCATGGTACAGATTCCCCATCAGAGCACCAAGCATTTCGGCTTGAGCTTCTAATACCTTATGAGTTTTGAAGAGGAAAAGTGTACTGCAGTATGGACAGATTGGATTTTTTTTTTTTTTACAATACTGATTCACCTAATTTGCCCTCAATTTGGTATAAGTCATCCTCATGACAATTTAAAGGCATCATTCCCTCTTAACTGACCCATTTTAAAGGGATTCATGTCTTGTTGGAAAATTTGATGCCCAGTGCACAATGGTCCTAACTTTTTATTAGAATCTTTTACATAGTGTAGCTAATGGCTAAAAATATTTAAAGTAGATTAAGAATAGAACAAAGAAATGAAGTGCAACTGTGACTATGACAGGATATAAATATTAATGAGGCTTTTTCATTCCTTTTTCCATCTATTACCATCCTCTGTACTTTGTGATTCAAGATCTTACTTAACTTATACTGAAATGTTAAATGTCGGCCCATGGTGCTCTGTGATATGATACATATATAAAGATACAATTAATCTTTAGTCTAATATCTGTCTGAGGGATAAGGTGCTAAAACATGGTATTATGGCTCCCCATTGCCTAAGGCATAGAGTCCAATCTCCTTAGCCTGACATATAAGACTCAGCAACCAGCTTTTTAAAAGTCATCTCTTGCCACTTTACACAAATCCTCTACTGTGGCCACCAGAGTCCGTTGTCCCCTGAAGAAGCTGTGTTTAGTCTTCCCTTTGCATATTTACTATGATTCTCACATAAATTTTTATAGTTTCCAACTTCTATCAATTCCTCAAGACTCAGATCAATCTTACAAAGTTTGTACCAGCCACTCAAAATCATAAAAGTATCTCCCTTTCTGAATTGTAACCAGCTTTTAAAATAATATATACCTCTGAATATAATCCTCCGAGGGAAAGGGAATATATTGTGCTTACTTTGCAGTCTTCATATTGTATAATAAATTAGCATAGAGCTAGACTAACCAAGGCACCTATTATGTGAGCAGATGAATAAATAAATAGGCACATGTAGTAACAAGAAATTACCAACATGTAACAACATTATTCCTTTTTTGTTCTTTCCATTGGATAATCCTATAATTTGTGCCCTGTAAAATATAAATATTCTTTATAAAATTAATATTCAAATTTGCAGCAAGACTCAGCAAAATGCAGATGCCTATATCTTTATTCAATGATTTCTACACAGAAGATCCAATTGACTTTAATGGACATTACCTTGATCAGTACTTTGAGAACTTGAGAGAGAGATTTGCCTTTTAATAATAAAATTCTGAATCTTAGAGATTTTGTGCTATTTTTGTTACTAAAGAAAAATAAAGCAGTCAGAAAGAAAAATGTACTTATTTTAACAAAAAATTCAATAAAAAATGGTTAAACTCGGGGCTGGAGAGATGGTTTAGTGGTTAAGTGCTTGCTTGTGAAGCCTAAGGACCCCGGTTTAAGGCTCGATTCCCCAGGACCCACATTAGCCAGATGCACAAGGGGGCACACACATCTGGAGTTCATTTACAGTGCCTGGAAGCCCTGGCATGCCCATTCTCTCTCTCTCTCTCCTTCTCTCTGTTGCTCTCAAAATAAATGAATAAATAATAAACAAAAATATTTTAAAAGATAAAATAAAAAAAATGGTTAAACTAAGCAAGAGCACCAGACCCTCAGTGGACATACCTCCGAAATGTTCCACTAATATGTATTCTATAGGTAGAATATCATCTTGCACAAATTTTTGCCCCTCAGAAAAGAAGAAAATAAAAATCTCACTATGGCTTTAAAGTTAATATAGCAAATTATTAAACATTGATATTTCTCATAAGAATTATTTTCCCTCATTCTTAGAAATCAATCTTAGAGTTCACTTTCCTAGGCAAATCTGTCCTAGCTCCCAGTCTTACTTTCATCAAGCCAATTCTAAGGGAAAATGACCCTCATCATGCACAAGGATACCCCTCTACTTGTGTTCTTAGTATAACTAGTCCTTGTGGTTGTTTGCCCAATTAGTACTCTTCAAGGGCAGACATTCCTTGACCAAGAAAATCCAGAGTAAAGCCGGGCGTGGTGGCGCATGCCTTTAATCCCAGCACTTGGGAGGTAGAGGTAGGAGGATTGCCATGAGTTCGAGGCCACCCTGAGACTGCATAGTGAATTCCAGGTCAGCCTGGGCTAGAGTGAGACCCTACCTTGAAAAAGAAAAAAAAGAAAAAAAGAAAATTCAGAGTCGAAATAGATTATTGTTTTGTAACTAAATAAATGCACACAGCTCAAGTGGTGTTGCTGATCTCATCTTGCACCTTTATGAAAGGTGACATAACCAAGCCACTCTCAGTTTCCTTATCTCACCTTTCAAGAAAATTTATTACACAGCATTTACAACCTATCTTCTGCAATCCTCCTTGAAACTCCACTCTGCTTCAGCCAAGCTGGACTGTGTCCAGCAAATGCCATACCACCCCCTCTTCCTTTTGTGCCTTTCTACATGTCATTCCCCTCTCTCCTCCTCCTCTTCTTACATAAATCATACTTTGACCCATATCAATGACTGTTTCCTCTATGACACCCTCTGTAATCATAATAGTAAGTAATTTCCTTCATATACCCATTGAATTCATTATCACAAACTCTGATACTTGATTTTCTTAACATCTGGATATGCTACCATCATTCTTTATTGGTTTCTTGGTGGGAGTAGACTGAATATACCACCTGATTACATAGCATTTCCGTAGGTCAAAAAAGTTTAGGTGGTGTTGGAGAACCAATAAGCAACATCCAAAATTCTTTTTGCAACTTGATTCCATATGCCTACCTCAATAATGATTTCTCTAAAAACCATAAATGGTTCCTGAAATGGTGGAAGCAAAGGGATTGAAATGACAAAGACTGAGAAACAGATAGTTTGTGACATCACAGTTAAGTTTTCTGGGCTCTTGAAGTTGCTGGCAGCTTGGAGCTACAACTGATAAGCTATAAGATGCTTCACAAAACTGTGTAGCCTGGGTACAAACTGGTTGTCAGGTCACTTGAGCCAGTATTCGGGATGAACCATGAAGAGAATGTGAGAGAAACCAGTTCCAACTAGGCATTGTCTGTGTGATGGTACTTCATTGAGTTGGATGTGTACATATGCACTTGAAACACTAGAGTTTCACCAAGTCCTTGCCTAGATGATTCAAAACGCCAATGGGAACCATTTGCTAGTTATCACAGTACACAAAAGGATAGTAGCAAAATTCTTCCTGCTGGTACTTTCCCAACATTTGAGCAATGCCTGGGGGAGTGAAGATATTGCGGGAATAGATAAGTTCATAAAATGTCTATGAGCTGCCTGTTCAGTCAAGTTACTTTAGATGGGGTTGTCATGCAGCTTTTCTTCAGGTTCCAGTTCTAAGATCAAATCTAGAGAGCTTATAGATAATGAGGTACCTACTGATTGATTCCAGTAAAATTATGTTTGTCCTGGATATAGTCTTCATCCACCTCTCAAAAGAATTTCTTACCATGGAGACCATAGCACTAAGAAATGCAGAACATATCAGAACTGGTCATCTTCATGTCAACAGCTAGACAGGAACTGAGATTGGGATGGTGTAGAGAGGGTTCTGTTTCCACAGTATATTCACCCACAAGAAAAGTTGGGTGGAGGGAGTAGAAATTGGTGAGCCAAAGTCCACAATTCTATTAATTAATTTATTTATTTTATTTGAGAGAGAGAGAGAAAGAGAATGAGAATTAGGGTGCCAGGGCCTTCAGCCACTGCAAACAAACTGCAGATGCATGCATCACTTTGTGCATCTGGCTTTATGTGGATACTGGAGAATAGAATTTAGGTCTTTAGGCTTTGTAGGCAAACACCTGATGGTTCATCTCTCTGGCCCCAAATTAAAATGCTATTTATTTATTTGTTTATTTATTTATTTGAGACACACAGAGAGAAAGAGAGTATGTGTCTTTTTTAAAAGAAAAATTATTTGAGAGAAACAGAAAGAGGTACAGAGAGCATTTGAGTGTGAGAGAATGGGCATGCCAGGGCCTCCATCCACTACAAATGAACTCCAGATGCATGTGCTTCCTTATGTTTCTGGCTTATGTGACTCCTGGGGAATTGAACTGGGGTCCTTTGGCTTTGTAGGTGAGCACATTAACCACTAAGCCATCCCTCCCGCTCCCCCTTTTTATACAATGTATTTTCAAGCAAAGAGAATGAGAGAGGGAATGGCCAGGGCTTCTTTTCACTGAAAACGAACTGGATGCATGTACCTCTTAGTGCATCTGTCTCTATGTGGGTGCTGGGAAATCAAATCCAGGTTGTCAGGCTTTGCAAGCAAGCCCCTTTAACTTCTGAGCCATCTCTGCAGTACGAAAGCCTACAATTCATAACAACATTCAAATCCCTCCACAAAGTACTCTAGCCAGCTTGAATAGTTTCGTCTCTTTCTTAGTGTGCTCATGTTGGCATAACAAAATTCCACAGGCTGAGTAACTGAAATAGAAAGTTATTTTCTTTACAGTTCTGGAGACTAAAATTTAGTTCAAAATTATAGTTTCCAACACAGTCAGTTTCTGGTAAGATCTACTGTACTGGCCTTTTCACTTTGTCCAAACATGGTGGGGTCTCTAATCTCATTTTGAAAGTTTCACATTCAAAATATTACCAAACTATTTATCTCCAAAAGGTCTCAATGGCAAATGCCATCCTTTAGGGATTAAGGTCTCAGCATATAAATAGAAAGGGAGAAATATCCCTTGCACTATACTTTATATAACCACCCTGTTAAACAGGTAATTATGCAGACTATTTATGTGGCCTTCATATTTTTCCACATTAAGCTAGGTAGAGTTGGGCTAAATAATGCATTTTGAGTTTTCATTTCCTTATGTATAAAATGGGCATAATAATAGTACTCACTTATAGGATTAATATGGAGGATAAATGAATAAATTAAACAATTTACATAACTCAGTGCTTGACCCAGAAGTAAGTGCTCAAATATGTAGGCATTGTACTCATGCTGAGTTTTTTGCCTAGACTGCCTTTTCTCTAGGTGAATTTACCCATCACTTACTATCAATTCTTCACATCTCAACTCCAGATGTTATTCTGTCTTCCAAACCCTTTTTGGACCCCTTTAGTCAGAATTGTAGTCTATTGAGTTTATGCCTTTATTATTGTACTTACCATAGTTTGCCTGTAGTCTACTAGAATAAGAGTTTATGACCTGAAAAGTGCCTAAGGGACTTCCCTGCTCAGAGTAGGCACTAGGGCCCAGATACCATGGTTGTATTTCTAATGATCCTGTAAATGTATTAGTCATATCTCAAAAGACTTTCTCTTATAGCTTTTGCCTCAATTTCCTTACCAATACCATGACTAGCTTATAAATATTCCTTATCAATAAAATGTACATTATAGGAACTTTATAGTATCTAATTATAACTCTTTTTCTTCCAGTTACTAATTTTGTGGCCCTAGGAAACTCTCTTAATTTCTTAGCACCTCAGTTTCATTCTATGAAAAGGGAAATAAATTGTTACTTTTATGAGCTAAAAATGCATGCATAAGGCATACTAGACCTTAGTAGAATTTCAGTAAGGGTTAATTTATACCCTTGCACCCCATTCCCACCCTGGTCAAGGAGATGCTTTTTCAAACATGCTGACATATCTGTCTCCATTTTCCCTGGGGAGATTATTATTGGTAACATTACTGGCTACTTCCTTGACTCTATTTTCTTCTTTATCCTGTGTTTTATGATGAAATGTTTATGTTTCACCCTATTCCTTTTACAGTTTCTGTCTATTTTGATGAGATACTGGTAATGTTTGAAACCAAGAAAATCCCAGAACCTGGAAGTATGATAAAACATGCATTTCTTTCAACACTATTAAAGTTTCTGTAGGAAGGAGGATGTTTTTAGAATCCACAGTTGAAACATTGAATTGAAACATTGACTTTAATGGGGTGGTCTGGTATCCTAATTGCCACAAATACCATTATTTTCTATGGGGAAAATGCATACTACCTTCCAAGTGACTAACTCCTCCTCTTTTTGGAAGTAGGGTCTCACACTATCCCAGCCTGGCCTCAACTTCATGCCAGTCCCCCTAACTCAGCCTCCGAGTACTGGGATCACAAAATTTCTTATCTTAACCTTACAGCCAACCAATAAAGGATTACCATTTTATTCATGGTAGAACTCCAAAGTAATGTTTCAACCTTCTATCATCTACTAGAGTCATCCCTGAAACCATCAGGAGCCAATCCAGGCTGCAGAAGCTAAGGAAGAAATAGCATCTCTCAGAAATGGGAAGAATACCCCAAAACAAACACCTCACTTTTCCATGTAACAATAATGTTCTACTATGACAATATCTCCAAGAAGTGTCAACCACCCCCTGCAAAACAATTGTGCTTATGTTACATCTGATTCCCAAGAATTTCTGGTAAAGATATCATTTCCATTGATATTATTATATAAATATACTCACATTGATGTGCATTTTTAGAAGCATAGATTCTAAATAAAGGTCACTATATTTGGCTGCTTGAATAACATAGATGGTGACCTACCATACTGATATACAGGAATACCAGTTTGTAATGAAAAAACAGTCATCTCTTCCACTGGGTTTGTTATTTTTGTTATTGTTATAGTCTTTGTTGTTTTGTACCAAAGCAGTATTTGAAATTTATAATGGCAGTCATAACTGCCAATGAGTATTTTTCAGAGAATATTCAATGAATGTATCAGTTGCTTTACCATTCCATTATTATTATTATTATTAGCATTAGCATTAACATTATTATTTGGGGGGTAAGGTAGAGTCTTGCTGTAGCCCAGGCTGACCTGGAACTAACTATGTAGCCACAGAGTGGTCTTGAACTTACAGCAATAAAAATAGCACTAGAATAGGAGTCAAGTTATGTAGGTTCTAATTTTCAATATGGCAGTGGCCAGCTGTGCTACTCTGGGGAAATCACCCCCACTGTAGGAGCATCAGTTTCCCCATTTATAAAACAAGCAGAATTTGAAAATAGATCACTGTTCCCTGGAGACCTACTTTAATATTAATTTTATATTTAATTGTAGTCTGGGTATGATTTCATCTGTCAAAATGTTTAAGTGCTTTAAAATGTTTCAAAATTTTTAAGAAATACTTTGTAAATGTATTGCTGATAAGTTTCCAATGAAAACTCATTTTCTGTCCACACCAAACTATGATTAATGTAAGATAGGTTATGAGAAGTAGTGTCATAACAAACAGGGATGGGTGAATGTTTGTAGATATTCATGGGAAAGCCGAGATGCTCTGTTCAGAAATGGTGCTCTGATTATGTAAACAAAAACCAGTTCTCTAGAAAGAAATATTTCTGTAGTGGGTAAGAACAATCAGTCAGGTTAACATAAGTCTATATAAATAGCCACAATTAATGTCAGATTCTCTTTAAGATGTCTACATGCTTGTAAGTCAGTATTCTCAGAATTCTGATATATCATTTCATTCCCAGAATTAACTTCCATAGTGATGTATATCTTAAGCAAAAGCCACATTGCTGAATACAATTTTTATCAATCAACAAACTGAATCTGGGGAAAACCAGAGTAGTCTGAATTCTATTATAATTAGCAAACTGATCACATTTGATTTTCTATTCTGAAAAAAATTAATCCTACCCCAGGATCAGGAATAAACTCATCAATAAGGGCTATTTTCTATGCTGCCTCGCCTGAAACTGCCAGTCCCTCAGAAACTCCATTCTGTCTTGTAAAAAAATGCAATATAGGCAGATTTATCTTCAGGTCCAACAACATAGTGTATGTTTTCCAGTTCAGATTACCTAACATAATTATCATTGTTCCATTTAAAGGCCATCGTTTTAGCTAAATGTCCTGGCAAAAGATTCAAAGTCTATGAAGATTTAAATTTTTTTGTTTATTCTTGCTTATTTATTTGAGAGCGACAGAGAAAGAGGCGGAGAGAAAGAGAAAATGGGCACGCCAGGGCCTCCAGCCACTGCAAACGAACTCCAGACGCGTGTGCCCCCTTGTGCATCTGGCTAACGTGGGATCTGGGGAACCGAGCCTCGAACCGGGGTCCTTAGGCTTCACAGGCAAGCGCTTAACCACTAAGCCATCTCCCCAGCCCCAAAGTCTATGAAGATTTAATAAATGCCTTCTGTGTGAAAGGAAGCAGCTATAAGGGAAACTTATATTTGAAAGTGTTACAGGGATATTATCCCTATAAACCAACAAATGAATATTTCTGGGAATTAAATATAAAGTCCTTTCTCCATAATTTTATTCCAAACTCCCAAGAATAGCACACATGATGAAACTTACCCCTTTATACCTTTCTGACTTTTTCTAGCCTCCTGTTCAACACATAATCTCCCACTCAGTGGTAATATACTGGTGTGTGTGTGTGTATGTGTGTGTGTGTAGCATGTTCTCTTACACAGTTCTGACATGCATAGTTTTTTCCCCTCTTACATAGTTTTTTTTTCTTTATGTAGTAGCTTCCTCACTTTATATTCTTCGATACAGCCCATGCTTTCTTTATCCTCCAACTTCCATTGAGAATGAGTCAACATTCTATGTGTATTTTCATCCCTGTTTATACATGTTACTAAAACCCATTACTAGCCAGATATTTATTGCTAACACTTTTAGTTCCAAAGCTCAGGAGGCTGAGATAGGATGGCCACAGTGCATTTAAGGTCAGCCTGGGCTACAGAGTGAGATCCAAGTCATCCTTGCCTTCAGTTGAGACTCTGCCTCAAAAAAATTACTACTGTATCTAATAGAGGATATTCTTGTCTATGCTCCCACTTATAACATCAGCAACTTGAGGGAGGAAGTAAAATCTTTTCTTTTTCTATGTTTCCAGTTACCCATTCACACAGCAGACATTTATTAATACGTGTCTGATGAATAAACAACAAATGCCTGCATAGAAAACAATAGAGTAGAACTCTAGTATCTAATCACGTGATTCATGAGCTCCAGTTATAAATAATTAGTATCTCATAGCCTCACAGTAAACTGTGTTTTTTTCTGTGTCTCAAGCTTCCTTTTTAGCAGCTAGACCATAGCAAACCATCAATCAATAGAGATGTTGTTTTAATCACTGGTAACTTCCTTAATGAAACTCAAAACTAACCATTCTACTGGAAGCAGAGTAAGCTCAATAAGTAGAGCATGAGTTAAAGGAAAGAAGAGAAATTCAGCACCAAAATGATCTATAAAAACATTACAATGTCTTTCCATCCTTTTAAGAGGTCTTTGAATTGTATCCCACATTCATCTTGTCTTCTAAGTATTTGGAATGATGTCACAATAAATAAATTAAAGATGAGCTGGTTAAGAAGACAGAATTTCTTTTTTTTTAAATTTCTGAATCTATGGTTTTTTTGTTTGTTTGTTTTTTAAATTTAATTTATTAGTTTTCTTTTCAGTAAATACAGGCAGTTTGGTTCCATTGTTTAGGCTCATCTGTGATCTACCCCCTCCCATTGGACCCTCCTTGTTGAGGTATATGGGTCGTGCATTGTGGAGTTAGCCCACAGTTATTGGTACCATAACTGTCTCTGCAAATCATGACACAGCCTAAGAAATGCTATTCAACAGTACCAGCATAAATGTGGCTTTCCTGCATACATAGACTTCAGACAATGCTCCAGTTTCTGGAGAGGACAGAGTTTTTCTTTCTTTTTTTCCTCCTCCCATCAGTGATTGTATTGTACTTGTCTTTTAAAAAAAGATAAGTAAACAAGCAAGAAGAAACCAGTCCATAATAGGCACAGAGTTATTTGTCAAATGGCCACATTGGCTAACTTCTAACATGGTCTACAACAAAGTTTAATTCTTTTTGGAACATGGATCCTTTCCTTCCAAACTACTTTTCTCTCTTCTCCTTCATTCCTTTCTTTCCTCCTCTGTCTTTCACTCTCTCTTTATTATCTTTGCTGTTGTTATTTTCAATAACTTTATATGCTTTATAATTTGTATTCCTGTTGGAATTATTGAATTGAATTTTGGCACCATTTTTAATTTTTGACATGTATTGATTTCAGTTTTAGGTGCTTAATTCCAAGCTATTATAGATAAATTCTGGTATTGTACTTCATAGTCAAAGATATATGCTTTGGCTATGGTGTAGATTATTCATTATTTGCTTGATATTTCATTTTTATTAACTTAGAGAACAAACTGTATTGAGAGTAAACTCAAATGACTGATGAATGAATGTATTGGGTTTTCTCATAGCCCTATATAAAGTGGTAAGACTGTCTAACATTTTAAAATCTTTCTGACTTATAAAGCAGTGTAATACAGAATCTTGGATCAAGTAACAAAGGAGTTTCTGGAGAATAAGGCTAGGGAAACTCAGCCAAAATCAGGCCTCAGAATTGTGCCTAGGAATATGTGTCATATGAGCAGGCAGATTCTCATAAACAGAAAAAAAGAACAGTTATTTCACTCACTTATTATTTGAGAGGTAAAAGGACAACAATCTCCTTTGTGTTTTCATTCATTCAAGCAACCTTTTATCTCACTTGTAGTTTTCTGAGAGAAATTAAAATAGAAACATTTATCATTGCAAATTAATGAAACCGCCTTTAAAACATTGCTTTGGTAGAATTAATTTGACTTTTTGGATCTAAATAAACCACATATAAATGTTATCAAGGACAGTCAACAAAACTGAAATCAGAAACAGGGACAAGTATCTCCATCATTTGTGTTATAATAGAATCCATACAAGAGTATTCTGAATGCTTCCTCATTGGGCTTCTACCCAATAGTATTAACATCTGCGCTCCCTTCCACCTTCCTGACTAAACCACCTATGCTTTCTCTCATGCCCCATGTCTATATTGACATCCACTCCCATGGTACCTATTCAATCAAATATCAACTGTTCATAAAGATGTCTCATGTTTAGGCTAAAATGATATTTTCTTGATGTAGTCACAGCTGTTTTATATATATATATATATATATATATATATATATATATGTATGTATATATATATATATATTACTGCCTGCTCATAGCAAGTTTATTTGTGATGGCCCAAAACTGGAAACAACCCAAATGTCCTGAACAAGTAAGGGGTTAAACTGTGCTAAATCCTTAACTTGGATTAGTATGCAGAAATATAATGAATATATTGATATGTGCAACATTGTAGATGGAACTGAAGTGGGAAGGGCAATACTAGAAGGTTTATACATTTTTTGAGACAGAGTCTTGCTTTGAAGTCCAGGCTTATCTTACATTTGCCATATAAAAAAGAAAGACCTCAAGGTCACAGCAATCCTCTTGCCTTAGCTTCCCAAGTTCTAAGATTATAGCCATGTGCCACCATGCCTGACTATACAACTGCCTTGAAATAAGAAGTCTGTAGAGATTATGGACAGACTAGGGGTTGTCAGTGGTGTGTGACTATAAAGGAATTGCCTGAAAGAGACCCATAGAGATGGAATAGTCCTATAGCTTGATTGCTGTGATGGCTATATGACTGTACACATGTAATAAATCTATATAAAACTCTCAGGCAGGTGTGGTGGTGCATGACTTTAATCCCAGCACTTGGGAAGCAGAATTAGGAGGATCACTGTGAGTTTGAGGCCAGCCTAGGACTACAAACTGAGTTCTAGGTAAGCCTGGGCTACAGTGAGGCCCTACCTTGAAAAAAACCAACCAAACAAGCAAACAAACAAACAAACAAAAAACCCAACTACAAAAGAAAAAACAGCTCAAACACAGCAGTTGACTTATATCGTTATTACACCATATAAAGCATTATATTATAGTTATGTGTCTATCACCCTCACTTAATGTGTTTTGTTGAGGACTAAGGACCATACTTTATTTATCTTAAGTCATGATGCCCAGAAACAGATGAATCATATCTTTCTAGGCATTCCCTTTGGCGTACCTGTATTTTCATACATAGTACACAGTATCACAGCCATTCCTTACAAGTCTGATTCTTAGGCTGTGAACACTTGCAGATAAATAGATGGTTTTTATTCAGCCTTGTATCTCTAGCAATTAACAAAGCGAGAAAAGTGTCACAAAGTCAATAAGATAAAGTAGAAAAGAAAACTTAATATTATTTACACTATTTTTTTGCTACCTAAGCTGCCATTAAAATGGATAGGCTGACAGTTGACAGAGGTTTATATTTTTTAATTTTATTTCATTAGATATGGACATACTAAGTATGTAAATAACACATGTTGGTACCATCATTTCCCTCATCCCTGCCCCTTTTCTGAAGAGGCCCTCTTCATTAGGGATGTAGATCAACCCCTTGGTGATTGTGGGTCATTAATTGTGGGGGCAGCTGTCAGTTATAGAGGAAAGGTACTGTCTCTGTGCATAATGTCTCAACTTGTTACTTTAACAATCTTTCTGTCCACTCTTCAGCAAAATTCCCTGAGCCATGTTGGGGGCATATTAAGTCTACTTCAGTGATGGGCTCTTAGGAGCCTCTGGATCTCTGCTTTGGTAGGTGTTGAGTGCCTATCTCCTTCCTCCTTGTGCTGATATCTGATTCCCCCAAAAAGCAGCATTCTTACTCATTTCCCCAATTTCTCTGTGGTTTCAGCTGGGGCCAGGTTGGTATAGGCTGGGTCATTTATCTCCTCAGGTCCCGCTCCCATCTGAAAAAGAGAATCAGAAACTCTAATGCAGACAGAAGTCAGAAACGGTTAAATGGGATAACTAATATTAATTTAGAGAGAATTTAGTATGTGTAGACTCTCTTATAGCCTAAGATTAGTGGGAGCTTGACAATGTAAAGAAGAATCATTATCTGGATATGATTCTGACTTGCTTCCCAGTTCCAATATGGTTTCCTTCCCACTGAGCAGATCTGTTAGCCAATCCAAGAGCAGTTGGTTACCCACCATGACTGTGTGCCACTAATGTACTTGTGTGGGCATCACATCAAGTTGTTTGCTTCTGAGTCGCTTAGACTTTGAGTTGCTCAGCTGTTGGCCACTTTCTCCCAGTAACTCATGTAGCACCTTCCAGCACTAGATGGGCTGTCTGCAGACTGGCATACTTCCAGATTCCAGCCAGGTCTCTCCATGGTGCATGTCAACAGCATATGGTGTCTTCAGCAGTAGGGTTGAACCACTAACCTCTGGTTGGTAATCAAGTGCTCTGACAGAAGTCTGTCTTGTTTGTTTTGGAAGACTTTGTAGGCCTTCTCTGATCAACAGCTCTTTGTGGATGTTAACTACATGCTGATACAGGGAATTACAGGCTAGTAGCAAGGGAAGAGATAAAAGAAAAGGAAAAAAAAAGAGAAATAGGAGAAATTTAAGGTGAGCCTTCATCTCACCCACTCCATTGCCCTTTTATTGAAGTGCTTTCCTTAAGGTACTGTTGAGGGTTCAACCATTTAAGTCTAACTTCCAGGATATGGAATTCTGAGAAGTGCCTGTCCAGTTCTTTGTCCCATTTTGTGAGTGGGTTGTTTGACTTTTTATTGTTTAGGTTTTTGAGTTCTTTGTATATTCTAGAGATTAGGCCTCTGTCAGTCAGATATTCAGCAAAAATTTTCTCCTATTCTGTGGGTAATCTATTGGCTCTGCTTATTGTATGTTTGTCTGTGAAGAAACTTCAGCTTCATGAGATCCCAATGGTTGAGTGATTGTTTAAGTTCTTGAGTTACTGGGGTTTTGTTCATTAAGTCTTTCTCCAGTCCTATTTCATGGAAATTCCTCCTATTTTTTCTTCCAATAGCATCCAAGGTTCTGGTCTTATATTGGGGTCTTTGATTCACTTGGATTTGATTTTTGTGCATGGCAAAATGTGTGGATCAAGTTTCATTTTCCCGCATATGGCCATCCAGTTTGTACCTCATCAGTGGTTGAAGACACTGTCTTTCTTTGAGCCTACATTGTTAGGGCCTTTACCAAATATCATGTAGCTGTAATTACGTGACCCAAATCTGGGTCCTCGATTATATTTCATTGGTCCATGTGGTGGTTTGATTCATGTGTTCCCCCCAAACTTAGGTATTCTGAATGCTCAGTTCCCAGCTGAGGAAGATTTGGGAATTAACACCTCCAGGAGGCAGTGTATTGTTGGGGGTGGGTTTATGGGTGTTATAGCCAGTTTCCCCATGCCAGTGTTTGGCACACTCTCCTGTTGCTATTATCCACATGATGTTGGCCAGGGGTTGATGTCCACACTCTGCTCATGCCATCGCTTTCCCTTGCCATAGTAGAGCTTCCACTTGAACCTGGAAGTCAAAATAAACCTCTTTTTTTCCACAACCTGCTCTTAGTTGGGCGATTTATAAAAGCAATGAGAACATGACTACAACAATAATGTGGTACCTGCTAGACACCTGACTATGTGGCTTTGGCCTTTTGGAGCTGATTTTCAAGAGGAATGTGGAAGGATTTGAAACCTTGGCCTAAGAGACACCTTACAGAGCTATAAGTACCACTTAATGGACTATTCTGGTCAGAGTTGAAAGATCTGAGCACTGTAAGAATGGTGGACTGTAAGGTTTGGCTTATGAAGGTGAGAAAGAGCTTTGCCCAGACTGGGCTAGCAATTTGTGTGGAAAGCTTGCTCTTATGCCCATGCCCTGAGGAGTTGTATAGGGATGCTTTGCATTGAAATTAACTGGTGTGAGCTGAGGTAGATGGCACAAAAAGAAAAATCTTTGGGTGAACTGTTTCCCATTCAAGCTACAATTGAGAGATTACAACCTTTGAGACTGGGCTAGCTGACCTGCACTGGGAAAACAGGATGAATGTAGACTCTTTTGAAGAGGCCTGAGTGCTCAAGAAGTTCCCAGTTCTTCAAAGTCTGCTTTATTCCCCCCCTGGATTAACAAATGGGTACCTTACCTGGTACTGTGTAATATAAGAAATGCAGGAAAGAGAGGGTCATTGAGTTTGCAACACGGTCTTGTGTTTTGTAATTGGCTACAGGCAGTGTGAAGCAGGTTTGCTGGTTGCCTGCATGGAGTCCCTATGGGGCCATGAGGATGAACCATAGATTGCAGTGGAGACCCAGTGGAGATGCCAGGAACACGAGATGGCTGCTGAGGAAAGCTGCCAGCCCCAGTGAAAATTTCCAGGACTGTGAGTAACCTAGCTTGAGGAGCAGAATTGGAATGCCAAAGACTTGTTGCTGGTTAGAATTATTGGACTTGGAGATTGGTCACTGGCTAGAGTTGTTGGATTTGGAGTTACAGTTTGGTGTTTGCTCTGTTTAAATCATGTATTGCTTGAGTATTTCTTTACTATACCCAATGACATCTTTTGCAGTGTAACTGTTTATTTTGTGCCATTATGGGTTTTTTTTTGAGGTTATTTTTTGGTATTATGGCTCAGTTAAAGGTCCTTGGATTATTGGGCTGTATGAACACCATTGGAATTGATAAAATTATGGGGACTTTTAAATTTGGACTGAATGCATTGTATTTTAAATCATGTATGGTTATCAGTTTGTGGGGACCAGGGGCAAAATCTTTTGGTTTGATTCAGGTGTCCCACATAAACTAAGGTGTTCTGAATGCTAGGTTCCAAGATGATGAAGATGTGGGAATTAACACCCCCAGGAGGCATTGTATTGTTGGGGGTGGGTTTATGGGTGTTATAGCCAGTTTCCCCATGCCAGTGTTTGACACACTCTCTTGTTGCTATGATCCACCTGATGTTGGCCAGGGGGTGATGCCCACATTCTGCTCATGCCATTGCTTTCCCCTGCCATCATGGAGCTTCCCCTTGAGCGCGTAAGCCAAAATAAACCTCTTTTTCCCACATCCTGCTCTTAGTTTGGTGATTTCTACAAGCAATGAGAATCTGATTACAGCAGTTCATAATACTGTTTTATGCCAGTACCATTCTGTTATTACTATGACTTTTTAATATAGCTTTTGATCACATAAGGATACAACTCCTGAAGTATTTCTTTTCTTGAAGATATGCTTGGATATAGGAGTTTTCTGCCATTCCATATGAATTTTAAGATCATTTTGTCTATCTCTGTGAAGAACAGTGCTGGGATTTTTATTGGTATTGCATTAAATCTGTATATTGCCTTTGGTAAGATTGGTATTTTGGAAATGTTAATTATGCCTATCCAGGAGCATGGGAGGACTTTCTATTTTCTCAAGTTCTCCTCAATTTCTATTTTGACTGTTTTTATGTTTTCATTGTATAGGTCTTTCACATCCTTGGTTAATGTTATTCCAAGGAATTTTCTTTTTGTTTCTGTGGAAAATGAGACAATATCACTTATTTCTTTCTCTGTATCTTTGTCTTTTGCATATAGAAAAGCTCCTGATTTTTGTACATTGGTTTTGTATCCTGCTACTTTGATGAAGGAGGTAATAACCTTTAAGAGTTTTGAGGGCTGGAGAGATTGCTTAGCAGTTAAGTGTTTGCCTGTGAAGCCTAAGGACCCCGGTTCAAGGCTCGGTTCCCCAGGTCCCACATTAGCCAGATGCACAAGGGGGCGCATGCGTCTGGAGTTCGTTTGCAGAGGCTGGAAGCCCTGGCGCGCCCATTCTCTCTCTCTCCCTCTATCTGTCTTTCTCTCTGTGTCTGTCGCTCTCAAATAAATAAATAAAAATTAAAAAAAAAGAGTTTTGAGATGGAAGGTCTCGGGTGTCTTATGGATAGAATCATGGCATCTGCGAATAGAACTAACTTAAATTCTTCCTTTCCATTTTGTATCCCTTTTATTTCTTTCTCCTTTCTTATTGCTTGACCTAGGACTTCCAATACTATAATGAAGAACAGGTGAGAGAGGACACCTCTGTCTTGTTCCTGATCTCAGTGGGAATTCCTTGAGTCTCTCTCCATAAGTATTACTTGGGCTTTAGGGGCTTTATAAATAGCCTTTATTATGTTGAGATATAAGCTGTCCATGCCTATTCTCTCCAAATTTTTGATGATGAAGTAATTTTGCTGTTAGGAGCCGTGCAGACGCTATTACAAGTTGGCCCCGGTTTCTGGCCTCTTCTTGGTCACAGCTGGTGTAAATCAAGCACAGTGCGCATGCTCCAACCCGTCGTGGGCCGATGCTAATGAGGCATCCAGAAAGTAACCAATCACTGGTGGCCACATATCCGCAGTTGACCAATCATTTGTGGGTAAGCAGCCTAAAACCCTATATAAACAGTTGCCTTTCGTGGTTCTGGGTCTTCGCGTCTTCGCATCTAGCAGTTTGGCAGTCCCCAATAAAGTGTGTTCAGAAGAATCCTGATTGTGGCGTCCTCCTTGCTGGCGAGGCGGGCGTGACATTTTGCATTTTGTCATAGGCCTTTTCTCCATCTACTGAAATGGTCATGTGGTTTCTGTGTTTAAGCTTATTTATGTGGTATATTAAATTGAGAGATTTCTGTATGTTGAACCACCCTTGCATTCCTGGGATGAAGCCTACTTAATCAAGGTGGATAATGCTTTTGATGTGCTGTTGAATTCAGTTCATGAGGATTTTATTCAGGATCTATGCTTCTAAATTCATCAGGGAAATAGGCATATATTTTCCTTTTCTGATGGCATCGCTGCCTAGTTTTGGTATTAGGGTGATAGTAGATTTATAGAAGGAATTGAGAAGCTTTCCATGTTCTCTGATTGAGTGGCACAGTTTGAGAAATATTGGTTTCATAGAATTCATCTGGGAAGCCATCTGATCATGGACTTCTCTTTTGGGGAAGGTTTTGATTATGATTTCTTTTTTAAAATTAATTTATTTTTTATTAATTACCTTTATACTCAGTGAATACAGTTGATATGGTACAATTGTTAGGCTCATCCATATCCTACCCCCTCCACCCTCCACATGGCCCCTCCTTGTTGAGGTATATGGGTCATGCTTTGTGGAATTAGCCCAAAGTTATGAGTATGATAAATGTCTCTGCATATCATGACCCAACATGTGGCTCTAACAGTCTTTCCACCCCCTCTTCTGCAAAATTTCCCTGAGCCATGTTGGGTTCACTTTGGGTCTGCTTCAGTGATGAGGTGTTGGTTGCCTCTGTGTCTCTGGATATATGATTTGGTAGGAGTTTGTTGTTCTCTGTGTTGATCTCTTTCACCCTATTGCTAGTACCTGGTTCACCAAGAAAACAGCACCCTTGCTTGTTTAACCAATTATTCTTATTTTCAGCTGGGGCCTTTTTGAGGTATGATGGGGTGGATCTCTCCTTAGGATCTGAGTCTATCTGAAAAACAGAAACAGATTCGCCATTGGAGAATAAAGTTAGCACCAAACAAATGGGATAACCCTTATTTTTTTATATACAGAATTTAATAGGTGTAGGCTCTCTTGTAGCCCATGATTGGTGGTAGTTTGATAACGGCAAGCAGGTTCTTGTTTGGATACAGTTCTGACTTGTTTCCTAGCTCTAGCTATAGGTCCTTTTCCACTGAGCAGATCAGTTAGCCAAATCAATAGCAGTTGGTTTCCCACCATGGCTGTGCACCACTATGGCACTTCTGTGAGCATCACAACACTCTTTGCTCCTAAGTAGGTTAGACGATGAGTTTCTTGGACAGATATTGGTAATTTTCCCCCAGTTGCCCATGTAGCACCTTCTGGTATTAGAAATGCTGTCTGAGGACTGATTCTCTTCCAGCTTCAGCCATGTCACTTCGTGTTACATGTCAACCACATATGGTGTCTTCAGCAGTAGGGTCACACCACAAAACTTTGGTGTGTCATCAAGTACTCTGACAGAAATCTGACATGCCTTTAGGAAAATCTGTAGGTCTCTCTGATCAAGAGCTCATTGTGGATGATTGCCACATGCTGGTACTGGGAGTTATAGGTCAATGCCCACTAAGAGAAGGAAGAAAAATATAACTAATATAAAAGAGTTAGAGTGAAGAGAGAGAGAGAGAGAGAGAGAGAGAGAGAGAGAGAAGCTGTAAAGATAAGATCAGACTTCATCGTACACTCTCCAGTGCCTTGTGGCTCCGGTGTTCCCTCTAAGGGCCTGGTGAAGGTTCAACCATTTGGTCTGGCTTTTAGGATGTAGAAATTTATGGTACCATTGCCATTTGGGTCTAGATTTGTGTTCCTAATCCCCTCACTTTCCCTCCTCTCCCTCTCCACCCAGCTTATTGACTACTCCTCAAGATTCTGGCTGGGTATATAAGGCATCTTGGTTACATTCAGGTTAGGTACTGTAGATGAGTGAGTCTATGCAGCAATTTTCTTTGTGTGGTTGGGTAAGTTCACTGAGAATGATCTGTTCTAGGTTCAACCATTTTTCTTCAAATTTCATTGTGTCGTTTTTTATTACTGTTGTGTAGAATTCCATTGTGAAGATATCCCACATCTTAATTATCCATTCTTTTAGTGATGGACGTCTGGGTTGATTCCAGCTCTTAGGTATTATGAATCAAGCCGCTATAAACATGGTTGAGCAAATCTCTTTGGACTGAGGTTTAAAGGTTTTAGGTTACATGCCTAGTAACAGAATAACTGGGTCTGTTGGTAACTATATAATCAGCTTTTAAAGGAGTCTCAATATTACTTTCCAAAGAGGTTGTACCATCTTACATTCCCTTCAACAGTGGATGAGGGTTCCCATTTCTCCACGTCCTAGTCAGCATTTATTTTCATTTGCTATTTTGATGTTTGCTATCCTTACTGGGATAAGTGTAATCTCATAGTTGTTTTACTTTTCATTTCCCTGATGATCAAGGCTGATGAACATTTTCTTAAGCATGTGTTTGCCATTTGTATTTCTTCCTCTGTGAACTGCCTGTACAGCTCTTTGCCCCATTTTGTGAGTGGATGGTTTGACTTTTTATTACCCTGAGGAGGTGTCTATCTTTAGTGATGAGGTGGGTTTCTTGAAGACAACAGATTGAGGGGTTTAATTTTATGATTCACCCTCTTATATCTCTTGATGGGTGAATTAAGGCCATTATTATTTATGGTAATGACTGTGAGGTTTGACTATCCCTGCCATTACATGGTAGTTTATGTGTTTTGGTGTCTTCTTGGACTTTGCTGATTTTTGTTCCTTCTCTGAGTTTGGTTATTGTGATCTGCTTCTTGTAGTCACTTGGTGTTGACTATTTGACTCTTCTGTGTGGAGAATTCCCTGAAGTACTCTCTACAGGTTTGGCTTTGCATATATATAGTTGAAAAGGTTAGTTTTATCATAGAAAGTTTTTCTTTCACCATCTATTGAGGGATACTTTTGCTGGGTAAAGTAGTTTGGGTTGGAAGTCTTAGATTCTTACACTTCCATTCCAGGCCCTTCTGGATTTCAGGATTTCCATTGAGATGTCTGAAGTAATCCTGATGGGGTTACCTTTATATGTAATATGATGCTTATCCCTAGCTGTTTTTAGGAATTTCTCATTGTTATCAATGTTTAGAGCCTTAATTATAATGTCTTACAGAAATTCAACTTTGTTCTCATCTATTTGGAGTTCTGCTACATTCTTGTAACTTTATGGGACTTTCCTTTGATAGAGTGGGAACGTTTTCTTTGATAATTTTGTTGAATAAGTTCTCCATTCCTACAGTGTGAATTTCTTCCCCTTCTGGCACTCCCATGATCTGAATGTTGGGACGTTTAAGTGTATCCAACAGTTCCCTCATGTTCTGTTCACAAAAAATTTTCAACTTATTCAAGCTTTTGGATTCACAATCTGTTTCTTCTGTTTTGTCTTCCAGTTCTGAGTTTCTATCCTCCACATGGCTTACTTTATTCTTGAGAGCTTACATAGAGTTTTGGGTTTGTTCAGTTTGGTTTGTATTTTCTACTGCTTTTTTTATGTATAGTTTCCATCCCTCTGTCAAGTTCCCTTTTCACATCATTTTCTGATTTTCATAATGCTTCTTGGAATTAATCCTTGCATTTCTTTATGTCTTCATTGAGCTTTGCCAGCTTGTTATTGAATTCCTCTTTCAATTTCACTCTCCTTCAGAACATTTAACTGTCTTTGGTTCCTTTCCTGATTCTTATCTATTAGGTCAAATCTAGCAAGGACAGCATTCATAAGATTATCGGCCCTTTGTTGCTTTTCTGCAAGTTCTGCTATTTCCTTGATCAGAGTTGCATAGCTTGTATCTTCATTGTGCGGTTCTGATCCTAATGACTCTTCTTATTTTGATTAGAGACATCCATTGAGGGACTGAATGATATTATTGGATTTATTTGCATTTGACTTTTCATATTATTCCTTTTGTGCTGTGGTCTGGCAATCGCAGTGTACGAGTCTTATTTAACTTAGGAGGAAACTATAGTCTACCTTTGAAGTGCCTTTAGTGGTTATTTCCTTTTATTTTTGCTTTCAGTAGGTTTCTGATGCCAATTTGGCTTGTCTGCTCAGAGCAAAGGAGCCCATGAGCTTCTGGTCAGGGCCTGGGAACCAGATGTAGGTGTTTGTTGTTCCATGATTTTGGGTAGGGGACTGCATGGTCAGGTGGCCCAAGGGGACAGGCAATATGGGGGAATGGACAAAGAAGGCTGGTATTGCAACTGGGCTGTGGAGGGTGGGAGGATGGGAATGCATAGTGTTCCATGATGCTGAAGGGTGAAGGGATAGAACAGTAAGTTCCTTGAGAGCCTGTACCAGGGGGTGAATGGACTGCCAGGTCCTGTTACAGGGCAGGGTGAGGATATGGTACTGCTATGGGTCAGGTAACATGTGGGGGCATGGGGAGTTCCCTGTGTTGGGAGAGCCTGGGGGAAAAACCCTATCCTGCTGGCCTGAGTCAACACATTGAGGGGCAATGGCATGTGAAGGTCCCTGGTGGTGGCAAAGGGAGCACTAGCCTATTGATCTAGGTCAGAATAGGGAGGTTGGGGATGGCAGTGAGTGGGAAGGAGTTAAAGTGTGGAGGTCTCCTGGGGAAATGCAGTCCTGCTGGCCTGGGATGGCACACTGGGGTGAGGGAGGTGGCATATGAGATGGTGCTCCTATGTGGAGGTACCATAGGGGAATGCCAGCCTATTGGCCTGTGTCCACACATGGGGGTGGGGGAACAACAGAGTGCTCCTGTGGAATTCTGTGATGTCGAGAACACCTGGACGGATGCTAGCCTGCTTCCCTGGGTCTGCACACGGGGGTGAGATGGCAGTGAGTGTGACAGAATTTGAGGTCCCCTGGGGTATGCTAGCCTGCTGGCCATGTTCCACACACTGGGATGAGGTGCAGTGGCAAGAAGGATGGTGTTTGAGTGTGCGCAGGCACAGGTGGAGCTATGCTGGCCTGATGGCTTGGGTCAATGCAAGGGGATCAGGGGCTGTGGTGCATAGGACAGAATTGGAGAGCTTGGAGACCTGGGTGGAGCTATACTGGCCTGCTTGGGTCCATGTAAGTGGGTGGTGGCAGTGGTGAGTTGGACAGCATACATGACCTTGGAGGCAGAGGACACCAGCTTGCTGGCTTAGGTCTGCACAGTTGGATGTAGGGTGTGGCCAGTGGGGGTGTTCATGAGGCTAGAGGCACAGATGGAGCTATGCTAACCTGACTGGGTCTGCACATGGGGGTGGGGGGTGGCAGCAAGTGGGAAGGCATTCGCAAGCCTAGAGGTGTTGGTCCCCTTGCCTGTGGTTATTGCAGGAGGGGTACCTGTGACTGGGACTATGGCTAGGATGTATGCTTGAGGGGATTGGAGGACTGGCAGCCTACCCGAGAGCATGGGATTCAGCCAATTCCCTTCTTTGCTCCTTTGTGCCCTTCCACTGGAAGTCCATTAGAGTCTTCTCCCTCCTATAAGACCCAATGAATCCTCAATGTCTTGCCTTTCCTTCCCCAGAAAGTGAGGCTCAGTTAGGTGGGTGCCATCTTGACTGGAAGTCAATGATGGTATTGTCATTGGTATTGTATTAAATTTGTATATTGCTTTTGGTAGAACTGCCATTTTAACAATACTAATTATACCTATTCAGGAGCATGGGAGGTCTTTCCATCTTCTCAAGTCCTCCTCAATTTCTTTCTTTGTTGGACTCTGAAAGGCCCAGGTGTGAGGCCTAGTGGAACTTCCTGAGCCTAGCTAAAGTTTGGTGACCTGTCTCTGGCCAGCTAGGACTCAGCAAGACGCCTAATGGTTTCTGACCTGCCACTTCCATGTGGCAATTGTAATTACCATTTCAATAGTTAAAGTTTACTATTGGCCCTTACCTCTTCCCCCATCCTAAAATCCCGCCTTCATCCCCAACATGATATAGGCAACTGCTCAGAGTAATAAAGCGAGTTGTTTCTGTGAGTTCCTGCATCGAAAAGACTCCCGAGTCAGTGTGGTTTTTCTTCGGTGACCAGGAGAGGTCTGGGTCTTCTGACGCTCATCATCATTCTCAACCCCTAGGGAGGAACCAAGAGGACTGGTCCTTCCCTTGGTACTACCTACCTGACCAGGAAGGAGCCCTGCATTTCTTGAGTTTTTTTTTTTTTTTTTTTATGTTTTCATTATATAGGTCTATGACATCCTTGGTTAGTGTTACACCAAGATATTTAATTTTTTGTTGCTATTGAAAATGGGACAGCTTCACTGATTTCTTTCTCTGTATATTTGTCCTTTGCATATAAAAAGCTACTGATTTTTGTGCATTGATTTTGTTGAAGAAGTCTACTATGCCTTTGGAGTGGAATTCTTCTCCTTCTACTATGCCCTGAATTCTTTTTTAATGTTTTCTTTTTTAATTAATTATTTATTTATTTGAGAGCGACAGACACAGAGAGAAAGACAGAGGGAGAGAGAGAGAATGGGCACGCCAGGGTTTCCAGCCTCTGCAAATGAACTTCAGATGTGTGCGCCCCCTTGTGCATCGGGCTAACGTGGGATCTGGGGAACCGAGCCTCGAACTGGGGTCCTTAGGCTTCACAGGCAAGCGCTTAAGCACTAAGCCATCTCTCCAGCCCCTATGCCCTGAATTCTTATATTTGATCTTTTCATAGTGTCCCGAATATCTTGAAATTCCCACTCATACTTTTCTATAAGTTTGTCTTTCTCTTTGTTGGACTGTATTAGATCTGCCACCTGGTCTTCTAGCTTAGATATTCTGTCCTCTCCCTCATCCATCCTACTAGTGAGATTTTCTACAGAGTTTTTAATTTCATTAACTGTGTTCTTCATTGCTAGTAAATCTGACTGGTTTTTCTTTATTATTTCTATTTCCTTATTTATGTCTTGTATTACCTTCTTTATTTAATTAAATTGGTGTCCTGCATCTTCTTTGATTCCTTTGATTTCCTCTTTGGTTTCTTCTTTGATTCTTTTGATTTGTTCTTTGACCTCTTTGAACATATTTACAATCATTCTTTTGAAATCCTTTTCAGGCATTTCCTCTAACTTGTTCTCACTGGAGGACATTTCTGATGCATTAATACTTTTAGGTGGATTTATATCGTCTTGCTTTTTAGTGTTTCTTGTGTTATATTGTATATATTTTTGCATCTTGGATTAAGTTAATGCTTGGATTTTCTAGCTAGCTGGGTATTCTTAGCTGTATCAATTGATTTGATGTTATATATTTTCAGGGTAGGAGCTTAAGGTGTTAGGTGTGGCTCTTAGGACTCTCAGAGTATCTACAAAGGTGTTCCTAGGGGTTGAGTTTCCCTGCTATGGGAGTATTCAAGTGGGCTGAGTGGAATAAAATACGGGTAGATTTTAAAATTTAACTAAACACTGTACACATTCAATCAAAAACAGCCCCAAGTATGTATGCAAGAGTAGTTATTATAACGACCAGATCCTCTATCAACAAAGAGGTTAAGATTTCTGGTCTGTTGAGGGATCCAAGTCAGCTTGTGACCAAGTGAGACCCTTCCCTGGTTCAATCCCAGTTACCTTGTATGATTTTGGTCTCAGTCAAGCTGCTGCCTCGGTCATCGGGATGCAAGAGCCACATAAGTCCACACTGAGTCACTAGCGCCAGCGCAGGTGCCATCCCCTACCTGTACATCGCCACCCATCCCCCACTCCCCTGAGGCGGAAGAGCACAGACTGTTTACAGACCCCAGTGTACCCAGCCAGAATCTAGACACCTTCAAGGCTTGCTACCTCAGTCCCTTTTCAAGCTCAAAGGCAGGCAGCTTTGGTGCATTACTGGGTGAGAATTCAGGCAACTTTGGTGCCCCTGTCAGGCTATAGGTAGGCGGATTTGGCAAGAGTGAGCAAAAACCCAGGCTGCTTACAACTGCCCCAGGCTGCCTTGGATTTGCATTAAGCTAGATCCCAGGCTGCTCCACCCACCTACCTGCCCATACACTGACATGGGTAGACCACATCGCAAAAGAAATAACACGAAAAATAAAATGGAAGAAAATCCAGACAGATCACCCAGTCCAACAAGGATCACAACAAACCAAAACATAGAAGAGTGTTTAGGATCAGAACATCAAGTGGAAGCAATGAACAATGCAACCCTGACCAAACTACTGCTAGATCTGACAGGAAAGCTACAAAGGATAGATAATCGTATGGATGCTACCATCACTAAGCTAGAACAATATGATAAGACACTGGAAGGAATTCAAAGAGAGCTAAGAGAGTTGAGGGAGAATGAAAAAAAAGAGGACCTTAAAAATCAGCTGGCCACACTAAATGAAAACATAAAGAAATGCAAGGATGATTTCCAAGAATCATCAAGAAAATCAGAAAATGAGACAGAAAGGGAGCTGGACAAAGCGATGGAAGTGATACATAGGAAAGTAGTAGAAAATGCAAACTTAATTGAACAAGTCCAAAACTCACTAGAGGCTCTCAAGAATAGAGTCAGCGAAGTGGAAGATAGAAATTCTGATCTGGAAGACAGGATGGAAGAAACAGTTCGAGAGTCCAAAAATTTCAGTAAGTTCAAAAGTTCCTGTGAACAGAACATGAGAGAATTGTGGGATACACTTAAACGTCCTAATATCAGAATCATTGGAATACCAGAAGGAGAAGAATTTCAGACCAAAGGCATGGAGAACTTATTTAACACAATAATTGAAGAAAACTTCCCCCGTCTCTTAAAAGAAAGGCCCATCAAGATTCAAGAAGCAAACAGAACTCCTAACCGACTAGACCAAAGGAGAAACTCCCCAAGGCATATTATCATTAAGACTCTAAACATTGACACCAAGGAAAAAATCCTAAAAGCAGCTAGGGAAAAACAGCACACCACTTTCAAAGGAAACCCCATCAGAATTACTTCAGACTTCTCAATGGAAACCCTGAAAGCTAGAAGGGCCTGGAATGATACTCTCAAAACTCTAAGAAACTATGGCTTTCAACCCAAACTACTCTACCCAGCAAAAGTCTCCCTTATAATAGATGGTGAAAGGAAAACTTTCCATGATAAAACTCAGCTTTACAATTATATGAACACAAAACCAAACCTACAGAAAGTACTCCAGGAAATTCTCCACAGAGAAGAAACAAATAACCAAACACAAATGCCTACAAGAAGAAGATCACAGCAATCAAACCCAGAGTAGATACAAAAAAAAAAAAAAATTCCATGGAAATGCCAACACACCTCTACCACCACAAAATAACAGGGATCAAATCAAATCTCACAGTCATCACCCTAAACATTAATGGCCTTAATTCACCCATCAAGAGACACAGGCTAACAGGGTGGATCAAAAAGTAGACTCCTCAATCTGCTGCCTTCAAGAAACCCACCTTACCACTAAAGACAGAAAACCTCCTCAGGGTGAAAGGGTGGAAAACAATATTCCAAGCAAATGGGAATAAGAAACAAGCAGGTGTAGTTATATTAATATGAGATAAAGTTGACTTCAAACCAAAAACAATCAAAAAAGACAAAGAAGGCTACTTCCTACTTGTAAAGGGAACAATCCATCAAGAGGATATTACACTCATAAATCTGTATGCACCAAACAGAGGGGCACTGCAGTTCATAAAACAAAACCTACTTGACAATAAAACAGAAATAACCACCAACACCATCATAGCTGGGGACTTTAACACACCATTATCAGTAATAGACAGATCATCCAAACAGAAGCTCAACAGGGAAGTAAGAGAGCTCAACAAAACCATAGAGCACTTAGACCTAACAGACATCTATAGAACTTTCCACCCCAAATCCACAGACTGTACATTCTTCTCAGCAGCCCATGGAACATTCTCTAAAATAGACCATATACTGGGTCACAAAGATAGCCTCCACATATTTAGGAAAATCGACATAATTCCCTGCATGATATCAGATCATAATGCTATATTCCTAGAAATCAACAACAAAAAAACCAACAAGAGCCCCAACGGCAACTGGAAACTGAATAGCACACTCTTAAACAATAAATGGATAGTGGATGAAATAAAAAATGAAATTGCAAAATTCCTGGAACTGAATGACAATGAGAACACATCATACCAAAACTTGTGGGACACAATGAAGGCAGTCCTCAGGGGAAAATTCATAGCACTCAATGCCTTCATAAAAAAGACAGAAAAATCCCAAATCAATAGCTTAACCATCCACCTAAAGGCATTGGAAAAACAAGAAAAATCCAACCCAAAGAGCTCCAGAAGGAAGGAAATAATTAAAATCAGAGCAGAAATTAATGAATTGGAAACCAAGGAAACAATTAAGGCAATTGACAAAACAAAGAGCTGGTTCTTTGAAAAAATAAACAAGATTGACAAACCTCTGGCCAATTTGATCAAGCAAAAAAAGGAGAGACTCCAAATTAACAAAATTCAAAATGAAAAAGGAGAGATTACAACAGACATCAGTGAAATCGGCAGAATCATCAGGACTTATTTCAAAAACCTCTACTCCACAAAACTGGAAAATGTGGAGGAGATGGATAAATTCCTGGATGCATATCATCTACCAAAGCTAAACTCAGAGCAGATCAACCACCTCAATGAACCCATCACGCTCATGGAGATTGAAAAAGTAATAAAAAACCTCCCAAAAAAGAAGAGTCAAGGACCAGATGGATTCCCAGCCGAATTTTATCAAACCTTCATGGAAGAACTCAAACCAATCTTCCTAAAACTGTGCCACACAATTGAAGAACAGGGAAAACTACCCAACTCCTTCTATGAAGCTAGTATCACCCTAATCCCAAAACCAGGCAGAGACGCCACAAGAAAAGAAAACTATCGGCCTATTTCCCTAATGAACATAGACGCAAAGACCCTCAACAAAATTCTCGCAAACCGAATCCAACAACACATCAAAAGCATTATCCACCTTGACCAAGTGGGATTTATCCCAGGAACACAAGGGTGGTTCAACATACGAAAATCTGTCAATGTAATACACCACATAAACAAGCTTAAACATAAAAATCACATGATCATTTCGATAGATGCAGAAAAGGCCTTTGACAAGATACAACATCACTTCATGATCAAAACATTGGAGAGAATTGGCATGGCCGGTTCACATCTTAATATAATAAAGGCAACATACAAAGCTCCAAAGGCCCAAATAATTCTTAATGGAGAGAGACTGGAGGAATTCCCATTGAGATCAGGAACAAGACAGGGATGTCCTCTCTCACCTCTGCTTTTCAATATAGTTCTGGAAGTCCTAGCCCAAGCAATAAGGCAGGAGAAGGAAATAAAAGGGATACAATTTGGAAAGGAAGAAGTTAAGTTAGCTCTATTCGCTGATGACATGATTGTATATGTAAGAGACCCGAGAGACTCCATCCCAAGACTCCTGAAGGTGATTAACTCCTATAGCAAAGTAGCAGGATTCAAAATCAATGCACAAAAATCGGAAGCATTTCTGTATGCAAATGACAAAGACACAGAAAAAGAAATAAAGGACATAGTCCCATTTTCAATAGCAAAAAATAAAATAAAATACCTTGGAATAACGTTAACCAAGGAAGTAAAAGATCTATACAACGAAAATATAAAAACTCTCAAAAAAGAAATTGAGGAGGACTTGAAACGATGGAAAGACCTCCCATGCTCCTGGATAGGCAGAATTAACATTGTGAAGATGACAATCCTACCAAAGGCAATATATAGATTTAACGCAATTCCAATTAAAATCCCTACAGTGTTCTTCACAGACATAGAAAAAATGATCTCAAATTTCATATGGAAAAGCAGAAGGCCTCGCATATCCAAACATATCCTCAGCAAAAGAAATACCTCTGGTGGCATCACCATACCCGATATAAAGTTATACTACAAAGCCATAGTAATAAAAACAGCATGGTACTGGCATAAAAACAGGAGTATAGACCAATGGAATAGACTTGAGGACCCGGATTTTGGGCCAAGCAACTATAGCTACTTGATATTCGACAAAGGCCCAAACAATATAGAATGGAAAAAAGATAGCATCTTCAACAAATGGTGCTGGACAAACTGGATAACCACATGCAGGAAACTAAAACTTGATCCACACATTTCACCATGCACAACACTCAAATCCAAATGGATCAAAGACCTCAACATAAGACCAGAAACTCGAAAACTACTGGAAGAAAATTTAGGAAGTACTTTCCATGATATAGGAATGTAAAAAGACTTCCTGAATAAAACCCCAGTGGCTCAAGTTCTTAAACAGTCACTCAACCATTGGGATCATATGAAGCTGAAGAGTTTCTTTACAGATAAGCATATAATAAACAAAGCAATAGAATACCCACAGAGTGGGAGAAAATATTTGCAGGTTATCCAACTGATAGAGGCCTTATCTCCAGAATTTACAAAGAACTCAAAAGTCTAAACAATAAGAAGACAAATACCCCACTCACAAAATGGGGCACAGAGTTAAACAGGCAATTCACAGAGGAAGAGATACAAATGGCAAACACACACCTAAGAAAATGTTCATCATCCCTAATCATCAGAGAAATGCAAATTAAAACAACTATGAGATTCTACCTTACCCCAATAAGGATAGTCAACATCAAAAGGTCAAATGAAAATAAATGCTGGCGAGGATGTGGAGAAGCAGGGACACTCATTCACTGTTGGTGGGAATGCAGGATGGTACAACCACTTTGGAAAGCAATATGGAGACTCCTGAAAAAGCTGACTATAGAAATACCAACAGAGCCAGTTATACCATTACTGGGCATGCACCCTAAAACCTTCAAACCAAAAGCCAGAGAGATTTGCTCAACCATGTTTGTAGCAGCTCAATTCGTAATAGCTAAAAGCTGGAATCAACCCAGATGTCCATCATTAGAAGAATGGATAACAAAGATGTGGTATATCTACACAATGGAATTCTATACAGCAGTAAGAAAAAACAACATAAAGAAATTTGAGGAAAAATGGTTGAACCTGGAACAGATCATTCTCAGCGAACTTACCCAATCACAGAAAAAAAATTGACACATAGTCTCACTCATCTGCAACACCTCCCACATGAGTAACACTGTTGCTGATGGTTTCTAGAGATGTTTTTATAATTTCTATTTTTTTTCTTTTTTGTTCTATTATTTTGGATTGTGTCTATCTCTTTTTTGAGGTACAATTTCAGTTTGAGTTCTGATTTTCTTTATGCTTCCTGGAATTTTCTTGCATTTGATCAAGTCTTCATTAAGCTTAATCAACCAATTGTCAAGATCTTCCACTTCTTGACTCACCTTTAATTCATTCATGTCTCTTTGGAGGGTTCTTAAATTTTCTTCAATCAAGTGAAGCCTACTGTCAAACGTTGAATGCTCTAAAATATTATTCTGCTCATTTTTATTGATACAATTGTTGGTTCTTTGATGGTTTGCTTCCAGTTCAGTGATTCATTTGATCAGTGTCTCATTGGTTGTTGTGTTTTCATTTTGGGGATGAATTTCTGTTTATTTCTCTGATTTCATTGGAGGCTTCCATTGTAGGATGAGGCATCTTTAGTGGAGATCTCTCAGTTTTCTGACTTTCATTGTTTTGCGTGTGTGTGTGTGTGTGTGTGTGTGTGTGTTGTGTACACATTTTAGGGAGACTATTTTATTGAGGTGGAAATAAGTTTTTATCCTTTGACCCATGAAACCTCTGACTTAGGTGAACAGGGATGTTGGTAGACAGTGGCCAGGTTGGATATCAGAGCAACAGACATGATTCTACAGCCCACACAGGGACCAGATCGACCCAAGCAAGGCACAATGGGACATACCAGGACCATTTACCTGGGAGGATCCAGGGAACATTGATATGGCCTAATCATTCTTCGCTGTGCCTGCCCACACATGCTCCTGTTCATGGTACCTGGACCAGGGGCTGAGAGGAGCCAGAAACAGGGATCTGGCCTACTGACTCCATGCAGCTGTGCTTGTCCATACATAGTCCAACACTTGGAAACTGGGCCAGGGAACTGGGAGGAACCAGGGAATAGAGTCTTGCCTGCTTGCACACCCTCTTACACTGAGAACCAGGACCAAGGATCTAAGAGTAGCAAGGAAACAGATGTCTTGCCTATTCAGTCTGTGCCCATGCATCGTATGGTGCAGGAAAACTGGACCAGGGAGCAGGTGTCAGGCCTTCTCACTCCAGGAAGTGCCTGCCTCCACACCGTTGAGTACAGGGAACCAGGATCAGGAAACAAGGAGGAGCAGGGAAAAAGGAGTCTGGCTTACTTACTCCATGCCATGCCCTAAATTTATATTTTGAAAGTGATCACCATATGCCTTTACTGGTAAACTTTTAAAAGAATGGTCCAAGTCCTAAGGAGATAGTGCAGTGGGTAAATTGCTTGCCATGTAAGCAAGAGGACCTTTGTTGGATTTCCAGTATCCATGGAAAATGTCATATGTGGTAGTTCCCACCTATAGTCCTATTATAGTTACTGTCTCATTATTAGGATAAAACACCCAAACAAAAGCAGCTTATGGGAGGAGAGGGTTTATTTCAGGCTTACAGTTTCAAGGGGAGGAGAAGTTTCAACATGGCAGAGGAAGCTGACTCACTTCATCACACATCCACAGCAGAGAGAGAACAGCAATCCCAAGAGGGTTCTGAACTCATAGTAGGGCTGGACTCCTCAACCCCAAAGTCTCCTCCAGCAATATAGCTCCTAGAGTAAGGTTTCACCTTTCAAATGCTCCACCAGCTATTGACCAAGCAGGAAACCATTGAGGCTATGGAGGCACTTACACTCCAAATATGGGTTCCAATTCTGGGGAGGTAGAAACAAGAAATCACTGAGGCCCTCTGACTAGCTAGTGTACCAAAGTGATGCATTTCATGATCAGCAAGAGTGCCTATGTCAAAGAATGATGAAGAGAGAAATAGAGGAAGACATCTGATGATGGCCTATGGCATCCACATGCAAATGTGCACACAAATATCCACCCACACATACACAAATGCATGCACACCATACACACATATACAAAAAATGGGGGGGCTCAATCACAAACATAAATATAATATTACTATTATCCATTAAATATGGAAAATCAAAATGATTCAATAGACAGCCGGGTGTGGTGGTGGACACCTTTAATCCCAGCACTTGGGAGGCAGAGGTAGGAGGATCACAGAGAGTTCAAGGCCACCATGAGACTACATAGTGAATTCCAGGTCATCCTGAGCTAGAGTGAGACCCTACCTTGGAAAACCAAAAAAAAAAAAAAAAAAAAAAAAAAAAGATTCAATAGATATTTATTGAACATTATTGTGCTTTAGGAACTTTCCAAGTGCTGGAAAACCAACAGAGGACTAGGTATATCTCTTGGGCTTGTGGAGCTTACATTTTGGTTGGAAGAAAAATACAAGAAGTCATTTTTGAAGGATGTAGTAAATACCATGAAAATCATAAATCAGGAAACTTATTTTATTAATTTCAATAATTAAAAGAGGAAAAATATTTGTCTTCATTATGTGACTATATCAAGTCTCACATGTTTGTAGTCCAATTTATAGCCTTTTGATTCTGGAGGTTATCTAGTATGGATGAAAATAAAAACCTACTTTCCTAGCATTATCAATGATTGAATGCAACCCATGCAGTTATTACTACTGGTAGCAGCATTATTAAATCTTACTGGGGGTGGGGGGGCTGAGAAAGGGAACATTGGAAGGAAACAAAGGGAAGAAAAGCTTGAAATGCTTTAAATTTGTATTTTTGTCAAATACAATTTTTGCTTTTGAAATACCCAACACAGAACTACTGTATAATAGAGATACACTTTCAATAATATCTACTCGGCACTGTAACCCCTAAATGCAGATGGACCTAGATCATACTGGCACCTACACAAGGGGAAAATATTTCAGCATGATTCCATTTGTACCATTCTTCTGTACCTTCATATCTTATCACTATAGGTGTCTTCCATTTTCTCCCTTATCACAGACTATCTCCTCTCTGGCAGTAGAGATTATGTTTCTTTGAAACACTCACTTCTTAAGAACTAATGCAAATAAATCTTTCCTTAAAGCAGATTCCAAAATGCTAAAACATTGTCATTCTGTAGTCTTTCTGGAAAATGAAATAGTGTACTTCTATCTTTTAATGAAGAAATGTGGCACTGTTATTACTGGCTTAGCCCTAGTCCTTTAATCTCTACAAAGACATCCATGGACTAAATCATTCAGAAGATACAGAATATATATATATATTCTTTGAGTAGGCCATGTTCACATTGTTATGCTGATTGTTCCTACATAAGTATTCTGATATTAAAACCATATTCTCAAGTCTTCAGGGAAAAAAAAGAAGAAAGTGGCATTTACTGCAGAAAAAAGACAATCTGGTTACCTGGGAATATTTTTCTTTTAAAAACTGCTATATATTTTCAAAACTAGAAGAAAATATTTTTAAATTACTTCATGATATATGTACCCAAATTTTGCCAAGATTCCCTGTTATTCTTGTAAAGTTTTATTTATTCAAAATGAAAAACAAGGTTCTATTTCCACATCAGTCTCTTTAAAATGAAAAGCCCAGGATGACCTCTGTCACCCTCTTTAAAATTCATATTCTCATTTGCACTTCAGCGGCTTGGGGCTGAGCCCTCAGGGACAGAATCATCATGAAATTGTTAATAAGTGTTTTGTAATTATTCATTTGTTCAACCATTTCTCTACCTTCCCTGTATTCATTTAGAAACAAATTTAACACAAGTACTGCACATTTGTTTCAGAAATCTTAAGGATAGGAAATAGCAGGACAAAAAAAAAAGAAAGAAAAAACTGCAACACTAGAGACATGCTCTTAGAATTGTACTCTACAGATATTCACCACTCTTTATTATAGAGAGGTATAAATAGATATATAACAATATATGGGCTCACAATAAAAATGGAATTGTACTATTTTGTAAATTATTTCCTTTCTTAAGTCTATAGAGAATACCCTTTTATCTTAATAAATATGGCTCTACATTATTGGTTTTTAATAGTGGCACAATATATCACATTGTGTGGCTATTGCATAGTTTAACTACTCCCTTATCTAATATTTAAGTTGCATAGAGTTTTTTTCTACTGAAATAACCCACAGTAGTTGCATTCTCATAGCTAAATTGTTATTTTTCCAAAGGAAAGATGGTCGAAAGAAACTGTCAAAAAGCATAAAAATATTCATACATGTTGACAGGATGTATTATAGGAAAATGGCTCAATTTACACTCTGCTAACATTAAAAATAATAAGAATAACAATAAGCCCACAGCCATCCTGTTTTCCTGAAGTCTCACCAATACATAGCTTCATCATCTGAATGCCTGTTCATTAAACGGACAAAAACACATAATGCTATCTCATTTTATTTCTCAAATCAATGAGTCAAAAACTATTTCTTTTAAATCTCTAGTACTTATCAAGTACTATTTAATCTCCTAAGTTCACTAAATAGACTTTTACCTCCACATTTAACAATCTAGTGGAGAATTCAGACATGTACACAAATTATTAGTACCTTTGTTATATTAAAAAAAAAAACAAACTACCACTCATTTTCATCCCCTCCTAACACCCATGCCCATGGCCATATAATCCATATCTAGTGCTTTGAAAATTGACTAAGCCCTACCTGTGGGCCCAATTCCCCCAAAGGAGTTCAAAGTTCAATAGGCAGGAGTCATTTTGAGTTATGGGTGGTCAACACTCACTCCAAATCAACACATCCCAGTATAGTAGTTCTCTTCTCTCCTCCCTGAAAACCCTTACAATTCCCTTCTTCCCCTTACTCAGGGTTATGAAGTTTCTTTCCCTTTTCCTTCAGATTTCATCAGTCTCTCTTGGCATCAAATCTTAGGCTCAAGAACCTGCCTGTTGGTCGTCTTTTGTGAACCCTGAATCTAACAGACCTGAGGTATGCAACTATAAGAACTGTAACCAAAGCATGAATTAATTCTTAGGGGAATTCTGTACTGAAGAGGCTGTTTTCCTCAGCCCACATCAGCATACACAGGCATTTGCACTTTTCATAATCCGACAGATTCTGTATTTTTAAAATGCTAGTTAAGAATCCCTATTTTTAAAAAGCCAAATCTTTAAATACAAGTGAACTGAAAAGTGCAGAGACTTGAGAGGAAAGCAAATAAACTTCACCAAATTAGATGCAGTAACACAAAAGAAGGATTAATAAAGGCCAGTTAAACTTGGAGATGCACCTGCATGCCATACAGAGAATATCAAATAAACATTCAAACTGCAAGCTCTAAAATGGAGGAGAATGTAAATGACACAATTTATAGGAAAGCTGCATTGTTTCTAAGTGCTTATCTAGATTTACTTACACTTATATCATTTTAGACCTGAAAGACAAGAAAGCATATAGGGCTAACAATAATAGTGTTCCAAACCTTTCTAATTTATTATTTTATTTTAGTATTTGAGAGAAGAGGCAGGTAGAGAGAGTGAGAATAGTTGCACCAGGGCCTTCAGTGGCTGCAAACAAACTCCAGATGCATTAACCACCTTTGTGCATCTGTCTTATGTGGGTCCTGGGGAATCAAACCTGGGTCATTTGGCTTTGCAGGCAAGTGTCTTAACTACTAATCAATCTCTCCAGTACCAAGGACTCTTAAATTCTCTATATTCCTTCTCCCTACCTACATTAGTGATTTATGAGTAGTATCATTGGTAAGAGGGATTTTCCTACATTTTGTCATGTAATCCTCTATATTCTCTATAACACTATGCCTATGTATAGAGAATAAGAATATTAAACTCAGAGAAATTAAGACACCTTATTGCATCAAGTAGGACTTGAGTGCTTTTTTTTTTCCCCAAAGACAGATATCATTTGAGGTGCATCTTCATTATTCTTCTAGAACAATTTCTAGTACCTTGGAAGCAGCTTAAAGACCATTTCTAACTGAAGATACCTAGTCCTTTCAATTGTCTTATTTTCAACAAATAAAATTAGAACAAGATATACCATTGTATCTTTTCATCTTTTGACTTAGAATTTTGATTGCATAATGATGCAAATCCGATGTTTTATATAAAATGTACAAATGTATATTCTAAGTCCACTAATAGTGCTAGATATGCATTTTGCATGACTCTATGGCTCAGGTTGTTGTATCCAAACATGGTGAAAAGGATAAATGAAATGTTAATATCACTCTAATAAAAACTCTTTTGCTTCAAGTTTTGCAGAGTACGAATGACCCACTTTGGGCAAAAATAACCAGGCATTTTCTCAATGTTTGAAGTGTAGGGAAATACGATGACTATAGATCATTAATTACACACTTAAAAAGATATAGGTTAATGGAAAATTAATGACTTTGCTGTTTATGTGGCAGCGGAAACCACATATGGTCTATAATTGTGTTACAAATACTTTCAAATAAAACTAGGTCATCTTTAGAGCCATTTTTTGCCTTTGCTTATAGTAAGATGATTTTTTTTCTATGTTCTACTTCTTTCTTAAAAAAAATGTCAGTGATTCATTTTATTTACAGTGAAATCCTCTTACATGAGATTTTTCCCTCTATCTGAACTGCACTGTGAGCAAAGTCATTAGGACTATATTTTCCATCTGTATCTTGAGAGGCAGTCAAACTTCAGGACTCTGGTTCCCTGTATAAACAAGAGGATTCCAGGCCATTGTAAGTAGATATTGGTACCACTCTGCATTTTATACTTCTCATACTTAGAAAGCTTTTCAAATCCCATGCTGCCTTGCAGAGTCTTACATTTGCATTTTTAAAATTCAAATGCAAGTGACCACCCCCTTGGCTATTAGGTCCTGTGAATCAGAGCCAACTTGTGTAAATGGCAAGGTTGTTTGTCAAATGCAAGAATTAATTGACCTGACAACCTGGGCAAATGTTACAGGTTACCCCATCAGCTGAGGTGGAGGAGCTAATTGTCTATACCATTGAATAAATCCTATATAATATAATTACCTTAATATTTTCAAAAGGCACTGAATAAGGAAGAGAGAAAATTAAGATTTGGGGTTTAAAAACAAAGGCTCTGTGTGTCCAATGACAATATATTATGTAAAGACAAGTAGTATTTTTAGCATTGCATTAATTATAAATATTAAAAACACAAAGTTAAATGAAGTGGAGATTTTTAAAAAGTCTTCCCTACAGCCACTCATTGTGTTCTTTCAACATTTCTTTGTATGTATTAGGAGAAAGACTCTAGAGATTCATGATTATACTGAAAAACACATTTCATTGCTACTTTTGTTGACAAGAACAGATGAACTAACTTGATCTGCTTGACAATGTAAACACTGAACAGAGAAAGAGAAATGATCAGAAAAGCTTCAAAGCTCACAAAGGAACTTCCAAATAAATACAGGCAAAAAAAGAAGTGTGATTTTCAAAGCAGGGCAGATGATACAGGGTGTATGACCAACTGAGGCAGTGAGGTTCGCAGAGGGGATAGCAAGCACAAAGAGTAAACAGAAAGGCAAGTAATCCTATTCACTGTAGAACACACACCCTCTTTGCAGCCTTGCAGGAGTCAGTGACAAAGAAAAGGCATTCTAGAACAGCAGACCAAAGGCTATTGCCATACAAGCAAAAACTGCATAGGGAGTTTTATAAGGAGGACAATTGGGTGGGAAGAGGGTTAAAAAGCAAAGAGGTTATGCATAAGTCATATGGAAACATACTTCTTTGTTAACTAATCCAAAATATGTGTTAGTTTAAAAAAGCAAGAGCATTTGGGTGGAAGTAACCTGCAGGGGTGTTTATGCTGCTGTGTCCAGAGCTATAGGTTGTCAAAGAAGAATTTTAGTGTCAGGTTTAAGACACCTCCTGGTAAGGGTGTTGGTCATTGAGGGTCACGAGGTCCCCAAAGTAATACAGGCTATTGCCAAAGCTCTTTGTTGCTCATTAGAACTAGATGGTAAAACTCTATTGCTAAAGACACCATATGCTTCAATTTCATGTCATAAAGAAATAAAGCTAGAACTGAGCCAGAATATTCCTTCCTATTGATTTGCAGTCATAGTTCTGAAAAGTGTTATGCAGCCTACTAGAGGAGAGAAGTCATCAGGGTCCTAACTCACAGTGGACCCTGCCAGTTACATAACTGGCAAGATGCGCCCATTAGTGCAAAAATGACATGCCTGTTATTGGAGTAACTAACTGCTCTCTAATTTGATTTGAGGCCTACTCTAAGGAAGGGAATTCATGCTTGATACTGAAAACAAAGTCAAAATCCTGTGGTTGTAAAGGTCATAACCTCTAGAATGGGGTGTTACTACTGAAATTTGCCTACATGGATATATTATGCCCATAAAATTGCCCTCCAAATACTTATGCTTATGCACATTATATTAGTTCTGCTCTCACTTTTTATTGGAAAGGTCTCTTCATATAGTGGTGAGTGTTGGGAAGACTCAAAACTCATTGAAGTGTTGATAAGAGCTGACAGCTGAATGTCTAGCACTTGATGGGACATCTATATCATACCCTTAAATGGCTCAAGGAAAACAGCTGAAGAAGTGGTGAAATAATGTAAGAGCTAAATATTGGGGAGGAGTGCTTTGGAATGCTATCTGCCAGACACAAAGTGGTCATATTCATGGATTTATAGTAGCTATTATTATCTGTACAAATTCCATATAATACTGAGCCTACCAATAGCTCATCATGGATGATGGAGGAAAGCAAAAGGAAGACATCAGTATAGAAGAGGTAACCATAGGGGAAAAGTGAATGTTCGTTGGGAGGAGGGTGAGGACAAAAGAGGTTGGTAGTAGGGTGTTGCAATCTGGTTTGCATTGCTGGCAGGAAACACATGACCAAGAACAGCTTATTGGAAAAGGGGTTTATTTTGTCTTATTTAATTTTTTTTTTCATAAAGGCTTTTCAAAATAATTTTCAGAGCCGGGCGTGGTGGCGCACACCTTTAATCCCAGCACTCAGGAGGCAGAGGTAGGAGGATCGCCATGAGTTCAAGGCCACCCTGAGACTACAGAGTTAATTCCAGGCCAGCCTGAACCAGAGTGAGACCCTACCTCGGAAAAAAAAAAAAAAAAAAACATTTCAGCTACTCAATTGTATAGAGGAGGAAGTAGTGAACACAGAGTCAAGAAATAGTCTGCTGTGGATCCTAGTACAACCAAGCCATTTTTGAGTATGCATTACATGAAAGTTATTTTGATCAACAGTAAAGGATATTGGGATAAATGAAAGCAGAACTCCTTTTAGTTCTGTCTACTACAAATGTTTGCTTCTCTGTAGAATTCTTTGCTCTGAAATTTACTTTGATATAACATTGCTGCTCAGTGATCTATCAATTTGTATGTTATTTTTTTTCAACACGGTACTATTTTGCCTCTTATTTACAACTTATTTATGCTTATATATTTAAATTGTATTCCCTTATTTGTTGGGGCTTTTGTTGTTGTTGAGACAGGGCCTCATTATGTAGCTAAAATGAGGCTGAACTCCTGATCTTCCTGCCTCTACCTACTAAGTGCTTACATCACAGATATATGCCACCATTCCCAGCTGAAGGGTATTTCTTGTATAAAGCATGTAGCTGGGGGTATTTGGGATTTATAATGGTTATCAGGTGGTTATGTCCTAATTTAAATTCTGTTTCTACAATAAAATGTTCAGAACATCTTCACTAAATGTGATTATGCAATATAATTATTTTGAGTCTATCATCTTGCTGTTTGTTCTTTATTCATTCATCTATTCTTTACTCTTTTCCTCTCTCTTTTCGTTTGGGATTCTTTGAATATGTATTTTTAAATATTTTATTTATTTATTAGAGAGAAAGAGAAAGGGGAAGAGAGAGAGAGAGAGAGAGAGAGAGAGAGAGAGAGAGAGAGAGAGAATGTGTATGTCAAGGCCTCTGAGGGTACTGAGGAATTGAACCTGGGTCCTGAGCTTTGCAGTCAAGCACCTTAACCGCTAAGCCATCTTTCCACCTCTCCTTTGTATCTTAGACATATTTTTCTCCTCTCTTCTGGTTCTAGTGGCTACTGGTAATAAATATGATTCAACCTTTATAATTTTCTTGTGTATAGAATATGATTTTCTCTAAGCTGTTTTCAATATGCTCTTTTAAACCCTTTTTATAAAGCATGACAGTTTTCCATAGTTATAGACAATAAAGTATAGTTCCCTCACCTCCCCTACTCTCTCCTTCACAAATCCACTCTCCATCATATCCTCTTCCCCTCTCAATTAGTTTCTTTTATTCTGATGTCATTATCTTTTCCTCCTATTATGTGGGTCTTGTATAGATAAGCAATTTGAAGTCATGGACACAGGATATTGAGAGATCATGTTAGAACTTAGAAGAAAAGCCGGTTATTGGCTGGCTGGTCCTCATAGTCCTGAAAAGTGATATGTGAACTTCTGAGGGATAATGGCCACAAATAGTGTTAACAAACAGGGGATCCTGCAAAGTACAAAAACAAACAGCCCTGTAAGATGTACACACCTGTGCAATAGTGGCAAATAGCTTATACGGGTAGTAAATGTCTCTCTGACTAGATAGGAGTCCTGTTCAGTGGGAGAGAACTCATACCTGATACTAAAAATCAAGTCAGAATTTTATCAATAGGAAGGTCATTGACTCTACAGAGAAGATCCCACAGGACTTTGGCTATAAAGGTTGGATATACACATCAAAAAGTGTCTTAAATAACCGTGCTTGACACTGGAGAGCTTGCTTAGACGTTAAGGTGCTTGCCTGCAAAGCTGAAAGACCTCAGTTCAATTCCCCAGGACCTATGTAAGCCAGATGCACAAGGTGGTGCATGTGTCTTAAGAAGTTCATTTGCAGTGGCTGATGCTCTGGCATGCCCATTCTCTCCTTCTCTGTCTATGTCTCTATCTTTCTCTCAAGTGCATAAATAAAATTTTAAAAATAACAATGCTTATCCCCTTACTCTTTGTTGGAAAATCTGTCATATATATATATGTGTGTGTGTGTGTGTGTGTGTGTGTGTGTGTGTGTGTGTGTGTGTGTATCTAGTTTACGTAGGTCCTAGAGAGTTGAACCAGGATCCTCTGGCTTTGCACCACCTTAACTGATAAGCCATCTCTCTAGCCCTGTTTTAAAAAAAAAATAATTGCATATGGCTGCAAAAACTTGGAAGAACCAAGGTCCATCAATCCCACAAGAAAAGAATAGCCTAGCATAGGATGAGCCACCTCTATAATATCTTCCAGAGCCCAGGAGACACTCTAGAGAAGGTGGCTTTTTAAACATGAGTGCTGTACTTACTGCTAGCCTGACAAACAACTTCCAGAAGATGGTGATAGACACTAAGGACACTCAAAGCTCATCAAAGTAAAGCTCCAGAGGTTGTAGAGACCTCAACATTTTAGTAAACTTACAACACACCCACCAAAGCTGGGGCAACATTGTGGAAGATGAAGCAGAAATGTTATAACAGCCACAGGATGAGAAGGAGTATCCTGAGGCATCCCCCCCAGACTAACTGATGAAGGGGGGAATCCTAGTAACTTCACTAAGGACCACCCTCCGTATTTTACTCCTATTTTAGGAGTAAGGGCAATTAGATATAGGAGTATAAGCTGATGGAAATATGAGCAATATACAATTTGTTCATACAGAAAAAAATCATAATATATATATAGAAATAACAAAAACAATCACTGGTTCCGTTACAAAAAGAGAACAATATTCATTATATATGATTCATTTTCTTCATGATTCTTGTGGTTAAGATTAAGTTTTTTCTAATTCCTTTAGTATTTTATTTTTATTTATTTGGTGGAGAGAGAGCGAGAAGGAGGGAGGAAAGGAGAGAGAGAGGGAGTACACCAGGGCCTCTAGCCACTGCAAACAATCTCCAGACACATGCACCACCATGTTCATCTGGCTTATGTGGGCTTGGGGAGTCAAACCTGGATCCTTAGGCTTCGTAGGCAAGTACCTTATCCACTAAGCCATCTCTCTATCCTAGGATTTGTTAAGTTTTTGTAACCCAAAGACATTTATTTCTCATCAAATTTAAAATATTTTGGCTACTATGTCTTCAAATGTTTTGTCTATCTCCTCTCAAAAAAGTATAAGATTTTACACACACAGACACATACACACACATACATATGAAGCTACCTGATATGGCCTAAGAACTCTCTGATTGCATTAGTTAATTTTGTGTAGCTATGATGAAATTATAAGCCAGCAACAATTTATGACAAAAACTTATTTATTTTGGGTCATGGTTTTTGAGATTTCAGTCTATAGTTCCAGGCGTGTGGTAAGACAGAATATGATAATGGGTGTGTGTGGAGTAAGACTGTTCACCTCATGGCAGACAGAAGGCGGAGCTGAAAAGGAACTAAGCATAACTTTTAAAGAACATCCCGGTGATCTAGTTTTTCCAAGTAGCCCCCTTTTCCTAAAGTTTCCTCTCCCACAAAATAGTAATACCAGTTGAGGACAAAATATTTAACATATGAGGGACATTTTCCATTTAAGCCATAACTTTGATATCCTATTTTTTATACCTTATACTCTATTCTTTATGGATAATTGATATTTCCATGTCAATTTAGACAGTTTTTTTTATCTGCAATGTCTAATCTTCATCAGTACTATCCAGTGCACTTTAAATCTCAGGTGTAGGTTTGATCTCTAGAAATTAAATTTGGGCATTCCTTTTCACTTTCCATGTCACTATATTTTTGAATATTTGAAATATAATTGCTTAGGGCTTCTGTCTCCTAATTCTAATAGCTGTGTCAATTCTGGTTCTGTTATGATTGACTAGCTAATTGGTTGATTGATTATTTCCCATCTTTTGTATGGTTGATAAGTTTTGAATGAATACCAGACAATGTGATTTTTCTTTGGTGATTGAAACTTGGTTTTCTATAAATCTTATTAAAGTATGTTTTGTGATGTAGTTAAGCTACTTGAAATAACTTGCTTCTTTTAGGTCTTTCTTTCAATATTGGTTAAATAGGATCAGAACATTGCCCCATTAAGAAATAATTATGGGCTGGAGAGATGATGGCTTAGCAGTTAAGGTGCTTGCCTGCGAAGCCTAAGGTCCCAGGTTCGATTATTCAGGTCCCACATTAGCCAGATGCACATTGTGGCACATGCATTTGGAGCTCATTTGCAGTAGATGGAGGGCCCGGCATGCCCATTCTCTCTCTCTCTCCATCTGTATCTAATAAATAAATAAATAAAATGATAAAAAAGAAATAATTATTTCCTACCATATGCCAATACCTCATGTTTAACCACTGACTTATAAATATTGAGGTTTTCCAGTGTTGCTACTTTTAACAGGCACTACTCTGAACACTATGTGCCAAGAACTATTAATAGTAGACCCTTCATATTTTCCCCAGTTTAGGATAATTTCTTTATATACAAGAATAAATCAGTATTCATCTGAAAATTCACAGGGGGCCCTCTGAAAATTTCTCTCCAATATTTCTCTATAAACAGTTTTGTTCTCTAGTTCTCTGTCTGCCTGGGTCCTCAGCTCTATCACCAGAACTTACCTGAGTTGCCTCTCCCTTATCTCAAAATTCATATCTTGCAAAGAAGTATTCCAGTCAATTTATCCATTGTTTGTTTCATATGGGAGGGTCAGTGTGGAACTTGTTCTCTATTATCCAGAATCATAAATCCATTCCTGCTTTTTAATATTTTAACACCACAACATTCCTGGGGTAGTGGCATTCATTGAGAAAAGCGACAATCACTCAGTTATCTTTTTTTTTTCTTTTTTTGTTTTGGTTTTACAAGGAAGAGTCTCACTCTGGTCCAGGCTGACCTGGAATTCACTCTGCAGTCTCAGGGTGGCCTCAAACTCATGGTGATCCTCCTACCTCTGCCTCCCGAGTGCTGGGATTAAAGGCATGCGCCACCACGCCTGGCTCAGTTATCTTTTAAAAAGTAAGATTTTGTGCCAGGGTCCAGCCCTGGCTTGAAGGAGGGCCCCCGAAGAGAGGTGTGAAAGGGAGTGGCAAAATAACACTCGAAGTCAAGTTCTGGTACAAGCTGACAGGCTAATGCCGAAGGCAGCTGACTTTTTCCATCTTTCTCTCTGCCTCCTTCTCTGTTTCTATTTTTTTTAATTTTTCTATTTTTTTTCTTTTTTTTCTTTTTTTGGTCTTTTTTTCTCTGTTCTCTGTTTTTCCCTGTTTCTATGCTTCCATGCTTCTATGCTTCTCTGCTTCTCTGCTGCCACAGCTCTTAGCCTCAGTCTTATATTTTCTGATCATGTCATGCAAGAACAAACTTCAAGAAAGGTACAATTTCACAGAATTTATAGAAACATTTTGTTATTCCTTTTTATCAAACAATCCCATACTTATTCACCACAAGTAAAGTCGTCAGGCCCCTATAATGATTAACTGTTTTCACATTTTCCCCATGTATGTGCGGTCAAGCACTTGTGATTTCCTGAACTTCTACTTCCAATTACTGTATTAAAGGTGAGAGGCAAAACAACCACAAAGGGGGCTTTCCATCATTAATCAATGATCCAGTAGATCTATTAATCCTTTAATTATTTATTTTGAATTTTCCTTTTCACGTCCCTCCAATACTTAAACTTTGGTTCCCCCGATTGAACTCTTTCTGACTTCAGTTGTTTTTCTGTAAGGTTTCTTAGTAGTCAATTGCAATTGCCACCATTTAGAAAAATTAGTCATAGAACAATTTTTACATTGTTCCAGGAGGTTCATTGTTTCCTCCTAAGTGTACTGTACTCCATGCCTGACTTTCTTTAAGGCTTTTAAGGAAAAAAAAATATATCTCTGACCCATTTTCTTGTTTTTCCAATTCTATGCCAGATCCTCTTTCAGAAACATTGACCAACACTTCACCAACACCAATTTTTACTTGAAAAGTAAACTTAGAGATTGGGACACCAAGTGAAAGACAGAGAAAGACAAACATTATACAGAAAACCACATATTTCTGTAGCATATAGAGCCAAAGATTTTTCTATAGAGAGGCCACACTGGACTTCAAGGAAGAGACAGCTGGGCTGGAACTGTGTCAAGCAGCTCTTCAGCACTGGATTCCTCGTGATCCTGAAATGGCATGCTTGCCATCTCCAGCAATTTTGATTCTATTTGCATGAGACACCAGAAAACTTGTGAAAGAACAAAGCAATGGAAGTGGGTAGCCACTGTCACTTTGCAAGGTGGAAATTTACAAGTGCTGACAATGTTGTCCTACCTCTGTGCTTCTGTATAGAGTCCATTTATCCACAATATTGCCCACTAATTTGGGATGCCCCCTTTGTCTTGGGACTGAGGTAGACCTGGTTCACATAGGGAGGCCTTGTCAGTAATACCCCTCACACTCTTATGTACTTTAAAAGAGCTTTTACAGCTGTTCACATTTTTTGACCCTTTATGGTTCTGTAAGGCACTAGATTAGATATCTTCAAACCCAGTCACAGAGATTAAATGTTCTGCCTGATCACATCAGTAGCTAGTGTCAGAACAATGGCTCTCAAGCTGCTGAATTCCCAGTCTGGGGCTCAGACCCAATATTTTAAGGCTCACTAATGGCCTGGAAGGATAGAATTGATATATCTGAGATAAATGAGGGAGGGCTCTGCCTATTTAACAGGAAGTTGAACAAAGCAGAGACTAGAAAGCCACTGCCACAGCAATCCCATGGCAGCATAGAGGAGGCATCCTCTCCTAATATATTTTAATATAATGCAAAATTAGGCCCCAGCTGGTTGTGAAATCTTGTTTTCCTCCTTCTAGACATCATGCATTATTCATGTGAAGTGACCTCACTTACATGTCATAGGCACATTGTGATGGCAGAAGTTCCTCCCATGCTGGCACATAGAAGGCCTGCTTTCCTGTTCTTCTAATTTGCTCTGCATTTCCCGCTTTACATGCTGCCACTGGGATTGTCACTTCCCTGTAGTAATGAGCTACAATGAGTGTTTAATCACAGCAGTTATCCCTCATTTCCAGCAAAGCCTTTATATAGCCAGATTTGTCTTTTGCCTTCACAGAAATCTTGTTTAATTTGCTGAATCCAAATGGTCCTATAGTCACTGTGCCTTAAGGTCTGAAAGATGTCACATTAAGAAACTAGAAGTGGTCACAGGCTAACTTGGCTAATTGCTCATACTTGAAGGATCCAAGTCTTGTGCCCTTGGTTTAGTAAGATCCTATTGGATCACCTCAGAATTTTCCTTGACATTTATTTTCACACTTCCTTACCTATTTCTTTATATCTCTTTCATTTAAAAGGAAGCTATGGAATAAAATTTCCTGATTTTTTTTTCCTGTAGTGACATCCAGTTTTATTTTATTCAGAAGAATTTAATACTAATAATCATCCAAAGTTAGAGGATGATGAACTTACTCATATTTATTATATTTTGTAGTAAAATATTATAAAGCAAGACAATGTAATTTATTTTATGCAAAAAATTCAGGGAAAGCTTTTTATATTGTTACTTCCTATGAAAATATTTCTGTAGCTTTAAGTTTATGGTTTAATAGGCATAGCAGGTAGATAACTTGGCTCAAGGAATTCTCTTGAAAATGTCCAAAAAATTAATTGTATGCAATTCCTGCATAAGCAATGAGGGTCTGAGAGTGCCCGAACTGTCCACATTCAAATCTCTACAACCCACATCAGTAGCTAGGTGTGGCCACACATATATGTAACCCTAATATTCTAAGGAACAGAGACCAGAGATCTGCAGTGGATTGCAAATGGCAAACTTATGAATCAGTAAGAGACAATACAAGAAAAAATAAGAGGGTGAGTGATGGAGGAGAACATAAAACATTCTCTGCCTGCCACATGGAAGCCCATAGGGTGACATAGGCAAGTGCAGGAGGCACTGCATCAGCACATACTATAAACAACACACACACACACACGCGCGCGCGCGCGCGTGTGTGTGTGTGTGTGTGTGTGTGTATTCCATACTACGCCCATGCAAAACATGCAGAAAGAAAAAAAGAAAGAAAAAATATACCCCAAACACTAAAATACTAGATAAGAACTTCACTGCCTACCTTTTGCACTCATACTTTACTTCTGTCTCCACAGCTATAGCTGGTTGTCTATTTTTGGACTATTTGTTCTCATCTTGGCAGACATTTAGGACATGATGACAGTTATTTTCAAAAGAAAGAACACATTGACACCAACTTTAAGAAATAATATAGCAGGGGCCTACCTTAAGTCTGTAATATCCAAACTTCTGGGAATAAAGCTCAAAGATTTTTAGAGAAAGCAATTAAGATGCTTATCTCTGTGAAGAAACTGAAATTAAGAAATGTTTGAGGAGCTGTGGAGATGGTTCACTTGTTACAGGCACTTGCTTGAAAAGCCTGCTGACCTGGGTTCAATTCCATAGCCATACATGTAATGCAGGTCATGAGTTTATTGTCAGTGGCAAGAGAACATAGTGTGTGTGTGCATGTGTGTGTGTGCGTGTGTGTGTGTGTGTGTGTGTGTGTGTGTGTGTGTACACATAAAATAGATAGATAGATGTCAGAGAGATAGTGAAATAAATGTATGAAAAGGTTAAGGAATTAAGTTCATACTGGTTTTCTATTACTGCTGCAACAAAATACAACAAGCTTAGCAACTTTAGTAACAATACAATTGTGGCATATCACAGTTCTGAGGATCTGTTATAAAGAGGGTCTTGCTGGGCTAAAATTCAAGTATTGCTAGGGCTGTTTTCCTTTCTGGATACTCTAGTGAATAATCCAATCCTTACTTTCCTCAAAATGTCAAGACTGCCAGCATGCCTTTCCTTGTGGTCTTTTCTATACTCAAAGTCAACAATAAATATTAAAATCTTACCCAGTAATACATTTACCTGCTTCTGCTTCTAATTCCATTTTTTACTCAATTAAAAACTCTGGGGCTAACATTAGAACCATCCAGATGATCCAAGAAAATCTCTTTATGATCATCTAATTAGCAATCCGAAGTTCATCTGCACTTAAATCTTGCCTTGCTATATAATGTATGTAACATGCTTATATGTTCTGGAATTTAAGACAGGAGCATCTATGATAATCTATTGCCCTCCCACCACTGAACTGATCTATTTCAACTATTTCATTTGATAGGTGAGAGACACAAAAAGGACAAAAATTGAAGACTTACGTCAAAGGGACCTTCTCCTTTGTATCACCTGTAAAATCCAATAATAAAATTCTCTCTATTTGGCTCCTCTGAATCTCAATTAACATTCTCCTCAGCTCAGACCCAACTTTTCAAATGTCAACCTGAGCCTGTATCTGATGTCTCATAGCTATATGATGATGTAAAAATGTTAAACTGCTCTTTCTAATGCCAGTTAAAGGCAACTAAAAATGTAGCCACCAATGAAGTCAAGCCACCCTCTCAAGATTCCCACTGAGATTTGAAATGAGCATTATGGGTGCCATACTAAAGGCATAATCTTATAGGTGCCCTATGCTCTCTGAGGGTACAGAACCTGAAAGGAAATTTTGAACATAATATTCAAATCGTTGCCTTGGCTCCTGCTCCATGCATTTCTCTAGAAGATGATATTAATATCCTATCATAAAAATCTTTACTCCCGATCTTGAATTCCAAACTTTCAACATGGTTCAAGACAGAAATATGGAATTTACCCATAGTTTATAGTTTTGTAATATCAGAACTGCATCCCTGTTCTTGAGAGTTCTACCTCTGGTTTTCTCAGCATCCCACTCACATGTTTAGCTTACTCTGCTCACAACTATCTTTCTCCTCTCAGTCACAGAATTGTCTTGCCTGAATCAATGTTCATTTAATGCTTGTTCAATTAGTCAATATGTGAGTGAATTGAAGAGCCACTGATATAGCATTGTATTTTCTCCACCTGACTTTATTATCTCTTCTAAAGTTTATTTATTTGCAAGGATGGAGAAAGAGAGAGAGAGAGAGAGAGAGGGAGGGAGGGAGGGAGGGAGGGAGGGAGGGAACAGGCATGCTAGGGTCTCTTGACACTGCAGACAAGCTCTTGTACACAAATTCCAGATGCATGTACCACATTGGTATCTGGCATTACATGGGTGCTGGGGAATTGAACCTGGACAGGCAGGCTTTGCAAGCAAGTGCCTTTAACCCCTGAGCCATCTACTTAGTCCTCTATTATGTCTTCAAGCATCCTTCATACCCAGGTTAGAATGATCCTTTTAAACCAAGGATCTAGTTGACATTTTGTCTAGCTACCAGTCATCTGCTAAATAAGGGCCACACTTCTTAATTTGGCATTTGAGGCCACCCAAAATGAAATACCTGCTTAACTTTCTATAGTTGTCTCCTACTAGACTAGCTCCCCTCTAGTATTCTCTTCTCCTGTCTCCACATTCTGTAGGTACAATTCTTGAATCCTTGGGTGAAATCTGCTCTGTATTGCTCACCTTGGAACACATCTCCATTCCTTCCATTGTCTGCAACCTATGCATCAAGCATTCTTCAAGTGCCAGCACTCCATCACTTCCTTCATGAATTGCTCCAAGAACACCCAATATGGTTTTGTGCATCTGCACATTTTACTCATTTTGTAACTTCTATAGGGTTTTATGCTAATATCTGATTACTAAATAAATGCCAGTTTTATAATAGACTTGTCTTTCCACTCTCTTATAATTGAGAGGTCTTTATGATTTCTAAATCCTGGTGAGATTCATTTTTCCATTATATTGCATTAGAAAAATAGTATATTCTGCATTTTAGGGATACTATTCTCCAAAGTAAAAGCTTTTCAGTCAACTACTGGTTAATAAGAAAAGTCAATTAACCAGAAGATCCATTCCTTGCTCTCAATTATACACACCAATGGAGGGAGCAGTGAGCCAGATGATCAAAAATCCTGCCCATTGGCTTACAGGCTCTGCTTCACACTCATTCTCCTTTTTATGCCTACTACACTTCCCTTCCTGGCTTCTAGCAGGCTCATTATCCTGATTCAGCTTGGCTTGGCTTATATAAAAAAATCAATTTGGATTCTGTGCACACACATTTCTTCACCTGAACTATACTGGAAATATCCTATTTGTGAGATACTCAGGACATGGAAAGAAGGAAGTAATAGAGAGAGGGAGGAAGGGGGGTGGAAATGAGGGGATGAGGGAAGGAGGGTACATGACTGAAATACTTCTTAACTTTTGAATAATTTTTCTGTTCAATCTAGTCCAACCCTGATTTTTTCAGTCCCAACACCTTAAGGGATTAAATACATCCTCATCAATTTAATTGTCGTGCAGAACCACTGAGACAGGAAATGGCATGATATATTAACCAAGTCATAATTAATTACAAAGTCAAGCTTGATCTGTATTCTGGATAGTTTACCTAGGGGAACTTGGAGATGGAACACATGGTGTAAAAATGAGTTTAAGGGTAGAAAAAAAGAAACTGAAAGGGTGGTTGAATGCAGGTTTGTCGAAGAGCTTAAAGCCAAACCAAAGCATTTGGACTTGATTTTTAAACAACAGTGAACTGGCAAAAAGAATGACATTACTTCATGGTAGATGTGGCTTCAGTCTTGGGAAGGATCTATCTAGTAGTTTAGATTAACCATTTAAACCACAAAATAAATAATCCACAATAAGAAAGCTTTATTTGAATACTTAAAGATGTAGTTCCATAATCAAGAAAAAAAAATTGACATGCTTTCTTCCTAAGGATTTACACTCAAAATCTCTACTAAACAAACAAAAGAGTACCTAGCTCAGTAGCTTTATAAGCTATGGAAGATATTCAACAAATGACTATGGATTTAAGTAGAATGGGAAATGAGACTTGATATTAATAATAAAAAGAATAAGAAGCCATCTATCATGGCTGATAAAATGCTCACTGAGGGACTGTGTCTCCCAGGTGCTCATCATAAGTAAAATCCTGTATTTAGGGAGGTGAAAAAAAAAATACAAGTTTAAAAGCCTTCTTTCAAACCCTCAGGTGGCTGTCTGTTGCAATATGGATTAAATCCCAGCTCACTAATTAAGGCTAAAAGGCTTCCCATGATTTTGCCAAATCCTACTTTGCCACCCTGCTAAAAATCTCTGATATGAACCATGTACTATTGCTATATGATCACCCAAATATCACTGGAATAATATTAGCCCTACTGTAATCTTAGATTCCTTCTATAATCTTTTTTTTTCTGGGATTGCTATGTGGTTTCCTATGATAATCACTTATTACATTAGTCTTTTAAATTTTCAGCTCTACGAATCCTAGTATCTAATATGGTAATAGTTAACTTGCATGACTAAGCCAATGCTTGGAACCATCCTTATACAAACAACCTGGTTTGCCCAATCTTAAAGAATATGAGTAATGTCTCAATGCCAAAGACAAATCTCCTATCACTCATTAAGTACAGAATTACAAATCAGTAGAGCCTTGGTGCACCTGCTACATCATGCATATATGACCACAGTCAATTTCCCTGATTTTGCATGCATGCTTTTATTCTTTGAATCAAACTAATACAAAAATATGCTTGCACTGGAAGTAGTCTGCAGTTATTTTGATGACATGAAATTTATCTATTAATTTGAAATGTTCCATGTAATAGTTATATGTATAGCCTTTCAAAGTAATCCATAATAACAAGTCAACTTAATTAACTATCCACTCTTTAAGTCAAAATGAAGAGAGATATTACACTTTATAATTGAACAAGTAGTATGTTCCAAGCACTTCTATATAGGTTCTTTGTTTAAACATAATCACCTCTAGTTTTTTATTAGCAGCTAAACATTTTGTATACCTAGTTGCTTAAGTAATGTTTCCTCACATCTGAGCACTAGTATTGATTTGAGCATTAGAAATAGAATTTTATCAAGTCAAGGAGCCAAATTGAAATAGCTCTGTCTATTTACTTCTACATATACCTACTATTACTATATTATTAGTCATGAATCACCATCATGTTTTCTCTACCATATTGTAAAAATTTGCTTTATGCTCTCTTATCTTCTACTATTGTCCTCTTCCATCTAGCATATACAAAATTTTGAAAATCAGTACATTTAAGTGTAAATTAGATTACTTCTGCTTTAAACCTTCTAGTGTCTTCCAATGACATTTAAAATTAAAAACAAACTACTTACCTTGCTTTTGAGGCCTTACATGATCTTCTTCAAGTTCTAAGAATACTGTATTCAAAGCCTGGAGAGTTGGTTGCAAGTGACTGCAAAATGGGCTATGACATGGACCTCAGACAAGAAAGCACACTGTTTGCTCATCTGTGAAAGTGCCAAGAAGTGTGGAAAGGGGCATTCATGAGTATTTCTCCACACAATGAGGATTACTAAGAAGTATCAAAACTCAAGCTGATCAGAAATGAAAAAAAAAATACTATTTTGCCTTGACTCCATTTTTGGAAGTGAGACATATAGGTGAAACCTCTAACATGTGCTTTTGATCTCATTTCATGTTTCATTCTCACGTTTGATCCTGTAATTATGCTGTTTTATGTAACCTCTGTTTTTCCATCTCTACTCCATTATTCTCATTTATATGGAAAGAGCATATTACTCCTATCTTTAAAAAAAGCTCCTTAGCAGATGATTGAAATCTCAGCTAGTAGCAAAATCATAAATTGTTTTCCTTCGTCATCTTAAGTAAATACTTACACATTATGACCATAAGTTTTGCAGTTTACAATGTAACAACAGAACTACCATGAATTTCTTTTTTCCTTTACAATTTCATTGACAGGAGAGTCATTCTTACCATAGATCTTAATAGCTTTGCTATATTCTTTTTTCTATTAAGTTGCGAACTTTTACCTTTTGACTTAAAGGAAACATTTCAAAGATTCTCTTTGGCACATCCAAAATTATTATATAATTATTTTGTGTTTATTTATGAAGTCAATTTATCATGTAATCTTTTTTTGTGTTTGTGTGTGAAGTAATTTATCACATAATTATTTTACATATGTTCATGAAGTAACACAATGTTGTTTGAATTCAGGTACTGCACTGGAGTTGTGATGATAACTGAGATAGTCACTATAAGTGGCTTACAGGCAGGTAAACTATACAATGTGGACACACTGAACGAAGAGGTGATTTAGAGCTAGTGATCTCCCCACTCCTCAGAATGACAATCGTTTTTTTAAAATATGAATTTATTATTTCTAGAACTTTCAAGTTAATATTTTATGACCATTTTCGACCTCAAGTGTCTGAAACTATGGACATTAAAATCATGGTTAGGAGTGGCTACTAAATGATTTATTTAATGATTCCTTTCCCAGTAACATTTCCAAAGAGTTTTTGTCTTCCTACCTCTGTCCTTCCATATCTCCTTCTTTCTTTACCCATTTCAGTCTGGCTTCTTTCCACACAATGCCACTGAAAACACCACAGTCTGTTACCAACAACATTCATGTAGTGAACTACAATGACTGTGTTTGCTCTTGTTTTACTTGATATCTCAGTAGTATGTGACATAGTTGGCCACATGGTCCTGTTTAAACACTTTCTTGATACCATGCTCCCTTTCCTCTTACTGATTAGGCAGTCCTCTCATCCTTGGTCCCTGAGTTCTCCTCTGCTAGACTTCCCAATGTAACAATGTCTCAAGGATCAGAAAGGAGATTACTTTCTATACTCTTGACACTACCAGTAAACAATCCAATATAATCTAATGTTTTTACATATAATGAATGTATTGAGAATTCTAAAATCTGTATATCTAGTTTTAAATCCATCCCTGACTTCTACATTTCTACATGTAATTCACATCTCAAATTTAACATGCCCATAAAGAGCACTATTACACACACATATACCTTCCAAGATCTCCACTAGTCTACCCAATTCAAAAGGAACTATGACCACACATACACAGGTATCAAAACTAAATCAAAGCCAGGCATGGTAGTGCACACCTTCAATCCCAGCATGTGGGAGGCAGAGGTAGGAGGATCATCAATGTCAGTTTGATGCCACCCTGAGACTACATAGTGAATTTAATGTCAGGCTGGGCACTATAGAGCATGACCCTACCTCAAAAAAATAAAATAAAATAAAAATAAAAACTAAATCTAGTCATCTCTGATCGACTCTTTCTTCTCCATAAGAATCCAGAACACAATGAAGTTACCTGATCTTACTCATAGCATTCCGTACCCATTCTTCCAGTATACTTCAACCAAGCTGCCCTTTTTTCTATACTAAGACATACTGACTTGTCATTGGCTTGCAGCCTTTGTACCACTTGCTCACTTCCTCCTGATTTTTATAATCTTACTCATTTATTTCATTGAAATTCAAATTTAAAAGGCACTTCTAACAAATGCTGTCTTTGAATGTCCTATTAAAAACAGGCTTCCAGTTACTCTAATTAATTTTAATTCATTGCATATCACTATTTGCTGATATTTTCTCATATATGCACTTATTTATATGACTATTGCTCAACTTCCTGAGTAGAGCTTAACAATCCAGGAAAAGAGTAGCAGAGTTTTTCTTATTCAACACCATATCCCCGGTGTCTATAATATGCATGGCACGTAATAGGCACTCAAAAATTGGTGATTGCATGAATTAACATCAGAGATTCAGGACTTACTTGTCTGGTACCTATTAGTAGGGAGTAACATGGTGGGCTAATGTCACAGAGCTCCAATTTCTAAGAGGGATAGCGGGAAAAAAAGAATAAGGTTAAGACCAAAAATGTACTCCAAGCAGCAACCCAGACATAAAAAAATGAGGACACAAGAAAAAGAAAAAAATAAATAAATAAATTGTTCAAATGCATTTCTTGACATGTTTAAGTCCAATGTCTAAGATGCCAACCTAATGCCCTATGGCACCACAAATTCATTATCTCAGACAGTACTGGCTCCAAAGTCTAGAGACAGTCTTAACTTGTTGATGATTAAAAATGTTCTCAGTTCTGCGAGTAATGGAAAGTTCTGGGAACAGAAAGTGAGTCTAACAGGCTATTTTTGAATAAACTGAAAATGATATAAGACACATCTTTGTGGCCAGTGCTTTCTAGGATGATATAAATTGCCCTACACAAATGTGAGATTCATTAATGGTTGAAGGCACATAATTATGTTGGTGAGAGGCACTAGGAATCAAACTTTAATTACTCCTAACCACCTGCTCTCCCATAATTCCAGCCAAAATTCAAGATTCTCCTTGGATTTTCTTGATTGTCCTACTGCTTTTCAGAACTCAGTAGCCAATTTTTGACATCAACAGATGAACTGCCTCCAGAGTACGTAGAGTGTTAATCTCCAAAGATTTGGGAGTGTATGATAAGGTCCCCTGCCCTTATAACTGAGCTCCAAAATTTTGCCTTCTTAGCAAGCCTTCTAAATATGTATTTGTTATAGGTTGAACACTTTCTCTACACATTATTAACATACACAGTATATTGAAATGTGTACAGCTAAGAAGTAAGTGAAGAAATTAATAATGTTCCAATCTTCGAGCTTGGAAGTGGCATGTGGTATCTTCCTAAGCCAATTTAATTTACCTTATTTTATATAGTCAATAGTTACATTTATTCTTAGGCAAAGAAGTAATAATGATTACTTAGCACTAGAAATATTTGAGAAGGGTAATGTAGTTTAGCAAGGCTAAAGGAGTGTTAGATGTTGCATAGAACATAGTCAATCTGCTACGTTGTTTTTGTACTTCATAGATGTCAAACAGATATCAGGTGAAACTGATACCTAATCCAAAAGTTCATGTTTAGCCAAGAAATGCCCGTTTTCTCAAATTTTGAATATACAAAACCTCTTTTTGGCAACTGAGCAATAATTTCCTACATGAAAAGCAGTATCAATCCTAAGAGTTGTCCCAAAAGACAATAATATACAGACCCACAGGAAAGCAGATTCCTACCACTACTTTGGAGCTCCTAAGTTATCAATATTTAGGTGGATCTGAAATCTCACATGTAGTTGTGGTACATTTCCAATGAATCTGGTGTGACTGATATGATATGCTTCCTTCAAATGTCTCAAACCTGATTTCCTCTGCAAATTCTTTTCAGCCTCCATACTGATAACTTGTGAACAGCTTTCCTGTATCATCACAGGATCTCCATGACACACCTCTGTCATAGTGATTATCACAAAGTCCTGTATTTATTGACTGACTTTTGTGTTGTCTAGCCTCATTATGAGGCTCTTCAGAATAGTGAGGCAAAGATTATTCATTTATGAATCCCCAGAATCTAACATATAGATGTGTCTCATAAATAGACATTGGACACTGAGCAAAATATTTTTTTAGAAAAACAAATGTATAACCTAGTTTGTTTAATTCAAGAATCTCCCACACATTTTTTTCTTCTCACAAAATGACATCAAAACGATGGTGCTCTGGGCTGGAGAGATTGCTTAGTGGTTAAGCACTTGCCTGTGAAGCCTAAGGACCCCAGTTTGAGGCTAGATTCCCCAGGACCCACATAAGTCAGATACAAAAGTGGGCGCATGCATCTGGAGTTCATTTGCAGTGGCTGGAAGCCCTGACATGACCATTCTCTCTCTCTCTGCCTCTGTATGCCACTCTCAAATAAATAAAAATAAACAAATATAAATTTATATTAAAAAATTTAAATGATGTTGCTCCAAATTGGTAACATTTTCAATTGATATGCTTTTTTCCTTCACAGAATAGGGGATAAAAGACACAGAATCAGCCATCATAGGTGTGGTAGTTTGAATGAATGCTCTCCAATAGATTTAAGAGTTTTAATAAAGTTTGTATCTTGGTGTCACTGTGGGCATATCCTTGGGTGCAGCCCTAAAGTGAGGGGTAGACTTAGAATTCCAGTGTAAAGCTATGCAAAGTGCCTGAGTTCTGCATAGGGTTCCTGGAGTGTGTTTGGTTATGTTGGTGGTGTTTTCTTTTCTCTGTCTGTCTGGACCTGTGAAAGGAGACCAGCTTCTTCTGCCATTATGGAACTTCCCCTGGACCTTTAAGCTTCAAATAAATTCGCATCCTCCCATAACTGAGCCTGGACTGGAGTTTCATCCCGCCAACATGAAGCAAACTAAAATAGGGCTTTCAGTATTATTGGAGACAGAACACCAACAACTCTCAATCCTAAAACATATGATCTGCATTTAGTCATAAATTGAATTCATAGATGGATGAGAGTGGAGGGTCAGAGAATCATTGAGGAAGTGGGACTAGAGCTGAACTTTGAAAACTCAGTTTTGCAAGAATTAACAAAAGGCATGCTGAAGGCATAGCACAAGCATAGTAAGGCCACACATGGAGTTGGTGATGTCAGACAATGAAGAGCTAATTTTGATAGGCAATAGGACATTGAATGCCTGAATGAGGCATGGAAATAATAAAGGATACAAAAGAAAAAGGACAAATGAAAATGAAAATGAAAAAGGAAAATGAAAATGGTGTGGGCTTTTTGTGGGAGGAAAATGTGAGTTTGGATGTACTGTAGGAATGCATTCTATATCACTATGTATGATCATAGTTCATAAGACAGTGACTTTTCTTTTGCAGAGGTCAATATAAATGTGTTCATCACTGCCCTTTCATTAGGTAGTCTACTTTCAAGACCTAACAGTGAAGTCTGTGTTCAGGTGGAGAGTAATTTAAAGGTTCTACTTTTCTAGTGAGACAGAAAGAAGAGTATCACCATTGCTCCTTACAAAACTCACTGTTGTGAGAATGCTAGACTGAAATAATCCTAATAACAGGACACTGTCCATCTTGTCCTTTATTCTACCAAGAGCCGTTAGCAGAGTGTTTAATTCACAATAAATGTCACCAGTTGAAAAAAAATAATACTAGAGAACTTAGCAGTCAGTCATGCAAAATCAATCTTGAAAATGCCTATTTAACTGGTATTACTGTATACAGTGCATTGATTCAGTGACCATACAGCTGCACATGGGTGCTATGCATAGGAGATGGAGACAGAATATATACAATATATATAATATATAATATTAATAATATAATATAAATAATATATATTATTTATAAACAATCTATAATAATATATATAATAAATAAATAATATAAATTATATATATATAAAATTATATTATATATATATATTATATATATATATAATATATATATTATATATATATAATATATATAATATATTATATTATATATATATAAATAATATATATAATATAATATAAATAAATTATAAATTATAAATTATAAATTATATAATAATATAATATAAATAAATATATATATAAAATCATAGAAAGACTGACAAAGAAACTCAAAAGGAGGCTAGGTAGAGGAAACAGAAGTAGAGGTAAAGAAATTATAATCTATGGATGGTTGAGATTTCAAAAACATGGCAGTGTCACTTCTCTCCCAAGGAACAGATGAAGAGAAACATTGCCTCAGGCTCAACATTCAGAGAGCTCTTGCCTAACGACCACTTTGGTAGGCAGTTTAAGGCTAATCTAAGAAAGAGATGCAAGGAAACCTTTGGCAGTGACGGAAATGTCTTTCTTTCAATGAGAAGAGACATATATATTCACTTAGAAAATGTTTATTATGTATATATTTTATATCAGGCTAGGTCTAGGTTTAATACACAAAAAGCATAAGACTTATTTATGACAGGCTAGACTCTGCCATGTTCTAAGAATATATAAACATAACCCAGTTCTTAAGGAGCTTGTGAGCTAGTGAAAAAGACAAACAAGGAAATGAATAATATTCATTCTGGGAATGAATTATCAGTCCTATTGGAATACTATATATTGATATCTCTGATAATTCAAAATTTCCTATGCTCACACTATGACATTTGTACAGTGATAACTTCATAATAATTCTAAAAAAATCATGAAATAACTTAATGTATTTCAATACTGAAATATATACATAAATCTGTAGTAAGGCTATACCATGTAATAGTGACCATCAATTTAAAAAAATAAGGCAGGGCTGGAGGAATGGATTAGTGGCTAAGGAGTTTGCCTGCAAAGCCAAGGACCCAGGTTCGATTCCCCAGCACCTACATTACCAGATACACAAGGGGGCACACACTTCTGGAGTTCATTTTCAGTGGCTGGAGGCTCTGGTGTGCCCATTCTCTCTCTCTTTCTCTCTCTCTCTCTCTTTCTCTCTCTGTCTCCCTCTGTCCCTCTCTCTTTCTACCTCTCTTTCTCTGTCAAATAGATAAACAAACAAAAATAAAATATCAAAAAAATAATAAAGCAATGGTCTGTCTTCACGTATAGTTTGGGTGACGTGTGGAAGACATAATAATATACTCCATGGATAGTCACATACTAAGTCCTGGGATTGTGAATCTGTTAGATTACATGTCAAAGGTAAGTATGAAAATATGATAAAATTTAGGATGAAGAGAATTTCATGGATTTTATGAGTATGCTCAATATAATCACATGAGGCCTCATAAGTGAGGAATTTTTCTGGCTCTAGTTGGAGGGAGGCATGACTACAGAATATAGAAAAAGAGACAAACAACCAGCATAGCAGGCTTAGAAAATGGAGGAAAAGGGATGGCTATGAACCAAAGACTGTAGGAAGTCTCTAGAATCAAGGAAACTGATTTCTCCCCTATAACATACAGAAGGGAATACCTGCTCCCACAAAATTTTAGGTGGTGAGGTAAAATTAGACATCAAAGGACTGGAGAGATGGCATAGCAGTTAGGCACTTGCCTGCAAAGCCTAAGGATCCAGGTTCAATTCTCCACTACCCATTTAAAGCCAGATGTACAAGGTGGCACATGCATCTGGAGTTCATTTACAGCAACTGGAGTCCCAGGTATATGCATTCTCCCCTCCACTGCTCCCATGTCTTTCTGCTTGCAAATAAATAAATACATAATTTAAAATAAGCATTTAAACTGTGGAAGTATATGGTGATAAATAAGCACTTCCTAAAGTCACTGCATTTATGGTAACTTGTTATAGCACCTATAAGAATCTTATATGGGGAAGTTCAGGTAGAAATCAGATCACTGTGGAATAAATGGTGACTGGGAGGTAAGAAAAAAGTAATATTAAGGGAAATCAATTTACTCAATTTTTTCATTGACATTGAAAAAAATTCATAATAACACAGAGATCTGAAGAAGTTTGTCATGGTTTATATGATTGATAATGTATGAGCATATTGAAATGCTGACAGAATAAAGGAAAGGTAGAAGACATACATATACAATAGAGATTATAATGATGGAAAGAGGGTCTTTGGAAGGCAGCAGAGAGAGAACAGGATAAACAGAAACATAAGAACAGTAAGTAATTCCAGATAGTAGTCTAAGAAGGTAATATAGAAGGGAACTTGGGGACTTATTGTCCTGATGGCAGAAACTCATTATTATTATAAATACTCCAAGATTATCCTTTTCTGACAGGCTCGAACTTTCTTCAAAACCTGGAAAAAAGAGGAGTCAATTGAGGGTAAGAAAAGTGAAGCAACTTACTGATAAACACAGAAATTTCCTTAAGTTTCCATTTCCTCAGCTGTATATAGTAAATTGGATACTGAATGAAGTATCATATAGCAAATGTCCAATATAAAGTGACAACTATCATTATTGAATAAGGTAAGATATCTTTCAGAGTCTATCTAGCTAGAATTTAGAAGCACAGGTACACAGTCAGACAAACTTAGTTTGCTTCTGTGGTGGTTTAAATGTGAATGTATGTCCCCCATAACCTGAGGTACTTTTGGTTAAGCTTGAAATTTAAGTCTCCAGCAGCTGATGAAGGAAGGATCACTGGGGGTAGATCTTAAATCCAAACATACGGTGTGTTCAGAGAAGTTTGATCTCTGGATGTTGTGTTTTCTGGCTGTTGGTGGTGTCTCTCTGTTTGGAACTATGGAAGTGCCACAGCTTCTTCCACCATTGATCATGTTTCCCCTGGATTTTATAAGTCTGAAATAAATGTCTTCCTCCAATAAGCTACTTCTGGTTGGGTGCTTGTCTTAGTAATTAAAAGCAACTGCAACAACAACAACAACAACAAAAATGGTATAAGAAGTGGGACCATTCCTTCAATAAATGTGGCCATATGGGCTTATATCTTTTGGAACTTGTTTGTAGGAAGAATATGGAAGGGTTTGTTATGTTGGACTGCAGAAGTCTAGCTTGATGGGCTATTCTGGTGAATAACAAATGCAAAAAGAATTTTGGACTACTTGGCTCATGAACTATTCATGGAGAAAGGAAAAACTTTGCTGGAACTGTGCTCATTCTCTAAGAGTTCATTCAAAGTTGAATTTAAAAGTAATGGACTGGCTTGGCTGAAGGTATAGAACAGAAAGGTATAAAAAATGTAGCGTAGGGCTGGAGAGATGGCTTAGCGGTTAAGCGCTTGCCTGTGAAGCCTAAGGACCCCGGTTCGAGGCTCGGTTCCCCAGGTCCCACGTTAGCCAGATGCACAAGGGGGCGCAGGCGTCTAGAGTTCGTTTGCAGTGGCTGGAAGCCCTGGCGTGCCCATTCTCTCTCTCTCGCTCTATCTTTCTTTCTCTCTGTGTCTGTTGCTCTCAAATAAATAAATAAATAAATAAATAAATAAATAAATAAATAAACCTTTAAAAAATGTAGCGTATATCAAATGAAAAATTCAAACAGGTTTAAAGTTACTGGCATGGAGATTGGTTTTAGGTTATTGAAGCTGTTAAGTTGATTACTCCCATTAAGGGTCAGCCAACTGTTCTGCATTGGAACAACGGAAATGATGCACTAAGGGTAAGCCATGGAGAGCTCAAGCTGGCAAGAATACAAATCATTTTGCAAGGAGGAACCTTAAAGGAATAATCCTAAAGAAGTAACCTGCTCTTCAAGTTCAATGTTTATTCTCCACCTGGGTCTACAAACTTGGCTATGCTACTACTTATCTGGCATTGGTTTTAGAAGCAGGAAAAAAATGCAAGGAAGCAGATCATGAAGTGTAACAGATTTGTGCTCTGGAAATGACCCTTTTGCCATGTGAAGCAGGGTTGAAATCCCTGTGTGGAGTTCTAGTAAGGCCATTGCATGAGGTGAACCAGAACCGCTGACATATGACATGAGAAATAGGGTTGAACTCCCTGTAATGGAGTCCAAGAAAGGCCATGGTATGGAAATATAAAGATGAACCATGGTTTTTAGTGCAGACTAGAATATGTTTTAGAGATACCAGGACTGGGGAAAAACTTCCATGAGAACTGGCTCGGGATGGAATTTTCACTGGTCTGCTCAGGCCAGTTAGAGGAACAGAATTGGAATCCAGAGACTTTCATCACTACTTATGGATATTGAATTGACCTACAGATATGTGGTGTTTGCCTATTGGATATTGATTTTGCATTGGTCTACTCTCTCCTTATGAATTTTTGCAATGGAATGTTTATACTCATAGTTACTCTGGGCTCATAGTTATGGCACAGTTTAAAATCTCAGATGAGACTTGAAAGTTTGGAACAGTGTTAAGGTTGATAAAGGCTACAGAGGCTAGGGGAACAATGTGGGTTTTTGAATGTGAATATATGCCCTCTTATAACTGAGGTATTTTTGATTAAGCATGCAACTTAAATCTCCAGCAGTATGCTGGATGAGGTGTCACTAGAGGTGGCTCTTTAAGTCCAGACCTACTAAGTGTGTCAAGGGAAGTACGTTGGAGCTCTGGTTGTTCATGTTTGCTGGCTGTTTGGTGGTTTCTTTCTGCTATGCATCTATGAAAATAAGCCAGCTTCTTCCACCATTGATAGTGTTTTCCCTGGATTCTGTAAGCTTGAAATAAACCCCTTTCTTCAATAAGCTGCTTCTGTTTGGATGTTTGTCTCAGCAATGAAAACTAACTGCAAAAGTATCTCAATTTTACCACTTCCTAGCAATAGGTGTATATTAATTAATTTAATTAATATATAATATATAGGCATTCTGAATTCAACTATTTTATCTTACTATTATTTCACAAAACTGCCTTTATGTAATATCTATTCTCGAGCTAAGAATTTAACTACATGTTTATCCAAGTCATGGTACTGTTAGAAGCTTAGGGTTGGAAGATTTCACAGAACTTACAGTATTTGTGCTATATATCATGAAAAAAAATCATTCTCTTTGCCTGTAGCCACATTGTGTGTGCAAGTTGGAAAGAACAGAACAGTCAACAGCTCTGCTTCAGTGATCAAATGACTCATAAAATCCAACAGAAAAATCTGGAAAGCTTCTTTTTACCTTGATGACTATGTAAATATTCATGATAACATTTGATGATGGTACTGTATTTGAATAGAAAACATTAAATATTTTAATCAAGTCAACCATCATGTGCAACAGAAGTAATCTTTCCTTTCAGCAGTCCCTGAGTGGATGATGGGATGTTGTCTGATGTATCAGTGATTGGCTATTTACTAGTATAGTTAAAATTCATCTCCTCTTTTCATCATGTTGAAGGGACATTGATTTCAATAAAAACCCCTAAATGAGAAGAACAAGACATTTAAATCTAAAAAGTGAAAATGAATGTAAGAAGGCATATAAAGTTCAAGGGGAAGTCAAGAGGGGAAATGTGAAAGAGTTTAGTTGTAATAATTGCCTGCAGACACAGTATGGCTTGTAGAGATTTTTGCCTAATTCTGAGAGCCCACATGAGTACATGGTTTATGGGTGACAGTAGGGCTAACTGACATTGTTCAAAGAAGCCTAGTAATAGAACCTCACAAGGTTATCTACCAACTTTCCCTCCAACAACCCCCAATTTCCAGCCCATTTCCCAATAAACACACTGTGACACAGGAAGTGACAGAGAGACAACAGGCTTCTTCCAAATCACACCATTCGGTCTGTGCAGAATCCCATAACCCTTCCTTAATGCTTTTTCTGCCTGGTCTGTGGGGATAGCAAAAGATTGTCTGAGAGTATGTAGTCCTTTTAGGCTTCATTTTACCTTCCAATGTCATGTTCAGACACATGGGCTAGTTAATTACTTTTTACTGTTTTTTAAAAATTCAATAGAGACTAGTTTTGAATGCCACTCTATGGAAAATTTAAAATGAGAAAGGAAGGAAGGAAGAAAGAAGAAAGAAGGAAGGAAAGAAGAAAGAAAGAGGTATGGTTGTCTTGTCAGATTATCAAGACTCTACTTTCCATGTGATATCTTTTAAAACTCATTTGTGACTTGCAATCACAGTTTGTGTGCTCTCCCCCCAATTCCATGACTCTCTTAAGATTACATTGTAAAGTAATATGCACCAATAATAAATTCTTTTAATGATTCTGCTTATAGACTGATCCCATATTTTACTAAAAATAATATAATCATATTCCTAACACATTCCTAATAGAATTGAAGAGATCCATCATAGCCCCCCAAAATCTATACAAACACTAAAAATCACCGTGTGTAAACTTCAACTGAGATGATTATATATTCTTAAGAGTCATCCTTTCTCAGTATTAGTGCCTTGAAATAATGAACTGCTGCTACCTTAAGGGCCCAAAGAATCCCACAGCAGAAAACATTCATCTTCCTTCTTCCTACTGGCAAGAAAAGTACAAGAATAATTAGCCCCATTTCACAGTTGGAAAAATGAGGAACTAGGATATAAGTGATATGCTACATAGAAGGATGGGGATATAAGTGTAAGACTTAAAATAGTAGGCTGAAGAAAAACATCAGAAAACTAATGATCTTGGGCTGGAGAGATGGCTTAGCAGTTAAGCGCTTGCCTGTGAAGCCTAAGGACCCCGGTTCGAGGCTCAGTTCCCCAGGTCCCACGTTAGCCAGATGCACAAGGGGGCGCACGTGTCTGGAGTTCGTTTGCAGTGGCTGGAAGCCCTGGCCCGCCCATTCTCTCTCTCTCTCCCTCTATCTGTCTTTCTCCCTGTGTCTGTCACTCTCAAATAAATAAATAAATAAAAATTCCTTAAAAAAAAAAAAAAAAACTAATGATCTTGACATAACTGTACTCTGGGGTTCATTTTGCATCACTATTAGATAAAAGCAGTCATGAATCTTGTGTTTGTAACTATGGAGTCTATTGTCATAAAATGTTAACTATAAGAACTGAAAATGTTTGTAGACATGGGCACAAAGGAAATAACAAGTATCTTATTCTTTCTTACATTAATGAGTTTTGTACTGAGTGAATACAGTCAAGTTGGTACCATTGATAGCCTCCTCCTTGTCCTCCCTCCTCCCCTGCCCCCTTGTTGTTGGGATATATGGGTCATGCATTGTGGGGTTAGCCCTCAGTTATAGGTAGGAGGTAATGTCTCTGTGTATCATGACCCAACGTGTGGCTCTGACATCCTTTCCTCCCATTCTTCCACAAATTTGCCTGAGCCATGTTGAGTTCCTTTTAGGTCTGCTTCAGTGATGAGGTCTTGGAAGCCTTTGTATCTCTGAATATCTGATGGTAGGACTTGATTGTTCTCTGTGTCGATCTCCTTTACCCTTGTGTTGGTACCAGGTAAACCAAGAAAACAGCATCCTTGCTTATTTCACCAATAATTCTTAGTTTCAGCTGGGTCCCTTTTGAGGTATGATGGGGTGGTTCTCTCATTAGGATCTGCATCTATCTGAAAAAGAGAGGCAGATACTCCAATAGAGAGTAAAGTTCACACCAGATAAATGGGATAACCATTATTTTTAGAGAGATTTTAATAGGAGTAGGCCCTCTTTCAGCCCATGATTGGTGGTAGCTTGATAATGAAGAGTGAGTTCATGTTTGGATATGGTTCTGACTTGTTTCCCAGCTCCAGCTATGGGTTCCATTCCACTGAGTGGATCAGTTAGCCAAATCAAGAGCAGTTGGTTTCCCACCATGGCTGTGTACCACTATTGTACTTGTGTGAGCATCTTGACAGGCTATTTGCTGCTAAGTAGGTTAGACCATGAGTTGCTTGAAAAGATATTGGTCATTTTCCACCAGTTGCCCATGTAGCACCTTCTGGCACTAGATCCACTATCTGGGGACTGACACTTTTCCAGTTTCCAGCCATGTCACTCCATGTTACATGTCAGCCACATATGGTGTCTTCAGCAGTAGGGTCTTACCATTAACCTTTGGTGGGTCATCAAGTACTCTGACAGAAATCTGTCATTCTTTTAGGAAACCATGTTGGTATCTCTGATCAAAAGCTCATTGTGGATGATAGCCACCTGCTGGTACTGGGAGTTGCAGGTCAGTGCCCACAAAGAGAAAGAAGAAAAACAAAACTAATATAAAAGAGTTAGAGAGAAGAGGAGGAGAGAGAGAATGAGAAAGAAGCAGTAGAAGATTAAGGTCAGACTTCATCGTACCCTCTCCAGGGCCTTATGACTCAGGTGTTCCCTCTAAGGGCCTGGTGAAGGTTAAAACATTTGGTCTTTTAGGATGTAGAATTATATGGTACCATTGCTGTTTGGGTCCAAATTTGTGTTCCCCACCCCTTCCCTTGCCCTCCCTGACCACCCCACCCACTCTATTGTGCAGTTCTCAAGGTGCTTATTGGGTATGTTGGCATCTTGGGTAGATTCAGGTTACATGCTTATTCATGGTTACATGGGAGTGAGACTATGCAGCAATTATCTTTCTGTGATTGGGTGAGTTCACTGAGAATGATCTGTTCTAGGTTTGACCATTTTTCTTCAAATTTCATTGTGTCATCTTTTCTTACTGCTGAGTAGTATTCCATCATATAGATATACCACTTCTTAGTTATCCATTCATCTAGTGATGGACATCTTTATTGATTCCAGACCTTAGCTATTATGAATTGAGCAGCTATAAACATGGTTGAGCAAATATCTCTGAGCTGAGGCCTGGAGGTTTTAGGGTACATACCCAATAAGAGGATAACTGGGTCTGATGGAATCTCTATAGTCAGCTTTTGTAGGAGTCTCCATATTGCTTTCCAAAGTGGTTGCACCATCTTACATTCCCACCCACAGTGGATGAGTGCTCCTATTTCTCCACATCCTTGCCAGCATTCATTTTCATTTGATTCTTTAATGTTTGCTATCCTCACTGGGCTAAGGTGGAATATCATAGTTGTTTTCATTTGCATTTTCCTGATGATTAGGGATGACGAATATTTTCTTTAGTGTATGTTTGCCAGTTGTATTTCTTCCTCTGAGAATTGCCTGTCCAGTTCCTTGCCCCATTTTGTGAGTGGGAAGTTTGACTTTTTATTGTTTAGGTTTTTGAGTTCTTTGTAGATTCTAGAGATTAGGCCTCTGTCAGTTGGATATTCAGCAAATTTTTTCTCTCATTCTGTGGGTAATCTATTGGCTTTGCTTATTGTATGCTTGTCTGTAATGAAGCTCTTTAGCTTCATTTGATCCCATTGGTTGAATGATTTTTTTTTAAGATCCTGTGCTACTGGGGTTTTGTTCAGGAAGTCATTTTCCATTCCTATATGATGGAAAGTTCTTCCTGTATTTTTTCATGGAGTGGCCAAGTTTCCAGTCTTATATTAAGGTCTTTAATGCACTTGGACTTGAGTGTTGTGCATGGACAGATGTGTGGAACAAGTTTCAATTTCCTGTATATGGTTATCCAGTTTGTCCAGCACTATTTGTGGAAGATGCTGTCTTTTTTTCCAGCCTATATTGTTAAGGCCTTTGTCAAATATCAAGTAGCTGTAGTTGCTTGACCCAAATTCCACATCCCAATTCTATTCCATTGGTCTATACTCCTGTTTTTATGCCAGTACCATGCCATTTTTTATTACTATGACTTTGTAATATAGCTTTATATAAGGTATGGTGATGCCCCCAGAGGTATTTCTTTTGCTGAGGATATTCTTGGATATCCGATGCCTTCTGCCTTTCCATGTGAAATTTGAGATCATTTTTCCTATCTTTGTGAAGAACAGTGATGGGATTTTAATTGGATTTGCATTAAATCTGTATATTGCCTTTGGTAGTATTGCCATCTTCACAATGTTAATTCTGCCTATCCAGGAGCATGGGAGGTCTTTCCATTTTCTCAAGTCCTCTTCAATTGCTTTTTTGAGTGTCTTTGTTTTCATTGTATAGATCTTTCACTTCCTTGGTTAATGTTCCTCCAAGGTATTTTGTTATAGTTGTTGCTATTGAAAATGGGACAATGTCCCTTATTTAATTCTAAGTATCTTTGTCATTTGCATACAGAAAAGCTACTGAGTTCAGTGTACTGATTTTGTATCCTGCTATTTGCTAAAAGAGCTAATCACCTTCAAGAGTAGAGCAGGCCTGAGTTTGTGTGGGGGCAGGTGGAACGAGTCTGAGCTCTTGTGTGCATGGACAGCCTGAGCAGTGCCGGGCAGATGTGCAGGCAGCTTGCAAGGCCTGAGCTCACACATGTGCCTGTCAGACAGGGTTTGGACCTGAGCTGCCATGGGCAGACAAGCAGAGCATGCCTGAGCTCATGTGTGGGAGGTGGAATGAGCCTGAGCTTGTGCGTGGATGGGTGGCCTGAGCAGCAAGTGGGCACATGGGTGGAGGTAGCTGGGTGATTGCCCCTGCACAGTGATGCAAGTGGAACTATGATGTCCTAGGTCCCCTTTCCTGCAATAAGTGTGGGAATATCCTGAGGCTGGGACTATGGCTAGGGCAGCTGGTTGGGGGGATTGGGGAACTGATGGGCTACCCGAGAGTGAGGGAATCACTTGATTCCCTTTTTCCCCCTCTGGGCACTCCCAATGGTGATCTATTAGAGATTTCTCTCCCCTAAAAGACCCAGTGAACCCTTAATGCCTTGCATTTCCTTCCCAAGGAGGTGTGGCATGGTTAGGAAACACCATCTTGGCCAGAAGTCCTCTCCAAGTATCTTATTGTTGAGTTGAAATAGAATGTCTTAGTTATCTTCTCATTGATGAGACAAAATGCCTGACAGAAATCAGTGTAAAAGAAGAAGGATTCATTTCAGCATACAGGTCTAAGTAACAGTCCATCATGGCATGAAAGCAGGAGCTTGAAGCAGCTGCTCACATTTAGTCCACAGTGAGGAAACGGAGAGCAAGTAATCCTGCTGCTCATCTTTCTCTCTCCTTTTTACTAATTCTAAGAGCCAACCCATGGAATGGTGCCACCCACAGTTATGATAGGTCTTTTCAAGTTAATTACTGTAAACATGATAATCCCTCACACACAGCTCTAGGTCCTGCCAAATTGACAATATAAATCATAACATAGAAGTTACTTTATTTTTATTTATTTTTTTAATTTAATTTATTAGTTTTCTTTTCAGCAAATACAGGCAGTTTGGTACCATTGTTTAGGCTCATCTATGATCTACCCCCTCCCATTGGACCCTCCTTGTTGATGTAAATGGGTCGTGCATTGTGGAGTTAGCCCACAGTTATTGGTATGATAAATGTCTCTGCAAATCATGACCCAACATGTGACTCTGACATTCTTTCGGCCCCCTCTTCTGCAAGATTTCCCTGAGCCATGTTGGGTTCATTTTTGGTCTGCTTCAGTGCTGAGGTGTTGGGGGCCTCTGAGGCTCTGGCTCTCTGATTTGGTAGGAGTTGATTTTTCTCTGCGTTGGTCTCCTTCCCCTTTGTGCTGGTATCTGGTGCACAAGAAAACATCACCCTTGCTTGTTTCGCCAATCGTCCTTAGTTTCAGTTGGGCCCCTTTTGAGGTATGTTGGAGCAGCTCTCTTCTTGGGATCTGCATCTATCTGAAAAAGAGAAGCAGATTCTCCAATGGAGAGTAAGTTAGCACCCAGAAAATTGAGATAACACTTACTTTTTTGATAGACAGTTTGATAGGTGTAGGCCCTCTTGTACCCCATGATTGATGGTAGCTTGATATTGTAGAGTGGGCTTGTGTTTGGGTATGATTCTGACTTGTTTCCCAGCTCCAGCTATGGGTCTAGTACCACTGAGTGGATCACTTAGCCAAATCAAGAGCAGTTGGTTCCTCACCATGGCTGTGTGCCACTATTGCACTTGTGTGGGCATCACATCAGGTTATTTGTTGCTAATTAGGTTAGACAATGAGTTGCTTGGACAGATATTGGTCATTTCCCCCAGTCGCCCATGTAATACCTTCTGGCACTAGACACGCTGACTGTACTTTAGAAAACAAGTTAGGGTTAAGTGTTCCTGTAAACCTAAAGAATTAGGCAGCAAGCCTTCAGGATTCCTGAAAAGCAGCATCTGGACAAAGAGGGCTTATCTGAAACAAGGACATTAACCTTTCTTCCTAGAATAGTGAACCTTTAGAAGGCAACACCACTAGAGTATTGTTCTTAATTATGCCTCCAATTAGCCAAGTACAGAATTAAAAAAAGAATAGCTCAATAAGGGATGAATTAATTATATTAGTCAAACAGGTCACAGAGTTAAGCATAATCTATAAAGTTAAATATTAGTATGCTTATCTGTCTTCTTCTTAATAAAAACATGTGGGAAGGATAACTCTGATGACCCAATGTGATACTGAACAGAAAGTAAGGCCACAGAAAATTCCTGCCAAGTTAAGCAATAGTCAATTGAGAGTATGTCTGTAGACAACTATCAAGACAAATAACAAGAGGGACAGCATAATTAGCTAGTTTGGTCATGTTACTATGTTAACTATTCTCCTTTCTCTCCATGGAGGTCTGCACCTCCTTTGTGGGCAGTTAGTTCTATGAAGGTGACATTAATCTATCTAGTTTAGTGAAAAAACATTGTGATATTTCTTAAGGCAAAGAAGGAATCTTTTATTCAAGAACAACACAAGCTGCCAGGACTGACTCTCAAGAGCAAGCATAGCCAAGTTGAGATTCCAGAGAATGCGCTTTTTAGGGCTCTTCAGCTGTGGGATGGTGAGGAAGGGAAAAACTGAAAGAAAAAAAAAAAGTAAGATTTCTTTAGGGAGATCTAAGATAGCCAGGGTGTAACACTAGAACAGTGACCAGGCAACTTACAGGAAATCATGACCTGGAGCAGGGCCTGGGGGAGGGGGGCATTGTTAGGCAAGGAGGGGATAATGGCTGGGTGGTTTCTTGAGGAATGTGGATGATCCACTTCCTTATGTCTCTGTTGCCACATGGTGACTCCCTTTTGGGAGCCTCTCCCAACCGAGCATTCCAACCTTTTCTTAATGATAAGTAATGAAGGTTAGTTTCTTCATGCTGACCATAAGGGTGATAAGTTCTTATGGGAGAGGCTGGATAATGAGGTTGATGGGTCTCCCTTCAGGGAAAGTGATAAGGAAGCAGTTTCATGGTGGCTAGAGGTGGCAGAGTGGTGAGATGGATAGCACCAGTGTAGCATGTTGTTACAACTTGGTCCTCAGCAAAACAGAGACTTCTCTGATACTACCCCTGTACTGAGCTGGCTTCAGGGCAGTCACTGGCTAGACATATGTTATAGAGAAGGTGAGGGATTTGGACTCTGTGCACCCATTGAGAAGACAGAAGGGAGAATAAAGGAGCTTGTTACTCTTGTCAACAGCTATGACATCACAATGCCAGGTGTAAAGGGAGGATGAGCATTCAGAGGTGAGAGACAGAGGGTTTGGGGCAAGAGAGAGGAGGCAGGAGAGCATATTTAAGAGGAGCATTTGGGGAAGAGTAGGAACAAGAGAGTTTAAGTTTGAGAATGTCCCTTGGGGTGGCAGTGTACTTATCCCTGGATGAGATAGGGTAAGGGCTAAGGAAGGAGGGAGCCCGAGGAATAGCTCTGATTCTAGCTAAGGCAAGTGGGAGGATCTGGGTTCATGGTAGGTGAAGTTAATCAGGGACAGACATAGGCTTGAGTTAATGTTAGAGTTTAGTATTGTAAATCAGCATCAGACAGCAGAGCCTATTAGTCTGAATCATTGTTTATATTGTTTACATTATATTTTGTAGTTATACTTTTCTTACTGGGTGATTAAGACCAGGTAGGCTGTCAGAATTAACTGTATATTTTAGAGGTCAATAATGGTGCTGTAGGAGAGACTTTTATTGACCTGTGAGTTCAATGACTCTCAGCATTGTCATCTGCTAGGTAAGTCAAGGCCTTGCTGATCAAGTGACCCTCCCTCTTTTGGGAAGCCTGGAGGACTGATTTTCCTCTGATGTGACTCAATTTTTGAAGATACATACCATAAAGTTTATCAATAAGAGGTAGGATAGAGAGACAGGGAATATTAAGGGGTCATGGGAAGGGCAAGAAACCCTCACTCTGGAATCTGGCTGGGAATCAGAAATGTCAACACAACTGATCAAATCAAAATTGCCTGCAGACATCTAAGTCAATGATGTTAAAAACAATAAATAAACCATGCTTACTTAGGACAAGTATGTTTTTGAATTTGAATTTAGTGAAATTGTAAGAACTCTTCTCTCATGCCTATATCTTATAAAGCCACCTGTGGTCATTTAAATGGATGTCCCCCAATAGATACAGGAGTTTAATTAAAGTTTGCAACTTAGATCTCCAGTCTCCTGACAGGAGGAGGTGTCACTCTGGGCAGATCCTTGGGTTCATCCCTAAAGTGTTACTGGGGGAAGATTTGGAATTCCAGCCTAACATAAGCAGAGAGGAGAGTGAGGAGTTCTGCCCAGGTTCTTTGCTGTTTAGCTGCTGGTTTTTGTTCTTGCTTTTGGTGGTGGTTTTTCCTCTTTTTTGCCATTATGGAACTTCTCCTGGATCTGTAGGCTAGAAATAAATCCTGCTCCTCCCATCAACTGTATATGGCTTGGAGGTTCATCCCAGTAGCATAAATATGACTATAACACCACTTGATAAATTCATTTATAAAAATTTATAAAAGGAAATAGCTTAAGAAGAGAAATAAGTAAACAAGCTCAGATAATTTTACTTAATTTTTAAATGCAAATTTTTGACCTTTCTTAAACTTTAAACCCTATAAATTACCTTTTTTAATTATTTAATAAAATAGAATTTTTATTTTATATTTTTACATTTTCCACATCCTCATGTTAACAAAATGCTACATTTCCTAATAACACATCATATTTTTTATAATATAACATGGAATTTTGTCTTAGGTGATGCTTCAAGCTTTCTAATTGGCAGTTGTTAGAATTGGAAAGATGACAGAAGATTCTAAATGCTGAAGCTACTTTTTGAACAAGGTAACTTCAAAACCTGCAGAATCAAATATATAATCATTGCAGAGATACCTAAGGAGGTTGGTCTCTCTCTCTCTCTCTCTCTCTCTCTCTCTCTCTCTCATTCTTCCTGCCTTCTCTCAGCCACTATCTCTCTTTCTTTCTCTGTTCCTCTGCCTCTCCCTATCTCTCTGTGCATCACAGTATTACTCTCTCCCCCACCAAGCTAAATCAGAAGTGTATACTATCCTTTTTCTCTACTAAATAAACTCACTAATTTCACTTCATTTTGACCTATCTTGAAATTATTTCCTGTGGTCTAGTAAAGGACTTGGCTTTCAGTGGAGGTCACTAAGGGAGAAACTCCTCAGGCTAGTGGCAGTAGTGTTAGGCTCTGTCTCCCCATTACTGCTGGCAAATATTTATTAAGATGTGGTATATTTATACAATGGAGTTCTACTCAGCCATAAAGAAAAATGATATTAGGAAATTTGCAAGAACATGGATGGATCTGGAAAGGATTATACTTAGTGTGGTATCTGAGGCCCAGAATGCCAAACATGACATGATCTCTCACATATGTGGTTCCTAGCTCCAAATTATTGGACTTCTATGTGATTTGGAATAAAACTCAGTAGCAGAGGCCAGTAATCTAGAAATGGGATATAAAGGGAATAGAAAGGGAGGGAAGGGGGACTTAAGAGGTGGGTTTGTATACATGTAAGTAGAGAATAAGATTAATGGGGGTTTAAAGGCCAAAATGAGGTCCAGGGAAAAGGTTGCATAAAAGAAAGGTGAGGTGAGGGCTAATCAAAATCTAAGAGGGTATGAATAAGTCATATAGGAAACCTATTTTTTGGACAATGGCACACCCTGAAGCCATTGATTGTTACTAGATGGTTCAGAAGGCACCATAGTGCTGAGATAAAGTGACAGAGGAGTGCTCAACACTGAAATATTTCTATGACACCATCCAAGGCTCAGGGTCCTTTACAGAAGAGACGGAAGACAGAATATAAAAGCCAAATGAAGGGTAGGATTACTTACAATGTATTCTTCAAGACACAAAATGGCCTGGATATCCGTGACCATGCACTGCCTGACACTACTTACACAGGGCCATCATAATAGGAGGAAAAGATGATGACATAAAAATAAAATGAGACTGATTGGGAGGGGGAGGGGATATGATGGAGAGTGGATTTGCAAAGGCAAAATGGGGGGGAGGAATTTCCATAGTTTATTGTCTATAATTATGGAAGCTATTAATGATATAAAAATAAATGTAATTTTATTATTATAGAATATGAACTATATTTTACACATATCATTCTACTTTCCCAATTTTATATGTCTCCACACTACCAAAGAGAAGACATAAGTGAGAAAACTCAAACAGGGAACAGAGAACTATGTTCCCTATAATATGCAGGTGAATCTATTCCCAAGCTGCTATCCTGAGAAGCCGGCTGACAATGAGTACCCAGGTAATTCTAGGATAGGTTTTAAGATGTATCAGAAAATAAACTGCAGTAATACTATTCAAACTATCTGTAGTGTTTTATTTGCCTTAATACCCAAGAATTCAAGATTTATTACCTGGAGTTTTCCTCTCATAAAAGCCATGATAAGCCATATGCGGTGGCTCACATCTATAATCTCAGAACTTGGGAAGTTAAGGTAGGAGGATCCAACCTCTCATAGACCTAAGGTAAGATGATACACTTGAGGGCAGCCAGGGCTAGTGAGACCCTGATTCAAAAAACTAAAGTAGGTTAAATTTAATCATAATTATAATTACTTGTTCAATGATGATTTCTCCTACCAGACTGCAAACACCATGAGAGAAACCACTCCTTTCAAGCCAAAATCTACTGAATTGCACTGGCTTAAGACACAATTAAAAATAAAATTCTCAATAGATGACTCATCCTAACTTTTTGCCAATTATTCTCACCACAATGTGATCATATTTCTACTGAAAGTAAGTTGTGATCTGAAGGCAGGGATTGTATGGAGCAAGATGTAACAGAATGATGCTAGGTAGGTAAAGCAATCAACTGACGCTATAAAAGGGAAGTAAAAGGACATGAAAGAAAACCATAAGTTTTCTGAGATAACTATGACTTCAACAGAATTTATTTTGGGAGCATAAAATATGGCCTCCCTGACAGTCTGCTTTACCTCAGTGAATACTTCAGTGTTCTTGTAAAGAGAGCTCTCTTCCCACTCCATTGCCAAATACTGTCCTTGCTGTCATACTTGCTTCATTTTCTGGAAGCTTTACAATGGCAGCCAGATCAAAATTCACATTTTCATGAAAGTAATTAGTCATCTAATATTCCCTTCAATCTAGGTTGAGGATTTGTTCCATGCTTCTTCCCTTAATGGTCTCCCTACAGATTAACTGTCTCCCAATGAATTGACTTATATTTATCAGAAATGCATTAAAAATCACAGCATCCCAGAGAAGAAAGCTGGAGTGAAATGAAGTTTGCTTCATCTGTAACTAGGGGCTGTTTTATTCAAGTCCTATATAAACTCTCTGTGTGAGTGTGAATTCATTTACCACGTGTGTGTCTGTGTGTGTGTGTTTTCTCTCACCAATGCAGAAAATATGCCAGTGGTTCTGAAATGATTGGAGGAGGAATGCCCACAGCACAATTCTCAGGGGTCTTTTTCAAACTATTCATATTCCCTGAGTGATTCTATAACTTTCCTCATTCTGCTCTTCCCCTACAAGTTTAAAAATCACTGCAGGATAATGAGTGATATTAGTGAAGTATGTCAGTTTCACAGTGTGGAGGCAGAAAACAAGTTTAGAATCAGTATATTAAGCTCAAGATTAATAACTGTATGCTTCCCACTCCAGTCCCACCAGTTTTACATATCTATTCCATTAGAAATCCTAGTAGAAACCATATTATCTGACATATTAAAGCACTGACTATGAAAGACAATTAGTAAAAATCCATATCTTTTATAAATTGTGCATGGTTTAGATTTTTCTAAATCGTTCCCAAAATGACACCACTCTCTTTCCCTGCCCAAATTCAGGGCCTCAACACTTTACAGCCACCGGCTTCACTGACCTAGGAGGATTACCTGACTAAACTTGAGGTTAATGAGTTGTTTGTTTGTTTGTTTGTTTGTTTGTTTATGAGGTAGGGTCTCACTCTAGCCCAGTCTGACCTGGAACTTACTCTGTAGTACCAGGCTGGAACTCTTAGCAGTCATCCTATCTCTGCTTCCTGAATACTGTGATTAAAGGTGTGAGCCACCATGAGTTTCTTTCTGTTTAAAAATTGTTCAGTAGGTTTCAAGCTCAAAGATACTGGAGAATTTCCAAAGGTCCTCTCTAAGCTAGCCATTACTTGCTACTTCAGCCTCATCTCCTATTATTTCTCTTGACAGCTTCCGATTGCTATTAACACTCTTGGGGCTCAAAAAACACACCACTGTTTTCGAGACTTCTGTGCCTTTATAAAATTGTTAACATTCCCAAAACATTCTTCACCTCTTTTTAACTGGGCAAATATGTGCCTATCTGGCCTCTCATGTATTGCCCTCTGTGATACCCTACTACCCTCCTTGAACCACTCTTTTACTCCTTTTGTATCTTGTGCATACTTTCATTGTTGCACTTGACATAGTGAAAGATGACATTTGTCTCACAAGTCTGTCTGTCTTCCCACTAGAATTTGACGTTGGAGTCCATGCATGTCTTTATATCTTCAGCTCCACACATGGGGAATACCATATAGCAGCTCATGGTAAATATTTGCTGAATTGAACTAAGGAAGACATAAAATGCCCTTATCTTTCAAATCAAAGGACAACATCCACTTCATTTATTGGAATTACATTCAAGTTCAGAATAACCAGTAACTTTATTGTAACATATACAGGCCACAAGATCTTCTCAAAGGTTCCTCAGCAATGAGACTTCTGCCAGCATGGTTAACTATTGCAATCACTTCCTAATTAATCTTCCAGATTTTGATCTTATTCTCTTTCAGGAGCTACTCTCCCATATTGCCAAACCCATCTTCTTGAAAATCTTTTCACTCCTCATCTCCAGTTGGTGATCTTCACTGTGAGCATGATGCAGCCAAATGCCTTAGAAAAGTTTTTTATTCAAACATCTGTGATATTCCAACTCACATTTCCTTCATATGAACAGTCTATTCAAAGTCATGCCCAAAAGGTAGGAATAGTTATTAAAATATAAGATTCAAAGACTGGATACATACAAATTTATTACTTCTAAATTAATGAAAAGTCAACAAGGTAAAAGACAAGAAACAAATAGGAAGACATATCTTGCACATATATAGCAGAAAACAGAAGTTCATTAATGTACAAAGAACTCAAAAAAACAAGTTTCAATAGGAAAATGCATAGTAGAAGGAAAAAATATCCTGATAAAAGGACAAATGGCTCATAAACATATAAGACACTGACTAATTCAAAATAAATACAAATTAAAACACTGAAATATTTTGTGTAGCAGAATGGTAGCAAGAAAAATTTGTTTTTCAGGTTTGGTAACAGATGTGGATGAAAAGCAATCTTTTATAAAAACTGAAATTTCACATTATTTTAAACCTATAAATTTCACTTCTATAAGAAAACCAATAATAATGTAGAAAAATAAGTATATAAATATGTTTAAGCAGGATTTTTAGTAATAATGGTGAACTCTCCAAAATATCTAATTATCCATTCATGAAATGTTTGTTCAATAAATCATCATATAGCCAAACATATAATGGGATTCTATCAAGCTTGTAATATGGAATATGTATATATATTTTTTTACATGATATATGTTCAACATATACAAAAATGGAAGTTGCAAACATTGCCTATCATATAAATTAACATCTATAAAATTTTGTACTTACTACACAGTTAATATATATAAAGTGTGCAATGTTGTTCATTTTTATTTTTTATTTTTATTTATTATTTTTTTTTGGTATTTCAATGTAGGCCCTCTATCTAGTCCAGGCTGACCTTGAATTCACTATGTAGTCTCAGGGTGGCCTCAAACTCACAGCGATCCACCTACCTCTGCCTCCCAAGTGCTGGGATTAAAGGTGTGTGCCACCACACCTGACTTGTGCAATTTATTTTTAACATTTATTATTTTATGACTAAAATAACAAAATTCATTTATCAAAGCTTGCTTTCTGAAAACTAGTTTTACAATGCTTTTGTTATCACTTCAACAGCAAATCATCTCATCCTTTGCATGCTTTCTAATAGTATTTATAATCTACATTGCTTATATAATACTTAAAATACTTTTTCTAATGAAGTGGTTTTATTCATATAAACTTGCACTAGAGTGCAAGTTTGAAAGCACAGTCGTTGTACACATCCAAGGAAATAGCTTCATGTTGCTCAATGAGCTTAATTTTTCACATTCTTAGCAACATTGGTGTTTTTTTATATACCATCTGCTTTAATCTTTGAGAAGGTCAGAGAAAGGTCATCTCCTCCCATATCCTAATATTATCATCATGCTTTCCAATTGATTTGTACCTTTCTACTCCTAATTCAATAGTGAACAGGTTTTTTGTTTGTTTTCTCAGCTCTTTTTGTTACTAAAGAAAATTCTGTCCTTTGGATTCAGTCTTCAGTTTCAGCTTCTATAAAGCCTATACATCTTGGTTCTAAGCATCATTTTTAAAATAAAAGTATGTGGATTATTAGGCGGTGCATTATCTGGTGCTTTAGGGAGATTTCTCATCTGACATTGTAGGCAAAAGTTTGTGAGATGATATACATATTATTGCCATAGGATAAGTATCTTTAGCTTTCAAAAGTTAACCATAGGAATGTAGGAAAAAATAAAAAAGAGATTGGAAATCCCAGTCATAAACTGTACTCTGAACATTACCCTACCCTTCCTCTGTTGTGAAAACTTTTAGTATTTCTTATGTGAGCCACTTCAATCACTCTTGACAATTGTTGCTTTGATGGTTTTCTAAAAGACTAACTACACTGGTCAATTTATCTGCATCAACTCATGATGGATTCTTCTTAAATTATTCTTTTATTTTGTATCCACATTTCATAACATTTAATAAGGCCTATTCCTTGCTTTCCTATTGGTCTGTCAACTTCTCCTATATTGATTTGCCAACTTACCATTCCATTTAACATATCGGAATTGTGGCTCCCTGGTTCCTCAGGGGGCCATTGTGCAGCGGCTCCCGGGAGCCATCCTGGGAACTGTGGAGCAGAGTCGTGAGTGACCATGAATGTGGGAAGAAACACCCAGGAGACAGCTTCAGAGAACAGCTTGTAAATTTGACAGGGTCTGAGATTTTATAAGCAGTTGAGAGAGAGAGAGCAGGAAGAGGGTCCTAAAGGGATTGGTGGGTTCAAAGGTTGCTAGCTGATGCCTAGTTGGCATATAGGGAAGTTCATTCTAGCATGTAGGGAGAGAGTCAGGTTATCTACTTAGTGTTGGGAAGAGGTATAGGGTACATGTCACAGGGCTATTTGAACGCTGCTGGCTGATACCATATAAAGAGTTTCAAAGCAACTGGCCAAGGGTCATAGGGCTATGAGTGAAGCCTAAGTCTTATCAGGACATCCAGACACCCTGGGCTGAGAGGGGGGAAGTGGCCCTCTTCCTGCTGGTCTTGCCAGAGATTGCCAGGGGTCAAGGCTCACTGCAACCCGGAGAGTGGGGAGGAGTCTTACTCCTGCCAGTCCCAGATATAGATTTGTCTGGGTTTCAGGCTACTGCAACCTCTCCATAGCCTGAGGCCCTAGTCATGTCTGATAGCTTAGGCCTGCTTTAACCCCAGGCCCTGCTTATGTCCAGCAAGAATCAAAGTCATGAATTAAAATTTTTGTAAGACAATATTGTTACATTTATAATTCAATAATAATATCAGCAATAAAAAACACTAACATTTTCCATGTAGCATATCCTATGGAAGTTGTTTTATTTGCATTATATTTATTTCTCAAAATATTTCCATGAAATAACTATTATTATATCTATTGTATAGATAAGGAATTTGAAACAAAGACATCTAATAGCTATTCCAAAGCCACATAGCTATTAAGTGGCAGAGTCAGTATTTGTATACAAGTCCATTGATCTCCTAGAGCCAGGGTCTAACTATGATACTGAACTCATAAGCCTCCTACCTCAGTCTCCCTACTGTTTAATTAAAGGTATGCATCACCATGCTCACTTGGATCTAAGCCCATATTCTTAATCACTGTTACATATTTCCTATTTCTATAAAATTTTCCAGATTTTCATCTTTGGACAGGAAAGTAATATTTTCATCACCTAAATCATTTAGAGACAGAGTATGACACAGGAATTCTACTCCTACACATACATTAAAAAAATAAGTGGATGACATATAGATTAATTTATATATAAACACAAATACTCAAGTAAAATAAGTTTCTATGACCACAAAGACTTTTACATAAATGTTCAGAGATGTTCCATATATAGTAATAAAACCCATAGATATCTGATGTCCACCAACACATGAATGAAAAATATTATTATATTATATATTAGAACTTAGCAATAAAAAGAATTACTGATTTATGAAACAACACTAATGGATCTCAGAAACATGCTGAAAGAAAGAAGGCACACAAAAATGCTTACACACTATTGTATTGTCACATAAAATTCTAGAAATGACAAAACTCATCTGTAGTGACTCATGACAGATGAGTGGTTAGCTCTGCAAAAAGGCACAAGGGAACTAAATGATGTAAGAGCCACATTATCAATCTTAATGTTGGTGATTACATAAAAATATGTGTTTGGTATAATTCACTTAGCTACATGCTTAAAGTGATACCCCAGTAACATATTAAACAAGATCAAATAGATAAGTAGACTTAGTCACCCCAACTTTATGCACAGTATATGAATTAAAAGCCAACTAAGTTGATCACTAAAAATTTCAAAATACACATCTTCAAAATATGTAAAGACATTATGTCTTCCCACTAACAATCTGCAGCAGCAGAAATGATCAAAATAGCATAATTCCTTTAGTATAAATACTTGCTCTCAATGGTGGTTATTGGGATAACCATGTCACTTTTAGCAATGTGTGAAGACCTTTTGGGTATCACATTAGGGAATTTGCCAGTAGCACCTAGTGGTAGAGACAAGGATGTTGTCAAGTACCCTACACTGTATAACACAACCCCCATAACAAAGAAGCCATCATCTGCTCTAAAGTATCAATAGTGCTAAGGTTAAGAAATTCAAAGATAGAGTTTTGTAATGACAAAATAAAGTCATATATAAGGATTCAGCTAAGAAGAAAATCAATATCTAGGAAAGCCAATGACTTCAGCCAGCTACTCTTTTATAAAACAATGAACTATGACTGAAAGGATGAGCATAGGATAATGAAATCATGAATGGGTGGGGTGTGTGGGTGGTATTGAGGTGCACAGTTAAAGGGGATGTTGGTAGGATATTATAGAGAGTGGCCTTAAGGCAGCCAAAGGCACTGAGATGGGAGTCTAAAACAACAACTAGGACAGAGGCTTAAGAAGCCAATACTTGGCTGCTTTACCATTTTGTTTAATACTATATTAAAAAGTTTCTCTTCATAAACTGAGCTTTCTCTTCATAAACTGAGCTTTATTCAACAAAAATTAGTTGGAATGAGTGGGCTTATTCTTTACATAAACTTGGAATTTTGTTTATTTAAAAATAATAAATATCTGCTTTCAAGAAGTCAAGCCACAGAGGGAGAAGTCACATTAAATAGAGACAAAAGAAGATGTTGCCTTAGCAACCAAAGTACTTACAAGATTTCATCAAAATCATTGTACACTGTTTCATTTTTTATTCCATCACTTTAAAAAAAAAAACATGGAAAGGCTTGAAATAGACTGATAAAAATAATGGCATGAGTAAGCCTAACACCTAATATCCCATTGTCAAATTTCTTTCAGCACCACCAAGGACATAATTCTGAATTATAACTGCAAAATAGCATAATAGCTTCTTTCCCATTCCTTCCATTAGAAAGGTCTACAGTGTAAAGAAACAAAGAAGCTCTCATACAGTACAAAAGAGGTTTCTCTCACACACCAGAGGTGTACACTCTATTAAGCTTGTAAAAAGAATTTCCCAAATCATTCCTTTTGAAAAGTAGCACGGCTAACTTAAGAACCAAGCATGCTACACACTAAACCCCTTAGCTGTTACAGCTGAGGTGCAACCAAGGAGGTTGAAAGAATATTAATTATTTTTAAAAAGTAACTTCTTGCTTAATTGTAGTAGTTTGACTATGTTAAAATATTTAGAGTAAAAGCATACAGAAAATAAAAACAAAGAAAAATAGCACTGGCCTACAAGGTACCCAAATGGCCCAGGCTCTATTAGTAGTTCCATGTAAATCATACCCAAGCCCCAGTCACAATTTTGGTTGCAGTTACTTCATGTATAAATTGAGACGGAAGACCTCTCTCTTTCTAAGTACTTCTCATAAGTTAGTCCCTCATGTTAGTATAACAGCAGAAAGAAAAGATTCTACTTTCTAGTCTTTTGGATTTATTATTATTATTAACAATATATTTTGTATGGATACATCATGTGTTGGTACTCTCTTTTCCCTGGTCCCTGACCCCATTCGCTGGGGGCCCTCCTCAGTGGGGTTGCAGGTATTCCCTGTGCAGTTGTGAGCTATTCGTTGTGGAAACAGCAGTCAGTTATTGGGGATAGGCAATGCCTCTGGGCATGATGTCCCAACTTGTGGCTCTTACAATCTTTCTACCCCCTTTTCTACAAAATTCCCAGATCTATGATTGGTGTGTTTTAAATCTACTTCAGTGATGAACTCTTGGGATCCTCTGGATCTCTGCTTTGGTAGGTGGTGAGTATTCTCAGGGTCTGTCTCCTTCACCCTAGTACTGATTATCAGGTTCAGCATGGAAAGAGTATTCATGTTCATCTCCCTAGTTCCTGTGTGGTTTCAGTTGTAGCACAGCTGAGGTGTGAGCGGTAGTTTATATCCTTGGGCCTCACTATATTCTGAAACAGAAAAACAGATTCTCTGATAGAGTGAACTCAGCATAGTTTAGATTGGATAAGCATTATTATTTTAGGGATAATTTGATATATGTAACACTCTTTTAGCCTAGGCTATGTGGCTCTTTTTCTCTTTGGGGGACAGTGCTCAATCTGCATCTGAGCCTTATTTACATTCATTTTCTAATCAGTATTCTCAATCCACAGTACTAGTGAGCAGTCCTTGAGTTTCAAAGAAGTGCTGTTCGCCAGGCTATGTATAATCGCCCCCACCCATGTCAACAGGACATTTCCGACCTATGGATGAATTGTCACTTGGGGAATTTAGTACAGGCAGACTGTGAGCTGTTAGAAGCTGAAAAAGTATCTGGGCTCACCAAAGACCCCGGAGCAGTTAACTGTGGAAGCTTCTTGTACATATATACAAAGAAAGAATTACTCCTCAGGAAGGAAAACATTCTAAAATAAGAATGTCTTTGGGAATTAACAGACCAAGAGAAAGCCCATCATTCATTCCTGAAATATGAATAATTGAGTTATCTATAGAACCCAATACCTGAAATTTAATTTGTATGTAATAAAACTACATCTTATAACAGAGATATATAAACCACACTCTCTAACATGTAAAAGAAGTTACAGCTATATATTTGTTACGAAGTCCATGTTCAGACTACATAAACATTTTATACAAGTAAAATAAACAAGTTAAATGCATTCAACTTGGGGCTATGACATTTTTATCACACTGTATTAAGGGACATTCAGGATCTCAAATAACTAGAGTTAATATACTTAGTTAGTGGGAGTAAAATTCTCCCCAGTTTCTCATCTACAGCCTTCAGTTTGTCTCCTGGTTTCTATCAATACTATACTGTCCATTTGAAGGTGAAGATTTATTTCTAAACTGCAAAGAAGCTAATGGAGTCAGCTCTTCCCTAAGCTATCTTCAATTAGTTTTAGGTATAAAATAAATGCAAAGACATAATTGTGACATGATAAAGAAAATTAGAGCAAAAAAAAATAGTTACTGAAACAAATGGATTAGTATGCATAAAAAGCAGAAGCAACAAAACCAAGGAGAATAAAAATCAAATTCTTATTGATTGTTTCCACAGAAGGTAGTCAGTTTCTGTGTTACTGTATGCAATTTAATTTACCAGATTGTAGAATGGTTATCAATTTAAATTTTTAAAATATTTTGTATTTGTTTATTTGAGAGAGAAAGAAGCAGAGAGAAAGAGAGAGAATGGGTGGAACAGGGCCTCCAGCCACTGCAAACGAATTCCAGATGCATGTGTCACCTTGTGCATCTGGTGCATGTGGGTCCTGGGGAATTGGACCTGGGTCCTTTGGCTTTGCAGACAAGTGCCTTACCCAATAGGCCATCTGTCCAACCCTTTTTGTTTGTTTTGTTTGCTTATATGTATGCGTGTGTGTAATGTGGTGGGTGTATGTTTGTGTATTTGGTGTAGTGTGTATGGTGTATGCATGTATGTGTGCCCTTCCACACACAGTATACTCACCTGTGGCAGGGTGCACTTTCTTGCAGTGGCCACAGAAGAACTTGGGGTATCCCACTGTATCACTCTACCATCTCTTTGTATTTAGAGCTGGACTCTCTTACTGATATCAAAACTTTCTCTTTTTCACAAGCCAGTGAAGTTCCCTGATCTCTGTTCCCCTGTGCAGGACTTGGATTATAAGCCCATGTGGCTATACTTCCTTGTGTAAGTGGAATCTAGAGATTTGAACTTGTGTGTTTCAGGTCCACCTCAGGACCTAATACTGGTGCATAAAATACACTTAAGCACTGATACATCTCTCCAGCCCTAGTTAAATTTTTATTTATTTATTATGAAGACAAAGGAATATAACAGAAGCATATGTCAGGCATTTTTTACATGCTTGCTATCTTTCATAAATGTATTGACCAATCTAGGAATAGATAAACAGGATGAATGTAATCTTCATGAAAGCAGCTTCCACATTATTAAGAATCTCAGTAGCTTTTCCTCATAACTATAACCAGATCATTAGCTGAACTCAGTCTTGATGGCTTGTTCAACAGATTTATAATTTCAAATAAGTTTGCTTTTATCATCTGATCTAGCATAAATTCAATTATTCAAGCACATACTGAGTGCCTACTATATGCCAACATCCAATTACAAGTTAAGAGAAACAGAAGCAAAAGAATAGTTAAGTCCCCTTGAACCAAGGGCTCACAATCATAAACTCAATATGATTCAAAGAGAGGTAAGGAATTTTCTGTGCAAAGATGGATAGCAAGGCTGGGGAGATGGCTCAATGGATAAAGCAATTACCTCACACTGTGTATACTTGAGTTTAGATACCCAGAGCCCACATAAAGCCAGATGCTATAGCAAACAGCTGTATTCCAAATACTATGGCAAGAAAGGATACAGAGACAGAAGATTCTCCAAGAAGCTCAAGAGTCAGTTAGTCAGATAAATACAGCAATGAACAGCTTGACAGCCTGCCTCAAATAAGGTGTAAGATGAGGACTGACACCCAATGTTGTCCTCTGACCACTGAACATATATGTTCACACTCACACATGTGAATGCATGCACAAACATACACACACTAAAAATAAAAAAATATAATAATTTTAAAAGGAAAGGATAGATAACATGGCTGAGCCAAAGAAATGGATCAGAGATATCTTCACAGGGTGATTTTCACCTTGAAGGATGAATAGAAGACAAAATATAAAAATGGGTAGGTATAACGTAAAAATAAATTAGCTGCAGATGCATAAAACTGGGAAGCATTAAAAACTATGGTATATGGCTAGAGAGATGGCTTAGCAGTTAATGCACTGGCCTGTGAAGCTTCAGGACCCAGGTTTGATTCTTCAAGTCACATGTAAGTCAGATGCACAAGGTAGTGCCTGCATCTGGTGTTTGTTTGCAGTGGCTAGAGGCCCTGGTGCACCCATTCTCCCCCCCCCCCCCTCTCTCTCTCTCTCTCACGCGCGCTCTAGCTCTCTCTTTTTCTTTCTCCCTCTCTCTGTCTCAAATAAAAAATATATTTAAAACTTTTTAAGCTATAGTATAAATAACAATCAATAGTTTGAGCTGGGCGGGGGTTCTGTAGAGGTACAGTGAGAGATAACATTTGATAAATGATCCAAAGTCACCCAAGATCATCCCTATATGACAAAGTGCCAATAATTTGTTCTGAAATAAATAGGTAACTATCCCATGATTTCAAATGCAGACTAACATGATCAGAGTTGCAGTTTAGAAAAAAAAAAAAAACATCCTCTCACAGTATCGAAAGAGTTGGGCTGAAGGGTATTGGTTCAGTGATGGAGAACGACTGCAATATTCCAAGCAAAAAGTGACAAAGTGAGTAAGTTGTAATTTATACATTTGCATGAGCTTTCTGATTTTGTCAGCACTCTAAGGTTAAGAATAAATATTAAATGACTAGGATGAGTCAGTTGAATAAGAATGGTATAAGAAAATTTAAAACAACTGCAAAACATGTTTGAAACGATGAACATCTATGCTGGTGATGAAGCAAAGTTCAGCAATATGAATAGAAGATGTGGTAGGCAAGATTTTGATTCCTATTATCATCCCCTACTCCCATTATTACACTACTTTACAAGGTAAAAGGTAGATCCTCTGTGTGACATGAATCATGTAAGCCCTTTCAAAGCAGAGAGCTATGTCACACTGGTGGCAGAACTGGGAGGAAGCAGTATAATTACAAGTACAAAGGAGATTTGTTTCTGGCTTTAAAGATGGAAGAGGTCACATGGTAAGAAACTACAGGCAGTCTTTAGGAGTTGACAGAAGGCCTGGATGATATCAAGACAATTTGATTTGATCCTGATGGCTGCCAAAAAAGAAAAAAAATGATTGAGTTCTATGAATGATACAGAATGAGCCTGAAAGCCATCCTTTCTCAGAATCTTCTACAGGGGCCCATCCAATACAACACATAGATTGTAGCCTTGTGAAGCCCAGATAAGAGAACCTACTCAAGTCTTCTGATGTACAAAACTATGAGTAATAGTTTATATGAGTATTAGTAATAGTATTATAGTAATAGTAATAGTATTCAGTATTCCCAGTAACTACTAGATGTTTGGCTAAATTCACTGAATAACAACAGGCAATTAATATACAAGATCAGAAGTATGGCACAGACAACAAAAGACTAGCTGTACTTGGACTAATATAAACACTGATAAGCATAGGAGATGACAGTCCAGGAAATTTTGGAATTGAACATTTTGGAGGTGTAGAAATTTGGGGTGTCTGAATTAGAAAAACTGGTAAAATTATGCACCACCATACACAATTGTGATGCACAGTTCAAAATGACATCATCATTATGGCAGACATCATATGCTCATATGTTTATTACAACAATTTTCAAGCAGAGGGAAATGAGAAAGTAGTATGCTCTCTAAATCACACACAAAATGTACCTTATTAGCTATCTAACAATATGAAGCCAAAAAGACACTAGAAATTGTTGGCATGAGTCACAATTACAAGTTAATAAGGATATCAGAGTAATGTTCTGAAACTTGTTCCATAAAACCAAAAGGATTACAAAAAGGAAATAGATATCCTAAGAACAGCATCACATGGGAGGGTATGAAGCGATAGGTTCTTTATTCTGCTCCCACAAGATTATATATCATCAACATCTGATCATTCCCATGTACAATGAAAAGGAAGTTAAAAGTAACTCAAGGCAATGAGATAACACTGATACAGTTATAATTTATTGAATAATTCCAATAAACATATATATGCAACTTTCTTTTACAATAACCTGAAGCTTTACACAATAGTTACTTATTTCCTTTATTTACTTATTTCATTTTTTTTCAAAGTAGGGTCTCTAGTTCAGGCTGACCTGGAATTCACTATGTAGTCTTCAGGGTGGCCTTGAACTCTCTGCAATCCTCCAATTTCTGCCTCCAATTTCTGCCTCCCAATTGCTGGGATTAAAGACATGCACCACCATGCCTGGCCCTACTAATTTCCTTTATTTTATGTTAGAGAAAGCTGAGGCTTAAATAACTTAAGCTTGCAAAGTTAATATGTGATAAGGCTAGCATTTAAAGCCAGGCCTCTTTCTAAGTCTTTTTACTCTGCTAACATTGCTTCCAAGTACACAAAGTACATGCTGGTGCTTGATAACTCACTCTGTGTTCTAATTATCCAGTGCCTTCAATCAGAAAGCCTAGAGCCAACCTTGTGTTTTCCCAGTATAGCATATCAGTTTCAATGCTCCCATCCTAGTTCCTTTTCTGTGTCTGAACCTATGAAGCCTTGGCTCCAGACAGGCAGTATCTCAGTACATGATTCTCTTTGCCAAAGAAAAAGAATGACCCTGTTCAAGTGCCTCCTCGGGAGCAACACTAAGTTGAGTAGATTTCTAATAAGCAATTGGAGGCATCTTTTGATTTACACAATGAAGATGGGTGTGTGCATGTGTGGGTGTATGTATGTATCTTTGGATACTGGATACCCTGGCTTGGAGACAGCTCCAGAAAACAATCTGGGAGCTGCTGAACAAGACACCACAGTTAACTCCAGGCTTCTGGCATAAAAAGACTAAGGAAGGATGGAAGCAAAGCATTCTCAATTTTGGCATTAGAGATTTCTGCTCCTACATGCAACACATGTGGATAGACATAGTAGAGAATAGCACCAGCCTTCCTAAAGTGCCAAGTTCTAAGTAGCCAGCTCACCTTAAGAAAGTTTGAATTGGGGTATTGTTGTAGAATCTAGGCTATACATACACACTTTGTTAATATAAATTATAGCCTATGGGTCTGGAGTTGTGGGTTAGCAGTTAAAGACACTTGTCTGCAAAGCCTGATATCCCAGATGTGATTCCCTAGTACCCACATAAAGTCAGATGCACAAAGATGAAACATGCATCTGGAGTTTGTTTTCAATGACAAAAAGCTCTGTTGTGCCCATTTCTCTCTCTCTCTCTCTCTCTCTCTCTCTCTCTCTCTTTCCCCTCTCTCTTTCCCTCCTCTCTCCTAGCAAAGAAATATAAAGTAATAATAAACTTTGTATTCTATATTATCTCATTTATTTCTTCCTTATAAAACTTGGAATTCCCCATTTATAGTTGATTGCATTACATCTAGGCAGGATAGTTTAATTAAATACAATGAATATAGTAGGGTAGTACCCTCACTACAGATATCTATTTATACTTATTGAGGAAAAGAAGGACACTTAACACAATGTCTCTGACATGGTCCTATCCATTTCCAAGGCTCTTGTCAATTTAAGGGGTCAAGGAAAGCAGATCAAGACTAGAGGATTAAAATAATGGTTATCAGGAGAGCCACTGTTTTTTTTTTTTTTTTTCACACTTAGGAGAACCTAAGAAAATTATTGTTATCTAGAAAATCTGCTCTCCGGCACATGGACCTAGTCAGCTATGCTTAGAAGTGCTGTTTATACAAGGATAAAGCGAACCAAGTAAGTGATGTTATTGATGATATAGGGTTGCCTTTAAAACCTCTTTTTGTAGTAACTGAACTGGTGAAATAATGAAACATCATGCACAGAGTAAGTTCCAGCTGCCATGGGACCTTGGCTGTACTGTGGAGATGTATGTGAGAGAGAAGTGCTACTGCCTAAGTTATTCTGATGAAACACTGTGTGAGAGAGAGGTGCTGTTGCTACTGGATTTTTTTTTTTTTCTGTTAGTAAATACCTCTCTTCTTTCCCTATTTGCTTTCCTGTTAATAAGCTTAGCACTGCTGTTAGCTCCTCTGTTAGTAACTTTGCATACCACTTTCAGGTGGGTTTCTAACAGGGTTTATGAGGTTCAGGGAAAATCCTTATACTCCAAATCCCAGGGTTTTTTTTTTTTATCTGTTTTTAACAAAGAATTGGAATAAATAGACTGAGAAAGATAGTTTATAAATGGTTATATTTATTCTTAGACTTCAAGGGTGTGCAGGGGGTCCAAGAACCAAGGAAAGGGACTGGATACATCCATGTGGTCTGAAGGCCTATGTGGGAGATGAGCATGGCCCTGGGGAACGAACAAGAAAGAGGATTTCTTGGGGAGATTTAAATAAGGTTCAAGCTTTAAAAAAAAAAACTAAAAGACCATTAAAAATAGAGAATATCCTTTCCCATTCCAGCAACCAGAGTGGCTTGGTCTTATTAGTGCTAACAACACCAAGATTTGGGCATGGAGAAATGAACAGCCAAGAAGCAGGAAATAGAGAAGGGTGGTAAATCTGGTTTTTTTTTTTTTTTTTTTTTTGGATGGGTGGGCTCAAGGGACTTTCTCAGGACTGGGTAGCACACCTGAGTAGAGAGAAACAGCAGATTGGTCTGGGCTCATTAAGGGGCATTAAGGGGTCCACACACTTGGGCAGGATGAGAGAGAACTGAGTGGATGAGACTGGGATCAGAAACTGAATTCTAGTTCTTCTACGGCAGGCCATGTGACATGTGACATCTTTTGAATTTCCTTAGGTTGTTCGTTTATTTGTTTTTAAGCCTTTCCCCAACTGGCTACTTAATAGTTTCCTCTTAGGTTTTGTTTTCTTCCTTTTCTCTTCTCTTCTCTTCTCTTCTCTTCTCTTCTCTTCTCTTCTCTTCTCTTCTCTTCTCTTCTCACCTTCCTTCCTTCCTTCCTTCCTTCCTTCCTTCCTTCCTTCCTTCCTTCCTTCCTTCTTCCTTCCTTTCTTTCTCCCTTTCTTTCTTTCTTTGTCTCCCAGTACCCTGGTGGATCTCAGTTGTGGATACTGTTCTAGTTTTGAAAAAAAAATCCTTATCAACTATGACAGACGCTTGAAGAGATTAAAATTTCACAAATATCAGCTACTAATACCACCATATTTTAGATCTTTGTTTTTGTTCTATTTCTATAGATGCTTACTTTTCTCCACCTACTTTAGAAAGTCTGAATATTATAATTGTTAATAAAGTGCTTCAATGTTATATGTAATTACACATTGGTGATCAGTAAGTATCCATGTGGCTTCCAGGATAAAGATATTTGGGTATTTCACTGGATTTTTACCCAAATAGTTTTAATCCACATAACCACCAGCTTTCAATTTCTAGATATACTGAAAAAATCAGCATCCATGGTAACAAACCTTTTTCTAAGTGCTACAACCCATCATTTTAGTTTTGGTTAAAAGACAGGGTCAGGCTGGAGAGATGACATAGCCGGTAAGGTGCCTACAAAGCCTAAAGACCCATATTCAACTTTCCAGGTCCCATGTAAGCCAGGTGCACATGGTGGCACAAGCACACAAGGTCACACATGTGTCTGAAGTTTGATGGTAGAGGCTGAATGCCTGGCACACCAATTCTCTCTCTTTCTCTCTCTTTCTCTCTTACATACACACATTAAAAAAATACAAAAAGTTAGTTTTTTAAAAAGCGTCATTTTATTCCTTTTTACTCAATCAAGGAATCAAAAATGTGTCTCGACCAGATAATTACATCTATCTATCAGAAAGGTGATTTTATCCATAAAACCAATGGCTGAATTAGGGACATGTATATGAGCCTATTCCCATTTTATTTCTTCAAAGAAAAGGCTCTCTCAACCAGTGGATAAGCATTATTCTTACCTGATAAATTCAGTAATCATAAAAGCTGGATTTATCTGTATATAAATATGGTTCTATATGAAAGAATCCCTGGGAACCTTAATGATGTTGAATAGAAAATAAAAAGTCTATAAGCAAACAATGAATCACATTTTGTGTCAGTTGTATATCTGTTCAAAGTTCCAGGTACATTACTTCTCAACCCATCACCACCTGTTCCCATCAAGCTATATGTGCAGACACAGTAGGGGGTATAGAGAAGTAGACAATTATAAAGAGGCTATGTTACTGACAACTACCCACATACATCATGTTATATTCATTTCATGTCTTTTTCTGGCACCAGCATCATGCTTCTCCTCAACCCAATGAGTACCAGCAAGTAAAGACTTGTAAGGATAGACCATCAACCATTTTGCTACATACTACTGATGATTCTAGTTGCATTTAAGCCTCAGTCATTTCTTTGTTAAGAATTGAAGGAAATGAGTATGTATATATTAACCATTCTTGGTCATAAAGAAACTTATATTAATAAATGAACCAATTTATAGTTTAACAAAAATGACTTCTCCTTAGCAAAAGGGATATATCTTACCCAACAAAGAGGTTGATTCAAGAAAGCTCCACTCCCAACTACAACCTGGTTTAGAAGTCAAATAAGAAACATACTCCTGGATTGAGAGAAAAAAGATAGAATGAATGATGCTTAATGTCTTTGCTACTTATTTTTCTTCTCCCCTTCTCTCTCATTAATCATAAAACTCACTCATCCTTGCTCACTTGCAAACACCAGATGCTCACATTCAAATATATGCACAGATAACTCACTTACACTTGCACATACACATTTACGCACAAAAATACAAACTATCCCACATGATAAAGGAAAATCCAGTTACTCATACTCATTTTTCATTTTGGTTTTTCAAGGTAGGGTCTCACTGTAGCCCAGGCTGACCTGGAACTCACTATGTAGTCTCAGGGTGGCCTCAAACTCACGGCGATCCTCCTACCTCTGCCTCCAAAGTACTGGGATTAAAGGCATGTGCCACCATGCCTGGCACTCACACTCATTTTTGTCCATACACACTAATACACAAAAGTCACTAACATGTACATTTACATACACAGTTCATATATTAAGTTCTTTGCAAGTTTTGCAACTGTTTTTTACTCTCTGATTGATACTTTCTCTGCATCTTCTTTGATTTGCTTATGAACTGCAGATGATCCTCATCATCCCTGCCTCTGGTGCCAACTTATGAAGCCACAGGCTGAAAGCCAGGGAGGGCTTCAGTGGGACAAGAAAGAGGAATACAGAAGAAATCCAGAAGCTACAGAGAACTCAACACTAAATAAGACTGCTAACAGGGCTGCTAAAGCTCAGATATCATTGTGGAACAGGGGGCAAAAAGACTGTAAGAGTCACAGGGTGGGAAGTAATATACTGAGACACACACTCCACCACACACACACACACACACACACACACACACACACACACAGAGAGAGAGAGAGAGAGAGAGAGAGAGAGAGAGAGAGAGAGAGAGAGAGAGAGACTGAGGTCCTAATTATTCCACATTAAATTCCAACAACCCCACTGATGAGTGCTCCCAGGGAAATTGGAATTGGGGGAGAAGATATAAAAATATAACAATTATAAAAATATATAAATGAAATTTTAAAAAGTAGTGGCAATGAATTTTGGTCACATCACTTTTAAATAAAAACTATTTTTTAAAACTGGATAGATGGCTTAGCAGTTAAGGTGCTTGCCTGTGAAGCCTAAGAACACGTTTGAATCTCCAGGTCTCACCTAGCCAGAGACAGTGACATAAGTGTGCAGTGTCACACATGTGCACAAGGGGTCACAAGCATCTGGAGTTCATTCACAGCGGTCTAAAGGCCCTGGTGTGCCCATTCTCTCCCTCTCTATCTTACTCTCCCTCTTTCTCTCTCTGTCTCTCAAAAATAAAAAACTAATAATAACTTTTTAAATATGTGTTGCACTGAACATGTGCTTTCCCTAGTTTCCAGAGAGGAATGAAACCCTAAAATCATTCCAAAGAAGATGATTTGGTCAAGTGCTTCCATAGTTTTAAACTTTAATCCTTGCTATCAAAGAAGACTACTTTGGTGACAGACAATATAAATGGGTGTACATGGTTTATCAGAATTCATGCCCACAGTATTTATTTGACACAGGTACTGCAAGTGACCTTTTCATACAGTAAGGAAACTGAGTAGATTAAGTAACATAAGGGAAAGTATGCTTTAGCTTTTCTTTTAGTTCTGTCAAAACCTTTCTTGCTCATCAGCCTTTCAAAACAGTCGCTATTATGATTGGTTAGTATCCACAATATGAGAGCAAACTTCCTTATAGGTAGAGTATCTTGTACGAAAAGGTCACATGTATGCTATGACATACAGACCTTGTCAATGCTACTATCCAAAAGCCTCTCAAAACCTGACCAAGTTGTTCTCCTCTGCCTTCCTCATGTGCATCATCAACCCAAGTGGTCATGACTTGTCACAGGTTTAGGATCTCCAGAATTAGATAGGATTTTTCTGAGACATCTAGATATTCTTAACCTTCATCACGAATTTCAAGGTTGTCAACTTTGGTGCAAGTTACACATTACCACAACTTCATATAACCTTATACACTGTTTCTTACGGGGGGGGGGATAACTAGGTTAAGACAACTTTCAGGCATGGCTATCTCCCTAGAGTCAATACCAACATAACATTGTCTTAATTGCTTCATACCCACTGAGCTCTAACCACATTGGCCCTCCTCTGGTCGCAAAGCCTTTGCTTGCTTCAGGACCACTGCATACTACACTTTTTCAGCCTACCATGCTCCTTATCATGCCCATTTTTACTTTAGAAACTATTTCTTCTCCTTGGAATAAATTAAATTGGCTATGTACATATTTATTTCCTATACCACCTGTGTCAATTGTTTTCTTTCTCTTTCCCTTATTTTTTGTTTTTATAGTGTCTTTAATCCAAGTCTTAAATCTGTATTGACATTTTTACTTAGTTTTCTTTGTGTGACCCCTCCATTGGAATGTGTGCCCCATGAGAACATAAACTTTTGTCTTTGTCACTGCATCCTAAGCACTTGACAAAGTCAAGACTTAATAAATATCAAAGGTCACTGATGGATGAATTCAGTGAAAGAATGGACATGTAACTTGCTAGGGTTACAGACACAAAGTTGTAGAGATAAAATTTAAAACATAAAATTTATGAGCAGGATAGAAAATCAGATACTTCTGACTGTGAAGCATTTGGAAAGGGTAATACTGTAGTAATTGATAGATGCTGAACACATATCACTTCCCAAGTCTCCTGAAAAGTCCCTGATACAATGATATAATAAAAACAACAGCACTGCCATTAAAAAGCTTCAGTTTTAAGAAAGGAAAATGAATAAGTCATTCACATTTCAAGAAAGAAATATTTATTCATTACTTACACACCATCAGGCACAATAGACTACAACAAAAAAGTGAAAGAAAGAAGGAAGAAAGAAATGAAGGAAGAAAGGATGGATGGATTCTAGTCCATAGCTAGGTCATTTTATATTATGACTGCTCTTTTTGGAACTGCACAAAAAATTATTTAGGGAATTGTTTCAAATGTATATGCTTAAGTTGTATGAACCCACCCCCCCGAAGGTTATGATTCCATAAGTCTTGGCTAGCTATCTCTATATATTTAAAGGTGGATTAAAATTCATAGCCAGGTTTGCAAATCACTGATCCATTTGAATGCAATGTGATACACTATTCCAGATGGATAAATAGAATCTTGTAGAAATCAAGAAAAAAAAGTGTTGGCAAAGTAAATACATTTGAGCTAGTTATATTGAAATGGAGAGAGAAGTAACATTGAAAACCTAAGTCATTTCAAGTAATTATTTTAAAAAGAATAATAAGAGTAAGCATATTTAAAAGTTTAATTAGAATCCTAAATATTAGACATAATTTGGCTTTAGATCACCATTTGTCAAATTTTAGCATGCTTAGGAACCACTTGAGGATGTTGATAAAATGCAAATTCTGATTCAGTACATATTGGTAGAACTCAAGTTTCTTTCTTTCTGACAAGCACTCAAAAGATTCTTATGCCCATATGGAGACCACACATGAAGTTGTAAGATTTTAGTGCACATGGAAGAGTATTTTCCTACCAATGGAATGACCTAAAATGAGTTTATTAACTACTTGACTACACTGTGACCACAACACTTGACAGAAACAACTTAGGTAAGATTTATTTTGGTCACAATTTCAGAGGATTCAATCCATCATGGTTGGGAAGGCATGGAAGTGGAAGCATGTAGCAAGAGTCTATTTACATTACAAGAGATAGGAAGCTGAGAAAGTTCAGGAACCAGGGGCTAGGCAATAACCTTACAAGGGAAAGCTCTACTTATCTACATCTATCATCTAGGTGCCACATCCTATAAGTTCCATGACCTTCAAAAATATTTGAGGAACAAGCACTCAAAGTGTGAGCCTGTGGAGGCATTTCAGATCAAAAGGATTACAGAAAGATGTGCCAACAGACAATTAGAGCCCCAAGGTTGATTAAAGAATACACCCATCCAGAGACCAAGACCCAAGTTATTTCTCCAGAGATGATAGGCTCACAGGAACAATTTTTAACCGTCCCTCTTTCTTTCTCCTCAAAGAGTCAAACAGACCAATAAAATTAAGACTTGCCCTTCAGATACTCAATGATAGAAACTTTGTTTTACTTAAGAATTATTCCAACTTGAAGATACCTAAGCCTAAGAAAAAGAATTTTAGAAACTAGCACAAAGGGGCACCATGTAGGACAACTAATAAATACCAACACTTAAGGAATTAAAGCATGAGTGAAGCCACGTGATTCCACTTATGCCTTCTAATACTGCTTAAGCACTGTTTTCCTCAATAATGTAGCATTTGCCAAATATCAAGTGTGGCAAATCAGACATGTAGGTTTAATCCAGATCACTGACTTTAATGTTCTCTGTAATTCTATTATAAATATATACTATTAAATCTATTTTAGAGGTCAAGAGTCAGAAGCTTGGAAATGTTAAGTAGTTTACAAAACTATGCATCTAATAGAAAACAGAGCCAGGACTGAAATACACATGGTCTGACTCCAAAGCCTTGTATACTTTTATAAATCTGTTTATCTCCTTATTTCTAGTCCTTACATATAAATTGGCAGAACATGTGACAATTCTATCAAAGCACCTACTAACATCTCCCTTAAACTGGCTAAAGATATAGTTGCTGGTTTCACTTAATTGATTTTGAAATGGAGATTGTGGGAAATCATCCAAGGCATGACTTGACAGCATGCTAGGAATGTAATTTATCAGAACCCGGGCCAGACCTACTGAAGCAAAAAATTCAGAGGGTAGGTAAGGACTACTGATTTTTTAAACAAAAATTGAGGTGATTCTGATATGTGTTCAAATTTGAGAACTACTGTTCTCTGGACTACCTCCAACTTAAAGCCTAGCTGTAAACTAACTAATTATGCTACCAAGAGGGATAGTTCAGCATAATCTTATTCACTTGTTTCTCTTGATTAAAATCCAATAATAGAACACAATTAGAGATCTATTTTCTCAAAAATAAGATGAGCTTTTGGGAGATCTCCAGTCAAGTGGTGGCAATTTGTTTTACAAAATCATAGCAAAATTATCTAACCCTATCCCACCCCTCAAAAAATATCCCTAAAAGGCCATGTATCAACTTCCTAAGCAGTTAATTAGGTAGAAAAACTCAATGTTTCATGCCATTTCTCTGGCTAATAAAGACTTGTAATTTTCTTCACAGTGTCCTAGGCCACTTTGATGTCCACTATGGCTTCTCTCCACTATGGCTTCTCTCATCAAATTTAAACTTTAAAGTTGAATTTCTAAGCCCTATTTTTCAACCTTTTGTTCCTATATGTAACCCTGATTCTCAATAAAAACTATAAACTATTTGCTCTTATGACTAGTCAGCAGAGATATTTTCATTCCCACATCTGCTTTCTTCCTTAATTTCCTTTTTAAAATATTTTCACACACACACACACACACACACACACACACACACACACACACACACGTACATGAGAGAGAGACAGACGGAAAGAATGGACGCACCAGGGCCTTCAGCCACTGCAAATAAACTCCAGATGCAGGTGCCACTTTGTGCACCTGGTTTTACATGGGTACTGGGGAATTGAATTCAGGTCATTAGATTTTGGATGCAAGCGCCTAAACTGCTGAGCCATCTATCCAGCCCTATCTTGTGTATTTTATTCCCCTTCTTCCTCTTACTATTAAAGCCACATCTGTGTATTAATATCCATCACAAACTGTAGTGCTCCCTTTCAGGGAAATAGCTTCCCATGGTCAAAAATAGGCTCTGGCTTTGCAAAAATAATATTTACCATCTTTGTGACCAATGCCAAGTTTATTAAACCTGATGAGTCTCACTTTCCTCTTCTGTAACATGGAATTATACATATCTCCTTGACAAGGTTTCTCTGTACTTTCAATAAGAAAATGTAACTGGATCATCAATAAACTTATTAAAAACACTCAGGCCACATGGATCTCTCACATTGTCAAACCTCCTTGGCAGCAGTAGACTGTATCACAAAGTTTAACACTTAATAAAACTGCAGGATACAAGTTGAGCAACTCTCTTGCCAAAATCTTAAATCATTCAGCATTAAAATTCAAAAGTTTTGAGGCATTGTGGGGATAGCATAATAGAAAGACCCACATATGGTTTGATATAAGTCACAGTCAAAATGTGGCTGCATTAAATATACTGTACAATATGTATGAGGTGTATATGTATGAGGCTTCAGGCTCATATGTATGAGGTGTATATGAAAGATAAGTGAGCTTTATGTTGATACTTAGGTCCTGTCCTCAAGATTTCTAATTGCATATATGAAAATATTCCCAAGTTTGAATCATTCAAATTCTGCAACCCTTCTGGCCCCAAGTATTTCTGATAAGAGATGTCTGGCTTGTATTTTGTAACATAGCAATTGTGCAAACTAAAGCATGTAACAGTTATACTTATAGCCTTCTCCAAAGAAAGGCTGAGGGAAGATCATGATTAGATTTGAATATTGAAGAAAAAGAAATTTAACACAAAAACATAGGAGCTAGGATCTGTAAAAAAAAGAAGTCTAGTTAGATGTTTAGAGCAAATAAGGTATTATATCAAAAAGTATATTAGTGCCGGGCATAGTGGTGCACATCTTTAATCCTAGCACTAGGGAGGCAGAGGTAGGAGGATCACTATGAGTTCAAGGCCACTCTGAGACTACATAGTGAATTCCAGGGCAGCCTGAGCTAGAGTGAGACCCTACCTCAAGAAATTAAAAAAAAAAGTGCATTAGCATAAGGTGACAAATATGTTATTAAGAAATACTGACATGTGGAAATTTTTGTTTTAATACAAATATAAGAGAATTCTTGATGCTATCACAGCAAGACTTTCATTAAATGTATACTTTTGATTGAGAAAGTGTAAAGATCTAGTATGTCCTCAGGTTACACATGACCTCCACCTGTCAAAATGTGAGAAACACTGACATGAGTTCCTCATATAAGAGTAGTGTTTGAGATAAGTAGGTTTAAGATGACACAATCCACTGTTACTTGTATACTACCCCCATTAACCTAGGGGACAAAGAATTAGAATCAGAAATGAAGACCTCTAATAGCTACTAAGCTGGTTCTTCCCAAACACGCCCTCACAGAGAACTTGGACTGTATTTTGCATAAAGCCTAGTTTGCACAAATGTATTCTATAGAGGAAAGAGGGTCTGAGAATGCTAGGGTGATGCTAACATTCTTTACAATTGATACTCTGAGCAAACCACTAAAATTAGACTCCTGTCTCTTACCAAGGAAGAGATAGAATGGAGTTTCTTTTAAAAGGAGTCCATCTAGTTCTTCAAATTAAATATAAAAAATCCCTCTAGAATACTAATACAGACTTTAGAAGTCATGGTTAGAGTGATAGATAAGGTCTAGGCATTTGCAAACAGAAGTTTGGAGTTGGGACCAACAAAATAAACTCCTCGAAGGGTAATGGACTGATTGAGAATACAAATACTTCATAAACAGTTGTGTAGTCTTATTCTATTAGTGTGGTTTGAACTTCCCCCACTTTCATCCATAAGAGTCTGCTTCCTGGTTTGAGACCTGGTGCATATTAGTTGCAAAAATATGGTCTATGTTTTTTCTTCAACTGGAGATCTGATAGGTAATAATAAGTGATAAGAGCCACATTAAAAGCCGGGTATGATGGCACATGCCTTTAATCTCAGCACTCGGGAGGCAGAGGTAGGAGGATTGCCGTGAGTTCAAGGCCACCCTGAGACTCCATAGTGAATTCCAGGTCGGCCTGGGCTAGAGTGAGACCCTACCTCAAAAAACCAAAAGAAAAAAAAAAAAGAGCCACATTAGTTGCCAGTTAGAAACTGGCTTTGTATTGGCTTCTCTGTCTCAGTCTCCATTCATTTCTCACCCAATAATATCAAGCTTTCCTGTCTAAATATCTTCCAGACCCTTCCCCACTTCAGTAGTCTATGGCTATTGGAAGTGGTCTGGATTGTACACTATGATCTCCTTCCTAAAGTTTTGCAAGAGCTCCCCAAATGTTTACATTCTAGACCACCAGTCTCACTCATACAGATAAAGACAAAATCACCTTGGAATTGTTTTAAACCTTAAAACACCTATTACATGGTGTTTTAGCTTTTATTTTCAAGTTTTTGTCACAACAATCTTCAAGTGATCTCAGGGATGGAAAGGCTATTCGGAAATTGCAAAGTGCTGTACAAAATTATATATCTTTTTTTTTTAAGTTTGCAGGTTAAACTGTGCTGAGCAGGTAATGATAGAGCAACCATTTAATCCACAAATAATCTGCTTTCATAAGTATTATTTCAGATTAGTCTATTACATTTGTGTAAGAACTGAAAAGTTCTGTACAGTTTGCCTAAAACACCAATAGAATTTATACACAAATTGGGAGGCTCTTTTGCATGAACTTTTCCTGCGGAGACATAAGCAAATAATTACTCACACTAAATACAGCACCACCACCAATGAACCAATGTAACAATTCCACCCAAATTTATCTTAGTTAATCAATGGATTTACTGAGCTTACATACAGGAATATGTTTGAAAGATTACTTAGAGAAGCACAAGTGACCTCAAAGCGATCATGTCACCAAAAAAATCTCACCCTGTTATCAATGATGACTTCCTCATAGCTGTAGAGATGGAGTTGCCACTTTAGTTAATTTTCCACACTTTAGTTAATCTTCCACACTCTGTCTACGCTGGCACCAAGATGAGACTGTGTGCAATTGGGTCAGAATTATATACACCTGGGAGAAAGGTGCAGGAAAGAGTGTCTGAAATCTTAGGTGACAGTCTAATGAGCTTCCCTATCTGTCCTTTCATAAGAAAATGTCAGCAGGCTTGAATCCTGACTTTTTATTTCAATTTTCAAGGTTATCAAATTTACCAACTGTGACCCATTAATGCAACATTTAAATTTTGATATTGGCAAGATACCTCCCCTACAACAAACGTGCATCTGCATTTGCATAGCTGAAAAGAAACAAGTCAGAACCATACCCAAAATTAAGCCCACTCTCCAATATCAGGCTACCATCAATCATGGGGGACAAGAGGGCCTAGACCTATCAAACTCTCTATTAAAAATGTAATTGTTATCCCAATTTTCCGGGTGCTAACTTACTCTCCGTTGGAGAATCTGCTTCTCTTTTTCAGATAGATGCAGATCCTAAGGAGAGAGCTGCCCCAACATACCTCAAAAGGGGCCCCACTGAAACTAAGGACAATTGGCGAAACAAGCAAGGGTGATGTTTTCCTGATGAACCAGATACCAGGGCAAAGGGGAAGGAGACCAACACAGAGAAAAATCAACTCCTACCAAATCAGAGAGCCAGAGCCAAAGAGGCCCCCAACACCTCAGCACTGAAGCAGACCAAAAATGAATCCAAAATGGCTCAGGGAAATTTTGCAGAAGAGGGGGCGGAAAGAATGTCAGAGTCACATGTTGGGTCATGATATGCAGAGACATTTTATGGTATCAATAACTGTGGGCTAACTCCACAATACACGACCCATTTACATCAAAAAGGAGGGTCCAATGGGAGGGGGTAGATCATAGATGAGCCTACACAATGGTACCAAACTGCCGGTATTTGCTGAAAAGAAAGCTAATAAATTAAATTTAAAAAAAAGAAAATCACTACATATAAATTCTCATAAAATATGCAATATTCTAAAACAAAATAACACAACTGTGTAACAAGTAATGGAAAATGAAACACCTGAATCCTAGAAAAGCAGTCATTTGAAAGTTAATGAAAAAGACAGCATCTACTACCTTCCCTATTCCATACTGTTCTGTATCCTGTTAATGATTTTCTACTATATAAATATATTTAAACTCTTTATTGAGGTTTATTGTTATTAAATATTTAAATAAAATAGAAGTTATATTGAGTATTAGTACTAGAATTGGCAACATTTTAAGACGCTAGTTTACTGATCACAGTTGACATACATCGTTTTACTTTTTATTCTCAGTAAATAAAATTCATTGACTTTAACACTGGTGAGGACAAAAGGAGACAACTGAGTGAAATAGTAACAGCACTAGTATTGAAAGCAGTGGCCAAGTCCTTACCTCTAAAATGAAAGAATTCAATATTACTACTGGTCCTTAAATTTTATGATCTTGCAAATAAAAAAAGAACAGATTCCAAAATTAAAACTACATACTTAACACATCACAAAAACACACTTGTTGGGCTGGAGAGATGGCTTAGCAGTTAAGCGATTGCCTGTGAAGCCTAAGGACCCCGGTTCGACGCTCGGTTCCCCAGGTCCCACGTTAGCCAGATGCACAAGGGGGCGCACGCGTTTGGAGTTCGTTTGCAGAGGCTGGAAGCCCTGGCATGCCCATTCTCTCTCTCTCCCTCTATCTGTCTTTCTCTCTGGGTCTGTCGCTCTCAAATAAATAAAATAAATAAAAAATTTAAAAAAAAACACACTTGTTGAAGTAAATTTCATCTTCTCAAATAAATATTGAGCCCCCACTAAAGTAATAGAAGTCTTTTCAATAGGAGAGCTTGATTCACCATATAAGAGCAGCAATTTTGCCCCATTACAGTTTCTAATGACATTTCAATCACAATACTTCAGCTTTACATTCAGAAAAATTGTGCAAGTAACTAAGGTGCCACCCATTGCACTCCTGAGAAGTTCATTATCAATTTCACTCAGGTTGAGTTGAAACCCATTTCCTCACAACATCTTTCCTTCTGTCATTTTCTATGTTACTCTCTTTGATGACTGGATCACAGCTACATCGCCCAATCAATCTTTCATTAGAGCAAATATTCATAATTCTTCAACCATTCTTCATGTCACATGTTTCTCAGATGATTTAAACTCAAGTTACCCCTCTGGGAAAAACCTACAGCGTGACTATCACATTTTGAACATGAGATTAGTGAGAACTGAACACAAGCTATGTTAGATATAGATAGATATGTCAAGGTCTTTTTGAATCTTAAAGACTTTAAGTGATGCAATGAAAGATATGTACATTGTTTGGAAAGAGATATAGGTATATAAATGAATTGAAGTTGTGTACCTGATCAATAATTTTATCAATCTTATTAAGGGGATGGGGAAAATGTTAAGGACCCCTATTCTAGATATAACTAGAACACAATAGGGCTAATACTTTTAATAATCTCTGTATTTACTCAATTTAAATACATAGTAACATTTGCATTGATTTATAGGAAAAATGGGATATAAATAATCAGTTTTGTGATAAAATATCAATATGATCACTACCAATATTTCAGGCATTTTAGTGAGATATTTGTGGGAGTTCAATTATGAAATGATCTAAGCTACTTGTCTATATAACTAAATTTAGTTTACAGATATGTTAGCAAACATTATGACTCCCCTCAATTTATTAATGCACATACCAGGTCCAGGAAATATCTCAAAGAATAATGATTCATCCTTACCATTTTTAAATTTATTTATTTATTTATTTATTTATTTATTTATTTGAGAGCAACAGACAGAGAGAGAAAGAGGCAGAGAGAGAGACAGAATGGGTACGCCAGGGCTTCCAGCCACTGCAAACCAACTCCAGACACATGCGCCCCCTTGTGCATCTGGCTAACGTGGGTCCTGGGGAATCGAGCCTCAAACCAGTGTCCTTAGGCTTCACAGGCAAGTGTTCAACCGCTATGCCATCTTTCCAGCCCATCCTTATCATTTTTAATTATCAAAAAGAACAGATAGAATCATGCAACCTCACTGTTCCACCTATCAAGAATAGATTTCAACTATCCTGGTTTCCAATATTGAACATTAAAGTTAAGTTGGACCCCATCAAAGGCTGAATAGTCATTTATTTAATATTATTGATTTTCTTAAGACACAACACAATTTTTACTAGAAAAATGGGCAGAAGAATGAGTGTGGCTATAGATGCATTATTCTTAGTTATATAATGCTATTCAATAAGAACCCTGTCAAAAAAAAATTAGAAGACTATAAAAGTGAGAGTAAAATTGTGAATGTAACATAAGTAGTTCACTTTTGGGAAACTTCCCTGCATTGCAGTGAAAATTGGTTGAATACAACAACAACAAGATCTCATTTCTATCCCACAAAGGTGATACCTGACTCAAGCCTTTTTTAATCTATCTAAATGTGTTAGGTTAAATTATTAAAACTATTTATTAATTTTTCCTATTATATCTCCTCCCATAGATGTAAGAGTATACTTCTTTGCCCTGTAGATTGCAGAGAAAGCCTAATCCTAAAACCATGGGCTCTGGCTTATAAATACAAAGGCTATAATTGGGTTAACCCCCACAGTGGCAAGATGTACTAACACCTATGTAATAATGGCACACCTATGTAATAATGGCACAGAGTCTATGCAGGTAACTAACTGTTCTTGGGTTGGCCATTAGGCCTGACAATGGGAGAGAACTCATACTGGTACTGGAAACCATGTCATATTCCCATGTGTGAGAAACACATGCACTCCAGAGAAAAGCTTCCATTGATCTTTGGCTAAGAAGAGTGTGTGTACATATCAGAAACACTGCCACACAAGTATGTTTACCCCCTTTAATCCAAACTTATGGTTGGAAAATCTATTTTATTTTACAGATGGAAGAGAAGACTGAAGAGACACACTAACAATAAATATGACAATAAAAGATAGCTGAACACCTACCACTAGATATGTCATCTTCATCCCATCTGCTGGGGACCAGGAGACATTGCAGAAGAAGTGATGACATGAGTACTGTGAGTACTGCTCTTATTGCTATCCTGAAAATAAGCTCCAGAGAGATGATTAGAGACACAGTGGTCAAAGAAAACTCATCAAATCAGAAATCCAGAGGCAATAAAGAGCTCAACACTAAATTTGCCTGCAAACAGACCCACCAAGGCACAGGGAACATGGTGGAAGAGGGGGAGGAAAGATTAAGAACCACAGGGTGGATAGAAATATCCTGAGGCACATCCCCACAAATACTGACTGAGATCATCATGACCCTATAGTAAATACAAATAACCCCAGTGAGAACCAATAAACTCAGTGGAAAAGAGGCAAGCGAGAGGGTATATTTTATTTTTAAAAAATGAAATACATTAAAAAGAGTGGACTTTAAACCTTTCTACATTGGGCTTTACCATGTGACTTAATTTTTAAATTTTTTTTATTAGTTTTCTATTCTGTAAGTACAGGCAGTTTGGTACCATTATTAGGCTCATCCGTGACCTACCCCCTCCCCATTGGCCACTCCTATTGAGGTATATGAGTCGTGCATTGCGGAGTTAGCCCACAGTTATTGGTACAATAAATGTCTCTGCATATCATGACCAAACATGTGGCTCTGACATTCTTTCCGCCCCCTCTTCCACAAAATTTCCCTGAGCCATGTTGGGTTCATTTTTAGTCTGCTTCAGTGATGAGGTGTTGGGGGCCTCTGAGGCTCTGGCTCTCTGATTTGGTAGGAGTTAGTTGATTTTTCTCTGTGTTGGTCTCCTTCCCCCTTGTGCTGGTATCTGGTTCATCAGGAAAACAGCACCTTTGCTTCTTTTGCCAATTGTCCTTAGTTTCAGCAGGGCCCTTTTGAGGTATGATGGGGTAGCTCTCTCCTTAGGATCTGCATCTATCTGAAAAAGAGAAGCACATTCTCCAACCAAGAGTAAGTTAGCACCAGGAAAATGAGAAAGCCCTTACTTTTTTATAGAGAGTTTAATAGGTGTAGGTCCTCTTGTAGCCCATGATTGATGGTAGCTTGATATTGGAGAGTGGGCTTATGTTTGGGTATGATTCTGACTTGTTTCCCAGCTCCAGCTATGGGTCCCATACCACTGAGGGGATCAGTTAGCGGAATCAAGAGCAGTTCGTTCCCCACCATGGCTGTGTGCCACATTTGCACTTGTGTGGGCATCACAACAGGTTATGTGTTGCTAAGTAGGTTGGACCATGAGTTTCTTGGACAGATATTGGTCGTTTCCCCCAGTCACCCATGTAGCACCTTCTGGCAATAGACACTCTGACTGTCTGGGGACTGACTCTCTCCTGGCTTCCAGCCATGCCATTCCATTTTATGTGTCAGCTGCATATGGTGTCTTCAGCAATAGGGTCTTACCACTAACCTTTGGGGGGTCATAAAGTACCCTGACATAAATCTGTCATTCTTTTAGAAAACCTTGTAGGTTTCTCTGATCAAAAGCTCATTGTGGGTGATAGCCCTATGCTGGTACTGGGAGTTACAGGTCAGTACCCCCTTAAAAAATGAGGAAAAAGGTAACTAATATATAGGAGTAAGAGAGGAGAGAGAGAGAGAGGGAGAGGGAGAGGGAGGAAGGGAAGATGTAGAGGATTTAAGTTAGACTTGATCCTACCCTCTCCAGTGTCTTGTGGCTCAGGCCTGGTGAAGGTTCAGCCATTTGGTCTGCCATTTAGGAAGTAGAATTTATGGTACCATTGCCATTTGAGTCTTGATTAGTGTTTCCCACCCCTTTGATGCCCTCCCCTCCCTCCCCATCCCTCCTAGTGTCTAGTCCCTGAGATGCTTGCTGGGATGTAAGGTATCTTGGGTAGATTCAGGTTAGGTGCTGTAGATGAGTGAGAATATGTGGCAATTATTTATCGGTGATTGGGTAAGTTCACTGAGAATAATCTGTTCCAGGTTCACCCATTTTTCCTCAAATTTCTTTGTGTCATTTTTTTTTTTACTGCTGTATAGAATTGCATTGTGTAGATATACCACATCTTAGTTATCCATTCTTCTAGTGATGGACATCTGGGTTGATTCCAGCTCTTAGCTATTACAAATGGAGCCACTACAAACATGGTTGAGCAAATCTCTCTGGCCTGTGGTTTGAAGGTTTTAGGGTAGATGCCCAATAAGGGAATTACTGGGTCTGTTGGTATTTCTATAGTCAGCTTTTTCAGGAGTCTCCATATTTCTTTCCAAAGTGGTTGTACCATCCTACATTACCACCAACAGTGGATGAGTGTTCCTGGTTCTCCACATCCTCGCCAGCATTTATTTGCATTTGATTTTTTGATGTTTGCTATCCTTATTGGGGTAAGGTGGAATCTCATAGTTGTTTTAATTTGCATTTCTCTGATGATTAGGGATGATGAACATTTTCTTAAGTGTGTGTTTGCCATTTGTATTTCTTCCTCTGTGAACTGCCTGTTCATCTTTTTGCCCCATTTTATGAGTGGGGTGTTTGACTTCTTACTGTTTAGATTTTTTATTTCTTTGTAGATTCTTGAGATTAAGCCTCTATCAGTTGGATAACCCGCAAGTATTTTTTCCCATTCTGTGGGTAATCTATTGGCTTTGCTTATTGTATGCTTGTGTGTAAAGAAACTCTTCAGCTTCATATGTTCCCATTGGTTGAATGACTGTTTAAGATTGTGAGCTACTGGGGTTTTGTTCAGGAAGTCTTTCTCCATTCCTATATCATGGAAAGTACTTCCTAAATTTTCTTCCAGTAGTATTTGACTTTCTGGTATTATACTGAGGTCATTGAGCCATTTGGATTTCAGTGTAGTGCATGGTGAAATGTGTGGATCAAGTTTCAGTTTCCTGCATGTGGTTATCCAGTTTGTCCAGCACCATTTGTTGTAGATGCTGTGTTTTTTCAGCCTATATTGTCCAGGCCTTTGTCAAATATCAAGTAGCTATAGTTGCTTGACCCAAAGTCTGGGTCCTCACATCTATTCCATTGGTGTATACTCCTGTTTTTATGCCAGTACCATGCTGTTTTTATTATTATGGCTTTGTAATATAGCTTTAGATCAGGTATGGTGATGCCTCCCGAAGTATTTCTTTTGCTGAGGATATGTTTGGATATGCGAGGCCTTCTGCCTTTCCATATGAAATTTGAGATCATTTTTTCTATCTCTGTGAAGAACATGGTAGGTATTTTAATTGAAATTTCTTTAAATCTACATATTGCCTTTGGTAGGATTGTTATCTTCACAATGTTAATTCTGCCTATCCAGGAGCTTGGGAGGTCATTTCATTTTCTCAAGTCCTCCTCAATTTCTGTTTTGAATGTTTTTATGTTTTCATTGTACAGATCTTTCACTTCCTTGGTTAACGTTATTCCAAGGTTTTTTTTGTTGTTGCTATTGAAAATGGGACTATGTCCCTTATTGCTTTCTCTGTATCTTTGTCATTTGCATATAGAAAGGCTACTGATTTTTGTGCATTGATTTTGTATCCTGCTACTTTGCTATAGGAGTTAGTCACATCCAGGAGTTTTGGGATGGAGTCTCTTGGGTCTCTTACATATACAATTATGTCATCAGCAAATAAAGCTAACTTAATTTCTTCCTTCCAAATTGTAGCCCTTTTATTTCCTTCTCCTCTCTTATTGCTTGAGCTAGAACTTCCCAGTACTATATTGAAAAGCAGAGGTGAGAGAGGACAGCCCTGTCTTGTTCCTGATATTAATGGGAATTCCTCCAGTCTCTCTCCATTAACTATTATTTGGGCCCTCAGAACTTTGTATATTGCCTTTATTATGTTAAGATATGTACCAACTATGCCAATTCTCTCCAATGTTTTGATCATGAAATCATGTTGTATCTTGTCAAAGGCCTTTTCTGCATCTATTGAAATGATCATGTGGGTTTTATCTTTAAGCTTGTTTATGTGGTATATTACATTGACAGATTTCCGTATGTTGAACCACCCTTGTGTTCCTGGGATGAATCCCACTTGGTCAAGGTGGATGATGCTTTTGATGTGTTGTTGGATTCGGTTTGTGAGGATTTTGTTCAGGATCTTTACTTCCAAGTTCATCAGGGAAATAGGCCGGTAGTTTTTTGTTGTTGTTGTTTTTGTTTTTGGTTTTGGTTTTGTTTTTTTTGTGGCATCTCTGGTTTTGATATTAGGGTGATACTAGCTTTTCAATTCCTTCATATGAACTCCAAGTTTCAGGGATAAGAATTATATAGCACTGAGGCAGTTGAATGAATGTTTAAAGTTGCAGAGACTTTAACATACCTCACATTCATGGTTTATGGATTTTTAAAGTGATTTTCTTTGTAAATAATCTTTCTTAATTGTTGCCATGCTATGCAAATATCCATAGAAAGAATCTTGGACCTAACTGGAGTCCTAATATAGCATACAAGCAGAAAGCTGGCACTTCTCTCCACTTAGCAAAATTACAGAAAGAAAGTAGTAGAACGCTTAAAACCAAAATCTCCATGCAACTATAAGCAGCTTCTTTAAAAATTGAGATTATGCTCACCAGTGTGAAGCTCTCATTAGTCTTTGGTTAAAAGAGGGGTTACATACATCAAATTCTCCATAAATCAATAATGCTTATCCCATTTAAACTATGCTGATTTCACTCTCTATTGAAGAATCTGTTCTTTTTCAGAAAATGGTGAGATCTGAGGAAATAAACTACCCCTCACACTTCAGCCAAGCCACAGCTGAAAACACAGAGGAATTGGGGAGACAAGCATCAGTGCTACTTCCATGCTTAACCTGATAATCAGTTTCAGGGTGAAGGAGACAGACCCTGAGAATACTCAACACCTACCAAAGCAGAGATCCATAGGTTCCTAAGAGATCATCACTTAAGTAGTCTTAAAACTCACCTACCATGGCTCAGGGAATTTTGCAGAAGAGGGGGCAGAAAAGATTATAAGAGCCACAGATTGAGACATCATGCCCAGAGTCATTCCTTCCCCCAAAAAATAACTGAATGCTGCTGCCACAACACATAACCCACAACCCCGTAGGGAATATCTGCAACCCCACTAATGAGGGTCCCCAATGGAATGAGGGCAGGCACAAGGGAAAAGAGGGTACTAACTCATGATACATCCACACAAAATATGATAATAATAATAATAATAATAATAATAATAATAATAATAATAATAATAAATACAGGGCTGGAAAGACGGCTTAGTGGATAAGGCATTTGCCTACATGGACCTAAGTTCGATTCTCCAGTACCCATGTACTCCAGATACACAAGGTGGTACATGTATCTGGAGTTTGTTTGCAGTGGGTGAAGGCCCTGGCATGCCCATTCTCATTCATTCTCTCTCTCTCTCTCTCTCTTTCTTTCTCCTTATTTCTCAAGTAAATAAAATAAAATTTAAAACATAAGTATCTGAGATGAGATATGGATAGGCATGTAACTATTTCAGCTAATGAGTGAAGTAGAATGGGAAAAAATTTATTCCCATAAATTATTGCAGTTCTTGCCCTCAATCAGAGAAGCTTCCTTTTGCAGAAGGCCATGATTCATGTCAAGATGCATGTTCTACTAAAGAACTGAGAATGTAACTATTGTATGTTCAGCCCTAAAAAGAACATCTATATAAGTCATTCCATTTTTCAGGAAAGATCATAGAAGAGAGATGGAAAGAGTGAATGTAAGAGTCTAAATGATGGAGAGGTTCCCCTGGGAATTCTGTCTTCTGGACACAACACGGTCATTAGGTTCACAAATTCACAACACCTGTTATGTGATGTACAAGATTTTGCCAATCAGCATTCCATAATGGATGTGGGAGGGGCTCACACATCCCAAAGTGGCTATTGGCAGTTAATGGTTGGTAGGAGAAAAGGAGTTATGTTCTTCAATGTTGTAGCCACTGAGCCACTGGTAAGTTGTCCATGTTCCAGTCAATAATATCCTGACTATGTTCTTGCATATAACACTAATTTAACTCTGTGAGTCACAAAATCAGGACATGAAAGTAGGAAGAAGATTATTTGGAAAGAAGAGATCTAGCAATAGTGGTAAGGGATTAAGAAAGGGAAATTCGAGTCAATATGATCAAAATGTTTCATATACATGTATGAAAATGTCAAAAAGATAATATAAATAAAATATTACAAATATCTTGAGTTAAAAAGTTGCTTAATGAAAACTTCCTATTTGTTATCACTAAATCAGTTCTACAGAATTTTATTCAAATAAGCAAGTCTGACCAAACCATCCTACACTTTGCTTTAGTTTTTAAAAGCAATAACTTCCTTAATTTCTCTCTCTCCAAATTGAATTGTTTATTTAAGAAGCTAAATTAATGTGAGATATTTTTCAATGCTGAAGATGATTTAATTTCTGAGTGTGCAGCAGACACTCTTATGCTGAAAGCTCCATCAGATTTTTCTGTCACATCTAACACAGTGACTAGAACATAATAAACATTCAATAAATGTCTGATAAGTCAATAAATTTGTAAACTCATCAATTTTTTTTCATTATTTGCCTTGTTTCTTCTAGTTATAGCTAGTTAAGAATCAAAAATACAACTGGATTTAAATAAACCACTAACCTGTCATTTATCAAGTGATTTGTATTAACCATGGCTTCCATTACTAATTGTCCTCTGTGTAGAAAATGTCCAACATTGGCATGGAGAAGAAAGCAGAATCAATGAGAGAAAGTAAGTGGAAAAAGTAGCAGTTACTCAGAGTAGAACTAATTGTTCCAAATCTATTGCCTTCGGCTTCAGTTCACATAATAACCATTTCTGTGCTCTCTGTGACTACACGATGCATGTCAGTTCCACTGCCAGAATGCAAAGGAAACTGATTCCTTTTTCTTTCTGCCATATCCAGCCTATGCACATAGCCAGCAAATGGTTCAAATGCCCTAAAAGAAGCTATTCCAGCTAAGAATTCCATTTGCCATATGTGGGGCTATGTAATTTTCTCTGACAATATTTGTATATGTATAACATAAAAAACATGAAGAAATTTGGTGTTTGTTATTTTTTTCCATTTTGAGTCTCCACTGAGTAGTTTAATTGCAACAGGTAAACATTTGCATTTATTATACAGATATCAACTGAGAAACCCTATAGTCAGAGTCTGTCATGATCTGTCTAAACATCAGTCATGGTAAATTCAGGTATCTCCTAAATTATCTAATATCTCCTCTTTTTAGTTGATTTAGATATTGTAATGTCAGAAAGAACATGGCAAAAACCTGAAAAAAATATTTTTATTGTCAAAGAAATGCATACCAGTGCAAAACATAAACAACAACAATAATAATAACTGGTCTCCAATTTAATTTTTCCCATCGTATTCTCAAACTTTCATCAAAAATGTGACTATTTGGCTAGAGATATAGCTAAGTCATAGAGTGCTTGCCTAGTATGCACATGGCCGTAGATTCAACAGCAGAGCCGCTAAAAATACTATTACCTTCATAAAGCATTACAATTACTATTTTTTATTTATTTTTATTTTTTATTAGTTTTGTATTCCACAAATACAAGCAGTTTGGTACCATTATTAGGCTCATCCATGTCCGACCTCCTCCCCATTGGCCCCTCCTTGTTGAGGTATATGGGTCATGCATTGTGGAGTTAGCCCACAGTTATTGGTACCATAAATGTCTCTGCATATCATGACCCAACATGTGGCTCTGACACTCTTTCCACCCCCTCTTCCACAAAATTTCCCTGAGCCATGTTGGGTTCATTTTTGGTCTGCTTCAGTGATGAGGTGTTGGGGGCCTCTGAAGCTCTGGCTCTCTGATTATGTAGGCGTTGATTTTTCTCTGTGTTGGTCTCCTTCCCCCTTGTGCTGGTATCTGGTTCATCAGGAAAACAGCACCCTTGCTTGTTTCGCCAATTTTCCTTAGTTTCACCCGGGGCCCTTTTGAGGTATGATGGGGTGGCTCTCTCCTTAGGATCTGCTACAAGAGGGCCTAGGAACTGCTACAAGAGGGCCTACACCTGTTAAAACTCTCTATAACAAAAAAAAAGTAAGGGTTATCTCATTTGTCCTGGTGCTAACTTACTCTCCATTGGAGAATCTGCTTCTCTTTTTCAGATACATGCAGACCTAAGGAGAGAGCCACCCCATCATACCTTATAATTACTATTTTTTTTTTTTTGCCAGGTATGGTGGCACATGACTTTAATCCCAGGACTCAGGAGGCAGAGGTAGAAGGACCCCCATGAGTTCAAGGCCATCCTGTGACTACATAGTGAATTCCAGGTCAGCCTGAGCTAGAGAAAGACCCTACCTTGAATCCCCCCACAAAAATACTATTTTTATCTTTTTTCTTGGAAAAAAAAATGTGTTCATTTTGGGTTACAGACTTGAGGGGAGCCCCATGATGTCAGGGGGAAAACGATGGTATGAGAAGAGGGTGGACAAATAGTTTTATTCATTTATTTGTGATCAGAGAGAAAGAAAGAGTATGAGCATGGCAGGACCTCTTGCTAATGCAAACTTCAGACTCATGCACCATTTTGTGCAACTGGTTTCACGTGGGTAGTTGGGAATTGAACCACTTCCAGCAGGCTTTGCAAGCAAATGTCTTTAACCACTGAGCAATCACTCAGCCCTACATTTACAATTAATCTTATGAGATGTCTACACAGCAAAGAATATATCTTAAAGCAATGGAGAAAATATATCATATATTTAGCAAGAGTTTAATCTCTGACACATATAAGGGACTTAAAATCCATGGTAATAATGATGATGATAATTAATAATATATAAGTAATAAATGGACAAAGACCTCAATAGACATAAAAATATCCAAAAAATTATATCTGATAATGCTTAATAGAATTCAATGTCAGGGAAATACAAATTAAAACCACAATGATATATTATCTAATACCTGTTAGAATGCCCATTATCAAAATGTGAAAAAGAAGTTTTGAGGGGGATACAAAAAAAGGGAACTCTTGTACTCTGTTGGTAGGAACATAAACAAATATACTCATAAACAAACATCCACACGGAGGGAAAAAAAGCACTGATGAGCCATATGTAGATTCCTCAAAACTAGATCTAGGAACCCCATTGCTGAATATTTTACAAAGGATATGAAATAAGTTTTTTGAACAATCTACTTTTCTATGTTTATTGCAGCATTGCTTATAATTGCTGAGGTATGACATCAACCTAAGTGCCCATCAGTGTGTGAATGGAAAAAAATGTGGTATATATACACATGAAGTACTATTCAATCATACAAAAGAAGAGTCTATACTTGCAAAAATATGGATGAAAGGTGATCTGGGAGAGTATTGTGTTATGTGAAAGAATCCAAGCACAGAAGAGTAAATACTGGGTGATCTAACATCTATGTGGAATCTAGTAGATCAGAACTCACGGAAGTAACATTAAAATTGTAGTTACTAGCAGTTGGGGTAGGGGGTTGGGGATTAAAGAGATGTTGGCCAAAGGACGTGAAATTTCAATTATATAGAATACATTTGAGGGATTTTATGTACATTGTGGTAGTAAATAATATATGCTGAGTAGCTTTTAAAATGTTCTCACCACAAATAAATTAGAAGTATGTGATATAATATATTCATTAATTACTTAGGTTTAGATACTCCATAGATAGTACATATTTCAAACTATCATGTCGCATATCAACAGTGTCTGTAACATTTAATTGTCAATTAAAATTAATAATATTGTGATGGTTGATTTTTTTAACTTGATGAGTTTTAGATTAACAGTGGAAACAAATCTCTGGGCAGGTCTTGAGGGATTTTTCTAGATTAGGATGACTGAACACCACCCTAACTGTGAGCAATGCCATTCCATGGGCTGGGGTTTCTGGACTGTATAAAAAGGGAAAGGCTTGCTGAGCACCAGAATTTATTGTTTGCTGCTTCGTAACTGTGGTCTGATGTGACTAGCTGTTACAAGGTCTGCGATATTCTCCCTATGATAGATTGCAACCAAAAGTAAAAATTGAAATAACTCCTATCTCTCTAAAGATGATTTGGGTCAGGTATTCAGGCACAGCAATGAGAAGTAACTAAAACTAAGACTACAATATATTCATAGATTCTAAGTACATATAACAAATACTTTAGATATATAAACTGTTCCTAAATGAGTTTACAAATTTATCTTAATTGTAACACAAACATCAAAATTTATTTTATAATGGCATGAATTCTAAACTCCATTGAAAGACTAAGTACAAATAGCTTAATTTTTTTTTTTAAAGTAAAGCTCTAAGAATGTAATTGTCTTGCCCCACTTAACATGTATTACCAAACAAAAAACAATTTAACATTCTACAGGATAGTTGTATAAGCGGACATCAAATCAATGAAACATGTATAATAATGTATAGTAATACAAAAAGACTATTTTATAGCATACATAAAACTATGAAATTTCTACATGAAAACATAGCCACCCAAATTCATAAAGAAAATAAATAACTAGTAGTTACTAGAAAGAAGAAGCAATCACCAGAGTAAAGAAACAATATTCAGAGTGGTAAAATGAACTTTGCTATTTATATATCAGACAGGGTATTAATATATAGAATATATAATGTAAGACAAAAAATAGGCATCAAAACTTACCCAATTAACAAAGGTATTTGAAAAAATATGGTCTACATTGTACCCATCAGAGAAATACAAATTGAAAATATTTTGATATTCTATCTATACCCAGTGGGATGAATATCATGAAGAAAAAAAAATCCAATAACAAATTCTGGCAGGATATGGGTACATGGAAACCCAATGCTACCATAGGGTCCAGGTATACTACTCTTGAGTAAGTGCCCATAGGACTGAAAGTCAACATAATAAAGGTACTTACACATCCACATTTATTGCTGTACTATTCATAACAGCCAAGATGTAAAACCACCTATATGTCCATCAAGAGATATATAGAGGGACTGGAGAGATGGTTTAGCAGATAAGGCATTTGCCTGGAAAGTCAAAGGACCTGGGTTCAATTCCCCAGGACTAACGTAAGCCAGATGCACAAGGTGTCACATGTTTCTGGAGTTAGTTTGTAGTGGCTGGAGACCCAGGTGCAACTATTCACTCACTCTCTCTCTCAAACAAATAAATACTTGAATAAATAAATAAAATATTTTTAAAAGAACACATTAAAAAGAGATGAATAGATAAAGAAATTGTGGTACATACACATAATTGGATTTTATTCAGCTGAAAAGAATGACATTCTGACATTTGCAGGAAAAGGGATGCTGTTGAAAATCATTTTGTTAAGCAAAGTAAACCAGACCCAGAAAGTCAAATACCACATTTTCTCTCATATGTATAATCTAGGTGTGTGTGTGTGTGTGTGTGTGTGTGTGTGTGTGTGTGTGTGTGTGTGTGTTAAAATAAGAAGGAAACCATGAAAGAGGATGAACAGATCTTAATTATAGAACTGTAAACAGTGTTGGTCAGTGTAGAAATCAATGTTCTTCATTCCTGTTAGAGATGAACTGTGGGAGGCATCTGCCAAGTAATCTAGTTAAATCATCATTTCTAAGTTAGAAAACTGAAGATGATACTTAATTGAGACATAATTTAATTTTGAAAATAAAAGACACATCAAATCAGACTTCCTGTTAAGATGGCAGCATACATACCACAGCAAAGTAGCCTAGGGAGGAAAAAGCCAAAGAAAATCTCAGCAAAATACACACTTTTACTAAAAAGTGAGGTGCATAGGAAATTGAAATGGCAGCAGAGAAGTAGGTGAGATCCAGAGCATCAGAGCCCACACAGGCAGACCAAAGCAGTTCCAACAGGTCCGCCGACCATGGTAGTGGCAGCTGCGCTGTGCCAGAAAGCCACCAGGCTCCGCTTGAGCTGCAGGAAAAGCCAGGTAAGGGGATTTTCCACTCACACCAGAGCTCTCTGCAAACTCAAGTAATGTGAAGGGAGAGCAGCAGTGAACAATGGAGGAGAAGATCACAAGGTAGAAGAACACGTGGAACAGCAAGGGAACTAGAGCAGCATCGGCAGCCTCCCCTCCACCACTGCCAGTGCCCAGGTCCAGGAAACAGAGCAACAGTCCAGGGACCCGACCAAGCCAACTTGAACCGACAGTGGGACCCAAGCAGGAGCAGAGGTAACTAGGATTACATCAGGGAAGGGTCTCACCTGGTCACAAGCTGACATGGAACCCTCAACAGATAAGAAATCTTAACCTCCTTGTCAGGATTAAGGGTGTGGGTGGGGCACTACACACCATAAGGAACAGTTAGAGGATCTGGTTGTCATAACCTACTCTTGGACAAATACACTGAGCTGTTTTTCCTTGAAAGTTTATATTGTTTTGTTAAATTTTAGAATCTGCCTGTATTTTTTTCCACTCAGCCTACTTGAATACTCTCATAGCAGGTAAACCCAACATGTAGGGTCACTTTTGTAGATACTCTGAGAGTCTTGAGAGCCACACCTAACACCTTAAGCTCCTGCCCTGCTGAAGTTATATAACATCAGATTGTCTGATACATCTAATAATACACAGCTAACTACAAATCCAATCATTAAATAATCCAGGATGCAAAAATATAGACATTATAACACAAGAAACATGAAAAATCAAGACAATATAAATCCACCAAAAAGTAATAATGCATCAGAAATGGCCACCAGTGAGAATGAGTTAGAGGAAATGCCTGAGAAAGATTTCAAAAGAATGATTATTAATATGTTCAGAGAACTCAAAGAAGTAATCAAAAAGTGAAAGAGGAAATCAAAGAAAACACAGGACACCAATTTAATGAAATAAAGAGGTCAATACTAGACATAAATAAGGAAATAGAAATAATAAAGAAAAACCAGTCAGAATTACTTGCAATGAAGAACACAGTTAATGAAATAATAATAAAAAAAAAAAACTCTGTAGAAAATCTCACCAGTAGAATGGATGAAGGAGAGGACAGAATATCTAAGCTAGAAGACCAGGTGGAATATCTAATACAGTCCAACAAAGAGAAAGACAAACTAATATAAAAGTATGAGTGGGAATTTCAAGATATTCGGGACACTATGAAAATATCAAACATAAGAATTCAGAGCATAGTAGAAGGAGAAGAATTTAACTCCAAAGGCATAGTAGGCACTTCAACAAAATCATAGAAGAAAACTTCCCCTAAAATGGGAAAGAGGTACCAATGCAGACACAGGAAACCTTTAGAAAACCAGCCAGAAAAAACCTGGAAAGAACCTCTCCTCACCATATTATAATCAAACTACCGAACACACAAACCAAAGAAAAAATATTGAAAGCAGTCAGAGAGAAAAATCAAGTTACCTACAAAGGCAAGCCTATCAGGAGCACAGCAGATTACTCAACACAAACTTTAAAAGCCAGAAAGGCATGGAGTGATGTATTCCAAGTCCTGAAAGACAACAACAGTCAACCAAGGTTACTTTATCCTGCAAAACTATCCATTCAAATAGACGGAGAAATAATGACATTCCACAACAAAAGCAAGCTAAAGGAGTATTTGATGACAAAACCAGCTCTACATAAAATACTTGAAAGAATCCTACATGCTGAAGAAAAAGAAAAGCACACATATAAGGAACCGGGGGGAAAAAAAATACTCAAATACTACTAGTTACCACAAGAGAGCAAAGGTAAAACTGGAAGAACTACAAAATATGGCAAAAATGAATACACACCTTTCAATATTATCTCATAATATCAATGGCCTCAATGCCCCAAACAAAAGGCACAGGTTCGCAGAGTGGGTTAAAAAGCAGGATCCTTCAATGTTGTCTCCAAAGGATGGACACTATCTTAGGGTGAAAGGTTGGAAAATGGTGTTCCAAGCAAACAGATCTAGAAAACAAGCAGGAGTTGCTATCCTAATAACTGACAAGGTAGACTTCAGTCCAACATTAGTTAAGAAAGATAAGGAAGGCCACTTTATATTGATTAAAGGCACCCTACAATAGGAGGACATTATAATCCTAAACATATATGCACCTAACATGGGGGCCCCCAACTTCATCAAACAAATGCTATTAGAACTAAGGTCACAGATAACACCAAACACAGAGGGAGTGGGCGACTTCAACACCCCACTTTTATCAATTGACAGGTCATCCCAGGAAAAAAATAAACGATGAGGCATATGGATGAAATGAGGTCATAGAAGGAATGGACCTGCCAGATATTTACAGGATATTTCATCAAAATGCTGCAGAATATACATTCTTTTCAGCAGCACATTGAACATTCTCTAAAATAGATCATATATTAGGACACAAAGCAAATCTTTACAAATACAGAGAAAAATCAACTCTTACCAAATCAGAGAGTCAGAGCCTCAGAGACCCTCAACACCTCATCACAGAAGCAGACCAAAAATGAACCCAACATAGCTCAGGGAATGTTTGCAGAAGAGGGGGCATAAAGAATGTCAGAGCCACATGTTGGGTCCTGATATGCAGAGACATTTATCATACCAATAACTGTGGGCTAACTCCACAATGCACAACCCATATATCTTAAGAAGGAGGGGCCAATGGAGGGGTAGGTCATGGATGAGCCTAATAATGGTACCAAACTGACTATATTTGCTGAATACAAAACTAATTAATAATATATTTTTTAAAAGAAAAAGAAAATAAAATAGGTTAACTTTTCACTTACAAAGTTGTAACTTAGAAATTTATTCCAGAGTATCTGCTTTTGTTCTAATATTTATTCAAGTAAATGTTAAATTTTTACCAGTCCAAAAAAAAAAAAAATACAGGAAAATTGAAACAATTCCTTGCATTCTATCTGACCACAATAGAATCAAACTACAAATCAATAGCAAGAAAGGCTATAGAGCATACACAAAATCATGGAAAGTAAACAATACACTACTAAATGATGAGTGGGTCAATGAAAAAATCAAGAAGGAAATCAAAAAATTTATAAAGTCAAATGATAATGAGAACACAACATACCAAAATCCCTGGGACACAATGAAGGCAGTCTTAAGAGGTAAATTTATAGCTTTAAGTGCCTATATTAAGAAATTAGAAAGGTCACAAGTAAATGACATAATGCTTCACCTTAAATCCTTGGAAAGAGAAGAACAAGGCAAACCAAAAATCAGTAGATGGGAGGAAATAATAAAGATTAGGGCAGAAATTAATGAAATAGAAACAAACAAACAAAAAATCCAAAGAATCAATGAAACAAAGAGTTGGTTCTTTGAAAGGATAAACAAGATTGATAAACCCTTAGCAAATCTGACCAAAAGAAATAGAGAAGAGACACAAATTAATAAAATTAGAGATGAAAAAGGTTACATCACAACAGATGGCAGAGAAATTCAAAAAATCATAGGCACATAGTATAAAAGCATATATTCGACAAAGTATAAATTCTGAAAGAAATGGATGATTTCCTTGATTTATATGACCTACCTAAATTAAATCAAAATGAGATTAATTACTTAAATACACTTATAACAAGCATGGAGATCCAACAGTTATCAAAAATCTCCCTACTAAAAAAAGCCCAGGCCCAGATGGATTCACTGCTGAATTTTACCAGACCTTGAGGGAAGAGCTAACACCATTGCTTCTTAAGCTTTTCCATAAAATAGAAAAAGAAGGAATCCTACCAGATTCCTTCTATGAAGCCAGCATCACCCTGATACCAAAACCAGACAAAGATAAACCAAAAAAAGAAAATTACAGACCAATCTCCCTCATGAACATAGATGTAAAAATTTTCAACAAAATATTGGCAAACAGAATACAAGAATATATCAGAAAGATAATTCACCCTGACCAAGTAGGCTTTATCCCAGACATGCAGGGATTGTTCAATATATGCAAATCGATAAATGTAATACATTATAAAAATGGACTGAAGAACAAAAATAATATCATCATCTCATTAGACACAGAAAAAGTGTTTGACAAAATCCAACATCCCTTCATGATAAAAGTCCTACAGAGACTGGGAATAGAAGGAACAAATCTCAATATAATAAAGGCTGTTTGTGACAAACCTACAGCCAACATATTACTAAATGGGGAAAAACTGGAAACTTTTCTACTAAAATCAGGAACAAGACAAGGGTGTCCACTGTCCCCACTTTTATTTAATATAGTACTGGAAGTCTTAGCCATAGCAATAAGGCAAGAGACACACATAAAAGAGATAAAAATTAGAAAGGAAGAAATCAAGTTATCATTATTTGTAGATGGCATGATTCAATATATAAAGGACCCTAAAGACTGTAACAGCAAACTGTTAGAGCTGATAAAAACATACAACCACGTAGCAGGATACAGAATAAATACACAGAAATCAGTAGTATTCATATATGCTAGCAACAAACACACAGAGGATGAAGTCAGAGAATCACTCCCATTCACAATTGCATCAAAGGAAATAAAGTACCTTGGAATAAACCTAGTCAAGGAAGTAAAGGATCTCTACAATGAAAACTATAAAACACTCAAGCGAGAAATTGCAGAAGACACTAGGAAATGGAAAAACAACCCTTGTTCCTGAATTGGAAGAATCGATACTGTGAAAATAGCAATCTTACCAAAAGCAATCTACACATTTAATGCAATCCCCATCAAAATTCCAAGGGCATTCTTCATGGAAATAGAAAAAACAATCCAAAAATTTATTTGGAATCACAAAAGACCTCGAATATCTAAAATAATACAGAGCAGCAAAAATAAGGTGGGAGGTATCACAATACCTGATTTTAACCTATACTACAGAGCCATAGTAACACAAATAGCATGGTACTGGCACAAAATGTAGATCAATGGAACAGAATAGAGGACCCAGATATAAGTCCAGGTAGCTATAGCCACCTGATATTCGATAAAAATGCCAAAAATACTCATTGGAAAAAAGACAGCCTCTTCAGCAAATGGTGCTGTGAAAACTGGATATGTATCTGTAGAAGGATGAAAATAGATTATTCTTTCTCTCCACTCATAAGAATTAAATCCAAATGGACTAAAGACCTTAACATCGGACATGAAACTCTGAAATTGCTAGCAGAAACAAGTAGGAGAAACCCTTCAACATACTGGCTTTGGCAAAGACTTTCTGAATACAACCCCAATTGCTCAGGCAATAATACCACAGATTAATCACTGGGTCCTCATGAAATTACAAAGATTTTGTACTGCAAAGGACACTGTGAATAAAGCAAAGAGGCAACCTACAGAATGGGAAACAATCTTTGGCAGCTATATATCTGATAGAGGATTAATATCTAGAGTATACAAAAAACTCAAAAAGTTAAATAATAAGAAACCAAACAAGCCAATTAAAAAATGGGCTATGGATCTAAATGGACAGTTCTTAAAAGAAGAAATACGGATGGCATATAAGCATCTAAAAAAAATGTTCTACGTCACTAGCCATCAGGGAAATGCAGATTAAAACTACATTGAGATTCCATCTCACTCCTGTCAGATTGGCCACCATCATGAAAACAAATGATCATAAATGTTGGCGGGGATATGGAAAAAGAGGAACCCTTCTACACTGTTGGTGGGAATGCAATCTGGTCCAGCCATTGTGGAAATCAGTGTGGAGGTTCCTAAAACAGCTAAAAATTGATCTACCATATGACCCAGCTCTAGCACTCCTAGGCATATATCCTAAGTGCTCATCCCATTTCCTTAGAAGTACCTGCACAATCATGTTTATTGCTGCTCAATTCATAATAGCTGGGGAATGGAACCAGCCTAGATGTCCCTCAACTGATGAGTGGGTAATGAGGATGTGGCACATTTATACAATGGAGTTCTACTCAGTGGTAAAGAAAAATGAAGTTATGAAATTTGCAGGAAAATGGATGGATCTGGAAAGGATTATACTAAATGAGGTAACCCAGGCCCAGAAAGCCAAGCTCTACATGTTCTGCTTCATATGTGGATCCTAGCTACAGTGTTAATCAGCTTTTCATCACCATAACTAAACACCTCAGATATGCTACTTATCAAGAAAAGGGTGTTTAGTAAGGTCTCGTTTTTTGGATGTTCAGGACATGGACCTTATACTTTCTTAGTTCTAATAAGGACTTATGGGTAGACAGATATTATCGGAAAGTATGCTGGTACAAGTGAACAAATCTCAGTCAGGATGCCAGAGAGAAGCAAGATGTAAGCTTCAGGACTTTATAACATCCTCTCTGAGAATCCCATGAGATGTAACCTGATTTTCTAGAAGGTATAGTATGAACACTTCTGGAGAGATACTGATGAGTACTTGCTCTCCATTGGCAGGGTACCCCCAGAAAAATAAAGGCTGATTCTACCAAAATTCACACAGAAAAACCAGTGAGTTTGTTGTCCTTCCTTACAGAGCATGGACAAGGTGTTATTTGTTGGAACATGAGAGACTCTATAGCAGCTATAACTTTAAAAGTCCCATCCCAGTATGGATGATGACCTCCTCATAGTTGTGTAAATGAAGTTCCCCAACCCTTGACCTTCTACTCTGTTAATATTATACCCCCCTGTGAGGCTAAGAGACCTCATGCATCATGGCATACAACTGGAATAGGGGGAGGCTTAGATAGCAGGTGAAGGTCTGCAGATCTTTCTCTCTGGCATCTTGTGGGAATATCAACATGCTTAATATTGCAAATCTTTTCTGAGCAGTTGTAGCTGCTTCTGATAAAAATGGAAATAGCTGTTTATCTTAGAGGATAGTATGACACAACAGAAAAAATAGAACTTCAGTTGAACAAAGGACCTCTTATTGGACTCTAAGGTTAATCCTATCTTCTAACACTGCCACTCTAGGACCAAGCCTGCCAGCACATGCCATTTTAGAAGGGTATGCTTTAAATCTATCTATCTGCAACTGCTATACACAATCTACCTGTACATCATTGAAATTTTCAAGTAATTCTAAAATAAAAGGTCTATTCAAAAATTAGATTGAGGACTAAAGCCAAAGAGGAGGAATACAGCAGATTAGTAATTTTAGTGTTTTCTGTATGTCAGGTAATGCATTAAGTATTTTGGATGCATACTCCTAATTAAATCCTCAAAAGATTCCCCATGATCACTTCCTTTGTTTTATTGAAGATGAAGCTGAGAACAAATGAAGTAAGCTAGCTTTTCCAAGGTCATAAACACAGAAGGTTGGAAGCCTGATGTTAACACAAAGCCAAAATCTAAAATTTAATATATATGTCCCAGCAGAGTTTTGTTTGTACTCATGAGAGTCCAACTATTTGAATCTTAAAAGTGGTAACACTTCCAATAAATGTTATTTTTTGTTTTGTTTTAGTTAGGTTCTTGCTGTGTAAGACTTGACTGGCTAGAGCTCACAATCCTCAGCCTCCAGGGTCCTGGGATCATAGGCCTATGATACCACAACTTGACATAGATCTCACTTCTGATATCCAGAGTTGCTGTATTAACTGTGATCATTGTTTCTTGTTTTTATGTTACTTTCTCTTATGTAGCCATTTCTCCTCACTTTCAGCAACCTCTATCATATTAAATTTGTATATTTAAATATAATTCTTACCCCACTGCATAGGCACTCATCTTCCAGTCTCATGAGAATGATTGTGCTTATTGCCTTTTGTACTTAAAACTCTGGATTAGTGTGTACCAGGAGGCAAGTTAAGCATTAGATAATGTTAAACATTCTTTGTTTCTGTGTATTAATCAATATGTTAGTGTCTTAATGATTTCCCCACAATGGTGAACAATCCCTAAATTTATTTCTCAACTCCCTAGTTACTTAAGTCTCTTGTGGTCACTGGGTAAGTTAAAAATATGTTTCTGGAGTAGTGCACCTCCTTAGCCATATTCAGCAACTCTAACTTATTTTGTTTAATGCCCCTATCATCCAACATCACTGCTCAGATTTGCCAAGCATTTTCTATCAATATTACTTATCTTCTAATGATTGCAAGAAGAAACTAAGACAATTTAAGAAAAAGGATTTTAGAAAATCTTATCTTTGGAAACATATGCTATAATCTCTAAAGTCCTTCATTGCTTTACATTTAAAAGTGTATCTTTCCTTCTCAGCTACAAGTTATAAAACAAAATGGTTACCTCACTAGGTGTAAATTGCAACTACAAATCTAACCACAGCCTTTCTAAAATAAAAACCCTGTAAGGCCTGTAATCTACTTCAGTGAATGAGAAGGAAATGTGTGTCCAACCAACCACCATACTCATCAATCAGGAGTATATACTATATCAAAAGAATAGCTTAACCAAGAGGAAAAGGTTATCTTTCCAGATGTAGGTAATTTTTATGATAAAGGAAGCCCAGGACACTAATCAAGTGGTTGATATCCTACCTCTGGTTACTATTTAAGTATAATGATCCATTATTCAGTGATATATTTGGATTAAAATGCCAGCCTGTCTCTGAGTTTGGATTATTGTTACCAGGTCTATAAAGAAAGAGGTATTTTGACTGAAGATCTCTTAGGTTTCTGTCAGCTCTAATGCAATAGCTCAATGTTTGTATCAATAGATATAGAATATAGTTTGTATGATGACCAACAATCAGACCACAGGTTCCTAAACTATGAGTCATGACTAGTTATTATATTGTATAATTCAGTGTGAGGTTTATGAAAAAGTTGGCAAAGTAAAAGTTGCCATGACAAAAAAATTAGCAAAATACATAATGAGGTGTTTCTGGCAGAGCTTACCCAAGTTGTATCATGTGATGTCATTTCAGCCTTGGTTCTAAATCCAATATGTGCACTTTGCACTATGCATGGTGCTATACTGTGTAACACCAATTCATACTGCTTGAAATACCTGGCTTGCTTTTAAATCTGTGCTATGAATGGCTGTATTTTTATTGTACAAACAACGCTTTCTGCTATTAAAAAACATGATGGCTAGTTATGAAAAAGAAAACATATAGGTGAATATGAATTATTCTTAAAAATGTATAAAATTAGCATATCTTTAAATTATATTAGAATGTTGATTTTTAATAAAGTGCTGTTTGAGTTGCTGCTTTGACATTCATAAGTTTTAAAATAGGGTTAAGGAGATGGCACAGTAATAAAGAATGTTTATATAGAGTATGGGAAAGCCTGAGACTACCAAAGCTCAGCTTCCCAGGGCATATGTAAAAAGCTGAGTATGCACCTTACCCCAGTCAGAATGGCAATAAACAAACAAACAAACAAAAAATCAATTGAGAACAAATGCTGTCAGGGATGCAGAGAGAGGAATCCTCATCCACTTCTGGTGAGAAAGCAAACTTGGACTACCACTATGGAAATCAATATCGAAGTTCTTCAAAAAGCTGAAAATAGACCTACTATTCAAAGTAGCTGTACCACTCTTGGGCATATACTGTAAAGACTCTACTCTTTACTACAGAGATATTTGTTCAGCCATATTTATAGCTGTTCTCTTCAAAATAAGTAGGATCTTGAATCATCCCAGATGCTCATCAATAGAAGAATGGTCAATGAAGATGTAGTGCATATAGATAATGAAATTTTACTAAGCAGTAAGGAAAAATGAAATAATGAAATTTGCATGATGGATTTGGAAAACAAATACTAAGTTAACTCACAAGCACAAAAAGAAAATTACCACATGTTCTCACTCATATGTGCTTCTAATTTGGAACAGCTTGTGTTTCAGGTATATCTGAAAGGCAACTTGAGGGACACATAACAGGGATTTAAGAGCTTTGGGGAGGAGAAAGGGATGGGGATAGACAAAAAACTAAGGCCGACATGAATTAGTACCATAGAAACCTTTCTCCTGGATATCATACTAAAAGACATAACCCTCGGTAGGATTATAGGGGATTGTCTGGACAGAAGGGCCCCAGAGAAGGTAGTAGGAAGACTAGTCCTAATACCATTGGCTCTGCCTTGAAATTTCCAGTGCAAGAAATGGGTCAAATCCCACAGTGAGCTCTTGGATAGAGAGAACTTTGAAGTCTTCCCAAAAAAGGCAAGTTTCTTTCAAAGGACCCACCTCAGCTAAAAGATAAGACCCTATTGCTGAACACCACAAGCTGCTGACACAGAATATAAAAAGACAATGCTGGAATCTGGAATGAAGCAAGCTCTCTGATGGCTAGCCTTTATAGTGCTGGAAAGTGATACATGACCTGGTAGGGGGAAAAGGCCATCAATGCTGTGAACAAGCAGGGTATCCTGAGAGATATAAGGTCAAGTAGACAGACAAGATGTACACACTTGTGCAATAAGGGCACTCTGCCTGGGTTGGTAACCAATGGCTCTATAATTGAATAAGATACCCAGCTCAATGAGAAGGAATGAAGCTACTAATGGGAACCAAACCAGAATTCTATGTATGGACTCCCATGAGAAGCTACCATTAGGCTCTGACAAAAAGAGAGGTTACATCCATCAAAATCTCTATTAACTCACACAAGTGCAATAGTGGCACATAGCCGTGATGGGAAACCAACTGCTCTTGATTTGGCTAACTGATCGACTCAGTGGAACAGAACCCATAGCTGGAGCTGGGAAACAAGTCAGAACCAGATCCAAAAATGAGTCCACTCTCCATTATCAAGCTCCCACCAATCGTGGGCTACAAGAGGGTCTACACATAATAAATTCTCTCTAAAAAAGCATGGGTATCCCATTTATCTGGTACTAACTTTACTCTCCATCAGAGAATCTTCTTCTCTTTTTCAGATAGATGCAGATCCTAATGAGATAACCACCTCATCATACCTCAAAAGGGCCCCAGCTGAAACTAAGAATGATTGGCAAAACAAGCAAGTGTGCTGTGCTCTTGGTGAACCTCGTACCAGCACAAGGGTGAAGGAGATCAACACAGAAAACAATCAACTTTTACAAAATCAGACACAGAGGTTCCCAAGACCTCATCACTGAAGCAGACCTAAAATGAACACAACATGGCTCAGGGAAATTTGCAGAAGAGGGGGAGGAAAGAATGTCAGAGCCACACGTTGGGTCATGATACACAGAGACATATCGACATATCTTCCTATCTATGACTGATGGCTAACCCCACAATGCATGACCCATATGCCCCAACAAGGAGGGGCCAGGTGGAGGGGGGAGGACAGGGAGGAGGCTAACAATGGAACCAACTTAACCCTATTCACTGAGTACAAATCTAATAAAAAATGGCAATGAAATCTCTCTTAATTAACTATGTTTATCCACCTTAACTCATGCTATTCTCATTCACCATTGGAGAAACTGTTTCTCTATATATTTTTTAATATATAGTAACTGTGGTAATCAGTTTATTATACAGATTAACTTTTTTCTCTTTTGTAGAAGAAAGAAAAAACTGGGCAGAACCAAAATCCATCGAGATGACACAAAAAGATACCTGAATCTTTATCATGAGATAAGACACTTCTTGCAATTCAGCTAGGGTCCAGGTGAAACCATAAAGGAACTGGCAAGGTAAGCATGAGTGCTGCTCTCATAACAAGCCTGAAAATCTGTGACAGGGTAATGGTTATTGTAGTAGTTTGAATTTATATCACCCAATACACTTATTTTTTTAATAAACTGAGTAAGTCAGTTTATTAAAATAATTGACTCAGGCATCTGCAATGGTGACTCCAACCTCCATTCCTGGCTCAATACTGATGTTGACCCAACTACTTTACAATGAAACAATGGAGAGAATGTCTGAGGTGATCCCATGCCAGAATTACTAAATGGTAGGAATGCAAGCTCTTTATAAAGGAAGGAAGTTGCTTTTCAAGGTTACAATTTATTTTGTCCCTAAATCAAGAATATGGCTGTGTCATGCACACCTGGTATTAGTTTTGGAAACTTGAAAAATACATTTGTGGGTCATGAAGTACTCAATTCAAGGAGATACTGCTGAGATGCATCATGAGGCAGGGTGTGATTACCCTTATAAAGAGGTCAGTGGAACCATTGGAAGATGGACCGTGGTTTGCATGGAGACCTGAAGTTCTTTTGAATATAACATGACTGTGCAAGGACTACCATGGAGTGTTGATGTCTCAGGATGGTAGTTTTTATGGACTACTCAGCCTAGCAGAATTGGAAGATCCAGAGACTCATCACTGGTCATGGATATCAGACATGAACTGAATATATTTGCCTACCGTTTGTTGAGTTTACCTTGGTCCAGTCTCTCCTAGTTAATGCCTTATAGCAATTGAAATGTTTACACTGTGCCATTATATGTTGGAAGTGTATAACTTTTTTTGATTTTACAAGACTCATAGGTAAGAGACAGTCCTAAATTTTAGATGAGACTTGGGAATTTGGAACAATCTGAAGTTGGCAAAAACTATGGGATCTTTAAAGTTGGACTGAATATAATTTAAAATGTGAGATGGTGGTGAGTCTATCAGAGGCCAGGGATAGAATGTGGTAGTTCAAATTTATGTCCCCTGGCAGACTCAAATGTTTTATTAAAGCTTATAACTTGGATTGCTAGCTGCCTGGCTGGAAGAGGTGTCACTGTGAGTGGATCCTGGCATCGAGCCATAAAGTGATACTGGAAGTTGACCTGAATTCCAGCCTAATGTATGAAGGATGTTGGAGCTCTTCACACTGTTTCTGGTTGCTTGCTTTGCAGTGCTGGTGGTAGTTTTTCTCTCTGTGTGCATTCAGTAAAGGAGGCCAGCTTCTTCTGCTATTATGGAACTTAACCTGAATCTGTGAGCCTGACATACATACCTTCCTCCAAAAGACTCTGTCTGGTCTGGATGTTCATGCCAACAAAGTGAAATGACTATGATGGTGATAGACACTGAGAACATTCAAAGATTATCAAAGCAGAAGTCCTGAAGTTTCTGAGAGTATAACACTAAAGTAGACTTATAATATACCTGCCAAGGCTCAGAAAACATTGTGGAAAGGAGGGCCAAAGTATTTTAAGAACCACATGGTAGGAAGGAGTATCCAGAGGCATTACTCCCCAACCATGACTGATTGGTACGCTCACAACTCATAACCCATAATGCTATGATGAATAATAGCAGTAACCCCACTGAGGAGGACCTTCAGTGGAATGGTGGCAGGAAAGAGGGGAGTGGGACCAACACATGATTTGTCCATATAACAGTTTCTAATTTTTAAAAAAGCTGGATATGGCCATGCATTTCTGTAACCACAGTACAGGGGTGGGAATGCAGATTAGAAAATTATTGGGGCTTGCTAACCAAACATTGAAGCTCTGGATTGAGGAAAGACTCCATTTCAAGGAAATATGCCAATGAATAATAGAGGACACCTAAAGTTCTCCTCTAGCCTTCACACACATGTGCACAGCACGTGCTCATCTACACACACATGCACACTACACATACTCTTCATACATAGGCATATGCACATGCAAAAAAAGAGACAATGGTTAAATTAATTTTGGATTTGGATTAGGATAGAATTTCTAACAATTTATGATGTGGTCTAGATGTACTTCTGCCATGTTGTATTACATATTTATGTGAAGTGGTATTCTCAGCATTGATGATTACAAAATCAAAGTATCGACAAATTGAAAAACACTCAAGATGTTCTACATCCTGCAGCATCAACTGTTCCACTGATTTAATTCTTTATGTAAAAATAAATAAGCATATGAATCTCATTTATATCCAATTTTGCTTTTCTATTTACTAAATGGTGAAAGTATATTACACCAAACAATTGTGTTTGTTAATGATTCATTACTAGTAAATGTTTGGTTTGTATACCTATTTCACATGCCTATATACCTGGGGCTTCAGAAGAATTTCTCATGTATGAAGGAGTCACAAATGACAAAAGTCCAAGAAATGCTAATCTAAACAATGTTCAGTCTTATACAGATAGTTTTCATGCTGTAAACTCCAACTACTTCAAAAAGAATTAGAAGAATTTGCTCTACCAAACCAGTCTTTTATTCATACCTTACATCAGTCTGAATAATCTGTCTCATATACTTTGACTTCTTTCAGATATTTACTCTTCCACTTCTTTGTCCATGCTATTCCCCTAAGTGATTTTCTTGCAGCATTCCAAGTACCCCTCTCTCAAAATACAGTTGAACATTTACCCAGCTAGGATTTGACTGATTTCTTCTCACCAGTGATATTTTCCCCCTTTGAAATCTAATAGCACTGTGTGAAAAATCTGATGCTTCTTTTGTTTAATTATCTATTCAAACAGTGTTATAAGTTTTAGTTTTATCTCTTTTAAAAGGTCTTTCCAGTTTTAACTCAAGGCATCTCTAAAGTAAAACAAAGATTTTCACTAATTATCAACTCCCTTCATATTATTATTTTTTTTTTTTAGAAAAAAGAAAGAAGATGGATTTGTATTATGCTACCCCTAGGGAAAAAAAAATCAAAATGAAATTTTCTACTAAAGAAGTAAGAATTTTACCAAAGACTTCAGGGAAGAATATAGATACCATTTCACAAACAAAGAACACTAAGAAATGTATGATGTGTTTTCCAATCAGCTCAGAAATAAATGAAGAAAGAGCTTTCTCCTGATGAAAATAAAATACAATGAAGATATTAGTGTAAGGATTTAAATCTTTTCCAAATAATGACTTGGAATAGCACATTGATTTTCTTAACTCTGTAAACCACTCTTAAGGGTGCCATCAAGTAGCTCAGATAAAGCATTTGACCAATATTTATCGAGCAGTATTGTATGCAAGGCATCATGCTAGATGTTATAGGGGACCCAAGAGAAATTATATAACCAGAAATGAGATTACCATGGGGCAGTTTTATATGTGCTTAGGGTAAAATACTTCTTAGAATGCACTTGGTTCTGGGTTCCATTCCCAGCACAGAAACAGAGCTGTGTTTGAGCAGAAGGAAAGAAAGAAGTGAGTGAAGAAGGAAAAGACTATCTTAGCTTTCCTCACATCCATCATATTCAACATTTTTTACTCTTCTTTTTCTAACTTTTCATGATGCTGGACTTTCACATGTTGTTCTTTCTGCCCTATTACCCATGAAGACTCAGCCAAAAATCATCTCCTAAGTAATTTTTTTTTCTGACACTTGACAGCAAAAATAGTCCTCCCTCAATGATTCCATAGCAGCTAGTAGATAACAGGATTAGCACTTTGTGAAGTAAGTGGGCATTATTTTGTTTACATTTCACCTTATTTTTCATATAGTTGCAGAAATGTGGATTCAGTTGCAAGAAACTGAAAACAAGCTAGCAATTTAATGCAGAAAACAGTATGACACAGGTTTAGAGTATCATCATTGCAAGTGATGCAGGAGTAAACTATAGGCTGAACATCTATGAATAACTCCATAACAGCACATCTGTTTGGACCCTTCAGAGAACCTTTGCCACAATCAGGAAAATGAAGAATAATAACAAAAGCTGCCCTCAAAACCCTGAGCTGTTGAACACACTGTTCCACATGTCATTCAACCAATATACACAGCCATCATTATACTGCCTTAACAAGTCCCTCCTCAAAACTGATAATACAGAAATTACCAATATCTCTAGACCTGTGTGGAGGACAGCATGTACTAATCCAGTAAGATGGCCACTACCTCATTGCTATTTGAAAATTCTGAGTGCCTGTTTTTAGTGGGCACATACAGAAGCTTAACTACCAGAGATTTTAAACCAAAAATACATGATGATGTAGACTGTTTTTTTCTCCTCTTCCTCCTTCTTCTTTTTGATTTCACATCTGTTTTAAAATTAGAAAAAATACTCCTACCATCGCATCCCAAAAGCTGTGATTAAAGGTATGCACCACTATGGCTGGCTCAGAAAGAGCACTTAAAAAAAAAAACTTTTTAACAGATTCTAATCTTTTATTCTCTCTCTCCTTATCCCAATTACGTGGCTCCCTCCTCTATGGGTTTTTGGGATTTACTGTCAGGTAATGAAGGCCTCAGTCAGTCCCAATAGGATATTGGGAGGATCATGCCTCAGGGTATTCCCACCCACTCTGTGGCTCTTGCAATCTTTCTGCCCTCTCTTCCCCAATGTTCCCTGAGCCATGGAAGGCCTGTTGGCAGTCTTATTTAGTATTGAGTTCTTGGAAGCCTCTTGATTTCTTCTTTGATAGGTTTCTCTTGATCACTCTCTCTGCCACTATCATTCTGATCACTCTGTCTGCCACTATCATATCAGGCTAGAAGTTAAGATCAGTGTTGATGGTGTGCTTCCACTGGCAGCTTTCCTGGGCCATGAAAGATGTGGCAAGTCGGTGGTGGGCAGTCAGTTATCTTCTTATTAGTTGATCTAGACTCTCCACCAATTTCTCGGCTATCTTTAAAATAAAGCAGATCCTCCAACCAAGAATGAGAACAACTTGGATTAAAGGGGGTATACAAAGTTTTTTAAGAGACTTTTGGTGTGTAGCCCACTCTTCTTCTCCAGAGAACAGTGAAGGCTTCTTTCTGGAGTATGAGTTTCCTGATTATGGGAATCTGACTTTGTTTCCAGTACCAGGTATGAGTTCTCTCCCACTAAGCTGGCTACTTGTCCAATAAGCAAACAGTTGGTTTCCTTCACAGGCAGTTCCATAGAAACCCTGATTCTGACTAGTATTCTACAAAATATAATGACGAATAAAGGGAGAGGGGAGACAGTCTGGACAGAAGGTGGAGAAAGCTTAACCTTAAAACCACAGACTCTGCCTGGTAATTTCCAGGCCCAGAGTTGGTTTGCCCCCACAGAGAGCTGACGGCCAGGAAGACCCATGAGGTCCCCAAAACAACATAGGCCATTGCCAAAACACTTGATTACCTGCCATAGCTACAAGGTAAGACATTATTGCTGAAGACACGACAGGCCTAGGTCACAAGACATCAGAATATCATGCTGCAGCTACTGGATAGTCTATACAGTGCTTGAGAGCCTTATGGGAGCTGCTGGAAGAAAACAGTCACCAAAAGCTTAAATAAGCAGGGGTCAATGTATACTATGAAATCAACCAGCCAGACAAGAAGTACATACTTGTGCAATAGTGGCAAATAGACTGTTTTCTTTTAACACAAGATTATATTTATTATATATATGGACAAGTAGGTTATAGTCAAATGCAAGTGTCTATAGAACACTAAGAAGATAAATTCCATATGAATTACATATATATTAGTATGAAAAGTAAAACTTTATAGCTGGGAAAATAGACAAATAATTTTAGGATATAGGGAGAATTTCCCCCCCCAAAAGAGAGAGAGAGAGAGAGAGAGAGAGAGAGAACAAACCATAAAGGAACTTGTTAAATTTGACTTTATTAAAAAGTGAAAGTTATATACAATGATGTGAAATATATAAAGAAATTATCTTTGGACTGGAAATATTGCTTAGCAGTTAGGGTGATTGCCTACAAAGCCTAATGGTCCAGGTTCAATTCTCCAGGTCCCACATAAACCAGATGCACAAGGTGGTACATACATCTGGAGTTCCTTTGCAGTGGCTAGAGGCCATGGCAAGCTCTCTTGCTCTCTTTCTTTCTCTCTTTCTCTCTCTCTATTTCTTTCTTTCTCTGTCTCAAATAAATAAAAATAAATATTAAAAAGAAATTATATTTTTAAATACTTTATTTACTTGAGAGTGACAGAGGAGGGAGAGGGAAGGAAGAATGGGCACACTAGGGACTCCAGCTGCTGCAAAATAACTCCAGATGCATGTGCCACCTTGTACATCTGGCATATGTGGGTCTTGTGGAATTGAACCTGGGACCTTTGGATTTCCAGGCAAGTTCCTTAACCACTAAGTCATCTCTCTAGTCCAAGAAATTATCTTTAGAAAAGCACAAATAGGCTAGTATTATATGTCAGTGGTAGAGTGTTTGACTCACATGCATGAGATTTTGGTCCAATTTCTAGTATAAAAGAAGAAAGAAAGAATGAAAGAAAGAAAGAAAGAGAAAAGAGAAGAGAAGAGAAGAGAAGGAAAGAAAGAAGACAGAAAGAAAGAATAAACATCCTAACAGTAAAAGGATGGTCAAAGGACTTCCGGCCAAGATGGCAACCACCTAGCTGCGCTGCAAACCCCGGGGAAAGAGAGGCAAGACATTAAGAATTCACTGGGTCTTTTAGGGGATGGCAATCTCCAATAGATTGTCAGTGGGAGGGCATGGGGGGGGAGTAAACAAGGAATAGTGGATCCCCTCACAGGCAGGTAGCCCACCTCTCCCCACAAATAGGCACCATATCTGCTGCCGTTGCCGCCACATGCAGATTGATCTTGCATGCAGAAGCTTAGACTTCTCTGCACACTCACCAACTTACTGCTCTGGTCTCCACATGTTCAGCAACTCCTGGCAATAACAGGGAATCCCTGATTCCCTCAGGAGTGGGTAACCTACGCCACCCCATATCCACAGCACTACTGTGTGCAGATCGATCTGGATCCCAGTGCGTGGAAGTTTAGACTGCTCCACCCACTTGCTCATTTACTGGTCCTGCTGCTACATGTTCAGCGATCCCAGTTCCACAGCAACTGCCACACAAGCTCAGACTGTGTCTCTCACTTGCACCAGCTCAGATGCCATCCCCTACCTGTCTGCTGCGCCGGCCATCCCCCATTCTCCTGTGGCAGGAGAGCACAGACTGCTTCTGGATCACAGTGTTCCCAGCCAGAGTTTGGGCTGCTTCAGTGCTTGGTACCTCAGTGTCCCTGCTAGCTGGAATGCAGGCAGCTTTGGCACATTACTGCTTGAGAATTCAGGCAACTTTGGGGCCCCTGCCAGGCAGTAGATAGACAGCTTTGGCAAATGATAGCCAAAGACCAGGCTGCTTGGCAACTGCCCCAGGCTGCCTCAGATTCCCATTGGGTTTGAGCCCAGGCTGATCCACCCACCTACATGCCCATACACTGTCATGGGCAGACGACAGCACAAAAGAAATAACATGAACAATCAAATGCAAGAAAATCCAGTTAGATCACCCAGTCCTACAATGAATACATCTAACCAAAACATAGAAGAGTCATTAGGATCAAAACATCAAATTGAAGCTATGAGCAATGCAACCCTGACCAACCTACTGAAAGAACTTGCAGGAAATCAACAAAGGAATGATAATCATGGATGCTGCCATCACTAAACTAGAACTAATAGATAAGATATTAGAAGGAGTTCAAAGACAGTTAAGAGAATTGAGGGAGAGTAAAAAAAAAAAAAGAAGACCTTAAAAATAAGCTGGCCATGCTAAATGAAGATATAAAGAAATGCAAGGATGAATTCTAAGAATCATCAAGAAAATCAGAAAATGATGAGAAAAGGGAGCTTGACAGAGCAATGGAAATATACATAGAAAAGTAGTAGAAAATGCAAACTTAATTGAATAAGTCCAGAACTCTCTAGAGGCTCTCAAGAATAGAGTCAGCAAAGTGGAGGATAGAAACTCTGATCTGGCAGACAAGATGGAAGAAACAGTTCGAGAGTTCAAAAATTTCAGTAAGTTTGAAAGTTCCTGTGAACAGAACATGAGGGAATTGTGGGATACACTTAAATGTCCTAATATCAGGATCACTGGAGTACCAGAAGGAGAAGAAATTCAGACCAAAGGCACGGAGAACTTATTTAACAAAATAATTGAAGAAAACTTCCCCAGTCTCTTAAAAGAAGGCCCATCAAGATACAAGAAGCTAACAGAACTCCAAACAGACTGGACCAAAGGAGAAACTCTCCAAGACATATTGTCATTAAGACTCTAAACATTTACACCAAAGAGAAAGTCCTAAAAGCAGCTAGGGAAAAACAGCACACCACTTTCAAAGGTAACCCCACAGAATTATTTCAGATTTCTCAGTGGAAACTGGGAAAGATAGAAAGGCCTGGAAAGAAACATTCCAAAGTCTAAGAACCTATGGCTTCCAACCAAAACTACTCTACACAGTAAAAGTATCCCTCATAATAGATGGTGAAAGAAAAATTTCCCATGATAAAACTCAGCTTTACAATTATATGAACACAAAACCAAACCTACCAAGAGTATTGCAGGAAATTCTCCACAGAGAAGAAACAAATAATCAAATTAAAATGCCTACAAGAAGCAGATCACAATACCCATACTCAGAGTAGGCACAAAAAATTTCAAATTCCATGAAAACACCAACACACATCTACCATCCCAATATGGCAGGGATCAAATCAAATCTCACAGTCATTACCCTAAATATTAATGGCATTAATTCACCCATCAAGAGACACAAGATAACAGGAGGAATCAAAAAATTAGACCACTCAATCTGATGCCTTCAAGAAATCCACCATACCACTAGGACAGACACCTCCTAAGGGTGAAAGGGTGGAAAATAATAATCCAAGCAAATGGGAATAAGAAACAAGCAAGTGTAGCTATATTAAAATGGGATAAAACGGACTTCAAACCAAAAATGAATTAAAAAGACAAAGACTGCTACTTCCTACTTATCAAGGCAATGATCAATCAAGAGGATATTTCAATCATAAATCTGTATGCACCAAACACAAGGGCACCACAGTTCATAAACCAAAACCTACTTTACAATAAAACAGAAATAAGCACCAACACCATCATAGTTAGGGACTTCAATACACCATCATCAGTAATAGACACATTATCCAATCAGAAACTCAACAGGGAAGTAAGAAAGCACAACAAAACCATAGATCACTTAGACATAACGGACATCTACAGAACTTTCCACCCTAAATCCACAGACTACACATTCTTCTCAGCAGCCCATGGAACATTCTCTAAAATAGACCATATACTGGGTCACAAAGACTTCCTCCACATATTTAGGAAGATTGACATAATTCCATGCATGGTATTAGATCACAATGCTATATTGCTAGAAAGAAACAACAAAAGACCCACCAAGAATCCTAATGGCAGCTGGAAACTAAACAGCACACTTTTAAACAATAAATGGATAGTGCATGAAATAAAAAATGAAATTTCAAAATTTCTGGAATTGAATGACAATGAGAACACATTGTACAAAAACTTCTGGGACACAATGAAGGCAGTCCTCAGGGGAAAATTCATAGCACTCAATACGTTAAAAAAAAAAAAAAGACAGAAAGATCCCAAATCAATAACCTAACCATCCACCTAAAGGCACTGGAAAAATGAGAAAAATCCAACACAAAGAGCTCCAGAAGGAAAGAAATAATTAAAACCAGTGCAGAAATTAATGAATTGGAAACCAAGGAAACAATTAAGACAATTGACTAACCAAAGAGCTGATTCTTTGAAAAAATAAACAAGATTGACAAGCCTCTGGCGAATTTGATCAAGCAAAAAAAGGAGAAGCTTCAAATTAACAAAATTTAAAATGAAAAAGTAGAGATTACAACAGACATAAGTGAAATTGTTAGAATAATCAGGACTTATTTCAAAAACCTCTACTCCATAAAACTGGATAATGTGGAAGAGGTGGATAAATTCCTAGATGTATACCATCAATCAAAGCTAATCTCAGAGCAGATTAATCACCACAGTGAATCCATCATACTCATGGAGATTGAAAAAGTAATAAAAATCCTTCCCAAAAAGAAGAGTCCAGGACCAGATGGCGTCTCAGCTGAATTCTATCAAACCTTCATGGAAGAACTCAAACCAAATTTCCTCAAACTGCCACACAATTGGAGAACAGGGATAGTCACCCAACTTCTTTTATGAAGCTAGTATCACCCTAATTCCAAAACCAGGCAGAAATGCCACAAGAAAAGAAATCTACTGGACTATTTCCCTGATGCACTTAGATGCAAAGATCCAGAACAAAATCCTCACAAACCAAATCCAACAACACATCAAAAGCATTATCCACCTTGACCAAGTAGGATTCATCCCAGGAACACAAGGGTGGTTTAACAGAAGGAAATTTGTCAATGTAATGCATCACACAAACAAAGTTAAAAATAAAAACCACATGATCATTTCAATACATGCAGAAAAGGCCTTTGACAAGATACAACATCATTTCATGATCAAAACATTGGAGAGAATTAGCATGGTTGGTTCATATCTTAACATAATAAAGGTAATACACAAACCTTTGAAGGCCAAAACAATACATAATAAATAGAGACTAGAGGAATTCCCATTAAGATCAGGATCAAGACAGGGTTGTCCTCTCTCACCTCTGCTTTTCAATATAATACTGGAAGTTCTAGCATAAGCAATAGGAGAGGATAAGGAAATAAAAGGGATACAATTTGGAAAGGAAGAAGTTAAGTTAGCTCTACTTGCTGATAACATGATTTTATATGTAAGAGACCCAAGAGACTCTATCCCAAAACTCCTGAAGGTGATTAACTCCTATAGCAAAGTAGCAGGATATAAAATCAATGCACAAAAATCAGTAGCCTTTCTATATGCAAATGACAAAGATACAGAGAAATAAATAAGGGACATAGTCTGATTTTCAATAGCAACAACAACAAAAAAAAAAAAAACCAACATAAAATACCCTGAAATAACGTTAACCAAGGAAGTGAATGATCTATACAAAGAAAACATAAAAACACTCAAAAAAGAAATTGAAGAGGACTTGAGAAAATGTAAAGACCTCCCATGCTCCAAGATAGGCAGAATTAACATTATAAAGATGGCAATCCTACCAAAGGCAATATACAGATTAAATGCAATTCCAATTAAAATCCCTACAGTGTTCTTCAAAGAGATAGAAAAAGTGATCTCAAATTTCATATGGAAAGGCAGAAAGACTCACATATCCAAACATATCCTCAGCAAAAATTACCTCTGGAGGCATCACCATACCTGATCTAAAGCTATATTACAAAGCCATAGTAATAAAAACAGCATGGAACTGGCATAAAATCAGGAGTATAGACCCATGGAATAGACTTGAGGACCCAGACTTTGGTTCAAGCAACTACAATTACTTGAGACCCAAACAATATAGCCTGGAAAACAGGCAGCATCTTCAACAAATGGTGCTGGACAAACTGGATAACCACATGCAGGAACTGAAACTTGATCCACACATTTCACCATGCACTACACTCAAATACAAATGGATCAAAGACCTCAATATAAGACCAGAAACTCGACTACTACTGGAAGAAAATATAGGAAGTCCTACCCATGATATAGGAATAGAAACAGACTTCCTGAACAAAACCACAGTAGCTCACGATCTTAAACAGTCACTCAACCAATGGGATCACATGAAGCTGAAGAGTTTCATTACAGAATAGCATACAATATGCAAAGCCAATAGATTACCTACAGAATGGGAGAAAATATTTGCGGGTTATCCAACTGATAGTGGCCTAATCTCAAGAATCTACAAAGAACTCAAAAATCTAAACAATAAGAAGTCAAACACCCCACTCACAAAATGGGGCAAAGAGCTGAACAGGCAGTTCACAGAGGAAGAAATACAAAGGGCAAACACACACTTAAGAAAATGTTCATCATCCCTAATCATCAGAGAAATGCAAATTAAAACAACTATGAAATTCCACCTTACCCCAATAAGGATAGCAAACATCAAAAAATCAAATGAAAATAAATGCTGGCGAGGATGTGGAGAACTAGGAATACTCATCCACTGTTGGTGGCAATGTAGTATGGTACAACCACTTTGTAAAGCAATATGGAGAATCCTGACAAAGCTGACTATAGAGATACCAACAGACCCAGTTATTCCCTTACTGGGCATCTACCCTAAAACCTTCAAACCACAGGCCAGACAGATTTGCTCAACCATGTTTGTAGTGAATCCATTTGTAATAGCTAAGAGCTGGAATCAACCCAGATGTCCATCACTAGAAGAATGGATAACTAAGATGTGGTATATCTACACAATGGAATTATATACAGCAGTAAGAAAAAATGACAGAAAGAAATTTGATAAAAAATGGGTGAACCTGGAACAGATCATTCTCAGTGAACTTACCCAATCACCGAAAAAAATATCGCCACATAGTCTCACTCATCTACAGCACCTAACCTGAATCTACCCAAGATACCTTACACACCCAGCAAGCATCACATGGACTAGACACTAGGAGGGATGGGGAGGGAGGGGAGGGCATGAAAGGGGTGGGAAACACTAATATAGACCCAAATGGCAATGGTACCATAAAATTCTACTTCCTAAAAGGCAGACCAAATGGCTGAACCTTCACTAGGTCCTTACAGGAAAAACCTGAACCTCAAGATACTGGAGAGGGTAGGATCTCTATCCTAAATCCTCTACATCTTCCCTTCCTCCCTCTCCCTCTCCTTCTCCCTCTCTCTCTCTCTCTCTCTCTCTTCTCTCTAACTCCTTTATATTAGTTACCTTTTTCCCTCATTTTCTTAGGGGACACTGACCTGTAACTCCCACTACCAGCATGGGGCTATCACCCACAATGAGCTTTTGATCAGAGAAACCTACAAGGATTTCTAAAAGATTGACAGATTTCTGTCAGAATACTTGATGACCCACCAAAGGTTAGTGGTAAGACCCTATTGCTGAAGACACCATATGCAGCTGACACATAAAATGGAATGGCATGGCTGGAAGCCAGGAGAGAGTCAGTCCCCAGACAGTCAGCGTGTCTAGTGCCAGAAAGTTCTACATGGGTGACTGAGGGAAATGTCCAAGCAACTCTTGGTCCAGCCTACTTAGCAGCAAAAACCTGTTGTGATGCCCACACAAGTGCAATAGTGGCACACAGCCATGGTGGGGAACCAACTGCTCTTGATTTGGCTAACTGATCCCCTCAGTGGTATGGGACCCATAGCTGGAGCTGGGAAACAAGTCAGAACCATATCCAAACATAAGCCCACTCTCCAATATCAAGCTACCATCAATCATGTGGTAGAAGAGGGCCTACACCTATTAAACTCTATTTAAAAAGTAAGGGCTATCTCATTTGTCCTGGTGCTAACTTACTCTCTGTTGGAGATTCTGCTTCTCTTTTTCAGAAAGATGCAGATCCTAAGGAGAGAGCTGCCCCAACATACCTCAAAAGGGCCCCAGCTGAATCTAAGGAAAATTAGCGAAACAAGCAAGGGTGCTGTTTTCCTGATGAACCGGATACCAGCACAAGGGGGAAGGAGACCAACACAGAGAAAAATCAACACCTACCAAATCAGAGAGCCAGAGCCCCAGAGGCCCCCAACACCTCATCACTGAAGCAGACCAAAAATGAACCCAAAATGGCTCAGGGAAATTTTGGGGAAGAGGGGGCAGAAAGAATGTCAGAGCCACCTGGTGGGTCATGATATACAGAGACATTTATCTTACCAATAACTGTGGGCTAACTCCACAATGCAGGACCCATATACCTCAACAAGGAGGGCCCAAGGGGAGGGGGTACGTCATGGATGAGCCTAATAACGGTATCAAACTGACTGTATTTGCTGAATACAAAACTAATTAATAAAAATAATAACTAATAATAATTTTATAAAGGGTGGTCAAAGAATATTAACACAGAATTCAAAGACTTATGAAAATCACAAAGTGACATATTAAAAACTGCAGACCCTCACTAGTAATGAGGTAAAATCAGAATAAAATTACAAAGAGATAATAACCAAAGTCCACAAACTGGCAAAATATCTTTGTCTAATATTACTAATTATTAAACTCATAAAGGGCCATGAGAAATCATACATATTGGAAAATGAATTTTGTCTAAGCACATTACTGAGTGATATAACTATATCTCTAAATTGTAGATATATGCTTTTTATCAACGATTACATGCCTAGGTAATATCTTAGATCTGTAGGCAACTTTCTTTATAGAGGGCCAGGTGGCAAATATTCTAAGCTTTGCCATCCATCTCTACTATAAATAAACATTTAACTCTCCTGCTTTGGCACAAAAACAGCCACAGATAATATATAAACAAATGTGTGATGGTGTTCCAATAAATTTGGAGTAGAATAAAAGAGGATTTAAGAGATAAATTGAGGAGGGTAATAAAACACTGTAACATGAAAGTGGGAGGAGGAATGCTAGGGGTGGGAGGGTTTAAATGAGGATGGGGATCAGGGAGATGCAGGTTAGAAGGGATGGAAGAAGGGTTAACTAAAGCTATGTATATACAAAAGTTCCATAAGTAAACCTGGTGATTTTTATGCTAACTGAAACAATAAAAGAAGTGAGTGCTGGGGAGATACCTCAGTAGGAAAAAAATGCTTGTCTTGCGAGCAGCAGAACTTAGGTTCAATCCCCAGAACTCATATAAAAATGTTGGGCATGATGGCATGTACATTTATTCCTAGGTATGGGGAGGCAGAGGCAGAAAGATGCCTGGACTTACTGGCCAGTCAGTATAGCCCAATTGGTAACTTCAGGGCCAATCAGGGATCCTGTCTCAAAAAAAGAGTTGGGGTGTATTTTTGTTGAACAATACCAAAGGTTGTGCTCTATTCTCCACATGCACATGTACACACTTTCATGGGAACCCAAACAAACACACATGTTCACATGTATGCACTTATACTTACATAATTTTAAAATAAAATGAAACCCAAATAATAATAGTTTGGAAAAAAAATGTTTCCAGTTTATAAAAGTTAACTAGATGTAGGCCATGGTGCAATTTATTGATCTTTGCCCTATACAAACTATCACATATATGCATAAGAAAGGAGAAAAGAAAAATAATATTTACTGCAACAGTAATTATAATGATAAAAAATTAAAAATATTCTAAATATTCATCAGTAAGACAATGGGTAAATAAAGTGTGCTAAGGCCATAAAATGAAATATGAAAAAGCAGTGAAATGAATGAGTCATTATGCTAAGTAGTGCAGTCAAATACTGAAATATAAGATGGCTAGCTTTGAAAAAGAAAACATAATATTTTGTTACAATAAAATCTACAGAATACATGTTTTATGTAGATTTTTGTACATAGTAATATATATGGAGATGAGGAAAAACAAAATCCAAATTGTGGATGCTCCTGGGGAGAAAGTGAAAGAGAAAGGGAATAAATGGAACATAACCATGCAGATTTTTGATTTTTAACTGCATCTGTAATATTTGACTTCACTTTAGACAACATGAAATAATATTAAATAAGTATGGCAAAATGAAATTGATTTGTAGGCACACAACTATTCATTTTATTATCCCCTGTGCTTTATTGCACCCTTAATTCATAATAAAAGTAGGTTACAAAAGGAATATGCAGTATCATTTAAGATATTAAAGACATCCTGAGCAGAAAGAAACAGTTAGATGTATAACAATACATTATCTCCAATTATGCTACAGAGCCTTAGTAAGAAAAACTGTATGATACTGGCACAAAAACAGATGTGTAAACCAATGAGATAGCATAGAGGTCTCCAAAATAAAGCCACACATTACAGCCACCTATTGAATAGAGGTGCTAAAACAATATATTGGAAAATTTAAAAAATGAAAACAGCCTTTCCCACAAAAAGCGCTGGAAAAACAGGGTAGACACACATAGAAGAAATAAATTATATCCGTATCTCTTTTTTTTTAATTTAATTTATTAGTTTTCTTTTCAGTAAATACAGGCAGTTTGGTACCATTATTTAAGTCAATTCAAACTGTGTCAACATCTTAATTCAAGACTTGCAATTTTGAAACTGCTAAGGAAAAGAAAGAAAACAATTCAAGATGGAAGCAGAGGCAAGATATTTCTGAAAAGGACTCAATAACCCAGGATAATTCCAAGAACTGACAAATAGGACTGCATGAGATTCTAAAACTTGTGCATAGAAAAGGAATCAACTAACCAAGAAAAGTGATAGCCTATAGAATGAAATAAAGTGCTTTTCAAAATCTCTATCTGATAGAAGATATAAACAATTGTAAAAAAAATATACAAAACAAATGATACAAACCTTGAAATCAATAAATGGGCTAATAAAGTGAATGGTTCTCAAAAGAAAAATACAAATGGCTTATAAATATACATGTTTAAAAGTGTTCAACACACACAGCCATGAGGTAAATTGAAATTAAACTGCTTTAAAATTCTCTCTCATCCCAGTTACTATGGCTTCCATTTAAAAAAGCAAATGATGGTGAGAATGTGCTGAAAGAAGAACCCTTAGATAGTGATGAAAGAAATATCAACTGATGTGTCCACTATGGAAGCCAGTGAAGAGGTTGTTCAAAAATCTACAAATATAGGAACAATGTGACTCAGTTATTCCACTCCTGAATATAAACCTGAAGAAATATAGGTCAACATACCATAGGGATAATTGGACTCATATGTTTACTGTTGCACTATTCACATTAAGAAATTGAACCACAAGACACTGGAGAGGGTAGGATCAAGACTGACCTAAATCTCCTACATCTTCCTTCCCTCCCTCTCCCCCTCTCCCCTCTATCTGTCTCCTCTCTAACTCTTGTATATTAGTTATCTTTTTCCTCAATTTCTTAGTGGACACTGAACTGTAACCCCCACTTCCAGCTTGGGCCTACCATCCACAATGAGTTTTTGATCAGAGAAACCTACAAGGTTTCCCAAAACAATGACAGACTTCTGTCAGAGTACTTGATGACCCACCAAAGGCCAGTGGTAAGACCCTATTGCTGAAGACTCCATATGCAGCTGACGCATAAAATGGAATGACATGGCTGGAAGCCAGGAGAGTCAGTCCCCAGACAGTCAGCGTGTCTAGTGCCCCAAGGTGCTACATAGGCGACTGGGGGAAATGACAAAGATCTGTCCAAGCAACACATTGTTTAACCTAATTAGCAACAAATAATCGGATGTGATGCCCACACAAGTGCAATAGTGGTACACAGCAATGGTGAGGAACCAATTGCTCTTGATTTGGCTAAGTGATCCACTCAGTGGTACTAGACCCATAGCTGGAGCTGGGAAACAAGTCAGAACCATACCCAAACACAAGCCCACTCTACAATATCAAGCTACCATCAATCACGGGGTATAAGAGGGCTTACACCTATCATACTGTCTATCAAAAAGTAAGTGTTATCTCAATTTTCTGGGTCCTAACTTACTCTGCGTTGGAGAATCTGCTTCTCTTTTCCAGATAGATGCAGATCCTAAGAAGAGAGCTGCCCCAACATACCTCAAAAGGGGCCCAACTGAAACTAAGGACAACTGGCGAAATAAGCAAGGGTGATGTTTTCCTGTGAACCGGATACCAGCACAAAGGGGAAGGAGATCAACGCAGAGAAAAATCAACTCCTACCAAATCAGAGAGCCAGAGCCTCAGAGGCCCCCAGCACCTCAGCACTGAAGCAGACCAAAAATGAACCCAACATGGCTCAGGGAAATTTTGCGGAAGAGGGGGCGGAAAGAATGTCAGAGTCACATGTTGGGTCATGATTTGCAGAGACATTTATCATACCAATAACTGGGGGCTAACTCCACAATGCACGACCCATTTTCATTAACAAGGAGGGTCTAATGGGAGGGGGTAGATCACAGATGAGCCTAAATAATGGTACCAAACTGCCTGTATTTACTGAAAAGAAAACTAATAAATTAAATTAAAAAAAGAAAAAAAAAAGAAATTGAATGAGTCTGTATGTCCTTCAGCAGATAAATAAAATGTGTTTATAGATTATGATTGATAGAGAGCTGATAGATAGCAAATAGGTAGGTAGGCAGATAGATAGATAGATAGATAGATAGATAGATAGATAGATAGATAGATAGATAGATGATAGATAGAATGGGAATGGAATTTTATTCTTCCATAGGAGTGAAAGTATGTCATACACAAGAAAGTGGATAGGACTGGAGATTATTATAATAAATAAGTCAGACTGAAAAAGACAAATGCCATATGTTCTGTCACATATAAAGAATCTAGATTTAAATGTGTGTGTGTGTGTGTGTGAGAGAGAGAGAGAGAGAGAGAGAGGGAGGGAGTTTGTGTGTGTGTGTTGGAAATTGGACAATTTGAGAGGAGAAAAAGAAAGACCATTGTGGAGAGGATAATGGAATATACATGACATGAACTTTTGGGGACGAGAAAATGGATCAATAAGAGGGTTCAGGGGATGGGGAATGTAGTAGGGAAGGGGCATGAATTAAAAACAATGACATCTTTGTTTTAAAATGCTATAATGAAACCCAGTACTTCATAGAGTTCACTTTAAAAGGTCCCACAATGCATAAATCACAACTCCGTAGGAAATACTTGCAACCCCACTGAGGAGTGTCTCCAACAGAATGGGGACAGGGACAAAGGAAAAGAGAGTACCAACACATGATGTATCCATATGAAATATGTTGTTAATAATAATAATATACATAAAAGGTAATTTTTTACATAGGGTCTACAAAAACAATATAAAATATGTTTAAAATATTTATTGAATTAATATGGATATTTTGGAAATTTTAAAAATTATTGACACACAATGTTTACAATTTATTGAATAGAGTGTATTATTAATCAAATTAGAGTACTTAGCAAACATTTGTTTGTGGAACTTGAAATTCTTCTCTTCTACATACATTGAGATTAAATAATTGGTTAAAAATTATAATTAAGCCATTGTACCATACAACACTAGAACTTATTACTCCTACTAACTGTACTTGGCTATCTATTCTCTCACATTTCTCCACCTCTTCTCTTTGTTTCCCCTCTGAAGCTGTAGTGACAATTATTCTACTTTACTTCAGTGAGATCAATTTTAGTTTCCACATATGACAATGTGCAATATTTATCTTCCTGTGCTTTATTTCACTTACAATAATGATCTCCAGTCCCATCTGTCACAAGCAATAGGATTTCAGTTTTAATGGTGAATAGTAACTCATTGTGTATATATTCCAAGCTTTCCTTATCCATTCATCAGTTGATGAACACCTGGGTCATTTCCATAACTTGGGTATACTGAAATAGTACTGCAATGAACACAGGAGTACAGATGTCTCTTTGACATACTGCTTTCATTGCTTTTGGATATACATCCATGATGAGATGGCTAGATCATTTTATAGTTCTATTTTTATAATTTTGGAGAGTCTCCAGTTTTCATAGTTTCTACTAAGTCATATTCCCACCATCAATTAATGGGAAATCCCATTTCTTCATACTCTCACTTGAAATTTAGGGGAATATATGCTTTTTCTTCTGTATTTCTGATAACTGCCATTGTGTCTACAGTGAGATGATTTCCCACTTTGGCTTTGAAATACATTTCCTTGATGATTAATGGTATTGAACATTTTTGTATACTAAATGATTACTTATGTATTCTCTTTTGAGAAATGTCTGTTCAGATCACTCATCATTCTTAAAGAGATTATTTTAATAGATGGAAAAAGGGCATATTATAATTGGCACTACATTGACTTTAAAAGATCAGAGATGGTGGTAAGAAGGTGGCTCAGCAGTTAATGGCACTTGCTTGTAAATCCTGCTGACCCAGGTTTAATGCCCAAGTAGACCATACAGCCCAGACACAAAAAAAATGGTGCATTTATTTGCAATTCATTTTTAGAGGCAAGATGTCCTGGTATGCATACACATGTGCGCATGCACGCGTGCGCGCGCGCGCGCACACACACACACACACACACACACACACACACACTATGTCTTTAAAAAGATCAGAGGTGAGGGCAGGGGAAATGGCTTAGTGGTTAAGGTGTTTGCCTGCAAAGACTAAGGACCCCATTTTGATTCCCCAGGACCCACATAAGCTAGATGCATAAGGGGACACATGTGCCTGGAGTTTGTTTGCAGTGGTAGAAGCCCAGGTGTGCCCATTCTCTCTCTCTCTCTCTCCTCTCTCTCTCTCTCTCCCCCTATCAAATAAATAAATAAAAATATTTTTATAAAAAGATCAGAGGAGATTTTGGACTAAATGCCATCAAATTGGGAAACTAAAAAATGGACAAATTTCTGAACATGTTATACCTTACCAAGATTGAGTGTAAAAATGGTAAGTCAGTACTGACTGATATTTAGTACCAGGATTGAATCTGTAATAAAAGTCTCCCATGGGGCAAAACTGGAAGCAAGGTTCACAGCAGAGATTTTCCTCTCTGCAGGTCCTGAATGAATAACAGACACAATCTGTAGAAAGATAATGCCTTAGCACTGGAAATACTGGTTATTTAGAATAGTAATCTTGGTTATTTCAGTGTATGATGTCCCCTATAGGTGCATGTGTTTGAATAGTTAATCCTCAGTTGGTCAAGTGTTTCAGAAGTTGTGAAACTTTTAAGAGGTGGAGGTTTGCTAGAGCATGTGTGTCCTTGGAAGCAGACATAGAGGTGTTACAGCCCAGCTCTGCTGAGTTTTCTTTCTTGCTGCTGATGTGAAGATGTGACACCAACTGTATACTTCTCCCATGTCTTCCCCACCATGATGAAACATTCTCTAAAAACTATGACAAAATGAACCCTTTCCTTCCCTAACCTGCTTTTCTTGAGTTACTTTGTTCCCAGAACAAGAAAGTAACTAACAGAGCAGTAAAATGGACAAAGTGAAAGCAAATAATGGTGGAAAATCAGATCCAGTGAACTCTTGGGACTATTCAGAACACTCTAAACCACGTGAAGTTTTGCAAACACATTAGCACTTTATTTTTCTGATTCTTAGAGTTTGTGGGAAGGCAATTCTGTTGAAGTGAGAAGCATGATGAAGAAACCTGAAGAGTACTATCAATTATGGGGGTGGGTGGAAAAAGACCCAAGTATATCATTTCAGTAGGCTGCTGTAGAAAATAACTTACTATAGTGAGGAGACTACTCTTTGAGAAGGCTACCCATGAGCACTAGGAATAAACAATAGACTTCTGGTCATCCAGAAGCATACAGTGGACACTTACATATTGTCTATGAGCTGGCTGGGCAAGGGTCATTACCATGACTGTGGATAGTTGGACACTCCTGCACAGTGCTGATAAATGGAATAATATAGTGGCTTTTGTCTTACTTCAGCATGGTTCAGAGAGCAACAATAAACAGAAATCCTTGATCCCCATGCATTTTGGCCCTGGGAATAGATGATAAAGATACCCTGTAACTCCTCATGATAAACCACTACATTTAACAAATGCTGAAGAACAACTCTGAATAAACTGAATTTGATTTTTCTAATAAGTATCGAGTACTGATTCTTAGAAATTGTGGAAAGCTGTGCAAATTCTTTACCTCTGCCTGACTTATCCCAGTGTGATATTCTTAAGATTCTAAATACTGCTTTCTCCTTTATATGTGATATAAAATATTTTCATGAATCCAAGTCAACATAAGACATCCCAATTAAAAAAAAATACAGGGCTGGAGAGAAGGCTTAGTGGTTAAAGTGCTTGCCTGTGAAACCAAAGGACCAAAATTTTGTTCCCCAGGACCCAAGTAAGCCAGATGCACAAGGTGGCAAGTGCATCTGGAGTTTATTTTTCAGCAGTTAGGGACCCTGATGCACCCATTCTCTCTATCTATTTGGCTCTTTCTCTCTTTCACACACAGAAATAAGTAAATTAATTAATTTAAAATCTTTTAAAAATCAGTTGGTGATAATTATGGTGTACTTCCAACTGGCTTGACTCAATATCAAAATGTATTTGAGGGAGCTGGAGCAATGTCTTAGTGGTTAAGGAGCTTGCCTGTGAAACCAAAGAACCCAGGTTCAATTCCCCAGTACCCATGTAAGCCAGATGCACAAGGTGGCACATGCATCTGGGGTTCATTTGCAGTGGCTAGAGGCCCTGGCATGGTCATTCTCTTTATCTGTCTTATCCCCTCCCCCTTTCTTTCAAATAAATAAACAAAATATATTTTTAAAAGTATATGAGAGGTGTTTGATTTCATCTTGAATGATTTCTATGGAGTGTGTGTGATTTTTTTTCATCAGAAGTACTTTTAACTTACCTATACATAAAGCATGATATACATAATATACAAGCTCAAGATAATTTTGGTGCTGATCTGCGAGAATTTATTTTTCTTTTGGTTTTTCAAGATAGGGTCTCACACTGGTCCAGGCTGACCTGGAATTCACTGTGTAGTATGTAGCCTCAGGGTGGCCTTGAACTCTCGGAGATCCTCCTACCTTGCCTCCCGAGTGCTGGGATTAAAGGCATGCGCCACCACGCCCGACCTGAGAGAATTTTATAAATACATCATATCCTGGATCTTTGTTGAGTAATATGTTGAAATGTATTTTTATTTTTTATTTTTTGATTTTTTAAGCACTTCTCTGTATTTATTTTTTTTCACAATTTTTATTAACATTTTCCATGATTATAAAATATATCCCATGGTAATACCCTCCCTTCCTCCCCCCCACTTTCCCCTTTGAAATTCCATTCGCCATCATATTACCTCCCCATCTCAATCATTGTAATTACATATATACAATACCAACCTATTAAGTACCCTCCTCCCTTCCTTTCTCTTCCCTTTATATCTCCTTTTTAACTTACTGGCCTCTGCTACTAAGTATTTTTAAAAGGTAAGTTAAATCAGATTTTAGGCTTAAATATACTGGCACAGGACAGCATCTTTCCTAAATTACCATCAGTTTCACTTATTTTAAATCACAAACACTAGCATTTTAGTAATTTAAAAATATTCAAAAACTTAGTTCTTTGTAGGGGTTTTGTGTATATACATATACATCTAAGTGACATGTGTATACATGTACTTGTATGCATGTAGACACACATGTGTGTGCTCAATTGTTCTCCACCTTAATTTTTTTTTTTTTTTTGGAGGTAGAGTTTCACTCCAGCCCAGGCTGACCTGGAATTGACTATGTAGACTCAGGGTGGCCTTAAACTGATGGCAATCCTCCTACCTCTGTTCCTCAGTGCTGGGATTAAAGGTGTGCACCACCACACCCGTCATCCAACTTACTTGTTAAGACAGGATCTCTTGCTGTGTCTGGAGTTCAACAATCCAGCTAGATGAGCTAGCCAGCAAGCTTCAAGGATCCTCATACTCTGCCTCCCCAGCATTGGGATTATAAACACATGCTTGCCACCATACATAGATTTACATGGATCCTAAGGATTCAAGCTACTAAGTCCTTATGCTTCTGTCACCAACACTTTATCAACTGAGTCATTCCCCTGCCCTAGTTATTTTTTTTTTTACTATAAGCCCTTCAGAAGAAAGTATTTAATCTATGGCATTTATTGCCTCTCCTACCATGCTTCTCACAATCCTGTTGACAGTCCTACTTCACCCCTACCAAGTACCATGACTCTTCATGTTATGGTCTGTTAATGTCACCATTTAAACACGTACAAAACCATATCTTGGTCTGGGAGATCATAATATATGCCCCCCAGCTGATTTTACTTGTCTATTCCTGATAGATTGAGCACTGCTCATATAGACCTTTGAGTTTCAAGTTTTATTGATATTTTCCAAAGTCCTTATTTTCTACAAATGCAAAGCAAAAAGGAAAAGGAACTCTGAGAGAGGATGCTACTATGTATAGTTGATAACCAACAAGGGGATAGTGAACAAAAGTATAGATACAACTGTTCAAGAAAAATGAAGTAAACTTAAAAATATATTTTATTTGTTTGAGAGATTGAGAGAAAGAGGCAGATAGAAAGAGAAAATGGGAACACCAGGCCCTCTAGCCGCTGCAAACAAACTCCAGATCAGATGCATGTACCATCTTGTGCATCTGGCTTTACATGAGTACTGGGGAATTGAATTTGGGTCCACAGGCTTTGCAGGCAAGTACCTTAACCACTTAGCAATCCCTCCAGCTCTGAAGTAAACATTTTGATTAAATAAAAAACTCTCCCAGCAATGAAAGGAAAGGACCAAATGGCATTACTTCTGAATGTACTACCCCTCCCCTCCACCCACCCTCCACTGCCCACACATAGCTGTCCACTGTCATGGCTTTATATCAACAGGGAGGAAGTAGAGAAGGCTGAGATAAAATACTCCAAAGCCAGCCCCCTGCCACGCATCTCTTCCAGGAAGGCTGCGCCTCCCAAAGGCTGGCCTGGCAGGATATTAAGTTTAAAGTTAAGTCACAAACATATGAGGTTATGGAGGGATTTCACATGTGAATCATCAAAAGAAGTATTTTCAAACAATTGTAAAATGTGAAAAGGAAGGAATTATTCCAAATTAAATCTGTAATGCCAATATTCATTTGATACTAACCCATAAAAGAGACACAAAATATGATGACCCCAAATCCTTGATTAATATAAATGCAAAAACTCTCAATAGAATGTTAGCAAAAAGGGCTGGAGATGGCTTAGCAGTTAAAGCACTTGCCTGCAAAGCCAAAGGATCCAGGTTGGATTCCCCAGGACCCACGTAAGCTAGATGCACAAGATAGCTTATGTGTCTAGAGTTCGTTTGCAGTGGCTGGATGCCCTGACGTGCCTATTCTCTCTCTCTCTCTCCCTTTCTCTCTCTTTCCCTCCCTCTGCCTCTTTCTCTCAAAATAAAATAAAATAAAATAAAACTTAAAAAATATTAGCAAACAATCCAAATCAAAATAATACTGTATTTAAAAAAATCTTAGAAATTATTAACAAAATGAAATCCTGACAATGATAATTTTAATGTGAGGTTATAGGTGCATTTTATTTTCTCATGTTTCCCTATATTTGCTAATTCATGACAAAGTAACTATGTATTAGTATTGTTTTTCGACCATATATTCACTGCAGAATATGTGTAAAGCACATCAAAATCAAGAAAATATCTGTAATCCCATCACCTTACTGAAAATACTATGGCATAGCTCTTACCATTATATTTTGTTTCATCTTTTAAAAGTTTATATGTGAGATATACATTGCATCCCTGTGTGCTCATCTGTGTAGGCTGCTCACATGTGTGCAGAAGCACATGCACATAGATTCATGAATGTGTTGAGCCCAGAAGATAAATTCGGGTGGCAATCCTAAGGTGTGTCATCTGTCTCATTTGAGAAAGGGTCTCTCATTGTCCTAGAACTCACCAACTATGTTAGACTCATTGGCCAGCAAGTCCTAGGGATCCTCCAGTGACTTCCTCAACCCTAGGATCCCAAGTATATACCCCCACACCCAGCATTTCATGTGCATGCTGATGCTCAAATTAGGTTCTCATGTTTGAGTGGCAAGAGCATGGCTGATTGAGCTACCACAGCCCTACTTCTTACCTTGTATTTAAAATTGTACTGGGACTGGAGAGATGGCTTAGTTATTAAAGCACCTACCTGCAAAGCCTCATGACCTAGGTTCAATTCCCCAGTATCCACATAAGCCAGATACACAAGGTGGCACATGGGTGTGGAATTCATTTATGGTGGTTGGAGGCCTTGGCGTACTCCTCATCTCTCTCTCTAAATCTGCAACTCTCTCTCTCTCTCTCTCTCTCTCTCTCTCTCTCATAAACAAAATATTTTTAAAAAATAAAAATGGAATTGTATGGATATATACTGCTATTAAATTATATTCACTTAAAATTCTTCCTTGTGCTACTTAAGATTATTAGAGGCATCTTTTACATATCTGTATACTATTTGTGTAAGTTTTAAATCTTCAAACATACATTCTTTTTCTAAACATTATGGAATATATTTCCCTGTCATATTCATAATGTAAGTCTCAAATTCCAGAGTTTGAGAGTTTTATTATTAATGGAGTTCTATTCTCTTTTTTGCCAGCTCTATTCATGATGTCAGAATTCCACAATTATCAGTATACCCATTTGTATAAGCAGAACAAAAAAAAAGGAATTTGTTATACCACCTCTCTTTTAGACTAACTGAACTGAAGGTTTCTTAAGTATATTATCACTATTTTAACAAAATTTGTTTAGACTGTTAAGACCCTCTGTTAAAATGGAAGCTTGCTTCTTAGGAAAGGTTTTAGTGCCCTTGGTTCAATAGGGCAAAATCTGAGCAGTGTCATTGTGTGGACCTAGCACATACCATGCACGATTGGCCTTCATTTGTGACATAGAGAATGCTTTGTAAACCTCTCAACCACATTCAAAGGTAGGTGACATTTTGAAATATGGTTTTATGGTGTAATCACCCAGAAACTCATCAATGTCCACGGGCACCTTGACATTTTATTACTGTGGATCTCATCATCTACCACCTTAAAATATGTCATCAGTTGGATCCAAATTCAGTAGCACTGCCATTCTCTACGTTTTATTTTCAAAGGTTATTGATCCCTTTCTGTGAAATAATAAAATGGTAAACATAAATAAGATGCTTTCAACAGCTAATTCATTAATTCACTTGTCAATGTTTTTCATAGTATTATGGTCGGGTTATTGAAAGTCACTTCATTTTCTTAAGCACAAACATGCTTTATTTTTTTTTTTACTTCTTTAAACTATGAACTAGAAAGTTCCATAAATAGCAAGGGAGTATGAGATTTTATTTCAAATATATCAGCCTCTAACTTCAGTGAATTGATCATCACTTGGCCTTGTAGCAAACTCTTGTAACTAGCTCTCATACACATTCAAACTGTTTTTCTCCTCCTACTTTTCCAAAATATGTATTTTAATCTTATTTAAGAATAATCTGAGAACACATCCTATATGTTAGCCACTCTAGACACTAATAATACCAATCTATTTGGTGAATATATCAGCTCTAAGAGAGAGTAGACTGGGCCTTATTCAGCCTACAGTGCCAATCATTGCCTAGAATAGTATCTATGTCACATAATGGGAAGTGATAAAGCTGTATTAAATTGAATTACAAATGCCCAAAGAGAGGGCTAGGGAGATTTCTCAGTGATCAAAGGCATTTGCTTTCAAAGGACTGGAGGCAAATATCTCTATTAGAATTTGTAAATGATGGAATAAAATTGAGTTAGCTATCAAATTCAGTATTCAGCTAAAGAATGTAATATTATGTGCGTAGCTAAAATCACACCAATTAATGGCTAAAAATAAACCATATGTGTTTTGGTAATTAAATGTGAAAAACACTGAGATTTTTTTCCCAGGAGAACCTACATTTTAAGGAATTTGAAGAACTTTTATGAATGTATAGCTCTTCTACATCACCAAGAGTAAGACACAGTAAAATTTCTAAAGTATAAAAAATTTTGTCAAAATACAAATGGTGAAAATTTTAAATCTAAAAGTGGATCACCCATAAATATTTATAATACTTTATAAGCCCTTATATTCCTTAATAATCACTGTATCTAATTTATCTTCTTACTATGGAAAGCATTATAGCCTTTTCTGCTCTGTGTTTAATAGCCAATTGTGACCAACATTAGAATATTTCTTGAACAGGAATTCCCAATGCACTTTGTAAATTAAAGTATGTTTGAGGATTTTGATCTGCTTCTACATCTAAAATAATTATTGTCTGCTCATTTAAAATAGAATATATATATATATATATATATATATATATATATATATATATATATATATATATGTAGAATGTTATTTCCATGCCTCTGATTCTTGGTTCGAGGAAGGGTGGAGGAATTTAACAGACCTTAGAAATGTGAAGCCATAATTTGACTTCAGGTCCTTAGTTTGTCATCATCATTAATTATCAGATCACAACTGCAAATTTTAATAACTGCTCATTGATCACATAGAACAAGTCCTTGTGACTTAAGGAAAATGTAGGACTGCTAAAGCAATAATCTTCATGTGTCTCAGTAAATTCTTCAGTATCTCTTCATAACAATGTAAAATAATGTTAATCAAAATGTTCTGACATCTTCATAGATGCAATAAGTGATGGAACAATAGTAGACAGGTTTTATATTTACATGTGAGCTCTAATTTCTTTGATGCAGCTCAATGTAAGTGCTGAAGATTTCATTAGGGAGAACATATGCTTTTATTATAATAGGTCTTTTTTGAGGCAAGCCCAACATGCTGGCCTTTGCTCAAGGCAAGAGAGCAAGAAATAGAGAAAGACAGAGACAGAGAGAGACAAAGAGAGAATTGGTGCATCAGGGCATCCAGCCACTGTAATCAAAATCTAGATGCATGTGCCACCTTGTGTGCATGTGTGACCTTGTGTGCTTGTGTCACCTTGTGCATCTGGCTTACATGGGACCTGGAGAGTTGAGCATGGGTCCTTAGGCTTCACATGCATCACCTTAACTGCTAAGCCACCTCTCCAGCTCTAAAAGTGGGTCTATACGAGAACTTCATGCACTTCTAAATATCTAGAATATATTTTTCACTCTGCTCCAACATTACTATAGAGTCCTTTGCACTTAGAATGCTAATAGCTTACAAATTAGTGTGAGTCTAATAGCTGAGCTATAACAAACATTTATATTGTTTATCATTACCAATAGGAATTGCTTTAGGAGACTTATTTCTCAGCCAATCTCGCTTGAAGCAAAGGTGATCATAATGTTACAGTTAGGTTGATAAAGATGAAGAAACCCATTGGATGACCAAATTGTTCCAAGATTCAGTTTTGTTAACTCAGTAATAGCATTTGTGTGTTTTGTCATATCTTGTCCAGACCTTAATTCCTAAACTGTGCTTCCAATCACTACTAGAGGTGATGCCTTATGTTAACATTGTACTTAGTTTTTCAAAGGTCACTGATTATGTCCTTTGAATTTTAAAATTTGGGGAAATAGGGTATTCTTTCTTTTCAAAGAGATTCTCAGTGTCCAGTATCAGAGGGATAATTGAGCTAATAGAGCAATAAGGAGCCTTTATATGAATGTAGCAGTATAGAGATACCAGATAATAACATTTTAACCACAGTTGAGTCAGAATAAATAAAAATCAGGAAAAAAATTTAATTATAAAAAATAATATATGCATTTTTATAATATCAAAGTTATGTGCATAAATGGCAAAGTATAAGGTGCCTCATCCTTCCAAAACTCCCTTCCTGTGGCAATCATTTTGAGCAGTTTATTGAATATTATTTTGGTCTTTTCACCTAAAAGTTTAGTATGAGTGTATTTTTATATGGATATATGGATCTCTAATGGAGTCATGCTATACATTTTCTATATACAACCTGTAATTGAAGTTTTAGCTATAAGTTTACCACCAACATCTTTTCATATTACCTCTTTTAGATCAAATTTTTGCTAAAAGTGCTATTCTATCGAGTACATAGTTCCCTTGTATGAAGTTGCCTGGTTTTTGATAATCTAACTAGTGCTACAAAGAATCTTCTTGGTTATTCTCACAGAATAGTTTCATAGAGTTGGAATTGTTAACTCAGAAATATATATGGTGAAGTATCACCAAAAACATATGCACCAATTTATAGTGTATCAAAGTGTCTGAAGGGATATTTTTGTAAAAATAATTGACAGAATGTGAGGACTGGCTAGATCAAGAAAGAAAGTGGAAGTAAAGATAACTTTAAACTATTGGGTCTGCATGATTTAAAGAATGGAGTCACATTTTAGATGCAGTAAAGTTTGAGAGAATCATGCTTTAAGGGAAAAAGAAAAAGAGAGAGAGAGAGAGAGAGAGAGAGAGAGAGAGAGAGAGAGTAAAGATAAAAGAACTAAAGGCCAAAGACTGAGTCTCTAGGCTCCCCATGGTAATAAGGCTAAAAAAAAACATCAAAGTGAACAGAAGATGTGCAATCAGAAGTTTAGGGGGACAAATCTACAAGGAAATGGTTCTAAGAAATGGATAATCTGTGACACGCCTTAGAGGTAAGGAATAAAAGATGGCTTTGTCTCTGGTGATCAGAAAATCACTGAGAATCTTTGAGACTACAATTTCAGATTGAGGAACTAGAAGAAATAGAAAGTTTTTTTTTTTTCTATAAACGGAAGGGGTTGGGATAAAAAATATCAGTCATTCTAGAAAGTCAGTTATAAAGGCAATAAAGGAATACTAAAAAATATTTCCACTTGTCTGTCAGAAAGACATCATTAGAAATTTCTGGAATTATGTCTTGCCTCTTTCTTAAGCTGTCAGAAGTCTCAGTCCCAAGACAGTAAACTCCTAAACTTTCCTTAGCTTTGCAGGAACTAAGAACAGCAAGAATGAAAGAAATTCAGTAAGAAGAGGGCATGGAAAGAAATATAGGAAACTAGAAAGATGTTAAAGACATTATTTATCTACACAAAATTGTGTCTTGTTCAAATAGCCAACCTAATTATATAAATATGACTTTACAGAAAACACCAAGGCCTAACCATTAAGTTCATTATGAACTCTTTATAGTGACTTATAAAATGCCCTCAATATTTTAGTTTTTAAATGGTTATAAAATGGCCTATCTTTCCAATCTCATTGTTATGTGAACATTTTCTGGGAGAAATGAACCAATGTCTATATCAATCAGGTAGGGCACCAACAAAAGAAGCAATTAAACAAATCCCTGCAAATGTAGTTTGGTGACCCAATGAACTTAACTGGCATTACTTACAGAAATGTGGGGGAGTGGCTGCTCACAGTAACATAGGCAACTTATAGGAGGCTACACCACTGAAGGAAATGTTTTCTGTCAGCAACAGCTAGCAGCTTACATGTCCCCAAGAAGAGGTAGTAGTTCATGATCCTTCCTCTTTACTTGACTATTTATATAACTTCAGAAAGGGGCAGGATCTCATGAGCCCATTCCCCAGGACAGAATGCTCTTAGGTTAGCAATTCCAAACCACACACATGTAACATTGCATTCATCTTTTTATTTAATATTAAGTCAATGTATATTCTTTTTTGTATTACAAATTTAAATTATTATTAAAATAATCAAGGTTAGCCTTCATGAAAAAATATTATTTAAGATATTTTTTAAAACTTTTTTGCAACTAAAGGTGTCATAACTCAAACATCAATCTTGGGGAAGTACTATCTAATTTTTTTCTCTTTTTTAGTTATGTAAACAGTGTGTATACAGTCATATTGATGCCATTGTTAGCCTCCTCTCTGTCCTCACCATCCGCATGGACCCTCCACTTTGGGGAATATGGGTCATGCATTTTGGGGTTAGCCACCAGTTATGGGTAAGAGGCAATGTCACTGTGCATAATGACCCAATATACATTCTTTATGCCCTCTCTTCTGCAAATTTTCTGGAGCCATGTTGGGTTCATTTTTAGGTCTGCTTTAGTGATGAGGTCTTGGGAGCCTCTAAGTCTCTGGATATCTTGTTTGGTAGGAGGTAAGTGTTCTCTGTGTTTATCTCCTTCGCCCTTATGTTGGTACTAGGTTCACCAAGAAAGTGGCAATCTTGCTCATGTCCCCAATTACTCTTAGTTTCAGCTGGTACCTTTTGAGGTGTGATGGGCTGGTTTTGTCCTTAGGATCTTCATCCATCTTGAAAAGAGAAGAAACTTTTCCAATGGAGAGTGAAGGTAGCACCAGATAAATGAGATAACCATTGTTATTTCAGAGAGAACTTAATAGGTGTAGGTCCTCTTTTAGCCCACAATTAGTGGGAACTTGATAATTGAGAGCAGGCTCATTTTGGATCTGGTTCTAAATTATTTCCCAGCTCCAGCTATGGGTTCCGTTAGCCAAATGAAGAGCAGTTGGTTACTCACCATGGTTGTGTGTCAGTATTGCACTTGTGTGAGCATCACATCAGGATGTTTGCTGCTGAGTAGCTTAGACCACGAGTTGCTTGGACAGATGTTGTTCAATTTCTACCAGTTACTCATGTAGTAATTTCTGGCAATAGACGAGCTAACTGTCTGAGGACTGACTCTCTTCCAGATTCCAGCCAGGTCACTCCATGTTCTGTACCAACAGCATTTGGTGTCTTCAGCAGTAGGGTCTTACCTCTAACCTTTGGTAGGTTATTAAGTACTCTGACAGAAATCTGTCTTCTTTGGGGAAACATTGTAGGTCTCTCTGATCAACAGCTCATTGTGGATGTTAGTCACATGCTGGTACTGGGAGTTACAGGCCAGCACTAAGGAAAAGAAGGAAGAAAGAGATAGGTTATATAAAAGAGATAGAGAGAAGAGGGAGAGAGAGAAAAAAAAAAACAACAGGAGAGGATTAAGGTCAGTCTTCATCATACCCTCTCTAGAGACTTTTGATTCAGGTGTTCTCTTTAAGGACCTGATGAAGGTTCAACCATTTACTCTGTCTTTTAGGATGTAGAGTTTTATCATACCATTGCCAGTTGGATCCAATTTTATGTCCAGAAACATTTGTTGAAGATTCTGTCTCTTTTCCAGCCTATATTTTTAGTACCTTTGTCAAATATCAAACAGCTTTAGTTACCTGACCCAAAGTCTGGGTACTTGATTCTGTTCCATTGGTCTATACTCCTGTTTTGATGCCAGTATCATGCTTTTCTTTTATTACGATGGCATTGTAATATAGCTTTAGATCAGGTAAGATGATGTCTCCAGAGGTGTTTCTTTTGCTGGGAAATGCCTGGTTATCTGAGGCCTTCTGCCTTTCCATATAAATTTTGAAATCATTTTTTTTGTGTCTCTATAAAGAACAATGTTGGGATTTTGATTGGTATTGCAATAAATCTGTATGTTGCCTTTGGTAAGATTGCCATTTTCACAATGCTAATTCTGCCTGTCCAGGAGCATGGGAGGTCTTTCCATTTTTTCAAGTCCTCCTGAAAATCTTTTTTGAGTGTTTTTATGTTTTCATTGCATAGGTCTTTCACATCCTTGGCTAATGTTATTTCAAGGTATTTTATTTATTTTTTTGCTATTGAAAATGGGACATTATCACATATTTATTTCTGTATATCTTGTCTTTTGCATATAGATTTTTGTGCATTGATTTTTGTATGCTGCTTCTTGTTGAAGGAGTTAATCACCTTTAGAGTTTTGAAATGGAGACTCTCAGGTCTCTCATGTATAGAATCATGTCATCTGCAAATAGAGCTAACTTAACTACTTCCTTTACAATTGGCATACCTTTTATTTCTTTCTCCTGTCTTATAGCTTGACCTAGAACTTCCAGTACTATATTGAAGAACAAACATGAGAGTGGACACCCCTGCCTTGTTCCTGATCTCAGTAGGAATTCCTTCAGTCTCTCTCCATTAAGTATTATTTGGGCTTTAGGAGCTTTCTATAGAACCTTTATTATGTTAAGATATAAACCAACCATGCCAATTCTTTCCAATGTTTTGATCATGAAGTGATGTTATATTTTGTCAAAGGCCATTTCTGCATCTATAAAAATATCATGTGGTTTATGTAATTAAGCTTATTTATTTGGTTTATTACATTGACAGATTTCCATATGTTGAACCACCCCTGCATTCCTGGGATGAAGACTCCTTGATCAATGTGGATAATGTTTTTGATGTGTTGTTGGATTCAGCTTGTAAGGATTTTGTTCAGGATCTTTGCATCTAAGTTCATCAGAGAAATAGGCCTGTATTTTCTTTTCTTGTGGCATCTCTGCCTGATTTTTAGTATTAGGATGATATTAACTTCATAGAAAGAATTGGGGGGCTTTCCCTGTTCTCTGATTATATGGCACAGTTTGAGAAAAATTGTTTTCAGTTCTTCCACAAAGGTTTGATAGATTTCAGCTGAGAAGCCATTTGGTCCTGGACTCTTCTTTTTGGGGAGTTTTTTTATTACTTTTTCTATCTCAATACCTGTGATAGGTTTGTTTAGGAGATTATTCTGCTCTGAGTTTATATTTGGTAGATGGTAGTTGTCCAGGAATTCATCCATACTATCCAGTTTTGTGGAGTAGAGGCTTTTGAAATAAGTCCTGATGATTCTCCCAATTTCACATATGTCTGTGTGATCTCTCCTTTTTCATTTCTACTTTTGTTACTTTGAAATGTCTCTTTAATTTTTTTTTGCTCAAATTGGCCAGGGATTTATCAATCTTGTTTATTTTTTTCAAAGAACCAGCTCTTTGTTACGTCAATTTTCTTAATTGTTTTCTTGATTTCCAATTCATTAATTTCTGCTCTGATATTAATTATTTCTTTCCATCTTGAGATTTGGTGGTTGGATTCTTCTTGCTTTTCCAGTGTCTTTTGGTAGATGATTAGTTTATTCATTTGGGATCTCTCTGTCCTTGTTATGAAGGCATTTAGTGCTATGAATTTCCCCCTGGGGACTGCCTCCATTGTGTCCCATAAGTTTTGGTATGACGTATTCTTATTGTCACTCATTTATAGAAATTTTGCAATTTCATTTCTCATTTTGCCCACTACCCATATATTGTTTAAAAGTGTGTTGTTCACTTTCTAGGAGCCAATGGGATTATGGGTGCATCTTTTGTTGTTAATTTCTAGCAATGCAACATTGGGGTCTGATATCATCCAGGAAATAATGTCAATCTTCCTAAGTATATGGAGGCAGTCTTTATGATCCAGTATGAGCTGCTGAGAAGAATGTGTAGTCTGTGGATTTGGGGTAGACTGTTCTGCAGATGAAAGTCATGTCTAATTGTTCTATGGTTTTTTTTGAGCTCTCTCACTTCCATGTTGAGTTTTGGCTTGGATGATCTATCTATTGCTGATAGTGGAGTAATGAAGTCCCCAACTATGATGGTGTTGGTGTTTATTTCTCTTGTTGTCTAGGTTTTGTTTTATTAATTGTGGTGCCCCTCTGGTGCATAAAGATGGATTATTGTGTTATCCTCGTGTTAGATGGTTCCCTTGATAAGTAAGAAGCATCCTTCTTTGTCTTTTTTAGTTACTTTTGTTTAGAAGTCTATTTTATCAGATAAGTGAGATGGCATTCTCATGGTCAGTGGCGAGCAAGATAGTGTTGGTGTGTGGCAGCAAGTGGGACAGCATTGGCGTATGACAGGGAGAGTGGGACAGCATTTGCCCATGTACAGCTGAGCAGGTGGAGCTACGCTGGCATGTGGAATTAAACTTGCCAAGACCCCTGCCTGTAGTTAGTGCAGGAGGAACCTGTGGTGGGGACTATGGCTAGGATGGCTGTTTGGGGAGATTGTGGGACTGGTGGACTACCCAAGTGCATGGAAATCAGCCCATTCTCCTTTTTTTTGTTTGCCCCTTTACACCCTCCCACTGGAGGTCTGTTAGAGTCTTCCCTACCCTAGAAGACCCAATGAACCCTTAATGTGTTGCCTTTCCTTCCCTGGGAGGCGTGGTATGGTTATGCAGATGCCATCTTGACTGGAAGTATAAGTCAAAATATTCTTACCAGGACTTAATAAAGACTATCCCTAGGTAATAGAATTACAGGTATCTATTATTTTATTCTTTATATTATTCTATATTATTTGAAAGACAAATTTGAGTTTATGTTTGCACCTAATCAGTAATGATATTATAACTGCTAACCGTTTTACTGACTCTGCTCTGGGAAAGGTGAATCATCACTGACTTGGATAGCCAGGTTATAGAGGAAAAGAGATGCCCACAAGACCTAGGATCACTTTTTCCTCTGAAACATCATCAGGACAGAAAATACAGGACATTTTCACAATGAAAATATTTGAAACAGGGGAAGGCCATAGACAAGATAAGAAGTGAAGTGATGCATAGCAGTAGCAGACAATAGAATGGACCAAAAAACTGAGACATAGTTGAGATGTAAGTTGAGGCTATCTCTGACACAATGTTTTGTTTCTTTTAAAAAAATGAAAATATTACCATTTGTTCTTATGTCCAAATGAAATATTCCTAATGAAAGAGTCCCAACTCATGTCCTAAAATCAGATTTCTTGGATATCTTAATGTCATTTCAATAGCACACTCTCAGACAACAAAACAGAATCCCAAGTGCACATTTGAAAAATTTAATGATATCAGATGCTCCCCTGAAGTTGTTACTGTATTTAAATCTCCCAAGGAAGTGTTTTCTTTTCATGCCTCCATTATAAAATGATCTCTAGCACATGAAATAATAACAACTATTTGCAGACTTGGTATTCCACCACATAAAAAGACTACCTGCACTGAGATGCAAGCAAAGTGGCCTTAGATGATGCTCCCATCTGCCTCAATTCAACAGTCTTCTTATGGCCTGTATGCATACATGCACATGCATGTTTGCACACACAAACACTTCATGTATGGATTTTTGAAAATAACTGAACTATCTTGACAAAGATTTCAGTCCATATTTGCAAAATGGATGCACAAGAAAACAAGTCCTTTTATAATTTTAAGGAGATTATAGGGTTAATGTATTACTTCATTCCATAAAAGATGTTCCACTTAAATCTAAATATTTTGTAGGATTCATATTCAAAAAATATTTTAAACTTATTTTATCAATATTCAAAAGGCAACAGTCCTAGGGATGAAATCTTTTTCCAGCATCAATCACCTGATGCCTTCAGTATATTTGTGAGTATGTCAAAAAGTGTAAATCATATGAACCTTTGACTAATCCATTTTATTTATTTCCATGGTCTACATGGTAAACCCAAGTGGGTTTTCATTATGAAGGAAGAATCATTGTATAATTGCCAGTGATGCAAAATTAATGAGGATAACTCTAGTCTGAGGATAGACTAGCATAGGAATCAAAAGCTATAACAGGTGTTTAGTAGAAGTTATTACCAAAACTCAGAAATGATCTTCTTGTTGCTTTTGATAGTGCAGAAATACAGCCCTAGAAATGCAAAGAAAAATCATTACCCACCAAAGGGAATTCAGATCACATAATTGCCTCTGAAGTCTATATATCCATGCTGAAAGGATGTATACAAACCTCTCAACTCAAAATTATGACTTTTCACTTGCAAGGATTTCCCTCAGAAATGATTACTTATTCAAGTAAAGGAGTGGAAATTAATTAGTGCATGAAACTTCTTAAACCAATCAGTGCTTAAAAAAATCCAAAACTGCATACCATTTTTATCACACTGCATATTTTAGAGCTTTTCTTTCTTTTGCACACCTTCTTCTGCTTAGCACCCTTAAATTTACAGACTAGAATAAACTACAACTAAATATGTACTCTTTGAACATAGGCAGTGATCACTCATTTATTCATGGAGTTATACAAGTCCGAGACTTACTATTTAGCCTTGAAACATCCATTTCTGTCATTTCAAATATTCAATCCATTTATGTGTTGTGTTAATGTTACCTATATTTTTATTCATATCTACTTATTCACGTCTCACTAGTAATGTCCTAGTCAGAGCTATTATTTGTTACACTAAGCCATGAAACCAACTGTCTACATGACACCTCTTTCAAATTTGACATGTCTAAATATATTTTTATAATGCTTACCCTTTACCTTCTCTTGCCTTGATGCTAATTTCTTCTGCCCAACTTATCCCCTTAAACTTTCACAGAAATATCTTTAATCTTGCCCTCCTGCACTCTTGCTAAAGTCATTACAGCCTTGCTGGCTTTCCATGACAATTAGAGGAATTTATTTATATATATAATGTATATTATACTATCATATATATATACACACACACACACATAAAATCTCCCCACAAATTCTCTAAGACCCAAGTCTTCTACATCCTCCTCCTTATTTGTCCAGGCCAATCTTGCACATTCTTGCTCTCACTTTCTTTTTGTTCAGGCCCCATCAGCCTCTTTGGAAGCCAATCAATTTCCCATGCTTTCTTCCTAACAGAAATTTTGTAATGATTTCCCTAAGAAGAAATATTTATGACAATAAGTCATGCCATTTCCCCTGACCTTTCTAGTTTTACTTCATTCACAAGTTGCCCCAGTGCCATCACACTGCAAACTCCTAAGGATATTATTCACATCTTCTGTAAGAATGGTACCTCCTTGTTATTGCAGACAGCCTTTTAGAAGTCCTAATTTCTTCTCTTCTGCTCTTACTTAGGAAACTATTCATTAATACTCCAAATAAGATTACAGAACTATGTTGCTAGAACTATATGGCTTTCTCATTTAAAATTCAGTTTGGGGGGCTGGAGAGATGGCTTAGCGGTTAAGCGCTTGCCTGTGCAGCCTAAGGACCCCAGTTCGAGGCTTGATTCCTCAGGACCCACGTTAGCCAGATGCACAGGGGGCGCATGCATCTGGAGTTTGTTTGCATTGGCTGGAAGCCCTGGCATGCCCTTTCTCTCTGTATCTGTCTCTTTCTCTCCCTCTCTCTCCCACTCTCAAATAAATAAATAAAAATGAACAAAAAATATTTTAAAAAAATAAAATTCAGTTTTGTTTTTGACATTTATTCCAATTACTTGATTAGTTTTTCTCTTCTCCACTTACTATAAGAACTGTAAGGTATTGCAGTCATGTTCACATTGCTGGTAGAAATCACCCATTAAAGAGCAGCTTGTGGGAAAAAAAGGTTTGTTGTACTTTATAGACTCGAGGGGAAGCTTCACAGTGGCAGGGAAAGATGATGATATGAGCAGAGGGTGGACATGACCACGTGGCCCACATAAGGTAGACAACAGGGACAGGAAAGTGTGCCAAACACTGGCAAGGGAAACTGACTGTAACACCCATAAGCCCATCCCCAACAATATACTTACTCCAGTAGGCTTTAATTTCCAATTGCCATCAGCTAGGGAACCTAGCATCCACAGAACCTAAGTTTATGGGGGAAACCTGAATCAAACCACCATATTCCACCCCTGTTCCCCATAATCTGATAACAATACATGTTGTAAAATGCAATGCATTTATCCTACTTTAAAAGGCCCCATAGTTTTTATCAATTCCAATGATGTTCACACATCCCCATAATCCAAGAACTTTTAATTGAGCCATTATACCAAAAAAAAAAACCTCAAAAATCCATAATTCCACAGAATAAACATTCACACTAAAAAAGATGACATTGGACATAGCTAATAAATATTCAACCAATACAAGATTTAAGACAACCAAGGCAAACATCAAACTCTGCAGTTTCAAGTCCAACAACTCTAGTCAGTAACAAATCTCCAAGTCTGATAATTCTAACCAGCAATAAGTCTCTGGCATTCCAATTCCACCCCTCCAGGTAGGCTACTCACAGTCCTAGAAAACTTCAACCAGGGCTGGCAGTTCTACTTAGCAGCCATCTCTTGGTCCCAGCATCTCCACTGGGTCTCTACTGTAACCTATACTATCAGGTAGGGTGCCAATTTCTTAATCGGGGGGCGGGGGAGTAAAGCAGATTTTGAAAACCAGGACAATCCTTGAGCATTCACAGGCCCTTTCAGAAGAGTCTACATTCTTCCTGTTGCCCCAGTGCAGGTCAGCTGGCCCAATATCAATGGTTGTAATCTCTCAAACAATTTTCAGGTGAATGGGCAGCCATTTAGGCCTAAAGATTTCATTTTTTCTGAGCCATATCCCTCTACTCACACCAGTTCATTTCTACATAAAGCAACCCTGCACAACTTTTCAGGACACGGGCATAACAGCAAGCTTCTCACACAAACTGCTAGCCCAGTCCAAGCAAAGCGCTTTCTCACCCTCATAAGACAAACCTCACAGGCCATAGTTATTAGTGCATTCAGATCTTTCAATTCTGACCAGAATAGTCCATCAAGCTGTACTTACAGCACTGCAAGGTGTCTGTTAGGCCAAGGTTTCAAATCCTTCCACATTCCTCTTGAAAGTCAGCTCCAAAAGGCCAAATCCACACAGTCAGGTGTCAAGCAGCAATCCCACTTATTGGTACCACTTTACTGTCTCAGTCAGGTTCGCATTGCTGGTAGAAATCATGAAACCAAAAGCATCTTGTGAGAAAAAAGAGGTTTATTTTAGCTTATAAACTCAAATGGAAACTCTACAATGGTAAAGAAAAATGACGACATGAGCAGTGTGTGGACACCACCCCCTGGCCCACATAAGATGGACAACAGGAACAGGAGGGTGTGCCAAACACTGGCAAGGGGAAACTGGCTATAACACCCATAAGCCCACCTCCAACAATACACTGCCTCCAGGAGGTTTTAATTTCCAATTGCTGTCAGCTGGGGAACCTAGCATCCAGAACACCTAAGTTTATGGGGGACACTGAATCAAACCACCACAAAGGGTGAGAACCCCTTCTATGTTATGCATTGTTCCATGACCAATATCCAGCACAATGAAGTTACTTCAAATGTTTGTGGTGATAAAAGTTGAAAATAGATAAAATTGTTGGCTCTGGCTTCTAATGCTCAGAGCCACAAATGGGTTACACACAACACTGAGCTGCTATTCATAGAGAATTATGAGGTTCCCAAAACAAGACAGGCATCTGTTAAAGCACTTGATTGCTCACCTGAAGTAAAAGGTAAGACCATATTGCTAAAGGCACCATGAGCTGCCAACACAGAACATGGAGAGACCATGCTGGAATCTGGAAGACAGCCAATTCCCTAATGGCTAGCCTGCATAATTATGGAAAGTGCTAAATGAGCTGGTGGGGAAAAATGGTCACCAATGTTGTAAACAAGCAGGGGACCTGCTATGTGGAAACAACCAGCTAGACAAGATGTACACATTTTTACAATCGTGGTACTCTGCCTAGGTGAGTAACCAAGGTCTCTTATTGGCTAATAGACCTGCTCAATGGAAAGGAACCTATAGCTGGTATTGGGAACCAACTAAGAATCCTATCAAGACAAGTGTTAAGGACTCCAGTGAGAAGCTCCCACTAGCCTGTGGCCAAAAAAGGGGGGGTTAAGTCCATCAAAATCTCTCTTCCTTAATTATTCTTATCCCCCTTAACATATGATCCTCACAGTTTCCATTGGAAAATCTGTTTTTTCTTTTGAAGAAGGCAGAAAAATAAAACCAAAATCCATCAACATGACACGAAAAGATAGCTGACTCCCTATCATGAGATGAGCCACCATTAATGCATCATACAGGATCCAGGTTAAACCATAGAGAAATTGGTAAGTTTAGCAAAAATTCTACTCTCATGGTGAGCCTAACAACCTGTGCAAGAGTGATGGCCATTGTTTTAGCCAGCTTCATGTTGCTGTCAGAAAACATCTGACCAAGAGCTGCTTATGGAAGGAAAGGGTTCATTTGGGATTATAGACACAAGGGAAAGTTCCATCATGACAGGAAAAAAATTATGACATGAGCAAAGGGTGGACATCAACTCCTCGCCAGCATCAGGTAGACAAGAGTGGAAGAAGAATGTGCCAAACACTGGCAAGAAGAAGCAGAATTAAACACCCATAAGCCTGCCCAAGCAATACATCATCTTCAGGAAGCTCAAATTCCAAAATTGCCACTAGCTGAGGACCTACGATTCAGGACGTAAAAGTTCATGGGGGACACTGAGTCAAACCACCATATTTGGCCTCTGACCCCATAAACTGTTAACCACCCAATGTCTTTTAATTGAGCCATAATACAAAATAAAAATCAGAACTCCAAGATCCCTGCTCTGGAGGGTGTGTCCACAGTGTGGTTGGCCAAATCTCCCTGCCTCCCCCCATCCCACTTCCCTGGTCCTGGTTGGTTCCCCTTCTGTTGGCTTGCAGCTGCCTTGACCATGTGAGCTTGCTGCAGAAGCAGGCCCCTTGCTCTGTCTTCCTAACTGAATGTGCCCTGGGTTCCCAAATACCAGATCCCCCATTCTGGAAAGTGCATACATGGAGTGAATAGGCCAGAGCTCACAGTTCTTTCCCCACCTCCCAGTTCCCTGAACCTCTGCTTTTGGCTTGGGTCAGCCTGGCCCCTGCATGTGGGCTGTGGAAGCAGGCACTTTGATCAGGTTTCCTGATTGGCTGGCACCTAGGAACCCAAATCCCTACTTTTCTGAGCCAGAGGGTACCCGGGCCACTGTGGGAGATATCCTCATGGCCCAGGGTCTCTAGCTTCCCAGTTCCAGGTTCCCTAACCCCTGATCTCCATGAGCTGAAGGATACATACAAGTGGACTGAGTAGGCCAGAGTTTCCAGTATCCCAATTACCTAGATACCACTGATGTTCTTGCAATCTCCACAATCTGTGAGTCTGTGGGTATAACCCCATTGTTCAGCAATCTGGTTCACATTTAAAACAGAACACCCACTGAAGATCTTACAAGGACAAATATTTGATTCCTGCTCAATAGAATAAATCTTTTCCCCAAGATGTGTAGACTGCAACACATACACACAAAATAAATGAAAGGCAGAAAACTGACAGGTCTCCACCAAGGATGCCTAGTCTAACAATGGAAGCCTCCAATGAAATCATACAGAAATCAACAGAAATTCGATCCCAGCATGAAAACACAAAAACCAATGGGACACTGATCAAAAGAATCACTGAACTGGAAGCAAACCATCAAAAACCCAACATTCTCATCAATGAAACTGAGCAGAATTGTCTCTTAGAGAACTTAGCTTTTGACATTAGGCTTCACTAATTGAACAAAATCTTAGAAGCTTCAGAAGAGATATAAATTAATTGAAAGTGAGTCAACAAATGAAAGAACTCTATATAAAGTTGATTAAGGTTAATGAAGACTTGGTCAAATGCAAGAATGAATTTCAGGAAGTATCAAGAAACTCATACTTCAAACTAAAATCAAGGATCAAAAAAGAGATGGACACAATGCAAAATAACACAAAAAGAAAACAAAAATCAAATAGCTTTTGAAACCTCTTTAGAACCCCTCACTAACAGAATAATTCATGTGGAAGACAGAATTTATGAGCTAGAAGACAAGACAGAAGAAATAGATCAGGAGGCCAGAATATGAGGGAACAAAATGACCAAAAATCCAGATCATGGGTATACCAGAAAGACAGGAAATCCAAGCCACAGGCATAGAGAACATATTCAACAAATTATTGAAGAAAATTTTCCCAATCTCTCAAAAGAGTGGCTGATCTAGATACAGGAAGCTCACAGAACATCAAACAGACAGGACCAAAGAAGAAGCTCTCCAAGTCACCTCATAGTTAAAACTCTTAACAATGAAAACAAAGAGAGAGTGCTAAAAGCAGAAAGAGAGAAACAACTCACTACATAAAAAGGCAATCCCATCATAATTACCTTAAATTTCTCAATGGAAACCCTGAAAGCCAGAAGAGCCCAGAATGGAATACTTCAAAGTCTAAAAAATTATGGCTTCCAACCCAAGCTACTGTACTTAGTGAAAGTATCCCTCATAATAGATGGTGAAAGAAAAACTTTCCATGAAATATTCAACTCTATGATTATATGAACCCAAAGTCACACCTACAGAGAATACTTCATGGAATACTCCACACAAAAGAGTCAAACAACCAGTCTTAAGAGCATACAAGTAGAAGATGACAATAACCAAAACTAGACCAGGTTCAAAAAGTACAAAACACAAGAAATCCCCAGACCCCATAAAGCACACATCATGTCAGGGATTAAATTGAACCTCATCATTATAACCATAAACATTAATGGTCTTAGCTCACCCATCAAATGATACAAGTTAACAGAGTGGATGAGAAAAGTGGACCCTTCAATCTGCTGTCTTCAAAAAAACCCACCTTACCACTAAAGACGCCTTCACAGGATGGGAAATGATATTCTAAGAAAATGGAAAGAATATACAAGCAGGTGTTTCTACATTAATACCTGATAAAATAGACTTCAAACCAAAAGTTATCAAAATGCTGGAGAGACTAGGCATGGAGGGTTTATATCTCAACACAATAACAGCTACCTATAAAGCACCTGAAGCCCAAATAATATCTAATAGGGAAAGTCTCAAGTTGTTCCCACTGAGAATGGGACCAAGACAGGTATTCCCACTCTAATCTCTGCTCTTCAACATAGTACTAGAACTACTCACTCAAGAAATAAGAAAGGAGAAAGAAATAAAAGCAATACAAATTGGAAAGGAAGAAATCAGGTTAGTCCTATTTGCAGATAACATGACCTGAATGTCTCCATGTCAAAACTTCTACAGGTAATTAATTACTTCAGTAAAGTAGCAGGATGCCAAATCAATGCACAAAATCAGTAGCTTTTCTATATGCAGAAGACAAATATACAGAGAAAGAAATCAGCAAGGCTGTCCCATTTTCAAAAGCAACCAAAAAATTAAATACCTTGAAATAACACTAACCAATGATGTGAAAGACCTATTTAATGAAAACATTAAAAAAAAAAAACTCAAGAAAGAAATCAAGGAGGACTTGCAAAGATGGAAAACCATCCCATGCTCCTGGATAGGTAGAATAAATATTGTGAAAATGGCAATTCTACCAAAAGCAATATACAGATTTAATGTAATACCAATAAAAATTCCAGCATTGTTCACAGAGATAGAAAAAATGAATTCAAGGGCTGGAGAGATGGCTTAGCGGTGAAGCACTTGCCTGTGAAGCCTAAGGACCCCGGTTCGAGGCTCGGTTCCCCAGGTCCCACGTTAGCCAGATGCACAAGGGGGCGCACGCGTCTGGAGTTCGTTTGCAGAGGCTGGAAGCCCTGGTGCGCCCATTCTCTCTCTCTCCCTCTATCTGTCTTTCTCTCTGTGTCTGTATCTGTCTCTCTCAAATAAATAAATAAATAAATAAAAAGAAGAAATGAATTCAAAATTCATATGGAATGGAAGCAGGCCTCAGATATCCAAACTTAAATTCAGCAAAAACCACCTTTGGTGATATCACCATACCCAATATAAAGCTATATTACAAAGCCATAGTAACAAAACCAGCATGATACTCAAATAAAAACAGAAACATAGACTAATGGAACAGAATCAAAGACCCAGAATTTATGTCAAGTAACTATAGCTAGTTAATCTTTGACAAAGGTACAAAAGTAGATTGGAGAAAAGACAGCATCTTCAACAAATAGTGTTGGAAAAAATGGATGACTATATGTAGGTACATGAAACTATACCCACTCATCTTACCATACACAAAATGAAGTGCAAATGGAATAAAGACCTTAACATAAAAATACATGGTACTCTTCACAATATAAGAGTGGGAAAGCCTTCCTGAACAAAACCCCAGTAGCCCATGAAATTAAACAATAACTCAACCAATAGGATCTCATGAAGCTAAAAAGCTTTTGTACAGAAAACCATACCATAAGAAAAGCTAATAGATTACCCACTGAATGGGAGAAAATCTTTCCCAGCTGTACCACTAACAGAAGCCTATTATCTACAGTCTACAAAGAACTCAAGAAACTAAACAACAACAAAAAACAAAACAACCCACTCCCAAAATGGTGCAGAGAATGAATAGGGTGTTCTCAGAGGAAGAAATACAAATGACTAACACACACTTAAGAAAATGTTCAACACGCCTAAACATTAGGAAAATTCAAATTAAAACAACAAGGCAATTCCACCTTACTTCAGAAAGGATAGCAGTTAATAAAAAATCTAACAACCAGAAGGACTGGCAGCTGCAGCATGGGAATGAGCAGGGGCTTCCCAAAGTGGAAATTTACAATCTGCATTTGGGAACTGGTTCCCCAAAGGCAACCAGTAAAGAGTGTGAGGTCTCTGCTCTATCTGTCCCTTGGCAAGGGGTCCTTGGAACTATTACACAGATCTGGGGCTCAGAAGCCTGGCATCAGTTATTCCTTCCTGCTATTTAAAATGAACAACAGGGACTTCCAGTCAAGATGGTGACTGCCTAACTGCACCACACCTCCCCAAGAAAGATAGGAAAGACATTAAGGGCTAACTGGATCTTTTAGGGAAGTGCAATCGCTAATAGATCACCAGTGGGAAGGCACAGAGGGGAGAAAAGGCAATTGCTGATTCTCTCACTCATGGGTAGCCCACCAGTCCCCCAATCCTCCCAAGCAACTGCCATACCCACAGTCCCAGCTTCAGGATACTCCCACACTTACTGTAGGAAAGGGGACCCAGGCCAGCATAGTTCTACTTGCCTCACTGCACAGGGGCAATCACCCTGCTACCCCCGCCCATGCATGACCTTCAGCAGGCTCTGCCCACTGGCCCACTCAAGCTCAGGCTCAGTCAGTCCATCTGTCTGTGACACACGTCCAGCCCATCTGCTCATGCAAGCTTAGCCTACTCTGCCCATTTGCCCACTTACTCCTCTGGCTGCCCACCTATCCATGTACAAGCTCAGGCCCATTCCACTTGCCCACATGAGCTCAGGGTTCACTCTGCCTGTGGTTCCATGCCAGCCACCTGCTGATGTCCCACTGCGTTCGAGCTCAGGCTGCTTCGGTGTTCCAGTGACCCGTCATGCACGAGTTTAATCTGCTTCGGTGCTTGGTGCTTCAGTTTCCCTCTGTGCAGGAGCACAGGCTACTTCAGTGTTCCACTGTGTAAGAGCTCAGACTGCTTTGGCATCGGGCCATAGGCTGCTTCAGCTCCCCACTGTGTGGGAGCTCAGGCTGATCCATCCACCCACGTGTTAGCTCAGGACCACATTGCCCGGCTGCTTGCCTGCCAGATAGCCCAGGCCAGCTCCCCCAAGAGGCACAACTTCACCCACACATCAAGAACACAGTCCTACTCTCCCTGCCCATACATTGTGATGGGCAGACCAGTACACACACACACACACACACACACACACACACACACAAAATAACATGAAAAATAAAATACAAGAAAATCCAACAAGATCAACTAGTCCTACATTGAACATCTCTAATAAAAACACAGAAGAGACAATAGAATCAGAACACCAAAATGAAGCTATAAGCAATGCAACCCTGAACAAGCTACTGGTAGAATTTGCAGAAAAGCAACAAAGGACCAATAATAGTGTGGATGCTGCCATCACTAGACTAGACCTAATAGATAAGAAAATGGAAGGAGTTCAAAGACAGTTAAGAGATATGGGGAGTGAAAAAAAAAGAGGACCTCAAAAATCAGCAGGCAATACTAAATGAAGACATAAAGAAATGCAAGGATGAATTCCAAGAAGCATCAGGAAAATCAGAAAATGATGTGAAGAGGGAGCTTGACAGAGGGATGGAAAATATACATAGAAAAGTAGTAGAAAATGTAAGTCTCATTGAACAAGTCCAAAACTCTGTAGAACCTCTCAAGAATAGAGTCAGCCATGAGGAGGATAGAAACTCTGATCTGTAAGACAAGACAAAAGAAACAGTTCAAGAGTTCAAAAGTTTCAGTAAGTTCAAATATTTCTGTGAACAGACCATGAGGGAATTGTGGGGTACCCGTACATGTCCTAACATCCAGGTCATGGGAATACCAGAAGGGAAAGAAATTCAGACCAAAGGCATGGAGAACTTATTCAACAAAATAATTGAAGAAAACTTTCCCACTCTCTCAAAAGAAAGGCCCATCAAGATACAAGAAGATAACAGAACTCCTAACAAATTGGACCAAAGAAGAAAATCTCCAAACTAATTGTCATTAAGACTCTAAACATTGACACAAAAAGAAAATCCTAAAAGCACCTAGGGAAAACAGCATATCACTTTTATTTATTTTTTAATTAAATTTTTTTGTTTATTTTTATTTGAGAGTGACAGACAAAGAGAAAGAGGCAGATAGACAGAGAGAGAGAAAGAGAGAGAGAGAGAGAGAATGGGCCCACCACTGCAAACAAACCTCAGACGAGTGCGCCCCCTTGTGCATCTGGTTAACATGGGTCCTAGGGAATCAAACCTCAAACTGGGGTCCTTTGGCTTCACAGGCAAGTGCTTAACTGCTAAGCCATCTCTCCAGCCCAGCATATCACTTTTAAAGGTAACCCCATCAGAATTACTTGAGGTTTCTCAATAGAAACCCTGAAATCCAGAAGGGCCTGGAATGGGACACTGAAAAATGTAAGAACCTATGGCTTCCAACCCAAACTACATTACACAGCAAAGTATCCCTAAAATAGATGGTGAAAGAAAAGCTTTCCATGACAAAACTCAGCTTTACAATTATATGAACACAAAAACAAACCTAGAGAGAGTATTTCAGGAAATTCTCCACATAGAAGAATAAAATAATCAACCTCAAATGCCCACAAGAAGCAGATCACAATAACCAAACTCAGAGAAAGTACAAAAAACTTCAAAGTCCATGAGAACACCAAGGCACATATACCAACACAATATGGCAGGGATCAAATCAAACCTCAAAGTCATTACCCTAAATATAAATGCCCTCAATTCACCCATCAGGAGACACCAGCTAACAGGATGCATCAGAAAATTAGACAGCTCAATCTGTTGTCTTCAAGGAACTCACTTCACCAATAAGACATACACCTCCTCAGGGTGAAAGGGTAGAAAACAATATTCCAAGCAAACGGAAATAAGAAAAAAGCAAGTGTAGCTATATAGCTATATTGATATTGGATAAAACAGACTTCAAATCAAAAATAGTAAAAAAAAAAAAAAAAAAAAAGACAATGAAGGCCACTTCCTACTTATCAAGGGAATTATCCATCAAGAGGATATCACAATCAAATTTTTATGCACCAAACTCAAGGGCACCACAGTTTATAAAACAAAACCTACTTGGCAATAAAACAGAAATAATCACCAACACCATCATAGTTGGGAGCTTCAATACACCATTATCAGGAATAGATAAATTATCGAAAGAGAAACTCAACAGGGTAGTATGAGAGCTCAACAAAACTATAGATCACTTAAACCTAACAGACATCTACAGAACATTCCATCCCAAATCCACAGACTACACATGGAACATTCTCTAAAATAGGTCATATACAGGATCACAAAGCCTGCCTCTATAAACTTAGCAATATTTACCCACCAAGAAACCCATAGGCTCCTGGAAACTGAACAGCACATTTTTGAACAATAAATGGATAGTGGATGAAACAAACAAAAAAAAAAAAATGAAATTGTGAAATTTCTACAAATGAATGACAGTGAGAACACATCGTACCAAAACTTATGGGACACAATGAAGGCAGTCCTCAGGAGAAAATTCATAGCACTAAATGCCTTTATAACAAAGACACAGAGATCCCAAATCAATAACCTAACTACCCACTTAAAGGCACTGGAAAAGCAAGAAGAATCCAACCCAAAAGCTCCAGATGGAAAGAAATAATTAAGATCAGAGCAAAACTTAATGAATTGGAAATGATGAAATCAATTAAGTGTTGGGCCTCGAGAGGCCCAGGCGTGAGGCCTAGTGGAACTTCCTGAGCCTAGCTAAAGTTTGGCAAACTTCCTCAGGCCAGCTATGGCTCAGCAGGGTGCCAAATGGCCTCTGGCCTGCTACTTCCATACTGGAAGTTAGAGTTAGAACCAATCTTCTCAAAGGTCGTGGTATGCTATTGACCCTTACATCTCACCCCATCCTAAAATCCCTGCCTTTGTTCTCAACACTATATACACACCGGCTGGTAACAATAAAGTTAGTTCCTGCTTTGATGAGACTCCTGGCTCGGTGGTTTTATTCCTGGCCATTGATACCCACCCTCCTCCTCAACCCCTTGGGAGGAACCAGCGGACCTGGTCCTCTCCCAGCACTGCCTGCCGGGCAGAGCCTGGCAATTAAGAAAATTAAGAAAACAAGGAGCTGGTTCTTTGAAAAAAATAAAAACGATTGGCACACCAGTGGCCACTTTGATCAAGCAAAAAAAAAAAAAAAAGAGACACTTCAAGTTAACAAAATTCAAAATAAAAAAGGAGAGCACAACAGACATAAGTCAAATTGGGAGAATCATCAGGACTTATTTCAAAAACCTCTATTCCACAAAACTGGATAATATGGATGAAATGGTTAAATTGCTGGACTCATACCATCTATGAAATCTAAACTCAGAGGAGATTAATCTCATAAACAAATCTATCTCACTCATCAAGACAGAAAAAGTAATTTAAAAAACCTCCCCAAAAAGAAGAGTCCAGGAGAGATGGCTGGAAAAAAGACAGCATCTTAAACAAATTCTTCTGGACAAACTGGATAACCATATGCAGAAAATTGAAACTTGATCCACACATCTCACCATGCAAAACACTCAAGTCCAAATGGATCAAAGGCCTCAATAAAAGACCAGAAACTAAGCTACAACTTGAAGAAAATATAGGAGGAACTTTCCATTATATAGGAATGGGAAAAGACTTCCTGAAAAAAAAAAAAAACCAGTAGCACAGGAATCTAAATAGTCACTCAACCAATGGGATCACATGAAGCTGAAGAGTTTATTCACAGACACGCATACAATAAGCAAAACCAATAGATTACCTACAGAATGGGAAAAAAAAATATTTGTTGAATATTCAACTGACAGAGGCCTATTCTCTCGAATCTACAAAGTACTCAAAAACCTAAACAATAAAAACCCAAACAACCCACTCACAAAATGGGGCAAAGAGCTGGACAGGCAGTTCAGAGCTGAACAAATACAATTGGCAAACACACACTTAAGAAAATGTTCATCATCCCTAATCATTAGGGAAATGAAATTAAAGCAACTACAAGATTCCACCTTACCCCAGTAAGGATAGCAAACATCAAAAAATCAAATGAAAATAAATGCTGACGAGGATGTGAAGAAATAGGAACTCTCATCCACTGTTGGTGGGAATGTAAGATGGTACAACCACTTTAGAAAACACTATGGAGACTCCTAAAAAACTGACTATAGAGTTACCCACAGACCCAGTTATTCCCTTACTGGGCCTGTACCATAAAATATTCAAGCCTCCATCCAGAGAGATTTGTTCAACCATGTTTATAGCTGCTCAATTCGTAATAGCTAAGAGCTGAAATCAACCCAGATGTCCCTCACTAGATGAATGGATAACTAAGATGCAGTATATCTACACAATGGAATTCTTCACAGCAGTACAAAAAAAAAAATGACACAATGAAATTTGTAGAAAATGGTTGAACCTGGAATAGATCATTCTCAGTGAACTTACTCAATCACAGAAAGATAATCTCCACATAGTGCCACTCATCTATCGCATCTAACTTGAATCTACAAAAGATATTGACATACCTGGCAAGCATCTCGAGGACTAGACAATAGGGTGGATGGGGAGGGAGGGTAGGGCAAGTGAGGGGATGAGGGCCACAAATCTAGACCCAAAAAACAATGATACCATAAAATTCTACATTCTAAAAGGCAGACCCAATGGTTGAACCTTCACCAAGCCCTTAGAGAGAGAACACCTGAGTCACAAGGCATTGGAAAGGGTATGAGGAAGACTGATCTTAATCTACTACATCTTTTCTCTCTCTCTCTCTCTCTCTCTCTCTCTCTCTCTCTCTCTCTCTCTCTCTCTTTATTCTCTCTTACTCTTTTATATTATTTATGTTTTTCTTCCTTCTCTTAGTGGGCACTGACCTGTAACTCCCAGTACCAGCATGTGGCTATCATCTACAATGAGCTTTTGATCAGAGAGACCTACAAGGTTTCCTAAAAGCATGATAGATTTCTGTCAGAATACTTGATGACCCACGAAAGGTTAGTGGTAAGACCTTACTGCTTTAGACACCATATGTGGTTGACATGTAATGTGGAGTGACATGGTTGGAAGCTGGAAGACAGACAGTCAGCACATCTTTTTCCAGAAGGTGCTACATCGGCGACTGGGGAAAGGACCAATATCTGTCTAAGCAACTCATGGTTGAGACTATTTAGCAGCAAATAACCTGTCATGATGATCACATAAGTGCAATAGTGGCGCACAGCCATGGTGGGAAACCAACTGCTCTTGATTTGTCTAACTGATTCCCCTCAGTGGAACAGGATACATAGCTGGAGCTGGGAAACAAGTCAGAACCAAATCCTAACATGATCCCATTCTCCATTGTCAAGCTACCACCAATCGTGAGCTACAAGAGGGCCTACACCTATCAAAATCTCTCTAAAAAAATAAGGTTTATCCTATTTGCCTGGTGCTAACTTTACTCTCCATTGGAGAATCTGCTTCTCTTTTTCAGATAGACATAGATCTTAAGGGGAGAACCACCCTATCCTACATCAAAAAGGCCCCAGCTGAAACTAAGAATAATTGGCAAAACAAGCATGAGTGCTGTTTTCTTGGTGAATCAGGTACCAGCACAAGGGTGAAGGAGATTGACACAGAGAACAATCAATTCCTACCAAATCATATATCCAGAGACAAAGAGGCTTCTAAAACCTTGTCACTGAAGCAGACCTAAAACAAACCCAACATGGCTTAGGGAAATTTTGCAGAAGAGGGGGAGGAAAGAAGATCAGAGCCACACATTGAGTCATGATATGCAGAGACATTTATCTTACCCATAACTGTGGGCTAACTCCACAATGCATGACCCATGTACCTCAACAAGGAGGGGCCAGGGGGACGGGGTAGGACAATGAAAAAGCTAACAATGGTACCAACTTGACTATATTCACTGAATACAAAGCTAATAAATAATGATAATAATAATAATAATAATAATAATAATAAAATCTAGCAACCACAAATGTTGGTTATGATGTAGGAAAAGTAGAAGCCTCATCTACTTTTCATGGTAATGTAAACTTGTGTAACCACTATGGAAACAAATATGGAGATTTCTGAAATGAATGAACATAGAGCTACCAACAGACCTAGTTATTCTCTTACTGGGCATTTATCCTAAAAGCTCCATGTTTCACTACAGAGATATTTTCTCAACCATGTTTATAGCTATTTGGTCCATTATAGCTAAGAACTGGAATAAACCCAGTGCCCATCATTGGATAAATGGATAATGAAGTTCTGGTACATTTACACAGTGGAATTCTACTCAGTAGTAAGAAAAAATGATATAATAAAAAATGTAGAAAAATGGACAGACTTGGAACAGATCATCTTCAGCAATCTCACACAACCACAGAAATATAAGTGCTGCATTGTCTTACTTATCTGTGGTTCTTAACCTGGAGCACCTTGAGTTGCTGACATACCTAATAGGCAACTCAAAGCCCAGACAATAGGAATGGAAGGGCTTGGGAGAGGGAAAAGTAAGGGTGGGGAAAAAAAACAAAAAACTAAATATAAAAAGAACTCCTATCATAGAAAGCTTTATCCTCTGACATAGACTAAAAGATATAATCCTCAAGGAAACAACTGAAAACAAGGGCCCTGGAGAGGGAGGGATGAAGCCTAATCTTTCAAAAGAATTTTTTTTCTCTGTCCTGTAATGTAAAGTACCAGAGACTGGTTGCTAATCACAATGAACTGTTGATCAGAGAGATCTAAGAGGTCCTTAAAACAAGACTGGTTTCTATCAAAGCACTTGATTTCCCACCTGAGGAAAAAGGTAAGACCCTATTGCTGAAGACACCATATGCTGCCAACACAGAGAATGGAGAAAACTGGCTAGAATCCGGAAGAGAGCCAATTCCCAGATTGTTAGCCCATCTAGTGCTGGAAAGTGGTATATGAGCTACTGGGGGAAAATGAAGAACAACCATCTGAGCAACCAGAGGTCGAAGCTACTCAGAAGCAAACACCCTGACAGGACCTACACACCAGTGCAATGGTGGCACACTGAATTGGTGGGTAATCAATAGTTTTCTGATTGTCTAAAAAGCCTGCTCGGTATAAAAGAACACATATCTGGAATTGGAAAACAGACCAGAATCCTGTAGAGACAAAGATTATGCTTTTCAGTATCAAGCTCTCACTAGTCTTTGGCTAAAAGAGGGGTTACATACACCAAATTCTCCCTAAATTAATAATGTGTATCCCATTAAAACTATTCTGACTTCACTCTCTGTTGGATAATACCTTCTTTTTCAGCAGGTAGAAAGACCCAAAGAGATAAACTACCCCTCTCATTTCAGCCAAGCCACAGCTGAAACCACAGAGAAATTAGGGAGATGAGCAAGAGTGGACTTTCCATGCTGTTCCTGATAATCAGTACCATTGTAAAGGAGACAGACCCTGAGGATACTCAACACCTACCAAAGCAGAGATCCAGAGGCTCCTAAGAGCTAATCACTGAAATAGACTTAAAACTCACACACCATGGCTCAGGGAATTTTGCAGGAAAGGGGGCAGACAAATCATAAGAGCCAGAAGTTGAGACATCATACCAAGAGGCAATCCATTGCCCCAATAATAACCAACTGCTGCTTCCACAATACATAACCCACAACCTCATAGGTAATACCTGCAACCCTACTGAGAAGGTTCCCTAGCAGAATAGGGGCAGGGACAGTGGAAAAGAGGGTACCAACATATGATGTATCTACACAAAATACGTTGTTAATAATTATTATTATAAAAAATCATAATGATACAGAATATATATTCATAGAGCAAATTCAATTATCTTCATTTGCTGCATTTTATATACTTCATAATACCAGTTAGGCTACCAATTTGTTAATTCCACAGGGAATAATGAACACTATGAAGAATAGGATACTCCTTCAGGCTTCAGGCCTCTTCAAAAGAGTTTGCATTCTTCCTGTTGTCTCAGTGCAAGTCAGCTGGCCCCAATTTCAATGGTTGTAACCTCTCAAACAAGTAAACTGAATGGACAGAAGATTTATCCCAAATATTTCATTTTTTCTGTGCCATACTCCTCTGCTCACACCAGTCCATTTCTACACAATGAAACCATGCACAAGTTCTCAGGACACAGCAATAACAGCAAGCCTCTCACTCAAACTTCTTTTAGCCCAGTTCAGACAAAGCTGTTTTTCACCCTCATAAGCCAAACCTCACAGTCCATAGTTCTTACTGCATTCAGGTCTCTCAAATCTGTCCAGAATAGTCCATCAAGCTATACTTCACCACTGCAAATGAGTCCCAAAAGGCCAAAGGGCATAGTCAGGTTTCTAACAACAAATATCCCACTTATGGTACCAATTTTACTGTTTTCAGCTTTGAGTTGGTGACAGAAAGCACCTAAGAGCAGCTTGCTGGAGGAAAGGGCTTGTTTTTGCTTACAGACTTGAGAAGTCCCATGATGGGAGGGGAAACGATGGCATGAGCAGAGGGTGGACATCACTTCCTGGCCAACATCAGGTAGACAACAGCAACAGGAGAGGGTGCCAAACACTGGTAAGGAGAAGCTGACTATAACAACCATAAGCCCTCCCCAAACAATACATCACCTCCAGGCTTCTCCAATTCCCAAAATGCCACCATCTGTAGACCTAGCATTCAGAACACAAAAGTTTATGGGGGGCACCTGAATAAAACCACCATATCCATAGACACTAAGGATACTCAAACATATTAAAACAGAAATTGTGAAGTTGTTGAGAGCTTAACACTAAAGTAGATTTATAACATACCCTATAAGGCTCAGGGAACATGGCAGAAGAGGAACAGAAAGAGTGTAAAAGCCACAGGATAAAAGGGAGTTATCCAGAGGTACTGTCCCCACACAATGAATTGTGTTCTCACAACTCATAATCTATAACACCATGATGAATACCAGTAACCCCATTGAGAAAGGCCTTCAGTGGAATATGTCCAATCCTAGAAACACATTATTTGTTCATATAAGATTTCTAGTTATTAAAAAGAATACTGACATGAACACATTTACTAGCATAATACTTTACACAAGGGTCAATGTGCTAATCACCATATAAAAAAATTTATTATCAGCCTCAAAAATGATGAAAACAGAGATACAGAGAAGCTAGGAAGAGTTGTCTTCCTCCTTATGTTGTCAAAGAATTATTTTAAATATCTCTCATTTCTAGTTTGTGTGGACCAGTATCATTCATCGTTGTATATTCTATTTGGTGTATTTACAATGATTCCTAACATCTTTACACAGTGTTTTTGTTCATTTGGGAACCTGGAAGTTTAGGATGTTTGGCATCCAGGAAAATAGAAGTAAGGTAGGGTAAGAACCCAACATTTCTCTACTGTAAGATACTTATCAGATGGTAAGCAAAAAATACTTAAATGAAGTAATTATTATCATTAATTATACATTTTATTATGCAAATCTAATACATATAAAATTAATAATATAATTTGCCATATCAAAGATGGCTTTGGTGAAAATTCAAAACAACACGTCATAAAAATACTTTGTGTGGCTGGAGAGATTGCTAAGTAAATAGTGCTTGCCGGCAAAGCTTAATAACTGGTTCACCTCCCCAGTAACTATGTAAAGCCAGATGAACAAAGTGGCCCATGCATCTGGAGTTTATTAATAGTGGCTGGATGCCCTGGCATTTCCATATTGCTATTCTCTTTCTTTCTCTCTCCTCACTCTTTCTCTCCTTCTCCTCTTGCAAATAAATAAATACTCTCAGTAAACTAGAAATTAAAGAAAATTAAAGATAAGATATATAGCCTCTCAATTTTCCTTTTTGCATTTTTTATTTTTCTTTATTTATTTGAGAGAGAGAGAGTGAAAATAGGCAGGAAAGAGAAAGAAGGAGTGCACCAGGGCTTTCAGCCACTGTAAAAGAACACCAGATGCATGTGCCCCCTTGTGCATCAGGCTTATGTAGGTCCTGGGGAATCAAAACTGGGTCCTTTGGATTTGCAGGAAAGTGCCTTAACCACTAAGCCATTTCATCAGCCCGAGCCTCTCAAATTTCCTTTGTGCATCTATGAATAAACCCCTGAATTCCAGCCTCTGGAAAATACCAATTTATTTTCTATACCTGTAGTTGTGTCTTTTCCATAGGTCATGCATTTGGATTTATATAATGTGTGCCCTTTCAAGTTTAGTTTCTCTGACTCAGAACAATGCTTTTAAAATAATTTTTGGTTCTAGATTCATCATTACTTAATTAATTGCTAAGTAGGATTCGATGATAGGGGTATCCTACAGATTGTTTATCCATAAAATAGGTGATGGATATTTAGGTTGTTTCAAGTTTTTAGTAATTATTTTTAAAATTTATTTTTCTTAATCTGAGAGATACAGAGAGAGACAGAGAATGGACACTCTAGGGCCTGTAACCACTGCAAATGAACTTAGGCACATATACCATCTTATACATCTGGCTTTATGTGGATAATGAGGAATAAAACCTGGGTCCTTTGGCTTTGTAGGCAACTGCCTTAACTGTTAATCCATCTCTCCAGCAGCCCAATGATTATTTTTAAAGCTTATATGAGCATTGACTAATTGAAATAGGTGAACTTCCTTCCATTCCCTATCATAGAATAAGTGACTAGAACTCTGAGAGGAAACAAAGCACAGATAAGGATTCATTCACAGCAAAATCTTAATCCAGGTTCTGCTTTCTTTAAAAAACTTTATGTCATTCTGGATATATAATTTGATATTTTGAAGTATCTAGTACTCTTTGTATAAACTTGTGATAATACTTGCCTCACAATGAAGTTATTATGAAATCAGAAGCAAGGTGTGGAAGGTGCCTAGGAAAATGCTAAGTATACAGAGAATATTTTGTTATCTATTCCTTCCATAACACCTTACCTTTTTATTGTGTTTAACCATCTTAGGATCCTAGGTTTCTTTTTTACAAAATCCAATCTCCCATTGTACTAGTACAATATTTTCTTTACAAAGATGTCATGTTCTCTAACCTGGTCTTTCACATTCAAATTTAAGGTTACCACATTTTTTATTCAATCCATATAGATTTGCAGTTCAAGGGGACAACTAAGGCCAATAGTGATTGCAAAGAACTAACCTCCAATTCGTAAAATGAGCACATATTCATCTGTACAGAAAGGTACACACACATCCATTAGAACTTATAAATAAAGACCAAAGAATAAGTAGCAGCCATTGTAAATAAGAATTTCAGCCTCTTACAAGATGGAAAGACCTACAAAGACTAGGAGATGAATAGAATGCAGATTAGCACAGTTCCATAGATGCTCAAACTGGACTGAAAATTAGACTCAAATCTGAATAATATAGGTGTGGTAGTTTAAATGAATGGGCCGCAATGTATTTAGGATTTTAATATAGCTTATAATTTAGATCTGCAGTCACCTGAGTAGAGGAGGTGTGCCGATGGATTTTAAATTCAAATCTAAAGATATTCAAAGTGCCTGGAGTCCCTAAAGTGGGTTTCTTTGTGGTGTGGTTTTAGGGATTTGGCTTGTGGCTTTTCCTCTCTCTGCTTGGACCTGTGAGAGCAGGCCATTTTCTTCTGCCATTATGGAACTCCCCCTGGATCTGTAAGTTTCATTAAATCCCTTCCTCTATAACTGTGTCTGGTCTGGAGGTTCATCTCAGTGTCCTGAAGCTGTCTTCTTCAATAGTTTTATTCACAACAGTGACTAGCAGGGCATTAGGCTTACAGTGGAGCTTCCTTTGCTTCCAAGTCCCACACGATGATGGAATCAGCCAGACAAAAGGCATACATGAAGAAGTGCTGTACCTACAGAGCTCACAGCCAAAGTTGCAACATCTTTCACAGCATGCAATAAATGAGCCAAACTATCCTTGATCCTCTTTTCTCAGCTAACAGAATTATTACATATTGCAGAAGTACCGATCTATTTAATTACATTATTACAATTATTAAGAACCAGAACAGTTAAGCCTTGTACCTAAATACACTCCACACTGAAGGCCAAGAATGTCTGACAAAGAAACACAGATTTCCCCCAAACATTCACAGTACCTTATAATTTAGATAGCAATCCATTTCATAACATATATTTGCATAAGGAAAATTACTTCACTTAGGAAATGATGCATACCTCTATCCTTAGGTTCAATAAAGTTCTGCTATGCATTTTTCAATCATAGATACAGCCCTCCCCCTCCACCAACTAATCACAGTTTTTCTCAGTTGGGAGGTTTATAATAAATGAAATCTAAATAGTCTTTCTCAGCAGTCTCATACTTATTCTATACCTGAAAATTGGAGTGTTACATCAACAAGATGGCAGAGTAGGAAATGTCAGACCCCCATTTTCCTATAGAAATATTACCTAAACAAAAAAATATTGGCTAAAATTACTTCATATTAATTCTTTTAAAAAAGCAAAGATCTTTAGCAAAAAGCAAACACTAAGTCAAGAAAACATTTTTCTCAGGCCAGTCCTGGAACAGTTTGGGGGAAATATCAACCAAGTCTTTTTTTTTTTTCACTCAAAACAGAAAGAGTAGAATGGATATAATTTCAGTCTTCTAGCCTATCTGTGGAATGCCTGAAGGACCAATCCATATGTCTTTAAGTCAGAGCTCAGATGGCCAAAAGTGGCACAGCTCAGATCTCAGATCAGAAAAACACCAAGGAAAGAAGTGTGCACAGCTTACAAAAGCGGCAGGGGGACTACCGACCCACAGATGCCTAGGGCAAGCGATTATAAGCAGAGGCACACAACAGAACAGCAAAAGCCTGTAAGAAAAAGCATTGGAAAGACTCTTAGGGAAATTAAGACATTAAAACCCACCTGTGTTCATAGAAGAATCAGCAAAGAGCACACAATGGTCCAGAGAAAACACATCCCCAGAAAAGTGAAACAATAATCAGTTTTTTCACCAGGCTGATCCCAAGCTTAACATGTACCCTGTTAATTAGTGGAGTTCTTCCTTTGCATCTAGGCTTTATTTTCATAAATCCAATTTCCAACAAAAGATCACAAGTCATACAAAGGAACAAAATAAATCTCTGGAAATCATCCCTATATAAAGACTTTAAAACATCTGCCATGCATATACTTAAAATAGCTAAAGGAAAATACTAAAGGAAATTAAGAAAAGATATATGAAAAAATTTGAGAATATCAATAAAGAAATTCAAAGGCTGGAGAGATGTCTTAGTGATTAAGGCACTTGCCTGTGAAGGACAAGGACCCAGGTTCTATTCCCCAGAACTCACATATGCCAGATGCACAAGGGAGCACATACATCTGGAAGTTCATTTGCAGTGACTGAAGGACCTGACATTCCCATTCTCTCTCCCCAGACCCTTCAGTCTCTTAAATAAATAAATAAAATAGTAAAAGAAAAGAACAAAGAAATACAGAAATTCAAAGTCTAGAATATCTTTTTTATAAATCTTTTTTTTGTTGATTTTTACTTATTTGAGAGCAACAGAGAGAGACAGAAAGAGGCAGATAGAAAGAGAGAATGGGTGCACCAGGGCCTCCAGCCACTGCAAACCGAACTCCAGATGCGTGCGCCCGCTTGTGCACCTGGCTAACATGGGTCCTGGAGAATCGAGTCTCGAACCGGGGTCCTCAGGCTTCACAGGCAAGCGCTTAACCACTAAGCCATCTCTCCAGCCCGTAGGAGATCTTTTTTATTGGAAAAGAACAATATTTCCACAAAAGATAATGTGGAGATTGGATATTCACATGTAGGAAAATGAAGTTCAAACCTTATCTTATACTGTACATAAGAATTAACTCAGAGTGGTTCAAAAAACACAAGGTAAGAGCTACAATTATAAAACTCTCAGAAGAAAACATGTAGAGGAATCATTCACAGTACTGATTTAGACAATGATTTCTTGGCATTGACACCAAAATCACAGGTAGTAAGAATAAAAATCGGTAACTTGCCTTTAAAATTAAAATCATTTGTACATCTACAGACTCACCCACATATAAAAATGATGAGTGAAACCCAAGCATGAGGTAACATATTCGTACATCAATTAGAAGTTACTCAGGCTGACTATTTGGTAAAATGGTGGCTTAGAAGCCACCTCTAAGCAAGTGTCTGATTATAGTTTGGGTGGGAGAAAAGGAACAGAAATGCTGTTTCACTAGGCCAGCAGCTCTGTCATCTACAGATTCTTAACACTCCAGTGAACTTCCCTCATTATTGGACTAATTGCCTTATGCTTCTGACATTGCACCACCTCTTCAGGAGATAACACAGACCAGCTTTAAGGGCCTGTTTCTGGGAATATCCTACAGAAGCTGCATCACTAGAAATCTTACAGAAGGTGCTTCTGGCAACTTCTACATCTAGGACTGCCCCCAGGACTGCACTTAGTACCACAACCTGGAACCCAGCCTGCAGCTACTTTAGCAGAACAACCACCTGTTGCACCTGTTCAAAGCAGTGGATTCTGGGTAGAGATCTTCTAAGCCATTCCCAGCTTGTAGAACATAACTAATTATTTCTATAAGTAAGCCACACAGCTACAGCCCTAGGAGCCTCCAAAGGAATAATTGACCAGTAAATCATAACTGCAAGTATAATCTGGAATATGACTTGGGAGACAACAGAACATTCCTATGCAGAAGTCCCAGTGATAAGACAGGCTTCTAGGCCCTGGGGAAAGAACACTGAGAATCTCTCAACAAAATCTAATGACCAGAACAGTAAGGTTTTTTGTTTGTTTGTTTGTTTTGCTTTTGGAGGTAGGTTCTCACTCTAGTGCAATTTGACCTGGAATTCATTATGTAGTCTCAGGTTGGCCTCAATTCATGGCAATCCTCTTACCTCTACTTCCCAAGTGCTGGGATTAAAAGTATGTGCCACCACATCTGCTGACAGTCAGTTTTCATATTCTGTGTTTCCAGTGAGCTCTCTCCATACTTCCCCCCACCACAACACAGTTATTCCTTCTTTATATGCTACCCAAGGACAATTTATAAGGTCAAGCTGATCCTTTAATTTGTAGTCTTTCTTTTTATTTCCTCCAGACTGTTTTCTTTATCCTCTCCTACAGAACATAGGCTACCTTGATTTTCAGAGTCTCTGTGGCTCATACTTCTGAGAGCATAGACTAATATACCTTTATCTGATTGCATATTTTACTTATCTCTTTTCAGTTTACCTTTAACCAAAACTCCCACATCTTCTCACCACTGTTGTTGTGTTTGTTTTTATTTTGCTTCTACAATTCCCTCCACTATTTACATTCCCTTACCTTCTTCTACTTCTTTTCTATCAATTTAATGCTATGACTAGTTCAACTATATTTCGTTTGCTTTTTCCTTCAATAAAAGCTAACATATTAGTTCAGATAGTACAATAGGTATCCTTTGACTCCCTAAAACACATATTATTTAAGGAATGATTGCTTTGTAGTCAACTTTAACTCTATTTTCGTAGAGGGTTTAAGCCTGGATAGGGACTGCTCATGCATACAATATTCAACTCCTTAAAGAAGGACTGCAGATACAGCACAATGCCTAAAACACCAGTTTAACAGAAGAAAACAACACTTCTATCCACTATAACCTATTTTCTCCTGAGCATTGCAAATACCTCTACTCTCTCTCTCTCTTCCTTCCCCACCCCCTCACACACACACACACACACACACATACACACAGTATACCACCAGCAAACGAGTCACAGATTACAAGTCCTAATGAAAAAACAGAAGAAACATGAAAACCAAGACAATATATCTCTTCCAAATATGGTAAGTCCCGTACTAATGGCCCCAAACAAGAGCAAGCAAATTCTAGATAATAATTCAAATAGGTCACTGATGAACATCTGGATGAATTCTGAAATGAAATAAGGAAGTCAATTAAGGATACAAAATAGAATTCAATAATGAAATAGAAATACTTATGAAAACCATAACTGAAGGAAATGAAAATGGAAATTAAAAAAATAAGTCAAATAAAATCCCAGTGAAAAGCCTCATCAATAGAGAGTACAGAATATTTGGACTTGATAACAAAAAATAAAAAGTTCAATAAAATTTTATGATAATTTTTCAGTATAAAAATATGATATCTTCAGAATACTATGAAAAAACCATAAACAATAAATTATGGGCATATAAATAGAATAATTCCATGTCAATTGCTTAGAAAATCTTTTTAATAAGATCATAGAACAATGTTTCACAAATCTAAGAAAAGAGATGCCAATCCAGGTAGAAGAAGCATATATATAGAAAACTAAATCACCATTACCAGGAAAGAAAAGCCTCGTGCCATATTAATTGCAAAACATTAAATATACAGAACAGACAAAGGGTATTAAGAACTTCAAGAGGCAAATACCAAGTCACATCAGAAGAATACCAGAATTGTCAATGCAAACTTAAAAAGCCAAAAAAGATTTGGAATGATGTACTTCAAATCCTGAAAGACCACAGCCGCCGATCAGAACTACTATACTTGAAAAACTATCAGTTATAATTGATGGGGAAATAAAAACTTTCCATGATAAAAACAGGCTAAAGGAGGTTATGACAACAAAGCCAATTAGACAGGGGATGCTATAAGGAACACTTCAGAGTAAAGAGAAGAATAAATATGTTCATGAGGATACAGGGAAGAAATAAATTAGGTTAAAATACTTATTAAGTAAATTGAGGACTAAGAAAATACCAATACTACAAAATTTTAAAAATTCAGAATGTTAATTGTCTCAATTCCCCAATCAAAAGACAAGGACTAAAATACTGTAACAGAAAATATAATCCACCCATTTGTTGCCTCCAAGAAATACATAAATGCTGGAGGGAAGAAAAACTACAGAAAATACACAAAAGCATGCAGATTAAATGACACATTATTGACTAATGGGTTATTGAAGTAACCAATAAGATCAAAAAGTTTCTAGAAATGAATGAAAATGAAAGCAGAACATATCAAAATCTATGCTATACAATAAAGACAGTCTTAAGAGGGAAGTTCATAGCTGTAAGTGATTACATTTAAAAAAAAATCAATGAACTCAAATAACTTAATGATCAACTTTAAGGCCTTGAAAAAATAAGAACAAACCAAACCCACAATTAGTAGACAGAAAGAAATAATTAAGATCTGGACAGAAATTAATAAAATGAAAACAAAAAATACATACTTTTCAAAATGAAGCACTAATTCTCTGAAAAGATAAACAAGATTGACAAACACTTTACAAAATTATCACAAAGTGAAGTAATACTAAAATTAATAAGACTAGAGATAAAAGGGATACTACAACAGATAACAGTGAAATTCCAAAACCATAAACATATCTTAAAAGCCAATATTACACCAAATTGGAAAACCTGGAGGAAATGTATGATGCAGAAATTTCAGACACAAATGACCTACCAAAGTTAAAAAAGATGACATGAATAATTTAAAAATATCTATTGCAGATAATGTAATTAAAGCAAGAATAAAAATTGCCTCCTGATTGAAAAACTATTCTAGGTCCACTTGGGTTCACTAAAAAATTCTACCTGACCTTCAGAGAACTAACACCAGTACTTCTCAAATTTATGTCAGAAAATATAAAAGGAAACAATGCATCTAAATACATTTTATGAATCCAGAACTATGCTGATACTACAACAAGATAAAAATATAAAAATAAAATTATATACTAATTTCCCTACTGAACATAAATACAGAGATTGTCAATAAAATACAAAGTGAATTCTAATATATGCATGAAAGTTGTCCCCTTTCAATTCCTTTGATGGAATTCTTACTTCCAAGGTGATAATATTAAGCAACAAAAGCCTTTTGAAAGTTGACTGTGTAATAAGGGTAGAACCTCATGAATAGGATTAGTGCCCTTAAAAGAGGCCTCAAAGAATAAGCTAGTCTTCCCATCCTGCAAGGATGCAGTGAGATGCACTATCTATGAACCAGAAAACAGACCCTCATCTACCATAAAAATCTTTTGGTACATTTATGCTGGAATTTCTAACCTCCAGTACCATGAAAAATAAATGTATATTGTTATTAAGACACCCACTCTATGGTCCTTTGTTATATCAGTTTCAAATAAGATAGTTATTAAAAAACAACCAAAATAATAAAAATATCAAGTATTGGTAAGCATATAGAGAATTTATAACTCATGCATTACTGGAATGAATTATAGAAAACTGCATGTCAGTTTCTCAGATAATTAAAATAAATAGAACTACTGTATGATGCAGCAATTCTACCTCAGGTTCTATATCCAACATCAATGAAAGAAGAAATTGGGATATTTATATATCCATTTCCATAGTGCTACATTCACAATAGCCAAAGGTGGAAGCAATCCAAGTATTTATGCATGAATAGATACACAAAAGGTGGTACATACATAAATACAATGGAACCTTATTCAGCCTTAAGGAGGAAAGTCTGACATATTATTGAATGGAGGAACTACATTGTAAGTGAGATTAGCCAAACATAAAATGATAAATATCATGTGATACCACTTCTGTAAGGTACCTAGAATAACCAAATGGGTAAGGACAGAGAGTAGTATAGTGATTGCAAAGTGACAGAGGGAGATAATAATGTGGAGTTATTACTTAGTTCTCTAGAGATAGATGGTGAAAATTGTCACACAACAAGGTCACTGATACTGGAAGCCAGGTAAAATAGGATGACATGATAAACTGTATGTGGCATGTATTTTGTCACAATTAAAAATATAAATTTAGAAAATAGATATATAAACAGTTATCACATTGAAAATTTCCAAAACAAAACAAAAAGAAACAGTTTTTTTAAATTATCTAAAAGGCCTCAGAACTTTCAGTGTTTTCAGGATTTAATTTAACATACATCTATTATCTATGATTTTTAAATTCACCTAAGAAAATTCATGTAAAAATATATTTTACACCAAATTTCTATTCCAGTAATGTCTACTATACTTAACATTTTTTCCTTTCCTGGAAGACAGCAGTTAGAAACAGTCACATTTTCAGGATTTACACATACACTGCTCTATATCTTTGTCAAAATTGCCGTTTTTATTTTGGATTACCTTAAGAAAAAGAAATATTGACTGTTATGTGCTTAGCAGTAGGGTACAAAAGCAAATATAAGATGGTTCATGTCCTCAGGTGGCTCAACATCTAAGGATGTGCAGGAACAGCAAGTAATCAGATGTTTATGATGCAAAGAACTCAGTAAGCTAGGTACTCTGATCTGAGTTGGCACAGAAGTGCAGGATAAAGAACATGACAGTTGTGCTAGAGAAAGCCAACTAAGACAACTGGACAGGAAGCTCTAAGCTTGCTTAAAAGTTTATTAAAAGAAGGGAAAACTGGATTCATCAAATAAAACGATGAGTAGCATAAAGCAAAGAATAAGACCATCTGGCTGGGCGTGGTGGCACACACCTTTAATCCCAGCACTCTGGAGGCAGATGTAGGAGGATCACCATGAATTCAAGTCCACCCAGAGACTACACAGTGAATTCCAGGTCATCCTGAGCTAGAGTGAGACTATATCTCACAAAAAGCAAAAAAGAAAAATAAGACTATGACCATCTGTCAATATTTAATGTCTCTCCATGATTGTTAGAATCCCCAGAAAGGAATCAAATTAAATAGAACACTTAGCAAATGTTGCTAGAACAGTAACCATCTTATTGCTGGGACAAAATGCCTAACCAAAAGCACATTATAAGAGGAAATGGTTTATTTTGGCTGGCACCTTCAAGGAGAAGCTTCGTCATGATGAGTAAAGCAGAGGAGAGCAGGAAGCCAAGACATCACATCTTGTCACAGTTGCAGGAGAGGGGTAGTACAAACAAACGAACTAGCTCAGAACACTCAGTAGGCTGACTAATGATCCTCAAGGCCTCCTGCTAGTGGCACATCTCTTCAATCAAGGCACCACCACCCAAAGGCACTGCAGCTGGGAACTAAGCATGAGGCCTAATCATCACAAAGATTTGAGGCTATGGGGGATAGTTTACATCCAATCCATTACACATGCCCACACTATTGAGTCCAAAACATGTGCAGGACACATGAACTACAAGAAAAGACAACAAGAAAGATATTTGGGGGGGGCTGGGAGAGATTGCTTAGTGGTTGAGAAACTTGGCTGCAAAGCCAAAGGACCCAAGTTTGATTCCCCATGTCCCACATAAGCCAGATGCACAAGATGGCACATGCATTTGGAGTTCATTTGCAGTGGCTGGATGCCCTGGAGTGCTCACTCTTTCACTCTTTCTCTCTCTCTCTCTCTCTCTCTCTCTCTCTCTCTCTCTCTCTCTCTCTCTCTTTCCCTCTCAAATAAATAAATAAAAAATTTTAAATACAGTTTTTAATGTGTGAAATGTTACAAATTAGAAAATGACCATATGCTAAAAATAAATATTGATATTTTACCATTGTCTGAATGAGAATCAACAAGTAAATTTTTTTAATTTTATTTATTTATTTATTTGAGAGTGACAGACACAGAGCAAAAGACAGATAGAGGGAGAGAGAGAATGGGTGCGCCAGGGCTTCCAGCCTCTGCAAACGAACTCCAGACGCGTGCGCCCCCTTGTGCATCTGGTTAACGTGGGACCTGGGGAACCGAGCCTCGAACCGGGGTCCTTAGGCTTCACAGGCAAGCGCTTAACCGCTAAGCCATCTCTCCAGCCCAAGCAGTAAAAATTTTAAATGTTCTTATGACAAATGATAAAGTATGTGAGGTGATAGATATACTAATTAGCTCTTGATTATTCTCCCATGTAAGTATATATTGAACCACATAATCATATCCCATAAATACATGATTGGCATTTTCATAAAAAATAAAAGGGAATTAAGAATGAATGAGTTAGAGTGTTAGTTGTGGTAGTGCATGTCTTTTATCTCAGCACATCGCAGGCCTAGGCAGGAGGATAACAAGTTTGAGGCCAGCTGGGCTACATAGTAAGACCTTGAATAAAAAAAAAATTAATTAATTAGCAAATTCCAGTCAAAATGGCATCCACCTAACTATGCTTCACATCATGGGGAAGGAAAGGCAAGATCTTTGTGGTTCTTAGGGGTTGTAGATCCCAGTAGACCTCCAGTGGGAGGGTGAAGAGGAACATAGTAGGGAATCCACTGATTCTCATGCTCTTGGGTAGCCCACCAGTCCCCCAAACTCCTCAAGCAGCCATCCCAGCTGCCCCACCACCAGATCACTCCTGCACTACTGGCAAGCTACCTGGTCCCAGGCCAGCAGGATAGCATTCTCCCTTCTTCCCAGAGCTTTCTTGCCACCAAGATCTCTCTGTGCCATCCCAGCTGCTGGCATGCCATGCGCAGACCAGCCTCCTCCTGCATTATTGGCAGGCTACCTGGTCCTAAGCCAGCAGGCTACTGTTGCCTTCTATCCTGAGGCTTTCCCACCACTGTCCCACCCACCACCCAACCATGCAGGGACCAGCACCTCCTGCACTTCCTGCAGGATATTAGGACTGAGGCCATCAAGCTACTGTTCACCCTCCTTCCCTTGGTTTTTCACCCCTGCCTGCCACTAGGAACACTGCCAACCTCCCCTCCCCCTCACATCACCTGCCCCACAGCAGTCGCATCTCCCTGCCCTGCCTTGTCACAGGCCTGTGCAGTCCCACCCACCACCTCATACATGGGCCCAATGGGCCCTGCTGTTCCATCCATTCAACTCTCAGCATTGCAAGACCACACAATCCCATCCTTCCCCCTTGCCACCCTGCTGCAATATCAGTCTGCTTTGACCAATCCCCTTCTATCCCCTGTGCCCTCAGGCCACCTGTCCATACATCCCATACTCTAATAAATGAAGAAAAAGCCCCTTCATCAGGTCCTCAGGCCCACACCAGAGCCTCCTGGGCTCTTTCCACTTGAGCAGACAGGCCCCATTGCCATCAGAAGCCTAATCAAGGCAAACATAATAGGGAATAATCACTGAAGACACTTCAAGGGTAAACTACATTAAATTAAACAAGATTCCTACACTGTGATGTGCAAACCACAGCACAAAAGGAATGATATGAAAAAAATCAAATGCAAGTAAAACCAAGAAGGTTGCCTAGTCCCACAATGGAAGTCTTTCATTAAAACATAGAAGAGACAACAGGATCCAAACCCCAAAATTAAGATACAAGCTATGAAACCCTGGCCAAGCTATTAGCAGAACTTGCAGAAAATCAACAAAGGTCCAATAATTGTATTGGATGCTGTCCTTGCTAGATTATATCTAATAGAAAAGAACCAGGAAGGGTTCCAAAGACAGATAAATGATCTGAAGGAAAGCAAAATAAAAAAGAGGACCTCAATAATAAGCTGGCTAAGCTCAATGAAGACATAAATAAATGCAAGGATGAATTCCAAGAAGCATTAAGAAAATAAGACAATGATGTGAAAAGGGAACTCAACAGAGGGATGGATACTATACATAAAAAGGCAACAGAAAATACAATCCAAATTTAACAAGTCAAAAACTCTATAGAACCTCTCAAGAACAGAGTCAGCCATGTGAAGGATAAAAACTAAGAACTAGAAGACAAAACAGAAGAAAAGTTCATGAGTCCAAAAGTTTGAATAAGTTCAAAAGATTATGTGAACAGAACATGAGAGAACTGTGGGATACTCTTAAACATACCAACTTTTGGATCTTGGGAATACCAGAAGGGGAAAATATTCAGACCAAAGGCATGGAGAACATATTCAATAAAATTATCAAAGAAAAATTTCCCACCCTCTCAAAAGAAAATCCCACGAAGTTACAAGAAACTAACAGATTGAACCAAAGGAGCAATTCTCCAAGACATATTGTCATTAAGACTCTAAATGTCAATACAAAAGAGAAATTCCTAAAAGCAGCTACAGAGAAACAACACATCACATATAAAGGTAACCCCATCAGAATTACTTCATACTTCTCAATGGAAACCCTGGAAGCCAGAAAGGTCTGGAATGGAACACTGGAAAGTCTAAGAATTTATGGCTTCTAACCCAAGCTATGCTACCCAGCAAAAGTATCCTTCATAATAGATGGTGAAATAAAAATGTTCCATGATAAAACTCAGCTATACCATTATATGAACACAAAGCCAAACCTACCGAGTTTACTTCAGGGAATTCTCCACACAGAATAGTCAAAGAACTTGCCTCAAGTGTCTACAAGAAGCAGGTCACAATAACTAAACTAACAGAAGGCACAAAAAACTACAAAATCCAGGAAAACACAAAACCACATAAACCATCACGATATGACATGGATTAAATCATACCTCACAGTTATTACCCTAAACATGAATGTCCTTAATTCACCCATCAAGAGACATAAGCTAACAGGGTGGATCAGAAAAATTATACCCCTTAATCTGCTGTCTCCAAGAAACCACCTCACCTCATAAAACACACACCTCCTTAGGGTGAAGGGTAGAAAATGATATTCTAAGAAATGGAAATAAAAAACAAGCAGGTGTTGCTATACTGATGCCAGATAAAATAGACTTCAAGCCAAAGTAATAAAAAAAAGACAAAAAAGGCCACTTCTTACTTATCAAGGGAATGATCCAACAAGAGGATATCATAATCATCAATCTTTATGCACCAAACATAAGGGCACCACAATTCATAAAACAAAACCTTCTTGATAACAAAGCAGAAATAACCACCAACACCATCATAGTTGTGGACTTCAATATTCCACTATCAGCAATAGATAAATCATCCAAAGAAAATTAGCAGGGAAATAAGAGCACAACAACACCATAGATCAATTAGACCTAATGGAAATCTACAGAACATTCTACCAAAAATTCACAAAATACACATTTTTCTCAGCAGTCTCTAAAATAGATCATATACTGGTCCCTAAAGCCTGCTTCCATATTTTTAGGAAAATTAACATAATTCCCTGCATGATATCAGATCACAATGCTGTAATGCTAGAAATTAAGAACAAAAGATGTGCCAGGTATCCCACCATATCCTAGAAACTGAACAGCACACTTTTAAACAATAAATGGGTAGTGGATGAAATTGAAAAATTTCTAGAATTGAATGACAATGAGAACACATCATACTAAAACTTAAGGTACACAATGAAAGCAGTCCTTAGGGGAAATTTATAGCATCAAATGCCTTTATAACAAAGACAGAGAGATCCCAAATCAAATACCTAACCATCCACCTAAAGGCATTGGAGAAACAAGAAGGATCCAACCCAAAAAGCTCGAGATGGAAAGAAATAATTAAGATCATAGCAGAAATTAATGAATTGGAAATTATGAAAATAAGGAGCGGGTTCTTTGAAAACAATAAACAAGATTGACATACCCCTGGCTACTTTGATCAAGAAAAGAAAAAAGAGACACTTCAAATTAACAAAATTCGAAATAAAAATGAAGAGATAACAACAGGAATAAGTGAAATTGGGAGAATAATCAGGACTTATTTCAAAAACCTCTACCCCACAAAACTGGATAATATGGAGGAAATGGATGAATTCCTGGACACATACCACCTACCAAAGCAAAACTCAGAGCAAATTAATCTCCTATACAAACCTATCATACCCATTGAAATAGAAAAGGTGTAATCAAAAACCTCCCCAAAAAGAACAGTCCAGGACCAGATGGCTTCTTAGCTGAATTCTATCAAACCTTCATAGAAGAACTGAAACCAATTTTTCTCAAACTGTGCCACATAACCAGAGAATAGGGAAAGCTTCCCAACTCCTTCTATGAAGCTAGTATCACCCTAATACAAAACCAGGCAAGAGATACCTCAAGAAAAGTAAACTATAGGCCTATTTCCCTGATGAACATAGACTCAAAGTTTCTGAACAAAATCCCCACAATCTGAATTCAACAACACAACAAAAGCATTATCCACCTTGATCAAGTAGGCATTGTCCCAGGAACGTAGGACTGGTTCAACATACAGAAATCTGTCAATATGATATACCACATAATACACCACATAAATAAGCTTAAACACCAAAATCACATGACCATTTCAATAGATATAGAAGTGGCCTTTGACAAAATACAACATTATCTCATGAGCAAAACACTGGAGAGAATAGGCATTGGCAGTTTATATCTCAACATAGTAAAGACTATATTTAAAGCTCCTAAAGCCCAAATAATACTTAATGGGGAGACTGAAGAAATTCCCATTGATACCAGGAAAAAGACAGGGGTGTCCACTCTCACTTCTGCTATTCAACATAGTATTAGAAGTCCTAGCTCAAGCAATAAGACAGGAGAAAGAAATAAAAGGGATACAAATTGGAAAGGAAAAGGTTAAGTTAGCCCCATTTAAAGATGATATAATTCTATACTTAAGAGACTCAAGATCCTCCATCTCAAAACTCTTAAAGGTGATTAATTCCTTCAGCAAAGTAGTAGGAGAAAAAAATCAACACACAAAAATCTTCAGCCTTTCTATATGCAAAAGACAAAGATACAGAGAAAGAAATTAGTACCACTGTCCCATTTTCAATAGCAACAACAACAAAAAATAAAATAAAAGCTTTGCAATAACATTAACCAAGGATGTGAAAGACATATATGATGACAACATAAAAACACTCACAAAATAAATTGAGGAGGACTTGAGAAAAGGGAAAGACCTCTCATGCTCCTGGATAGGCAGAATTAACATTGTAAAAATGGAAATCTTACCAAAAACAATATACAGATTCAGTGCAATACCAATAAAAATTTCTAATTTTTCATCATAGAATTAGAAAACATGATCTCAAAATTCATATGGAGCAGCAGACCTCTTATATACAAGCACATGCTCATCAAAAGAAACACCTCCTAGAAAAAAAAATAAAAAAAAGAAACACCTCTTGAGGCTTCACCATACCTGATCTAAAGCTATATTACAAAACCATTGTAACAAAAACATCATGGTACTGGCACAAAAACAGGATTATAGATCAATGTAACTGAATAGAGGACCCAGACTCTGGGACAAATAATTACAGCTATTTGATATTCTACAAAGGCCCTAACAATGTAGACTGGAGAAAAGACAGCATCTTCAACAAATGGTGCTGAAAAAACTTGATAACCATATGCAGGAAAATTGAACTAGATCCATACCACACACAAAAATCAAATCCAAATGGATCAAAGACCTCAATATAAGACCAGAAACTCTGCTACTACTGTGATAAAAAAATAGGAGGAACTTTCCATGATAAAATAGTGGGAAATGTAGCTCAGTAAATTAAATAATTACTCAACCACAGATTACCCACAGAATGGGAGAAAATTTTTGCTAGCTATTACAACTGACAGAGGCCTAATTTCTAGAATCTAAAAAGAATTGAAAAATTTAACAATGAAAAATCAAACAACACACTCACAAAATGAGGCAGAGAACTGAACAGGGAGTTCTCAGAGGAAGAAATATAAATGAATAATACACACTTGAGTAAATTTTCAATATCCCTAACCATCAGGGAAATGTAAATTGAAACAACTACGAGATTCCACCTTACCCCAATAAGGATAACAAATATTAAATGAAAACAAATGCTGGCAAGTGTGTGGAGAACTAGGAACCCTCATTCACTGTTGGTGGGAAAGCAAGATGGTACAACCACTGTGGAAAGCAATATGAAGACTCCTAAAAAGGTTGGCTATAGACTTACCAACAAACACAGTTATTCCCTTAGTGGGCATGTACCCTAAGAACTTCATGCCTCACTTCTGAGAGATTTGTTCAACCATGTTTATAGATGCTCAATTCATTATAGCTAAGAACTGGAATCAACCCAGATGCCCATCTTTAGATTAATAGATAACCAAGATGTGGTATAACTACACAATGGAATTCTACACAGCAGTAAGGAAAAATGACACAGTGAAATTTGAAGAAAAATGGTTGAACTTGGAACAGATCATTCTCACCGAACTCACTCAATCACAGAAAAACAATCGTTGCATGGTCTCACTCATCTGTAGCTCCTAATCTGGATCTGCCCAAGATCCTGACATACCTAATAGGCATCTCAAGGACAAGACAATAGGAAAGGTGGGGTGGGAGGGGTCAAAAAACTGGACCCAAATGGAATTAGTACCATAAAATCCTATATCCTGAAACATAGACTAAAAGGTTGAACTTTATCAGGTCCTTAGAGGGAACATCTGAAACAAAGGGTCTGGGAGAGGGTATGATGAGGAATAACCTTATTCTTCTCCTGTTCCTCTCTCTTTTCTCTCTTTCTCTTTTATATTACTTATCGCTTTCTTCCTTCTTTTCTCTTGGTGCTGGCCTGTAACTCCTAGTACTAGGATGCAACTAACATCCACAGTGAGCTGTTGATCAGAGAGACCTACAAGGTTTCCCATAGGAAGACAGTCTTCAGGCAGAGCACTTGCTTACCCAATAAAAGTCAATGGTAAGACCCTACTGCAAGAGACATCATATGCTGTTAGTATGGAACATGGAGAGACCTGGCTGGAATCTGGAAGAGAGTAATTTCCCAGGCAGTTAGCTTGTCTAGTGCCAGAAGGTGTTACATAAGCACTGAGGGGAAAATGACCAACATCTTTCCAAGCAACTTGTGGTCTAAATTACTCAGCAGAAAACAACCAGATGTGGTGCTCACCCAAGTGCAATATTGGCACACAGCCATCATGGGTAACCAACTGCTCTTGAATGAGCTAACTGATCTGCTCAGTGGAAAAGAACCCATAGCTGAAACTGGAAACAAGTCAGAACCATACCCAAAAAATGAGTTTGCCCTCCAATATCAAGCTCCCACCAATATTGGGCTACAAGAGGTGACTATTAAATTCCTCTAAAATAATAATGGTTATACCAAATTTTTTTCTGGAATTGACTTCACTCTCCATTGGATAATTTGTTTCTGTTTTACAGATGGATGCAGAACATGAGGAGAGAATCAGCCAATCACACTTCACCAGGGCCCCAGCTGAAACCATAGAGTAATTGAGGAAATGAGCAAGAGTGCTGCATTTATGGTGAACCTGGAATCAGCACAGAGTGAAGGAAATAGACACAAAGAACACTCAACTCCTACCAAACCAGATATCCAGAGACACAGAGACTCCCAAGAATTCATCACTAAAGTAGATCTAAAAGGAACCCAACATGGCTCAGGGAAATTTACAGAAGAGGGGGCAAATAGATTGTTAGAGCCACAAGTTGGGACAATGTGCACAGAGACATTGCCTCTACCCCATAACTGATTGCTACCCCCATAATACATGATCTGCAATCCCCACAGGGATAACTGGCATCCCCAATGAGGAGGATCCCTTTAGAAGGGGGAGGACAGGGAGGAGGGAAAGAATGGTACCAACATGTACTGTTTACACACTGAGAATGTATATATCTAATAAAGAAAAAAACATAAACAAAGAAAAATAATGAATAAATTACTAAAAATATGTTTCTACAAAATTAGTGATAGAAGATGTTCCCTTGCTTTTTTAAGTAGGGTTTTGGTTATATACCACCATATATTAACTACCAGCTCTCATTCCTACAATATACAAACTCCTAAGCACATTTCCCAAGTTTCACTTTTAACCTTAAAAGTATCCTAATGGAAAAAATGTTGCACCTTATAAGCTGTTAAATAACTTTTAAAAGAAGTTTCAGGGACTCAAACATGTCCAAGTATTTATATGTTTACCATAATTTTAATAATATAAACTTATGGTGTACTGTATAATATTTTAATATATATATGAAGTATATATTGATTAAATTGGGGTAATAAGCACTTCCATCTCCTTTCCTTCATTATTATATATCTGGAGCATTCAAGTACCTTTTAATTATTCACAAAATATATAGTAGGTCATTGTGAACTGTATTCACCCAACTGTGCTTTAGCACCCTGCAAGTTATTATTTCTGTGCCTAAGTACCTACTATCTAGCCTCACACTACCACCCCTTCACCTTTCCCTAGTCAGCCTCTAGTAATCACTTTTCCACATTCACATCAACAATTTTAGATTGCACATGTGAGAGAGAGCATTTGATATTTATCTGTCTTTGCCTAAATTATTTCACTTCACATAATGTCAAGTTCCATCCATTTTACTGAACCCAATAAGATTCCATTCTCATTCTAGATAAATAATATTTCAACATGGCACTTATGCTTTATCCATTCATCACGGACAGATACTTAGGCTGATTCCATAACATAACTATTGTGGACAGTGTTGCAAGTACTATGGATGGAAAGGTGTCACTATAGTGGGCTGGCTTAGAATTTTGGGGTATATTCCCAGGAGCAGATAATCAGATGGTAGGTTTTTGGTGTTTTTAGCTTTCTGAGACATCTCCATACTGACTTTCACAAGAGTAATATTAATTTACTTTCCCACACCTAGTGTAGAAATGTATCCTCTTCTCCACATTGTCAACAGCATTTGGCATTTTGTTTTGGTCTTTTTGACAATAATCATCCTAAAAGAGGTTATATAATAACAGATTATAAATATTTTAGTTTGTTTTTAGTAAAGCAATGGAGATTTATTGAGAAAAAGGTGGAAAAGCCTCAAAGTGTCAGGGCAAGCATGCTTAGGATTCCTGTTGGCATGCAAAGAAGAAAAACAAAAGTAGAAAAAATGTTACTCTTTTTGAGCTAAAACTCAGATAAGTGGGCAGACTCTGTCAGGGTCTGTGAGTAGTTGCCTCATTTTGATTTGCATTTTCCTGGTGGCAATAACATTGGGCTTTTTTCTATTTATCTGTTGGCCATTTGACCCAAAAATTGAGAAGTTCATTGTTTCTATGAAAAGCTGAGAGCAATTCTTGCAATAGAGCAAAGGCCCATTTCCAGTTTGTACAGTAACAAAAATAAAATATGAGTTATTGAAATTTGAAAAAACACAGAGGTCACTATGAATTGAATAAAAGTCACAGGGCAATTTAATTTGGCATTCTTGTGGAAGAAAGGAAGCCTATGAAATCTATCACAGATTCACAACTTTGAAAAAACTTGAGATAAACTGTGGAAGAAAAATATCAGTGAGCAACATGTAAAAATTTTAAAACAAATTGAAAACTCTAAGAAAAATACGCATTAAGGACTCAAAATACTAATAATCTTCCCCTTCACCAACCTAAATTATCTGATGACTCTCTGTACTAATTCCTATATTTCCCTAATATCCCAACCATAGATTTCCTTAGGTCCTGCTCACTAATCCATACTCTAAAGTTCCAAACATTATCTTTTTTTTATTTTCTATTCAGGGAAAATTTAAGCACTGAGATAAAATTTGTGTGGCTCCTGGAAATTGAAGAAAACTGGCTTCTGGCCCAACAAGGCTACAGGCCTCATTTTAGTGACCATTCTACATCCTGGTCTAGTAACTTTCTAGGATAATAATCGGATTATTCTGGTCCTGATTATTCTGTCCTGATTTAACTAGAAGTTTTACAATTAGGATTCTACCAGTTAATAGCACATTCTTTCATAGGCTACCCAGTACTGTTGACTTATGATGACCCTTGGCCCAGGCTACATATCACACTTCTAATAATTGATCTAAGCAGTCTTGCCATGCCCTTCTAGATTTGTCTGCTGTTTCTTGGCAAGAATATCTTACTTCTTATGCCTTATGATCGTTATGTTTGACCCTCTATGACTTAGTTGGCATCTATTCTAATCATCCCCAGGCCCTGAAGAAACAAGAATAGCTTTTGTAATGAAGAGAGACATGTTTAAAACAACAAACCCTGGTTGGAGTGATGATTCAGTTACTACATATGCACCATGGATGAGGCCTGAGGACACCTGAGACTGTCTGAGCCAAACAAGTGGGCACGATCACACACATCTATAATCCCAGTCCCATACGGGAGCAGAGAATGGAGAATTGCTGGGTCTCATAAGCAGCAAGTTACGGAATCTGAATGTTGGAAGACAATGTCCAACATTCTCTTCAGGCCATCACATGTGAGCCCATCCGATGCCACAGGTGAGTTCACGGGACATCATATCAGCACATTCACATGCAATCACATACACACAACACGCATAATATGTACATGCCAAAATACTCTAGTGCGAAGGTACAGGATACATATATATATATATATATATATATATATATATATATATATATATATATATATATATATACAATTTTAATACAAACAAATTATATAAAAAAGTCAATAAGCTTTGAGGCAAAATTTCTAGGAAACAACAAAAAATAAGAAAAAAACGTTTTTAATAGTATAGGGAGAAACAAAACTAGAGAGAACTTCAAAATATTGTGAGTGGCTATGGACAGAGAAAACACTTTAGAGAAATGGGTGTTAAATTGGATGAAAATATTTTGTCTAGCTATAGAGAGAATACTTATTTACATTTCATGTATTTCTAAAATGTATAAGCTCATAGAACTGGGTCAAGCAATAGCCAATACTTAGGATGTTCTAAGCCAAATTGTAAATAGATAGTAGATAATTTATTTGAACTGCATAGTCTCTAACCTAGGAATTTAGAAAGCAATCATAAGTAAGATTTGTAACACTTGGCTAAAATGTATCATGTCCTGTTGTTTTGTATGATCAAACACAACTTTGGTTTGTAAGGACTCCATAAGAGATTTAGAGAATTTCAGTCCAGAAATATTCAAACTGATATCAAAAAGACTTTGTCAGAACTATCAATTCAAAGTACTATTTCAGGTTTCACGATCCAAGTCTTAGTCCAATTTTTATTTTGGACATTTGCAATATTTACCAGTTGTGTTTTGTGTAGTCTGAATTTGCTTTCTGTAGTTGAGCAAACGACTTAAAAAAAAAGTCATTTGTAATTTATTAAATTACTTTCTATGATGTTCTATAGAGCAAATGGAAGTTTAATTATTTTTTATTAAACATATTCTTTGACTAAAAAAAAAAAGTCTTTGTCAGAAACTAAAGGGAGATACCAAGATATAAAACATGGAAACGTTCTTGTCTACACTTATTGTAAAGCCTGGAAAGCTCATAAATAATTGTGAAGGGGACCCTCTAGTACATGTGAAAAGTTCTTAGGAAGTGTCTCTCAAAGGTATATATTACTTAGCAGGATGAGAAGCATATCTAAAGTTAGCCTAACCTCTGTCACAGGAGCTAGCCACTGAACTTCCAGGTAGTTTATTGCTCTTACACATCATTGGGTTACCTGGATCCCAGTTTATATCAAGTCTCTCATCAATGATTTATTTCCAATCAGTGTCATGGTTTTTGTTTCCACGGCTCCCATTATCTCAGTATGTAATCTGGACACTGAGGGCACACACTTGTCTTACTATACATTCTGGCATATCTTTCTCCAAAAAATACTTCCACCATTTCATCATCATCACCATCACCATCATAACAATTACTTCATCAACACACCATCACATCAATTTTGCCTAAATTTCATTATTATGACATAAGTATGGCATTCTGATGCAGATAAACTTAACTGCCAGTGTAGACAGTTAAATGCTGAGTGAGAAGACTTGAATTAATATCATCTGCTCTCACTGTTGTTCTCTCTAACCACCTTGCATGCTTTACTTACTTTCTCAATAATATTTTAGCTAACAGATAATGCTATTTTTAAAGAAGTTATGACATTTGAGGAGAGGACTTTCTTTCAATTTTAAAATGAATACATTGCTATCCAATGTTCTTGGCCCTTAGCAGCCAAAGACACAAAACGCTAATTGCAAATACTTGTACCATGAAGAGGCTCAATATTGACTGCTATTATTTCTACCAAACCCTTAGCTTTACTTTCTTGACATGACATCTGAAAAAGACCAAAAGATTACAGTCTCAGAAAGAAAATTATACAGCTTTAATTCTTTAATGTAACTGATACGTAGTTTCTCACATGCCCTTTTACTTTCCTCTCTAAGTTAAAGAATTTCATTATATGTAGTTCTGTTTTGTGGGTCATATGAACACCATTAAATCTTGTTTCTTTTAACCCTTGCATTGTCTAACAAGAGACACTGAAAATCAAATGGGTTTTCCCTAGGCAAAATTATGAGGTTAGGAGGAGTTTGTGTTCTCTTCTGTTTACTTTTTCTCTCTCACTAAAGGTCCCATTTTCATCTTATAACATGTTTAAAACCCAAAAGAATGACTTGATATTGATTGCCTTGCACAGACAATAAGTTTGTAGATAGCATACTCCTCTGCCTCCACCTAAGAAAGGGCTGGTCTCATAAGCATCCTCTGAGAAACATCCCAGAGGCAAAATGGGCATGTTGCAAGAGTTGTAGAGAAATGTGTGTCTAGAGTGTGGTGTTGGAGACTTGCAAAGGAAAACATCTGTGAATTGATGCCACTAAAGTGACTGGTAACCACCCAGCTATCACTAAACTGAAAGGGCTTCACAATGTTAGGAAAATTAATGACATGAAACAGAGAATCATATTATAAATAAGATATTAAAGTAAAAAGGACAATAATAAAAATAGAGAATAATGTAACCTGCATGTTAGGGAGCACATGCCATAGAGGCAGACAGACTACGTTTCATAGCCAACTCTGACTCCTAACTATGTAAACTGGAGCCAATTATTCCAACTCCTCACATTCACATTTCCTCACCTAAAAATAATGTTTACCTTACAGAGCAATAATGAAAATTGATACATACCTGGCACTCAATAAATGGGAATTATACCACTTCCTACTTCATTTATACTCTCTGTGTCTGTTTCCTTTCATATAAACTGGAAAAGATAATAATTACTCTGCCTCTCATGTGATTTTCATAAACTAAATTTGAGAAATCAATGACAAATTAATTTATCAGACTACATGTAATAGACAAACTAAAGGACTGTTATAAAAAAACTTACATTGATAATTTGAAAATGCCAACTATTTAAATAAATGTCATGACATGATTACTTTGTTCCCTTATTTCAGATTCATAGATTAGACATAACCCATTACCAAGTGTGGTCATAAAATCTATTGCAGGCCAAGTTCTTTGCTGTTCCTATCCAGTCTCCAAGTTTTATACCAGAACAGCAGTTTACCCTACCTACTCTTTTGTCTTCTGCATTATGAATTTAGCAAACACACCGCCTTATTTTGACTGTGCCATCTAGATTCTTCACATTTCTCATTTCTTTAAATCAGATAAGCTTGGGACATTTCATTCTGTTTTTAATCATCATTTCTGTGATCATTTATATTGATAATTTATTTTGACAGGACCTAGAGTTACCTGTGAGAGATTACCTAGTTAGGTTACACTCTGGGCATGCCTATGAGTTATTATCTTAGTTAGGTTAATTGAGGTGGGAAAACCCACCTTAACAGTGGGTGGCAACATTGCATGGGCTAGGATCCTGGAATGTATGAAAAGGAGAGAGCTGGCTACGCAAGTAGCATTCATTACTCTGCTTCTTCACTGTGGGCTTAATATTTCCATCTGCTCCAAGCTCCTCCTGCCTGCCATGCTTTCCCCAAGAACTATGAGCTGAAATAAACCCTTCCTCCCTTATGCAGATTTTTTCAGGTATCCTTTACTAGCAACTAGAAGGTAGCTGACAGAATTACCAGCCTGACTCTTCCTTACTATCATTCCTCAAGTGGCCTCTTTCTTCCTCAAATTCTGGTCTATTGGTTTCTGCTGGGCAGTTTGGGATATTTAAAATTATAGTATGTGGCAACTGCCATATGACCTGGTGTGATAGTTAATCTTAGTTGTCAACTTTTCATAATTTAGAATCACCATGAAAACAATCTCTGGGTATTGCTTTGAAGGGTTTTCTAGATTAGATTACTTCAGGTGGGGAGATCTACCCTAACAGCTGGTGGTACCAGTTCATGCACTAGGAGTCCTAGACTATAGAAAAAGGAGAAATCTAGCTGATCACCAGCATTCATTTTTCTCAATTCCTCCCTGATGATGTGATGGTATGATGCTAGCATCTATGATATGATAGACCCTCCTCCAGGAACTCTATTTTCCTTTCATAAGCTGCTTTGGACAATCAGTTATTTTGTCCTAGCAATGATAAAGTGACTGATAGACCTGCCAATCTTTTATAATAAAGAATATTTGTCAACAAATATTTCTATGGGAAATGTTATGATTTATATCACTAAGGCTTGTGTTGCAAGATTTTGAGTTCACTCAGTCCTGATTATATAAGAAAGATCTCAGTCAAAGATAACATATGTAAAACCATTCTATGGGTAACATATTTTGTTGATATATTGCCTGTCCTTGGAGTAATTGGAGATGTCATAACAGTGTATATTAGAGGAATTTAAAAATACAGGATTTAGGGGGCCAAAGACTTCCCAAGTTCAATTCCCCTGCACCCATATGCAGACATGTGCCACCTACATCTATAACTTCAGCCATTTGGTTGGAGGTTGCAACTAGAGAATCACTAGTGCTTCCTGACAGGAAAAAAAAAAAAGTTAAAATGGAAGGTCTGGGTTAAATAAGACACTATCCAAGACACAGATGAGTAAAAGGAGGATACCTGACATTCTCCTCTGGCCTCCACACATGTGTGCATTGGAAATATGCATCTCTATACAAATATCACATCACATGCCACACCATACACAAATAACAAAATAAAGGGAGAGAAAGAATATTAACTCATCCTTGAATTCATTTGTATGTTTCAGACAGTAGAAAGTTTAAGGTGAATGGAATTAGCATAGTCCCTGGAAAATAATGGACAATCAATATGTGTTTGGTAAATAAATTAATTACCTACTCACTTTTGAAGGTCATATCTACATAAAAATTTCAAAGGGCAATTTCTCCATGCCTTATAAATGACATTATTCTTTTGAATTAATTCAATAACAAACACCTTGGGAAATTACTAATGTATCACAAGAGATATTGGGATGTGCTGGCAGTCTCAGGTTTTATTAATAAATCAAAACAGGATTCAAGATTTTAAACAGAAAAATTATGGTGATTGAAAGACAGATGCATGGCTTTTTGGCCACAAAATACAGCTCTATATTCTTAGAGTCATAAAAAATCCACTTTCTCTTAAGTAAACCATGATATTATTTTTTAAATTGTGTGATAGCACATCTATGGGAGAGATTTAAAGGTCTCAAAAGCTATTATATAAAGTACCAGGTTTTCTTTATTCTTGAAATACTGGTAAAATACAAAACAGATACATCTCATTTGAGTTGTTACCTGTCAGATAAAAACCTAGGACCTAGTTGTGTCCTTAGGCATACTGACAACATAATACCATTGTTTAGAGTAACATCTGGGCAGTAGCAGGGGGTGTGTTCCAAGGGCAGGCTTCTTGTCAAAGAGCAGAAATTGCTTTTAGCTTCTTTCATGTTTATTTCCAGACCATGCCTGTTATTTTTACCCAACTACATACACCTCATTTACCTTTTCTTTTCTTTTTGAGCTTTTTGCATTGAACTATGAGAGTATGTGGTTTAACAAATATACTGAGCTCTGAACTTCTCTGAAGGTAGACCCAAAAGAAAATTATTAATAGTGCCTGCTTCAGTCATGGTTGCATTAAATATTTTTTTTTACATTTACTATTATTACATTCTTCCTTTGAAAAATGCATTTTTCAGCAATAAGTCTGGATTATAAAGACAGTACTTGTGAGATGACTTTAATATAGAGTAAACATGTATAGCAAAAGCAAATTTTCACAAAATCTAGGTCAACACACATAAAAGAATCTTAAAAATAGAAGATTTAATTGAAATAATAACTAGTAACCAGTTTCCAATTAACAAGTTCTTTTTTTATATAGGGTCTTCCTCTAGCCCAGGCTGACCTGGAATTCATTATGTAGTCTCAGGGTGGCCTTGAACTCCTGGTGATCCTCCTGTCTCTGCCTCCAGAGTGCTGGCATTAAAGGCATGCACTACCATGCTCGGCTAACAAGTTCATTTTTAAAACTCTAACTGAAGCCGTCACATTTGTATATAGATAGTTAATTGTAATTCGTGATTATCTACCTGTGTTTCTGACAATCCTAGCATGTTTGATCTGTAATCCTAGAGATGCTTTTATTCAAACATCTGGTGTTTAAAATAAGAAAACTGAAACTGAGAAAAACCTGTCAAAGCTATATAGCTAGTTAGTGACTAGGAAAGGTGTAAGTATAGTTCTAGTACCAATTCAAGATTTTATTAGTCTAATCATTATCCCATTGTCTCATCTGCATGATAGAAAGAAACAAGAAGTGTTAAAGCTATATTTGAGCTCTACCTTTATTTTGCTATATCTTAAAGTAGCCAGAAATGGTATATCTATTAAGTATCTTTATCATTATAAAGCAAACTAATGGTAATTTTTCACAAGATAACAGATTGGACAATAAGGAGATGAGATATTCTAAACAGAAAGTTTATATTTTCTTCTATCAGACTGGTACTTGGGCCTTGAAAAAACATACAATTAGTTTAAACAACTTCAACACAAATTGCTTCAGGAGTTTCAACAGGAGATATTTATTACTAAATGTATATGGAAAGGAGAATATCCATAATTATTTTCCACCACAGAAGAAAAAAATAAAGCTCTGCTTGCATAATCAAATCAAATCCCCATGTTTAAAATGTTCATTACCTTTCAACTCTATGAATAGCCAGCCTAGTAGATGACAAGATCTAAAACATTATTATTAAATTGTAAAATTTCACCTAAATGGAATAATATTCAATAGGAAAACCTTGGACTAATATTTCACTGCTAGCTACACATGAACCTGTTTCTGACACTTCAATTAGCTAACAGGGAAATTGTCAACTCACCAGCAAAGTATAAAGCAAAGCTTATTTGTCAACAAACTATGGAAGTTTGGGATTCTGTTATCTTTTAATGGTCAATATTACCAAATTTCTTCAGAATGAAATTGAACTACACATCATAGAGACAACTTTCAAATGCTTCTTGAAAATAGCTTAACAACTTTGTGATTAAGTTGACAGAATTGAGCAAATAGCTGACGCAGATCTAGAAATTATGCAAATATATATCTTAGTTTCTCTTAGAATAGTGTTCTCTACTAATTGGTTAGAACTATGAAGTGATTCTGAATAATTAAGTAAGCCAGGGAAACGCCAAAGCACAGCTTAAATGTACTATAATACCTTATAAACAACATGCATATTTACTTCTTTTTTGACAATAATACCCAAGGCAAAACTTGATTAATTTAGGCCTTCTGGAAAGTAGTGAGGAAAATGTATGATATAAAGGTTTCCTAAAGCTGTTACTACCATCTTTTCATAAAGAAGGAAACTTTGGGCTGGAGAGATGGTTTAGGGGTTAAGAGCTTCCCTGTGAAGCCTAAGGACCCGATTCAAGACTCTATTCCCCGTAATCATGATTTACAAGGGGGCTCAGGCATCTGGAGTTTGTTTGCAGTAGCTGGAGACCCTGGCACACCCATTCTCTTTCTATCTGCCCCTTTCTCTCCCTGTCTGTCACTCTCAAATAAATAAAAATAAATAAAAAAGAAGGAAACTTTGTTTTTGAGGCTAGCCCAACAGACTGGCCTTTTTTAATGCAAAAGAGTGAGAAACAGAGAGAATTGGCATGCCAGGGCCTTCAGCCACTGTAATACAACTCCAGGTGCATGCACCACGGAGTGCACATGTGCAACCTTATGCACTTGCATCACTTTGTGCATCTGGATTATGTGGGACCTAGAGAGTTGAACATGGGTCCTTAGGCTTCACTAGAAAGAGCCTTAACCACTAAGCCATCTCTCCATCCCCAAAAGCAAACTTTTTTAATATATAAAAATATACAACTAGAGGTCTGCAGCTCATTGGTACAGCACTTCATGTATATGTATATGACATATATGCATATATACAAGATTTAAATATAATATGCATTATGTTAATAGGTTGACAAGTAGTCAGACCCTTTTCTCTTTAAACTTTCATAATGAGGAAAAGGCTGATGATCCATTGGAAAATCTTTAGTCTTAATAGATATTTTAGATTAGTGGCTATATCTCTGAAGGGATAACCTTGTCCCAGTTCTGGAACCTCCAAGTACTTTTAGCAGCCCATTTAGCACAGTTAATTTAACAGCCCTGCCTAACTGCAAAAGTCTAAGATGATGCAAGCAAACACTTGGATCTGAAGAGCAGGTAACATTATTTGCCACAGTGCTATAGTAGTGTGTGCTTATTTATTTGTTTCTACCAGGGTCCACAAGTAAGAGATTAAATTACCAGTACATCTCTCTATACTTAAGCTTCACTAGATATAAAATAAAGCATATAACAGTACATACTTCAAGGAGCTGTTGGGGAGGTAATAAATAAAAAGATATAGTTCAGAGCCTACCAAGTATCTCTTATTTCTCAATTTTCTAGCCCATTGAATTAATTAATGATAGTATAGATATGACACTGGAAACAGAGCCTTTCTTGACAAAAGTGCCCTGCTTTATCACAGAAACTGGCTAAATGAGTTAGTAAGATAATATTAATTAATTTATATTTCCAAATAGTTGAGTAAAATGGACAGATAAGATTTCATAGTACTGAGGATTTTTAATTATAAAACATGATGTCAAAAAGAAAGGAAACAAAACTTTGTGAGTTAGACAGGCCTGGACTTGAATTCTGGCTTTATCCTTTGTATTTGTGAGACCTTGGAATAATCTATGGCATAGTCTTTATGAGAACCATGTCTGTATCTGTATTTCACTGAAGAGCACCAGGCCGATGTGGGTGGATTATTATTATTTCTCTGTGAGAAGTATGGAAAGCCTAAGAAGGAAAGCAGTATAACCTAGGAGGGTCTGAGCCCAGTGTCTACTGTTAAAGGTTTGTTCCTGAGAGAAACACCAAAGCCGTGGTGGCCTACTTAAAGTAAATGCAATTGGAAATGCCAAAACCAAATCCTGCTAGGTGAACAGCCAGGCTTAGAATTTAAATACAAATGACAGCTCTAAAAAGTCAGAAACAAAAGTTAGGAGCAGAATTGTATTTGTGATGAGGTCAAAGCTTTAAAAGTTCAAAGTAGAACAGTTTGTAAAGGTGAGAAGATACTGGCACAATTGCAGGACATTAGGATCCTCAGCTTTTACCTATGAAAAGTTATAACTCATATAAGTGTGGCCATGAAGATTTGTTCAGAATTTTTTTAATGTAAAAGATAGAATAGAATCATTGGCAGGCATTATGAAATAAATAAATAATCACTCCCTTGTTATCAAGAACAGTTTAAATCTATTTCTAGAGACAAGATTCTATAAACATTCATTACTTGTTCACACCACAGATGCATAGAATCTGGAGCTACATAATGGGAATGTCTTACAGTCTTAACAATAGCAAATATTGTGAACAGAAACAACACCTGTGAGGGGTTCTAGCATTACTTTCATTTGTTTTCTTATTCTAGATACAAAAATGTACAGTCTCTGTACATTTCTCTCTGCTGTGCTTTAAATAATTTCTCCCATTATTTTTCCAAGCAGTAATGTTTCCAATCAAAGCTAATGATAAATCACTTTCTGAGTATGCTTCCTAAAGTTCACAGAGGATGAAGGCTCTGTAGGGAGAAAAAATATTAATACCCAAAAGAATTCAGGCTATTTCTTAAATAATTATCAATATAACATGGTAGGCGAAACAAGCAAGTTGTTTTCCTGATGAACCGGATAGCAGCACAAGAGGGAAGGAGACCAACACAGAGAAAAATCAACACCTACAAAATCAGAGAGCCACAGCCTCAGAGGCCCCCAACACCTCATCACTGAAGCAGACCAAAAATGAACCCAACATGGCTCAGGGAAATTTTGCGGAAGAGGGGGCAGAAAGAATGTCAGAGCTACATGTTGGGTCATGATATGCGGAGACATTTATCCTACCCATAACTGTGGGCTAACTCCACAATGCATGACCCGTATACCTCAACAAGGAGAGGCCAATGGGGAGGGAGTAGGTCACGGATAAGCTTAATAATGGTACCAAACTGACTGTATTTGCTGAATACAAAACTAATTAATAAAAAAATTAATATGGTAGTTTTAAGTATGGCTAGAGGAGAGTCACTGCTCACAATTTGAATGAGCAAACTCACACATCAATGCCACTTTCACCTTAGAACTTGCAAATTCGCATACATACTTGGTAGAACTTCCATTCCATGTACATCTTGGAATTTCTGGGATCTAAGCACCAACAAAATTCTGCTAACCCAACACTCTCTTTTAAAGATAAAGAAAACCAATGATACTGAAAACATAATTTGAGGTAGCTTACTTGTTTTCACATTTATAGTACAATGAACTTTACAACACATTTCACTCTAAAAATAATAGATAACTTCTAGAATCATAGCTTTGTTATGTTCCTTTCTAAGCTGGTAAAGAAAAGTTTACAATGACTGGCTATTTATTGAAATTCATAATGATTCAAGTTAAAAGTTATTACAAGCTATCTACAATAGCCAGACATAAAAATCACTAACTATTTTTCTTTGACAGTTGTTGGAAATTTATTTAAGTTTTCAAGGAAAAAAAAGTGTCAGGCATGGTGGAGCACACCTTTAATCCCAGCACTTGGGAGCAGAGGTAGGAGGATTGCTTTGAATTTGTGTCCAGCCTAGAACTACAGAGTGAATTCCAGGTCAGCCTGGACTAGAGTGAGACCCTACCTCAAAAAAAGTGTAACATCTCAATTTAATAAGAATCTGGATTCACACCACCAGTTTATTTTCTTTTTTAGAAACTCTTCCCATGGTTTCATATTTTTCTTACAATAAATGAAATACTAAAGTTCACAAAATACCTATATGGATGTATGAAGATGGATAAAGCTATTCAGAGGAAAGTGGGCATATATGTGGGTATGCACACATGTGTGTGAATGTGTGGTGCTTGAGTACATGAGTTTTTTGAATGATTTGAAAGAACAGTTTTATTTTCTTTCTCCAGTTAAGTATGTGAGGGACATAATCACTTATGCATTGCCACAGAGGGTCTTAATACCTAAGTGAATCACCTTCATAAAGCTAATTCCATGCTTGGCAATAACAGAGGAATAAAAGGCTCAAGTAGTACCCAAGACAGCTATAGTTATGAACTGAAATGTGTTCCTCTTTAAAGCAGTGAACTAATGCCCCAAATTCTCAAATACAAGGAGTAACTTCTCAAACTGTTTATATTTATATTAAATTATGTAATGTAAATTATATTTATATCACATCATTTGCATAAATGATTCTATACACAAACCACTAATGATACTTGGGTCAGACTTTTCCAAATTGATACTCTTGTGGCTAGACTGATAGAATAAATGAGCACAGGGTTTTATGTGCATAACCTAGGGAAAAGAATAATTACCTTCCAGAGTAGTCATTAAGATTGAATGAAAGTAGTAAATATAAACAGCAAAGAAGTATCATTCAGCTGATAAGTGAAAATAAATGTCCATCCCCTTGTCCTCACAGGTAGTTCGAACCAGTCTTTGATATTTCAGAAAGGGTTTTCTGAACAGTATGAGTTTAGCAATAAACCAAGAATTAATTTCAATTATTCACTATGTTTTCCAACATGGTGGGCTGAAATATGGATGCCCTCTCAGATCCCCTTAAAATTCCTGTCTTTTCTAACCAGTTGCCAATTATATTCTCTCTTTCCATAAACCCTTACTCTTAGCTGACTCTTGTTATTTACCCCAAGATATCATCTGATAATGAATTCTTATCTTTTCTCCTGAAGGTATTATAGGACTTAGATGAATTTGGAAAGGAGTAAAGTTATCTTAAAGTTGAATATACCCACTAATAAAGTGCTCAATATGATTTGCAGGAAGTTTTCTGCAACGTTATATATTTCCATAGGTAGCAGTTACCCTCTTTTGGTTGAGACAAAGCACTTGACAAAAGCAGCTTCTAAGAGGTAAGGGTTTATAAGAACTAATAGTCATGACTGGAAAAGCATAGCACGATAGGACTTTTCAAAGCTACCACCATCTTAAGACCAAATATCCAAAACACAAGAGACTATGGGGGACATTTTATATTCAAACCATTATACAATCCTAGTATCAAGACCTGGAACACAATCCTAGTAGACCTAGTAGATCAAGGAATTTATATAGTCTGCTCTGAACTTATCTGTAGGAGCCAGTTTCCTTCAACCACTCCATGGAAAGCAAGTCACTTGTGTCTGTGATTAGAAGGGCCTCATGTCACAATGAGTTCCATTGGGGACTACTTATCTACCACCACTTCTAACCTAGCAAGGACAACCAAATAGGCAAGTGAATAATATAACTGAGAAAGAATAAAGCAAAGTATAACCTTTCCAAATACATTTAACAATTGTTTATATTGCTAGTTGCTCATGAGTTCTAGTTCCAACTTTAAATATAGGGGTAAAGGAGATAGGACTGCTTAAAAGACAACCAATGGGCACACATGTGATAAACATCTTATAGTGTTTGATATTGTTTCTTTAGAATTATTTTAATGGCAGGGATCAATAATTTTATCTCAAACTAGAATGAGAAAGAGGCATTTAAAAAGGGAACCACAATCATTTGGATATTATTTGAAATCTTGTATTTCATATATCTTTAATATATGCCCCTCTTTTTCAATTTACAACACTCTTGCTACTAAAAAAGTTGCATAATTTGGGCTGGAGAGATGGCTTAGCAGTTAAGCGCTTGCCTGTGAAGCCTAAGGACCCCGGTTCGAGGCTCGGTTCCCCAGGTCCCACGTTAGCCAGATGTACAAGGGGGCGCACGCATCTGGAGTTTGTTTGCAGAGGCTGGAAGCCCTGGCGCGCCCATTCTCTCTCTCTCCCTCTATCTGTCTTTCTCTCTGTGTCTGTCGCTCTCAAATAAATAAATAAAAAATTTTAAAAAAAAGTTGCATAATTTTTAGCAACACTTTGACAACTGTTTTAGTATCATTTACATCTAATTTTAAAACAAAAATTCAATTTTTGCTAAAATTTCAAATCCTATAAACAGTGACATACTTTAAGCAATCATTTTCAAAGGGACTTCTTCTGAGCCATGAGATGCAACTAAGGCAACTCAGAAGGGTTTGCTGCCCAGGCATCTCACCTCTACCTTCATTAACACTGTTTAATTATATCTATTTTATTAACTGAAGTTTCAAGGAAGATATTGGAGCCATAAATGTTTCATTACTGCAAACCAGCTGACTCATACTTCCCCAAACGAAATTTTGATGGACTTTTCCATTTTGATCATTATGCTATCATAAAAAAGTCTGATGGTCTGGACAAATGGCTTAGCAATTAAGGCACTTGCCTGCAAAGCCTACAGACTCAGTTTGAATTCCCCAGTACCCACATAAGCCACATGTATAAGGTGGTGCATGAATATGGAGTTTGTTTGCAGTGGCTGGAGGCCCTGTTGTGCCCATTTTCTCTCTCTCCTTGCAAATAAATAAAATAGTTTGTAATGTCTGAAAGGGCACAGATAATACAATAAGGCAGCTCTTCTCTCACACATGAAGCTTTCATGACCAAGCAACTGTTAACATTAGTAAGGTTCATCAGCTGCCTAGGGAAATAAATAACATATATATATATGTTCCATATATATATATATATATATATATATATATATATATATATATATATGGAACATATATTTGTCGCGTGTGTAACAAATCAGGCACCACATGAAGTCTGTTCCTGAGGTCAAAGGTCACAGGACTACTGCCCTCAGCACTACCCAGTGTCCATACAAAATCCATTGTGCTGAAGTAAGACACTGTACAACTATTCCCCTATACTTCCATTTTTCACATTATGCAGATACAATTTGTGAGATCAGAACTGTATGACAGCCACTCCTGGCACACCTACACTATGCACAAAACAAACCCTACTTGTGAGGTCAGAGGTTATCCAATTACCATACCCAGCATCACTTTTAATTTTCTTTTATTTATTTGAGAGCGACAGACACAGAGAGAAAGACAGATAGAGGGAGAGAGAGAGAATGGGTGCACCAGGGCTTCCAGCCTCTGCAAACGAACTCCAGACACGTGCGCCCCCTTGTGCATCTGGCTAATGTGGGACCTGGGGAACCGAGCCTCGAACCGGTGTCCTTAGGCTTCACAGGCAAGTGCTTAACCGCTAAGCCATCTCTCCAGCCCCCAGCATCACTTTTAACACACCAAGTATTCTGTGGCTAACCCCACAATGCATGACCCATATTCCCCAATGAGGAGGGTCCCTGTGGAGGGGGGACAGCCAGGAGGTTAACAATGGTAGCAACATGACTGTATACACACTGTGTACATAACTAATAAAAAAAAGAAGGCTGGAAAGATCGCTCAGTGGTTAAAGGTGCTTGCTTGCAAAGCCTGCTCTTATGGGTTTGATTCACCAGTACCCGTGAAAAGTCAGACATCTTGAGTTCATGTATAGTGGCAAGAGGCCCTAGTGTCTTTTTCTCTCTCTCTCCCTTCCATCCCTCTCTCTCTTCCTCTCTTCTTCCCTCAATAAAAATAAATAAATAAAAGTTAAAAAGAGAAGAAGTGCACCTACATTTAAAAGTAGAATAAGTAAAAGGATCAAAAATTTAAGGCCAGCTTGAGATGTGTAGTGAGTGAGAGTCTATTAAAAAAAAGAAAGAAAGAAAAAATTCAGGACTAGAGAAATAGCTTAGTAGTTCAGATGCTTGCTTGCACAGCCAAAAGATCCAGATTCAATTCCCCAGGACCCATGTAAGCCAAATGAGATGCACAAGGTGGAAGGTGGTGCATGCATCTGGAGTATATTGCAGCTGGATGCTCTGGTGTACCCATTCTCTCTCTTCTTCTATCTGCCTTTTACTTTCTCTATCTCTCTCTCTCTCTCTCTCTCCCTTTCAAATAAATATATTTTTTTAATTTTTAAAAAAGAATTGTATACAAATATCTATACAAATGCAAATTCTATAAAAATATGAACCAACAAGTAAGGCTAAATAGAATGAAAAAAAAATTAAATAAAAAAATAAGTAAAGGTCTGTCTTCCCAGAGTATTCCCCATAGTTGTCTTGACCCAGTGCACACACTGTCTAGTGCTGAATTAAAGGAACATGGACATACTAAATACTGTTTTTGACAATTTGTTTCCTCCTGTAGTGAGGTGCTGGATGTGGCTCCACCTCTTCCTGAGGAGCTATAGGCAGTTTGTGGTTGCCATGCAAGGGAGATTTTAGTGCTCTTCAGAGGTAAGTCACTGCTAAGTCACCAGCAAATATCCCATAACCATGTTCATGCAAACAACCCTAATGGAACTCAGTGGATCACAAAAAAAGAAAGAAGAAAAGGCATGAAAGTAGAAGAGGGCTGGAATGGGTTCAGCAGAAGTTGGAGATGGATAAGAACTTTTACTAACTCTATATAGGTAGATTTGCCTAGTTTCTTTCAGTGCAATCAATATTTGTTGAACTATGTGGAATGCTCAAGATATTGTTTAAGCCTGTGAATACAAGTGATTCATGCTATAGACTATCAGTGGACAGTGTATTAGTCTTCTCATGCTTCCATGGCAAATTTCCATATATGAGTGAAGAGGAGAGGGGATGAATAAGAAGGGACGGTAGGAGAAGGAATGGAGGAAGGAAGGAGAAGATGAAAGGAAAGGAAAGAGAGTGGAAAGTAAAGAGAGGGGAGAGGAGAGGCAGAGAAGGAAAGTAAAGGGCTAAGGAGAGGGATCTATATCATACTTTCTCCTTCTTTAAAAAGAAACACAAGTCTTTACACATTAAGTGCTAGTTTTATGACCCTGCATAAAATTTTATTATCTCCCAGAATTTCTATCTCCAGACAGGATCATATAGAAGGTTGGTGTTATTATGACATAGGAATTGTGGAGGCCACCGTTCAGTTCATAACAAAGATGAATTACACCTCAGGGTATGTTTGGCCTCAAATCTTGCACTTTTCAATAGTCTTTTACTTCACAAGTAACATGTATTGGAATTAGCCAAGTGTACTATTTGTTGCCAATGTCACTCCTGCTTCAAATTTATCGTTTCACTAAAATCTTTAGCTTCTCAAAATATAAGCACAATTCAAGCATCGTACAATATGATAAGAGAAGCACTAAAAAGTCTAAAAAGTCACGAGTGTTCTCAAAACTACTCTTTACAAGTCTCTCATTACACTAACCATCTCCTCTACCCTATTTTCCCTAAATCCAAACATTAGAGTTATCCTTTTGATTCCAGGAGCCAAAAAAGAAAGAAAAAAATGGAAAATAAACTTTCTCGAGAAAGTCAATGGTATGTGAATACATATTACCAAAAGATAGAAGGGGCTACCCACTCTTATAATTCATGCTTCTAGTGTTAAAAGATATGAGTTCTCAGATTAGCCACATTGCAAGTTATTAAATAGAGTTCAGTTGAGACTTGTGGACAAGAGAGCCAAATATGGGGCTGGAGAGATGGCTTAGTGGTTAAGTGCTTGCCTGTGAAGCCTAAGGACCCGGTTGGAGGCTGGATTCCCTAGGACCCACGTTAGCCAGATGCACAAGGGGGCGCATGCATCTGGAGTTCACTTGCAGTGGCTAGAAGCCCTGGTGTGCCCGTGCTCTCTCTCTCCTGTCTCTCTCTCTCTGCCTCTTTCACTCTCTGTCTGTTGCTCTCAAATAAATAAATAAAAACAAAACAAAATTAAAGAAAAAAAGAGGGCCAAGTATGTATTTCCAGGGTAACAGAAGATGTGGTAGTAACAAATTCTTATGCAGCTGAGTACAAAGATCCTAGCATGACACAGCCCACTTAATTGGCCTTGAATTGGGGGAAATCAAAGGAGGAAAATCCCATATTCCTGTTCCAAAGAAGGACAGACAAAAAATAGTATGAAAATCCACTGGGAACAAAGAACATAAGTTAGTCATGATCTCCAGTAGCCTAGACCACAAACTAGATGCTTGGTGGAAAAGACACTGGAACTGGAAAGATGACTTGGCACTTAAGGCGCTTGCCTGCAAAGCCAAAGGACCTCGGTTCGGTTACCCAGGACCCACATAAGCCAGATGCACAAGGTGCCACGTGCATCTGGAGCTTGTTTGCAGAGTGCCTGGAATCCCTGACATGCCCATTCTCTCTCTCTCTCCCTATCTCTCTCACTCTGACTCTTTCACTCTCTCAAACAAATATATAAAAATAAAATATTTAAAAATCAAAATGCTTACAGGGGCCAAGGAGGGTAGCTCAGAGTCTCGGTGCATAGAAGTAAATGGCCAGTCTGCCAAGCAGGTTCTCTGGAGATGTTTGCTAAATTGAATTTAATCTCATGCTACCCTACCTGCATTTTTGATTTAGATCCTTCACTACATATTTCTTTATTTCCCTTTAACCCATTATCATAGACTCAAATAGTACATTTATTAATTCGCAAGATATACATCTTGTGTATCTCAAATGTAGGACAAATACAGATACAAAGCATGTTCCAAAAGTCAGCAGCAATTTTTAATGGTGAAGTACAAATACCCTGCTGCCTTTAATTTTCCCTTAAAGGGTGCTCAGGAGAAACAATAAACAATAAAACCTTGTTTCTCTATAACACCTCTACATTACTGAGGGTTTTTTTGTTACTTTTCAGGGATTATTTGTTATAAACACAATTTCAAAACACAGAGGGGTACCAATATGGGAACACTTATTTCACAACACCCTACCAAAAAAAAAAAAAAAAAAAAAGGTAAGTGTGTGGAAAAATAGAAAGTATCTGTCATTCACAGCTTCCAGCATTTGGAACACCTAAGGGACTCAAGGTGACCCAGAATAAAAGTAGCCCACACAAGGCTTTCTTTATGATCCCTTTGGTTCCTTAAGCCAAGAAGAACAAGAAGCAAAGCCTTGTATACCAATTCCCTTGCTGTTCCTAGTGCAAAGTAATTTCAACACCAAATGCCCATTCAGCCCTGGAGAATAGGAAGCAACATATGCATCTGCGGCTGTTTGATTAAAGTTCATGGGCTGCATCTTAGAAAGGGTCTGCCTTTTACCAAGTTCAGAGCTCTTGGGATATATGCCTGTGATTAGCTCCTGCCCAAAAGCCCAAGATTGCCTCTTCTCCTTCATAAAAGGCTACAAAATTTTGACCTGATGTATTAATTCGCTACCATAAACACTGCAGAAGAAATTGAGAAATTATGTATGCATGCTTACAATAGTTCAGTAAAATATAGCTAAGTAGTTAAGACATAAAGACACTGAAATATGATAAGGTTATTCCTTCTGTAGTTGAAGTGCCATTCACAGTGTGTGTAATAAAAGCAACACTTTAAAATGGCAGAGTTGTCTGATCTTTCAACAAAATAATTAAAGCACCAAAAGTTTCTGTATATCTTAGCAACTCCCTGCTAATTTCCTCTGATATTTCTCATCTGTCGGGCACATTTATTACAATTTAGGAGTCATTAATTTTAATCAAGTCTATAATTTAAATTGGTATTCATTTGTTACATGGCAACCTTTCTCAACCATTCTCTTCTCCCTCTCTCTCTCTCTCTCTCTCTCTCTCTCTCTATCTCTATCTCTATCTCTCTTTTACTTTCCCCTCTCTCTCTTCCTAGAGTCCTTGCACATGCTAAGCAAGCAGTCTATCAATGAGAAAATATCTCTTTATCCACAGAACTCACTGCTTCAGCTAAATAATCTATACACCAAGTCCTAGGAATTCTCTGTCTCTACCTCCACAGCGCTTGAATTAAAGGTGTGGGCCACCACAGCAGTCAGTTTATGCAGGAGCTGGGGTATGCATACTTGCATAACAAACATTTTATCAATTAACATATTTATCCAGCTTTTTGTAGATATTATTTATCAAGCTGAAGTGGTATCTCTCTATTTATAATTTTGTGAAAATCCAAAACATGAGAAGACATTACACTTTGTCAAGTCTTTTCTTTGTACATGTTGATATATTCAAATGATTTTTGTCTTACCGTTGATGTAGGATATGCAAATTGTCAACAATTTTAAACATAATGTCCCATAATAGTGTAATGTAAGTTAAATTATTGTGTATTCACATTTTCAAAATATTCAATGATGTGAAAATGTTAGTTTATAATAAAGACATAAAAAGCAGTGTATGATACCATGTGTATATATTGCACATGTATGCAATGCTGTGTGTGCATTTATATATACATACATATTTTATTCTTACTACTCACAATATTTATGCTCCATAAAGGCGTATAAACATTGAACAACCAAATGCTGAGCATATCTCCTAGGAAAACTAAATTAGGTTTTGACAAGCATCTAGTCACAATATTTTTAATAAACTAACACATGACCTTGTTCTATGTATTCTTCTTTTTAAATATGCATATGTGTGTGCTATGATTTGCAACTTTTGTGCTTTTTCCCTGAGCACAAAATATATTTTGGTGCTTTGAGTAGAAAACATGAATATTAGATAAACCTCTTTCCCGCATGAATTAAATATAATAGAATTTTATATAATAGTTTTACTGTTGCTAAAACAAAATATATGACTAACTGTAACTTGTGTGGGGAAATCTTTTGCTTATGGTTTCAGAGAATGTAGTCCATCATGGTGGGGATGGCATGGAAGAGTTCATGGTGGCAAGAGCATGCAGCTAGAACTCCCCATGTCTGAGAAAACCATGGAAGCAGAGAGCAGGGAATACTGGTGTTCATCTGGTATTCACCTTTTTACCTTTACATGCATTCTGGGACCCTAGTCCATGGGTTGCCATCTATATGCAGGACAGGTCTTCCTCAGTTAAATCTGGAACACTCTCACAGACATATGCCTCTAAAGTGAGTCTAAATACAGGAACTTGACAATGAACATTAATCATTCCAGTGATGTTGGTAATGATTTGAATTTTAATGAATCAAAAAAGATATATATACCATATATTACACATTCTGTTCAATGGAGGACACCTAATTTCAAGGGAGTTTCAGGTTAGATATTCTCCTTTTATGCAATATTTTTATAATGAATGTGGATAGCATTCATAATAAACCCAAGAACAAAAGATAATTATACTTAGAGATGTTAATAGTATGCAGACAATAATTTGAAGCTGAAATAATCCATGCAACAATTTCAAAGTGAAAAGAGTCAGAGGAAGAAATTATAACTCTAGTCTCATAAAAATAATCAGATTGAAGAAGAAAAAAACATATATGAGTATATGTCTTGTTCAGGGCATTGGAGAAGCTGATGGAAAACATTTGCTTCTTGTGCTATGTGCTGCAGCACATTAATGACACAAGTTTGCTTACAAATAAATATTGCTTTGGAAATATATATATATATATATATATATATATATATATATACATATGATATACATATTCACACATATATATATGCAAATCATGCTGTATATTTGGTTTGCTGATTTTTTTTGATTTTTCGAGGTAAGGTTTCACCCTAGTCCAGGCTGACCTGGAATTCACTATATAGTTTCAGGGTGGCCTCGAACTCATGGTGATCCTCTGCTTCCAGAGTCCTGGGATTAAAGGCATGAGCCACTAAGCCCGGCTCATGAAAATTTTGTATATAAGACTATTACTGTGACAAAGACAACACCATTTCTAAATAGATACATCAGTTTTTATTAAGGCAAAACTCTTTAATTTTGCAGCTTACTGCCTTTGGGAATGAATTTTGTTCAACAAGAGGGTAGCCTCAGTAAGACTTCCTTAGAAGCTTTCTTCCCAGGCCTCACACAAACTCAAAGAACAAAGATTTTAGAAGCCTAAGACTCATGAAATATTAAGCTTTCAAAATTACCAGCGAGAAACAAATGATTTAGTTTATATAACTTACCTTCTGCATAAAAATCTTGAGAATCAAAGTGCATAAAGAGAAGTAACATCACTATGCTGCTTCAACTTGGACTATTGGTATCTGTTACATTCCCCAAAACATACCTCTGGAGTAGCTTATTTCAATGTTAGCTATCATTTATAAGAAGTATGATTATAAAGTAACGTGAGTATTTTAATCTAAGATCCTAAGAATCATTTTTTATTAATGAGTGCCTTTCTTTCATAGAAATTACTTTGTTACATACTCATCGTATTGCTCAAAGACTGCCTGGACCTCTGTTTTCAGAACAACCTAAAGTATCTTTGAACAACTTGTCAATTTATATTTTTTTTGTTTTTAGTAATATTTTTATTATTTTAGCCAAATTATCCATCTACCAGAAACTAGTGATTGACCACTGTTAACAATATTTAAAATACTCAAACAAAATTGGTAATGCATATTAATATTTATAGATGTATATTAATCTCCTTAATATATCATTATGTTTAACATTCACTTACCACTTCTTAGCCTTCTGGCTAAGATCCAGGGTAAAATGTCAGTTTGAGGCTGGGAAGACAGCTTAGCCTCTAAGAGTACTTACTACACAAGCATGAGGACCTGAGATGGCCTTAGTTCAATCTCCAGCACCCATGTAAAAATCTGGGCATGGACAGGTACACCTGTAACCCCAGCTCTGAGATAGGAGAAATGCTGGTACTCACTAGACAGTCTGACCAAAATAGGCAGCTATGAGTTCTGTGAAAGATTCCTCAAGTAAACACATAGAAGAGCAGTAGACGTGGGTGGTCATTTGATATTCTCTTTGGGCCTCTCCACCCATGCACATGGGGCAAATAAATATGTACAGTCATGTGCATAACACACACACACCAAATAAGATCATTTACTGACTCATGTATGGTATAATGTTTATATACTTTCAATTTAAGACATATTATTGAGTAATCTGCTATAGTGGGTAGATTTTCTAGACCATGTAAAAGAGAGTGGATTTTTTCATCGTGTAATAGGTAATCATTGGTTCCACTTGAGTAGAGGAATAAGACATGATATGTTAAAAGGATTATTCTAGTTTCCAGGTGAAGAATGGGCTGTAGAACATGTGGAACGTAAATGATGTAATACAGTAATACATCACAATAGTTTGAATAATGATGTTCAAAATGAAGGGGGTAAAGACTGATCAGACTTGATTCATTTTTGAAGACATTTATGAACAGTTATGAACAGCAGTATACATACATATAAAGTGCTAAGCACAAGCACGTATGGATTTTGGAGTTGTATTTGATCTTCTGTTTCTTCTTCACTTCTTATTAAATGAGCTGGTATTTGTTTTTCCCCAGAGATTGGCTCAGTGGAAAGGAACTTTCATCTGGAACTGGGAGCCAGGTCAGAATCCAGTGAAAGCAAACATTATGCTCTCCAATGTCAAGCTCCCACTAGTTTTTGGCTAAAAATGGAGTTACAGCTATCAAAATCTCCCTAAGTTATTAACACTTGCCCAATTTGACTTATACTGACTTCACTCTCACTTAAAGAATCTATTACAGACCTGAGGAGATAAACTACCCCTCTCATTTCAGCCAAAACCCAGGTGAAATGAATTGGGGAGAGAAGCAAGAATGCTTCTACCATGCTGAGCCTTATAATCAGGCCAGGGCGAAGAAGACAGATGCTGAGAATACACAACTCATACAAAAGCAGAGATCCAGAGCCTCCTGAGAGCTCAGCACTGAAGTATACTTAAAACATACCCACCACAGCTCAGGGAATTGTGCAGAAGAGCAGGTGGAAAGATTGTAAGAGCCACAGGTTGGGACATCATGACCAGAGGCATTGCCCCCACCCCCACCATAACTGACTGCTGCTCCCACAATACATAACAGACAACCCCATGGGGAATGCCAGCAACCTCACTGAAGAGGACCACCTGTGGAATGGGGGCAGGGCAGAGGAAAACAATGTTACCAACACATGGTGTATCCATACAAAGTATGTTCTTAATTTTAAAAAGGAGGGGGCATTTTATTTGGGACTAGGATAAGTATGCATAATCAAAAACACAGGCTCTAAAGCTAATTGACAAAAATACAATACAAAAATCTTTATCCATTTGGTAGTTGAGGTTCCTGATGCAAGAATCACAACTGGAGTTTCAGGCTGAAAACTGATGGCCATTAAACAATGACACAGGCCAGTCCAATATGAAGACCAACTTTCTCAGATAAGGCAGACCATTTGGGAACAACTCAGCAGTAATCATAGAAGATAAACCTGGTAAGAGGATAAAAGGTCCTGAGAGTATGTCAACACACAGAAAGCAGAGTTTAAGACCTACAGGATTGGGACTATCCAGTGGCAGGTAAGATTTTGTAACAAATATATAAAGGAGCATGACAGTAGTCAGAAGTCCAAGCAGGCCTGTGCTTATGGAGAAAAATATGGCAGACATCCATAAAAATCAATCTTCACCTAACCTATAGGAAATCTAATAATCTTTTCTAGGTCCCTAGTCAGGCCACAAATTCACTGGAAGAGAAAAAGTTCCTGGACAGAAGATGTAATTGTCTTTATTGATAAACACCACCTACTAATAGCTCTGCTGTTCTTTAACCGTTAAAGTTACAGAAATACCTGCCTTATTGCAAGTGTAACTGAGATTCCAAGAGGGTTAAGGTGCAGATACATTTCAAGGCTCCATGTAGACAGCATGCTTATCTACCATTAACCTTTCCTTAGCTTATTATAAAACATAAACTCTATCTTAACTTTCTATTGCATCCTATCCTGTTATCCTTATTCTAAGTTATTTGTTAACAAGAGCCTATTTTGCTCATTTTTTGTCCTTAATATGTCTAATACTCATTCATGGTATATTCCATAAATAGAAAATAATAAATAAATGGATATATCTGAGTCAGCTTCCTGTTATTGTGGGAAAATGACTGAGATAATCATCTTAAAAGGGGGAAAGATTCATTTTGGCTCATAGATTTGGAGGACTTAGTTCATGGTCATTTGACCTCATCTCTTTGGGTCTATAGTGAGGCAGAACTGAATAGTGGACAGGAAGTGGTAGAACATGGGCAGCTCATCTCATATCAGGAAAGAGGGGTGAGGGAAATAGAGAAGAGAGGGACAGAGAAGACAGAAAAGAGAAGACAGAAATTCTGGAATTCCAACATAGTCCTAATGCCCAAACGTATTTTCACTAGGCATCACCTCATAAAGATTCTACTAACTCGGGCTGGATTGATGGCTTAGCGGTTAAGCGCTTGCCTGTGAAGCCTAAGGACCCTGGTTCGAGGCTCATTCCCCAGGATCCACGTTAGCCAGATGCACAAGGGGGCACAGGTCTCTGGAGTTTGTTTGCAGTGGCTGGAGGCCCTCGTGTGCCCATTCTCTCTCTCTCTCTGTCTGCCTCTTTCTCTCTGTCTGTTGCTCTCAAATAAATAAATAAATAAATAAAAATAAACCAAAAAAAAAAAGATTCTACTAACTCCCAATAGCTTTATTAGCTCTGAACTATACCTTCAACACAGGTATCTTTAGAGATCATTTAAGATCCAAATCATAGCAGAAGAGAAAAACTTGATATCATAAGAAATTTTACTCATTGAAATTATATTTGGATTACACACTTTCATATACACATTGCATTCAGGCTGGAGAGATGACTTGGTGGTTAAGGTGCTTGCTTGCAAAGCCAAAGGACCCAGATTTGATCCCCCAAAACCCATGTAAGCCAGCTGCACAAGATGACACATGCATCTGGAGTTCATTTGCAGTGACTGGAAGCCCTGACATGCCCTTTCTCCATTCTCATTCTCTCTCTCTTCTTTTTCCTATCTTTCTCAAATAAATAAATAAAAATTTTAGAAATATTTAAAAATAAAATAAAATTTGCATTCCTCACCATACTATCGCATGCTCAAATTGGATAAATTCTGATTGTGAAAATGACCTAAAATATTCCATCTACTGTAACTAAATTATTTTCTAAATTCTGCCAATAATTTTTATACATGTTGACACTAATGAGTTCTTGCTAACTCTCTACCCTACATTTATCAGGGATCACCTGAGATATCAGTATCATCAAGATAGGTGTGACTTTTTTTTTCTATTTGCATTATGTAGCATTTCCTACATGAAAGAAATGAATGAAAATCTTGGTGGTGCAATAGAATCTAATGGACTATTTTTCAAATTTTAGCATTTTTATAAGGTTCATCTACTGATTATGTCATCTATAGTCCAAGGTTCTAGCCCCAACTCTGTCACTAAATAGCAATATAGCCTCCTACAAAAAGCTACCCTTCTCTATGGTATCCTTTACCAATCTGTATAACATGTAGGTACAGCAGAAGCCATATGAATCCACTTTCAGCTAAAGGTTACATAAGTTCTACAAGGTCAGTGATCCAGAGTGTGGCAACTTATGAACACACAACAAAGATTTTGGATGAAGAAGCAATGAAGCACATAGCTATAGTTAGCTCTACAGAAAACATATTTCCCCATACACAGAATAGGAAAAGCCTGAGTAGGTGAGCAGAGAGAGTATAAACATGCTGAAAATCTCAATGCAAGTAAGTCCTTGTGAATGAAAAGGAATTCCTAGGGGGCCTTGAGTTCTATCAAAATTCTGGGACATGTATAATATACATGATCCTTGACCAAAAGGATTAATGAACATAGAAGAGGAATGTTTCCTAAAACACTTGGGTGACGTTGCTCTTTATGATTAGGAAGTATTTAGTTAACACTTTCAGACCTGGAAGAACTACATAATTAACAGTAGTAATATGTTAATCTTATTAAATTTAACCTTATATGCCTTTAAAGTTTTCCTGTATACCTTGTAATTAGTCTTCAGTCTGGAGTTTTATATTATCTAAAGTATTTGTTAAAACTTTCATTTCCTCTTTTAAAGAAAAATTAAAAGTGAGCAAAAATATTGTTAATATTTTGATCAAGAATAATCAAAATCATCATATCTATAACATATAGAATATTTGATATACTGACCATATGAATTTAGGCCTTAGGATGCCTTATGTTACTGGATGTCCACTAGAACCCTATGAATTAGTAAATATCACCATTTTACAAATGACTAAATGAAGGTCACAAAAATTAAATATTCATAGGTCATGAGCAATAGGAACATAAATTGCAGCTACACAATCCAAATTCTTTTCCATTACATTTCATGGCTCAGTATCATGTTCATGTTGGTATTGTTGAATACTTAGACCTGGGTACTGTGCTACATGCAGGAATAAAATAAGAAACCATAGAGCCTGTATCATGGAACATATATGCTAGCAGAGATAATAAGGTAACAAATAACAAATAACTGTTGTGATGGTGATGGTGAACAAAGTATGTAGGAGGCCTCAAAGAAAACCCTTTTAAAATGGAAACTTAACTCCAGAACTCATCCTTTGGTTGCATAATCCTGCCTCAGATTTTGTATAGTTTCATTCTGTAGGTATTGCAGTAGTGAATTAAACTGGTCACATGCACAAAGGTGGATTTTCTTAAGCTACAGTTTTCATTAGATGATGAACATTTGCTGGCTTCTAGGGATGACACTGAACATTGACTCCTTCCAAAGACTTCCTGAAACATACAATTAAAAACATGGAAGCTTTTATAATTATTTCCATTCTAAAAGAAATTTAGTTACCATACATAACTCTAGTGAAATATACATATAGAACCTCAATGAATGTGTTTAAGAAATTTGAGGAAAAATGGTTGAGCCTAGAACAGATCATTCTCAGTGAACTTACCCAATCACAGAAAAAAATCGCCACATAGTCTCACTCATCTACAGCACCTAACTTTAAAATACCCAAGATACCTTACATACCCAGCAAGCATCTCATGGACTAGACACTAGGATGGAGGGGGAGGGGGAGGAGGGCATCAAAGGGGTGGGAAACACTAATCTAGACCCAAATGGCAATGGTACCATAAAATTCTACTTCCTAAATGGCAGACTAAATGGCTGAACCTTCACCAGGACCTTACAGAAAACACCTGAAGCACAAGACTCTGGAGAGGGTAGGATCAAGTCTAACCTAAATCTTCCTCCCTCCCTCTCTCCCTCCCTCTTTCTCTCTCTCTCTCTCTCCTCTCTAACTCTTGTATATTAGTTATCTTTTTCCTCATTTTCTTAGTGGGCACTGACCTGTAACTCCAAGTACCAGCATGGGGCAATCATCCACAATGAGCTTTTGACCAGAGAAACCTACAAGATTTCCTAAAAGAATGACAGATTTCTGTCAGAGTACTTGATGACCCACCAAAGTCAGTGGTAAGACCCTATTGCTGAAGACTCCATATGCAGCTGACACGTAAAATGGAATGATATGGCTGGAGGCCAGGAGAGAGTCAGTCCCCAGACAGTCAGCATGTCTAGTGCCAGAAGGTGCTACATGGGCGATTGGGGGAAATGACCAATATCTGTCCAAGCAACTCATGGTCTAACCTACTTAGCAACAAATAACAGGCTGTGATGCCCACATAAGTGCAATAGTGGCACACAGCCATGGTGGGGAACCAACTGCTCTTGATTTGGCTAACTGATCCCCTCAGTGGTATGGGACCCATAGCTGGAGCTGGGAAACAAGTCAGAACCATATCCAAACATAAGCCCACTCTCCAATATTAAGCTACCATCAATCATGGGGTACAAGAGGCCCTACACCTATTAAACTCTCTATAAAAAAGTAAGGTTTATCTCATTTGTCCTGGTGCTAACTCACTCTCCGTTGGAGATTCTGCTTCTCTTTTTCAGATAGATGCAGATCCTAAGGAGAGAGCCACCCCATCATACCTCAGAAAGGCCCCGAATGAAACTAAGGAAAATTGGCAAAACAAGCAAGGGTGCTGTTTTCCTGATGAACCAGATACCAGCACGAGGGGGAAGGAGACCAACACAGAGAAAAATCAACTCCTACCAAATCAGAAAGCCACAGCCTTAGAGGCCCCAAACACCTCATCACTGAAGCAGACAAAAAATGAACCCAACATGGTTCAGGGAAATTTTGCGGAAGAGGGGGCAGAAAGAATGTCAGAGCCACATGTTGGGTCATGATATGCAGAGACATTTATCTTACTAATAACTGTGGGCTAACTCCACAATGCACGACCCATATACATCAACGAGGAGGGACCATTGGGGAGGGGGTAGGTCACGGATGAGCCTAATAATGGTACCAAACTGCCTGTATTTGCTGAATAGAAAACTAATAAAAAAATTAAAACATAAAAGAATATTGAACTAAATTGTACAGATGTTAGCAAAAATCATGGGGATTTTGAAAAATTCATATCTGAAGAATTTGCTTTTATGATTTCAAAACTCTCTGTTCTCATTTAGAGGCTTAAATATCTACTTCCATTGATATATGTACAGTTATTTATCTCATATCCCTGAGGAGGTAGAATATATCTTGAAATCACAATAAATATTATCACAGTGGCTACAATAACTGCCATAGTCTTGAACCCTTAATGTGTGTCAGGCATTGTGCAAGAAGTTTCACAAGCATTGTCACGTTTTATGCACACAATAAAATTATTCCTGTTTTGCAGATGTGAAAAATAAAACTCTAAGCAATGATGCACTTTATCCAGGAATCTAGATATGAACCCAAGGAGTCATACTAGAGAGCTTGTAGTCTTTACTAAAAGTATTGGCAAACAGGGGTGAAGACATAGCATATGGCCAGCTCTTAGGAATTGACTGATGCTCACACACAAGACAAATGATGTCCCTACTCTTTCCCTCCCCTTGCTGTCTGCCATGAGCTAAATGCAGCCTCTTGACTACACACTCCCACCATGAATGGGTACTACCAGCATGGATTGAACCTTCCCAAATCATGTGCCAAAATGAATCTTTCTACTCCTTACGTGGTTTCATTTCACAATGAAAACAGAAGGAATTCTGAATTCCCCCACCTTCTTTTTATTTTATCTTTGTCTGCTCCTCTAGCATACCTGCCCCAAGCCTGACCAAAGGACTGTGCTGGTTTAAAAGACACTCATCCCCATTGCTTCACTACTAGTATCCAACCACCATTTACCAGATATTGGAAACTTGAGTTAAATAAAACACAATTGATCACAAGAAAGAAATAATAAGAGCTAAAGAATTGAGAAATAATAATACAACTATTTCCTGCACAGAGGATCTTCATTAAAGAAGACATTTTTTAACCCAGAGGGTACTATCAATGGTTTGTGAGGAGTCAATCGCAACATTTGCTATTTATGATGACCTTCATTTGGGTGAGGGGACAATCAAAGCATATGGCTCTGTGACATAAAAAAGAAATTACCTTGAGCTGGGGAGATGGCTCAGCGGTTAAAGGCACTTGCTTGCAAAACCTGCCAGCCTGGGTTGGCCCAGGTTGGATTTCCCGGTACCCACCTAAAGCCAGGTGTGTATGGAGTTCATTTACAGCCAGAGGAGTCCTTGGCATGCCAATATTTACCTCCTCTCTCTCTCCCTCACTCCCACTCTCTTCTTATAAATAAAAAAATTTTTGGTTTATTTTTGAGGTAGGGTCTCACTCTAGCCCAGGCTGACCTGGAATTCACTATGGAGTCTCAGGGTGGCCTTGAACTCATGGCAATCCTCCTACCTCTGTCTCATGAGTGCTGGGATTAAAGGCGTGCACCACCACGCCCAGCAATAAAAATATTTTTTTAAAGAAGATAACAACTTTTGCTTTAAAGGAATATTTAAATCTTTTCTAGACACCTCTAGGATTTTTGCCATCATGCGAGTATCATCCTGCTATTTTCTTTGCTTTTGTTTCAAACCACCAATCTTGTTCACAAGGTACAGTACTTCCTCACCCTACAGCCCACAAACAGCCTTTTTCCTGACTCTTATCCTGCTTAATTCTTTGCCAGAATTTGCTGATAACTCCCAGGGACAAGCTCTGTCTGTGATAATCAAAGGGATGGAGAAAAGTAACTGAATTCACAATTCTCTAGCCCCACGTGGCACGCCAGCTGCAGCCTGTGCAGACCTATTACAGTAAAAGCTGTGTTATCTGGCACTTCCCCAACAGGAAAGAACTGGAAACCAGCATTTCTAAAATGCTCTAATACAAATCACCAATCTAGTAACCGAAATTGATGCCATTGAAATTCAACTAGAGTGAAACATGATGTGAAAGAGGCTGATCAAAATGCAAAGCTATGAGTATCTCTGATGACTTGAACTAAGGAGCATTAAGCCAGTAGGCAAATAAAACACATCGCTCAAACTTATATAGATCGAAGCCAAACCCAAGCCATGAAAAGGTCAGTATATCTCAAAACTAAATGAAAAGAGAAACTTAAAAACCAGACGTATTTGTAAAACCTTGGAAGCTACTTTATGGTCATTTAAATTACTATAATAACAACACAGAGCTGTGGAAGCCCATGTAAAAATAAGGAAAACAAAACCATACAATTATTATGATTGTAATTACAGAAACATGTGTATGCATACAGAAAATGAATGAAAAAGGAAATATAACTCTGAAATTATTTCTTTTTAATTATACTTTATTTATTTATTTGAGAGAGAGAGAAATAGGAAGAAGCAGAGAGAGAGAAAGAGAGAATGGGCACGCCAGGGCCTCTAGCTGCTGCAAACAAACTCTAGATGCATGCACACCCTTGTGTATCTAGCTTACGTGGGTCCTGGGGAATCAAACCAGGGTCCTTAGGCTTTTCAGGCAAATGCCGTAACAGCTAAGCTATTTCCTCAGCCAAACTCTTAAATCATTCTTTTTGTTGTTTGTTTGTTTTGTTTTGTTTTGTTTTGTTTTGTTTTGTTTTGTTTTGTTTTGTTTTGTTTTGTTTTCTGAGGTAGGGTCTCACTCTAGCTCAGGCTGACCTGGAATTAAATTCACTATGTAGTCTCAGGGTGGCCTCAAACTCTAGTTGATCTTCCTGAGTGCTGGGATTAAAGGTGTGCGCCACCACGCCTGGCTGAAATTATTCTTAATTTTAGGGTGCTGATACTTAGAATGCCATTTTTTCCTTTATAAAATGTATATAGGGCTGGAGAGATGGCTTAGCAGTTAAGGTGCTTGCCTGCTTGTGAAGCCTAATGACCCAAGTTTGATTACCCATTAACCATGCAAGCCAGTTGTACAAGGTGGCACATGTGTCTGCTAAAGTCTCTGGTGTGCCCACTCTCTCTTTCTCATATAAATAAATAAAATACTTTAAAATGTATATAATGTCAGGATGTTTTGTTTACTACTGAAAGAGGAAAATATTCTCTACTAAAACTAAAGTACTAAAATTCATTATGCATATAGAAGCAATTGATTTAATAAAACTCCCTCTGGAATTTCTGCTGAATCATTAAAGTAACTGTATCTTGGGACTAAATCTAAATCTATTGGATTCCTATTAAAACTATAACACTTAAAGTATTGGAAGCAAAGATGTATTTTTTAATTGCCAAGTTCTTGGAAATTTTAAGCCAATTAAAAATATTTATGAGGCTGTAACTGTGCACTTCTTGTGTAAAAGGACAATGAAATATATAAAAATCTCAAATATTTGTGTACTCCCCACTCTGGAGCCTATTCATCTGTGTACTGCCCCAGCTATTGCATAAAGAACCCCTTACTGTCCCTGCTTCTCAAAACCTGGTTATACCTCATAACAACTTGCTATTTGATAGGTAGTAACTGATGGTTTATATTGAATGTCAACTTGACAGGGCCTACAATCAACTGTGAAGGATTATTTTAATTAAGTTAAATGAGGTAGGACGATTCACCTTAACTATGGGAAGGTCCTGGACTTTATAAAAGAAAGATGGGTGGCTAAGCAGCAGCATTCATCACTCTGCTCTGCTTCCTGTTGGTTGGACTGAATGTGACCAGCTCCAGCTGCCCTACCTTCCTGCCGTGATGGACTATAACCTGGAACTGTAAGCTGAAATAAATCCTTCCTATCTTAAATTGATTGTTGTCGGGTATTTTGTCCCAGCAATGATAAAGGTGTCTGACACAGCAATCTTTGGGCACATTTCAGCAGTAATCAATGGGATGCTTTTAAAATACTTTTATTTATTTATGTGTTTATTTATTTATTTACAAGCAGAGAGAAATAAGAGAGGGAAAGAGAGAATGGGCACACTAGAGCCTCTAGCCACTGCAAATGAACTCCAGACCCATGCACCTGGATTTACATGAGTACTGGAGAATGGAACTTGGGTAGTTAGGCTTTGCACACAAGTGCCTTAAGCACTGAACAATCTCTCCAGCCCCTGCATGGGATTTTTAAAAAAAAAATTATTTGAGAGCGAGAGAGAGAATAGGTGCACCAGGGCCTCCTGCCACTGCAAATGACACATGTTCCACTTTGTTTATCTGGCTTCCTGTGGGTACTGGGAAATCAAAGCTGGGCTGCCAGGAATTGCAAGCAAGTACCTTTAACCACTGAGCAATCCCTCTAGTTCAATCAATGGGATTTTTAAAATAATTACTGTCAACTGTATTTTTACCTATTTATTAACCTTCCAGATTAGTACTAAATGCTGTGGAAATAGAGATGTTTCATGACAAACATGGGTCATCAAGCTTCAATGCCTAAACACTGTTATTTCTCTCTATATTCTACATATGCAAAACATAATCCAGAGATTAGTGTTTGCCTAGGCTTACTTATAGTGCAGGCTCCTCAAAGGCATGGCAAATGAAACTGAGATTGTGCTCTACTTATGTGTTTTACATGAGACATAGAACTTGTTAATTAATATACTCTGTTATTAAAACAAACACTAGGTATTCAATGTATGAACTGATAAACTCACAGCAACATTCATGAAATATAGATGTTTAATCTACTCAGTGATGCCCATTATGCCAATGCTAGTAAAACAATTACTCCTCAAATTCATTCATCTGAAATTCATTTTATAACTATTAGCTTTGGTTCTACCTCACCCATAAAATCATAATGCGATTAGCTGCTCCTAACAAGGTACTCAGAACCAAATGATCTGAGGCCCATTCCAGTTGGGACATACAAGCAATATGATCAAGACAAAGTACAGCTAAGATTTTCAAAAGAATTAATGATTTCTCTAAATAGGAGCTTAATATTCTTTCAAGATTTTCATGATGAGACACCACAGTACGATTTATAGTACCCTTTATTCACATAAAAGTTTTATGAAGGTAGGTATGTTTACTTAGACTTTGTTTTGTTAGATATGTCAGGATAGGGGGGAGACAGACCAGTGGTTAAAGATACTTTTTTGCAAAGCTTGTGGTCCTGGGTTCAACTGCTTAGCTTCCTATATTATCCAGACCCAAAATCTGGCACAAACATGTGGCAAGAATCCCTGGTGTTCCCATACACATTCACAAACACATGTGCAAATAAATAAATTTATAACAAATTAAACATATGTCATGGTGTAATATATATAATGGATATATATATGTATGTATACATATATCATTGATATAAGTATAATATATATGCATCATATAGAAAACTGATTTCAGGTATATGCAGATTATGAGAAAGAGGGACAGTAAGAGAATTCTGGAGGAAGGTACTAGCTAGGTGAATGGGTCCCAGAGTGGTAAACATGGAAATATTTGAGATCTTTATACATTTTACTGTCATTTGTAGAATAAAGTGTACAGTTACAGCTTCATGAAGTTTTAAAAATAAGTTTATTTTCAAGGAGAGAAAGGGTGTGAGTGGAAGAATCACTGCACCAACGGCCTTCTGCCATTGCAAACAAACTCCAGATACATGTGCCACTTTGTGCATTGGGCTTTTCATAGGTACTGGGGAATCAAACCCAGGCAGTCAGGCTTTGCTCATAAGTGTGTATAATTACTGATCAATGTTTCTAACCCCCTTCAGTAATATTTTTACCTAGATTAAACTGTTTAAGAACTGTGCAATCAAAACATATTCCTTTGTTTCCAATATTTAAATGTTACCATTGTGATAGGAATATAATAAATTTAATCTCTAAATACAATTAGCTTAGTGATATAGAAACAACTTCGTCTATATGCCAATAATATTACATATATATATGAACATATACACAAATACATGCATTTATATTTTAACTTCCTTTAGTCTCAAGGAAATTACCATAGTTTATAATTTTATAATTTATAAAATATAATTCCTAAAAATGTAGTGTAGTATATCTGCCTCCCTCTCTCCTCTGTCTCTTTCCCTCTCCCTTTCTTTCTCTCTCATATATATCTGCACAAATAAACAATGGCAACAACCATAATCTAAAAGAATCGTAATTTTTCTAAAGGTAAGTGAGAATATAAACAGGTCCCATGGAACACACTCAACCAGGGAGAATACCTGTGTCCCACAGTTATAATTCCCTCTATCAGGTTAAATGACAAGCTAATAAAGTAGAGTTCCAGAAGAAGCAATGGGGTGTTACATAAAAGGACAAAAACATGCAAACTTTATCTCAGAAGTAACATGTTTGTCATTGCTTAATAGATGATAATATGCACAAAGTCAATGATTTTGGTTGCTAGTTTAACTAGTGAACTAGTTTTATTTAGCAAATTCTTAAATCCCTTGGTACTTCCCTTGCCTTATTATTATTTTTTTTTTTAGGTGGGGTCTCGCTGTAGCCCAGGCTGACCTGGAATTCACTATGTAGTCTCAGGGTGGCCTTGAACTCAGGTGATCCTCCTACCTCTGCCTCCCAAGTGCTGGGATTAAAGGCATGCGCCACCACACCTGCCTCTCGCTTTAATCTTAATATTGCCTCTTTTAGTAGTGAGATATGTACCTGAAATGATCACCCCAACAAACAAAAGGTTATGTGGATACATAGATTAAATTATTCATGAGGTAGGGCTAAGTCAAATACATTTGGAAAACTTGTTTTAATGGCATATGCTACACATCATAGCCAAATATGTATCTCATATGTATATTTGACTGTCATATTTTATTTCTAATTACTACCTATAGTAAAATAGATACTCAATAAATTTATTTCTTAAGGTGTTCAGTAGGGGGGATAAGGGAGACAAAGGAAGGTGGTGGAAGGGGGTTGTGATCAGGATACATGGTGGATAAATTTAAATAGACATAAATAAAGCACAAAAGAGAATCTTATTTCTTGGACAATGAAGTGGACACACACACACACACACACACACACACACACACACAAACATACTCACACACTTCATTTAGCTCCCCAGTTTCTCAGTGGAAAACAAATCTGCCATATGGATCACAAAGAATAATTTATGGGTAATATCAGCTTAAAGGTATCTTTTGCTTTGCCTACACCTACACAGAAGGTGTTGGGTTTTTTTCTGCATTTTTAATAACATGATGAAAATTGTCTTGACAAACCAGTAGCTCTGGCTCTGAATCTCATAAAATTGCAGGGTATGGGTTTGCAAATTGGCTGTCCTCTTTGGATGGGACATGGATTCTTTATTTTTCCAAACTCTACTAGTATTTCTTCATTCACTGATTTCCCCTGCTACACCCCTGTACACAGTGAGTTCATACCTCCACATTTTTCTGACAAATTCTCTTCTCTTTTATGTGCCATGCAAGTTGACAGTAAAGCAATTACTTTGTCAAAATCAAACCATGGGAAAAAAACAGTCTCTAGAAAAACTCTTTGGCAATCCAGCAGTGTTTGCACTTTTAAATGTTCATTATCTCAATCCCTATCCTTTTGCTCTCTCAGTGATGACTACAACAGTCTTCTATTATTTGTCTGCCACTGATGTTTTTTAAGTTTGCTTCTAAGCTGCTATCTGAGTTCATTTTTTTCCTACCGCAGATATAATTTTGTCTTCTGTTTTAAGCCTCTGAAAACTAACTAAGCAAGCTACATGCAATGGTTTGAATGCTCCTCAAAAAGTTTTGGTGATGGGGGCTAGAGATTTGACTCAATGGTTAAAGGTGGTTGCTTGCAAAGCCTACTGGCCTAGGTTCAGTTCCCCAGCTACCTACATAAGGCTGGATGGAAAAGGTGGTATAAATCTAGTAGTTGTTTGTAGTAGCAAGGAAAGCACACATTCAAATAAACAAATATTTTTTTAAACTTATGGTGAAATTTACTTGCCATTGTATTGTTACTGAAAGTTGGGATCTCCAAGTGATTCAGTCAGGAGGCACCCAGAGCATGAGATCAATGCAGTACAAATAGCTTTGTTTTCGGGAGAGTGGAAAAGTTACAAAATGGGGGAGTTTCAATTCCCGTTTCCTCCAGTACACAAATTTTATCTTACCATGCGATGCCTTTTGTTTCAGTATCTATTTTCCTCAAGGGAAAATATGTAGTTTTGAGGATATATTCACTTTGTGCATTGGCTTAAAAGAAATATGTTTACTGAATAAATAAAACTCGCTTCACAACCTGATTTCCCTTGCTCTTTCAGGCTTTGCCTACATGCCTGCAAATGCACGCATACACACAGAGACAGAGAGAGAGAGAAAGAGAGAGAGAGAGAAGTACAAGTGCTATGGAAGTACTAAGTAGTAAATACTAACTGAGTTTATCAAGGCAGGTCTATCTGAGCAAGTGATATTTAAATGTTGTGAACATGGCACATTTATCCCCTAACAGGAACCCCTTCTAGATAAATGTGTGTGTATAAAAATGCATGTGAAAACATAAGTACTTTACAATAGTAATTTCAAAATGCCTTTCAAGTCCTGAAATATTTCAGAAATGTCTCAGAAGTGGGTATGGGAAATGAAGGGTCCTTTGAGAGCAAAGATCTATGTTCCTAGTAGACAGAATAATGCTATCTAAATAAAGGTGTGCACATTCTCAGTACCTGTGCATATGTTATTTTACATGACAAAAGAATGAGTTTTGCAATTATGATAAAGGTTAAATGTGGGTCCCTGGATCCTCGGGGCCATGGTTCCCCAAAGATGTCCAGGCAACCATGGAGAGCAAGGTTGTGCATACGACAAAAGAACCACTTTCGGGAGGCAGTCTCTGTGAACAGCTCCATTTATTTAATAGTGAAATGGGTTTATAAGCAGTTGAGAGTGGGAAGAGGGTCCTAAGGGGGATTGGTGGGTTCAAAGGTTGTTAGCCAATGCCTAGGGATGGTCATTCCAGCACGTTGAGAGAGAATCAGATGCAGCAGGTAGGGAGAGTCATGTGGTCTACATAGAAGTGGCTGGAAGAGGGTCACAGTGGATAGGCTATGTGAAGGCTGCTAGCTGATAAGGAATTTCCTAGGCAACTGGCCAAAGGTCACAAGGTTATGGCCAAAGTCTAAGTCTTAGCTGAATGTCCAGGTATCCTGTGCTTGGAGAAGGAGTGGCCCTACTTCTTGCAGATCTCAGGGTCTGAAATTTTGTCTGGGGGTCCAGGCTCACTGAGACCCCCAAGAATGGGGGGAGGAGATCCCCTGCCAGTCTGGTCCTTGAGATATGACCTGTGGTTCAGGCTACTGTGACCTCTCCATAGCCTCAGGCCCTCCTGTCAGACAGCTTAGGCTTGCTTAAACCTAGGGCCCAGCCTGTGTCCAACAGTTAAGGATCTGGACAAGATTACCTGGATTTTTCTGGTATGCTCACTCAAATCACATGGGTCCTTAATTCTTCTCAGTTGTGACCAGGACTAAGATAAACAAAAGAAAGATCATATTAACCAAGGAATGTGTATTGGGGACTTTGAAGATGAAGAAAGGAAGCTATGGTGCTTTCAATGGTCTCATGTGGCCTGAATGCTTGGTCCCCAGCTGGAAACAATTTGGGGGATGGAGCCTTGCTTGAAGAGTTATATTGTTGAGGGCAGGCTTACAAGTGTTACAGCCAGCTCCCCCTTGCCAGAGCTCAGCTCACTCTATGGCTGCTGTTCTCCACTGGCTGTGGAGAGGTGATGTCCTGCCTCTGCTCATACCATGCTTTCCCTTGCTATCTTGAAGCTTCCCCTCAAGACTGTAAGCCAAAATAATTATTTTCCTCACATTGGCTGCTTTGTGTCAAGTGTTTTATCCCAGCAACAAGAAGGTAACTACAGCACAGACCATGAACCAAAAAAGGTGAGCAGCCTCTAGAATCTGTAATAAAAATAGGTTTTCTGGGCTAGAGAGATTTCTTAGTGGCTAAGTGCTTGGCTATGAAGCCTAAGGACCCTGTTCCAAGGCGTGATTCCCCCAGATCCATGTTAGCCAGATGCACAAGGGGGCACATACATCTGGAGTTCGTTTGCAGTGGCTGGAGGCCCTGGCATGCCCATTCTCTCTCTCTCTCTCTCTCTCTCTCTCTCTCTCTCTCTCTCTCTCACTCCCTCTCCCTCGATTCCTCTTTCTCTCTCTCCCTCTTTCTCTCTCTGTCTGTTGCTCTCCAATAAGTAAATAAAAATAAACAAAAATTTTTAAAAAAATAGTCTTTACCTCAGAGCCCTGCTGGCACCTGGATTTTATCTTCAGAGATGTAACTTAAGTTATTTTAAGTGTACTGTCCTTTAATTATGGAATCTCTAGAAAACTACTATCAGTTTTCTAAATTGTAACAGATCAATTCACCACTTATGTATTCTCTACATTGGGATTATGCAGAAAAGTCCATTTAAGGTCAGGATTCCAAGATGGTCTATTTCATGTACTCAAATAGGCCTCAACATTTTTTTTTTATTTTTTATTTATTTATTTGAGAGCGACAGACACAGAGAGAAAGACAGATATAGGGAAAGAGAGAATGGGCGCGCCAGGGCTTCCAGCCTCTGCAAACGAACTCCAGACGCGTGCGCCCCCTTGTGCATCTGGCTAACGTGGGACCTGGGGAACCGAGCCTCGAACCGAGGTCCTTGGGCTTCACAGGCAAGTGCTTAACCGCTAAGCCATCTCTCCAGCCCAGGCCTCAACATTTTTGAACTTGTTATTTCCTTTATTTAGACTTCCTTCCACCCAGTTATTTGGGTCCACTCAGTTTTCTTTCCATCATCCTTCAAGAACTATCTCAAAGATACCTTACCCTTAACTGTTCCCACTCTGTATATCCCAGGCGGTATCAATTTCTTGTTCTCCTCAGTCTCATTAGGTTTAGTATATGGTTTTCTTACTGAACTTATTACAAAATGACAAATCCTGAGGGACGAAAACCATGTCTTATTTTAAAAATGATCCATTTCTTTCCAATGCTAGACATAAAGAATTCAGGGCCTTGTATATGCTAAGTAATTACACTATCATTTAGCAATACCTCAAGCAACATATATTGTTTTTGTTAAATTATAAAGGAATTTTAATTGTAAAAATTATTAGTTACATTATGACACTTTTACATATTTGTGTCATGTACTCTGCTCATAGTCACTCCACATTACCCCTTCCTGCCACATGCCTGGCTTCACTCACATCATTTTTCTTAAATTTTTTATTTATTTACATGAGAGAATGGGTGTGCCAAGGCCTCCAACCTCTGCAGGCAAACTCCAAACGCATGTGCCACCTTTTGCATCTAGCTTACATGGGTCCTGGAGAATCGAACCTGGGTCCTTAGGCTTCATAGGCAAGCGCCTTAACTGCTAAAGCATCTCTCCAGCCCCATTCACATCATTTTTTTAAAGATTTTATTTTTTGTTTTGTTTTGTTTATTTTTATTTATTTATTTGACAGTGACAGACAGAGAGAGGAAGAGACAGAGAGATTGAGAGAATGGGTGCGCCAGGGCCTCCAGCCACTGCAAACGAACCTCAGACACGTGTGCCCCTTTGTGCATCTGGCTAACGTGGGACCTGGGGAACCAAGCCTCGAACCGGGGTCCTTAGGCTTCACAGGCAAGCACTTAACCACTAAGCCATCTCTCCAGCCCAAAGATTTTATTTTTTTATTTACTTATTTAAGATAAAGAGAGGTAGAGAAAGTGAGAATGGGTGCACCATGGTCTCTAGCCACTGCAAACGAAATACAGATGGATGTGCCACTATGTGCATCTCCCTTGCATGGGACCTGGAGAATCGAACTGGGGTCCTTAGGCTTTGCAGGCATACACCTTAACCACTAAGCCATCTCTCCAGCCCTCACATCATTTTTAACAAGGCATATAGCAAAATGTTTGCACTTAGTATTCATTCCTCTGATGACCATGTTTAAGTGAGCCTCTGCTCACTGGATTTTTGGCCACAGACTTTGTTTCTTTGGTATCACTTATGATAATATAATTCTGTGTTTATATATCTATGTCATGCTTTCCCAGTATACCAAATTTAATGAGGAACTGTCAGCCCTTCTTACCATGGTATCATCATCCACAGCTGTCACAATGCTTACCATAGTACATGCTATTAAGTATTTAGAGAATCAATATATTGTTGAATATGTCTTGTTAATTTAACTATTATCTGGGAGATTAAAATCGATATGCAGAGGAAGCCCTAAGCATACATGTTGAAGATTGCAGAAAGACAATGGCAGCAAAGAATCCAGAGATCATTTCTACCCACTCTTTCTCTATATACTTACAATATATGACCCCACAGTTGCTAATAGGAATAGCCAAGTCTCATCTCACTGAAACAGCTGCTCACTCCCAAGAGAGGGAATAAATGGAGTCCTGGCACAGAGCTCTGAAATATTGCCAACTTCCAGTACAACTTGTCACTGTGTATTGGAGGCATTTACTTGAGAATAATTAGTAGGCCTTCTGTGCATGAAAAGTGACCAAATCCAGAGCATCACTATTGAAATAGATAACTCTGTTTTCTAAAACTCATCAGAAAAGATACTTTTCAATTTCAGTAGTAAAATCAATACACTGAACAAATACCCATATTGCATACTAAGTGACTTTTATTAATTGTGTTGGCTTGGTAACTAATGGGTTGCTACAGATATAGTGTTCATAACTACTCAGTAGGAAAGCCTAGTGAGAAATGTACTTCCTTCATAGCTACTGCATAATACAATCACACATACAGAGAAGAGGTATTGTAGACAGATGACTCTTCTGAATTTGTTTTTCTTATGCAAGGCCAGCCTTATAGAAGCAAGGTGTATAGGAGCCAGTATAATATAGAGGTATGCTCTCGAAAACACCTCTCCCTCAACCTGAAGCTTCACTGCTCAACAATTGTTCTGCTTATTAAAGCTGTGAGTGACCATGTAGTTAACAACCAAATTTCTCAGAGCTGGAGGTATAGCTCAGTAGTTGAGTATGTACTTAGTGTGTACAAGGCCTGGGTGCCATCTTCTGCACCACTAAAATACAAAGCATCTTTTTAAATATCAAGAAAAAAGATGTTTTGGTCCATAACTATAAACAAAGTGATATGATTATTGATTTAAACTAATCTTCATATAAAAGAAAGAAAACCTGAAAATGTTTTTGTGTGTTTGTATAGTGTAAAACTAGAGAGGAGTTTGAGTTATAGCCAAGGAGGTACTTTGGGAGGGGACAGTGTATCAGTGCAGGTAAAGTTGTACAGCCTTAATTTTCACTATGAACAGTAGGCTCAAGCATTTCCTCTAATGTACATATGTTTGACACATAGCAGTCTTGGCAGAAATGAGAAATTACTTTCTGAAATGGTTCTTGCATGCTTGACAGTACTTAGACCAAGGCCACCCCTTAGAAAAGTTTCAAAGCTAATCATATTTCCTTGAGTTTCTCACTAGCCCTTTTCTAGGGTCATAGATAGTGGTAGATTTTCTCTCTTTTCTTGAACTCTGAGGAAAGTATTTAAAGACTCTAAAGGCTTTGTATCTTATGCCTTGATGCCTATTAAAAAGATATGAGGGATCTGAGAATTGTTGGAAGGTGAATTGAGGATAGTAATAATTTCAATGGATGTGAACCTTGCCTCAAATTTTTGAGCTTTTGTAGCCATCACTCTAGTTAGGTGGCCAAGTTTTGCCTAACAAAAAGTAGGGCAACTTCTTAATGAGATACGGCAAGAGTACCAAATACTGTTAATAGTATAATCTTGTAAAATCATTAGCTTGAATCTAAAAAAGTCTTTACAGGAAATCAAAGCAATAAAAAATAGCTAAAAAAATGGCTGTCTCTTCAGAAGATTTTCTTTTTTTCTTTCTTTTTTCAGGAGGAGGTGCTAGAATCAAACCAAGGGCCTTATTGATATCGAGCATCTGTCCCACCAGTAAGCTAATCCTCCAGCACATAAATTTCTTTTAATAAAGAAATTATTCTAGATTAAGAGTTACCTTTACAATACTATGAACATATGGTATTATATTGAATCCTGATTTAAAAAAATAGTAAATAATAGTTTGGGTACCAATACAATTTGATTATGTATGGGTATTAAGTAATATTAAGGGCTTGCTAATTTAGCTTTTTGACACTGATGGTAAAGAGATTCTTATTTTTAGAAAGGTATACCAAAAATGGCCTCCATCGGTTAGAATTCCATAATGTCTATAATGTACTTTATCATAAAACAAAACTCAAAAATTTTATTATCCTGATTATTTCATATTGACTTGTACTTAAAGGCAATTTGATTTGACATTTCCAAGAGATCATGATATGAGCTTTGCTATTCCTAGGACACTTAACATACTTCTAAATTCTACCAAATGAAGTATGAGCAGAAAATATTATTTGATTCACTTTGATGAGACAGTCTACCATTTGTATTTCTATACAGATATGCTGCAGAGGTAAAATGGGACATTTTACTTATAGCTTAAATAGATCAGAGTATATTTAGCTATACCAACTAATGAAGTTTAACATGCAAAATATTAAAACTCAGAATCCATGAGTAACTATTCAAAGAATGGTGCTTCTGAAAACATTAAGCAACAACAACTTTGAAGGACATGTTACTAAAATACAGAGGTTTAGTGAGATATCAGTCACGTACAAGATCATTGGAGACAATAGTGTAAATACTAATTAAATAAATACTGTTATAAATACTATTGTAGAATATAGTAAAACCCTGTGTTTGAATCACTGTTCTCTTGCTTCTTAGCTGATTTCCTACAGCAACTAGTTTATTTTCCAGTTTGGTTTCCTCATCTATAAAATATTAAATATTTTCCCCATAGGATCATTTTATGATTAATGGGATAATGAATATCAAGTGTTTAGCACAGTGCCTGGCACATACTCATCAGTCAATTAATGGTAAGAATTTCCATATCTCTAAATCCATAGTTTGTAATCACTGTCATTGATAGGCTTTAGGGAAACCTTTGTCTTTATGAAATTCAATGAAAAAGCTTGTGAACACTCACTTTCTATAAAGAAAGTCCTGAGTTTTTAAATGCATTCTCAGAGGGCACCAAACACCTCAAACATTGAAGATTCGCAGCCTAAAATGTATTATATTAATTAATCAATTGTATATGCATAATGTAGCAATTTTAACTATGGAGACTGCTTGTCACATAATATGTCTTGTAAGAATGATGTTCTTACCTCCCCTAATAGTACTTGGCTTTGCTAAGTAACAGCAGTCAAGAATAGACAGAAAGGTTGATGAAAGATAGTGTACACAGAGAACTGTTCAGCAAAAGTATACACATTAATATTTTTTCTGCCTAATTCTTTCTGACACCAGAAAGGGTAACCCTGATTAATGCCTTATTATAACATTTTTAAAGGTCAGCTCTAGTAATGAAGGGTAGATGGCCTCACTACATCACTAGAAAGACCCTTGGCCAGGAAAAGGCATTGCACTTGCCTGTAGTTGTGTGCATTATCCAGAAACATTTGCTTCCTGAAGATTTTAGTAATTTTTTTAAAACCTCTTGGTAATAATTTTGAAGGAACACAATTTCAATCCAGCCCTGCTTTTACAACACTACTGCTGATACCTACAACCAAACCCCTGCATATTTTAAATATTTCACAGAATGAAGACATGTCTATAATCAACAATTAATCCTGTTGACCATAATTAATGTTTCCATATCCCAACCTATCAGTTCTGAATGCTATGTCATGTTTCCACCTCACTACACACTCAGAGGATACCAGTCTCTTTAAAAATCTCCTTTCAAAGGAGCTGTAAGAATCTGACATATAGGTCACATAGTTCTACTTTTTGCATTTCAACTGCAGTTTTTTCATCTGTGACATGGTATTTGTAATGGCCTGATTTCACTTAATCCTGTGTGGATACAAGCATAACAACTTGGTGGTCAGATGGTATATCCTCACTCAGTGGAATAAAAAAAAATCAAAACTATCCACAGTATAATTTGGAGCAAGACACAAGCACTTAATGCATGCCCACAAATTTCCGGTCACTATACTAGTTCAGAGGGCATGTAATAAAGACATTCTTTGTATCATCAATGATCATACATTATAGACAGAAGACAAGCACTCAAGAAGAGGATGCCAATACAGTATAGTAGAAGGTATTCACAGTAGGAATCCATGACAGGATGCTATGTCAGTCATCAGAAGAATATTTGTAAAGGAAGAGATATCTAAACTAGAAGTTACCTAGGCATATAGATGTATTGGAAGTGTTATAGACAAATTACATGTGCAAAGGCTCAAAGGCAAAAGGCAGCATAGTACATTTATGGAATAGCAAGTAATTGCATGGCAGTTCTGTAAAGGTCAAGAGATTAATTTCAAGTACTGTGGATAAAAACAGGAGAAGTCAGATCATGAAGGTTTTTTTTAATAGAATTTGTAGTAAGGTACTCAGACTATCTAGAAGCCATAAGGAGCTATTACACAGAGTTGTAAGCCATAGAAACATGATAAAAATTGGGTTTTATAAAGATAATACTGGTTTTAGTATATAAAATCAATTGATTTCAGACAAGACTTGGGACAAGAGGCAAATTAAAAGTAATAACGATGTGAGCAAAAGAGTATGTGCTACAAAGATTTCTAATATTATCCCCTCCCCAAACCAAGGTACTCATTCCCCCAGCTGTCAGAAAATTTGTTTTCTTTGCCCCACAACTGAACACCTCAGCCAAAGGGCATCAACTTTTACAATGCTATGCGTGCTTTTCATGAGCAGCTGACACTCAACATGAGGCAATGAAGACATTCAGAGGCCCAAGACAGTGTGAAGGACCACTTCAGCTTGTGAGCTCCCTTTGGAACTAGCTAAAATCTTTGCTACTTCTGCATCTCTGGTGGTTTAGTTGTAAAATGTTTTCCACAGTCTCATGTGTTTGTTATTAAGCTTTGTACTTAATCCCAGTTGGTGGAGCCTTGATAAGAGGAGGTGTGTCTTTGGGATTGGGCCTTGGGGTATTAAGTCCCAGGCCCACTTGCGGCACTCAGCAAGCTCACTGTACTTCCTCCATTCTGCTGTGGAGATGTGATGCCCAGCTATCTGCTCCTGCGGTGCTCCCCGCTAACCCCAACCTGATGAAACTTCTCTTCAAAACCATAAGCTGGAGATAAACCTTTTCCTTCTGCTTCTGACTTGGTATTTAGTTCCAGAAATGAGAAAGTAACTGCTGTAGCATCCCAGTTCAGGTTGTTCTGCCCATTTGGCTTTTTTTTTTTTAACTTCTTTTCACATTTATTCCTGAGTTTTCACCAATATGTTTCTTACATGCAAAACTGTGCCTCCATCTTTTTCCAATGGATCAGACAGAGCCTCAATCATTCTGATCTGTAAAACGAGAGAATGGACAGGCTGGTTTATGTATTATAAACACTTCTATTTGCTGTGCCATTTCATGAACTTTGGGAATCTTTGACGATTCCTGCAGCTGTTTGGAAACAGCAGGAAATTGATATGACAGACACTTAATTTTAGCAACCCCAGCAGGACTCACCACAGTAATTAGAAATGTTTCAAAACATACCACCCACAAATTTTGGACCCAGTTGGGGTTGACTTTGTCTATTTTATAGATATAAAATTCTTTATGGATTCCATGGCAAAGCTTGCTTCTTATGAAAAATACTGCTACTCCCTGTGGACTAGTGGTGCTGTTATCTTTGCTGATGCCAGAACTAAAAGCAGTAAGTCCAGCCCTTTTTTGAATTTAATGCAAAGCTTAATATATGATTATATATATATATATATATATATATATATATATATATATATACACACACACATACAGAAAGCGATAGGGAGAGAGATGGATATTTCTGCTATGACTCTTCACCCCTTCAAAAAAAAGTTCCTCAGCAAAATGCAATTGAACTACAGAATTATTTTGTGAGATATTAGAGCTATACCTCACTTTTATCAATGACAATCCATTCCTAAGTTCTAAATTCTGTAATTCGGACCATATAAGAACAGAGCTTTCATAAAGACATTTTGCAATTTATGAAGGGTATTTTACTATAAAGACCTTGTCTGAAGCACGCATTTCTAAAGTGTGGTACCAATCTTAGAATTTAAGAACTGCAAACAGCTTCCAAAATATAGATGTGGCTTTTCACCCTAGCATCTCTGGATCTAATGACTTGCCTTCAGGCCATCTGTGAAACCCAAGAGAAGTTGGCAAAATTTAGGGGAGAGATGCTATAGCTGTTATTAGAGTATATAATCTAATATATTGGAGTTTATGGCCCCTGAAATGTTAAGAACCACTGTCTACTCCAAATATATTGTTCTGTACTTGGTAAAAGTTAAGTTTAGAAAATGATGTTTCAATGACTTATCCAAGGTCAATCAGTTTCTTAGCAGCTCAACTGGCACTGGCACTCTTGTTTGCCTCTTTTCCATGCAGTGAGCTTTCTGCTACACTAGGCTTTGAAGGCATTTCAAACCAAGGCATCATTCCTACTACATTATAATTTCCTCCCTCATCACACCAACACTTTCTTACTGCCAAGAAAATGTTTCCTCAAAGGAAACCAAAGCTTTCTGCTAGGCTGAGTAACTTTTATAATACCTCCTATTTATCTAGCATTTCATAGTTTTCAAAGCACTTTCATCCACATGATTACTTTTGATTTGAGTTTCAGAAACCCTTTCAAATAAGCTATAAGGTAAAGGCATAGACTCTGAAACTTGGCTGCTTGGTATGGAATCCTTCCTCTTCTATTATCAGCTGTGTCATCCAGAACAAGTTATCTAGCTCTTGGTGCCTCATGTGGTTGCAACTATATCATGATCCTACTGTAAAACTAAGTTCGTTAATACATGAAAATCACAGAGTGAAGCCCCATATAACAGAGATTGAAAGAATATTAGCTGTGACCATTATGTCCATTTTTACATTGCCCAATTAATGGATCAAGAAACAATAACAGTATATAATTTCTTCATATGTCCTGTGAATCTATAACTCAGAAGCCAAATATTTTAACCTTAATCAAAACTTTTTTCAATGTACAATATGTAGAATTATGAACATGAGTATGAATATAAAAGCTGTAAAGCAATTGATCTACAAATAATTAAAGAAGATATTAATTTATTTATATTTAGTTATAAGCCAGCTGTCATTCTTGCATGTCTAATGGTAAAATTCTAAATATGTCTTGAGAATATCTATTTATTACATTTTCAAATGTACAGAAGAGAAATTATAATCAAATCATTAAATGAATTCTATCTTAGCCTCTTTGAAGCCATATTTGGATAAGATGTGTTTCTCAAAAAAAGATTTTTAAGAAGGAAAACATCTTTAGTCAATTATTTGGAGATAATTTATTCTTAATGAAATAATCAGTTTTCAAAATGCTAGGCAAGGCTGGAGAGATGGCTTAGCGGTTAAGCGCTTGCCTGTGAAGCCTAAGGACCCTGGTTCAAGGCTCGGTTCTCCAGGTCCCACGTTAGCCAGATGCACAAGGGGGTGCACGCATCTGGAGTTTGTTTGCAGAGGCTGGAAGCCCTGGCACGCCCATTCTCTCTCTCTCCCTCTATCTGTCTTTCTCTCTGTGTCTGTGGCTCTCAAATAAATAAATTAAAAATTTAAAAAAAATTGCTAGGCAAGGGGAAAACATGTGACCTTAGAAATGATTTTGGTAAGCTCAAAAAAGCCCAAGTCATTTTCTCTGGATGAACATTATAGTCTGTACTTACAGTGGATCCAAAATGTGCAAGGTTTCTGATAGGAAGAGCTACAGTTCCCTTGCCTTCTGGCTAAAATAACAAGGGATACCCGTTCACTTGTTTCTAGCCTGTGCAGTGGCCACCTCAGCTGCATGAACTCCAAACTCCTAAATGTACTTGGAATGATGGAGCTTTTAAAATTACCTTCCCAGTTACCATTAAATACTTTATGAAGTTCTATAACCATATCCTTTTATACCTAGCAGGCTGGAATGGACTGGACTGTGTGAAACATCCCTTTTTTGTAGGAACATCCCTGAGGCCAAAGGCATGCTTTTCTGTGACAGATTAGTAAGCAAGTTACAACTTTCAAGACCAGGAGAAGCCTGTAGCTCTTTCCTTTGCAAGCTTGTCTTTTATTGCTTTGTAAGTTTTCATATGCACTTTTTAAAGGCTGTCTATACTTGGTCCCAGTCAGCAGAGGTCCTGACTAAACTTAGTAAAAGGGTAGTATTATGCAAGTGAGAAGATTCTTTTCTAACCTTAAATTTACTTTCCTGTAAAGCCATCCAAATTTTCCAATGTCATTTAGATATGTTATTAGTTGCTTTCAATAATGACTTCACACCATCCTGTAACAAAACATTTCTATCCTGACTCTCTTTTTCTTTTAACTTCAAAACAGCATAACCTGATGTGTTTATATAGAGCTGAGAAAAAGGCTACATTGTATTACTTTTATCCAGAAGAGGAAGATGCTAAAGCCAGGGTCAGGTCCTAGGCATAACACTTCATTTAAGAGACCATGATTTCGTTTGAAGACCACCTATAGCACTATAAACCGTCACCTGGGTTAGGCATTTCTACTACCTACATAGCCACCTGTTAATCCTCACTCCAAGACCAGTCCTGACTCAAGTCAGAAAGGCAATGTAGTTGGATGAAAAAGATTATAAGCTAGACTAAATAACTGGGATCTGAGTCTTAGACCCAGTTCTGCTGAAATTTAGCTATGTAACTTTAGGAAAATTACTACTATCCAGAGCTGTGACTCCTTATATAACATGAGAGAGATGATAGAAAAATCATTATTTCTGCCAATTGTCACACACTAAGATAAATGGTTTTAAACTAATTTATCATCCAGACTGCTAATTTCCTAATTGAATTGTGATTTTGAGATTCTGACATACTAGTAACTGTGCCTGCATTCGGATCATGTTTCTCTAAATATAAGATCATGCTTGGAAATCTGGTCCTCATACTAGATTAAAATATCTGGTCTCCTGATCCACAACCTCTATGAGTGGATCCTCAACATTTATGCTGACTGTCCTACCTTCCAGTCTTCTAGCTTTCCCACACCCAGTGCTAACTATACTAATATCCACTCACAGTTTGTCATATACCAGCCATGCCATTCCATTTTACATGTCAGCTGCATATGGAGTCTTCAGCAATAGGGTTTTACCACTAACCTTTGGTGGGTCATCAAGTACTCTGACAGAAATCTGTCATTCTTTTAGAAAACCTTGTAGGTTTCTCTGATGAAAAGCTCATTGTGGATGATAGCCCCATGCTGGTACTGGGAGTTACAGGTCAGTGCCCACTAAGAAAATGAGGAAAAAAGGTAACTAATATATAGGAGTTAGAGAGAAGAGAAAGAGGGAGAGGGAGAGGGAGGGAGGGAAGATGTAGAGGATTTAGGTTAGACTTGATCCTACCCTCTCCAGTATCTTGTGGTTCAGGTGTTTCCTGTAAGGGCCTGGTGAAGGTTCAGCCATTTGGTCTGCCATTTAGGAAGTAGAATTTTATGGTACCATTGCCATTTGGGTCTAGATTAGTGTTTCCCACCCCTTTGATGCCCTCCCCTCCCTCCCCCTCCATCCTAGTGTCTAGTCCATGAGATGCTTGCTGGGTATGTAAGGTATCTTGGGTATTTTAAAGTTAGGTGCTGTAGATGAGTGAGACTATGTAGCGATGATTTTTTTTTTTGTCTGTGATTGGGTAAGTTCACTGAGAATGATCTGTTCCAGGTTCGGCCATTTTGCCTCAAATATCATTGTGTCATTTTTCCTTACTGCTGTATAGAATTCCATTGTAGATATACCACATCTTAGTTATCCATTCTTCTAATAATGGACATCCGGGTTGATTCCAGCTCTTAGCTATTATGAATTGAGCCGCTACAAACATGGTTGAGCAAATCTCTCTGGCCTGTGGTTTGAAGGTTTTAGGGTAGATGCCCAGTAAGGGAATAACTGGTTCTGTTGGTATCTCTATAGTCAGCTTTTTCAGGAGTCTCCATATTGCTTTGCAAAGTGGTTGTACCATCCTACATTCCCAACAGTGGATGAGTGTTCGTACTTCTCCACATCCTCATCAGCATTTATGTTCATTTGATTTTTTTGATGTTTGCTATCCTTACTAGGGTAAGGTGGAATGTCATAGTTGTTTTAATTTGCATTTCTCTGATGATTAGGGGTGATGAATATTTTCTTAAGTGTATGTTTGCCATTTGTATTTCTTCCTCTGTGAACTGCCTGTTCATCTCTTTGCCCCATTTTGTGAGTGGGGTGTTTGACTTAAAGTTTATAATTTTTGAAGTTGATTGAATGTCAGGTCAAAGTTAAATGATACAAACTCCTATCCCTTTCCTATCTATGTCTCCTTCACTATTCCCTCTTTATAAATGGCCTTTGCCACTTATCTCCTGCTATATCTTTAGTGAAATCCATACTTGGATATAGGCCAGATAATATAGTCACCATTCTTCAAAGGATAGTATGAGAAATATATTTTGAATCATATCAATCGTAACTTTTTATAAAACATTGGAACTGTGATTTTACAATAGTCACTCCTGTCACTCATTGAAAAGTTAATTTGCCTAAAATTTATTGTTTTGTTATTTTTTCAGTAGTCAGTCTCTTTTGAGAGATCCTTAAGTGGAAATTGAGAAAAGAAACTGGGAGCAGGATGCCACATTTAAGTTCAATTTTCATCTCATTTAGGTTCAAATTTTCTTAGTGTAGAATCTAATCTCATCAAATATGCAGACATGCTTAGAGAGGGGTTGATTTGGTATGAACTGTGGGTTGATTGGACACATGTTAGTCAATTAGAATTTCAAAGAAGAATCAAAGACGCTAAGAAAGATTTCTTCTACTTTTATATTTACTAGTGTCAACTGAAAGAATTTGGAGAACATAGAACCTAATTTTACTGCAAAGTTAAAGAGCTAAGAATGACTTTGGTTGGATTTTGAGGCACATATTTTTATTGTAAAACTGGAATTATTGCAGTATGAAAGCTGATATTTCCTATAAAAACAATATTTGAGAATTCTAAGATGTTTTACTTTTTGTTATGAACATACATCAATACATACTTGACTCATAAGAAAAGAAATGCCCCTGGAAGCCTCTATGAAGGAAAAATGACCCATATACATGACCTCAGAGAAGTGGACACTCATTGTAGTTCTAATATTCTTTTCATTACTTTGGAATTTCTTTTTAAATAGAAGGAAAAGAGGACTGGGAGATGGCTCAGCGAGAATAGTGCTTATGGCACAAATATAGGATTTGAGTTCAGATCTCCAGCACCCAAATAAAAAGTGAAGCATGGGAGCATGTGGCTGTGATCCCAGCACTAGGAAAGTGGAAACAGGAATATCCCTAGGGTGTTCTGGCTAGCAAGTCTATTCAAACCAGTGGGGTCTGTGTTCAGGCACAGATCTTTTATCAAAAGATAAGGTAGAGAGTAACTATTGCAGTCAGTTTCACATTGCTGGCAGAAATCACCAACCAAGATCAGCTTTTGGAAAAAAAAAAAAAAAGTAATTTTGGCTTACAGACTCGAGGGGAAGCTCTGTAATGGCAGCAGAAAACAACGGCATGAGCAGAGGGTGGACATCACCCTCTGACCAACATAAATTGAACAATAGAAACAGGAGAATGTGTCAAACACTGGCAAGGAGACAATGGCTATAATACCCATAAGCCGGCCTCCAACAACACGCTACCTCCAGGAAACATTAATTCCCAAATCTCCATCAGCTGGGATTCAAGCATTCAGAACACCTAAGTTTATGGGGGACACCTGAATCAAACCACCACATTCCACCCCAGTCCTCATAAATTAATAACCATTCATGATGTAAAATGCAATGCATTGATCCAACTTTAAAAATCCTCATAGGGGCTGGATAGACGGCTTTGTGGTTAAGTGCTTGCCCATGAAGCCTAAGGATCCAGGTTCATGGCTTGATTCCCCAATACCCACGTAAGCCAGATGCACAAGGTGGGGCATGTGTCTGGAATTCATTTGCAATGGCTGGAGGCCCTGATGTGCCCATTCTATCTCTCTATCACCCCCTCTTTCTCTGCCTGTTCCTCTCAAATAAACAAATAAATAAATAAGTAAACAAACAAACCAAAAAGTCCCCATAGTCTTTATCAATTCCAATGATGTTCATATATCCCCATAGTCCAAGATCTTTTAACTGACCCATAATACCAAAAAATCCCCCCCAAAGAGAAAACCCATAATGGCACAGAATAAATACTCATACTGCAAAAGATGGCAATGGGCATAGTGAAGAAATATGCAACCAATACAAGATTTAAATAGTGCAAATATCAAATTCTAGCTCCAATTACAACAACAATAGTCAGTGACAAATCTACAAATCTGATAATTCTAACCAGCAACAAGTCTCTGGTATGGCAATCCCACCCCTCCAGCTAGGCTCCTTATAGTCCTGGAAAACTTCATTCAGGGCAGGAAGCTTTCCTTAGCAGCCATCTCATTGTCCTGGCATCTCTACTATAATCCATAATTCATCCTCATGGCTTCATTGGGTCTCCATGCTGGCATCCAGCAAACCTCCTTCACACTGCCTATGGTCATTTCCAAAACACTAGACAGTGTTGCAAACTCAATGACCCTCTCTTTCTTGCATTTCTTATACTCCATAATACCAGGTGGAGTGCCAATTTGTTAATCCAGGGGGTAATAAAGCAGACTTTGAAGAACAGCACACTCCTTGAGCATTCGACCCCTTCAAAAGAGTCTACATTCTTCCTGTTGCCCCAACGCAGATCAGCTCACCCAGTCTCAAAGGTTATAATATCTCATATAATTGCAGCTGAACAGGTAGAAGTTTCAGCCAAATATTTTATTTCTGTGCCATATCCCTCTGCATACACCAGTCCATTTCTATGCAATGCAACCCTGCACAACTTCTCAGGACCTAGTTATAACAGCAAGCCTCTCACACAAAATCTTGTAGCCCAGTCCAGGCAAAGCTCTTTCTTTCTTTCTTTCTTTCTTTTTTTATTAGTTTTCTATTCTGCAAGTACAGGCAGTTTGGTACCATTATTAGGCTCATCTGTGACCTACCCCCTCCCCATTGGCTCCTTCTTGTTGAGGTATATGCGTCCTGCATTGTGGAGTTAGCCCACAGTTATTGGTATGATAAATGTCTCTGTATATCATGACCCAACATGTGGCTCTGACATTCTTTCCGCCCTTTCTTCCGCAAAATTTCCGAGTCATGTTGGGTTCATTTTTGCTCTGCTTCAGTGATGAGGTGTTCGGGGCCTCTCTAACCCTCACAAGCCAAACCTCACAGTCCATCGTTCTTATTGCATTCAGGTCTTTCAACTCTAACCAGAATAGTCCATCAAGCTGTACTTACAGCACTGCAAGGTGTCTCTTAGGCCAAGGTTTCAATTCCTTCCACATTCCTCTTGAAAATCAGCTCCAAAAGGCAAAGCCACACAGTCAGGTGTCTAGAAGCAATCCCACTCCTTGGTACTAACATTAGTGTTGCAGTCAGGTTAGCATTGCTGGCAGAAATCACCTGACCAAGAGCAGCTTTTGGGAAAAAAAGGAGGGTTATTTTGGCTTACAGACTTGAGGGGAAGTTCCGTGATGGCAGGGGAAAACAATGACATGAGCAGAGGGTGAATATCACCCCCTGGCCAACATAAGGTAGACACTATCAACAAGAGAGTATGCCAAATCCTGGCAAGGGGAAACTGGCTATAATTCCTATAAGCCTGCCCCCAACAATACACTCCCTCCATGAGGCATTAATTCTCAAATCTCTGTCAGCTGGGAACCTAGCATTCAGAAAACCTAAGTTTATGGGGGATACCTGAATCAAGCCACCATAGCAACTAAGGAAAACACTCAACATGTCTAGTCTAAACACACACACACACACACACACACACACACACACACACACACACACGCATACACTGTGTATTAACATACAGAAAGAACATGCGTATACATTATATATACATATATACAAGCATGTACACTGTGCACACATACCCATGCAGTAGAATTTAAAAATAGAAAGACAAAAAATATGAATTACTTAAAGATTACTTCGTCTTTATCCCATCCCCTTAGCCTTGGAAAATTCAATCTGAGCATCTCCCAGGTACCTGACATAATTTCTTGCAGCTTTCACATTAAAAAATAATTGTGGCCTCACAGAAAACCCCTGGAAGTTTTAATGTTCTAGTCTAGTTGGGATACTTCCTAGTCTCACTAATATGACTTCTAATGTCCCTAGTGATCTCTGGCCCTCCAAGATCTGGATTTACCCTCAAAATAAGAATTGGTTTTCAGATAGCAAAAAGGAAGGATTATGCCTGAATTCTTCAATATCATCACAATATTTGCATATGTTTGTTGATAAGAGTTACAAATCAAAATAAACTAGTTAGCTGGTTCTGGACTTGCATATGAATAAAACAGAAGGTGTCATATAAATATGCCCCTTGGCTATTCAAATCTGAGGACAGCTATACAAACACAGACATGCACTCAAATAAACACCACTATTCACTAGAAACAACCCTCTGGGATTCAAGCCTTGCATCTCATAGTAACAGAGCCAACTCTATAAGCGTTTAAACTTCTTTGGACTATTAAAGTGAAAAGTCATAGGTATCTTCATTGGAGGCTTGTAAAAATGTCTCAGTGTTCAAGGAAATATTGCCTTCCATTCTAGAATGGAACTTGAAAAATCACAAGTCTAATAACAACCTGAAAATTCTTTCCCTGCAGTTGGCTCTACAAGACTCTACTTGGGCTTTAGCCTAATTATATAGATGGGAAAAGGAGTGGTAGAATTCAAAGGTATGTAAGTATGAGGATCATAATTTTCTAAGGATGGTTCCAAGGCTAGGGAAATCAATAGCCCAAAGACTGTCACACAGGAATGGAAATAAGAAAAATTTAATCAAAATATGAGCCATGCCACTGAATTATAATGTGGCCTCTGGCGAATCAGTGATATTTTCACTGTGCCTGAGTTTTCTAGCTCATATCTGCCACAGAGTCTGTTGGCTTATTCCCAGCAGACCCTCACACTTGCAGCGCATTTCATTCAGAATGTCTTATTTGAAAAGATTTCACCTTGGTCACTGCTGAGGCCTGAAATAATATCACACCAGAATAGCTGCACAGCGAAGTGCATCACTGACTATATCCCACTGTGAGGCCTCATGCTGCTCCATGGCTTGGTGGCTAGATATTAAAGAAACGACAGTAACTCAAGCAGTCTTGCTTAATAGACAATCCCCTCGCATCTCTGTCTTATTAGTCCAAGAAAAGAAATTCCCCCAATGTTTCGCAGAATCTACAATGGCAGTAGTGCTAAGGTTTAAACACTCACAAGGAAAAAAATGCAAGGATATGTTTTATAAATCAAAAGTAGTACTCGGATTTGTTTACTACCTTGACTATTTAAAAAATAACAAACAATTCTGGGAGCATAACAAAACATTAGAAAATAAAGTGATGCTTTGTCATGTGATACCAAAACTACCTACTGAAAATTACCAAATCACTCCTCATTGTTCCTCTCTCCTTTAGCTCTAGGACATGTATAGTAATGGTTCTGCAGCAAAATTATAGCTCCCCATCTTCTAATATATCTGGTCCCCTCTCTGAGTCTTCCTTTTACTCTCAAAAAGTCCCATGCACAATGACAATCTCCCTACTTCAAAGTTTGTGCCCCAATCCCTCCTAAGGATTACTTTCCTGGTCATGCAAATCACATAAGACACTACTGCAAACTGCAGATGCCCAAACCTACCCTCTAGAGATTCTCACTGAATATTGGACAAAAGCCCTGTGTGACTGTTTAATCTGGGAAGTTGGAGACTCTGTGCCCTAAGAGCTCCTGCATGCTTGCTACTCAAGTTACACTATACCACTGGCATTACCTAATAGCTTGTTAGAAATGAAAGTTCTGGGGCCCTGTTCAATCCCAGTAGATATGCCATTTAACAACATCCCCAGGTGATTGCTTCATGTAGTGAAGTTTGAGAAAGGTTATTTTAAATGGATGCATCAGCTCATGACTTAATAACCATTAATCACACTTCATTGTGAATTAGTTTCATAGGTAATTTTACTAATTCACTTATTAATTCAACTAAGATCTAGGGATCTACTAAGTACCTGAGCACTGTGCTAAGAAACAGGATTTGTATTTTGTAGGTCTGGAACAACAAGAAGCCCTTGTTAAAGGCAAAGTACTAGACACCTTGAAAGATTCATGAGAATATCTTTAAAAGAAGTTAAAGGACAATAGTGATCAAGTTATAACATGTGTCTGGACAGCTATGATATCCATGCACAGAATTTTGGGGGGCTAAATGTATGCTCTGGTCTCCATTAACTCTACTTCTGAAAACTGGGCCTTCTCACTGCTCTTCTGGTAGGTCAAGTACTCAAGCAAAAAAGTGACAGAATTAGGAATCCCCAACCCATAGGGTTAGCAGTATTTTCCCCAGCGTTGGGAGGAAGGGTTGAGTCTAGGCAGCAATAGTCTCATTGGCTTTGCTCCAACTAGCTCCAGTAAACAACTCAGACTTCAGATACTGGCTTTTTGAGACCCACACAATGATCATTTACAAAAACAGCAACCCATTCATTTTGTAATATAACAGAAGAAGCTCCCTCAAAATCCAATCCGCTGACCTATGATTGGGGGGATGGGGAGAGGGAATGAGAAGAAATATGCAGAAAGGCCTACTAATGAAGTAATACCCTTCTAAAGATGATAGGCAACAAAGAGCTTAATCTGAATACACTGTTGGATAATCATAGTCAAATATTGGACTATTGCTTCGTGATTTCAAATGGATTAACAGGAGAAACACAAACAATTGATTTAACGTGGATTGAAATATTTGTTGCCAATTTTGTATCTCTTACTGAGAAAACCAAGCAATGCTATGAATTTCTATGAATAAATTATAAGTGGTTGGTAGGGAGGGTTCATCAAATTTGTTGAAGTAAGCTAAAGCATACAAAATGAATTTTCTGCATGAAAAGGGGAAACCTTAAGACATTTTAAAGCATTTAGAAACAGAAAAATAACTCAATTTAGTCCATCCGTTTTACATATAGATGGAGTTTCAAACAGTGGATTTATTACAAAATTTTTGCTTAATCATAGATAAAATCAGTTCTTTAAATAGTTAAGCATATATTCTTCATCTCATTTCATATTCTTGTGAACATATTTATAATAAAAACTAAAAACCTAATGCCTATCAAATTGTTCCATGCTATGCCATTTTCATTGTCATTATATCTGTTACTCAGGACATTTTCACCATAAATACAATATTTCTGACAAAAAAAAAAAACACACTCACTATGTGTTCCTATGTGTTTACCATACCTTTTGTCTGTCTGAATTTATAACTGCTCATAGTCCAGATACTTTGCCTTTCTTCCAGGACATGAAGCCTACAAAACAAGTTGGACTTGCTGTCAAGGTTATGATCTTATCATCCAAATACAGAGGACTACATCAGGTTCTGCTCCCAGCTGGAAGAATAGCCAATGGAAGGAAATTGAGACAATATAGCTGCTTGCCAACCTCTAACCCTGCTCTGGCCATTCCCCAAAAAGCCAGTTGTTCTACTGCAGCCTATGAAGCATAAAGAGCCATCTGATCAAGGCATGTTTGTTCTCTGTCTCAAAGACATCTTATCTTTAAAGAAATATGTCCGACTCTGTTGTTACTACCCCCGAACACTGACTTTTTTAAAAAATATTTTTAAAGAATGTTTTACTTTATTGTTATTTATTTATTTATTTGAGAGAGAGAGATAGAGAGAGAGAGAAAGAGAAAGGCAGACAGAGGAAAAGAGAGAATGGGAGCGCCAGCGCCTCCAGCCACTACAAACAAACTCCAGAAGCATGTGCCCCTTTGTGCATCTGGCTTATGTGGGTCCTGGGGAAACAAACTGAGGACCTTTGGCTTTGCAGGCAAATGCCTTAACTGGTAAGTCATCCCTCCAGCCCCTTGATGTTAACTTTTAAAGAACAATATTTCATTTGTTTACTTGGAAGCAGAGAGATACAGAGAAAGTGTGTCGTACTTTGATTCAGGTGCCCCCCATAAACTTAGGTATTCTGCATGCTAGGTTACCAGCTGATGGCAAGTTGTTAATTAACACCTCCTGGAGGTAGTGTATTGTTGGGGATGGGCTTATGCATGTTATAGCCAGTTTCCCCTTGCCAGTGTTTGGCAATCTCTCCTGTTGCTGTTGTCCACCTGTTGTTGGTCAGAAGGTGATGTACACCCGCTGCTCATGCCATCATTTCTCCCTGACATCTTGGAGCTTCCCCTCGAGCCTGCAAGCCAAAATAAATCGTTTTTTTTTTTCCCCACAAGCTGCTCTTGGTCAGGTGGTTTCTGCTAGCAATGTGAACCTGACAAACAAAGAGTGAGAGAGAAAGAGAGAGAGGGGGGGGGGGAGTATATGTGAGCCAGTGCCTCTAGCCACTGCAAACAAATTCCAGGTGCATGGGGCACTTTGTGCATCTGGCTTACATGGATACTGGGGAACTGAACTCTGGTCGTTAGGTTTTACAGGCAAGTGTCTTAACCACTTAGCCAATTCTCTAGCCTGAACTTTGACTTTTGCCTCTCTTTGACTTCTTTTAAATCTCTCATCCCAAACCACATGCTCAGATTAATCCTGCACTGTATTTTTAACAACTTCCTTTTATGTTCCAGATCCTTATTAGCATTCACTATTGATTTCTCACAACCATTCGTTTAGAGAGATAGTTCCTACCATGGACAGAAGAATTAGGTGAATATCAGTATGTATCTGTAGATGCAGAGATACACAGAGATGTTTTCCATATACAAATAAAATTCTTCTAAATCATTACAAGTTATTTTAGTCATAACATAGAAAAATGTGATATATTACCTATGATATGATTTTTAACATTTTTATTTATTTATTTGAGAGAGGGGGGGAGAGAGAAAGAGAGAGATGGGGAGGGATGGTGCACCAGAGCCTCCTGCCACGGCATACAAAATCCAGACACCTGTGCCAGTTTATGTGTTTGACTTTATGTGTATAGTAGGGAATCAAGTGCTGTGAAGGCAGGCTTTGAAAGCAAGCTCCTTTAACTGCTGAGATATCCCCCAGCCCCATGATTTTAACATTATTTAAAATGAAGTAGCCCTTTATGAAGCAGCAGTAATTGTTTCTCAGTTTAATTCTTTTTCTTCACCTCATGCTTAAATGAATAATGTCTTTCTAACTTGCACTGAACATTTTTAGACTATTTTAGAGACAGATATTCAGAAATATATGCACACACATGTATGAATGTATGTAAATATCCTGCCTATGGTTCCAGTATATTAAAATATGGGAATAATTTTTCCTAAAAAGTTTTCTTAAATAGCTTTTACTATATCTCTGGAACCCTATGAGCAGGTCAGATCTGTATTTGCCAGTTTACAACTTCTCTAAAACAATTCCATTTCCAGCCTCTAAATTATCTTTTTTTTTTTAAGTTTGCAAAAATATGGAATGCTTCACGAATTTGCATGTCATCCTTGTGCAGGGGCCATGCTAATCTTTTCTGTATCGTTCCAATTTTAGTATATGTGCTGCCAAAGTGAGCACTAAATTATCTGTTTTAAATGTTATTATCTTCATTTATTCTTCTTCTTATTATTATTATTAACATATTTCGTACACCATCATGTGGTGGTACCTTCTTTGGCCTTATTCCTGCCCGTATTCCATTGGGGATGCTCCTCAGTGGGGTTGAAGGTATTCCCAATGGGGTTGTGGTTTATGCACTGTGGGAGCAGAAGTTATTTTGGGGGGAATGGAATACCTCTGTGCATGATGTCTCAACCTGTGGCTCTTGCAATCTTTCTGCTCCCTCTTCCGCAAAATTCTCTGGGCCACAGAGGGTGAGTTTTAAGTCTACTTTAGTTATGAGCTTTTAGCAGGCTCTGAATCTCTGCATTGCTAAGTATTGAGTACCCTTGGGGTCTGCCTCCTTCAACCTGGTGCTAATTGTCTGTATTACCATGAAAGCATCACTCTTGCTCATCTCCCAATTCTTCTGTGGACTCTTCTGTGGCTTGGCTGAAGTGTAAGGAAGGGGTAGTTTATCTCCTCAGGTCTTGCTACCTTCTGAAAAAGAACTGATTATCCAGTGGATAGTGAAGTCATCATATTTTAAATGGGATAAACAATATTATTTTAGGGAGAATTTGATGTATGTAACCCCTCCTTTATCCAAAGACTAGTGAGAACTTCACACTGAGGAACATAATCTTTATCTCCATAGGATTCTGATCTGGTTCCCAATTCCAGATATGGGTTCCATTACACTGAACAGATCTCTTACCCAATCAGAAAGCTATTGGTTACCTACCAAGGCTGTGTGCCACTATTGCCTTTTTGTGTACATCCTGTGAGGGTGTTTTCTTCTGAGTACTTTAGACTACTGGTTGTTCAGACTATTCTTGCCCACATTCCCCCAGCAGCTCATGTAGAGTTTTCCACCACTAGAAGGCCTAACTGCCTGGGGATTGGCTATGTTCTGGATTCCAGCCAGGCTTCTCCATGCTCTGCATCAGCAGCATATGTTATCTTCAGCAATAGGGTCTTACCTTTTGCCTCAGGCAGGTAATCAAGTTCTTTGACAGAAACCTGCCTTGTTTTGGGGATTTCATAGGTCTCTCCAATCACCAGGTCAATGTAGGTAGCAACCAATTTCTTGTACTGGGAGTTACAGGCCAGAGACACTCTCTCTCTCTCTCTCTCTCTCTCTCTCTCTCTCTCTCTATATATATATATATATATATATATATATATATATATATATATATATATATATATATATATATATATACCTTCTCCAGGGCCCTTCTATTCAGATGAGCCCCCTTTACTCCTATTGAGGGTTATACCTTTTAGTCAATCTCCAAGGTTAAAGGTCTCTATTGTACCAATTCATTTTGCATTTAGTTTTGTGTTTGTTTTTCCCCACCCTCCCCTTTCCTCCCCTTTGCTTCCCCCTAAACCCTTCTAAACCTACTCTACTGTCTGGGCCTTGAGTTACCTATCAGGTATGTCAGTAACTCAAGCAGGTTCAAGTTAAGAACTGCAGATAAGTGAGACCATGCAGTATTTGTCTTTCTGTGATTGTGTGAGTTCACTGAGTGTGATCTGTTCCAAGTCTGTCCATTTTTCTACAAATTTTATTGTATTGTTTTTTTTTTCTTATTACTGAGTAGAATTCCACTGTGTAAATGTACCACAACTTCATTCTTGTCTTATTAACAGAAAGAAAAGGAAGTAAAACTGTTTATCCAAATAGCATGCACATATCAACAGCATGCTCCAGGGCCTTTTAGTTGACATTAGCATGCAGTTGTTTTCCTTTGAAACTTCTGTAAAAGACTTTCAATGCTCTTCAAATCTATTTAAAATGTTAAGGGGCCAAGCCCTTTTTCCTCTAAACAATTTAAAAATATTTAAAATGAGAATATTTGGCTATTAAATAACAAGAAAACCATAAGGGGGTTTTCTACAGCTACATTGTGAGATTCTTGCAACAAAAATATGAACATTAAAAGATATTTTCATATGCATGTATAGTTACATACAGTAATATGAATATGTGGAAAAATTTAGAACCTAAGCTATTCTTTTGGTTCATTGACTAGGCTCAAGTTGAAAGTTATATCATAGATTAGATAAGAAATTATGTAGGCTTGAGAGATTGCTTAGTAGTTAAGATATTTGCCTGTAAAGCCAATGTGATCAGGTTCAATTCTCCAGGACCCATGTAAGCCAGATGTACTAGGTGGCAACTGCATCTAGAGTTCTATTGCAGTGACTGGAGGATCTAACATGCCAACAGTCTCTCTCTCTCTCTCTCTCTCTCTCTCTCTCTCTCTTTCTCTCTCTCTCTCTCTCTGTCACACACACACACACACACACACACATACTTTCTCTTATCTTTTACTCTCTCTCACTCTCTCATAAAAAATGTCCAAAAAAAAATCTAGTTTCTATTTTACCCCCTAAAGTTCCCAGCCATTCCAGTTCTCTGACTTGTCTGTTAAAGGTACCACCATATCAATAGGCTTAAAACACTGATAATTTTTTTAAAACTTTGCTTTTTTAAATATGAGAGATAATTCACAAGAATAAAATAAAATATGTAAACTGATGTTCATCCAAATTAAACAACAATTGTACTTTAATGATAACCTTGAGAAAGTAATATTATCAGTAAGCTGATAAGAATATTTGTATATAACGCCCATTATTAAGGACTTACTTTCAGGATATGTGCATAACTCTTCCGAGTTAATAGACAAATAACCCAATTAAAATTTGGTGAAGTATTTGTATATACACTTTCCCAAAGGTACACAACCATAATTCCCTGAAAATGCATTCAACCTGAGTAATCATTAGCAAAATGTGAGGAAATACCTTAAACAGATACCAACAGAATGTCTATAAACAAAAAGCCAGAAAATAACAAACAAGTGAATCAGGAGGAACTAGAATATTTATACATTTTGGTGGAAAATGTTAAATGATATACCCATCTTAGAAAATAGTTTGGATGCTAATTTAAGAAGTCAAACTTAGAGTAACTGTATGACCCAGATACTCCATTCCTTTGTGTGTGTTCATGGGTGAGTATACAAGCATTCCTCTTTCACTCCATCATTGCTAAAATAACCCCTGCTGAGTCTACCACCCAAACTTATTTGTTTTTTAAAAACTCAATATGGGAAGGGATCTAGTCATTTATTTTGATAACAAATTTCTGTGGCCACATTTTGAAAACTGCTACTCTAGTTTTCCTTAATTTTAGCAATGGAATAGTAGTCTATTGTTTGAACATGTAACAATGCATTTACCAATTCTCTCTCTCTTTCACTCTCTCATGCTCTGCGTGCATGTATCTTCTCTCTCCATGTATGTATGTATGCATGTGTGTGTGTGCATTTGTGTGTGTGTGTGTGTGTGTATGCATGAGTGTGTGTATATATGTATAGTATGCATTATGATGTAGACTCACAAAATATATTTAGTATTAGGCCCAGGAATGACAAAGATGGGTCATATGGTTGTTCAAGTTTTAGCTTTCTGAAAAGCCAATTAGTTTACACTCCCATCAGCAGTGATCCAGGGCTCCTTTCTCCTACATCACTGCCAGAAATTTGGCATTTGTTTTCTTGAGAGCCATTCTGAATAGAATGAGGTGGAATCTCAAAGTAGTTTTAATTTGCATTTCCCTTATGGCTAAGGATGTTGAACACATTTTAAAGTATTTATTGGTCATTTGTGTTTCTTCTTTACAGAACTGTCTTTCCAGCTCATTAGCCCATTTTCTTTTTTTAGGGGCTGTTATTTTCAAGTCATTTTGTTTTTGTGTTCTTGGTATATTTTAGATATTTATCCTCTGTCAGATGTATAGTGGGCAATGATTTTCTTTCATTCTGTGGGCTGTCTCTTCATTCAAATAACTATTTTTTGTATAAGAAGCTTTTAAATTTTGTAAAGTCTATTTTTTGGTTATTTGTCTTATTTCTTGGCTGACTAAATTCTGTTCAGGAAATTCTTACCTATGCCTATAATCTTGAAGTGCTTTCCCTTCTTTTTTCTAACAAGTTCAGAGTGTAAGGTCTTTGATCCATTTGTAGTTAAATTTTGTGCAGAATGAGAAATAAGGATCTAATTTCATTCTTCTACATATAGATAATTAATTTTCCCAGAACCATGTGTTAAAGAGGCTTTCATTTTTCCAATGTGTAAATGTGTCATCATTTTCAAAAATAAAATGGCTATATCTACATGAATTTATATCTTCTACTCTGTCCCATTGACATACTTGTATGTTTTTGTGTCAGTACAATATTGTTGTTTTGATTTTTCCAATGTATTTTTAATATAATGTAAAATCAAGCAGGGTGATACATCCAGCATTTTTTTCTCTTTGCTGAGGATTGTTTTGAATAAGGTCTTTTATCTTTCCAAATGATCTTTAAGATTTTTTTTTCTATTCCTATGAAGAATGATACTGGAATTTTGATGGGGATTAAATTGAATATATAGATTTTTTTGGCAAGATAGTAATTTTAAAAATATTGATTATTCCAGTCCATGCATATAAGTGGTCTTTCCATCTTCTAGTGATACCCTCCATTTGGTTCTTCAATGATGTGAACTAAAGTTCCAGGAAAGTAGCTGCAACTACTTCACATATCCTGGAAGACTAAGCCACAGATTAGAATTTCAATTTCAGAGGTTTGAATGTTACAAGTCAACAGTGAAATTATTTTGGGCTATCTTAGCTTCTTGGTGACAAATTCACATCCATGTCTATGTTAGACCTAACATTCTGTGACCTAAATAAATTCTTTTGGAATGTATGAAAAGTCCCCATAGCTACCACCAACTCAAAAGATAAAGTCATCAGATTATATCCAAGACCTATAGCAGAAATTTCCCTGATTTGCTATAACCTGCCTACCTGATGATTCCAACAACCTATTTGAAAAGTGTCATGGTTTATGACTTTATTTTGTTCTGTAACCATAAAACCTTTATGAAAGTGTTCACACACTGAAAGATGTTATTTGGAACAACCTGAATCTGTGTTCCTAGGCACTGTTCACTCATATATAGCTTCAGAATAAACTACCTCTTGGAGATGAGAGCTGTGTATTTTAGTTTATGTCCACAATGCATGAGTTTTCATTGTAGATGTCTTTCACTTCCTTAATTTGGTTTATTCTAAGGTTTTCTTTTGTTGACAACTTCCAAATAAATGTAGACCATATACCATGATCATAGTACCCTCCCCTCACTCTCCTTTCCTCGCCTTTCCACTGAATCCCTTCTTTCCAACTAGTCTCTCTTCTATTTTGATATCATCATCTTTTTCTTTTATTATGCGGGTCTTGTGTACATAGTATCAGCCACTGTGAGGTCATGAATATCTAGGCCACTTTGTATCTGGATGACAGCATTGTAAGCAATCTAAGGGGGTTTTGTGGCAAATGAGTTTACATCCCTGATATCTCCCTCAGCATGTTTGTTCTTGCTATATAGAAAATCTATTGATTTTTGTATGTTATTTTGTATCCTTCCACTTCTCTGACAGTGTTTTATGAATTCTAATAGTTTTCTATGGAATATTTAGTGTAGAAATTACTTTTTGAAGTTTTATTACTTAAAACATTATGATACTGGCACAGGATAGATCAATAGACCAGAGGAACACAATATGGAGTACAGAAACAAACCATTCTTCTGTGGAAATTTAATGCTTAGGAGAAACTCCAATATAAATAAATGGGAAATAGTGGGCTATTTAATAGATTATGCTTGGATAACCATTCCAATGTATATAAATGTTTATAGAAAAATAGATCCCCTTTAACAGTTTTAATAAAAATAAATCTCAATTGAATTTTAAATTCCAGTATTAAACAAAAAAATTGAAACTTGATAAAGAAAATTTTGGAAAACTTTTTATGACTTTTGGGTAAATAAGATTTCTTAAAGCACAAGAAGCACTACAAAATAATAATTTAATTTTTATGTGTCTCATATTGGAGAGCACTGATGTAAAAATATGAGAAATATGTAGAAATTCAAAAGGCAAATAAGGCATTAAAAGGCACCCAAAATCCTAATGAACAGGAAATTATATAATGAAGATAGAGTATGTATTGGATGGCCACATTTAAAAATTATTATTTTTTTGTAAGGAGAGAGTGAAAGAGAAAGAGATTAAGTATAGATTCACCAGGGCCTCTTGCCATTGTAAAGGAACAATTTGTGGTAGTTTGAATAGATGACCCCCAATATATTCAGTATCTTATTGGTTTGTAATTTGTATCTGCAGCCACCTGGCTGGAGGCTGTGTCACTGGGAAGATCCTAAGGTGTGGTGGTCAGTTTCAGATTTCAATCTAAAGATATGCAAAGTGTGCCTAGCTGGAGTTCCTAAAGTGTACTGTGCTGTGTGACTTTTGGCTTGTGTTCCTCTCTCTCTCTCCCTCTCTCTCTCTCTCTCTCTCTCTCTCTCTCTCTCTCTCTCTCTCGCTCTCTCGCTCTCTCTCTCTCTCTCTCTCTCTCTCTCTCTCTCTCTCTCTCTCTGCTTAGACCTGTGAAGGCAAGCCGGCTTCTTCTAAAATTATGGACTTTCCCCTAGATCTGTAAGCTTCAATAAATCCCTTCTTCCATAGCTGTGTCTGGTCTGGAAGTTCATTGCAGCAAACCTAAAGCTGTCTTCTACAGAAGTTGGTACCGAGGAATGGGCTAAGATGAGCCTGACCATGGGGATGTTGATCTTTTGGAACCTTTGTTTTGGAGGAATAGGCATGGACTTGGTGCTTGCAACTGAAAATGCCATCTGGAGTGGTAAGCCAAATTTTATGGACTATTCTGATGAGAGTTTGAGAATTCTAAGGGAAGACAGTATTGAACTTCGAGGCTTGGCTTATGAGCTTTCTAAGGGGAAGGAAAGACTGCAGAAGAGTTTGTTTGAACTGGGCTATTAGCATAAGGGTTAGCTGTGTCCTGCTGTCCAGACCCAGAGAGTTTGATCAAGGTTAAATTTGTAATGGACTAATGTGCTTGTCTAAAAATGTTGGACTGAAAGATTTAAGATTTTAAGTTACAAAACCTCAAACAAGTTAAAATCACAGGCACTGAGAATGGTGTTATGTTACTGAAGCTGCTATTGTCTACACATTAGCAATATGAAGGAAAATGGCCCAAGTGCATTACATTAAAACAATGGAGAGGGTACCTGAGGAATGACTATCAGAGAAATGCAAACTCTTTTGGAAAGAGTTGACTGGAGAAGGAACCTGCTTTTCAAGGTTATGATTTTTTTGTTCCTGAATTAAGAATATGGCTGCCATGCACACCTGATATTAGTTTTGGAAGCATGAGAAGTGCAGGGAATGATCATGAATTGCACACAGGTCCAGGAGCCACTGCTGAGAGGCTACATGAGGTAGGGCCTGATGCCCTGATAGGCTTAAAGAGCCTTTGGAAGATGGACCATGGCTTGCATGAAGACCTGAAGATGTTTTGGATATACCAGGACTATGCAAGGGCTACCATAGAGTGCACTGTTGGCCTAGGATGGAAGTGTTCCCTGACTACTCTGCCCAGATGGAGGTGTGGAATTGAAAAATCTGGAGTCTGTCAATCTCTTTATATTGAATTTGAACTGCAGAAGTTTGATGTTTGTTTGATGGTGGTAGAGTTTGCATTGTTTTGGTCTCTCCTTGCTATGCATTATACCAGTTGAAAAAATGTTTACCCTGTGCCTTTATATGTTGGAGGTATTTAACTTGTTTGATTTTATAGGACTTACTATCTTAAATTGGTCAACATTGTGGGAACCTTTGAAAATGAACTGAGTACAATTTAAAATGTGTGGTGGTTATAAATCTATTGGAGGCCAGGGTGGTAGTATGAATAGATGGCCCCCAATATATTCAGTGTTTTTATTAGCTTGCATCTGCAGCTACCTGACTGGAGGCAGTGTCACTGGGTGGATCTTAAGGTGTGGTCGTGGGTTTGAGATTCCAATCTAAAGATATGCAAAGTGTGTCTAGCTCAAGTTCCTGAAATGTGCTGTGCTGTGTGGCTTTTGGCTTGTGCTTCTCTCTCTCTCTCTGCTTGGACCTGTGAAGGCAGGCCAGCTTCTTCTAACATTATGGAACTTCAATAAATATCCCTTCCTCTATAATTGTGCCTGGTCTGGAAGTTCATCTCAGCAAACATGAAGCTGTCTGATACACCATTCATGCACCACTTTGTGTATGTAGCTTTATGTCAATATTGGAGAACCTAATCTAGGCCATCAGGTTTTTCAAGCAAGTGCCTTTAACCACTAATCAATCTCTCCAGCTGGGATTGCCACCTTTAGAAAATCTTATCCTACTTAGTTTTTGCAAGGATGTGGAACAACTGGAAATCTACACATAAGAATGTTTGAGACTGTGGTTAAAAACTGGTACAACAGCCGGGTCTGGTGGCACATGCCTTTAATCCCAGTACTCAGAAAGCAGAGGTAGGAGGATTGCCATGAGTTCAAGGCCAGCCTGAGAATATGTAGTGAATTCCAGGGCAGCCTGAGTTAGAGTGAAACCGTACCTTGAAAAACAAACAAACAAACAAACAACAACCACAAAAAGTATAACCAATTTAAAGAATAACTTGGTAACATCTCAAAGTTGAAGGTCTGTATTCCCTATCATTAAACAATTTTCCCTAGGTACATACACCATAGACACTCTCACATATGGGCACATGCAGTCATGTACAACAGTGTTCACTACAAATTTATAACTATGAAAACTTGTAAATGAGATAAATTTCCATTAATAAGAGGATGGGTGTTGGATGCAGTGGTATGTGCCTTTTATCCCACCACTGAAATAAAAGGCCATCAGAGGCCACAGAGTAAGTTCTAAGCCAGCTGGGACCACATGGGGAAACCCTGTCTCAAAAATACATATTCACAAAAAATGCATATTCACACATGCATGCATAAAAATATACTGTGGTAGTTTGAATTTATGTCCCCCAATGGGCTCAAATTAAAGCTATAACATGTATTTCTAGCCATCTGCCTAGAATAAGTGTCACTGTGAACAGATATGGGAGTCCAGCCCGAAGGTGCTACTTGGGAGGAATCTGAATCCCAGGTGAAGGTATGCAGAGTGTTTGAGCTCTACATGAGGTTCCCAGAGTGTGGTTGTTTGTAGTGCTGATGGTGGTTTGTCTCTCTGTGTGGATTTGGTAAAGTGGGCTAGCTTCTTCTGCCATTATGCCATTCCTTCCATTAACTGTCTTCTTTGGATGTTCATCCCAAAAACGTGGGGCTGACCTTGGCAGAATTTGGTACTAGAGAATGGGTGTGTTGTCGCTGTGTGATAAACCTTACTATTTGGATGGGTTTTGGTTCTTTGGAAATTTTGTGCTGGAGGAATGGGCATGGACTTGATACTTACAACTGAAGCCAGAGTGGAAGCCAAGTTTTATTGATTATTCCGGTGAGAGTCTGAAAATGCTAAGAGCAGAGTGAATTATATTTGGAGGCACTGCTTATGAACTCTCTAAGGGGAAGGGAAGACGGCAGAAAATTTTATTGGGGCTGGGATACTGGCATAAGGGTTGGCTGTGCTCTGCTGCCTATGGCCAGAGAGTTTAGTCAAGGTTAAATTTGTAATGGACTGATGTTTTTGGCTAAAGATAAGGAACTGATAGCTATAAGATTAAAACTGGAGAAATTCAAACAAGTTTAAAATTTACAGGCAGAGCCAGACATGGTGGCACACGCCTTTAATCCCACCACTCAGGAGGCAGAGATAGGAGGGCCACCGAGAGTTCGAGGCCACCCTGAGACTACATAGTGAATTACAGGTCAGCCTGAGCCAGAGTGAGACCCTACCTCAAAAACAATGTTAGAGGCACAGAGACTGGTTTTAGGTTATTGAAGCTGCACATCAGCAATCTTAAGGTAGATACCCAACTGTTTAACATTGAAACAATGGAAAGAATGCCTAAGGCAAAGACTAACTGGGAGGAATAGAAGCACTTTAGTAAGGAAGGAATCTGCCTTTCAAGGTCATGGTTTATTTATTCCCTGAATTAAGAAAATGGCTGTGTTCTACATACCTTGGTTTCAGAAGCGTGAAAAATGTGTGGAGTAGGTCATGAAGTGCATATGACTCCAGGAGCTTCTGCTGAGATGAGACATGGGAAACAAGATATTCCTGTTTTAAAGGCTAGAAAGGCCAGTGTATGGAGTTGAAGCTGGACCATGGTTTGCAGTGGAGACCCAAAACTGTTTTGGATATACCAGGATTGTGCAAGGCCTAACATGAGGCACTATTGGCTCAGGATGGAAGGTTTTCCCAGCTATTCAACCCAGCTGGAGGGGATTAATCAGAAAATTCAGAGACTCTTCACTAGTCACTAGTTATCAATAACAGACTTAAACTTCAGATGTTTGCCTAATGGTTGTTGAGTTTGCTTTGGATCAGTCTCTTTGTTATGTCTTATAGCAATGGAAATGTTTACTCTGTGCTATTATATGTTGAAAGTATATAAATTCTTTTGATTTTACAGGACACATAGTTTAAAAAAAAACAGTCTTGAATCTAAGATGAGACTTGGGACTTTGGAAATATCCTAAGTTTGTAAAGACTATGGGGACCTTTGAAGCTGGACTGAATACAATTTACAGTGTGAAATAGTTATGAGTCTATTTGGGACCAGTGGCAGAATGTGGTATTTTGAATTTACGTCCCACAATAGATGCATTTGTCTTTTTCTTTTCTTGGTTTACTGAAGTAGGGTCTCACTCTAACCCAGACTGACCTGGAATTCACTATGTAGTCTCAGAGTAGTTTTGAAGTCTGTGCAATCCTCCTACCTCTGCCCTCCAAGTTCTGGGATTAAAGGTGTGCACCACCACACCCAGTTCAATTGCTTAATTAAAGCTGTAACTTGGATTTTCTACAATCTGGCTAAAGGAGGTGACATTGTGGTCAGATCCTGGGGTCCAGTCCTAAGGTGTTACTGGGGAGAGGGGAGACTGAATTTCAGCCTAAGGACCTCTGTTTAGGGTTCCCAGAGTATGCTTGCTTATAGTACTAGTGGTGGTTTTTCTCTCTGCATGGATTTGGTGAGGGAGACCAGTTTCTTCTGCCATTATGGAACTTGCCCTGGATCTATAAGCTTCAATAAATTCCATTCTATCCATAAAATGTGTCTGGTTTGGAGGTTCAATCTCAGCAGTGTGGAGCTGACTATTACACTGTATATTTTTATATGTGAATATATACCAAGAGGTAGAGTGTAGGGAGGGAGGAAGAGGAGGAAAGGGAAAGATAGGGAGAGAGATAAGAGACAGAGACACAGGAATAGTTAAATATGTTGTGTTATGTTCAAACAACACAATACTGTTCCATAGCTAAAATTGGGGAACTACAGCAGCAGTTTTCAAAGTGTGGTCACAGAAAATTGTTAGAGAAACAAATTTCTAGATCTAAGTCTAAATCTTTTAGCAATACAAATTTCTAGATCTCACACCAGAACAACTAAATAGAAAACTATGTGGGCAAGCTGCAGCAAGGTATGTTTTAACAAGCTGTCCTGGGACTTTAATACATGTTAACATTTGAGAACTGCTCAGCTATAGCTACATATATTAATGGACATATTTTGAAAATATTGATGCTTCAGAGGAAGAGTTACAATAATATAATTTTTACTAAACTGAAAGGTAGTGATTCATATTATTTTTATATGCATACATAGCAGTGAAAATATGAAATTGTTCATGAAGATGATCAACACAAGATTTATGATAGCTCTTCCAGAATTAGAAAGCAAGTAAATGGGATGTGGAAGATGAGGAGTTAAAACATATTGCAATCAGAATGGTTAGATTTATTTATTTAAAAATTGCTGAGGATGCTTGGAAAAACTTCTCTGTATATCTTGATACTTTTGTCTAATTCCTTAAAATAAGTTCTGATAGGTAGAATTTCTGAACTATTTCTTTCAATTACTTTTACCTCTCTGATCATCATCTCCTTGGATAGGTATCATTGCCATTGTTCATTACTGATAACTTTCATATAAACTAAAGCAACTGAGCATACACAGAAAAACCTCCAAATTAAAAAGTTTCACTCTGTATATTGTCTTCCAGTTTGTACAACTTCAAAGTTAAAACTCCTTACCTAATAATTAAGTATAACCAAACTATTGTTCCTAGCCATTTCGTCTATTATACAATGTCAGTTATATGTCACATCCTACATAAAAGTGCCTTCTTTGGTGAAAGTAGTCTATTCATTGCTTCCTAACCTTGTCACACTTATTTCTGCCTCCCTGCTGTTTTTCATTACTTATGATCCCTTGTCTGACTTCTAAGTCCTGCTTGCCTTATAAAACTTGGTGCATGGTAGAATCACCAGATATACCATCATACATGTAAGGTTCAGGAGTGACCAAGACTATAGAGACCACTCTGAGACAAAGATGGAAGCTTTTATTCAGGAAAAACATGAACTGCCAGGACTGACACTCAAGAGTGGAATACAGTCAACTTTGAGATTACAGATAGTGGGCTACCTAGCATTCTTCAGTTGGGGGGAGGTGAGGAAGGGAAATAGCTAGGGTATGAGACTAGAACAGTGACCAGGTGACCTCAGAGATAAGGGGGCAGGAAACCTAGACCTGGGGAATTGTTAGGCAAGGAAGGAATAAGGGCTGGGTGGTACCTTAAGGAATGTGGATGACCCACTTCCTTATGTCTTTGTCACTATCCTGCTGTGACCCCATTTTTTTCCTGACCTAACAGCACTACATTATTTTTTTATGTATCAATACATGATGAACACAACGATACTGTTATTTTTCCAGTATGTATTTTCCTGTTTCAGAAAACATTTTAAATGATTCAGTATACCATATTTGTGTATTTGTGAATGGGTATTCCCAGGTTATAATGTATATTTCTCTATCACCAGGTAGGGTACCCTACAAATGGTCTATGGTGCAAGATATATGAGAACAACAACCTGACTGTTTTGTTCATAGCTGTGTATTTATCACTGAGTAAAATTTTGTAACTCACTTAATATTTACTCAGTGATTGTTTTTGAGTAAATGAAATGGGTTAAGGGATGAATGGACTTCATAATTTGGTTTTAGTAAATAACTGCTTCTTGTAGCCATTAAAAACTATTTGATATTTGGTTAAAAAAAAAAATCAGAAGACAAACCTCTCAGATGTTCCAAAACCCACACCATTGGCTCTTCAAAGATTATCCTCCTTGTTATAAACTATTTTGACAAGCTTGCTATGCATCTAGCTCCTATTTGTAAATAAGGTCCAAGGTTAATGTTGTTCAAGTGCTTGATTTAGACAGGTGCTGTGCTAAGCATGTTGCTTCCCTTATTTCAAGAAAAAAATGTAGGGAAGCACTGGACTATTATTATTATTACAAATTCCACATGAAGATCTAAAACTCATAAAAGTTATAACCTGTTATACCTGGTATACTTGGTAAATGAGCAAGCAAGGACTTGGAAATGTGATAGATGAATTTGTGCTCTTAAATATCCTATGACCGTATGGAAAGTTGGCTTGGAAATGATGGGCTATTAAAGTATAGAAATCTGACTAAGATTAATATATAGCTTTATGAAGTCAGCCCCTTGTCTGATGTTGTAGTCAGGTTGGTATTATTGGTAGAAATCACCCAACCAAGAGCAGCTGGTAGAGAAAAAGAGGTTTATTTTGGTTTACAGGCCTGAGGGGAAGCTCCACAATGGCAGGGGAAAATGACAGCATGAGCAGAGGGTGGACATCACCCCCTGGCCCACATAAGGTGGACCATAGCAACAGGAGACTGCCAAACACTGGCATGGAAAAATTGGCTATAACACTCATAAGCCAGCCCTCAACAATACACTCCCTCCAGGAGGCATTAATTCCTAAATCTCCATCAGCTGGAGACCTAGCATTCAGAACACCTGAGTTTATGAGGGACGCCTGAATCAAACCACCACATCTGAAAACTGTTGTATTTTTAGGAGCAAAATTTAAAATTACTAGGCTTCTATTATCAAGTCTCTTCATAGGTTCAAAAACCTACCCAAATAATCCCACCATCTGGGTATAAAGTTTTCATACACATGAACCAATGAGAGGCATTTTATAGTCAAATCATAATCCCCAATTATTTGAAAGGTGTCAGTATTATCCGCATTTTGAAAACAAATTCAGACGAGGAAAAGAGAAATACCCCACTCACATAGCTTGCAATGGAATAACTTGGTTTTCACTACAAGTCTATAATTTAACCCATGACATAATTGCTTGTTTCAGACATATTGAAGAGTAATATGTGCTATTATATACCATATGACTAAAAAGTCTCATAAAAGTTTATTACCAAAAATTCTAACAACGTAACTGTAAATAAATTCTACATTATTTAATATTGAAAGATTTATAAGATATCTTTAGGCCATCTTTCAACATTTATTTTAACTCGGTTGTTTTAGTATCATAAAAATATTTCTCACAATCCTAGTACTAATTACTATGCAATGCACAAAGTATATATTCAGGACAGTTGTCAATGGACACACTTCTCCATTCCAAGTAAGAAAAGGCAACACTATGAAGACCATAATTCTGTTTACTACACATATTCTGGATAAGAATCAAAGTGGGCCTGGTGTGGTGGCTCACATCTTTAATCCCAACACTTGGGAGGCAAAGGTGGGTGGATTGTTATGAGTCCAAGGCTACCCTGGGACTACATAGTGAATTCCAGGTTAGCCTGGGCTAGAGAGTGAGAGCCTACCTTGAAAAACCAAAAAAAAAAAAAAAATCATTTGGGCTTTCTCACAGTGGTGGTGAGATTCCAAGAAGGAATGTCCCAAGAGACAGGAAGTTGAAGAATCAAAATGATAAGTTATAGCCTGAAACATCCTATAGATTTCTTGAAATATTGTTCTTGGGAAAAATAATTCGTGGCTTACTAACTCCTCTTAAGACACCTATTAGGGTATGTGTAGACCTATAAATATCACCACTATATCTTGTTTATGCAATATTCAGTTACTTGCATAGCATAACATTTATCTCAATAATTATTCTATTAAATCCAAATGAGTGTTTTTAAATCAATCTATACACTGGAAGTTTCTCTCCCATTATACCCTATCCTCATGTCTATGGAAGCATGTCTATGGAAGCAGCTCCCTTGAAGGTTGTAGCAAATCAGCATGCAGGAAAGCCATGAAAGTAATGGGCATGAGAATCGAGCTTCTGTGGCTCTTTGACATTGTTTATGCAAAATAATTGGCAAGATGCTTCGCATACCAAAAATCACTAAATCTATTCATGTGTTCACTCAACCCCCACCCACTGAGCTCCCCAGAGATGCTAAAACAGAGAACACTTTGTCCTAGCTTGGACAGGAAAGGAACTAAATTAAAGAAGCTGTACTGCTGCCCTTTTGCTTAAAGGAGGGGGGAGTGGATCAGCTTCCTTGCTTCTCTCTATTTATCCTTCTTCTCTGTCTCTTTCTTGCCTAGGTTTGCAGAAGAACTCTACCCATGCCCAATCATTTCCTGCCCAATGCAATCTAGACTTGTGGTAGGCATTAAATCTCACATATTTAACTGTTGTAACTTTCCTAGCTTGCTCTAACGATGCCTTAATTGAGAGTCATATTCTCAAATTATCTTTAGTGGTTCATCTATGTCAAGCGTTCTGAGCATCAGGAAACAAAGCAACATTTTGAATCTAAATTTTAAGATAGTTCCTCTCTGGTTGCCACCTTTTATTAAATGCAAGACTAGAAAAACTAAGGTCCTCTACCAATGGTGGTGAAGGAGTGAAGAAGTAGGATCTTCCATACAACTGCCACCTCCCACATGCTTCCCCTATGAATGCAGTGGTGAGGAAAGAAGTTTGTCTTGCTACAGGTGTTCATCATTTCCCCTTACTTCAGTCCCTAAAGTAATTCTGTAAGCGCTCTTGCCAGTGTGTAGTTCCTACTATCTTCCAAGATTTAGCTGACTTAAAAGTTAGAGCTTGAGGGGACCTGGAGGATCCAGCAGGGGTAAACAAACTATTCTTTTTTATGTGGTCAGAACAGCTGGGGCAAGAGGAGGGAGGACAACAAGAATGCCTAAAGCAAGAAGGAAGCTGCTGCCTATCAACCCTAGCCCCTGAAGAACAGGTGTTCACTATCTGCATATGTGCTCTATATGCAAACAAGGTAGCTCTTATGCTCTGTGTTTCACAGTCATTAAGAAACTAGGAAAGATATATTAAGTACCAGTAATAGTCATTCCTTTAATGCCAGCAGTAATGACCAGACCATGAAATTACGCAGCTCTTTCAAGTATCATAAAAAGGGTATTAAATTTATAGCCAAGTACAAATTAAAAGAGACTTTAAGAAGCATGGCTCAGAGCCCACCTTAGAAGCAATAATCTTTTACAGCATCCCCAGCATGGGCATTTCCAACCAACAATCCTCTTGGTCTCCTCACTTCATTTTCCACATCTATGCAAAACTATCTTGGGACTCTGCCAGTCCTCAAAGATTTGTTTCACAAAACAACTGTATCAAAATCAGTAGGTAGTGGGATGAACCTTTGTTAAAACTAATATTCATGAGTCCCTTACAATATTCTTGGGATCAAAAAATTTGAAGATAGGGCAAAGTAATATGCATTTTAATTGTAGCTCTCCCCTTTCTCAACTGTATCAGAAAAGAAAGGAACTTACAAAAGTTGAATCATAACCTTCAGGATACAAAGGGAAATGGCCAGTCTTTGAGGATAACATTGCTAGATTAACTTCGTCTTCTATTTTCTCTTCAATTTGCTTTTCTAGTTTGTCATAATACCAATGATTAGGGCTGTATGAGAACTCTAAGAAATAAAATCCATGGGAAGTCTTGATGGAGAGACAAGTAAGTCTCAGGGAAGAATCCTGAACACGAACTGTTGTTGAAAGAGTAAAGTAAAATAAATAATAAGGAATCCCCAAGTCATGGAAGGACATACTTTAAGACCCTTTCTTTTTCACTGATAACTATTTCAGCTAAAAATAGAAGAAAAGTTTCTCAGTCAAGGACATTCTGCCTTTGTAAATTCTGCAAAAACAGCAGACTGCCATGGTTTATTTTTCCAGAGACCCTCAATTATTTTCTTAATAACTTCCCATGTACAATAAAATCTCAAGCCTAGCATCCTCTGTGGACTTTGCTGAACGATGCCAGGAGACTCACCATCTGCACTGATAGGTTTACAAACAAACTATCTCTCCCAACTCAGGTTCATTATCACTTATCAAGCCAGATGTCTAATTCTTCCAGTGTCTCATAGCACTTGTGTAACTGAACTTAAAAAACACTCCAAACCTATAATATGGTCATGGTCCCTTTCTACTTTTATAACTACATATGGTAACATATATATATATGGAGAGAGAGAGAGAAGAGAGAGAGAGAGAGAGAGAGAGAGAGAAAGAGAGAGAGAGAGAGGGATGGCATCGTATGAATTATTTCAATGTAAAACAAACTTGCCTCATGGAGACAACCATGTGTTTGGCTCATATTAAGCAAAAATTTTAGATGCTCAAAAAAGCTTCTTTTTATGTATATCTGTTAATTTTTAAGCTATCACACAATGTGATAGGTTTCATTATGGCCTTTTCATAACACATGTCATTATTCTATATTCTATATTCTATATTCATTTGCTTCCACCATTATACTCCTCCTGTCATCCTCTTGCTAGTCCCACCAAAAAGACCTCACTTCTGTTTTCATGACATAAATTTAATTAATCTCCCCTTTTCTACCCTCTATCCTTCCTTAAGATCTTTTCCTCCTTCTTCATGGTCCCCTTTCTACTTTTTTAAAAAATTATTTTTATTTATTTATTTGAGAGTGACAGAAAGAGAGAGAGAGAGAGAGAGAGAGAGAGAGAGAGAGAGAGAGAGAGAATGGGTGCGCCAGGGCCTCCAGCCACTGCAAAAGAACTCCAGACACGTGCACCCCCTTGTGCATCTTTCTAACATGGATTCTGGGGAATTGAGCTTCAAACTGGGGTCCTTAGGCTTCACAGGTAAGCGCTTAACCACTAAGTCATCTCTCCAGCCCCCCTTTCTACTTTTATGACCTATATGTGCACATGTGCACACACACAATTTTAACTCTAGATTTTGCATATGACAGGAAACATGTGGTATTTGTCATTCTGATTTATAGTTTTCCCATTTAACATGATGATCTCCAGTTCCATCCATTTTCTTGCAAACATCATGGCTTCACTTTTTTCTGTCTGAATAAATTTTCATCATGTATTAGTGCCACATTTTTTATCCATTCACCTGTTGGTTGCCAATTAGTATTTGAAAAGGTATTCATCATCCTTGATCATCAAATTTTGAATACTGAATTAAATATTGAACTACCATTGTTGACACAACAACCATATTTGGGTCTATGCCCAAAAGACTCTATGTCAGCATACCACAGAAACTGATGCACATTCAAGTTTATTGCTTCACTGTTCACAATATCTAAGAAATGGAATGACTCTACACATCCAATGCAGCTTGTAAAGATGAGTTCTGTGTAGCAGGACAGCACATTAGGATTCCTTCCAATTTCATATGGAATCCATTCTGGTGTTCTTTTGCCATGTGATCTATAGGCAGCACCATATCATGATGTGATACCACTCCAAGACAAAGTAATATTCCTGAAAATCAGAGGGAAGATCTTTGCCATATCTGTCTATCCATCCATCTACTCAACAAATTCCATTATTCCCAATGTACCATTCTAAGTGTTAAAACATAGCAATGAGCAAAACAGATAAAATGGCTGCCCTCATGAGGCTTATATTCTAGTGGAAGTCATTTACAATAAACAGGAAGTCCAGGAAAATAAGATGTTATGAAGCAAATAAAACTGAACAATTAAAGAGTGAGTTTGTGTTTGGAAAAATATGTTGGATGATTCATAAAGGCCTCTCTGAGAAAATGACTTCTGAATTGAAACTTAACTGAGAAGAAGGTGCCACCAATGGGAAGGTTGGGAAACATACAGAGATAGGATAGCAAACACAAAGACCTTGAAGGAAAAAAAAATTTAAAAAGCTACGTATGTCTGAAGGGCAGATTGACTGCAATAGAGAGGGGAGAGGAGATAATGGATGGATGTAATGTTAGTTAAGTAGAGAGAACCAGATAGTATAGAACTTTGTAGCCTTGGGAAGGAGGACAGCATTTATACTAAGAACCTATGTGGATTATAGAGACATACTTGAAGGTAAATTTTCTTCTTGTAGATAACAATAGCTAATGCATGTTATGTCACTATGATGCACTGAGATACCTTACAAAACCCCATCGTATATGACCTATCAATAAAATTGAAAGGTATGACTATTCCTAACATGAAGTTCATTCAAGCTCACAGAATTAATAAGCCGGGACTTAAATCCATGTCAGAATCCAAAGTCACTGTTAATTATTACAATAAGATTTATTATTAAACAAAAGTTACCCAAGTAAAAGGAACTAACTATATATTATTATCTCTGAAGAGCTTACTATATGCCAGGCACAGGGTTGAAATCAAGCTTCAGCATTACTCCATGAGATAGGTACCATTATTGTGCCCTTTTAAAGATAAGTAAATTTTGAACAAACTTATCGTCATTAATGTTGAAAAATTCAAACCTACATCAATCTGATTCCATTGTCTATACCAACAGTATTTCCCCACAATATCAAATACTACTTGTCTTTAAGTTTATTTTGACTCAAATTTTAGCATAATTTGTAGAGTTACTACTATTCTGCTCATTTTTGTATTCATCAAGAACTCTGGAGGGGCAGTCCATGCATTACTATAAAAAGTGAAACGATATCAAAATAAGATGACATTTAGAAGATATCTCTTGTTATGGTCTAAATATGAAATTTCCCCATAGATACATGAGTCAAGCACTTGTTTTCCAGCTGGTGACACTATCATGATAGGTTCTGAAAACTGTGAAAGGTGGGGCGTGGTTGGACGAAGTATGTCACTGGGAGCATAACTATAAAGGCTAGACTTTGCCTGGTCCCTCCCTATCTCTCTGTTTTCTGATCAGCATGAGATAAACAATCTCCTCCTTCACATGTACCCAGTGCGATGATATTCTTCACAAGTACATGGAGGTGCTAAGTAACCATGGGATGAACTATCTGAAGCCATAAGTCAGAAGAAATATCCCACCTGTAAGTTGTCTTCTAGGGTACTTTTGTCATAGCAGTGTGAAAGTGATAAATATAACTCTTTTTTGGCCCATCACAGACAGAGAACCCTGCTTATATTTTGAGTACAAAAAGTCTATGATGTTCCTGTATGTCTGTACCCAAGAGCCAGTGGATCTTCTTTCATAGCTATGAACAGAAAATTTTTAAAAATGGACAGGGAAAGAAATGCTAACATATAAGGGTTAGTGGTTATGTGTCCAGAACAGAACCTCTAATGAATATCACATATATTTCCATTCCTCTCCATCTATCTAACAATGCCTAAGTCTCCAGAGTACTCCCTTCTACATGAAAAAAAATAGAAAGATACTCTGGATGTTATTAATTTATTTATTTATTGAAACAGGATCTCACTGTATATTACAGGTTGGACTAGAGTACACCATGTGGCTCAGGCTGGACTTGAACTTGTGATCACCTTGCCTAAATTATAGGAGTGAGCCACAATTCCTAGCTTGTGAATATGTTGTATAAGTTGTAAGCTTATGTTGGCTATAGCTTTAACATTAGAAAGTACTAGACAGTGGTGTATTAATGAATCTGCACAAGGAATGAAATATTTACTGATAAATGCCACAGCATGAATAAAACTTGAAAACAGTATGCTAAATGAAATAAAATAAACACATACTGCTACATGTTGCACAATGCCATTTACTTGGAATGTCCCAGGTGGACAATCTTATATAGACAGAAAATGCAGTTATATTTGACCAGTGCAGGTAAGCTTGCTGGGGGACCGTAAGAATTGATTTTGGTCTTATAGCGCATAATAAAGCTTCTGCAATTTGATAAGGATGGTGGTTACATAATGCAATAAATATATTACAAACAACTGAATTTACACTTCAGGTAAAACTTAAGGGGAATTATATCTCAATAAACCTATTATAAGATATCTGTTTGAGTTGATAGTACCATGTATATAGGAAGATATAAATATATATCATATATCATTTTATGATATTATACAAAAGCAATAATGGCTATTAGGACCAGGCCCTTGTGATTAATTTCCCTTTTTCTTTGTGCTTCTCTTCTCTTTAGTGTCCTAAAACAATTAGCAGGATAAAAAGATAGCCTGCAATATGGGAAAAAAATCATCACCAGTTTTTTTTTTTTATCTGATAGAAGATTAACATCTAGAATATTAAAAACAACCAAAAATAAATTAAGCATCAGAAGAACTAATGCAGAGTCTTCTTGCAACTCTCTCAGAATGTAATCAATGGAGAGGTTCAAGATTCAGACAGGAAGAAAGAGATCTATTATATTAAAGCTATTAATAGATTCAGGCAATAGCCATTTGTTTGCTATCATTGGAATTACAAGAGATTAACAAAAGAGAATAGTGATGAGTAAAGCTTTTAGGGCCTAGGCTGTGTCCAATGCTGGAAGTAACATTGCCAGCACAACCCCTATTATTAACTATGATGATGAGTATACTAGCGATGATAATAAAAACAGTATCCAATATTTGTTTATTTGCTATGTTCCTTGTACCATGTTTATATATAATATGTTATATATTAATATTTATATATTATATGTAATTATATATAATGAATATGGGATAGATAATAAATATGTGCTTATAATAATATATAATTATATAAGATTATATGCATAAAATCTTATTTACTCCTCCTAACTGTTCTCGAAAATAGTTACTACTGTCTATCCCACTTGAGAAATAAGAGATAGAGGCACAGAAAGGCTTGATTACCTATGTAGGGCATAGGATAACCAGTTTAAATTAGACCAGTTAGAATTAAATCCAGGTAGGCTAAGCTCTGCCATCTCCTTTTCACATCTTTATCCTAACCTCATATGTGAGGAGCTACATCTACCACCTGACCCACACAAGCCAATATTATTCCATTTCCAACCTACTGTATTCTGTAAAATCCAACCATTCCAGATGCCTGATAGGTATATTTCATTCCTCTCTGTACCATGACTGGCCTCAGTGCCAACTCAGTCCATCCAGTCTGGTTAGGGAGGAGAGTACATAAATCACTCAGTAGTCAGTGACTGGTCAGCCTTTGAGTTGTGCAACAACAGCTTTGGCTTTGCTCGTTTCATATTTTCTACACATCAGTGGGCTGCTGGGACAGACAAATCTCTACCAACTAAGAACGGCAACAGGAGTTTTACAGGCTCCTTATCTAGTTAAGCAAAGACTGGGATTTTCAGGGTATTTGGACTGAAATACATCCCTTTTATTAGGTGAAAAAAGCTGCCCAAAATTAGGCATTAAATATAAGTGCTGGCTGAATTTTATCACTGTAGGTAATTAGAAAATAAAAATGAATCTAATAATAGATATTTAAATGGTACTACCCTTCACACACAATAAATTTCTTTGGTTTTTCCTCTCATATATGCATACAGATTTGTATAACCAACTTTAAAGCAAGTACATTTTTAAGGATAACATTACAATATCTCTTGTCAGGTATAAATAAGACATATACTCATCAGCATGCATGCAGTGCTGAAGCAGGGATTTTTAAGGACACTGAAGAAAAGGCTAGAGAGCAAGTGGAGGATAGGAACATCAGGCTAAGTGATTAAATCCCCAATATTACCAAAATCAACAAAAGTAAGTGAAGGTTCAGGGACTTAAGGTCAAAGCAAGGCGAACATCTAGGTCTCTACCTTCAAGTATTTCAGGGGATCTGATCCAACAGGCAAAAACTAAAACCAGTAACCAGACAACAAAAATGAGCCTAATATTAGAATATAGTTTCATTTCTACAGAGGTCTTTTACACAGAAGTGTGAATACACACACACACACACAAATTATATATATATATATATATATATATATATATATATATATATATATATATATATATATATATAGAGAGAGAGAGAGAGAGAGAGAGAGAGAGAGAGAGAGGGAGCGAGTGCAGGAAATGATCTAGTATATGAGTAGAATTGGTCTTGAAAGGGTCAGAAAAGTGGCAGCAGCTGGCAACGGAATGAGTGAAAAAAATCAATAGCTATAGCAGGGCCCTAATAAATGTCAAAAAGTCCTTTATTAAGGCAGTGTTGTTCTCAATTATGAATATGCATGGCCTGAGCTTGTGGGCAGCAGATCGCCTGAATGGCTCTTTCAACAGGGACCTAATGTCATTCTGGAGTCACAGAGCCAAGGATGGCACACAGGAATGCTGCTGTCAACAGCACCTGCTCTGAGCTTCTCTCTCTTGTCACTACATACTTCAGATGGTGACTTCAAAAGGCCAGACTGCATTGAGCACATCTTATACAATGTGGAATACTTTCTTTCTAAAGTCCTCATTCAACTGAAACTGTTACTTTGTGCTATTTCAAAGAAATCTTGTATTATTTAAAGGGATGAGTAATGCCACACTTGGCATTACAAGGGTGACCTTGGAGGATTTTTTTTTTTTTATTCCTGACTGGACCAAAGGGGGAGACTTAATATCCTATTGGGCCTTTTATAATGTTTTTATACATTTTGCATTACATAAGTCCAAGTTATATTTGTATGGCAGTCCTGATACATTACATTTTGAGTATTTTCCATAAGAAATGTATGAGAAATTTTGCATCCGTAACAACTGAGGAGAGGGGGAATGGGGAGTGAGTACATAATGGGTATATAGATAAGCAGTTTCCCTATAGGCTGTTGGAAACAATTTATAACTGGATAGAGGTGATGGGTGTAAAACACCAAAAATGTACTAAATGCTACTAAATTATACACTCTTAAAAGGTTAAACTTATGTCATGTGAATTTTACCTCAAGATTATATGTCACTTGTATTAAATAAGTCCATACTTGATGTCTACTTTGTTCCAGGTATTCTGATAGATCCTAGGTATATGAATAATAACCAGTTAATGTTTGTAGAGTCCTCATACAAGGGGACCAGAGGCACCCTAAGCATGAAAGATTGCATTAGTATAACAATCTGAGAAATGAGGATATCAAGTAAATTACCTAAGATATCTGTTGCATGAAACTGGATATGGAAAGATGCTGATGAATACCAGGTAGGGCATCAATGGCAGACTAAAGGTTGATTCCACCAAAGTTTAAGCTGGCAAACCAATGAGTTTATTTGGCTTCACTACAGACTATGGGATAGGGTGTAGTTACAGGAGTCTGGAGACCTCAAAGGAGTCATAGTATTGAAAAGTCTCTTCCAACATAAATGATGAACTCCCCATAGCTGGATAAATGGAGCTCCATCCCTTAATCTTTCACCCTCTATATCTATATGTCCCCCATGAGACAAAAGATTACAGCATCATTGCAGACAGCAGGCACAGGAGACAACACAGATTTCAGGTGAGGGTCTGACTGCCTCTCAACACCGTCTCCTCCTATCATCAACATGCCCAAACTTGAGCATCCTTTAGGAGGGGATGCAGCTTTTCTGATAAAGATGGCAATGATGGTTTTTCTCAGAGGACAGCATCACACAACAATGTCACCAACAGTAAGTGTTATGGACAGGATATAGTTTTATAGGCTTTGCATCTAAGAACTCTGTCTGGACATAGTGGCACACGCCTTTAATTTCAGCACTTGTGAGGTTGAGGCTGAGGTAGGAGGATTGCTGTGAGCCTGAGGCTACCCTGAGACTACATAGTGAATTCTAGGTCAGCCTGTGCTAGAACAAGACCCTATCTTGAAAAAAACAAAAATAAAATTAAAACAAAAAAAAATCCTTCTGAGAGCAGCGAAGTAGTCAATGGCACTGAGGACTTGAAGTGAATTCAAACAGGAATAAGAATGAAACAGACATACAGCTGGGCATGGTGGTTGCACACGCCTTTAATCCCAGCACTCAGGAGGCAGAGGTAGGATTATTGACGTGAGTTCGAGGCCACCCTGAGACTACATAGTGAATTCCAGGTCAGCCTGGGCCAGGGCCAGAGTGAAACTAAACCCCTACCTCGAAAACAACCAAAAAAAAAAAAAAAAAAGAATTAGGCTTAATTAAAGGCTTTTTTTAAAATTTGGAACTCCAACATTTCAGAGTTGATATAACGTGTGATAACTGGAAATAAAGATATACTCACTGTCTTTCTAAGGGCTACATCATGTAATTGTTTTGTATTAAAGAATTGGGGTTGGCTTCATGTGTCTGATATCAGCAAATCTGTGTATTTTTTAAGTGTAAGGACTGAACTCTACTTTGTGTAAAAGTCAGACACTTCAATAGCAAAATAAAGTAGTGCCTGCTGTCTCACAGAAATAAGCACTCTCCCATGGATGTATTTCTGTTGCTGCCAAATAAACGTGATTGTACATCTTGAAAAAAAGAAAAAGAATGAAACAGGCCGAGAAAGAAAAGAGTGTTGTAAATTGAGAAGGAGATGCTGAAAGGCTCTTTATTATAAGCAGCTTGGCTTTCCTAGGGCATAAAGAGTGGGCGGAAGAGTGGTAGGGCGTGCAATTTGGAAAAGAAAGTGGTCAGACCCTGGAGGCTTGTAACTTTATCTGATAAGCATAGCAGAATTACCAACATGACTTAGGCTGGGGTAACAACAGTCAGATTTGGGTTTTACAAATAACATTCTAATGTCTCCTTGAAGATTGGAATTTATAGGGATGAGGCTGGAGGTATGAAGAGAGATTCATGAAAAGGCTATTTTAGTAATCTAAGAAATATAAAATAATGGTACACTAAACTCGAGAAATGGAAGTTAGCATCTACCAGGATGGATGAAGTGATACAATTTATGAATTCAAATCAGTAAGGATAATAATTTGGGTTAGAGTCTTAGAAACTTGGAGCTGTCAGAAAAAGTGACTTCCCTTAAGGAGTGTCAGCTTTCTGTTGTTCTTTTTTTTTTTCTTTTCTTTTTTTTTAATTTATTTATTTATTGAGAGCGACAGACACAGAGAGAAAGACAGATAGAGGGAAAGAGAGGGAATGGGCACGCCAGGGCTTCCAGCCTCTGCAAACGAACTCCAGATGCGTGCGCCCCCTTGTGCATGTGGCTAACGTGGGACCTGGGGAACCGAGCCTCGAACCGGGGTCCTTAGGCTTCACAGGCAAGCGCTTAACCGCTAAGCCATCTCTCCAGCCCCTTTCTGTTGTTCTTTAAGAAGTGTTAAACACTAGCATTTTTCAAAAACAAAATTCAAGAACACTAGTCAGATCATTTTCAGAAGCTAGCCATTGAAGTTCTCAGTGCAAGCCATCTTTAAAGCAACACTGAGGAATACCAAGTTACTTTAGGGTAAAAACATAGAAATTTGGTGCCTAAGTAGAACTCATGCATTCCCAGAGTTGAATAGAGAATAAACAGTTTGAAATGGTTGTAAGAAATTATCGATGCAGCATGGGGTTGTCTGCATTGCTTGGTCATCTCATCTGCATGTAGTTTCCAGATAACAGGAATTAAGACTCCACACCAAAGAAGTCAGACTCCATCAGGAAATGATGTTGGCATCAGAAAGGCAAGAGTAGGGGGATAAAAAATGGTGAACTATTAATGCAAGTTTCCCATCTCAGATTTTGTTAATTTGTAAATGTATGTCCTTTCACACTTTTAAGTTAAACATATTTTGTTCTACCACAACATGCTCAATTATTTAGAGGCTAGAAAAAAACACAAAACAAAGCAAAAAGAAAAAAAAAAAGTTATGGCTAGGATGATGGCTCAATGAATAAAGTACTTGCCAGGCAAGCATGAGTACTTGGGTTTGGATGCCCAGAACCAAAAAGCCGGATGCTATAGCACTAATAACTGTAATCCCAGGGTGCCCAAGGCAAGAATTGAAGCGGAGATAGGGGAATTGCCAGGAAGCTTGAAAGCCAGCTAGGCTGTGAAACACCATGTGGACAAAAGAAACAAGAAGCCATGCATCAAGCAAGGTGGAAGGCAAGGCCCTGCACCTGAGATTGTCCTCAGACCTTCACACTCTCACCATGCCATGCACACACCTGTACTAATGCACATGAACACACACACACACACACACACACACACACAAAGTTGATTACAACCTCCCAGCTTTAATAGATCTAAAGTGTCACTCAGAACTTGTGATGAATTCAAGTGAAATTTCCAAACATGATAGGAGATGAAATATGGCCAAGGTTGATCTTAAGTGTTACTGTGAATATATTCATAAATTCAATGGCACAAGGACTTGTGTCATCAGAGGGATCACCATGAGTTCACCAGCACACGTGCAACACAAACCATAGAAGACTGGGAGAATAAGAGAAGGGTGTATGGATATCAGAGGCAGCAACAAAAATTGCAGAGACTAGCCAGGCGTGGTGGCGCACGCCTTAAAGCCCAGCACTTGGGAGGCACCCTGAAACTACATAGCAAATTCCAGGTCACCCTGGACTAGAGTGAAACCCTACCTTAAAAAAATGCAGAGACTGAAGAGCATAGAGCTGTTTTGGAAAGATATTGGGAAAAGGAGAGAATACGATAGCACATTTGCATGAGTAAGGTAGAACCAGATTGCCCATGACTTTGAATACCACGTAAACACATGTTATGGTTTGAATGTGAAATATCCCCCATGGGCTCATATGTTTGAACACATAGTTCCCATTTTGTGATGATATTTGGGAACCTTGTACAAACTTTAGGAGGTGGGCACTTACTGGAGGAAAAGGATCACTGGGGGTGGGCCTTGCAGTTTTCCATCCCAGCCCCACTTCTTGAGCTTTCGCCAATTTCTGACTACAGATACAATGTAACTCCTGCTACAATGCCTTCCATAACATGATGGATTATATCCCTTCTTAAATCCTGAGCCAAAATATACCTTTCTTCCCTTAAGTTGTTTCTTGCCAAGTATTTTGTCACCATAATAAGAAAAGTAACTAATAGAGCAATACATTTTGTCTGGATTCTCTTACCACTCTAGGTATTCATTTAGTAAGAGCTTACTATTAACCTGCATGATAAAAATATATAATCTCAAGAAACGAACAGTTCCATATTGGGGTGAAAATGATAAAAAGTAAAGGTAAAGTTTTTGATATTTCTGTACAAAATGGCATACTGCGTTGAGACATGTCAAGGCAAGATGAAGTATTTAGTGTGCAAAGTAGTAGGGGTCATTGAGGAGGGGATGTGATCACCATAGCTGAGATGGAGTAGACCTACTAGCTGGGACTGGAAAGCCTATACCTCCAAGAGAGGCTCTGGGGAGGGCTATGGGCCCTTGAGCAAATCACTAAAGAAGATGCCATCCATAAAAGAGATATCTATTCACATCACACTTACCCTTATCCTCTATTTTTAGAGTTAAAAAAGCAGTGAAAATTACTTTGAGGAGGTATTGTGTCTAGGGGTTTATAGGGAGTGGGGAAGCCTCAGAGCTCCATTTTATTGCATCTCATAACATTAATATTTTATAAAAGCTTCCACTGTACTTCCTCTCCCTTAACATATACAGGGTCTTCCACTTCCTCCTCTCCCAAGTGGTTTGGTAATAGTTGTTTGCAACATCCACAAGATGCAACTATAATCAGTGAAATTGCTAGAAGTCTTTGGTTTGCTGATTCAGCAGATGTGCTAAAGATCTATAAAAATATAATTATCTCCTATAAATAGTCAGGGCTGGCAGTTCTAAAAGAAATAAAAATAAAGATATTATCATTAATCATTTTCATATGCATTACTTGGAGGGGCATGGAAATGAACTGATAAATTACCACAGGCAAAAAAAAAAAAAAAAAAATGCTACGTTAAGAAACTAAAGTAGATACCTGCTATATTTGAAAGAAATGTTTGAATTGTCAGTGTCTCAAGGATCCTCCCTGATAAAAGCAAGGGTACTACATGAGGCAGCTCACAAGTGAATGACAACTAAAATATAAGACAATGTATTATATTTATGAGGAAAATAATGACACTTGCTAAGGATACAAATTTCCTTGGGATGTAATCAATGAATCTATGAATCAAAAGAATGTGTTTGAGGCCATCCCTGAGACTACATAGTGAATTCCAGGTCAGCCTGAGCTAGAGCGAGACCCTACTTCAAAACTCCCCCCCCCAAAAAAAAAGAATGTGTCCACTTTAGCAGCTTTAAACCAACTTTAATTAAAACATATCAAAACCCTGCATGCTTAAAAAATGTTGATAATGGTTTATGGAAATTCTGGTTTTGGAATTGCTTAATTTGTGACCCCCTCATCCACCAAAAATCAATTTAAATGTGTGGACTCCCATTTCACAAATGCCAAGAATAAAATCTTGAGCATTTACTTACAATGACAGCTATTTTAATCAACTTTCTGATTAAAAATGTGAATGTAGAAGGATTAAATTGCCAATCCTGATGAATTGAATGCCTAGACAGAGGATTCAATTCCATTTTCACATGTAAGTAGAAATCTCATCTTGCCCAGCATTTTCATGAGAGAAAGAGAGAGGGAGAGAGAGAGATTGATTTTGTTGTCTACCCTACTCAAGCCACACAGGCAGAGACCCATGAAACCATCACCCAGTCACCAGCAACTCTGATTTTAATAGAATAGGGAATTGTACTTGGGCTTAGGCATATAGCAGCAAGGGTATTCCAGCAGTGGTATAAGAGTTGTCACTTGCTAAAATTATTACATTTCATTATGGCATTCATCTTTATGTTATAAATTAAAGAAGGATAATATTTTAACGTGCACATGAATTACTTACCAAGTTCACAGAATACATTAGACTTTTTGGCCAAAGCATCACAAAAATGTCACCTTGCCAAATATGAGCCTATGCTGGAGAAAACATTGCTAATTTGGACTTAAATATGCTACATTAATTATGCAAGATGAATGTAAATAAATACAATAAAGGATTACATCTTATTTATGGCTTTTGTACAAGTCAAATGAACTTCATTTTTCAGATAAATCACCATAAAACCATAAAAATAAAATGTTAAAGAAGATATTATAACTGCAGTTCATAATTCTGATCTTCTCAGCCACAGACCCTGTCGAATATCAAGTGGGACACAACTTTACTTCTGGCCTTGTAACTGCAGAGACCTCGTCTTATTCTTTGTTGCTTCTGAGGAAATAGTTCCAGCAAGGCAGGAATGGATTCAAGGATACTCTCACAGCCTCAAGGAAAATGTTGCCACTTTTACAGGAGGAAAAGAATCCCCATGAATTTTTAAAAAAGAAGAAAATTAGGGAAGCTCTTAGGGGAAAAAAGGAATGTGGCCATTATATGTTTTTTACTGGCCCCTAATCATTCTAAATATTTTCCTTGTCATCAATTATAATCACTCTCTTTTAGAAGAAAGGTTGAAAGACTGATGCCTAGAAACTATCCAGAACAGCCTTTGATTTCTAAGCCTATCTTTCCCAAAGGTATCTTAGATGCCCTTCACACAAAGAAACTTAGAGTCCATTACTTGTTCACTACCTCGTCTTCATAACTTTTCAGTAAGAGTTTTTCCATTTAAAAAGAGTGTCAGAAATTTGTCTATCTGTCTCTTGAAAAAGTCATAGTACTTTTTTGGAAAACCACACCCAGGCAGGCCATATGGCTGTACCATAGATAAACCCTGTACTCAGGACATTTGTGGTAGAATGAAAATTGCCTGAATACAAGTATATTCCAGGTAGCATTAACTTATTAATACTATTAAAGTAACTATATCAGTTTCTCCGAGTGCCTATCTTTGAAGCGATATTAACTTGGACACTAAAATCCATCATTTGCTGCCATGCCATTTGTGTATTGACTATAGTGCCTCCTGACACAAGCTCTGTGTGAGAATGAACCCTTGCCCAGTTTCCTATGTGTTCTACAGTTTTACTATGAAGTCAGATGAATCTACTCTGCTGGGAAACAGGCATAATCACATGCAAAAGAATGAAGTTGGAAGCCAGATCTTCCCTCACATCACATAAAAATTTTAACTCAAAATGAATGAAAGATGTAAATATGAGACAAACTTACAAAATTCTTAGAAGTAAATGAATATATATATATATATATATATATATATATATATATATATATATATTGTCAATATGTCTTCACCTATGGCATTCAAAACACAAAGCAAATAAAAAGAATACAGACTGTCTGTATTTAATCAAGGCTAAAATGTTTGAGCATCATAAAGCAACATTTAGGATGTGACATAATGGTTGAAAATGTTTAAAAGTCATGTTTGATAAACAAACGACAATAAATGTTATGGAAAACAAAGAGAAACTGAAATCTTCATACATCACTGATAGAAATTGAAATCCCCATTCAACAATGTAAAATGGTGTGGCATCTGTGAAAACTAGTTTGCCAACCCCTCAAAAGGTTCAACAGGAGTTCCCATATGACCCAGGATGTATGTGCTTGAGAAATGAAAATTTAAGGCTGCATGAACTATGTACAAGAATGTTCAGGGATTGTGAGATGGCTCGATGGTTAATGGTGCTTGTCAATCTAGATACTCAAAGTGGTACATGCCTCTGAAGTTCATTTACAGAAGTATAAGGCCCTGGCATATCCATTTTCATTTTCTCTCTACCTCCCTCCCTCCATCCATCCCTTTCTCTCTCTCTCTCTCTCTCTCTCTCTCTCTCTCTCTCTCTCTCTCTCTCTCTCTCTCTCTCTCTCTCTCTCGCTGTCTATCTCTATCTCCTTGCACATAACAAAGTAAAATAATGTTCAAAGGAGTCCCATTCATAATAGATCAAATGTGGAAGTGACCTGAATGTCCACTACTTTATAGATAAATAAGTGTACAAGATGAATAAAATCTGGTAATACAACAACATGGATAAGCATTAAAAGAAACATGCTAAGTGATAAAAGCCAGTTACAAAAATATCGTATTCCAGCATTTATCTAAAATTTTCAGTATAGGCAAATATAAAGAGACAAAAAGGGTTTTACTGTTTGCCAGAGGTTAAGAGGGAAAACTAGGGGTTCTTGTTGGGATGAAAATCTTCTGCAATTAGATAGTACTAGTGGTAGGATAACTCTATGAATGTAGTAAAAAATCATTTAATTAGTACTTTAAATGGATGAATTTGTGGTGTTTGAATTACATATTCAGAGTTGAATATATATACATACATATATTTTGTTATATATGTATACATATATTAGTTTGTGTATTTGTGTGTGTGTGTGTATGTGAACCCAGACTCTGCATAGTGATAGTCAGGTGCATTTGCCTCACTGGTTGAAGTCAATTTTTTCACATATAAGTGTTTTATGACAGAAAATCACAATGTTCATTTGGACCTAATCCCATTTTTGCATGAATATAGTCATCAAAAACATTTCCCATCCATGATAACATCATGACCTAAAGTCTCTGTTTTCTTCTCAACTCAGCCTTTTATGAAAGAGCACTTGGCTAGGGATATGTCTTAGTCGTTAAGGCACTTGCCTGCAAAGCCAAAAGGCTCGGGTTCGACTCCCCAGGACCCACATAAGCCAAATGCACAAGGTGGCACATGCATCTGGAGTTTGTTTGCAGTGGCTAGAGGCCCTGGGCATACCCCTTTCTCTCTTTCTCTAGCTGCCTCTTTTCCTCTCTCTCCCTCTCTCTGTCTCTCTCTAATAAACAAATAAAAATTTTAAAAAAGAAAGAGAACTCACTCATTCATGGTATTTGTTTGGGGCTCAGATAAGCATACCTTGTGGGAAATGAAGGAAATAGCATCTCCTAGACTTTATTGACAGAAGAAATGATGTTCTGTTTACTTTGTTTTGACAATTATGAAAGAAATAGGCAAGGTTGTTTTCTGTGTGCTCATTCAGATATACTTCCCACCTTACTTTGCCATAGACAAGATAGACTGTTAATTTTTATGGATTATGTGGGCCTTGGACTTCCTGTGGCGTATGGTCAATGGGAGAACTCAGTGGGAGATTCCTGCAAGGCATCCAATTAGCAGTGGCAGCCACAACGACTATCAGGTGGCCCTTTCCTGCTGTCTGAGCTCTTGCTGTGTTTCAGCAGCTATTCCCTCACTGAATCCTCTCAGGTCTACAAATGGTAGCAGCCCTTTTAGGATGCTTCACTGCCTCTTGTTTATCTCCCTGAAACCTGCTATTTATGGCTTGAATATGAAATGCACCCCCAAAGCCCATGTGTTTGAATACTTGGTCCTCAGCTGCTGGTACTTCTAGGTAAGGTTGTGGAATCTTTAGGAGAGAAGAGTCTTGCTGGAGGAAATGGACTCCAGTTCCTATTCCTTCTCTGTTCTGTGGCTGAAATTTAAAGAGCAGGCCTGCCACGCCTTCCCCACCTTTATGGTCTCCACTCTCTGGAGCTGTAAGCCAAAATAAACCCAGAAAGTTGCTTATAGTCAGGCTTTTTGTCCCAACAAATGAAAAAAATAACAGATACACCTGTGCACATCATCACTGTAATAAGGTCCTTCATTGCATTCTCTTCACATACTCCTGAATTCCTTCCTGTTGGCACTCAGAAAGATACAGAAACTTTTCTCTCTTTAGTGTTAGAACCAACAGAAAAATCTCAGTGAGCTCAGTAATAGGAGGTAGAAGAGCTTGTACATTTCTTAAGGATTTCTTTCTCCTTTTTCATTCATTATTTTCTATCCTGTTTCTCTTTTCAGTAATTCCATCATGCTTGGCTGTCACAGATTAAATGTCTAAATCACTTGGAGTAGTAAAACCCAGGTCAGTTAGTGCACTTAACTAGTATGTTCCTTGTCATGTTAAAGAAAGACCAAATAATGGCCCTGACAAAGGTTCTAGTTTGCTCCAGCAGAATGGAAAGCCCACTTTAATCTGGAAAGGGCTGTCCATGAAGCCAACCACCCACTTCAGCTACAGTGAACCAATGGTGTTAGGGAACAATCACACCATTCTTAAGGCAGAAACTTTTATGGTATGGTTGCCTAATGTCTGTACTCAGAATGATATATTTCCTCACTCATAAAATGATAAATCTTTTGGTGCTAGCCAGCCGTAAGCCAGTAGTACACTCCATATCAATTTTAGTTTCGATTTTGCAACAGGGTTTCAAAAAATATATATTTATTTTTTCCATTTTCATACATGTATATAATGTATTTTATTCTTATTCCCACTAATTACCTTGTCTCATTCCCCTTCCCTTCCCATCACCACCCTTCTTCCCAATTAATCTTCATCTTACTTTCATGACTATTTTTAAACCATTGAATAAAATTATAATTGCTTGCATGATCATAGGCAAGAAGTTATTGACTATGGAATGGGTAACTTACCAGAGGCTACATCACTTCTGAACCTGACTTCCCTCTCCCAGCAACCATTAGCTGTCATTTGCTACTCTTAAAGGTATGGAGTCTCATGTATCAGTCTTCCATTGATGATGAAATACTGACAGGCTCAATCTTGTGCTGGAAACCACAGCTGCTATGAATTCATGACTACAATAGCCATGTCATACTCAGAAGACAGCATTTCATAGCCCTCCTCCCCATACTCCTTGCAACATGAATTCTAAAATCCATTATATTAAGTGGATTTATTAGTATACGATAGTAATACTACTAATGGAAGTGATACTAATATTACATTTCTAACTGTCTGTGCTTCTTTAGAAAACCAGTTACTGCTGTTACATGTAACCATTGTTCTCAATGAGAATTAAAAATAAAAAATTGTATATGATTTACCAACAAATTTTAGAAATTTTTTCACATCTAAAAATGCAATCTGAATCTGCCTGTAGTAGCATATACCTAAAATCCCAACACACACTCAGAAGACAAAACCAGGAGGATGCTGTGAAATATTCAGTCTGGCTCTTAATTTTGCAAATTAATTGTTGCTGCATGTAGTGCTATAAAAAGGAATGAGAAGTGTTAAAATAAAGCTGACATCTAGATATCTTACCCTAAGAATAAAAGGCAGACTTTTTCAGGCACAACATTTCCATTAATCTGGTCCCAAATGAGCCCTAACTTGCACCTTGAAGTTCAATTGTCTTCTGCAACACATCTTCTTATTCCAGAGTACATTTCCATTATTATGTCAGAATGCAACTTATTTAGCCAAGTTTCTGCTAAATTTGAAAGACAATTGTACTAGACAGACATCTCTAGTACTACAAAAAATATTATTATTGTATATAGAGCTTATCTTTCAGTATCTCTAAATTTCTCACCTTTTGCCCACCTTTTACTGCAAGCATAGAATATGTTCTCATGCTTAGGAATTTTGAATTGGTCATGCATAAAATAGATCCATAAGCCAAACGATGTCAGAAAGTACCATTTCACATTCTCCAAAATGATCCTTCCATGTTGCATGATGGCCACTATGATAATGTGTCTTTGATCATTTTTTAACAATTTTTTAAATATATGTATTTGTTATTTACAACTTCTATACTTAACAGACAAAAAAAACATGGTATTTCCATCCCCTCCCCTCCCTGACTTTCCCCTTCATAACTCTGCTCTCTGTCATATCCCCTCCCTCTCTCCATTAGTCTCTCTTTTAATTTGAGGTCATCATATTTTTCTCCTATTATGAGGGTCTCATGTGGGTATTGCTAGGCACTGCGAGATCTTGGATATCGAGGCCAAATTCTGTCCAGACAGTTGTATGTAAGGATGGCACCCTTCCTTTGGCTCTTACATTCTTTACGCCACCTCTTCCAAAATGGACCCTGAGCCTTGGAGAGTGTGAGATGTTTCACTGCTGGACAATCCTTCGTCCCTTCTTCTCAGCACTATGTTGCCTTTTGGGTCAACCCAGTGGTCATCGCCATCTGAAATGAGAAGCTTCTCTAACCAGAAGTGAGAGTAGCATTAATATGTGAGTATGAACATTAAGTGTAGTTCTTTCAGGGTAATTTGGTGAGAGTAATATATGCATATATACAGACAAGATCAGGCTTTATACCCCTAAGGCTCATGACCTCCCAAGCCATAGGCTTTTGATTAGGTTTTCAGTACCAGGTGCATATTCCCTCCCATAGAGAGGGCCTTCAGTCCAATTAGAGAGCAGTTGGTTTCCCCCAGAGCAGACATGCTATTATTGCACTAGTTCAGTAATATGGCCTGTTTGACCAAATGTAATGTTCCCAGTGTCCAATGTTTTCACCAGTGATGACTTCTGTATCCCATAAGACTGCATACAGTGAAGCTTTTTCAAGCTTATAGTTGGCTGGGTTACAAGGAGAAGGTTTTCTGTTCAGAACCAACTTGATTTCTCAGTGACTTTGCCACTCAGGCAGGTGAAGTCTTCAGCAATAGGGTCTTACCATGTCTTTCTCATGGGGAATCAGGGGCCTTGGCAAACCTATAATGTTTTGGAGGCAACTGGCGCCTCTCTGGCAAAAAATTCACTGGAAAGTATCCCATTCCAGGCATTGAAAATTTTCTAGTAACAATCTATGGCTCCTGGATGTGCCATAATTTAAGAAAGTAGATTTTTATTCATTGTTTATTTATTTATTTATTTGAGAGCGACAGACACGGAGAGAAAGACAGGTAGAGGGAGAGAGAGAGAATGGGTGCACCAGGGCTTCCAGCCACTGCAAACAAACTCCAGACGCGTGCGCCCCCTTGTGCATCTGGCTAACGTGGGACCTGGGGAACCGAGCCTTGAACCGGGGTCCATAGGCTTCACAGGCAAGTGCTTAACCGCTAAGCCATCTCTCTAGCCCAAGAAAGTAGATTTTTATATGACTCATTCAGAATATCTTGAATTTTGATTTACCTTCATCCACTACTTTTATTTATACAATCTCTTCCCCTGACCTCACTTAGGCTTTTCCCCTCCCTGTAATATGTTTTTCAACTTACATGTATACAATGCCATCCTCTTAAGACCTTCCCTCTCCTCCTTCCCATATAGATTTTTTATAGCTTATGGGCCTCTGCTATTGTTTTGTGGTTTCAGATCACACACAAATCTATACATTTGTAGCTAGGGTCCACATATAAGAGAGAACATGCAACATTTGGCTTTCTGGGCCTGGGTTACCTCACTTAGTAGAACCTTTTCCTGATCCATCCATTTCCCTGCAAATTTCATAATTTCATTTTGCTTTACTGCTGAATAGAACTCCATTGTGTAGATGTACCACATCTTTATTTTCCATTAATCTGTGAATGGACATCTAGGCAGGTTCTGCTTCCTAGCTATTGTGAATACAGCAGCAATAAACATGGTTGTGCAAGTATCTCTAAGGTAGTAAGAAGAGTCATTAGGATATATGCCTCGGAGTGTCATAGCTGGATCATATGACAAATCTATTTTTAGCTGTCTCAAGAACCTCAACACTGATTTCCACAATGGCTGTACCAGATTGCAGTCCCACCAACAGTGCAGAAGGGTTCCCCTTTTACCACATCCTTGCCAACATTTATTGTCATTTGTTTCCTTCTTTTTTTTTTTTTTTGGTTTTTCGAGGTAGGGTCTCACTCTGGCTCAGGCTGACCTGGAATTCACTATGTAGTCTCAGGGTGGCCTCGAACTCTCAGTGATCCTCCTACCTCTGCTTCCCGAGTGCTGGGCTTAAAGGCGTGGGCCACCACACCCGGCTCATTTGTTTTCTTAATGGTTGCCATTCTGATGGAAGAGAGATGGAATCTCAAGGTAGTTTTAATTTGCATTTCCCTGATGGCTAAGGATGTAGAACACGTTTTTAGATGTTTATATGCCATCTGTCTTTCTTCTGGTGAAAACTATCTATTTAGTTCCATAGCCCATTTTTTTGATTGGGTTGTTGGATTTCATATTGTTCTCTTTATTGAGTTTTTTGTATATTCTATATTAATCCTCTGTCAGATGTGTAGCTGGCAAAGATTTTCTCCCATTCTGTAGGTTGTCTCTTTGCTCTATTCACAATGTCCTTTGCTGTACAAAAGCTTTGTAATTTCTTGAGGTGCCAGTAGTTGATCAGTGGTTATATTTTCAGAGAAATTGGGGTTATATTCAGAAAGTCGTTACCTATGCCAATATGTTGAAGGGCTTCCTCTACCTTTTCCTCTAGCAATTTCAGAGTTTCAGATCTGATACTAAGGTCCCTGATCCACTTGGATTTGATTCTTGTGCATGGAGAAAAACAAGGACCTATTTTCATCATTCTACAACTAGATATCCTGTTTTCCCAGTACCACTTGTTGAAGAGGCTGTTTTTCCTCCAATGAATAATTTTTGCATTTTTATCAAAAATCAGATGACTGTGGCTGCCTGGATTAACATCTGGGTTCTCTATTCTGTTCCATTGATCTACATGTCTGTCTTTGTGCTGATACCGTGCTGTCTTTGTTACTATGGCTTTGTAATATAGCTTAAAATCAGGTGTGGTGTTGCTCAAAATTGTTATGGCTATTCCAGGTTTTTGTGCTTCCAAATGAATTTTAGGATTGTGTTTCCTATTCCTATGAAGAAAGCCATTGGAATTTTAATAGGGATTGCATTAAATGTGAAGATTGCTTTTGGTAAGATTGACATTTTCACAATATGGATTCTTCCAATCCAAGAACATAGGATATCTTTCCATTTCCTTTTGTCTTCTGCAGTTTCTCGTTTGAGTGTTTTAAAGTTCTCATTGTAGAGCTCCTTCATTTTCTTAGTTAAGTTTACTCCAAGGTTCTTTCTTTTCTTTTTTTTTTTTTTTTTTTTTGAGGTAATTGTGAATGGGAGAGATTCCCTGATTTCATCCTCTGCATGTTTGTTGTTAGTATATAGGAAAACTACTGATTTTTGTGTATTTATTTTGTATCCTGCTACATTGCTAAAAGTGTTTACCAGCTCTAACAGTTTGCTGGTGGAGTTTTTAGGGTGTTTTATGTATATAATCATGTCATCTGCAAATAGTGATAATTTGATCTCTTACTTTCCAATTTGTATCACTTTTATAGGTGTCTCTTGCCTCATTGCTATAGCTCAGACTTCCAGTAGTATATTAAATAAAAGTGGGGACAGTGGGCACCCTTGCTTTGTTCCTGAATTTAGTGGAAAAGCTTCAAGTTTTTCACAATTTAGTATTATATTGGCTGTACCTTTGTCATAAACAGCTTTTATTATGTTGAGATATGTTCCTTCTATCTAAAGTTTCTGTAATACTTTTTTAATGAAAGGATGTTGGATTTTGTCAAATGCATTTTCTGCATCTATTGAGGTGATCATGTGATTTTTTAAGACCATTTATATGATGTATTAAATTTATTGATTTGCATATGTTGAACCATTTCTGCATCCCTGTAATAAAGCCAACTTGGACAGAGAGAATAATCTTTTTGATATATTCTTGTATTCTGTTAGCCAATATTTTGTTCAGAATTTTTGTATCTATATTCATGAGGGAGATTGGTCTGTAATTTTCTTTTTTTGTTCTGTCTTTGCCTGGTTTTGGTATGAGTGGTTATGCTGCCTTCATAGAAGGAGTTGGGTAGAATTTCTTCCTTTTCTATTTTATAGAAAAGTTTGAGAAACATTGATGTTAGTTCTTCCATGAAGATCTGGTAAAATTCACCAGTGAATCCATATGGGCATTGGCTTTTTTTTAGTTGGGAGACTTTTTGTAAGTGTTTGGATCTCTGTACTTGTAATAGGTCTATTTAAATTGTTTATCTCATCTTGATTTAATTTTGGTAGGTCATATGAATCAAGTAAATCATCCTTTTCTTTCAGATTTTCAAACTTGAGGCATATATATTCTTAATGTGTTTCCTTATAATTGTCTGAACTTATTTGGTATCTGTTGTAATGGTGCCCTTTTCATCTCTAATCGTATTAATTTTTGTCTCTTCTCTCTTTCTTCTGGTCAAATTTGCTATTAGATTATCAATGTGGTTTATCCTTTCAAAGAGCCAACTCTTTCTTTCATTGATTCTTTGAATTGTTTTTTTTTTTTTGTTTCTCTTTTAATTAATTTCTGCCCTAAACTGTATGATTTCTTCTCATCTACTAATTTTTGGTTTTCCTTGGTCTTCTTTTTCCAAGGTCTTAAGATGAAACATTAAATTGTTTATTTGTGAACTCACTAGTTCCTTAAGATAGGCACATACAGCTATAAATATCCCTCTTAGGACTGCCTTCATTGTGTCCCAAATGTTTTGGTATGTTATATTATAAACATCATTTGATTCTATGAATTTATTGATTTCTTTTTTTAATTTTTTTTGTTGGGCTGGAGAGATGGCTTAGCGTTTAAGCACTTGCCTATGAAGCTGAGGACCCTGGTTCGAGGCTCAATTCCCCAGGACCCATCTTATCCAGATGCACAAGGGGGCATATGCATCTGGAGTTCCTTTGCAGTGGCTGGAGGCCCTGGCGTGCCCATTCTCTCTCTCTCTCTCTCTCTCTCTCCCTCCCTCTTTCTGTCTGTCACTCTCAAATAAATAAATAAAAAATTTTAAAAATTATTTTTTGTTTATTTTTATTTATTTAATTGAGAGCTACAGACACACAGAGAAAGAGGCATCCTTAGGCTTCACAGGCAAGTGCTTAACTGCTAAGCCATCTCTCCAGCCCTGATTCCCTTTTTGATTTCTTCAATGACCCACTGATCATTCAATAGTGTACTGTTTAGTCTCCATGAATTTATATATGCTCTGTAGCTTATCTTGTTGTTGATTTGTAGTTTAATCCCATTGTCATCATATAGAGTATAAGGAATTATTTCAACTTTCCTGTAATTGTTGAGATTTGCTTTTTGTCCTAATATATCATCTATTTTATAGAATATTCCATGTACTGCTGAGAAAAAATGCATATTCTGGAGCATTTGTATTTTTGGGGGGTTGTTGTTTTGTTTTCTGAGGTAGGGTCTCGCACTAGTCCAGGCTGACCTGGAGTTCACTATGGAGTCTCAGGGTGGCCTTGAACTCATGGCAATCCTCCTACCTCCGCCTCCTGAGTGCTGTGATTAAAGATGTGTGCCACCTCACCTGGCTTCTGCAGCATTTATATGGAATGTTCTGTAGGTATCTGTTAGGTCCATTCGTTCCATGACATCATTTAATTCGGATGTCTCTCTGTTTGTTTTTTTTTCTGGGATGGCCTGTCAAGTGTTGAGAGTGGGGTATTGCAGTCACCCACTTCAATTTTGTTTGATGTTATCTGTGACCTTAAGTCTAATAATGTTCGTTTGATGAAACTGGGAGCCACCATCTTAGGTGCACATATGTTTAGGATTATAATATCCTCATGTTGTAGTGTTCCTTTAATCAGTATAAAATGGCCTTCTTTATCTTTCCTCATTAATGTTGGTTTGAAGTCTATCCTGCCAGATATTAGGATAGCAACACCTGCTTGTTTCCTAAGCCCATTTGCTTGAAATACCATTTTTCCGTACTTTCACCCTAAAGCAGTATCTATCTTTTATTGAGAGATGAGTTTCCTGGAGCCAACAAATGGCAGGATCCTACCTTTTAATCCCATCATCAAGCCTGTGTTTATTTGGATGGTGCACTGTGGCCATTGACATTAAGAGTGGTTATTGAAAGGTATGCATTTATTCTTGCCATTCTTCTTGTTTTATAATACTTCCTGTTTTCCCTGTACTCACTGTTATTTTAGTGTGGTTTATGGTTTTCCTATTTCCTCCTGTGTGTGTTTTGCTTTCTCTTTGGTACTAAGAACTCCTTCAAGTATTCTCTACAGAGCTAGTTTAGTTGTCATAAATTCATTTAGCCTGTTTTTGTTGTAGAATGTCCTAATTTCTCCATCAATTTGGATAGATAGCTTTGCAGGATAAAGTAATCTTGATTGACAGTTATTATCTTTCAGAACTTGGAATACATCATTCCAAGCCTTTCTGGCTTTTAAAGTTTGTGTTGAGTAATCTGCAGTTATTCTGATGGACTTGTTTTTATAGGCAACTTGCTTTTTCTCTTTAACTGCTTCCAATATATTTTCTTTGGTTTGTGTGTTTAGTAGTTTAATTATAACATGGCAAGGACAGGTTCTTTCCAGGTTTTGTCTGTTTGGTATTCTAAAAGCTTCTTGTATCTGCATTGGTATTTTTTTCCCAATTTGGAGAAAATTTTTTCTATGATTTTTTTGAAAACACCTAAACCCCTGGATTGAAATTCTTCTCCTTCTATTTTACCCTGAATTCTTATGTTTGATCTTTTCATAGTGTCCCAGATATCTTGAAATTCCCATTCATACCTTGCTATTAGCTTGTCTTTCTCTTTGTTGGACTATGTTAGATCTACCACCTGGTCTTCTAGTTTAGATATTCTGTTCTCTCCTTCTTCCATTCTACTAGAAAGACTTTCTTCAGATCCAAGATTTCAGCCTGTTTTTTTTTTTTTCAGTATTTTTATTTCCTTACTCATGTCTTGTAATGACCTCTTAATTTCATTAAGCAGGTTTCCTGTGTTCTCTTTCAGAAGTTTGTTTTCTTCTTTGCTTTGTTTTTTTTTTTTTTTAATCTCTGATTCCCTTCATTTCTCCTCTCATTTCTTTCAGCATAGGTACCATCATTTTCTTGAAATCTTTGTCAGGCATTTCATCTAAAACAGTCTCATTGGTAATCATTTCTGATGGTTTTATAGTTTTTAGTGGGACTGTATTGTCTTGATTTTTGAGTTTCTTGTATTATATTGTAGCGACTTTTGCATCCTGAATTGCTTTGTTGCTTGGGTTTTCTACTTATCTGCAATGTTCCCAGACATGGAAATCCACCTCTATATACCCTAAGGATATGAGTTCAGGGTGCTAGATGTAGCTCTTGTCCCCCAATCAAGCCACAGAAGTAATCCTAGGTGTTGAAAATACTTGCTAGGCAAGTATTCTAGTGGACTGAGTGGAATAATTTACTGGCAAATTCTAAATTTTAACTGAATAACATACAACCAACACAAAGTATGCAATTGTGGGGATTAAAACAGATAGTCATGTAAAGCCAAACTCCCTAAGGGTTTGTGTTGTCATACACCCTTAATCTTGTCAGCTGGAAGGTAGAGATTTCTGTTCTGAATTGGGTTCCAGGTCAACCTGGATCTGGACTGGACTCTGCTCCCAATAACAGAAGCAAAAAACAAAGGCTGTATATATATATATATATATGAAAGCACCAAAGGCAACCATATTCAACCCCCAAATACAAATTATTTGAAAATGATAAAGCCAACCAAGAATATATACCCCATAACCTGCCCTGACAAGGAAAGAGAGATTAGCTCTTGCAGGACTGTGTACCTTTTTTTTTTTTTTTTTATTTTGGTGTGTGTGTGTGTGTCAGTCAGCCTCTTTACTTTTTGGGATGGCCTCCAATCTCACCAATGCTGAGTGCCTGCCTTGATCCCTCTGTGTTGTGCTGTGCAGCTGTACCTCTGATCTGCCCTGCTGGCTGCGCTGCCACTGGTTGCTGAATGCTGGAGAATCGTGGTTCTGATGGTGGGGAATGGGAGAATTCAGACTTCTGGAGTTGCTCACATTTTCAGTAGCTCTTTAGTCGATCTCAGCTGTCTTTCCTTCAGATTTCCTAACTTTGCAAGAAGGCTGATGAAGGTGAAAAATCTGTTGCTTGGTCCCTGCTGCTGCTGCTGCTACCAGCACCCCCTAGCACACTTGGTGGGGTGGCACTGTGCGGGCACATAGAGCACAGGCCCTGAGCACCTCATTGGGAATCCGGTCCTTTCCTCCTTTCTGGTTGACCTTGGTCTCTCTGGCTTCTCTGCTGTGTCTAAGAATAACCTGTACTCCTTCACTTTTCAGAAGAGTGTATTTTGCTGGGATTATGCTTAAATCTCTCCATAACCTGGTTTGGTGTGGCTCCTATGCTGTCATCTTACCCAGAAGTCCCTTTAACAAATTTTTTTAACTTGTTTTTGTTTTGTTTTTACTTATTTATTTGACAGCGACAGGGAGAGAGAGAGAGAGAAAGAGAGAGAATGGGTGCACCAGGTCCTCCTGCAAAGGAACTCCGGATGCATGCGCCACCTTGTGCATCTGGCTTAGGTGGGAACTTGGGAAGTGAGCCTGGAACCGAGATCCTTGGGCTTCACAGGACTGTGTACCTTTTTTTTTTTTTCTTTTTTTTTTGGTGTGTGTGTGTCAGTCAGCCTCGATACCTTTTGGGGTGGCTTCCAATCTCACCATTTCTCCAGCCCCTCTTTGATCAATTTTTAAGCTCATGTTATAAAATCCTTTATAAAAAAGACATGATAATCAATAAATGCTTTTCAAGATCTGTCAACATATGTTAATGACTCCTCCCAACTGCATTTTTAATTTTTTGAGATAGTGTTTCTAATTTTTAAATTTTTTTTTTTCAGTTTTAAGGATTGAGCCCAAGGCCATGTATATATTTGGCAAGTGATCTACCACTGAGCAGACATCCATAGGCCTTTTACTATCATTAACATAAAGTGTGACAGGTCTCCCAAGTCTAATGTACAGAAACCACTGTATTGAAAACAATATTTATATAGGACTGGGTTTACGTGACAGGGTGCCTTTGCAGGTAGGAATGGAAACTGGCCATGTGGGGTTGCTACAAACAGCTAAGTACACTTCCAAGTAACATTTAAAAAATATTTTCTTTCAACCCTGATATCAGTATATGAAAACTAAATCCATATGTTTCTAACATTACCCCATCACATACCAAACTGGCTCCACCAAAAGTTTAAATGTCCAAACAAATCCTGTCTTTTGCAATATTTTATTTTGCAAACTTTTAAAGAAAAGTTATGGTACTTGTCTGTTCTTGAAATTTAGACTTTGTAACTATTAAGCAAAATATAAACAACAAGTTTTCTAATTTGAAGATAGGCATCTTAGATTTTACTCAGTGATGTTCTCCTTAGGCTCATACACTTCTTATTAATGAAATTAAGTTGTCATATACAAAACAATACAATGAGCTAACATTCCCCTTCACAACGAGTATTCTGAGCATGTCAAGTGAATATAACAAGACCTTTTGTGTTGCTAAATGGTTTAACTCAATCAAAATAGAAGAAAATTCAATAGAAAACTATGGCTTAACTTGAGTTAATGCAATAGTTGATCATTTTCCTAAGAAATGAAAATTAATTTGTATAGAAAACCTCTATAAAGAGATAAGATGACTTTTATTGTATCATAATTGGAATAGTAGGCATTTTCTGGAGGACTACTTGTGGATGAACTCAAGAAAGATATATTTTATGGTTTGATTTATCATAAATCAATTATTCATGATGAGATTCATAAGAAAAATTTCATACATGCATGTAATAAATACTGATCATATTCTCTCCTTTTACCCGTTCTTAACCCCCTCAAACTCCTGCTGATCTTCCTCTTCTCAACTTTGTCCCCTTCTACTTTTATGTCTTTTTTGATACCCCAGGTCACTTCTAGGAGCATGTGAGTTGTGTACAGGGGTGTGGGCACTTATCAGTTAGTGTCTATACCACTGAAAAACAGTGTTGGTCCCTTCTCCAGCAACCTTTAACTCATGAGCTCCTCCTTTTTCCATGACATTGTTGAATCATATATTTACAAGAAAGATATTCACTTGTGAAATTTCCAGTTAATTAAGATGGCATATTATGATTAATAACTTATAGGAATTTGTATTTGATTTGAATGTTCTTTACTAACTGGAGTTTTTCTTCCTCCTACCCCTGTGTGTGTCCTTCTGTGTGAGGCCTTTATCTTCTGTTTTATTAGGTTTCATTCTTCAAATGTAACAATTAATACTGTAGTAAAAATTATGATCAAGATTTTTATGGATATTATCTTCAACTTCTGCTGATTTTTGAATCAGTTAGTAACCAATTTTATGATATCTCATATTGTTCAACTATTATTGCCCAAATAAATATAAAGACCTTTTACAAGAGCAAAAATATAACCTGAGTTAAAGTCTGGGCACTACAAAAAGAAGAATAAATGCTAAGGGAAAGTCAAACATTCTTTTTCCACCAATGCTTATGGAAGGAGGGTTGTACAGCATTGGTCTCTCCAGGTTGGTCTAAAGCTTGACTGATTTCTCTAATATTAGTGGCCTTAGTAGGATCCAAATAAAAATCCTAACATTTCTCTTTCTGTGACTTGGGAAACATATTTTTAATATTTATTTTTATTCATTTATTAAAGAGAGAGAAAAAGGTAGAGAGATAGAAAAAAGAAGGAGGAACTCCAGGTGCATGAGCCACCTTGTGCATCTGGCTTACAGGGGTCTTGGAAAATCGAACCAGGGTCCTTCGGTTTTTTAGGCAAGTGTCTTAACTGCTAAACCATGTCTCCAGCCCAAAGATTTTTGTCTTTTTTTTCTTGGATTTTTGAGGTAGGGTTTCATTCTAGCCCAGGCTGACCTGGAATTTACTATGTAGTCTCAGGGTGGTCTCAAACTCACAGTGATCCTCCTATCTCTGCCTCCCCAGTGCTGGGACTAAAGGCATGTGTCTTGACAGCTGGATTTTAAATTTATTTATTTATTTATTTATTTATTTATTTATTACTAGTAGTATTTTGTTTTGTTTTGTTTTTTGAGGTGGGGTCCCATTCTCTAGCCCATGATGACCTGGAATTCACCATGTACTCTCAGGCTGGCCTTGAACTCATAGTGATCTTCCTATCTTGGCCTCCTGAGTGCTGTGATTAAAGGCCTTTGCCACCCCACCCTGAAGGAAACATAGTTTTAAATTTATAAGGAAGTGTGACATGCCCCAAATAGCCAGAATAAACTTGGTGGAAACAAACAAGCATAGAACCAATGCTACAGATAACAAGCCATCATAAAACTATAGAAATCAAAGGCTGGCTAAGCAGGGTCTTGATTGTTTATATTGATTGCCAACCTAAGAGTATCTAGTGTCAGCTATAAGGGATTATGAAAATTAGGCTAGCCTCTGTGTATATCTATGAGGGATTGTCTTTTTATATATTTTATTTTTATTTATTTAACAGAGAAAAAGGGAGACAGAGAGAGAATGGGCATGCCAGGGCTTCCAGCCACTGCAAATGAACTCTAGACATGTGCGCCCTTTGTGCATCTGGCTAACATGGGTCCTGGGGAGTCAAACCTGGGTCCTTTGGCTTTGCAGGCAAATGCCTTAACCATAAAGCCATCCCTATGAGGGATTATCTTGATTAGGATAATAATAATAGTAATAGTAACAACAAAACAACTGTGGGAGGCACCATTCCATGGACTGGATTCCTGGGCTATATAAATGAGAGAACTGGGGGAACAGCAGCATTCATTGTTCTCTATTTCCTCCCTGCTGATGTGGCCATGTCAAACAGGATTCTATTCCTGCTATGATTTCCTTGTCATGATAAACCCCTAATCTTCTAGAAACATAAGCCAAATTAAACTCCTTTCTTTCCATAAGGTGCTTCTGGTTGGGTATTTTCTTCCAGCAATGAGAAAATAGCTTATAAAAGGGTACAGGAATGGGAGGTAAATCAATTCAGCAGAAAATTCCCAGAATCAGAACTATGGACATATAAACACATGACATATACCATTACAGATAATAAGGACACTGGCTAACTTTTTTAAACTGGTGCTGTAACCAAAGGTTATCTATTTTGGGGAAAAGAATCTGAACATGTCCATATTATACATTAATATCTAGAAGCAAAATCATAGAGTAGTTATTACACAATGAAGAAAAAATATTTCTGGATGTTAGAATAAGAAAGGTCTCATTAAATAAGATACAACGTACAAGCCAAACAGGAAAAGACAGATAATTTAATTACATTCAAATGAAGACATTCCATTATTCTAATGGCACCACAAAGGGAATGATGTGGAATAATGTATTTACTATACATATAACAATATATATATATGTATATGTATACATATATATTTTATTTATTTATTAGTGATATTCCTGAAAACAAATATGAAACAAACTACTGATGTAGGAAAAGTTTTGAATAGACTTTTAAACAACAGAAACTTTCATGACAGTGCCTTTGTAATCATGATAATATAAAATAAAATCCAAATTATATAACTGTATATAGTCACAAAATTGGCAAGACAATTCTGACAAAATACCAAATAATGCTGAGTAAATAAAGCTTTTAGATCTCTTAAATGAAGCTTTTGAATTTTTTGAATTGTTATTTTTTAATTTTTTATGAGAAAGAGATAGGGAGGGTAGAGAATTAGCACACCAGGGCCACTAGCCACTGCAATTGAACTCCAGACATGTGTGCCACCTTGTATGCATATGTAACCTTGTATGCATGTGTGACCTTGTACATCTGTCTTATGTGGGTTCTGGAAAGTTGAACCTAAGTCCTTTGGCTTTGTAGGCAAGCACCTTACCTGCTAAGGCATCTCTCCAGCCCTTTAAGTAACTTTTAAAAAGACCTTTCTAAAGTTTTACTTTAGAAAACAGATTAACATTGCTTATTGAAGTTGAACACACATATATTCTTTAACTCAGCAATTCTACTGTTATGTAAACACTCAAGAGAACCCCTCTACATGTACAACATAAACAAGAAAAATGTTTTATAATTGTATTTCCTTGTTATAGAAGCACCTAGAAAAATGAGAGATCCATAAGTAATAGATCGAGTAAGTGAATTGCTATGTGTTCCTGCACAGCAAAAGAAGTAAACCTCAGCAACAAGCATTAACACGGATATGACTCACCACCACACTGTTAAGTCAAAGAAGCAAGTCAAAGAAAAATATATTGACTAGGCTTCCATTACTATTGAGTTTTGTTGTTGTTGTTTTTGTTTGTTTGTTTGTTTGTTTTTTGAGGTAGGGTCTCACTTTAGTCCAGGCTGACCTGGCATTCACTATGTAATTTCAGGGTGCCTTTGAACTCACAGTGATCCTCCTACCTCTGCCTCCTGAGTGCTGGGATTAAAGGCATGCACCACCATGCCCAGCTCTCCTATTGAGTTTTTGAAATGATGAAACTAAACAATATACTGGGGAATACATTCTGTTTGCTATCACAGTGCTAGCAAGGAATGATCATCACAAGTCAGAATAGTGGTTTCCTGCCAAACAGGGATACAGATGGGAATTCTGTTGAGGAAGGGCCCACCAGATGATTTTGAAGCACAATCAATATTTTGTTACTTTATCAAGGATATTTTTTTCCAATTTGCCATATATACATGTTTTATTATACACACATATTTGAAAGTAAAAATACCTCCAAACTCTTAATATACATTTGGCTTCCTCTTCAATACCTGTGAAGACTTGATCACTATCACCAATTGGCCTTTTGGTACTTACTATATAGTTATTTCTCGATTTAGACATATTAGATATCTTAATGTCAATCCATGCATAAGAAAAACATTAAGCTGAAATTTGGCTGCCAAAAACTTTCAGGAAGGATCCTGCATAATGTCATTATGAGCCAGTCTACCTTCCTTGGAAGGTGAGACTTCATTTTTGACAAGAAAAATAAGGGTGATAATAATGCTTACATCCCTAACCTCATCAAGGAAACCCTGAGTTATTGCTTTAAAAAGAACTGCAAAAAGATTGCCAACACAGCTTCCTTAGAGAGACCCTTACAACTGCATCAAAACACATCACTTTTTTCCTCATTGCTCTTGTTGTCTTGGTAACAACCAATCCTGGCTTCCTTACTATTTGGCTGACTGCTCATCATGTATCTGCCACAATTTGTTATTGAAACCATTTCAAGTTAAGTTGCTTGCTCCAGAATATAATTCGGACTTTATATATTCCTGTGCTTGTGCTTTGACCACTGGTATAACCCCTTTCTTTCTATCTCTCAAAAATCTAATGTGGACAATTTTGGTCTATGCTGGGTAGTACCCAGAACAGGGCCTTGCTTATTTATAGATCCCTGACATGCCCAAGTTCATGTCTTTTTGCCATTTCCTTCACCAAAAGATTATCTATGATTATGCATAGCCCTTTCCTCTCAACTCAGTGATAGGACCAACTACAATAGCTCTCCATATCTATCAACGTGTTATAACCTATGAAGATTATGTTGGTTGCCAAATTCTTGAATGACCCTGAGGAGACCAGTTTCTTAGATATTAATGATATTTCTTGAGGAAGAGTCCATCCAAGATATATCTATAATATGATTTTTCACCAGTACTGTAGAGTCAGATGGGGTGGCTAATCCTCAGCAATCACAGAACAAGTCACAGGGCATACACTTTTAAAAAGTCTGCATATGACTTCCTAGTCATCAAGATATCCAGATGTGTAGACACCTTGCAAGGAAAAGTCATGCTACAATAGGACAGTGCTCGATAACAAACACCACAAAAGTATATAAACTTGATGGCATGGAGATTATAATAAAGAAGATAAAAACTACCCAAAAAGTAAAAAGAAATAATAATTGTAATCCTCATTTTCATCACCACCATAAGAAAGCTTTTTGAATGAATTAACCTTTCCAAAAACTGCAGTGTACTATTAGGAAAATAGAAAAGTATCACAGCTCAAGTACAAGGAGTGGTATAAAGAAAGATTTAATAATAAACAGCTTTCTACCAATTCCATAAGATAATCAATTGGTTACAGACCTTTAGGTGTATAGACAGAGCAACACATCACAGTTGGAGTGTGAAGCAAAGTAAAGCTGCTCACCAGAGGACGAAGAAGAGAAGAGCCAAGTCAGACAATAATAAGCAACCAGGTTGATGGAGTCTCCAAGCTATTGATCTAAATTTCCTCAAATGAATCAAAGATAGTAGCCTCAAATTATATGGTAGGGCTGCATATTTTAAAAGGTGTGTCCCCAACTGATAGGAGCAGAAAATCACTAGATCTGAGTATAACTTAAAGTTCCTCCAGAATTACCAATGCAAACTAAAGCTCTCTATCTCTGTTCTCCCTCCCTCCCCCCACCTCATACACAGACAAGTTCTTGGTATGTAGTTCAGGCTAACCTTCAACTCAAGATCCTTCTCTACTAGAGTGCTAGAATTATCAATGTATGTCACCATACCTGACAACACTTCAAATCCTTTCTATAAGCACACAAAGAATAAATTATGAAGTAAACAACTAACTAGACCCTCATTTTACTTCTAAATTTCTCATGAATTTCATAGAGACTCACCATCTGAATACAAAGATTTTTCCCATAGAATAAAGCAGATTTTCTTCTTCTGTGTGGGTATGTGCTTGTGCATGTCAGAGGGCAACCTCAGAGTATTGGTCAATACCTCATATATTGTTGAAACAGAGCCTCTTTCTCTTATTGGCTTTGCCTCTGTAAACACCAGGCTAGCTAGCCTGAGAACTGGATTCTCCTGACTCTGCTTCCCATTGCCTAAGGTGCATTGGTATTACACTTACAATAAAACAAGTGTTCCTATATATTTACAGATTGTATTTGGAATATGTACAAAAACACTACTTAATAGTGGGTGCTTCTGAGGACAGAATCAAGGCAGCTAGGGACAGGAATTCTGAGGAAATTCATTTTTGTTGTATACCCATTTTCATCTTTTGAAATTTGTATCATGCATTGGCAACCTTTTAAAAATTAAACAAAATTCTTTCTTTTCTTTGGATTCTCAAGGTAGGGTCTTGCTCTGCTCCAGGCTGACCTAGAATTCACTCAGTAGTCTCAGGGTGGCCTTGAACTCATGGAAATCCTCCTACCAAAGCTTCCCAAGTACTGGGAATAAAGGCATGTGCCACCATGCCCAGACAAAATTCATTTTTTCGGTAGTATTGTACTTAGTGAATACATTCAAATTGGACCTTTGGTAGCCTCCTCCATGTCTTCCTCCCTCCGCTGGGATGCTCCTAGTTGGTGAATATGGGTCATGCATTGTGGGGTTAGCAATCGGTTATGGGTAGGAGATAATATCTCTGTGTATAATATCCCCAACAAGTGGCTCTGACTTTCTTTCTGCCTCCTCTTCCACAAATTTCCCTGAGCCATGTTGGGTTCATTTTAGGTCTGCTTCAGTGATGAGGTTTTTGAGAGCCTCTGTTTCTCTGGATACCTGGTTTGGTAGGAGTTGATTGTTCTCTGTGAATATCTCACCTTTGTGTTGGTACCAGGTTTACCACAAAACAGTACTCTTGATTGTTTCCCCACTTATTTTTAGTTTCATCTGGGGACCTTTTGAGGCACAATGGGTTGGTTCTGTCCTTAGGAACTACGTCTATCTGAAAAAGAGAAACAAATTCTGTGGTGAAGAGTAAAGTTAGCATCAGATAAATGGATAACCAATTTTTAAGAGAGAATTTAATAGGTGTAGGCCCTCTTGTAGCCCACAGTTGGTGGGAGCTTGACAATGGAGAGAAGACTCATTTTTGGACATGATTCTGACTTGTTTCCCAGCTCCACCTCCAGATATGGGTTCCATTCCACTGAGCAGATCAGTTGGCCAAGTCAAGGGCAGTTGGTTTCCCGCAATGGCTGTGTGCCACTATTGCACTTGTGTGAACTTCATGTCTGGTTGTTTGCTGCTAAGTAGGCTAGACCATGAGTTGCTTGGACAGATATTGGTCATTTTCTGCCAATCACTCATGTAGCACCTTCTGGCACTAGACATGCTTACTGGCTGGGGACTGACTCTTCCAGCTTGTAGCCATGTCACTGTATGTTACATGCCAACAGTGTATGTTGTCTTCCACAGTAGGATCTTACCACTAATCTTTGGTGGGTCATAAAGTACTCTGACAGAAATCTGTCTTCTTTGGGGAACCCCTCTAGGTTGCTCTGATCAAGAGCTCATTGTGGATGATAACCACATGCTGGTACTGAGAGATACAGGTCAGCATCCAAGAAGAGAAAGAAGAAAAAAATAAGTAATATAAAAGAGATAGAGAGAAGAGAGATAAAGAGAGAAACAGGAGAAGATTAAGGTCAGTCTTCATCGTTTATTTTCCACGGCCTTGTGATTCAGGTGTTCCCTCTAAGGGCCTGGTGAAGGTTCAACCATTTGGTCTGTCTCTTAGGATGTAGAGTTTTATGGTACTATTGCTGTTTGGGTCCAGTTTTGTGTCCCCCAACCCCTTTCTTATCCTCTCCTCCCTCCACACCCACCCTATTGTCCAGTCCTCAAGATGTTTGCTAGGTATGTCGGCATCTTGGGTCAATTCTGGTTAGGAGCTATAGGTTAGTGAGACTGTGCAGCAATTATTTTTCTATGATTGGGTGAGTTTGCTGAGAATGATCTGTTGCAGATTCAACTGTTTTTCTTCAAATTTCATTGTGTCATTTCTCTTTACTGCTGTGTAGAATTCTATTGTGTAGTTATACCACAGCTTAGTTAATCATTCATCTAATTATGGATATCTGGGTTGATTGCAGGTCTTAGCTATTAGGAATTGAGCAGCTATAAACATGGTTGAGCAAATGTCTCTGAACAGAGGCATAGAGCTTTTAGGGTACATGACCAGTAAGGAAATAACTTGGTCTCTTGATGAGTCTATAGTCAACTTCTTTAGGAGTCTCCACATTGCTTTACAAAGTGGTTATACCATCTTACATTCGCACTAACCATGGATGACTGCTCCTATTTCTCCAAATCCTCGCCAGCATTTATTTTCATTTGATTTTTTAATGTTTTCTACCCTTACTGGGATAAGGTGTAATGTCAGTTGTTTTCATTTGCATTTCCCTGATGATTAAAGATGAAGAACGTTTTCTTAAGTGTGCGTTTGCCATTTGCATTTCTTCCTCTTAGATCTCCCTATACAGTTCTCTGCCCAATTTTGTGAGTGGCTTGTTTGATTTTTTATTGTTTAGATTTTTGAGTTTCTACTATATTTTATTCCAGTAGTAACCAAGTTTCCAGTCTTATATTGAGGTCTTTCATCCATGTGGACTTGATAGTTGAGCATAGTGAGATGTGGATCAAGTTTCAATTTTCTGCAAATGGTTTTCCAGATTATCCAGCACCATTTGTGGATGATGCTGTCTTTTTTCCAACCTATATTGTTAGGACCTTTGTCAAATATCAAGTAGCTGTAGTTATTTAATCCAAAATCTGGGTCCTTGATTCTATTCCATTCATCTATACTCCTGTTTTAATATCAGTAACATGCTGTTTTTATTACTATGGCTTTGTAATATAGCTTTAGATGAGGTATGGTGATGCCTCCAGAGGTGTTGCATTTGCTGAATATATGCTTGGATACCTGAGGCCTTCTACCTTTCCATATGAATGTTGAGATCATTTCTTATATCTCTTTGAAGAACAATGTTGGAATTTTGGTTGGTATTTCATTAAATTTGTATATTGCCTTTGGTAGGATTTCCATTTTCAAATGTTAATTCTGCTATCCAGGAGCATGGGAGGTCTGTCAATTTTCTCAAATCCTTCTCAATCTCTTTGTGTGTGTGTGTGTGTGTGTGTGTGTGTGTGTGTGTGTGTGTGTGTGTGTGTTTATGTTTTCATTTTCACTTCCTGGGCTAATGTTATCCCAAGGTATTTTTTTGTTGCTGTGGCTATTGAAAATGGAACATTGTCACTTATTTCTTTCTCTGTACCTTTGTCATTTGCATATAGAAAGGCTACTGATTTTTGTGCATTGATTTTGTATCTTGCTGCTTTGCTAAAGGGGTTAATCACCTTCAAGAGTTTTGGGATGGAAGCACTCAGGTCTCTTACATATACAATCATGTCATCTGTGAATAGAGCTAACTTAACTTGTTCCTTTCCAAATTGTATTCTTTTTATTTCTTTCTCCTGTCTTATTGCTTGAGCTAGGACTTCCAGTACTATATTGAAGAGCAGAGGTGAGAGGGGACACCCCTGTTTGTTCCTGATCTCAATGAGAACTCCTCAAGTCTCTCTCCATTAAGTATTATTTGGGCTTTAGGAGCCTTATATATAGCCTTTATTATGTTGAGAGATAAACTGACCATGCCAATTCTCTCCAATGTTTTGATCGTGAGTATTTTATCAACGGTATTTTCTGCATCTATTGAAATAATCCTGTGGTTTTTGTGTTTAACTTTGTTTATGTGTTGTATTACATTGACTGTTTTTTGTATGTTGTACCATCCCTGCATTCCTGGGATGAAGCCCACTTGAACAATGTGGATAATGCATTTGATGTGTTGTTGGACTTGGTTTGTGAGGATTTTATTCAGTATATTTGTATCTAAATTCATCAGAGAAACAGGTCTGGAGTTTTCTTCTCTTGTGGCATTTCTCTGATTTTGGTATTAGGGTGATACTAGCATCCTAGGAGTTTGGGAGCTTTCCCTGTTTTCTGATTGTGTGGCACATTTTGAGAAAGAATGGTTTCTGTTCTTTCATGAAGGCTTGGTAGAATTCAGCTGAGAAGCCATCTGGTCCTGGACTCTTCTTTTGGGGGAGTTTTTTGATTACCTTTTCAATCTCTGTTGGTGTGTTAGGTTTGTTTAGGAGATTAATCTGCTCTGGGTTTAGCTTTGGTAGATGGTATGTGTCAAAGAATTTATCCATTTCCTCCATATTATTGTTTTGTGGAGTAGAGATTTTTGAAATAAGTCCTGATGGTTCTCACAGTTTCACTTATGTATGTCTTGAACTCTCCTTTTTCATTTCTAATTTTGTTAACTTGAAGTGTCTCTTGTTTTTTGGTCAGTCAAATTGGCCAGAGGATTGTCAATCTTGTTTATTTTTTCAAAGAACCAGCTCTTCCTTTCATCAATTTTCTTGTTTTCTTAGTTGCTAATTCATTAATTTCTGCTCTGATCTTTTTTTTTTTTTCCCCATCTGGAGCCTTTTTGGTTTGAATTCTTCTTGTTTTTCTAGTGCCTTTAGGTGGATGGTTAGGTTACTGATTTGGACTCTCTCTGTCTTTGTTATGAGCATTTAGTGCTATGAATTTTTCTCTGACGACCACTCTCATTGTGTCCCATAAGTTTTTGTGTGATGTGTTCTCATTATCATTCATTTCTAGAAATTTCACAATTTCATTTTTCATTTTGTTCAGTACACATTTATTGTTTAAGAGTGTGCTGTTCTGTTTCCAGGAGCTAACAGGATTCTTGGTAGGTCTTTTGTTGTTAGGTTCTAGCAATATAGCATTGTGATCTGATATCATGCATGGAATTATGTCACTCTTCCTAGATATATAGAGGCAGACTTTGTGACCCAGTATATGATCTATTTTATAGAATGTTCCATGGGCTGTTGAGAAGAGTGTGAAGTCTGTGGATTTGGGATGGAATGTTCTGTTGATGTCTGTTAGGTCTAAGTGCTCTATGGTTTTGTTGAGCTCTCTTACTTCCCTGTTGAGTTTCTGTTTGGATGATCTGTCTATTACTGATAATGATGTATTGAAGTCCCCAATTATGATGGTGTTGGTCGTTATTTCTGTTTTATTGTCAAGTAGTTTTGTTTTATGAGTTGTGGTGCCCCTGTGTTTGGTGCATACAAATTTATGACTATGATGTCCTATTAATGGATTATTCCCTTGATAAGTAGGAAGTTATCTTCTTTGTTTGTTTTGATTATTTTTCATTTGAAGTCTATTTTATCTGATATTAATATAGCTATGCCTGTTTTTTTCTTATTCCCATTTGCTTGGAATATCATTTTCCATCCTTTCACCCTGGAGAGGTGTCTGTCTTTAGTGGTGAGGTGGGTTTCTTGAAGATAACAGATTGAGGGGTCTAATTTTCTGATCCACACTGTTAGCTTGTGTCTCTTGATGGGTGAATTAAGGCCATTAATACTTAGGGTAATGACTGTGAGGTTTGATTTGATCCCTGCCATATTGTGTTGGTTTATGTGGTTTGGTATTTTCATTGACTTTGAAATTTTTTGTGCCTTCTCTGCACTTGGTTATTGTGATATGCTTATGGTAGGCATTTGAGGTTGATTATTTGTTTCTTCTTTGTGGAGAATTTCCTGTAATACTCTCTGTAGGTTTGGTTTTCTTTCACCATTTATTATGAGGGATATTTTTGCTGGGTAGAATAGTTTGTCTTGGATGCCATAGTTTCTTAGATTTTGCAGTGTTGCATTCCAGGCCATTCTGGATTTCTGGGTTTCCATTGAGACATCTGAAGTGATCTTGATTAGTTTACCTTGAAATGTGATGTGTTGTTTTTCTCTACCTGCTTTTACAACTTTCTCTTTGATGTCAATGTTTAGAGTCTTAATGACAATATGTCTTGGAGAGTTTCCCCTTTGGTCCAGTCTGTTCACAGTTCTGTTAGCTTGTATCTTGGTGGGCCTTTCTTTTGAGTAAGTAGGCAATTTTCTTCAATAATTTTGTTAAATAAATTCTCCATGCTTTAGTCTGAATTTCTTTCCCCTCTGGTATTCCAATGATCCTAATGCTATGATGTTTAAGGTACCCCACAGTTCCCTCATGTTCTGTTCAAGGAAATTTTTGACCTTATTGAAACTTTTGAACTCTCAAGATGTTTCTTCTGTTTTGTCTTCCAGGTCTGTGTTTTTATCTTCCACATGGCTGACTCTAATCTTGAAAGCTTCTATATAATTTTGGGCTTGTTCATTTAGGTTTGCATTTTCTACTACTTTCTATACATAGTTTTCATCCCTCTGTCAAGTTCACTTTTCACAACATTTTCTGATTTTTTTAATTTTGGGTTTTTTTTTTTATGTATTTGAGTTCATCAGAGAAAGAGGCCAATAGAGAGAGTGTGAGAGACAGATAGAATGTGTGTTCCAAGGCCTTCAGCCACTGCCAATGAACTCCAGATGCATGCACCACCTTGTGTGTCTGGCTTACATGGGTCATGGAGAATTGAGCTTTGAATCAGGGTCCTTAGGCTTCACAGGCAAGTCCTTAACTGCTAAGCCATTTCTCCAGCCCTTTCTGATTTTCCTTTTTTTAAAGATTTTTTTTAAATACATTTTTATTTATTCACTTGAGAGTGACAGAGAGAGAGAGAGAGAGAGAGAGGGAGGGAGGGAGAGAGAATGGGCATGCCAGGGCCTCCAGCCACTGCGAATGAACTCCAGATGTGTGCACCCCCTTGTGCATCTGGCTAACGTGGGTACTGGGGAATTGAGCCTCAAACCGGGGTCCTTAGGCTTCACAGGCAAGTGCTTAACCACCAAGCCATATCTCCAGCCCAGATTTTCTGGATGCTTCTTGGAATTTATCCTTCCATTTCTTTATGTCTTCATTTAGCTTGGTCATCTGGTTTTTGAGTTCCTATTTTTTTCTCTTTCCTTCATATCTCTTAACTGTCTTTGCATCACTTCCATTTTCTTATCTATTACATCTTGTCTAGTGGTGACTGGCATCCACACAATTTTTGGCCCTTTGTTGCTTTTCTGCAAGTTCTACTATTAGCTCAGTCAGGGTTACAATGAATATAACTTCATTTTGGTGTTCTGATCCTAATGTTTCTTCTGTGTTTTGATTAGAGACATCCATTGTAGGACTGGAAGCATTATTAGATTTACTAGCATATATTTTTCATGTTATTTCTTTTGCACTGTGGTCTGGCCATCACAGTTTAGGGGCAGAGAGAGTGGTGCAGCTTTCATACAGGGCCTGGTGGAGGTGGTCTGGAGTCACACCGGAGCAGAGCAGAGAGGAGCTGGCTGGGGTTGTGTGGGAGTGAGGTGGAGCAGAGAAGGGGTCTCAAGGGGGCAAAGTGGAGTAAGTCTGGCATTGCACAGATGGGGCAGAGCTGAGTGGTCCTGGAGTCTCATGGGGGTGGGGTGGATTGGGTCTGAAGTCACGGAGGGGAACTATGCTGGCCTGTGTCTCCTTGCCTGCATTATTGCAAGAGGAACCTGAGTCTGGGACTTTGGCTAGGAAATCTGCTTACAGGTGTTGGGTGACTTGTGGGCTACCCGAGAGTGTGGGAATCAGCCGATTCCCTTTTTGCCCTTTTGTGTCCTCCCACTGGAGGTCTAGTAGAGACTGCTCTCCCATAAAGGACCCAATGAACCATGAATGTCTTGCCTTTCCTTCCATGGGTGGTGTAGCATGGTTAGGTGAACACCATCTTGATTGTAAATGAGCCAAAATTATTTTTTTAAATAAAATCAAACAAGTGTCATCCCCATAGCTTAACTCCAATTTATAATCAAGTTCTTTGTTCTTTAGACAGTTTCTATGACATACTATCCCAAAGATACATCCATCCCCAGGCATATTGCAAGGCTGGGTATATTAAATGAGTGCCTATTGCCAAGCAAAAATCCATACATGATTGATTCCTGAGCAGGAGAGGATACAGTGACATGGATAGAGGAGATGGGACACCTGCTATTTATGAACAAAGTGGATATGGATCACACTTCATCTTTTCAACTAGCTAACATCAATGCCATTGTTCTCACCATGTATCTATCTTGGGTAAGCTGATGTAATTACATGGATAGAGCATTAACCAGAAGGTAGCTTAAATTAGTGACAATGTTGGAGTTATAAGGCATGGTTGTTCAGGAGGTTAATAGTCTAAATGTGTAAATAATTAACTATAAGACTGTAATTCCAAGAGAAGAGGGACCAAATGGATTTACTACTGTATTATACAAACAGTGAAAAAAGAACAAACATGAATTCTCCTTAAGTCATTTCCAATAATGTGGGGGAGAATTTCATTCACGCATACTCTGTGAGGTCAGATACTCTAGACACTAAAACCAGATAAGGAAACAATTATAACAAAAAAGAGAAACTTAATGAACAAAATGCTAGCAAACTGAATCTTATAATACATCAGAAATATTATTTACCATGATCAAGGAGGAATTAAGGTTGATTCAGTATACTCAAATTAAAACAAAAACATGATCCACCATATCAGCAAAATGAAGGACAAATCCACATGTTCATCTCAGTTGACACAAAAATCCTATTCAGTATGTTTTCCTGATTAAAAAGTAATGAATAAATTGGGCATGTAGGGATCACACTGCAACATTAAAAAGGCCATTTACAATGGGAAAACACCTAACTTGTGTTTTGTTTTTTGCTTAAGATCTGAAAAAAAAACGAGGATGCTCATTTTCACCACTTTTATTCAACATCGTATTAAAAGTCTTAGCCAGAGCAATTAAAAAAAGATGAAAGAAAGAGAATCAAAGATGGAAAAGAACTCAAATTGTCACTACCTACAGATGACACATTATGAATTAAAACCTCATGAAGGAGTAAAACTCATAAAGGAATTCAACAAGGTTACAGGATAAAAACTGAATATATCAGAAAGTAGAGGTGTTCTATATGAACAGTGAATCATCTGAAGTAGAACTTAAGAAAGGTATTCCATTTACAATAGCTTCAAAAATACATAGAGGGGCTAGAGAGATGACATTGGAAGTACCAATTACCATCCAAAGTTAAAACTATTAAAATATTGGTGAAAGTTTATATTGATCATCAAATTTTCAGGACATAGAACAGCCTGTAAGGTATTATGTAGCTTAGGTTAGCTGTGTGTAAGTCTATGAGGCATTATCTTAGTTAGTATAATCAAAGTGGGAAGACACACTTTCAGTGTGGGTGGCAGCATTCCATGAACCGTATTGTCTTGTATAAAAAGGAAATTGCTGGCTGAGTAGTAGCATTCATTGCTCTACTTCACCACTGTGGTCTGAATGTGAGCAGCTGCTTGAATTTCCTACCATCATACCTCTCTTGCCATGATGGACTATAACTTGGAACTGCAAGGTGAACTAAGCCATTCTACCCTTAAACTGATTTTTGTCAAGTACTTTATATCAGAAATGAGAAGCTGAGAAATATAATACTAATGACATTACTTATAAAATTAGACAATAAAGATTCTAAAATTATATAGAACCACAAAAATCTGATTAGCCAAAGCAATCTTGAGCAAAAAAAAAAAAAAAAAAAACAAAGGAGACATTATGCACCCTGATTTCAAATTATACTATAAAATTCAAATAACCAAAACAGAATGGTATCATCTTAAAAACAAACACGTTGATCAATGAAACAGAAGAGAAAATCTAGAATTAAACTCATTTACCTTACAGCCAACTATTTTTTGGCAAACATTCATTGAATAAAGCACAATATTTTTAATAATTGTGTCTTGAAAATTGGACATCTACATACAGACCTATGATGCTAGATCCTTATCTTTAAACAGCCACAAATATCAATTCAAAAATAATTTATACTTAAATGGAAGACCTGTTACTATGGAACTTTTAGAATGCATATGTGAAGTGCTTCAGGACATTGGAATGGGCAAGGAATTATTTTTGAACAAAACCTCAAAAGCACAGGAAATGAAAGCAAAAAAAAAAAAAAACAGACAGACAAATGGGACTACATCAAATTATAAAAGCTTCTGCCCAGTAAAGGAAACAGCAGAGTACAGAGACAACATACCTAATGACAGAAAGTATCTGCACTATATACATGTAACAGAGGTTGGTAGCCAGCACAGAACACACCTATTGAACTTAATGGCAACAAAATAAATAACTCCAGCTAATAAAATAGGTGATACTTTTCTCCAATGCTCAGAGAATATTGCAGAAGAGGTGGCAGAAAAAACATGTAAGAGGCCAGGCTTGGTGGCACATGCCTTTAATCCCAACACTCAGGAGGGTAAGGTAGTAGGATCAATGTGAGTTTGAGGTCAGCCTGAGACTACATATTGAATTCCTGAATTCCAGGTCAGCCTGGGCTAAAGTGACACCCTACGTCAAAAAAGAAATATGCAAGAGACGAAGGATGAAGATAATTGCTTTGGAACACTGTTTTCCAGACACAAATAACAGTTGCATTTATGACCTCACTGTCATTACTTGCACAAGACTTGCATAATAATGGGCCTATCAACATGTTGTCATGGAGGAGGGACAAAAATGATATCAAAATAAAAGGATATAAAAAGTTGGAAGTAAGGGCTGGAGAGATGGCCTAGTGGTTAAGCACTTGTCTATGAAGCCTAAGGAACCAGGTTCGAGGCTCCATTCCCCAGGACCCACGTTAGCTATTTTTATTATTATTATATTATATTATATTATATTATATTATATTATATTATATTTATTATTATTATATTATATTATATTAGTTATTTTTATTTATTTGAGAACAACAGACAGAGAAAGAGGCAGATAGAGAGAGGGAGAGAGAGAATGCACACCAGGGTCTTCAGCCACTGCAAATGAACTCCAGACACATGCGCCTCCTTGTGCATCTGGCTAACGTGGGTCCTCAGGAATCGAGCCTCGAACCGGGGTCCTTAGGCTTCACATGCAAGCGCTTAACCACTAAGCCATCTCTCCATCCCTCATTCACAATTCTTTATACTCTCTGTCTCTCTTTCTCTCTCTCCCTTACTCCGTCCCTCCTTTCTTCCCATCTTCCTTCTCTTTCTCTGCCCTCTTTCTCCTCACTTTTCAAACTAGTCTATTGCTAACTAACTGATAAAATTATCCTTCCCTTTTATGCTATATTGAGAAGAGAAAGAGCTAGTAAAAATCTCAGGCTTTACATTAATTCATCCAAAGCTGATTTTATGAAATTAATTTCACCAAAAATGAATTCATTGAAGCCTATTAGTTCCAATCATATCAAAGCTGTCCCTATTTCTGGCCCCTTGACTGCTTTCATGGAGTGTGTGTGTGTGTGTGTGTGTGTGTGTGTGTGTGTGTGTGTGTATGAGAGAGAGAGTGACAGAGAGAGATGAGGATCAGCTAAGTCTTATACCAACCTACATTAATTCATACCCAATCTTTTGCTCAAAACTATTACTACAGGCCTCAGTAATCCTGAAATTTCAGGATAAAAAAGTATCCACAATTTTTAAGTCTATCCCATATACATATTCTTATCTGTCACCAATTTATACTCTGTTTTCTATAAAAGAAAGCATAGCTACTCCACAGTTAAGTAGACTAGAGAAATATCATGTGGTATTGCACAAATCATCTCCACCTAGAAGCAATCAAAATTCCTTTGTGATTCTCTGGTCTCTTTGTGCAGTCAAAAGATGATGGAGTCTTCATCCACCTGGGTTCATCCTCCAGCCGCTTGGGCCCGGGAATAACCGAAGAGATTTCTTACCAAACTCAGGCTGAATTAATATCCACTATAAACCTTTGTTATTTTAGGACACTAAGATTTTGGAGTTAATTAGCTACTGTCATACAACCTGGCTTCTCCCAATACACAATTCACATAAATTACCTTTCAAAAACTTTTAAAGTAGTTAATTTATTTGGTGGATCAATAATCAGATAATTTCAGAAGATGGAGAAGTATGTTGCTTTGTTGAAAGGACAGAATCTCCCTGTGGCTCCCAGCCTGATTCCTTCTGGTACCCCACACTAGCTGCAAGATGGCTGTAACTCAGCACAGTAAAACTTCAAAGAACAATCCATCAATTGATGACATGACCAATTAATTATCCAGTGAGATAGTTTTCAGGAAATTGACTTTCAGTAGATGGACTTTCAATTACTTGGTTTGCTTCTTGAATATTAGTTTCCTACTGAAGACTGGTGAGACATTTGTTTTGCTAAGGAAACTCAATTCATTCCATAAAGGAAGTCTCATATTCCATTCATATAAGTGGCTCTTGCCTCAACCATTCTAACTTCTATCTTGAACATACCATATTTACTTCCCAATGAGTCTTGTAACTTCATAAAATGCCCCAGAAGACTCTTTAATCTGAAGTTCTGAAAAGTTAACAACTTCTAATTTTTTGTTATTTTTTGAAGCACAGTCTCATTCTAGCCCAGCTTGACCTGAAACTCATCCTGTATACCAGAATGGCCTCAAACTCACAATGATCCTCCTACCTCAGCCTCCCAAGTGCTGGGATTATAGGTTTGAGTCACCACACTTGTAAGACAAACTTTTATAAGACCATTTGGTTGCAAGTAAGTCAAGACTGAGTTCAGAATTGGAATTCTTATTTCTTCATCTTCTTCAAATAAATTTAGACTAATTAACTCAACCATTTCTTGCCAAAGGCCATCTGGAGTAGCATGATTCACCTAAGTAGACCTAATTAATTTTCTTTCAATTTCAAATGTTACATATCTCTACATGCAAATTAGTTTCTAACTATCCCTGTGAAGTCATTATGGACATAGCAAATCTAGGTGTCACTGGGATCTTTGAGATGTTACAATCAAGGAGTTCTTGAATCCATGAGCTTTTATTTACTTATTTTTTATTTCTCAGCATTCAAGCTGTGGAATAGTTATTTCTCACTGCTCTGATCTATGTCTACAATGTGTGTGTGTGTGTGTGTGTGTGTGTGTGTGTGTGTGTGTGTGAGAGAGAGAGAGAGAGAGAGAGAGAGAGAGAGAGAGAGAGAGAAAATGAGTAAGTAGAGTAAGAAGATATGAAAAGTATGCAGTCTTGCCAGGAAAGTAGCATGATCAGATATAAACATGCAGGCAAAGCAGATTCAAAAGCAGCTGGAACTGTAAAAGGGATTCACACTGTTAAAGAAAAACCTAGAGCTGGGCGTGGTGGCACACGCATTTAATCGCAGCACTCGGGAGGCAGAGGTAGGAGGATCGCTGAGAGTTTGAGGCCACCCTGAGACTATATAGAGAATACCATGTTAGTGTGAGCTAGAGTGAGACCCTACCTTGAGAAACCAAAACAATTAAAAATAAAATAAGAAAGAGAGAGAGAGAGGAACCTAGTACTCCGCACTAGAACAATAGCAAAAGTTCTCTGAAGGCAAGAACTCACCCATGTAATTGAAAGGAGCAAGTTTAAACTGAGAATGTTGCTGAAGGAGTTCTATGCTCAAAAACAACAGCCAAGGAAAATGGTTTTCCCAGATGCCAGACCTGGAGCTATAGGACTTGGTGTTTGATCTGCTGGAATTTGGTCTGCATTAATCTGATCTTTCTTTGCTATGCCCCTATTCCTCTTTTTTTTTTCAGAATGGAAATATTCACTCTGTGCCTTTGTATATTGGAAATATGTGACTTGGTTTTTGATGCCATAAGTTTATCATGTTTTCTGAGTCTCAGAAGAGACTTTATACTTGTTATTTTTTAACGGTGTTGGAACTGTTAAAAATTATGGACACTTTTGAAGTTGCATTACAAGCTGGCCATGAACCTGTGGAGCCAAAGGGTGGAATATTATGGCTTATAAAATGATATATTTGGATGTCAAGTTGACAAGGGAGTTTCTAGATTAGGTTAACTGCATTGAAGAGTCCACCCTAACTGTAGGTGGCACCATTCCATTGACTGGGATTCCAAAATGAATATTTTATATTCATTCAGAAGAAAGTGAGCTGAGTACTAGTATTCATCTCTCTCTTCTTCCTGACTGTAGACTCAAAATAATCCCTTCATTCCTTAAGTTCCTTTTGTCAGGTATTTTGTCATAGCAATGAAAAGAAAATAACAACTATAAATACTTACTAACTGGCTAAACAAGCGCTGAGAATACAAGAAATATGAAGGGTGAGGAACAGGATTCAGAGGTGGTAAATACTTACATGACCTGGCATTATCTGGTCCTGGCCAAATACCTCATCTTTTCACTTCTGGTCTACCAGCTAGATCAGAACTTTCGTGTATGTGTTCCCTCTACCTGAATGTATTTTACCCCCTAGTAGCCTGACTAGCTCACATTTATCATGTAGTTCTCAGGGAAGCTTTCTCTAACCCAGTTATTCTTTCTTATTCCATGTAAGGTCTCTATCCTGTTTTTATGATACTTTTTTTCTACCTTTCACATTTCGGTGGCCTCCCTCAATTCTAAACACAATATCTGGCAAACTGAAACCTTTCTAATATTTATTGAAAGAATAGTTAGAATTTATTTTGCTTGGTCTGCTATGAACAGATGAATGAATCCTTGGCCCTGGCTCTTCACTATCTATCCCAAAATGAGAGGAACAGGTGCAAGTAAATGGAAAACCACTTTAGATCATAAAGACTAAGTGTATGTGTGTAAGACAGAGAGAGAGAGAGAGAGAGAGAGAGAGAGTAGAGAATAAAAGGAGGCTTAAGGGCTCAGGTTCAAAAAGTACTTGCAGTGATAGTGTTCATATAGAAGCACAAGTTTCCTCATAAAACCAAATAAAGAATGGAGTGCAGGGCTGGAGAGATGGTTTAGTGGTTAAGTGCTTGCCTGTGAAGCCTAAGGACCCCGTTGTAGGCTCCATTCCCCAGGACCCATGTTAGCCAGATACACAAGGGGGCGCACACATCTGTAGTTTGTTTTCAGGGGCTGGAGGCCCTGGTGTGCCCATATTCTCTCTTTCTCTCTCTCTCCCTCCCTCCTTCTCTGTCTGTTGCTCTCAAAAAAAAAAAAATATATATATATATATATATATATATATATATATATATATATATGTATGTATATGTATATGTATATGTATATCTGAATGGAGTGCAGAGAAATGCTAAGGATATATGTGCCTAGAGGTTGTAGCTCAGTGTCAGTATGCCTCAGTTTTTCCATTTTTGTGCCTCGGGAACTCTTGTCAGGGCATAATATTTTCAGGTTCCCGTAGGCCAGTATACTTAGAATTGCTTTTACCTCGGTGAGACCGTTTTGTTTTGTTTTGTTTTTTGTTTCCTTCTTTTTTTTTATCTTCCTTATTTTTCTCCAATAGGATATACAGGAAATACAATAGCTCCCATCTTTTTACAAATAAGAACACTTAGTTAAGAGGCAGAAAGCATGACAGCGGGTATGGAAATTATTTACTGTTAGGACTCTGAGTTTCAGAGAAGTGGTTTGCATAATGCTAAGTGACTCGCACAGAGATGGACTAAGAATTTCAGGAGATACTTCCTTTCTTCTACTTCCAATTTCAACTTCTTCCAAGCCAAACTTGCATAATTAGGGTTCCTCTAAGTGAATGCTCAGCACCAGCTGTAGGCAACCAAATACATCAAAGCAAAAAGTTTAACAATGCTTTTTTATCACGTTAATGACATATAACATTTACTCAAGGTTTACTACTTCTAAGAATCAAATTATAAAATATTGTTGGTACTGTGTCAGTTTCTTTTTTTTAAATTTTTTTAATGTTTTATTTTTATTTATTTGAGAGAGAGAAAGAGGCAGAGAAAGGGAGAGAGACAGAGAATGGGCACGTCAGGGTATCCAGCCACTGCAAATGAACTCCAGACACATTGCCACCTTATACATCTGGCTTAACTGGGTCCTGGGGAATTGAACCTGGGTCCTTTGGCTTTGCAGGCAAGTGCCTTAACTGCTAAGCTGCTTCTCCAGCCCTAGCCCAGGATTCTTAAGAAAATCTTCCTAGGGACTACGGACATCTAGTTTTCCTCATCTCTTCTGGTGGAGGTTACTTTGGGGGAGTTTAGAATAAGCACATCAGCTTGCTCTAACTGCTCACTCAGTTAAAAAGAAAAAAAAGTAGCAGTCAACTACAGTACCAGGTAATTTTTTTTTTTTTTGCAAATTGAAGTTAATTTAATATTGAAGAAATAAAAATACTTTCATATACTTAGTATAGCCTAACTGAGCCTTGTTTATAAAGAATGCAGCATACAGAAGACTGCATTACTGTCCTACACCTTCATATCCATCCACCATTATTACAGCTTAGAGCTGAAATGTCCTCTCTCCAGGCATGGTTTGACTGATGATTTCCCAACTGGTGGTGGTGTTGTGCGGGTCTGCGGAGCCTTGAGGAAGTGGGGTTCATCTGGAGGATGCAGGCCACCAGCTGCAGGCATTTGAAGACGATAGTGTGGCCCTGAGCTGTAACTGCTACCAGCTCCCTGGTCGGCCACACACTCCCACCATCCTATCTCCCCCTCTACAATGGAATAAAACTTCTTTTTTTTTCCTTTTAATTTTTATTTATTTATTTATTTATTTATTTAAATTTAATGTATTAGTTTTCTTTTCAGTAAATACAGGCAGTTTGGTACCATTATTTAGGCTCATCTGTGATCTACCCCCTCCCATTGGACCCTCCTTGTTAATGAAAATGGGTCGTGCATTGTGGGGTTAGCCCCCAGTTATTGGTATGATAAATGTCTCTGCAAATCATGACCCAACATGTGACTCTGACATTCTTTCGGCCCCCTCTTCCGCAAAATTTCCCTGAGCCATGTTGGGTTCATTTTTGGTCTGCTTCAGTGCTGAGGTGTTGGGGGCCTCTGAGGCTCTGGCTCTCTAATTTGGTAGGAGTTGATTTTTCTCTGTGTTGATCTCCTTCCCCTTTGTGCTGGTATCCAGTTCACAGGAAAACATCACCCTTGCTTATTTCGCCAGTTGTCCTTAGTTTCAGTTGGGCCCCTTTTGAGGTATGTTGGGGCAGCTCTCTTCTTGGGATCTGCATCTATCTGGAAAAGAGAAGCAGATTCTCCAACGGGGAGTATGTTAGCACCCGGAAAATTGAGATAAGACTTACTTTTTTGATAGACAGTATGGTAGGTTTAGGCCCTCTTATACCCCATGATTGATGGTAGCTTGATATTGTAGAGTGGGCTTGTATTTGGGTATGGTTCTGACTTGTTTCCCAGCTCCAGCTATGGGTCTAGTACCAGTGAGTGAATCAGTTAGCCAAATCAAGAGCAATTGATTCCTCACCATGGCTGTGTACCACTATTGCACTTGTGTGGGCATCACATCCGGTTATTTGTTGCTAATTAGGTTAAACAATGTGTTGCTTGGCTGTGTCAGTTTCTTTAAGTGCTGTTTCTGGTGTTTTTGATTGGGCTACCTTGGAGCAAGAAAGAAATTATTTGTAAAGCTACTCTGAACAATTCTACAAGCTGTATGGCAGCATTACCTTTCAATCTTTCAATCACTGCAAGCCTTCAGTTGCTACTGAGAAATTTTGTTTGTCCTTGCTTTTCTTATTTGTCTCCTTGAAACAGGGTCTTTCTATGTCATCCACACTGGCCTGGAAGTCATTATGTAGTTCATATTGGCTTAGAACTTGTGACCTCTGTTTCCTGAGCAGGCTTGAGCCAACATACCTAACCAGAAACTTACCTTGTTTTCTTTTTGTTGTTGATTTTTTGTTGGTTTGTTTTGATTGTTCTCTCTCTCTCAACAGTAGAACCAGTGCCTCATGCATGTTAAGCAAGTGCTTTCCCACTGAGCTCTGTCCCTAGCATTCCTGTCCTTTTTTATTTTGAGGTAGGGTCTCTCTAAATAGTTGTACATGCTAGCTTTGAACTGCTATTCGGTTCAGGAGTCCTTGAATTTGAGATCCTCCTGCCTCAGCTGTTAGAGTACCTTAACAAGATGCTTTCCATGGGATTGTTTACTGTCTATGCCAATCTCTCAAAACTCTTATTAAAAGAATAAAAGGATTAGCTAACATATGACAGTAAAAGGAAGTATGAGGGGCTGGGGAGATGGTGCAGCACTTAAGACAATTGTCTGAAGTCTGAAGGCCTGGGTTCAATTCCCCAGTACCCTTGTAAACCCAGATGCACAATGTGGCTCATGTTCCTTGAGTTTGTTTGCAGTAGCAAGAGGCCCTGGCACACCCATTCCCTTCCTCCCTGTCTCTCGCTCTGCATATAAATATTTTTTTAAAAAGCATGAAAGTTTGCTAATTCATCAGTAAATTCCCAACGTTAGAATTCACAAAGAGAGTGTCCAGGTTCCAGGAAACAAGCCTGGGGTCAGAAACTGAGCACAAAGGAAGGAAAGGTAAATATGGAAAAGGTCCATGGTATGTTTCATTGTCCTACCAAATGGGCCTAATTCCAAATTCTTAAGGGATAGGTGAAGGCAAAATCTCCTTGGGGACTAAAATATGTCCATAGCTAGACCAAGGGTAGAGGGGGAAGGTCAAAATAGGGACTTCAATTTGCAGCAGAGTCAGAGTGGAATTCAGAGGGAAGAATCTGGGTCATCAGTAAACTATGTTCCAAAACTGCGGAATAAGGAAAACATGAAAGCTCATGGTGCCACTTTCTAACAAAGCTATCTAGGTAACATTTTCTGTTATAGCCCTAAGGGATGCTCATGTCCCTGCCTGGTTATTATTTAAAGCGATAGCATCTAAAAAGGCAAGAAAAGAAAAGGTTATTAAATATGGACAATTCACGTATGATAGAAAGGGCTTTGAACTGAGTCATAAAACCTTGGTTGCAATCATATCATTCTTACTAAATCTGTGGCATTATACAAGTCCCTCACCTCTGTAGACCTCAATTTCCTCTTCTATCAAATGGAGTTAGTACTTGTAGCCAGTAGATATCAAAAATATTTAAAGTGAAAAAAAATATTTAAAGTGAAATAACTCCACCTAAAGGAGTGATTGTTTCACTTCATACAAAAAAAAAACCCACAATGGTTCTTTTTTATTGAATATTTTTATTTACTTATTACAGAGAGGGAGAGAGAAAGAATAGGTGAGCCAGGGCCTCCTGCCACTGCAAATGAACTCCACATGAATGTGCCACCTTGTGCATCTGGCTTTACGTTGGTACAAGGGAATTGAACCTAGGACAACAGGCTTTGAAAGCAAATGCCTTTAACCACTAAGACATATCCTCAGTCATCTTATTCTTTTTTTAAATTTTTTTTGTTTATTTTTACTTATTTGAGAGCGACAGAGAGAGAGAGAGAGAGAGAGAGAGAGAGAGAGAGAGAGAGGCACATACAGAGAGAGAAGGCGTGCCAGGGCCTTCAGCCACTGCAAACCGAACTCCAGACGCATATGCCCCCTTGTGCATCTGGCTAACGTGGGTCCTGGAGAATTTAGCCTCGAACCAGGGTCCTCAGGCTTCACAGGCAAGCACTTAACCGCTAAGCCATCTCTCCAGCCCTTCTTATTCTTTTAAAGCAATCCATAGCACTCAACATTTAGCATTTGTCACTCTTTCTAGAAGGTGACTTCTGTGAGACTCTTTTTCTATTCTGATAATCTTACTCTGAGCAAAATACTTTTAGGGTTATACAAAGGAAAAACAATGAATAAGGCATTACTAGATCAAGGTTTGAAATCTTGCCCTCAACTGGATATTTCATTATAATGAGCCATCTCTAATAAGTGATAGAGATGGACAGTTGCAGCGTGTTTTAGCAAGGCCAATGAGTCAGGGATTTAGGAGTCCTGGATTCTATTCTCTAATTTTTATGGGCCTCCTACTTTTAACTTATTTTTATTTCTTTAGACATTTTCATATATATAAAATGTTACATTTTGATCATAGGTACTGCACATTACCCTCCTTTATCACCCTCAGTTCCACTGTACCCCTTGTTATTCTCACCACTCACAGTAGCTATGCCACAAAAAGAGAATGACTCCTTTACCCCAGCAATCTTTTACTGTTATTAACTTATTGTGGGGAGGAGTGGCCAGTGAAGGTTCTCCCCTATCTATAACAGAATGTGGACTTTCCTAGGTTCTGTTTTTAATGACAGGTTAAATTTTCTTAATTAAGTCATGTAATTTCTGTTTATTAGTTTCCTCATCTTCAGCCTACTTATGGCGAGGATGATAATAAGAGCAGGGGACAGTATTAAACATCTTAAATGGGCTGTAAACATGCATCATCTTCCATGTGCACAAGAGCTCTCACCAAAGGCATACTTATCCTGATTTTTCAAACATAGAAACTAAGACCTTAAAAAGTTCATCATTTTATCCAGGTTACCCACTAAGAGGATATCCGAAGATAAGTCCTCCTGACTTCAAAGCCCTTTACCACCCTCACCCCCCACTATTTCATACTGCCTTTCACTAGGGAAATAAACTAAAAAATATTTAAGATTCCTTCCAAATCTGACATTCCAGTATTTTTTACCACAATAGTTATATGGCTAGACTTGCCTAATATTGAATTAATCTTTAATTACTCAAGAGTCATGCCTTTTCATTTTAGCATGCCATTCTTAACTCCTCTTTGTAAAAGAGTATTCTCATTTTCATTGGAGAGCTTGAACAACTTGCAAAATGATCTCAATTACCTTTGCATCTTTCAAAACCCTTAGCCTCTTTATTGAGGCAAGAAATACATAAGGCATTTGTTTGGGAACAGATTCCTGGCTTGAGGGAAAGGTTCAAACCACAGAAACTGAGGACACCAACATTAAAAATGCCTTTTGCCCATTGTTCGCAACTGGAGTTTAGGGCTACCTTTGAGTGGTGAGATACTGTGATAAAAGAAGCCCCCACCGTACATGCATACTCTACTATGAAATACTACCAGTAGGGACTCACTCCCTTGGTCTTTAAAGAATTATAATTCTTTTAAGAGGTCCTTGTTACAATTTTTAAAAACTATGAAAGAATAATATTTTAATCTGAAAGTAGGTAGGAATCAAATTCAATTGCTTTCTGGGCAAGAATATAAACTCACTGTGACAGTGGGAGCAGGAATATACTTTAAATTCCTGATGGAGGTAAGGAAGAGTTTCTCCCAGAGACAGAGGAGTGAGAAGTGGGAAGATGTCAATCAGCTTGACTCACTTCTAGCTTTGCTGAGTGTGAGTTCTGCTCAGGGAATCCACTGTGATGGTTGACAACTGAGAATTGGTACATGTAAGGTGGCATGGAAAGTGAGGGAAACCATGGGTAAAAATTAGAGTCTTGTTAACATTAGTACTTCAAAAAATTTCTAGAACAAAAGAGAGGAGTAGATAATTAGACAAAGATTTTGAGGTATGCAGGACAATCTATCAACCTGACAATGAAGAATATGATGTCAGACAAACCTAATTTCCTTCCATGACAGAGTGACAGGCCCACATTTGGAAGAAAGTAACGAATGTAGTATGCATTTGGTGATTCTTTATATTCTGTCCTATTGTGAGGAAAATGAAGTTCTAAATCAGCTTGCCTATAGCAGACACCAGAAATAAGCTAGATCCAGAATACAAGAGCAGGGTTTGCAACTATAACTCTACTTCAGGGTCACCACAAAGGATATTTGTCATTCCTGTGCTGTTACCATTGTATGAAATAAGTTTTACATAGGCTTGGAAGGTCTTGCATAGGAATTTTACTTCAACCTTGAGCTTTCACTGCCAGTAAGTGATAGAAGGAGCCACCTTTAACAGAGCGTCCTATAAACCAAGAAATAAGTATAAAATAGAGATAATGTACATCAGCAACTAAATGAAATAACTCAAGTGATTCATAAGCAGAAATATAATCTAATCATTGGTATATAAAATTGGAATTTAAAAACATCACTCAAACAAATGTAAAACCATATTTTTTATCTGAAACTGATTTTGCTTTACTTAAAACAACCTTTCAAAGAAGAACTTCTTTTAAATCCCCTGCTCTGTCAGGCACTGTCAGTGAATAACTGACTTGCCTTTTCTATTATTTTCCATGGATACATAATGGGTTTTAGAAGGTCAGTTATGTAAAAAGGTAGCTTTGTTTTCTCTTCAACATAATGTTTAAAATTTCATCATGGTAAAGATGGTCCATTCAGAGTTACAGCTATTACTCTGACCACAGGACTCATGTTTTCTTGTTTGATTAAGTCCTTTCCCAAGTTTTCCTGAGACTGAGTCTCAGGCAGTCAGGGAGAGTGATATTATAGATTGAGTCATGTTCTCTCAAAACTTGTATGTGGAAGTCTTACACCCTGAAATTGGTTGAACCTTTTGCCCCCTCCAAAATCTTTGTTAAAAATTTAATCCCCAATACAGTAATATTAGGAAATATATGTCTTGAGGAACCTGCCCTTATAGAGGATAAATGAGGGTATACGAAGGGTTTGTGTGCTGGATATAGTGACACACACCTGCAATCTTAGCACTTAGGAGTCTGAGTTAGCAGGACTATGATTTCCAGGCCAGTCTGTGCTTGACTGTGCTCAAACAATCAAATAGCCAACAAACAATGGACTTGTAGCAGTAGGATCCCTCTCCTATTCTGCCATGTGAAGATGTACAGAGCTTCCTCTCCAGAGGATGCCATAGTGAGGTACTATCAGGGAACCAGGGGCCATCCTGCTGATACCTTGATCTTAGTCTTTGAAGCCTCCAGAACTGTGAGGACATGTATTTCTGTTCCTTATAAATAGTCCACTTTATGGATTCTATCATAGTATCACAAAACAGAGTAATACTCCTTCATCAAGGTAATTCAATTTGTCCATAGGGACTTTAAAATGGTCATTTTGGTAGTATGAGGTCCTGATGCTGGAACCTTAATGCTTAGTAATGGTATCTTTATTAGAAGGAAAGACACAAGAAGCCCTAGTACACAGAGAAAAGGCCATGTGAGAGCCGAGTGCAAACATAACTATCTACAAGAGAATGAGAGAGGCCTCAGAAGAAACCAAATATGATGATATTTTGACTTATCACCTCCAGAACTGTGAGAAAATTAATATTGTTTAAAGCATCCAATCAAGGGTGGTTTGTTACAGAAGTCTAAGCAGATGACATAGGAAGAGTACATTTCATAGTGTACGACCAAGCTGAGTTCAAAGCCTGTCAGTTGTTATTAGTACAGTACTAAATACATCTCTGCACCTTTTTGAATATTATTTCATCACATGTAACATGTGAATGAGAACAACCCTTCTATTAGTGTGTGATGATTTGCAGAAGGCATATCCGCTGACACTCTCATATTGACCCTCAATAACTGATGATGACCATCTATTTACTTTTAATTATATATATAAATTTCTTTGAGATCAAGGTATGCAGATCAAGCTGGCCTGTAACTCATTAGGTTAGCCAAGATTGACCTCAAAATCATGGCAATCCTCCCACCTCAGCATCCCAGGTGTTAGAATTATAGACATGAGTCACCACTGTCAGATAGCCATCTTTCAAAAGTAATAACATTAATTCACATGTGTTTGCATAGATATTGGCTTCTTTTTAATTCAAGTTAAATTTTTCCTGGCTTAAACAAATTGGAGAAACTTGTTTTCAGCTCAAACTCACCCTCTGGAGCTCAGGTATCCTCTTGCTGTTTTTGAAGTTGCTGTGTTTCCCTCCCAAATTCCCACTGTGAACTGCTCCCTCTTTCCACACCAAAAAGAAAGCTTCCTTGTGTGTTGCATGTATTTACTGAAGTAAAATCTGGTTCTCTAAGTTAATTCTCTACTTTAAGTGACTCCAATTAGAAGTTAGCTCCCTGAAGTGAGCATTGGCATATTCAGGTCACAGTAAGCTCCCTCTCTCAGTACTGGCATATTTATCTCACAAACCTCATCAGAGCTGCCATCTTTTCTGAACGTTTTTCAGAGTTCCCTCTCTCATCACAGAGTGCCTTATGCCTCCCACAGAAAGGAATGCATTTAAACCAGCATATGGGCATGGAGCCAATCAGACTTTACAGCAATCAATAGTATAAAACGATGGAGACATGTAACAACTGTAATTCAAACACTTACTAAAATCACACAATACTGATTTGCTATTGTTCTCTTTCATCAGAGCTAATAATTGCCTGTTTTAGATACTCTAGCAGGCAGAAAACTTGCAATAAATATCAAGGTTTATAAACACATACCATCTAAGTTAAAGGCCAAGAACAACTTAGACATATAGTCACAAACAAATGTGTTTATCTGTTGAGCTTACACATGTCATACTGTTGTCACAAATAATTCATGGTTAAAGTTAAGAGTTTTGATATTTTGGGGGAGAAGGGTAGGTGATGTATGATCATTAGCAAATGAAAATTTGGAAATTTCCTAATTGTAACTTGATAATCAACAGAACGTTAGTTCACACACATTTTAGGCTATGTGCTACTAGTATAAAAGACAGTAAGTTCTCAATAAACAGTAATTATTTTTATTCTCTATCATATTAGGAACTTAGGCAGGTAGCAATTTTAGCCTTCTGAAACCAAGACCCAAGTCATACTTATTATACTTTATAAATTTAAGGATGAAACTCTTTTTGGAGTATTGCTTACTTTTCTTCATGATGCAGATATTAGTGTTGATTATTTAGCTATAGAAATAATATTCATTCTCATTCCCCCATCTCTCTATCTCTTGTCATGAGGATGGAATGTAGATCTTTGCACATGATGCTAGGCTAATTCTCCACCACTGAGGTTTATCCCCAGCTCTATTTTAACTTTTTATTTTGAAACAAAATCTCAATAATCTCCATAAACTAGCTTTGAACTCATTTTAGAGCCCAGACAAGCCTTGAATTTACAATTGTTCTGCCCTAGCCTATTACAAAAATATATTTGTATTTATTTATTTGAGAGAGAGAAGGAGAAAGAGGCAGACAGAGGGAGACAGGGGAAGAGAGAAAGAGAGAATGGGTATACCAGGACATCCAGCCACTGCAAAAACTCCAGATGCATGTGCCAACTTGTGCATCTGGCTTACGTAGGTCCTGGGGAATGAAACCTGGGTCCTTCGGCCTTGCAGGCAAGTGCCTTAACTGCTAAGCCATCTCTCTAGTCCTGTCCTAGCCTCTTGAGTAGCTGAGATTATAGACCTGAGTCACTAGGCCTGGTTAAAATGATCATCTTCAACATACTCTTCAAAAGAGCTGTACTATGTTTGAACACATGGGTGAACAGTGAATAAGTAGATTTGGCCATAAAAAGAAAAATCATAACACAGATAACAATTCTGGATGAACACAGGTTACCAGGTCAGGATCAGAAACAGAACATGGCAGAATAAGGTGTAAAGTGAAGGCTAAAATCAGAAACCAGAATCTTTTGGCCCAACCAATTCATAGACAGAATAGCAAGAAGCTGTCAGCCTTCCTAAGATGGCTAACACTAAAAACCCGTGTATAGAATTTCAATAGCTCCTTGTCATTTGTGCCCTTTCCATAGTTTTGCCACTGGCCCTGACTTATTTGAATTCTATTAACTTCTTTCTTCTCCAGTTAATGAAGTATACTTAGGATTGTTTGCTATGGACTTTGAATTAAAGAGATAACAGAGAAGGACATAGTAATTTACTATAACCCTGAAGATAAACTCCAGAAACATTCACTTTGGGTAGAGTGTGTTTGGATTGAGCAGTTTAATTACAATGAGAATCACCTGACATTGGGGCTCATTATTTTACAATTATATATTCTCAAAGCATCTAGCTATTCTCATATCCAACAGTCATTGTGATAATTATTATCAAGTATGTTTTTTTGTACACAGTTTGCAAGAATAGCTTTAAAATATATTTGGCTTATCAATGAATGAATTGATGAAAACTACTAGTGAGTCTGGAGTCAATATTATGAACTCTCCTATTGATTAATCATGAAGAACTAATATGATATCCGTCACGATCCATATAGAATTGGTGATGTATTTTGTACACTAAAAACAGTGAATATATTTTTGGGAAGGTGCTTGGGATTGAACCCAGGGCCTGAACTATGCTAAACATATATTCTAACATGGAACCATACCCACAACCCTTGAATTATGTTGAAAATGTAGATTTTCTGATCTCATATCAAGAGATTCTCATTTACTATTTCTAGGTCAAGGCATAAAAAATCTCTATTTTTACAAGTACCTAAGGTTGTTGTAAACAATATTTAGTCCATATCTTGGGAAACACAAAAAAGCGTATCCATACTTTAGATGTAAATAAAAAATAAATAAGAAGGGGGAGGGAGGGAGAAAGTGAGGTCACTAATTTCTCACAAAGTCTCTGAGTCTTTCTGATGAATATGTATTTTAAATAGTACCAAAAATGTATTTTAGAAATGAACTTGTTTTGCCCACTGGCCAGGGTATAACATACTAGAACTAAGGACATTTGACACTAGGTTTTAAGTTCTAATGTACAAACTGTACCACCACCTTCCCCAAGAGTTACTGTTTGCTTCTGTTGAATCTAATGCACTGAATGTCTGTCAAGACATATTTGGGCTCACCAGAAGAATAGGAAATGATTTTTGCTGTTCTGGCATCAACATCTCACCTTCAGCAATATTCAGGCATCTGCCTCAAACTTATGTTGAATATTAAAGGTCAAATGTGAATACTTGAACTCAAAATTCTCTCTTCTAGCCTCTCAATGTCTTCTTCATTTGGATATATAATTGAAAGTTTACTATTGGGGGCTATGAATACAGCTCAGTTGGTAGAGTGCTTGCCTAGGAGGCAAGAGGCTAGGTTCAGTTCCCAGCACCACATAAACTGGGTGGTGGTGGTGCATGCTTGTAATTTCAATATTTTGGAGGTAGGATCAGATGTTGAGGGTAATCTCCTACTATCTAGTAATCACAGAAAGTTTGGGGTCATCCTGGGCTATATGAGACCCTGAACAAAAAAGGTAATGAACATCTATAATCTACTGGGCTACTGATATAGAAATGATAGGTAGTAATTCACATTAATTAGACACCAAGTTCCTAGTGCTGTACAAAGCTTACTAAATCCATTACCCTGTCTACACAGCCATCTTAGGAAACAGGTACTAATATGATTCCCAGTTTACAAGTCAAAAATTTAAAGGTCTAGGTCTATAGAATAAAGACGTAGAACTGGGTTTTGACCATTTTGCTCAGTTATCTGTTACTTCAGCACTACAGCTCTGCAGCATTAGCATCACCTGGTGTTGCAGTTACTTTCTCATTGCTGGGACAAACACCTCACCAGAGTCAGCTTACTGAGGGAAAGTGTTTATTTCAGGTTTACATTTTCAAAGAGGAAGCTTCATCATGGATCATGGCAGAGGAAGCTGGTTCACTTCATCACACATCCACAGCAGAGAATGAATGAACAACAAGCACAAGCTGACTCTGAACACACAGTAGGAGTTGACTCAAAGTCTGACCCCAGGGACACACCTTCTCCAGCAGGGCTATGCCTGCTGGAGACTAAGCAGGAGCCTTAATCAAATGGCTGTGAGTTTGAGGGCAGCCTGGGCTTACAGAGTCATTTTCAGGTCAGCTTGGTCTATAGTAAGACCCTACCTTATAAAAACAAAAATAAATTAATACATATGTACATAAATAAATCAAACCTGAGGCTACAGAACATATTTACATTCACACCTGGTAACTTTCTTAGAAAATCTAATCCTTGAGTCCCACTGTGGAAGTAATGTGTTTAAAGCTCTGAGCATGGGGTCAATTTGAATTTTAGCTAGCCTCCCACATGCTGGGATATACACTGAAGTTTGAGAACTTCTGAATTACTGACCTAGCATAGAACTCTACTGAGTCCTATGAATTGAGGCAAGGTCTAGAGTCAGTGAAGCAACTCAAACTCTTCATTGATTTTTGTCAATTCAACTCTGCCATGGGGGAGCATACCTATTAGGATCATGCTCTCTGTGTTCCACAGCCTTTCTCAGTTTGAAAAAGTACATTTTCTAGGCTGGGGAGATGGCTCAGTAGTTAAAGGTGCTTGCTTACAAAAGATCAATGGCCTGAGTTCAATTTCCCAGTAGCCACATAAAGCCAGATACACAAAGTGGCACATGCATCAAAAATACATCTACAGTAGCAAAAGGCCCTAGCATGCCCAATCACCCTGACGTTTCTCTCAAATAAATAGAAATAGTTTTGCCAGGGGTGGTGGGGCACACCTTTAATCCCAGAACTCGGGAGGCAGAAGTAGGAGAATTTCTGTAAGTTTGAGGCCAGCCTGGAACTACAGAGTAAGTTCCAGGTCAGTGTGGGATAAAGTGAGACCTTACCTCAAAAAAGCAAGCATATATATATTCTTCCTGGCTAACAAATCAAGCTACCATCTGCTAATGCACTCATTCATTTACTCATTTTTCATTCACTGATTCCTCAAGTATCTAAACATCTCTCTCATGTGTCGGGCACTAGTGCTGCCTACTATGGATATAAGTAAAGAGACAATGACAATCACCTACAAGAAGCTGTGCAGTTTATGCAACATGCTACAGTGCTGACTGCTTCTAAAGTCATGGTGTAATATCAGCACTGCTCATACCACTTCAAAAGACTCGGGTAATGAAACCCTAGTAGGAATATCATCAGACAGCCAGGACATATTTCTTCTTTATTTCATTGCTGAATTTTAACAAAGGTATGCCTCCAGCATGAAATAAAACCACCCAAGTACTTAAATTCAATTCTATGTCAGACAAGTGCTACCCAGAGTCAATTGCCAGATGGCTCATTCAGTATCTCCCATGTGGCATGCATAAATACTACTGTAATAGCTGTTTTCACTTCATCAAAGTTTGTTTACTTAAAGGATGACACCTGAAAAGTTTCTGAATAATAATTTAAAAACTCTTCAGGAAGTTTGGAAAGTTTGGTGATAAACATCCCTGTTTCAAGAATGCAAGCACTGTGAGGACATGGATCTTGTTTTATGTGGGGACATGATATATTTAAATACTAAGAACAACTGTTCAGTACATACTAGGTGCTCCATTAAAAAATTGTCATGAATTACCTTTGGTTGACCAAATTTGTTATAATTTCAGATGGATATTTTTATAATTTCAAAGGAATATTTTGAATTAAAGTGGTTTGTAAAATTCTTTCACTAAATATTAGTTTCATACCTTCCTAAGACTTTTATATGACACACATAAAAGTCTCTCATAAAAGCAAGGTTATACTGTCTAATCAAGTTTCAGTTTAAAAAATATGGTCATCCCACTTAAAACCCAGCCTTCCCAAATCTTATCTAGTAAGCCAAGAACTGACTTTGAAGAAAAAAGCACACCACTTTAAAGCACACAGGCCAGGCATAATTTCTGGTTCCTAGAAAGTCTTTCCAATTGCAATAGCCCTGGTGATTTGGCTACATGCCGGGAAAGCTGAGAGCAAAGACTTTGCCCTTCCCATCCTGGCTGGCCTCTGGAAAGGCCAGGCTGACCTTAAGAAAGGCTCTCACATTTATTTTCTTTTCCAAAGATACTGCCATGGATACCAATGGCTAGAAAGCAAACGAGAAAAATATTAGATGCCAGGTCTACAATCCAGACTTAGGGCACTGAGGGGCTGAAGCAACTGTGGCAGGGAAAAACAAGGGCTGACCCTTATATACTAGCCAGAGGGATGGTGCTTGGCTAAGCTTTCAGCAAGTTTTTGACCATCCATCCTCATTGGGGCTGTGCTGCATTTTTTCATACCAAATCTCATGGGGTGATTTGGGTGCAAATGCAAATGCTAGCAGCTAAATTCCTCTAGATGCGCCTTTTTCAAGATGCTTCATGTGACAGAGCTGAGAACATGGCAAATTTAACTTATATGTGTCACATGGCAAGGCTGAGTTAACGTTCAGGCTATAGAAGTGAAATGGGCATAGTAAGCTTCTCAGAGTCTATTTGCTCCTAAACATGCACACCAGTTTTGTTTTTTTTTTTTTTGTTTATAAGGAAATAAGTGACCATTACTTTAGTCTCTCTATAGGTAAACATATCTGCTTAGTTTCGCTTGTCTATTTATTTAAATTAGGATACAAAATAACAAGTTTCCTTGCAGCTTTTTAATATATATTTTGTTTTGGTTGATTCCTTAGCTTCCACCTTTCTCCATCCTCCCCTCCTCAAATGTATTCTTCTGCCTCGGGTATTACCTTATCCATTCTCACATCACATGTTTTCCACTAGCCTCCCCCAGCCCCTTCCTTAAGCCCTTTTTCCCCCTTTCATGATACCTTTCTAATTTTGTGACCTTATCCAGGATTCCAAATACTCCTTACCATCTCTTTCTCAGCTAGTCCATGGATTTGGCTGGCTTAGGCTTGCTCTGGAAATATACTTTCCATCATCACCAACTTTCACAGTGTCAGTAGTCCTAAAAACCACAGAATAGCTTTTGTGTTCATATTCCATGTGTTCTTTGCTCCGTAAAATATTCAACAGAGATTCTCAATAGATCAAGTGTTTGCTTGGGGTGCCATAAATAATGTACTGCAAAGTGGGCAGCTCAAATAATAGCAGTTACTTTCTTATAGTTCTACACATTACAAGTCCAAGACCAAGATTTCTGCAGAACTGGTTTCTTTGGAGAGCTTTGAGATTCTCTCTCCATCTGACTTCTAGTTGCTTTCTGGTAATTATTGTTCCTTGCCTTATAGATACAGTACCCTAACTTCTGTCTTCATATTCACATAGCATTCCAAGCCTAGACCATCTCCTTGTGAATGGCTTTTTCACTCACAGCAGGAAACTGGTTATTTTCCAGTTACAAAGAGAAGTGTTACAAAAAGCCATTGCCACAAGAATGTATAAGGGTAAAGAAATGCATTGCTTTCTTCCTTTTGCCTCAAAAACAAAACTCAAAATTTCTTCATTGTGAATTCAGTTCATCAAGCATTGCATGAGCACCTACTGGCTTCTGTAAAGAATAAAGTAACAGAAGCCCTACCCTGGAAGAGCTTGAAGTCCCCAGAGGAAGATGTATGTATGAAGACTTGAGGACCATGAGGCAATGGATGAAGAGTGGCACAGAGTGCTAGAATAATACAGAAAAAGGAGTAATTATAGTGATAAAAAACATTTTGTGATAATGAGTGCCAGGCCAACAGACTGGTACCAATTTTTTCAACTATGTTGACATACAACTTGTCAGCTCCAATAATCATTCCAGCTTGATTGCCTCTTTGGTGGAAAAAAAGGTACTCTGCCAGTATGAATAAAAAATGAGAAAGTCAATGCTAAAATGAGTTCTAGAATGGGGAAAAAAGAGATAGAAGACATTGTTCAATTTACTAAAATCAGAATATTCACTTTTACATTTTTAATCTTAAAAATCACTTCTGGCTAGAGAGATATTTCAGTAGTTACAGGCACTTGTTACAAAGTTTAATGGTCCTGTTTGATTCCTTAATACCCACGTGAAGCCAGATGCACAAATTGGCACATGCACCTAGTGCTCATTTGCAGTGGTAGGAGGCCCTGGTGTACCCAGACTCATTCTGTCTGTCTCTCTATGTCTCTCTGTCTTTCTCTCTATCAAATAAATAAAATATAATATAAACCACTTCTTAGGAAAAGACATTGATTTGGAAAGAATCTAACAAGTCATCTCAATCAACCATTACATGATGCTTGAATTCCACTTATAATATCACCCTACAAACAGATGCCCACATGAAAGACACAAACCTTTATCATCTGTCTATCATTTCTATCTATCTATCTATCTATCTATCTATCTATCTATCTATCTATCTATCTATATCTCTGTTGAGAGAGCAAATCAAGAGCTGTACACATGTTGAAAACATTGAATCTTGATGCTTGTAAATAGAAAGTAAAGATGAGATAAATGTCAAGACTCTAAGGAAGTATGGGGTGTTTTCAGGGGATAAATATGACAAGACAAGCTACATATATTATACAAGACAGAAAAGTCATGTGGACTTGATTCAATACTGAATGGCGAGCTATTGGCCCTTTTAGAACTGGAGAACAGACAGGATTAAAAGTGGATTTCAGGAGACTAATCTGACAGTAAAGTGGAGAATAAATTATACAAGAGAGAAAATGGAGACAGAAATATGAGTTAGGAGACACTTGCAGTATCCCATCAAAATGGTATAAACTCCAGGGGTGAAAGCATAATTCAGGCCAAAAATAATATTTCATAATTTCCTGAACTAGGACTTGATGACAGCTGTGTATATTTCCAGTAACTAAAGATTACAAAGAGCAGGAGCCTGGCTTATTGCTATGAGCCTTTCAGCAACCCTACAAAGTCAGTAAGATAGTTGAATATATTCCCATTTTCTAAGTAAGGGAATATAACTAGACATTCCAAAATCCCAGCCCCCAGGTGGCTGGGACAAGAAATCATGAGTTTGAAGACAGATAGATTACACAATGAAACCATTTCTCAAAAACAAACAAAATGTGGGTTTGGGGGCACTGCCAGGCACAAGCTAGAGCGTTCAGGAGACAGGCTTGAACTTCCAGGCATGGCTAAGGACCCCTGGGATACAGGAGGCCACACCCGCTCCAATCCCAGCACATCTGGATTTAGACTTCCTCATAGCCCTTTGACCTTTGGCCAGTTGCCTAGGAAACTCCTTATGTGGTATCAGCCAGCAGCCTTCATAGAGCCCATCCTGCTGGGACCCTCTTCCCACCACTATGTAGATCACCTGATTCTCCCTATATGCTGTAATGAATGTTCCTATGCATCAGCAAGCAACCATTAAACCCACCAATCCCCTTAGAACCCTCTTATTGCTCTCTCTCAAATACTTATAAAAACTCAGTCCCCTGACAAATAATCTGAGCTATACCCTGAAGTCCTCTCCTGTGTGTATCTCCCATTGTGCTCACGTCTGCTCAAGACCCTGCTCTCAACAGTTGCCTGGATGCCTTTAGGGAATCACAGCCACAGGATCCAGGGACCCATAGGGGGTGAATTTGTCAGGGTTCTCTAGAGGAACAGAATTGCTAGAATGAATTATTTAAAAAGGGGATTTATTGGATAAGCTTACAGTAGTCCAATAGCAGTTGCAGGCCTAAGAATCACTGAAACTGGTAGCTGCTCAGTCCTCGTGTCCAGATGCCTCAGCACTCTCCACCCGGCACTACAGATGATGTAGGGAAGCCTGGAGGCTTTCTGAGGAGCTGCTGGGTTTCAATCTATGTGGGTCTTCTTCAATCCGCACTGGTCTTCAATCCATGCTGAAAGGTAGCGAGCAGCTCCAGCAGCCAAGTGGAAGGGAGGAAGGAAGGAATTCTTTTTACCCAGAGCTTCCTTATATCAAGTCCCCCTCTGAGTGGGGCCACCCACTCTGGGGGAAGGGCTTACCCTGGGGGAAAGACTTCTTCCTTTAGTTGAGCCTTCCTAGAAGCAGCCTGTAGATTACCAAATAGATCAAGTTGACAACACATTAACTATCACAGGGGGAGAGTGTCGTATTGAATAAAATCAGTCTCAGGACCAAGTCACCTGACAATCACAACAATATCAATCCTATAATACTCACAGTCCTACACTTATACTAGAGGCCTTAGGCAACATTCTACCAACAAGACAAACTTCTCTTTGCTCTTATACATTATCCATTTAAAAAAAAAAAAAAAAACACTTGATCTTGTTTGCTGAGAATAAATTTCTCATGACAGACTACCCAACTTTCATTATCTTGTTTCTTTACTGGACAAATAACTCCAACTTGAGATAATCTATCCTCAGTAGCACTTTAATCTCACCTGAAACATATTGCTCTCTAGATGAGAGAAGAATGTCATTAACTCAACTTTCCCAAAAGATGAGTGGCTGACTGCTGGCACAATGTAATAAAGAAAAATAGTAAAGTATTATAATGAGAATAAGCACACTTCTTTCAACTATTGATTTTAGGGATTTCTGCTACAAATAAAATGAAAGCCTAAAACACATACCATCTGGGGCTACTAACATTGCTTCCAAATGAAAAGCAATGTGGTGACTCTGCCAAACATTGTCTGCCTCTGAGAACAGACACAAAAGGATACACAGGAATCATCCAGGTCAGTGCCAAGCAGAAGACAGCAATGGGTCCTAGGGTAGGGGCGAAAAGGAGAACAGATAAAAGACTTCTTCAATGGACACAAGATAATATATGCCAAGTTTAGTTACATAGGACAAATAAGTTCTGCTCTATTACACAGTAGAGTGACTGTAATTCATAATGATATGATGTATAAGATTTCAAAAATCACTAGATCCTGGTGCATACATATTCTCTCTCTCTCTCTCCACTATCTCTAATAAATAAATAAAAATAAAATAACTAAATACATGTTTGAGATTATTCTTATGTGAATTAGTCTGATTTTGATCATAATACATGGCACACATGTATCAAAGCATCATATTATACCCATAAATTTATATAGTTACTGTCAATTGAAATGTAAATGTAAGCTAGGTGTGGTGGTTCACTCCTATAATTCTAGGACTTGCGAGGCTGAGGCAAGAGGCTCACCATAAGTTTGAGGCCAGTCCAACATACAGGGGGAATTCTTGTTTCAAAAGATAAAATAAAATAAATAAATTTCATAAAGAATGTACTCAAATGTCTTTATAAAAGTTCCAAAGGTCATATTATTAGGAAGGGATCTAAAATTTAAAAACCACACGTTTGTAGTCAAGTATGAAGCCATAGCATGATATGGCCATGTCACTATTTTCTTCTGTAAACTGTATTTGCTCTCTTAGTGTATCAGAAAAGCTACTCAATCTGTGTCATTTAAAATTATTCCCTTATAATCAAAACATTTTCCTGTTTCTGCTTGTATGCTTAACAATGTTTCAAGGTATGATTTATAGGTTTTTAGATTCTGGTTGAGAAGTTTGGCATAAATTTAGTATAAATCTATCAAGCACCTAGCAATACAACATTTGTAAACTCTAGTGATGGAACATGCTCAAGGGACTAAACACATAAATGCCTAGTGCTATGGAGAAAGAAGAGGAAATTGCATGCAAGTCTCACTCACTAGCCAAAAAATGGGAACTACCTTTGAAATCTGAGTAGATATTCAAGCCTGAAGCCCAAGATCCCAACCCATTGCTATCTGCTGGGCTTTTTGGTACTGCTCACAACACTACATGCACCCATTAAAATTATTTTAAAGAACTGTTTCCATGTTCCTTGTACAAAAGAGTATCTATGTCTTGATTTTTTATCAAACAAGAGGCATGATTACCATAAAGACATAAACTACATGAAATAGCATAAATTATGGCTACAATTTCCCAAGGATCCTCACCCATACCTTTTACCAGCTGACAGACTTAGGTATATATATATATATTTTAAATATTTTTTTAAATTTATTTATTCGAGAGCGACAGACACAGAGAGAAAGACAGATAGAGGGAGAGAGGGGGAATGGGCGCACCAGGGCTTCCAGCCTCTGCAAACGAACTCCAGATGCATGCATCCCCTTGTGCATCTGGCTAACATGGGACCTGGGGAACTGAGCCTCGAACCGGGGTCCTTAGGCTTCACAGGCAAGTGCTTAACCACTAAGCAATCTCTCCAGCCCAGACTTAGGTATATATTTTTATACACATATTTCATTTTACCAAAAATGTAATATCATGGGCTATGAAGATGGCTCTGTCAATAAAGTATTTAAAACGTAAGCATGAGGACTTGACATCAAATCCCCAGTACCCACATAAAAGCTAGGAACAGTAGCATGACCCTGTAATTCTAACAGGAGGAGGATTTCTGGGGCTTGCAGGATAGCTAGTGTAGCATGATCAGAGAGAGAACCTGTGTCAAAAAATAAGGTGGAGAGGGCTGGAGAGATGGCTTAGCGGTTAAGCGCTTGCCTGTGAAGCCTAAGGACCCCGGTTCAAGGCTCGGTTCCCCAGGTCCCACGTTAGCCAGATGCACAAGGGGGCACACGCGTCTGGAGTTCGTTTGCAGAGGCTGGAAGCCCTGGCGCGCCCATTCTCTCTCTCTCCCTCTCTCTGTCTTTCTCTCTGTGTCTGTCGCTCTCAAATAAATAATTAAAAAATTAAAAAAAATAAGGTGGAGAGAACTTGAGAAAGACACCTGATATTGACCTCCATTCCATGCTCACACACATACATGTGTGCCACATATGCCAAAAGTATAATGTTTCATAGCTGGATTTCATTATTTGATGATACATAGAAGTCTATGAACATACATTATAGATATATATTTTTCAAAGTATCATCACATCTGGTTTTACCTTATAGAACTTCCCCAGTTATTTGCTGGTGTACATTTAGATACTTATAGAGATTTCTTATTGTTGTTTTGCATATTGCTACATATACAGATGGTTTTTGTAATGTCTCCTGATTGAGGGAAAGAGGAGAAAAGTTGGAGTCCCTGTTGTATGATGGGGAAAATATAATCAGTACCAAAGCCACAAAGAACAAGGTGACTGGGGCACCAGACTTCAGTCTTGATCTTCTTCCTTATTTTGTTGAAGGCGCAAATCTTATGTGTAAAAATGTCTGAGTCAGTTTTCCTACCTGTTTCTGTAACTATGTTTTCCTGAGACAATGTGAAATGATCTCTATTCACCCCAGACAGGGCACAAATGACAGAAAAAAAAGTAATGATTCCACACAAGCAGAGCTTGGTGAACCAAGAAGTTTACTGATAGTTATTTACAACAGCATGGGTGATGGGTTACTTACAGGAATACAGGCAATTACGGGCAGCTACATCATTGAAGATGAGCTATGCATCTCATCTCTTAGTAGCAGTTCATGACAGGAAGGGGCATGGTTGTATAGCCCCTTACCCCTAGAAATTGCATTTCTACAGATAGCCTTGCTATATCACTAAAGAAAACCATATGGCCTGCTGAAATTAATTATTCTTCAAAAATTCAAATTCAGCCCTCTTGTGACAGAAATAGACCTTTCAATGATGCTAACTTTCTGACCCCTCTGACCTGCTCAACAATAAGTGTTACATGACCACTCATATTTTTTAAAATTTTGTTTTATTTATTTGCAAGCAGAGAGAGAGACAGGGGAGAGAGATAGAGAGGATGGGCAAGACAGGACTTCAAGCCACTACAAATAAACTCCAGATGTATGCACATCTGTACATCTAGCTTTACGTGGGTACTGGGGAATTGAACCAGGGTCATTAGGTTTTGCCAGCAAGCACCTCAAGTGCTGAGCCATCTCTGTAGCCCCAAGTCATGAAATTTTTGAAGGGTAGAAGAATAAAACAGCCATAAAGTTCACTGTAACTAGTCACTGATTCTACTCACCATGCATATTCATTTTAGCACTACCAATGCATGGGTTTCCCACCCCATTTATTTTTCAAAGTCCATTCTTTTGGATATGAAATTTAGCCATTAGCTCTTGGTAACTGTTGCCAGTACCAATTTAGAAGGAAAATTTTAAAAATCACACAGATTCTGTGACAACATTGTGCATTGAATAAAAAATTTCTTTCTTTCCCAGAGAGTCATCATACTTCTTGAATTTTTAAAATTTTATTTTTCGTTATCTATTTATTGGAGAGGAAGAGTGAAACAGTAAGATAGATAAAATGGCCGTGCCAGGGACTTCAGCCACTGCAGACACACTCCAGATGTATGTGCCACCTTGTGCAAATGGTGTACATGGGTCCTAGGGAATTGAACCCAGGTCCTTAGGCTTCGCAGGCAATCACCTTAACTGCCAAGTTCCAAGCCATCTCTCTGGCCCACATTTTGAATTTTTTTTTAATATTTTATTTATTTGAGAGCGACAGAGACAGAGAGAAAGCTAGATAGAGGGAGAGAGAGAGAGAATGGGCGCGCCAGGGCTTCCAGCCTCTGCAAACGAACTCCAGACGCGTGCGCCCCCTTGTGCATCTGGCTAACGTGGGACCTGGGGAACCGAGCCTCGAACCGGGGTCCTTAGGCTTCACAGGCGAGCGCTTAACCGCTAAGCCATCTCTCCAGCCCACATTTTGAATTTTTAACAAGAGCTATCATAGTACATTTTAAACACGTATCTTTACCAAATGCTTTGTGTTCTGTACAGTCCTATGCTTCAGCTTTACAGAAAGGGTGATTCCCTGGCCAGTGAAGAAGCATAAAAGTGCCCAATATGAACACAGCTGCTACTAGGTACTGATGAGGAGTGATACAGATGTACCAGGCAGAATTCCTGGCTTTGCCGCAATTAGCCATCAGCATAAGTAAGACCCACACACAGCACTGAGAGAAAACTGAGCTAAGTGTTACGGTATGCCTATAAATCCCAATGCATGGGAGGCTGAGGCAGGGAGATTATGAGCTCAAAGTTACCCTGGGCTACAGAGTGATTTCTTCTCTCAGAAAAAGAAACATAAAACTAAGGAAGTACATCTTATGCACTTCAGGACAAAAATGGAGAGGACAAGACATTTTAGATTATACTCACATCAAGGAAGCATTCATGGAAGAGAGGCCAATGGAATGGGTCCTGCAATGATGAGTAATATTGAAAATGAAGTGGAGATGTATCAAACCAAAATGGTTTGCAGACCCTAACAGGGAACATACATGAATATAACCGGAATAGGTAGAGGAAAATAGCAAGTGGTAGAACTTACACTGAAGTATGTCCTCATTTAAAAGTAGTTGAAAAGATTGTAAGAGCCACAGGTTGAGGCATCATGCCCAGAGGCATTCCCTCCCCCCCCACACAAAATAACTTTCTGTTGCTCCCACAACAATAACCCACAACTCCATAGGGTATACCTGCAACCCCACTGAGGAGGGTCCCCAGCAGAATGAGGACAGGGACAAAGGAAAAGAGGGTACCAACTCATGAGGTATCCATACAAAATATGTTGATAATAATAATATATATTTTTAAGTACATTATAAGTACTGTAAAGACCAAGTAAAACATAGTGAGCATATTTTGACCTTCAAGAAACAAATTTACACAGAACTGGAGGAGAAGGGACTACTTCAGGAAGAGGTAATGACAAAAGCAAAGAAGTAGAAAATAGAGTATGCTCACAATCCCCATGAGGTTGACCTACATCCCCAATGAGGCGGGCCTTTTCAAAAGAGGGGCAAGGATTAGGGAAACGATGGTACCAGCATGTGTTGTTTACATGCTAAGTATGTCCATATCTAATAAAAATAAATTTTTAAAAAGTGTCAACCAGTTTAGGATCCATATATGAGTGAGAGCATGTAACTTTTGCTTTTCTGGGTTAGGTTTACACTTACTTAGTATAGTTGTTTTCCAATTCCATTCTTTTCCCTACAAATTTCATTTTTTCTTTACAACTGAGTAAAACTACATTGTATATCTGTACCACATTGTCATTATCCAGTCATCAGTTGATGGGCTTATATATGTGTGTATGTATGTAAATATGGAGATGTGAGAGTGAGTATGGGCTATGACTTGAGAAAGGAAACCATGAGAGGGGAACAAGAGGTTATGAGAAGGGAATAAAATAAAGCATGTAGTATGAAAGAGTAATTCCAACTCCGTGGCAGCTACTGCTAGCAGCAAGGTGAATGTATGATGTAAAGCAGCTGCCCATCTGTTTTATTCCTACTTGGCGAGCAGGAATTGAGATCCATATTTCTTCTATGTGCCTTCCTGTCTGCGTACCTCTTTCTAATACTCTCACAGAAAGAGAGGGTGAGAGAGAGAATGGACATACCAAGGTCCCCTGCCACTGCAAACTCCAGACACATACTCCACTTTGTGTATCTGGCTTTACATAGTTACTGAGGAATTGAACCTGGGCCATCAAGTTTTGCAAACAATAATCTTTAAGCACTTAGCTATCTCTCCAGCCTGGTATGTAATTTTTTGAGATTGTTATAATATTCTAGCTATTAATACCCATCAGAAATAATGCATAAGGATTTCCTCTAATTCTGCAAGCCTTTATGCCATTAATTATTTTCTTTGCTGTGCAATTTCCTTTTTTTTTTTTTTAAGGTTATGCAGTCTCCACACAGATTGTCAAAAAAACAAAAAAAACAGGGGCTATAGCTGAGTGGGTTTATTTCTTGACCCTATATCCAATTGCACCAACCTATATGTATGATTTTCTGCAAGTACCATGCTGGTTTTTTTGTTACTATGGCTCTGTTATATAATTTAAATAAAGGCATTAGGATACTTCTAACATTAGTTATTTTGCTTAAGATTGCTTAGGCTATTTCAGGTCTTCTGTGCTTCCATATGCATGTGAGCATCTTTTTCTATTTCTATAAACAATGTTGTTATAATATTGATAGGGGATGCATAGCATCTGTAGATAACTTTCAGTAATACAGAAATATTACAACATTAATTTTGCTAGTTCGTGAACACGGATTGTCTTCTACCTTCTAATGCCTTGTTCAAATAAGTTTGGGTAATATAGGAAGATCAAAAATACCTTAATTACATGTGTGAAAATATAATGTAACCCACTATATGTGAAATTAAGATACACTAATAAAGTAACAGGTTATTAAACATAAGAATAAAAAAATCATTAAAGAGAAATGAGATGTAAGCAATAATTTTATCTGCAACTGCTGTGATAAGTCTTTCAGTGAGAGTGAACTCCAGACATAGGTACCACCTTGTGCATTTGGCTTACATGGGTACAGGGGAATCAAACCTGGGTCCTTCAGCTTTTCAAACAAGTGCCTTAACTGCTCAGCCATCAGCCATCTCTCCAGCCTATAACTGTTTCATTTATAATATAATTATGTTGTAAATGATTTTTCTAAAGAAAGATTATAATAAGATAAAACCAAATTCACATGTAAAGCCATTACATAGATAAATCATCAAAGTTAAAGATAATTATTTTATATTTATTTATTTGAGAGAGAGAGGAAGTGGCAGACACATAGAGAAAGAGAGAGAGAATAGGCATATCAGGGCCTTCAGTCACTGCAAACAAACTCCAGACACATGTACCATCTTGTATATCTGCCTTACATGGGTCCTGGAGAATCAAACCTGGATCCTTTGGCTTTTCAGACAAATGCCTTAACCACTAAGCAATCTCTCCAGCCCCATTAAAGATATTTTTTTTGTTTATTATTTTTATTTATTTATTTGAGAGTGACAGACAGAGAAAGAGGCAGGTAGAGAGAGAGAGAGAGAGAGAGAGAGAGAGAGAGAGAGAGAGAGAGAGAGAGAGAATAGGCACGCCAGGGCCTCTAGCCACTGCAGACAAACTCCAGACACGTGCACCCCCTTATGCATATGGCCAACGTGGGTCCTGGGGAGTTGAGCCTCGAACTGGGGTCCTTAGGCTTCACATGCAAGCGCTTAACCACTAAGCCATCTCTCCAGCCCCCATTAAAGATATTTTTAAGATTAAACACAATATTAGGCTGGGCATGTTGGTGTATGCCTTTAATCCCAGAACTCAGGAGACAGTGGTAGGAGGATCGCTGTGAGTTTGAGGCCAGCCTGAGACCACATAGCGATTTCCAGGTCAGCCTAGGCTAAAGCCAGACCCTACCTCAAAAAGAAAATCAGGATATTGTAATTATCAACCCCTTTTTTCACTGTTACTATGACCTAAGAGTATTTATTTGCTTTACTAAAGTGTAAGCTTCATATTCTTTAGTGGAAATATATAATATTTGATATGGGCCAGTCATTACTTTCATTTTCATAACAAATGGAATATGAATTCATGACTATTATTATTTCCAATTTTAAAAAGTAGAACCTAGGGCAAAGAGAGGTTAAATGATACCTGCTATCAAGTAGCTGGTAAGTAGAAATGCCAAGATTCAAAACCAGGCAATCTGATTACAAAATTTGTGTTCTTGATTCCTACTCTATATGGTTGCTTTGTGAAAAGTGAGATCTCACACTGTTCACCAATTTTCTCCTCAGTGCCTAGTCAAATGCCTGACCAATATTCAATCTTTAACAAATGTATCTTGTTTCATTTTGTTTTTACTTGTTTGGGTTTATTTTATTTATTTTAAGTATACTTTATTTATTTGTATATACATGTTTGGGAAGCATATCAGGACCCCTTGAAACTGCAAATGAACTCCAGATGAATAGACCACCTTTTTACCTCTGGCTTTATGTGGGTAATAGGGAATAAAACCCAGGTTGGCAGGGATTGCAATCAAGCAGTTTAACAATGGATTCATTTCCCAAGTTGTGCTTTGATTTTTATGTTTTTTTTTTTTTAGACAGGGTTTCATGTAGCTCAGGCTGACCACATATTTACTATATAGCTGAGAATGACCTTGAACTCCTTATTCTCCTGTGTCTACCACCCAAGTGCTGACATTACAGGCTATATCGCCACACCATGTTCAATAGCGTATCAAGTGAATGAAGGAAAGACTAAAAGATAAAACAAAGAGTAAAAACCTTGAAAAATATTTGATTTTATTTTATAATCTTCTACAATCTGGACCCCAGGCTATATTCTTCCAAAATAATACAGGTAACCACAATGGTATGGATCTATACCACACAGGAAAGACTCTGAGAACGAACTGCCCTAAAACATTGGCTTTATCCAAGAATGGTTACCAGATAACCCAGGTGCAGATTCAGTGATAATACCAATTGCAAGAGATAAAGCTTGCAAGAGCACTTCTGTCTAGAACTCAATAATGAATGTTTCCCGCATAGCCTGATGTCTCAGGCAATTTTCACACAATGAGAACTGATTCATCAGGATCACAGTCCACCCAGAAACCAAAGCTGGCCTCAATCCTATCACCATTCCTGATCTGCTATACAGAGAAATAGTTTCATCCAGAGTCAGTGCAGTGCCAGGTCCAAACTTAAGGAAGTTTTACTTCCCCAGAGTTGGGAAAGAAGAGCACAGAGACATATGTCATTTTTCCTGCTCCAGCCTGAGCTTCAAAGAAACAGAGCTATTCAATCACCGATTTTGTAAGAACAAAACACTCCAAGAAGAAACAAGAGTTTACTTTGTCAAATAAGAAAAATAACCCTTGTTTTACCTTCAGGGTTTAGACTGTATTAAAATTTTCAAATGCTCCTGCTATTCCCCAAGAATACATTCACAACATTTATATAAGATCCCATTGTGCATTTATTCTTCTTATGTACTCAGAGCTGTCCTAGTGGTCTTAGTGACTTCAGCCCTGAGGCTGAAAGAGCTCTTTCAAAATATCAATGGATTCTGCCTTAATTAAGCATTTCCCCTGAATTCTCAGGTAAGAAAGCTCCTTCTTACACACCCTCATGAATTTTGACCACTTTGTTCCCTCTCAGTCCAGGAGGAATTGGTAAGATTCTTAAAAAGTTGTATGCCTCTGAAATTTTGTGCATGAGGTATGAACATTATGTAAAGATACTGATTACACAAGCCACATGCCATGTCTTTTATGGTTACATAATTCTATACAGCTACTTACTTCCATGACCACCAAAAACTCATTATTCCAGCTACAGTTCCTGTGGCAAAGACATTGTAATATCCCATACAGTGAAAAGGCAGAACTGAAAGTGTTTTACTATTTTCACCAAAATTGGTCTAATTTTACTTGAAACACCAGGCATGGCTAAATTTAGGATCTCAAAAGAAGCAAACAAATAAAAATAAAAATGAAATGAGACAGTATCTTCTGTCATAGAATACAAGCTTTAGCAAAGCTCTCCATGTTGACAAAAGTTGAGCATGCTTATTTTTCTAAGAAGAATAGTATCTATACATTGGACACCAGAGTGGACTTCACTTATTTCATTCCACTATCTTTTTGAGTACACTGGAATTTATCAGACCATGTGTTCTTACTTTCAATTGGAAAATTTGGTCTTCACATTGAAAGAGTTTGAACTGTACTAGGCAGCTGTTACATAACTAGGAAAGATGAGAGTAGAATAAAACATGCCACAAATCTGCCACTAAGGAGCCAATAAAATGCTAAAGTATAAAGTAGTGTGTTTTTTCTCACAGATACAAATATGTTCAGTTCAGTGAGGTCTCTGTATAAATGCACTGCCACAAAAAATGAGGACATTTACTCACTCAGAAGAAAGGGATGCCCATGAGTGGTTGTTTTTGTCAGCCCTATAAAAGAAGTATTTCCCCCTTTTTAAGGTCCTCAGTGAAGTTCACCATGCCAGCAGCCTAGAGCTAGTTCATCAAGAAGGGAGCAATTTAGTATTCAAAGATAGACACAAATCATTGGGAAATGCACTTATACTGATAAGAAGCAGAGGTTAGCTATTTCTTTACACAAAATCTATATAACAAACAGTTACTTTTTCATCAAAATGTGAACTACTATTTTTCATGTCAGTGAACTTGTCACAGACCTTGGAACACCTAGTAGAATTTAACTATAGTGCTGAGTTGCAGCCAACTAAAAGAAAAACAAGCAAGCCTTATCAATAATCCAAGAACTGAGAGGAACCAGAAAGTAAAATATAGTAGAAACAAGAGTCAAGAAAAGAAATGTCAAAGTCATAAACAGGCAATTCCATAAACTTAAATAATAAGTGTAAGTCAAATTTTTAGAAGATTGCTGATATTCTCAAGAATCCCATTCTACCCTAAAATCAAAATCAAATAGAGATTACAAAGAAAAAATAAATCTATAGTGGAGCTTTAAAAAATATATATAAGCAATAATGTAAGGCCTTCACAATCACTTGTATACCTTTCCATAGTTCTACTTCCTTTCACTTTTCACCTAGGAAAATATCTCCAACCCAATTGTAGAACCTAGTAAGAGTCATATTCTTGGCACTGTGTCCCATGAACAGTGATGCACTGTTTTCAAACATGGGATCTTCAAGACATACCTCAGGATTTTCTAAAGGGAGCCATGATACTGTTGAAAAGACTGACACATACAACTCTGGTCAATTTGTAGCTATTCTCTTTCCTTCCAGATGAATGTGGTTATTGACTCAAAAGCCAATCTGTGGATTCTGTAGAACTAATGAAGTTTTCTTCAAGGGTGTCTTCTTGAACAAATTACTGTAGTTCAAAACAAGCAAAACATACAGATCTCACACGTCAATTAAGTGTTTCAGATCATTGATCATTCATCTCACTCCAGGCTGATTTTCTCCTAGGCCTATGACACCTGTGATATGGAGGGCACTCCACACCACACACTAAACAGTAGCCATGGTGATCTTAAGATTCCAGTATCCTTCACTTGTGACTTCACTGGGGTCTTTGTTTGTTAATACTCACTGTGGTAGTTTAAATAGATGGCCCCAAATATATTCAGTGTTTTATCAGTTTGTAGTTTGGATCTGCAGCCACTTGGGTAGAGGAAGTGTCATTGGACAGATCTTAGGGTCCTGCCCTAAGTGGTGGTGGGGATTTGGAATTCCATTACAAAGATATACAAAGTGTCTCAATTCCACCTGGACTTCCTAAAGTATACTGTGTGGTATGGCTTTTGGGTTTTTGGCTTATAGCCTTTTCTCTGTGCGTTTGGTCCTGAGAGAGAAGGATAGCTTCTTCTGCCATTATGGAACTTCCCCTGGATCTGTAAGCTTCAATAAATATTCCTTCCTCCATAACTGTGCCTGGTCTGGAAGTTCATTTCAGCAACCTGGAAACACTTTAGAAGTTCATCTCAGCAACCTGGAAACTGTCTACTACACTCTCCTAAATACTATAGGTGTCCCAGAGCTCTTTACCCTTCTATATGTCTCCCGTTTCCAGCAGGCTATACTCTAACTAAGTCTAGGATTCTGGGACCACCTCCTGTTATGGTAATTGGGAATACTTCTGGGCTGAGAATCTCTAGCCTCTATCACAGCACCTAAGGCTACTCCCTAGCAAGTCAGTTGCCCTTCCATCCATAAAGTCCAATCTCTTTTGGCTTTCCTTCCCCAGGTACATGTACTTTCTCTTTTGTCTCTCTCTCCTCTTTTCCTCTCTATCTCCCTCTTTCTCCTCCTTTACAATAAACTCTTAAACTAAAAAAAAAAAAAAAAAAAGTTTGTATCAGTGTCTTTGTCTTGTATACTGAACCCAAAATCTAACAGATAAGTTCAAGAGGGTCTGAGGACCTATAATGCACTGTGGTCCAAGATGTCCTCCCCAACATGGTACAGTGAAATGTTCATATGCTAAGAATTAGATAGGTTCAGAATACCAATTCTGTAACTTACTATTCATGTGATCTTGTGATCTACTCAACACACTAACCTGAAACTAACTTTCTTTCTTTCTTTCTTTCTTTCTTTCTTTCTTTCTTTCTTTCTTTCTTTCTTTCTTTCTTTCTTTTTTCTTTCTTTCTTTCTTTCTTTCTTTCTTTTTATTTGAGAGACAGAGACAGAGAGAGAGAGAGAGAGAGAGAGAGAGAGAGAGAGAGAGAGAGAGAGAGAATGAATGTGCCAGGGCCTCCAGCCACTGCAAATGAACTCCAGATACATGTGCCCCTTTGTACATCTGGTTTATGTGGGTCCTGGTGAAACAAACCAGGGTCCTTTGGCTTTGCAGGTAAATGCCTTAACTGCTAAGCAATCTTTCCAGGCTATGAAACTTCATTTTTATCATTGCAAAAGGCATATGTGATGATAATAACAGTTACATGTCTATAAATGGATACAGTATATATAAAGCACATGGCAAAATCTTTAGTGCATAGCCAAAAACAGACACTACTTCAAAAACTTGGAAGGGGTGATAACAGGTAATATTATGGTTGGAGTAAGTTAGAAAGGGGAGTGAATTATTTGAAAGTAAGATCATATGTGGTTTTGTAAGGGTTGGGATTTTGTTTTGTATAGTTGATGATACTATGGAGACCAATGGCCCAGTGAAGCATAGGCAACCCTTTGTTGCTGCACAGATAGAAACACCATCAATGTAATTTTCATTAAAGCCTAGGTCATGGTAAAGTGTAGAGATTCCCTATCTTACCAGACCAGTGTACTTTCCAGGAAAAAAAAAAAAAAAAAACTTAAATAATCTTCTTCAATCCTGACTGCTCTTATCCTGTTTGTAAACAAAATCCAAAAATATTTTCTTGTTCAGTTTTATATTGTATTACATAAAAACAACAGAGAATAGGTTATAGGACCACATTTGTAACATATATGTCCAGGTCCCTAAATTCAAATTAGCTTTCATTTGTAAATGATCAGTGGAATTCAAAGCTCTCCTTAGCTTTCTGCACTAAACACAGAGGAGTTAAATTTATCTAAACCCAAGATGTCTCCAAACAATTATAACTAGTGAAGCCCTCTAAATGCTCTGGTTACCTCAGCCTGAAACTAAGAACCTAGATAAGAAACTATACCTGATACTCAAGTCTGACATTCTATGAGATTCTTACTTCCTTAGCAGGCACAGTAGGCAAAACTTCACATTCAGAAAATAATTTCATTTACTTCAACCTTTGAACCAAGATTTGTTAATCCTATAGATCACCCAGTTCAGTGAACATTTACTTAGTGTGCCATAATGAATGTGAGCTTTAAAGTCAAATAAATTTTTATTCAAGCCCACCTTAGTCTATACCAGATGTCACATATCAACTAGAAGAGAAAGGTCTAGCTATGGTATTAAAACCAAATAAAACATGGACACACATATGCCTTGATTTCCCCATCAAAAATGAGAATAACTATTTCTAATGGTTTTCATTTGATATAATGCCTGATATAGGACAAATGCTCAAGATAAGAAATCACAATTTAATTATCCACTATGCATCAGACACTATTCTAAGTGCTCTCTTCCTAAAAAATATTTGACATAGAGTTGATGAAAATGTTACCCTGTGTAATAATAGCTAACACTCACTTAAAACATATGCTTTTTACTGTTCTAAAAACATAAGTTGACTTTTTAATTCCTCACAATAATTCCATGAAGTTGATGCTATTATTCCTTTTTTTTTTTTTTTTTTTTTGGTTTTTTGAGGTAGGGTCTCACTCTAGCTCAGGCTGACCTGGAATTCAATATGGAGTCTCAGGGTGGCCTTGAACTCATGGTGATCCTCCTACTTCTGCCTCCCGAGTTGGGATTTAAGGCATGCGCCACCACGCCTGGCTTTTTATTATTCCTATTTTAAGATGTATAAATTAAGGATTAGAAATAAGTAAGCCATCCTAGAATCATGACAATTGAAATCATATTCAAAATCAGACAGTGTGAGATGGAAAGATGGGTTAGTGGTTAAAGACATGTGGTGATTTGATTCAGGTGCCCCCCATAAACTTAGGTATTCTGAATGCTATGTCTGCAGCTGATGGATTTATGGGAATTAACACCTCCTGGAGGCAGAGTATTGTTGGAGGTGGGTCTATGGGTATTATAGCCAGTTTTCCTTTGCCAGTTTTTGGCACATTCTCCTGTTGCTCTTGCCCATCTGATGTTGGCTAGGAGGTGATATCTACCCTCTGTTCATGCCATCATTTTTTCCTGCCATTATGGAGCTTCCCCTTGAGTCTGTAACCAAAATAAACCCTTTTCCCCCCTCAAGCTGCTCTTAGTCCAGTGTTTTCTACCAGCAATGTGAACCTAACTGCAACTGTAAAGTTGGTACCAAGAGTGGAGTCATTTCTGCTAGATACCTGAGTATGTGTCATTTTGTCTTTTGGAGCTGATATTTTGAGATGAATGTGGAAGGATTTGAAATCTTGGCCTAAGAGACGCCTTTCAGTGCTGTAAGTACAGCTTGATTGACTATTCTGGTCAGGGTTGACAGACCTATAGACTGTGAGATTTGGCTTATGAAGATGAGAATGAACTTTGCCTGGACTGGGATAGAAGCAATTTATGTGAGAGGCTTGCTGTTATGACCATGTCTTGAAAATTTGTACAGGGTTGCATTGCATAGAAATGGACTGGTGTGATCAGAGGGATATGGCACAGAAATATTTTTTTTTTGGCCAAAACTGCTACCCAATCACCTGCAATTGTATGAGAGATTAAAACCATTGACATTGGGCAAGCTGACCTTCATTGGAACAACAGAAAGAATGCAGTCTTTTGAAGGGGCCTGAATGCTGAAGGAGTGTCCTGTTCTTCAAAATCTGCTTTTTCACCCCCCTCCAGATTAACAAGTTGGCACCCCACCTCGTAGTATGGAGTATAGAAATGCAAGAAAGAGAAGGTTATTGAATTTGCAATGAGGTCTTGTGTTTTAGAAATGGCCAGGGTCAGTGTGAAGCAGGTTTACTGGATGCCTGTAAGGAGACCTGATGGACTATGAGGATACTCTGTGGGTTACAGTAGAAACCCAGTGGAATCCCATTGGAGATTCTAGGACCACGAGATGGTTGCTAAGGACAGCTGCCATCCGCCCCAATAAAGTTTTCTAGGACTGTGAGTAGCCTAGCTAGAGGGGTGGAATTGGAATTCCAGAGACATGTTGCTGGTTAGAATTATCAGACTTGGAGACTCAACACTGGCTAGAGTTGTTGGACTTGAAGCTACAGAGTTTGATTTTTGCCCTGCTTAAATCTTGTATTACTTGAATATTTCTTTGCTATGCCCAATGCCATCTTTTGCAGTGTGAGTCTTTATTCTGTGCCATTATGGATTTTTTTTGTTTTTTGTTGTTGTTGTTGTTGTTGTTGTTGTTGTTGTTGTTATGACTCAGTTAAAAGACTTTAGACTATGGGAATGTTTGAACATCATTGGGAATGATAAAAACTATGGGGACTTTTAAAGTTGGATGAATGTATTGCATTTTACATCATGTATTGTTAAAAGTTTGTGGGGGCCAGCAGCAGAATATGGTGGTTTGATCCAGGTGTTCCCCATAAACCTAGGTGTTCTGAATGCTTGGTTCTCAGCTGATGGAGATTTGGGAATTAACGTCTCCTGGAGGCAGAGTATTGTTGGGGGCAGGCTTATGGGTATTATAGCCAGTTTCTTCTTGCCAGTTTTTGGCACACTCTCTTGTTCCTGTGGTCCATCTGATGATGGCCAGGAGGTGATGTCCACCCTCTGCTCTGTTCATTGTTTTCCCCTGCCATCATAGAGCTTCCCCTTGAGCCTGTAAGCCAAAATAAATCCTTTTTCCCCTTAAGCAGCTTTTGGTTGGGTGATTTCTGCCAGCAATGTGAACCTGACTACAACAAGGCACTTGTTTGAAAGCCTGGGTTCATTTCCCTAGTACCCACTTAAACCCACATGTACAAAGTGGCACATTCATCTAGAGTTCATTGGCAGTGTCAGTCTCTCTCTGTCTGTCTCTTACTCCTTATTATTTTATCCCCATCTCTCTCAAATAAATAGCCATTTGCTGTGTTCTAGGATTATCTATGACAGTATAGAAGAGCACCGAGCCATACAATAGCCTAGGTTATAAAAACAGATGCCATTCATTGGGCTCTTAATGTGTCCCAGATTCTGTGCTTGGAGATTTTACATATGTAACACTGTGTTGGTTTTTAATGTAATGTTTCTATAGCCTCAAGTGTTTATGATTAAGTTTCCTACTTAGTCCCATCCTAGGAGAACATTTGGGAGGTGGATCCCAGACAGAGAATATGTGTCACTAGGTGTGTACCTTGGGATTGAGTTCAGCCCTGTATGTTTAGAGTTAGCTTGTGCATGTTAGTAAAGCTTTGTATTGCTGTAGGCAGAGTGGGTGTGATATTCTGATGATGGCTTGAAAATCATAAATGCAGAGAAAATTGTGAAAGCTTGCCTTATACAGTTTCAAATGGGAAGGGAAAGAACTTTGTTGGATCTGGGCTAGTGATGAAAGGCTAACTACATTCTGCAAAAAAAAAAAATTATATATATATATATATATATATATATATATATATATATATATATATATATATATATAAAGATAATGGACAGGTGAGCTTGGGAGAAAGTATAGAACAGAAAGATATAAAAGATGTAAAGTTTTCCACAGAAAAAAAATATAAGCAAGTGTGAAGTTACAAGCACGGGGACTGCTTTTAGGCTATTTAAGCTGCAGTTAAGGAGATTAAACATGGACCAACTGTTTTGCATTGGGACAACAGAAAAGATTATTGCTGGAGTAAATCATTGTCATGAAGTAGGGACCTTTGTGTTGGATCCAGCCCTGTGTGTTCAAAGTTGTTTGTGCTTTATGGCTCTGGCTACTGTCTATGCTATGGATGTATGGTGAAGTGAGCCAGATTCAACCATGATGATGCTTCCCCTGTAAGCCTGAAGTAAATCCTTTATTCCCAAATGCTACTTTTGGTCTGGTATCTGTCCCAGCAATAAGAAGGTAACTACAACAAATACTGAATCTTCAAATCAATAATGTGAGATAGCTACTATTAAGATGTGTGGTAAGTGCTAGTAGGAAACCTAGGGCCTTACACATGCTAGATAAATGTCATAGCCATTTTTTTTAAATGTAGGGTTTCCTCAGTTTACTGGGTTGGCCTTGAACATGCAGTACTTCTACCTCAATCTCATAAGGAGCTGGAATGGCAGGCCTGCACCATCAGGCCAAGATAGGATTATTTATAGATTAGTGCTTCCTAAATCCACACAACTACATTTACTATTCTCTACAAACTCAAGTTCCTCTAATTAGAAACTGCATATGTAATTCTTCATGATTGTCCTTCAGTGCTCATCCCCTGCCTCACCTCCCACCCCTAGAATTGAGTATTAACCAGAAGAAAAACATTTTTATCACTCTTTCCATACAACTTCTGCATAAGAAATTTCTATGAAGTGCCCACAAGAATACAGTAGTATCCTGTTTTCATGTGAAAAGGTGCCATTTCATTGCTTTGTTTTATCTGTGATTTATTAAGTTCCAACTTGAGGGTCCTAAAAGGCTCTTTACAGACCTGGGAATCAAGTACCTTCTTTTCCTCCAATCAAGAATCATTTCTCTTTTGCCATCTCATAAATAATGAACCAATGTCTGAATCCATGCCCTGTACTCAGACGCAGTGTTTAGTATTGGGAGCACTGTTTAAATTTCTAACTATTATCCATCTAATAGATGTTTCCCCTCTCTAGAATGTGAAAGTCCATTTCAAAACATCTTCAATTAGGGCTGGAGAGATGGCTTAGTGGTTAAGCACTTGCCTGTGAAGCCTAAGGACCCTGGTTCGAGACTCGATTCCCCAGGACCCATGTTAGCCAGATGAATAAGGGGGCGCACATGTCTGGAGTTTTTTTGTTTTTTTTTTTTAATTTTTTATTTATTTGAGAGCGACAGACACAGAGAGAAAGACAGATAGAGGGAGGAGAGAGAGAATGGGCACGCCAGGGCTTCCAGCCTCTGCAAACGAACTCCAGAGGCGTGCGCCCCCCTGTGCATCTGGCTAACGTGGGACCTGGGGAACCGAGCCTCGAACCGGGGTCCTTAGGCTTCACAGGCAAGCGCCTAACCGCTAAGCCATCTCTCCAGCCCATGTCTGGAGTTTTATTGCAGTGGCTGGAGGTCCTGGTGCACCCATTCTCTCTCTATATATATATCTGCCTTTCTCTCCATGTTTGTCACTCTCAAATAAGTAAATAAAAATTTAAAAAAACCATGTTCAATTAATTAGTGTTATATTTAACTGTCATCACGCACAACATGAACTTAGGTATAATACTCATGTAGTGTTGGAGTCCTTGGAGGAAGTAGAAATTCATAAAGATGTAGGAGAATACCTAGGCCCATAAAAATCCAATTTCAAGTCCTTATCCTTGTATCAAAGAATTGAAAACACAGACTCAGAGAAAACTAAATTACAAAGCATGAGATTGATTTTAGGGAGGATTTGGTTTAAGAGGGAAGACAAAGCAAGAAAGTCCAAAGCAAAAGAAATTCCCCCCTCCCAGCCTGAAGAAAATAATCTCTGACACATACAGAAAGTTCTTTCTTCACAGAAAACAAGCAGGGAAGCTCCCAAAACAAAGCAGGAAAAATGCCCAGGCAAAAAGTAATTTTTGCCCTTCATTCCTGGCTGGGAAGGAGGAGGAGAAACTGATATGATGCCCCTCACATAGGATACAATGAGACCTGTCAGGAGGCCAAGTTTACAAATGTAGGCAAGTGTTTCAGGACCATTTATATGAATCAGACATTCAATTACAATGAGCCTCATCATCATATTCACATGAATAAGGGAGGGACCTAGTTGATTGTTGGACTCAAGACTGACTCAGGAAGGGCATTCCCACAGATGTGCTAAGTCTGGGAAAAGCTTAGAAAGAAACAAGAAGTTGATGCTGGTATTGATGCTTGTAACCATCTTGACTGAGACTGGATTTGACATGGGTTATAGTCTTTCCAGAGCAGGTAAAGTGGTACCCATGTCTCCATGGGCCAATTCCTAATTAACTATCTACCAGAAAAAAGGCTACTTTGATCCTAATCCATTTCAAGAGTAGACCTCAAGAGTTCTGAATTCTGATCCATATCTGCTCATTAACTCATCAAACAACCCAAGAAAGTTGTATCATATCCTCACTCCAGAACCTGTCAATGTTTTATGTGGTCAGCATATAGGAAGCATCAATATGTGAAACCTATGTTGATATGCTAATTGGGAACAAACAAGTAGTAAAAATGAGCACTCTGTCCATTTCAAAATGGAACACTTTCCTGTGTATTATTTACTTCTTAAGTTCCACCATTAGGAAAAAGTGGGTTTGACTAATCAAGAACATAGATTTAAATCAAAAAGTGTTAATGCATATGTTTTTCTTCTTTGGTAAGAGTCAGATTATCAAAGGACAGAAAGTAGATCCCTTGCTGTTTTATGTGGTAAAGTATATTGTTCTAGAAGCATCTATAGATATGAATAATAAATACAAAATAAAGCTCTGAACAGAGGCTGTAGCTCCACACCAATAATCCATTCTAACCTATGCTTATCTTCAAAATTTCTGCTGTCCCACTCAAAATGTATTGAATGGAAAAAAAAAGATTATCCTGCAAGTCTCATAGAGAAAAGGGAAATAATAAAGAAGCAACTAACCACTCTTTAAAAAATACTAACCTTTGGGAAGGAAAGTATAGATTAGCAAGCTAGAAAACACTAAAAACATATGGGTATAAATCTTGGCTATGTCAGTTGTGACAGTCAATTTCTGTTGTCAACTTGAACAGATCAGGAATCAAGTGATATACTCACCTCTTTCCCAGGTCTGTGAAGGCGTTTCCTTCCCCCAGAATGGACAGGCCTTCATGTGGCAGCCCACATATAAAGAAATTCCAGTAAAAGCCATTGCTTTTTGCCTGGCTACCCTTGCTCCTTCCTTGTTTATGCATGTAAAACCCTGTTGCTATGCTCCTTCTTGGATATTGGAATTGAGTTTTATCAGCCTTCCAAAGTGGACTGAAACCCAGCAGCTCTCTAGGGATCCTTCAGGCCTTCAATGCTATATTGGGACTGCTGAGCCATCCAGCCTTGGAGACTGGGTAGACAATATGGTTCTCATACTCTCTAGCCTGTACATAGCCACTATTGGTCTGTACTGGGTAACCCAATCTAACATGTCCTATTTGTAATATATAATCATTCTATCAGTTCTATTTCTGTAAACAACCTAACTACACACCAACTTAGCAGTTGAGCAATTCATAAGCCCTTGGAACTAGGACTGCTGGTAAGCAAAAATGGTAATGATACCTACATCATCTATTTCATGTTATGGTTGCTAAAAAATGATTGACTTCTGACTATATCTCAAATATTGTGCTAAGGACTTGGGCATAAACATAGGGAGCCTGAGCTCCCTTCCATATGTAGGTCTTGGACTACATGGAAAAACAGAAATATTATCATGTAATTTTGACCTCCCTTGATAACAGGGCTCCCACTTACTCAGCACTATCCTCTATCAAGTACTATACTAGGTACTTCTCATGAATTACAAATTTCTGTAGGAAGCATATTCATTTCACATACAATATGACAATAGCTCTAGGAGCTTGTATAACTTTCCTAAGAACACATACTTTATAAATGGCTAAGATGGAATTTCAACCCCAGTCTGAATTCTAAAACTAGTGTTGTTTTTCACCCCACCACACTGTTCATGTGTGATGTGACTATTGACCATATTTTTTTCTTAATTAGATATGCAAGTGATTAAAATGTAATTCTTTGTCTGATCCAGTTTTTGAAATAAACAACAAAGAGTCTTAGTTCACTCAACCTTAGCACAATGCAATCTGTCTGCATTGTCCCCTAAAAGTGAAGGTTGAAAGTGAAAATGACTAAAATAATTATAGGCAACAAAGGCACATCAGCCTCATCATGGCCAGACAAGATGACACATCCATTGTTCATTACCAACAGAGAAAGGCTCGATGTGCACAGTCTCTGGGACTCTGTCAGGCCAATTATGGATCGAAGGAAAAAATGTGCTTCCATTTTTCCCTTGGGGATTATCATGATCATTTAGAGTCACTGGCAACAGGGTAGTTGGTCATAATGTAGCATGAGGAACAGTTTTCTGGATCATTTGTGTTGATGCAGGTTATCAGGGGGGAAAAAAAAAAAAACCTTAAAATTCCTCCTTGCACAAGTCACAGTTGCTACCATGCGGTCTAAGTTTAAGCCTTAACTCGTCATTGCATCATAGATGTACGATATTTCCACAATAATGTCTGCAGATAAAAAAATCCTACATTGTATACATGATTAAGAGGCTACATTTAGTGCTTGTTAAATATCTGTAGTAGGTCAGAGCTGAAAGGAAAGCTGGAGAGCATCTGACCCAAATCTCATTTAAGAGAATCAAAGGGAAGCTTAGGAAAGGGAAGTGACAGCCTCACAGGCACACAGTCATTGCTTACTAGACACTGCAACAGAAACAAAAATCAGGAGAGTAGAAGAGATGGGTTAATGGAGGTGAACTAAAATTCTCATCTTAGTCAAAAACAGAACACAAAAGATGGATATGTGAGGGGTTTTTTGTGTGTGTTATAGATAAAAATAGCAGAAGACCTGGAGATGAATCAGTCAAGACATGACCACAAACCAGCTCTAGGACCTTGCATTGACTCTCAGGATCTGGCTTTGGTGGTCTTCAAATGGGGATACTGCCATAGGCATAGGTCTTTCTAAAGCTCTAAGAGAAACTAACAGTAGTAGATGGAAGGAGAATTGGTAGTTCTCAGCCAAAGCATCAGATGGTCTCCAATAATTTTCTTCAGTTAATTTATATAATAGGGCTCCTGTATCAACTCCTAAAACCTATCCTGGCTTCCTGCCCCAGGTGTCACTCAATATAATGGCCTACTCTTTTTAGCCACTGGTTAAGATAATATAAATCTTTGAGCTATGAGCACAATCAGAAAATATCTACAAAATTATTTCTCAAGCTGGAGAAATGGCTTAGTGGTTTAGACACTTGACTGTGAATACTAAGAACCCAGATTTGATTCCTCAGGTCCCACATAAGCCAGATGCACAAGGTGATGCATGCTTCTGGAGTTTGTTTAAAGTTGCTGGAGGGCTGGAGAGATGGCTTAGCAGTTAAGCGCTTGCCTGTGAAGCCTAAGGACCCTGGTTCGAGGCTCGGTTCCCCAGGTCCCACGTTAGCCAGATGCACAAGGGGGCGCACGCGTCTGGAGTTCGTTTGCAGAGGCTGGAAGCCCTGGCACACCCATTCTCTCTCTCTCCTTCTGTCTTTCTCTCTGTGTCTGTCATTCTCAAATAAATAAATTAATTAACTAAAAAAAATAAAGTGGCTGGAGGCCCTGGCCCACCCATTATCTCTTTCTCTCTCACTCAAATAAATAATTTAATTTCATTTAATGATTTCTCTATTGCTTTCTAATCAAAATATTTTACTTCTATCCACTGTTTTCTCTCTGGAGTTTGAAATTCTTTTTAAAAACTTATTTGTATGTGTACGCAAGAGGCACACCAGGGCCTCTTACCACCAGATATTTGCACTGTTTTTTGCATCCACCTTATGCAGGTAGCTTGGGAATTGAACCTGAACCAGTAGGCTTTACAAGCTAGTGCTGTTAACCACGAGCCATCTCTCCAGCCCCACCACCAGGAGTTTGAGATTCTTTATCATATAATGACTAACTATAAAAGGAAAGAAAAATCTGATGTCCTTTCCTTTTCAAAGAAGTGCTGGGTAGGATATTAATTAATATAGAAAGACAAATGTCTTTCATTTCAAAATGATTCAATGCCAGTTTGGCAGAGCATCAGAATTTATGCCGGGCCAGTAATATTTATTCCAGGACTATATTGGGCCACTAAGAAAGAGGAGATCATCATATGTGCTCCTCTTTCCAATACTTATTATCCACAAGTTTGAAATGAATTGCTCCTCTACTACTCTCATCACCGAAAATATACTGTATGCATATACAAGCAAGAAAACACACTATCTAAACACATAGGTATACACCCTACCTGACTTGGTGAGACAAAAAATTTTCAAGCCTCAGAAGAGGCTTTCAACACTATCACATCATGCAGTCACATTAAGCAGAAAACAAGTGACTTTGTTGAAAAACGCATATTTGTTCCAATTTTCCTGTCTAAATTATCCAAAGCCCTACAGCCCTGATATGGTTCACTTAAAGATCATTACTCATGTTCTTGAGTGGGCTGCAGAATGATCATGCCTACGCAAGGTATTCTTCTGGGTGTTGGGAAATGACAGGAGTTATCTCTAGTACTGAATGTACTGAAATTAACTCAGCTTGCAAAGTTGCATCAGCACCATATAAGAGGAGATATTTACCTTGCACCTAAAGTAAGGGAAAGGGAGGAGGAGTACTGGAAGAATTAAGTGATTTTCATGGAAAATGTTTAAATAAGAAGACAGGCTATAGGTCCCCATAGGATGTTACTGGCAATGAGCAATATAACCATACGAATATGTGTGTGAAACAAGTCATTAGAACAAAATTAAAAGTTTATGAGAAAATGCCCTGGCCAGTGGCGAGTTGAACTAGGACTCGAGGAGAAGCTAACCTGGGTGGGAAAAAGGCAAACAGACACAAGAAGGAGACCATGCTAGATGTTTGTCAAGGCCTCAAGAGTTTATTTTTTCCACGTAGGTTTATATAGGGCTGTAGGGGGAAGGGGACATGGTCAGGGCAAGGAGTTGTAGGGGGTAGGGGACATAGTTAGGTCAAAGATCACAGAGTTAGTGGTTAAACCGCAATGCCTTTGTTTCTTCATCAGCTACCAGCAAGATGGGGGAGTGTTTAGCCAGGTGTACAATCCCATTGTTTCTGGTAGTTGAATATTAGTTGAGGAAGTAGAAACTTAACTTGCTATATGGCAGTTTCTGTTAACATGGCCAAGGTTTGGTTCATAGCTCCCAACAAGAAAAGCTCCGTCAGTTTCTCCTCACTTCTGTATTCCATTTGATGCATGAGTGTTACCTGCCACGTGTCATTTACAATCATCCTTTTAAGAAAAACAGGAAATGATTGCATGATCATGAAAGAAAGGTATGTTATTTTTTAAAGTGAAGGAAAACACATTTCAAAGCTTCTTGTGTGCTTCATAACACTCCCCAAGAAGTGTCTTGTGTCTTAATTAGCTTTCTTTCTTATCTCTGGTAAAACAGGTCCATAAGGTTTTCCATGTCGTTTCTACAAGGCAACCTCCTGGAAGATGTGGTGGCTCATTTGAGATTTACTACTGACAATGTGTGTACGTTTGTTCATTTTTAATAATAATTATGGAAAAATATGGGAGATGCTGTTAGGGAAATTGGTTCCATTAAATAAGAAAAGAATATTCTTCAACTAATTGTGTAGGCAGAGGCCTTGCATCATAATAAGCATGATTCAAAAAATGAATTCCAAGTCATTTTGATTTAAATTATTCTTGAACTTATGATGCTATACACTCATTCAGAATTTTATTCTATTCTATTTTTTCCATAAAAAACACAGCAAGAAGTTAATTGAAATTGATAAATAAATGGTTGTAGAAGGGTGGTCAGATTCTCAAGGGCCCCCCTGAACAAACCTTCAGTAGACATACTGTGTTTATTCTCACTCTTCATTGGTCAACTCAATTTTTTTTTTTTGATATTTTGGTGAGTACATCCTTTTCCAAACTCATAAGTATACTTACTGTTACTATGAATAAGGCTTGGTGCCAATCTCTTTACACTTCAGATTATTACCTGAATTTGAAATGTACATTTTAAAGTGTTAGCCTGTTAGTTACTCTAAAATACTTTCCCTCATACTTCACAGAACTCTTATTTGAGTTTGGAACTAAAATCCAAAAACAAGTCAATGTGTCTCAATGACCTCTTGGTTCCAAAACACACTAGGCCTCCTATAGGTAGAATATTTTTGTCATTGATGACCAAATGATTCTGTTGATTATGCAGGAAATCTCTCCATCACTGCTACTGCAGTTGAGTTCATTTATCTTAGTCCAAGAATATCGTCCAGACAGAAAAAGAGAACAAGGAGGGTTGTAAAGCTCCCTTTCACTTTGTGCATGATCATACCTACCTCTCAGTGATATGAGTGTGACTCTGTCCCATAGCAACCTTTGAGCATGCCCCAGGCTGGCAGAACCCAGCTGCTTCTCTCTGATCTGCTTCTGCCTGTGTAGGTGCCCCCACCCTGCCCAGAGACAATTTGAACATTGATTACTCATGCAAAATGTGACACAGGAAGCAATATAGGCATATGCTTCCCTTGGAATTCAGAGTTGTGGTTTCTGTGATAGAAATATGTAGTGTTCCTATTTCTAACATTGCTGCCCCACCTTGCACATAGTCTTTATCCCAACTACACACAGGTGCATCAAAAGCATCCCATAGCTCCAAATTGTACCATTTGGCTAATCCTTAGACAGTCCTAAAGTAGCCATTTCAAAATCTACAGGGAAAGTCATTATTCAGCATATAATATCTTGGCCTGTTAGCAATAATAATAACAATAGTAACACAAATCAAATACCATGACCTTGTTGTAGACTAGGCACCATGCTCTTTGTTATATAGACCTTATCTCATTTAATCCCTGTAAAATTCCTACTATAAAGGTACCTTAATCACTTTAATGCCACAAGTGGAGTATATGAGTTCAGAAAAAAATAACTTATTCAATATCATAACATCTAGTAAAAGAGATAAGTTTGAATGCATATTTATCTATTTCCCAAATCCATGCTCTCAACCTTCAAAACTAATGATTTTAAGACCAGACTGCATATTAGAATCACACTTACTGGAAACAGTACCTAGGCACCATAATTTATGAAAGACATTCCAGATGTTTGCATATAACAAAAAAGAGCTTGAAAATTTACTTTTGATAATATTAGTCACATAGTTGCTTTTGTTGGCTGGTATGAAACAATATTGGTTTGACCTTAGAAAAGTTACTTACCTAAGTCTTACTTTCTTTAAGGCCTCTTAGCATCTAGTCAGTCTTGAATATCCAAAGATCTATGGCTTCAAATGAAAATTTGGAAGGCCCTTCTGGATAAAGATCTAAATCAAGGCTGGAGAGATGGCTCACAGGTAAAGCACTTGTCATACAAGTGAGGACCCGAATCGAGATATCCATAACCCACATAAATCTAGATATTGTAGTACAAGTAGGCCTGCAGACACACACACACAAACACACACACACAATTAATATTTAAATAAATCTAAGTCTAGATGCTGGGTGTGGTGGCAAACACCTTCAGTCACAGTACTTGGGAGGCTGAGGTAGGAGGATTAGCATGAGTTTGAGACATCCTGGTGCCACAGAGTGAGTTCTACCTAGGTCTGGGCTAGAATGAGACACCCTCAAAAAAGTAAATAAACAAAAATAAATTAAAAATTGATGTCTAGGTGATCTTATGAGTGAGACATATGGAACTAGAACAGTCTAGCCATACTATCCCACTAGCAATAAGAGAATCATTGAGAATGCAGCTGGCTTTATAGAATGGTGGAATGGCCTTTTAAAGAAACAGCTACAGTGCCAACTAGGTGGCAATGGCTTGGAGGGCTGGGAGAGTGTCCTCCAGTAGGCTGTATATGCTCTGAATCAGCATCCTATATATGGTGCTGTTTCTCCTATAGCCCAGATTTACAGGTCCAGGAATCAAGGGGTGGAAATGGGAATGGTCCTACTTATCATCACCCCAAGTGACCCATTAGCTAAATTTTTGCTTCCTGTTCCTACAACCTTACACTCTGCTGGCCTAGAGGTCTTGGTTCCAGAGGGGGGAGTGCTTTTGCCAGGAGGCACAAAGAACATTCTATTGAACTGGAAGCTAAGACTTCCCCCTGGCTACTTCGGGCTCCTGATGCCCTTGAGTGAACAGGCTGAGAAAGGAGTTACAGTGTTAGTAAGTATGATTGATCCAGACTACTAGGGGGAAATCGAACTGATCTTCCACAATGGAGGTAATGAAAAGTATGCCTGGAGTGGAGGAGATCCTTTAGGGCATCTCTTGGTATTACCATGCTCTGTTATCAAAGTCAATGGGCAACTACAACAGTAAAAGTTGTACCAAGGAGAGGGATTGCAGCTAGACCCCTGACTATATGGCTTTGGCCTTTTGGAGCTGATTTTCAAGAGGAATATGGAAGGATTTGAAACCTTGGCCTAAGAGATACCTTTCAGAGCTGTAAGTACAGCTTGATGGACTATTCAGGTTAGAGCTGAAGGACCTGAATGCAGTAAGAACCATGGACTGTGAGGTTTGGCTCATGAGGGTTAGAAAGAGCTTTGCCTGGAATGGGCTACAGTTTGTGTGACAGGCTTGCTAGTATAACCGGGTCCTGAGAAATTGTGCAGGGTTGCATTGTATTGAAACGGACTGGTGTGAGCAGAGGGAAATGGCACCGAAAAAAATGAAATCTTTGGGTGAGCTGCTGCCCATTCAGCTGCAATTGAGAGATTACCACCTTTAAGATTGGGCCAGCTGACATTCACTGGGGCAACAACAAGAATGTAAACTCTTTTGAAGGGGTCTGAGTGCTCAAAGAGTGTCCTGTTCTTCAAAGTCTGCGTTATTCCCCCCACCCCTGCCCGGACTAACAAATTGGCACCCTACATGGTATTGTGGAGTATAAGAAATGCAGGAAAGAGAGGGTCATTGAGTTTGCAACACGGTCTTCTGTTTTGGAAATGGCCATGGGCAGTGTGAAGCAGGTTTGGTGGATGCCTGCATGGAGACCCCATAGGGTCATGTGGATGAACCATGGGTTGCAGTGGAGACCTGGTGGAGATGCCAGGACCATGAGATGACAGCCAAGAAGGGCTTCCCACCCAGAATGAAGTTTTCCAGCCCAGCTGGAGGGGAGGAATTGGAATGCCAGAGTCTTATTGCTGGTTAGGGCTATCAGAGTTAGAGACTTGTCACTGGCTATAGTTATTGGACTTGGAGCTACAGAATTTGATGTTTGCCCTGTTTAAATCATGTATCGCTTGAATACTTCTTTGCTATGTCTAATGTCATCTTTTGCAGTGAGAATGTTTATTCTGTGCCATTATGGGTTTGGAGGGAATTTTTTTTCTGGTATTATGGCTCAGTTAAAAAACCTTGGATTATGGGGATAGATGAACATCATTGTAATTGATAAAAAAAACTATGGGGACTTTTAAAGTTGGACAAATGCATTGCATTTTTACATCATGTATGGTTATCAGTTTATGGGGATTTATGGGGGCCAGGGATGGAATGTGGTGGTTTGATTCAGGTATCCCCCATAAACTTACGTATTCTGAATGCTAGACTTCTCAGCTAATGGAAAATAGAAATTAAAGCCTCCTGGAGGCAGAGTATTGTTGGCAGTGGGCTTATGGGTTTTATAGCCAGTTTCCCCTTGGCAGTGTTCGGCACACTCTCTTATTCCTGTTTCCCACCATCTTATGTTGGCCAGGGGGTGATGTCCACCCTCTGCTCATTCCATTGTTTTTCCCTGCCATCGTGGGGCTTCCCCTTGAGCCTGTAAGCCAAAATAAACCTCTTTTTTTTTCCTACAAGATGCTCTTGGTTGGGTGATTTCTATCAGCAACATGAACCTGACTGCTACAGGATTATTGAGAATACCACTCTAAACTTCCTTCTTCTTTCCAGACATTTAAGTTTTCAAAGCCAGAAGGCCAACCCTATCCTTTGATTTCCTAGACTTTTTAATTCTTGTATAGGATTTCCAGAGTCCCTTATCCAAGTTCCTCTCTGAGGCTATAGGTTATTTTGGGCATTTTGGAGACAGAACCCTAGGCTCTACTAAAGCTAAAAAAGTTTTCTACCATCCAGCTATATCCTCGGGGGACAAATTCTCATCTCACATGAAATTCCTTTCAAAGTCATAGAAGCACTTAAGTTACAGATATGACTTTTTCCCATGACATCATGCCCTGGGCAAGTAAGGAACCTGATTTTCCTCAGGTGATTCCCATGGAGCAACAGAATGACATCGTCACAATGGCTCAGGAAAGATTAAGAGGCCAGTGGAGTGAAAGTAAAAATGGCCTACCCTCTACAGAAAGACACAAATAGAAGCTGTCATGGAAATTTTTGCTTTTTTCTGGGGATTCAGGACCAGAGCAAATGTTCCAGAAACTGCAGCTCTTCAGCAGATAAACTAAATTAAGAAATGTTTCCTGGGAGGAAAGATGTTGCTTAATGGTTAAGGCATTTGCCTGCAAAGCCAAAGGACCTCGGTTTGATCCCCCAGGACTCCCATAAGCCAGATGCACAAGGTGGCACATGTATCTGGAGTTCATTTGCAATGGCTGGAAGCCCTGCTGCACCCATTATCTCCTCTCTCTCTCCCTCTTTCTCTCAAATACAGAAATAAATATAATTAAAATTAAATTAAATAAATGTTTCCTGCTAAGACAGAGCTTTTCTTACAGTTAAAGAAAAGTTGACTGCAGAGTTACTAGAGTTCTAGTAAGATTCCACATGCTGAGCTGGCACAGGCCTGTAATCCCACTATTCAAGAGGCTGAGGCAGAAGGATCATAAGCTCAAGGCCTGCTTGGGCTGCAGAGTGAGTTCAAACCCAGCCTGAGAAACTTAGAATGACCCTGTCTTAAATAAAATAAAATAATAAAGGAAGGTTCTGGGAATTTGACTTTGTAGTAGACCACCACTTTCATAGCATATGTGGAACCCAGTTTCTAGTTCCTATCCCCAGCACTGGAACAACAGCAACTACAACAACAACAAAACAATAATTCCACCTATTCTCTCTGGGAAATCTGCCCCCAACTGAGAGTTCTTCCAAATAGTGTAGTTATCTTTTCATAGATTCTCTTTCCCAGCTTCTCCCCCAATCAAGAGCTGCAACTCTGACTGTGATGAATGTCACTGATTGACCTGGGTTGATTTTATTCTATGTATATTGAGAAATGTCTTATGGTATTTGAATGTAAAATGACCACCATAGACTCGTTGTTTGAGTCTTAATCCAACTTGGTGACACTGTCTGCTGCGAAGGTTGTGGAACCTTTAAGAGGTGAAGTCTTGGTGGAGCGAATATTTCACTGAGGATGGAGGTTGCTCTTGAAGTATTACAGCTCAGTCTCACTTTCTTCTCTTTCTCTCCTTCCTTTCTTAAATCCTTCCTCCCTTTGGATGTGACAATGTGATGTCAGTTTCCTGTTCCTGTCATGCTTTACTCATCATGATGGACTTCTCCTGGGAACTGTAAATCAAAAATAAACTCTTTCCCTTCCCTAAATTGATCAGGTATTCTGTCCTAATAATGAAAAAGTTACTGATAGAGATATTACTCTTTAATTTATGGAAACTTTTACTACCCTCCATTTTCCTTCCATTTTGAAAATATATGTATGTATACATACATACATATATATATGTATATATGTGTGTGTAAATACATATAAATACATATATGCATTCATATATATATTCATATATATATGAATGCATGAGAGATTGTTACTTCCTGATAGCATGTGAAGAAGCTCCTTATTGCCTTAGTATAGCCAGCTCCACTTTTTAGCACCTACAATCTCAGAATTGGCCTAGTATGGAGAGGTCATCTGGATAACCTCTTTTTCAAAGAAGGTAGCTTTGATTGCATTCTTGACATAGTCAATCACCTTGTTTACATTTCTGGTGATAGGAAAGTCACTGCTGGATGGTCCATCATAGATCCAATTGGTAGAAAGATCTTGCTGTACTGCCTTCAATCTGCTATCTTTGTGCTTCTGTGCATTTTTCTTGTTTTAATCTTCTAAAGCTGTTCTGTCTAGCTCAGTATCCAGCAAGTATAGAAGGATATTTGACTCTAATGGAATTCTATTAAATAAAAGTCTCAGTGTAAGTTGCAGCTTCTCAGAAGCAGTAGCTATTTATCCAGGGCTCAGTAGCCACTTGTGAATTCAACACAGTGGCTCCTGTGTTGAACACTGGAGTGACAGAACATTTCCATTCTCTTAGAAAGTTTTATTGGATGGCACTGCTCATTAGCTCCCTCTCAGGCACTTCTTATCCAGAATGAATCGCCTTAGTTCCTTAAACTTTGGAGTTTTACCCATTAATTCTGTATCGCTATGGTAACAAGCTACCAAAACATAGGGGCTTAAAACAATGCTCTTATTATCTCATAATTCTGAAGGTCAGAGGTCATTTGAGTTCTACTGGGTTCTGTGTTCTGAGGCCAATAAAGCCAGAATCAATTTGATCACCAGGCTGGGTTAATATTTTTTATTTGTTTGTGAGGAGAGAGAGAGAGAATGGGTGCATTGGAACTCTCGAAATTACAAACTCCAGATGCATATCACAACCTGTGCATCTGGCTTTATGTGGATATCAGAGAATTGAACCTGTGCCATCAGGCTATGCAAGCATGTGCTTTCAACCAGTGAGCCATCTCCCCAACCCCCAGGCTGGGTTCTTATGTTGATACTCTGGGAAGTATGCTGACTTGGTTCATTGAGATATCCATTTTGTGGAGCTTTAGGTCTGAGTTCATTTCCTTTTGGCTTTCTACTTCTAGAAGCTGTTCATTTCCCCCTTCCAGGTGGACTCATCTCCTCTATCCTCAAAGCCAACAGCAGTGCATCAAGTCCTCATATTTTCAATTCCTCTTACTGTTAGGCCACCAGCTGAAGAGAACACTCTGTTTTTAAAGGACTCATGTAATTAAGTTGGTCTCACTTGTATTGTGTCACCTGGGTAATTTAATTTTTTTTTTCAAGGTAGGGTCTCATTTTAGCTCAGGCTGACCTGATGACATGGAATTCACTATGTAGTCTCAGGGTGGCCTTGAACTCAAGGCAATCCTCCTACCTCTGCCTCCAAAGTGCTGGGATTAAAGGTGTGTGCCACTGCACAGCTCTGGGTAATCTTTTTAAAAGTAATTTACAAAACCCATTTTATAAATATGTTATCATAGGGATAGAAACATGGCTCAGCAATTAAATGTGCTTGCCTCTTACACATGATAGAAAGCCTGATAGTATTCAAGTTCCCCAAAACCCACATAAACAGCTGGGCATGGCTATACATGTATGTAATCCCAGTCCATGGGGGATGGAAACAAAATATCTAACATAAGCAACTTCAGCAAAGGTTTATTTTAACTCATGGTTTCAGACAGCCACAATCCATGCCAGAGAAGGCAAAATTGAGTAATTTTGCCCATGGTGGTATGTGTGGAGGTGATTTGGTTATATGGCACAAATAGGAAAGCAGAGAGCACAGGCTGGAACCAGGAATGGCTATAGCCTTCGAAGACCCATGTTTAGAGACCCACTTGTAACAGCGAGCCCCAACTCCTAAAGGCTCCACTACCTTCAAAATAGTTCCATAACTGAGGGTTAAGCACTCAAAACATGAGCCTATGAAGATCATTTAAGATTTGAACCTTAGAACTCAAGCTAATACTCCAAGGTAAATACTGACCTAACTTCAGATATGGCCAGTGTATCCTTTTTCATGTTGTCCAGTAAGCTGTATCTACATATTTCAACTCATTTTTACTTCTTATTCAATTTTAATTTTAAATTTACAGTAAAGGTAAAAGAATAATCTGGGGAGTTCACATCTACTCTAGCCAACTCACATAACCATAGGAAAATGATCAAAAACCAGGAAATTATGTTGGCTCAATACTATAAACTACAGATGCTGTACTGAAGTTTCATAGATTGCTTGCATTTAAATCCCCTTTCTGTTACAGAATTCAATACAGACCCTGTATTGTAGAAGCTATTGCATCTCTCGTCTCATCCAAGTCTGTAACAACATTTTTTCATCATAGTAATACTTTTGATGAGTAATAGTCAATTTTGTTGAATATTTCTCAATTATCTCAGGTTTTTTTTTTTTTTTTTGAGAAGCCCAATTCTCATGGTTCAATTAAGTGGAACTCTGATTTCACATCTTGGTCAGGTTCATGTTTTGCCATTCACCTTGTTAGCTACTGCTTTTTTTTTTTTTTTTTTTCTTTTCTACTTATGGCCATTCCCTAGATGAGATAAATGAAGTGAAAGTTATCATCATTCTTCTACCAGAATTCAATGTGCTATTCTTCAAGTGTCTCTGGAGAATGACTTTGTGATGCATCATGAGTAATGAGAGACGCTGTCAGGACTTACAATGTGAAGCTCATTAATATGTAAATCCTGTGTCTGTGTTGAGATCTTGCCTAGTTTAATTATGACAGAGTACTGTGATGAAGCTGAACAACTGGTCACAGTGGTGCAGTCAAAAGCCATGGAGATATGATGTATGTGTTACATGAAAAACCAGGGAATGCAAACTACAAGAGAACCAAGCAATGTTAATTCAAGAAATTCCATCCCAAGACACAAGAACTTTCCAACTTCTCAGAGATTTCAGGCATGATGAACAGCAGTTGACACTCCACACCCCAACTCCCTTTGTATATATAATGCTCTCATCATAGAGTGTCTATCATAAAATAGGGTATGCATACCTGTGAAGGGCACCTGGGAGGAGACCTGTCTAGAAATATGTCTATTGGGCTGGAGAGATATTGGGCTGCAAAGCCAAAGGGCCCAGCTTCAATTCCCCAGGAACCACGTAAGCCAGATGCACAAGGTGGCATATGCAGCTGGAGTTTTTTTGCAGTGGCTGGAAGCCCTGGCACACCAATTCTCTCCATCAGCCTCTTTTTCTTAAATAAAATAATTTTTTAAAAAAGAAAAAATGACCTTTAAGAAAAATCTCTTCGTGTTCTGGACCTTGAGTTCCCTCCCTTGTAATAGAAGACAGCAGAGCCACCAATTATTACATCATAGGGTTATTGGCAGTAGGGATGGGGGGATGAAATATAGCATAAAGAAAAAGTACTGGGGGCTAGAGAGATGGCTTAGTGGTAAAGCACTTGCCTATGAAGCCTAAAGACCCCAGTTCAAGGCACAATTCCCCAGGACCCACATAAGCCAGATGCACAAGGTGGTGCATGTATTTGGAGTTTGTTTGCAGTGTCTGGAGGCCCTGGTAAACCCATTCTTTCTCTCTCTTGTTATCAAATGAATAAATAAAAGTTGTTGTTTTTTTTTAAACAAAAGCACTGGGTATGACCAAAGAATTAGTATTGCAAAGTACATAAAGGATAATTTTACTGCATTATCTATACTAGCAAAAAGCCACTTTTCTGACAGAGTCCCTAACCAACACAACTGCTAGGTTTATACTTATAATTGTTGATAGTGACCTTTTGATCAATCATGAAGCTATCTTCAATCCTCTTTGTTTCCATAGCTCTCTCCATGATTTCTGTGAAAGCATCTTTTCCCAGCTGGGTCTTGCTCTTCACACTAGAAACTTCTTGGAAGCAATGAACAAGGTGATGTTGGGACAGTAATCAGTGAATGTTGGTTAAATTAATGCCCCATTAATCTTATCATATTTGATTCAGTGACCTAGAAATTGAAACAGCATGTATCTTATTTCTACATTAATGAGAAAAATCACAGAGTTTAAATGATCTGCCTGAGGTCACATGACTTAAATGACTTTAATACTGTTAAACCAGAAAAAAAAATAAAGAAAATGACCTAAATTAAATGCCAAATTTGTCCCATTCCTAATTCTAAGCCAGGAATAGCAAACTCAAATGTCTTCAAAGGATTATCAGAATGTCAGCAATCAGAAATCATTTGGCAACAAGTATTTTGAATGAACTTTACATGGGGAGTCATAAACAACCATCCACTCACTCCATATATGGCACAAACAACAGACCAAAAGAATAATTGTGATCATGTCTAACTTAGTGAATCAATGGTTTTATTGAACTTATGTACAGAGCATAGGTGACCCAAAATCAGCTACAACACTGAAAAACTCACCTTAGCATGGATAATAAACTCCCCATAGCTGCATAGCTGGAGCCTCTCCTTCATTTTACCTTGTACATTCGATATGAACTATTATTTCCTAAGGCCCGTGCAGCTGAGACAAAATTGCAGACAGCTGTCAGGAAGGTGCAAGAGGGAGTGGGTGAGATCTCAGGTGAGGATCTAATGATCTTACACTCCTTATCTCTGGGAGGGAATGCCAATAGGCCTAAACCTGCTGATAATCACAGCTGCTCTATGAAGATGGTAGTGGTTGTTATGCTTGGAGGACAGGATTCACAATAGGTGTAGTGGAGACAACAGCAAAATGAAGGAAGTGTATGATGCAAGACAAAATAAATGACCTCTGTGAATACCTGCATGCCCAAGATCTTATTTCACTCTTACCACACTCTGTGAGGTTTGCATTCTCATACCCTACTGGGTTTTAGATATGCTGAGTGCTGAGTTCCTGGGCCCTCTTGATTGTAGGAAGGCACTTGGATCATTTTCCAGGAGAGCTTGTGTCCTGGAGTTGCAACATACTTAAGTTTTGTAATTGATGACAAGTATAGAAAGGTCAAAAAGAGAGACTCAGAAAGACAGAATAGGGTTGGAGAGATTGCACAGCAGTTAAGGTGCTTTTGCCTACAAAGCCTGACAACCCAGGTTTGGTTTCCCAATACCCACATGGCACATGCATCTGGAATTTGTTTGCAGCAGTTAGAGGCCCTAGTTTGTCCATTTTCTCTATGTCTCTGAAAAAAAATAGAGAAAAAGAAAAAGACTTATCTCTTAATTTTTAAGACATTCAACAAAAATATCTAAAGACCAACTAGTTCAGTATTGTTAGTTAAGTTCTACTGTCAGCTTGATCTGATTAGGAATCAAGTAATACCACTTGAGTGGGTCTGTAAGGGTATTTACAGGAAGGATTAGCTGAGGGAGGGAGATGCTCCCCCAGACCACCCTTGTGGTAGCAGCCCATATCCTATAAGCCCATCTAGTAAATCCCCTTATAATGCCTATTTATTCTATCCCTGACTAATACAAGTGTTATCCAAACTGCTGATCACCACCCTTTCTTGGGTAATAAAATCAGTTTTGTGAGTAACAAAATGCAGTTAAAGTAATAACACAAATGACTATCACAGAAAATATCACAGTCCCGCCAGTGAATAAGTAGCAATTTTTTTTGGTAAAATATTGTTACAAAATTGTTTTTTTAAAAAAAGCACTTTGTGAAGTCACTTCTCCATCCCAGTGTCTTCACTCTGTCCTTAAGGCAACTGAATGTGAAAGGAATTGTCCCAGGTTACACAGTCAGTCAATGGTAGAGCTATATCACACCTCAGGTCTCCCGGTACCCAGTTAATGGCTTTGTTACTCTATCACCATGCCTACAGGAGATATTAATTGAAAATTCTTGAGATGTATTTCAATGTCTGCTGTATATGAACAAACTTTTACATCTTCTAAATAATTACCCTAAGCATATGTAGATGATGTGCATACTGTTCGCTCACCACATCAAGTCCCTGCATGCCCTGCTATAGTATATGATGACATTAAAGAATTCAGTGGCACTTGTATTTTTTTTTTACTAGGATGAATGATTTCTGATGTTCTGAAGAAATGAATGGGAACTTCCTGGTATGATATTGGACAGTGTCACCCCAAGATTGTCTGTCCTCACAGCCTTGTGTAGGTTTAGAGCTCTGAAGGGGAGGGCAGATCATTAGGACTTTGGGGCAAGGAAAAGTCTACAAGACTTTGTGAAATGACTAAACTGAGGAGTGTTGGGATGTCAGGCTCAGCATATCATTTATTAGGAGTCCCTTCGGTGGCAATTTTTGTAAATGCAAGACCAAGAGGACACAACATTTGGGAAAAAGTACAAGACAGTGTTAAGACTGATTAGCTGAAGGAAATTCAACTAAATCTTTACCTCTTGTGTTTCTCTAAAGGTAAAGGACTGCAATCAGAAGTTTTATGGTAAGACAATTTCATATAAGGCAGATTCTATCAGAGGCTATTTCTAGATGGAGAAAGAATGATCATTATATCTGACCCTGATCATCAAGGCTCAAAATAGGAGGACCAAATTGCTTTTATTATCCAGATTTTCCTACTTTTCTATTTCAAAGCTGTCACTTTTCACATCCTTCCAATTAAAAATAATATTAGCAATTACTCACTGTACAAAGCAATGAGGTTCATACTGACAGTTTTATTCAAGTATTCACTTCCCATTACATTACCCTTTTCTGTCTCTCCTGATGGATCCCTCCCACCCTTTCTCTTTCATATATATATTTCATATATATGAGAGAAAATATGTACTATGGTTCTGACTTATTTTACTTAATATGATGATCTTAAATTCCATCTATTTTCCTACAAATGATGTAATTTTATTCTTAGTTATGGCTGAATAAAACTCCAATGTGTATATACATCACATTTGGCTATCCCTTCATAATCTAGTCTGATTCCATACCTTGGCTGTTGTGGACAGAGCATCAGTACGTATGTGTGTGCAGGCATCACTGTGGTTTCTGCTTAGATTCCTCTGGGTATATAGAACTAACTTCTTTCCACACTCTTGCTCTCTTTCTGCTTCTGTTTTCTTTATCGTTTATAAAATTAATTCCATATGTCCAGTTTGGCCCTTCTTAAATCAGATGATTAAATAATTTACGAATGACATATTAGAAAATCTAGACTGGTAATGATAGAAATGGGAAATTGGTGGTAAAGGGAAAGAATAGGGATGGGACTAGAAATAAGGCGGAGCTTGGTACTGGTACTGGGCAATGAAAACACACACAGCAAAATCCAGGGAAGCCTTGTGCTCCAGGTTACCATCAAAATGAATTCCACTGCTATAGGATTCTAGATAGTCATCAGTATAAATACATAATAGTCTTAAAGAAAAGGGACAAAACTTCCCTCAACTACATCCAATGATGTTTGTTTGCTAACTAGTGCTTGACAACAAGAATAATGCTTATATGAAGGAAAAAATGAAAACTAATAGCATTCTAGAACAAAAAATGAAGTACACATACATTCTAAAATATAGATATACCTTCTAAAGATGCTAAATGAAGAAGTAAGACACAAAAGGCACATATTTGATTAAATTATGCAGAATATCCAAAACATGTAAATTTATAGAGACAGAAAGCATAATAGTGCTTGTAAGAGGCAGGGTAAGTCGAGGCAATGACTACTCATGGGTAAGGGGTTTCTTTGGGGATTTTAGAATATTGAATGGCAGGACTCAAGGTTTAAAAATTAAGAATGTGTAACATATGATTATCAATGAAGAAGTCTCTAAAAGTTAATTGATACCAAGTGTGCACTGTAGTTCATTGTGTGACAGTATTCTTCATTAAAAAATGTTTTCCATAGCACTAGAAAATAAGGAAGAAAAATTGGGCTATCTTTTATTTATATTTTCTTGAAACACATTTTAGTTGGTTCCCCAGGACATTTTTTTTTTTTTCTGCCCAAGTAGAATGCCCATGATTAAGAAGCCTAAAGTTCACTCATCCTAAGGGCTAACCTTTTCTAGAACTGTTGAGGATCAATGTCAACTCTCATTTACTCAGTAGATTTGCCTGAGTCTGTGGGACAAGTATGCCTCACTTGTTACAAAGGTGGTGTTCTCAGACACTGGTAGGATACATCCCCACCAGTGCTGTTCTCTACTGCCCTTTTTGCAAGAAGTTGCCTTCCCAGTGCATCTACCTCAGTGACAGACTCTGCCATACTTTGGGAATGTGTGGACTAGTGGCCATTGACCACTTTCATTCTACTTTGCTCTTCAAACAAAAAATGCTATCTTTTTGTTTATTTCTGGTTTATCTTGAACCAGATTCCACTCCTTAGGTCAGGCTGGTCAGAATCTCTGTAACCCAGGCTGATCTAAAACTTGTAGCAATCTACTTCTTTCAGCCTCTGGAGTGTTGAGATTACTGGCATGAGCCGCCATATCAGGCTTAAGAAAAGACTTCTTTGAGACAAGTGTGGAAGTCCTGCTACCTTCTAAATTACAACCCTCTTTTTCATGAGGCCAAGCTGTAGAAGAACTTGATGTGATCCTGGGTGAGGAATTAGTATAAATCTGGGGAAATGAAACAAAAAGCACAACCTCCAGATCTTCTCAGTTCATACCTTGGCCTTGATCATTTGCTCATGTCTTGCACCTGGAGACAGCCATGGTGTGGGCCTTTCCAGTTGAATGAAGACAAAAGTGCTTCCCTTTGGACACTAGGATTTTGCTCCATCTGGCTTTTCTTCAGAAGTGGAGGTGGCAGTCCAGAGGGGTCAATTAGCTGGCCCCAAGAGGCTGTAGTGCTGTGTAATTAAATTACAGTACACGGGCTGGGCAGATATCTCAGTGGTTCACACTGCTTGCTGCTTAAGCATGAGAGTCCTCTCAGCAGGAGATTGTGTGTGTGTGTGTGTGTGTGTGTGTGTGTGTGTGTGTGTGTGTGTGAAAGAGAGAGAGAGAGAGAGAGAGAGAGAGAGAGAAAGAATAGGAGAATGGGGCTTGCTATTGAATAGTAGCTCTGGTTGAGGGAGAGATCCCATCTCAAGAAAATACCAGATGAGTGATAAGACTACTCAACTTCTCCACTGACCTTGACCCACGCATGCATAGGCATATACATGTGCACACATGTATGTGCACACACACACACACACACACACACACACACACACACACACACACAAATGCAGTACAGGTTAATGTTAGGTAAGGAGCCTGTCCCTGGTGACCTGATGACCATATGATTTGGGGGCATGGTAGAGAAAATCCTACCAAGGAAAATAAACCTAGTAAATTAATTTTTAAAATGCTTTCAGACATACTATATACAGAATTCTAGTCATCAATACTGATGGTTGGCTTAATTTCCTAGGATTTATTGCTGTCATTTTTCCTAGGGGAAGCTAATATTAGGAAGAAAAAAGAGATTCATAAAAAGACCTCAGTGCAGTTTGGGGAAAAGAATCAGCCAAGACACTGGGTTTATGAAAGCAAAACTGCCTTTTAGGAGGCAGCTCCCTGTATAGCAGGCCCAGAGGTTGCACTGAAGGTGAAGGGAGCAATGAACCCTTGTTTTCAAAACAATTAAGCTACTGAATGTGCAGCTGTCAGTGGGGAAATTTCAACTATATAATACATGAGAGTGCTTATTCTGGCTTGCTACAAAGGACTACTCATTATTACCAGATATATACTCTTCCCTATCTTCTAAAATGTATACCTCAAGTTGTCATTATTTGCAATCTGGCATGCATTCATTCTCTTTGAGTGGTGAAGTCATATGAAACCCCACACTCCTGTTTGCATTGCCAACACATTAAAGACTGTTTCTGGTCTAACTGGTTGTTGGGAAGGCTAGAATAATCAGAGTGGATGATCACAATGACATTGGTGATGTTAATAATGGGTGAGATGAGACTGCTGGCTTCCAGAAAAATCAAACAGCCAACACTGATTTTGTATTGAGGCCTGAGTTAGAATAAAGCAATGGCTTAAATCTTTTCACATTTAATGATGGACAGAAACCTGGACAAGAATTCTGAAGGACACAGGCATCAGGAAGCCTCATCGTGCATAGAAATGTGACATATCCTGATCCAGGCCCTGGCCTTCCTGAGGTCTGCTTCTTAGGCCCAGGAGTGGGAGGCAGAAGGGGCAGTGGCTGTGGAAGTGGACCGGGTGTGAACAGCTGATTTTATGGTTCATAAAAGTACCACGACTGAAAGCTGCTTCTCAATTTCCAGACCTCTTTCCTGGAACATCCTGGCCTCCTGCACCTTGTGCATGGTCTAGCCCCAGGCTACCTTGCTCCCTTTTGATAAATTTTTCCTTCATTTCCACACCAGTCTGAACCACCTGTTTTGTTTATCTTCCTAAATACTGAGTGTCAAAGTTGCTGACAACAGACTGATTGTGATGTATCCTGCCTTGACAAACTGTAGGCAACACCCTTGATGCATTCTTCCTTTGATTTGAGATTACAACACATTCTTCCCCGGATTTGCCAGAAAACACACCTATGGCAGACAATAATAACATTTCACCATTTTTCTTAATTATATGCACACCCATAGGCTGTATGTGGTCTACCATAGATATACCTTATACCAATACTAAAAGGAAACAGTATTATACTGTTTATTTTCCCTTCTGTCAACATGAGAAGAATCCCAGTGTTGGGTTGGTTATCATCCCCAGCAGTGCCTCTGTTTCCTATGATACACCAGTAATTGTGTAGCCTCCGCTGGCACCACTGTTATTCTCCTTTGTCCATTGGCCAGCATTTAATCATGCTCTTGTTAGCATGATGTGTTCCTCCAACGAATAGCCACTTCCCATGGGCCTCCCTAGTTCTGATTATGGTCATTAAAAGTTGAAAATTTCTTAGAGATGATCACCACCTTGAATTGTTGCTATCCTCAAAGGTACTTTAGGTTAGGCCCCTCTCAAGCTGGAGCTGGACCACCAGGGAGTACAGAAAGCCAGAAGTTCCCAGGAGAGTCATTGCAGGGATACCTGGAAATGGGAGATGTGGAAATGGGTCCTGGGATCTTTGGAAAGCAGACAGCAGTACTGACAAGTAACAATTCACAATGAGGTAGGTTCTTCTGCCTTTTGACCCTCCTGGATCTGCAGTGGAAAGTTTTGTGGTTGGAAAATATTTAACCAAAGGTGATCATTGGCTATTTTGAGCTCCTTTGGCTAAGACAAGCTCTTCCTCTCTCCTAGACCTCTCATACTTTAAAACTTGGATAGGACATCATGTATAGATATACCTATTTTTCTGTCATAGTAACAAATATTCAAAATTTGTGTTGTTTGGCCAGAAATATTTATTGAATATTTAAATGAGTATTGAGTAAGGAATCTTAATTTTATTAGGGAAGGGTAATGTTACTGGCTCTAGGAAGAAAAATATGCACAGCTTTAAATACATGTCCTAAAGGGGCAAAATGTCATAAGTGACCATATGATTTACTTTAAAATGCTTTAACAAAGTTTAGATTTTACAGATATGGAAAGTGTGCATAATTGCTACATATAAAATAGATATGAAGGTGTTTACTATCCTGTCAATATATCTGAAATATTATTAAAAATGAATTGCACATAGCTCTCAAGTTGTGTGTGTCCTTGCAGAATTTGGTTTGACGCACAAATAAAATGCTTAGTTTCTGTGTCTGGTTAGTTTGCTGCATTGTCAGTTTGCATACTAATGTCAGAATGAAACCCATAATTTTGTATGTTACCTAAAATTAATTGATTTTTTTTGTTTACAATGTAAATATATATGCATGTACTTACATGTGTAATTATCATTTTGTGAATATTTTCTTAAGTACATGTATGTATGAGTATGCATATATACATGTATAAGTATACATGTATACCTAGGTGTATGTATGTGCTTATAAATCCATACATCTATATAATCAAAAGAAAAGCAGACAATTCTTAAAATTGTTATGTATAGAGCATACTTTTTATTCCATTTCTATATAAATTGCTGTTTATAATCCACGAAAATATTTTATAACACCAACTGCTCAAACACTTTTTGGTTTCTGGGCTCCTTTACACTCTGTGTGTGTGTGTGTGCATGCGTGTGTGTGTGTTTGATGTGTGCTCACATTTGTTTGGGTGCACATATAACATGTGGGGGTATAAGTATATGTGTGTACATACAGAGGGCAAATGTTAAAGTCACGTGTCTTCCATGATTGCTCTCCACTTTATACAGACAAGGTCTCTCAGTAGAACCAAATATGACTAGACTAACTAGCCAGCTTGTTCCCAGGATCACTTGTCTGTATCTCCCCAGTAATGGGATTACAGTTGGGCCATCACACACATCTGGCATATATGTGGGTACTGGAGGTGTGAACCCAGCTCTCTTAGGACAAGTGATTTACTTACTGAGCCATTGCCCCAGACCACACCTAACATATTTTGAGGATGTCAATATAGCTTTGTTCATGTGGTTGTATTTATTGACATTCCCTGCATTATAAATGAAAAGAATGTTTTAAAATGCAAGGATTCGGGCTGGAGAGATGGCTTACCGGTTAAGCGCTTGCCTGTGAAGCCTAAGGACCCTGGTTCGAGGCTCGGTTCCCCAGGTCCCACGTTAGCCAGATGCACAAGGTGGCACACGCATCTGGAGTTCGTTTGCAGAGGCTGGAAGCCCTGGCGCGCCCATTCTCTCTCTCTCCCTCTATCTGTCTTTCTCTCTGTGTCTGTCACTCTCAAATAAATAAATAAAAAATAAAAAAAAATGCAAGGATTCTAAAGCCCATATTCCATTACCTGACTAACACTGTTGTGTGCGTCCTTCAGCCTTTGGGAAACTCCACTGTACACTAATGGAGGAATGAAAATGCAAAAGGCATGTGATGGCAGTATTGTGATGGAAATGGTTTTGATTTCATAAACACCAAGAAAGGGTCTCAAGGATATTCAAGAACCTCTGGACTAATTAATATATTGTGACTCAAACTTTGAAAAACAGTAATCTAGAAAAAGCCCAAGTGGGTTATAATCAAACTGAACCAAGTAAATCCTATTATATTAATTTTGTTCCCTGTGTGTTTTGCTTTTTACTGCCTGAGTAAGAAGAGTATTAGAGTTAATTCCACAACCATAATTTCACATTGGATAATTAGTCTGAACCAGTCCATGAAGGACACTCCCCTAGAAATTGATCTAGGGGCAGTCAGTCCTGAGTTTTCATCAGGCTGAAAGCTAGATGTACATTCAAGGTTGAAGAGGTGTTCCCTTCCTTCTGAGGTGAACTGGGCATGCTACTGGAAAACAGAGTATGGAGATAGAAAAGAAAAAAGAAAAAGACTGGACCTTTGATGACAGTGAGCTAATTAGGCCATGCTTTGGGCCTCCTTTACCTCCAAGAGAACTTTGCAGTCCTGTGAGAAGCATATTTCCTATTGTTACAGTTGGGGCTTTCTGTTCCTTGAAGTAAAATCATGTTGATACATTGGGATTTTAAGGAACCCTTGTGAAATATACCATCCTTATTTTCAAAGTATTTTAAACGGCAAGTTGTGTGCAATCCTCCTTGGCACAGAAATAGGTTGAAATGGTTATTGAGAGATTTGCAAGATAAAGTTCATCAAAGAGTACAGGAGCGAAATTTTAAAAGCTCAAGTGCCTTATCCATGTGTGATTTTAAGTGGTACTCTATTGCTGAAAGCTCTCATTTCTTTACTGTGCTCTGTTCTCATCACTTTACAAAACCAAAAAATGTGAGGACACTGTTCAGATGATGCCTCCTTACACACCCATCCCAGCCCCCAGCACACTACAATGGAAGCACTTCCCACTCAACATGGAGCTCATGAGGGCAAAGAATGTTGCAATCAACTGTGTAGTCCTAAGACTTTTCATTGACTGGGATAAAATAGCTTTGCAATAAATGTTGGTTGGAAGAATCAATTAGCAATAAGGAAGAATACATAAGGCAAGCCAGTAAACCACAGCCCATGCATCAAGTCTGGTCTGTGTCTGACTTTTGTAAGGCCACAAGCTAAATATGGCTTTCACATTTTTAAATAGTTGAAAAAGTTAAAAGAATAATAATATTTTGTAAAATACCTGGAATTACATGAAATTCAAATTTTCATGTCCTTAAAGCTTCATTGAAACACATTCATACTCATTCACTTATTAGTGTTTCACTGCTTTTGCACTATAATAGGAAGGCCGAGTAGTTATGATGGAGACTATATGGCCCAGAAGGACTAAAATATTTACTGGTTCTATACCAAAAAATTTGAAAAATTTCTTCATATTCTCATTTTTATCATTCTATGGAGATCTTTAGATCCACTTTGTTTCATCTAGTCTTTGTTTATTTGTTTGATAATTGAGCTCTGTTACTAAATTGGTCATACATGATTAGTGGAGATAATAAGAAACCCTAATAAATTAAATTGGATTAAATAACCCAATCACTGTAAGACATGTATAAAAGGAACTGGATTCACTAACAAAATGTTAATTGTCAACCATCAGTATTTCTTAATTATACAGACATTCTACTTGGCCATAATAGTATTTGATATTTTGAAACTGAGAAAAGCCAAACACATTGCATGACAGTTAAAACTTACTTAATACAACACAAAAATCTTATCATAACACACTGATAGATCAGAAAATGGTTTACTGAGAAGAAAAAATTTTACATGGGGCATATAAGATTATAGATTTTAAAATAATTGAGCAAAATAATATACTTGCTATTTGGTTTTTAATAGTTTACATTTTCAACATCACACTATTTTAAACACTATACACTATTTGACCAATTTAAAACAAACTTTACTTATTTATTTGCATGTGTATGTATGTATGAATGTGCCAGGGTCTCTTGCCATTGCAAAAAAACTGCCTACCTGCCTTAATGTAAGTGACTGAAGAACTGAATACAGGCTGGCAGACTTCCCAAGCAAATAGTTTAGCCACTGAGCCGTCTCTCCAATCCTTAAAATTTACTTAAGCTTTGATTTGCTTTGAATGGATATGTATGTGTGTGTGTGTGTGTGTGTGTGTGTGTGTGTGTGTGTGTGTGTATACATACACATACAGAGAGAGAAAGAGAGGAAAATGAGACAGAACCAACTTTCCACAGAAGAGTGGTTCTTGGAAGATACACAAGTCTTTGAAATAACAATAAAATAAAAATAAAAATAAAAATAACACATGTGATTAAAACACTGTTTAGCTGCCCTGTGGAGCATTCTATCACAGGTTTATATAAGGAAACTGTTTCAGAAACCACCCCCCATAATGCATATTTTCATATAAAGATCCTCTAATAATTTTAAAAAGGAAAAGATTTCATGTCATACATTTTATGGCAAAAAATGATTTGTCAAAAATAAAGAGGTATTTTTGTCTTTTATACCCCAGCCAGTTTGACCAAGAAGAAAAATTAGGAACGTTTCATGATTTTGTGCATTTTCTAAGTCCTTTTTCAAGTAGCCTAAGAACCTATGAAGGAAAAATATAAGAAATGTTTGTAATGCCAACCGATGGCTAGTGAATGGTATTTTTTTCATTAAAAAACTTAATTCACTCTAACAGAAAAGAATGATAATTATGGATCTGCTAGAATTAATAGTAAGCTTTTTTATAAAATGTGTGAAATTAATTGCTTCTAAATAACATATAGCATAGATGCAGGAAAGCTCAGTTGACAAACAGAACTGCATCTGATTGGTATTTATTCCCTTTTGCAGACAGCTAGAAGATCACCAACCTGATTTTCTTACTATATGGGAACACAACTCACTTTCAAGTTCCTTTGTGCTTATAAGTAAAGTAGCCACAGGACTGTTGGCCAGGAGAATGTGGGCAGAAGTGATATATGCCTCTTTCAAGACTAACTACCACAACATTCACAACTGTAATATCCCATTTTTCTTCTGCTGACTAAACAGAGGCCTCTGTGGAACTAGAAAAGAGGACAGCCATAGGAAAGAAAGAATCCTCACTTCTTCGAGTATAGCTACATGGACAGCAATACCCAACTTGGATTGTTTCAGAATCATTTTTCTGTCCTATCCATGCATCTATTATCAGACAGGTGTTAACGATATACACACATCCCTAAATCTGCTCTTTGTGCAGAAAACGGAAATCACCAAAACGGTTACTCTCAGAAACAATCTTGCCTAAAGAGATCTTCAAATTTATTCCAGTTACTCCCAACATTTAAAAGTTCCATTAATAGGAAAATAGTGTCCTTACCTGTATTTAACTCAAGACAAAGGTGATCCTTTGCTGCTGATTACCCACTGGTGAAGAAATGCCATGAGCTGTAGTTGTTTTGGGATAGCTCTGAAGTTTTGATTCAAATTTCATTTAACCACTTGTAGATAAAGTAGAATAAATTACAACATGTTGCCAACATAATTGTCAAATAATCCTCTACAAAAACATATCCACCCCCTTAGGATCCTAGGTTAAGAATAAATATCTAAGGTTGTTTTACACAATTCTCCCTCAGTAGGTAAGATGGATGTTTGAGACTCCAGGAAATTGCCCTTATAAATGTTGCTACTCTTAATCCCAGTGAGGTGGCACATGCCTGCATTTCCTGCTACTTGAAAGGCTGAATTAGGAGGGTGGCTTGAGCCACAGAGTTAAGAGGCCAACCTTAGCACCATGCTCAAGAAAAGGAGAGGAGAACAGAGGGAGGGAGAGGTGCATGTAACTGCTCTTATAGTTTAGCCACGTCTGGTAGTAGTTCTGTGGGACTTAAAACCAAATAGCCTTTTCTACAAGCTATTTCGTCACAGACAACCAGCAATGTCTTCATAATGAGGTTAGAACTGGCGAAAGTCTTTTGTGAATAAAAGTCATTAACACTCATCCAAGCTACTCAGTGCTTTACACTCCAATCACCTGAGTCTTTAATAGAAGCCAAATCAGACAGCAATGAAATGCCTCAGACCAAAATGACATTAAGTGTTTTTATTGAACAAAACAAGGATAAAACATGGAAGTCATTGAGCAAAAGCAGCTCTCCAGTGGAGCTGCTATACTTTGTGCTAAATAACCTTATGAACAGAGAGAATACAGAATACACATAATATGTAAGTTATCTCAACAGCAAAGGAGAAAGAATAGAATACAGTTCTTGAAGATAAAATTTGGTCAAGGGACAAATTTAGTTGCTCAAAATTTCTAGCCCTTATCCACCTTAATTCAGTATGATTATCCACATGTATTTGGTATGTGCATACTGAATTCCAATTTTAATGGAAGCTGCTTTTCAAAGGAGTTTTTTTTTTAAGTTCACATTTATTTGGCATAATACTCAATTCTTAAAAATTTGTGTTTGACCTAAGTGTGTGTATGTGTTTTATGCACACTTTAAAAACCCTGAACCTTTTCTTATAAGCAGAGGGGCCATGCTTTTTTTTTCCACAAACTAATGTTGGTGAAAATCAGTTATTTCTCCTGTGTGTCTAAGAAACTTCATGTGTTCTCAATGCACCCACACAGTCAGGTGGGTTGACAGATATGTCAAAAATACTTTATGAAAAGAGGGAGGTAGCTCATGCAAGTTGGCAACCTTTTGTGAATTGTTTCCTGTTAGAGCAGGCTGCCTCCCTTTGACATCTTACAGTCAAAGATGAAAGGAAAACTTTTTACTTTGAAGCCTAGTGAACACAGTTGTACATTTACTATAATCCACTTTCAACTGGGCTTATAATGTAAGATGACAATACCTCACACTCAGTACACAGAATTAAAAAAAGTACTGAAGAAACTTTTCGTAGACAATACCTTTTCCATATGTTAAACATCAGCTTCTATGGGATAGAGTTCCAGGATGGTTTATTACCACTGTATAAACATTCTAGGCCAAACAAACAGCACAAGTAACATCAATGTCATCTTTTTTTTTCCAATATCTGTATCAATTAAGGGAGGCTAATCCTAACATATATACTACTTAAGGGGGGAAAAGAAGATAACCATGACACATTGCAAAGATAGGACTACAGCATCTTAGTTGTAACAACGGTTTTAAGGTGCAGAAAGAGGGGACTCTCGAGAAGGTGATGGTGTATTTTCTTCAGGTGGAAAAACTGTGAGTGTGCAAGCTCGAATACCACCAAGGGACTCTGGAAGGTCAAAAACCTTATGCCATTCATCTTTATCTGGATCATATTTCTGCACTATCTCTACCATACAGCGGTTATTCCAAGAATATCCACCTACCACATAGATTTTATTTTCAAAGACAGCAACCCCAACATCACTCTGCCCTCTTAACATGGCAGCAATTGGGGTCCACTGGTCAAGGATAGGTGAATAGTATTCACAGCTCAGGACATCATCATAATCACTGGTTCCTCGGAAATGGTTGCCACCAATTACATACAGCCTCTCTCCCACCGTACACATACAATGTAGGCCTCGGACAGTGGTCATCGGTGCCTTCTGAATCCATTTGTCAGTATCAGGGTCAAAGCACATGAGTTCCTTTTGGAAAGTATCATGAGTAATTCCTCCTAATAGATGAAAAGTATCAAGCATGAGGCAAATGGATCAAAAAAAGATAAAATGGTTTCTATCACAGAAAATTAACTTTTAGTTACGTATTATGACATAATTTAGCCCTTGGGTGCTGTACATCATGTTAGAGCCCTTTAAATTGCAGGTACCCATTTCTTCCCTTGCCAAATAAAAGTATCTCTTCTACTAACCTCATTAGGATTATGACTGTGATGTGAGATACTTATCAAAAACTACTAAAAATCTTGTGCAAATAATATACAAGTCAATAATATTAAGTGGAAATGTTTGTTTTGTAGCTTATAGTGAGCTGGGTAATGGTAACACACGTGCTATCAACTCTGGCAAAGTAAAATTAAAATGCTGAATGTCTGTGGTTCTATAAACATAGCAATTTACTACTGATCTATTAAGTCTGTATATCACCTACAAAGTTCACGATTAGAACACCTAAAATCCCACCTCTACAATGATATGACTACACTGTCATTTTAGCGGACAAGGTTGAGAGAGATATAAGATAATTTTTAGCCACATCATTCAAAGATTTTACAATCAAGTGATCAAATGACATTTATCACTGCTTAAGGTATAAGTTTTTAATGCTTTAGAGCATTCCCAGAAAATAAAATAGAAATAGTGTTTGTTGGTTTGAATATCAGCTTTGTTCCTATCCTACACTTGATGAAGAAGACCATTTTTGTCATTAAAGCAATTCAGGTAGCATTTTTTTTTTCAATCCCAATGGGTCTGAGCTCATCGTTAACAATAGAGACCACACATATACAGGCAGGTGATATAAAGCATTGACTAGTGTAGCATGATTTGCTGGATGGCTCTCTCAGTGCAAGAATTCCTGAGGTTGCTCATGAATTTCCCACCTCCCAGTCACATGCTGCAGGCCTTTCATATATCCTTCCTAATAATGGATTTCATAAGGCAGTGTTCAGAGAATAAGAACCCTTCACACCTTTGTTTTTAGATAATGTAACTGCTGGGCTGGCACCAGCAGAACTTGACACAGGGGGGAAATGTTGCAGCCTGATGGATCAAGATCAAATGATTTTTAAAAAATCCATACCTAAATAAATTAAATGCTTCTACAGTGGTGTCCATTACATTAGGTAAGATTTCTTTGTAAATTATACAGAAGGTAAGAATGAAAATTGTTTTTGAGACACTGAATAAACTGTAACTATTTCAGAATTCTTTCTAGAAAAATATTTCTGCATTTCCTCAAATACAGATAATTAGTACAGAATTATTTGTATAATGATACCATCGTATAATCACATTATAATGTTAAAGGGAAAGGAAATATATATATTATGGATTATAGTAAAAAAGTGAACATTATTGATTGCTATGCATGCTTTGTACAGAATGAAGCTTATATGTTATATAAAAATATTTCCTCTATAGCTTATCTAATTTTTTTTTAAAAAAAGGTTATTGGTACACATGAGTGAAGAATGTGAATGGTGTTTAGCATACAGAGTATGAAGACTAGAAAAATAAAACTAGATAATCTGAATGCTTTCCATTTTTTTTTTTTGGTTATGTATTTATAGAAGAATTTTTCTGCTTCTATTTTACAAACTTATAGAACGCCCAAAGCACATATATGCAAATATACACATAAAAATCACTTCTAAAACCACTATTATATTTTGACCACTATTTTAAAAGATTGTTATTAGTACTAAAACTAGAAGTAAAGATCCTACAGTTAAAAGCACAGATATTATTATATTGTGCCACACACAATCATCGCATACCTGAAATATACATCACTCCTCCATACACAGTCCCAGCATGGCCATAGTGAGGCTCATTCATTTTGGCAACATAGGTCCATTCATTTGTTCTTGGATTGTAACATTCTACAGTAGCTATTAAGAAAAAGAAAAAAAAAAGAAGTACTGTAATTATTTTCCTTTTAGATATTTTAATAATAATATTCTAATTGCTAATATAAGTACAAGGGATCTGAGAGGGGCTCCTATAATAATTATTGAGACTATATTAATATGAAGCATTCATAGATATTATACTGGACAAGATAATGTTCTAAGACTCTAACACACTCTTTGATTGTAACACTCAGAATTCTTTTCTTTGGAACCTGGTTATATCTTTATAATGAACATTTCTCAAATATATTTGTTTAGCAAACATGGGTAAAGATGAAAAATGTCATAAGGAAGGAACAACATGCCAACTGTGGGAACCTATTTTGACATAATGTGCAGGAACAAACATTAATATATGTGAAAACAATTTTTGAGATGAACGTGGAAGCCAATACACTGGCTGGTTTGTGTTCTGAAATTAATAGCTTTATTCTGTACTAAAAATACACTATAGATTTTTGACAGTTGAGTCTCCACATGCAAATAGCCCTGCCCAACTTTTTGACATTTGGACAAGACACTGTTATCTACAAAGCGGATGCCTGAAAACCTCACAAATTACAAAAAAGTTATCTCATAATGTTCTAAGTAAGTTTATGATTTTGTGTTGCACTGCATTCATAGCTATTCTTGGCAATTGGCTGGAAGTTGGGCATACCTTTAAAGCCAGTGGTTTTATTTATTTATTTACTTATTTATTTTTGTTTCTGGAGGTAGAGTATCACTCTAGTCCAGGCTGACCTGGAATTCACTATATAGTTTCAGGCTAGCCTCAAACTCAAAGTGATCCTCCTACCTCTACCTGCTGAGCGCTGGGATTAAAGGCGTGTGCTAACATGCCTGGCCTAAAGCCAGTGGTTTTTATAGCAGCCACTTCCAGTGCAGCCAATACTACTCTTAACCGGAAGATGACTGGCAGCAACATTTGAAGTGAAGATCTGTATTAAGGATATTTCATCAGAATAAAAAAAAAATTACCATCTTCAACACAAAGTAGTTTAAATAAGTGACTCCATCTTATTTAAATACCTTTCAATAAATCTATTCCAACTTCAAGATTTCTGACAGTCCAAACAGTTGGAAAATATAAACCTTTTCTAAAAGTCCAAAGTAATGCTGTTATGATAAGGACTGATCAAAATCACAAATTCTAGGTGGACTTGAAAACTTTTGATTATTTGTTGCAGACACTATAAGTGATAATTCAATTTCTTGTTTCCCTCAACCCTGATTTTTATTTTTCATTCTAAAAAAACCTGAACACTGTGTAGGAAAGCACTGCACAAAGCTCAAAAAAAAAAAAAATTTTGACTTAACAAGTTCCCTTAAAGCTTTGGCCTACTATATGGCAGAGTTGTAGGCAGTAACATGAACCAGAATCTATTGTGTAAGCTATTTAATCAAGCCACAGAAATCCTAACTGATGAATAAACCTTTGGATGAGATTTTCTACTTAACTACAGGTAAAATAGAGAGAATTTTTTTTTTCTTTAGTGAATTCACTTATGCAAATTATTTCTTCTCTATTTATCATGCTCATATTTACCACTTCTTACAGCTCTCCAGTGCTTTCCTTTCCCATTTACTTTAAATTTTCAGTTGTATTTCAGAAGCTTTTACTATCCCTCATTTTCATAAACCCTCATGATGCCTTTGTTCATTGTTTCAAGATCCTTATCAACTATATTTCTTCTAAATTCTTCTGTCAAGAACCAAACTCCTGCAAAATCTTGGCTCAAAATAAGGGAAATTCCCAATACTGCTTTTTACTATTTCAAGCACTGCTGTCTTTTTTTTTTTTTTTTAAGAATAACAATCAACACATAATAATGGCATTTATTTATGAGGTACAATATGATGTTTTGATGCACATATAGACTGTGTGATGATTAAGCCAGTCCACTTAGCATATCTGTCACATCAAATATTTATTGTTCTGCTATTATGCATTTTAAAACACTTATTTTCAGTTGCCCTTAAGATGGCTTTTACTTAACAATAAGCAAACCCTACCAAGTGTACATTAAATTCATTCATTAATTCATTCATTCCTCCCTCTATCTTTATCCTTCTCTCCCTCCCCACAGAGTACTTAGCGTACTGAATGGTACATGACATTAGAAAAATAATTAATGGAGCTGGGTGTGGTAGCACACGCCTTTAATCCCAGCACTTGGGAGGCAGAGATAGGAGGAGTTCCAAGAGTTCCAGGCCACCTTGAGACTACATAGTGAATTCCAGGTCAGCCTGGGCTAGAGCAAAACCTTACTTTGAAGGAAAAAAAAGAAAAAAGAAAAATAATTAATGGAAGAATTTTCTATGCTAAAATAAGCTCATCTCATCTCTTATTGGTAAAGGGGTTTTCAAGGACTTCCAGAGATCATCTTCTCCATCTTGCTAAAACTAAAGAGAAGTCTGAGCAGTTGTGTATTTCTTAATATAAGATGCTTCTTTGAACTTCAAAATTTCTGTATAATTGTCCTTTGTTACATCTAGTTTGTTCTGCTTTGATGTAGTTTCTATTACATTCCTCTTATTATTTTTATGGTGGTTAGTTGTTGAATAGCTAATCACCATCATTAATATTCTCCTATGCTATTCTTCTGTCATTGAGTTAATTGCATCTTTCCTCTATGGCTTATAAGAATACATTCATACATTCTCATGCCTCTCAGTGCATGACAGATATCCAGCACAGTAACTATTTAATTGCTCACCAACCCTAAACTTTCCTTTTTCCAGCTAAGTAATTGATCTCCTTTAGCTATTCCAGTCTTTTTATCTTTATTGCCAACCTTTAGAGGTTTTCCCCACAGAATTGTTTTTATTAGGAAAATTAATAGCATATGTTATGAAAATCAATGCATCTTATTAACAAGGTTTGCATGTTCTTATTTCTATTTTTTATGGTTATAAGATAGTCAGATATAGACTAGCATATTAGTGCCACCAACTTTGATGGGAAGCAGGAGCCAAAGATGGACAGGGCAAGGAACTGAAACCTCAAACTGGTGGTTCCATTGGAGTCCATGAAGAACTAGAGGAGACAGGGAACATAGAAAATACATATACAGCCCATGGCTCAAATCAAGTACACTGTCTATTTCTGTATGGTCTACAGTATGTTAATATGAATGACTTTACATTGTTAATAGGGTTGGAACCGAGTGAAATGAATATTTAGTAACAACAGATAATTGTATGAAATTCAAAATCCAGTGATCATAAATGAAGTTTTTCTGGAACACAATCTTGTACCATGGTGAATGAATTGTGTACAATTATTTTTTGTACTACAAGCTCAAAGCTAATTAGTTGTGACAGAGAATGAGTGCCCACAAAGCTGAAATATATAACACACACATACACTTTCTGGAACTTTAGAAAGGTATGTTGACCCTTAATCCAGAGAATCAATTTCAGTGGTCTAGGGGCCTGGCATATAAGTCAGAGAATCTTCAATTTGAGTTTTAACTTGATTTGTTTATTGAATCAATATTAGGTATCCCTATCATCTCAGATGATTCTGCCAGGTTTCAAAATAAGTCCTAAGGGATGATGCAGAACTTGTTCTTTGAGATTTGGCCTGAAGAAAACCATTTGCGAAAAGATGGCTCTCGTAGAATTTGGATGTACTCTAGATTCCTACTGGTGTTGGTTAGTGATCAAGAAAACTCCGAATCCATTGAAGGATATGGGGTTATTCAATAAGTTTTATGCAACTTTATTGTAAATCTATTGGAAAAACTAATGTTTTCTATAAGTCATTCCATTATTTAAAGGCTTAATTTATTAAAATTATACTGAAGTGAAAGATATCGAAGCTGTTATATTCTTCAATGTAGGAAACCCTGATGGAAGGTCAGTTTCTTATATGGCATGGTTTTGAAAGATGCCAGAACTAAAGGAATCCTTTTTCTCTTAGTGACAGATCCTCTAAACGTCACCTATTTTCCCACTATAATAACCACCATGTAAAGCAGCATTTTCAATGAATTATATGGCAACAGTAAGCCAGGCACATGGATACCCTGACAGTCTTTTACTGATATACTATGAACTTAGCTCTTCCTCAAGACCATATCTATCATAAAATGATTTAAAAGGCCCAATACATTAAAATGAGTTAAAACATCTTAGAAATGCTGTCTTGTTTCCTCTTTTACAAATATATATGGACTATAGTTGTTGTGAATATGAAGAATACATGATTCACTTGTGCTAAAGATGTTATTAGAGTGTTAGATGACTTCGCTCCCTTTCTGTGGTGGTTTGATTCAGCTGTCCCCCATAAACTTATATGTTCTGAATGCTAGGTCTTTAGCTGGTGGTAATTTGGGAAGTGGATCACCCTGGATGGAGACAGTGCATTGTTGGTGGTGGGCTTACTGGCATACTCTCCTGCTGCTATTGCTCATCTGATGTTGGCTATGAGGCGATGTCCCCCCTCTGCTCATGCCATCATTTTCCTTTACCATCATGGAGCTTCCCTTCAAGTGTATAAGCCAAAATAAGCCCTTTCTTCCTCAAAGCTACTCTTGTACGGGTATTTTATGCCAGCAATGCTGAAGCTGACTGCAACACTTAAAAGTTAGTAGCAAAAAGTGGGGTCACTGCTGATCACAAACTGACTGTGTGGCTTTTGAGCTTTTGGGGCTGATTTGAGGGAGGAATGTGGAAGGATTTGAAACCTTGGCCTAAGAGACACCTTGCAGTGCTGTAAGTACAGCTTGATGGACCATTCTAATCAGAGTTGAAAGACTTGAATGTAGTAAGAATTATGGACTGTGAGGTTTGATTTATGAGGGTGAGAAAGAGCTTTATATAGGCTAGACTTGAGGCAGTTTGTATGAGAGGCTTACTGTTATGCATGTGTTCCAAAAATTTGTGCATGGCTGTGTAGAAATGGACTGGTGTGAGCAGAGGGATATGGCACAGAAGGGAATGAAATCTTTGGGCCCAAACTGAGGCCTGTTCAGCTGCCAATTGTTTGAGAGATTACAACCACTGAGATTGTGCCAGCTGAACTGCATTGGGACCAAAGAAAGAATGCAGACTCTTTTGAAGGGGCTTGAATGCTGAAAGAGTGTCCTGTTCTTCAAAGTCTGCTTTATTCCTTTCAGTATTAACAAATTGGTATCCCGCCTGCTACTATGGAGTATAACAAATGCAGGACAGAGAAAGTCATTGAACTTACAACACTTTTTTTTTTTTTTAATGGGGCAATGTGAAGCAGGCTTGTTGGATTAACTGTGTTGAGGCCCAATGGAGCCCTGAGGATGAACCATGAGCTGCAGTGGAGAGCCAGTGGTGATGCCAGGATTATGGAATGGCTGCCTAGGAGAACTGTCAGCACTGCATAAAATTTTCTGACACTGTGAGTAGCCTAGCTGGAGGCATGGAATTGGAACTCCAGAAACATATCACTGGTTAGAATTATAGGACTTAGAGACTTGTCACTGACTAGTTATTGGACTTGGAGCTACGGAGTCTGATGTTTATCCTGTTTTGTTTTCTGCCAAATGCCATCTTTTGCAGTGTGAATGTTTATTTTGTACCATTATGGGCTCTTTGGTATCATGGCTCAGTTAAAACACCTTGGACTATGGGGATGTTTGAACAGCATTGGGACTGATAAAAACTATAGGGATGTTTAAAGTTGGACTGAATGCATTGCATTTTACATCATGTAAAGGGGCAGAATGTGGTGGTTTGATTCAGGTGTTCCCCATAAACTTATGTGTTCTGAATGTTAGGTCCTCAGCTGGTGGCAATTTGGAAAGTGGATTCTCCTAGAGGCTGTGTATTGTTGGGGGTTGGCTTATGGATGTTATAGCCAGCTTCCCCTTGCCAGTGACTGGCACACTTTCCTGTTCCTGTTCTCCACCTGATGTTGGTCAGAAGGTGATGTCCACCCTCTCTGCTCATGCCATCATTTTCTCCTGCTGTCACTGAGCTTCCCCTTGAGTCTGTAAGCCAAAATAAACATTTAACTCCCCAAAGCTGTTTTTGGTTGGGTGTTTTCTTCCAGCAATGTGAAGCTGACTACCTGTTAAAGGGTTGTATGGCTTCTCTTGCCACCCTCTCTCACCACCTTCTATGTTTACACAGGCATGTGAATGTGCCAGTTAAGATGGAAATACTCATGTGTGCATATGTAAAGAGGGAGGATTCAAAACAAAAAAAATGGGGCAAAAGAAATATTAAAAACAGCCTCTGTGTAGAGCATTCAGATATTGAACCAAGAGTTAATTTAGAACAAAAACCTGCTAGTCCACAAAGCCAACGTGCCAGGAAAACTGGAAAGGGAGACTGACAAAATCTGTTTCTTTTTCCATAAAGACCATTGTGAATGGATAGAACTGAGAACTCACTGATGTTGTTCACTGGGAACAGGGGAAATCAGTTAAAGTAGTCAAGTTTAGTCACCTCAACAGTAGACAACAAGGTAACAATGCTATTGGTTGCACTCTAGGAAAATACAGGAGCTAAAATGAAGTGGGGTGAGGGGCAGAAAAAAATATAGCCTCTTGTTTCTTAGTTTTATGTGTTTTGGACCTAAAACGTTTCCTGAAATCAAGATTCAATCTGAGTACAATTAAGTTAGCCGTGTAATTAAAAAAGAAATAAAAATCTTCCATTTAACACTAGTGGCTTCCCTCCTACCCAGAGAGTCTATGATTTATAATCATATTACTTCAGGATCTATGATTTTAATATTTATTTATTTATTTATTTATTTATTTATCTCAGAGAGAGAGAGAGAGAGAGAGAATGGGCACACCAGGGCCTCCAGCCACTGCAAACGAACTCCACACATGTGCAATCCCCTGTGCATCTGGCTAACGTGGGTCCTGGGGAATGGAACCTGGATTTACAGGCAAATGCCTTAACCACTAAGCTATCCCTCCATCCCTGGAACTATGATTAATAATAATATTTATGCCCATAGATTAGAGCTTCACACTCTATTGGCTAGAGAAGCTTCGTTCTGCAAAAGGTGATGAAAAAAGTCAAAACTCAAAATTCACTAAAGGGCTGAGAGCAACTGGCTATTGAGTGCTCAGTCCTAAATGAGCTATGTCTTCACACCCTCCAAGGCTTAGGGACCACTGCAGAAGAAGATGCAGAAAGAATGCAAGAGCCAGAGGGTGGGGAGGAGTGCTATGTACCTTATGGCACCATCCTCTAGAGATGAAGCAACCACTGTATTCACGACCTCACAGTGGCTGTTGTTATCTGTGCAAGACCTGCACAATACTGAATCCAACATTTTAACATGGAGGAGGTGGGGAAAAGACACCAAAATAGAAGAGGGACTATTTGGAAAAAGACTGGGTTCAGTGAAATGGGATTAGGGAGGGAGAACACAAGAAAATAATAGGAAGGTATTGTGATCAAATTATAGTATATTAATACATGATAACCCTCAATAAGAAGAAAAAAGTAAAAGAAAATTCTAACATATTTTACCTTGTAAGATTTGTACAGAAGGTATCTGATGGTGATAGTGATTTGGAAAACACTTTCATATTTTCCCAAAGAAAGATATTTATAGATTATGAAAAATCATTTCAAACTGGATGAAATACCAAAATTTTTGCTAGAATTGGAATTAGAGCTGTTTTTTAGTATGGGTATTGGTATCTTTATCATAGTTAGCATGTACTTGTGAAAAATATAGTTTATAGAAATATGACTCCAAACATTTGATATGAGTTTAGAAATAGCTCACAGAAAGTATCATGCTCTTGTTTATTTTCATTATCAAAATAAAACACAGAGGAGTTGTAGCATTATTGTTGAATTTTTTGAGACAGGTTCTCACTATGTACAGCCTACACTGCCCTTGAACTCTTAATGGTACTACCTTGACATCCCAAGTGCTAATAAGACTTCAGATGTGTGTCACAGCACCCAGCAGAAAACTTTTTAAAATATTTTATTTGAGAGAGAAAGAAAACGTGAGAGAGAACAAGAAGGAAGTGCCACAGCCTCTTCCCTGTATAAACAAACTCCAAACACATGCATCACTTTGTGTACCTTGGTTTATGTGGGTACTAGGAAATTGAACCTGGGATATCAGGCTTTGCAAGAAAAAGCATGTTTAACCACTGAACCAGTACTCCAACCTCAAAAACTATTTTTAAGTAGAGAGAAAGTTCATGTTCAAGAAAGCCTATGCCTAGGCCATTCCCCAAGTGGATTAGTCTATTCCTTGTTCCTGGCACAAGCACTGACTAAGAAAGGCAACTATCCAGTTTGAAAGTACACATTTAACTGCCAGGGTTCATTACCTATAATTTGTCAACTCTTAAAGATTATGGTAGTTATTTTTCCTAGAAACAATGAAGTCAGAACCTGTACTTTCTGGACATCTTCAGACATATTTAAAAAAGAACTATCACATCAAAATAATGTGCATGGTTTGACTAAGAAGATTTGAAATGACAATTCTACACTAAAAGTATTAAGGCAACAATTGCTTTTGAAAAGTCTGATGAATAAAATATACTGGGGAATCTATGCAGCTAGTGGCTATGCCACCTAGGCCAACACTCTGTGCAGCTTGGTCTTTAACACAAAGTCATAACTACAAAGGATAAACATGAATCAAAAAGGTCAATGACATTAAGACCACATCATTAACCAGAATGGGCTCAATAAACAGCAAAGTATAAAAAATACAAATTGTTCTTCTCTCCAACAAATAGCTTAATCTAAAAACCCAGTAAGTATCTTTTAGTTCCCAGAAGACTGATAAAAGGATTCTGATGAATACTCTCAACTTAGATAAAGCTTTGGCAGACAATGTTTTCAACTTTTCTAGTACTATGAAGCTCAGAGTATTGGTGACCTTAAGGACTGTACTTGTAATAGAATACAAGGACTAAAGAAGGCCAGAGACTGGAGAGTCCAGCTTAGTAGTAAGAAGGCCTGCCTACATGCACCATACCCTGAGATTGAGACCCAAAGTTAAAAAAATGAAGTATTTGTTAATGCCCATTTTAAAAAATGATTTTTTAATTAAAAAGACTGAAAAGAGTAGTGGCAAATGCTATAAAATGTAGTGTTTCTTGCTTTTATTTTGGCACTGTGTGGTGGTTTGATGCAGGTGTCCCCCAGAAACTTAGGTTTTCTGAATGCTAGGTTCTCCAGTTGGTAATAATTGGATATTAAAGATTCCTGGAGGTGACGTCCACTCTTTGCTCATGTCACTGTTATGCCTGCTATCATGGAGCTTTCCCTACAAGCCTAAAAGCCAAAATAATCACTTTTTCCCACAAGTTGCCCTTAGTCCGGTGATTTCTGCTAGCAATGCGAACCTGACTGCAACAATAAAGTTAGTACCAAGAGTGGAGTCATTTGATGTTAGACACCTAACTGTGTGACTTTGGACTTTGGAAGCTGATTTTCAAGAATGTGGAAGGATGTGAAACCTTGGCCTAAGAGACGACTTGAAGTGCTTTAAGTACAGCTTGATGGAGTATTCTGGTCAGAGTTGAAAGACCTGAATGTAGTAAGAACTATAGACTGTGAGGTTTGGCTTATGAGGGTGAAAAAGAGCTTTGCCTGGACTGGGCTAGAAGCAGTTTGTGTGAGAAACTTGCTGTTATGCCCCTCTTCTGAGAATTTGTGCAAGGCTGCTTTGTGTAGAAATAGACTGGTGTATGCAGAGGGATATGGCATAGAAATGAAGTCTTTGGGCTAGAACTTCTGCTTGTTCAGCTGCAATTATATAAGAGTTTGAGACTGGGCCAGGTGAACTGCACCAGGGCAATAGGAAGAGTGTAGACTCTTTTGAAGGGGCCTGAGTGCTCAAGGAGTGTCCTGTTCTTCAAAGTTTGCTTTATCCCCCCCCCTGGATTATCAAATGGGCACTCTACCTGACATCATAGAGTATAAGAAATGCAGGAAAAAGAGGGTCATTGAATTTGCAACACGGTCTTGTGTTTTGGAAACATTCAGGGGAAGTGTGATGCAAGTTTGCTGTATGCCTGCATGGAGACCCCATGGGGCCATGAGGATGAACTGGATTGCAGTGGAGACCCAGTGAGATTCCAGGACAACCAGATGGCTGCCAAGGAAAGCTGCCAGTCCCAGATGAAGTTTTCTAGGACTATGAGTAGCTTAACTGGAGGGGCAGAATAGGAACTACAGAGACTTGTTGCTGGTTAGAATTGTCAAACTTGGCGACCTGTCACTGGCTGGAGTTGTTGGACTTGAAGCTACAGAATTTGATGATTTCCCTAGTTGTTTTAAATCTTGCATTGGTTGAATATTTCTTTGCTATACACAATGACATCTTTTACAATGTGAATGTTTATTCTGTGCCATTATGGGTTTTGGGGGGATTTTTTTTTTTTTTGTATTATGGCTCAGTTAAAAGACCTTGGAGTATGGGAATGTTTGAACATCACTAGTTTTGTTAACAACTATGATGACTTTTAAAGTTGGACAGAATATATAGTGTCTTACATCATGGATGGCTATCAGTTTTATGGGGGCCAGGTGCGGATTGTGGTGGTTTGATTCAGATGTCCTCCATAAAGTTAGGTGTTCTGAATGCTAGATTCCCAGCTGATGGAGATTTGGGAATTAACACCTCCTGGAGGGAGTGTATTGTTGGGGGAGGACTTATAGGTATTATAGCCAGTTTCCCCATGCCAGTGTTTGGCACACTCTCCTGTTGCTATGGTCCACCTTATGTTGGCCACCCTCTTCTCATGCCATGTACTTTCCCCTACCATCATGGAGCTTCCCCCTCGAGCCTGTAAGCTAAAATAAAACTCTTTTCCCACAAGTTGATCTTGGTTGGGCGATTTCTGCCAGCAATGTGAATCTCACTGCAACACACTGTTCTATCATCCAAAATTGACCCAAATTAACAAAATTATATCTTTTAAAGTTGACTCATGTCAACAAAGTATTTCTATGTAAAGGACACTTGTAATCCATCTGAAGAAGATTGAAAAAGTGACAATTAAATGGTTTACAAGATCAGTTTATAGGACCTGAGTAATATTCCACCATGACACATAACTAATATTCACAGATCATAATAACCATAGTTGTTCAGCTATGATAATACCAACTGTATGTATCTCATCTACATAGAATAGTATTCTTACTACTTGGCCTCTATCAGGTTGCAAACTATGAAAATGAAGAAACAAAATAAATCAACTCTCTATAAAGGATATTAGCCTGGTAAGTAAAATAGTCTGTGCACTTTTAAAACTAGAAAATAAGAAATTATGCCAAATTTATGTCAAGAGTATATTACAATTTAAATTAGTTGAATGCACTTTGTAGGTAAACTTATAATATGGAATTTATATATGCTGCACCAATACAATACATTGAAATACAGTCAAGTATTTCTTAGAAATAATTTGCACCTTGGGTGAATAATATCTTCTCAAGTAAGACATAGAAATAGTCTCAAATATTTTCTTGGGAAAAAAATCTAGCTGTAATTTTCTTCTAAATTTATAGAAATACCTATTTTATGATTTGAAAAGAACTTCTGCATAAAGAAAGAAATTCCATGAGTAAAGTATGCATACTTACGCAATTCTCCAGCTGCATTTCGCCCACCAACTGCGTATAGATATCCTTTGAGGGCACTTAGGTGGAAAAAGGTGCGCTTTTCGTTTAAAGATGCAACTTGCATCCATTTATTATATCGAGGATCAAATCTAAACACTGTGTCAACTGCTGTTTTTCCTTTTGTGTCATAATTACTCTGTCCACCAACGACATAGAGGAAATTTCCAATGACGGCAATACCATGCTGGTACCTTGGGGCATCCATGGGGGCTAGGGATTTCCACTCATGGGCCTTTTCATCATACATGCGCAATTCCTTACTCACAACTAGTTGCTGCCTCAACACTCCTCCTAGAGTAACCAAATGAGTGGTGTCAGAGCGAATGGCAGTCCTGTCTGACTGCATAACTGGCTGCATGTACGGCATCATTTGGTAATTGCTGGCTTCCAAAAGCAAGTTGACACAAGTATTGTCAGTTCTCATGAAATCCACTGTTTGCACATAATTAATGAGCTCCTGTGGTGTCATCAATGGAAATCGTATGTTCTTCATTAACTTTGCAGCACAGTCCATTCGAGGCTCTTCCAGGCGAAGCCAGCGACAAGTAGCCTTAAAGAGCTCAAGTTCAGTGCAATGCTTAAGGCTATTACTGGAAAGCACAAAGGCAAGACGCTCAAAAGGGAGTTTTAAGAACTCCCCAGTGCTCAGCAATGCAGGAAAATTCTTTAGGACAAAACTGTTAACATATTTATCCACTTCGGTCAGATTATAGGTGTTGGCAATCCGTCCAACTTCGACACAATTGTCTAAAGTGACCTAAGAAGCCAAGAAGAAAATTAAAACATAACTACTTTCTGGATATACACATTTTTGACCACACTATTCCTGTTCCAGAACAAGAATGAATTATGCTTTGTAAAATCAATAGCAATGCAAATAAATATTTCTATACACACTAATGATCTAAAGAGAATAACCACTTTTACCAAATTCAGTAGAAAGCTAAGAGAAGTGATCAAAGTAAGTAGGTTATAAGTTAATCTATGAATGGAATAACTCAATTATGACTGAAATAATTAATTTTAACCTCAAAATGTATCTCCACAAATATGTATAAATTTTTGATGGCTGGAAATTTTAGTAAAGAAAGGTATTGAATGACGGTTCAAGTCTATCAATTTCTCACTAATGATTCTTAAAAACACCATACAGCTAAGACATCAAAAAACAGAAAAGTTCTAAGATCAATTCCTTGATTAATTTTCATGTAGAGAGGTAACATGCATTACTATAATTCATAAGACTCCTTCAAGTTTTGTTCATAATTAAAATAATTTAATAGATAATTATTCCTAGGACAATGTTATTTTCCACATTATTTATCTGGAAATATAAGAGAATTAATTTCATGTAGGCAGAAGGGATGAACCTATATCAAATCACTCAGGCAGGTGAGTTTGGGGTATCTATTACTTGTATCTGAGCAGTGTATCTTTTCTTAACCACTCTCTTACTATAAGTATACACTACAACTGGCTGCATTCAATATGAGCCCAGACTCATGTTCCCAGCACAGACTAAAATATGCCCCCTGTAGAAAGCAGGCAAAGAGGGAGAAGTGATGAGAGGTCTTTCTTCAGCAGAACCTCTTTTCAGTGTTCTGAAGACTGATCAAAAGGAAAAACAGAAGAATTATTTCTGCAGATATGATGGAAAAAATAATAACCAGGCATGGTGACACATGCAGTAGGAGGATTACCATGAGTTTGATGCCAGCCTGGGACTACAGATTAAGTATCCAGGGAAGCCTGGGCTAGAGTGAGACCATATCTTAAAAAAAATATATATTGTTGATCAAGCCTTAGGCCATAGAGTTGTTGAGGGCTGAAGAGATGGCTTGGCAGCTAAGCTACTTTCCTGCAAAGCCTAAGAAATTGGGTTCAATTCCCCATACCCATATAATGGCAGATTCATGAACTGGCACAAGCATCTGGAGCTCAGCTGCAGTGGCTAGAGGCCCTGGTTCACTCATTCTCTCCTCTCTCCCCCACCCTTGTACAAAAAATAAAATAAAATATTATCACTTGAAACCCATTAATGTTAAAGATTAGAAATCAAGCTATATAAATGAGAAATGAAGTCCCAAGTGTTGGTACACAACTATAATTTTAAGAGATTGAGATAGGAGAGTCACTACAAGTTCAAAGCCGGATGGGGCTAAATAGTTCAAAGCTACCCTGGGCTGTAGATTTATACCCTATCTCAAACAAAAATATGATTAAGGTATTTAATTATATTCCTTTTGTTCCTCCTAAAAAAATTATTCAATAAAAAAATACTAAATCGCAAGAGAAAATAAACCTATCTTTTACTTTGGGACATTTGGAAAATAGCCTTCTACATATCAGTTCACTCATATATACAGACGCCCAAGGCTAGAAAAGGCCTAAACAAAACACAATCAATGTTGATAGTGTACTAGCTCCTTTGAAAATGCCAGAGAATGGTATTTTATAACCATCTGAATTGCCATGTCCTTGATAAAAGAACTAAATATTTTCTATAGCCCCTGTACAACAGGTACTTACACTGTGGAAATACAGCAAATTTTAATCTTAGTAAAAACAGAATTACAAAAAATTCATGCTAGCTAAAATATAGAATCAGGCTATATGTCTATCAGCAGATGACTGGATAAAGAAAAGGTGATACATATAAACAATGCAGTTCTATTCAACCATAAAGAATACAATTGGGAAATCTGCAGGAAAATGGATGAACTAGAGAATGTCAAGTAGCATAAAGTGAGCCAGAGAAACAAAAATATCACCTATTTTCATTCATATATGGAAACATCATAATAAAAAAGGCAGCAAAGTAGAAGAGAGATTGCTGAGAAGAGATTTATGGGTATAATGTTATGTAATTTAGTGATTAGGACAACTAGTATATGCATCACCTCAAACATTTATAATTTTTCAATTTGAGAATATTAAAAACCTCATTTATAGCTATTTTAAAATATATAAAACATTATTAATTATAGAAACCCTACTGTGCTACAAGACTATAGAACTCACTTCTATCTAACTATAATGTATATCTGTTAACTGACATCCTCCTAAACCTCCCTGATTCTTACCCTCCCTGGCCTCTTGTAACTATTATTTTAGATGAGCTGTTTTAGCTTCTGAAACATAATGAGTGAGAATAGACAGCATTAGTTTCCAAGCTTATTTGATTTAACAAAATAGACTCCACATCCATCCAAAGTACTGGAAATGATAGTAATTCATTATTTTGATAAAGGTTTAATAATGTTCCATCATTATATATATATATATATATATATATATATATATATATATATGTCACATTTTCTTTATCCATACATCTGTTGATGGACAAGAAGTATCCTACTAATGAATGAATTAAGTACATGTTCTTCCAAAATCTAGTTTTAAGAAAGGTTCCATGTTCAAACTCATTAAGATTAATAGGCTCCAACAGTAATTATTTACCAATGTTAAAATTTACATTAGTTAAAACCAATTATATAAAAACATATTGCCCATAACATAATGAATTGGAAAATACATAAAAAAATTACTACCTGCATAATTTTAATCAGAAAGGCCAAGACTATGCTAGGCGTGGTGGTGTACACCCTTAATCCTAGCACTTGGAAGGCTGAGGTAGAAGGATTACCATGAGTTTGAGGACAGTTTAGGATGTAGAGTAAGATCTTATATTGAGATTCCCCCACCAAAAAAGAGTGAGAGAGAGAGAAAAGCAAGCTCTGGGAACTGTAGAAATCTTGGTAATCTCTCTGAGTAAGGCAGCATTTGGTATCCTTCAGGATCTTAGCTAAAGTAAAGCACTACCTTCAGGAAATGGGCAACTGTCCTGGACTTCATTGTTTGGTTGGTTCAAATGTATTCAGAGTGATATATTCTAAGGAGTCAAGACCTGTGTCTCTGCAGATTTACATATAAGTGCTATTTCTCAAGATCCATCTCTCTTATTCAAAGAAGAAAAAAGTGGCAAGCTTACTTTCATAAAATTCTATAAGCACAAGTTACTTTTCCATAGAATTCCATTAAAAAAGATGACTATGTAAAATCACTGAAGTGAATGCATCCAAATTAAGGTGTACAACATTATCAAATAAGTATATATCTTTGTCAAATATTATAAGCATCTTGTATCATTGGACTAAACAGGTTTTTGTTGAATGATACTACTTTGTAAAACTGCATAGATTTTATTCTCATCTTGCTTCCAAGACCATATAAGCTATGACACCTCTTTGTAATGGAGTTTTACAAGTCTACACAACAGATTTCATGAGCCCTACTCTAACCTCTACATCAACATCTACCACAGGAGAAAATAAGATCTGCAAACATCTTACCCCAGATATGAGAAATACTTTGCAAAAGTCTAAGACGGGCAGAATCTGAAGAAAGCTGGCAGCTTCCAGCGTGTCTTGAAGGTTGTCCATGTTAAGAGAAAGCTTTGCAGTATAAATGAAATCAATAATTTTCCTTAGACCCACTTTGCTCACGCCATGAAGCTTAATGCACATTAAATCTTGTTCTTTCATTCCACCTTCAATGAAAAGACAGCTAGTTAAAGGAAGGTGAAAAATTAAGGGCAAATTCACATCAGCTGCTAATTAGATGCAATAAAATTAAGGGAAAGTCTTATTCTGTGGAAGAATTCACACTAGAGGCAAGCTTTTGCATATTTTCCAGTGAAAAGAGAACACTTAAAATAAAATTATCTCTACATAGAGATCACATATGATGCAAGGGCTTCCAAAATATTCTTTTGACACTTCCTAACTTTTGATGGATTAAAGATCAAGTTACTGGGACACAGTTTTTGATGGCCCACTCAGATTTGAAAAAGAAAAGCAATGAAGGACAACATGGAAAAAGCACATCAGTATCACATAAAAGACAGTGCTGCACAACCACACAGACTACTGAGTACATCTTTAGTAAGTGTTTCCTCTTATAATAATAGAGACCAAAATAACTAAATTTCACATTATCAAAAACATATTTAAACACAGATCCCTCATATCATTTTAACATGGATGCAGAATCGAAGAAGTTACCTGTGAACATAGCCTTGAAGTAGTCACTAGCAGATGCCATCATGACTCTATGCACAGGGTAAGTATCGTCTGTATCACCTGGCATCAGGGTGACATCACAAAGCAATCCTTCAAGCCGAAGCTGGTCAAAACCCTGGAATGATAACATGAATTTGGCCAGGAATCAAGGAAGAACAAGGTTGCAATCTGCATGCTAAAATCCTACTTACACATTCATGTGGCCCAATATATTTTGAAAACAGATCCAAAATAATACTCAAAAGAATTATATACCCTAACAGCTTTCAATACAAACTGATGTATATTTCACTAGATGAAAAAATATAAAATTAAGCTAATTTAGATTAAGAGCAAATACAGAAAATGTATCAATTCACTTATTTACATGACCTTCAAATTTTACTCTACTTTTGGAAAAATGACTATTTTCACTTCTTATGTCCCACACATAAATAAAATGAAAGTTCAGATTGTCCAATGTCTTTTCCATAATAACATGCAATACTGCTGCTAAAGGGCTTTACCGAAATAGTGTGGGTTTTGTGGTGGTTCTTTGAAACAGAAACGGAGAGGACAGTTGTATTAAGTGCAAGACGAGAGTTTGTTCTACCAACAGAATTGTCCCATCTCTTTAAAATTAAAGATTGTGCTTGAACATATTCTAATACTCAGTTCATTGTTGCTTCTAAGCCAACTGTCTTTCAGGTTTCAAATCTTCAAATTAATTACAATTGCTAAAAGGTATCTGTGAGACTTAATTGCCCCCAAATACGTAAAGAGTTAGCAAAGAATTAACAACGGAGTTCTACAGTGGAGAGGAGAGACAGGATTCTTTCTGTTGGTTGAGGAGCTCTTCCACCCCCACTCCACAAATAGGCAGTGATGCCTTTGAGAGAATGAAATGCTTTAAAGACTGCAATGGGCTGATTCTTCAACAGTTTCATATCATGTTCCTATGATGGATGCATACAATTTATTTCAGTAAAAAATAATAAAAAAATGTTTATAACAAACTAGTAAAATAATCCCAAATTGAGCAATATCAAAATTTTAAAATACAGAATTTGGCAAGCTATAGTTTCAAAGAAATGTTTCATTATAAAAAGTCAGGAATACAAAAGTTGACACAGACTGCTTTCTAAGATTACAAAAATACATTAAAATAAGAAACAATACAAAGTATTTTATCCCCTATGTATTTTCATAATCACAGATGTTTAAATAAAATTGTCACAGACTTAAGCAACTTAATTGCAGTGGGCAGAACTTTAGCTTTGTGTCAAGTTAACTAGGAACTACAAACTTGCTTCTGAAACCTCCCCAAGTTACAAAATGAAACGTGTTTAAAATGTTTGTCTGTGGGCTAGAGAGATGACTTAGTGGTTAAGTGCTTGCTTGTGAAGCTAAAAGACCCCAGTTCGAGGCTCGATTCCCCAGGACCCACGTTAGCCAGATGCACAAGAGGATGCACACATCTGGAATTCATTTGCAGTGGCTGGAAGCCCTGGCGTGCCCATTCTCTCTCTCTCTCTGCCTCTTTTTCTCTCTATCTGTCGCCCTCAAATAAATAAAAATAAACAGAAAAATTAAAAATGTTTGTCTGTGATAGATGGCTAGTAAAAGCCGAAATGAGAGAAATGGAACAGAGCCAGACTTTGGGGAGAAAAGGTTAGCTCCCAAAGCTTGGCTTCTTTGCTTTCACTCTCTCAAATAAATTTCAAGTTAAAAAATTTAAAGATACATTTTTTTAAAGTCAAAACACTGAAGGATAAGGCCAGGCATGGAGGCACATCCCTGAAATCCAAGTATGTAGGAGGCTAAAGCAGAGGAGTGTGAGTTTTAGACCAGCCTGGGCTACAAAGCAAGGCCCTGTCTCAAAAAATTACAGATATGAGAACTAAAAGTGAATGTCACGTGGGACCCTATCTATACATTTGTAAATTTTAAAATTCACTTGAGGGTGAGACTTACATCAGTGGAAGAGCATCTGCCTAGCAAGAGCAAGGTCCTGAATTCAGTCGTCAGGGCAAGAAAAAAAAAATCACTTGGGCAGAGAACATGGACAGATTTCTATTTCAGTGTACACAGATAAACTTCCTTCCTAGGGGATGTACAATTTTATTCTGTAGTGGGAACATACCATAATACTAAGTGGTCTCAATGTTCAAAATGACAAGCAATGTTGCAATGAAACACCCTGTACATATTCTTACTTGTATAAGTTTTCTGGTGGTGGAGATTCTCATATGTTAGTTTTTTATTAGAAAAAGGTGTTTTTTTCAAATAGCTGACAAGTTAGTGTTTTTTTTTTAATGTTTGTCCTTGGCAAAAGCACCATATCTTTGGTAGGAATAAATTTAAAAGGAGACATAAATGATAATATAACAATAAGATTAGAGTAGGTACCATATAATATATGCCTTCTTCATTTATTTTTATTCATCAAACATTTTAAACTTTCTATAAAGTAAATGTAGATAACATCCTTGAAATGTAATCATGGTCTATTCAGTCAAAGGCAATGACTGTACCCAATCAGTTATTTCCTTCCACTGAAAACAGAACCAAATGTCTTGGTGCCTCATTTGCTAGGCCTCCTGACTTTCATATTCCTACCAATATTCTGCATGTGCAAGTGAGAAATGGGGTAGGCTCTATTACTCATATTTATTTTTCTCTTTGGAAAAACATGATGAATGCTACTTATGCAATTTCTCATTTTGTCCACATTCCATTAAAATTGCTTGTGGGGGAGCATGTACTCATTCCTTAAAACCTTGACAGTTCAGGGAAGACATCATGAGTCTTTATCCTCTTCACAGATGTGACTGCTTTAAAACGGTCAACTCTTTTTCAGTATAATTTAGTGTCCCCGAAATCAAAGGTCCCTAAGCCATTCTTAGCATGTTCTCAGTAACTCCTATTCTAAACTTAATCTGTCTAACCTTAGAAAATTGTCTACTTTTATGAGGTCTTGCATTAACTTTCACTAACTGCAAGATACATTTAATGAATGTAAATTTTCCTATGTATAAATGAATACTCTCACCACCAAGTTTCATACATAACAATTTTATTTCAGGTTATTTCTATCTTCATCCAAATGATATCTGCCCATCAAAGATATCATCAAAGTTGTTTTCAGGCAGATTTGAATAACATCTCTAGTATGCACTTGTTAAAAGGAAAGGCCATTCTCCATGCTTTATATCAACTTCAATTAATCTACTTTGGTTCTTACTCTTAAAATCCCCCTCCATCAACTCTAGAAAGGGTTTCAAAGAGTCTACATTCAATTTAAGTATGTCCTTTCAACATAAAATTATTTTCTCCCATCAAATTTGTACTTATACCTCTTATAAGATTAAGCTGTCTGCCTCATCTACACCTAAACAGTTTGTCTTAGTGGAAATTGCTTAGCTTCTAAGTAATCTTATGGAGTATCATTAAAATTGTTTCTATTGATCTACTGATTTAAATTCATCATTCTGTCTCAACACTCAGCTATTTAGTATTCTGTTTCTTCTGGGCTGTGGTTTTCACTTAAGAGGGACTTGTTTGCCCTTAATTTCTTTTATATTTTACTTTTTCTCTTCTATAAATCTCCCTATATCTTTTTTCCTTCTCTATATTATTTTTGAGAACAAAAAAGAACATTTGTGGTGATTTAAACAAATGTCTCTCAATAGATCCAGGAGTGTATTAAAGCTCGTAATTTAGATATTTAGCTACCTGGCTGGAGGAAGTGTCACTGTGGATGGATCCTAATGTCTAGCTCCAAGGTGTGGGGATGGATCTGAAATTTCCAGCCAAAGATATACAGAGTGCTGTAGTTTTGTTTGGGTTTCCTAAAACTTGATTACTGGTAATGGTGGTGGTTTTTCTCTCTACATTGACCTGCATGACAGGGCCCAGCTTCTTCTGTCATTATGGAACTTCCCCTCTACTTGTAAGATTCAATATATCCCTTCTTCCATAACTGTGCCTGGGTTGGAAGTTCATTGCAGCAACTAAAGATGATTACTACAGTATTAAGATATCTTTTCCTTCTTGAAATTAAATTTCCAAACATATCAAAAGATCCAATGTTGGACTTCTGGTTAAGATGGCTGCGTAGGTACCACACCAAAGCTGCCTGGAGGGGGAGGGGGGGAGGTAAAAATAAATCCAGCAAAATACACACTTTTTACTAAAAAGTAAGGTGTATAGGAAAGTGAAACAACAGCAGAGAAGTAGGAGAGATCCAGAGCATTCAGAGCCCGCATGGGCCGGCAGAAGCTGCTCCAGCGGAGCGGGTTTGCACGCCAACCAGCCGCCTGGCTTGGCTTGAGCCACAGGAAAAGCAAGGCCAGGAAATTTTCCACTCACACTGGAGCTCTCCTCAAACTCAAGAAATGTGAAAGGAGAACATCAGTGAACAACGGAGGAGCAGATCACAAGGTAGAAGAATGTGTGGCAAACTAGAGCAGCATCGGTTCCCTCCCCCTCCCCCACTGCCAGTGCTCAGCGCTCAGGAACAGAGCAGCAGTCCAGGTCCAGGGACCCGGCCACGCCTACGTGGACTGACAGAGCACCAAAGAGGCACCCAATCAAGAGCACATCTGAGAAAAAAATCATCCCACAAAGTAACTGGGATTACACCAGGTCAGTACCCACCTAATAAGCCTGGTATATAGGCCTGAACCAGAAGTGATAATTGCACCTTCCATATCAGGATAAATTATATGTTAAATCAGATGGATGATCGAATTTGCCATTCTTAAATAAGCTGTATTTTGGGCTTGTTATTTGTTGCTTCTTGAATTATAGTGGCTTTGTTTACTCTTCTGTTATACATTAGGGAAGGGTCTCCCCTGGTCACAAACTGACTTGGAACCTCCTAAAGACCAGAAATCTTAACCTCCTTGTTGTTAGGATTAAGGGAGTGGGTGAGGCGCCACACACCCTAAGGGACAGACAGAGGATCTGGTTGTCATAATACCTACTCTTGGATAAATACTCGGTGTTGTTTTTCAATGAAAGTGTACATTGATTAGTTGAATTTTAGAATATGCCTATATTTTGTTCCACTTAGTCTACTTGAATACTCTCATAGCAGGCACATCCAATACCTAGAGTCACTTTTGTAGATACTCTGGGATTCTTCAAAGCCACACCTAGGACCTTAAGCTCCTACCCTGAAGATATATAACATCAGATTGATTGATACAACCCTTAATGCCCAGCTAACTGGAAAATCCAATCATTAAATAATCCAAGACACAAAAATATATACATAATAACACAAGAAACACCAAAAATCAATACACTATAAATCCACTGAAAAGTATTAATGCATCAGAAATGACCTCTAGTGAGAACGAGTTAGAGGAAATGCCAGAGAAAGATTTCAAAAGAATGATTATAAATATGTTCAAAGAAATCAAAGGAAGCAAAGAAGACACAGGATGCCAATTTAATGAAATAAACAGGTCAATACTAGACATAAATAAGGAAATAAAAATAATAAAGAAAACCCAGTTAGAATTACTAGCAATAAACAACACAGTTAATGAAATAAAAAAAACTCTGTAGAAAATGTCACTAGTAGAATGGATGAAGGAAAGGACAGAATACCTAAGCTAGAAGACCAGGTGGCAGATCTAATACAGTCCAACAAAGAGAAAGACAAACAAATAGAAAAGTATGAGTGGGAATTTCAAGATGTTGGGGGCACTATGAAAATATCAAACATAAGAATTCAGGGCATAGTAAAAGGAGAAGAATTTCACTCCAAAGGCATAGTTGGTGTCGTCAACAAAATCATAGAAGAAAACTTCCCCAAATTGTGAAAGAGGTGCCAATGCAGATACAGGAAGCCTTTAGAACAAAAGCCAGACAAAACCTGGAAAGATCCTCTCCTCCTCATATTATAAACAAACTACCAAACATACAAACCAAAGAAAAAATATTGAAAGCAGTCAAAGAGAAAAATCAAGTTATCTATAAAACAAGCTTATCAGGATAACAGCAGACTACTCAACACAAACTTTAAAAGCCAGAAGGGTGTGGAGTGATGTATTCCAAGTTCTGAAAGATAACAACTGTCAACCAAGGTTACTTTATCCTGCAAAGCTATCCATTCAAATGGATGGAGAAATAAGGACATTCCACTAAAAAAGAAGGCTAAAGGAGTATTTGAAGACAAGACCAGCTCTACAGAAAATACTTGAAAGAGTCCTCCATGCTGAAGAAAAAGAAAAGCACATATATAAGGAACCAAGAAAAAAACAAACAATACTCAAATACTAGTTAATACAACAGAGCAAATGTAAAACCAGGAGAAGTACAAAATAATGGAAAAAATGAATATACACCTTTCACTAATATCTCTTAATATCAGCGGCCTCAATGCAACAACCAAAAGACTTAGGTTTGCAGACTGGTTTAAAAAGCAGGATCCTTCAATTTCTTGCCTCCAAGAAACCAACCTTTCTACAAAGGATGGACACTCTCTTAGGGTAAAAGGATGGAAAACGGTGTTTCAAGCTAATGGGTCTAGAAAACAAGCAGGGGTTGCTATCTTAACATCTGACAAGGTAGAATTCAGTCCAATGTTAGTCAAGAAAGATAAGGAAGGTCACTTTATATTGATTAAAGGCACCCTCCAACAGGAGGACATTATAATCCTAAACATATATTGATCTAATATGGGGGCCCTGAAATTCATCAAACACTACTAGAACTAAGGTCACAGATAACACCAAGCATAGTGGTAGTGGATGGCTTCAAAAGCACACTCTCATCAAATGACATGTCATCCCGGGAAAAAATAAACAAAGAGGCATCTGGACTAAATGAGTTCATAGAAGGAATGGACCTAACAGATATATACAGGACATTTCATCCAAATGCTGCAGAATATACATTCTTTTCAGAAGTACATTGAACATTCTCTAAAATAGACCATATATTAGTACAGAAAGCCAATCTTAACAAATACAGGAAAATTGAAATAATTCCTGGCATTCTATCTGACCACAATGGAATCAAACTACAAATCAAAAGCAAGAAAGGCTACAGAGCATACACAAAATCATGGAAATTAAACAACACATTACTAAATGATGAATGGGTCAATGAAGAAATCAAGAGGGAAATCAAAGAATTTATAGAGTCAAACGATAATGAGAACACAACATACCAAAATCTCTGGGACACAATGAAGGCAGTCCTAAGAGGTAAATTTATAGCTTTAAGTGCCTATATAAGAAATTAGAAATGTCACAAGTAAATGACATAATGATTCACCTTAAAACCTTGAAAAAAGAAGGACAAGGGGCTGGAGAGATGGCTTAGCGGTTAAGCGCTTGCCTGTGAAGCCTAAGGACCCCGGATCGAGGCTCGGTTCCCCAGGTCCCACGTTAGCCAGATGCACAAGGGGGCGCACGCGTCTGGAGTTCATTTGCAGAGGCTGGAAGCCCTGGCGCGCCCATTCTCTCTCTCTCCCTCTATCTGTCTTTCTCTCTGTGTCTATCGCTCTCAAATAAATAAATAAATAAATAAATAAATAAATAAATAAATAAATTTTTTTTTAAAAAAAGAAGAAGAACAAGGCAAACCCAAAATCAGCAGATGGGAAGAAATAATAAAGATTAGAGAAGAAATTAATGAAATAGAAACCAAAAAAAAAAAAAAATCCAAAGAATCAATGAAACAAAGAGTTGGTTCTTTGAAAGGATAAACAAGATTGATAAACCCTTAGCAAATCTGACCCCCCAAAAGAGAGAAGAGACACAAATTAATACCATTATAGATGAAAAAGGTAACACAAGATGCAAGAGAAATTCAAAAAATCATAGGGACATACTATAAAAGCATATACTTGACAAAGTATGAAAATCTGAAAGAATTGGATGATTTTTCTTGATATATATGACCTACCTAAATTAAATCAAGATGAGATTAATCACTTAAATAGACCTATAACAAGCATGGAGACCCAAACAGTTATCAAAATTCTCCCAACTAAGAAAAGCCTAGGCCCAGATGGATTCACTGCTGAATTTTACCAGACCTTCAGGGAAGAGCTAACACCATTGCTTCTTAAGCTTTTTCATATAGTAAAAATAGAAGGAATTCTAGCAAACTCCTTCAATGAAGCCAGCATCACCCTGATACCAAAACCAGGCAAAGATAGAACAAAAAAAGAAAATTACAGACCAATCTCCCTCATGAACATAGATGCAAAAATTATCAACAAAACATTGGCAAACAGAATACAAGAATATATCAGAAATACCATTCACCCTGACCAAGCAGGCTTTATCCAAGAGATGCAGGAATGGTTCAATATATGCAAATCGATAAGTATACTACATTAAATAAATGGATTAAAGGACAAAAATCACATGATCATCTCATTAGACGCAGAGAAAGCGTTTGACAAAATCCAACATCCCTTCATGATAAAAGTCATATAGAGACTGGGAATAGAAGGAACATATCTCAATATAATAAAGGCTACATATGACAAGCCTACAGCCAACATATTACTAAATGGGGAACAACTCGAAGCTTTTCCACTAAAATTAGAAAGAAGACAAGGGTGTCCACTGTCCCCACTTTTATTTAATATAGCACTGGAAGTCTTAGCCATAGCAGTAAGGCAAGAGACACTCATAAAAGGGATACAAATTGGAAGGGAAGAGATCAAGTTAACATTATTTGTAGATGACATGGTTCTATATATAAAGGACCCTAAAGACTCTACCAGTAAACGGTTAGACCTGATAAAATCCTAAGTCATGTAGCAGTATACAAAACAAATACACAGAAATCAGTAGCCTTCCTATATGCTAACAACAAACACACAGAGGATGAAATCAGAGAATCACTCCCATTCACAATTGCATCAAAGAAAACAAAGTACCTTGGAATAAACCTAACCAAGGAAGTAATCGATCTCTACAATGAAAACTTTAAAACACTCAAACGAGGAATTTCAGAAGACACTAGGAATTGGAAAAACATCCCTTGTTCCTGGATTGGAAGAATCAATATTGTGAAAACGGCAATCTTACCAAAAGCAATCTACACATTTAATGCAATCCCCATCAAAATTCCAAAGGCATTCTTCATGGAAATAGAAAAAACAATCCAAAAATTAATTTGGAATCACAAAAAACCTCAAATATCTAAAATAATACCAAACAGCAAAAATAAGGCTGGTAGTATCACCATACCTGATTTTAACCTATACTACAGAGCCATAGTGACAAAAACAGCATGGTACTGGCACAAAAACAGACATGTAGATCAGTGGAACAGAATAGAGGACCCAGATGTAAGTCCAGGTAGCTATAGCCACCTGATATTCGATAAAAATGCCCAAAATACTCATTGGAGAAAAGACAGCCTCTTCAGGAAATGGTGTTGGGAAAAGTGGATATGTCTCTGTAGGATGAAAATAGATTCTTCTCTTTCTCCATGCACAAGAATTAAGTCCAAATGGATTAAAGACCGGAAGCTCTAAAATTTCTAGAGGAAAAAGTAGGGGAAACCCTTCAACATATTGGTCTTGGCAAAGACTTTCTTAATACAACCCCAGTTGCTCAGGCAATAAAACCACAGATTAACCACTGGGACCTCATGAAATTACAAAGATTTTTACTGCAAAGGACACTGTGAATAAAGTAAAGAGGCAACCTACAGAATGGGAAAAAATCTTCGCCAGCTACATATCTCATAGAGAATTAATATCTAGGATATACAAAGAATTCAAAATGTTAAATAATAAGAAATTAACAAGCCAATTAAAAAAAATGGGCTATGGAGCTAAATAGAGAGTTCTGAAAAGAAGAAATACAGATGGCGTATAAGTATCTAAAAAAATGTCCTACATCCCTAGTCATCAGGGAAATGCAGATTAAAAGTACACTGACATTCCATCTCACTCCTGTCAGATTGGCTACCATCATGAAAACAAATGATCATAAATGCTGGTGTGGACATAGAAAAAGAGGAACCCTTCTACATTGTTGGTGGGAATGCAATCTGGTCCAGCCATTGTGGAAATCAGTGTGGAGGTTCCTAAAACAGCTAAAGATTGATCTACCGTATGACCCAGCCATAGCACTCCTAGGCATATATCCTAAGGACTCATTTCATTTCCTTAGAAGTATGTGCTCAACCATGTTTAATGGTGATCGATTCATCATAGCTGTGAAATGGAACCAGGCTAGATGCCCCTCAACTGATGAGTGTATAATGAAGATATGGCACATTTATAAAATGGAATTCTACTCAGTGATAAAAAAATGAAGTTATGAAATTTGTAGAAAAAGGGATGGATCTGGAAAGGATTATAGTAAGTGAGGTAACCCAGGCCCAGAAAGTCAAATGCTACATGTTCTCTCTCATATGTAGATCTTAGCTACAGATGATTGTGGTTCTGTTTGAGAAGGAAAAAAACTCAGTAGCAGAGGCCAGTATGCTAAAAAACAGATACAAAGGGAAGAGAAGGGAAGGGAGGTGGGTACCTAATAGGTTGGTACTGTATATATGTAAGTAAAAGAATAGATTAACTGCCCTGAACTACACTTAATGTTAATATTCATATATTAATGCTAATCTCACTTCTGGTTAGAGAAGCTTCTCTTTTCAGATGGCAATGACTACTGGGATGACCCAAACGGCAACATAGTGCTGAGAAGAAGGGACAGAGGAGTGTCCAACACTGACATCTCACACCCTCCAAGGCTCAGGGTCCATTGCAGAAGAGGTGGCTGAAAGAATGTAAGAGCCAAAGGAAGGGTACCACTCTGTACAATGCAACTGTCCACACAGAAATTGGCCTCAATATCCATCACCTCACAGTGCCTAGCAATAATATTATCAGGTCCTAATAATAAGAAAAAAAAAGATGATGACATCAAATTAAACGACAGACTAGTGGAGGGAAGGAGGGGATATGATGGAGAACAGAGTTGTGAAGGGGAAACTGGAGGAGGGAGAGAAATACCATGATTTATTGTCTTTAAGTATAGAAGTTGTCAATAAAAAAAATGGAAGGAAAAAAAACAGGAAATTGCTTCATATTACCTCCTTAACACTTTAAAACAAGGCAAAATATGTGAAAAATATAGTTTTCAAAATCAAAGGAGTGACATGTGCGTAAAATGAGAAACAAATTAAGTGAACACTATAATTGTCACAGCATACTGCCTAAAGGTATGGAGAATGGGAGCCTAGAAAATAGCTTTGCACTCTCCTTGGCCTAAAAGTCTGAGAAGACCGAGCAAAGCAACTAAGTTTATAAGGTGAAATATAAGGGCAAGCTTCCTAGAGAGGAGGACTCAAGAGATCTGAGAACAGTCTGCTTCGAGTATTCAATTGTGAAATGACAGGCTAATTTATTAACAAAGACCTACCTATTTGCACAAAGTCTATATTAAGGTTCACAGATATTCTATTCAAACTCAAAGAGTAGAAATTTTACAATGCCATGGCCTTACAACACACAACAGGATTTTCCCTTAGTACCATGGGTTCTATAGAATAAATACTCTGGTATAACCTCTCAAGGCCTAAAAGTCAGTGGATAAAAGAGTTAATGTTAGCAAGTGAATTGGGAAAGAGTATCATATGCAAAGTGACACCAAACTGAAGTCCACATCTCACACCATACTTTATTTCCTCAGTATCAAGACGTAGACTTAGGGCATCCAGTGACCTGGATGCAGTCATCCAGTAACAAATAACCCAGTTCCTCAGGTGATTCCAAGGCATAGGAGGTGGAGTTCTCAGATTCCTAAAGTTCTGAGGAAGGAAAAGTTTTCTGTGTGTTCACAGGAGTTGTGCTAGCATTTCTGTGGTGAACTTCTTTTTCTTTCTCTTTGTTCAGGATCAGAACACGGGTGCAATTATTGTACATATGTAGCTCATCAAGGGAAATTAAGCCCTAACTTTCAGGTAAAATGACCAAAAAGGGTGCCCTGACAAGTACATAATATTGGTAAGATTGTCAAGGTAGCATTATGAACAAGAGATACAACAATGCTTCCTATCATGAATCACTGTTCAATAATAAAATGAAACAAATTATTAACACACATGACAAAATGAACGGATCTAAAAGGTTGGACTAAGTATGAGACACTAAGCTCTAGACCTTAGAGGCTGCATTACAATTGTTTTAGCTGTTGTTCTTTTTCAAAATAACAAAAACATAGTGACAAAAACACACACTGTTACCAAAGTTTAGGAGAGGTGGCTACCAAGAGGTAATAAAATATACTTTAGGGTTACATAATGGTTTGATATCATAATTTCAGGGATTAGATAAAAACTACATATTTGTAAATCTTATACAAGCATATCCTAATGAAAATCACTTTTACTGTGTGTTCCAATTTATAAAAACGAGGATGGTAAAATATACCAAGTTAACACCACATGATAAGACAGTTCAGAGAAAAGACTATTTATTAGCAAGAAAAATGAGAATATAAAATTGTTAAAACTCTTATGTGTCTAACAGCAGAGTTTCAAAATACATGAGGCAAAAACGGGGAGCCCTACAATAGCAAATACAAAATTCACAATAGTAGTTTGTAGCTACAGATTTCAACACTGTTCCACTTAATTGATTCACAATGTGACAGGAGGGAAATGGTACCAACACATGATGTATCCAAATAAAGTTTCTACATAAAAAAAAATAAAAATATGACAAGAAACAGGTTGAAGCACATCAAGCAAACTGATCTAGTTAACATTTATAAAATACTGTACAAAACAACAATAAATACAAATTATTTTCAAGTATCTACGGGATGGATATTTATCAAAGTAAAAAATCAAAACTCTAGCAGTTTTGAAATAGCCCCAAATAATTGAATAGTAAATAAAATTCTTCTCAATAATCTATGAAAGAATATATAGGCACACTAGAAAGTATAACTTTCTAAAGATAACTTTATAATTGAATGGAATTCTAACTAAGTGAAACTAAATGAAAATGCAATGTCTCAAAAAATGTCAAATGTTGGATTAAGGAGATGGCTCCGAGGTTAAAGATGGTGCTTGCAAACCTGTTTGCAAAAGCCAGTATCCATGTAAAGATAGATGCACAAAGTGGCACATGTCTGGAAGTGTCTGGAATTTGTTTTCAGCAGCAAGAGACACTGACATGCTCATACTCTCTCTGTGTCTCTCTCTGTTTCTGTCTCTCTTTTTTTCTCCTCTATCTCTCTTCTCACAAATAAATTCTTTAAAAAAATTTTGTGGGATGCAGCTTTAGCTGCACTTAAGAAATTTATGTCAATAAACGGCCATATTAGAAAAGAAGAAAAGTCTTATACAAAAGATTCCAATTCCCCCTTATGAGACTTAAAATAGAGGAACAAGTTAATTACATATTAAGAAGGAAAGAAGACATGACAAAGATCATAATGAAAACAAATTAAACAGAAAACAGAAAAAAAATAGTGAAAGCAAAAAGAAAAATAAATACCAGTCCTTGAGCTGGTGAGATGGTTTAGTGGTTAAGGTGCTTGCCTGCGAAGCCTAAGGACCCAGGTTTAATTCCTCAGTGCCCATATATGCCAGATGTGGTGGCACATGCATCTGGAGTTCATTTGCAATGGCTAGAGGCCCTGGCATGCCCATTCTCTCTATTTGCACACCCGTCAAATAAAGTACTTTTTAAAAATACTAGTTATTTAAGGACACACTTTGATCTGACTAAAAATAAAAACTAGCTAGATTGGTTAAGGGAAGAAAAAATACAAATAAGTAATATCAGAACTGATAGAGGTGATAGTCACTAGATTTTTTTTTTTTCGATTTTTCGAGATAGGTTCTCACTCTATCCCTGGCTGACCTAGAATTCACTATGAAGTCTCAGGGTGGCCTCAAACTCACAGGGATCCTTCTATCTCTGCCTCCCAAGTGCTGGGACTAAAGGCATTTGCCACCATACCTAGCTTGTCACTATACTTTTAACTAAATGTAAATAAATAACAACTCAATTGAAATGAACAAATTCTTTGAAAATGAAATTGAAATGAACAAATTCTTTGAAAGATACAAACTGCTAAAGTTTAATCTAGAATAAACAGATAACCTAAATAGTCATGCAAAATGAATTTGAATTTAAAATTCCCTCTTCCTAAAAATATTGGTGTTGCAATGGATTAACTGGTGAAGTCTACCAAATATGGAAAATGACAACATTTCACAAATACATAAAGAATATTAAGAGAAGATAATATGTCTCAACTCATTCCAGGTAGCTAGAATTGTGTGTGTGCGTGTATGTGTGTGTGTTTACTGGATACTGAACCCAATTCCTTGCACATGCTAGACAAACACTCTACGGAGACACTTCCTAGCATATATTTTGTCTCCCTATCTATGTGTTTAAACAGAGTATCATGTAGCCCAGGCTGGCCTTGAATTTGCTATGTGGACGAGGTTGCTTTTGAACACCTAAATTTTCCAAGTGCTAAGATTACAGGCATGTAGCATGACACCTTTCCCCTAACATCTTAATACCATAATCAAACAAAGAGGACTGGGAAAAAGCAATCTTATATTCCAAGGAATGCCCAGCATGGTGGTAGATGCCTACAATCCCAGTACTTACACTAGAAAAGGTGAGACAGGAGAATTCTGAGTTTGAGGCAGCTGGGCTGTAGTGACCCTGTCTTAAAAATATCAATCAAAAGCATAAATAAACAAATAATTCTTAACATCTTATCAAATTTAACAGTATATACAAAAGGTATATACTGTATAAAAGAATATATAGTATACATCATGGTCAATGAGGGGTTTAATACATTCAAGACAAGGTTTACTTAGCAACAAATATTTTGATAATATAACTAGCCAAATTAAGATATTAAAAGAAAAAGAAATATATCAATAATTACAAAGAAACTCTGTATCTATTAGTTAGTACTAAGAAAAAAAAAATTCAGCCAATGATGAATAGAAAGAATATTGTAAACCCTATACTAACATCGTAGCTAAGTACTAAATTATCTTCCCCCTGAAATCAAGAATAAAACAATATACACTTTTGCAATTTTTATTCAACATTTTTTCCTAAAGGTTCTACCAGTACAATAAGAGAATTAGAAGGTTGTAAAGGAAGTAAGTAACACTAAGTTTATTTATAGGCAAAATGATGGCATGTGTTGAAAATAATATAGAATCTCCCCCAAACTACTAGAACTAATACTTTAATGTTTGCAAGACACAAGAATCATAATCAATATCCAACTGAGTTAATATATATTAGCAAAAGTTGAAAAATAAAATTATGTGTTACAGAATTTGACTTGAGTTGGTATGGGCTATTCATATCTCTAATGTCAACATGTGCTAAACAGTGAAAAGTACTCAGTGGAAAGAAGAGGTTAATAACATACTTAAGTGACCTAAAAAAGAAGTCTCAGATACTCTTCCAACTTATATACTGAAGATATATATCAATTGGAAATATAATAATAGTTCATCATACCCTATTCTTTGGTACTGCAAGAACTTTTACTAAGAAAATCTATAGAATAATGTCCTTCTAGTCTAGATACCATTCAAAGAAAGAAAATAAATGAGATGAAGCCTAACTTTAAAATATTTGGCTCTGGCCTGTAACTTCCACTATCAGAAATTGGTTGCTAACCACATTGAGCTGTTGATCAGAGAGAGCTATGAGGTCCCCAAAACAAGACAGGCTTCGTCAAAGCACTTAATTACCTGCCTGAGGTAAAAGGTAAGACCCTATGCTAAAGACACCATATGCTGCCATCAGAGAACCCCAAGCGACCTGGATGGAATCCAGAAAAGAGCCAGTCCCCAAATAGTTAGTCCATTTAGTGCTGTGAAGTGCTACGTGAGCTACTGGGTCAAAGTGACCAGCAAAAGTGTGAGCAAGCGGGAGTCAAAGCTGCTGAAAAGCAACCAGCCTGACAAGATGTACACACCAGTGCAATTGGCGGCCCACAGCCTTAATGGGTAACCAGTGGCTTTCTGATTAGCCAAGAAATCCACTCAGTGGAAAGGAATCCATAGCTGAAGATTGGAACCAGGTCAGAATCCTATAGAGACCAAGATTAGGGTCTCCAATGACAAGCTCCCACTAGTTTTTGGCTGAAAGAGGGGCTACAACCATCAAAATCTCCCTAAATTAGCAATGTTTATCCTATTTAAACTATGCTGACTTTATTCTCTGATGGGGAGTCCGTTTTCTTTTTCAAAGGGTAGAGAGACCCAAGGAGATAAACCACCCTTCACACTTTAGCCAAGACCCAGGTGAAACCACAGAGGAATTGGGGAGACCATTCAAGAGTGCTGTTTCCATGGTGAGCCAGACAGTGGCAGGGTGAAGATGCTCAAAACATACCAAAGCAGAAATACAGAGGCTCCTGAGAGCTCATCACTGAAGTAGACTTAAAACACACCCACCAAGGCTCAGGGAATTTTGCGGAAGAGGAGGTGGAAAGATTGTAAGATCTTGTGAGACAAGAATCTATATCACTGTTTCATAAACCAGCATGCAAACTTATTTGTTACACACATAATATCATAAGAGCAAAAAAAAAATGCAGTTGTTCCTCTGTGCCAAGTATCAGACTACATTCTTTATGTGTATTATCTATACTAATAATGATGATATTAAAAAACACCAAAAATGACTATTTCTGAAACATGCCCCACATACTCCAGTTCTAGATCAGGGACACACAGAAACAACTTAAATCGCAGATCTTGAGGGTCTCACTGGAAGATGACATTTATTGAGTTTCTCTCTCGCTTTCTCTCTCTCTCCTCTTCTGTCTATATATGTAATATGTATGTATGTATGTATGTTAGAAGGCAAAAATTATTTTAATCACAATTTAGAAGTGGATCCATGATTAAGTTGCAGGTAAAAATAAGAATCTCTGGGTTGCTATTGCACAACAAACATTAATATAAATTTTAAAGGGCTAGTAGGAAGGATTTTGAAACATTTCGTCATGAAGAAATGATAAACCTCGGCCCTGGCCTGCAAAGCCTAACAACCCAGGTTTGATTCCCCACTAGTCATGTAAAGCAAGACTCACAAGGTGGCACATGCTTCTAGAGTTCATTTGCTAGAGATCCTGGCACACCCAATCTCTCTCTCCATCCCCCCTTTCTCTTTCTCTCTAATAAATAAGTAAAATATATTTAGAAACAATAAACCATTAAAGAGGAAATACTTAATATGATTCAAACATTTTATAATCTATTCGCATATCAAAATATCACATTACCTCATTAATATGCATAGTTTTAGGTTTTATGTATTAAAAAAGGCCCATTTTAGAAGAGGGAATACATGTCTGAAACTGCAAACCTGGTCAAAAGCCCATGGGTGAGAGTGATAGGCCCTAGAGGGGAAGCTACTACTGTTATTTTGCTAAGTGGACATGATATCAAACTATCTTCTAAATATTTACACTTATACCTAGAGATTAGTGCCAACTTCGACCCTTGGACAGAGAAGTTTCTTTTTACAGTATGTGCTGCTTTTAACAAAAACTCAAAACTGGTCAAAGTGCTATGAGTAAGTGACTGATCAGTGCTCAGCCACAGATTGGGAAGCTTGTATCACTGCCTCCATGGTTCAGAGAACAATGTGGATGATGCGGATGGGGGGTGGGATATAAGAGTCAGGGGATGTGGAGGGGTGCTGTTGAGCACTGCCTTCTGACACCACATGGCCAGTATACTCATAAACTCAGAGCAGCTGTGGTTTCCTGTAAAAGAATGTGCACATCAACATTCCATTGTGAATGGGGAAGGGGCTCATGAGGTCCTGCCCCTTGCTGAGGCACTACTGGCACTTATACTTGCTGGAATAGGTGGTATGGGGGGAGGGGAGACAGAGACATTTTCTTTAGAAATATAGCCATGAGCTGGGCATGGGGGCATACGCCTTTCATCCCAGCATCTGGGAGGCAGAGGTAGGAGGACTGCCGTGAGTTTGTGGCCACCATGAGACTACATACTAAATTTCAGGTCAGCCTGAGCTAGAGTGACAACCTGCCTCGAAAAAGAAAAGAAGAAGGAAAGGAAGAGGAACAAGAAGAAGAGGAAGAGAAATATAGCCATGGTAAGTTGTGCATGCTCCAGAAAATAATCCATATCTATACGCATGCAAACCACCTGAATTTAATTCACTGTGCCTTCAAAAAAGCCCATCAAAGTAAAAATAAAACTAATTAGAAAGAATGAAGGATTCAGCAGAATTGGGATAGGATACAAAACGGTAATGGGATTGTATATGATCTATACACATCATATACATGCATGGAATTGTCACAGAATAAATAAAAGAGAGAAAGAGGCAGATAGAGAAAGATCAAGAATGGGCACAGCAGGGCCTCTAGCTGCTGCAAATGAACTCCAGACACATGTGCCACCTTGTGCAACTGGCTTATGTGGGTCCTAGGGAATCAAACCTAGGACCTTTGGCTTTGCAGGCAAGCGCCTTAACCACTAAGCAATCTCTCCAGCCCTATGAAAGCATTTTAAATAAAATCTTTAAAGTACCAAAAAAAAAGGAAAAAATAGGCATTTTGCCACAAGATATCATTTTAAGGTGAAACATTATATAGTAACAATTTATCAGAGAAAGTAAAGTAAGGGCATTCTAGGGAGAGTAAATTGGTATAAGAATAGTAACATGTGAAAAAATAATGTATTTTTTGGAGACAGTGAAAAATCAGAAATCTACTAGGCTTTTTAATTGATCACCTATTCTATTAACTTTGATAAGATATTGTCAAATTAAAGACTGTATGATTGAATGGGTAAAATATTGGAACTTGACAAGGTAGTTATGATAAGACAAAGAAACCAAAAGTACTTTGACAAATATTTACAAACCATGTATCAAATAAAGGATTTTTGGTTTAGAATATATGATAGTACTTACTAGTGAATATGAAAATAATAAGTGACCCGACCCAACTAAACAACAGGAAAATATTCTAAATAAACTTTGCTCCAAAGATGAAACACAAATAACAAGATTCAACATCAGTAGTAATAGGGAAAGATAACTAAATACCACAAGTAACAATATAATCTAGTAGGATAGCCATAATCAAAAAGACATGCCAAGGAACGAACATGAAACTGGGATTTTCTATGAGAATATGAAACTGTGTAGCTATTTGTGAAACACTTTGATATTTCTTCAAAAGACTAAAATTTGTAATTAATTTAGTACTAATTCCACTTGTATATATAAACCAAAAATAAATGCAAAATTTCCACAAAGACAATAATACAAGAATAATCAAAGCAACATTATGTATAAGCCAAAAAGTAGGAAACATAAAATGTCCACCAGTAAACAAACACATGAATAAAATATATTACAACCATACACTGGCACATACTTGGCCAAATATAGGTAGGAAGCATGTTGCAGGCTACAATGTGGTTAAGCCTTACAAACAGAACAAGTGAAATAAATCAAAAGTCCACATATTTAACAATTTTATTTATTTGAAATGTTCAAATACACAGATCTATGAAGATAGAAAGTAGATTAGTGGTTGTGTGGGATTTTAAAGAAGGGGTTGGCAGCAGATGGGAGAGTAACTGTTAACAGACAGTCTCCTTTTTGATGGGTTAATAATATTCTAAAATAGGCTGTGGTGATAGTTGCAAAACTGTGAATATTCCTAAAATCATTGAGTTATACAGACTGAAAGAGATGAATTGTATGGTATGTGAGTTATAGCTCAATAAAGCTGTTATTAAAAAAACTGAAGGTGCTAGAAAGGGTATGATTGAATGAATTATCATAAGACTGCACAGAAAAGATACTGTCAGCCTGGGGCAATAGGAAGAAGTCTAAGAATTAAAGCTTTCATGATGTACTAGTAGTCCAGAGGTGAGGGAAATGAAATCACCCTTGATTTTATCAATTACTACTTAAGCTAACCACGCTTATCTTCCTTCCTTCAGTAAAAGTAATTTGTACTGCTAATTCCGTCATGGATTCTCCTGGGATTTGTTCAAGGTTCTAGGAATCCAAGCTGATTATGTATCAAATGTCTTTCTAGGCACTTTCTTTGACAGCCTAATTTGTTGCAGCCTATTTAATAAAGATGACTAATCTTCTGGAGCCATTCATGCCAACCAGATGGATACCTTATTTGGTGCACCCATCACTTCTGATCAGCTCCATTTTCTCTGACATCTTCTCTGTTTAACTTAAGTGGAAGAAAAGAAATGAATATTCAACATGCACCTTACTTTTTCATGAATTGTGACATTTAATCTTCATATTTCTCACCTAGATTACAAATAAAGAAACTGGTCCAGAGAGAATAAATGACTTTCCCAAAGTCATATCACTAGCTAGTAAGTGGTTTAATTAGAATTCTACTTTGGACTGGACAATGAATCATTCATGCATAATCCTGCAGTGTGAGACTTCCTACACACACACACACACACACACACACAAACACACACACACACATATATATACATACATATATATATACATACACACACAGTCCCCATGGATCAGTTCCTCTGACAGTACTTTCAATGTCTTTTCAAGTTGGAGTTTGTGTCATTGCTAATTTTAAAAGAATGATGATATTTACACATTTAACACTCCTTTGGCTTATTTCCTTTACAACTATATGCCCAAGGTTAGATTAAAAAATAAATAAGGTTCCCTGTTAGGGCTTGGCTTTAAAATTATCCACGTGAGAATAAAATTTTATCAGACTTGAAAATAGGACACATAAGTCTTTTTTTTTTTAACAGCAATTTAAGAGTGGTAGTTCTGGACCACTATAGGAAATAGTGTAATGATATGCAAAATCATGAGAAAGGGGAGCTTCAAGTAACAAACTTTCAGGCTACTTTCACATGACGATTCTTACCATAGCCTACAATAAGAAGTTAAAGCATAATACCATCAAGAGCTCTAAGAGTCAGCTGTATTTTCAATCATTCTGTCTCTAAATTACCACCACCTATTGTTTTGTTTACTGGATAGGTTATAGAGGAAAGTATCACTCATCTCTCTCTCTCTCTATTAATGTTCCAAGAACTTTTGTCATGCTTTCAAATTCAGGTGAAGTATACTTTTTCTACCGATAAGACCGAATTATGTAATACACTTAGCTTTATTGAGATATAATTGGATACATGTGTGTATATATATGCATACATACACACACACACACACACACACACACACACACACGCTTTCCCACAGTCAACCTGAGAAAACAATCACCTCAAAACAAGTGTTGTACCTTTTAGATATCACACTTATATCCTCTATGTCTCCCCCCCAACTCTAAGTAAACATTAGTTAAACATTAGTATATTTTGTATTTCTATACACTCCCATATTATGGATATATCATAAAATGAAATCCTAGAATTTTTGGACTTTTATCTTTAGACTTTTGCACTCAGCATGTTTTTAAGACATATCCATATGGTAGCAAATGAAAAATATTTTGTTTTTTAAATACAGATAAATCTCATTACATTCTATGGACACAAATACCTCATATTTTTTAATTTTTCTTTTGCATTTTCTACTCCCATGCTGTGCCTTCGACTTTTTTTTTTTTTTTTTTTTTACTTTATTACATGAACATCACTAAGGCATTATCCCTGGCCCCGGCACACATACATAGAGACTGATTGGTGTATTTATGACCCTGTGGTGAACCTTTTTCATTTAATATCATTATACTCTTTCCATTCAATACATACATCTATATTTACTTGTTTATTTTGTAACAGGGTCTCACTCCATAGCCCAGGATGGCATATTCCAGGCTGGTCATGGACTTCCTGTAATTTTCCTAGCTCAGACTCCTAGGCAGAATTCTCCATATATGGTATCTTGTGCTTTTTTTTTTTCAGTGAATACACAGTACTGAGTAATTTTGAAGCGACTTAATTCATATAATCACATAATATATGTTGGGAGGTTAAAAGAGGCCATTTCTGTCAGTGGGAGAAGATTCTTGCCTTAAGAACACTAATGTAAAAATATAGTTGGGCCTTAATGTGCCCTGTGGGTTCCTTATTTTAAAACTTAACCACCAAGGAATGAAAAGTATAATTGAGTCTACAATGGTTTCATCAGTACTGAACATGCATAAACTTTTTTTCTTGTCATTTGTCCCAAAACAGTGTACCATGTATTTATATTGCATTTATACTGCATTATGTAGAAAAAGTAATCTAGAAATGATTTTAGGTATACTAGAGGATGTAAACAGGTCAATGCTATTTATATATACATATATAAAAAAAACTTGAACAGATTTTGGTCTGTGGGAAGTCATGGAACCAAATCCTCTGTGTGTACTGGGGGGAAGACTATACATTCCCTGAATTACATTGCTACAAATGTATATTCCAGGGTCCTTCCCAAGAGTTCTTGGTTCAGAAGCACTTTTAAAATGTTTTTAAAACTGCTTCTGCCATTATTTGTTTTAAAGTTTTAAAACTGTCATGTTCACTATAATTGACTAAACATGCATAGGGCATAAACATAGGGAAGTGAAGGAAGGATCTCTATGTAGTTTTCCATTGTTTTCTTTAGTAAAAGCACATTAACATAGGAAAACACAACTTCCTCTCATGCTTTCCCTACTTGTTTATTCCCTTATCCTTTTCTCCCATAAGCTGGAAAAGCTAACAATTACACAAGGTATGCAATGCTCAAATCAAAGAAGATGGAAAGTTTTTCTTGTCTAGGCCTCACCTTTTTGTTGGATGCTCACAGGACAATGAAACTTAGAACCCCTCTCCCAGCAGAAATTGGCATAGCAAGAAAATGGGATTTTGCTGGATTTATTGATTCAGACTAAAGGGAATTGTAGGGATGTCCTAATTGAGACTCCTATTTTGGAAATAAGAAAAATGAAGCCCAGAAACATTATATGAAACACTGAGACCACACAACAAGCAAAAACTCTGTCTCTTGTTATACTATGTGCTACTTTATTATAATGGCTCTTGACCAGAGGTATTCATGAAATCCACCTGGGGAGATTTTATTTAAAGATACATTAGGTAAGATATTTGTTTTCCTTATCTTACTAAGCAGAAAAGACTGATATTGAAGAAGACTTGGGAGACAGCTATTTTCTTTTAGGTAGTTTCAGTCAGGGACAGAAGCCCAAAGAGAGAAACAGATGTCACCCCACCATAGCAGAAGTGGAACTCTTGTCTGATCCAGTTTCATCCACAACAGCTGCAGCGCCCCCTACTGCCTCCACAGTCTAGCACACTACCTAGATGGGCTGGCCTTTGAATCTGCATATTAATCAGGTCTTCCCTTACATACCAGAGTCTGATGAAAGAATGCATTTTCAATCCTAAAGGCTTGTCCTTGCTGATCTCTGCCCTCTCTCTGTCCAGACACAAAAATCAGACTTTCCCCCGTCCAACTGGGTAGGGGAGAGCATTGTTTCTTGGCTTGGGTAGATTTCTGCTTGCCTCTGCTTTATGCTTTGGGGTAACTTTTCACTTTAAATACTTGTATAATTTTCATCTGACCTCTATTATGTGTGTATTCCTTTACACTCTAGATCTACCATGTGGGAATTTTCACAAAACTCTAGGCCTGCTACCCATGTAATTTCTCTAAACTCGGGATAACCACAAGTGAAATTATCTCTTTATTTTTTTGAGATTTTATTTTACTTTTTGTTTATTTGAGACAGAGGGAGAGGGGGAGAGAGAGAGAGAGAGCAGGAGGGAGGGAGAGAGAATGGGCGTACCATGGTCTCTAGCCACTGCAAATGAACTCCAGATGCATGCACCACCTTGTGCATCTGGCTTACATGGGACCTGGAGAATTGAACTGCAGTCCTTAGGCTTGGCAGGCAGGCACCTTAACCACTAAGCCATCTCTCCAGCCCGAAACTCTCTCTCTCTCTCTTTTTTTTAAAATCATCACAGATTGGGCTGGAGAGATGGCTTAGCCGTTAAGCGCTTGCCTGTGAAGCCTAAGGACCCCGGTTCGAGGCTCGGTTCCCCAGGTCCCACGTTAGCCAGATGCACAAGGGGGCGCACGCATCTGAAGTTCGTTTGCAGAGGCTGGAAGCCCTGGCGCGCCCATTCTCTCTCTCTCCCTCTGTCTTTCTCTCTGTGTCTGTTGCTCTCAAATAAAAAATAAATAAATTAAAAAAATAAAAAAAAATCATCACAGATTTCATTGTTTTTATTTATTTCTTTGAGAGTGACAGAGAGAGAAAGAGGCAGATAGAGAGAGAGAATAGGCACGCCAGAGCTTCCAGCACGGCAAAAGAACTACAGACGCGTGCACCCCCTTGTGCATCTTGCTAATGTGGGTCCTGGAGAATCGAGCCTTGAACCGGGGTCCTTAAGCTTCACAGGCAAGTACTTAACCACTAAGCCACCTCTGCAGCCCATGAAACTCTCTTTACTACCCATTTCTCACCTGAATTTTCTGGTCTCTACTTTGGTACTCTCCTGTTCTTAAACCATCACCAATTACTCTTAACTTACTTCCATGTGGAGACTCAAGATGGATTTTATGTCTTCCACATGAATGTGTGTTCCTTATAAAACTCTATATATTATCTTACCTTCCATGTGCTTGTAGCTCTGCTCCAGTCTCTTCTTAGACCTCCTCTCTTAAATGAACCTCATGAATTATGCTGTGCCTTCCACACGAGTGTTTCCTGTCTTCCACATGCTTGTAACTCTACTTCAGACTTTTCTAGACCCCAATTTTCCTTGAATAAAAACTACAATTTGAGATTTCTCCCTAAATAAACTGAATAATTCATAAGTTATCCTTCTTGAGTCCATTTTTATCAATTCATTGTGGTTCATAAATTTGATAGCGCCCTCTTCTATAACAAAATCCTGCAACAGTATGATTTAACTGTATCTAGAAGGCACTTATGAACACATAGTCTTATAATGCTGTCCTCTACTTCAGCAATAACCACAGAACCACAGAAGTGAATGAAGCATTTGGGATATTAAAAAAAACACAAAATGCTCCAGATTGCTGTGTTTTGTAACCTTTTGACTTTTTATTCCCTCTTTTCATGTTAATTGCTACTTCTTACATCATCACTGGGTTTGCATTCAGTGAATATTCTTCACTGCGTACTCTCATACTTACTATTGCCAATGAGAATTGAGACATCAAAGAATTATGAACTTTAGGATGATGACCAAGATGATAGTATAATACCTTATGAGTAAGGAATAGGAATTTAGTGTAGGAACCTTGTGATATTTACTTTGGCTGCTATGTGACAGTAAATGCTGCAAGATAGGGTATCCTTTAAGAAAATGACATGCTAGCCAGGTAGCCTTTACACATATAAAACAAAGAATGAACTTTGGAAGGTTTTATTTTTAATTCAGAAAGGTATGCATGCTTCCCTTCAAGATATTTACTCTAGTGGATTTTATGGACTTATTTTGCTAAAAACAATGGCTGAGGTGAAAATAATGATACTAACCATATGCCCTCCAGACCTGTCATGACACACCCACAGCCCCTACTATAGATATCCTGCACTACAAACATCCTGCTGAGTTCTATAAGCTACAAAAATAATGCCAAAAAACAGTTGAGATTACCTGTAACACCACAGAACTGTGCGTATTGCTGGTAAAGATGCGTGTGGTTCCTGCCTTGGAAGACTGCAAATGGGAAGACAGCCCCATTTCGCTGCCTCCAAGGGACAATTTCATGTGCTGGTCTTCCTCTTCCACAAGTGATCTGAAATTTTTTTTTAAATCAGAAGGAAAGACAAATTAAAATGTGTATCATTCATAATAATGAGATTATTTAGAAAAATAATCAGTCACTTTTGCAAAACTATGGAATATGCTGACAGCTACTTCAATGTATTCTAGGTTTGTGGCACTCTACATCACAGAAAAGTGTGTGTAATTTTATTTATTTATTTATTTATTTATTTATTTATTTATTTATTTATTTATGGAAGAGAGGCAGAGTCAGATACAGAGAATGGTCATGCCAGGACCTCCAGTCACTGCAAACAAACTCCAGATCCATGTGCCATCTTGTACATCTGGCTTACGTGGGTAATGAGGAATCAAACTTGGGTCCCTAGGCTTCACAGGGAAGTGCCTTAACTGCTAAGCCATCACTCCAGCCCCTACATATAATTATTGAATTGCTTTCTAAGAAGAGAAGAACTGATAAATTAACTAAAATGATTATAAGTTATAATCACAATTTTTTTTTAATGGTTTTTCGAGGTAGGGTTTCACTCTAGCCCAGGCTGACCTGGAATTCACTATGGAGTCTCAGAGTGGCCTCAAACTCACAGCGATCCTCCTACCTCTGCCTCCCAAGTGCTGGGATTAAAGGCGTGCGCCACCACGCCCGGCAATCACAAAATTTTTTTAAGGTAACAGTATTTGTTTTGTTATTTTACTATTTGTATAGCAATGCCATCAAATTGTACTATTCACAGTTAAATAAATTGGAGACATTTAAGTTCAGATAGATTTTCTTATAGACAATTATAGAGCTTAAATGATGGAAAGGCAAAGCTTCTATTAAACAGGAGGGATTCAAACTGCTTAATCCCATATTTAATTTTAAAAAGAAAAACTAAATAACTGATTTATCTAATCATTATGTATCAAGTTTGTGAATCTTAAGAAAATCCCATACAATAGGTACCATTATTATCTTTATTAAAAATGTGTTAAACAAGGGCCGGAGAGATGGCTTAATGGTTAAGCGCTTGCCTGTGAAGCCTAAGGACCTTGGTTTGAGGCTAGGTTCTCCAGGACCCATGTTAGCCAGATGCACAAGGGGGCACATGCGTCTAGAGTTTGTTTGCAGTGGCTTGAAGCTCTGGCATGCCCATTCTCTCTCTGTCTCTCTCTCTCTCTCTGTCACTCGCAAATAAATAAATAAAAAATGAACAAAGGAATTTTTAAAAAGTGTTAAACAAGTTATTTGGGAACACAACCTTTTTAAAGTGGTAGGATCAAGCTTTACATTTAACAGTAGGTGAAATCCAATTCTACTGGCCCCTCATACTAATAAATATCAAAAGTCAACTGTAGTATGTTAATATTTTATATTTATATTATTATTTGTAATCAAACCTAACTAAACAAAATTCTACACATGAAATATTTTTTCTAGTATTATCACTGAATTCAGGACTGTTTAGATAAATAGTTATGTTCTCATTATATTTCCATCTCCTCAAAGAATAATAAAATATATAAATATACCCTATGTATTAAAAAACAAAATATTCAGAGGTCATGAGGATTGGAGTACCTGGAGTCAATGTCACTTAGTTATTCAGAGAATATAATAAAACATTTGTAAAGGGGCTTCTGTTTGGTTAAACTAAAAATAGGTAATACTGGGACAGCCTGTTGTTGCTTCCTAGAAAAGGCCTTGTATTTTCTGAATTATACATAACTAAAATGGTTTCTGGACCATGTGCCGAAGAGCAGAGAGGCTCTGGTTCTGAATGAGGTCCACTAATGATATAGATTACTTAATGGACATTAAGGAGAAAAAGAAAATATCATTTTATATATTCGCCATTTTTCCTATTTATCTATAATTATCTGACTTTTTTAACTGGATTATTCAATACATAGAGACTTTACCTTTTCCTATAATATTTATTTCCTGAGTTGATCAATTTTAACAAGTAACTGTTTAAAACTATAGAATACTGTCTATACTAAACGATCATTCTTTTTGACTACTAAAACCAATGAAATGGTTTTAAAGCGTGCAATAATTAGCAAAAAATTCTGGCCTTAAGGGTGACATCAATTCATCTTAATGATACCAGAGCCATAGTATAATGAAAAATGAATTAATAATAGATAACCATGTTTTATTCATTTCCCATGGATATTTAATAGATAATAATTCAAATATGATTTTAACAAGCATAATAGAAAATGAACATAAGAGTTTGAAGAACAACTTTTAAAAGAATTAAAGCATATATATATGCATAGCATAAAAAATACTCAGATACACATTTGTGAGTAGGCATTCAAGATTGCAGATTCAACTGGTAAAGTAAGAAATAAATTGATGGTGAGTAGTATCCCTAAGAAGAAAATGCCTATTCATCCAGACTTATTTTAATAAGAAATTCCAGAAGACTGTGTTATTGGTTTTCTGTATTCCATGCACACAGCCTGGCATGAAAGGCTTAATATTCCTCAGAATGAAATAGAATCTCTTGTCTGTTTATCATTTGAAAGACATTTCTTTATAGTGCAGTGCTTAAGTCACCATCAATTATTATTTTTATAAAACTGCAAATGCAAAAGGGGTAGGAATAAAACTGAAACTGTATTGTCCTTATGACATCTCCTGGAAACTGATTTTATAAATAAACTAAAGATAACAACTTGTTAATTTCCATTTATCTCTTGCTCTTCACATTGAAAAGCAGAATGTGAAAATGCAGCCCTTTCTTGGCAATAGGATATGGCTGACTTTCTAATTAATTATTGCAAAAGCTCAAGAAGCCCTCATCAAATTCATCTTTGTCATGAGTTTTATTAGTATTGTTTCACCCTTTAGCGTTCAAAACATTCCTCATTATTTCTGCATCAGTGACAGTACGTGTCATGTCAACCTTCTTAAAGATTCAAGATCCTGTTCTATCTTCTTTGCATTAAGTTTATTTTTTTTTAATTTTATTTATTTATTTATTTATTTATTTGAGAGTGACAGACACAGAGAGAAAGACAGATAGAGGGAGAGAGAGAGAATGGGCGCGCCAGGGCTTCCAGCCTCTGCAAACGAACTCCAGATGCGTGCGCCCCCTTGTGCATCTGGCTAACGTGGGACCTGGGGAACCGAGCCTCGAACCGGGGTCCTTAGGCTTCACAGGCAAGCGCTTAACCGCTAAGCCATCTCTCCAGCCCGCATTAAGTTTATTGATTGGATGTGAAGAGCACTGTTCTTCAACCCTGCAAGCAGGTGACACTTGTCTTCAAACCCAAGGCCAATATCATATCACATATTAGAAAAGAATCATCATCTGAGGAATTCCAGGAATGAATACATTTCAAAAAGATCTTACTTTTTAAAGCCATATTGTTAAAAGTAATCTATATGTAGTTGTTCTCAAAGAGAGGAGGACAGGAAGGAAATTTGCTGCCACTCCTCCCCCAATACACTGCTGATAAAGACTAGAGAAATTTTCTATTGTAGCAGCTGGGGTAGGGGCATGAAATTACCATCATCTTTTAGGATACTGCTAAGCAGCCTATATATAGTGCACAGGACAATCGTGTATGCCAAAGATATTCTCAGGTAAAGGGCTTAGAAACACTGATACAGAAGAACTAACTTCCTCATAAAATGTTCCTCAAATAATTTCAGGTTTAAAGTATTTTCCCAATGTTCTCACTGACTCTATGAAGTTATGTAGCAATCCAAGAACACAGGAAGATTACTAATTACCACTAACTCTTCCAAGACTAACAGAATACCTTGGTTCTCCTCGTGCCTATCATACTGAAAAATCAAATGTTTATAATAGATCTGTAGATTATAGCTCTGAGGTTTGTAACACAATTATGTACCAAAGGTTTTGTCTTATATTTCATATAAAAACAATGATTTGGGCTGGAGAGGTGGCTTAGCAGTTAAGGTGCTTCCTGTGAAGCCTAAGGACCCATGTTCAACTCTCCAGATCCCAGGTAAGCCAGATTCACAAAGGTGAGGAAAGCACAAGGTTGTGTCTGGAATTTGAGTGCACTGGCTGAGGCCCTGGTGTGCCAATTCTCTCTCTCTGTTTCTCTAATATATATCTAGTGATATCTATCTATCTATCTATATATAGTGATTCTATTTAAAACAATTTTTATCTGGATATACTTTGGCTTAATAAACGGTCTTTCTCCTATAATTCATATCTATATATTTACTGATGCCAAGCTACCACTGCCCATTGGATACATCGTATTTTCAAAACAGTGACCAACTTCTGAACATGAAATTAATCTCTCACAAAGTATACCTGAATTGACCACCTACACTTACTCAAGGAAAATAATTCTGTTTTGGGGAGTGTTTTGTTTTGTACATGTATGTGTGCATGTGTGTGTGGTATATTTATGTATTTATGTGTTTGTGGTGTATCCATGGGTGCAAGTGTACATGTCTGCACATGTGGGTGCCCAATAGCAAAGCCAAGTGTCTTTCTAAGTCACTCTTCATCATACTTTTTGAGAAATGGTCTCTCACTGAAAGTGAATCTCACAAATTCAGCTAGATTAGTTAGTTAACATGACTTAGGGATTCCCTGTCTCCACCAACACAGTGGTGGGATTACAAACACACTCCACATGTCTGAATATTTGCATGGGTGCTGAGAATCTGAACTGAGCCATTCCTCATCCCACTAGTATTTTTTATTGAAGATCATTAGTTCAAGGACAGAGGTACTATTTAAACATTTTACTGAAAAACTACTGAAAACAGAATCTTAATGAACACACAGTCTACGGAATTACATTGCACAGCTATCTGAAGATAAGAGTGGGAAAGTCTAAACAGTTATATGCCAATAAAATGATGTCAAACTTGTAAACATATCTCAAGTTTTCAATAGTTTAACAAATATTCCAGGAGAAACATGTAAATTACATGAACACAAAATTCATAAAGATGAAAATGCAAAAATATCAATCCTATCAGTATTACAGAATATGTAAGTCAAAATAAAGATTCTAACTTTAAACCTAAAAAATTATCAAATCATTAGGCAGAACATATACTCATAATTTGCTAGTGCAGACATGCATTAAGTCCACAGAGTATACATAGAGATGTTTATTCAAATAGCTATTTGAAAAAGAAATCTTAAAAACAATGGGTTAATAAATTCTTTTGTAAAATTATAGCAAGTATCGTAATGAAGGATTATGTACCATATCTATGTCTTGGTACCTGACCCATTGGAAGAGTCCTCTAGTTCAAATGTTTTTGTTTTTTTATTTTTTCTGGTTCAAATGTTTTTATACAGAGAATAGTTATATAGAAGTTTAATTTACTAGTGGTTCTATGAAGATAGTATATTATTATAATTCACTATGTCAAACACATTTGTATGGTTATGGAGAGAGGAAGAGACTCTCTTAGTTGCATCATTTGAACAGTCCTTTTAGCACTCCTCAATCCCCACAGCAAAAATATTCCAAAATCTACAGAAACCAGTACTTTCTATGTTTGACAATGAGGTATTATCTGGCCAATTATAAAATGAATATTTACTTTTCTTAGCTTCCATGACTATAAACCACAATTCATTTTTTTTTCTCAAGGTAAGGGTCTCACTCTAGTCCAGGCTGACCTGGAGTTCACTATGTAGGAATTTGTAAGAAGAAAAAATGAAGTTTCAAAGTTTTTCTTTTTCTTGTCATAATTTAATTCCAGATGCTAAAACAATATATTTTGAGTAACACAATTTCAGGGCAATAAAACAATGGAGTCTCTTGAGTTGGTGCCTAAAGTATGACACAAATATTCCCAGATTGTTAATATTATCATAACCACACATTAATGTCAGTTTATATACAAGAATAATAGTAACAAAAGAAAAGAAAAACAAGAAAGCCATGAATGGCTTCACAATACTATCAAGTCACTGACTGATCCTTCCCATCCAGCCCTCAAGAAAATAAAATACATATTTTTCGCACTCACAATTTGAAAAGAAAATCATGAAATGAGTTTTCTTCAAAGAAGTACTCCCCATCCATTTGTCTTTCAGCTTGGAAATAGAGAAGTGTCTGCTTGCAGCAGCACTGGCTAAATGAAGGATTTCTTGTGATAAAGTTGCATAGCAGGTGGAGAAGAAATTTTGCCACCTGTTCTCATACTTGCTTGAATTTGAGTGCTAAATCTGTTAAGGTATTTCCTTCTACCCCTAAGAAATGAATTAAAAACTTAAGATGATAGAAGCCATTTCCATTAGTTTCCAAAAAATTTCAAAGTATGCATTGAGTGCTAAACATATTAATAATAGCTCTTCTTCTCTATCCCTCCCAAGCAAAAACTGAAAGAGAAATCATGCAAGTCTGTGATTCTCATATCCTCTCTGTCTCTTTCTCTCTCTCCTTCTTCCCCTCCTTCCTTACCTTATGAAGAGTCAAGAGAAATATTCTAAATGAAAAATCAGAAACAAAATTTCTAGTCTTTGATTTAACAACTATAAAATAAATCTGACATAGTCATAAATACTTAAAATTTTAAGTGTTGAAAGATTTGTCTCCCAACTAAAGTGCCATTTACAGTATCATTACATTAGGAAATTATAAATATCATAGGAAAATGTTTAAATAAAGCATAAATTAATTGCTGGCTAAAAAAACAAATAAAGGATGTGTTCTATTAAGGAGGTGTTTGCTTGACAGCAACCAAGAACAAATCTTTGATTAGTTATTTATATTTTAATGATGTAACTGTAAGTATGTTATTGCTTACCTAAAATGATTTTGCTAATAGAAACCTGTAGCATAGGCAGTATTTTATAAAATAGTTGCTATATTTCCTAAGTTTTCTTTTCTGCTGAGGCAATACTAGAGTCCACAAAGTGGAAAAATAATCAAAAATGACAGGATTATAATATAAACTGAGTTTCCCAAAGTAGAGAAGCTATTGTGCACCCATTTTCTATGCATATGTCCATCGTATTTAAAATAGAATTACATTAATAAATAGCTGATGTCCATTTTAACATAGGAATAAGATCGTTTACCCAGCACCTGCTGTGTACTAGGCATTGTGCCAGGCACATTCTAGCATGCTACTTAATCCTCATGACAATCCCATTTTAAAGACGGGGAACTGAAGCTCACAGAGTTTAAGGTCTCAGCATGAGTGTCATAACTATGATCGGAACTAATAAATATATCCAGAGTTTACATCATTCCCATAACATAAAGCCTAAATAGTTAAAAAGAGCAGAAAGTGGTCTAAGAAACATTTCATATTTCAGTGCTTATTTATAAGGACAAGGGAGATATTACAAAGACAGTCTGTTAGACACAAGAAAATTTCTGGTTTCATTAATTGAATCTAAATTTGCTACTTTGTGTAAGGGAAGAAGGATAGTGAGAGGTTAACAAGTACAAGGTGCTGACACAGAGCGACAATAACTTCTCATGTGCTAGATCTAGAATAAAATAACTTCTAAGTGTAATAAGAATTAATGGAATTTTTCAAAATAGCCAGTAAAAAATATTTTTATTGTTTCTATCACAAAAATAAGTATCTGAGGTGAAAGATCATCTAATCACCTTGGTCATGTTACATGCAAGTATTGAGATGCCATAAAGTATCCTATATATGTGTGTGTGTGTGTGTGTGTGTGTGTGTGTGTGTGTGTGTGTGTATTATAAATTTTAAAAGTGGAATATGCCAGTAAGTCCTAATTACCAAGGAGTCTGGCACAGAAAGATAACGAGTCCATGATTTTGAAGGCACCATGGACAATACAGCAAGACCCTGTCTCAAAAAAGTAGATAAATACATAAAATTATTAATTTTTAAAGTAATATTCTTACCACTTTATTTACAAAAATATAATGGCAATATTGAAAATATCTCCCAACATATATGGGGTGAGGAAAACAGCAAATTCTAGAACATAATTCAGATCAACTTTAGGGAGAATTTTGTATTACTGATACCAACATTTGAAAGAACTGATTCTGAATTCCAATGGCAATGATCATAATCACAGAAATAGCACTGTGACACAGATGAGGGACTCGGGCTAGACAAATGGAATGACAAATGATACTCCATTAGATAAGTATAATGAGATGTAAGGTAATTATCCAAACTGAAAAGCATTTGCAGTATCTCAACCCAGTCCTTGAAAAACTTTACAATTAGTGGTTTTCCCCTCTATCTTACTTATTTCAATAGTTCTCTCCCTTCATCTTTTAAAATACCTGCACTAATGAAATTATACTAAGTCTCATACAAAATTTCCTAATTGGAAATCTTGGTTTATACATTATTTTTATTCTTTGCATTTTGTAATATTTTGGTGAAGCTAAGATGGGTAGATAAGTAGGTGAATTGGTGTGTGTGTGTGTGTGTGTGTCTGCCACGCATGCATACATGAAAAATAGATATAGAAATATGTAAGAATTCACTCTATTACCTGAAGAGGAAAATAAGACAAAAATAAAAGAATAAATTTATAAGACTGTTTCACCCATTCCCACTGCCCGTATGCACATACATACACAGACACACATGCACACACATAGTGCCAGAGCTTCTCTTGCCTTTAGAAAGCCATATAAGGTGAGGGAATGGTGATATTAGAATATGGTAATTTGCAGATGTGAGTTTTCAGAAACATTATGTGTCCCTCTCACTGTCAGTAGTCTCCATGCCAGTATGCAGTGACCATTCTTCCTCTAGCAATACACACACTCTCTAGCAGAGCAAAATATCTACAACTCCTATTAGCCTTGCCGACTGAGAAAACTCAGTCATATCTGCAGCCACAGTTTGCCTTTTTCTTCCTCAATTCCAACATGAGGAAAGTCAAATGGTCAATCCTGCCCCTTCAATATCAAGGCAACTGTCTTTATAGAAGCATTACTTTCAGATGATTTGTCAACCAAGATGTCATTTTACTCCTATTGTCTGTAGTTCACCAATTATGAAAACTGATCATTGTGCTATTGTGCACATAAATCAAAAAGCATAGGATGAACACAATAGATTTCATAAGCATAAAATTCCAGTTAATTAAATATTCAAATATCCAACCTTAAATTTTATTAAGATGACAGATCCTATAAACACAAAACCAATTACAAGTCACAGAGACAAATCCATTTCACAACTGGAGAATCATCATTTGAGTGGTTTAAAACTTTAAAATCCCATCATTTCTGAATTTTCCAGTTATATTCAATGCAATAGAAATCAATAATTCATGCCAGGGTTTCAGGGGATGTTTATTTCTGTTTTTATGTGAAATTTGAAAAACCCAAAGTAAGACTCACAATGTAATAACCATGACATTCCATATGTTAAGAAATATGATTGAGGCTGGTGAGATGGTTTAGCAGTTAAGGCATTTGCATATGAAACCTAAGAACCTGCTAGCCTCCCCAGATCCCATGTAAGCCAGATCCACAAGGTGACACATGCACAAGGACATGCATGCACACGAAGTAGCATATGCATCTGAAGTTTGATTACAGTGGCTACAGCCGTGGTGCGCCAATTCTCTCTCTTTCAGAAAAGAAGAAAAAGGGGGAAAAAAGTGTAATTGGCAGCTATAAGAGCTATACATTCAAACCCCATAAAAAGTAAAACAAATCTAAGATTTGACTTTACAATATCTACAGACATCTCTGATTCTTTCAATGAATGCAGGATATTCTAGTATCAAATCAGTCATGTTTTAATGGTGAGAGCCAATATTATTCTTTTAGACAAGATCAATAGACTGGCCTTTTCAAAAAATATGTGAGATAGCCAGGCGTGGTCATGCATGCCTTTAATCCCAGCACTTGGGAGGTAGAGGTAGGAGGATCACCTTGAGTTCGAGGCCACCCTGAGACTACATAGTTAATTCCAGGTTAGCCTGGGCCAGAGTGAAACCGTACCTCAAAAAAAAAAAAAAAAAGTGAGATAGTGTGAATGTAAGCAAGAGTGAGAGAACTGGCACACCAGGGCCTCCAGTTACTGTAATTGAACTCCAGATTTGTGTATCACCTTGTGTGCATGTGTGAGCTTGCACGCTTGCATAACCTTGTGCATCTGGCTGATGTGGGACCTGGAGAGTCAAACATGGGTCTTTAGGCTTTGCAGGCAACTTCCTTAACCACTAAGCCTTCTTTTCAGCCCCAAGAGGCAACACTTTTAAGATGGGTGAATAATATAAAAAAAAAACAGAAAAGGGGTTCCCAATCTAGTGAATCTAGTGATGATTCTCTCAAGCCCATGTCACATATGGAGCTTATTAAAATAAAAAAAAATAAATACCTGCCTGAATTATCATTTGCCATGTTAAAAATATTTCCCTTTTATAATCTGCCTTAACACTAGGATATTTTTAAATAAAGCTGGTTGTAAATATTAAATTTTCCCTCATGACTATGACTCCTATAAGGAAATAAATTCATTTTTGGCTTTAAGTTATCTGGTTGTTAGAAGAGACATAAAAAGAATTCTTTAGCATCCCTTGCTGTTCACCCAACCATCTATACTTCAATGGCCATGCTTTAGTAGTATAAACAGCTTCTTGAATCACAGAAATGACACTGGATTTCTCTCCCAAAATCGATCAGGGTCCACTATTTCACTATATTTCAAAAAATTATTTCAGCTAAGATTACTGTAATGTTCACTCCTGTATCACAAAGTAATTTCATAATCTAGTCACAGAAAATATTGCTGTTTATAAATAATAAATATTACTCAAGAAAACCAATTTATAAGTATTTATATGTGTGTATTAACTCTAAGAAAGAAGTGAGTTGTGCAATATTTTGCTTTTTTGTAACTAAACTATTTAAAATCCAATATTTTCCTAGAAGGCTGACTGGTGACCTGAGCTTGTGTGAGTGTACAAATTATAAATCATTGGGGAATTTTCCTCATTGAGGATAAGATATTTTTGTTTTGTTTTGAATACTAAGACTTCTGCATTAAGTTCATAGTGGAAGACAATATTAGTTTTATAAAGTATCAGTCTGTAACAAGCATCCAATTTCTCATTAATTTAAAAGGAAATTTTGTATATTTATTCAGTTATGATGTACTGTTGTGCTGGAGATCAAACCCAAGGCCTTTTGCATACTAGGAAGGCATTTTCTCACTCAGGTATATCCCCAACCATGGAAATTTAAAATAAAAGACATGTAGAACATTTTCAGGTTTAATGTTTATGTATTTTGAAGCACAGTGAATTTTGAAGTAGTAATAAAGTGCCACATTTATTTGTTTGAAATAATTCGGGATAAATTTCACTTTCTTTCCTCCTGTACAGACCTTTATACCTCATTCCATGCAGAATTTGAAATAAGTGTTTCATAAACAAGCTAAGATTTATGACTCTCACAGTAGGTGAGAACAGCAGGGAGGTGTTAAAAGTTTGCATGCTGGTTGGAAAATGATATTCTAAAGTATTTACCATATCTTCATTAGCATTTAGTGAAATAATAGTTTAGTATCTTAACATTCAATCTTTCTGTATTCCTAAAATAGTCTATGTCAGAGGTATCAAACTTTTTCATACTATGACATGACATCATCTACAAATGTGTTGGGCCACATTCATGCACCCTGGGATGTTTGTGTTCTGAAGGCTACAGGTTGGCCATGCTTGCTATACACGGAAATCGATTTGACTAAATATTTCTCAATGATAATTTCTGGAAGCTTGGTCAATCAAAAGAAATTTCATTAATCTTAAATGTATCCTGATGCCATACCTCCAAGAGAATCATAGATAAAATATTTTAGACTCTAAAAGAAGTCATCATCAAGATCTCTGACCATGTCTATGTCTAATCAACTTTCATGTACCACTATATCTCTCTAGCACATTCTTGTTCTTCACTTCCACAATTCACCACCTATACTATAGTTATAACCTCTTTGTACCACTTGCTTGGAGATATATATATATATATATAAAATTATAAATTTCCCATATATTATGGTTTAGTATCTTCACAATCTGTGATTGTATGTATAGCTCAGAAAATGAATCTCTTGCTCAGAAGCATTCAGTTAAATATTGCCTGCTGAACAAAAACTAAACCCTACACTCTTGGATTCAAGAGTTTCTGGCTTAGTCTTCTTTGACTAACTAAACCTTCCAGCCAAGTATTCATATAAACCGTACATTAAATGATTAAAAAATAAACAAAAAACTTGTAATACCTATTTTGCTTCAGAAATGTTTTTTACATATCACAGCTATGAACTGTTGTCTATTACTAAATAGTGTAGAATAACCATTTATTTAAACATGTTATTGAAAAGAAATTCACTTAATTTAAATCTGATATTTTCTAAGCTTCTGCTATTACACTGAAGATCTTTCAAGTAATAATTCATACCATAAGGAAATGTGTATTATTGCTGAGTAAAAATTTTAAACGTATTTCACTTAAGTACTATTCAGTTTCCCTTTGCTCCTAGTCAGCCATTCCTTTCTATCAAACTATACACATAAAATACACCATTACTTAAGTAAAAATATACCATATTAAAAGGATAAATTTGTCTGAAATAATTTTTCATGTTATGATAAAGGCCATTTAATTGTAAGTCAATCCTTAAATTTAAGAGTATTTTCAATCTTAAAACAGATTATAACCTTACTTTCTCTATCAAATTAAAATTTGATGTACCATGACTAATGTATTTGGTCACTGGTAAATTGATTCTATTCAAACTACTGTCAAGTCTGTGGCAACAGCATGGTTTTTACCAGCAACAATAACAAAAATCTGGATGGTGGGTTATCTCTATTCACAGGAAACATAGCCATGATTTATTCTATAACTGTAACTATATATATATATATATATGTATGTATGTATGTATGTATATGTATATGTATATGTATATGTATATGTATATGTATATGTATATGTATATGTATATGTATATGTGTATATATATATATGCACACACATACACATACATACATACATACATATATACATATTTACATATCCAATGAAGGAATTTAACACTATTGAATGAATAGCTCTGTACATGGCTGCTACAAAGCCTAAAATCTCCTGAGTTCACCTACACATTCAGCATTTATAAGTATCTGCTATGCACTACACTTCAATAGGAAATAGGCAGGATACTTCCTTATTGAGACTTCATAGTCAAAGAAATGATCACTTTCCAATAGACTATATGATATTAAAATCATAATATATGCTATTATCCATGAATAAATGTGTTGTATTATTCATATAATCTAAAATAAAAATTAAAAAGTTTTTTCCCTAGTCCCTAAGGGTATTAATTCATATTAGCATCTAAGCATCAAATTTTAAAATATCAAGATTTTTTTTGGCTGGATCAGGCTATACCAGATGCTTAATCCGCAATCAAATAATATCTACTATTCAAAATATAGCCTGACGTTATAGTTAAATGTAAGAAAGCCAAAACTTATGATGCCATGATGATACATCACAACATTTAGAAACAGATAATCTCTAATTGTATCTATTTAAATACTTCAGTAACATGTCTATGAAGAGTATGTTAATAAGCCAAGACTCCAGTCTATTTAAAGCCAAACTTTGGTTCCTGTTCCACAGATTTTTGTTTAGCTGTGAATCATTCAGAAATGATTATGCACACAACCCTCTGTAGGGAAGTGCACATCATGAATGACTGTGCACTTCAATTTGGTGATGCTTTGAGATTACCTACTGAATAGCCTATTCACAAGCAAGAGCACTCATATAATCCTCAATTTTCTGTTTCAAATATTTTTACACCTGAACAAACTAAAGCCAGAACAAATTATTAATTAGAAACATGTTTAGCTTGGGATAAGAAAAAAAAACACATCTAAAGAGAGATTTAGTTAAGGCTTTGTATTAAACTAATCTATAACATTAATTGTAACACAGTTTACAAAATGGGATGTGTTTGAAAGAAAACATAAAACCAAACTGCATCAAATCATTGAATGGAAATATATAGAGAAAGAAGAAACATCATGATGAATTTCAAGGTATATGGGATGACCAAAAGTGATTTCTAAGATCCCTTCCAGTTCCTAGGTTCAAAGAAAACTAAATGAAATAATCAATGTTCCTTGCAAGATGTCAAAATATTATATCTTGTTGGTAAGTGAAAAGGTCTATTTTTTGGTCAGTATTTGAAGTGTAGACAGGGTATTGTGCATGCATGCTAGGTCATAACCCAGTCCCCAAAGCTCTAAATTTCTGAAGCTAGAAAACAAAAAGCAAAACTAGAAGATGTGAAAAGGAATCTTATAATTATGAACAGCTATTTCAATTTTTCAAAAATGCCTACAATGAGAGATGTGAATGTGGGAGGGAAACAGGGAAGAAGAGTGTGGTTAGAAGGATGGCCTATGAGCACTGTCTTGAGCTCACTACTATAATTCATTATTCTTCTGGTGTCCACACAATATTCCAACTTTGTAAGTCTAAAATGTGATCGAGGCTCTCTGCCTTCAAGGCTTGATCTGAGTCCAAAATTTCACTATATTGACTGCAAGTTTAGAAATAGCACTTTTCAGGTATTAGTAACTTGAAGAACCAGTTTAATGTTTAACAACAGTAACATAGTCTTTACCTATCATTTTACCATTCTGACTTCACTCAAAAAATGGTAAATAACAAACATTCAAGTTTCAATATTTTCTCCTACTACCAGAAGGGCATTAACAAAGCCAACAATTTTATAATTGTCTACCACTGCTTCCTCATTCTATATATACTAAAGCATTACAGTTGTACTGATTTTTATTACTTTTTAATTAAAATTTAAGTTAATTTTTCTTATTTTTTTCCAGGGAGAAAGACTGAGAATGGATGCACCAGGGCCTCTTGCACTGCAAATGAACTCCAGATGCATATGCCACCTTGTGCATCTGGCTTTACATGGGTACTGGGGATTCAAACCTGGGCCAACAGGCTTGCAATTGCCTTAGCCACTAAGTCATGTCTCTAGCCTGAAATTATTATTTTTTAACTGATACACATGGAAGACTTTAAAAAGGGTTCTTAGAATCCTGTCTTATTTACCTTTCCAGAGACACATGAGGGCCTTTTGTTGTTAACTATTATTTTTATTGAGCTTTATATTTTATCTGATTTGGAATGATCTTTAAAATACAATCTAAATGTTCTGAGAAGGATGAAAGAAATATATTACTTTAATTTCTCAATCAAATATAATACAATCAATATCAACCTCCTTGAATTATGTGCTCACTTTGGTGATTTTTCAACTGTTCTAATGTCAATGGAGTTATTTTGAGAGCTTCTACTTAATTCTAATAAACTTTGTTAAGAAAAACTATTGTTCTTTATCTTTGAGAGAGAGAGAAAGAAAGAAGAGAGAGAGATGGAACATGAAAAATCAGCACATGGGCTAGAGAGATGACCTAGCAGTTAAGACACTTGCCTATGAAGTCTAAGGACCCATGTTCGACTCTACAGATCCCATATTAGCCCAACACACAAAGATGAGGCAAGTGCAAGGTCACACATGCACACTAGGTGGCACAAGTGTTTGGAGTTCAACTGCAGTGGCTGAGGCCCTGGCCTGCTAATTTTTCCTCTCTCTCTTTCTAGAAAAATCAGCACACAACAGTCTGTATTTTATGAAGCCAAATAAATAATAAAGTTTGTCTAATGATCATTATCTTAGTTCTGCCTTATATCTGCATTTTGTGACTGCTTCTATTCACAAAATTGATGTATTTCATACCTATTTTACAGGGAACAGAACTAAATTTCAAATTGTAAAACCTTTTCTCATACTTTGAACACAACCTCTAGTTATAATGCTGTCAAGTTGACAATTCTACTTTGAATAAGATTTTCATAAGCTCTTGTTGCAAGGGTTTGAAAGCTGCTTATGTAATATTTAAACTACTGTAAACAGTAAGAAGAAAACTACTTGCACAGTGATTAATAAACTTAGCTTAGTTATAAGAATTTGTAGCACCATCTGGGTTAGTTAAATGAAATAAGTCCTTGCATTTTTTGTACAAGCCTAGCATGATTGTGTTCATATAGGTATATTAACAGAGACCTGTGGACATGGTGGTATATGGTAAAAAGTACTTTGCAAACGTAATTAATGTTAAGAACACTGATATGTGGAAGCTGCCTCATATTGTTCATGTCACTAAATCTAACCACATGGGTCTTTAACTCTGGAAGAAGAGTGAGTGGTTCAGGCAACAGCATAAAAGGGATTGAACTTTCCATTGTTGGCTTTGCAGATAAAGGAAGAGAATTAAACTCCAAGGAGTACAGTTAACTTCTAGAATCCAAGACTATAGCTTACAGCCAGCAAGAAAATGGGAACCTCAGTCCTACACCCACAGAGAATTTGATTTGGTCCATGACAGAAATGCCTAGGAAGTAGACTTTCTCCTAGTGCTTCAGCTCTGCTAACATTTTGATTTTAGCCAGCTGAGACCAATGCCAAACTTATGCCCTAAAAAACTAAAATAATAAATACATTTGTGATTGTATAGGCCATGAGTTTGCACTGATTTGTTATAGCAACAGAAAACTAATAAAGTTTTTTCTATCTCATTGAGTTCTTACATACAATTAAGCAGTGTAACAATATTATCTCCAAGAAAGAATTAAACATATTGGCTGGGGTAATACTTTTGGACAGTACTCAGAAGAGCACACCAGCTATGACATTGTCTTTGGTGTCCAGTTGCCATAGGGAGGGAAAGGTAGAATAGTGCTTTAAAAAATTATGAAGAGAAGCTGGGCGTGGTGGCTATGCCTTTAATCCCAACAATTGGAAGGCAGAGGCATGAGAATCTCCATGAGTTTGAGACCACCCTGAGTCTACATATTGAATTCCCAGGTCAGTCTGGGCACTAGGCACACAAGGGTGAAGACCTGAGTCTAACACCCCAGCTCCAAAGTAAATGCCAGGCAGACATGACACAACCTGCCTCTTACTTCTTCCTCTTTCCAAAATTTGATTCCACACATGTCTCATCTAAATATTCTAAATGTCACGTTGATTAGGTGGAATTCCTAATAACGTTGAACTACCCATGATGGTATAAATATGCAATAGTGTCTCTTGTTCTGTGGGAAGTTGCTTTGGAAAAGGTTACTTCTAAATAACATACATGTAAACATAAATCCAGACAAATTATTTCCTAAGTAAAATTCTTTGAAATACTTAAAAGAAAAAGATACACTATTCTGTTTTAGAAATGCCTTGTATATAATATTTTGAATCTAAAGTAAATGACTGTTTCAAGAGGTCTTTTAAACAACAATAGGATTAACTTAGTTGCACATGTCAGGCTTCCTCAGACTAAAATATCTTAAGGCAAAAGAATAAATGTTGATGATGAGGAGAAAGAAATCCAATCAAACCTTTGAAAAGAAAGTTTGTAAACACTACAGAAGAGTATTGTCTTCTTCTAGAAGGACCACAAACACAGAATCATATTCAGATGCAGAATTTCACATGAAGATTAACATAGAAATACTATCCAAATGAGGAAAGTTGGGAGAATGAGGGAAACCATGACACATGAGACTGTCTCTAATCATCACTGTATTTGAGAAAATCCTTTCGTCTACATTAGCTCCCTAAGGATACGGAGGTAAGGATAGGAGGAAGTGATTTTGCACAGTACAATCAAGAGCTGTCCATAAATGAAAGGTGCTGCCTTGGTGACAATGTTCAAACATTGAACATTGAAAGGTATCACAGAAGAGATTCCTGTATTAATTAAATGAAGTGTGAATTCTCTAAATGACCTCTAAGGCCACTTTAAACTTTATGATTTTCTACTAATAAATGGTAAGCTAGCACTTTTCCAAACCCAAACAATATAATTTCCCAAAGAGAATAGCTTATCACAAAACTTACAAAATAAAACACAGCATTTCTTATGTCTTATCTGTTATTTCTGGACATCATTTTGTTAGACTACATATGTAGCAAAGACCAATTAAGGAGACACACAAGTGAAAGTTTATGTGGCAGTTGTGAAAGTAACTAAATCATTATTTTCATTTGAGACTAGAAATTTAAGACGTATCTGCTAAATAAGAAAGATTATTTGGGCTGGGAAAATGGTTCAGTAAGTAAAGCAGTTGCTCCACAACATAACCTGAGTTTGGATCTCCAAAACTGACATAAAGCAAGATAGAGTAGCTTAAACAACTGTAATTCCAGCCCTCCTGTAGTGAGATGGGAGGTGGAGATAAGACAATCTCTGAAGCTCATGGGCCAGCCAGCCTGGCATTCACAACTGTGAACAACAAGAGACCCTGCCTCACATAAAATGAAAGATAAGGACCAACACTTGAAGTTATTCTCTAACTTCCACAAGCATGCCATGCACAAAGACAAACATAACCACACACACAACAAGTATAATAAAAAATTCTCAAACCACAATTGTGAAGGCAACTAAATTAATATTCCGTTTTAAATTTGAGAATAGAAATTTAAGAAGGAGTTTGATAGATAAGAAAGATTACTCCAACTACAGATTTTAATTTATTCAATAAAGTAGTAATGGACAAGTTTAGGAAGAAGTGCCAAAAATTATGAAACACTTTTTTAAAAAATATTTTTATTTATTTATTTGAGAGTGACAGACAGAGAAAGAGGGAGAGAGGGAGAGAATGATGCATTCGCCCCCTTGTGCATCTGGCTAATGTGGGTCCTGGGGAATGGAGCCTCGAACAGGGGTCCTTAGGCTTCACAGGCAAGCGCTTAACTGCTAAGTCATCTCTCCAGCCCATGAAACACTTTTATTATCTACTTTCTGAATTATCCACAAAGGAGAATTTATATTATGCAAAATATTTTTTCTCAGGAAATAGAGGGGCTTAATTTTATTGGTGAATGTAATTGCTATTAACTACGATATTAGTGGCCCTGACTATAAAATGCATTTTACATATAATTAAAATATTTTTAAACAAGAAGCTACCAAACCAAAAACAACTTCAGGCACTAAAGGAGGACAAATATGATTCAAGTTCTAGTTAGTACACTAATACTGATATTTTTTAGCTTGAGGAAGGTAAAATTTCAGAGAAAACATCTCATATTTCTGCCCTGCTAGAATTCATAATTACACTGTTTTGACTAATTCTTAACTAATTGTTTTCCTTCTTCTTGCCATACTATTATTGTCAAAAGATAAAAGGATTGCTTCATGCTAATCGAATTTTAGTGTGTTGTTAGAATCTAATAATGCATTAACCCTATAACATTGGCATGCAGGAGCCATTTGCTGTTTTAAAACAATGAATACCAAAACAGTATCAAACCATTTAGATGTGATTGCCCTTTCCGGTTTATTAATTTAGGTAAAATGACAGGAGAATTTATATGGTTTGCACCTGTCAAGAGCAGAGTCTTTCCTAATGCAGTTTACGCTGTCCAAGAGAACCTCCCTCAGGCTAAGGTTGAACTTCAGCCTACTGTTGAACAGACTGTAACACAAATACATGTCAACAAAGACTCAGTTTCTATTAAGTATTATTATTCTAAATCTTTTGTCTTTAAGCTACTCCACTTTACCCCTATATCATTATAATTTTAAAAGTGTATTATGCTACATAAAAATATCTTCAACACTGATAAAACTATTTGCTGTCATCAAAAGTCTTTAAAATATAGAGACATTTCAACTGTCATTTGAGTTCTAAAAGAGAAAAAAAAATAGACTATAAACTCATTAGGATAAAACAGCTGTTCTCTTCTAAGTTTCCAGTAAGTAAAATGTTCTGTATTGTAGCTCTCATAAGCACAGCAACATTGCCTTTTATCCCCAGCAACCATGAAGAGTGGGTAAGCTGCACTTACACTGGATTCAGAAAGAGGTTGTAAAGAGCCTCCGTACTTGGTCTACACTTGCTCAATTCCTACAACACAGTTTTACTACAAGTATGGATACTTTATTTTGTAAAATTTCAGTCTTTGAGAAACTACTCAAGTCTTCAATAAAAGTCACAAAACATGCATTTAACAAATCATAATCCATAATGATAAAACATTACAAATCAATGATTATGCTATATACAAGGACACACACAAAAGGAAGGGATGCCAACTGAAGAACTTGACATTCACATATTACTTTAAATGTTTATACATGATTTCACAGGTTAATTTCTCATAGATCACAATTTAGCAAGGAATCCTAATTTAACAATATCACATCAGTGCAAAGAATTTAAACCAAAAAGAAAAGGAAAAAAAAAAAAAAACATTTACTGTATGTTTGCCAGTCACAGTTAGGAGAGCAAGTATGGTACTTGATCCAGTAATCTAACTTAGTTTTCACAATTTTAGAACTAAACTTGATACTAAACTTTAAGGTAATTTCGTGTGCAGTATGGCAGAATATAAAATACAGGTAGGGGATGTTTTCATTTCTGACCAAGTGAGGTAATGAGCTTTGAGCTAAGTCAATACATACATACATACACACACACACACACACACACACACACACACACACACACACACACACACATATAACTATAATCTTAAGTTGAGCTTAAACAAGTCTTTTATTATAATTTCTCTGAATATCTTCACTTAATATTTGGTATTAATTTATTTATAAAGATAATGAACTAAGGCCAATTTAGTAACAGAGCTTATTACTAGTCAAAATAGCCTACTATTGGCTTTTCAAATCTATTTTTACATCATTACATGTGTGTGATACCAGCAGTAAATATTTACCATTCCAAGACCCTGAAATTTTATGTTTTACCTTCTAAATAAGTTCAATCATCTCATGAGGTCACAGAGATGAATACTTAAAAGGAAGAAAGGCATTCACTTAAAATGTTATATTCAGCTGTGACTGAGCTTATGGCTAATATGAATTTATAATATATGGGAATATATCCATCAATGCCTAAAAACTGACAAGTCAGCTATAATATCAGCTACAACTTTGATCTTTTGGATAGTAACATATAGTAAGATGATAATTATTAATAAACGTTATTCATTGTAATCTGATCTTAATAGGGTTTTGCTTGGTTCGAGGTAAATTGCCTTGGGTAAATCTTGGATTATTTGTCACTAGTTAAGACTCATAGCCAGCAAGTCATCCCATTTTCTAAAATAATATCAAAATGCTCCATTAATTTGTCTCCCTCGATGACTTGTCACAAATAAAGCTTTTGAAAAACAAATACAGCTGTATTTTTAAACATCACTTAAATTCTTTTACTTAGTAAGAAAAAAGTTTAATACCCAATCCAAATATGACCTACAATATAAAGGGGAAGGGACATAAAAAATCTGAAAATGATTCTGAAATGGCCTCATTTTTCAGTGCTTTCCAGGGAATCACTTCCTTTGCCACGGAAAGCCTTTCAAGAGCCTGAATGATCACTGAAGATCTGAAGCTCATAGAAAACTAAGTCAAAAGACGGCAACTCACCAGAGTTGTAAACACACAATTAACCTAAAGTGGGAAGAATTCTCCAAGTTTTTACTACTAAAAATATTAAAGGGAACACACAATTAAAACACTCTTCTTACTCCAAAGCCTTCCTTGTACTGACATTTTCTTAAAAATAAAAAAAGTCCATTTTTTCCTTTCACTCTTGCCTCCACCAGAAGAAACAAGAGTATGAAAAAATACTTCAAAAGAACATTGTATGTCCTGGACTTTGTTTTTAACACTACAATTGAGTAATTGAAATATATATGTTTTTGATTGTCAAAATTCTAGGAAGACTTTCCAATACGTTTCAGTACATATTTACTTAAAATACTTTTCTAAAACAGCCTTTTATAGAATACTTTTTATCAACCTATATATATAAACAACTGACCATAGGAATATAAGCACATGATTCTTAACTTAATACTACAGAACCTGAATACTAAAACTGAGAAAGCTGTAATATCAGACTCATTAATATTTATACACAACTGAAGTGCAAAAGTCTTGATGGAATGACTCATTTTCTGATCAATATGTTAACTCAATATTTCAAATTCATCAAAATAATACAAAATACACTTCTACAATTAACATATCACTAACATCAACTACCAGATCTGAAGCCATTACACAAAAGAATTCATTGTGCTTTAAGTATACAAAAAAATCAAAAATATCCCACGTTAAACATTAAAGTTTCCTTACATAGTCCGTGAGCTATAGATTTGTGTTCCCATACTAGTAATTAGCATTTTGCGTGAACATAAACATAAACTCTAGGAAACAAAATGATGGCAAAATGTGAGCATGCCAAAATCTTTAAATATAAAATAAGCTTGAAGGATTTATTTTTAATCTTGTAGGTTTGGGGATGTTGTTGTCTGGGGTCCCCCTCCCATGTTTTACCACAAGGTAGATCCATGAATGAAACCCCACTTTAATATCCTATTTTCTCTCACTTACATGTATGCTGGAGAAAGAGGAGTTGACCTGGATGTTTTAAGCACAGGAACTGGGAATTTCCAGATAGCAGGAGAGCTCGTTTTCCATTTCAATGGCATGTTGTCACCACGGTACTACAATAACAGTAAACAGCGTTTCCATAACAGACTACTGACTAGGACTTCCATTCCACACTGTACTGACACAGCAGTGGCTGCTGCCTAAAGCGGAGAACAAGCACAGATTCTGCCAGCGCCCATACACCGACGCTTCCAATCTGTAAAATAGGACTGCAAGGTACCTCTTTTAAATCCTCCTGTCCCCTACAGCAAAATGATGATTTCTAACACTCCAAGTTCCAACTCAACGATAGTGCCACCTCCTTAGAAAAGTGTTGACTGCAGCGTGCGTGCGTGAGTGTGTGTGTGTGTGTGTGTGTGTGTGTGTGCATCACACTGCCTAGCACACAATGCAGCTTTATTTAATAAAAGCAGCCAGGGTGGGTTTTTTTTTCAGCTTGCACTACCATTGTTCTACCTTAACAGGGATACTGCAGCACTGTATTATATTTTGCACCTATTAATCTGATTTCTGACCAATAGCAGCAGGAAAAAATAAATGAGTTTCATATAAAAATGAAACAACATACCTACTCAGAATACACTTGTCATCCTCTGAACATTCTTCTTTTGAGCTGCAACAATACAAATGGGATATAAACCTCAGCATAGCCTTAGGCCACAGCTAATAGAGATCAGTGACTAAATTCAGCAGTCTGCTTTCCTCCTGTGCAAGCACTGGCCACACAATACAAGAATGCCATTATGGGAAAAACCCATTTAAAAATGCCAGTTCCTCTGTTTTCCAGTTAGAAGAAAGCAAAATGTCAGAGCAAACATAAACTGCTGCAGAACTCTGCACGTTCTTCTAGTAGCTTCTGATTCAAGTTGCACTCCTTTCCCTATTTTGATTTCCAAGCCAGGATGACAAAAATCTCATACATTTACAACATGCTGTGGTAACACGAATATCACTCTGTCTTCTACAGAAGAGAAGTACAGAATACCAAGCTCTTAATAGCAGTCCTCAGAGGGACGCTATCAACAATCTAATTCAATCCTGCCCTCCCCTTCTCTCCCCTTTCTCCTCCCGTTCACCCTCCTCATTACTCCCCCGCCCCCAAACAGCTCACAAATTGCCTAGAGGAAAGACCAATACTGCGGGCCAAGCAGGTGTCCAGCAGAGACCACTCCACAGCTCAGCAGCGGTCCAGTAACCTCTCAGGATTAGCGACTGTCAAAGACGTTCAAAAGCTGAAGCTGATGTCAAAGGCAGCTCGAGGTATTTTATGAAAGCAATGGCAAAGAAAGGGTTCATCTACACTGTTTTAAAATACTGCCAGAAAATAGCATTTGAAATAACCCCAATGTGACTGGGTGTTTCACATTTTTGTTTAAAACACAAAAATAAAGTCATAAATTTTCTTTAGAATTCTAAAAACTGAAAAGAGGTTATTTTTGAAATTATGTACAACTCTCTTATTTACAGGGTGAAGAATAAGTATAACTACTGATATGGCAGTCATTGTCCCTACACACCTACATTTCTAGGACCCTTCTCCTATCTAAAACCAGAATTACCTTGTTTCCTTCAGTGTAAACTGAATAAAGGCAGACTGCCAATATCACAAAAGTCACTACCTTTGAAAAACAGTAACTGCAAGCACAAAGCACCCGTACTGACTTTCATGCCTGTATCCAACAATAAACTTCCAACTGAAATTGCTGGCTTCAAGAATTCTTTCCAAATTATTCTGTTTCTAAACATTGAGATTTAATCCTTTAAAAGGACTTGTGTATTACAAAAGCACAGAGAAAATTTTTCTATGATATGAAACTACTTTCAAAATTCTAAGTCATCATTTAATATATCAGAAACATACCACAAAATTACCTAAGATAATCACAACAGCATTTCTTAAAAAAACTGAGTTCAATATGGAAGCAAAAAGACATTATGGAATACAAACACAGATGTATATGTGATTCACACAGATATGCATGCATATCTGTAAAGCATAAACACTATGAATAGTAAGCTAATGCCAATCATTACTACATGCAATTTTTATTCAATCCACCATGTATCAATACCCAAAAACCTTAAACCATAAATCCAACTCCTTTAGGTACCTCCTTCAAAAACTGTCTTACAGAAAGTTTTAAAGGAACTGGATGAATGAATATTCATCAACATCTTAGTTGCAAAAACAGGTTTAAAAGGTTACCAAAAATCACCAGCACAAATATTACACTGGAAGATTTGATGTCATGAAGCAAAAGTGTCCCAACGAAGAAATACACACACACACACACACACACACACACACACACACACACACACACACACACAGCTGTGGAATTCTTCACTCCAGAGTGAGTTTCAAAAAATATAAAACTATAATATATTAGTTGTATGTAGTAAGGAAAGTGACTGTTTTAGAAAAGAGATTCAACCATTTTAAGCCTCTGATTTATTATTTTTTTTTTACAAAGAAGCAATTTCAAGTGTGGCTTCACCTTATGAAAACAATGACTCTCAAACCTATGTCAAACCAGAAATACACAGTGTTTATGGAGGTTTATCTTCTTACAGAAATGGCTCAAGACTTTTGAATAGAAAATAGTGTTTGAGCTTATAAATTTCTAAGATACACAGCCGTATGTGAACATCCTCAAGTTATTCCTCTAATAAAGTGATTTTTTTGTACAATCTCATTAAGCTCCAAAGAAATCAAACAAAATCATTGGTCTTCTAAGTCAATTACCAGTTTAGGTTTCTGAGATTTGATGTTAAATACTAGTTTTATGCCAATAAGTTTAATGTTTGTTCAAAATGAAAAAAAATCGACTGCTTTCTTCTACCTCATAGTTAGCATCCAATAAAAACTCAAAACCGCAAATTTATTATATCTGACAATGAACATTTACATTTAATTCTAGTTTTTGTCTTAATAAATTGCTATGTCATTTGTAATAATCTCTCATGAGGAAACAATTATGACAAAGGTTTTCAAAACAATCACTGTAGTACAAATATAGTCCACTAACTATGTGTTACACTATTTTAATGTGCTTAACTACAACATTATTCATATGTCATTTAGAAATAACCTTCAACCAGGTAAAATCACCACCAATTATAAATCAAGTAATACCTAAATTAATCAGATTTTACTCCCTTGAAAGAGATTCAAGTTAAAAATATGTATAATAATTATCATTATATACCAGAATTAAAAATGTTTGTATCTATAAAAAAGAAAATAATTGCATACATATTTTAAATATAACCTTATGCAAAGTAAATGTCATTCTACTTTAATAAAAAGGCAGGTGTTAAGACTGTTAAGAACCCTCAGCCACATCACAAGAAATAAGGTACAGAATACTTGGAATCTATTATATATCAGTGCATAAGACAGAAGAACAACTTAAGACGATAGTATATCCAAAGCATTTTATGAATATTAACTACTTAAAGTACTTGTGAAATGTGTATTTCAGAGATAAAATAAATAAAGGACAATCATGGTTCTTGGCCAAGGCTAAATCCTACAATACAGACTCTCCCAGATTTCAATGTAGAAAGAGTACATTTTTAGAAGTGTAAGAACTAGAAAACATCTTTCTTACTATAGAGATGAAAAAAATGAACTCCAGAAAAGATAATTGGCCCAACATTGCATTCCTCGTTAATACACAATGGCTTAATCTCCTATTTCATGATTTTCCCCTAGAGTCTCTAAAGTCTCTCTTTTCAGTCAGAATGTTCTATAAAATATATCTATCTACCTGAATTTAACAATATTCATTAAGTATATCAACATATTCTAAAGAAACAGGGAAAGGCTGGAGATGGCTTGCAAAGCCTAACACCTGGGTTCAATTCCCAGAATGCATGTAAAGCAAGATACACAAAGTGGTGTATGCATCTGGAGTTTGTAGTTGTTAGAGGCTGTGGTATACCCATTCATATTCTCTTTCTCTTTCTCTTTCTCCTTCTCTCTCTCTCTCTCTCTCTCTCTCTCTCTCTCTCTCTCTCTCTCTTGCTCTTCCTCCCTTGCAAATAAAAATATTTAAAAGAGAAAAAAGAAAATTAAGACACCATCACTACTATATGATGACCAATCAGCGGCACAAGTGGGAGTGACACATCTACATTAAAAGCACAACAATAAATTAAAACAAATGATTCAGGCTTCATCAAAATTTAAAATTTATGCCTCAATGGATATTTCCAAAACTGTGAAAACATAACCTACAGAATGAGAAAATACTTGCAGGTAACATATATGATGAAGAAATTAATACTGATAGAGACATAATAGCAAAACTAATATTGTAAAAGTAAGTAGGAAGATAGTTAAGTTGGTAAGGAACTTGCACCTGAGCTCCACTCCCGCAGTATCCATGTGTCAAAACCACTTCTACAATCTTAATTCCAGAACATGGGTAAGAATGATCAGGGGGAAAGATAAAAATAGCTTATGTCAGTTATACTATAAGGTGAAAAGTTCCTGAAAAACATCGCAGTAAAGACCAGACCTACCTATTCTGTGAAAATTTTGGTCAATCCTGTGGTAGGTACAGGAAAAGAGTATAGCACTAGCCCTAGTATGTGTAAGCATGCACTGTATAATCACCAAACTTACTAGTATCTCTTCAGGCTGATCTAGAATACCAATGTTTTTTTATGTTGTGCAGACAAGACTGTGTGCTCTGTTTGTGTTCTCCCAATCAGAAAAAAAAGTACAGAGATGGCAATCAAGTAGGACTAATAAATCTGTTAAAACAGAAAAAACTGAATAACACATCAAAATTCTTAAAATATAAAAATTCCTTATTTCAAAAAATACAACTTTTTCTACGTAAATACATGTGTATCTTTTACATTAAGATTACATGTACTTGTGTACGTATCTCCTTTATTTGTTCCTGTGAAATTTAATAGAAAATATACATGAAATTTCTTCTTACATACTCACATATATAGCCCTGTAAAGTCTCAAGAGAACATCCCAAAGACTTCTCAGAGAAAACTGTGCTGTAAAGTTCTACAATGGAAATTACTTAACAGAACTACAAAGATTTTTATAGTCTCACAAAAGATCTGTGATGATATACACTATTGTAGCTATGACTGTTCCTTGACAGAGTACCTATCTCTTTTATAATACAATGACTATAACGACACAATTGTGCAGGTTCATGTTTATGTGCAAGTATAGAGAAGTTGTCACTCCATGATTGTGTAAGTAATGTGAAAGTGCTCTTCCCATCTTTAACAGCTCCAAAGTACGAATAAGTCCTAAATTAGGCAGTGATATAACAATAGTGCAAAAAGCTATGATGGTGAAAAAGCAGGAAAAACTAGTTAAAGGACCAAAGAAGAGAAGAATTGTGGGAGGAGAAGGAAAGAAATATATTGATTGGTGTTGCTAGAAGTGGAATGCAAAATACTTCCTGATATTTCCATGACACTTTTATAACTGGGGGCCTGATGAAAGAAGTTGTGAAGTCAAGACAGGGGAGGGGTCAGTGGGCAAAAATACAGAGATACTATGAAAAGACAAGTCAAATTATTGGAGATACAGAAGCTAATGACTCTTACTCTCTTACTAAAGATTAAAAAAAGGAATAACACAGAATGGAAAATTCAAAAGTTCTTGAATTACCTTCTTTTTCCACTTTGGTAGTACCTGTATTATTTTATGTCTTTCTTTTGTTCCCTACCCTTCAGTGTTTTAAATATACCCATGTGCTTAGAAATGCTTACAACTCCAAACCAGTGTTTGTTGTGGGTGTGTGGTAGTAGTAAAAAAATAATGTATCTTTTGTGGGGTCTTTCTGTGTGCATATGTGTTTGTATATATGCAGATACATGCGTGTAGAGACCAGAGGACAAACTCTGGTGTCATCCTCTGGAATACTGTCCAACTCCTTTGAGATAGCATCACTCATTTAACTTGATGGCTGGCCAGCTCCAGGAATCTTTCTGTCTCTGACTCCCCAGCACTAGAATTACAGAAATGCACCACCACACCCAACATTTTGAAAATATTGCTAAATTTTCTATTACTAAAATCACAGTTTACATAAGATGAGTAATTAATTTGGTGATTTTAGGCTATAAACCCTTAATATGAAAATATGTATATGGATATTGTTGTAGTTTAAGTGTAAAATCACTATTTCATCAGTTATTGAAGGCCTGGTTCCCAACGAGTCAGGTTATTTTGGGAAGGGGGGAAAGTAAGGTAGAATGTCACTGAGGCATGTCCTGGAAAGATACACTTTGTCCTTTCTCATCAAGGGTCCCCCATAATGTCATTCTGCCTCAAACCCACAGCAACAGATTCAGCTAACCTCTGAACCTGTAAGCCAAAGTAAATCTTTCTCTCCTAAATTATTTACTCACAAGTTATTTGTCACAGAAACGAAAAAGTAGCCAGCATAGATTATCACCTGGTTAAGGTAAGTATATTTTAAATAAATTTATTCAAGTGGGTGTGGTGGTACATGCCTTTAATCCCAACACTTGGGAGGCAGAGGTAAGAGGATCACTATGAGTTCAAGGCCACCCAAGACTACATAGTGAATTCCAGGTCAGCCTGGGCAAGAGTGAGACCCTATTTCAAAAGAACCACAAAAATTAAAAAATAATATTCAAGGGCTGGAGAGGTGGCTTAGCGGTTAAGCGCTTGCCTGTGAAGCCTAAGGACCCTGGTTCGAGGCTTGACTCCCCAGGACCCACGTTAGCCAGATTCACAAGGGGGCGCACGCGTCTGGAGTTCGTTTGCAGTGGCTGGACGCCCTGGCGCGCCCATTCTCTCTCTCTATCTCTGCTTCTCTCTCTCTGTCTGTCACTCTAAAATAAATTAAATAACAACAAAAAATTTTAAAAAATAAAAAAATATTCAAAATATACAATTAAAATTATTTTATCTAATGAAAAAAATTTGCTTTCATTTCAAAGAATACTTACTATCTGCTTAGTCACCTCTCAGCACCTTCCTTAAATTACGTTAGGGAAACTAAGCAAAAATCCATTGTTAACTTTTCTTGTGTGTTTTACATTATACCTGAAAATATATCAAAATAAAAATCCATTCCAAAATGCACAATGCAAAGTGGGGTATGGCTCTGTGATGGAACACTTGTCTAGCAGGCTGGAGGCCATGTATTCAGTATCCAATAGAGCCAAACATAATTAAAGCAAAATACAAAATATACATTAAATAGAAAGAACAGCTAAGAATGTGGCTCTAGTGAATAAAATTCCACTTTGTAAAGTTTTGGATCACCAAATATGGAAGCAAGGCCAGGCCAACAAAATTGCATGAAAAAAACATAGCACCATGATCCTTATATTTGTAAATTTTACACTACTTTGGTAAATGTAAACAAGGTTTAATAATGTTTATCTATGATGGTTGAAACTTGTCAATAATAAGTACCTTGTTTATCAAACAAAAAGCATGGCAATTAAAGTTCAACATTTTCGTATATTCTATGTTATTTTAGAAATACCCAGTCATTTTTTAGAATCTAAGTTTCTGAAAGTTCTCCCAAATAGCATATTTTCTTCACTGGTCCAATTAAAATTAATGAAATAATACTACTTTAAAATATATATTTATATTCAGAGCTACTACATCCCCATAACATCAGTTTTATGGCTAAAGTTTAAGTTAGAAGATAATCTGGTTGTCCAATCCCTTCCCCTCTCATTTGTAAATTTTGATTACAAATAATTCCAGTGGGGCTGGAGAGATGGCTTAGTGGTTAAGCGCTTGCCTGTGAAGCCTAAGGACCCCAGTTCGAGGCTCAGTTCCCCAGGTCCCACGTTAGCCAGATGCACAAGGGGGCGCACGCGTCTGGAGTTCGTTTGCAGAGGCTGGAAGCCCTGGCACACCCATTCTCTCTCTCTCCCTCTATCTGTCTTTCTCTCTATGTCTGTCGCTCTCAAATAAATAAATAAATAATTTAAAAAAATACTTCCAGTGTAACCACAACAATGTTTCAATAACCAGCAGTAAAACTCTTTCATGGAAAATTAATCCTAATGATTCATTAAGATTAAGCCAGGTGTGGTGGCACAAACCTTTAATCCCAGCACTCGGGAGGCAGAGGTAGAAGGATGGCTGTGAGTTCAAGGCCACCCTGAGACTATCAGGTCAGTCTGAGCCAGAGTGAGACCCTACCTCGAAAAACTTAAAAAAAGATTATATATCAGTATGTAAAATTTCTACTAAAATGACCCATACATACTCATGCTGTTGTTTTCTTTAACCATTTCCAGAAAAATCCAGAGTAATTTTGTACACATATCAATGACAACCATTACTATCAAACAATAATAGGTTTATCTGAGCACATCCCTATAATCTTAACCTTTGGGAACCTGAGACAAGAGGATTGTGAGCTTGAGGCTGGCTTGGCTACATAGAAAGATCAGGACTTTAAATAGAGAAGTGATTAAGTAAATGAATATAAAAGGTTCAAATGTATAATGAATGATAAAAAAAAAACCTTACATTTAAAAGCAATTCTAAACTTGAACCTAGTTGTCCATTGTTATAACATCAAACCCAACATTTATCTTAAAGGGGCAGTTCCCAGTCACAGCATTTGCCTACTATAGAAATACACAACAGACTCCACCACTTAGTCAATGGTTATATTTACTCCACTATTATAAATCTTTCTCATTTTCTAATTTAGCATTTTCGTTGAGATTCTGAGTTCTCCACAATAGGTAAAGTATGTATAAACATTTTACAGAAATGTGTCAAATATATGGTGCCTAGTCTAAATTGCAGGAGCTAGATGATACTTTCATAATTTAATATTATGTTCCTGCAAACAGCAATTTAATTTAAATCACACTTGTATTTAAAAAGTGTTCATTTGTTGCAACCTAACAAAGGCATTTTTGTTATGTCTGACTTTATTATTTGAATTCAATGGCATTTCAATGGTGGAGGTAAACCATTTCTTTTCCTTTATCTTACACCCTATTATTAACTAAAGTAAACACAATTTTAAATAAAAACATAATCCATCTTCTAGATTGACCCTAGGTTTAAGCTAAAGGCAATTTAATTTTGGGTTTGTTAATTGTATTTTAAGTCTGTCTATATCAACTAACATATTAAGAATTGCTTCTTATATATATGATTTATATAATCAGTTTGCATGGAATTCTGAAGCTACTAACACTTCAGTGAAATATATTTTCCCTTTGGCTAGTATGTATTTATTTATTCATTCCTTATTTGGCTTGATCTTCATACAAGAAACTACTAAGGATTTTTAATCAGTTTTCCATTACAGAGCTTAGCTATTTTGTTTAAATTGATATGATATTGTTTAGATATTAAGCAAAAATATTTGTGCGTTGGTTTCCAGATACACTTATTTTTCTGACTTATGTCTGTAAAGTTGAGAACAGTAAAATTCGTATTCTAAATGGGAGATGAAGTAGCAAGACTGGGTTTAAACTTATATTCTAAGCAGAAAGTGTTAGAAAATGTATTAACTAGTACCATGCTCTCTCATATGTCATCTGAACTACATGTTTCAGCTGAGGCCTCTTTAGTATCTTAGCCATTATGAACAATGTAGTATGAATCCTATATATGTCCCATGTATCAAAAGCAATCAGTTAACTATGCTTCACCCCAAACTCATTGAGAGAAGCTGCATGCAAAATTAGTTCAGTCATCAAGCAGTATTAACCACTTACAACTTTGCTAGATTTTACAAATATAAGAAAGAGTTCGTGTATCTTGGCTGCAAGTTGCTTACAATCTAATTGGAGACATTGTAAAATCACGAGAAAAACCCAAATGAGAATATCTTGACACAGTAACACCTTGATTACAGTATCCTAGATAGCTTAATTTTAGAGACTTTTTTTTTTAAATCATGTTAAAGTAAAAACATTTGGAAGAAGTTATCAAAAGAGCAAAACTTGTTTTTTGTCTTTTCATGGAAAATTCTTTGCCCTGTACCTTCTTCAATACTAACAAAAACTAAGTTTTCTAAAATACTTCACAGCCTTTAAAATGTACAAAGGCTATTGCAATATGCTTCAGATACAGAAATGTGCACCATCTTTCATTCCTAGTCCTTGCCTGGCCCTTCACCCACCACTCTAGTTGACATGCTCTCACATGAACATAGCTGCTGCAAAGGAAAGACACTCTTCTCTTGGCTCTGTGGGAGTCAATAGATAAGAGAAAAGTTTTAAACATTTAAGTCAAATGCCCTCAAATATCACCTATAAATAAATAAATAAATAAATAAATAAATAAATAAAGTCAATGAGTGGAGGTGGGGACCCATACTAGCATTTTAAAGCAGCACTCTATCAAAACAGGGCTATTAGACTTGGGGAAGGACTACTTTAAAGCCTACACAAGATACCAGAGTTATAGCAACACTTTTTTCATTTTATTTTTACTGACAATTTTATACATGTATTATTTTAATCATAATCAGCTCCTATTATCTTTTCTTTTCCCCTTCCACTTCTTCTGACTGAACCCCTTCTTCACAGGGATTCCCTCCCCTCACTTGTGTGTTATCTCACTGAGTTTGATTAGGATTGTTTGCAGGAGCTTGGGGAAGGGGTTGCCTCTCCTATGCAGATCCCACATTTGAATGTGTAGATTATAGAACAAATGTGATACAGTGACATTCTGTTTAGTCTCTCAGTCATTGCTCTTCCTTTTAACATCAGAATTGGCTATTCACCACCAGTTATCAAATGAAAATGGCCACAATCACTACCTTGCCCTCTCATACTTCAGATCCTTCCAGGTGTGAGAATCTGAAAGGAAGGTGTTCAGCTGACAGACAAATAAGCCCAGAGGCAGGCAGACAGATGCAAAGTGGAAAATAAGGAGGTCCATGAATTAGAAAACAAATTATATTGATTGTACAGTACAGGTTTAGGAGTTCAAAACTTGGTTCAAACACTGTCCATGAGGAAGAACACAACAGAGAACAGACTAAGGGACCTATGGTCTGGTTGCAGCTCTGTCACTAATTAGCTTAATGATCTACAGTGTTGGTTGTCCTCATCTATAAACTACAGGAAATGTTACATTCCCTATTTATCTCACAGAAATTATATGAATGTCAAATGAATCTAAGTTTTTTTAAAGTACAGTGGACAATACAAAGCAAAGTACAGTGATATGAGAGGTTTTTGACAAATTTCTTAATAAACATAGTACACTGGGCATCAAGGAAAGTTTACTTGATATTTGAATGCTTTCTAATACTTCAGGGTCTCTCTCTTAGGAAAATAAATTCTCATTCAAAGATAGTAAGTACAGGAAAATGTAGACCCTTGGACATACCCTGAAGTTGATTTTTTGAATATATCCTTGAAATCGGCTTGTTTTAAAGACAATTGCCTCCGTCTCCTGAAAGTGGAGTGTAAAAAAAAAAAAAATCAGATTAATTATGGCTTTACTGTGTTTGGTTTAAATTTCTCAATCCATAACCTGAAAGTATTTTAGATATAAATTTATAAGCCATATTTATAAATCATGAACAGTTAAGGGCACACAGAACAATTTAAAGCTATTTAAATTAACTTTATGAAATATTACCTGAAAATTCATTAGAGTTCATTTGTTTTTAGAAGCTTTCTTAACATTTCAGAAACTCTACAATAAAGACTGACATTAAAAACATTAATTTGCACCTGATCTACAAGACGAACCAAATCTAAGCACAAGGAAGCATTTTTCCAGTAAATATACATTTGGCCCTTAGAATGATTTGCATTTTCTAGCTTTTTAAGCCTAAAGGTCAGTTCTTTGCTGACGGGCTGCTTGGCCATAAAAACCTGAAAGCAAATGACACACGTTCCAAGCTTTCACAGAACAGATGGCTAATGCTCTCCTAGGTTCATTTACTACCATTTTTCTTATTTCCACACTGCTTGTAATTAATAAGAACATAGAAATAGATGTGCTATCTCCTAACAAAGAAGTTTTGTCATACAGCTAGCTCCTTTGGGCTAATACACTAAAAGACAACATTGGACAGATATACTCCTGCTAGTGCCTCAGGAATACAGTTTTAAAAATAGAGACTACTACAGAAGCACTGCAGTATGTGCTGTCTATAGGAAACTCTCAGGAAAATTACACTATGCTGGTAGATGTCTCAGGAGCTTGGATACAATGTATAATTGATTTGCATTTATTTCACTGATGTTATTAACTTACAGAAAGTAAACATCAGCTTCACCTATTGTTTACTTCAAAATAAATTGTCAGGATTTTTTTCTGGGTCATCTCACAAGCACTGGGTCATTATTAAAGTCATAACTAAATCAAAGTCACAGTCTACGAGTATCTTTAGAAAGACCTTGACAAAGACCTTATCCAAAATATTTTCTGAAACCTAATTACTTCCTAGGGGAAAAAAAAAGGTGTTCAGGGAGTATTTTATTTCTTTTTGAAAAGGATAAATTTAGGACAGCATCTCCTTAATGGCAATACTTTTCAAATGCTATATAGATACTGTTGAAAAATAAAAAGTTACAATAGGTTAAATTCACATTTATCATGTTTTAGTATTAAACCCTGTCAAGAAATGACAATTATATTATTTTGCTTATAATACATTAAATATCTTTAAATACAGGTTATTCCTATTAATATTATTTCTTTTCTTTGTGTATGTAAGAAGAATCTGGTGTGCCACCTTCTGGTAACTGAGCGAAATTAAATATTGCTACACAAGTCACTGTTCTTTATTTTAACTTTTAAAATATATAACATATTTCTTAACCTGTATTACATTTAAGGTACATGAATAAATCCATTCTACTGTCTGAAGTAAAATAAAATTTCCTTAGAGGTTTTGATAAAAATATCAAGCTTTATACAAGCTCCCTATGATTTTTACATGGTTACCAATATGTCTCCTGGATTCTACAATACATATAAAATTGATTTTTGTATACCGCTTCACAGCCACATCTCAAAATAACAGGCTTCCTATTTTAATGACTAAGTAGCAGTAGTAAAGAAAGGAAAAGAAAGGTCTCTTACCAGTAAGCCCATTTTTCTCTTAAGGTTTGAACTCTCATCATTTGTCATGTTCTTGTGGATCCCTCTCTCATCAAATTCTCTGGAGTTTTAAAGTTAAGAGCTGTGATGCACAGCTAGGCTCTGCTACACAGTAGCGCACCCCAGTGTATCTGCCTGGTATAGCATTGGCTTTAGCTCCCAAAAGGAGAAACAAGTCTTTTCTATTCAAAAGACTATGTACTTGATAAGAAATTATAGTCACCGTGGTTGAACTATTTATATTTCATATCAAAACTCCTGATCAGTTTGGAAAATGAGAACCACATGAATTCTGAGCTTGGTTCCAGGAAACTGAACAGAAACAAAGTGTTCATTTTTGCAGAGGTAGGATGACACAAATACTGCACTAGGAAGTCTGACTTAGGAAAATATATTTACCTGAAAGATACCTCATTTTTTGCAAAGGTCATTCTCCTGTTATTTCTCCTATTATACTAAATATTTTTCATCCTTGACATTTTCTTCTTCTTTCCCCACAGAAGATAGCCATTTAATCTTACCATTTTTTCCTTTATCTATTTTCCAGGAATCTAAACCCCTTCTAATAAATAAGCTACTTCAACATGTATCTGGTATTCATGAATCTCTCATCTTTTTTTTTTTCTGAGAGAGAGTGTAAGAGCGATAAAGAAAGAAACAGACAGAGACAGAGAGAATTGGCATGCCAGGGCCTCCAGCAATTGCAATCAAACTCCAGACGCTTTCACCACCAAGTGCACAGGTGAGACCTTTCATACTTGTGTCACCTTGTGCATCTGACTCATGTGGGATCTGGAGAGTCGAACATGGGTCCTTAGGCTTCATGTGCAAGCATCCTAACAGCTAAGCCATCTCTCCACCCCACATCTCCCATCTTTAATCACCAATCATAATGCTTCTAGATTGCTCTTTTTAAACAAAACTACCTGAGATATAAATTAAGTAGACAGCACATATTAAAAACAAAACCACATATTTTGTGTTTGGAATAAAATTGAGCCAGGCATGGTGGCAAATGCCTTTATTCCCAGCATCAGGAGGCAGAGGTATGAGGATATTTGTGACTTTGAAGCCATCCTGGGACTACATAGTGAATTTCAGGTCAGCCTAGGTTAGAGTGAGACCCTACCTTGAAAAACCCAAATGTAAAATTGAAATATAAAAATGAACAATACAAAATTCTCTTGTTCTCAGAAAGTTTCTGGTGGAAGCAAAGAGGTAAGTACTCTGACAGGACAAAATGTGCTCTAGAAATTTTAGTAGTTTAGGGCAAGGATCTTACAGCAGCAGAAAAGAATGGAATATGGAAATCTTGCTGCAACAGAGGCTGCAGAATGAAAAAGTCATTAACTTAGCTCTAGAAGAGGGAGTCTCATAGAGATACAGAGGTTTAGCAAGTACGTGTTTGGGGACAACATAGCTAGATAGAGTTTGGTAGGACTGGCAGGTAGTGTTGAGGAGAGTGGATTTAAAAGTATGCAGAAACCACATATCAAAAGAGAACACACGGCAGTTAAGAGGCTTGTATTTCATCCCGTGCACTATGAGAAACCAGTTGTTGGATAAGTAGATCAACCAGGTAATTAATCAAGCAACCAATCACAATACCAAGAACACACCACACACTGGCTAACCTGCTCTGCCAGTTACTATAATGGTATTCTGTAGAGCAACTTACCAGTCTATATCACACAAGCCAGCTTTGTTCTCTCACCTTTACCTACTAGGTCATCCTTACCCAACATCTTTTCACTGGTCATCTTTTTCTGAATTCACCCATCTTTCTAGTTTTAGCTCAAACTCTACTCTTTTCTGTGATGTCTTCCATAGTAACTTTGACTTTATATATATATATTTTTTCTTAACATTCCTCCATTACAGGTATTGTGCATTATTCCTAATGTTTAGCATAAAATGTCCAAGAAACCACTTTGCTCCTAGGCCAATATGTAAAAGAGAATAGTGAGAAGGAGCATGAGGACCAGTGAGCCCAAGAAAGCCCACATTACCAGCATTCACATTATGCACTCATTTTAATAACTTCTGTCACCATTCCCAAGCCTCAAAAGGCAAATAGATGAAACTGTAAAAAGAGATGGACTCATACTCATGAACAGCTCTGCATTGATATGTATCAGTGATTAAAGAGAACTGACGAGAAAGGGATGCCAACAGAATGACTGAAAGATGGACAAGTGAGCTTTGGAACACATAGAGCTATAAGTTAAGGAAAACAGTGACTGTGTTTTACTACTAGCAGTAAACTGAAAGAAATCACCTAAAAGCATACAATAAACTGAAAGAATTTGTGAGGACCACAGAAAGAGTTCAGGATAAAGGTAGGCGATTTGATTTACATTTAGAATCTCCAAGGATGTGCTATTAAAGGAGAAAATCTAAGAAGAAAGTGTTATTTCCAGAGCAATAATAATGTTTGCTGGGAGATTAATATGGAGTAAGAAGGTGCATCTGAGAAATGTGTTCTTAGGTGTGAATATTTAGTGTTCTCACTAATGGAACCTCATCCTATTACACTCAGTGTCAGACACTCAGTATGCAATCAAGCTTTTATTGGTTTTTGTCATTTAGTATTCAGCTTTGTCTTACCCTTTTTATGTCTGCACAATATCTTAGATTTATGTAATGATTCAAAACCCATGATGCTTTCATTTATGTACACAATAAAAAATCTTTTCATCATATTCAATGGTTTTATGTTAAAATGACTTAAGAGGATTTTGCTAATAATTTCAAAGGGTAGTTAATAGTAAAAATGTATTCTCAATGACTTAAGCATTCCCACAAAAACAACAGAAAAGATTTGCTGGATAATGCTATCTATCTTCCCTTCTTTTTTAATGAGATGAAAATCTGACCAGTTTCCACTAATTCTTAAGGGAAAAATAATCAAAAACCAAATGCAGAAAAAAATGACTTTGAAAATGCACCACATCTTCTCAAGTAATCTTCAATATACAGTAGCATTTAGGAGGACATAAAAATGATTTAATTTGCCTTCAGAAGAATGCTTTTAAACTCTGCATTAGTGGCAGCATGTACTTAAAAATAGATATAATAAGCCAGACCATTTACTCATTTAGTTTTGTAGAAAACAGAATGACTGGGACTGGGGAGATGTCTCAGTGAATAAAGTCCTTGGTTCTTAAGCCTGAGTATCCAAGTTCGATGACCAAACCCCATGTAAAAGCCATAAAAATAAGAAGCTGTGATGGGCTTCTGTAATCCCAGCATGCTGACTGCAAAACAAGAGGCAGACAGAGAATTTCCTGGGAGCTTAGAAGCTCTTGGACCAGGTAGCCTGGAGAGCCCAGCAAACAATAACAGTAATAATGAAAGAGAAAGGAAGAGAGAGTCAGAGACAGAGATAATATTAAACTCAAGCAAGGTGGAAGGAGAGGACTGACCCAAAAATAGTCCTCTGACCTCCACAAGCACATTTTGGCATACACACACACACACACACACACACACACACACACACACTCACCCAATCACACACAGAACACCTACCACAAAGAACAACTACCACAGTATTTGCTTTAGGCTTGGCAGGAAAAAAAAATTACATGATATTTTACTATAATAGATATTTTATCCAAGTTCAAATAACCAGTTCACCTCAAGATTGTAAAATGAGAAAAGGAATTAGAAGGACTGACACCTGAAGTTCATAAGTAAGTGTCCGGTAATACTGGTGATTGTGATGACAGGTCTGTTAATCTAACGAACCGTGTATTCCATTTTAAATATAATTATCCAATCTCCTTCACTACAACACTCTATTCTGATGAATTTAAGATATCTCAGAGCAAGGGTTACTAGAGTTTTCTGTACTATTTAAATATCTATGGATGACTTATCTTTAAGGTCCCAAAGTCTAAAGAAGGGTTGATTAGGGTATTTATATTAAGAGCAATCACTCATATTCCTATAATTTAGAAGTTCATATTTCAGGGAATTGTCAAATTTCAATTGTATTGCCATTCAATCTGACTGGGAAGATGGAAAAAAAGGAAAGAAAGGATGTCTTTTGTTGCAATGAATAACTGCTATCTGCACTGGATTAGGAAAAAAATGACAAAGAAGGCTGCTGGAAGTAGAATTTCATAACCTCCACATGCTAACTAAATGAGCAAGAAACTTCTCCCATACCTAGACTAGAACAAAATTCATATTATTTAACTACATAGCAACACAAATGATAGAGAACAGCACATGAGTAATTTGGACTACTTGACATATTAATTATTCTAAGTTGACTACGAAATATACATATTTTACTAACCTAAATATTGAATCAATTACCATTTAATATTTACAATGAGAATATGGAGGGAGCTAGGATATGCATGCTAAAACATTTATAAGCTTAACTCTTTATGTTAGTCTGAAAATACAAAAAATGAACTAAATTAAAACCCAATGACACAAAGGAAGGTAAGACTATTTGATAAGAAAGGGATTAAGAATGTCCCCATTTGTCAGTTACTTTCAACCTAAATTTTCATATCCAAATACCCTACTTGTTTTTTTTTTTTTCTACCCCCTCCCATTAACCCTCCTTGTTAATGAAAATGGGTCGTGCATTGTGGAGTTAGCCCCCAGTTATTAGTATGATAAATGTCTCTGCAAATCATGACCCAACATGTAACTCTGACATTCTTTCCGCCCCCTCTTCCGCAAGATTTCCCTGAGCCATGTTGGGTTCATTTTTGGTCTGCTTCAGTGCTGAGGTGTTGGGGGCCTCTGAGGCTTTGGCTCTCTGATTTGGTAGGAGTTGATTTTTCTCTGCATTGATCTCCTTCCCCTTTGTGCTGGTATCCGGTTCACAGGAAAACACCACCCTTGCTTATTTCGCCAGTTGTCCTTAGTTTCAGTTGGGCCCCTTTTGAGGTATGTTGGGGCAGCTCTCTTCTTAGGATCTGCATACCCTACTTGTTTTAATTTTCATATCCAAATACCCTACTTGCCATTATTTTCCTTATCCAGTACAGGTAACAGTTGTTGGTTGCAGTAAAATACATTCTTAACCACTTTCTTTCCTCAGGATATTAAAGTCAATTCTTCCTTTTTGATTCTCCTGTTTAGCCAGACCCCAGCTTAGGCAACACAGTATTATTAAAGTTCCTACTTTACTAATGATAAGCAAGTTTGTTCTATGATTTAGCTCAGTAATGGCTGCTGAGATAAAAGAAAACAAGAATCCAGCTCTTCTCACATCAAATTCAGTGTTTATTAAACACTAATATATTGTATATTTACTTTTGAAGTATAAATATGACTCCTAACACCACCCAGCCAAAATACTGATCACATACTGATCACAGAGAACTAGAAATATGTAATAGTTCATACAAACTATACTATGGCTATACGACAAAATTTGCAAAATAATCAACCTATCCCAATGCCATTAACAGATTTCCCTTTCATGTATCAATCAGCAATTTCTTGGCATAGACCCCAAACATGCCATAGTTGCTCATATCTCATTAGTTTCACAACCGCTTCCACTAGGAATACGCTACTTGTCTACCAAGTAAATTCTAGTCATGCTTAAGTGTTCCAGAATACTCCTTCCATGAACTGTCCCCCACAAACCACTTAGTAGATGTCGATGTTGGTTCTATCCTCCTGAGTAATATTGCTCCTATCTCTTTGGATTGCAATTATTTCTTTTTTATTTTTATTTATTAATTTGAGTGACAGAGGGAGAGAGATACAGAAATAGGCATGCGAGAGAGAGACAGGCAGAGAGAGAGAGAGAGAAAGAGAGAATGGGTGTGTGTCAGGGCATCCAGCCACTGCAAATGAACTCCAGATTGATGCAGCCCCTTGTGCATCTGCCTTACATGGGTCCTGGGAAATCAAACCAAGGTCCTTTGGCTTTTCAGGCAAATGCCTTAACCGCTAAGCCATCTCTCCAGGGCCTGGACTGCAACTATTTCTATGCCTCCCTTAAAATGTGTATGTAGGGTTGGAGAGATGGCTTAGTGGTTAAGCGCTTGTCTGTGAAGCCTAACAACCCGTTTGAGGCTTGATTCCCCAGGACCCACATTAGCCAGATGCACAAGGGGGCGCACATGTCTGGAGTACATTTGCAGTGGCTGGAGGCCCTGGCGCGCCCATTCTCTCTCTGTCTGCCTTTCTGTCTGTGTCTATCATTCTCAAATAAATAAAAGATGAACAATTTTTTTAAAAATGTGTATGTATATGTACATAGGAATGTGTATTATATGTGTTTATGATACCCTTCATGATACTTTTAGCTCAGTGCCTCAAACACAACAACCCAATCAGAGTGCACAATTTTGGTGAAATTAAGCCTTCCGAAGTAGGTTCTTCCCTTGCCTATGTCAAAACTCACTTATCTGATGAGATTTAAACAATAAATTATTAAAGGACTTTATCCTTCCCAAACTAGAATATATATTAAGAAGAAATAAGACTACAACAACTAAGTATACTTTAAATGGTCCTTTTTGATGTTTGCATGAAAGAGCTCTGTGTACCTGGTAGGATATTCAGCACAGTAGATATACAACCACAAGGCAGATGGATGTATAGGAAGACTTGGTCAGTAAATGACTGCTGAACTGTCCTGAGCAAGGGAAACACTTAGCTAGAGAGAGAAGTGCCAGTGATGTATTTTCAAGTAACGATAGAAATGGTAGAGAGTAAAAACATGCGTGCCATTTCTTCATCACCACCTAAACCACTGAATACTGAAAAATGAACTGAAATCTTCTGAAAATTTCATTTTTATATACCGGTAATTAAAAAGGATAAAATCATGCTGTATAGATGGTCAAATCCTATTAAATTATTGTTGTGACAGTGATGATGAAAGAGTAAACCACAAAATCCAGTACTGACAATAAATTTTCATCTAGATGGAGAAAAATATATAACAGTGAATTCAATCAAGCAAGTCACTGCACATCACCATCACCCAGTAACACAAATGGTATGGTGAACAGCCATAAACAAAGCATACATGCTGAAGGGGGATTGGAGGAAGGATAAGAGTATCAAGAGGGGAGACAGAAGGTGAGAAATGGGGGAGGATGGGGAACAGATACAGTCAAAGTGCATACTTGAAAGAAATTACCTCTATAAAACTCAACTCAATCTACAATAAATAGATGCTAATAAAAAAAGAGCAAAACTAAAATAAATAAAAGAACGAAGGGGCTGGAGGGATGGCTTAGCAGTTAAGGAGCTTGCCTGTGAAGCCTAAGAACCCAGGTTCAATTCTCTAGGACCCAAGTAAACCAGATGCACAAGGGGGGTGCATGTGTATGAAATTCACTTGCAGTGGCTGGGGGCCCAGGTGAGCTCATTCTCTTTATCTGCCTCTTCCCCCACCCCTCTCTCTCTCTCTCTTACACACACACACACAAAATAAATAAAAAAAAATTTAAAAAGAGTGAAGGATACAAATAAAACATGGGACAGCATAATGCTAATAAGACCCTTTACCTTGCAAAATGGAGAAGAACCTATGAAACCTGTTCTAACTACACAATTAAAATTTTGGCTTAATAAAGTATCACAGAGGCTAGGGAAATGGCTCAGTGGGAAAAAAAAAAAAAAAACTTGCTGTATGAAGCATGAAGCATGAAGACCAGAGTTTGGATCCCTAGTACACGTGTATATGCCAGATAGGCATGGTAGCCCTCCCTTAATCCCAGTGTTCAAGAGTCAGAAACAGGGGTGCCCAGGACAAGCTGGGTACCTAGACTAGTCAAATTGGTAAAGTTTAAGTTCAAGTGAAAGAGTCCTGCCTCAGTATTTGAAGTGGAAAGTTATTCAGGAAGGCACCCATTATCAGCCTTTGGCCTCCAGTCGTGTGTGCATGCACACACACACACACACGCACACAAACACATAAATACATATGCATGTGTATCACACATAAAAATATAAATATAAAAAGGATGTGCCTCAAATCTCTGTCTCCACACACCCTTACTTTCTCTTTTACACAGACTGGCAGGAAATAAGTATGAAAGGTATAAACACAATGAGCAACATAAAAAAAGTAAAATATGGGCTAGAGAGATGGCTTAATGGTTAAAGCATTTGCCTGCAAAGCCTAATGACCCAGGTTTGATTCCCCAGTATCATGTAAACCAAATGCACAAGGTGGCACATGCATCTGGAACTCATCTGCAGTGGGTGGAGGCAAAGGTGCACCCATTCTCTCTCTTTCTCTCTCTGTCCTCTCTCTCTCTCTCTCTGCCTCTATCTCTCTCAAGTAAATACACACTGTAAACATTAAAGAAATAAAAAATACAATAGCGTTTCCCAAGGGGCAGAGCCTGTTTGCAAATTAATGTCAAGTGCATAAGTTGGGAGTAAGAGCGGAAGTTCCAGCAGCTGGGAGAGCTAACACATACAGATCATTAACCACTATCTTTGACATATTCTACGAGACAACTGGAAGGACTAGAAGCTTTCACTAAAAGGAAAACTGTAATCTTATCATGTGGTCTTGAAGTTTTGCTAATACTGGAAACTTTCACCACTGAAAACAAATGCTTTATAATGTAGTCTTAATAGTTTTGCTAAAATTGTATTTGAATTTGTGGACACATAGGCATAGGATATAGGGTCTCATGGGATAGCTGAGAATACAAGTCACAAAGGCCATTAGGAGCCAAAAAGAAAAATCAGACAGTTCAAAGAAGATGACAATGATATACAGTATCTACAAATAGGGCTCTGTACTGACTCAACACAAATCAACTGAAGATGACACCTCATTATTAGTAATCCACAAAAGATCTTTTTCTTATCCAGACCTAGTTCCCATTGTGAGTGGCCCCATATTGTACAAAATTGAATAACCATACCACCCTACCCAGTGCTGTCATGTAGCTGCTAAAAAATACACAACTTGTAGCATGTGGTAAATCGATGCATAAGAGTATACAGGAAGAATTTGAAGGAAGGAGTTGAAGAAGAAAAGGAAATTAAGAAAACCTGTGAGGCAAGGCTTTTCCACTCCCAAAGTATGCTGCTGTGAAACTCCCTCTTTCTCTAACACTTCCCCACCTGCCAGCAATCTCAGCCATTACAAGTTCATTTGCTAACAAGAAGCCTGTTAAAAGTACAACTGCCGGGCTGGAGAGATGGCTTAGTGGTTAAGCGCTTGCCTGTGAAGCCTAAGGACCCCGGTTGGAGGCTCGGTTCCACAGGTCCCACGTTAGCCAGATGCACAAGGGGGCGCATGCGTCTGGAGTTTATTTGCAGAGGCTGGAAGCCCTGGCGCGCCCATTCTCTCTCTCTCCCTCTATCTGTCTTTCTCTCTGTGTCTCTCGCTCTCAAATAAATAAATAAAAAATTTTTTTTAAAAAAAGTACAACTGCCACAATGAGGCATCTATCAGTTTTTCACACACAGGTGTGAATCAGTTCAATCAAGTCTCTTCCAACAGCAAAGAGCTGTTGTCCCTGGAACTAAAACAGGCTGGAGGTAGGAGAAAGCCTTGCGAACCCTAGCACTCTTGGCTGGGGTGCTATTTCAAAGAGTTTAAAAGGAGAAGGGGCTTGGAAGATGGTAGAAATAGAGATGCTGAGCTGCTGAATGGCACCTACAATCCCAATGTTTTCGTGACAGAGACAGAAGAATCCTTGGTGCTTGCTAGCTAGGTTGTCTAGCTGAATCAGTGAGCTCTGAATTCATTCAGAGATCCTGCCTCAAAATAAGGTAAAGAATGACAGAGGAAGATACCCAATATCGACTTCAAACCTCCCAATGCATGCACAAACTGACCTCCCAATGCATGCACACACAAGTGCACATGCACCTCCATACATACACTGGCCCACATGCATACAAATACACATGCACACACACATACACATAGCACAATAATAAATAAACTACAATAATTGAGTTAGTCTACAAACCTCACCATCATGTATATGGTGTACAATGTCCAAGCAAATGATTTGCAAATAAACTTTTAGAACAAACTCAATTTACAGGTTGTGAACTACTTGAACTTCACAATATTTAACTTCCCCAATACACACACACACACACACACACACACACACACACACACACACACACCCTAAACAGACCAGTCTCTTCTGTTTAGCATATGCTATATGTTTTTCTCTTTTGTCATTAACCTCTTGAAACAGTCTTTGTGCAGATGGTGGCTGCCTTCCTCTTCACACAAGTTCTATCTTTCATATTCTTCAAGCCAAATTCTACCTTAATTTGATGACTGTAACACTAACTATATGCCACTTTCTGAATTCCTGCACTGGCTGCACAAATTAGAATAGTTATTTATCCTATGCCTGCTAAACAAGGACTGTTAGCTAACCATGTACATGCAAGAAGCCATGCATTCAGCTACTTAAGCATTTAATAGGCATCTCCATTGCACCAGAGGTTGTGAGCATTTAATAAGCATCTACTCTGGGCCTAGCAGATCAAAGTGGAGTAAATTTAGTTTCCCAGTTTCAATGTGGTCAATCTAAGAAGCATCACGCAGCAGTAGTTCTGTGAGATATGCTGTAATTGAAGTGTTCTCCATCTAACATAAATTAACATGGATTGCCCTAAATGGACTATAGTAGGGGATTAGGGAGCATTTCATAGTGTTGACTTTGGACATTATCCTATAGTTAAGAGACACCTATAGAAGAGTGTGCAAGTAGAGAATGCAAGGGATTAAGTCAGACAGAAAGGATAAGAGAGGGGGATGCAAGTCTAGTTAGGACACAATTCCAATTATGACTACATATGATTTAAAAAAGTTAAAGCAGTTTTGGGAGGCATACAAAAATTTTGAGGGCTGGAGAGATGGCTTAGCGGTTAAGAGCTTGCTTGTGAAGCCTAAGGACCCTGGTTCGAGGCTTGATTCCCCATGACCCACGCTAGCCAGATGCACAAGGGGGCACATGCATCTGGAGTTCATCTGCAGTGGCTGGAGGCCCTTGCGTGCCCATTCTCTCCCTCTCTCTCTCCCCACCCTCTCTCTGTCTCTCTCTCTCTTCCTTTCTCGCTCTGTCACTCTCAAATATATAAATTTTAAAATTGTGAAATGGAATGTAAAATACTTATTGGCCAGACATTATGATAATGTCAAATGTTTGTTAAACACATTCTATGTGCCAGTGTGAAAAATCCTTTCCCCACCTAATGATTAAACTTACATTAATTGTTATTAGAACTTTATAATACAGATACTATCAACATCCCTCTTTTACAGAAGACAAAATTAAGACATAGAAAAATCAAGTTACCTGAGTTATCACAGAATATATAAATATCGGACCTGGAATTTGAACCAATGCCATCTAGTTCCAGAGTCCATAGCCATAAGTTCTCTAATATATCTCGAAATGTGAGAGTGTTAGGGAGAGAAAGAATATAGATGACTCTGAGGTTACTGAGAGAGAAACAGGTAATGATAGAAAGCACTAAAATACACTATACATGAAAACAGTTCCTACGGCATTAATTAGTACTGCCTCCTATATCTAAGTTCAAGGACAAATTCCTCTCTAATATGCTGTGCCAGAAATTAGGATTGAACTGCACTGAGGTTCTTGGACTTGACACACACACATATGTGTGTGTGTGTGTGTGTGTGTGGTGCATTTAAAACCTGGTACATTCAGCCTATTTCTAGAAATGTTCATAAATGTGGCATATCACCTTTTCTATCATGAAAGCTCTGAAGACAAAAAAAAAATCGATTCAACTTTGATGAACATCAAGTACTGTCCATTGCAGATTCATTAAGAATATACTGCCTTGACAGAAAGCCTCAAGTATCCAAGCATATCCTCAGCAAAAGAAACACTTCTGGAGGCTTCACCATACCTGAACTACAGCTATACTAAAAAGCCATAGTAATAAAAACAACATGATACTGACATAAAAACAGGAACATAGACCAATGGAATAGAATCAAGGACCTGGACTTTGGGTCAAGTAACTACAGCCACTTGATATTTGACAAAGGCCCTAACAATGTATGTTGGGCCCTGAAAGGCCCAGGCGTGAGGCCTAGTGGAACTTCCTGAGCCTAGCTAAAGTTTGGCGACCTGTCTCTGGCCAGCTATGACTCAGCAGGATGCCTAATGGTTTCTGGCCTGCTACTTCCCTGTGTTAATTATAATTACCATTTCAATAGTTAAAGTTTACTATTGGCCCTTACCTCTTCCCCCATCCTAAAATCCCCGCCTTCACACCCAACATGATATAGGCAACTGCTCAGAGTAATAAAGGGAGTTGTTTCTGCATGGAAAAGACTCCTGACTCAGTGTGGTTTGTCTCCGGTGGCCAGGAGAGGTTTCTGAGTCGTCCGACGCTGATCATCCTCCTCAACCCCTAGGGAAGAACCAGCAGGCCTGGTCCTTCCCTCGGCACAACCTGAGTGGGAAGGAGCCCCGCAAATGTACACTGGAGAAAATACAGCATCTTCAACAAATTGTGCTGGACAAACTGGATAACCATATGCAGAAAAATGAAACTCAATCCACACATTTCACTAGGCACAAAAACCAAGTCCAAATAGATCAAATACCTAAATATAAGACCAGATACTCTGCTACTACGAGAAGAAAAAATAGGGCTGGAGAGATGGCTTAGTGGTTAAGCATTTGCATGTGAAGCCTAAGGAGTGTGGTTCGAGGTTTAATTCCCCAGGACCCACGTTAGCCAGATGCACAAGGGGGTGCACGTTTCTGGAATTCATTTGCAGTGGCTGGAGGCCCTGGCATGCCCATTCTCTCTCTCTCTTTCCCTCTTTATCTCTGTCTGTCACTCTCAAATAAATAAATAAAAATAAAATATAGGAGGAACTTTCCATGACATAGGACTGGGAAAAGACTTCCTGAACAAAACCACAGTAGCTCAGGAAATTAAACAATCACTCAACCATTAGGATCTCAGGAAGCTGAAAAGTTTGTTCACACAAACAAACAATAAGCAGAGCCAACAGATTTTCCACAGACTGGGAGAAAATCTTTGCCGGATACACATTGGGCAGAGACTGAATTTCTAAACTCTACAAAGGACTCAAAAATTTAAACAATAACAACAGTGCCAGGGGAAAAAAAATAAATAAAATAAATAAATAAATTAATTAATTAATTAAAAAATTTCAGTGCCAGGGGAAAAAAAAATCAAAAAAAATTTAAAAAAAAAATTTAAAAAAGTCAAACAACCCACTCACAAAATGGGGCAGAAAACTGCACAGGGAGTCCTCAGAGGAAGAAATACAAATGGCAAACACACACTTAAGAAAATGTTTAACATCCCTTATCATCAGGGAAATGCAAATTAAAACAACTATGAGATTCCACCTTACCCCAGTAAGGTTAGCAAACATTAAAAAAAAAAAATCTAATGACAACAAATGCTGGTGAGGTTGTGGAGAAATAGGAACACTCATTCACTGTTGGCGAAAATGCAAGCTGGTATAACCACTATGGAAAGAAATATGGATACTCCTAAAAAGGATGACTATAGAGGTACCAACAGACCCAGTTACTCCCTTATTGAGCATTTACCCTAAAAGTTCCAAACCTCAGCTCAGAGATATTTGCTCAACCATGCTTATAGCTGCTCAATTCACAATAGCTAAGAACTGTATTCAACCCAGATGTCCATCATTAGATGAATGGATAACCAAGATGTGGTATATCTACACAATGGAATTCTACGCAGCAGTAAGGAAAAATGAGCCAACGGAATTTGAAGAAAAATGGTCAAACTTGGAACAGATAATTCTCAGAGAACTCACCCAATCACAGAAAGATAATCGTTGCATGGTCTCTCTCATCTGAGGCTCCTAGCCTGAATCTTCCCGTGACAATGACATACCTAATAAATATCTCAAGGACTGGACAATAGGGATGATGGGGTGGGGGGAGAGGGAAAGGGTGGGGGGCCCAAAAATTGGACCCAAATGGAAATGGTACCATAAAATCCTACCTCCTGAAAGACATACTAAAAAGTCAAACCTTCATCAGGTGCTTAGAGAGAATACCTGATTCACAACCTGGAGAGGGCACGAAGATGTAAATAGCAAAACAGGAAGAAGGCACAAGACTGATTCCAATTCACAATTATGTACACTATTAAGTACTTTGGGTTTTTTAATAATGCCATTTTCTAAAGCCAGTATTTTGCTGTGTCACTGAAAAGAATATGGCACTGTATTCATGGGCATGCCTGAACACTGCACCATAAACTAGGTCTGCATGATGTGTTTTACCTTCCATATGACAATACCCACTACACTTCAGAACACCCTGACCAAATAAGAGCTACTTTTCCAACACTGGCAATGCTATTCTCACATATTTAATTGACAAAGAAAGAGAAAATTCTGACCTCATCTGCCAACGGACAAAGTACGGTCTCATGACACAAAACAAGAACTGAAGAACATTCGCTAATAAAGGCTCATCCATCTTGATTTCCCTGGAGAAGTCACATGTCTGGTGGGCGTCATATAGAAACTGAGCTGTAAATGCACACACTTTAGGCAAGGTTCACAGTATGTAGCAGATAGCTTTAGGTTCACTGAGATGAACTTCCAGACCAGGCACAGTTATGGAGGAAGGGATTTATTGAAGCTTACAGATCCAGGGAAAGTTCCATAAGGGCAGAAGAAACTGGCCTGATTTCACAGGACCAAGCAGAGAGACAGAAGTACAAGCCTAAAAGGTCAAAAGCCACAGCACACTTCAGGAACTCCTGCTAGGCACACTTTGCATATCTTTATTTTATTTTATTTATTTTATTTTGTTTTTTCAAGGTAGGGTCTCTCTCTAGTCCAGGCTGACCTGGAATTCACTATGGAGCCTCAGGGTGGCCTTGAACTCACAGCAAACCTCCTACCTCTGCCTCCCGAGTGCTGGGATTAAAGGCATGGGCTACACCTTGTGTATCTTTAGATTGAAATTGGAAACCCACCACCACACCTTAAGATCACCTAGTGATGACATTGCCTCCAGCCAGATAGCCAGCAGATGCAAACTACAAACAAACAACTGAATATATTGGGGGCCATCTATTCTATTCAAATCACCACACAGTAACAATTTACAACATCTTACATTGGGAGATACATTCATCCTTTGATTCGACAGGATACTTAAGAGTTCAAAACACAGTGAATAATAGTATGCTATATTTTGTTATACATGCAAGCAAATATGCTATCCTCCAGAATTTTCCTAGTCCACTCCAGTGGTGGACAAACCATTTCCTTTTTAAAAAAATATATAGGTAGTATCACACAATATTTCCATTTCTTCTAGTTCTGAGGTAAAAAAAATAACTATTTTACAGATTAATATATATAAGGTATACATACCTAGAAATCTAAGTTAAAATAAATTTTCTACGTGAAGCTCTTATTGCCACTGACTCACAATATCTGAACATTGTTCCAATAAAAATATGAATACAAACCTTTCCTAAAGCCAGATACTTTGAAAGTTAGTCTAAGACAATAAAAAATGAAGAATGTAAAAATAAATCTAAAGGTTAAATATGATAATATATGTAAACTGCCTAGCATAAGGCCCATTAATATCTAAGGCATTTAAAAAATGACAGCTTAGATCCTTCAAGATCAGGTGACTCTCCTTGGAACTAAACCATAAATCCTAAGGCAACAATTAAGTTCTAATTATCAGGTCTACTTTAATCTGATTCATTCCCCTATTTTAGCCTCCAGTACATTCAGCCCCATCTAATAATTCTACGTATTTATATATCAGTTTTATTAGGCTATAAGCACCCCCTAAAGACACCTCAAGGCTTTTAAAATAAATTGTAATTTAAAAGTTAAACACATGAAAGAGAACACCATTTATTTAGTAAACACATAATATCTTACATCTCTATATGCCCTACGAATTTAAAAAACGCTTTAATAGTTTTGATTTCATTAATTTGTTATCTTTCATAGCTCTACCTTACCTAGGAGGAAATTGAGACCCGTGGAAGTTAAATGATAGTATATTAACAGAAAAACCAGGACTGGAAACTAGTTGGTGATGGCAAGTAGAGGGAGATGAGGAAATGCATAAGAACAGTGAAGAAACACAGATAGGGAAGACAGACAAATACAGAGACACACAGAGTTGATCTGAATTAAAACCCATCTCCATAAAGGCTATCTCTAGAATATGCTGTAATTCTGTTCAACTGCAAGCACAATGGTATCATCACTTAAGAATAACCTTGCAAGTGAGACAAGGTGCACTGCAGAGACCTTAAACTATTCTCATCAGCCTAGGTTAGAGTAAGGGTAAGAAAGAGCAAATGGAACTAGGTGTTTCTGCTAAGGAATCTTTAACTATGCCAGAGAAGTGGAATAATTTCAGAATGAGTTGATGAGAATTTGGTTAGTAGGAAGTAAAGAGAATTCTAAAAACCACAAGAATGACAGCTATCAGGAACTACCACCACCTCGACTAATTACCCAAGGAAATGCCTTCCACCCAGGATTGGCCTCTAGACCTTAATAGATAAGACACAGCTGTGACCAGGAAAGGCAAAGACATTTCTATGCTGGTCATGCAATGAAATTTTCCAGAAACCCACCATCTGGAACATGACTCCAATGCAATTTTCTAGAAAACATTCTCTTAGAAGCACTGTGCAACAAAACGGTTTCTGTGGTCACCAGTAGCTACCAACCACTAGAGGAAGAAGACAAACACCAGTGAAGGTGCCCAAGGACAAGCCTGCAGCAAACACACAGGAACCAGGAAGCAAACTTCCTCCAGACCTGATAAAACTTTAGTGGCCATGAGGTAAAGGATGCTGTGCAAGTCACATTCATCACCTCCCCAGTATTGTTGTAACCTGCAAGATTCACACAATACTGGGCCCATAAACATTCCTTCATGGATGACAGAGAGGGCACGAGTTCCTCAAACCTCCCTGAGGAGTTACAGGAAGTTAATTAACATTTTCTGAAGTGGTATAGCCACTACAAGACCCCAACTCATACCTATGCAGGAAAAACTAATTAAATCTCAGTGGGACAGAAGTCTTCATGACCCCACAGTGCATACAATAACCCCACTGAGGAAGGCCTCCAGGGTAATGAGAGCTGGGGCAAGGGGATAAAAGAGAATAACCTGCTATAATTAATATAAAATAAAAATTAATATTTAATAAAACTCAGTGGGTTACACATGTATACCACACACACACACACACACACACACACACACACACACACACACACATGTGCGGGTGCACATGCACACATGCACGTGCAGGCGCCATCAAGATAAAAGAGGGACTAATTGATAAAAAAGAAGAGGTTTGGCAGAAAAGGGTGGAAAAAGAAGTCAGGAGAAGGTAATGGAGGGGGATTAAGTTCAAAATACATTATAAAAATGTATAAAATTGTCAATAAATTCAAGAAAGATTTAGGGCCCATCTGCACAAAGAAAGCAAAAAAGGTGAATTTTGTTGAAGGACTATAAATCAATAACTGACACAATAGTTAATACTGAAAGGCTGCTTGTTGTTTTTAAGCAAGAGCCAAATTATAGCTCCGCTAAGTCAAATACATGTCTTAGAAAGTCTACTTTCTATTCACATTTGGTAGTAAAATAACTTACTGTGTTGTTTTGGTTATACTACTCTATACCACATAAATTATTCCTCAAAACAACATGTTTGTATGGCCCTCATCATCAAAGAAAATTCAAAAGTACTGAGGCATTTTATGCTTGTGATATGGGAACCATTAGCTCCATCTGATGGACAGGAACAATAACTACAAACACCAGTATTAAACCAAGTTCACATCACTACTTCAAACTGAACTTCTTTAGCCCAGAGCAGCCCTTGGGGTCTTAAGTTCAATATTCCATTTAGACAAGCAAATGCAACCAAGAGGATCTTCCAGGCCAGAACCTACCCTATCAAACAATCCTAACCATCACTAGGATTAGGAATTGTGGATGTGTTTAGGCTATAAAATTCTTTCCTGCTCCTATCTCCCCAAACTGCTATAAGATAAACAATTTTCATTTACTTTGATTAAAACTGTATCTGCAGACTCTCACAACATTTAATTATTAAAACCAACAATGTACTTCCTTGCAAACAAAATAAAGAGGGGGCATTTTATTGGCTAGGAATTAACATGAAAGTAAAGTTATACTTACTTGAAAAGCTTTCAAATGAATGTTTCTCGTGCTTTTGGATTTTTGTGGACCAGTGAAATTTCAAAACAACTTGAAAAACTTCTTGGGGGTCCTACACAGGGTAGGCAACTTTGTTTTGCAAAGTGAGACCATTTTAAAAGGCAACTCCTTATCCACAATTTCAAGACTCGAATACTTGGAAATCAAACGTGCCCATTTTGTTTCCTGTAATTTATTTAGCGTCAGTATCTGAACTGACCCGAATTCATCCAGCAGTAAATCCTGTCCTGAACTGGCATGAGGCTATCCATATGCTCCTTCTCTCACTTAGAATAAATATTCTTAGGTTATACTACAGAAACATTTCTGTAACTGATTATGGGGAGTCACTTTGGACCATGCTGGTCTCTTATATAAGACAAGATCCATGGACTTTATCATGTCTCTGAAATCTAAAGTGAACCTAAATTCTGAAACATTTCTTGTCTCTAGTGTAATTCTGAAGATTGTATCTCAATATGATGTCAAGATAATAACGGCAGAGATTCATAGTCTTTGATTACCATTGTTTCATCAAAACAAGGGATGAAACTGGATTGAACTAACCAATGAAGAAGTACAATCTCAGAAAAAAAATATCAACCAAGTTAGTTTTTTGAAGGACAATCAAATTGTTGCATTAACTGCCATGTGAGAATCACTATCATTGAAAAACATCCTACTGGTGTGCTCTATGTTCAAAAGATGACCTTTGGAACCATTTTGTAGTATAGATCAGGCTTGTCACTATAGGACAGGGATGAGTAAAGTCATTCTGTGGCTTCTAGAGGCTGTGGGTAAATGACATTTACACACTGACAGGCAAGCATGCATATAGAATATACCAAACAAAAATATATTTTTTATCTTAAAATGGCTCTACAGTATAAATCAAAAGTATGTACAACTCTGGTCCAAGTGTAACTAAAAATGTTCTTGAGTTTTAAATGAATCAATGCAACTGAATGAACTTGAATCTCCAGAAATAAATCTAAGAAATAAAAAGAAGTGCCCTACTGCCAGAATACTGGGAAAGTTGGAAGAAAAACATTCACCAGCAAACCACCTTGTTGCTAAGAATCTTATGGATTTTTTCAAATTATTTATTTCTGCACTCTTTCTTTTCTCTGACCAGTTTGATATATTAACAAGCTGGACTACCTGGACATGTCAAATTAAATCTTAACACATGCTAATGAACACATGTCCAACCATTTAAAAGAAAGAACCATTTAAAAATCCACTATATGCACCTTTAAACAAGATAATAAATTATTAAGTTTGACAGCATTTAATGAGTTTCTACATGTTATGTCATCAGGATAGCCATAGAAAACAAGTGCGTAAATTAGGAATGGGCCTTTCTCCTCATGTACTCTGTGGTCTAGGCAAAAGATACTGTTAAAAAAATAAAGCTGGGCATGGTAGTTGAGAGTCAAGGCATGAAGATCACCATAAACTTGAGGCCATCCTGGTCTACATAGCCCAAGCCAGCAGGGATACATAACAGTCTCTCTCTCCCCCCCCCCCGACTTTCCACTCTTCTCTATTTACATATATAACTATGTATATTTACATATAATTATGATACATTATGCTAACTGAATATACATTTTTTTATTTATTTGAGAGTGACACAGAGAGAGAGACAGAGAGAATGGGCGTGCCAGGGCCTCCAGCCACTACAAATGAACTCCAGACGCGTGCGCCCCCTTGTGCATCTGGCTAAGGTGGGTCCTGGGGAATCAAGCCTCAAACTGGAGTCCTCAGGCTTCACAGGCAAGCGCTTAACTGCTAAGCCGTCTCTCCAGCCCCTAACTGTATATACTTATACAATAAAATACAGTGGGATGAATTTCATGTGATTTTACTAGAAGCAGAGCTCACAGGTTCATTTTTGAGCATGAACACAGGCAGGCTATCAATCAACATTCAGAGGCCTTAATTACAGAAAAGTTAGGGTATCTCCTTCACATGTATTTAAATATATAAACAATAATAAACTATGAATTAGTTGTACAGAATTCCAAATAAAGTCTAAGCTTTACTGCTGATGAACAACCTCCTGCATGTGAAATAGAAAATACCCTTTCCATTGCTTGACATATAAGTTTAATTGGTGTTCTAAGTATGTGCTTGGTCTCCCTGTGAAGGACCTCAGTATTGTCACAGAACTATGAAAGAAAAAGATGACATATTAGAGGAAGAACATTTAGATAATGATCTAAATGACAAGTGGCTAAAAGTGAGCCATGCCCCAAGCATAGAATCATCCTTGGGCAGCTGCCTGGGAGGGCAAGGCCAGCACAAGAGAGGCTGGGAGCAGGGACCCACTGCAAACTATTGTGAGTCTGGGCAGAAGTGGGGGTTGCCTTAAGGGTAGAGCCATTCCTGGACAGTTGCCTGGGAGGGCAAGGCCAGCGAAAGAGAGGTTAGGAGCAGGGTTACACCATTGCACACCATATTCTGCTTGGCTGATCCCTGTGCTGCTGGTCCCTGGAGTCCCCATGGTTCCAAAGCTAGGGCCATGCCTCCACCCCATCCTCACCATTGCAACACTTTCACCCCTCCCCACGTCACTGGCCCTTGTGTGAGTCCCCATGGTGCCAGGGTGAGGGACCATGCTTCCACCCATCTCCATTGCACCTGTCACTGCACCTCTGGTTCATTTGACTCCCCATGGTGCCAGAGTCAGAATCCACACTTCTGCTGCCCCACCCCAGCATCCAGTCCCTGCTGGTTCTCAACCCACTCATCTGGCCCCTGAGGGTCCACACACCACCAGCCTCAACAGATCTTGCCAGTCTCTGCTGTCTCATTTGATTGTACCAAGCCATGCCACTGGCTGCCTCCTTATGCCTAAGCCACCACACCAGCCATATCCTCCAACCATTTTCAGGACTGGTTCTTGGTTCTAAGAGACCCAATCATTTCCCTATGCCTCCTCCATTTTCACACCACCAGCATCTGCCTACCAATGCCCCAGAGAGGAAGCACAGGGTTATCTAGCAACCCACAGAATGGGAAAAAAATCTTCATCAGCTATACCACTAACAGAGACCTAATATGTAGAAACTACAAATAACTCAAAAAAGTAAGCATCAAAAATCAAGCAATCTACTCAAAAAAAAAAAATGGGACAGAGAACTGAACAGGGAATTCTCAAAGGAAGAAATACAAATGGCTAATGCCCACCTATTAACCATCAGGGAAATGCAAATTTAAACAACTATAAGATTCCACTTCACTCCAGAAAGGATGGCAATCATTTAAAAAAAATCAAATGCTAATAAATATTGGCAAGAATGCAGGGAAAGTGGAACACTCATTCACTGCTGGTGAGAGTGCAAACTTGTACAACTACTATAGAAGTCAATATGGAAACTCCTGGAAAAGATGAAAATAGAGCTAACAAGTGATCCAGTCATTCCTTTACTGGGCATCTACCCTAAAGGCTCCACTCCTCACTGCATAGATATTTGTGCAACCATGTTTCTAGCTGCTCAATTTACAATAGCTACGAACTGGAATCAACACAGTTGCCTAATGTTTGACAAATGGATAATGAAAACATAGTACATATACACAATGGAATTCTCCTCAGCACTAAGGAAAAACAATATAATGCAATTTCTAGGAAAATGGGCAGAGTTAGAACTCACACAAGCACAGAAAGAAAAACACTACAAGTTCTCCCTCATTTGTGTTTCCTAAACTGGAACAAGTTGAGTTGCAGGCATACCTGACAGAAAATGCCAGGGACAGATAAGAGAAAGGGGTTTTGTTTGTTTGTTTTTTCTTTTTTCTTTTTTTTTTTCTTTTTTTTTTGAGGTAGGGTTTCAATGTAGCCCATGCTGACCTGGAATTCCCTATGAAGTCTCAGGGTCGCATCAAATACATGGCTATCCTCCTACCTCTGCCTCCCAAAGATAGGGAAGAGCTTGTAGGAATGGAAATGGAAGAGAGGGATGAGATATACACTAAACCAAATCCAAGATGAATTGGTACCATAGAAGCTCCTGGATAGCAGACTAAAAGAAATAATCCTCAACAGAATCATGGAGGGATCATCTAGTAAGAAGGGCCCTGGAGACAATGGGATGAAGCCTAATTCTAAAATATTTGGATCTGGCTTATAACTCTGAGTACATAAAATTGGTTAAAATCCATGTGGAGCTGTTGATTGCAGTGACCTACAAGGTCCCCAAAACAAGACAGACTTCTGTCATAGCACTTGATTACCTGCCTGAGGTAAATGGTAAGACCCTATTGCTGAAGACACCACATGCTGCCAGTGCTGAACATCAAGAGATCTGGCTGAATATGGAAGGAAGCCAGTTCCCAGGTAGTTAGCCTATATAGTGCTGAAAAGCACTACCCAAGCTGCTGGGGGAAAAATGGCCAACACTATTGTAAGCAAGTAGTTTTTCTCTGCAGAAACAAAAAAAAAGTCCTTGCATGGATTAGAAAATTCCTCTAAATGATAAAATATACAACACTATAAACAAGTGTGTGCCTTTTATATGAAAATGTGCAACCCTTGAGTGATAAGAATATATATAATGATATATTGTACATGCATGTCATAAGCAACAGCTCATGACAGTAATAAGGTCTAGCCAAATTCTACAAAATTCTGAATCAACAAATGTCAATGTGATAAAAAGCCACTGGCAGGAATTGGGTGATGGCTCAGCAGTTAAATGTGCTTGCTTATAAACCAGTGTTCAACTCCCTAGCCACCTATGTAAAGCTGGATAGGCATTCATTTGCCGCAGCAAGATGACCTGCCCAAGCAATAATAAGATCATTAAAAAAACTATTTCCTCAATATTTTATGTTACCCTCTTATATAATCCTTGTATTTATTATATATGATGACTTCTAGAAGAATATTCTACTTATAATCAAAAGCACAAAAGTGCCTTCATGTTTACAAAGTAACCGTTTGGCAATGAATAACCTTGATAAATTTATTTTCTATGAAGTTAATCAACTGGGTGTTTATTTAGTAGCCACTTTGTACTTCGAAACATAAAGATATTATTTCCTAATTTATCAGTAAAGGAATGACTTGGATCCTAAACCCTCATATTTTACAGAAAGGTATGCTTTACAAATAGGGTTATATATTTTTAAAACATCAAATAACTTCATTCCCAGCTCTGTATTCACTTGACATGGATTTTTCACATATGAAGATGGAAAGAATAAGATTAGCTAACCAAAATATTACAAATTCCTGGCTTTCTGCAAGAGGTACATAAAATGTAGTAAAAATTATGGAAGGATGTACAAAATATGATGCAAATGGGAAATAACCTATTCATCTTTTATATGATGGTTCAAACTTTAAATTTCATACTTATGGAAATTAAACTCATAAACTCAATTTGGAAAGGAACTTAGGAACCAGACCGATTGTAAAATTAACATGCAAACATAAATTTCAATGACTGGCTAAATTGTTTACAGAAAACTAACAATGTGAGGAAGTTATAACAATGACATTAAAAGGTTACATGAGGGGGCTGGAGAGATGGCTCAGCAGTTAAGGTGCTTGCCTGTAAAGCCTAACAACCAGGGTTCAATTACCCAGTACCCATGTAAAGCCAGAAGCACAAAGTAGTGCATGCATTTGGAGTTCATTTGCAGCAGCTGGAGGTCCTGGTCTGTCCATTCTCTGTCTGTTTCTCTTATCTCTATCTCTCTCTGCTTGAAAATAAACAGATAAAATATTTCTAAAAATGAAATATAGCAGAAAACACGAGCAGCATAGTAGATCTAAGTAGTGTTTTCATGCTATGCTTCACATCTCCAAAATTTTTCAAAACTATACAACTATAAATAAACTATAAACCTTGTAACCTATTTCTCTCCTATTTTTCCCACTCCATGTCCCTGGAAAACCATCTATTTGTTTCTATATTTCTTTTCTTAGAACCCATGTAAGTGAAATCATATAGTATTTCACTTTCTACACCTACCTTATTTCACTGAGCAAAGTGTCCTCTGGGTTGATTCATGTTGCTACAAATGGTAGAATCTCTTTCTTAAAGGCTGAATATCATTCCACTATGTTTGTGGATATAACAATTACTTTATTCATACATTGAAGGAGAAGGTTGTTTTCTATGTTTTGGCCACTATGAATAATGTCGCAAAGAACATCAGTTGTGAAGATACCTCAACGTGGTCCTGATTTCATTTCCTTTGCACAAATGCCCAACACATGGATGTCTGAGTCATACAGTAGTTCTATGTTATTTTTAGAGGAACCTACCTACTGTTTTCCACAAAGGCTGTATTAGTGTGCATTTCCAAGAACACTGTACACTAGCCTCTTAAATCAACATGCTTTACAAAACTTGTTATCCTTTGTCTTCTTACCATTCCACTCTAACAGGGGTGAGGTAATGCTGTGGGATTGATTTGTAAGAAAATTTCACAGTATATATAGTTACATAACCAGACTACATTAAAATCCTCTGAAAATAAAATAACTAATTTTAAGTGGCGGAAAAGGTTGTACATACACTTCTAAAAATATTTAAATATTATAAGCACAAAAACTCTTATCATTACACATGAGGAAAATGCAAAGTGAAGATCAGTAAGAAACCACATCCAGAGAATTGGTGGGATATATATATATTAATCCCCAAAATTCTATGCTTAAAATACATCATAGATTGTATCTTTAATTGTTCCCAAAAATGTGCTCTACTGAATGGTGGTAGAAATGTTAGAAGGGGGGACATTATTGGAGAAAGTGGGTCAGTGGGATCATGCCCTTATTGTACATGTTGGGACCCTGGCCCTTTCTCTTTATTTCTCTTTACTTCCTGGTGGCAGTGTTCCATCTCTTATCATCAGGTCCAAAGCAATGGAGCCAATACATCATAGACTGAAACCAAATCTCTCTTTGAGTTGATTTTCTCAGTTATTTTGCCATAGCAACAGAAAGACTAACACAATATCCAAATGAAATGAGTGCACATACAAAAAAAGAGATCTGTATCAGTATTAATAAATATACTTGCTTATGCTCAAATATGGGATCCAACATAAGTGAATTAACAATAAGATAATAGGATCAACTGTGATATATTTAAATAATAGGATATTAAGTAACAATGAAAACAACAGTAATACTGACAAATGCAGCAATGTCTCTGATATTCCATCATGTACTCCTATATTTTCAATCAACATGGCGATACATTATTCCTTCTCTGAATTTCCTGGTTTCTGTTTCACTGAATGAATATATCATATAGTACCTATATGGATCACTATCCTCCCATTCCCCAGATGATAGATTACATTCCAACAAATAATCACCCTTCATACATTTCTTCCATGAGATTATTGTGTAAAATTCATTGTAGACTATCTGGCAAACAAAAGTGACTTTGTGGATATTCCCTCCCTACCTTACCATTTCCCCATTTGTTTATTTCACTATAAAACTGTGGGTTTTTACACAATACAATTGTATTTTGAAATACTTCACAATTCAAAAAAAAAAAAAAAACACAGTCTAAAACTACTTAGTGGGCTAGAGATAGGGCTTACTGGTTAAGGTGCTTGCCTGCAAACCAAAGGGTCACCTAAAGTTAGTTTGCAGTGGCTAGAGACCCATTCCCTCTTCCCCCTCCCTCTCTCTCTTTCTCTCTCTCTAATAAATAAACAAAAATACAATTGAAAACTACTTAATGGGGCTGGAGAAATGACTTAGTGGTTATGTTGTTTGTCTGCAAAGCCAAAGGATCCCGGTTCAATTCTCCAGAACCCATATTAGCCAGGTGCACAAGGGGGCACATGCATCTGGAGTTCATCTGTAGTGGCTGGAGGCCCTGGTGTGCCCATTCTCTCTCTCTCTCCTCCTTTCTCTCTCAAATAAATAAGTAAATAAATATATTTTTTAAACTACTTAGTGATGGGGACATGTTCTATGAAATATAACACTAGGCAAACTAATCAATCTGTGTACAACACACAGTAAGTCTTCATGTTTACAGATGGTTTCTAGGGGTTTTATTTTTATTACATATTCTAAATGGCCTGTCACTTGATGTGGCCTCTTGATAAAATCAGAAGACATGTTCAAAACATTAGACATGAAATTGCTGCCATGGAACACAAAATCTTGTTTTACAGTGAACTGTATGAATATATATTCACACACACATACATACACACACACACATACACATACATACATAAACATACACACTAAAGTAATGACAAAAGGCACAGTATAATAACTAAATGAACCAATAAGTCACTTATTTATATTATCAAGTATTATGCACTGTAAATGATTGTAATTAGTTACACTTTTATATAGCATAGAGAAAAACAGGTTGATTTATACTAACATCAGAATGAATACATGAATAATGAATCACCCTATGATACAAGGGAAGATGCATTAGTAGACAATGGGATTTTTCATAGCCATTATAACCTTAGAGGACCACTGTCACTTATGCAACCATTTTTTATGGAAATTCTGTGTGGTATATGACTGTGCTGAATTTAAAGTCTGACATTTATATTTCAATAATTCTACCACATATATAACTATTTTCAAAACCTGATCCCTCATGCATGTCCTCTCTCTCTCTTTCTACCTCTGTCTCAGTCATTCCCTCTCCTTCTTCCTCTCCCTCCTCGCACATTACATACACACACATATATACATATATTTAAAATAGAATTACATTGTGATTATGTATACATTTCTACTACTGAAAATCCAGTTACAAGCTTGTCAGGCGGCTAAAAGGAGGCACTGGTAGTCTATGTTCTGGTTCTGATATTTACAATCAGTATAGTCTTAGCAGGGAGTGTCTTGATGATTTTAAACTTCAATTTTTTCATCTATGAAACAGAGCCAATATTAACTAGACTGCAAGATTACTATGAAGATGAAATACAATCAAGCCATTAAGAATAAAAGATACTCATTCACACCTGCAAAAACAAGGTTGTATTTCTCTAAAACATTAATTTAAATTCCTACATTGTTAAAGAAAGCTCCAACTGGCTCATTTTAACCCACTGAAAAGATTTTTAGTGACAGAAATGTACATACAATCATACTGTATACATAATTTACAGGGCAATACTATTTTTTTGTTTTGTTTTATTTTTATTGAGGTAGGATCTCACTCTGGTCCAGGATAACCTGGAATTAACTATGTAGTCTCAGGGTGGCCTTGAACTCACAGTGATCCTTCTACCTCTGCCTCCCGAGTGCTGGGATTATAGGTGTGCACCACCATGTCTGGCTTAGGGCAATACTATTTTTAAAATAAGTTCTTGAAACATCTACTCTTAAGCTATAATTGTATTTAGAGATAATGCCTTTAAAACAAAACTTCAAATCAAAATCTCTAGTGACTATATGCCAGCTGTTCTCTCTTTATAAAAATTGTTTTTTCCAGGTATAATCTCTATTTTTCATTACCTCAGAACACAGTGGCACTAATACATTTTCATTTCATTTATCTTGTTACTCATTTATTCTCATATTTACTAATATAATAAGTACTTCTTGTTTTATGTTAAGTATATAATAAGTATTTACTGGGAACTTGCTAAGTATACAAATGGGTATCAAAGACATCAAAATAACTCATAAAGTAAATTGTTTCCATAAATATACCGGTTACGAAGGATTGCAGCAACCAATTCTCCTCTATGCAAAAGATCCATCACTTCTCAAATTTGGATAATGACCTGTTCAGGAGGAGAAGAAACCAAAATTTACATTAAAATCAGAATCAGAACATTTCCAAACTAGGCTACTTATATAATATTTTTAATGTTTCATGACTAAAGGCAAGATGAAATCCATGTTCCTAGTATCTAATTACATCTTATAAAAATTAATAAAGTTATTATTTTACAAAGTTAAATAGTCCCAATATATTGGAAACTCAATATTGAACCATTAAAAATATGGACTAAATTTCAAGCGAAGCTGTTAGCCAACAAGCACATGTGTAAGAATTTACATAGGAAAATCCAAAGCCCTAAGGAGTAAGAATAAAGCTGATTTGGAGAAGTGAGAAATAAACACTTAGGCAAACATCTGCCAAGTATATACAGAGGCAGCACTGATTTCCATGTTAGCAGGGTAACTTTGGGTCTGAGAAGCATACAAAAGAAGGTTCCACAATTTTAGAAATGGTTGTGCAATATATAGGTTAAAAAATTGCAATATTTTGAAATCTTAAAGACAGTAAACACTTGACCTGAATAGAACTGCTTTCATGGTTGTTTTGTGAGAAAAGGTAGATAATTTTAAACAAACTGACTATATCTAGTCTATTTCTTTTTAGTAAGGTCTGTTAGGAAAAGCAGAGAGAGAGAGAGAGTGTGTGTGTGTGTGTGTGTATGTGTGTGTATACACATACACATTCATATATATTCTCTTATTTGTACTCATGCTATTCATTCTGACTATATTTGAATATATATATATATATATATATATATATATATATATATATATACATATATATATATATATATAAAATGTTCCTCATTAATAAAATAAACTTATTATATCAGAAAGATAAAAATATCTGTATTTATTTTAGTATGTTTCCACAAGGATTACCTATAAAATTGTACAGACAAAATAATTAAACAAGGAGTATGTGAGCTTCTTTGTTTCTCCTCAGCCCTCTTACAGCTCATTATTTTAGGGAAAAGAAGGTTACAAAGTATTAAGAAATAGAATACTTTTAAGTTTGAAAAGGAAGTAAATCAATGAACAATATGGCATTTATGTTGATTTTATTATGTTTTCTGCTTATATTCATATTACTGCAGGTAATCAAGAAGCCTACATGAAAAAAAGAAGCCTACGTGAAATTTTATGAAAGTAAAGCATTTCAAAATTAAACAATCTTGATTTGTCTTTTCTTTTAAAAAGATTTAATGGTGCTGACAGAAAACTGGAGGAAGCCATTCTACATGTAGTTCAATGGGAGAAAGAGAGAGCACCAGTGAAGATACTCAACAGAGTGGACATTGCAAGCCTTATATTTGGCCAGCCAGGCCAAATGAGCCAATGGGTGCAATAGTGGCATGTCTGTCATGGTGGAAACCAACTGCCCTCCAATTGGACTGGAGGCCTGCTCCATGGGGGAAACACATCCCTAATACTGAAAACTTAAAACAGGGGTAGTCATGAGCCCTAGGGGTGTAACATCTGCTGATGTCTGGAAAAATGTATATACTATGCTTCTCAAACTGCCCAGTAAGCCCTTCTCTTAATAATTATACCCTTATATTAATGCTACTCTCACTTTGGTTAGAGAATCTTCTCTTTTCAGATGGCAGTGACTTTGGGATGACTCAGAAGGTATCATAGTGCTAGCAAGAAGTGACTGGAGTACTGAGTAACATCTCGATCACACCTTCCAAGGCTCAGGGTCTAATGCGGAAGAGGTGGTGGAAAGAATGTAAGAGCCAAAGGAAGGGTAGGACTCCATATAACGTGCTCCCTCCAGATATAACATGGCCTGGATATCCATGACCTCATAGCACCTGACACTACCTACACAAGACCATCATAAGAGAAGGAAAAGACTATGACATCAAAATAAAAGAGAGACTGATTGAGATGGGGAGGGGATATGATGGAGAATGGAATTTCAAAGGGAAAAGTGGGGGAGGGTATTACCAGGGGATTTTTTTTATAATCATGGAAAATGTTAATAAAAATTGACAGAAAAGAGTTTTAATGGTAAGAGAATTTTGAGATGTTGAGAGATTTGAATTTTGGTTAGTCTTCATTTTTTCTATATATAATGAGATTTTTCCAAGGGTGGGGGGATAAACCTGTATCTAAATTATTACTAAAGATCTAGAAATATGAAATTAAGTACTTTGCTCCTCATTTTACTAGTTAAATCTACCATCAAACATAATTTCCCAAAAATAAGCATGTAGATTTGCTTGTAATTACGACTATGGTTTGAATGTGTTGTCTTAAAAGCACTGTGTTGGAAAATATTCTGAATATGTCTGTGTTGGAAGGTGTGATCTGAATGTAGTTGTGTAGGTCATGGGAACACCAGCCTTGTGAATGGATTGACATTATTGTATGTGGTGGTCTGAATGTAAATGTCCCCCATGCCTCGGGTATTTTTGACTGAGGATAAGCCTTCCTGCTTAAGTCTCCAGCAACCTGCTGGAGGAGATGTCACTAGGACCAGATCCACCCCTAAGGTGTGTTTAAAGTGGATATTCATTCCAGTCCAAAGGTGTGTGCATAGTAGTTTAAGCTGTGGTGGATCCACTTGCTGATGATGCTGGCTATTGGTTGTTTTCTCTGTGCTTGGATTTAGGTAAGGGAGCCAGCTTCTTCCAATATTGATGGTATTTTCCTGGCTTCTGTAAGCCTGAAGGAAATCCTTCCTTCCCATAAACTGTGTCTGGTTGGTTGTTCGTCACAGCAACAAGGAGCTGACTGTAACAGTTAACTTGGCATTGGTGTTTGCTTGCTGGTGGTATGGTATTGGCTGTTGGTGATTTCTCTCTGCTTGGACAATTGAAAGGGAGCCAGCTTCTTCTGACATTGATGAGACTTCATGTGAATCTATAAGCCTGAAATAAATCCCTTCCTCCATAATCTGTGCCTGGTTGTATATTCATCCCAACAACATGGATCTGAATACAATGTGGTAGAATGGATTCCTGTCCACCATCTATCATGGGATAATATAACAAGAAACTCCTTGCTACATACTGGCATCTTGATTTTAGATTCCCAGGCTAGAGAACAGTAAGAATTTTTTTTTCCTGTAAAAAAAAAAAATCACCTACTGTCAGCAAAACCATTATAGCAGCACAAAATTGGTATTTCAGGAAAAAAAAATATTGTTCCTACGTATGAAAATGAAACAACAAAGGTAGAAGATGCCATAAGAACAACGACAGAGGCAGACAGCTCTAGAATTGTACAAAGTGAAACTTATAAAGACTTACAGGAAAAAAAGCATGTCTTGAGAAGTAGGATGACAAGTGGATTCCCAAAGCCAAAAACAGAGGAAGGGGGTCATTTCCTAAGTTAGACAAAGGTAGGTTATGGCCCACATAGAATTCATCTGATCTTCCTCAAAAACTATTGACAAGTCCAGTGCTAGTCATGTAAGAAAGATTCAGCATCAGTGGACAGCATAACTCACTTAGCTATTTTAATGACTTTTCCCTATAGGGCTTGATATGTATGTCAGAGTCACATGACTACAAACAGAGATTACAACAAAGATAAACAGAAGCTGTATCCACATCATAGACAAATAACAGCTTGGCATCAACCCAATACCCCTACTGCAAGTGGATCTCTCAGTCCAGGGGTGCTTACTAAAATTCTCCATATAGGAGACTGTGTGGTATCCTGAAGAGTGGGAATTAACATGGCAGGATATGGAACCCCAGCCATTATCATAAAGGCTTTCAACAAATAACCTACATTTTTAATCTCATGACACACTCCTGCTTCCCACAGACTAGGAGCCTCCAGAACTGGAGATATTAGGATTTCCACAGGAAAATTAGTTCAGTTCTCCTATAATAAGGTCATGGACAGGAAGAGATTTAAATTGTAACTTTGCTATAAGTAAAACATTAGTTTGTGTTGGAGAAATGTCTCAGCAGTTAAAGGCACTCATTTGAAAATCCTGATATTCCTAGTTCTATTCCCCAGTACTTACATAAAGCCAGATACACAAAGTGGCAAGTGTATGTAAAGTTTGTTTGTAGTGGCAAGAAGCCCTGGTGTGTCTATTCTCTCTCCTCTCTCCTCCTCCTCATTCCCACCCTTTTTCTCTCTCTTTATTTCTCTCTATTCTTGAAAATAAACGTATTAAAAATTAAAATAAAAGGACTAGAGACATGGCTTAGCAGTTAAGATGCTTGCCTGCAAAGCCTACAGACCCATGTTTGATCTCTTTCCAGACCCCACATAAGCCAGATTCACAAAGGTGATACAAGTGCAAGGTCACACATGCACACTAGGTGGTGCAAGCATCTGGGGTCTGATTGCAGTGGCTGAGGACCTGGTATGCCAACTCACTCTCTCTCTCACTCTCTCCCTTCCTAGCTTCCTCTCTCTTGCTCTTTAAAAAAATAAAAATTAGTTTCAATCACACTCATTTCTTTTACTCCTGTTCTTATGTTCTTAATGAATGCGCTTACACGTCCTCATTTTAATGGGGCTAGAAGTGAAAAGGAAGTAAACACAGGTAATATAATTATATAGGAGGTAACTAAAACCAAGTTGTTTATCCAAATAAATATATACATATATTTATATAAAATTTTAGGTGCATATTATTAAGTATTCATTAATTGAACAAGCATGTATGTGCACATATATGTGTGTATGTATGTAAATTTACATAGGCTGCAATATGGGAGTAGAGTTGCAAAACGATAGATAAGGCTTGCATATCAAAGAATAACATGACAACATTAGTTTGGTAATTGAGAAGTAATGATGTCAAGTGATGGAGAGTTTAGAGAAGAAGAAATGATGAAAAAGGAACGTTTAATATAAATATATTTATCTAACACAGGCATACCTACACATTTAAATGCTAGGGAAAGAGAAAGGATTGAAAATATTATTCAAGAATAGGCTTTCTATGAATGGGGAGAACCCTAGTGAAACAGAGGAACACAGGCTAGCAAAGAAAGCAGAGAAAACTCAGGCAGGAAGGAAACTAAGAGAACTGTAATATGAAAGCTGAAAAGGGATGGTAAGAAATTATTCAACAAGTTCAAAATCTGTTAAGATCAAATAAGGTACAGCTACATAATTAGTTGAACAATTATAAAATGAATAAGGATTTTTCAAAATATTAGTCTCAATATCACTATGGAAGATCCATAGTGCAGCTGAAAGGGAAGACATAAATATATTAAAGATCCTCTGAACAACTCAAATACAGAAATTATAAAGAAATGGTTCCTCGGGGCTGAAGAGATGGCTCAGCCAGATGTACAAGGTAGCACATTAATTTGGAGTTCATTTGCAGCAGTGGAGGCCCTGGTGTGCCTATCTTCATTCATTCATATCCTGTCTCATATTCATTTCTTCTCTCCCACCTCCCTCTCTCTCCATCCCTCCCTCTCTCTTTCTCTCTCCAGGGCATAGTGGCACATGCCCTTCAGCCCAGCCCTCAGGAGGAAGCCAATCCTACCTCAAAAATCCAAAATAAATGGTATCTCAAACAAACATGGGGAAAATGATAGAGAAAAATAAATTAGGTGGGGAATTAGATGACCATTTATTTTATTTTTGTGTTATATTTTAAATCTGTTTTAAAACTCCATGGGGTATATGCTATTTCTTGCCCTAAAATAATAATCCTGAGAGATCAAATTTTTAAAGGTGAAAAGAGAAAGCTGAAAAACAACCAAAGAAATAGTCAAGTGACCATTTTATGATCTTGTAGAAAGAAACCAGCACCCCAAACCAGAAACTAGAGTGTTCAATGTGATTATAAAAAGCACTAAAAGTCTGTGCTTCAAAAGGACCCATGTCTAAAAGCACGTGATAAGGTAGAAAATGATACACACAAGACATGTGGCAGGCAACAGAGGTTTACTGTTTTAATTTGTCACACAGTTAATTAATATAAACAAGAAAACAAAGAGTAGCAAGCAGCATAACAGACATGACGGTACACACCTGTAACCCCAGCACTCAGGAGACAGAAGGACTGCCTTGAGTTTGAGGCTACCCTAGGCTATGCAAAGAGTTCATGCCCAGCTTGAAGTACATATCAAGACCCTTTCTCAAATCAAAATAAAAAGACATTTAAAGGAGAGGAATAGTGTTGCATGTCTATAATCCCAGCATTTCAGAGGTACAGGCAGGAAGATCTGGAGTTCAACTCCAGGCTCCTCTAAATAGCAAGTTTAAGACCAGACTGAGCTACAAGAAACCTATCTCTAAAAAAGAGTAGTACCCATGAACTAGAAGGAAAATGAAAAAGGTGTGGCATCCTAGAAGGAAAGACAATGTAGTGTTATATGGAGAAAGGTGGGCTAAGTGGGCTTTGTAACTCAGTGGGTAAACTGCTTGTCACATGAGTATGAGTTGGAATACCCTATAACCACATAAAACAACAGGCATTAAAGGGTAGTTTGTTTCTATATCCCCGGAATTGGGGAGCTAGAGACAAGAGGATCACTAGTGTATACTGACCAGTTAGTCTAGATGAGTTGGTGAGCTCCAGGACAATGAAAGAACTCTGGATCAAAAAATAAGATAAGAGGGCTGGAGGGATGGCTTAGTGGTTAAGCGCTTGCCTGTGAAGCCTAGGGACCCCGGTTCGAGGCTCGGTTCCCCAGGTCCCACATTAGCCAGATGCACAAGGGGGCGCACGCATCTGGAGTTCGTTTGCAGAGGCTGGAAGCCCTGGCGTGCCCATTCCCTCTCTCTCCCTCTATCTGTCTTTCTCTCTGTGTCTGTCGCTCTCAAATAAATAAATAAATAAATAAATAAAAATTAAAAAAAAAATAAGATAAGAAGGCTGAAGAGCTAGATGGCTTAGCAATTAAGATGCCTGCCTACAAAGTCAAAGGACCCAGGTTCCATTTCCCTGTACCCACATAAAGCCAGATGTACAAAGTGGCACATCTGTCTGAGGTTTTCCAATGAAATAGCTAGAGGCCTTGGCATACCCATTCTCTCTGCCTCTCTCCTGATCTTAAAAAAAAAAAAAATTAAAAAAAACTAAGGATAACTGGGGAAGACACATTATATCAAACTCTGGCCTCCAAATGTGTACATGTATTCATACATACATGTGCATATACACACATACATGCATACCCGCACATACACCTACATGCATGCACACGAAAAACATGAAAAAATGGAAATAGTAACCAAGTATGTCAGGTGCTGCTCAGTAATGGAGTTAAGAATTAAAAAATAACAACTTCCTCATGATTTCAAACTCTCCTTTATCACTAGCATTGATTCTTAATGTTAAATATGGTTGCTTGATAGTATTTGTTCTATACTGTTTTATATTCATCATCAATGTTACATATATTTTTCAAAAGGAAATATAAAACTAAAATGAATTTATTAGAAGAAAAATGAAAAAATGGAAATCTTAGCCTTGGATAATAAAATACAATACACTGAGCTTTAGAACCAGAATGCTCAGTGTTGCATTTCAAAAAAATAAAAATAAATAACAACTTGGTGTGGTCAGACAGGTGCCACTGGAGACCTTGAAAATAGTAAGGTTTATAGAATTATGGTTGATTAGTGCCAGTTCAAATATAAATGAGAGGGGAAAGAGAAGGGAAATTCTGTGTACTACTATTGTGCATGAGGAAAATTACAAAGAAAATTATAATTTAATTATAACTATAACATATTGAAATTACATAAAGAAATTTATAATGTACAGTAGTTGGAATGAGATATAAAGTAGGAGTAGTTAATATTTAATTTTTCATATTGGGAGACATATCTAATTAAATCTAAAATCCATGGAATTAAATAAAAATTAAACCAAAGAAGAACAAATAGTATTTATCAAAATCTCAACAATACATAATCTATATTCTTTCTCTACATATATATTTCATATTTACACACATTACAACAAAAAATACATGAAAACTACACACATTATATGTAGACATGCATATATACAGTTGTATAAAATTTGCAATACAATACAATAAAATACACAAAAAAGTAAAATAGAGGCACAGGAACGATAACAAATTAGGAGAAGTAGTTCCCTCAGTGGAGGAAGAGAAGAGAATGTAATTGTGGTGGAATACACTAGGAATTTCAGTTTCATCTGATTAAGAGTCTGAAATAAGGATGGTGATGTGACAATAGCTAAGTGGTTGTTACATGGACATTCGTTGCAATAGTCTATGTATTTCTTTGTATATTTAAAATATTTTATTAAAAATAAAACAAAAATTTGCATCTGGGAAAATGGCTCAGTGGATAAAATTCTTGCCAGATAAACATGAAGACCTGACTTTAGAGCCAGAACACCCATGTAAAAGTCAAGCACGGCACAAGCCTATAATCCCATCACTGGGGAAGTAAAGACAGAAGGATCCCTGAAGATTGCTGGCTAGTCCAGCCAAATCAGTAACCTCCAGCATGAGTGAGAGCATCAGGGAGAGACGATGTCAAAAAATAAGGTGGAGAGTAATTAAGGAAGACACACCTGATATTGACCTCTGGCTTTCACACTCATATAGGTACTTTCCCACACGCATATGATCTCTATCTCTCTCTGTCTCTCTCTCTCTGTCTCTCTCTCTCTCTCTGTCTGTCTGTCTCTCTCTCTCACACACATACACACACACACAGAGAGAGAGAGAGAGACAGAGACAGAGGGAGAGAGAGAGAGAGAGAAATCCTACATGCAAAAACAAAATGAAACAAAAATTAGATACGATCTTTACCTCAAAGGAGGATTATACTGGTGAGCAGAAAAGTCAGAATAACTCTGCCTCAAGAAAACAAGCAGACATGATACCTAAGGGCCAGCATATTAGGAAAAGAAAGTTTTCAAACAAAACAAAAACACAACTTGACAAGCATTATAGATAAACAGACACACATCAGCTAGGTGAGACAGTGCATGTCTATAATCCTAGCACAGCAGGGAAAGACTGTAAGCATTCACTTTCTTTCTCTCTCTCTTTCACTTTCATGCACACACACACACACACAAACACACACACACACGTTCTCACTGGTCTCAACACCCTCATGAATAAAAGGAAAATTAGTCGCTACTCAAGAAAACACACCTGACAAAGACCTAATTTACAGTTTTGACTTTAAAACATTGTACTCTAGGGAGATTTCCAGTCAAGATGGCAGACACATATCCAAGCAAGAGCTCTGGGGTTGAAATCAGTCAAGAATGGGGTGGGGGCTCCAGTACTAGTAGGTCTTAAAGGAACTCCACTGGGTGGGCACAGGGATGCATATTCTGGAATATGCAGATTCCTACACGTACACCCTAGGGCTCAATGGTAGGCTGCAGTGGGCCGGTGCCTAATGCAGCAGCTGAGTTCATTTGGACAGGGCAGTCTGGACACTGGCCTTGGGGCCCATGCTTCCACACCAGTGCCTATTTCACATCGAAGCCTCCATACCCACTACCTCCTCAGACCACTCTCAGGCCTGGTTTCTGGATCCCACGGGCCCACCCACATCCCAACCACCCCCTTCCACTTTCCTACCACCAGCTACCTCCTACAAGTGCCCCAGTCAGGGAACACAAGAATAACTGGCAATTATCCACCAAATGGTACCAGTGCTTCCTCCACAACCTGTTCACCTGGGGTACAGTGGGGGGGAACAGGGACAAGAACTACTCTTCGTGAGCCTCGCGGGCAAGGCACTGCTGGGATAGTAGGCTGAAGAGATTCTGAACCTCTAACCATAGCTTTTGTATCAGCCCAGAGTTGCTGGCACACTTGCAACCTCTACAACCTTCACATCTGAGAATGCAATACTAACCCACTTCCATCTGGTTCAAACCCAAAACAGAACACATTGAAGATCCTACAAGGGCAAATTCTTGCTGCCTCCTTGAAAAAAATAAGATTTTTACCCCAGAGATGGGTAGACAACAACATAAAAATGCAAAACAACAAACAGAGAGATCTCCACCAAGATGGCCTAGTCCCATAATGGAAATCTCCAATGAAAACACAGAGGAGACAACAGAATTAGAAGCTCAAAATGAAAATATGACAAGCTATGTGACCCCGATCAAGCAAATAACTGAACTGGAAGCAAACCATCAAAAAACCAACAATCATATAAAGGAAATGGACATAGCTTTCTTCACTGGTATTAACTTAATGGAGGAATACTTCCAGTAAGAGAGACCTCAAGGGCTGGAGAGATGGCTTAGTGGCTAAGGTGTTTGCCTACAAAGCCAAAGGACCCCGGTTCAATTCACCAGGACCCACATGAGCCAGATACACAAGGGAGCACACACATCTGGAGTTCATTTGCAGTGGCTAGAGGCCCTGGCATGCTTGCTCACTCTCTTCCTCTCTCTCCCCCTCTTTCCCTTTTTCAAATAAATAAATAAATAAAAATAATTTTAAAAAGAGAAACTTCAAAACAGAGATAAATGAATTGAAGGTGAGTCAATAATTAGAGGATCCCAATAACCAGCTGATTAAGCTTAATGAAGACATGATTCAATGCAAGAATGAATTCCAAGAAGTCTCAAGAAAATCAAACCACGACCTCAAACTGGAACTCGAAAAAGGGATGGAGACAATATGAAAAAAACAGAAAAATCAAATATATCTTGTAAAGCCTCTCTAGAAACCCTTACTAACATAGTTATGTGGAAGACAGAACCTTATATCTGGAAGACAAGACAGAAGAAATTGCCTGGAAGTCCAAAATCTCTGATAACTTCAAAATATCATGTGAATGGAACATGAGGGAATTGTGGAATATGCTAAAATGACCAAACATATGGATCACGGGTATACCAAAAGGGAAGACATCCAGGCCAAAGGCATGGGAACATTTCAACAAAATTATTAAAGAAAGCTTTCCCCCCCTCTCAAAAAAGAGATCCATCTAGATACAGAAAGTTCACAGGGAGGTGGAGAAATGACTTAGTGTTAACGTGTTTGCCTGCGAAGACTAAAGAGCCAAGTTCAATTCCTGAGAACCACATAAGCCAGATGCACAAGGGGGCACATGCATCTGGAGTTCATTTGCAATGGCCAGAGGCCCATGCATACCCATTCTCTTTCTCTTTCTCTCTCTCTCATTAATAAGTAAATAAAAGTAAAAATATTTTTATAAAAGCTCACAGAATATCAGACTGGACCAAAGAAGAATCTCTCCAAGGCACAATAAAATTAAAACCCTGAACAATGAAATCAGAGAATACTAACTACAGCAACAGAGAAACAACTCGTTAATACAAAGGCACCCCCATCAGAATTACCTCATACTTTTCAACGAAAACCAGGACTTAGAATGAAACAATTCAAAGCCTAAAATTCTATGGCTTTCAACCCAAAGTGCTATACACAGTGAAAGTATCCCTCATAACAGATGGTGAAAAGAACATCTTCCATGATAAAAGCCAATTCTACAATTGTATGAACACAAAGCAAAACTTAGAGAGAATACTTAAAGGAAGACACTATACAGAGGAGCCTACAAGAGTAAGAATACAATAACCAAAACTAAAGAAGGCTCAAAAATATACAAAGCCCAAGAAAGCACCAAACCCCATAAAGTGTCCAACATGGCAGGGATTAAATCAAATCTTACAATATTAACTTTAATACTAATGGTCTTAACTCACCTATCAAAAGACACAAGTTAAAATCGTGGATCAGATAAATGGACCTTTCTATCTGCTTTCTTCAAGAAACTCACCTCACCTCTAAGGATAGATACTTCCTCAGAATTAAAAGATAGAAATTAATTTTCCAATCAAATGAAAGTAAGAAAAAAATGGATGTGGCTATATTAATACCTGACAAAATTGACTTCAAACCAAAGGACTAAGAAGGCCACTTCTTACTCATCAAGGAAACTAACTAACAAGAGGACATCACAATCATAAATTTATACACACCAAACACAGGTATATCACATTTTATAAAAACAAAACCTACTAAAAAGAAACCATAAATAAATCCTAATACCATCATAGTAGGGGACTTCAATACCCCATTATCATCAATAAGCAGATCATCTAAGCAGAAAATCAACAGGGAAATAATATAGCTTAACATTACCATATATCAACGAGACCTAACAGACACTGCAGAACATTCCACCCCAATTCTAGAATATGCATTGTTATCAACAGCCCATGGAACCTTCTCCAAAATAGAACATCTATTAGGGCATAAAGCAAGCCTCCATGAATTCAGGAAAATTTACATATCTTTCTGCATCATATCAGACCACAGTGCATTAAAGCTAGAAATCAACAACAGAAACAGCAGAAATTACACCATCTCCTAGAGACTGAACACACTATTAAATAATGAATGGGTCATGGAAGAAATCAAAAGGAAATTATTTAATTTCTGGAACTAAATAATAAGTAGGGCCCTGTAGAGGTAGGATGAAGCCAAACCCTAAAACATTTGGCTCTGGCTTATAACTCCCAGTACCAGAAATTGGTTACAAACCACGTTGAACTGTTGGTCGGAGACCTACGAAATCTCCAAAACAAGACAGATTCCTGTCATAGCACTTGATTACTTGCCTAAGGTAAAAGGTAAGTCTCTATTGCTGAGGACACCATATGCTGCAGACACAAAACATCAAGAGATCTCGCTGAATCTGGAATGATTCCAAGTTCCCACATGGTTAGCCTACATAGGGCTGAAAATACTACATGAGCTACTGAGGGAAAATGACCAACAACATTGTGAGCAAGCAGGGGACACTCCTAAATGAAGGCAACCAGCCAGGCAAGATGTATACACCTTTGCAATAGTGGCACACAGCCTAGATTGGTAACCAATGGCACTGTGATTAGCTCTGAAATCCACTTAGTGGAAATGAAACCATCACTTGAACTGGGAAACAGAATCCTATGGAGACAAAGATTATAGACTCCAGTGATAAGCTCCTACAAGTCTTTGTCCAAAAGTGAGGCTACACCCATAAAAATCTCTCCAAATTAACAATGCTTATCCTTTTAAACCTATCCTGATCTCACATTCCATTGGAGAATATGTTTTCTTTTTCAGAAAGTAACAAAAACCAAGGACAAACAAAATCAATCAACAAGGCAAGAATACATAGCTGACTCCCTGGCAGGAGATGGGCCACCCCTCACACATCAGCTAGGGCCCATGTGAAACCACAGAGAAATTGGTGAGATGAACATGAATGCTGCTTCCATGGAAAGCCTAACAACCAGGGCCAAGGTGATGGAGGCAAACACTGAGGATACTCAAAACACACGAAAGCACAAATCCCAAAGCTGCTAAGAGCACAACACTAAAGTAAACTTAAACCACATCCATCAAGGCTCAGGGAATTTTGTGGAAGAGAGAGTGGAAAGAATATAAGAGCCACAGGGTGGGTGAGAATATCCAGAGACATTGCCCCTCCCCACAATGACTAATTGCTGCTCTCACAACTCCATACCACCAATTCCACTAAGGAGGGCCGGCAGTGAAGTGGTGACAGGGAGGAGGGAAATGATGGTACCAACATATGATGTGTTAATACAATTTCTACTTAATAAAATAAAAAAAAAATTAAAATTCTACTCAATGAAAGAAAAATGAAGTGAAATTTTCAGGAAAATGGATTCAACTAGGAAAAAAAAAATCAAATACTAGGTGAAGCAATCTAAGCCCAGAAAGACAATAATCACATGTTCTCCCTCATATGTGGATACTAAATTTTAATGATTGTATTTATGGAAATAAGGGCATGTGAGAGTAAGTTTGGGCTATGCTGGATACAACGAGAGGGGAACAAGAGATGATGTGGGGAATGACAAAAGGAACTATGTAGTGTAAAAACAGAAAGGAGACTAAGGTGTGTGGGAGGACACATGGACAGAAGGAGAAACAAAAAAATGTTTAAAAATACTATAATGAAACCCAATTCTTTGTATACACATAATTTTTTGGTAATAATAAGAGATATTCCACTTAGCTCAACAGAAATAAAACTGACAAAACTGCCTCTGATAGTTTTAGATATCTTGCTAAGTTCAAGCAATTTCACTATAAGCATTTCAGTAATTCACAAATCTGATGTGTTTCAAGCACCTATCATACAGCTAGGTAGTAATTCAAACAGATATTCTTATGATTGCATTTAATTAAAAAAAATCACATCATCCTGTCCTTGCCTGTCCAAGAACCAATAGCTTTAAAAATTATGAGATTTGAGATATCCCTAGCCAATTTCACACCATATAAGGAAGGCCTTATTGAGGCACTAAACTGGTATTATATAAAAGAAATTTTAAGAGTTTCTATAATAGTCTATCTTCAAATAAAACTGTGATAAGACCTGAAATAAGAAAGCTGACAGAAAGGATTAGAGGAAAAGACTAAGCACTACAAAATCAAATAACTTCAAAATCTACCAAATTTGAACATGATCACACTCCTCTAAATCAAGTTACATGTTACAGCATTACTGAAAATTTGAAATCATCTTAAAATTATGAAATACGAAGCTTGACAAACAGAACTGTATTCTTTATGGTTTATTAGACTAAGAGTAGTTTATAATATCACAGAGGGTATCAGAAGTGCAGTCCACTGGTAAAACACTTTCCCACCATGCATGAGGCACTGGCCTCACCACAAACCAAAGCATTACAGAATGATTAAAAACTTCTTCCACCTATTGTATGGAAGTAGTCACAGCCTAAAAGAGTTGAGTGTTAATTTTTACAGTGGGTGGTGATAATTTTCTGTAATAAATATATAAATGGATAGTCAGGTGATATGTGGCCATATAAATAACCTTAACAAAATGGATAACACTATAAAAAACTAGAACAGTTTAACCTAAAACTGAGTTCAGAATTTACCTTTGAAACAAGTGATCTAACTGCCTGGTTTTCTCCTGATTAGCATCTCATACTCCAACTAACAGTCCAGGAAAGTGTAACAATGACTTCTAGGTCTACACTCCCACCAGAATGAATACACTTCCATGCTTTGTATGGTTCTCTCTTCTTTGGTGGAGGTAAACAGTGACTGACACACTCTTCTCAGTCAGTCAGTTCAGGCTTCTATTTATAGACACTGGGGCACTCTGCCCATGTTAGCACCATGTGTTCATTACTACCTTGTCCCTCATTGCTGTGCAAACCTTACAGCATGCAACTCAACTGTATTTTACAGTAATTTTACTCCTTCTGTCTCACAAGATACCTCACAAGGCTCTTCTCATTTTGTCACTCATAATATGATTAGGAATGCCTTTGGGATTATATTGTTGGTTCATGATACTGTTTATGGCACCTCTGCAACTGACCATTTTTACTGATGATGAAATTAATGCCCTTGTGTTAATGAAATTCTATATGATTTTCTAATAGCTGTTGTTCTCTTGTTATAAAGATAAACTTCATCCAACAAACATTTACTTTAGTGTCGAATGCCAAGCACAACTGGCTTGATTTCCTGCAATTTTACATTAAACTCCTACTGGTGTGTGTGTGTATATGTATATGTGTGTGTGTGTATGTATGTGTGTGTGTGTGTGTGTGTATATATATATATATATATATATATATATGTATATATGTATATATATATGTATGTATATATAGATATGTGTGTGTGTGTAATGTTGTACTGTCTCTCATTGAATCAAACCTCCCTATGCCAATCATCACCCCCTTGTCTTCCCCATTCCCTCCCATTCCCTTAATAAAGGAACCAAGAAAATATATGTGTGTGTAATGAATGGTCCCATCCTCCTACCCTTTTTGGAAATTTTTATTTTCATGTTGGGGGGTGTGCCAGGATCTCTTGCCACTGCACACTAAACACATAACAATTTCACCACTTTTTGCATCCAACTCTATGTGTGTGGCTAGAGGATTACTGAAATCCGGTTAGCAGGCTTGGCAAGCAAGCACCTTCCACCAAAGAGAAATCTTCCTAGTCCAATTTTCCACTCTTTACCTTGAAATTTAGCATATTACTTCAACCTATTTAATCAATGTCCAGTCTACATAATCCACTGATTTCCACTACACGCAAATCTTACAGAAGAAAAGACTGAAGGAATTAAAAAAAAGAAACAAAATATAAAATGTATTTAAACCACTGGCTTGCAAGCTTGAGGTTCAGAGGCCCCAAGATGTGATAATCACCCACTGTGTCTACTTCAATCAGGGTTGGATGTATTCAGAGAATTTGCATTTCTAACAAGTTCACAAGGGACACTCACAATCCTGGGAGAGAGTCTAAGGTCTGATGACTGACAGCAAACAGTAGAGAACTTCTGAAGAACCTGCCCAATAAGCACCTCAAGACAAGAATGGTAGTGCTATGAAGACAAGGACTGCAAAGGCCAGGGTGCCATATTCTATGTGTAGTAGAGGGAAAATCACCTACACATGAATTGCAAAATTTAAGATTAAAGATTTCATATATACACATATGCATATATATACACAGATATACATATGTATGCATGTATGTATATGTATGTGTGGATATATATATATGTGTGTGTGTGTGTGTATATATATATATATATATATATATATATATATATATATATATATATCCTTTACAAAGTACATACAAGAATAAGGAACCTAAAAAATGGACATGCTCACATGCGCACACACCATATTCAGAGACAGACAAATTCAAAGTCATAAAGAAGCAAGTTTTCTACAACATTAATACTGTATAAAAACTCAGTGTAAATCCAATCAAATTCCCTAAATAGCACAATTTGAGAGGAGTATGAATGTTTTACATAAGGAATATAGTAGTCATTAGGAAAAATGAACAGATAAAAATTATTCAAAATGTTTGAAAACAAACAACTAAGGAAGAGAAACTTTCTCCAATTACTATTAAAATGCACCAGAAAGATACAATAGCTATAATAATGTGGAAGTAGTGTGGGAAAAGATAGGGACCTTCATGGAATACTGCCCAAAAACTTATCATTGCTATATCATGAACAGGATAACTGAAATAAATAGCAATAAATATGAACTTTTCAAAAACATATTTGGAGGACCAAAGTGATACTCATCCCTGTAATCCCAGCATTTGGGAGGGGTAGTTCCGGATCTACTTCATAAAACTTGTCTCAATTCCTCTACCACCAAAAAAGAAAAAAAAAAAACACAATAGTTTAGAGGAAAATGGATATATGTGGTCAAATTCTATATGCATCACACATATACACTAGGCATGGGTTAAATATCTGAATACTAACAACTAGACCTGTAAGAGTAAAGGATAAAGAATTTATTATCTAAGATCAGACACAATACTCGAAGGCCATCGAGAAAATTGTTTGTAATTTTGATATATTTTTGAAAAAATAGTTACAATTTTATGTGTCACAAAACACCAAAGTAACACTTACACAAAAGTAGAGGGACAAGGAGACCTGCAACATGAATAAAGTATTCTTTAGAAAATCAATAATAAAGGTGAGAAAGTATCTGAACAGACCTTAGAAAGAATAATGGCATCAAAGAAAATAAACATAAAGATATTAACCCTCTATTGTATATGGGTTTGTATATACATAAATGTGCATGTGTATCTGTGTAAAAAGAAGAAACAGCATAAAATGCATAGCCATGCAAAAACATTAGTCAAATTATTTTTTCTTCCCCACATTTTTATTTTCAAACTAAATTAAGACAGCTGTCAGATTTTATTTACTATCTCGCAAATTAAACACTGGCAAAAAAAAAAAAAGACACTGAAGAAGAAATAAGGAAAGGGGTTGCAAAAAAAAAAAAAAAAACTAAGCTGAAAGCAATAGAGAAACTGAAGAGATATTCATATGGTATTAAATCATCCAGGTTGAGTGATTAAACAAGCAGGTACTAGTTATTTTTTACCCCTTATTTCCACTATGAGGCCAAAATTCAATTTGTCCTCCATGTTCCAAATGGTAAAAACGTAAATGGTTTTATGTTACAGTAATCACCTTACCAAAAAGGCATTTATCTAAGCAAAATTAGATTCATATGCTACCTAAACATAAACAGCCAATATCTCTAACTTAATGAAATATTATCACATTGCAATATTATAACATTGGAATATTATCACATTATATTTGAAATTTAATCTAATTCTGCTTTTTATAACATCATATTCTTCTAATGTATAAAGGTGAGTAATATAACTGTTTCACCCAAGAGGACATGAAGCAGAGTCTGTTGTTGTTTTTCCTAAGTTAATCTGTATCTAAAATATGAAATCAGGCTGGAGAGATGACTTAGCACTTTAGGAGTTTGCCTGCAAAGCTTAAGGACCCATATTCAACTCTCCTGATTCCACACAAGCCATACACACAAAGATGAGGCAAGCACAAGGTTGCACATACCCACTAGGTGGCACAAGCATCTGGAATTAGATTCCAGTTGCTGAGACCCTGGTGTGCCAATTCATATTCTCTCTCCCTCCCTCCCTCTCCCTCTCTATCTCTCTCTCTCTAAAATAAATTAATAATAAAATATTAAATCCATGTGCTAAACACTAAGCTACATATAAACAAATATAGGAGGTAGAAAAGTATTTCCTTACCAATAATAAATGTAGTATAACATTTCTTAAAAAATAAAAGTATTCCTCATTTCTTAAAATATGTGGGGTCAATCTGAATTGAGAACCCTGTTAAAAAAGCACACTGAAACACAAATACAATCAATCTAAGGAGAAAAAAAAATGGCAAGTATTCAATGGTAAACTGGTTCCTCAAAGCTTATTATAGTCTTTAAAAACAGTATATTAAAAAAGACAAAGATTTCTTTTTTAAAAGGCACAATGCTAGCATCCCTTTCAATCAAAACGTACATGAGTGAACTCAATAAAAAATAGGAAATAGCCGGGCGTGGTGGTACACACCTTTAATCCCAACATTCAGGAGGCAGAGGTAGGCGGATCACCATGAGTTGGAGGCCACCCTGAGACTACATAGTGAATTCCAGGTCAGATTGGGCTACAGTGAGACCCTACCTCAAACCCCTTCCCCAAAAATAGGAAATAAAGTCTGTTTAGGCCCAGTTTGGTGCACTTCTGTAGTTCTAGCTAAAGAGGAGGCTAAGGCAGAAGTCTTATGCCCCAGAGTTCAAGGACATCTTGGACAACATAGATACCATCTCAAAAACTAAAGATAAAAAAGAAAGAGGGAAAAACAGAGACAGAGTGGGGAAGGAGAAAGGGAGAAGGGAGCTAGAGATGGGAGAAGAGAAAGGAACAGAGGACAGCAGAAGAGAATGAACCCTTTTCTATCACAATTCATGCAGTCAATTTAAATTTACTAGAATTCTGTTTTACTACATTTTCCTAGATAACTTTGAAATATAGTAAAACTGTTAATTGATAACTCAACAATCAGAACTCCAAAGAAAGAAACACTCCAAATACAAGCTTCTTACAAATATCAACATTACATATTAAGTCACTGTCTTCAAATTGTGCAAAGGATTCAAGGGAATAGAGCATGTATGTACAGATAAAGATAACAGAATTCTAGCAAGATTATCAAAATGTAAAAGAAAAGAAGGGAAGTATGGCTAGCTCTGTTTTATGCATAATCTTTTAGAACAATATGTGCTGGCATGAATGTAAACTGTTCTCCATAGCCTCATGTGTTTGTGATTAAGCCTCATACTTAATCCCCAGCTGGTGGAATCTTTGGCAGTGGAGCCTTGCTGGAGGAGTTATAGCACTGGGATGTGTTTTAGGATTTTATAACCCAGCCCCATGTGCCACCATTAGCTAGCTCTCTACTTCCTCCTTGCTGATATGATGAGAGATGATGTCCAGATTATGCTTTCCCCACCATGATAAAACTTTTCTTTGAACTGAAAGCTGGAAATAAACCATTTCCTTTCATGAGCTTCTTTTGGTCACGTGTTTTGTTCCAGCAAAGAGAGAGTAACTACTACAACACAGTAAAAACCATCTTATGGAATACAGTCACTTCTGAAAAAAACAAATTTACCTTTATTTCCAGATGTCATGATCACGTACAAAGAAATTTTCAAGGCATCAACTAAACATTATTAGACAAAACTTTTCAGAAAGATTACAAGACATATGGTCAATATATAAAAGCCAATTTATATTATTTATTTATTCATTTATTTACTTGAGAGAGAGGGGGAAAGAGGAAAGAATGGGTGCACAAATGCACTCCAGATGCATGTGCCACCATGTGGGCTTATGTGGGTCCTGGGAATTGAACCTGGGCCCTTTGGCTTTGCAGGCAAGTGCCTTAACTGCTAAACCATCTCTCCATCCCCAACTTATATTTTTATACACTTGTAATAAATAATCTGAAAATGAAATCTGAAGACAAGTCCATTAATATAAACATGGAACAAAATACCTGATGATATACTGAATCAAAAACAGTATAAAAAAAACTTAATTCAGAAAACTACAAAAATTATGTTGAGAAAACTTATTTTTTTTTTTGAGGCAGGATATTGCTATGTAGGTCCAGACAATGTGCAGGACTCTCCTTACTCAGCCTCTATGGACTTGAATTGTAGGCATGCTGCATATATGGCCTGAATAAAACCTTGATAAACAGACAGACAAGTAGGGACTATGGGTAATGTGTAATGGTACAGTGGGTACGCCAGGGCCCTGGCTTTAATTACCACAAAAAGATACAAATACTAAAAAGATAAGATAAATGGAAAGGTATTGACATTAGGATGGCTAATATTTCCCAAACTGATCTGCAGACTTAACATATTGTGGATCAGAATCTAAATAGACTTCTGTGTAGAAGAAGACCACCAGCTCATTATAAAATTGATATATAAGTATTCAAAACATACATGTGGCTATTTCATAGGATGGCTCAGAATTAATTGTACTAGGTAAAAATTTTCTTTTTGAATTTTAAATAACTTAGCTGACAACTCTCAACATAGGTAATATTTATTCACATTTAATTTTCTTTGATCAAATAGCATGTGCTATTTCTTTCTCCTGATTAGACCCTAGTTGATACATTTACTCAGGTAGTTTTACTACCAAAAGAGCATGATAATATGTCTTAGAATACTAATGATATGATTTCAGTTGTCACTTATTAGCTTTACAAGGAAATTATTTCATCTTTTTCCTCCTCAGAATGTTACCAGGTAATAGAAGGAATAATACTTCACAGAGTTGGCGTCAGAACATATGAGAATATCTGATATAAAACAAGTACTCAAAAATATTATTTCCTTTTATTCATTTCATCATCATCCTCCACTTATCTGTCTTAGCAATACCTCTGAAAGCCTTTCTTTTGACCTCCCTATCATACTACAGTGTTTTGTGTCCCTTTTCCTTGTGACTTTCATCAAAGGCTTATCATTAAAAGAAATCACAGCAGAATACTGCTTTGTTACTCACATTTCTGATTTGAAAACTTACTACAAAGTAATGCTGATCAAAGCAGTGTGGTGCTTGCAAAGGGTAGGCATAGAGATCAATGGAATAGTATTAAGAGGCCAGAAATAAAGTCATATTATTTTCTAAAGGGATTCCAAAAATCTAATGAAAAAAGAACAATCTCTTTAACAGATGGTGCTAGCACACCTAAAATCAGCACATGCAAAATACAAAATAGAATTTTATATCATATACAATAAATAACTGAAAATAATCAAATATCAAAACTGAATAGCAAAAAATCATAGAAGAAAACACTGAGGTAAATCCTTATTATTTTCAAACCGAAACATAACAATAAAGCAAAAACAAATGATATGGGATTTATCAAAATTTAAAATATATGCATCAATGGATATTGCAAAACCATGAATACACAACATACAGAAAGAGAAAATACTTGCAGACCATGTATAGGATAAAGAAATTAATACTGATAGAACCATAACAGAAAAACTAATATTACAAACGGGGTAGGAAATTCGTAAAGCACTTGCTTCATAAGCACGAGGACCTGAGTTCCACTCCCAGAATCCATGTAAATTCCAGGTGTGGGGGTGGCATGCCTGTAATCGCAGCTGTTTTTCCAATACTCAGTGTAGTAGACAGCTCCAATGATGGTGGGATGAGTCTCCAAACTAACACAGTTTTATGGAAGGAAGGGATTTATTTCAAGCTTACAGATCTAGGGAAGTTCCATCAAAGACAGGAGAAGCTGACTCCCATTCATAAATCTAAGCAGAGAGAAACCACCAGCAGCCATCAAACACCAAAAAGCAGCAAGCACACAACAGGTAGTAGCCTCCAGAGCTCAAACTTTTGGGCTGAAATGCAGATCTACCCCTAGTCACACCCTAGGGCTGGACTCCAGGATCTGCCCCCAGCAGTGGCTAGAGATCCAGTTAAAAGTTGTAATAAAACACCCTAAGTCTATGGAGGACATATATTCTAAATACCACATGAAATGACAGCTTTTTTTAAATTTTAAACATTTAAATGGATCCTTAAGACTTCCAGGAATAATTTCAATGCATCCTGCTTGGTTTTCTTTCTTTTATTTTAATTTAGAGTCTTCTTATTTTATTTTATTTTTAATTTATTCATTTTTATTTATTTATTTGACAGTGACAGAGAGAGAGAAAGAGGCAAGATAGAGAGAATGGGCATGCCAGTGCTTCCAGCCACTGCAAATGAACTCCAGATGTGTGTGCCCCCTTGTGCACCTGGCTAAAGTGGGTCCTAGGGAATCATGCATCGAACCAGGGTCCTTAGCCTTCACAGGGTAGCGCTTAACACCTAAGCCATATCTCCAGCCCATGGTTTTCTTATAAATAAGTATTGTAGAACAGTAGTAATCAAGAACCTGGGGTGGAAGGGGGAGATGTTGAACAGAGGGTGTGGTGGCTTGGATCAGGTGTTCCCCATAAACTCAAGTGTTCTGAATGCTTGATTCCCAGGTGATAACAATTGGGAAGGTAGAGGCTTGCAAGAGAAGGTATTTTGTGGGGACAGAATTTTGGGTGTTAAGAGACAGCTCTTTTTGCCACAGCTTGGCTTACTCTCCTGATGCTGTTTTCAACCTGATGTTGGCAAGGAGGCGAGGTCCACCTCTTGCTCTACCATCTTTTCCCTTCCATCATGATGCTTCCCTAGATACTGTAAGGCACATTAAAAAAAAAAAAAAAAACTTGCCTCGGACTAGAGAGACATTGCTTAGCAGTTAAGTTGCTTGCCTGACAAGCCTAAGGACCCATGTTCGACCCTCCAGATCCGACATAAGCCAGACACACAAAAGTGAGGCAAGTGCAAGGTCACATGTGCCCACTAGGTGGTGCAAGCATCTGGAGTTCGATTTCAGTGGCTGAGGCCCTGGTGCACCAATTCTCTCTCACACACTCGCTCTCACTAAAATAAATTAAATAAATAAATAAAAACTTTCCTCTCATGACCTGCTTTTGGCCATGGGCTTGAGTCCCAGCAGTGAAAAGGTAACTACAAAAGAGGGTATAACATTGTAGCTGAACAGTAGGTATGTAAGAGAAGTGTCCAAGGTTAAAACAAAGAATTTACTCACTTTTGATACTCACATCTCACTGGCATATTTCACAGTGACTAATGAAAGTGGGCACAAGGAGGTTTGGGAACAAGCTCTTAATGATTTGGAGTAGAGTTTCTTAGAAATCCAGTTAATTAACCTCAAATATCAGATAAATAATAAACATTTTCTAGTTGAAGAATGCCCATAAATGTTGCAATGAATATTCTTTACTAAAAACATATATGTGATTTGTCTAAAATTCATATCTAACTGGGTATGCTGTACATTATATGATAAAAATCTGGTAACCTGTGTTTGATATAGCAATTACTAGGAAGGTGATATAACCTGAAAATGGTAACTATGGTAACTATGGCAGAGGAGTTGGTAGTCTGCCTTGTGCCTGAAGCTTGATGCCTTCCTTTATAAAAGTAAAAGAAGATCATTTGGTCAGGCGGGATGGCACATGTCTTTAATTCCAGCACTTGGGAGGCAGAGGAGGCAGAGTTCAGAAGATTGCCATGAGTTCGAGGTCACCCTCAGACTACATAGTGCATTCCAGGTCAGCCTGGACTTGAATGCAATCAAAAAGAAAAAAAAAAAAAAGAAAAAGAAAGAAAGAAAAGATCATTTGATTAAATTTTTTTAAAAAGTGTTTTATGAATCATTTGTATTACTTGGCAGTCTCAACACTACTCTTTGAGCTGCCATAAATAGACTAGTAACAAAAGTTATTACATCATCTACATATTTACTTATAAGAACATAGGTAAAAGGTTTTCTTATTAATGTTTCCAATTAAAATATTTCTCCACTTTCTTCTGAATTTCATAACATTAACCATAAAAGGTGAGCTTCTAGTATTAGTTTGGGTTTGCACTGCAAGGGAAAGGAAACATTTCAACTACAAGTATCTCCAGCAGCACGGCTTACTTGCTTTCAAAACCTTTTGTCTACAATACAGAAAGATGGCCACAAACTAGCTGAGAGACTGAGAGATCTTACACATATATGAGACATCCTCCTATGCCACCCTGAACCAGCACTGAGAATTGCTTTCAGTCTTGTTGCAACATACTTGGAAGGGGCAAAGATATTACAAAGAGAGACACTTGTGCCATCCTTTTGTTACTATACTATTGAGACAAAGGACCCTAAGAAATTGGAATTTCCCCAGGAATCTCATGCTAGGGGAATGGAAGGCTGAAACAGAGATTTCACACAGATCTGACAACTTGTCAGATCACTGTGCAAGAAAAGACTGGAGCCAAGACAATGACAGTGGGACCACACCTTGACAGGACTGCTTAGTTATGCATACCTCTGACTTTGACTTTTGTTTCCTTTCCCAATGTGGCCATGCTGAATGTAATCTTTGTCTGCTTTTCACTACTTTCTCTCTTCTTGGCATAACGAGGGGGGATGTTGTTAGTAATGCCAGGGACCAGGCTCTAACTGTAATAACGTTGGTGGCACTCTATCTGGCCTAACTAGGACAAAGAACAGTTTGCCAGGGCGTGGTGGTGCATGCCTTTAATCCCAGCACTGGGGAAGCAGAGGTAGGAGGATCATTATGAGTTTGAGGCCATCCTGAGACTACATAGTGAATTCCAGGTCAGCCTGGACCAGAGTGAGACCCTACCTCAAAAATAAACAAAACAAAAACAAAAAGAGAAGCTTTTACCAAAGTTGTTAAAAAATTATGAGGTGAGGAAGAAAAGGGTTTAAATGAGATTTTTTTTAAAAAGGTAGCTTTAAGATTCTTCTTACAGTATGGGGTCACATGGCATAATGTTGAAGCAGAGTGGCAAGCTGCCTCCAAAAGTAAATGAGGGAGATGAATACAAACCTTGAGCAAATCATAGAAGCAAAAGCTGTTTGCTCTCTTATCACAACCTACATTGTCGTGACAATGTCTACCATGTAAGCATTAACTCACCACCTCCTAATTCACATATTCCATTCCAGACCATGCAATATGCCTTTACACTTCATTTGAAGTAGAAATTCTCTTTTAGGCAAGATAAACATATCTTTACTGTACACACAAGTGTTGTGTGAACTTCTCTTGAGATGAGATGAACAAATGTCTACTCACCCCAAATAGGGTACCAATGACAGAAAAAAAAAAAAAAAACATTCCACCCAAGTGCAATTTGCTGAATCAATGAGCTTAATTGAGGTTACTTATAGGGGTTATTTATAGGATGAGGAGTTCCTTATGTGAACATGGGAAACTTATCGGGACTGTAGCACTGAATTTTTTAAAGTCTCTTTCTCCCAGGAACCAATTAACTTCCTATACTATATCTTCTTATGGAGGAACAGCACCTCTTGCGCACCACACTCCTAGAAAAATAGTTAACTGCCTATATATGTCCAGGGAGAAGCAGGGCCTTCGTAAGACCCTCCCCCTTAGCATCTATTAACTGTCAAAATAAACATTAGGAAAGACCAGTGTCTCAGGAGTCCCCCACCCCAACATCCTCAGTGATGTTAGCTACCTAAACATCCATAAAGAAAGGCAGGGCTTTCTGAGCCCCTCCCACAAGCAAACATTAACTGCCAGTATAGACTGAAAGGGAAAATTAATGGGTCGAATCATGTTCAGATCTCCTATGGGCAATCACAGCTGCTGAGAGTTCAAGAGGACAATGGTTATATCATGCTTAGAGGACAACGTATCACAACAGCAGGGCTATCCATTATAACACTTTTCCTTTCTCCAACAAAACAACCAACCAGAAGCAGCTTATGGGAGGAAATGGTTTCTTTCAGGCTTATAGTTTTTAGGCGAAGTTTCATCATAGTGGAGAAAGTATGGCAAAGCAGGTAACTAGAAGCAGCAAGAATGGAACACCCAGTAGGGCTACACTAATAATCTTCAACATCCACCCCCAGACCTCCTCCAGCAAAACTCCACCTCTCAAAGGTTCCACCAGCTAGGGATTGAGTATGCTGCTTAATCACAAGAGATTTGAACACAAACACTATGGGAGACATTTTACATTCACATTACCACACCAATTCAGTGATATTATAAAAAGAAATGGTCCATCAATGTAGGATTAGTTTAATAACTACAGGATGTACTCACAATAGAGTACTAAGCAGCTGTTAAAAAGAATATGGAACACCACCAGAAGATATTCTGAAGAAGAAAAGCGGAAAATAATGTGTACAGTATGCTATCATTTTTCTGAAACAGAGGATGAGTAATTGTACTCTTTAAGAGAAGCATATAATACTAGTGTGAATTATTTTAATTTATCATTTTTGTAGATTTGACATTGGAGCTATATAAATACCTTATCTAGTTCAAAACTAAGGGCTGGGCTACAGAGATGTCTTAGCAGTTAAAGCACTTGCCTGTAAAGCCTAAAGACCCATGTTCAACTCTCCAGATCCCACATAAGCCAGACACACAAAGGTGAGGCAAGCACAAGGTTGCACATGCCTATTAGGTGGTGCAAGCATCTAGAGTTCAGTTGCAGTGGCAGGAGGTCCTGGTGTGCCCATTCTCTCTTTTTATTTTATTTTTTTTTTCCTATCTACCTCTTTCTATCTCTCAAATAAATAAATAAATATTAAAAATAAAAATAGTTAAATTTAAGGTTAGGGAGATGCCTCAGTGGATAAAGTTTTAATCATTTAACATTATAATCCAAGTTCAAACCTCCCCAGACTCCTCATAAAAAGCCCAAAATTGTGGTAGACTTCTGTAATCCCAGAACAGTAAGGGTAAAATGAAAGGCAGAGAGACAAAGACATAAGAATTTCCCAGAAGCTCGTGGCGAGCACAGCAAAGAACAACAGAATAAGGAAATGCAGAGAAATAAATCCTGCCTCAAGTGAGCAAGAAAAGCAAAGATTCATCCAAAAGATGTCCTCTAATCCCCAAACATGCATCATGGCATGCACATGCCCACACTCTTACACACACACACACACACACACACCACACACACACACACACACACAAATTTAAGACCTAATTACAAAAAAGTAAGAGAAGATTGGATAAATGGACAAAACTGGATATACTGTCAGTGGTATAAATGCATCAAAAGAAGTATATTTCAAGTGACTATAAAGCACATTTTAACCTCACATTTCTACTAGGATATACATCAAGAACGAAGACCACATGTACAAATTATAAATTGCTTTCAATAATAATTTTTTTTATTAGTAACACTAGTATAATTCTGAGTATCTGAATGTGGATGATGAGAGAAACAAAATCCTAACTATGATTTTTTTAAATTTGTTCAAAGAAAATAAAGATATTATATTTGAATGTAAAAGTTCCCTGAGACAAAGGTGTTTGAACAGTTGGCCCTCAGCTGGTGGCGCTGTTTAACAAAGGCTGTGGAATGTTTGGGAGGTGGAGGAGACTTGCTCCATCCTGTCCATTTATTCACCTAATACACTTCAATGAGAGCAGTGAGGGATTAGCAGCAATCACATGACAATGAAATAGGGCTTTGGATAAGGTAAGTCCTGAGAATTAGATGCAAAATAATGCAAACAACAACATATTCACTTTAAAGTAATATAGGAGATTTTATTTCTTCAATTTGGAGTAACTTAGCAAGAACTGTCAGGTACATATTATAGTGCAGGATTCACTATAAATTAGTGCGCATTTGGGAAGCACTAACTACTTACAAAGCAGTACTGTAAGGCAGTAGTGTGCACATTTTCAGTAATTCTCACTGCCCTTGCAGGTAGGGTCTTGACATAGCTCACACTGCCTGGAATTCTCACTGCCCTTCAGGTAGGGTCTACTTGAAATTCACCAATGATAGCCCTGAGAAACAGAGGTCTTAAATTCTTATTTAATGACAAAACAGACATAAATGACAAAAACAAAAATATAATTCTGGATGTTCTGGTTATAACATCTCTCCATTATATAGCTACCTCCTTAGTCCTTTTAATTCTGATGTTAGCCTCATACTGATGTCAGTAATTGCATATTAAAGTCAATTATCTATTAGAAGCTTTGATTCATTCTTAATATGCTGCAGAGTACTATTGCCTGGAAATTCATCCCATTTCCTTGCCTCAATTACATTCTCTTCATCATACTAACTCAATGCTACCATGCTAGTTCATGTCTGTGTATTTGTCAGCTTTCTACACTTTCATTTCCTTTATGCCTCTTCTCGAAGGGTTCATAAATTGCAAGTGTTTCAGCTGTTCTCTACTCTTGTTTCTTGATCTTCCAAAACATCTGCAACCTTTTGTTTCCCAGATGAGGTATTGACTCTTTGAGACCAATAACTACATATCGCTAGCTCATTTACTCACTCCCAAGTGTCTAAATGAACACTGGTCATGAAACAATCACACACACATGCACACACAAATTCTGATGACTTTCCTCCTCCTCTTAAAAAGGATAAAGTACCACTTATTTCAATAATGCAAAATGAACTTTACTTTCCAATAAAATTTAATAACAAAGTTCCCTAAACAATCTACTGAAAAGTATCTGAACTTAAGAAGTTGAAACTATGAAAGCCATTTTAAATCACAAAATGAATGCACATAGCATTTTGGCATTTTTCTATATAATTGCAGCAAAGAAATAAGTCAGTAACAGGAATGCATTATTAACTATCTTAGCTATGTATAAAGAGTATGTGGTCAACCAGGCATGGTGGCGGACACCTTTAATCCCAGCACTACGAAGGCAGAGGTAGGAGGGTCGCCATGAGCTTGAGGCCAGCCTGAGACTACACAGTGAAGTCCAGGACAACCTGAGCTAAATAGAGACCCTACCTCAAAACTCCAAAAAGAAGAGTACATGGCCAATGATAACATGTGCATAAAGAGGTTTGAGGCTTACAAGTAAAGCACTCCACATCACTATACAAATATACTTCAGTGATGAAAATGCAAAGCCCTCATTACCAGTAGCATAATTAACATAGGAGTGCATAAATTTGAATATAACTTTCATGCCTCAAAACATACAAAATGCATGTGCGCACAAACACACACACACACATACACACTTGCTTCCTAGTATGGTGAGTTTCTGGCTCTTGATCCTATTGATCTTACCAATAAAATGTTCCAAGCTCATTCACTCATGCGCTCTCCCTCTCTCCTTTTCCCTAATCTTCTCCCTCTTTGTGTCTTAATAATGTATTCCTACAACATTCTAGACCGTAACCTTTACATCCTCAGAGAAGACAGAACATGGTATACTCGTAAGAACATGGGCTGTGAAAATAGAATAGCTTCAAATTCTTAGTCCAGCACTGACTCGGTGGCACTGAACATTCAATCCTCTTCTGTAATATGGATATAGAAAAAGTACCTAGCATTTAGCATAAATGCTCATAAAATCTCAATGCTGTATAATTTATAGTATAAGCACTGTACAAACAGATTTTTAGGAACAAAGGTATGTATACTACAATGGTGTAAAACACAAAGAAATAGATTCACAGAAAGGGTGCTTCAGATAACCAAGGGGTCATCAGGATTGGTTCTTTCTAGGACCTTTCTCCTTCACTTGCAGATGGGTGCCTTACCCATATACATTACATAGAATTTCTTGGGTACCATACCATCTATGTCATAATGTCCTCTTATTACAACGATAGCAGTCATATTGATTTAGAACCCCCTCAAAAAGTATTCTATTTCAAAATACAATCATATATTGAGACACTGGGAGTTGAGTCAGAGCCACATGTTGGGTTATGATATGCAGAGACATTTATCTTACCCATAACTGTGGGCTAACTCCACAATACATGATCCATATACCTCAACAAGGAGGGGCCAAGGGGAGAGGGGGTAGGTCATAGATGAGCCTAATAATGGTACCTGACTGTATTTGCTAAATACAAAAATAATTAATAAAAAATTAAAAAATAAATAATTTTTTAAAAAGATTCTATTTGTACACATTTAGTGAACCTCAATAAAAGAAATAAAAGTAAAACAAAAAAAAAGAAAAGGTCAGCTTTCCCTCTTCCCCCACTTCTCAATTTAGCATGCATTAATGTTTAGAATGTAAGGGTAAAAATGTTTCCTTCCAAACTGCAGAGGCAACTGCTATTTTTAAATATTGATTCACACTTTAATGACCTTTAAAAAACCCAGGTGCTTAATGGCTAGCATCAGACAACTAATATGACTCTTCTGTGTTACTGATATGGGGAAACTGTTGACACACATGTAAAATTGAGTTCCAGTATACAAGTTTGGCCAGAAAACAAGCTGGATGGCCTAGACTGATTCTTACTTATAACCTCCTCTGGAAAGATTTCATAAGTAAGGATATCATACTCCCTAACAGTAGAATGGGGAGAAAAAGATTCTCAGACAGGGATCTGAGTTGAAATCCCAGCCTTCTCATGCATTTGTTGGAGGTTTCCCTGAGTTTTATTTGCTTCCATGGTTCTTGAATAGTAATGCTTACTACTTATATAGTAGTTGTAAAGACTGAATGATATAACATATGTTAAGCACCTAATTAAAATATGTACGATTAATCTCCTGTTTTCCCTTCCATATTCGAGGGAAACTGAATTTTAGCATATATAAATGAAAATCCTTCAGAGGTAAATTGGTAAAACATATCCATTTTTTTTAATTAATGCGGAGACCTGAACAAACACTGGATGTCCTCTTATCACTTTTCAGCTTTTTTCTTTGAGATATAGTTTCTCACTGAATCTGGAGCTGCTGCTTTCCAGTCAGACCTACTAATGAGTGAGCCCCGGTGATTCTCCTGTCTCCAACTCCATTAGAACTTGGGTTACAAACAGGAGTGGTAAGCCTAGATTTTTGCTTTAAAATTTTTATTTGGTTATAAATAATGATACACTTATATGTTTATGTCTTTTCTTTTTTATTAATTACAAAGTTTGTATGGACACATCATGTATTGGTACCATTTACTTGCTCCCATTCTATTGATGGCCTTCTTCAATGGGATTGCTGGTCTTCACCATGGGGTTTTTGGTTATTAGTGATGAGAGCAGCAGTCAGTCATTGTGTGGTAGAAGGTAATGCCTCTAATAATACTCCATCCCACCCTGTGGCTCTTACAATCTTCTTCCCTCCTCTTTGCAAAATTCCCGGAGCTTTGGTGTCTGTATTTTAAGTCTACTTTAGTGTTGAGATCTCAGCAATTTACAAGATGCACGCACTTGTGCAACAGTGGCACCCAGCCTAGGTGGGTAACCAATGACTTTCTGATTGATTAAAAGACCCACTCAGGGAAAAGAACCCATAGCTTATACTGAGAACCAAGTCAGAATCCTATGGAGACCAGGATCATTGACTCAAACAAGAAGCTCCCACTAGTCTTTGGCCCAAAGAGAAGCTACACTGATCAAAATCACTCTTAATTGGGCTGGAGAGATGGCTTAGTGGTTAAGGCACTTGCCTGCAAAGCTTAAGGTTCCAGGTTTGATTCCCCAGTCAGTACACACACAAGCGATAAGCACAAGGTAGCATATGTGTCTGGAGTTCATTTTCACTGGCTAAGGCTCTGGCATGCCCACTCATATTCTCTCTCTCCCTCTCTTCCTCTCCCTCTCTCTTTCCATGCCTCTCAACTAAATAAAAAAAGTAATCTGCCTATCTTTAAGAAAATAATAACTACGCTTATCCCCATTTAACCTATGTTGATCTCACACTCCATTGGAGAATCTGTTTTACTTTTACAGAAGGCAGTGAAAACTGAGAACCACCAAAATCTATCAACAAGACAAGAAAATATAACTGACTGCCCATCATGAGATGAGCTACCTCTCCCACATCAGCTAGGGTCCAGGTGAAAACACAAAGGAATTGGTGAGACGAGCAAAAGTGCTTCTCCTTGCCTAACAACCCGCAACAGGGTGATGGCAATAGAAACTGAGGATACTCAAAATGTACTAAAGCCGAAAGCCAGAAGATGTCTAGCTTTTTATGTGATGCTGGTTACCGAATTCTGGCCTTTATGCTTGTAGAGCAAGCACTCTTATCTGCTGAGCCATCTTCCCAGTCTCCCTAAGGTATTAACTATTATTTTTCTTTAGCCTCCCGTCTAATTATTGGATGTACATAACATACTTTGTATGGATTGGTGACCATCTTTAAAACAATTAATACCATGTGGTCAATATATTTTATTAAATTTTTACATGCCATGTAATTTTAATTGCTTAAAAAATGAAGAAAGACAGAAAAATTCATTCTATACTTGAAAGTACTACTTTTTCTAATTTTATAATCTTTAATTTAGCTTTTATCTTTAATAATTGTGATAGTTAACCTGGGTTCACCATTTGGCAGGATTCAGAATCACCATGGAAACAAATCTCTGGGAATGTCTGTGACAAAAATTTATAAATTAGGTATGTAGATGAAGTTAACTGAGGTGGGAAGATCCACCCTAAATGTGAGAAGCACCCTTCCATGGGCTGGGGTCCTGCACTGAATAAAAAAGAAAGATGGTTGAACAGTAGCATTCATCTCTCTCTGCTTTCTCACTGTGGACTAAAAGTGACTAACTGCTTCATTCTTATGCCTCCATGCCTTTCTTACTATTATGGACTGTATCCCCTCAAATTATAAGCAAAAACAAACCCTTCCTTGTTGCTATTGTCATGTATCTGTCAAAGAAGCAAGAAAAGTAATTAACCCAATACTTAACATATCCTCTAGGAACCTTATATTATGAAAAACAAATTAACTAAAATTCATTATAAAAGATAAGTAAACAACAAATAGCCCTATTAGAACTTTTGGTGTTTCCAATACTCCTCAATCTCTGAGAACTGTATACCTTTTACCCAAAAATAAACATGACTCTTTCTTTTTAAAAAAAATTTTTTTTTTGCTTTTTATTTTTTATTTATTTGAAAGCAACGAACACACAGAGAGAAAGAGGCAGATAGAGAGAGAGTGGGCATGCCAGGGCCTCCAGCCTCTGCAAACAAACTCCAGATGTGTGCACCCCTTTGTGCATCTGGCTAACGTGGGTCCTGGGGAATCAAGCCTTGAACCGCTAAGCCATCTCTCCAGCCCAAACATGGCTCTTTCTTATACTATCAACCTTAAACAAAGTTGACTGGACAAAGGATAGAATTTTTCCTACACTAAATGTACACTCATGGAAATCTGAGAATAAGTCTAGTCTTGCTAGAAGTAAACTTGGGAACTCTGAGCAGCTATATGCAGACAGTCAGATAAAGCCAATCTGCACTGAGAGAGGATCAAACAAGTCACATAAAGAGAAGCATAGGTGTAGCCAACTAAGCTTAAGACACACATGAGATGACCAGCTGACAATGTCACTAAGCTGTTTCAACTGCCTGTCCTTGGCTTTGGCCTCTGCTAGTTTTACTGGTTCAAGCATCATAGCTTTTCTTATAGAAGTCAAGATAACCACTAATATCAAATATACATCCTCCAGCTCTGGACATCACCATTTTTAATTAAGTTACAAATCAACATGTTTCCTTATGGTATTTTCATACATGTTTCTTTTTATTGATTCTAACCCCTCCCTCCTCCTCACTGGTCCCCCATCTCCCAGACCCCTCCTTTCCTGCTGTACACTTTTGCCCCAGTATTCCTCCTTGACTTTCATTTCTTGTATGTTCAACTATCTTCCCCATTTTACCATATCTTGGGCCACTTTCTGTTTCCTGGACTTTACCCACATTTACTCCCACCTAGAGAAACTCTTTAAAAACACAAAAAACATTTTTTAGACTTTCCCCTTTGAAACTCCTCTCTCCATCATATCCCCTTCCCCTCTCTATCAGTCTCTCTTTTATTTTATCTTACTTTTGTTTTATTTTATTCACAACTGCCATAATTGTAAACAATATGGAACTCACTTTGTAGTCCCAGGCTAGCCTCGAACTTACACCAATCATCCTACCTCAGCCTCCCGAATGCTAGGATCAAAGGGCCTCAAAAAGGAGCACCAGGTACAGACTGACTGAAGGAGTGAATGAATGGATGGTGACTCCTCAGCCCTGAAGCTTGTCTCATTTGGGTAGAAAATGCAAATACCAGGGCTGGAGAGATTGCTTAGTGGGTAAGGGATTTGCCTGCCAAAGCCAAAGGAACCAGGTTTGACTCTCCAAGACCCATGTTAGCCAGATGCACAAGGGGGCGCATGGATCTGGAGTTCGTTTGCAGTGGCTGGTGGCCCTGGCATGCCCATTCTCTCTCTATCTCTCTCTCTAATAAATAAATAAAGAAAATTATCAAAAAAGAAAAAAAAAACATTTTTATGCTTTAATTTTTATTTATTTACTTGCAAGAAAGAGGCAAAGAGCGAGCGAGCGAGCGAGCGAGAGAGAGAGAGTGCATGTCAGGGCCTCCAGCCACAGCAAATGAACTCTAGATCCATGTGCCCCCTTGTGCATCTGGCTTACATGGGTTCTGAGGAATCGAACCAAGGTCCTTTGGCTTTGCAGGCTAGTACCTTAACCACTAAGCCAACTCTCCAGCCCCCACCTAGAGAAACACTTATTCAGTGTTGGTGAGAATATAAACTGATACAACTACTATGGAAATCAGTGTGGAGGTTTCCCAAAAAGCTAAAAGTTAAACTACTATATGATCCAGCTATACCACTCCTGAAAACATACCCTAATTACTCTATACTTTAGAGAGTATACTTGCTATCAAAGTCCTATTCAGAGAGTTCTTGCCTATGCTTATATCATGATGCATATTTTCTACTTTTCCCTCTAGCAGTTTCAGGGTTAACAGATGGGACTACATAAACTTAAAGTCTCTGCCTGGCAAAAGAAACCACCAGCAAAGTGAACCAACAGCCTGTAGAATGGAAGTAAATTTTCCCACTTTTATTCAGACAGGTGGCTAATCCCTATAACTTACCAAGAAATAGAAAAAATAAATACCTAAAACCTGCCAATCACCAAATGGGCTCCCAAAATGAACAGTTCACAAAAGAATAAACACAAATGACCAAGTACTTAAAACATGTGCAACATGTCTAGCCATAGAGAAATAAAAATTAGAAACACTCTAGATATCATCTTACCACAGTCAAAATGACTAGCATCAAGAAAACTGAAAACAAATGCTGGCAAGGTTGCTAAGAATCAGGGACTCATATCCACTGCTGACTGGAGTGCAAACTAGAACATCTATTATGGAAATCAATATAGAGTTTTCTCAAAAAAAAAAAAAAGAAATACTTTCCATGTGACCCAACTATACCACTCCTGGGCATATATCCTATGGACTCCATACTCCACTACAGACATACTTACATATCCATGATTATTGTCACTCTATTTACAATAGCTAAGACTAGGAATCAGCCTAAATGACCAACAACATATAAATGATGTAAATGTGATACATATATACATATATATATAACGGAATTCTATTCATCAGTACAGAAATATGAAATTTCAAGGAAAACTGAAGGATCTTCAAAGAATTATAATTTAGTGACCCAAGCTCAGAAAGACCAAAATGGCATGTGCTCTGATATATAAATCCTAGCTTATAATAACTATTAAGTGTGTATATTTATGTAACAGGGAAAATGTACATAAAACACATAAATATAAAATATAGCTAAGAACACATATGAAGAGATTAATAGGAAGAAGGGTAAGGTAAGGACAAAAGGACACATATGACATACAAACAAAAGGAAAGACAATACTGGAGAAGAAGAAATGGGAGGCAGAGGAGGATTGGGTAGAGAAGGAGGCATGAGAATCAACTAAAATAAATTGTTGCTTTAAATGACAGAATGAATTGACACCTAATTCTCTGCATGTCAAGTACAAATAAAATAATAAAATAGATACACCAGTTGCAGTTACATTTTTGTTGCTAGGATAAACATCCAACTAGAAGCAGCTTATGGTGAAGGAAACTGGCTCTCTTTAGCGCCCACAGCAGAGAGAAACAAGCAACACCAGTAAACATAAAACAGCCAGAGCTCAAACGAGCTCTCTACACAACTTAGCACTGGATTCAAGATCCCCCTCCAGCAGCACACCTCTTCCAGCAGGCTCCTGGAGGCTTAAGTAGGAAGCTTAATCTAAAATACCTGAATCTATGGGAGATATACAATCAAACCACCACAAAGACATTACTGTATGCCTACTAAAATGACTAGGTTTCTTTTTAGATTTGAAACTTGACAATATCAAAGAACAGATAAGAATACTAAGCAACCCATAGATTGCTAATGAAAGTGAAAAATGGACCTATGCCCTGAAAATACATTTTCGCATTCTCTAAAACAGCCAAGCATTTACTATATGCATTTTTTCCTCCAAGATATTGTTAAGACAAATGAAATCTTATATTTTCAAAAATCACTATGACAATAATTATAGTGAATTTATTTATGATCACTCTAAACTAAAAACAACCTGCATATATGTCACCTGGAAAATAACTAAAAAATGGTATGTCTACACACAAAAAAATACTGTTTTGCAATAAAAAGGAACAAGCCACTTTTACATTCATCCCTTTGGAAAACTCTCTCAAAGGCATTAGGCTAAGTAAATGGGTTCTGATTCACAAAGCTAACTATACTATGATTCCATTTAGATGAAATTATGAGAAAGGCAAAATCATCAAGAATGAAAGCAGATCTATCTTTGACAGGGACTGGAGGTAAGAGTGTGAGTGACTATTCATCAAAAGAATTTGAGACAAAATGGAATATCATCATTGTAATAGCAATGATATGGCAATGGCATGTGTGACAAAACTCAAAGCCATGCATGTAAAAAGGTTAAGACTTTTGTATGTGAATTATAACATATATAACATACATACATATATATATACACATACATATATATATGTATATATATATATATAAAACTTATAACACTAAGAAAATGTCAAAAATTAACTCCGTATGATTTAATTATAAACTGAAGGGTATTTGGATTATGAAATGAAAATATATAATATGAGGACTGCTGTATATGACACTAAAGTATAACAAGGTCCTCCTGCCACGTGTACTATTTAAATCCTTTGAATGACAGTAAAAAGGGCTAATTGGGAAAATGAAAGAAACTTTTTTTAAAAAGCAAAGCTATTAAATAAATATTTGAAGAAAATTAGAATAAGGCTATTACTCCAAAGAATTAAATATGGCACATTCTTTTTAGTTTAAAAGAAAAGGCCTTTACAACAATGCCTAATTCTGAGTTGTACTTTAAAGCCAAGCCCTAAGTTTCATTTTCTGTTTCAGTGACATTTACCAGAGGTATAATTAAATGAATCCAAGATAGTAGATCAGGGTCTGAGAAGATGGCTCAGCAATTAAAGGCACTTGTTTGTAAAAGATAGTAGATCAGACCAATTGAGATGGTAAGATTGTGATGTTCCCAAACCAAAGTGACTTTGGTAAAAGAACACACACTTGCACACATTTACATTCACTCATATTCAAGACTTCTGAGAACAGCAGGGTGCCTCTTTTCTAGGCTCCATTTAAGAATATCTTCCTGGTGATTTCTCCTCGCAAAGTACTAGTGCATAATATGTAACAAATTGCCTTATTCTAGGATGTGCCCTACTTTCCAAGTCCATGCTACTTGCTCACTATGTTCCCTCTGTCTCTGATATGCTTTTACACTTGTACTCCAACTTAATCAAACCTAAAAAAAACACAAAGCCCAGCCCCATGCTCATTACTCTCAGTGCATTTCTACTGAATGCTTAGAAATCCACTTAAAGAATTTGTCATGATATGGATAAGAGCACGGCAGTTTTTTCTGAAGTCAGCTAGGGAATGGTGTGGCGGTTTGATTTAGGTGTCCCCCATCAACTTAGGTATTCTAAATGCCATGTCCCCAGTTGATGGCAATTTGGGAATTAACGCCTCCTGGAGGCAGTTCATTGTTGGGGGCGGGCTTATGGGTGTTATAGCCAGCTTCCCCTTGCCAGTGTTTGGCACATTCTCCTGTTGTGTCCATCCGACACTGGCCAGAAGGTGATGTCGACTCTGCACTCATGCCATCGTTTTTCCCTGCTATCATGGAGCTTGCCCTCGAGTCTGTAAGCCAAAATAAACCCTTTTTATTTCCAACAAATTGTACTTGATGTGGATTTTCTGCCAGCAATGGGAAGCTGATTGCAACAAATGGCCCAAAGGAAAAGGAATGCCACCCTACCCTGGTGACACTAGAACTCCCATCTGATACAGTATTATCCAAGTCAGCTATAAGCAGCAGCAGCTTCTTCCTGGCTCTGCCTCAACTTTTCCTGGGCTTAGCCCCTTGGAGCAAGCCCTTCCTAAGTCAGACCCACCCACCATTCAGGGTCCTTCCTGAACCCAGTAATGGTGCTCATTCTAATTGGGTGCCTAATCTCTCTCATCATTATGGAGATAAAATTCCTCCCATAGTTGGGCATGGTGGTGCACGCCTTTAATCACAGCACTCAGGAGGCAGAGGTAGGAGCCAGCCAGAGACTAAAGAGTGAGTTCCAGGTCAGCTTGGGCTAGAACAAGACCCAACCTCAAAAAACCAAAAATAAAAATCCCTCCCAGATCTCCAAGTGGACAACAGTCACATTCTGCTCTATCTTATACACGGTTCATCACTTCCACTCATAAACTCCTTATGACCAGGCATTTAGCTTTGTTCATCTGGAAACTACCACTGCAGCTGGCAGTATGCCAAGCTCTATATGCAGAGTTAAGTTTTTAGTACTTTCAGTGAGGTGCAGCTGTAATCAAGGGTGCTGCACAATTCTGGAAAGCACTGTGGTAGAAGAAATTTTACAAAGAAACCAGGCCCAAATGATAATCTAAAACACAGTTTCTATTGTATAAGCCTGTACCAGGAAGACAGCATGACCCCAAGTCTCCTCCCTATCTATGTAGCTGTACCTTTCTTGTATGTTATCTGGTTAGTGCAGCCATAGGCACAAACACCCCTAAACAAACAGCTTTCTTTTCTACATTTGTACTTTCTTATCACTGACATTGCTAAAGAATTTTCTATTTGTGCCACAATATCATGTAACCTTAGAAACTTGTAACCCACCATTAGTGTAAAAATTCAAGTTGATGTCAAACTGTCAGCTATACTGTGTATAAACCCATGTACTATCAGAGCTTAGTACTCAGACTTTGGAAGTTATTCCCCTGAGTGCATGTCAACATTAATAAATTTTCTTACTCTCCACTCTATCTCTGGTTCCATCTCTGTGTAACTTAGTTTCCCATAATAGCATCAACCCAAGAGGATATACAGAGGCAAAATACCCAGAGTAATAAAGGAGAAGCAAGCAAGTTTCCTCCCCCACATGATAGTTAGGAATGTGCAGAGAACCCAGCTAATATGAAATTATATACATGTGGCAGTGAGAACAAGACAAAGAAGCTCATTTTAGTGAATTGACCCACTAGCAGGCTGGAGAACCAGAGCAGTTGACAGTGAAGCTCCTGCCTAAAGCTAGGTTTATTGTTCTTTTAGGAGGAAAGATCATTCTTTTTTTTTTAATTTATTTATTTATTTGAGAGCTACAGACACAGAGAGAAAGATAGAGGAGAGAGAGAGAATGGGCGCGCCAGGGCTTCCAGCCTCTGCAAATGAACTCCAGATGCGTGCGCCACCTTGTGCATCTGGCTAACATGGGACCTGGGGAACCGAGCCTCGAACCGGGTCCTTAGGCTTCACAGGCAAGCTCTTAACCACTAAGCCATCTCTCCAGCCCGAGATCATTCTTTTTCTAGTAAGTATTTTGAATGATTGGATGAAACTGTTACCAGGAGACTTTAGGGTGAAAGTGTGGGCTCTGACAGCCCAAACAAGCTGGGCTTAGCCACCTTCCCCAATAGGCCAATTAAGGACACAAATAATAGCAAAAAGCAGAGAAAAAACATACATTCAATGTAACAACGAGGTTCAGTGATACTCCTTCCAGGTCTATCTTCACAGAACTAACATGAGGTTCAGGTGTAAATAGAGGAAAATAGGTACACATATAAATAAGCAGTGCTGGTCAAAGTGTTGTCTCGGCTGTCTTTCCTGCAAGGTGGTCTAACAAGTTGTCAGAGCTGGGTGAAATCTCTTATTAGGAGACAAGTTCCTCTTCTTTCTGCCATTCAGTTTCAGCCTTCTTTCCCACAGCATGGGATTCCTGAGGAATTCCAATTTCCTGGGGACCACTGATCCAATAGTCTGATAGCCAAAGGGAAGGAAGGGCACAAGCATTTCTCTTTAAAATGTCTGCTTTCATGCCAAGAAGGTGGCAAGACCACTCACGTTAGAAATTATAATCAAATTTACTCAATCTACTGACAAGACAGAGATCTAATAATGATCTCATTACAGACTATCTACATGTTTGCCCAAAAAAATTTAAAAAGTTGACACCTAGTTTTAACCATCATGTCCACTTGTCTCTAAATGCTCCTCCTTATGTCTCTTTCCCATTCACTCCAGTACAGCTAGTACAATGGAAACTATCACCTTCAGAGACAAGCAGTTTTACCTACTCCTGCTAAGTTCTTGCTCAAAAGTAACTCCAAGATATATATAGCAATTTGTATTGCAATTGATTAATTTCTGTTACAATGAAGTTATATTTTAATTCCACTCATGAACCTGTACATGATGGGGCCAGTCAACATTCTGTTTTGGATAAGGGAAGTGTTGGAGACTACTGCCCTCCCTGATGAGCTAATGACAGTTAATGGTTGCCTGTGGAGGAGAGTCATTCTTTGCATGGCATAGCCATGGTGATGAGGGTGAGAGGGTAAGGGAGGGTAATATGGTATACACATGATCAAAATTTTATATGTATGAAAATGTCAAAAACACAAAATTATTAAATTTAAAAAACAATTAACTAATTGACTTTTCAAAAAACAAAATCTTGGGGCTTTACGCTGATTTTGGCTTCTCTTGGGCAGGAGCACTCTCCTCTTTACGTCTCTTAACCTAATAAAGTCTCTAAACACACACACACACACACACACACACACACACACACACACACACAAAACTATGTGGAGTTAATTTCTAAATATGTAGAACCCAGAACATACAATCTTGTCTTTCTTTGTTACTCATTCTAAACAGCTAGAAGTAACCTCAAATGAAATTAAAATTTCAACACATCAAGAAAGAACACTTGCCAGGCGTGGTGGTGCACACCTTTAATCCCAGCACTTGGGGGGGGGGGCACAGAGGTAGGAAGATTGCTGTGAGTTCGAGGCCACCCTGATACTCCATAGTGAATTCCAGGTCAGCCTGGGCCAGAGTGAGACCCTACCTTGAAAAACTAAAAAAAGAAAAGAAAAAAACCCAATAGAGAACAATAATTGTTGCAAAATAAAACTCTAAATATCACAATTACTGATGCTGAAATTAAAAACAGTTCAAATAAAGATAAAATTAGAAACACAACTATTTTAATGAAAACTTTTTCTCATAAATATCTTGTGACAAGACTAGACTCCACCAGACTATTACTCTAGCTACCAAACAATAAACTTTTGGCAAACACACCTGGACTTAAGTTTGGACTTCTCCTGGTAGCAAAGAAAATCATATTGCAATATATTCCTACAACAATCATCTCTTCTATTATCTAGGCCCATGTGTCCAAAGGTTTTCTAGTTAAGCCGGGTGGCAGATGAGCATCTTGATTTTTGTTTTTCCTTATCATGGAACTGAACCAAGGGTTGTTGACATTCTGAGTAATAGCTGTATTACTGAGATATACTCTAAACTCAATACCTTGATTGTAATACATCTAAATTTTAACAATTCACATGAGCCAAATGATTGGCTTTTTCTCTAAAACCCTCTTGTCTTCTCTGACAACTGAAAATAGCAACTCATCCACCAAGGAGTATGCACCAGAAACCCAAGGTTCTTTATCCATAGTTTCTAACACTCCTTCATCCATTAAACTTAGGATATCTTTAACTGGCATTCAAATCCATCTTCCCTTCTCTTTCTTTTATTAGACTAAATTTAGTTTATATTAGCCTTCTAGCCAATCTCCCGACTTCATAGCTTGCCTACCTTCAACTTGTTCTACAAACTGCAGTCTGATAAATATGGCATTAATGCTATTCTAAAGTCACCCCTCTGTTTAAAAAATATTTCTAGGGCTCCCCAAGTACAGCAGCATAAAACTTAAACTGTTTGGAGTGATAAATAAAACCCTTCACTGAGGTACTGGTCACTTTCTAATTCTCATTATCCTCCACAACCACCACACAAACTGAGTCCCACTCTAGTTTATTTTATCATCCTTGTGTGCTCTCTCAACCTTCAGTGGCTTCTGCATTGCACACTTTTCCTAGTTAACTCCTATATATTGTACATTTATTGAATCAGCCTTCAGTACCTTCAAGAAGTTTAAAGAGAAAAAAATATTAACCACAGTATATTGAGCTTCCAGAAGGGGTAAGGCTCTGATACCAACTCAAAAAAATTAAAAACCATCATAGCCCCTAAAACAACTTTCCAATCTGAAGGGACTGGAATAGTAATTGTCACAGTATTAACTTTCCCCATACTTTTCTTAAGTATAATGCTTTCCATCATTAGCCTACAAACTCTCTAGAAAGGAGGAAGAGGCATAGAGGAAGATGATGAAATGTGTACATGATGGGGCAAGGGCCAAAAAGGATAGAAAAATAACCAACATCACATAAGCAAGGATATCTTACAAAACTTTCATGCTGAAAGGGTGATGAGTAAATGAAAAATGACTTTATGAGAATCAAGTCATTGAACACACAAAGTAACTATGGTCAGAGAGATGTTGTAGAGCTTAAACTCTGAAAAATTCTTACAAATCACCCCTGAAAAATGCATGCCATGTTCATGGATTCATTGATCTGCTTGAAAGATCTGTGATACTTTCCATGTTGATAGGTCCATCTGCCCTCAACCAGCACACACACCAAACAGTAGCGTAATCCAAAGGAGCTAAAATATTCATAGAAAATATCCTGGAAGTTTCTATGACATGTGAAGAAAAGGATATTTAACTAAGAAAACCAGAGGTAGAATTTCTAAACTAGATAAGTCTAATATAGTCATCATAACAGATGGGATTATTATCAATGTCTAGTGAGAAATTAGACTAAAAATATTCATTCAAAGAAATTTTAGAGCCCTAGAAAACCAGTTGTTGTTTTGTTTTGTTTTCTCAGTACACAAGGGCTGACAGATTTATGTTCAGGCATTTACTTCACAAACAAACCCTTAGATGGAACTAAGATTCCAACTGAGGTCACAGTGCCCCTTTAAATCAAAGAGACTCAGAGGAAGAAACAGTTTTGTAGCAGTTTATAGAGAGAGAACACTCTACTAAGTCAGAAGATAGTAAAGTCTATGACTATAATGAGAACCTCAAATGGGGAAAAAATAGCAGAAAAATAGGATGTGGAAGTCAGAAAGGGGAAATTTTCTAACTCCACTTTACCAAAAATGGTGTTAGTGACCATTGTGGTTCACCTATGAAGATGTCACTTTCTTCATCTAAAGTGTGTTACGGATGGAATGGGACCACTAAACACTTCTTAAGGTCTCTTGCAACCAAGTAAGATTAAAATTTGAGCTACAGTGTTCTCTCTGGCCCATATATGAAAGTGAAAATAGGGATAAGAAAACACAAAAACTATGAAGAAGAAAGAGATACAGGTACACATGACCAATGTATGAATAAAAAAAAAATAATACACAGTGAAGCTGAACATACAGCCTGAAAGAACAAATATAAACTATTAGAAGCATCAAACCAAGGGCACCAAGAGAGCTCAGTCAATAGAGCATCTGAAAGCCTTATCTATTAGTTCCAAAGTACCTTTTTCTCCTAAATAATGTCAGAATTATTTCCCTCATTCTTCCCTGCCATTGTTATATACTACATTTGGGGAAAATAGGATCATAAATATTGTGGCTATGAATACAAACAGCTAGAAATGAATTTCAAGACAACCTCTTGTCATTTCCTCGGCCAGTGTAATACTAAGTGGATATCACTGAGGGAGAAAGAGAAGCAGAAAGATACAGGGTTTTTTTCCCACAATGACCATTATCATGATGACATTTTCAATTCAAAAATTGAAGACAATTTTACACTTTATGTATATAATACACCACTTCAAAATATATAAAGTGAAACTACTTAAATAATAAGCAATTGACTATAAATTAGAATATAAGATTTTTAGCATCTGAGTAACTGACAGAATCATACAAAAACAATTTAGTAAAGTTATACATAATTTGAACACAGCTATCAACTCAGAGTTTTAGGTGTATAAATCTTTGCAAGTGAAGAAAAAAACTTTTAACAAGCAAAGATAGAACATTTAAGATTAAACATATTAAACCTGTAAATAATGCACTGTCTCCAAGAAATCATAATGGAAATTACAAAATATTCAATCAATGGCAAACACTACACAGTGTAATTTGTTTAAAACAGCTAAAAACAAAGTTTACAGGGAAACTTATAGTCTTAAATATGCACATTAAAAAAACTAAAAATGGATATACTAGGTATTCATTTTCATGAACTAGAAAATAACAGCATAATGAGATCACAGAAAATTCCAATACAAACTGGACATGGGACTTGTAATATCAACTACTGAGGAGACAGAGGAAGGAAGATTGTAAACTCAATGCCAGTCTGGGCAATTTAGCAAGACCCTGTCACAAAATAAATATTTTAAAGTACTAAAATGCTATGGGCATGTGAAAAGCACTGGGTTGAATCACCAGTACTACAAAAAGGATAAAGGATAAATAAATCATAAAATAAATGAATTAGAAAACAAAATAACAGGAGCTCAAGAAAAATATAAGTTGGGTTGTAATAGTTTTTAATATTATTTATTTATTTGCAAGGAAATAGAATGAGAAAGAGATAGAGGGAATGGGCACCCATGGCCTCTTGCCACTGCAAAGGAACTCCAGATCCATGTGCCACTTTGTGTATCTGGCTTTATGTGGGTACTGAAGAATCAAGTCTGAGCTGTCAGCTTTACAAGCAGGTGCTTTAAATTTCTGAGTCATCTCTCCAGCCTTGTTGATGGTTTTTGAGATCTTATGCTAGTAACAAACTTCTGGAACGTGATTTAGTATGGATATACGAGGACTAAAAATGATCATTACAGATGTTACAAAGATTAAAAATAAAAGCTTTCTTAATGTTGTAGGGAAACAGATGGTAGAATGCACAAATTGTTAAACCTTCTTGAACAATGAGGACATAACTACACATACATTTACTAAAGCAAAACCACTTCCAGACTCTCATCTCACAACTACACATGGAAAGGTATGTAGATAGCTTTGTGCAAAATAAAAAAAAAAATGCAAGGTCTACAACAAATTTGGTATTTCTAGGTAAATGACTATAGAATTATTAAATATTAATATACTACAGCATTATTCCTTTTCTAGAAACAAGCATAGCAAGAAAATTTATTAAGAAAACTATGCTTCCGACTTCTGGGTAACATGGCCACATAGGAACCACACCAAACCAGCCTAGGGAAGGATTTAAGCAAAACCACAGCAAAATACACTCTTCCTCTGAAAACTGAAGGAGTATAGGTTATTTTAGATGCAGTGGAGAAGCCAGGGAGACCAAGATCCACCAGAAAGGAGGAAAATGATCAGAATCCCACAGAGGCCCTTGCGGCCCGCCAATCTACGCAGCCTGTGCACACACAGGACACCTCCCTGCCAGGCAAACCTAGTGTACTATTGAATGATCAATGAGTTACTGAAGAAATCAAAAAGGAAATCAATAAATTAATAGAATCAAATGATGATGATAATACAATATACCAAAACCTTGTGTAATTTATAGGTCTAAGTGCCTATATTAAGCAATTAGAGAGTTCACAAATAAACAATTTAATGTTCCACATTAAGGCCTTGGAAAAAGAAGAACAACGCAAACCAAAAATCAGTAGAAGAGAAGAAATCATAACGATTAGGGTAGAAATTAATGAAACAGAAACCAAAAAATTATAATCCAATGAATCAATTAAACAAAGTTGGTTCTTTGAAAGGATAAACAAGATTGATAAACGCTTAGAAAATCTGATCAGAAGAAAGGGAAGAGACAAAAACTAATCCAATTCGAGATGAAAAAGGAACCATTACAAAAGATATCAAAGAAATAAAGAAAATTATAAGGACATACTTTAAGAATATATATGTAGCTAAGTTTGAAAATCTGAAAGAATTGGATGATTTCCTTAATTAATATGACCTGCCAAAATTAAATCAAGATGAGATAAACCATTTAAATAGAACTATAACAAGTACACAGATCCAAATAGTTATAAAAAAGTCTCTCAACTAAAAAAAATCCAGGCCCAGATGGGTTCACTGGTGAATTTAAGCAGACCTTCACGGAAGAACTAATACTCCTGCTTGTCAAATTTGTCCATAAAATAGAAAATGAAGGAATTCTACCCAACTCATTCCAAGAAGCCAGCATCACCCACATACCAAAACTAGAAAAAGACAGTACAAAAAAAAAAATACAGACCTATATCCCTCATGAACATAGATGCAAAAATTCTGAACAAAATATTGGCAAACAGAATACAAGAATATATCAAAAAGATTATTCATCCTGACCAAGTTGGCTTTATCCCAGGGATTCAGGGATGGTTCAACATACACAAATCAATAAATGTAATATATCATATAAATGGTCTGAAGAACAAAAATCACATTATCATCTCAATAGATACAGAAAATGCATTTGACAAAATCTGACATCCTTCCATGGTAAAAGTATTACAGAAACTGGGAACAGAAGGAACATATCTCAACATAACAAAAGCTATTTATGACAAACCTACAGCAAATATAATACTAAATGGAGAAAAAAAATGAAGCTTTTCCACTAAATTCAGGAACAAAACAAGGGTATCAACTGTTCCCACTTTATTAATATAGTTCTAGAACTCTTAGCCATAGGAATAGGGCTAAAAGAGATACAAATTAGAAAGGAAAAGACCAAATCATCACTATTTGCAGATGATATGATTCTATACATAAAAGACCCTCAAGACTCTACCAGAAAACTGTTAAAATCGAAGGGTGGAAAACAATAATCTGGACCCAAACGGCAATGGTACCATAAAATTCTACTTCCTAAAAGACAGACCAAATGGCTGAACCTTCACTAGACCCTCACAGGAAACACCTGAAACACAAGACACTGGAGAGGGTAGGATGAAGACTAACCTAAATCTTCTACATCTTCCCTCCCTCCCTCTCCCCCTCTCCCCTCTATCTCTCTCCTCTCTAACTCTTGTATATTAGTTATGCTTTTCCTCAATTTCTTAGTGGGCACTGACCTTTAACCCCCACTTCCAGCTTGGGGCTACCATCCACAATGAGCTTTTGATCAGAGAAACCTACAAGGTTTCCCAAAACAATGACAGACTTCTGTCAGAGTACTTGATGACCCACCAAAGGCCAGTGTTAAGACCCTATTGCTGATGACTCCATACACAGCTGATACGTAAAATGGAATTGCATGGCTGGAAGCCAGGAGAGAGTCAGTCCCCAGTCAGTCAGCGTGTCTAGTGCCAGAAGGCGCTACATGGGCGACTGGGGGAAATGACCAAGATCTGTCCAAGCAACTCATTGTCTAACCTAATTAGCAACAAATAACCTGATGTGATGCCCACACAAGTGCAATAGTGGCACACAGCCATGGTGAGGAATCAATTGCTCTTGATTTGGCTAACTGATCCCCTCAGTGGTACTAGACCCATAGCTGGAGCTGGGAAACAAGTCAGAACCATACCCAAACACAAGCTAATAAACACTTTTAACAATATAGCAGGATAGAAAATAAACATACAAAATCAGTAATTTTCCTATATACTAACAACAAAAATGCAGAGGATGAAATCAGGGAAACACTTCCATTCACAATTGTCTCAAAAAAAAACAGAAAGTACCTTGGAATAAACTTAACCAAGGAAGTTAAGGATCTCTACAATGAGAACTTTAAAGCACTCAAGTGAGAAATTGCAGAAGACACAAGGAAATGGAAAGACATTCCATGTTCTTGAATTGGAAGAATAAATACTGTGAAAATGTCAATCTTACCAAAAGCAATCTACACATTTAATGCAATCCCCATTAATATTCCAATGGCATTCTTCACAAAAATAGAAAAAAAAATCCTATAATTCATTAAGAACTACATAAAACCTCGAATAGCCAAAACAATTCTGAGCAACAATAATAAGGCTGGTAGTATCACCATACCTGATTTTAAGCTATATTACAAAGCCATGGTAACAAAAACAACATGGTATTGGCACAAAGACAGACATGTTGATCAATGGAAAAGAACAGGGTACCCAGATGTTAAGCCAGGCAGCTACAGCCATCTGATTTTTGACAAAAATGCCAAAAACATTCATTGGAGAAAAGACAGTCTCCTCAACAAGTGGTGCGGAGAAAACTGGATATCTATATGTAGAAGGAGAAAATAGATCTTTGTCTTTCTCCATGCACAAAAATCAAATCCATGTGGATCAGAGACCTTAATATCAGACCTGAAACTGAAACTGCTAGAGGAAAAGGGAGAGGCAACCCTTCACCATATTGACATAGGCAATGACTTTCTGAATATAACCCCAATTGCTCAGAAAATCAAACCACTAATCAACCATTTGGATCTCCTGAAATTACAAAGCTTTTGTACAGCAAAGGACACTGTGAATAGAGCAAAGAGACAATCTACAGAATGGGAGAAAATCTTTGCCAGTTACACATCTGACAGAAGATTAATATCCAGAATATACAAAGAACTCAAAAAACAGAACAATAAGAAATCAAACAACCCAATTTAAAAAATGGTCTATGGAGCCCACACCTTTAATCTCACCACTCGGGAGGCAGAGAGGAGGATCACCATGAGTTCGAGGTCACCCTGGGACTACATAGTGAATTGCAGGTCAGCCTGGACCAGAGAGTGAGACCCTACCTCAAAAAATCAAAAGAAAAAAAAAGGGCTATGGTACTAAAAAGAGAGGTCTCACCAGAAGAAATACAGATGACATATAAACATCTAAAACAATGTTCTACATCCTTAGCCATCAGGAAAATTCAAATTAAAACTACCTAGAGATTCCATCTCTCTCCTGTCAGAATGGCTACCATCAACAAAACAAATGTCAATAATGTCGGCGAGGATGCAGTAAAAGGAGAACACTTCCACACTGATGGTGGGAATGTAATGTGGTATAGCCACTGTAGAAATCACTGTGGAGGTTCTTGAGACATCTAGAAATAGATATGCCATATGACCCAATTATAGCACTCCTAGGCATATATCCCAATGACTCCTCTCACTACCTTAGAGATACTTGCACAACCATGTACATTGCTGCTCTATTCACAATAGCTAGGAAATGGAACCAGCTTAGATATCCATCCACAGATGAACGGACAATAAATAAGTAGTACATTTATACAATGGCATTCTATTCAGCAGTAAAGAAAAATGAAATTATGAAATTTGCAGTGAAATGGATGGATCTGAAAAGGATAATATTAAGTGAGGTAACCCAGGCCCAGAAAGCCAAATGTCACATGTTCTCTCTCATATGTGGATGGTGGCTACAAATGTATAGACTTGTGCGTGATCTGCAGCCAAAAATTAGTAGCAGAGGCCCATAATCCAGAAAAAGGAAATAAGGGAGGGAAGAGAGGGAAAGTCTTAAGAGGATGGTATTGTATATATGTAAGTAGAAGGGCAGATTACAGGGACAGGAAAGGCCTAAGTGAAGTCAGGGGAAGAGATTATATAAAGGAAGTGTGGGAGAGGGTCAATTAAAATTCAAGATATTCTGAAAAAGACCTATGAAAATCTACTTTCTTGAAAAATGACACATCCAGAAGCCATAGATTGTTACTAGAAAATTTTCAATGCCAGGGATAGGATGCCTTCCAGTGCATTGTTGGCCAGGGGGATCCCTGTTGCCTCCAAAACATTATAGGCTATTGTCAAGGCCCTTGGTTTCCCATGAGAAAGAGATGGTAAGACCATATTACTGAAGACTTTACATGCCTGAGTGGCAATTTCAGTGAGAAATCAAGCTGGTGCTGAACAGAAAACCTTCTACCTGTAGCCCAGCCAACTGAAAGCTTGAAAAAGCTGCACTGTATGCAGCCTTATAGGAGACAGAAATCATCAGCAGTGAAAACAGTGGACACTGGAAGCCTCAAGTTTGGCCAGACAGGTCAAATGACTGAACGAGTACAATAGTGGCATGTCTGCTCTGGGGGAAACCTGCTCTCTAACTGGACTGAAGGCCCACTCTATGAGAGGGAGTACGTGCCTGGTACTGAAAACCTAATCAAAAGCCTATGGCAGGGGAGGTTATGAACATTAAGGGTATAAAGCCTGCTCTTGTCAGCATAAATGCATATATCATTCTCACCAAACTGCCCTGAAAGCACTACCCTTAATGTTCATATTCATGTATTAATGCTATTCTCACTTCTGTTTAGAGAAGCTTCTCTTTTCAGATGGTGATGATCACTGGGATGACCCAAAAGGCAACACAGTGCTGAGAAGAAGGGACCGAGGAGTGTCCAGAACTGAAACATCTCACACCCTCCAAGGCTCAGGTTCCATTGCAGAAGAGGTGGCAGAAAGAATATAAGAGCCAAAGGAAGGGTAGCACTCCTTACATACAATTGTCCGGACAGAAATTGGTTTCAATATCCAAGACCTCACAGTGCCTAGAAATACCTACACAAGACCCTCATAATAGGAGAAAAAGATAATATCAAATTAAAAGAGAGACTAATGGAGAGAGGGAGAGGATATGACAGAGAGCAGAGTTATGAAGGGGAAAGTGGGGGAGAGGAGGGGAGGGAAATACCATGGTTTGTTGTTTGTCAGTATAGAAGTTGTCAATAAAAATATATACATATTAAAAAAAAAAGAATATACTTCTACAGGAGGGAGAAGGCCAGAGCAGAGAAAAGATTTAGAAACTCAATGGTTATAAGGTGTAAATGATAGGGACTTTTATGCCATATAGCCTGGGCATTCTTATAAAGTTGCTAAAATTAATAAGATAACATACATCATAACCTGTACACAAATCTTCATAGTAGTTTTTTTATTGATTGGAAAATGTGGAAATAATCCAGATATAAATGTACTGATGAATGAATAAATAAAATGGAGTATATCTATATAATGTAAAATTATTCAGTCATTTAAGGAATAAAATACTAATACATGGTATAACTTAAGATGACTCTGAAAAGGAATATGTGAAAGAAGCAAGGCACAACAGTACATTGTATAATTACACCTCCATAAAATATCAGAATAATAAGTAAATCTAGAACTAAGAGAGTAGAATCATGATTGGCAAGGATTGTGAGGAATACAGATAGGAGAGTGATACTACAGCATATAAATTATCTAAAAAAAAAGAGTTGAAAAATAGAAAAATAGATATGCATGTCCTGCTGTGAAAAAATATGTAATATATATTAAGTTTGAAAGCAGACCTAGATTAGTGTATGTTCTGTGCTTCTGTTTGTGTTTAAGAGAGGGTAAGTTCACATGCCTGTACTTCCATAGAAAACATCTGTAAGCATATTGTAAAACAAAACAGTGACTACCTCTAGGGACAAAAGATTTACTTTTCACAGTTAGTTTGTTTTTTAAAATGTTTTTCCAGATGTGTGCAGGACTCCTATAATAAAAACAATTATCAAAATCTATGCTAAAAAAGAAACATCTAAATAGTCCATTAAGCATAATTGGAAAAAGGAGTATCACAAGTTCAAGGTCATCCTCAGCAACATAACAAATTTTAGGCCAGCCTTCTGCTTAAATTCTTCCAGCCTATGAGTTTTTCCACAGCTATTATTTTGAAGCCACACTCTTAGACATCCCTCAATAAGTAACACAGCAGGAAGGACAAAATAAATTCACAATATGGTTAGTACTGAGGAACTTTACTGTTAAAACAGAAGCCTTTCAATCAGCTCAATTTTTATTTACTCTTTCAAGGCATGTAAAGTTCCAATACGTCTCTGAAGGATTTTCATAAAAGTTATGTATTTGCAGTATAATCAGTGCTGTAGAGATGTGTACTGAGCATCATATAGAATTAATTACATGACTAAATTAAGTATGACACTAGACCTCCATTCTGACTTGGAAGCTTTTTCTGTTCACAAAATCTATATCACCTATACATCTCACTTTTATGGCCTTTATATTAAGCAGGTTACTTGTTAATATAAGTATATTCTTAAACACGTAACAGACACTTGTCTGTGTGGTATTTGCATCTTTGGCTTATTGTGTGTGTGTGGTTTTTTTTCACAGACCAAGGAAATGTTTCAACTAAAGATAATTTGAGCATTCTTAACCAATTATTAAAATGGCATATAAAGCCATTTCAAAAAGTCTTCAGAGATAAGACAAGGATTAGTCTCTCATTTCAAGTTGAGATGTAATTAAGCCATAATGACAAAAGGTCTAGAAGGCCAAAAAGAAGTCAAACTTATACTGCTGGGAAGATGAAGTAGGTGGAGTCTTTCTCTGTTCCTCCTAAAAAGCATAGCTACCAAACAGAACTGTATATAAAACAAATATACCATGGTTGAGAAAGTCAGCAAGAAAAGACAATCTAAAGACTTAAGACATAAGGAGTAAAACAGTGGTGAGTTCTCTTGGTATTCCATCTTCCTCGTATATTCCAAACATAAAAATAAAGAAAATTACAGCCTAGAAATGACAATGAATACAGAACAAAACAAACAAAAAAAAAAAAAACGGCAGGGCTGGAGAGATGGCTTAGTGATTAAGGCACTTGCCTGTGATTCCTAAGAACCCAGGTTCGATCTCTTTCCAGGTCCCACATAAGCCAGATGCACACAAATGAGGCAAGTGCAAGGTCTCACATGCCTACTAGGTAGCCACAAGCATCTGGAGTGCGATTGCCATGTCTGAGGCCCTCGCACACCAATTCTCTCTCCTTCCCCCCCCCCCACATCTCTTAAGAAAATTAAAGAAAAGAGAAGAAGGGAGGAAGTAGGGAAGGGAAGAATGTAGGGTGGGAGGGAAGAAGCGAGGAAAGGAGAAGACAAAGAATAAATAGGCAATGACAAGGAAGGGGGCAAGGGGTAAGAGCACATCGTTACCCATGCAATATATAAACAGAAAGAAGGGAAATGATATATATCCTATAAGAGGATAGAGGAGACAGGGGCAAGAGAATCAACTTAAACTGTGTTTAAAATTCCATAGTGGTACCTAAAGCTCTATGGTAACTAAAAATGAAATTTACAAACAAGAATGAGAGACAGGGAGGGAACAGGACAAGGACCCTGTTCTACCTAGCCAAATGGTCAGGAATAGGGCAGAAGAGCAGGACAGAAAACACTGACCTAGTGCTGGACAGATGCCTTAGTGGTTAAGGCACTTGCCAGCAAAACCAAAGGGCCCAGGTTCAATTCCCCAATACTTACATGAAGCCACATACACAAAGTGGCACATGCATCTGGAGTTTGTTTACAGTGTCTAGAGACCCTGGTACACTCATTCATTCTCTCTCCCACTCCCTCTCTCTCTCTTTCCCCCTCTCTCTAATAAATAAGTTAAACATTTTAAAACAGAAAATACAGAGCTAATAACCACTCTACCTCCATGTAGACACCACAGGAAAAATGTGGCACCACATCTGCATCACCAAAGGATTAGTAGGGAGCCTAAATGTCTAGCTTTACAGACTATCAGGAAAAACATACACTCCCCTGAGATAGTAGAGTTAGAACTTTCACCACTGCCTTGTAGGTTACACAGGCCCCTCATTCCCCATTGGTGAGTCATTATCGTACCTAGGGAAGTAGTGACCAGGGATTCCTTCTCCTCTCGAACAGGGCAGTGTCACTGAACTATCTCAACAGTTAAGGAGGCCATTTGACAGAGGTAAACTGGAGAAAATGAGTTGAGACCCACATGGTAGTAATAAGGCAGCATCTTCCCATACTGTGACAGAGCTATCAAAGGCAGACAGCTGAAACAGAAAGTTTCAATAAGAGCTAGTTTCACATGACATAATACACAAAATGTCTAGATTTCCACTAAAAACTACCTACACCATACTGAGAATAAAGTGGCACAAATGAAGTATAACTATGAATGCCAAGATGACATAGATGCTCGGATTGTCTGATAGAGACTGAAAGGAGCAGTTCTCCAAATGCTTCAATAAACAATTTCAAGAATGCTGAGAGGCTTGAAGGAGAAGGATCACAAGTTCAAGGCCAGCCTAGACTACAAAAAAATATAAAAATAAATACAAGATATAAATAATAACCATATGGAATTTTCTAAACTGAAAATATAATAAAATGCTCATTGAAAAGGCAGGCTTAACAGAAGAAAGGCAGACACAGAGTACAAATGAGTGAACTGGAAGGCCTAATAGTACACATTGCCAATTGAGCAACACAAAGAATATAAACTAAAATATTAAAGAAAAATAATCATCAGAGATTTCTGAGAGAGAATAACATGAGATCAAACATCTGTACCAAAATAGTCCCAGAAGTAAGGAGGAAGTTAGCTCATTACAGTAGTTCCCCACGGTCAGCAAGAGATCTTTCAAGACCAGTAGTGGACACCTGACACTGGATAGTAGCAAACTTCATGTATACTATGTTTCTTCTACACATATGGTAAAAGAATGTATAAGAAGGAGTTAATAACTAATAGAATAATTATATCAATTACTACAATACAAATTCATATACATTCATTCTTACTCATATTCCCTCCCTTCCTCACCCTTCACCTCCCTCACCCCAAGCTTAGTTTAACAAAAGCACTACAATACTTGGAAAGTCACTCTGACAGTGAGATATCTACTGAATGACTAATATGCTGTTAGTGTATAGAGCATGAATGTGCTGGACAAAGGGATAGTTCACATCCAGGCAGAACACCACACTCCTCAGAATGGACTACAATTTAAATCATGAATTGTTTATTTCTGTAATTTTCCTACTAATAATTTGTGCTGAATTTAACTGTAGATAACTGAAACAAAATGAAACTGTGGATGAGCAGAGAGTAGTATACTTAAAATAAATCATAAATCTACACACTGATAAAGCTGCACAACACATAAATACGTTAAACCTTATGAAATTTACTCTAAAATATATTCTCAAACTTTTGAAAATATTTAACAAAAAAATCTTACAAGCATCTAGAGGGAAATGCATCTTATGTATAACAAAAATCAATTCACATGACAGCAGATTTTCCTTAGAAACCGTGAAGGCCATAAGGAAAGATAAACGAGATTTTGCAAGTACTGAAATTTACCAAGAATCTTGAATACAACTAAAATGTCCTTCAGGGGATGGAGAGATGACTCAGAGGTTAATGCACTTTCCTGCAAAGGCTAACAACCTCAGGTTCAATTCCCTAGTACCTACATAAAGCCATATGTACAAAGTGGTACATGTATCTGGAGTTCATTTGCAGTTTGCAATGGCTGAAGGCCCTCACATGCACATTCTCATTCTCATTCTCTCTCTCATTTTCTTTCACTCTCTCCCTCCCAACCCCCTTTACTCTCTGATTGCAAATAAATAAATAAATATTTTTTTCTACATGTCTTTCACCAATAAGGGAAAGAGATCAAGACATTCTCAGATGAGGGAAGATTGAATTTGTCACCAGCACAATAAGCCTGGAAGAACAGTTAAAGGAAATTCTCCCATCAAAAGGAAAATGATAAAAGAATTTTGGAACATGAGGGAAAAGAACAGAGTATAAAAATACAGATAAATAGATTTTGTTTCCTTCCATTTCCTCTTGAGTTGTTATGCTTTTAGTGATTAACTAGCTCTGTATTTTCATTGTGGAGGTGTTTCTATGAACACGTATGATGTGATGAAATGCCATAAACTGCACACAAACACTGCACTGATGTACATTTCTGTGTATAGTAATGTACATTTTTATACATTTTATAAGCTGCAGCCATTGTAGCAAACTAAGCAATGGTTTCACATGAGTGTTCTGTACTATCTTTGCAAGTTTTTGCCATATGGTAACATTACAAAAAAATCTTTTCTTGGGGTTGGGAGTAACACTGGATTGATAGAGAGTGTTTGCCTGGCATGCTTGAGGCCCTCCCTGGGTTTGATCCCTAGCAGTTCATAAACGAGGTATGGTGGCACATACCGGTATTCCCAAGACTTGGGAGGCAGAGGCAGGAGAATCAAAAGTTCTGCTACACAGCAAGTTCCAGGCCAGCCTGGCCCACATAAAACCATGTCTCCAAAAATAAATAAATAAATAAAATGTCTAATTTAAATCATACCAGAGATAGAGGAACCAGCCATGGTTGTACACAGCTGTAGACCTACTTTGTGCTCAAAAATCTGAGGCAGGTGCTCACTTCGGCAGCACATATACTAAAATTGGAACGATACAGAGAAGATTAGCATGGCCCCTGCGCAAGGATGACACGCAAATTCGAGAAGCGTTCCATATTTAAAAAAAAATCTGAGGCAGGATGACTACAAGCTCAAAGTGGGATACATAGCAACTTCAAGGCCAGCCTGTCTCAAAAAAAAAAAAAAAAGAAAGAAAGAAAGAAAAAAAGAAATCAAAAACAGAGTTAAAGGCAATCATTCTTGGTCTCATAGTCAGGGTTTGATTTTTCAATTATTTGCCCCAAATTTTGAAAATGAGTAATTTGCTTATTTAATATGAACCCCTGCTACTTGATAGCTATTAAATTGCTTATTTGTTCACTTGCCTCATTTTTTTAACTTTTTTCTACAGATGTTTGTTTTAAGTAAAATAGCTGGAAAAATAAATTTTAAGTTAACAAAGATCTTTTGGTACAAAATAAGTACTACTTGAATAAAATAATAACACTTTGAAACTTACACATTCTAGGTACTATGCTGAATACAGTATTTCATCTACTTCCTGTAAGAGTCCTTCTTGTATCCATTTGAGACAAGGAAACTATAGCTCAGCAAAATGAAGAAAGGCCAGCAGCAAGTGTCAGTCAAGCATAACCATACTATGACACTAAGTCTATGTCTGCATTTCCCCTTCATGCAGCACCTAGAATGGACATATGATTTATTGAAGAATTCCTATGGCATCCTATACTGAAAATTATGTTAAGCATTTCAATCACTAATACTAATGCCATCAGATTAGGAAATTGAACAAATATCATAAAAGGAAATCCTAATACCTGAGGGTGAGGGTGAGGCTGAGGCTGAGGCAGGATAATCATGATTTCAAAGCCACCTAATTGAATTATATAGTCTGGTGGTTTGAATCAGATGTCTACCACAAACTCATGGGTTCTGAGTGGTTAATATCTGTGATAGTTAAGGTGTTGTCAACTTGATCTGTTTAGTAATCCACAGGCTGCTTCTAGGAAGAATCAACTAAAGAAGGAGGTCTTTCTCCCAGGGTGAGCCCTTCCCCCAGAGTGGGCGGCCCCGCTCAGAGAGGGACTTGATATAAGGAAGCTCTGGGTAGAAGAGTTCCCTTTTCCTTCCTTCCTTCCACTTGGATGCCGGAGCTGCTCCCTACCTTCTAGCTTGGATTGAAGACCAGTGCGGACTAAAGACCAACATCAACTGAAGACCCACGTGATCGAAACCCAGCGGCTCCTCAGGTAGCCTCCAGGCTTTCCGGCACCATCTGCAGTGCCAGGTCGGGACTGCTGAGGCATCTGGCCACATGGACTGAGCAGCTACCAGGTTCGGTGATTCTCAGGCCTGCAACTGCTATTGGACTACTGTAAGCTAATCGAATAAATTCCCTTTATAAAATAATTCATTCTAGTAATTCTGTTCCTCTAGAGAACCCTGACTAATACAATATCCAGCTGATGGAAATGTGGAAAGTGAAATATTGCTGGGGGAGGTATGTTTTGGGGGTGTTATATCCAGTACCCACTTGCCAGAATTTGGCTCAATCTTCTACTAGCATTTTCTACCTGTTGTGGCAGAGGTGATGCCTGGCCTCTGCTCATGCCATGCTTTCCCCTGCCAACATGAATCTTCCTCATAAGTCTATAAGCCAAAATAAATACTTTCCTCCCATAAACTGCTTCTGATCAGGTGTTTTATCTCAGCAACACAAGGTAACTACAACACATAGTGAGTTGCAGGCCAACCTACAAGAATACAAAGGGAGACCCCGTCTCAATAAATCAGAAAAAAACAACAATAACAAAAAAGAGTTAAAAAAAAAAAAGAAAAACAAATTGAAAGCCACTGATTACACAGTGTTATAAAATGATAAATGGAGAATGAGATGTAGCTCAGCTGTAGACTGCTTGTCTAGAATGCACAAAGTCCTGTGGTAGATCTAGCACCACATAAACTAGGTATGGTGGTGCATACTTGTAATCCCAGTACCTGGGTTATGGAGAGAGGAAGATTAGAAAGTCAAGGTCATCCTGTTACATAACAAATGAAGAGGCCAGCCTGGACTACATGAGACACTGTTTCAAAGAAAAATAAGCAAAAAGAAAAGAAAGGAAGGGATCAAAATGAGAGAGGGAGGAAGACTGACTCATCCCTGACAATGAGAAGGAACAGTGCTACTTCTATAACAAACTTTTGTTTTAGGTAGCTGCTTTTTATTTGTCTGGTCAAGGTCAGAATTTAAGGTCCTTTCATTTTAAAATAAAGCCTAATGTATTGCAGAGCTCTACGTATTGTTCTCTCAAAATTCCACATACTGTTATTAGCTCCCTATGAAACTATTCTTGGATAAAATGGTTTCCAAATACCCAAGGAGGGTTCATAGTTCTTCATGTCAGTGTATCTAATCTTTAAATGACTAACAAAATATCCCAGGCTGATGCCACAGCTGCTACCATGTTCTCAGTTACCTCAGGAATTTTTACACTTTATTGGTGTAATGTGAGAGTTTATGCAATTATCTATAGTATGTCATTACTAATACATACACATTACCAACATTACAAGCTTGCTGCCGAGGCTTATTTTTCCCATTAAGAAAAAACTCTGACACTGTTATGTTAATTATCATGGGACTTGGTGGTATTATATCAGGATTCTGCCTTAGAGCAACAAAAGAGAAATAAGTAAGTTCATATCTTTAAGTTGGCATATTAGACATTGTTCCAGTTTCATGATCCATTCGGCCTTAAACTCAACCCACAGATCAGTCAAATAAAACATAAAAATTATACTCATTAGATCAGTCACCTAATTAAAAACTATTCATGGTTTCCCTCATTAGCCTGTTATTCATGTTCCTCTGCTTTCTGGTTTCAGTTTTCTGCTTTCTCTCTTCCTATTCAATAGCACTCAACTGAACATGTCCACAAATTCTCCTGTAATCTACATCTTTCCATCTTTATACTTTCCCTATACTTTGAATGTTCTCTTATTTCAAAATCCTATCCAGGCATCAAAGGACATTCCAAAACCTAATTCCTTGCTTAAATATCCCTTAACTGTTCAAATCTTTTCTAATCCATCGGCAATTGGCTCTCAATTATTTTTTTCATGTTTGTAAATATTATCTGTTCATTGATACTGGAAACACCTTAAAGATGAAGGGCCTTAAACAAGTAAATGACTCCCAGAGTTCATTCTAATTCTAAAAATTTATATATTTATTTCTTCTACCACCTATATTCTTTATAATAACCTGATACTTATTTTAAAATATCTGACTTTACTAATACCTACTACAAAATTATCCAGTCCTGGTTATTGGAAAATTACTATTACAATTTCAAGATGGAAAAAGGAAGACCTGCCAGACTGACCTGCAGGCATTATTAGTAAACAAAACACACATTCATTTATCTTCTCATTCAACAGGCTTTAAACTTAACTCTGGGCAACATGCCAGGCAACAGGGAAAACCAACATGGTCCCTCCACTCAGGAAACTTAAAAAAAGCCAGTAGGAGAGATAGAGTAGTAAAAACACTACTTACAGTGAAGGCTACTAAGAAATATTCCCAAAACAGATGTCATTCATACTTAACCCTGAAAGACAGGAAGTAGTCAGCAGACAAGGAAGAGTAGCAGAGGGAAATATATGAGGATAAGAGATCGTGGTCAGTTTAGAGAAGAGCAAGTAGTTCCAGCAAGGCTCCAAGTAAGCATACAACATTGGAAATGGTAAGGCAGGAAATAGAAAGACAGCCAGGAGTCAAATCATGATAAGCTTGTGTTATGGGCTGAAATGTTCTCCCAAAGGCTCATGTGTCAATGGCTTGGTCCCCATTGCAGCAATATTCAGATGTAAGAATTGGGGGAAGTAACTGGATCATGGAGATACATATTTCACCAGTAGACTAATCCACTGGTGTGTTCATAAACTGCTGGAATGTTGGGAAGTGGTGGAAATGCAGAAAGCAGAAAAGAGTTGAAGGGAGGTCCTTGGGAGCATACCTTCTGTGAATCTTCTATGAATCTTCTTTCTCCAGGCCTTTTCTCTCTCTCCCTTTTTGCTTCACAGCTGCCATGAGGTGCAGTCGCTACTGATGTCATTCTAGTGCCATGGCATTTGGCCTTGCCTTAGGCCCGAAGTAATGGAGATAGCCACCCACAAACTAATACCTCTGAAGCCACAAGCTGAAGCAAATCATACCTTACACTGATTTTTTTTTTGGGGGGGGAGGCATTCTGCCACAGCTACGTAAAGGAGGCTAACATAGCTTGCATGTCCAACTGACAACTTTGGTTTATTAACCTGAATCTAACACTAGAGACTATGTACAGTACAGGCTGCTGGCTGTCCTCCAATACATGTTCTTCCCTACTCGTAGAGCAATAAAATATTTTGCTGGGCACATGGCCATGGGTGAAATGCAGCATTTTCCAGCTTCCCTCATAACTAGATGTCGGCATAGGACTATGTTCTGGCCATGAGATATATGTGAAAGTGATATGTGCAAATGCTGTTATGTCCTTAAATGGAAGGGATGTGTTTGCTTATTTTCCATTCCTTTGTATGGAATGTTCTTCAAGAAGTACAAAATGCAAACAGAATGTTGTTACTACTTCACAGAGTGATGGAAGAACTTGGCCTTGTCTACCACTGCATCCCTAGCATCTCAGTCATAGAAGTACTCACTAAATATTTTGTTTCCATTTCCTTTCAAAGAAATAAGGTTCTTCTCTCTATGCGAAGGCTAATTAAGGCCAGTGAGTCATTTGCTGAAGATACAGTAAATCTATCTATGAAACAGTAGATGGATCTGAGCCATGTAAGAGTCCTCCTAAAAACCACTGAAGAGGCTGAACCAGTTTAGGTACTACTTTAAGCAGAAAATACGATCATTTTGAAAGAGTAGTTGATGGGCATATTGTAACAAACTCATTTTTAAAATCAATAAACATTTCAAGCCAAAGAAATGCAATATTCACATTACTCTGACACCTCTTTAATAAGCATTACGCTAAATCATCATCCATTCAGGCACTCTTAAGCTGTACCAATTTCATTTGCAATAAATGAACAGAATTCTAACTTCTTTCTATATAACCCAATATAACAAAATCTAGCCAGGAAAAAAGGAAGCACTAGGTTGGAGAGATAGTTCAGTCAATAAAGTCCTTGCCTCACACACATGAAGACCTGAGTTGGATTTCCAGAATTCAAGTAAAAATGTCAGCTGTGGTAGTATACACTTGTAATCTCAGCACTGGGGATGGAGACACAGAAGGATTCCTGGAACTCATTGGCCAGCCACTCTAGCCTACTAATTACTAAGTTCCAGGCCAACAAGATATGCTATCTCCAAAAAGGTGAATGGCACCCAAGAAACAATACCCGAATTGTCCTCTGGCCTCCAAATGCATGCACAAACATGTGCACATGCACCTGTACACATATGAAAATGTGCATACACCAATACACAAACACTTTTTTAAAAAAGGACAGCATCATAATATATATAGACAATTCTAAATAAAGAATCCTCTTCAGAGTCTAGAGAACAAGTTGATTCCCTGATTCCAGGTGATATCAAGTACCTTGATGGTAAAGCTGATTCCATCTAGTCCATAGAAATGTGCACCTATTTCCTTCTGCTAGTAAAAACAATACCATGGAGTCTGGTTTTATTCTCTCCACCAGCTGCACACCTCTGCCACACATGGCAAAGCAGAGATTGTGTAAAGGAAATAAAAACTAAATGTGAGATTTACAGCAAATCATTTAATAAATTCACTTTACTATCAACCTAAACTTTGAGCCCTAAGTAAAAACTCAACATATGTATATAAGTATGGATACTGAGGAAGCATAGCAAAATTTCTAAATCATTCTGAAAGTAAAATTCAGTAAAATCAAAATGAGGGAAAATCAGAGGTAGCATGAGATCAACTTTCTAAAGACACATATGTTATATATGGCATCTAATCATGTATAAATATTTTTTAAGAATGAAAAATAAATAGCAGCTCTTAAGCCTAAAAAACATCACTCACTGTAACTTGTCATTTTAATGAAAATTTTGGAATAGACTGTCTCCTCCAACATTCACACAGATGTTTGGCTTGGTAACTTGTTTAACTAGACTAAAGTGAAGTCATAAATTCTAATACTAACTGGAGTTTTTTATGAAGGCTGAGTGGTAGAAAAGGAAGTGGCTGAAAAAATTAAAAACTCATAATTATTTCAGAATAGCTGTATACAAACAACACCATAATAGACACTTTCTAAACCATTTTCCATGAAACCCAGCCCAAGACTGTATCTCAGCCAAAATCAGATAGATGGTTGATTTTAAATCAACTATCTTTCCACTACTAATCTACTTCAGGAATAATGTGCAAAATATTATAAACATACAAGAGAATACTTATACATTTTTTCAGATAGTTCTGATTCTGCCTCATTGTAAAGAATATATGGATTTGGCAATTTTAAAGCACATTGGTTTAGGTTTATTTAGTGCTAATATCAATATTTTATGACAAATGCATTTACATGATCAATTTGAAAAAGAGATAGTCCTTTGGAAGGCTAATAACTGATACAAATTGGAATAAAAAGAGTTTGGGGCTGAAGAGATGGCTCAAAGTTAAGGTGCTTGCATGCAAAGCCTAAGGACCCAGATGTGACTCTCCAGGTCCCTCGTAAGCACATGGTAGCACATACGTCTGGAGTTAAATTGCAGTGGCTTGAGTCCTGGTACACCCCACCTCTCTCTCTTCTTTCTCTATCTCTCTCAATTATATAAATAAATTCAATAACAATTTGGAATTAAACTGTGGAAAGCCCAACATTAAGAACTGAGTGACAGGGTTGGAGAGATAACTCAATGGTTAAATGTACATGCTTATAAAGTTTGAGGACCCAGGGCTCCATTCCCCAGTGCCCATTTAAGCACAATATGGCACATGTGTCTGGAGTTTGTTTGCAATGGCAAGAGGCCCTGGCATGTCCATACTCTCCCTCCCCCTACCCTCTCTCTCTCCCCTTCTCTGCTTGCAAATAAATATTTTTTAAAATATATTTTATTTTTATTTATTTCTTGACAGAGAAGGAGAGAGAGAGAGAGAGAGAATGGGCAAGACAGGTCATCCAGCCACTGCAAACAAACTCCAGACACGTGGGCCCCCTTGAGCACCTGGTTAGCATGGGTCCTGGGGAACCGAACCTAGGTCCTTTGGCTTTGCAGGCAAATGCCTTAACCACTAAGCCATCCCTCCTGCCTGCAAATAAATACTTTTTTTAATGGCTGAGCAACAGTAAGAGGACATCTCTGGACATTTTCATGGGGAAGCAGTAAACTAATAAGACACTCTAGTTCCATCCTCTTTGAGGCCACATTTGTTTCAAAACACATTTCTCTTCCCAGCAACATGTAACTGTCTTCTATATGTGTACAATTTAAGTGTTAAATAGGTGAATCATGTAATAGGTCAGTTACTATATTTTTAAGAACACAGGTCTGTGAGTTTTAAAAATTACACCCTAAAACATATTTATGACCAACAATATAAAAGATTCTCAATTTTATTTACCCTTTTGCTAAATGAAAATAAGCATACGGTGCATGTACATACAGCTTTGGACATTAAAATAATCAGAAATAATCACCTTGATTAACAATAAAACCCTCATCTTCAAAAGTACTTTCTTAAAAATAACTCGCCACCACTCTCCTCTGATCATTTCTCTCCTTTTTTTCTAGAATCTGTTTTGTACATGACTTTTTTTTAGCTATCATGCTGTTTTATAATGTCCCATCAACATCAGAATAAAAATAAGTGTCATAGTTTAAAACATACAAACAGTCAGACTGAATGCATTATATCCCCAGTACTTCCACTTATTAGATGTGTAATGTTGAGCAAAGTATTTAAACATCACTGTGCCTCAATTTCCTCATCTGTAAATTGAGATAACAGTCCACATTGTGTTACTTCACAGAAAGTTATTGGAATAACAGTGGACTAATATAGAACTTGGCACTGAATGATACCATTACTATTGATTGATATCAAATTATCTGATACTTGCTGCCTCTGGCTAGAATGTAAGCTATTTCAAGGTAGTGGATGCATTTTCTCTCTTCCAATAGAGTTCTCTACAAATAACTACTTAATAAATGCCTGTTTAATGGTTAAGTGGATATTGCACTTGTATGACGCCAAAAGTACTTGGAAAATTCCTTAATCAAAAACTCTTTAATAAATAAAAACTATGCAAGAGCTGGAGAGATGGCTTAGCAGTCAAGGCGCTTGCTTGCAAAGCCAAAGGACCCAGGTTCCATTCCCCAGGACCAACATATGCCAGATGTACTAGATGGTACATGTATCTGGAGTTCATTTGCAGTGGTTGAAGGCCCTGGTGTGCCCGTTCTCCCTATCTCTTTTTCTCAAATATACTTTAAAAAACTGTGCAAGAGCCGGGAGTGGTGGCGCACGCCTTTAATCCCAGCACTCGGGAGGCAGAGGTAGGAGAATCGCCGTGAGTTCAAGGCCACCCTGAGACTACAGAGTTAATTCCAGGTCAGCCTGGACCAGAGTGAGACCCTACCTCGAAAAACCAAAAAAAAAAAAAAAAAAAAAAAAAAAAAAAAAAAAAAACAGAAAAAAAAAACTGTGCAAGAAAGCGTACAGGTATAGAATGCTGGTTGGTTATCTGCTACTGTTTTGGTTTTACCCTGTTAATTAAAAGGCTAGAAATAATAAAGGATCTTTTGGGCTAAAGAGCCTTTTATATTGTCAGAGCAATGACCCTGGATTAGAAACCAAGGGGATTCTACTCATAGCTCTACTTAGTGGCAAGCCACTTAAACTCATTGTACATAGTACACAAGATTAAATAAAATAAAAATGTTATCCACTCTTCAAAAGAAAGATGTTCTAGATGAGACAGTATTCTAATTACTGCCCAGCCTGCTGCTCTATTGCAGTGTACTCTGGGGACTTCTTTAAAAAGAGAAAGATGATCTATAATAAAGTTCATTTTATTTAACACTTAAATTAATTAAGTGTAGTGTAAAGCTAATTTTTCAAAACAGTTTTGAAGGGTTTTTTTTTTTTTTTTTTGTAGTGCTAGACATCAAATCCAGGGCCTTATACATTCTAGGCAAGTCTTCAACTACTAAGCCAACATCTCCAGCCCTCAAAAATACTTCTTGAAGCATGACCTTTTCATCTTCAAATGACATTGATAATAATCACTAAGTACATGTGTAGGCAATATTGCTAATAAATAATGTATTTCATCCATATAGTGTGCTTAGCTTCTTGCACACTCATTATCTTAATGATTGCCACAAAGCCCTCTTAATATACAGTATATCGTACCTAGCTTTTCCCTTTTGTCATCTTGTGGCATTCCATCACAATCATCTTCATCTCATTTGTCTCACATTGGAACCAAAGGGCAATAATGTAGAAAAGGAAATTGGTAGTGTCAGGTACTTTCAACTCAAACAATAGACCACTATACACCAACAAAGCTCATCTCAATGACCCAGAGAAGACTTTTTCTGTTTATCAAAACTGCTGCCTTGGGCTAGAGAGATGCCTTAGTAGTTAAGGTATTTGCCTAAAAGCCAAAGGACACAGGTTTAGCTCCCCAGGACTCATATAAGCCAGATGCACAAGGTGGCACATGTGTCTGGAGTTCATTTGCAGTGCCTGGAGGCCCTAATGCACCCATTCTTTCTTTATCTGCCTCTTTCTCCATCCTTCTCTCTCAAATAAATAAATAAAAATAAAATATCAAAAAATAAAATCTGGACTAGAATGATGGCTTAGCAGTTAAGGTGCATGCCTACTAAGCCTAAGAACCCATTTTTAACTCTCCATATCCCATGCAAGCCAGATACACAAAGGTGAGGCAAGTGCAAGTTCTCACATGCCCACTAGGTGGTGCAAGTGTCTGAAGTTTGACTTCAGTGGCTGAGGCCTTTGTGTGCCAATTCTCTCTCTCCAAAAAATAATAAATAAAATAAAATAAAATACTAGTGCCTTATTTCATTTGCTACTAGAGTAAATGGAACAAAAGCTTAACCATAACAACTCAAAATCCAAGTGAAAACATTCAAACAGAATTTGTACTTTTAGAAATGACTTAGCCATTACAAATGCTTTCACAGTTATTTTTTGTAAATACTTGAAGCCTGGAAAAAAAATAGATAAATCAGTAAAATTGTGACCTTTTTAAAATTATCACAAGACAAACATTTTCAATGTTTTAAAGGCAACATTGTAGTATACATTTTTTTGCATCACGTGATTCTTCAAAATGTATATTAAAATTTAAAATTTGTGGCTACAGAGATGACTTAGAAGTTAAAGGAATTTGCTTGGAGCACCTGATAGTCCACATTTGATTCCCAAGACCTATGTAAAGAAAGATGCACAAAGTTGAACATGCATCTGGAGTTCATTAGCAGCAGCCAAAACTCCTTGGTGTGCCTGTTCTTTCTATTCCTCTCTCTGTCCCTCCCTCTCTTTTTTTTCCTTTCCTATCTCTAACCTCCCCCTACTGGAAAATGAATAAAAAACTTTACAGTATTTATTATTTGTTTGCAAGTAGAGAGAGACAGAGAATGACACACCAGTGCCTCTAGCCACTGCAAACAAACTCCAGATGCATGCCACATTTTGCATCTGGCTTTATGTGGGGACTGGGGAATCAAACCTGGCCTTAGGCTTCACAGGCAAGCACCTTAACCCTTGCACCATCTCTCCAGCCCTAAAATTATTTTAATTTAAAATCTTAGTAAACTTAAACAGTATCGTTTTGTATGTAACTACTGAATATTAAAAAGTGACATTTGGGCTGGAGAGATGGCTTAGCGGTTAAGCGCTTGCCTGTGAAGCCTAAGGACCCCAGTTCGAGGCTCGGGTTCCCCAGGTCCCACGTTAGCCAGATGCACAAGGAGGCGCACGCATCTGGAGTTTGTTTGCAGAGGCTGGAAGCCCTGGCGTGCCCATTCTCTCTCTCCCTCTATCTATCTTTCTCTCTGTGTCTGTCGCTCTCAAATAAATAAATAAATAAAATTGTTTAAAAAAATAAATAAAATAAAAAGTGACATTTTCAGTGTATCACAGAGATACTTGCACATCTGCGTTCACTACAACATCATTCACAATAGCCAGCATATGGAACCTGCCTAGGGTTTACAAATAAATAAATGGATTAAAGACAATGTGTTACATATACCTAATGGAATTTTATGCAGCTATAAAGCATGAAATTATGTCATTTGCAATAAAATTCACAGAACCAGAGATTATCATATCAAGCAAAATAAGATAGCCAAATATTGCCATGTTTTCTCTCATATGTAGCATCTAGATTTACAAAGATAGAAAGATGATAGATAGAAAGATAAATAATAGATAAAAATAGATTGATTGATAGGCGCACACTTGGAGGTATATGTGTATGACATGAAACTAAAAGGAGATTATGAGAAAGGGAAATGAGTTATAATGGGAAAGATTTGAGGGAACAACAGAGGATTATTGGAGGAAGGAAAGACAAATATATGTTCTCCCTCATATATGAAAGCAAATTTAAATATATACCTCTATAGGCCATGAAAGCAGAAGGAGGACTAGTTGAGGGGGAGGGATGAGGAATGATGATGATGAATATTAGCAATGTACAATGACAGATAAGTTATATAAGATCATAATGAAACAATTTTGTATGCTTACTAAAAAAATAATTGAAAAAGACTACATAAGGGCTGGAGAGATGGCTTAGAGGTTAAGACACTTGCCTGTAAAGCCTAAGAACTCAGGTTTAATTCCCTAAGTACCTACGTAAGCCAGATACACAGGGTGGCACATGTATTTGGAATTTGTTTGCAATGTTTGGAGACTGTGGCATACGCGTGTGCTCACTTGCTCACTCTCTCTCTCTTTCCCTGCCTCTTTCTTCCTCTCTCTCTCAAATACCTAAATAAAAATGTATCTTAAAAAGACTACATTAGTCTAAGAAAGACAAAGAGCTACTCATGATTTCTCTCACTAGAGATAAATGAAAAACAATCATAAAAAGTAGTATTTTTGTTCTTGTATTCAATGTGATGCAGTATTTGAACACTGTGCCAAGCATTTGCCATAAACTTTCTTGTTTGCCAGAAAGCTGGTGTTGTTCTAACTATATTCAAAAATAGTATTCTAGGTAGTATTATAGCTAACAAATAAAAAAGGTTCATAAGTTTCCCTCACATTTCTGTTTCACGTACAAATGGGAAAGCCCCTAAGTATGCCCCAAGTTTTCAACCATTTCACCTACCAATGTACAGAAATGTCAGTAGTAAGAATAGCTAACCAGATATGGGAGTACACACCTTAAACTCAATACCTGGAGGCTGAAGCAAGAGGACTGCCTTAAGTTCAAAGACAGCTTGAGCTAAATAATGAAGTCCTATATATCATGAAAGCAAAACTAAGTTTCAAACATTGGGGAAAATATAGTAAATAAGGTAACTCGAGCCCAGAAAGACAAAATTTACATGTTATCCCTCCCTCATATGTGGACCCCAACTTTTAATGTTTGTATGTATATAAATATGGGCATATGATAGTGAGCATGAGTATGATTCAAGATTGGAGACCAAGGCTGGAGAGATGGCTTAGCGGTTAAGCGCTTGCCTGTGAAGCCTAAGGACCCCGGTTCGAGGCTCAGTTCCCCAGGTCCCACGTTAGCCAGATGCACAAGGGGGTGCACGTGTCTGGAGTTCGTTTGCAGAGGCTGGAAGCCCTGGCGCGCCCATTCTCTCTCTCTCCCTCTAGCTGTCTTTCTCTCTGTGTCTGTCGCTCTCAAATAAATAAATAAAAAATTTAAAAATATATATTTACAAAAAAAAAGATAGGAGACCATAGTGGGAACAGGAGATGATGAGAAGGGGGAAAGGACAAAAGGAAACATGCAGTCTGAAAGCAGAAAGGAAGCTAAATTGAGAGGGAGGGAACAAGGGAAGAAGGAGGAGGAAAAGAAGGAAAACTGAAACATGTTTGAAAATAGAATAATGAAACCTAATTCCTTAGATGCTATTTTTAAAAAATAGCTGCTTGGTTTTTTAAATTTATATTTGAAAAGGCAAGAATAAATGATACCTCGGTCTCTATATGCCAACTAAAAGAAAAATCTAAAATTTAAAAAAAAGAATAGCTATATCTACTATGTGGTGTGCAGTGTGCTTTATGTGCACTATGTAATACTTCAAATAACGAAATACTTAAAGCGGAAATAAAGGGCTCAGAAAGATAAACCAAAATGTCCAATATCACACCGCTGACATGAGAAACTTTCAAGATTTGAATCTGAGCCTATGATTCTAGATCCTATGATTCTAGCCTTCCCATTAAATAATACATACAAGAGTGGAACAGAAAAATCTTGAAATAAGCTACTCTTTTGAAATGTATGGCCTTTTTTAAAGTGGGACCTAAAAGCAAACGTCTATAACTGTTTTGCCCTGTTTTACTGAATACTCTAGAGGTAATTCGCCCATATATCATAAAGGCTTTGCCTTAATCACCACCCTCTATACTCGTGTCCTTATTATAATCTCGGAGCACAAACACAACAATTCAACAATGTCAGGCCCTGTGAACTGCATCCAGCATGCGCAAACAATGAAAGTGGGACAGCAATGATGAAAATCAGTTGACAGATGTACTGTTTGACTTGTCCCATTTACTTTTGACCCCCTTCTTCACTTGCCTTTTTTCCTTCTTATCTTTCTCATTTAGAGCAAATTAAACTATTGCTTTGTAAGTCTCTGCTGGCCTATTTTCAAAACCATTTCAAACTGTAGAAACCTTTTATCACACTCAAAGCAAATCTCAACTTTCTTCTAACATTGAATATCCCAGTGGTCAGCAATTAACAAAACACTTTGTATACTTAATGTGCTGTAAACAAAAGCAGCTTTAAGCTTGGCAAAGATAACTTCAAATCAGTGAGATAGGCAACCCATCAACCCATCTGACCCATCAACCATGCTGCTTTAAGGTCATGTTCAGTGTGTTCTAACAATCTCTCTTCTGAAGATTCCTTGGCAAAGTCCTTCACTATCAATCTTAGCTGTTACCACCAACATTAGGAACTGGACATATTTTAACATTACCATTATCAAACGTTGTTTATCCTTGAATTAAAAGAAAATTAACACATTGTGAAAAGAAAAAAAAGAAAAAAAGAAAATGAACACAAAGAAAAATATCAATTCCAATTTCCATAGGTCATCATGGAAATTTAAGGCTATGAAAATGTATGAGTGCTTCAGTAAAGAACAGATTCTGGCAAGATAGTGTGGCCTTGGTAACTTTCAAACGGTCATCCCAGGGTTACCACAGCTATCCTTGCAGAGGCCTATGCAAAAACACTGAGCATTTTTCTCAAATATTCCTATGAATATTGCATTTATATTACATTTTAAAGTATAAGGTGTCTGAGTTTGCTAAGACATGTTTTATGTATCTTGAATTAACTGCCAGTTTATGTTCTCCTGAATCATTGGGTAAAATAGGTGCCTGAAGAAAATACATGCTGATTTATTTTGTGTCTCCTGGGCACACTATCATGTCACCACGCTGTTTATTCAGTATGTGTACTACAGGCTAAGGAAGCAGCCCATAGTAATGAAAGAGCAAAGGAATGAGTTTCTATTTGTTCAGGTTAGTGAAAGACCAAGGACATAATGTATATTTCAAATATATTTATCAAATGAACTCACAGAATGAATTCAAGGACTTCTTTTCAACTGAAAGAATATTTAATAAAATCTTTTGAAACATATACGTATTAGCAATATCACAAAAGTATAAGGATAAATAAAATATGTCAATTATTGCTGATAAATGTTGATAAGAGAGATCAATAAAATTAGGTTATTTAGTCTAGTTTGAAGGAAATGGCTGCTGAGATATTAGACAACATTGAGAGGGGGTGGGGATAATTAAAAGATACTAAGAAAATTTTTCAATTGGTTCGTTGGTTTTCCTTTGTGTATTTTTAACATTATTTCAAAGATAAAAATGAAAATAAAGAATGGTAACATACACCCATGGTCCTATGTAACTATAATTGGTTCTAGAGCTACTAAAGTCCAGGAACCATGTCTCATTTGTTCTTTACCTTTCTTGTGCTTTTAAAATACAGATTTTTATCCACAGTAAGTTCAATAAATGTTTATCAATTGCAACAAATAAATGTGTAATCACATTAAATGAGTTTTTGCCTGAATGCTAGCAACTAAAAAGACTCTGTTATCCTAAGAACTATGGTTTGTTTAAAATAACAAAAGAAACTAAAATAAATATTCTAAACATGGCCCTAGAGGAAAGACTTGGCTCATTTCAGTATGTTTTCCCATGATATGAAGACCATACAGCCAGCCCTCTCTATTCAGAGCTGTGTGAATAAATCAGCATGTATTTACATGGTAACAATTTACATGGTAACCACTATGAGTAATGTATTAAGATAAGTATTTATGTCCCTAATCTCCACCACTCAGAGCAACAGCTTTCTATGTACAAGGCCCTGGTTTAAACACTTTTCTTTGAGAAGGTAAGATTATTGTTTCTTATCTAAAAACCTCAGTACCAGAAGAAATCCCAATTCAGAAACATCCAGACTTTTAGAAAGGCAATAACTTACATAAACTACTCATTAAGTAATAATCCATTAGGATCTGTGGAAACTATCTCATGAAATTCTACATAAAAAGTAAATAATAGTAAATATAATAATGACTAAAAATATCACTTTTAAACACTATTAAAAATCATTTAAAGGTTTAAAAATCAGGTTTTACAAAAATTTTATTGCTTTTTCAGAAGTTTTGAAATTTGAAACTTGATAATAAATTATGAGTCTAGCTACTTCATTTAATTCTTACAAGTATGATAATGGGTAAGTTTAGCTTGCTCTATTTTTATAATGAGGTGATTGTGTTAACTAACCCACTCCATGTTCCCTGTTCCCAGATAGAATTATAACCCAGGCAATCTAGCTCCAGACAATTGACATGAGAAAGATATAATGGCATTAAATGATGTGGGCATGGAAAAATAACAGGACAAATATCACAAGGCATTATCATTATTCAAAAACTACAGAATATATGCTATATTCCAGGTGCTTGGAACACAATGATGGGTAAACCAGATGATGTTCCAGTCACCTCCATGAAGCCAGAGGCCAATGTAGAAATGGTCAGGTTTCACATAAGCATAACTATGATACAATGCAAATTTGTGACTGAGGCTCACCTTCAAAGTAGGAGGAGAATGAACTCAATAGCAGATGGTGTAATCAGGCCTGATGTTTAAACTGCTCCAAGGATAAAGGTATGGCAATTTGAAAATGAAGCAACAGTTAAAGGAAAATAACAAACCTTTCTTAAAATTCCAAAGGGCAGTCTAAAACCTGAACCTTTATATATAAATGAAACTTCTAACCTTCCAAAGGAAAGATAATTCTATTAAAATAAGAGATCACTCCTGGTAAAATAAATTCTTCAGTTTAACAACAAACTGATATTTAATAAAATTGCTGGTAACACACTTTGCAGCACAGGTAACAATATGACAGTAGCAAGTGGGTTGGTTTGAACAAATCTCAGAATTCCTATCCCTACATCCTCTCATTCAAGGAGAGTAGTCAAACTGAATCACATATCTACTTAGCCTTTAAATTCTTTTCATCTTGGGTATTAATGTAAATAATTGAGTGACTAGAAATTCAATCTATTCTCTGTGAAACATATTTTAGGTTTCACTGCCTAAAGATTGTTTGTTTTTAGCCAATGAGCTCCCACACTGAAGACTCTACTGAATTCCCTTTGTTCTGAGAAAGTGAAATTCTTTCTCAAAGCTCCAAGTACTGGCCTGGTATGGTGGTGCATATCTTTAGTCCCAGCACTGGGGAAGCTGAAGTAGGAGCATTACTATGATTTCAAGGCAAACCTGGTTCTACAGAGAGAGATCCAAATCAGCCTAGACTTGAGTAAGAACCTACTTCAAAAAACCACCAAAATTTAAATATTTTTTCTAAAATAATCTTTAAGTCCTATTTATCTATTATCTAACTCTGTCTTAATTCCCTAACACCTTTTTTGATCATACCAAACCCAGATCTCCAGGATTTCACCATACTTTGTGTTCATCATGTACCCTATCTTAATATTCCCAAAGAATGATTTTCAAGATCTTGACAAGATAGGTCCATTCTCTCTTCTCTTTCAGGGTTGTGCTCAAATATCACTTTTTCTCTGTAAGGCTGTATCTGTCAGTGTTCTCCAGAGACAAAGAATCAATAAGAGATGCATATAAATCTATGGAAGGGGTTTATTAGGGAAAATTATGGCAGCAGAGGCTTTTCCCAAGTGGCTACCTGCAAGCTAGATATCCTGGGGTGCTGGTAGCATATCTCAGTGTGAGTCTGAAGGCCTCAAAACCAGAGAAGCCAGTGTTATTCATTTTGAGATAGACCACAAGAACCTGAGGGTCTGCTGGTGTAAATCCTGGAGCCAAATTCGAAGGCTAGCAAGCCTGGAATTCTGATGTCCACAACAGCAGAAAAAGTCTCAGCTCTAAGAGAGTCCAAAATGACTTTTGTACTTGTCTTCTCCAGCCAACTGGATGGTGCCCACTCACAATGAGGTCACTCAGATCTTCCCCACCTAGTCCACTCAGACTTACACACTAATCTCAGGAAGCACCCTCACAGACACATCCAAAATCATGTTTTACCATGTTTCTAGGTATTTCTTAATCCAGACATGTTGACAAATAAAATTAACCATCACACATCACCCTGCTGAAAGTAGGTGCTTCCTAGTTCACTATATTTTACTTCCTTACTTTATTGTTCTTATTACAATCTGTATGGATCCTCTTCATCTGTCCATTCATTATCAATATGTTCTGGTACAATGTAAGCATTGTGATTCTCCACAGGAGCAAAGATCTTGGGTTAAAAATGTTTAAACTGTTACTAATACAAAACCTTTTGTCCATGGGAAGCATTCAACAGATATTAGATCATAAATTATTAAATACATAAATAGTTAAAAACTGAACTGCTACAAATATCTCTAACTTAAAAAAAAGCCATGTTTTTGTGCTTAGGAGTTTTCTCTAGGGCAATTCATTTTTCCACACCCTTTCTACACTTTTGAAATGTGGTGTTACATGCCAAATCATTACATTATTTCACAGGAATAAAGAATTAAGCCAATATGTTTAATACACAAAAACAAACTCAAGCCAGGCAGGGTGCCTTTAACCACAGCACTTATTAGGCAGAGGTAGGAGGATCACTATGAGTTCAAGGTCACCCAGATACTACATATTGAATTTCAGATCAACCTAGGGTTATAGCAAGACCCTAACTTGAAAAAACAAACAAAAATAAATAAATAAATAAAACACCAAAGAAGTCATGATATATTAAACATCAAAAATAAAATAAAGCCAGGCGTGGTAGTGCATTCCTTTAATCCCAGCACTTGGGAGGCAGAGGTAGGTGGATCGCTGTGAGTTCGAGGCCAACCTGAGACTACATGGTGAATTCCAGGTCAGCCTGGGCCAGAGTGAAACCCTACCTCGAAAAAACCAAAAATAATAAAATAAAATAAAGGGCTAAGGAGATGGTTCAGCGAGTAAAGCACTTGTGGTACAAGTGTAAGGCCCTCAGTTCAGGTGCCCAGAACCCATATAAAACTAGATGCAGTAGCATAAGCATCTCTAATCCCAGTGCACCAAAGGTGAGATGAGTAGAGACTCGCAAGCCAGCTAAACTAGTGTATGCAGCAGTGAACAACTAGAAAGAGATCCTGCCTCAAAATGTAAGTCAAGGTCATAACCAAGGTTGCCTTCTACCGCTGAAGACTCAGCCTCAAACAAGGTGGAAGGCAAGAACACACTGGAGGATGCCCTCTGTCCTCCATAAGCACACTATAGCATGCCCATGCCCACATTCTCACAAACACATGTACGTATGACAAGCACACAAAAAGATACTTTTTTAAATAAGAAAAATAAAGATTCAGGTTAGTCTCATTTCCCTACTGCAAATCACATTCCATGAACATAGGTTAAAATGAAAAGGTAAAGCTAATCTAAAAGGAACCTGTACTTACATTCAGCAACATCTGAAATATCCAGTTTGAGCTGGCTTGACAGTACATGTCTTTGATACCAGCATTTGGGAGGAGGAGGCAGGAACATGAGAAGTTCAAGGACATCCTCCCTCAGCTACAAAGCAAGTTTGAAGCCAGTCTGGGATACATGAGACTTTAAAAAAAATAAGAATTTCAGTCTGATAGTCTCTAAGTATATCAGAAGAGATATCAAATACATACTGAAGATTCAGAGCAAAATGATTATGGTTAACTCACATCTACCATGTTTTTACCCTCCAGGAAAACATGAATAATTTCATTACACAATAACATCAGTGAAAGTCTTGGCTTAAACATAACATTGATAATAATCACAAAAGGGAAACATGATATATACTCTTTCCTTGAAACACCTGAAAGTCCATACCCCTCTCAAAAGTGGGTGGTGAGGCCTGAGGAGATAGCCTAGTGGTAAGAGGTAACTGCTTACAAAGCCTAACAGTGCTGGTTCATTTCCTGAGCACCCATAGAAAGCCAGATGCAAAAAGTAGTGCAAGCATCTGACTTTTGTTTGCAGGAGCAAGAGAACCTGGCATGCGTGCATATGTCACACACACACACAAAATAAATAAATAAATAAAAACATTTTAAATTAAACTAAAGTCAACCAGATTTTAACATTAGCAAATGAATGGGGAAAGGATATATATAATGTATATAGTTATCCAACAAAAATGATAAACAATAGTCTTTACGTCTCTCACTTTCTTCAAAACATCAACCAAAGACCACTGACCCACACAACACAGTTTAAATCATGCTTATAAAAATGGAAGGATAAAGACATCGAACAATCAAGGTTCTTATTTATCTACTTAAAAATACATCACTGGGCTGGAGAAATGGCTTAGTGGCTAAGCGCTTGCCTGTGAAGCCTAAGGACCCCAGATCAAGGCTTGATTCCCCAGGACCCACTTAAGCCAGATGCACAGGGGTGCGCACATGCGTCTGGAATTCGTTTGCAGTGGCTGGAGGCCCTGGTGCACCTATTCTCTCTCTCTCAGCCTCTTTCTCTCTGTCTGTTGCTCTTAAATAAATAAATAAAAATAAACGCGTGGTGGAACACACCTTCACTTGGGAGGCAGAGGTAGGAGGATCACTGTGAGTTCGAGGTCACCCTGAGATTGCATAGTGAATTCCAGGTCAGCCTGGGCAAGTGAGTCCCTACCTCAAAAAAAAAAAAAAAATTAATTAATTAATTAATTAAAATAAAGCATCATTGCATGTTGCAGTAGAAACACTTATTGTCTCACTGCCAACTTAAGTGTGAATAGTAGCCCCTTTCTTCATTTCATCTTCATCCACAACTTGTTTTTTCTAAGACTGCTGTTCATCGGGGAATGTTTTGTCAATGGCAACACCTGGTCAGTCATTAAGCAAAGAAACCTATTGCTGTTATTTATAAGAACAGACAATTAAGGGAGCCAATATTTTCAGATACAAAATGATGACCTAACTTTTTAATTCATTTTTTTCAGTTTTCAATTTTTTAATATTTTTTATTTGATAGAGAGAGAATGGGTGTGTCAGGGCCTCCAGGCACCACAAACGAATTCCAGATGCATGTGCTTCTTTTTTGCATCTGGCTTACGTGGGTCATGGGGAATCAAACCTGGATCCTTTGGCTTTGCAGACAAGCACCTTGACCATTATGCCATTTCTCCAGCCCTCAGTTTTCAATTTTGAACAATAGATACAGCTAAACACAGCTGTGTAAGTCAGCATGTGCTAGTTCACCGGTATCTGCCTCCACTTTCAGCTTCTCCATTCAATTTTCCTTGCACACTAATTACAGCATGGAAGTGAGCAAGTGAACCTCACTAAGGGAACCAACATGGCAACTGCATGGAGAGAAGGGGATGTCACTCATGGTGGTGCTGTTTCTTCAAGAACTATGAGGCTGTAAAATACTGTGTGGGAGTATATAGATATGAAATCTACTATAGGAAACTGTGGCTTTTTTTTTTTTTTTGTAAGGGAGGAACCCTCCCAACCTAGGTAGTTTTAAACCTGAGAGTCCCTCAGTTCCTATTCAATGTGCTTGGTAGCCAGCGTACTCTAACTTGAGTGACTTCTCCAAACATCTAATGCTCTCTCATTACGTGAAAACTATGAGCATTCTAATTTACAAATAGAAAAATGAAGCCAGGCATCGCATATCCCACCAGACCTCCTTCTGTCAGGCCTGCTCAGCAGCCAGGAAGGTTTCGGTCTATGTGCAAATATTACATGTGAACACACATTTAAAGTGCTATGTGTTTTTTTTTTTTTTTTGGACTGTTGTTGAAAGCTACAAAGAAAGTTTAAAGTTCCTCGACAGATATTTACTAACAGGTTATTTAATACAGAAATAATTCTACTTTTTTCTGTAAATGTAAGCTAAATATTATAAGCCTAAGAAAATCGTGACTCAACTGTGACCAAAAAAAAGAAAGAAAAAGAAAAGTCAAGGCATTCACAGCTGAAGAGGCTCTGAACTAAGTTAAAAGAAGCCCAAGGAAAGAGTGAGTTCTTGACTTGGGAGCCAGAAGCAGCAGAGCCTCCCAAGTTACAAGATTCTGAGAGGGATGGATAAGGGAGTACCAGGAAGAAACTGTTAGCAAGAGACAGTGGGGCTGAAGTGGCCAGAGGCAGAGGAACCCCCAAGCTATGAGAACAGCGACAAGGAAACCCAGAAAGAACTGTTCTGGAAGGATGACAAAGAAGCGCCTGGAAACTAGGTTTTTCTCACTGGAATCCTGGAAGAAGCCGACTTCTGACGGAGCCCAAGGGACCTGGAGATGCAAAGGTGCCGAAGCTCGGGCGCGCAGGCTGGCCGGCCACGGGAGGAAGGGGGTGGGAAGAGAGCAAAGCCGCTTCCCTGCCTCGCTGTCTCCGGGGCACAGCGCAACTCCTGGCCGCGCACCTCAGGTCCCAGAGGCGGGGAAGCGGCTCAGCAAAGCCCCGCGACTTCAGGACCCTGCCTTACCTTGCGAACCACGTCCCGGCGCCCTGGCTCCCCGCCGCTCGCCGGCCGGCAGCCCGAGGGGGAGTTGCGCGGTGCAGCCGGGGCTCCTTCCCGCCGCGAGGCACGCGCGCCCGACCCTTTGCCGGCGCTCACACGGGCGGGCGGACAGCGCGTACCCTAACCCGAACGCAGCTCCGGTTCTTTCCAGAAGTCCGCGTACCGGCTGCCTGGGAATTGGAGTTGAGCTGCCGCGGCCGGCGCGGTACAGCCTCCGCCTGACCTCACCAGGGGGTGGGGGATAAGGGAGGGGAGCCCAGCAAGGGAGGGGAGGGGGGACGCCACGGAGGGGTGGGAGGGAGCTCGCGGGCGGGGGAAACATGGCGGCGGGGGTGGCCCCAGCGGCGCCTGCGCGGGAGGCCAGGGGAGCTGGGCTAGGACCTTGTGTGGGGTCCAAGCTGAAAACCCTGCTAAAGCCGTGGCAAGGCTGGGCCGGAAACAGGATGACCGCCAAATGGCCCTCAAGCCTTTGAAACCAGGACACTTGGGTGTGAGCCCACATGGCTTCTGGTGCCCAGGAGGCAGAAGTGAAAACTGTCAAGTATCCAGGGACAACAGTGCATCAGCTGGGGCTGGCCCACGCTGCCGGAGGAGTTCGTGGATGCATCATGCCAGCCATAACTTTGGCCTCCTCATAGTCACAGCGGGACCGAGCAAAAGGGGGTACTCTAGAAGCATTGTCACTTCACACTACCCTCAAGTGGGACCCGCACCTCAAGACAAACCTGATCCAGGTTCTCACAGGACTGTTCATCACTCCCCTAGCAGGCTGAGAGCTTCTTCCCCCACCTCTCTACTAGAGTACAGACTGTTAAGAAAGGGGAAGAATGACAGCTACTAATACAGCAGTTTGCATTTTATTTACTGTCTTCTATTAACCAATCATCAGGCTGCCAACTCACTTTTCTCTCACAGTGACTCCACCACTTACACACTGCTCTCATCTCCATTTTATAAGGGGCAAAACTAAGGTGGCAAGATTAAGCAAGTTGTCCAAGGTTATAAAATCAAAGTGGCCAGGATCCCAAGTGGGGTGATTCTGGCACCCAAGCTCTTAACCACTACTTCCAAGCGCTGGTGAGAGACAGCTCTGCTAAGCCTCGAATCTTTCTTGCCAGCCTGGTCCCCAACAAAAACCCTAGTCAAGCCAGTTTTTCCCCTTGCCATTCTTTGCCTCCTTGACAGTTACAGCCTGGGGCCACCTTTTACGCCTCCTCCTTCATCATTTCTACCTATCATTCTAGACTCTTCCTTCATCATCTCTGTTTAGGATTCTAGTCTCCTTCTTGGAAAAATAATGGAGTCTGCTCTTAGCAACCAATCTAATTAATCACTGTGGCTTTTTCTTTCTATTTTTTTAAGAGTGGTGCGTGAGAATGGGGACTGTAAAGAAAGGCCAAATATTCTACACACTGAGCTGTCGCCAGCTGTAATGCTGTGAGTTTCCCAATATTTCTCCTTTTCCTTCCAGTAAACTGATCTGGGATCTGAGATCTCAACATTTCTGTCTTGGTATTCCAATTTTTTACACTGAAATTCTAGGACTGTGAAAGGATTTAGGCAAATCTGAGAATAGCCAGTTACTCAAAAGCTTGCTAGAGCTAAAGAAACCACACCACATCATTAGGCTTGATCAAATTAGTGAACAGATAACTCCAAATACATGGAGTTTTTTGAACTGTTATCATTTACCTATCAGTGTGTTCAACCCAGTTCATCTGTATTGACAAAGATGTGTTTGTTCCCTTCTCTACTATGCTTATTCAATAGATTGTACACCTAACCACATAATGCCTATTAGGAGGACAGCACCTGTTACAGTTTACAATCTCATCAACATGTGTTTAATGCAATTAGTTTCATTATATATCAAAAGTCTGGTTCATAGTTTAGAATAAACACAGATTTTGATGTACATCCAAGTCACAGCTTCACCCTAGCCATGAAAAAGATTCAAGTGCACCTACTTTTCAATAAGTTTGTCTGCCAGAAATGACAGGAAGAGGAAATTATTACATATGGCCTACAAAGCCTTTTATAGCACAAAAGAAAACTTCCCAAAGTTGAAAGCAAGGATGGGAAGAAGTATAGAATCTGCCTTTGAACTGGGAGTAAGATGTTACAAATACCTTTATTTAATGTGAATCCTGCCATTTGGGTGCAGATGCTTTGTCTGAATAGTTAATGTAATGGAAAGAGCATTAGACTTGTAGTCAAAAAACACTGAATGGTCTCTGTAATGAAATAGTAAAATTGGCACCAGCAGAGTGGGGTCATTACTGCTAGAAACCTGACTGCGGCTTTGGTCATTTGAAACTGAATTGAGGGAGAAATGTGGAAAGATTTGAAACTTTAGCCTCAGAAACATCTTTCAGTGCTATAAGCACAGCTTTATGACCATTCTGGTCAGAACTAAAAGACCTGAAATGCAGGAAGAACTACAGACTGTGAGGTTTGGTTTATGAGGGTGAGAAAGATCTTTGTTGAGACTGGGCTAAAAGCAGTTTGCTTGAGAGGCTTGCTGCTTTCAGCCTGTTTGTGTCCTGAGAACTTGTAAAGGAATTGCACTGCACAGAAATGGACTGCTGTAAGCAGATGAATATGCCATGGAAGGAAATCTAATATTTGGGCCCAAACTGGTGCATGTTCAGCTGCAATTGTTTCAGAGATTACAGCCATTGAGATTGGGCCAGCTGATCTGCACAGGGATAACAGGAAGAATGCAGACTCTTTTGAAAGGGTCTGAATGCTGAAGGAATGTCCTGTTCTTCAAAGTCTTCTTTATCTCCTCCTGGATAGACAAATTGGTAGCCTACCTGATACTATGGAGTATAACGAATGCAGAAAGAGAAGGTCATTAGATTTACAACATGGTTTCGTTTTTTGGAAATGGCCATGGGGAAAGTGAAGCAGGCTTTTTATGTTACTTGTGTGGAGACCTGATGGAGCCATGAGGATGAATGGTGGTTGCAGTGAGGACACAGTGGATATGCCTGGGGTATTAGATGGCTACAAAGGAGAACTGCTAGCACTGGATGAAGTTTTCCTGGACTGTGAACAGCCTAGCTGGAGAGGTGGAATTGGAACTCCAGAGATTTGTCACTGGTTAGAATTTTCAGACATGGAGACTTGTCAATGGTTAGAGTTACTGGACTTGGAGCTAGAGTTTGATGCTTGCCATGTTTGTTTCAAATCTTGTATTGGTTGAAGATTTCTTTGCTATGCCCAATGCCATATTTTGTAGTGTGAATGTTTATTCTGTGCCATCATGGGTATGGGGGCTTCTTTTGGGGTATTAGTGCTCAGTTAAAAGGCCTTGGACAATGGGGATGTTTGAACATCATTGGGATTGATGAAAACAATGGGGACTTCTAAAGTTGGACTGCATATATTGAATTTTATATCATGTATGTTGATCAGTTTGTGGGGGCTAAGGCAGAATGTGGATTGATTCAGGTGTCTCCCCATAAACTTAATATGTTCTGAATGCTTAGGTTCCCAGCTGCTGGCAATTTGGTAATTGGAGCTGCCTGGAGGCAGTATATTGTTGGGGGCGGGCTTATGGGTGTTATATCCAGCTTCCCCTTGCCAGTGTTTGACGCATTCTCCTGCTGCTGTTGTCCATCTGATGTATGCCAAAAGGTGATTTCCACCCTCTGATCATGCCATCATTATTCCCTGCCATCATGAAACTTCCCCTGAAGTCTATAAGCCAAAATAAGATTTTTTTCCTTTCACAAACTGCTTTTGGTAGGATTCTTTGTGCAGCAAGTCAAAACTGATGGCAAAAATCCCCCTTAATCAAAGCTGCTTACACCCTGCATTGGAGAATGTTTTATTTTACAGATGGCAGAAAATACTGGGGAGATCCAAGATCTTATCAATACAAGAAAAGCCACCTGTCTGCTCACCACAAAATGTGTCACCTCTGCCACATTTACTAGGGTCCTGAAGACACTACAGAGGAAGCAGCAACACAAGTGTTGCTCCCAATGCTAGCCCAACAACCACCTCCAGGGAAATAGCAACAAACACTGTGGTGAACCAAAACATGTTGTAACAGAAATACAAAGGCTACATACAGAGAAGTCAACACTAAAACAAACTACTTACACAACACCAAGGCTCAGGGATTTTTGCTGAGGAGGAGTGGGAAGGTGGTAATAGCCACAGGGTATCAGGTACACCCCGGGGCCACTGGAGGTTTAAGTAGGCCTGAGCTGTTGGCATGGTTAAGGGCCCCAGGCCACAGGAGGTTGCAGCAGGCCTCGAGGCTGGCATAAGTGAGGCTGCTCCCTTCCTTCCCCACCCCCCACCACTGGGAGTACCTGGACATCGTGATAAGATTTAGGTTTCATTTTCCCCCATGATCATGTGATCTTTTACTGCCAACCCAAAGGGTATCAGCCAGCAGCCCTCACACAACCAATCCCCCTGAGACATTTACCCCCACCCTAACTCTATATGATAATTGGGCATCAGCCAGCAGCCTTCACACAGCCAATTCCCCTGTGACCATACCCCATACCTTTTCCTGCCTCAACATAAACATGTATAAGCCCATTGCACTAACAAATAAATGAGCTTTCCTCTGGCACAATCTCCCAGGTGTTTCTATCCATCACACTCACAGCCTCTCAAGACCCTGCTCTGCAGTTGCCTGGACATCTCCAGGAAACTGATGCATGGCGGCCCTAGGGCAGCAAGGAACCACAGCTGGAACCTGAACAGGGACCCTCTGAAAAGCACCAGGGTAGGTGAGTGATCCCCTTGAGGTACATCGGCCCCCTGTGGCCTTGCCTCCATGACTGAGGGCTGGCAGGTTTCTCCCTTTCCTCCTTTACTTTCAGTTGACTCCATCACAAAGGACCAGATAAGGCCAATGGGTAACTGATGTGCCTCTCCCTAACATTGATTGAAGGCCCCAAGCAAACTGTTTGGACCCTGACCGCCCTGTCAGGTGTTAGCAACAATCCCCTATCTATTTCTGTCCAACACACACACACACACACACAAAAAAAAAGTAATGCAATGACCTCTTAACAGCTTGTAGGGTGGTCACCAGTCTCAAACTTGTGGACAGGCTTGCATCCTGACCTTTGGGGAAACCCCCTGGTGCTATCCAGCCCTCGGGAACATTGTCCTCTGGTCTTGGTGCCTCCACTCTTTTTCTATCATGGGTAATATCACCTCTCACCAAAAAGAGTCACAGACTCGAGGTTTATGAGCACTTCTCAAAGCTAGAGGCATTAAGCTTTCTGAGAAGAAAGCCATCTCCTTTTGGGAGGAAGTCCTCCAGATTGCCACCTGGATGATTTCTGGGGAAGGAAATTCCCCCTCACTCCCTTTTCATCTCCTTTAAAGCTTCTTCAATAGGGCAGTGTTGGGGCTGCAAGCTGGCCCATTCAAGCACCCTAAGGTGGCTAGGGTCTGACGGCAAGTGCATGCATGCTGAGATAGAGGCTCATCAACCCACACAGATGCAGTGTCTCTGCTTTCCTCCCCAGTGGTCAGTCTGGTGTCTCAGCCGCTGCTTCTATGCCTACCAGACCTGACCCCAGGTGAGAGCCTAGGAGCTGGGGTGGGGAAGGTGGGCTGGGCTGAAGTAGTGAGTTATCTAAATTAATTGTTCACAGTGAGTTGCAGATTGAACTCCTTGCTCTACACTTTCCCACCCCTTTCCTCCCAATTATAGCTGCTATTATGCAACGTATTAGTTCTCCTAAGTCCACCATGCCAAAATCAGATGATGACTCCAATGGGGAGGGTCCCAAGGACTGGCCAATGACAGACCTCAGTTCCCTTGAAAAGGCTATAGAATAAATTAGAAAGAAAATTACCTCAGACTCCCCTATGTCCACCACCCTTTATCTGCCCTACCACCTTACTCACCACCCAATCCGGGCTGCCCCCCTCTGGACTCGTGTTACATGGGCCAAAATAATCCCAACATGATAAATTCCTCTGTCCATGACCCTTCTCCATCTGCCCCTCACCAACAATCACACAACAACTATGTGATCTCCGGGATAACAATACAAATCCATAAAAATCAGGGAGTCACAGCTTTTCCTATTTATGTCCAACCAACTCGGTCTCGGCCCCTACAGTGGTATCCATATCAGACCAATGACTTTAAAGAACTCAGGCAGTCAGGGATGATGGTATCCATGTGTCATGGACTAAGTCCCTCCTCCAGAGCCTATGGAGGGCTCCTTTAACACTCCCCCCCAGGACTGGTGTGATATCTGCCAGTCTTTGCTGCCTAGCCCTCTATTCCTTAAATGGGAAGCCCTCTATAGAGATAGCCTCTCCACCAACTCTGGTATAGACAATGTTAACACTCCATACTAGACCCCTTGGACAAATGCTGGTGGATGGGGGTGACAGGAAAACACTCATGGCCTCTCACTATCTCCCTCTGCAGACCTTCATATCTCTAAGACAGCTTGTTCGACCCCCCCCCCCACCCAGTTCCTACTCACCACCACAGTCTTTCACAGGAAAACCAAGTCACAAAAAAGATACAAGCCAACATAACCTGGGCACAATACATCCAATATGTGGCCAACCTTCTCCCCTTTAATATCCACCCCAATGCTTGTAACTGCTTTTTTTTTTTAATTTAATTTTTTAGTTTTCTTTTCAGTAAATACAGGCAGTTTGGTATCATTATTTAGGCTCATCTGTGATCTACCCCTTCCCATTAGACCCTCCTTGTTAATGAAAATAGGTCGTGCATTGTGGCGTTAGCCCCCAGTTATTGGTATGATAAATGTGTCTGCAAATCATGACCCAACATGTGACTCTGACATTCTTTCCGCCCCCTCTTCCGCAAAATTTCCCTGAGCCATGTTGGGTTCATTTTTGGTCTGCTTCTTTTGTGCATCCACCACCTGCCCCCTGCTAACCACAGTCCCTATTAATGCCACCCCTGAATATACCACATCTACAGCAAGCTATTCCCAACCCCACCTTACTGATAATCCCTTCTTTGATTTAGGTCAAGGTATGACTGCCTTTGTCTGTCAAGCTCCAAACTGACCAGAACTGAATGTCTCAATATTTTCATAACCAAAACCACTGTGTCAAAACACTTGTTCTCCTATGGTGTTAAGGGCTAACCATCCCATGTATAAATGTTCCTCTCCCACTTACTTTCCCCCAGTCTTGATTGTTCCACAGGTGTATCTCTATGAGGAAGAAGAAGAAGCGGCCTACAAACTCTGCCAGCATCAACCAAGAATTTCATGCCCCCTCTGGTGGGCCCCAGCATGATGTTGTCCCTGGGTGCCTCTGGTGCTGCAGGAGCCACTCTTGTCCAAACCGACCACCTTTCAGGGGACTTACAAGACAAGCTTGACCAGACCATGTTATCAACTACCAACAGGTTCAAGTCTCTTCAGAGACAATTAAACTCTCTCATGGGTGTAGTACTCCAAAACCGTAGAGCCTTAGACTTCATCACTGCTGACCATGGGGGACATGTATGGACTTGGGAGAAGATTTTTTTTTTTCAATGAATCGAATGTTGCTGAAACAAATATTAAAACTCTCAAAAAACTCCACAAGGAGCTACTTGACCGCTATAAACATGATGACCCCACCACCTGGTTCTCTAACCCCTTAGTCACTTTTCTTCTCCCCTTCCTTGGCCCCTCCTTGTGGTAGGAACCCTGTTACTTGTAACCCCCCTGCCTCATCAAATTTTTCAGACAACAAATAACTAATATTGCTAAGGCTCCTACCAATCAGGTCCTTGGGGACCATCTAGATCTACCTAGACATGCAATAGACTAAAAAATCTCACTCAACATGATGACACTGCCCCATTATAAAAACAAAGGTGGAGTTGTTGGGCACAGTTGAGGGCTCTGGGTCACTGGAGGTTTAAGCAGGCCTGAGCTATCAGGCGTGGCTAAGGGCCCTAGGCCACAGGAGTTTGCCATAGACCTAGACCTGATAATCTTGCCTTGAGACTGGCAGGAGTGAGGCTGCTCTTTCCCCTCACCTGGGGCACCTGGACATCCTGATAAGACTTTCCCCATGGCCATGTGACCTTTTACCACTCACCTAAAAGGTCCCTACATTTTAATGAAGTATCAGCCGACAGCCCTCAAACAGCCAATCTCCCTGTGATCCATCCCCCCACCCTAACTCTGTATGTTAATAAGGTATCAGCCAGCAGCCTTCGACCTGTGACTCATACCCCGTACCTTTCCCCATCATTACATAAACACTTATAAGCCCATTCCCCTAACAAATAAACTCACTGTCCTCTGACACAGTCTCCTGGGTGTTTCTTCATCTCACTCATGACCACTCAAGACCCTCTCCGCAGTTGCCTGGATGCCTTGGGGAAACCAATGCACAGCAGCCCCAGGACAGCCAGTAACTACAATAGGGTGGGTAGAAATACTTTGAGGCACAGTCCTACCCATACAGATTGACAGAAGCCCTAATTACTCCACATTGAACACCAATAACCCTATTGTGGAGTGCTCTCAGGAAATGGGAGGGGATATAAAAAGACCATAACCTATGTAAAAATAAATATTAAAAATAATTCTAAAGAATGGGTGGTATAACAGAGGGAAGACTAAGAAAAAAGTAAGTCAAAGCAAAACATTACTGTTGGAAACAAAACAAAATCATTCGTTGATGATTACTCTGGCCTGAATTGGGTACCTTTCCCCACATATATACACATACAGTACCTCAAAATGCATAAGGATTTTAAAATGGCCATTAAAGTGAGGTTTTACAATCAACCCCAATCTCATCTGATCAATGTCCTTATAAGAAATTAGGACACATTCACTCATGGCTTGAAGTAAGACCATGAGAGAACACAGTGCAAGGGAGGAAAGGCCTCAGAAGAAACCAAACTTTCTGACACATTGACATTAAATTCCTAACTTCTAGAAAGGTCAGAAAATATTTTTTATTACCCATTCTATGGTACTTTGTTATGGCAGCCACAAGTGCCACATAGAATTAACATTATTAAATGATTTGTAACATTGCTCCTAATTTGGTAGACTAAGACTACACATATTTATTACTCAAATAGGTCAGGAAACCAAGCTTTACTTAGTGGGTTCACTGCTCAGAGATTCCAAAAGCTGCAGTATCAGCTAGGCTTTGTTCTCAGGTGGAGCTCAGAATCCTTTTTCAAATTCATTCTAGTTGGTCAAACCTACTTCCTCACAGCTACAGGCTAGTGATCCTAACATCTACATGTTCTAGAGACTTCTACTCTCCACAGGCAGTTGACATCATGATTATTTGTATATTCAATTAACACAAGAGGAAACCTTTCTTTAGGAATGGCCCAATCCCTCTTCTTAACAAAATTAATTGTGAGCTTTATTGTATGAACATAATGCATATTAGTCATATTCCCATTAAATTAAACTTTTTTTTTTTTGTTTTTTTGAGGTAGGGTCTCACTCTAGCTCAGGCTGATCTGGAATTCACTATATAGTCTCAGAATGGCCTTGAAATCATGGTGATCCTCCTACCTCTGCCTCCCAGGTGCTGGGATTAAGGGCATGTGCCACTACACCCAGTTTAGATTACATTCTTATGTTCCCTCTCTGCTGGCCCTTTCCACTGAAGACTTTCCTCAGTGGGGTTATCAGTATTCAGCATGAAGTCATGGATGCACAAGTCAGTGTCAGGAGGGAAAACAATGCCTTGGATATTCCTTTTCACCCTGTGGCGCTTACATTCTTTACGCCTATTCTTCTGCAATGTTCCTTGAGCCTTGGAGGGTATGTTATAAGTCCTTTAGTTTTGAGTTCTCTGCATCCTTAAATTATCTGCTCTGATGAGTATTGATGAGTTTTGAGTATCTTCATTGTCTACTGCCATCTGCCTGGTGGAGGATTTAAGCTACCAATCAGAGTAGCTGTCATGTTTAATCTGCCTCTTTCTTTGGTGGGTGATGTCCCCTGGGACCTGTTAGATGTGATGGAAATGTCGTCTCGTGTAGGAGGCAATTGGCTTTCTTTTCTTGCCATACTAATGGATCATGGGTTTCCCTGGTATTTTACTGCCATCTATAAAGGCATATTCTCAAGCCAAGAGTGACAGCAACATGGATCACAGGGATAAGAATCGTCATTTTAAAACCCTTTTGACAGGCATAGTCAAAGAACACTGGGAGCTTCCCTCTATAATCAATGGCCTTCCTACCAATGGCCTTCTGACTTGGTTGCCAGTACCAAGTATGGATTCCCTCCCAATGAGTAGCCTCCTATCCAGTCATAAAGCAGTTGCTTTTCTCTGGTTGGCTAAAAATGCCATCTATCTTTTTAATTGTTGATTGGCAACTTATATTTATTCTTTTGAGAACTCTCTGTTGAGTTCCCCTGCCCCATTTTTTAAGTGAGTTGATTTAACTTTTGTATTGCTTAGTTTTTTGGGTTCATTGTATAGTCTAGAAATTAAACCTTTGTCATATGGATAGCTGGCCAAGATTTTCTTCCATTCTGTAGGTTGTCTGTTGACTCTGTTGATAGTTTGTTTATCTGTACAATAGTTTTGTACCTTCCTGAGATCCCAATGGCTGAGAGATTATCTAATTCCCTGAGTTACTGGGTTCTTATTCAGAAAGTCTTTCCTTTTGCCTATTTTTTTTCTTCTAGTCAGTTTAGAATTTTGGGTCTTAAATTGAGCCTCTTCATCCATTTGGAGTTTTTTTGTGATGGGTGAGAGATAAGGGTATACATTCATTTTCCTATGAGTGATTATCCAATTTCTTTAGCACCATTTGTTGAAAAATTCCTTTTCTCCAGTTCTTTTTTATTTTTGGCTTCTTTTTCAAATATCAAGTACCTCTTGTAGTTACAAGAACTTAGACCCGATTCTTCTAAACTATTCTACTGACTTTTGTGATTGTTTTCGTGCCAAAACCATATTTTTTATCATTATGTATTTATGGTGTATCTTGAAATCAGGTATGATGATACCACCAATAGTAAGTATCCCTTTTGCTGAAGATAGTTTTGGCTGAGATTTTTGTGCTTCCATATGCGTTTTGATACTATTTTTTCTATGTGAAGAATATTCCTGGAATTTTTATTGAATTTTATTGAATCTGTATATTGCTTTTGGTTGGATGGCAATTTTCACAATATTAATTCTTCTAATGCATCTTCTCATGTCTTCTTCAATTTATTTCTTCAGAGTTTTAATATTTCATGTTGGAGTCTAATACCAAACAGATTAAGGCTAATAATAGCCCTTTTGATTAACTCAAAAATTAATTTTTAATTCCTTAATTGCTGCCACAAAAATGAACAAATTAAAATATTCACCAAGACTGTACTGGCAGACATGAAAACCCACATGAGTGTACACTTGTGAAACACATGCACTCAAAGGAGCAAGTAGCAGGCTAGAGATACTGCCTAATGTTAAGAAACTAGCCTGTGAAGCCTAAGGACCCAAGTTTGACTCTTCAAGTCCCACTTAATGCAGACTATGAGGTGATGCAAGCATGCAAGGTCACACATGTGCACAAGGTGGCACACACATCTGGAGTGCCATAGCAGTGGCTAGAGGCCATCGCACCAATTCTCTCTCTTTCTGTCATTAAAAAAAAAAAAAAAATCACAAAAAAGAGCAAATAGGGGCCAGAGAGATGTCTCAGCAGTTAAAGCACTTGCTTACAAATCTTTACCTGGGTTTGATTCCCCAGTACCTACATAAAGCCAGATGCACAAAGTGGTACATGCATCTAGAGTTCATTTGAAGTGGCTAGAGGCCCTAGAGTACCCACACTCTCTCTGGTTCTCTGGCTCTCTGTATCTTTCTTCTTGCAAATATATATTTTTTTTTAAGAAGAGCAAGTAGCTGGTGTATAGTCAGTACAAAAGAATATCTGAGCCTGCTGTGCATCTAAATAAAGGTAGACTACTTTAATTGATAACTTTAAAGAAAGAACACATTTAAAAGTATTAGGGTCCTTTCTTGGCTCTGGTCAATTTGCATTGCTTGAAACACTCACCTGGTCTGTTATTGAATGAAACCACTACTTATAGGAAAACCCGAGATTCATAGGGCTTTGGGTGACATATGAGAAAGCATCTTGGTTCATGGTTTAGGGGAAAATCTGACTTGTACAAGATTATAAATTATAGAGAAATAAAATGACCTAATGAATGGGGAGACATATCAACACGGCAGAAGTTTCAATATCATTCAGATGTCCATTCTCCCTGTCCCCTGAAATTGATCTATAGTTACAATGCAACCTGAAAAAATCTTGTCTAGTGTTTTCTTTTGTAGAAATTGAGAGACTGATTCTAAAATGCATTCAGAAATCCCTACAATATAAAATATCCAAAATAACCTAAAAGAAGAACAAATTAGAGGTAATAACACTAACTGGTTTCTATTTTTAATGTAGAGTTATATTCAAGAGTGTTTAGAACTAATCACTGGAATGGAATACAGACTACATATAAATGGGGCCAAATATATATAGAAAAATGACTTTCAACCAAAGTTCAAAATCAATTCAGTTTTTAATTGAACATCTATACTGTTTTCTATAATAGCTATACTAATTTATATGCCCAACAATTTAGAATTCCCTCACTCTGCATCCTTACAAGTACTTGATAGTAAAGCCATTCTAATTTCCTAACACACACCAAAAAAAAAAATTATGTTGGTGATCTGATGAATATTTAATTCATTTGATTGGAGCTTTCTGTATTGCATGCATAGATTAAAACCTTATATTATACCCCATAAACATACACAATTACTATTTGACAAATTTAGTGATGAAACAACAGATTTTCTTCAGCAAGTGGTACTAGAGGAACTATGTATCATGTGAACTCAGTTCCACACCTCATACTATCTACAAATAGCAAGGATGCATCACAGACTTAAATGTAAGACCTGGAACTATGAAATGACTACAAGAAAATGGGCAAAAAAGGGGGCAAAGATGATAAATTGATAATTTTGACTCAAAAAAAAGTTTAGGGCTGGGAAGATGGCTCACTGGTTAAAGACACTTGCTTTCAAAGCCCAGATTCATTCCCGTAGCCACTCATATAAAGTCAGATGGATATTAGAGTGCAGCAGAAAGAAACCCTTGTGTGAACCCCTCACACACATGCAAATACATTTTTAAAAGGTGAAACTCTACACCATTAAAGACTCTATTAAGAGATTGAAAGAAGGTACTCTGGTGGAAAATATCTAATAAAAACATTTCAAACCAAATAAACAACTTTGAAATTTCAAATGATAAACAAACAAAAACAAGCACACCATATGGATACCACCAAACAAGGTATACAAAGTATGTCAAATAAGCACATGAAAAAATGCCCAGCAGGATTAGTCAGTCAGGAAATCCCAATTAAATATACATTAAGGTAATATCATATCAGACTAACCAACATTAAGAAGAATAACCATAGGGCTAGAGAGATTGCTCAGTAGTTAAGGCACTTACCTGCAAAGCCCAACGACCTGGGTTCAATTCCCCAGTACCCACATAAGCCAGATGCACAAAGTGGTGATGCATCTGGAGATGGTTTTTGGTGGCTGGAGTCCCTGGTATGCCCATTCTCCCCCCCCACTCTCTCCATGAAAATAAATAAATAAAATATAACAAAGTAAACCATGCCAAATTTGGAAAAGGAACTAAGACTCTCTTGTATATTGCTATTGTGAACAAAAATTTAAGAAAAAAAAATTCCCTCCCTGTCACCCAGCCCAAATCATCATCTCTCCATTTATTGAACAAATATTCAGTGAATATTTCCCATATGGAAAGCCAATGATAGAAATAAATTCTGAATGATACATAGTAATTGTCTATAAAAGAAGTTTACACATAGAGTTACAAAGCAGGGGCTGGAGCGATGGCTTAATAGTTAAAGGCACTTGCTTGAAAAGCTTGAAGCCTGATGGCCTGAGTTTGATTTCCCAGTAGCCACATAAAGCCAGATGCACAAATGGTGCATGACTCAGGAGTTCGTTTACAGGAGCAGTGTGCCCCTGTCTCCTCTCCCCTCTTTCTCAAGTAAGAATTCTTATAGTTACAAAGCACTATGTATGATATACATATTTATGCAGAGAAAATAACATAGAAAATAAGCAATACTTTGATAATAATAATCAGATATTGGTATTTTGGATTTCAGGTGTGATTATATCATCTCATTTGTCAATAGTCTCCAATTTTTCTATACTGAGAAAATGTTATGTGACCTCTCTTGGGACCACATAAATAAAGAATCAATTCCACCCAAGTCCTGCTGGGTGGAAGCAATGAATTCTCTACAGGAGCAGGGTTGATTCTGGCAGCTGGATCACTGGAAAGCCCCATCCCAGCATAAGTTGCATCCCTGGACCTCCCAAGTACACCTTCCAAGAAGCTACATCACTGAAAGTTCTCCTTATTTCAAGCAATCAATCATTTACTACTTATGTTGCAATTGTTTACTGCTTCTGTTGTAGCCTCCGTGAGGGGCTTCCTGAGTTTTGCAACTATTCTGAGCTTCTGGAGCCTTTATGTTTTCCTAGTTTCTTGAATCTTTAGAGTCACCCTCCTTTCTTCAAGAGGAAAATTTTTTTTAATTTACAAGGAAATAGGTACAAAACTTGGAGAGATAATGTGCTTTTTGTAATAAAATGAAAAGACCTTAGAGAAATTTTGGCACAGACTTAACACTGAGCCAAGTTATTTTTAGATGCACTGGAAATACAGTATTAAAGCAGTTAACTGGAAGGTATAGATGGTGGTTGAAATAATGGAAAGAAACAAGAAAACTCAGTGAACTAAGACTCATAGAAGACTTGTTAACAGAGAAGACCTCAAAGGTACAATGGGAGAGAAAACAGGTTAACTACAGAAGAGGGAAGAGAGGAATCAGGAAGCAATGCATAGGAAGGCATGTTAGATAAAAAGGAGAACCTGATACCTTGTCTACTTGGGAGGCTGATGCAGGAGGATCACAACTTCAAGGCCAGTTTGGGAAACTTAGTGAGAGCTTATCTTAAAATAAATAGCAAAAGGCTGTAGATAAAGCTAAATGGTGGAGTGCTTGCCAAGCTTATACATGACTCTGACTTTAATGTCCAGTGTGCCCGTGTGTGCCCGTGTGTGTGTGTGTGTGTGTGTGTGTGTGTGTGTGTGTGTATTTATTATGAGAGAGAGAAAGAATAGGCACACCAGGGACTCTAGCCACACCACCAAGTGTACACATACACACACACACAATACAAAGAGATTGTAGTTGAACACAGTGAACAAGGTAATATTATCTCATGGAAATGTGCAGAGAACATGTGTTGTATGATACAGTTTAAGCTGACTTTTGAAATTTTATCATGATATTTCCCAATGAAAGTATCATCATTCTGAAATGCAAATCTGAATACTTCAGTCATCAACTCAAAATCCTTTTCTCCTTTGCACATTAGAATTCATTGAAATTGTGGGACCAGCTCTGGAAAGAAATGCAGGCCATCTTGTTTTTTTGTTTGGGATCTCTGAAGATAAAACAAGCCTGGAGAAAAAAATGATTTTTTTTCCCAAGGTCACAAAATTAGTGACTTAAATATACTTTGAAATTTTTAGCTGTCTATGCTAAAAGACAATGTAGGCATTGGGAAAATGAACCCTTAGATACTCTGCCAAACTCACTTTATGGGCAGTTTCAAGTTTCCTTAATTACCTCCATTTTCCTCCCCATAGCTCTTGATTGCCTATACTATTTACCTCTCTCTAATTTTTCCTCTCTCCTTTCTCCTGAACTGTTTCTTTTGAGGTAGCTGGTTAATCTTACCATTTCTCCATTCACCTCACCATCTTAATAGGAATGTCTCTCTCCTGTCATCCTTACAAAAAAGCATATTCTTTTCCAAAACACAGATCAAGTGCCACTTTCCCTAAGAATCATTTTTTGGGGGTCTGGAGAGAAGGCCTAGCAGTTAAGGTGCTTGCTTGTTAAGTCTAAGGACTTGGTTTAATTCCCCAGAACCCATGTGAGCCAGATACACTTGGTGGTGTGGTTAGAGGCCCTGGTGTGCCTATTCGTTCTCTCTCTCATAACAAATAAGAATCATGTTTTTGTCCATACAGGGGTCAGTGCACAAATTTTGACAGTAATAAAGGGTAGAGTTTGTCTAGGTTTGAAACCAGTCTCCAGGACTCATTAGTTGCATGCATAAATCTATTATTGCACATTTGTTATATTTATACAATAAATGTTAATAATTCTTTATCTAGTGGGATTCTCCTGAAAGTTAAATAATTTATTATACTTCATCAGGCATAATGGTATGCACCTGCAGTTGTAGTGACTCAGCAGAATGGGGGAGAAGATCACCTGAGCCTAAGAGTTCCAGACTAGCCCAGAGAAAAAAGAGATTCCAACATTTTTAAAAGTCCATGTTCCAGGCTGGAGAGATGGAGTTTGTTTGCAGTGAATGGAGGAACTTGCACGCCTACTCTCTATCTGTGCCTCTCTCTCTCTCTCTCTCTCTCTCTCTCTCTGTCTATATCTATCTCTCTCTCTCAAATAAGTAAATGAATAAATAAAATATTTTTAAAAGTTTGTGTTCACAAAAAATGCATATAAATAGGAAAGGGAGAAGTCAATTTATCATTATTTGCAGACGATATGATTCTATACATATGAGACCCTAAGGATTCTACCAGAAAACTGTTAGAGTTGATAAATGCTTTCAGCAATGTAACAGGATGCAAAATTAATACACATAAATCAGCAGCCTCCCTATATATCAATAACAAATGTGCTGAGAATGAATCAGATAAGCACTCCTATTTACAATTGCCTAAAAATGTAAAGTACTTTGGAATAAACTTAACCAAGCAAGTTAAGGATCTCTACAATGAAAATTTTAAAATGCCCAAGAGAGAAATTGTACAAGACAGTAGGAAATGGAAAAGCATTCCATATTCATGGATTGGAAGAATCAATATTGTGAAAATGTCCATATTACCAAAAATAATCAACACATATAAGGCAATCCCCATCAAAACTCCAATGGCATTCTTCAATGAAATTAGAAAAAAAAATTCTAAAATTCATTTAGAAGCACAAAAATATCTTAAATATCCAAAGCAATTGAGCAACAAAAATAAGACTGGGTAGTATCATCATACCTTATTGTGTAGTAAGATATTAACAGAGCCATTGTAACAAAAATAGCATGGTACTGGTACAAAAAATATATATATTGATAAGGAAGCCAGCCAGATAAACTGGGGCTGGTTGCATTCTTGCTTCTAACTCCTGTAATCCTACCTGTTTATTGCAACAACCAAACAGCCACATTCTTAAGACCAGATAAAGACTGGCTGTGTGCCTGAGACCATGCCTTTCTCTGCCACTACATACTCTGAACATTAAGTAATCTTGCTAAACCCTTATACCAGCCAACTGCCTACGTGCATACACTACACAGCCAGCAGAGACCATTTATCCTCCTTGAGCCTTTACCAAACAAAGGGAGAGCAACCATTGAACATTATCTCTCTCCATGCACATGAGTCTACTCCAAGTGGATCAAAGACCTTAACATCCAGAAACTCTGAAACTTCTAGAGGAAAAATAGGGGAAACACACATGTCAACAAATAGCATGTGTTGTTAGTGTCCATATATCTTTAGATGTTATGTACAAGGAGTTGGCATGGAGTCTGGTAAGTGCCACCTATGTTTATACACACCAACATATAGTTAAATTGTGCCCCTTAGCTAGAAATGTTCACACAGCAATACAACACAGTAAAAATGACCAGTATATATGTGAGACAAAGTGACTGAAATATATTTAAGGAAATTTCATGCCACAGACAGGCATTCAGCCTTTGAAGTTGGCACTGCTAAGATAGCACCAGTGTGCACAATAAAAGTTTTCCTTTCTGCTCCTCTGAGTCCATCTTGTCTGTCACTTCTCACCAATCTGGTTTTGTCCCATTACAATATAGCAAGGGAACAGAGTAGAGGACCCAGATGTAAAACCAGGCAGCTACAGCTGTCTGATTTTTGACAAAAATGCCAAAAAAATTCAGTTAGTAAAAAGACAACCTCTTTAACAAATGGTGCTGTGAAAACTGGATATCTATATGTAGAAGGATGAAAACAGATTCTTATCTCTCTCTGTGAACAAGAATCTACTCCAAAGGGATCAAAGACCTTAAAACATCAGACATGAACATCTGAAACTGCTAGATAAAGTAGGGGAAACACAACAACATATAGGCATAGGCAAGGACTTTCTGAATAGAACCCCAGTTTCTCAGGAAATAAAACAACTAAACTAGCCACTGGGATCTCATGAAAATAAAAAGCTTTTGTATAGCAAATGACTCTGTAAATAGAGCAAAGAGGCATCCTACAGATAGGAGAAAATATTTGCCAAGTATACATATGATAGAGGATTAATATCTCAGCTATTGTCAGGAACTGTCCATCCTGCTGACTATGCCAAGTGTCAGGAGCTGGCCACTCCAGGGGGCTTTGTTGAGGGGGGTGAGCCAAGCTGAAAGAAGACATAGGGGGGCAGATACAAGGTTGCAAGGTAAAGTAGGGCAGGGCAAGATAGTACCCTGTTGGGCAGCACGACCCCCACAGTGCCCTCAGGCACCATGCCATTTATTGATATATAGGAAGTGCAACACAGGCACACTTCATACCATGATCTCATACAATAATCTCATCAACACATGTGTACGCAGGTGTATTCCATCATCAACATGAGCTTGCACAGGAGCCCTGTATAAGGGTGTTAAGTCATTATTATATAATAGATTGGAGCCACTTTGTATGGCCACACCTATTATTATATTCTCTATATGTCCCTATAGATATACAAAGAATTCATGTCATAGGAAACTTTTTCCCTGGAGAGACACAAACACATGTTCTACCCCAGTTAGGGCATAGATGACAGACCAAAGTATGATTACACCAAAACCAGTTTTGGTGAACCAATGAATCTACTGGGGTAATTTACATAGCAGGATAAGGTGTTGCTTATAGGAGATATGGATGACTCAAAAGGAGCTCCATCACTAAAAATCCACCCCAGCATAGGTGACAACTCACAGAGCCTTCAAATCTGCAGCTCACGGCACAACCTGCAGGCAGCTCAGCTGGTCCAGGAGTCTCCAACACAACTTGCAAGAAATTCAGTCGCATCCCCAAACAGTCCTTGTCCCTTTATATAGCCTTAGGACAGGGTCTTGTAACCTTTCCACAGACTGGACTTCTTGAGTCTCAGGAAATTCCTTCCTTCCCCCCACCAGGAGGAAATGTTTCAATTTGTTATTAACACTGGTCAAAGTCTATGCTTTGTTTATCATTCCTATAACCTTGGGAAGTGTTTGTGAAACCTTGGAAGTTTTAGCTCTTCTAGCCTCTTGACTCCCTCCTCCTTTCAGGAGAGAATATTTAAATTGACAAGAATCTGCTATTCAACAACTAAAAAAACTAAATAATAGGAAATCAGGGGCTAGAGAGATGGCTCAGTGCTTAAAGGTACTTGTTTTCAAAGCTTGATGGCTCAAGTTTGATTCCCCAGTATCCACATAAAGCCAGATACACAAAGTAGTGCATGTATCTGGAATTCGTTTGCAGTGGCAAGAGGTCCTGGTGTGCCCATTATTTCTCTCTCTAATTAAAAATAATTAAACAACCTAATTAAAAATGGGATATATAACTGAACAGAGTTCTCAAAAGAAGTACAAATGGCAATAAATGCATAAAAACATGTTCTACATCCTAAGCCATCAGGGAAATGCACATTAAAACTACACTGAGATTCCATCTCACTCCTGTCAAAATAGGTATCAAGAAACCAAATGACAGTAAATGCTGTCATGGGAGTGGGAAAAGAAGATTGTTCATATTGTAAGCTGGTACAGCTGGGGAAATCAGTGTGGAGGCTGTAGAGACAGCTAAAAATAGATTGACCATATGACCTGGCTATGCCACTCCTTGGTATATGACCTAAGGACTCTACTCTTAACTATATAGCCACTTGCTCATCTATGTTTATTGCTGTTCTATTCACAACAGCTAGGAAATGGGACCAGACTAGATGCTCTTCAACTGATGAATATGTGGTACGTTTACACAATGGAGGTTTTATTCATCTGTAAAGAAAAATGAAATTATGAAATGTGCAGAGAAATGGATAGATCTGGAAAAAACAGTATACTAAGCGAAGTAACCCAGACTCAGAAAATAAATACTGGATGTTATTTCTCATATGTCGATCCTAGCTACAAATGTTTAGTTTTCTATGTGAGTTGAAGTAAAAGTCAGTAGTAGAAACCAGGAAGCTAGAAAGGGCCTGTTGCAGTCAGGTTCACATTGCTGGCAGAAAACACCCAACCAAGAGCAGCTTGTGAGAAAAGGTTTATTTTGGATTACAGACTTAAGAGGAAGCTCCATGATGTCAGGGGGAAAATGATAGCATGAGCAGAGGGTGGAGATCACCTCCTCACCAACATCAGGTGGACAACAGCAACAGGAAGAGGTGCCATACACTGGCAAGAGGAATATGGTTATAACACCTATAAGCATGCTCCCAACAATACACAGTCTCTAGTAGGCTTTAATTCCAAAATTGCCATCAGCTGAGGACCTAGCATTCAGAACACAGAAGTTTATGGGGGACACCTGAATCAAACTACTACATTCCACCTCTGCCCCCCATAAACATAACAATCCATGATATAAAACACAGTGCTTTCAGTCCAACTTTTAAAATCTCCATAGTTTCTAATCAATCCCAGCAATCTTCAAACATTTCCATAGTTCAAGGTCTTTTTACTTTGCCATAATACTAAAAAACAAACAAACAAACAAAGAAACTATAATGGCACAGGATAAACATTCACACTGCAAAAGAGAGCATTGGGTATAGCCAAAAAAAAAAAAAAAATTCAACAAATACAAGATTTAAACAGGGCAAACATCAAACCCTGTAGCTCCAAGTCCAACAACTCTAACCAGTGACAAGTGTCCAAGTCCATTAATTATAACCAGCAACAAGTCTCTGGATTTCCAATTCGGCCCCTCCAGCTAGGCTACTCACAGTCCTGGAAAACTTCATCTGGAGCCAGAAGCTCTCCGTAGCAGCTGTCTCGTGGTAACTGCATCTCTACTGGGTCTTCACCGCAACCCACAGTCCATCCTCATGGCTCCATCAGGTCTCCATGCGGGCAATCCAGAAAACCTGCTTCACACTGTCCATGGCTGTTTCCAAAATATAAGCCATGTTGTAAATTCAATGAACCTCTCTTTCCTGCATTTCTTATGTTCCATAAACCAGGTGGGCTGCTAATTTGTTAATCCATGGGGGAATAAAGCAGACTTTGAAGAACAGGACACTCTTTCAGCATTCAGGCCCCTTCAAAAGACTCTGCATTCTTCCTGTTGTTTCAATGTAGGTCAGCTGGCCCAATCTCAATGGTTGTAATCTCTCATACAATTGCAGCTGATTCAGCCCAAAGATTTCATTTTTTTATATGCCTTACCCCTTTGTTCACACCAGTCCATTTCTATGCAATGCAACCCTGCAAAAGTTCTCAGGATATAGGCATAACAGCAAGCCTCTTACACAAACTGCTTCTAGCCCAGTCCAGGAAAAGCTCTTTCTCACCCTCATAAGCCAAACCTCACAGTCCATAGTTCTTAGTGCTTTCAAGTGTTTCAGTTCTGACCAGAACAGTCCATCAAGCTGTACTTAAAGCACTATAAGGCATCTCTTATGCCAAGATTTCAAATTCATCCATATCCCCCCAGCAGAGCTGCCTCAAAAGGCCTATGCCACACAGTCAGCTGTCTAGCAGTAATGATACCACTTGTCGAGCACACCAGGGACTCCAGCCACCAAAAACCAACTCCAGCTGCATCACCGTTTTATGCATCTGGCTTATGTAGGTACTGGAGAATTGAACCCAGGTTGTTGGGCTTTGCAGGCAAGTGCCTTAACCGCTGAGCAATCACTCTAGCCTCATGGTTATTCTTTTTAATGTTGGTTAGTCTTATATGTTGTAGTATTACCTTAATGTATATTTAATTTGGATTTCCTGACTGACTAATCCTGCTGGGCATCTTTCCATGTGTTTATTTGCCATACTTGTTGGTACCGAACTTACTGTTGCAGTAAAGTTTGCATTGCTGCAGAAAACAGCCAACCATTAGTAGAAAAAAAAGGGTTTATTTTTGGATCACACACTCAAGGGGAAGCTCCATGATAGGAGAGAAAATGATGGTATGAGCAGAGGATAAACATTGCCTCCTCACCAACATCAGATGGACATCAGCAACAGTACAGTGTACCAAACACTGGCAAGAGGAAGCTGGTTATAACACCCATAAGCACACTCCCAACAATACACAGCCTCCAGTAGGCCATAATTCCCAAATTGCCATTAGCTGTGGACCTAACATTCAGAACACCTAAATCTGTGGGGGACACCTGAATCAAACCACCACAGGACCCATGATGAAGGGAGAAGAAAGGAGGCCTAAATGGGAGTATATAGTAGATATGTAAGTAGAGGACAGAATACTGGGGGAAGGAAATGGTGTAAGTGGAGAGAATGGAGGAGAGGAGGAAGCAGGAAGTGGGTTAATCAAAATTAAAGATGGTATGAATAAGCCATATTAAAACCTACTTCTTTTGCTAAATTTATTATATATATATACATATATATGTTTAAATATCACCTGGACAAAAGTATACTGTGGGGATAGATAATGCTGAGCCAAGAAACCATAGGTTGTTACAAGAGAATTTCAGTGCCAGGGGTGGTATACCTTCCAGTTAGTTATTGATCAGGGAGTCCCCTGATACTCCCCCCACCAACAAACATTACAGGATTTGCCAAGGTTCTTGGTTGCCAAACAGAACTAGTAGGTAAGACCCTATTGCTGAAGATTACACATGCTGTGTCTGCAAGTCACTGAAAGTTCAAACTGAAGTCCAGCTGGAAGCCTCCTCCCTGTTTACTAGCTGTCAGGGTGCTGGAAAAGGCTATGTAGCCTGTATGGGGAGAAAAATCATCAAAGGTCTTAACCATAAGTAGACCCTGAAAGCTTTATGGCTGGAGAGTCAGGCCAAATATGCCAACAGGTACAATGGTGGTATATGTGTATGGAAAAAAGAAACTGCTTCCTGGTTTGACTTGAGAGACAGTCCATGGGAGGGAATTCATGCCTGTCCTGGAACCCTAATCAAAAGCCTAAGGTGAGGAGGTCATCATTCTTAAGGGAAAAACTACTGCTGTTATCCAGCTAAATGGAAATATCATTCCTACCAAACTGTCTTGTAAATACTTATGTTTATGCCCATCTCACTTTTGGCTAGAGAAGTTTCTCTTTTCATATGGTGGTAACCATTAGGGAGACTCAAAACTCACCAAAATGCTGAGAAGAAATGGCAGTGGAGTGTTCAGCACTGAGACATCTCTATCACATATCCAAGGCTTTTGGGCCATTGCAGAAGAGGTAGCAGAAAGAATTTAAGAGCCAAAAGAAGGGAAAGAGTGCTTACATTAATGTCTTCCAGATCCAAGGTGGCTATGGTGTTCATGGCTTCACAGTGGCTGGCACTACCTTCACAAGACCTGCACAATAAGAGGAAAAATGATGATCTCATAGTAGATACTAGAAGGGATTCAGTAGAAAGGTGATTTGGGAGGGAGAAAAGAAGTATGGTAGGAGAAAATTATGATTATATTATATTGTCTATATGCATGAAAGTTGCAAGTAAAAAGTTAAAAATAAAAAATCAAAATTTCATATTAATAATTCATTATACACATGTGGTAGTTTGAATGAATGTCCGCAATAGATTCAGGAGTTTATTAATGATTGAAATTTATATCTCCAGCTGCCTGGCTGGAGGAGGTGTCACTGTGGGTGGATCCTGGGGTCCAGCCATAAGATGTTACTGGTGATGGATCTGTTTCAAGCCTAAAGGTATGCCGAGTGCTTGGATTATGCCTGGATTCCTTGCTGTTTGGCTTCTGGTTTTTGCTTTTTCTTTTGGTGGTAGGTTTTCTCTCTTTTGCCTTTATGGAACATCTCCTGGATCTGTAAGCTTCAATAAATCTCATTCCTCCCATTAACTATGTGTGGTTTGGAGGTTCATCCCAGCAGCATAAAGCTGACAATGACATATACAAGCATATGAAATTGTACCTGAAAGAGCTATAGAGGTCTAAGACCTACTCCTTTATCAGATCACTGGAAACACTTGTAGGCATTTCTTAGGTATCTGTCTCTCCTCCATAGCTAGGTCAACAGCTTCCTAAAGCCAGGGATAATGACTGTCTGGAAGTAACAAGTGTTCAATAGATATGTGTGGGATTAATACACAGTCCACAGAGATCAGTAGCCCCTAAACTAAACAAACTACTCCTAAAGACTGCTAAAAAACTCAACATAATAAATAGATCTATTGTTTATTTTTAATAGTAAGATCTTGTGTACATTAACTGAATGGAACTTTCAAAAACTCTCATACAGCTATTCAATTTTATTAGTCAGGAAAATGTACAAAGTGGGTATATATTGCTCTACCTCACATATTTTAATACCAAGTCTAAACTTTTTTTCATCCTTTTGCTTTGTTTGCCATGATGGTGATTTAATCAGGGCCTTGTACATGCTGGGCAAGCACGATACCCTGGGATATACCCAGAATCTTAAACCGTTTTTGAAAATCCATTTTTCTTCCTCCATACTTCAAGTGATCCCTGCTAAACACTAAGTTATGCAGTTCCTTTGCCTTCAATAACTCTTTCCTAGTTCATAAAGTGGGATTTCAGAGTTACTAAGGCTTGTTGAAATAAAAGTGTTACAGAACTACAATGTTTCTTTTTTGTTGTTGTTGTTTTGTTTTTATGTTTGAGATGTCGGGGATCAAATTTATGGCTTTATACATGTTAGGCACTCTACCACTGAGTTATGTCCCCAGGCCTTCTACCAGCTATTTTGACACTTTTCCTTCCTTATTCTTTATGCCACTAAATGTGAATATGGGATTGTTGACTATAACAAAGCTCAACTTCTATTTATTTACACTCCCTTTCTTCTGATGTCATGCTACATTTCATTTCTGTGGCCTTGCCTAAAGATTTCAGGAGAAAAAAAGCAGTAGAGGCTCTGTGAGAATAATAGTCTCAGACTGATACCTGCCTATTATCATTAGGTGAGACTAAAAAAGCATCCTAACAAGTTTATTTTCCCAATCTCTCTTCCTCAGCACAGTTTCCATCACATATACAGATCTGTTCCTACTAAAAGTCACACATCCCCTAAGTAACCCTGGTGACTTCTACATCCACTAAGAACCATAGCATTTGTTAGCTGAATCTTCTGCCTGACCTCAGGCTTGGTTTTCATATTCAAAATAAGGACTAAATTAACACTAACCAGAAGTATGTGAGCCATGAACATTAGCCACATGTAACTTTCTAGTACCTACGTGTTTATAAATAAAAAGGACTGGGGATGTAACTCAGTGGTAGAGTGCTTCCCTAGCATGTGTGAAGACCTAGGTTCAACCCCCAGACATGGGAGGTGTGGTGGTTTGATTTTCCCCATAAACTTAGGTGTTCTGGATGCTAGGTTCCCAGTGGATGGAGATTTGGGAATTAATGCCATTTGGAGGCAGTGTATTGTTGGGGGTGGGCTTATGGGCATTATAGCCAGTTTCCCCTTGCCAGTGTTTCTGTTGTACACTTGATGTTGGCCAGGGGATGATGTCCACCCTCTGCTCATGCCATCACTTTTCCTGCCATCATGGAGCTCCCCCCTTGAGCCTGTAAGCCAAAACAAACCCTTTATTCCTACAAGCTGCTCTTGGTCAGGTGATTTCTGCCAGTAATGTGAACCTGACTGCAACAGGAGGGAAGGAAAAGAAAAAGAAAGGAAGGAGGGAGGGAGGAAGGGAGAGAGAAAGGAAAAAAGGTTTGTTTTAAAACATTTAAAAATAAAAAGAAGTGATAATAATAACATTTTAACTCAGTAAAACTGAAATGTTTTCAACATGTAATCATAAAATAATTAAAAAGAGCTGCTGGAAGAAAATGATCAACAACAGCATGAATAAGCAAGGAACCCTTAGATTATGAAATCAACCAGCTGGACAAGAAGTACACAATGGTACAATAGTGGCACAGCCTCTAGGGGTAGCCAACTGCTCTGTTTGGACATGGGGCCCACTCAGTAGGAAAGAATTCACATCTGGTACTGGGAACCAAATCAGCATCCCCTAGTCAGGATACTCAGACTTCAGAGAGAAGACCCCATTGCTTTCTGAAGAAGAGTAGACTTGCACACAAAAAATGCTCAAATAGCTTTGCATACCACCTTTAACCCAAGATGTCTCACTCTTGGTTGGAGAATCTGCTTCATTTTACATATGGCAGAAAAAAAAAAAAAAGAGAGGACTCATGGATCCATCAATTCTGCTCACCGACTGCCCACCAGAAGACTTGCTACCTGTTGTACATGTGCAGAGCCCAGGAGAACTTGCAGTGGATATGGCACCATGAACATTGCTCTTACTACTAGCCTGACAACCTGCTCCAGGAAGATGAGGGCAGACATAGTGACCAAGCAAAACCTATCAAAGCAGAAATCCAGAAGCTACAAAGAAGTCAACACTAAATCAGACTGCCAACAGGCCTTCCATGGCTCAGGGAACATTGTAGAAGAGGGAGGTGAAAGCTTGTGAGAGCCACTGAGTGGGTGGGAATACTCTGAGACACAGTCCCCCCACTATTCCATTGGGACTGACTGAGGCCTTCCTAATCCCACAGTTAATCATATAACCCCACTGAAGAGGGCCCCTGTCATGATAAATATTTCCCCTGGGCAGATGCAAACACATGTCATCACCCCTAGTAGGACTCAGATGGGAAACCAAAGTACCATTGCACCAATACCAGTTCAGTGAACCAATGAATTTATGGGTGGGGGGAGGTCACAGAGCATAAAGAAGGGTTATTTACAGGAACGTGTGGTGCCCAAAGCAGCCACTTTGATGGAGATCCCTGTGTCAAAATTACTCATTGGATGCTCCTCCCTCAGCCTCAGGATGAGGGCTTACTTACAGAGCATCAGGACCCCAGAGCAGCCATATGGTGGAGAAGTCTCATTCCACCCTGAATGACAACTTCCCTGTGGCTGCCTCTAGATGTTCCTTGTCCCTGTCCAGGAGTATGAGTCTGCAGAGCAGCATTTCAGATGAGGCTCACTACTTTCCTCCCTCAGCCTAAAGTTGAGGGCTTACTTACAGAGTATGAGACCTCAAGGCAGCACTACAGTGAGGCTCACTATGCCGGGAATTACACCCAAGGATGCTCCTCCCTCATCCTCAGGGTGAGGGCTTATTTGGAGAGCATGAGAACCCAAAGTACCATTTCAGTGGGGCTCACTATACCCAGATTATCCCTGCAGATATTCCTCCCTCAGCCTCTGGGTGAGGGCTTATTTACAGAGCATGGAGACTCCAAAGAAACCACGTTGATGGAGCTCACTATACCTAGATCTTTTACTCTCTATATACTCTATCTCCCCACGGAGGTGACAAGATTTTGTGGAGAGGGCACCTAAATCTAAGGTGGTGTCTAATGACCCTCCCCACAACTTCTCTTGTGAGGTGACCTAGCTGCTTTTGATAAAGTTGGCAATAGTTTTTACACTTTTCAATGAGAAGAAAATTTGCCATACAACAGTCACAGCTGGGGAAATGGGAACAGGGTACAGGGAATAAAAGAGTATAATCTGTTAATCAATCAATCAATAAATAAATAATGAGATGGTACATTATTCATATTAGGTTACTCTGGAAACTTTATAGAAAGCAGTTCATCACAGGGCTTCAAAAGTTTGGAAATGGGGCTGGGAAGATTGCTCAGTGGTTAAAGGAGCTAGCTGTCAAAGCCTGCTGGCTGGGGTTCAGTAAATTCCTCAGTACCCCACATAAAGCCATGTGCACAAAGCACTACATGAATTTGAAGTTCTCTCTCTCTCTCAGCTGTCAAATAAAGGAATATTTTTTTAATTATCAGAAATGAAGTCTTTTTAACATATCTTTTTTTTTTTTTTTTTTTTGGTTTTCCAAGGTAGGGTTTCACTCTAGCCTGGAACTCACTATGTAGTCTCAGGGTGGCCTCAAACTCACAGCAATCCTCCTACCTCTGCCTCCCAAGTGCTGGGATTAAAGGTATGCACTATCACACCCGGCAAATATATCATTTTTAAATCTGTGCATCTTTTTTTTTTTTAATCAGGAACTTATGTACTTCACTTGTATAGATACAGAATTTTAGTATAAATCCCACATCTGTACATGGGAGATATAGGAAATTGCATTTCAATTGTATTTTTTTTTATCTTTGACACTTAATAAATTTTTATTAAAACTATTTCCTTATAGTATAAATTATATTAGGCAAGGGGCTGTTCTTTTTATTTATTTTTTGTGGGTTTTTTTTTCGGGATTGGGTTTCACTCTAGCCCATGCTGGCCTAGAACTCATTCAGTAGTCCCAGGCTGGCCTTGAACTCACAGCAATCCTATTACCTCTGCCTCCCTAGTTCTGGGATTAAAGCGAGCACTACCATGCCCTGTAAGGGGCTGCGCTTTTCTAACTTCTAAACTTTGGTCACCTGAAGCATAATCTCATTCATGTCAGAAATGTCTTGAGCTTTTCCTACCCCTGTGGGGTAGTGGGGGTGGATGACCATACCTCAGGTATTCTTACCCACTCTGTGACTCTGACAATCTATTCAACCCCTTTTTTGCAATGTTCCCTGTTGACCTCAACCTGTATTTAACTTTTATTTGTCATTTGATATATTTTAATTTGATGGAAATTCCTGTGATCATTTTTTTTTTTTTTTGGTTTTTCGAGGTAGGGTCTCACTCTAGCCCAGGCTCACCTGGAATTCACTATGTAGTCCCAGGGTGGCCTCGAACTCACAGCGATCCTCCTACCTCTGCCTCCCAAGTGCTGGGATTAAAGGCGTGCACCACCATGCCCAACTTTTTTTTTCTTTTTTGCATTTTGTTACAAGGTCTCACTATGTAGTCCCAGCTGGCCTTGAACTCACAGCAATCTTCCTGTTTTGGTTAGCATGTGCCATTATGCCCAGCTGTCCTGATTATTCTTAGTAATTAGAATGCTATAATCTGCCTGGCCCTATTATAAGCATTATTTCATTTTACATTCAAAACAATGAAAGGCTATAGGTGTTAGTAGTGTCTTTTCAGCACAGAGGTACATCCTGAAGCACAAGAGGTTAAATATGTATAGCTTCACAGGTATTAAGAGACAGAGATTAAATATTTTCCCCTGTCATTTTCTGACCTTCTTAATAAAAATATGTATGTGTGTATGTGTATAAATATATACACTAAGTGTATGTGTATATATATATATATATATATATATATATATATATATATATATATAGAGAGAGAGAGAGAGAGAGAGAGAGAGAGAGAGAGAGATACACTTCCATAGTGTATACATGTTCATATATATACTCAAAATACTTGGGTATAAACATAGTGAGAAAAAATGTCTTCTAATTTATTTTCAGCTTAAGTTACATCATCATTCCTTTTCCTAAACTACTTAACTTTGATGAATTTGAAAATTGTTATGGCAGATTCTTTTCAAACATGAAACAGTTATATATATACAAATATCTATTCTCACATTCCTTGTAACTGACAGCTTTTTCTTTCCCTGTTACTAACATTTTACTTGGCATAAAATTATCAAGGTATATTCATGTTGTAGCATACACAATAAACTTAGCATTTTATCACTAACTTAGGTTTAAAAAAAGTATGCTCTAAGTATGAGTCAGAGAGTTTCTTATAACCATTCTCTTTTGCTTTATGCTTTTTAAAAACTTTTTAGAGATAGGAATTCAGTATGTAGTTGTATGTAGCTGGCCTTGAACTTATCACTCTCCTGCCTCAGTCTCAAGTGTGCTAGGATTAAAGAATGGCTATAACTATTCTTAATGTTACAGAAGCAGTTCTGATTGGCCTAGTTCTGAGTTTAAATGAAGCATTGACTCATACCATAGCCTCAAAAGTATTAACTTTTTATAGCCTCAGTTGTCCCATGAACAATATAGAAAAAAAAATACTAGCAATACCACCTCTCTCATAGGGTCAGTAAGATGTAATGAATGAGCTAAAGAATTTATTAACATCACCTGAAATGGAGATGTAGTCAAGGCTGATGTCCTAAGTACACAATATGGGCGTCTCCTGTGGTCAAAGTCTGTAATTTTTCCATTACCACATCTGGGAAAAGCTTCCTAGTTTTCCTTGGGAATGTCTCTGTTCTTGTTGAAGAAATGGCAACCTGAGCTCATGTAGCCAACCAGATAGATTCAGAATTGAATCTTAAGCTCAGTTACCCAAAACTGAAGGGGAAAACAGAGAGAAATAAAAACTAACCACTGAAATTCATGTGTCTTCACTACAGAACTCAGCCAAGACGGGCCTCTATTTCCTGCTGCCTCATTCCCATCTTCTCCAGAATCTGGTTCTTTAGCTTTTCCATAGATTCTTTGGGTCTCCTCATCTCCACAAAACTTTTTCAGGCAGCTGATTGGTTTCTATTGCTTGCATCAAATGAATTTTCCCCGGCATGCTTTCTAATCACAGGCAAATAATCTGTAATACTCAATAAGCTCTACTCCTCTGTGCAAGGAAAGAATAGTAGTAATCTATTATTGGGTAATAAATTACATCCAAAGCAAGTGGCTTTAAACAATAAACATAATTCAGGAGTGGCTTTGCTGAATGCTGTGGCTCTGGGTCTCTTAGGGAGGATGCCATCATTTGAGCACTGGGCTGAGGCTAAAAAAGCATCTTCCAACATGCATTCACATGGCTCTTAGCATGGGAACCTCCATTTTTTTGTCACGTAGATCCCTCCAAAGAACTTCCTGAGGTCTCCTTGACTGGGATGTTGGCCTCTTTTAAATTTACAGAGGGATTTAAGAAAGCAAGAAGGGGGACTGTAGAGATAGCTTTGTAGTCATGGCACTTGTCTATGAAGCCTAAGGACCTAGGTTTGATTATTCAAGACCCACATAAGCTACATTCACAAGGGGGCACATGCATTTGGAGTTCATTTGCAGTAGCTGGAGGCCTTGGTGTGCCCATTCTCTCTCTCTCTCTCCTTCTCTCAAATAAATAAATATTTAAAAAATAATAATAAAAGAAAGGAAGAATGAAGCTACACATTTTTTTTTTTTTTTTGGTTTTTCGAGGTAGGGTCTCACTCTGGCTCAGGCTGACCTGGAATTCACTATGTAGTCTCAGGGTGGCCTCGAACTCTCGGCAATCCTCCTACCTCTGCCTCCCGAGTGCTGGGATTAAAGGCGTGCACCACCATGCCCGGCTAAGCTACACATACTTTATGACCTAACTTCAAAAGTCAGGGTCTGCCATTTTCTCAACAGACTACTGGTTATTCAAGAGAGGAAGGATCCATACAAGAGTGTGAGTGCTGGAGGTACAGATCACTGACAACACTCTTTAGGGAAGCCTAAAAGTCCGGTATGGGTCTTGTACCTGGCCAGTCACTATCCTCTTTTCAATCTAGCTACTCCTAGTAATCTAAGATTCCAAGATGACATCTCATTTAAGAAATCTATAGTGACTTAAGTCATGGTAGAAAGGAGTGGATATGAAGGAAAACATACAAAATGAATGGGGTGAAGGTCTCCAGCTGAAGGAATCTTGTATCTGGAGAACTGGTAAAAAAAAAAGAGCACATGACCTTTAGGAAAGAGACAGGATGCCTAAAGGTCCAAGGACAAAGGATATCATCAAACACAAGTATGTACCTTGGCAGATGAATAACTTTTCTGTTTATCATCACCAAGGAAAGCCTGACATATAGTTAAGTCCTGTGTCAATATTCTGTTTTTTTTTTTCTCTCTCTCTTAATTCCAAAGTGGGCCAAGTAACTGTGATCCATCAACCCAGACTGGTGGCAAGTTGATTTGAGCTGAATTGTGCACCATGCCTACTGCCAGTTTATATGTAGAGGTCCTAACACATAAGGCCTTTGTCCTGTGTAGTATGTGTGAATACAAGGCCTTTCAATAGGTGTTATGCTAAAATGAGGCTCTTAAGGCTGGAGAAATAGCTCAATTGTTTGTGCTTGTTTGCAAGTATAAGGACCCCAGTTTAAACCCTGGAACCCATGGAGAAAATGCTAGGCACAGTGGCATGTGCTTGTAATCTCAGTACTAGGGAGACAGAAAAAAGCAGCTCCCTGGGGCTCTCTTGTCAACCAGTCTTGCCTACTTGGTAAAGTTCAGGCCTGTGAAAGAAAATATCTCATAAATACAAAAAAATGGTGAATGGCTCCTGAGGTGCCACAATGAAGATTGTCCTCTGACCTGCATCTGCCTGCATGCATGCACACGTGTGCCTCTCACTCTGTAATCCCAGGCTGGCCTCAAACTCATGGTGATCCTCCTACCTCTGCCTTCCAAGTGTTGGGACTAAAGGTGTGTACCATCATGCCTGGCTAACTATACAATTTTTAAAAAAATGATTCTCAATTAATAGTGTAACTTAATTCAGTAGTGGTATTCAAACATAAATGAATACCAATTCAAAGAGATGCATATGTATAGAGTTAACAGCTACTTCTAGGGAAGAGATTTTTTTGATCCACCTAACTCATGTTTCCTTTGTAACTTCAAATTTAAACAATTAATAATCTTACAAACTTCTAAGCTGAAACATTATATTCATTTAAAACTTCTCCTTCCATTCCCACCTAATACTTTCATCACATGTAAGCACTATTGTTGATGTCTTGTGTGTTCTTCTAGAGTTTCTTTACTAAGAGTTAAGTCAGTTAAACCATAATTGTATACTTTAAAAATATTAAGTGAGGGCTGGAGAGATGGCTTAGTAGTAAAGTGCTTGCCTGTGAAGCCTAAGGACCCTGGCTCAAGGCTGGATTCCCCAGGACCCACGTTAGCCAGATGCATAAGGGGGCACATGTATCTGGAGTTCATTTGCAGTGGCTGGAGGCCCTGGAGTGCTCATTCTCTCTCTCTCTCTCCCTCTCTCTCTCTCTTTCTGTTACTCTCAAAGAAATAAATAAAAATGAACAAAAAATATTAAGTGGAACAACATAAGAAAAGTTTGTTGTTATTTGTTAAGACAAAACCATTTCTGGGCATCAGAATATTGCTCAGTGGTAGAGCACTTACCTAGCATGCCTGAAGCCTGGCATTCAATCCTCAACAAGTGAAAATAAATCATAGAGAAAAATTAATTTCTACCTAATATGTTTCCCTTTTAGGTTAAAACACCCTTTCAGGTTAAAACACACACACACACACACACACGCACGCGCGCTATAATCTACTATCCCCTTGCCCCAGGTTCCAATACCATGGGGGCCCTCCTCAGTGGAGTAATAATATTCACTGTGGGATCATAAAGGCCTCAGTCAGCACAATTGGGAAAGGGAGTGGGGTGGAGAGCATGCCTCATGGTATTTCTACCCACACTATGGCTCTTATAATTTTTCTGCCCCCTTTTTCACATTGTTCCCTGAGCCATATCAGGCCTGTTGGCAGGCTTATTTCATGTGGAGTTCTATGTAGCCTCTGAATATCTACTTTGATAGTCCACTGTATCTGTCAACATAACCCTGGAACGTGTTGTCAGGCTATCAATAAGAGCAGTATTCATGTCGCTACTTCCTCTGAAATTTCTCCTGGGCCCAGGCAGATGGAGAGGTGGCTAGTCTTGTGGTGGGCAGTTGGCTATCTTCTTGTCTTAGCAATGGGCCTTGGTTCTCCTCTGTTTACTCTGTCAGTTGTAAAACAAAGCATATTCTCCAAAAAATAGTGAGAGCAGCTTGGGTTAAAGAGGGTATGCAAAGTTATTTGAGAGATTTTTGGTGCACAAGCCCACTCTTCTCCAGAGAACAGTGGGGCCTTCTCTCTGAGTTTCCTGACCATGGGATTCTGACTTGGTTTCCAGTTCCAGATATGAGCTCTCCTCCAATGAGCTGGCTTCATGTCCAACTACAAAACAGTTGGTTATCTGCAGAGACTATGTGCCACTATTGCATAAGTGTGTACTTCTCATCTGGCTGTTGATTTCATAGTTTGCAGGGTCCCCTGCTTATTCATATTGTTGGTGACCATTGTCCCCCAGCTATTACCCTAGGGCTCTCCATAATTTGTGAGTGCTAGCCAAGAGGGAGTTAATTTCACTTTCAGTTCTAGCATGGTATTCTGATGTCCTGTGACTGCAGCCTCTGGTGTCTTTAGTAATAGGGTCTTACCTTTTCACTCTTGCAAGTAATCAAATGTTTTGGCAATGACCTATATTGTTTTGGGGACCTCATGTGTCTCCCTTGGCAACAGGCCACTGTGGGGTGGCAACCCAATTTTGTACCTGGGATTTACCAGCAAGAGTCCATGGTTTTAAGGTTAAGCTTTTTCTACTTTCTGTCTGGACTGTCCCTCTTCTTCCTTTATTGGTGGTTATATCTTATAGAATACTAGCCAGAATGAGGGTTTCTATGGAACTGATTCATATTGTCTTACCTTTTCTGTAATTTGCTCCCTAACCTCCCTACCCCTCCAAGAGCCACTTCTTATTAGGTCCCTCCCCCTAACCTATGAGGTAACTCCTCTTCTCCTCTCTCCTTATTTTTTTTCTCTCTCCTGGTCTCATGCTAGTTTTATTACTATTGTTTCTGATCATTTATACACATCTCCATTTGATCCCAGTTAGGAACCACAGCCCTGCTCCCCTCTGATCTTCAGCATTTTTGTTCCTTCACAGGCAGACACCCTGGATTGGTGTCTAGTCCTGGTGTGCAACCTTGGCACTCAGCCCCTCTCCCAATGGTGCAAGATCCTGCTTTTCTCTCCCTTTCAGCTTTCTTTAACTAACTCAATTGAAGTATTACTCATAGCACCTTTTCTAAAATACATTTTTAGGTGCTGGCTATAAATGTATGCCAAAACAGAACGTCATCATTATACTATTATGTAAACCAAATTATGCTTTAATGAATTTATTTCATTTCACACTAAAAGTAATTCCTGTAGATATATTCTTATATAACCAAGAAATACATCTTTTCTACTAAAAATGTTAAAATAAAGTGAATGTTTAGAAAGCAACTGACAAAACATACCCAGATGGATAAAAGCAAACAAGAAGTGAAAGAAAGATGCAGGAAATTTGAGGAAACAGTTTTAGGAATGTCCATAGCCATTATCTTTTAGCTACCAGAACAATGTCCAACCAAAACTAAGATTTAAATGCCTTTGAGGAAAAGGGAGTTTCAATTTTTATCAGTTTAGTTACTAAGTATATGGCATAAGTTCACAGTAGACCCCCTCTTATTTTGCATTACCTCACACCAATCCATTTCTCATAGGCTTATAAATATATTGGTATTATACTGGACACAAAAATAAAGACCACACAGGAATTTTAATATTAGTCTGCATTGAACTAAAATCTAAATAACTAATTAAATAATATCTATCCTTGGAGATATCAAAACCTAATTCAACACAACATTATGCTGCACACAGTGCTAGAAAGAAAGTTTGATGTGTCCTGAGAGGTCCTCTCACACTTCTCTATCCCTGCCCTTCTGCCTTCCCAATGTCTGGATGTCCTTGAAGGTTCATCATCTCAGTTTCAGGTAAATACTTCATGACGCATCTTTTTGAATTACATTCAAGTTTTGATACCAAAAATAATTAGGTTTTGGGCTGGAGACATGGCTCAGCAGTTAAAGTACTTGCCTGTGAAGCCTAAGGACCCAGGTTTGATTCCCCAGTACCCACTGAAGACAGAGGCAGAAATTGATGTATGTGTCTGGAATTTGTTTTCAGTGGCTTGAGGCCCCTGGTGCACCCATTATCTCTCTATCTGCCCCCCTCCTTTTTTTTGGTTTTTCGAGGTAGGGTCTCACTCTAGCCTAGGCTGACCTGGAATTCACTATGGAGTCTCAGGGTGGCCTCGAACTCATGGCAATCCTCCTACCTCTGCCTCCCGAGTGCTGGGATTAAAGGCATGCACACCATGCCCAGCTTCTCCCTCTCTTAAATAGATGTGTGTATGTGTGTTTAAAGCATATGTTTTTAAAATGCAGTTAGTATAAAGATTCCTAGATCTGTTATTTTTTAAGAAGGAGAAGATAGGTATACTATTAATGACAAAGGACTGGAAAGATGGCTTAATTGGTAAAGTACTTGTCCCACAAGGATGAAAACCTGAGTTTGGATCCCAAGAACCTACATAAATGTGGGGCATGGTGACATGCCTATAATGCTATTTTCATGGATAGAATGAATTCGCATTGTTGAACCATCCATAAATTTCACTGCAGTTCCTATCAAAATACCAATGGTATTCTTTACAGATGAATGTGTTTATTCACACACACACTGTGGCTTGGATAAATATTCCAAAAAGGCCCATTATTTAAAGACTAGGTCCCTTGTCCATGACACTCTTAACAAGTGGTGGTACAGTTAAGAAGCATGGCCTTGGGCTGAAGAGATGGCTTAGCGGTTAAGCGCTTGCCTGTGAAGCCTAAGGACCCCGGTTCAAGGCTCGGTTCCCCAGGTCCCACGTTAGCCAGATGCACAAGGGGGCACATGCATCTGGAGTTCGTTTGCAGTGGCTGGAAGCCCTGGCTCGCCCATTCTCTCTCTCTCTCCCTCTATCTGTCTTTCTCTCTGTGTCTGTCACTCTGAAAGAAAGAAAGGAAGAAAGAAAGAAAGAAAGAAAGAAAGAAAGAAAGAAAGAAAGAAAGAAAGAAAGAAAGAAAGAAGCATGGCCTTATGTTAGGATTTAAGATCTTCAAGGGCATGACCTTGATGGGTACATTAGAAACCCAGTCCCTTGCACTGACTTTTCCTTACTACTTGACATAAGGTAAGAGGATTCCTCTATCATGTGCTCCCATTATGTCATAATGCCTTTCTACAGGCTGAAAGGCAACATGCCAACCTATCCTGAACTGTACACTCCAAGCCTGCAATCCAACTTAGACCCTTCCTCTTTTTAAGTTCATCATCTCAGTTATTTCTGTGATAGTAAAGGAAAGCAATCGCAGAACATAATCATGTGTGTATATATGTCCAATTTCTCTGGAGAACCTGATTAATATCATATATAATATAATTGCCTTCAATTTCTTTTATCACTGTTTTATAGTTTCTGTTATAAAATGACTATATGTCTAGGTATTAATTATGTATTCATTTATTTGAGAGTGACAAAGAGAAAGATGCAGATAGAGAGAGAGAGAATGGGTGTGCAAGGGCCTCCAGCTACTGCAGATGAACTGCAGATGCATGCACCCCCTTCTGCATCTGGCTAACATGGGTCCTGTGGAATCAAGCCTCGAACCGGGGTCCTTAGGTTTCACAGGCAAAGACTTAACCACTAATCCATCTCTCCAGCCATAAGTATTATTTTTGAGTTGTTATAAATGAGATTATTTTCTTGATTTCTACATCAACTGATACATTATTTTATAAAAATACTATTGATTATTATAAGGTGGTCTTGTATCCCAAAAGTTTATTGGATTAATCAGTTTATTGTTAGATTTCTTTTAGTGGAATCTTTATAAGGTTTTCTAGATATAAGATTATACTCACTGCAAACAAGGATAGTTTCTCTTTGTAATTTCCTATTTGAATGCCTTTTATTTAAATTCCTTGCCCATCTGCTCTGGATTTGACTCAGAGTATTAAGTTGAATAAGAGGAGTAAAAGTGGCCATCCTGAACTTGTTCTACTTCTTAGAGGAAACATACTGTAAAGCTGTAATAACCAGAACAGCATAATATTGGTATTCACAACAAACATATAGGCCAATGGAATATATTAGAAAACTCAGAACTAAATCAGCATATTTATTGCTGTGGTGGTTTGATTTAGGTGCCCCCCATAAACTTAGATGTTCTGAAGCTAGGTTCCCAGCTGATGGAGATCTGGGAATTAGTGCCTCCTGGAGGAAGTGTATTGTTGGGGGCTGGCTTATGGGTGTTGTAGCCAGATTTCCCATGCCAATGTTTGGCACACTCTCCTGTTGCTGTGGTCCACCTTATGTTGGCCTTGCAGTGATGTCCACACTCTGCTCATGCCATCGTGGAGCTTACCCTCGAGACTATAAGCCAAAATAAACCTCTTTTTCCAAGAAGCTACTCTTGGTTGGGTGATTTCTACCAGCAATGTGAACCTGACTGCAACAATTGCCAACTTATTTACAAAATAGTCATGAAGAACACAGGCAAAGGAATTTAGTCTCACCAGTAAATGTTGTCGGAGAAATTGGATATCCATGTGCAAAATAATGAAACTACACCTCAATTTCTCAGCCGTTACAAACATCAACACAACTTAAATGTAAGATCCAACCCTGTGAACCTACTAGAAAAAAAAATGCTTCCGAACATTGCTCTGCATATGTATTGTCTAGATGAGACCTTGAAATACAGTCAACAAAAGCTAAAATTTACAAAGGAGATTACACCAAACAAAAGCTTCCATACAGAAAAAAGGGAATATTAAAGATGCAACCTACATTCACTATGGCTGTGTGCTACTATTGCACTTGGGTGAGCATCGTGTCAGGTTGTTCGCTGCTGAGTAGCTTAGACCTCAAGTTGCTTGGGCAGATGTTGGCTATTTTCCCCAAGTAGCTCATGTAGCACCTTCTGGCACTAGACAAGCTAACTGACTGGCTCTCTTCCAGATTCCAGCCAGGTCTCTCCATGTTCTGTACCAACAGCATATGGTGTCTTTATCAGTAAGGTCTTACCATGAACCTTTGGTGGGTAATAAGTTCTCTGACAGAAGTCTGTCTTCTTTTGGGAAACATTGTAGGTCTCTCTGATCAACAGCTCATTGAGGATGTTAACCCTATCCTGGTACTGGAACTTACAAGCAGCACCAAGGGAAAAGATGGAAGAAAAGGATAGGTAATATAAAACAGAACAGGAAAAGAGAGAGAAGCACAAGAAAATTAAGGTTACGCCAATAGATCTGCTCAGTGGAAAGGCACCCATAGCTGGAATTGGGAAACAAGTCAGAATTATATCCAAATAATGAGTTCACTCTCCAATATCAAGCTCCCACCAACCTTGGGCTACAAAAGGACCTACACACATTAACTTCTGTCTAAACTAATAATGTCCATCCCATTTATCTGATGCTAACTTCACTCTCTGTTGGAGAATCTGCTTCTCTTTTTGAGATGGACACAAAACCTAAGGAGAGACTCAGCCCATTGCACTTCACCAGAGCCCCAGATGAAACCATAGAGGAATTAAGGAAATGTGCAAGAATGCTGCTTTCTTGGTGAACCTGGTATCATCACAAGGGTGAAGGAGATAGACACAGAGGACACTCAACTCCTACCAAATCAGAGATCCAGAGACACAGAGGGTCCCAAGAGCCCATCACTGAAGTAGACCTAAAATGAACCCAGCATGGCTCAGGGAAATTCATGGAAGAGGGGCTGAAAAGATTGATAGAGCCTCAAGTTATACATTATGCACAGAGCCATTGCCTCTTCCTCATAACTGATGGCAACCCCCACAATGCGCGACTCATAATCCACATGGGGATAACTAGTATCCCCAATGAGGAGGGTCCCTTTGGAGGCAGGGACGAGGTTGAGGGTAAAGATTGTACCCACATTTGCTGTTTACACAGTGAGTATGTCCATAACTAATACAATATTTTATTAAAACTAAAGCAATAAAAAGTAAAAAGAATACTTATATGCTAAATAAACTAACATGTTATTATTATTCAGAATTGTAAGAAACAACTCAAGAACAAAATAATATAATACTGAGAAGGGCTGGGCATTGTGGTGCACTCCTACAGTTCTAGCTACTCAGGAAACTGAGATGGGAAGATGAATTGATTCTACAATTAGAGACCACCCTGGTCAAATAGCAAAAGTTTCTCTAAAAAAAAAACAAAATTGGAAAGTAATCTGAACAGATATTTCTCAAAAGATGGCACAGGGCTGGAGAGATGGCTCAGAGGTTAAGGCTCTTGTTTGTGAAGCCTAGGGACCCATGTTTGACTCTCCAGACCCCACATAAACAAGATGCACAAAGGGGAGGCAAGCACAAGGTCACACATGCCCACTAAGTGGTGAAAGAGTCTGGAGTTAGATTCAGTGACTGATGCTTTGGTGTGTCAATTCTCTCTCTCTCTCTCTCTCTCTCTCTCTAATAAAATTTTAAAAAAATAGATGGCACAGAAACACCTGAAAAGTACACAAAACATACATACCCTCACCGGTCATCTGGGGAATGTGAATCAAAACTGTGGTAAGATACCACCTCACCCTAGCTAGTGTGGCTATTACAAAACAGACAAGCAGTGATGGTGTTATGGCTCTTTGGATAAAGTCACTTGCTTATAAAGCCTGATGGCCTAGGTTTGATTCCCCTGAACTCACATAAAGCCAGATGCTTAAAGTGACACATGTGTATGGAAATCATTTGCAGTGGCAGGAGACCCTGGTAAACCCAAATCCCCTCTCTCTCTCTCTCTCTCTCTCTCTCTCTCTCTCTCTCTCTCTCTCTCTCTCTTTCTCCTTCTCTCCTTCCCTCCTTCCATTATTTACTCTAACTCTCTGTTTGAAAATAAATTAAAAATATTTTTTTAAAAAGAGACAAAAGATTTGTAAATGAATAGGTCCTCTATGTTCCATGAATAGGAGAGAAGAGAATGGCTTCCCACCAGCGCTGGGATGTAGCTCCCAACCTGTCCCAATTACTTTGGCCTCTAGCAAGGATTGTTCATGATGTCCATGAGTTTTTGTCTATCACACACATCTCAGCCTCCAGAGGCAATCTTGTCTAATGTCACCCTCTTTATAGAGTGGCCCACATCCAGTGGCTGATGGGTCACAGTATGAAGATCTGTCTGCTTTTGGTCATCTTAGGACACTGTGAGAGACTCTTCTTGCTTTAGTGCTGTGTTCATTGAAACACAAGCTCTCTCTCTCTCTGGCAAGCCATAGTCATGTGATGAGGTTTGGGAAACATCACCTCAATATATGGCACTTTGCATTTGAGAAAATAGCTGAAGCAGGAAGGTCACTTTCACCTTCTCTTAACCCCTTGCCTCTAAAGAAGACCATACAAGAATTCTTTGACCTCATATTCAAGTATGTCATAAGACCCTCATTCTAGAACTACCTACTGTATCATCAAAGAGAATGAATGTCCCTGTTGCCAGAGAAACAAAGACCCAGAGAAGACTGAAAAAATGCACGTTGCTAAGTTCCCACAGTTTACTTCCATCAGATCAGTATATCACACCCCACATATCTACCACTACCCACACTTCTATATGACTGAACTACTTTTCATCAAACCGAAATATAATTTACAGGTTTCTCTGTTTGGGTTTCATTTCTGAAGGTTTTCATGTCAAATAAAACTTATACTAAATTAATGCTTATGCTTATCCCTTGCTAAAAACATAAGACAAAAAAGGATGCAAAGTGGGATGGTTTTAGCAGTTACGGTGCTTGCTTGCAAAGCCATAGGACCCAGGTTTGATTCCCCAGGAACCAGGTAAGCCAGATGCACAAAGAAAATGTATCTGGAGTTTGTTCACAGCTGTTTAAGGCCCTGGTACAACCATTCACTTTCTATCTGCCTCTTCCTCTGTCTCTCTCTATCTCTAATAAATAAAATAAATATATATTTTAATAGTATGCAAAGAAAGGGAAATTCTCCTTCACTAATAGTGGGAATCATCATATTATTTTCCATAGAAGCTTCATTATCTTACATTCCCACCACCAGTGCATAAGAAGTACAGTTTTTTCTAATTCCCTAATATTTGTTATATCTATTTTGACATTATCTATCTTTAATGATATAAATTAGCATCACATTTTAGATTTGATGTTGGTTTCTTTAATTATTTATGGAGCTCATTCTTTTAATGTACCTGATGACAATTTGTGTGACTTCTTTGGAGAATCATCTATTCGAGCCATTTACCCATTTTAAAATTAGTTTCTTGCCATGGAGAGATGGCTCAGCGCTTAAGGCATTTGCTTGCAAAGCCTAAGAACCAAGGTTTGGTTCCCCAGTATCCACATAAAGCTAAATGCACAAAGTGACACAAGCATCTGGAGTTTGTTTGCAGATACTGGAGGCTCTGGCACACCCACATTCTTTCTTTCTGTCTTCCTCCCTCCTTGAAAAATAACAAATAAAAATATTCAATAAAATTAGGATATTTTCTTATTGGGTTATAGGAATTCTTTATATATGCAGGTATTAGCCCTTTGTTATATATAGCATTTGCAAATAAATTCTCCTGCTCTCTAGGGTACATTTTCATTCTTGCGTGGTTTTTTATTAGTCATGGACATACTCAGTATATAAACAGCACGTTTGTACCATCCTTTCCCTCATCCTTGCCCCCCTCCAAAGGGACTCTCCTCTTGGGGATGCAAGCCATCCCCATGGGGATTGTGGGTCATACATTGGGGTAGTAGCCATTAGTTATAGGAAAGAGGCAATGTCTCTGTGCATAATGTCCCAACTTGTGGCTCTAATAATCTTTCTCCCTCCTTTTCTGCAAAATTCCCTGAGCCATGTTGGGTATGTTTGAAGTCTACTTCAGTTATGGGCTCTTAGGAGACTCTGGATCTCTGGTTTGGTAGGTGTCGAGTGTCTTCAGTGTCTAGATCCTTCAACCCTGTGCTTATCTTGAAAACAGAAGCATTTTACTTTGATGTAGTCTTCTTTGCCTATTTTTTGCTTTGGTTGCCTGTGCTTTGTAGTGCATGTGTTATCATGTAGTTATCTACTTTTCCCAAAACCATTTTTTCACAGATGCATCCATTATCTTCCACTGTCTTCTGTATTCCTTTACATCAGAGCCATTCTCTTTTGTTTACTTCAGCTTTGGAATATATTTTGAAATAAAAAAAATGTGGCTGTAGTAAGTGAGAATTCAACTAAATTCCTGTTGCTTTTCTGGTCTCTAATAAATGATGAAGGCCAGTTATACAAACTAAAAGTTTAGGAACAATGATATTTTAACCTAATTTAATGATAGGAATACCCACACTGTGGTACTATATGGTTTAACTTTTCTACTCATTGGGAAACCAGGTCCCTGCCATGTACCGGGTATGGTGTTCTGCAAATCCAGACATTTTCTGTGATCAGAAGCCATTCCCTGTTGTCAAACCAAGGACTGTTTCCTAGAATAAGAGAAAGCCTTTTATATTCATGTGGCCTTCTGGCCCGCCAGTCTGAATTCCAGAGAATTTAGTCCAACACTGACTTTTTCCTTTCTTACATTTTGGATAGAATTGCACATATGACCCAGCTTTGTAATGGATGTTTTCCACATTCAAAATTCATCATTTCAAAGCCAAGTCAAAGTGCTATCCTTCTCATCCCCATGCTTTCTCTACCCCTGAGCTGTATCTCCACCCCCACCTCTACCATTTTTGATCTTCCTGTCCCGACTATTTAGACTCAGTCCTTAACAACTCTGAAAACAGCTGCCACTTGCCTTCTGCATAGCATTTCACTTGCATACTACCTTACTTACCAAAATACCAACTATACCATGGCTCAGCAAAGAGATTATCAAACCATCGTCTGAGACTCAATGGGAGTTTAAATAAATTTAATGGTGGTTGGTGCACGCCTTTAATCCCAGCACTCGGGAGGCAGAGGTAGGAGGATCGCCCTGAGTTTGAGGCCACCCTGAGACTACATAATGAATTCCAGGTCAGCTTGGGCTGGTGTAAGACCCTGACTCACAGAAAAAAAGAAAAGAAAAAGAAAAAAATTAATGGATCAGATGGAACTTTGAAGTTTGTCTTTCTTTTTATTTATATAATTATTTTGGTAGAAAAAGAGTGAGAGAATGAACACATGAGGGCCTCCTGCCACTGAAAACAAACTCCAGACTCCATTTTGTGCATATGGATTTATATGGGTACTGAAGAATTGAACCCTGGGTCATCAAACCTTGCAAGCAAATGCCTTTAATCATTATACCATCTCTCTAGCCACAGATTTCTTCAATTCAGTGCAACAGAATAGGAAAGAAAATAATCAGAGTTCATTTATTATGAAAAAATTTGTCTTGCAAAAGTTTCTCTTCAGTTATGTATGCATGCGTTGGATCATGATATGAACTATATACCTGTTAATTTCCCAATACCAGAGGTAGATAGTTAGAGAGACAGATAGATAGATAGAAATATAGGTAGATAAATGATAGAAATACAATGTCTATAAGCACAAATATTTGCATATTAACACATAGATATGTATATAAGCATATACATATAACTATTAAAATATACATTTTTCATTTTTATTATTATTATTAACAACATATTTTGTATGGATACCTCATGTGTTGGTACCATCTTTTCCCTCATCCAAAATGGGCCCTCCTTCAGTGGGGTTGCAGATATTCCCTATGGGGTTGTGGGTTATACATATTTTAAAAGTATACATCCTAATGGATATGAGATGATACTGCATCAAGCCACAATTAAAAATTCTTGAAAGCTACCAGGTTAGTCTGATTTTATCTACTGTGACTAAGGGTTGCCTCACTGTGTTAGGCTCCTGTAAGGTAGGAAAAGGATATGCATTCTCTCAAGGAGTGCAATATTTTAACCCTTATGTTACAACTCAGATAGAAGATATTAATAAGGAAACTCAGTGAGCCTTAAATGAAATGTACCAATAGTAAGTGATTATACAAATATTTATAATGTCTGTTTAATATATTTGTATCAGGAAACATAGTACATACCTTATAGTAATTACTCAATCCCCATAATTCTTCTGAAACAGATATCATCCTAACCCCCATGCAACAGTAGAATAGAAGCCTAGAGACATTAAATAACTTGTGTAAATTCTCACTGCTAGTTAATGGCAGAGCCAGGACTCAACTAGAGTTATTTGATCCCTATGCTCATGTTCATATATCACAAACTACATTATCTCTGTGACCAGACAACTGCTCTTTTTCAATTGTTCTACTAATGTTTCTACTTCTATTACTTGCAAATAATATTAATAAAGTTAATCACTGGAGACTATTCCTATTAACAGTGGTGTGCATTTAAGTACTTGTATTATAGAAAATTCTCAAGGAAATATCCCCTAACTACTTAATAGCTGCTAAATCAATCTATTGTTAATGAAAATAGAAAGTATTTGGTCATTAGCCTCCAAGGCAACAGCAAAAACAAAAAGGAAGGAAAGGATCATTGTGTGACATGTCCTTGGATGTCTCACAGAATTAACAACTTTGTTCTATATGTCTTTGGACCCATACACGCAAGTAAGCAGGCATTAGCATTTTTTTCCAAAAGCAATCAACCAATTTCTGCATAAATTTTCCTTTGCCTCTAAGGAAGTCAATGTAAACAGTTTTTAAGCTACTAAATGTTCATTTGCATAACTCATTAAATCTTCTTAGAAATAATTTACAACAAGGGACCATCTTTTAACATCCACATGTCCATCTTTATGCCTGGAAAAAAAATCATATGTAGGGGTGGAGGGATGGCTTAGTAGTTAAGGCATTTGCCTGCAAAGCCAAAGGACCCAGGTTCAATTCTCCAGGACCCACGTTAGCCAGATGCACAAGGGAGCGCATGAGTCTGGAGTTTGTTTGCCATGGCTGGAGGCCCTGGCATGCTCATTCTCTCTCTCTCTGTCTCTTTCCCTCTTCCTTTGTCAAATAAATAAATAAATAATATATATATATATATATATATATATATATATATATATATATATATATATATATATATATATGTAGCACCTAAAGAAACACTGAAAATTTTACCCAGAGAACTATGGAGATGGTTTAGTGACTATAGCACTTGCTTCACAAATGTGAGAATCTGAATTCAGATCCCCAGAACCCATTTATGGTGGTATGACTATAAAATACTCTCCCCATGCCTCCCGTGTATGAATACTTAATCCTCAGCTTTTGGCACTGTTGAGGAAGGTTGTAGAACCTTTAGGTAGTAAAGACATTCTAAAGGAAGTATGTCACTGTGGGTGGGCCTTGAGGTATTAGAGCTTAGCCCTGCTTACTCTCTCTACTTCCTCATGTGGCATCAGCTGTCTGCTCTTGCCATGTTTTCCCTGCCATGATAGACTGTATCATCTGGAACTGTAAGCCAAAAATAAGTCTTTTTCTTCCTTTAAGCTGCATCTGGAGAGGTACTTTGTCTCAGCACAAAGAAGGTAACTGAAACAGCACTTATAACCAGGTGCTATAGCAGATGCCCATAATCCCAGCATATCTAAGGCAAAACGGGAGTTGACAGAAACAGGAGAATCACCAAGAAGCCTATGGGCCAAGTAGCCTGGTGAATACCATGGTGAACAAGGTGGAAGTTGAGTACACACTGCCTCAAACAAGCCGGAAGGGGAGAAAGCTGACCTCTGACCTACAGATACATGCCATGGTATGTGTGTGCCTGCACTCACACATATACACATGAACACAACAATACACTTCTCCCAAAACATCTTAACCAGAGCATAGCTTGTGTGTGAATGCTGCTAAGTGGGCCATCTGTGGCCAAGGTGATAAGCTAGCCCCATATGTGTAACATGGGGGAACAATCGGGCACTGAAGAAAAGAGGGCACGGTGGATCAGCTTCTTGAAAGAAATTGACTGAAACATATGCATGAGAAAGGAGAAAATGGAGTCATGGGCTAAAGCTTGAATTATCCTTACGTAATATTCCTATTTATCAGAATACATTCAGATGATTTTAATGTTTAGTTATTAGATACTAGATATCGATAAGGGAATTTTGTGCTATACATATAATTATAAAGCATAACCAGAACAACTATAAATGTGCTGACAAGGTTTGTCCCTCTGTATTCATGTCAAATCCATTATTTGGCTTAGGCTTTTTAGAAGATTGAAGAGCAGTTGATGACATCAACATCATTTGGGCTTCCCTGAATTTGTATATGACCAAGGCACAGCATTTTTATTATAACTATATCAAAATATTCAGTTTCAGGGGGCTAAGGAGGTAGCTCAGGTGTCTTGCCATGCAAGATGAGGACTTGAGCTTAGATTCCCAGGACCCACACGAAAGCTGAGAATGGTAGCACACTCTTGAAATCTCAATCTAGGGATGAGGAGACAGAAGGATAACTATGGACTGCTGGCTACTTTGTCTAGCCAAATTGGTGAACTCCAGGTCCAGTGAGAGATTCTGTCTCAGAATAAACGTTGAGGTGTGTGGTGGTTTGATTCAGGTGTCCCCCATAAACTTAGGTGTTCTGAATGCTAGCTCCCCAGCTGATGGAGATTTGGGAATTAATGCCTCCTGGAGGGAGTGTATTGTTGGGGGCAGGCTTGCGGGCTTATGGGCTTTATAGCCAGTTTCCCCATGCCAGTGTTTGGCACACCCTCCTGTTGCTGTGTTCCATCTTATGTTGGCCAGGGGGTGATGTCCACCCTCTGCTCATGCCATCGTTTTCCCCTGCCATCGTGGAGCTTCCCCTCGAGCCTGTAAGCCAAATAAACCTCTTTTTCCCAGAAGCTGCTCTTGGTTGGGTGATTTCTACCAGCAATGCGAACCGGACTGCAACAAGGTGTTACAAAAATGGCTCAGTGAGTAAGAATGTTTGCTGTGCAAGCATGAGGACCTGAGTTTAATTCCCTAGCATCTGTGCAAGAAAAGAAGAAAAAAAAAAAAGAAGATGGAAACATGCATGCTTGTATTCCCAGAGAAGGGAATGTTGTTGGGTCTCGCTGGACAGCCAGTTTAATCCATAAATGTAGAGCCCCAAGTTTTGGTCACTAAGTCTGTCTCAAGGCAAAAAAGGAGGGAGAGGAATAGAGGCAGATACTCAAAATCATCTTCCTCTAGCCTGTATATGTGTACATGGGCATGGGTATTTGCATACAAACATGTGCATATACTATAAGCACATCCACATCCACACACATCAAAAAAGTTAAGTGAGAGCTGGGCGTGGTGGTGCACACCTTTAATCCCAGCACTCTGGAGGCAGAGGTAGAAGAGTCACTGTGAGTTTGAGGCCACCCTGAGATTACATAGTGAATTCCAGGTCAGCCTGGGCTAGAAAGAGACCCTACCTCGAAAAACCAAAACCAAAAAGAAGTGAAGCGCAATTGAGGAAGGCACACAAAGTCCACCCCTGGCCTCCACATGAATGTATACACACGTGTATATGTACCTTCCCACATGTGCTCACACACATGAAAATGCATATATACACACACGTAAACAAATAAATTCAATTTCAAATATAGAGAATTCTAGATAATTTATGTGCTAAAAATTGCTTTAATGTTCTTTATATGTTAAAATTCTCAATAACTTGAAACATGAAAATATATTTATCATCAAAGGAGTAATATGTTGTACTAATAAATTATGACTAGAGAAGCTGTTAAGCTTACATACAAGCACAATTATTGTGCATGAAAGATAATTAAAGAGTGAAATTAATTGATTTAGCATGAATATTAATATGTTCAATAGATAACTGTATGAAGAATATATACTTTTAAAGTCAAAAAACACATACAATAAAGAATGTCAAGTGAAATCATCTAGAGTATTTAATAATTCTAATGATCTTAATTGTTTGGTATACTTATGTGCTTCTAAATTCAAACAAAATAATATTTAAATACTGAATATGACTACCATGTATATAATTCCATTAGGTAATAACTAAGCTTCTGAATTTTTTTTAGAAAGCTAGTGATGTAGATCACTGGTAGTGCCTAGCATATACAAGGCACTGGGATTGAGTCCTGCAACACAAGAAAAAAACAAAAAAAAAACTTTGGCCAATAAAATGTCCTATTTGAGTGCTGTAGAGATGGCTTGGTGGTTAAGAAGCTTACCTGAAAAGCCTAAGGACCCAGGTTTAATTTCCCAGAACCCACATATGCCAGATGCACAAGGTGACACATGTGTCTGTAATTTGTTTGCAGTGGCTGGAGGTCCTGGTGCGCCTATTCTCTCTCTCTATCCCCCCCCCTTTCTCTCAAATAAATAAGTATTTTAAAACCTTTAAAAATAACTCCAATTTGAAGTGCTGGGGACATGGCTCAGAAGCCCAACCCTTGTCTATCATGCTGAATTTAGCCTCCCAGGACTGCAAAAGAAAAACATCCTGTTTGAGAATTTCCCATATTTAATAAAGCTTAATTAAAAGTGGACTGTTGTCATCTTAAATTTTCCCAAGGTAGAAAAACTTCAAAATCAGTTAACAATATTGTATTAGTCGTTTTCCCCACAGTCTGTCTCTTTTGGAAACATACTCCCAGTGACTTAAAGATCTCCCACGAGCATCCACTTCATAAAGGCTCTACCACCTCCCCAAAGTGCCAGCCCTAGAGACCATCATACCTAAACATGAATTTTTTGGCAGACATTTTAGCTACAAATTGTACACACCCATGAATGTTCATCTTTAATCCCATGCATAATAAAGAATACAAAGAGTGTCATAAGAAAAAATAATAATAATAATTGAGTCCCCCTAAAATAACTTGTTTTTCACTGGCTTCAGCCAACTGTGAGCATGAATTTAGTTTCACATATGTGTAACTCAAAGACTATAGGAGCAACACAGCTAAAAAAAAAAAAACATTAGTTCCTTTGTTTATCACAGGACTTAAAAACATTTGAGTACTAAAATGTTCAATAAGGAAGTGTAATAATTACTTTTTATGTCTGTGTGATGTGTGTATGTGTGTGTGAGTTCTGTAGTGCATGTGCTACAGCATGCGTGTGGAGGTCAGAGGACAACCTCGGATATTAGCCTTCACCTTCCATACTGTTTGAGGTAGGGTCCAGTTTATTCTGTCACTGTGCTCACCAGGTCAGCTAGCCCAAAAGCCTCAGGGGAGTTTCTTCTCTCTGTTTTCCATCTCACCATATGAGCACTGGAATTACATACACTCCTCACATGACAGTGTTTGGCTTTACATATGTTTTGCAATTCTGGTTTCAGGTACCAACACTTGCATAGCAAGTGCCTTATCCACTAATCCATGTCCCCAGCCCAATAATTAATTTTATTATTATGAAGAACATATTTTGTATCTAATGGCTTTCTAATTGGCTAAGAGATCTGCTCCGTGAAAAGAAACCCATATCTGCAATTGGAAACCAGGTATGAATCCTATAACTAAGTTTTAAACTTAATTTTGAGACTTGAGCTTCTATCTTAAAAATTCATTATATATGGTAATTTTTTGTTTGACCTAATATTGTTATATTAGAACATTCAGCATTTTCTAGTTATTAATCCCTTAGTGTTGGTTTTCTTCCACTATATATATTGTATAACTTTGCTCACCTTCAAAATCTCTCCAGATGATATCACATCAAACATATTCCTTATGTTTTGCAGCTGACTCTCATGCCCTCTGAAATGCAAACTTCATGAGAACTCAGGCTTGGATTTTATTTGTATTGATCTCTACACTTTTTCCTGCATCTGAACACAATGCTGGGCACAGAGCAGTCTCTCAATAGTTGTGAAAAAATTGAATAGTACCTTATTGTTCTAACATATTTTGAAGCTTACAAAATGTTGCTCTATGCATTATAATTGATCTTATCAAGTTCTTATAACACAGTTACAGCTCAGGTAGGATGGGATTTTTTTTTAATTTTTATTTATTTATTTAAGAGTGACAGACAGAGAAAAAGGCAGAGAGAGAGAGAAAGAATGGGTGTGCCAGGGCCTCCAGGCACTGTAAACGAACTCCAGATGCGTGTGCCCCCTTGTGCATCTGGCTAACGTGGGACCTGGGGAATCAAGCCTCAAACCAGGTCCTTAGGCTTCACAGGCAAGCACTTAACCACTAAGCCATCTCTCCAGCCCAAGATGGGATTTTAAATAGTACTTAGCATAGCAAGCATGAAAAGAGATCATGAACCCTTGATTAAATTGTTCTCATTACTATTTGTATTACATAAAACCTAATATTTGGCTGGAGAGATGGCTCAGTGGTTCAGGCACTTGCCTGCAAAGCCTAACCACCTCAGTTGGATTCCCCAGTACTTATATAAAATGAGATGCACAAACTGGCATAGGCATCTGGAATTTGTTTACAGTGACTAGATGTCCCGGTGTGTCCATTCTCTCTCTCTCTCTCTCTCTTTGAATATATATATATATATATTTAAAAAACCTAATCTTCTTAGCAAAAGATGTTTCATGCATATGAAACAAGGTTAAATCTGAAATAAGCAAATATTCTTTCTGAAACATAGCAGGTTAGTCAGCTTCATATTGCTATGAAATTGTAGTTGAGATGAGTAACTTAAAAGGAAAGGTTACTTTCACTCCTAATTTTAGAGGCTTTAGTCTATGGTCACTTGGCCTAGTTGCTTTGAGCCTCTGGTGACATCATTCATTATGGCAGGAGCACATGGCAGGGGAGACCTGTTAACCTCAAAACAGCCAGGAAGCAAAAGAGAGAAATAGGAGGAGTTTAGGGTCCCAATGTCTCCATGACTTCCAATGACAGAAGTTACTGCAATTAGGCCCTGCTTTTTAAAGATTCTACTGTCTGCCAATAGTGACTCAAGACAGCATCCAAGCCTTTTAATATGTGAGTGTAGCAATCACCTTCTCATTGCTGGGACGAAGAACCTGACCAGAAGCAGTTTATGGAAAGAAGCGGTTTATATATGGCTCACAGTTTCAAGGGGAAGTTTCATCATGGTGGAGAAATCATGACAGGTAGAGGGATACATCTTATTACATCAACACTGAGGAAGCAGCAAGAGTGAGTTTACTAGCACTGGCAAGTGGCAGGATCATAAAATCCAAAGGCCCATTCAAAGTGACAAATTTCCCCCAGCAAAGCTTCACTTTCCAAAGGCTCCCCTAGCCTAAAGGTTAAGTATGAAACTTAATCACCAATGAATGAGGTTGTGGAGGACATTTTATATTCCAAACCGCAACATTCTGCCTTTAATCCCATAGGCTTCTATACACTTCATGATGCAAAATACATTTAAACTTTCTCCCAGACTCCCCATAGTCTTAACAGCTGCAGCATTGCTCAAAACCCAAAACCAAAGTCTCTTCTGAGACTTAACACAAACTCTTAGCTCTGAGCTCCGTTGAATCAAAAATAAGTTACCTACTTCCAAGATACAATGCCACTGAGTAAACAGTTCCATTCCCAAAGAGAGGAATATGAAAATAAGGAAGAGTCAGACCAAAAATGGCAACTTGACTGAGCAAACATTAAATTCTATACCTCTATGTCACTTCTCCAGAGCACATGGTGACGTATTCCATCATTCACCATCCCTTGTTAGCAAAACAAGGATCTCCCATTAAATGCATGCACACTCGCTTCCATATTATTGCCTTGCTGGTTTAGCCTGTGTGTGCTCAAGACATCAGAAAACAGACATAGGGCTAATTGCTATGAAAAATCAATGCTTGCCACTTTCTATTTTTATCATGACAATGAATGCTGGATTGTTGTATTTAGACACAAGAATGGGAATTATTCATGTAGAAGAAATCAGACATGAGACAAAGAGAAGCTCTGTGGGAAGTATGGGGTTGAATCTTTCCAAACTGGTTCAGAGTCACTGCCTAGGCTACATCTTCAATTTCCCATTCTTGTTTTGTTGTCCAAAAAGCTTCAGAGCTATATTTTAGTATAATTGTTCTCCATATTACTAATGTCTGTATTGGAAAATCTAAGAATTTTTGCTACCCCCCCAAGCTAAACTGAGCCCTAAAGTCAGTTTCCTTGTCTCTTAGCACCTGTATTCTCCCCTCACAAATCTAAGCACAGAGAAGCTCCAGTTCTAGAAATCGGGGTCTAAATTCAGCATACTATAGGGAAAATGGCAGAGTCAATTACTTAAATGCCCCATAAGGTACTAAATAGGTGCTTTATGAGTACTACTTCATTTATAAATTGACTGCATGCACAGGGTTATCATATATGTAATAGATTATATAGGGAAAGTGTAACTTTAAGTATTTTAATTTCTTAAAAGAAAAAAATGTTCAGAGCTGGAAAGCTGGCTTAGCGGTTAAGGCACTTGTCTGCAAATCCTAAAGAGCAAGGTTTGAGTCCGCAGAACCAATGAAAGCCAGACACACAAGGTGATGCATGCACACAAGGTGGCACATGCATCTGAAGTTCAATTGCAGTGTCTAGATGCCCTGGCACACCAATTCCCACTCCCCCCTCTCTCACTAAAAAAATAAAATAAAGAATTAAGTGTGTTCAAATAAAAATTACAGAAGTATACCTATGCAATAGCTCTAACTATTTATTGGCATAAATATTTGATGCTTATAACACCAACTGGCTTTTAATCTCCATAAAGGTTAAAACATGGAGCTGGAAATGTGGCTTAGCATTTAAGGCACTCGCATGCAAAGTCAAAGGACTCAGGTTTGATTCTCCAGTACCCACATAAAGCCAGGTGCACAAAGTGGCACATGCATCTGGAGTTTGTTTACAGTGGCAGGAGGCCTGGTCATTCCCATTCTCTCTCTCAAATAAATAAATAAAGTATTTTTTAAAGGTGGGAATATGCCTCATTGTGGTATTTCTTTAAATGTCTAGTTTCATTCTGTTCAATAAATAGATGTCAACTAAGTTAAAGCTGGATAAGGGATCTGGGGATGTAGATCAGTTGATGAGTGCTTACCTAGCATGCACAAAGCACTAGATTCCATTTCAAGCACCACATAGAATTCAGGGTGGTCATGCATGCCTGTAGGGGCAGGGGGACCAGCAGTTCAAGGTCATCTTCAATAACATACTGTTACAAGGACAGCCTAGGCTACAAGAGATACTGTCTCAAAAAAGAAATGATGACATGGGAAGGCAGAAAGTTATCTTAAGGGATTTATTACAGAGCCAGCCTGCTCTGTGACAATATTGGTTTCAATGATAACAATGTATTCTATAAGCTATTGAGCCCTAAGAATCACCTAGAAGATCGGGAACTCCCCAAGTGTTTACTGTCTCACTCTGCTTCCCTTCTGCCTGTTTGGTATGTGGGGCCAGAAGGAGACCGGGGATGGGCAGTATGTGTGCTCTAATCCAAAGGCCACGGTACAGCCAACAAACACACTCCCAGGTTTATTGTGTATCTTTAGCCCATAATTTTATTTTCTGAATTTCAGTTTACCATATTTACATTAAATACTTTCATCGTTATAAAATGAGTACCTAGGAAGGAAGCTACTACTGTTGCTTGGCTGAGTATGTTGTGTTGTGCCCATCAAATTGCCCTCTAAATATTCATGTGTGTTCCCATGCATGAGTGCTGTCCTCACCTTTAGTAAGAGAAGCTTCCTATTGCAGTTGGTGGTGACTACTGGGCAGACTCAAAACACCAATGTGCTAAGAATAATTGACTGCTAAGTGTTCAGCACTAAATGAGACATCTCTATCATGCCATGCAAGATTCAGGGACTATCATGGAAAAAGGGGTAAAAAAGAATGGAAGAGCCAAAGGATGGGGCGGGGGCTCTGAGATGGTGTCTTTTGGACATGACATGGTCATTGCCTGCATGTGACCTGCATAATATTGTGTATTTCAACACTCAGTCATTGATGATGGAGGGGACAAAAAAAAAAAAAAACACATCAAAGTAGAAAAGGAACTAGTTGGAAAGAAGAAAAGGATCAGTGGAAGGGGGTGAGGAAATGATGGCAAGAGAAGGTAACAGGAAGGGATTATGATCAAAATATATTATATACATGCATGTATAAAATTATCAATAAAATTTAAAAACACATCATGGGATGAGGATAAAGCTCAATGATAGAGAGCTTGGTCTAAGGATATATGAAAATGAAAAACATATTTATTCTTGCAACACATAAAACCCTGAGTTCAATCCCAAGCACCACACACATATAAAAAGGACAGATATTAACAAAAAGATGTCTTATGGATGAGTTTTATTTTCTTGTTTTCTAAGTGGTCTATAGGATTATGTATTGTTAGTCAGAAAAACAATGCTTAAGGGGCAGGAGAAATGGCTTAGTGTTTAAGGTGTTTGCCTGCAAAGCCAGAGCACCCAGGTTCAATTCCCCAGGACCCATGCAAGCCAGATGTACAAGGGGGCACACACATCTGGAGTTCGTTTGCAGTGGCCGGAGGCCCTGGAGTTCTCATTCTCTCTCTCTCTCTCTCTCTCTCTCTCTCTCTCTCTCTCTCTTACAAACAAATAAAGAAAAGTAAAATATAAAAAAGCAGTGCTTGAGATGTTAAGTGTCATATAACCTAACTTCCATTTTAAGCTCTTTCAAGCTTTTTGTGATTAAAAGCACTTAGTGTTACTCAGTTTAAGATTGCAATAAAATAAAATTTGAGGGACATTGTAAGTAGGCCATTTGATTGTTTCTAACTTGGTGCCATCCCTCACTAAAACCCCAAATATTTCAAATTCAGAAGCTCTGGGTGCACCAACATGATGGCACAAGTGGAAAATCCCATACCTGATATTATGGGACAGATGGCAAAGTGCACACGTAAAATAATGTATAGGATTACTTTCAGACATGTGTACAAGGTATTTATGAACCATAAAGAGATTTCATGTTTAGATTTGTGCCCCATCCCCAAGGTATCTCATTACATATATACAAATATTTTCCAAGACTGAGAACATATGAAATGCAAAACACTTCTGGTTCCAAACATTTTAACTAAGAAATATTCAATCTATAAAGTCTTTTTGAGACAAAATTACAAACTGCATTCTCATGGCAAGACCCTTTCTTAAGTTTGTCTGGGCATTAAGCTTGATTCATTGATTTGAAGTAGGTACCATTTCTAATGCTATAAATGAGAAGCTTAGTGAGGACCAGGAGGGAACAGGGAGAATAGCTACACTGCTTAAGTTTCCACCCTTCAAAGTATGAAGACTACCTTTGTATCAAACACCACATTGGTGCATTAACATTCTGACATAGATTATTTCCTAGCAGATTTAGCTAGCCCTTGTATAATCCACACTTTCTGACTGCACTCCATGTGTGCAAATATATTTGAGGAGAAATGAGGAAGTAGGTGATCCACAAAGGTAAAAGGTTGCAGAGTGGTAATTGCATAATTGCAGCTTCCTGATCTCACCTTTCAGTTCAAGCATTGCTTGAAAAAAAATATGTATATATGTATATGTGTGTGTGTGTGTGTGTATATATATATATATATATATATATATATATATATATATATATATATATATATATACTTTTTTTCAAAGAAGAGTCTAGTTCTAGCCAAGGCTGACCTGGAATTAAGTATGTAGTCTCAGGGTGGCCTTGGACTCATAGTGATCCTCCTACCTCCGCCTCTTGAGTGCTGGGTCTAAAGGCATGCGCCACCACACCTGGCCTATATACATTCTTTTACAGATAAAGTTAATTTCCCACATATACCTCAAATATCACTGAATCAAAAGACTATAGTAGTTCAAACTCAAAGGAATGGAATTAGACAAAATGCCACATCAGGGAAGCTCACCAGCCTGACTTGAATTCTGAACTCTGCTATCAAATATGACTTTGGATTAAATGTTAAACTTAGAAAGTTGAATGGGCTATTTAAGTACTTAAATGGCATTACTTTTTTAGACTCAGAATTGTATATACATAACTATTTTAAGCAACAGGTCTTTCTTATCAAATAATTAGCTCTCTTTAGTAGTTCTATGATTTTTATACTCCACCTATAATTCCCTTCTTTCTTAACTGCTTCTGCTGGTCCTCTTGTGGAAAGTAGAAGATTGAAGAGGGAGTTAAATTATCTACATAGCTTCATAAGGTGAAGATGAGCCAATGCTCCCATTTGTCCTTACAATGTCCACCTTGATTTTGTCTCTAAACTTAAGCACAGATTTAGAGAAACCATATAAGTGACTATTCCTGCTGGTGAAGCATAAGACTCCTGTGAACTGTGGCCATCATTGAACTTCCTCTGTTAGGTCTAATCAATTGTTGTGTCCCATCAAGTTATTTCTATCCCTCTGCCACCATCTCTCCTAACCATCTTCTCCTCTCCACGTGCACTGTCCCAACACCTAGATGAGATCTGATTCTAGCCTCTCCCTTTCCCCCTTCAATCTGCCTCTGACATTTCTGCCAAATAAACTTTCTAGAATCATACATCTAAGCTTTCTATTTTCCATGCCAAATGTTCAGTGGCCCCTAATTCATTATATATATATATATATATATATATATATATATATATATATATATATATATATATTGGTTTTCCTTTTTTGAAAATAAATTCCCTTTTTCTCTTTTGGTTTTTCAAGGTAGGGTCTTGCTCTAGTCTAGGCTGACCTGGAATTCACTACGTAGTCTCAGGGTGGCCTCAAATTCACGGTGATCCTTCTACCTCTGCCTCCTGTCCCAAGTGCTGGGATTAAAGGCATGTGCCACCATGCCTGGCTTCAATATGTATTTTAAGCAGAAAATTAAATCAAGTACTTGTGCAATCCATGAAAAAGCACTGTATCAGATTTTAAAGCTCATGATACATGATTTATATTTAAAATCCATGTCATGAAAGAAAGGGTTTGATGACTTACCTCGATGTACATTGGCATTATGAAGATCTTAGTATCCTTTATTGCCTTTCACACATTATTAAAAAGAAACTTGGTTATGTTTTTCCTAATTGTTAGAGTGAGAATCAGTTTATAATTCTTTTTTAAATTTTTATTTATTTACTTGAGAGGGAGAAAGAGGCAGATAGAGAGAGAATGGGTGTGCCACAGCCTCTAGCCACTGCAAACAAACCCCAGATGCATGTGCCAACATGCATCTGGTGCTGGGGAATTGAACCTGGGTCCTTGAGCTTCACAGGCAAGTGCCTTAGCCACTAAGCCATCCCTCCACCTGAGAATCAATTTTTAAACTTTGAATAGCTTTGAAGGATGTATATATGTATGTATTTTCAAGGAGAGAAAAAGCTAAGCAGGGGAAACGAGCATGTCAGGGCTTCTTGCCACTGCATACAAATTTCAGATGTATGTGTCACTTTATGCATCTGGTGCATCTTGCTTATCATGGGTAAAGGGCAATCAAGCCAAGGCTGGCAAACTTTGCAAGCAAGCATTTTTACCACTCAGCCATCTCCCCAGCCCTGTGTGGCAATCTTTCTTTACAAAAGGATAGAGACAAATTATTCATAATCCCTCAATGCAAAGAGAACTATGAGAAGTATTTCAGTGTGGTTTCATTAAATCTTTTATCTCTCATAGTATGGTAGATAAGATAGAGAGAACTGTGCCAAAATGTAGGTATTACCTCACCAGATACAATTCCCATATGGCACAATTATTTTTATCATTTCTACTGTATACTGAGGAACAGTGGAAAAAATAAGCTGAGTAACTTGCCCAAGGTCACAAAGTAAATTGAAGAGCTAGGCTTCAAACCGTTATCAATCTGGCTGCAGAGAGTATTAATGCACAGTACTGTTGTGGCCTCACTTTTCATGCCCTTTCACTTATTTTAACTACGCCCACTTTAATTTGCTATTCCCCAAAGACAGCCCCTCTGCTCATGCCACTTCCTTTATTATGATTACCTCTTTCCCCATTTCTGCCTAGCTCAATCCTCCTCATAATTCAAATGCCATCCACATTCAAAGTATTCTTTCTAGACCTCCCAAATTATACTATTTCCTATACTGGATCAACTTCCTCTTCCTGTGTGACCTCCTTCCTTCCCCACCTCCTATGCTCTAGATAGCAGGAGTTTAATGGTCCTGCTCCAGTTCTCATGCTTTAGACCTGTGGCTGAGTATTTTCCTTTAGGATCCAGCTACTGGAAATACAGGGAGACAGCTTGGCCATCTGATGCTAAGTGAAACTGAAGCTCCCATGCACACAAGTCATGAAAACTATCAATCCTCTGATCTAAACAAGCTCTGTTCCACCCTTCTTCCCATTGCTGCCTCTTTCTGTTTAAACTTCTTTTCCTCCGAAAAGAATTTCCTCATGATATAGTCATTCACAACACAGGATCCTGCCAGTTTTGTGATCTGCCCTTGGTTCTGCAAAGGCAGTCTTGGTAGCTAAACAAATTTTCTTTGCTTTTTTCCAAGTTTTTGTGCCCTCCCCCAAGGAGGCCATTACAATTGACGAGCAATGTTCTGAACCCACGATTATGAAACATAGTTCCATGGAACTGTGTCTCCCAGTTTCACAAGTCATCCCTAGGGGTCCTTGAAAAAAGTGTGGACGTGTTTATCTAACTTACTTGGTTAAGGATGAAAAAGTCAAGGGATTTATTTTCTGCACATATGCCAACCAGAACATGGCCTCAAGTTACTGGCTTGAAAAGCCATGAACCTTTTGGGTGTATGCCATCTGTACAAAGAATTTCCTAATACATTTCTAATATATCACATACTTACCACAGGAGCATGGGAAAATGTGAATATCCAGACAACTTTGCCCTGAATTTAAGATCTGCATATCCCATTATTCCCTCTGCCTTCATTTCCCCATCCTCAGGCATAGACCCTGCTTCTCCCAGTGTTCCCATTTTAGTCAATTGAAATCCCATTCTTGCACTTGCTGAGATCAAAAATCTTAGTGTTATTCTTCTCTCTTATTTCTTGTAACCCACATCTTGTTCAGAGCAAACCACTTTGGCCCTACTACAATAGTCTAACTACTGACCATATTTTTGCTGTTACAATTCTGTTCTAAGCCTCAGCAGTTTATCTTCTAGATTTTGTAGAAACCTAGTTTGGGACATAGTGGTGCATATCTATAATCCCAACACTTAGGAGGTATAGGAAGAAGGACTGCAGGTTCAAGGCCAGCCTAGATTATAGAGTGAGTTCAAGGTCAGCCTGAACTATAAAGCAAGGCCCTTCATTTAACAAACAATGATAGGGGTATGATAGATGGAGTTCAGTAGAAGGGCCTTGCATAGTCTATACAAAGCTCTGGAATAGCTCCCTAGCATTGAAAAAAAAAAAAAAAACAAACAAAACACTAACAGTTTTCCCTGTTGTAGTCTGACCTACTTCTAATCTATTCTTGACCCAGAAGCTTGAGAGAGATATTGTTGGACCTAAACTATATCTACCAAAACCCTCCATTGACTTTAATTTCACCCACAGTGTAAACCTTTCTGTTCCTGAAATGTGCCAAGCACAGTCCCATCTCAGAGTTTTTGTACATGTTCTTCCCTATGCCTGGAAAGCTCTTTCATTGAATCCTACAGGACAAGCTCTTTCATTCCTTTCAGACTGTTATTCAGAATTCATCTCACTGATACCTGCCCTGGCCATATTTTCTATAATTGCAAAACAAGTACATGACCACATACTCCTTCCTGTTTTACTATTCTCTATAAGACTATAGACAGTTAACAAACTATGCCTTCTGCTTATGGAGCATGTTAGTTAACTGTTAGTTAAGGTTTGAACCTTAAATATTTCCCCAAGTCCCATGTGTTAGATTCGACCCTCAGTCTCTAGTGTTACTGAGAGGTGGTGTAATCTTTAGGTGGTGGGGCCTCGTGAAGTAAATGAAATTTTGTAGAGATACTAGAACTTGGAACTGTAGCTCCTTCCTGCCTCTCTGTCTTCACTTCCCAGCCACCTCGAATTGAGCAACTTTTCTCTGCCATATGCAGACTACTGTGATGATCTGCCATATTATAGGCCAACACACAATGGGGAAACAACTATGGCCTGCAATCTTCAAACCTGTGAGCCAAATAAGCTTTTTCTCCTTATAAAGTTGATAGTTGAAGGTGTTTTGTCAAAGCTATAGCAAGCTATGAACACACGTTGGTCCTATCATGGCAGGAAAATTTATCTTTTTATTCACTGGTGCATCAACAATGTCAGAACAGTTCCTGACCCATGGTGCTCATTTAGTATATGTAAATTGAATGTTGCAATTACTTTCTCATTGCCCGGTCAAACACTTGGTGAGAAGCAGCTTATGGAAGAAAAGAATTTATTTTATGCTTACAGAATCCAGGGGAAGTTTCATCAAAGCAGAAGAAGCTAGCTCACTCCAGCATGCATCCACAGCAGAGAGAGAAAAACACCACCAGCAAGCACCAACAGCCAGAGTTCACAGTGGGTCTTTACACACAAAGTAGGGCTGGAGTTCAAAATCTGCCCCCATGACTCCTCCTCCAGAAGGCTGCTGGAGACATAAGTAGGAAGCTTAACCTCAATCAAAAATCCCCGAGGCTGTGGCAAACATACATTCATATTAAAATCACCACAATGAATGTATGGTGAATGAATGAAAGGTATCAAATCTCAATAACCTGTGTTAATGTAAAGATTTTTAAACTTTTTTCAGAACCCCCTTACACCTAAGGATTTGGAACTCCAATATATAGCCTTAACCAGAAAAGACCCATATCTGACATATTGCCCTTTTATTTCCACTTTGTTTTGAAGACAAATATGACTTGGATAGGATTTTTGAAACTGTATGAAAGTTACTGCCCTAAATCTAAAGAAATCAGAGACCACAACTTCCCCAGGCTAAGAATGACCTGATTCAAGCAGCTGGACACACTAGTGCCATGTTCCTCAAATAGAGCTCTTATGAAGTGATCTAGTGACCCAGTATAAGCATGGCACATGTTTTTGAGCATAAATTTTATTAGAAATTTTAGTAACAAATAATTCTTTATTAAAACAGGGGTGCAATAGAATTGTAAAATTCTCATAAATCTTAAAGCACAATCTTTAACAGAAAATACTTATACAGAAGTCCCTTCAAACTACTCCGTGACTTTTCAGAGAGTCCGCATATATTTCCTTCTACCATTGGCAAAGACAGAATTATTTGAGAAGCTCTATATCATGTGATCTTTTGTCCTGTAGAAGGAACAGAGGAGCTTAGAAATTAAAAAAAAAAAGTACCATCAAGATAAACGAAAAGTAAGAGTCCTGCTTACCTATGTAAGCTCCTTAGAGTAATGTGTTAACTTGACTTTGGCCTGGAACATTTTGCTGATCTGATGTGATTTTCTAAGCCCTCTCTGTACAGCATACAGCTGCTATTAGAAAATACGTCATAGTCAGAGCCCTTGGCTTTTGCTGCTGCCCTACAGAACAGCATCAGATTTCCTATAGCTAAGGGCATGTGGACAGAAAGGCTTCCCCTGGGAAGCCACGGCTGAAGGATAAAACAACAAAACCTAGAATTGCAATGAAGCATTTATTTCATTCAATACAGTAGTCTCTGGGATGGGGCTATTAACTCAGTGGTAAGGTACTTACCTAGCATATGCAAGGCTCTAGGTTTGATCCCCAGCCTCCAAAATGGAAAAAGTGAATATATTAGTCCTTCAATTTTGGCAGGATTGGCCCCAATCTGCAGACAGAATTATGTTTTCATATTGTCTGTGCCTATTCTCCCGCATGCTTCAAATCATCATGGGATTACTTAAAATACCTAATACAATGCATAGATGATAATTACACTATATCATTTCAGAACTAATAAGAATCTGAGTTGGGCATGGTGATGCATGCCTTTAATTCCAGAACTTGGAAGGTAGAGGTAGGAGGACTGCCGTGAGTTTGAAGCCACCCTGAAAATTCCAGCTCAGCCTGGACCAGAGTGAGACCCTTTCTCAAAAAAACAAAAAAAAAATTAAGAATCTGTACATGTTTAATATAGGTGCAATAAGTTTTTTTGACTATTTTTCTCTATGTGGTTGGTTGGCTAAAATCATACACACAGACCCCACAGATATGGGGTCAGATTTTCCAAATTGATTAACCATCTACTCCATACTCAGTACTAAGATTGCTCTTTAAACATGAAATCCTTGGATAGTTGCCTCAATTATTCCTATCTAACCAACTATTAGTAGCTAAAGGTGGTGATGCTGATGAATGTATGAATATCTTAAGGATTGCCATTGACTAATGTCTGAGAACTCAGATGGAGATGATGAGCCTGCGTCTAGGTCACACACTTTTCAGCAGTAGCATCTCCCATTTTAGCTGCCATTGATATGGGGTTCATAATTATTCATTTGCTTCTTAGGAATAAAAGTACCAGTGTCATGAATGAGGGGATGGTTTATCTCCATAAATGACCTAGTATACATTAGGAAATGACAAACACAAAGAGCTTCAGATGTCATGGAAAAAGGAGCTCCAAGTTTTTGTACTATTGCTGCCAACTAAATCACTATGTCACTTATCTCTGGACCTACCTGTTTTCTGAACTGAAAAATGAGAGCTTTGATGAATAAGATCCTTTAGCATGCTCCTTTTAGCTCTGATATTTTCAGAGTTTGTAAACTCCACATGCAAAAAACCAAGCCAGTTCACAGACATATTCTAAAACAATCAACAATCATGATCATTATATAAGTGAGTGGACAAGCAGAGAAGGAGAGCCCCACTAAGAAAAATGGACATTGCTCTCTGTGCTCATTTTCAATATGCATGAGTAAGAGTTTGAAATCCAAGAAAAAGAACCACCTCAACCCACCTCACAACCCATTCCAAGGAAATGTATTCTTCAACATTTCAAATAGTCAAATCAGAGGCTGTCAACAAATCAAAATCCAATCTAACAGGCTCTACCTGGATTGTTGGCAAATTAGGGAAAATACTGAAGCATGTAAGCCTTTACTATCAAAGACTCAGATAGAATCTGGATTTCAAGTTACCTTTCATGCATTAGCCTAACAAAAATGGAGCCTCAGACTGATACAAGAAGGTAAGAGAGTCTACATGGAGAAAGAAGTGAAGGTCTGTCTCATCCTTCCTTTCTCTTCAGTCTTTTCTTTGAGCAACAGCATTGCTTTGCATATACCATATGGCCAGACACCCACTTGACCTCCTTTCAGCAACTGACAGTATTTAGCTTTCAGGATGGGCTATATGTATCATAGGTTATGGTATACCTTCACCTAAGATCCCCTGAGGGCCCTCCTCAGTAGGAGTCCTTCATGCTTACTGTGGGGTAATTAGGACCTCTGTCAGGCTCTGAGGGACTATGCCTCAAGGAATTTCTACCCACTCTGTCATTCAGGCATTCTTCGCCCCCCTCTTCTGCAACAGTCTCCAAGCTTTGGCAGGTGTGTTAGCAGTTTGTTTTTATAGTTGGGTTCTCTGTTGCCTTTGTATTTTTGTTACAATATGTTTCAGTTCCCCACCATGCTTGTTGCTATTTCCCTGGAGGTGGTTGTCAGGCCAGCATTGGGACCAATACTTTGTGCTGCTTCCTCTTCAGTTTCTTCTGGACCCACGGGAATGGGGTAGAGGTGGCACATCTAGTGGAGAGCGGTTGGTTATCTTTTCTTGTTGAATTGATAGATCTAAGTTCTCTCCAGTATTGTCTGACATCTATAAAATAAAACAGATTCTCCAACCAAGGGTGAGAGAAGCTGTGATCAAGTGGGGTATGCATATGATTTTGAGAGACACTTTGATGAGGATACCAACTTGTCCAGAGAATGATAGGGACTTCTCTCTGGGGGTTGTGAGATTCCAGCCTGTGGGGTGCCGACTTGTTTCCAGGTTCCAGTTATGAGTTCTCTCCCATTGAGTGGGCCTCATGTCTAATCAGAGGACAGTTGGTTCCCCACAAAGGCTGTGTGCCACTATTGCATGAGTGTGTATTTCTTGTCCAGGTGGTAGATTGTGTAGCTTGCAGAGTCTCCTGCTTATTTTCAATGTTGGTGATCATTATCATACAGTAGCTCTCATAGCACTTTCCAGCACTACGAAGTTTTGCCAGGAAAGGATTGGCCTTCCTCTCAGTTCAAACATGTCTTTTGGTGTTCTGAGATGTCACCCTGTGGTGTCTTCAGGAATACAGTTTTACCTTTTAGCTCTGTTTGGTAAGCAAGTGTTTGGGAATGATCTACATTGTTCTGGGTACCTCAAAGATCTCCTTGGCCAATTGCTGAGTGTTTTTTAAGTACACCAAATTATGAAAGGTCAGAGTGGAGGACCTCAGAGAGGAACTCAGCCAAGGCTGTGCTGGTAGCAACTGAGCCTAATATAGCACATGTTTGTAAAACCAGCATATAGCTAACATCATTTTGATTTGTAAATAGCTTTGAGAAGAACACGTGCTCTCCGCTTCTACAGGTAGACACCATTCTTGAAATTTTATTGGGACACCTGGTACCTAAATACCTTGGAGTTTGAGCTAAGGCCTAAAACATAGACCCTACAAAACCACTGCTACCTTCTTAGTCTCCCTATATTTACAGCTTAGTCATCCAATGTGGAACAACCTCCAAGCTACAAAGACCCTTTCTCCAGGAATGCCCTTATTTCAGTGACCACGCTTGTCCCCTGCACTTCCCCCTGTACACAGACATCATTGCAGGGTAGCCAATGCAGGAAAGCACTCTAAAAAGGCCTTTACCCTGTGCTTCCAGCCTTGCCTCTGCACACAGGGGTCTAGTGTAGGCCAGGATGCACAGCTGCCTGAAGGGTCAGAGTTAGAGGCTAGAGCCACGGTAAACATGGGAGCTTCTGTGAATTTGCACTTCACTAGAAGGAAAGTCCATCTGAGGGGTTTCAGTTACCAGGGTATTAAAAACCATAAACAAAAAAACCTTGGGGTGGGAGCAAGGACTGCTGCCGCATAAAAAGACAGAAACATAGTGTTGCATCCACCAAAGCATTTAATTTGCATTGTCATAAGGACATGTGTCATGCCCCAGATATTCTCATATTCAAATCTTATATCTCACTGTCATATCATATGTCCCTAATTGTTGTTTCAAAATGTAATTTCCTGGGCTGGAGAGATGGCTTAGCAGACACTTTCTTGCGAAGCCAAAGGACCTCGGTTCAATTCCCCAGAACCCACATAAGCCAGATGCACAAAGTGGTGCATGCATCTGGAGTTCGTTTAGTTCGTTTGCAGTGGCTGGAAGCCCTGGTGCGCTCTCTCTCTCTCTCTCTCTCTCTCTCTCTCTCTCTCTCTCTCTCTCTCTCTCAAATAAATAAATAAATAAGAAATCTTACAAAGAAGAGATTCCAAAATGTAATTTCCATGTGAAGATATATAATAGATGGTGTGTATGGCAGGAGAAGCAACAGCACAAGCAATATTTATGTGGTAAGCACATAGATACAAGTCTCCACAGTCTTTTTCTTCATATTTCCTCTGTATTCTCCATTCCTTCCAATTCATTTCTTACCTGTAACATGAAGCTGACTTTCATTCACACTCTTGCTTCAGACAGACATTAGAATCTGTACTTGGTAGCAGCAATAGAGAATGAAGTAGAAAAGAGAAATTTTCTAAATTATTATTTAAATAAAATGATGTAATTTGAATGCCCACAGGCATGATTTATGAGGCCCATTCACTACATTGTAACTTTAAAAACATCTACTAACCTTTAAAATGGGGAGACTTCACACTAAAATCTATATTTTCATTCTTCTTTGAAAAAATCAGAACATCACAAGGTATAATTTTACACCCTATAATCTCAGAATTCAGCAAGCAAAGAAAAAATCCCAGGTTAGCCTGGGCTACACGATGAGACTACCTAAAAATAATCAGATAATATAGCAATAATAGGCCCAAATTTGCATGATATGGGGATCGGACAGAGCTGAATAGATATGCTCACCCATTACAATGTTCATATATTCTCTAGAAAATCACACTGCTCACAATTCACTACTGCATCCCCAATACTATAGCTGTATATTAGGAGCCACTTATTATTCCATTTGTAATAGCAGTGTTTTCTTATAATAAAAAAGGTATTATGATATTACTCCTCCTAAAATATGGATCACATATTTCAAGAAATAATAGGGAAGAACATTTTACCAAATATAAAGAATATTATCATAGTATTCAATATACAAAAGAATTATGCCTTTTGATAAAATTTACTCTGGTTTGTTTCACTCATTTAAATCACCTGTCTCTATACAGGATTATTTGAGTGGTTGCCTACATTCCTTGTCTTCCTCCTTCAAGGCATATCACTCCAACTTCCATTAACATCACACAACCTCGTCCTTTTAATCTGATTCCTCTTGCTCCTCTTATAGACTGTGACAATAACACTGATCTCATCCAGGTAACTCAAGATGACCTCCCCTGGTTCATAACAGGATAGATAGAAACTACTAGACCTTAAGTTTTCTGGTTTTCTAACCACCATTCACTATACAATGATCTATTCATGGTTAAGCTTGTATCCAAGGTAACAATCAAGTAACCTGATAAGCCATCTTGAAATACCTGGGAAATCATGATCAGCATCCTCTTCCCTTTTCCAAATGATATTTGTTTATTTTAGCTTGAATTTTAAGATTTACTTTAATGGGTAGAATTTCAAAGAAGGGAGGGGCTCAACTGGGACCTGTGGAGAACATCTTTACTCCCAGCTACTAAGGGGACTGAGGCAGAAAGATGACTTTAGCTCAGGAGTAAAAGGCCAGCCTGGGAAACATGAGTTATCATCTCAAGAGACAAAAAGAAAACAAAGACCAGGCAAAGGGTTTTTAGATAATCCAAAGTAATGAAATCTGATTATATCTGCAAAAGTATATGACATATAGAGAATTCTTACAGAGAATATACAGGTAAAACCAATGTCTTATAGCCAAATTTGAGCAAATTTATAAACATCCCCTAGTTTCTCCTACTGGAACCTGTGGTGGTTTGAAGGTAAATTGTCCCTTATAGACTAATGTGGTTGTATCCATAATAATTAGTTGATGGTGCTTTTAGAGAAGAATGTGTACCATTTAGGAGAAGGAGCTTTGATGGAGGAAATGTGTCACTGGGGGTGAGCATTGTGGTTTTATAGTCCACCCCTATATCCTGTTCTTCTCTCTCTCTCTCTCTCTTTCTCTTTCTTGCTCTCCTTCCTTCCCGCTGTTGAGACTGTTAGTCTGGTTTCTTGCTCCTGCCATGCTTTGTTTACATACTGGACTTCCCATCAAAACTATCAGCCAAAGTAAACACTTTCATCCCCTAAGCTGCTCTTATCAGTTATTTTGTCCTAGGAATAAGAAAATACTGACAGAGCATCCACTAAAGATATGAGGAATTTAAATGTATTTTAGTAGGATGCAAAAAATAAAACATAAGAGAAATGACTTATAAAGTATATTGATGGACAATAAATCAAATTAACATAACTAAGCTCCAATCAAAACAGACAATTTTTCTATTGAAGGTATTTAAAGAGATTTTTTTGAAAGGTGACACTGGGTTGAGCACCCTATTCCTAAATAATGTCCATCACATTTATGCATAATACATAAATTTCATCTTCCTGATGAGCTGAATTATATGCCTCCAATATGGCTATAGAAAAATGTTTGCAACTTCTCTGAAAGCATCATAGGAATACCAAAATCGTTCACTGTCCATTTATTCTGGTTAAATATAGAAGGCACAATTTCTATTTACAATAATGAGCCATGCCAAAGAAGCATTCTATCTTTCAGTTACAGTTAAATTCATATAAATATAAAATTGATTGCTGTCCAGATATAAACTACAATGCATAGCCCTAAAGATCAGTGAATTTAAAAGCCATCAACAGTAGTGAACATCAAACAGCCAATGAATTTAGTATAGTGGATCCCTAAGGGGGAATTACATCAGGCTCGACACTTTATCTCCATGGGCAAACATGTCTATACAGGAAAGGTGTATTTCTCTACAGCAAGCAATACATATCCACTGTATATATACCATTACTAATAAAAATTCATAATAAAAACAAAAACAATCTTTTCAAAAATAATTAGACCTCCAAACAAATTTGATATCTTTGCACATAAACCCAATTCTTGAACATAAGAATCTTATTTTTTAAATGTTTTATTTTTGTTTATTTATTTAAAAGAGATAGAGAGAGAGGGAAAGACAGAGACAGAGAGAGACTGGCTAGACACATCAGGGCCTCCCACTGCTGCAAATAAATTCCAGGTGCATGGGCCACCTTGTACATCTGGCTTATGTGGGCCCTGGGGGATCGAACTTGGGTCCTTTTGCTTTGCAGGCAAGCACCTTAACTGCTAAGTCATCTCTCCAGCCCAAGAATCTTATTTCTCTTTCAGGTTAATCAATTACTACTTTCTCCCAGTCACTGGGGACACCCAAACCCAATATTGAGAGTTCCAGGTTCTATCTTTGTTTCAAATTCAAGATAAATTCTCTTTATTCATCTAAAGTCCAACCTACTATGATGTCTATGGCTTGTAGCATCTTTTGGGGGGTGGGGGGTTACTACCATTTTATTGAGAACAAAATCCACATATTTTTGTAAAGAAAAATTAAAAGGAATTTTTTATATTTGCACCAAAGACAGGCTTATATTAGGCTTTTTCCATATATATCTTTTCCATGTAGATATTTTCCATATATACTTATTTATATTTGTTTCCTCAAAGCAACCAGTTGCTTTGAATACCCACTGTGGCTAAGTACTAGAAAGTCACAACCCCACCCCCTCTTACATGTGATAATGAGGTTTTAACAGGCTTCCTTTCACCTGCTGGAGGGACAGGTTCCATCTTTTCTAAGCTTCAGTTTCATCTGGAAAATGAGGAAGTGAAACAAAAATATCTCACAAAGTTATTGTGAGAATGAAGATGAAGTTTACATAAAAGATCTGGTTGGCTGCTTTCCACAGAGTAGGCAATTATAAAATATAATATGATAATTACGAGGGTGTTTTTTTGAGGCAAGCCCAACAGACTGGCCTTTTTTTTATTATGTGAAAGAGTGAGAGCAAGAGTAAGAAAGAGAGAGAAGGAGAATTGGTGTGCCAGGGCTTCTAGACAATGTAATCAAACTCTAGACACATGGACCACCTTGTGTTAGTGTGACCTTGTGCATGCCTCACCTTGTGTGTCTGGCTTACTTGGGATCTGAGGAGTTAAACATGATTCCTTAGGCTTTACGGGTAAGCTCCTTAACCGCTAAACCACCTCTCCAGCCCCATTATGAGTTTGTTTTCTCTGCTGAACTACTCTCTTTTATAACAAATGAGATATTCACGCTGTTCTTATGAGTTAGATACAATCCCTTGTCTTTAGTTTCAGATTTCTCTACAAAGGCCATTACTTTATGACATCATGCCCTTCTTATGTCTGACCAAACTATACCTTCAGGTTAACTACCAACCAATCTTTATATAGCCGAAATTGATGCATGAAAGTCCATATTAATGAAGGATCTACATGGGCAACTGGGGAAAAATGACCAATATCTGTCCAAGCAACTCATGGGCTAATCTATTAGCAGCAGATAACCTGTCGTGCTGCTCACACAAGTGCAATAGTGGTGCACAGCTATGGAGGGAAATCAACTGCTCTTTTTTTTCTTTTTCTTTTTTTTGTTTTTTCAAGGTAGGGTCTCACTCTAGTCCAGGCTGACCTGGAACTCACTATGTAGTCTCAGGGTGGCCTTGAACTCACGGGGATCCACCCACCTCTGCCTCCCAAGTGCTAAGATTAAAGGCATGCACCACCACGCCTGGCTCCAACTGCACTTGAGTTGTCTAACTGATTGGCTCAGTGGAATGGAACACATAGCTGGAGCTGGGAAACAAGTCAGAACCAGATCCAAAACTGAGCCAGCTCTCCATTATCAAGCTACCACCAATCGTGGGCTACAAGATGGCCTACATCTATTAAATTCTTTCCAAAAAAAAAAAAATGGATATCCCATTTATCTGGTGCTAACTTTACTCTCCATTGGAGAATCTGCTTCTCTTTTTCAGATAGATGCAGATCCTAAGGAGAGAACCACCCCATCATACCTCAAAAGGGCCCCAGCTGAAACTACGAATAATTGGAGAAACAAGCAAGGGTGCTGTTTTCTTGGTGAACCTGACTCCAACACAAGGGTGAAGGAGATCGACACAGAGAACAATCACCCCCCAACAAATCAGATATCCAGAGACACAGAGGCTCCCAACACATCATCAATGAAGCAGACCTAAAATGAACCCAACATGGCTAAGGGAAATTTGCGGAAGTGAGGGCAGAAAGAATGTCAGAGCCACACGTTGGATCATGATACACAGAGACATTTCCTCCTACACTAACCCCACAATGCATGACCCATATACTCCCAACAAAGAGGGGCCATGGATGGGGGGGCATAGGAGGCTAACAATGGTACCAACTTGACTGTATTCCCTGAGTACAAAACTAATTTTAAAAAATTATAAATTAATTAATTAAAAGTCCATATTAACACTTAAACAAAATCCCAGGCATTGAGAGCTGGAAGTATCTAAGATATCACCTATAACTGAGGTTTCCTAACAGATTGTACTGTGTGGCCCAAAATCATGTTGCAATTCCTTATTGCAAAGCAGGAAAAAAAAAAAAAAAAGATAAACTACCAAAAGGCAATAAGAAGAATCAAATGTCAATGTTAATTACTGACATTCTTTTTTATTTTAATTTTAATTTATTTATCTGTGAGACAGAGAAAGAGGGAGAGGAAGAGGAAGAGAGAAAGAGAATAGGCATGGCAGTGCATCCAACCACTGTCAATGAACACCAGACACATGTGTCACCATGTGTATCTGGTTTACATGGTTCCTAGGGAATCAAAACTGGGTCCTTTGGTTTTGTAGGCAAACATCTTAATGGCTAAGCCCTATCTCCAGCCCAATTACTTCTATTCTTGATTATGAATTGTTTGTTTGATAACATCGATCAACCCACATCTTCTTATGGAGAAGAAACCTTGCTGTTGAGAGAGATTATGTGATGTGTCCCATGTCTAGGATGGTTAAAATCAGATGTCCCTCATAAACTCATGTGTTTGAATGTTTTGACCCTTGCTGGTGGTAATTTGGGAGGTAGAACCTTGCTAGAGGAGGTGTGTTGTTGGGCTTTGTTTAGGGGTTTTATAGCCAGCTCCCCCTAGCCATCACCTTGAATCACTTTCTACTATTTTCACCTGCTGTGGCAGAGGTGATGTCCAGCCTCTGCTCATGCCATGCTTTGCCCTGCCATCATGAAATCTTCCCATGAGACTGTAAGTCAAAATTGAAAGCTTTCCTCCCATCACCTGCATTGGGTCAGGTGCTTTATTCTAGCAATGGGAAGGTAAAAAACAGCAGAAAATTGGAATCAGGGCAGTGGGATTATTTCTTCTAGAATCCTGACTGTGTGGCATTTGGTGTTTTGGAACTGATTTGCAAGCTGATGTGAAAAAAGGTGTATTTTGGCTTATAGTCTTAAGGGGAAGCATTGTGAAGGCAAAAGCAGGGCTGAATATGACCTCTACCATAGCAGGTAGAAAACAGACACAAGAGAGTGAGCTGAAACAACACTGGGAAGCAGAGAGCTAATGAACTTCAAGGTCCTCCCTCACATTTCCTCCAGCAATGCCCCACCCTAAAAAATGCTACCAGCTAAGGACCAAGAATTCAGAACACATGAGTTTTAAACTTCTTAAAAAATTCGGGCTGGAGAGATGGCTTAGCGGTTAAGCGCTTGCCTGTGAAGCCTAAGGACCCCGGTTCGAGGCTCGGTTCCCCAGGTCCCACGTTAGCCAGATGCACAAGGGGGCGCACGCATCTGGAGTTCGTTTGCAGAGGATGGAAGCCCTGGCGCGCCCATTCTCTCTCTCTCCCTCTATCTGCCTTTCTCTCTGTGTCTGTCGCTCTCAAATAAATAAATAAAAATTTTAAAAAAAAATTTAACATTTATTTGTGAATGAGGACTGTAGCAGACAGCTTCAGGTTCGCTGAGATGAACTTCCAGACCAGGCACAGTTATGGAGGAAGGGATATTTATTGAAACCTACAGATCCAGGGGAAGTTCCATAAATGGCAGAAGAAGCTGGCCTACCTTTACAGGACCAAGTAGAGAGAGAGAGAAGTGCAAGGCTAAAGGTCAAAAGCCACAGCACACTTCAGGAACTCCAGCTAGGCACACTTTGTATATCTTTAGATTGAAATTGGAAACCCATCACCACAACTTAAGAGTCACCCAGTGACATCGCCTCCAGCCAGGTAGCCAGCAGATGCAAACTACAAACAAATAAACAACTGACTATATTGGGGGCCATCTATTCAAACCACCACAAGGACAGAATAAAAAAGAGAGAGAGAGGTAATGGGGGTATGAGCCTCATGCCACTGTAAACAAAATCTAGATGCATGTGCCACTTTGTACATCTGGTTTCACATATGTACTGGGAAATTGAACCCAGGTTGGTAGGCTTTGCAAGCAAGCACCCTTAACAAATGAGCAATCTCCGCATCCCTAAAAACACATGAATTTATGGGGGGACATCAGGTTCAAACCACCACATTAAGTTTTATAAAGTTTTTGAGTCGGGCGTGGTGGTGCATGCCTTTAATCCCAGCCCTCAGGAGGCAGAGGTAAGAGGATTGCCGCGAGTTTGAGGCCACCCTGAGACTCCATAGTGAATTCCAGGTCAGCCTGGGCTGGAGTAAGACCCTGCCTCGAAAAACCAAAAAAAAAAAAAAAAAAAAAAAGTTTTTGGAAAAGAAGACTTGGTGAGATTCCAGGTTGATGGATAAATGTGTACAGAGAAAGCAGAGGCAGAATCCTATGTTCACCCCACACTCCTCCCCCATGGTTTGTTCTATGTATCTCTTCCATTGGCTACTACTCAGTTGTATAACAAACTGATAATCAAAATGAAAGTACTTTCCTGAGGTCTCTAAATTATCAAATTACCAAACTGAATCATATGAATTCCTATATTGACAATAATCTCGACAGAAGGTTAGGTCATCTGATGACCCGATTTGTGGCTGGTATCTGAGATTGGGGAAGTCTTGTGAGACTAAACCCTCTATATTTACATAGTCAGAGATCAACTCTGAGTAATTAGTGTCAAAATTGAATTGAATTGTTGGAGACTCAGTTGGTGTCCTTAGATAATTTTTTGGTGTTTTTAAAAAGGGGCACTATCAGTCAGGCATGGTGGTACACACCTTTAGTGTCAGTACTAGGGAGGTTGAGGTAAGAGGATCACCATGGGTTTGAAGCCAGTCTGGAACTAGTGTTACAAATCAGCTTGGGGTAGAATGAGACCCTACTTCAGAAAAACAAACAAACAAAAACAAATTAAAGACACTACAAATTTAATGTGAGTAGAAAAAAAAAATCAAAAGGCTTCATAGAGTTGTTGTGAAGACTGTACAAAATGTGTGATATGCAGTAGATGATACATAAGCTCCAATTATTAGTATCACTTACATGACTGGGTATGTTAGTCAGTTTTCCATCACTGTGACACATATCTCAGAAAATTAAGTTAATGGCAGAAAGATTCATTTTGGCTCACAGTTTCAGAAGCTTCAGTTTAAAGTCACCTAGATCCATTACTTTGGATCTGAAGTGAGGTGGAATATTATGGCAAAGGAGATGATACAAAGTTGTTCTCTTCATGGCAGTTGGGAAGGAAAGAGAGCTAAGAATGTGCCAGGGATAAGGTATATCCTTCCAGGGGCTGTTCCCAGTAACCTACTTACTCCAATTAGGGGGTAGTTGATATTGAATTGGTAGGCCTCTTATTTTTGACCACTTCTCAACAATTCCATCAGATTATTATTACTCAAGGTGTGTGTGTGTGTGTGTGTGTGTGTGGAGTACAGGCATTTCATGTGTCGTGTTATCCATGTGGAGGACAGAGGAAAACTTTTACATGTTAGTTTTTACCTTCCACCTCCTTTGAGGCAGGGCCACTGATGCATTTGCCAGGTTAGCTAGTTCATAAGCTTCTGGGACACTCTCCTGCCTTCCATCTTACTGCCAGCATGCTGAGATTGCAGAAGTCTGCTCCAGCTTTTGGCTTTTATGTGGGGTCTGGAGATGCAACTTGGGTACTCAGGCTTGAGAGTTAAGCACTTTATACACTGAGCCATCTTCCCAGCCCACTATCAAATTGTTAATCCACTTTTTTGTCACAAGCCTCAGGATCTCATCACTTTTGCAAAGCCTGTCATCTGACAACCAAAACTCTAACACATGGACCTTTGGGGGGCATTTTAGATTGAAGCCATAACACGTCTTTCTTCCATAGTTTCTGAATCATAGCCAATATCATTTTTGTGGTGCCCCAAACAGCATAGCTACAAAAAGCCTTGGCCCCCATCTCACCAAAACTATTCTTTTTCCTCTGGAACTAGACCTGTCCTTCTCTTCGTAGCCATTTGGAAAAATGCTGTTGAAACAAGGCAGACAACCATATCCACTTAGCAACACAAGAGACTGATATTTCCATGTGTCTAGACTCTTAGCTCTACCTGTGCTACCAGGCCCACATCATAAAAGGACACCCGCTGAATAAAATAACTGTACAATTGCAGATGAAATTTGCTCCATCTCTTTGAATGATTAGGTATTGGATTATGGGCCACGCTTCTTGGATAAGAGCCTTAACTTTGGTTCAGCATAACCTTTGCCTACTCCCCATCCTCACTAAGTCTCAACATGCCTCATAGCTAAAGACATATGAGTTTGGCCTTAAAGCCAGAACATGATAGTAACATAATAGTGTTTTAATGATTTTCAGAATGACTTATACTTCAAAAGGTGTTAACATTTAACCCCAGGAAGCTATAAGACTATGAACTAATCTTGCTTAGATGGTACAGTGAGTCACATTTTGCCAAAGCATACCACAGATCTTCTTTCATCCATGTGATTCACACATTACCAGAGACTTTTGACTCTTTTTTTTTTTTTTTTAAATCCAGATACTCCAGCAAGAGATTTTTCAATACCACACTCTCTGCTAACTCCCTCAGGAAAAAGCACATAGAAAGAGCCATTGAGACCATTATGACTTCCCTGCAACAAGAATCTGGTTGTCTGAGACCACCATCGCAGGAGCAGAATGAATGGTATGCCTCTGTTGACTGTTTTTTAAGGGCTGTAATCCAATTACCTTGAGCTCCTAAGTCAAAATAAGTTTCCTGAGCAATGATAGAAGCAAATTCATTTAAACAAGTGAACTCTATTAGCTCCCAAACCAAACTCAAACTATGATGCAAATACATCATTCTTTATGCAACAGACTTATTTCTAAATATGGTGAATTTGAAAGGCCTTTTTCATACATACCTATGAAAAAAAACATATGTAGTGTGTTTGTTGACCCATATTTCAAATATTTCAAACATACCACAAGAGTTTGCTACTTAAAAGAATCTCTTTGAGTTGTTTTGTAAATAACCTATCAATTTATTTACTAAATTTGGATGCCCACGTGTTTGTTTTACTTTAAGATAAAAAAGGGAATATAGTTTTTAACTGATTCCCAGAATCAAAATGTTATAATAAATCAAGTGATTATACAGAATCTTGCCGTCTTTACACTGTAGCTAAAATGAGTGACAAGAACAGTCTTAGTTCCTGGTTATAAACATATAGTGCCATAGAGTCCAAAAGGGCCTCAAAGTTCAAGATTTCACTCTACAACTTATTTAAAATAAGCTTCTACCCCAGGACCAAGAACATAAAAAATAACCCAGCTGGCAATAAAGATATCTTTATTCTTACTTTCAAGCACATATATCACATGCCATATACCTGGTAAAGGTATGCATTTTAATCCAGTAGGTAAAATGTTGGGCATATGTGCCAAAGGTGGCATTCAAGATGGCTGTATGATACTAGCACAATTAAGAGCAAGTGTGCAAAAGATCATACAGCAGCCTCACTGGGAAAACTGCATGCTAGCTGTCTATAGGATATGACTTGCAGCTAGAAGGCAGATAGCAGCAATCCAATTTAGAGTTGTTCAGTTGAGGGACGACACTTAGAAGGGACAAGATGGAGAAAGAAAGAGTTTTCTTCTCTTTTTCCAAGAACCCAGCTCTCTGCCCATTCATGTTTCTAAGCTTTTCTAAGTTTTACAATATCTTTATGCTTTTGACACTTTAGAAGACACAGTCATCTAAAAGCCCACAGCATTCAACAACTGTCTCTCAGCCCAATTCCAACTTACCCATTCAGTAAACCCTTCATATTTTTTTTCTTCTTCATTAACACACACACACACACACACACACACACACACACAATTCAAATTATGAGGACTCTTTTTTCTACTTTAAATACAATTCCATTTGAATATGTATATGTACATTTGTTCTTTATTTACATTTTATCACTTCTGTCAGTGATTTGAGATAATTCTGCTTAAAAATACAAAGCAAACAAAGGAAAAAATATAACCACAGGCTAGCATTTGTCCTGAAACAAACTTCTATAAATGGCCATTTTAAGGGAGCTGGGTGAAAGAGGAAAAGGAAACAGTAACATTGTGTCTTGAGAGAATCAGACTGGATATAGGGATCGAGGATCATGGGGAATTCACAGTTAACGTATGACTTCAACTCTCCCTCCCAAATGTCAACTGTCTTTGTCAGGACTTTGCTTGGAGAACAGGGATATACTTTGAGTAGGCTATAATTGGGCAGAAAGATTTCATTTTAGGCAGTATATAATTAAGTGCCAAATTAAGTGGAAGTCAGCACTCTGGAGATCAGAGGCAGAGACAACATTGGGAGCTGACCAACCATGAAAGATTTCCTTGAACAAGTTAGGGAAGGGGCTGGAATTCTGTGTCTCAAGGATGCGTTTTCCTCTAGACTTTCTCAGTGGCCATGCCCACCCTCTCAGAAATATGGCAAAATGGGGGGTCTACTTCCCATCAAGTTATCCAGGGACTCAATGAATATTTGCCAACATAAATTATTCAGGGAATTACAAACAACCTATATACATGAAAGTTTAAATATTTGTCTATTTTTGGTCCAAAGGCATATGACTCTGTCATATAATTTGTGACTATAATTACACAGCCTTCACAGAATGGAAACAATTGCTCCTGAAATGTATTTGGTCCAATATGTCTACAACTACTGACTCTGGGCAGGGGATATAGTCAAGAATACTGGATAGTTTAGTTGGTAAAATGCTTTCCTCAAAAGCATGATGACCTGAGTCCAACCCCCAGAGCCCACATAAAAATGCCAACCTTGGTGACCCACACCTGTTATCCCAGATCTTGGAAGGCTAGGCCAGGCAGATCCCTGGGGCTCACTGACCATGTTGTCTATTTTACTTGATAAACTCCAGGCCAATGAGACTGTCTCAAAAAGAGGTACACAGTTCCTGAGGTTGGTACCCAAGATTTTCCTCTGGCCTCCATATTTACCTGAACATAAATGTACACGCCTATAAATATAAACACATATGCATGTATGTACCTCCCTCACACACGAGTCTTGAGGTATGCATGTGGTTATATATTTGCTCCCAGCACAATGTATGTATTTGTCCATAGATCCTACTTTTCATTTTACCTGATTTGGCTTCCACAAAACATTCACATTTACATGCGTCTGACACATTCCTTAACAGGACATCTAATATGAATACTTCTAATAACAAAACAGGTAAACTTCTTCAGAATATATTGTGTACCAAGCTCTATTCTAAGCCACATATAGGCATATATATATGTGTGTGTGTGTGTGTGTATGTATATATATATACATATATATGTATGTATATATATGGCTTAGAATATATACATATATGTATATATAGTATACAGATATGTATATATACATATGTGTATTTATGGCTTAGAATATGTATATACATTCTATATAATAGAGTCAATAATTTGATCATCATAAGAAATGAAGACATCCATGACACCCCATTTTACAGAAGAGAAAATTGAGGTACAGAGAAGTAAAAGAACTTGTCCTTTATGGCAAAGCTATAATTACATTTCACTCTCTTGTTCCAATGTCTTTACAACTGTGTTACACAGCCTGATCTGTGAAGTAAAGGTCAAAAGACTATCTTGTATCAGCCATGTTAGCTCAGATAGCATAAAACATACTCCAAGTATCAGGGTGTAGTATTTTGAATGGACGCTCCCCAATATATTCAGGATTTTATTAAACTTGTAATTTAGATCTGTAGCCACCTGGCTGGAGGAGTGTCACTGTGGGTGGATCGTAGGGTCAAGCCCTAATGTGTGGTGGTAGATTTAGAATTCCAGTCTAAAAATATGCAAAGTTCTTAAGCTTTGCCTGGAGTTCCTGTAGTGTGCATGCTTGCTTTTTGGTGGTGGCTTTTGGCTTTTCTCTCTGCTTAGGCCTGTGAAAGCAGTCTAGCTTCTATCATTATGGAACTTCCCCTAGAACTGTAAGCTTCAAGTAAATCCCTCCATCCTCCCATAAACTGTGTCTGGTCTGGCAGTTCATCAGAGCAATGTGAAGCTATCTACTGCACAGGACTATTCTCAGACTGCAGATTAGACTGTCATCTATATGTTATAATATGAGAACAACTGCACAGAGTCTCCTGCTCCCAAATATCTCTCACCTTCTGCAGAGATACACACCATTTTGCTTTTTCTATTTTTATGAATTTTTGTGAAAAAGTAAATATCACCAGGAAAGGCAATTCCTCACATTGTTAACAAGTATCCACAGTGTTATTAAAAAAAAAAAAAACATAAAAAGTAACTTGCACTTGCGTCAGAAAAGGGGTCCTAGCTCTGACTCTGTCAATTATTATCTATATGACCTTGGGCAAAATATTTAGTTTCTTTGGGTCTCTGTTTCTTTATCTGTTAAGTGGATATGATATCACCTTCTGGAACACTCCCAAGGAATTGCTATTGGCTTGCAATGGACACAAAAACATTTTGTAGACTTTAAAAGATTGTGCAACCATAAGGTATTATGATCAGCTAAATCTCTGGTAAGATTAGATAAGTTAGTTGACAACCAGAAAAATCTATACAGTCAGCTTAAGACAAATAGACTCAGAAGGCATAGTCCAAAAAGAATTGTCTCAGATAATTCACAACTGACAGGTTGGGCAGGAATGGCCTCCACTTAAGTGAATCTCTTTTTGGCATGATTAAACCTTATCAGGATTCTCCCCTGGTTGACACTGGCACATTTTGTTGTTGTTGTTGTTTCCTGTGGCTGGACACTCTGTATTGGCATTTAAGCCCCAGGGCTTCAGGTTTACTCAAACTTCTGGGCCCTGGTACTTTGGTACTTTCTCCTCTAGCGTGTTGTCCCTGTCAGTAGCTTGAACTAGGCTCCAATGATCCTTCCTGATGACTTTCTTCCTGGACACACATGACACTCAGGTTCCAGCAGTGCCCCATATCTTTGCTTCTCAGTCAGTTTCAGCCAACAAGTGTCTATTGAGTGCTACTTTGTACACTGGCCCTCCACCAGGCAACTTGCTTAGAATGTGGTGAGGGCACAAACAGGAGGTGGCAGGCTAGATACACAGGCATCAAGATGGAGAGAAGAGTACAGAAAAATAGATGCAAAACAAAAGAAAACAAAACAGAACTAGTCACCGCCTGCTTCACTCCTTTTCAAAAAAAAAAAAAAGCACAACTATGGTAGAAATTCCTACTTTATGCTACACACCTGGGATATGAAGAGGAAGTCATGTTCTACAACCTTGCAATCTTCCAATATACTGGGTCAAAATAGACAATCACAATACTTTCTACAGGAGCATACATTAAGGAAACAGCATTTTGCAAGGAATTTTGCTTTCTTTGGTCACCAGTTTGTCTTCTAAGATAAAACCTTAGGTAGAACATGATTATAAGATTATAGTTTGAATTTTCCAGTGTTATGCTTGAAATATAAATTGTGATGGGCTACTTTTTACATGTATATAATTTCTTTTTAACTTTTATTGAATTATAATATATAGGAAGTAAAGTGCACTAATCTAAGTGAATAGCAATAAATTATATTTTATGCATCCATATAACTACTGTATAGATTTATATATAAAACAATCTCATACATCAGAAATCTCTCTTGTACCACAATATCAGTTTTCAGTTTTACCACCAAAAAATGTAGTCATTACTTTAATTCTTGTATAATAGTCTCCTTATATATATTTGGATTGTTCTTGCAATGCTGGGGATAGAACCCAAAGTCCCATACATGCAAGGTTCCATATTCCAGAAAAATGAGGTTTTGAAGTTTTAAATACATATTTGTGTTTAAACCCTAAGAATTTCTCTTTCTGTAGAGTGCTTCAGCCACTAAATACGGAACTTCTCTCAACATACTTAGGTAGGCAATCCCCTAAGTATCTTGTCACCTTCAATGTGCTTAAGCTTTCCAGACTCAATATGTCTGGATATGTTTTCTCCTTATGTAATATTTAGGATGACATTCAGCTGTCACCATAGCATAGAGGTACAGCCAGAGGCAGCAGGGCACAGATAAGGCCCATGGCACTGTTGGAACACACTTACAAAGGGTTATCACTTTGCTAGATGACCAAGAAAAAAGTCATGTTGAAAGCCTATGGACTATTAGGACAACTTGACCTAATCTTTCATCCTGATGAGAGTAAGCCTTACTAGAAACTGAAAGAAAATGCCATCCTTGCTCTATCCATAGACTGTGAACCTGGGTCTTGCTCTAAAGGTTCACTTATCTGATAACTGCCCTCCTTGCTGAACCCCTAGAACTCATAAAGGCATACTTAACCAAAATAAAACACAATTGAAATAATTGTTAGACAGTTTCAATGATAATGAAGGTTGATACAGGGTGAAGCTGGAGATTAGACCAAGAGAAATTGAGTCAGGGAAGACTTCCAGAGGAAGTTTGGTTGACTTAGTTGACCTGACAGAGGGAACAATGTAGACCAATGTATCTATGCAATAACATGAAATTATCCAGGAGTTTGATATTGCAAAAGCATGACAGGATGGATTACAGGGAAATGAACCTACAGAAAATAAAAATCAAGTCATAAACTTCCCAGTCCATATTTTTATTAAAAATTCATTCCACACTGTGGAAGACAAAATACAATGGTTTGAGACTGATGATCACTGTAATTAATCAAGATGGAACATGGTAAGATGCTGAAAGGGCATCCAGATGTAAATAATTGGTAAGCCATTGGATATGTAGGCTTGGAGCTTGGAGCTTAGAAACAGAGATTGGAGATGTAGGCAAGTTAGGGGGTCATAAATATAAATGATAATAATTTAGACTTTTCAAAATGACAGTATAGGACAGAATTCAAGGTCATGGTTATAGGCATGGTGAGGCAGTTAAGGGGTGACAGGACCCCAAAAGTTAAAGGATAGAATGTTCATGAGCCATATCTCCTTTCTCCTAAAGTAGTCCTTACAGTCTCCACTTTGCTAGAGATCAGGAATATAAGGGGAGAATCTGGTTTTCCCTCATCTCTTTCATTCCTAGAAGAGAAAATTAACATCACTCCCTTTCCTCCAAACCTAGCAGTACTTAGATACCTGGAGTCAGGACTGCGCCAACCAGTTCTGTTCCCATCCAGAAAATTCCCTTAAAAGACCTCAATATGAATGGTATTTCCCGTTTTCCATTCCCACTTGTTCCTCTTTGGGCTGGAATCTATATATTTTCCTTCTTTTAAGGTCTAAAAACTCTAGCTCTATAATATAATGTATAAAAAATCTTTCTAAACTTTATTCTCTGGTCTATGGGTTCATTTGTCAAAATTTATAAGACAAGAATCTTGAGGCCACTAATTCAGTAGAAGCTTTGTGTGACTATGAGTGTCCAGCACCCTAGCTCCTGGGTTAATATCCACCTAAAAGCTAAAAAGAGCTTCTTGCCTCTCAATTCCCATATCATTGGGAAATAGAATTAAGGGTCCAGCTGAGGAAGTAGAGCCAAAGAATGAGGTAAGAAGTGAGGTGAAAGAAATAAGCAAGCACTAGCCAAAGGAGGGCAGATTTTCAGAGAGGGAGTGGTTAATATTTCATATGGTGTAATGCTTTGGAAGACAAGAAAAGTATCCATTGGTTTGGCAATAAAATCATTACTGACCTTAGGAAAAATGCTGTCACCATACTGAGGAATGAACAGAGAGTAAGGAAGCAGTGGCAGCTTAGAAACATACCGAGACTAGAAATAAAAAGAATTGAGTAATTAGAGGTGAAACCATAATTATGAGAGGCTATATATCAGAGAAAAACAGAACCATTACCAGAAATTTTTATTGTTAGCAGTGCTTCTTGTATGAGGGAGCAAAGCATCTTATGATTGGTTGTCCAAAATAAGTATTTTTTATTTTAAATAAATTTTATTTATTTGTGTGAGGGGTGATACATACATGCCATGGTGCACATACGGGTAACAACTTTCAGGTCAGTCCACATGTGTCCATTTCATTGTAGGCAGGGTTTCTCACAACGTATTCTTTTTTTAAAAAAATCTGCTTATTGACAACTTTCATAAGTGTAGTCAATAAATCATGATAATTCCCTTCCACTACCCCTGTTTTCCCTGTCCCAAATCCACCCTTCATTGAATCTCTTCTTCTTTACTTCTTCTTAGTCTCTCTTCTAATTTGACATCATCATTTTTCCTCCTATTTTGAAAGTCTTACATAGGTAGTATGAATATCCAGGTCACTTTGTATCTGGAAGACAGCATTGTAAGCAATCTTCCCCTTCCTTTGGCTCTTACATTCTTTCAGCCACCTCTTCTGTAATGGACCCTGAACCTTTGAGGGCATGAGGGAGATGTCCCCCTTAGTGCTGAATACTCCACTGTCACTTTTTCTCAGCCCTGGATTCATTTTTTAAAATTTTTTGGTTTATTTTTATTTATTTATTTGAGAGCGACAGACAGAGAAAGCAGAGAGAGAGAGAATGGGCGCTCCAGGGCTTCCAGCCACTGCAGACGAATTCCAGATGTGTGCACCCCCTTGTGCATCTGGCTAACGTGGGTCTTGGGGAACTGAGCCTCGAACTGGTGTCCTCAGGCTTCACAGGCAAGTGCTTAACCACTGAGCCATCTCTCCAGCCCCACCCTGGATTCTAACTCTGCTATTTTTTGCTGTGTTTACCATGAGTTTCGGAGGAATTCTGTCTTGGCCTTTCATCTTGCAGTCAATGTTCTAGAATAACAGCAGCCCACCACAGCTTCTGGCTTTTTACATGTGGTCTGGGGGTTGAATTTAGATACTTTAACTTGATAGCAAGTGCTTTATTCACTGAACCATTCCCCAGCACCTATATATGTTTTAAGGCTTAAACTTACTAAGACAGAAATTTTATGATTCCTGCTGATGAAGATTGGAATTTCCAATACAAAGGGTTCCTCAAGTTCCACAGGAGCTTCTTAAACTGTGAAGGTGGAGCAGAAAAATTTAAAAAACTAAATACATTTGTCTTTTCTATAAATATAAAGAAATGGAGAGAAAGTAAGAATGTGATAGGAACCATTTTATTTCTTTAATTTTTATATACATAATTATCTAAATAAACAAACATATAACTTAAGCTAAGGTAGGATATAAATTGTTGCTCCCCATTGGATTTTTTCTAATTAGTATTTAGATTACATTTTAAAAATTCCTTTATGATGAAGTTAGGATTATAAGTCAGTGCTAGAGTTATTTTCTAGAATATAGCAGGCCCTGGATCCAATCCACATAAATCAATCAGTCCTCCATGATAGCAACTTATTGATAGATGAAAAGGAAGTCAAGATAATATGGCCAAAGTTAGCAAACAACAAAAAATTATAAACATGTTATTGCCTATATTTTAATAATATAATGAAATTATAGCTAATATAATTAATATTTATTATAATTATTAAAAATAATTGTATAAATTATAAAGTTAAGGTTATAATTTATATAATTATATAAATACAGTTATAATAAATTTAATATTATAAATTCTAGTAAACAGATTTTCTCCCAAGTATACCAAAACTTCTTAAACATTCTCACAAAATGGAGAACTCAAAGACTTTTGTGTGAAATTTAGTGCAGTGCTATTCAGAGTAGCTAAGATATGGAATGAACCTGGGTATTCCTCACTGTATGAGTAAATGAAGAAATGTGTGGCTGTGAAAATGCCTCGGGAGTTAAAGGAGCTTGCTTGCAAAGCCTGCAGTCCAGGTTAGAGTTCCCTGTACCCATGTAAAAATGTAAAGCCAGATACACAAAGTGGTGCATACATCTGGAGTTCATATGCAGTGGCAACAGGCCCCGGCATACCCATATGCTCGCTCTCTCCCTCTTTCTCTCTTTCTCTCACACATACACATAAATCAATATAATAAAAATAAATTTTAAAAAGAAATTTGATATACATATACACAATGGAGTACTATTTCTCCACAAAACAGGATGGAATCCTCTCATTCCTAGCAAAATAGATTAAACTGGAAGACTGAATGTTAAGTGAAATAAGCCAGTCACTGACACAGAAACTAAAAGCAGTTGATATGAAAGTAGAAGAGTGAAGGCCATGTGTGGGCAAAGGATGATTTAATATAATCAACCCATGATATATACAAATATGGAAATCACTATAAAACATTTTAATATAGCTATATATTAATTAAAGTAAAGGTTTTTCAAAATACAAAAGAAGAGCTCAAATGGTCAGGGGATGACTCATACTCAGTCAGAAATATTTATTGGGCAAGAGAAATGGTTTTGTGGTTAAATGTACTTCCTGTACAAGTATTAGGGTATGAGGGAGCTTGAGACCACTGGAGTTCAAATCTTCAAATCCCAGGTAAAACAGCTGGCTTTGGCCATGTACATCTGAAACCTCAGTCCTATGGGAAGCTGAGACTGGAGAATCACTGGATTTCTTGAAGGTAAGCTCTGGAATGAGTAAGACAATCTGTCACAAGGTTTAAAAAAGAAAAAAACAGGCAGGTGAGCAATGTACATACACCACATATGCTCTATCACCCCTACTATGCATGTGCAAAATAAAAAATTACTGATAAGTCCCTGGTCTGTGTGCCCTACACCAGTCTGTGTGTGGGTAGGTGTGGGGTGTGGAGTGGATAGGCCAGACCCCTGTTTCCACACTCCTCCCAGTTCCCTGGTCTGGGTTCCCTGGGCCTGTGTGGGGGTGGGTACAGCTGAGTGAGTAGGCCAGATCCCTGTTCCCTAGCTCTTCCCAGTCCCCTGGTCCTGGTAGGTCCCATTGTGCCTTGCTTGGGGAGGCCTGGTTCCTGTGTAAGCTGTGGAATCAGGGCTTTTGCTCTGGTATCCTGACTGGCCACTGGGTACCAACATCCCTGTTTACCTGAGTCAGAGGATACATGGATCAAAGAACAAAAACTTGCTTCCTCCTCAGTAGAATAAAAAATCTCCATAAAATGGGTAGACAACAATCCAAAAAAGCCAACAAAAGTCAGAGAACTGAGAGGGCTCCACCAAGGATGCCTAGTCCTACAAGGGAACTCTCCAATGAAATCATAGAGAAATTCATTCCCAAAATGAAAACACAACACCCAATGAGACCCTGATCAAAACAAATCGCTGAACTGGAAGCAAACCATCAACCATCTGGAACTGGGAAACAAGTCAGAATCATATCCAGATAACAATTCTGCTTTCCATTGTCAAGCTCCTGTTAATCTTGGGCTGTAAGAGGGTCTACATCCTTTAAATTCTTTCTAAATTAATAATAATGGTTATCCCATTTAACCAGTGCTGACTTCACTCTCCGTTGGAGAATCTGCTTCTTTTTTTCAGAAGGGAGCTGGACCTGAAGAGATAAACGAACCAGCACATTCCACCACATCCCCAGCTGAAACCACAGAGGAATTGGGAAAATGAGCAAGAGTGCTGCTTTCTTAGTGAATCTGATATCAGCACAAAGGTGATGGAGATAGACACTAAGGACACTCAACACCTGCAAAATCAGAGATCCAGAGGCTCCTATGTGCCCATCACTAAAAGAGAATCAAAATACGCCCCACATGGCTCAGGGAATTTTGCAGAAGAGGGGGCAAAAAGATTGTTAGAGCCACAGGTTGGGAAATTTTGCACAGAGACATTGCCTCTCCCTCATAACTGACTGCTCCTCCCATAATGCATGACCCACAATCCTCATGGAGTTGACCTGTATCCCCAACAAGGAAGGCCTCTTAAGAAAAGGGGCAGGGAAGGGGGAAAGTATGGTACCAATATGTGTTGTTTACACACTAAATATGCCCATATTTAATAAAATAAATTAAAAAATGCTGATCATGTACTTTGAGCCAGACATTGCTCTAGTCACTAAATGTTGACAAAAATAGATATGTCTGTGTCATTCCCTTTGGAATCTGACCAATGACTTCAGAAGAACTCCCATCATTTCATAAATATTTACATTGCAGAAACAAGCCAAAAATAAAGAAAATTGCTATATAGTAGAGTTTGAGGTTCCTTTACAGTTCACTGGCCTATCCTACAACATATCACAGATAGCAAAGGTGAAACTATGAGAAGTTTAAAAAGTAATTATTAGCTATCACAGCCAGAGTTAGAACCCAAAATTCACTGAAATATGATTCTGTACTTGCTGTAGCAGTGAAGATTCTATCTGTGCCACCATGTCTATACCCCATACTTGCCTCCTATGATTGGGTTTTCAACAATCAAGTCTGCACTGTTATCTAAAATGTCTACAATCCATAGGCACTTGGCCTAAACTTAAAACATAGATCTTAGCAAACACCTCTTAGTACCTCTATTATTGGGAGTGGAGTGGAGGTAGCTGAAAAATACCACCTAGCTTAGGGCATTCAGTTAAAGTGGCGAACATCACAGGAAGATATTGCAAGTGTTTTATCTCCATTGTCGGACTGCTAGGGAAGAGAATGTGTTGAAATGAAATTTGTATTCTGAATTTTAATTAAATTGTGGCCTATGGCAAAATAGAAAGACATTAAAATCAAATGCTAGTGTCTCTTTGTTTATTTTATAGGCTCTCATCTCTGACTAGTTCTTGCTGAAATAATTAAATGTCTTTTCAGAAAATGGACTGTTCAGGCTGCTTAGTTTAATGTTTTCTGTAACCTGGTAAGTATGTGCTTTGTAATTCAGTTGATTTCTGCTCTGCCCCACCCCACACCCAAACACACACTTCTTCCCCCACACATGTTGGCCTGAAGGTTTCTGCCTCCTTACAGATACTGGAGGTTGTTGGAAGCTGACTGCATTGCATTTGACATTAATGGGTCAGAGGCACTTCTAAATTGAAATTGGTGGAAGTTGGGAGGATTCACAGTTTACTCAATGAAGCCCCTTGGTAACATGAAATCTCTACTGTACTGGTTCATTATGTTTCATAAAAGAAAATTTATTTTTAAAAAATATAGAGACTAAGGTTAAACAGAGATGTACCTTCAGCTGAAAATGCATTACTCTAGAATAGATTATTGTCTAGGGCTGTTTTGTTTCAAAATGCCTTGCTATAATGGTGGAAATGCAATTATGTTGTGTTGGCTATTGATGAAGAGAAGGCCGTTGAAATCCAAAGCCTCTTTATTCCCCTGGGTGCCTTCATCCCTGTGACATTAACCATCTGGAGCCCTGTTTGCACAGTTGCCCATCTTCCATTTTCACTGTCTGTTCAGTGTCAGGTTCAGTGTTTGAAATAGTGGACTGTGGGATAGATAGTTTCTTGGGCCCAAGGTTTTATTTAATGCCCACGAGTGATTGGCAGGCCTCCAAGAAGAGGAAAGGGGACTCCAAAGCAGGAGCAAAGAGGAAGGTGTTAGGGGACTCTGAACTGAATAATTGAGGGGAGAGGGGTTTTTAAGCTCTTCTGTGGAAAGAAAGGAATGAGGGGAAATCTTGTGTTGCCCTTCATGGAGTATAGAGGAGAACTGACAGGATCCTGCAGTGAGCAGGTTGAACACTTATGGGAAAGTATTTACAGTGGTGGCTGATCTCAGGTGCAGAAAGACTTAGCCAATTACCATAGTAGTAAATGAAGATTCTAATATTCCATACCCAGTCTGAGCATAAAGAAAAATGGGAAATGCAAATCTCTTTGAAACCTCAACTACTATATCAAGAGGTAGATCCACGTGGCTGGTCTACTCACAGGATCAGAGAACAAGGGCGAGGTAGGTACCAAACTGCCTGTATTTACTGAAAAGAAAACTAATAAATTAAATGAAAAAAAAAAGAAATAGGAAGTCCTAGAGGTTAGACTAGCTGAGGGGAGAATTGCTGCCAGGAGATATTGGCCACATAGTTATACTGTTCCTTTGACTCACTATCCTAAAAGGGTAATTCAGACACTGTTAAAGAAGGATAATTAGAACACCACTATGTCCTTAGATCACTGTCAATAAAATTCTATTAAAAAAAAAAAGAGGTAGATCCAGAGCCTAGTTAGAGTATGGCTGGGTGGTGGAGGAAAGAGAAGTATATGGGAGAAGAGAGTACCAGAACTCTTACATTCAGAAGAAGCAAAAATAATTTTGTGTAAGGACAATCAAAATAAGAAAGTATGGAGATGATAGAAAAATTATTGTAACTAACCTGGACTCCATGTTACTATGCTCATTCCTGCACGCTATGATTCAAATGCCTCCTGAGAAATTCACATTTGAAATTTGTCATTGTGATCATATTAAAGAGGTAGGAAAATTCCCAGGGTCAGTGCCTTGTGCAGGTAGTCCTAGATGCTCAGGAGGCCAGAATAATAAGAGTGTTTGAGCTCAGGGATTCAAGGGCAGCCTAAACAATATACAGAGATCCTGTGTCCATAAAAAAATAAAAGAGGGAGATGGTTCTACAGTTAAAGGCACTTGCTTACAAAAAAAAAAAGAAAAAGAAAGAAAGAAAGAAAGAAAGAAAGAAAGAAAGAAAGAAAGAAAGAAAGAAAGAAAGGTGAAAGAAGTAGAACGTTTAGGTGGTGATCTGAGTCTAAAATGCTCCTCATAGCATTAAGTGCTTATTACTGTGCCTTTGCTTAGTCCCCAGCTGGCTGAATCTTTGGGAGATGAGACTTTGCTGAGGATTTATGTTGCTCAGAGAAGACCTTGGGGTTGATTAGTCCACCCTATTGTGTGTTCAGAGCTACTTTGCTCTTGCCAATCATTCTGCTATATATATGTGATGTGAGCTGGCTGACATACTTTTCTACTCTGTGATAAAACTTCCCATTGAAATCGTAAGCTTGAAATAAAAGGAAAGATCTCTCATAAGCTGCTTCTTCTGGTCATACTTTTTGTCCCAACAACAAGAACCTAACTGCTAAAGTCATGAAAGTTATGCTGTCATAAATTGAATGGATTGATTAATGTTTTCTTTAAAAGGAACTATTTTTCTTAGAAGGCTTTCTGTCTCTTTCTCTCTCATTCATAACTTCTGCCATGTTATGATCCAATAAGTGAGCTGGGTCCTGCCAAAGGCTGCCCCTTAGTCTTCATCTTCCCATCCTTCAGAACAATGTGTCAAATAATTGTTAATAATTTTCCAAGTTTGAAGTGTGCTGGTATAGCAGTAGGAAATGGAATAAGTTAATACCTTGAGATGAGAATGTGGATCAGTGGTAGAGCACTTGCCTACCATGCATATGGCCCTGAGTTCCATCCCCAAACTGTAAATTAAAAAAAAAAAAGACCATGCTTCACTCATGTCCCATGAGTACAGGTAAATTTTTGCATAAAAAGTAACCATTTTATTTTTATTTATTTATATTTTTTAAACATTTTTTATTAATTAGTTTTGTATTCAGCAAATACAGTCAGTTTGGTCCCATTATTAAGCTCATCCATGACTTACCCCCTCCCCTTGGTCCCTCCTTGTTGAGGTCATGCATTGTGGAGTTAGCCCACAGTTATGGGTAAGATAAATGTCTCTGCATATCATGACCCAACGTGTGGCTCTGACATTCTTTCCGCTCCCTTCTGCAAAATTTCCATGAGCCATATTGGGTTCATTTTTGGTCTGCTTCAGTGATGAAGTGATGGGGGCCTCTGGGTCTCTGGCTCTCTGATTTGGTAGGAGTTGATTTTTCTATGCTGATCTCTTTCACCCTTGTGCTGGTACCTGGTTCACCAGGAAAACAGCACCCTTGCTTGTTTCACCAAATTTTCTTAGTTTCATCTGGGGCCCTTTTCAGGTATGATGGTTTGGCTCTCTCCTTAGGATCTACATCTATCTGAAAAAGAGAAGCAGATTCTCCAACACAGAGTAAGTTATCACCAGACAAATGAGATAACCCTTGCTTTTTTATAGAGAATGTAATAGGTGTAAGCCTTCTTGTAGCCCACAATTGGTCGTAGATTGATAATGGAGATCGGGCTTATGTGTGAATATGGTTCTGACTTGTTTCCCAGTTCCAACTATGGGTTCTGTTCCACTGAGTGTACCAATTAGCCAAATCAAGAGTAGTTGCTTTCCCACCATGGCTGTGCGCCACTATTGCACTTGTGTGACCATCACGACAGGTTATTTGCTGCTAAGTAGGTTAGACCATGAGTTGCTTGGACAGATATTGGTCATTTTCCCCCAGTCACCCATGTATCACCTTCTGGCACTAGACACGCTGACTGTCTGGGGACTGACTCTCTTCCAGCTTCCAGCCATGCCAGTCCATTTTACATGTCAACCGCATAAGGTGTCTTCAGCAGTAGGGTCGTATCATTAACCTTTGGTGGGTCATCAAGTACTCTGACAGAAATCTGTCTTTCTTTTAGGAAACTTTATAGGTCTCTCTGATCAAAAGCTCATTGTGGATGATAGCCACATGCTAATACTGGGAGTTACAGGTCAGTGCCCCCTAAGAAAAGAAAGAAAAAGATTAATATATAAGAGTTAGGGAAAGAAAGAGAGAGAGAGAGAGGAAGGGAAGCTGTAGAAGATTAAGGTCAGTCTTCATCATACCCTCTCCAGTGTCTTGTGGTTCAGATGTTCCCTCTAAGGGCCTGGTGAAGGTTCAGCCATTTGGTCTGCCTTTTAGGAAGTAGAATTTTATGGTACAATTGCTGTTTGGGTCTATATTTGTGTTTCCTGCCCCCTCAATGGTTGAAGCTGGAAGAGATCATTCTCAGTGAACTTACCCAATCACAGAAAAACAATCGCCACATAGTCTCACTCATCTACAGCACCTAACCTGAATCTACCCAAGATGCCTTGCATACCCAGCAATCATCTTGTGGACTAGACAATAGAATGGATGGTAAGGGAGGGGAGAGCAACAGAGTAACCATTTTATATTTAATGATCTGATAGTTATAATTTTGTGATATTATGTTCATGACTATGGTAGTTTGAATGTGATAATATAAATATATGGTCCCCTAAACTCAGGTACTTTCTTAAAATTCAACTTATAACTTGGTTCTCCAGCTGTCTGGGTAAAGGTGGTATCAAGGGTTGGGGGGAAGATCCTGGTGTCTAGCCCTAAGGTGCATTTGAGAGCATATCTTCATTAGATCACAAATATGTAGAGAGAGAAACTTGAGCTCTGTTGCTTCATGTTTGCTATGTGTTGGTGTTCACTTGCTGCAGTTGTTTCTTTCTACTTGGATGTACAGAAGTAAGTAGCTTATTCCACCATTGATGGAGTTTCCCCCGGATTTGTAAGCTGAAATAAATTCCCTCCTTCCATAAACTCTTGTCTGGTAGGATGTTCATTCCAGCAACTTGGAACTGACTATAATGACTTTTCTGTAGATATGACTAAAATGACCAAGTAAACAACTTAAGATCAGTCGGGATGTATTTGGTTCAACATAAAAGAGAATTTAGTCAATGATGACTTGGCTCCATATTTCTGGGCCCATTTTTAAGCAAAATGTGATAGCATTGGGAGCATGTGGTAAAGAAGAGCTTCTCAGCACTTTCTGGAAAACAAAAAGCACAGAAATGGGGATATACTAGCAGTTAGGGCTAAGATATGATATAGACACATGAGTGCACCTCCAATGACCTATTTTCTCCAACTAGGCCTACTTCTTACCTCTCACCATTTCCCAACAATGCCAACATATTATGAATCCATCAGTAAATCAATCTTCTCATTTATCAGCGCTCTTAGAAAGACCTTCACAGATATACACAGCCGTGTATTTTTCTAATTTCGGAGGTATTTCTTAATCTAATCAAGTTGAAAATCTAAATTAACTATCACAGATATTGTCTTGCTGAAGTTCTCACAGATATCAAGTGGCAGAGTTGGTATTCATACTTCCCAATCCCCATTTTTCTGCCAATTATATGCAAAAATTGTATGACTGTTTAAAATCTCAGCATACAGTCTCATAGTTTCTATTCAGTTGAATAATGATGCCTCTAAGACTGGCAATAGGCTGACAAGTATCTAGGTGGTCATTATTTGCCTAGCATGTGAGCCTAAACACTTTCTGTGCTAAGCACTTTAGAGAAGTCAGTTGACTTACTTTTCATAATATTTTGAGTGACATAATCTATTTTACAAATAAAAAGGAATTTTTAAGGTCAAATACCTTACTCACATTACTTATTTAGACAATGGGGGAAATTTACAGTACTGGCAGTCTCCTATGATAAGGTGGAATGCTAAACTGATAGAGTAAATAAGCTACATCCTATATTATATGTCCCAGGATCTTCTGGAACCTTGATATCTTAAATCAAATTTTGTAATGCTCCCTACATTGTACCATGTTCTATGCTGAAAATGGAAGTCATGGTACATTTATGCTTCACACAGTGGAAACATACAGCCAAGACTATTTGTTAACTAAGCTAATGGGAGAATAGTATATATCTTGTGAGTAGCTTTTCATTTTTCCTTCTGTGGCTCCTTAAGTTCTTGAACTTTGAATGCGCTGAATTTTTTAATACTGAAAGATAAAGGATAAGGATAAATAAAAGTATTAGTTAATCCCTAGAAAAACATGGTGTGGAAAAATAGCACAAAGGAAATGGCTCTCCAAAGGCTCCCACTGTCTTTTAAAAGGGCAGTCTGCTGTGAGAACCAGGTATCTAAGGATGGAAGAAAAGCTAAAGTCCAAGGAAAAGGATGGAAGGAAGCTAAAAAGGAAATAACACTCACTGAATGTCTATACTAAGCTCCTATTTTGAACTTTAACTAATGTAATTTTGAGACAGTCTCATGAGGCAAGCATGATCATCTTTATTTTATAAATAAAAAACAGACTCAGAAATGATATTGCTTGACCAAAGTTTTCTCATGCAGGAAGTGGTGAAACTGGAGTCCCATCTGACTGCAATCGGAGCACTTTCATCACCTCTTCATATGGAGACTTGAAAGAAGGACACTTTAACTGAGTGAGAACAGGATTTCAAGCTTAGGGGGAAAAAAATGTGTGGCAATAATCAACTTGTAGAAAGGCCTAAACCAAGAAAGTAAGTAATGTCTCAGTAATTCCAACGACCTATTCTGAAGCAAAGGAGTGACAGCTAGAGGCAGGAAGACATTGCTAGGTCGTGAGTGATAAATATAACACTGTCCCCAAATACTTTTCCCACACTTTAGATGGCAGAAGTAAATGGCAGGGTTTGATAATAACCCATAAAATCTATTCCCTCATCATTCTCAACTTTATTCCTGATAACCTGGCTTTGAATATATAGCTATTAACAATTAGTTTGTTTTAGAGCCTCACAGTTTTATCTTCTTCATTTTAAAGGTTGGAGGAGGCTTGATAAATGATTCAGGGGCTAAAGTGCTGGCTGCACAAGAATGAGTATGTGAGTTTGAATCCCCAGAACACATATAAAGCCAGTTAGTATCCCAATGCAACTAGGGCAAGACGTGAGGTGGAGACAAGAGAATGGCTGGAAAGTTTGTAGGCCAGCCAACCTTGGTGAACAAGAGACCCTGCCTGAAGGTAGAAGGTAAAGACTGACACCAGAGGTTTTCTTCATGCATCACACACACACACACACACACACACACACACACACACACACCATACTTTATATATCATACATACCAAAAAAGATAAAAATGTTTTCTGAGTTCTGCAGACCCAAACCCAAGAACAAGGTGTCAGCAGAGTTGAAGTTTTTGAGGCCTCTCTCCTTAGCTTGCATAGGGCTGTTGTACTCTAGTATCTTCCCATGGGCCTTTCCTCTATGTGCTATTTTCAGTGTTTTTGTCAGGTATAGCTCAGCTCCTTCAATTCAAATCTAAAACTATAAGTCAAACACCATTCCCTCCATCTCAAATACCCAATTCATTTTTGGTTTTGTAGGTCCTCATAGAAGCCCATGTCAAGCCAAACAAACATAGAAAGGAATTAGCAGGGGACATACCCATATGGAATAAAATAAGGCAGGAGCTCTGATGGATCCTGAATGTAAAAGGGAGACAAGTTTGAAAGGAATCACCCTGGACTATCTGCCATGCAGAATGAGAATGTTTCTACAAACCCTTGAGGCAACAAGAGTCCACAGGTCTCCCAAGAACAATTCTTTCTTCTTTTGTTGTTTTTTGTTGTTTGTTTGTTTGTTTTGTTTTTCGAGGTAGGGTCTCACTCTAGCCCAGGCTGACCTGGAATTCACTATGGAGTCTCAGGGTGGCCTCAACTCACGGCAATCCTCCTACCTCTGCCTCACAAGTGCTGGGATTAAAGGCGTGCACCACCACGTCCTTCTGAACAATTCTTTCTTTATATCCTCACTACACTCAGTCATGGGAGGGGAAAACTCATGGGATATTCCATTACAAAGGAGGTGAGTCTCTCAATTACACTTCTAATTTGGGGGGATCTTTCAGACATATTGCAGTAGACCCAACATGACCAATACTTTCTCTATCATTTCTACTGCTACAAATCATAGGTCAAACATCATTTTTTTCCTCCTTTTTAAATTGATAACTTTACTATATGAACATACTGCTAATGTGATCATGTTCTTATTCTATTATCTTCTTTTGTCCAATCTCCTCTACCACCATCCACTAAGGACCTTTCTCTTTCAAAGTAGTCCTTCCTCAGTTTTGTTGTCTCATTCCTTTTGCCCTACTTTGTCCTCCATGTCAAAATGTTGATGGTCTCATAACAGTGAAGTTCTTTGGGGGTATTGGTAACCACTGTGGGGTCATGAATGCACCAGTTTGTACATACTGGGATGACAGTGGCACAAAGTAGGCCTATGAACCCTGTTGCCCTTACATTCTCTCTGCTCTCCACTTTTGCGATGTTCTCTGAGCCTTGTAAAATGTGTTAAAAGTTTCTTTTTTGTGTTGTGCTCTGTACAGCCTCTTATTTTATGCTTTGAGGAGTTTTGAGTCTCTTTTGGTGTGTACCCCAGCCTCTCTGTCTATCAGTGAGAGTAGCACTCAAATTCATTCCACCACATCCTTTGCAATGTTCCCTGAACCTTGCAGGTGTGAAAAAGATGATAGGTCCCCATTGGTTTTGGTCTCCTGTGCCTTGTCCTCAACTTCCAATCTGATGTACTCATAATCTTTTCTATTGGTATGGCTTTTATGGGAGCTTTTTTTCCCACTCAACTGCTTATCTTTATTATTTTTTATTAGTTATGTACACAGTGTGTAAAGAGCCATGTTGGTACCATAATTAGCCTCCTCCCTGTCTTCCCCCCTCTGAAGGGAGTCTCCTCATTGGGCAATGTGGGTCATGCATTGTGAGGTTACCCATCAGTTATGGGGAGGAGGCAATGCCTCTGAGCATACTGTCCCAATTTCTGGCTCCAAAAATCTTTCTGCCCCCTCTACCAAGAATTTTCCTGAGCCATGTTGGGGTCATTTTAGGTTTATTTCAGTGATGAGATCTTGGGAGCCTCAGTATCTCTGGATCTGGTTTGGTAGGAGTTGAGTGTTCTCTGTATCTGTCTCCTTCACCCTTGAGCTGGTACCAGGTTCATCAAGAAAACAGCACTCTTGCTCATTTCCCCAAATTCTCTATGGTTTCATCTGGGGCCCTGGTGAGTGTGATGGGCTGATTCTCTCCTCAGGTTCTGTGTCCATCTGAAAAAGAGAAGCAAATTCTGTAATGGAGAGTGAAGTCAGCATCAGATAAATGGGATAAACATTATTTAATAGGTGTAGACCCTCTTATAGCCTACAATTGGTAGAAGCTTGATAATGGAGAGCAAGCTTGTTTTTGGATATGGTTCTGACTTGATTCCAAGATCCAGCTATGTGTTCCATTCCATTGAGCAGATCAGTTAGCTAAGTCAAGAGGAGTTGCTTTCCCACCATGTCTGTGTGCCACTATTGCACTTGTGTGAGCATCACGTCAGGTTGTTTGCTGCTGAGTAGCTTAGATGACGAGTTACTTGGACAGATGTTGGTCATTTTCCCCCAATCACTCACGCAGGACCTTCTGGCACTAGACGAGCTAACTGTCTGGGGACTGACTCTCTTCCAGATTCCAGCCAGGTCACTCCATGTTCAGTACCAGAAGAATATGGTTTCTTCAGCAGTAGGGTCTTACCATTAACCTTTGGTGGGTTATCAAGCACTTTGACAGAAATCTCTAATTTTGGGAAATCTTGGTCTCTCTTATCAACAGCTTACCCTTACCCTCCCCTCCTGCCCCACCTTCCATAGTTTCTGGTTCTTGAGATGCTTATTAGGTATGTCAGCATCTCAGACAGATTGAGGTTAGGAGCCACATATGAGTGAGACCATGTGAGAATTATCTTTCTGTGATTGGGTGAGTTTGTGGAGAATGATCTGTTCCAAGTTTGACCATTTTTCTTCAAATTTTATTGTCTCATTTTTCTTACTGCTGTATAGAATTCCATTGTGTAGATATACCACATCTTGGTTACCCACTCATCTAATGACGGACATCTGTACTGATTGCAGCTCTTAGCTATTATGAATTGAGCAGCTATAAATATGGTTCAGCAAATCTCTCTGAACTGTGGTATGGAGCTTTTGGGGTAAATGCCTAGTAAGGGAATAACTAGGTCTGTTGGTAACTCTGTAGTCAACATTTTTAGGAGTCTCCATATTGATTTTGATAGTGGTTGTACCATCTTACATTACCAACAACACTGAATGAGGGTTCCTATTTCTCTATATCCTTGGTAACATATGTTTTCATTTGACTTTTTAATGTTTGCTGTCCTTACTGGGGTAAGGTTGAATCTCATAGTTGTTTTAATTTGCATTTCCCTGGTGATTAGGGATGATGAACATTTTCCTAAGTGTGGTTTGCCATTTGTATTTCTGTTCTCTCTCTCTCTCAATCTCTCTTTTTTTTTTTTTTTTGGTTTTCTGAGGTAGGGTCTCAGTCTGGCCCAAGCTGACCTGGAATTAACTATGTAGTCTCAGGGTGGCCTTGAACTCACAGTGATCCATAAACCTTTGCCTCCTAAGTGCAAGGATTAAAGGTATGTGCCACCATGCCCAGCTCCTTTTTGTATTTCTTGCTCTGAGAACTCCCTGTATAGTTCTCAGCCCCTTTTTGTGAGTGGGTTCTTCAACTTTTTATTGTTTAGGTATTTGAGTTCTTTGTAGATTCTAGAAATTAGGCCTCTGTCAATTGTATAGCCAGCAAAACTTTTCTTCCATTCTGTGGGCAGTGTATTGGCTCTGCTTATTGCATGTTTGTCTGTGAAGAATCTTTTCAGCTTCAAGAGATCCCAATGGTTGAGAGATTGTTCAATTTCCTATTCCTATATCATGGAAAGTTCCTCCTTTTTTTTTTTTTTCTTCCAGTAGTAGCTGAGTTTCCAGTTTTATATTGAGGTCTTTGATCCATTTAGACTTGAATTTTGTGCATGGCAAGATGTGTGAATTGAGTTTCATTTTCCTGCATGTGGTTATCCAGTTTGTCCAGCACCATTTGTTGAAAATACTTTATTTTTCCAGCTACATTGTTAGGGCCTTTGCCAAATACCAAGTGGCTATAGTTACTTGACCCAAATTTCAGTTCCTTGATTCTATTCTAATGGTCTGTAATTCTATTCATATGCCAGTACCATGCTGTTTTTATTACATGGCTTTGTAATATAGCTTTAGATCATGTAAAGTGTTGCCTCCAGGGGTATTTCTTTTTCTGAGGATTGCTTGAATATCAAAGGCCTTCGGTCATGCCATGGGAATTTTGAGATCATTTTTTCTATCTCTATGAAGAACAATGTTTATTATTACATTAAATCTGTATATTGCCTTTGGTAAGATTGCCATTTTCACAATGTTAATTCTGCCTATACAGGAGCCCAGGAGGTTTTTCAATTTTCTAAAGTCCTCCTCAATTTTGTTCTTGAGTGTTATGATTTGCCTTGTTCTTTTTTTCCCCAAGGCTTTAAGGTGAAGTATTATATTGTTTACCTGTGACCTTTCTAATTTGTTAATATAGGCATTTAAAGCTATAAATTTCCCTCTTAGGACTGCCTTCATTGTGTCCCAAAGGTTGTGTTCTCATTATCATTTGACTCTATGAATTTTTTTGTTTCCTTCTTGATTTCTTCATTGACCCATTCATCATTTAGTAGTGTATTGTTTAGTTTCCATGATTTTGTGTATGCTCTATAGCTTTTCTTGCTATTAATTTGTTGTTTGATCCCATTGTGATCAGAGAAAATTCAAGGAATTATTTCAGTTTTCCTGTATTTGTTAAGATTTGCTTTGAGAATGTTACATGTGCTGCTGAAAAGAATGTGTATTCTGTAGCATTTGGAGGAAATGTCCTGTAGATAACTGTTAGGTCCATTTGTCCTATGACCTCATTTAATCTAGATGCCTCTCTGTTTATTTTTTGTGGGAATGACCTGTCAATTGATGAGAGTGTGATGTGTGAAGTCACCCACTAAAACTGTATTTGGTATTATCTGTGACCTTAGTTCTAATAGCATTTGTTTGATGAATTTGGGAGCCCCCATGTTAGGTGCATATATGTTTAGTATTATAATGTCCTCCTGTTGAATTGTGCCTTTAATCAATATAAAGTGACCTTCCTTGTTTCCTAACTAATGTTGGACTGAAGTCTGCCTTGTCAGATATTAGGATATCAGCCCCTACTTTTTTTCTAGGCCCATTTACTTAAAACACCGTTTTCCAACCTTTCATCCTAAGATAGTGTCCATTCTTTGTAGAAAGGTGAGTTTCTGGGAGGCAATAAATTGAAGGATCCTGATTTTTAACCCATTCTGCAAACCTATGTCTTTTGGTTGGGGCATTGAGGCTATTGATAGGAAGTTATTGAAAGGTGTGTATTTATTTATTTTTATTTTTTCTTTTGCAATTCTTATGGTTTACCTTTGCTTTCTTGTATTAACTAGCATTTAAGTATGGCTTGTTTTTTCCAGATTCCTAATATGTGTGCTTTTCTTTCTCTTCAGTATGGTGGATCCTTTCAAGGATTTTCTGTAGAGCTGTTTTGTCTTCAAATATTCCTTTAGCCTGTTTTTGTTGTGGAATGTCCTTATCTCTCCATTTATTTGAATGGTTAGCTTTGCAGGATAAAGTAACCTTGGTTGACAGTTACTATCCTTCAGAACTTTGAATACATTATTTCAAGCCCTTCTGGCTTTTAGTATGGCTGGTTTTTTCTAGGTTCCTTATATGTGTGCTTTTCCTTTTGTTCAGCATGGAGGATTCTATCAAGTATTTTCTGTAGAGCTGGTTTTGTCTTCAGATATTCCTTTAACCTGCTTTTGTCATGGAATGTCTTTATTTCTCCATCTATTTGGATGGATAACTTTGCAGGATAAAGTAACCTTGGTTGACAGTTGTTATCTTTCAGAACTTGGAATATATCACTCCAGGCCCTTCTGGCTTTAAAAGTTTGTGTTGAATAATCTGCTGTAATCCTGATGGGCTTGCTTTTGTAGGTAACTTGATTTTTCTCTCTAACTGCTTTCAATATTTTTTCTTTGGTTTGTGTGTTTGGAAGTTTGAGTATAATGTGGCGAGGAGAGTTTCTTTCTGGGTTTTGTCTGGCTGGGGTTCTAAAGGCTTCCTGTATCTGTATTGGCACCTCTTTCCCAATTTGGGGAAAATTTTCCTCTATGATTTTGTTGAAGATGCCTACTATGCCTCTGGAGTGGAATTCTTCTCCTTCTACTATGCCCTGAATTCTTATATTGGATCTTTTCATACTGTCCCGAATATCTTGAAATTCCCACTCATACTTTTCTATAAGTTTGTCTTTCTCTTTGTTGGACTGCATTAGGTCTGCCACCTGATCTTCTAGCTTAGATATTCTGTCCTCTCCCTCATCCATCCTACTGGTGAGATTTTCTACAGAGTTTTTTATTTCATTAACTGTGTTCTTCATTGCTAGTAATTCTGACTGGTTTTTCTTTATTATTTCTATTTCTCTATTTATGTCTTGTATTGCCTTCTTTATTTCATTAAATTGGTGTCCTGCCTCTTCTTTGATTCCTTTGATTTCCTCTTTGATTTCCTCTTTGATTTCTTCTTTGATTGTTTTCATGTGTTCTTTGACCTCTTTGAACATATTTATAATTATTCTTTTGAACTCTTTCTCAGGCATTTCCTCTAACTCTTTCTCACTGGAGGACATTTCTGATGCATTAATACTTTTAGGTGGATTTATATCGTCTTGCTTTTTAGTGTTTCTTGTGTTATAATGTATATATTTTTGCATCTTGGATTAAGTTAATGCTTGGATTTTCTAGCTAGCTGTGTATTCTTAGCTGTATCAATTGATTTGGTGTAATATATTTTCAGGGTAGGACCTTAAGGTATTAGGTGTGGCTCTTAAGACTCTCAGAGTATCTACAAAGATATTCTTAGGGGTTGAGTTTCCCTGCTATAGGAGTATTCTAGCAGGCTGAGTGGAATAATATACTGGTAGATTCTAAAATTTAGCTAAACACTGTACCCATTCCATCAAAAACAGCCCCGAGTATGTATGCAAGAGTAGTTATTATAATGACCAGATCCTCTATCAACAAAGAGGTTTAGATTTCTGGTCTGTTGAGGTATCCAAGTCAGCTTGTGACCAGGTGAGACCCTTCCCTGGTGCAATCCCAGTTACCTTGGGTGATTGTGGTCTCAGTCAAGTTGCTGCCTGGGTCGTCGGGCTGCTGTTCTGATTTCTGGAGCTGGGCACTTGCTTTTCCTACGGGGCAAACTGAGTCGCTGCCGCCGCCTCTGCAGCTGTTGTAGGTGCCACCCCCGGAGCCCCCACCGCTGCTGAAGCTGCCGTTGCCGTGTCCACCGCTGCTGCCCACCCCGAAGCCGCTGCTGCGGGATCTGTCACCGCTGCCGCTCCTGGGTCCACTGCTGCTGGGGCCACTGGTACCGGTGCTGGAGCCGCTGAAGTTGCTGCCAAATTCTGCTCCTGCTTGGGTCCCGCCGTCAGCCCAAGTTGGCGTGGCCGGTCCCGGGCCGTTGCTGTGTTCGCTGGAGCTGGGTTCAGGCGGCGGGGGAGGGGAGGGGGCCGCGGCTTCTCTGGTTGTATCGTTTCTCCACGTGTGCTTTTACCTCGCGGTCTGCTCCTCCCTCCGTTGCTCGCTGCCGCTCTCCCCTCACGTTTCCCGAGTTGCGGAGAGCGCGGTGTGAGGGGAAAATCCCGCACCTGGCTTGTCCTGCGGCTCGAGCCGAGAGTCCGGCGGTTTTCTGCCACTCCGCGGTTGCGGCGGGTAGCTGAGCCGCCCTGGAGCCGCTGTTCCCGCCTGTGCAGGCTCTGGATGCTCTATAACTCTTCCACTTCTCCGCTGCCGCCTCAACTTCCTATACACCTCACTTTTTAGTAAAAGTGTGTATTTTGCTGAGTTTTCTTTGGTCTTTCCCCCCCCCAGGCTGTTTTGGCGTGGTACCTACGCCGCCATCTTAACCGGAAGTCTCCTTCTGGCTTTTAGTTTGTGTTGAGTAATCTGCTGTGATCCTGATGGGCTTGCCTTTGTATGTAACTTGATTTTTCTTTCTAACTGCTTTCAATATATTTTCCTTAGTTTGTATGTTTGGTAATTTAATTATAATATGGCCAAGAGAGATTCTTTCCAAGTTTTGTCTGTTTGGTGTTCTAAAGGATTCCTGTATCTGCATTGACCTCTCTTTCCCAATTCCGGGGAAGTTTTCTTCTATGATTTTGTTGAAAACACCTATTATGCCTTTGGAGTGAAATTCTTCTCCTTCTACTATAACCTGAATTCTTATGTTTGATCTTTTCATAGTGTCCTGAATATCTTGAAATTCCCATTCATACTTTCCTATTATATTGCCCTTCTCTTTGTTGGACTGCATTAGATCTGCCACCTGGTCTTCTAGTTTAGATATTCTGTCCTCTCCTTCATCCATTCTACTGGTGAGATTTTCTACAGAGTTCTTTATTTTATTGACTGAGTTCTTCATTGCTAGTAGTTCTGACTAGTTTTTCTTTATTATTTCTATTTCCTTATTTATGTCTTCTATTGACTTCCTTATTTCATTAAATTGTTCTACTGTGTCTTATTTCATTTCCTTTTTGATTTCTTTGAACATTTTCTTTTGAAACCTTTCTCAGGAATTTCCTCTAAATCATTCTTACTGGAGGTCATTTGTGATGCATTAATACTTTTTGGTGAATTTATATTGTTTTGATTTCTTTTGATTCTTGTGTTATAATATACATATTTTCACATTTTGGATTAATTTAATGCATCAATTTTCTAATTATTTGCAGTATTATGAGATGTATCAACCAATCTGATGTTATCTATCTTTAGGGTAGGAGCTCACAGTGCTAGATGTGGCTCTTAAGACTCTCAGAGTATCTACATGTTGCAGTCCGGTTCACATTGCTGGTAGAAATCACCCAACCAAGAGTAGCTTCTGGGAAAAAGAGGTTTATTTTGGCTCACAGGCTTGAGGGGAAGCTTCACGATGGCAGGGGAAAACGATGGCATGAGCAGAGGGTGGACATCACCCCCTGCCCAACATAAGATGGAACACAGCAACAGGAGGGTGTGCCAAACACTGGCAAGGGGAAACTGGCTATAAAGCCCATAAGCCCACCCCCAACAATACACTCCCTCCAGGGGGCATTAATTCCCAAATCTCCATCAGCTTGGAACCTAGCATTCAGAACACCTAAGTTTATGGGGGACACCTGAATCAAACCACCACATTCCGCCCCTGACCCCCATAAACTGATATCCATACATGATGTAAAATACAATACATTCAGTCTGACTTTAAGAGTCCCCATAGTTTTTATCAATCCCAATGATGTTCATACATCCCCATAGTTCAAGATCTTTTAACTGAGCCATAATACCAAAATATAACCTCAAAAAACCCATAATGGCACAGAATAAATATTCACACTGCAAAAGATGGCATTGAGCATAGCAAAGAAACATTCAACCAATACAAGATTTAAAACAACCAGGGCAAACATCAAACTCTGTAGCTTCAAGTGCAGCAACTCTAGCCAGTGACAAATCTTCAAGTCCAATAATTCTAACCAGCAACAAGTCTCTGGCATTCCAATTCCGTCCCTCCAGCTAGGCTACTCACAGTCCTGGGAAACTTCATCGGGGCCAGCAGCACCTTGGCAGCCATCTCATGGTCCTGGCATCTCCACTGGGTCTCCACTGCAAGCCACGGTGCGTCCTCATGGCCCCATGGGATCTCTATGCAGGCAACCAGCAAACCTGCTTCTCATTGCCCATGGCCATTTCCAAAACACAAGACCGTGTTGCAAACTCAATGACCCTCTTTCCAGCATTTCTTATACTCCATGATACCAGGTAGGGTGCCAATTTGTTAATCCAGGGGGGAATAAAGCAGACTTTGAAGAATAGGACACTCCTTGAGCACTCAGGCCCTTTCAAAAGAGTCTACATTCTTCTTGTTGCCCCAGCGCAGGTCAGCTAGCCCAGTCTCAAAGGTTGTAATTTCTCAGTTGCAGCTGAATGGGCAACAGTTCACCCAAAGATTTTTCTTTCTGTGCCATATCTCTCTGCTCACACCAGTTCATTTCTACACAAAGCAACCCTGCACAACTTCTCAGGACACGGGCACAAGAGCAAGCTTCTCACACAAACTGCTAGCCCAGTCCAGGCACAGCTCTTTCTCACCCTCATAAGCCAAACCTCACAGTCCATAGTTGTTACTGCCTTCAGGTCTTTCAGCTCTGACCAGGATAGACCATCAAGCTGTACTTACAGCACTGCAAGGCATCTCTTAGGCCAAGGTTTCAAATCCTCCCACATTCCTCTTGAAAATCAGCTCCAAAAGGCCGAAGCCACAAGTCAGGTGTCCAGCAGCAACCCCACTCCTCGGTACCACTTTACTGTTGCAGTCCGGTTCGCATTGCTGGTAGAAATCACCCAACCAAGAATAGCTTCTGGGAAAAAGAGGTTTATTTTGGCTCACAGGCTTGAGGGGAAGCTTCACGATGGCAGGGGAAAACGATGGCATGAGCAGAGGGTGGACATCACCCCCTGCCCAACATAAGATGGAACACAGCAACAGGAGGGTGTGCCAAACACTGGCAAGGGGAAACTGGCTATAAAGCCCATAAGCCCACCCCCAACAATACACTCCCTCCAGGAGGCATTAATTCCCAAATCTCCATCAGCTGGGAACCTAGCATTCAGAACACCTAAGTTTATGGGGGACACCTGAATCAAACCACCACACTACAAAAGTGACCCTAATGTTGAGTTTGCCTATTATGAGCATATTCAAGTAGGCTCAGTGGAGCAAAATATAGGCAGATTCTAAAATTTAACTAAATAATGTACGCATTCAATGAAAAACAGAACAGAGTATTTATGCAAGAGTAGGTATTATGACAACCATATTCTCTAACAAAGTTACAGTCCCTTAGGATGTGTGTTGTTGACCCACACCCTTAATTCTGTCCAGTAAGAGGCTAGGATGTCTGGTCTGTTGAGGGTTCCAAGTCAGCTTGTGACCAAGTGATTCTTGTCCCTAATGAACAATAGAGGAAACAAAGGCACTATAAATCAGGAAGCAACAAATGACAATTCCCAAATATAATTTATGTAAGAATGGCAAATCTGACCATCCATCAGATTTAACATATAATTTATCCTGACATGGAAGGTACAATTAGCACTTCCAATTCAAGCCTATAAACCAGGCCTATTTGGCAGGTACTGACCTGATGTAATCCCATTTACCTATTGGAATTGTTGGTCTCAGTTATGCTGTGCTCCCACTTGGGTCCCTCCTTCCTGCACTGTGGGCTCAGGTAGGCTGGCTGAGTCACTGGATTGCTGCTCTGGTCACCTGTGCTGGGTGCTGGGTGCTAGGTGCTGTGCAGGTTAGCTCCCTTCCCATGGTCTCTGGTGCTTGTTGGTGCTTGCACTGGTGGTGGGGGAGGGAAGGCTGTGAATGGTAGTTCTAGTTCTCCCTCTGGTTCACATGATCCTATTCCTCATTAGCCACTCCTCCATTCTTCTCTGTAGTCCTCCCTTCACATTTTTTGAGTTTGCAAGCAGGCCAGTGTGAGTGGAGAATCCGCTCACCTGGCTTTTCCTGTGGCTCAGGCTGAGCCTGGAGGCTGTGGCCATGCAGACCTGGTGCCTCGAGTGCTGAGCTCCTTCTGCCTGCTTCTCTGGGCTCTAGATGTTCTAGATCTCTCCTACTTCTCTACTATAGTTGATAATTTTTTTCCTCAATTTTTATTAAAATTTTCCATGATCATAAAAAAAATATCCATGGTAATACCCTCCCACCCCCCACCACATTCCCCTTTAAAATTCCATTCTCCATCATATCACCTCCCCATGTCAATCAGTCTGTCTTTTATTTTGATGTCATGATCTTTTCCTCCTCTTATAATGGTCTTGTGTAGGTACTGTCAGGCACAGTGAGGTCATGGATATGTGATACACCTCACTTTTTAGTAGAAGAGTATATTTTGCTGTGTTTTTTTTTTTAATCTTTTTCTCCCCTAGGCTGCTCTGGTGTGGTTCCTACACCATCATCTTAACCATAAGTCCTTTCTTGAGTGTTTTTAGGTTTTCATTGTCTTTCACATCCTTACTTAATGTTATTCCAAGGTATTTTTTGGTTTTTGTTGTTGCTTTTGAAAATGGGACAATGTTGCTTATTTCTTCCTCTGTGTCTTTTTCTTTTGCATATAGGAAGGCTACTGATTTTTGTGCATTGATTTTATATCCTGCTACTTTGTTGAAGGAGTTAATCACCTTTAAGAGTTTGGAAATGGAGGTTATCGGGTCTCTTTTATACAGAACCATGTCATTTGTGAACAGAGATAACTTAACTTCTTCCTTTCTGTATTCCTTTTATTTCTTTCCCCTGTCTAATTGCTTGAGCTAGGACTTCCAGTACTATGTAGAAGAGCAGAGGTGAGATTGGACACTCTGGTCTTGTTCCTTATCTCAATGGGGATTCCTTCAGTCTCTCCCCATTAAGTAGTATTTGGTCTTTAGGAACTTTATATATAGCCTTTATTATGCTGAGATATAAGCAACCCATGCCTATTCTCTCCAGTGTTTTGATCATGAAGTGATGTTGTATTTTGTCAAAGGCCTTTTCTGCATCGATTGAGATGATCATGTGATTTTTGTGTTTAAGGTTATTTATGTGGTGCATTACATTGACAGAGTTCTGTATGTTGAACCACCCCTGCATTCCTGGGATGAATCCTACTTGATCAAGGTGGATGATGCTTTTAATGTGTTGTTGAATTTCGTCATGAGGATTTTGTTCAGGATCTTCGTGTCTAAGTTAATCAGGGAAATAGGCCTATATTTTTCTTTTCTTGTACCATCTCTGCCTGGTTTTGGTATTAGGGTGATAGTAGCTTCATAAAAGAGACTGGGGAGCTTTCCCTGTTCTCCATTTATGTAGCACAGTTTAAGAAAGATTTGTTTGAGTTCTTCCATGAAGGTTTGATAGAATTCAGCTGAGAAGCCATTGGGTACTGGACTCTTCTTTTCATGGAGGTTTTTGATTAGCTTTCAATCTCAATGGGTATGATAGGTTTTCTTTAGAGATTAATCTGTTCTCAGTTTAGCTTTGGTAGGTGGTATGTGCCCAGGAATTCATCCATTTCCTCAATATTATCCAGTTTTGTGGATTAGAGGTTTTTGAAATAAGTACTGATGATTCTGCCAATTTCACTTATGTCTGTTGTGATCTCTCCTTTTTCATTTATAATTTTGCTCATTTGAAGTGACTCTATTTTTTTTTTTTTTGCTTGATCAAATTGGCCAGGGGTTTATCAATCTTGTTTATTTTTTCAAAGAACCAGCTCTTTGTTTCATCATTTTTCTTACTTGTTTTCTTAGTTTCCAATTTATTAACTTCTGCTCTGACCCTAATTATTTCTTTCCATCTGGAGCTTTTTGGGTTGGATTCTTCTTGGTTTTCCAGTGCCTTTAGGTGGATGGTTAGGTTATTTATTTGGGATCTTCCTGTCTTCGTTATGAAGGCATTTAGTGCCATGAATTTTCTCCTGAGGTTCACCTTCATTGTGTTCCACAAGTTTTAGTATGATATGTTCTCATTGTCATTAATTTCTAGAAATTTTGCAATTTTATTTCTTATTTTGTTTACCACACATTTATTGTTTAAAAGTGTGTTGTTTAGTTTCTAGGAGCTGATGGGTTCCTGGTGCATATTTTATTGTTAATTTCTAGCAATACAGCATTGTGATCTGATATCATGAAGGAAATTATATCAATCTGCCTAGATAAATGGAGGCATGCTTTTTGACTCAGAATTTGTTCTATTTTAGAGAAGTTTCCATTGGCTGCTGAAAAGAATGTGTAGTCTGTGGATTTTGGGTATAATGATCTACAGATGTCGATTAGGTCTAATTGATCTATGGTTTTGTTGAGCTCTCTCACTTCCCTGTTAATTTTGTTTGGATGATCTGTGTTCTGCTGATAATGGAGTATTAACATCCCCAGCTATGATGGTGTTGGTGGTTATTTCTGCTTTGTTTTCAAGTATGTTTTGTTTTATGAATTGTGTTGAACCTGTGTTTGGTGCATGAAGATTGATGATTATGATATCCTCTTGTTGGATCATTCCCTTGAAAAGTAGGAAGTGGCCTTCTTTGTCTTTTTCTATTACTTTTAGGTTTGAAGCCCACTTTTTCTGATATTTGTATAGCTATGCCTGCTTATTTCTTATTTCCATTTGCTTGGAATATCATTTTCCCACCCTTTCACCCTGAACAGGTGTCTGTCTTTATTGGTGATATGTATTTCTTGAAGACCACAGATTGAGGGGTCCAATTTTCTGATACACCCTGTTAGCTTATGTCTCTTGGTGGGTGAATTAAGGCCATTAATTTTTAGGGTAACGATTATGAGGTTTGATTTAATCCCTGCCATATCATGATGATTTATGTGGTTTGGTGTATTTTTGGACTTTGTAGTTTTTGTGCCTTCTCTGAGTTTGGTTATTGTGATCTGCTTCTTGTAGGCATTTGAGGTTGAATATTTGATTCTCCTGTGTGGAGAATTCCCTGAAGTACTCGCTGCAGGGTTGGCTTTGTGTTCATATAGTTGTAAAGCTGAGTTTTATTGTGGAATTTTTTTTTTCTTTAACCATCTATTATGAGGGATACTTTTGCTGGGTAGAGTAGTTTGGGTTGAAAGCCAAAGGTTCTTAGACTTTGCAGTGTTCCATTCCAGGCTCTTATGGCTTTCAGGGTTTCCATTGAGAAAACTAAAGTAGTTCTGATGGGGTTACCTTTATATGTAATGTGCTGTTCCTTCCTAGATAATTTTAGGATTTTCTCTTTGGTAGTGATGTTTAGAGCCTTAATGATAATATGCCTTGGATAATTTCTCCTTTGGTCCAATCTGATTGGAGTTCTGTTAGCTTCTTATAACTTGATGGGACTTTGTTTTCAGAGAGTGGAAACGTTTTCTTTGATAATTGTGCTGAATAAGTTCTCCATGCCTTTGGTCTAAATTTCTTTCCTTTTGGTATTCCCATGATCTGAATATTGGAACGTTTAAGGGTATCCCACAGCTTCCTCATGTTCTGTTCACAAAAATTGTGGAACATATTGATACTTTTTGACTCATGAACTGTTTCTTCTGTTTTGTCTTCCAGTTCTGAGTTTCTATCCTCTACATGGCTGACTCTATTCCTCAGAGCTTCTGTAGAGTTTTGGGCTTGTTCAATTTGGTTTTTATTTTCTACTGCTTTTTTATGTATAGTTTCTATCACTTTGTCATGTTCCCTTTACACATCATTTTCTGATTTTCTTAATGCTTCTTGGAATTCATCCTTGCTTTTCTTTATGTCTTCATTGAGCTTAGCCAGCTGGTTATTGAGGTCATCATATTTTTCACTCGCCTTCAGATCATTTAACTGTCTTTGGAACCCTTTGAGGTTCTTTTCTATTTGGCCTAATCTAGTGAGGACAGCATTCATACAATTATTGCCCCTTTGTTGATGTTCTGCAAGTTCTGCTATTTGCTTGGCCAGAGTTTCATAGCCTGTACCTTACTTTTGGGGTTCTGATCCTATTGTTTCTTCCATGTTTTGATTAGAGACATTCATTGTGGACTGGGCAATCTTATTGGATTTACTTACATTCGATTTTTCATGTTATTCCTTTTGCACTGTGGTCTGCCCATCACAGTGTAGGAATTTTATTTCATTTAGTAGGAAGCTGTAGTCTACCTTTGAAGTATCTTCAGTGATTTTCCCTTTTATGTTTGTTTGGACTTGGCTTCTGATGGCAATGGGACCTGCCTGCTCAGAGGTAAGGAGCCTGTGAAGCTCTGGTGTTGTTGTTTGGAGATTCAGGGTATGGGACTCTGTTATCGGGTGGCCTAAGGGGACAGGGAATGGGGAGGATGGGACAAAGCAGACTAATGTTGTGACATAGCTGCTGAGGTAGGGAGAATGGGGATGTGTGGTGGTTCTGTGATGCTGAAGGGTGAGGGAATGGGATAGCAGGTCTGTTGGGACCATGTAGCAGGGGATGGATGGGACTCCTGGGTCCTGTGACAAGACAGGGTGGGGATATGGGACTGCTGAGGGACAGATGATGAGCAGTGGGGTGGCCCGTGGAGGTCCCCTGTGGTGGGAAAGCCTAGGGAGGGGGAAAGAAAGAAAGCCTGGGGAGGGAGGGAACCCTAGCCTGCTGGCCTGGGTCTATGCAAGGGGGTTTGGGGGGCAGCAGCAAGTGGTATGGCATTTGTGTGTGGAGGTCCCCTGAGGGAACAGTAACCTGCTGTCCTGGGTCCACACTCAGATGTGGGGGGTGGCAGCGAGTGGGATGGCAATCATGTGGGGTGCTCTGCTAGACTGCTGGTCTGTGTCCACCTAGCTTGTGGCTTGTGCATGAGGAACCTGGGGCTGGGACTACAGCAAAGATGCAGCTACTTGAGGGGATTGGGAAACTGTTGTGCTACCCAAGAACATAGGAATCAGCAGATTCCCTACTTTTCTCCTCTGCGTCCTCCCATTGGAGGTCTACCAGAATCTGCAAACCCCTAAAAATCCAACGAACCCTAAATTCTTGCCTTTGGCTTCACCAGGAGGTGAGGCGTGGTTAGATGGATGCCATCTTGACCGGAAGTCTCCTCATGGGAGCTTTTTAATTGAGTTATTTCATTTTTTAAATTTTGTTTGGCGATTTTTTTTAGAGTTTCGGCCTCTTTATTGGGTTCCAGCTTCATTTGTTGGTTTGACTTTATCATTGCATTTAGTTGATTTATCATAATCATGTTATGGAATTATTTCTCTAGAATTTCCTTTAACTGGTTCTAGATGAAGGCTTCAACTATGGGACTAGGCATACTTGGTGGGGAAGCCTTGCCTTGGTTTCTCACGTTACTCATTGTGTACTGGAGTTTGCCCGTATGGAGATAATCCCTTTGTCTTTCCCAGAATGTAGCAATAGCATGTCCACTGGAGGACACAGGTTAGGCTGGGGCCTGGACTGCTCCAATAGCAGACATGTGTGGACTGGAAAATTCACTTTTCCTGATCCTCCTAGCTCTTGGATGGCCTAAATGCCAAAGGAGTTGGGGAAGGATGGAAGTTGACCAAAATTTCAGGTACAGGGACCTGTGCCAATGGGCCTGGTACTCCTGGCTCTCAGGCAACCTACATGTGACTGGGTTGGGGCAGGAGGCATCAAAATCACTCTCTAAGGGAAGTATTTCATGATCTAAAGTTTCTACTCACAGTTGAAGTCAACTTACTTTATAAAAACTTTTTGATAATTTTTATACTTAACATAATTTAATTTAATTATAATTCCCTACAAATGCCCTTTTTCCTTTCTCAACCCCAGTTTTATGAATTCCTTCTTCTTTCCAATCAGACCTTCATTTATTTATTTATTTATTTATTTACAACATGTTCTGTATGGATACATCCTGTGTTGGTACCCTCTTTTCTCTGACCTTGTTCATTCATTGTTGATGACTTTTTTGGCCCTCTTCCATTATCCATATCAAAATGTTGATTAACTCAATTTTGGGGAGGTCTTGTGAAGGGAGTAATGGCTGCTAAGCTATAGCTTTGTATCCAGATGATATTATCCCAAAGAACTCCTCCCTTTCCGTAGTTTTCACATTCTTTCCATCCCCTTTTCTGCAATGTTCCCTGAGCCCTGGGAGTGTAGCAAAAATGCTTCATTTAGCACTAAGCACTCAACTTCACTTGTTCTGAGCACTTTAATGAGTTTGAGTCTTCTTAGTAGTCACCACCATCTGTATAATAATAATAATAATAATAATAATAATAATAATGAAAGATTTAATTAAAAAGGAAGGTTCTTGTTTAAATATGATCTCATGACACCTCATTCCATTCATTCAGAGGTTCAGAGGACTTCTCACAATTTGTACTTATATCTTTTTATTTGTTTGTTTTTTGAGGCAGTGTCACTCTGTCCTGGGCTAACCTGGAACCAACTCTGTGGTTCCAGGCTGGCCTTGAACATACACAATCAATCCTCCTACCTCTGCCTGCTGAGTGCTGGGATTAAAGGCATACACCATCATATATATGTGTGTGTGTGTGTTTTGAAGTATAGGGTTTCACTGTAGCCTAGGCTGACCTGGAATTCACTATATAGTTGCAGGGTGGCCTCAAATTCATGGCGATCCTCCTACCTCTACCTCCCAAGTGCTGAAATTAAAGGCATGTACCACCATTCCTGGCCACCGTCATTCTTCTATAAATTCATTACTTTAAATATTTTTATTTATTTATTTCTAAGCAGAGATAAATAGACGAGAGACAGAAAGAGATAATAAGCACAACAGGGCCTCAGGCCACTGCAAATTAATTCCAGATGCATGCATCACTTTGTGCATCTGGCCTTATGTGGGTACCAGGTAATCAATCCCAGGTAGTTAGGCTTTGCAGGCAAACACCTTAACCACTGAGCCATCTCTCCAGTCCCGTCCTTATATTTTTTAGTGTGATTACTAGACCAATGAGTATCTCAGTTACAAAATTTTAAATTCCATGAGAGTAGGCACCATGACTACCTTACTCATTGATTTATCCTCACTGGATGTCAGTGGCTAATAGTAATCATTCAATTGATATAAGTTAAATGAATGAATGTGAATGACTAAATGTTAATGAACAAAAATCAGTTCAATTATCTGTTATATTTTCCGACATGTTGGTTAAAATGTAAGGCTCAAAGCTACAATATGAGACTTATATCTTTAAGAAGTAGAAGTGTTACTAAATTCAAGTCCACTTAGCAGCTACTCAAAAAGAGGTTCAAGGGATTTAGGACAAGTTGTTAGGAGAAGTGAAAAGTAATTAGTAAACTAGCCAAACCAAGAAGATGGTAGACTGGTATGAAAAGGACACCTTAGTTCAGCACCTTTTATCTTTAGGTGAAATTGAAAAATGAGAGGATATATGTTTTGAAGAGTGATGCCTACAGTCTTCTAGGTCCTACTCTAGTGATCTAGAACAGGATATTATGAAACACAGTGGCCAGAATAATCATCATTACAAGGTCATTGCACTCTTGCAAATCATGAAAATATCTTATTATCCTTCTCTTGGCATCTTGAAGGAGGGAAAATGAGATTAGGGAAGTTTGAGATCTACCAGCCTTATACTGCCAGTTCTAGACAAGCATTCCCTAAATGACTAGCATGTCTGCATGCAGAGATAAAAATAAACAGATGAAAATAGAGATGTCAAATTCTTCACTCTATTTCAGACACCAAATGGACATCTTCATAAGCCTGAGTGAAAAGTCAGTGTTTTTGATAGAAGTGGCCTTCACACCTCTGAAAAAGAACCTAAGCAACTATTATCATCATAACCACACTTCAGAGGTGTTATCTATGCCAAGGCAAGTAGACAGTGATAATGCTGTGTGACCTGTAAAATTACTTACTTTTAATGTCAACTAAAAGCAAATATCTAAAAGCAAGCAGTTCAAAGTTTTATTTGTTTTCTCTCCATTTTGGTTTCAAGGAAAAAGGGAGAAGGAAGATACTGAAACTGACATGGGTAAATACAAGCTGTGGTTAGCATCTGCTAGGCCAAACTGACTGGGAATTATGCCAGAGAAATTCAAGTTAAAAAGAATGAATGTGGGCTGGAGAGATGGCTTAGCGGTTAAGCGCTTGCCTGTGAAGCCTAAGGACCCCGGTTCGAGGCTCGGTTCCCCAGGTCCCACGTTAGCCAGATGCACAAGGGGGTGCACGCATCTGGAGTTCGTTTGCAGAGGCTGGAGGCCCTGGCGTGCCCATTCTCTCTCTCTCCCTCTATCTGTCTTTCTCTCTGTGTCTGTCACTCTCAAATAAATAAATAAATAATAATAAAAAATTTAAAAAAAATAAAATAAAAAGAATGAATGTGCTTGGGGAGAGAAATAAATCACAACAGAAACTAAGTGAAGATACTTTTAGTAAACCAGGCTGACTAGCAAGGAAATGTGGATTCAAAGCTGCAACAGACACTAAGGGAATCAAAGCAAGGCAGGAGCCCCCTCACATGCAGCAACCCAGAGGCATTCTCCTGAGTCAAAGAGATTTTGTCTACAAAGTCTGTACATCATGGTCTTGTTTTTAGCTCTCTGGTAGCCACTCATCATCTTAAAGGAACCACATTTCCTGATGATTAGGCCTCAGGTCATACAGTAGCTGTCAATACCAGATATCTTCTAATGATAGCCATGTACTACCCCACAATTATTTAAAATGTCAACTTTCTGATCCACAGCTATCTCCTCTCAAAAAGTGGGATAAAGGCCAGGCATAGTGGCACACACCTTTAATCCCAACACTTGGGAGGCAGAGGTAAGAGGATTGCTATGAGCTTGAGGCCACCCTGAGACTACATAGTAAATCCCAGGTCAGCCCAGACTAGAGTTATACCCTACCTTGAAAAACACAAACAAAAAAGTAGCATAAAATGTAGTGTCATAAAATTATTATGTTAGGGTTATGGAACAATATGAGATAATTCATAGTAGTGTGTATGGTAATCTAGCATGGTTCAATGGAAAGTCTCCCAACATTTCAGCTAAAAGAGACAGGAAAATTACAAATAGATTAGGGACAGTGGTTAAAGGTGTTTGCATGCAAAAAGCCAGTCTACCCTGGTTCAATTCCCTAGCTACCCATGTAAAGCTGGACAAGTATTCATTTGCAGCAGCAAGAGACCATGGTTCACATAAACACACAGAGATGAATGAATGAATAAATAAATAAATAAATAAATAAATAAATAAATAAATAAGGCTAGGCACATGATGGCATACACTTTTAATCCCAGGACTCAGGAGGCAGAGGTAGGAGGATTTCCATGAGTTCGAGGCTACCTTAAGACTACATAGTGAATTCTAGGTCAGCCTGAGCTAGAGCAAGACCCTAACTTGAAAAAGAAAAACAAAAGAAACTTTTAAAATAAATTATATAACTTATTTAAAAATAAAACAAAACAAAAATCTCCCAATAATCCCCCTAATGAATAAATTACACACTATACACAAAATACATAGTCCGTAACATGTTGAAAAAGCAATTTCAACCTGACAATCTTATATCAGCCTATATGTCAGAAGACAGATTATGCAATATTATACAAGTATGGTGGTTCAGGTCTATAATCTGGTAATTTAGGATATAGAATGCAGTAAGATAGGGAGTTCTAGGCCATCCTCAACTATTTGTCAAGATGAAGGCCAGCCTGGGCTATATGAGACCCTGTCTCAACAATAACGACAACAAAAGTTAATAAATAAAGTAAAAAGCAAGGCATGGGGAAGGACATGAAAATGGAATGAACAAAAATAAACTGAGTGCTTGCTTTGGCAGCACAAATACTAAAATTGGAACAATACAGAGAAGATTATCATGGCCGCTGCACAAGGATGACATGCAAATTCGTGGAGCATTCCGTATTTTAAAAATAAATGAATAAAGTGAAGATGCATAATTTAACCCATTACTTTGTACACTAATTGTGGTAGTTTGAGTAGATGGTCCCCAATATATTCAGTGTTTTATTAGTTTGTAGTTTGCATCTGCAGCCACCTGGCTAGAGGCAATGTCACTGAGTGGATCTTAAGGTGTGGTGGTAGGCTTGAGATTTCAATCTAAAGAAATGCAACGTGTGCCTAGCTGGAGTTCCTCATGTGTTCTGTGCTGTGTGACTTTTGGCTTGTGCTTCTTTGGTCATGTGAAAGCAGGCCAGCTTCTTCTAACATTATGGAACATTCCTTGGATTTGTAAGCTTCAATAAATTCCTTCCCCCACAACTGTGCCTGGTCTGGAAGTACATCTTAGTGAATCTGAAGCTGTCTGCTACATGAATTTACAAAATGAGTGTATTTTTTAAAAAAAGGAATTCATGTAATTTTAGGTTCTTAGAGCTAAGAAAGTCCTTAAAGTATAGTCCAGTTTACATTGATGAGCAAGACCCTAGGAAAAAGTCATTCATTATCAAGAGACTAAGTATCTGCACATTATGGATTTTATTAAATGATGCCATGGGAGACCATTGCTAGAATTCATTGTCTTCTGCATAGCTGGAGCAAAATGTAAAATTTAGTCCATAGCCAAGTATAACAGGAATATAGCTAACTTGGTCCTGGAGCTACAATATAAATGCATCCATATCAGTTACAAAAGTCATGCTGTGACATTAGGGTAATTTGTCAGCCAAAGCTGTTGAAAATACCATAAACAGTTAATCTGATCCAATTACTGGCTGTGTTGAGTGGTTATAAAAGTCCAAAGTCATGTTCTATTCTTATCTATCTTACTGACTACTGAAGACATTAACTCACTTAACCTGAGTCTTTCTTATCATCTATAAAATGCTTAATGACAAACAAAGCCATTTTTAACTTCATCACTGTCATTCAGAGCACAGACATCACCTCCTCAGTTGAAAATCAATTCTTTAAAAATGTGTTCCCTTGGGCCAGAGAGATGGCTTAGTGGTTAAGGTACTTGCCTGTGAAACCTGTCCAGATCCAATGTAAGCCAGACACGCAAGGTGATGCAAGCATGCAAGATTGCACATGTGCACAAGGTGGCATACACATCTGGAGTATGATTGCAGTAGCTGGAGACCCTGGCACACCAATTCTCTCTCTCTCCTCACTCTGTCATAAAGGTATGTGCCACAATACCCAGCAAAAAAAAAAAAAAGTTTCCTCCAAGGTTGAACTTTGGAATTGTAATTCCCACATGAGTCTCCAAATTTGACTGGTCCATAACAATGTTTTCACAAGCTGTGTAATTTTTAAAGAAAAACAAAAGAGAGGGTAATGAAGAAAATGTCTTATGATTCTAAATTTGTATTCAATATAAATGACTTCCTTTATTAAATATTTACTAAGAGTATTTTCTCTCTACTTTTCAGGCACTAAAAAATTCATTGTTTTATGGTGGCAGCTGTCTTCATTTAATATCCATATTTAACAACTCCTGACCATTCTTTTTTTCTGTTAATGTTGTTATCTTAACTCAAAATGTATGGGTGCCACTATAATTACATCTATTTAAGAAATATAATTAATCCAGTTTATAGTTTAGACAAAACTTTTAGATATGTTATTTAGAAGTTTCCATTCTGAAGCCAGACATGGTGGCACACGCCTTTAATCCCAGCACTCGGGAGGCAGAGGGAGGAGGATTGCCATGAGTGTGAGGCCACCCTGAGACTCCATAGGGAATTCCAGGTCAGTCTGGGCTAGAGTGGGACCCTACTTCAAAAAAAAAAAAAAGAAATTTCTATCCTTGGAATTATTTGTATTTCTAATTAGATGCTGCACACACACACACACACACACACACACACACACACAGAGAGAGAGAGAGAGAGAGAGAGAGAGAGAGCAAGAGAAAGAGAACAAAGTTCAAGCTTCAGTACTGTGAAAAGTAAATGAAAGCTACAAAAAAGGAACAATTAAAAAATCCTCAATAAGCCGGGCGTGGTGGCGCACGCCTTTAATCCCAGCACTTGGGAGGCAGAGGTGGGAGGATCGCTGTGAGTTCGAGGCCACCCTGAGACTCCATAGTGAATTCCAGGTCAGCCTGGGCTAGAGTGAAACCTTACCTCAAAAAACCATAAAAAAATCCTCAATAAGTATTTGTTGAATACAAAAATAAATTACCTAATGAAGTAGATATAGCCAAATAATGCTATCACAATACATATCTTAAATAAATAAGTAAATAAAACCATAAATGAACAAGCCTGGTGATGAAATGTAAAATGTTATTCTTTAGTGAAAAGGTCCAGGTGAAACCACAAAGGAATTGGTGAGATGAGCAAGAGTGAAGCTTCCATGACAAGCCTGACAACCTGGGCCAGGGTGATGGAGATAGACAGTAAAGATACTCAAAACCCACCAAAGCAGAAATCCAGGAGTTGCTGAGAGCTCAACACTAAACTAGACTTAAAATATACCTGCCAAGGCTCAGGGCATTTTTCAGAAGAGGAGGCAGAAAGATTTTAAAAGCCACAGGGTGGGAGGGAGTATCCAGAGGCATTGCACCCCTCCCCACAATGACTGACTGCTGCTTTCACAATCCATAACCCAGAACCCAATGGTGCATACCAGCAATCCCACTGAGGAGGACCCTAAGTGGAGTGGGGGTAGGAAGGAGGGAAATGATGGTACCAACACATGATGTATCTATACAAAGTTTCTACTTAATAAAAAAAAAAAGAATTTTAAAGAAAGTATGGAATATGACCTTTTTTCAATTAGACATACCTAAATAGTATATCTTCAGCCTAGAAAAGGCCTGAAGTTCATTTTCCTTTCTTGTCAAAAGGAAAAGAAAGCAATCAAAAATGACCAGTAACATTTAGGAAATGTTTTCAATTCAAAGAAGTCCCTTCCCTGCAAGTTAAAAAAGGAAACAGTATGAGACAGTGGCCAAGTTCCCTGTGCATTAAGTTTGGATCATGCTGTCACCTCATAGATACCCTAATTGTGAGTGGGAAATGCTAAGCATTGTTTGCATTTTGTTTGTTGAGACAAGGCTATCGTGGAACTCATCATCCTCCTGCCTCTGCTCCACAAATGCTGGGATCACAGAAGTGTTCTACCACACCCCTACAGTCTCATTTTAATTTCCCAGTACCCTCATAAAGCCATATGCACAAAGTGGTAAATGCATCTGAAATTCATTTGCAGTGGCTAAAGGACCTGGCATGCCCATCCTTCCTCTCCCTCCCTCCCTCCCTTTCTCCCCCTCTCTCTCTCTCTCTCCCTCCCTCTCTCTCTCTCTCTCTCTCTCTCTCTCTCTCTCTCTCTCTCTCTCCCCTTGCAAATAAATACATAGTAAATAAAGAAAAAAAGTGAGTTTGCATATTCCATCCCTAGCAGGAAGACTCCTGCTACTGGGGGTGTGTCACTGGGGGTAGATCTGAATAAGCCCCAAGGTATGTAGAGAAGTTTCATCAGTGGGGGATGTCTGCTTGCTGCTTTGGGGAGTTTGTTAGATGGTGATGGTTTTTCTCTGCTTGGATCTATGAATGGGAGCCAGTTTCTGCCATTGATGGAACTTCCTCTGGATCTGTGAACTTGAAATAAATCCCTTCCTCCCATAAACACTGCCTGGTTGGATGTTTCATCTCAGCATTTTGAAGCTGTCTACTACAAGTATTTCTTTACATGAAATCTTTTGTCCATGTGAACACATAATGTTATGAACTTGGATTAAATATCTGACCATATCTTATTCATTCATGACATTTTAAGGCAGGTAGCTAACATTTTGTTTTGAAAAAGAACAAAAGTATCATGGGAAACACTTGTCTCTTGTCCATATAACTTTTAGAGCCATTCCTCCATAGCAGTCCTTAAATGAGGAACTGTAGCCTCATCCCAGAATTCTGCTGCGAGCTTCTTGGCAAATGATCCCATTCTCTCGCAGCCTGAATCGCTTCCTCTCTCCTGTCACTGAAGTGCCTTCCCTGCCATCTGCGTGTTTATCAGTCCACTCTCCCTACACTCAGATGAGAGCTGATTTTTACTACCTTTGATTTTAAGAAAAATCACACAAATTCATGGGTCTTTTAACTGCTATCAAGTCAAGATGAGGGTCACGAGGGTGGCATTAGAGGTCCCTCCACATGTGCTGCCCAGATCACATGAGTGTCATACATGACTTTTGCCCATACTTTTATATTAATTAATTTTTGCTTAAAAATAGTTTTTACACTTTATATACATCCCTAGATATTTGGGGGTTTTGTTGTTTTGTTGTTGTTGTTGATTTTCTTCCATTTCTGCCATCATTTGTTCATGGTCTCATTATGTTTGTTTTATATGCTTATCATGTTTTCATTTGGGATTCTACATCTGGAGTATACTCTATGTTTTCATCAGAGGCTTCCCTTGTGGGACTAGATATTCTTGGTGACCTCTTGGCTTGTTGTCCTTTTTTGTTTTGAATTTGGGTTTGCCCATCTCGAGGTATATGTCTGTTTTTTTCTAATTTCGTTTATTTATTTATTATTTGAGAAGGAGAGAAGATGGAGAGAGACAGAGAGAGTGCTCCATGGCCTCCAGCCACTACAAACAAACTCCAGATGCATGAGCCACCTTGTGCATCTGGGTCTATGTGGGTCCTGGGAAATCACACCTGGGTCATTCGGCTTTGCAGGCAAGTGCCTTAACAACTAAGCAATTTCCTGAGCCCTTGAGGTAGATGTCTTGTTTTCTGAAGTATGTAGCAATTAGTGGCTCTTGTGGGATCTTCCATGTGTGTTAAGTTCATGTTTGATCCAGATAGGAGTGATAGGTCCTTATATCTGAAGGTTTTGGTTGGGTGCCCCTAGGTCTGGAAAGGACCTTCCTTATGTGTAGTCTCTTAGTATTACTGGGTGAGACCCTGGGAAGCCTGGCCAAATCCGTGGCCAAGCAGGGTCCTGCTTTCCCCTAGCTGCTCTCTTGCCGGCCCTTGGAGGTGTGATTGGCTGCAGCTGGTGGTGACAGTCTCAGTAAAGAAGGGATATACTGGGCTGGAGAGATGGCTTAGCGGTTAAGTGCTTCCCTGGTTTGAGGCTTGATTCCCCAGGACCCACGTTAGCCAGATGCACAAGGGGGGCACATGCATCTGGAGTTCGTTTGCAGTGGCTGGAAGCTCTGGCGCATCCATTCTCTTTTTCTCTCTGCTTGTTTCTCTGTCTGTCGCTCTCAAATAAATAAGAATAAACAAAAAAAAAATTAAAGAAAGGATATGCTGCTATTGGATCTGGGCCTTAATCAGAGTATATGTAGGGCTTCCTGACTCATGTGGTTGTGTGGATGGTCTGGGTCGCTATTTGGGACCCCATCCTGACCTCAAGAAGTGTGCAGAGGGCACCAGTTCTCTGCTAAGAACCACATTGGGTGCGGGGGGGGGGGGGGTCAGGCAGAGTCTGTGCTTCTATGTGGCATGTGGGGATCAGGCCTACCTCCTGCTTGCACCAGGCCCACCCTGTTTATTCGCCTGTGAGAGCACATGCCCCAGTCCTAGAGCCCCAGCTGCTCCACGGGTGGAGGTTGGGCTGATCCCACAGTGCATACACGCCAGCTGCTCTCCCTTCTGAGGGTTCCTGGACGTGGAGGAGTGCCAGTCACCTGACTCCCTGTTCATGCCCCTTAGCCAGGCCTGTGGGGATCAGGCAAACACTGGCATGCTCCAGCCCTTTTGCACCCCAGGTCTACCACACAGCATGTGGGAACAATGTACCCCAAAGCCTGCCCGGTGGAAGGGGTTCCAGAAGATCCCCTCTAGTATGGGAACCCCCAAATATTGCCTACTTTCTCTCCCAATATTCTAGCATGGCTCTTAATCCACAATCTTGACCAGAAGCCTATTAATCCTTTTTTAAAAACTAAATTAAATTTTAATTTTAAAAACATTTTGAATAGCACCTTTAAATTTTAAATATTTTAGTTTTAATCTTTGAATTTAAATGAAATTTTATTTATTTATTTATTTTAAATTTTTATTTTAAAGAGAGAGAGAAAGAGGGAGGGAGGGGAGAGACAATTGGCACAACAGAGCCTCAGCCACTGCAATGGTGGCACATGCCTTTAATCCCAGCAGACGTAGGAAGATCACTATAAGTTTTAGGCCAGCCAGAAAAGGCATAGTGAATTCCAGGTAAGCATGGGCTAGAGTGAGACATTACCTTGAAAAAAAAATTAGAAAAAAACAAGGGCTGGAGATATAGCTTAGCAGTTAAGGCACTTGCCTACGAAGCCAAAGGACCCAGGACCCATGTAAGCCAGATGGACCAGGTAGCCCATGCATCTGGAGTTCATTTGCAGTGGCTAAAGGTCCTGGCATGCCCATTCACTCTCTTTCTATCTCTCTCTCTCTCAACAAATAAAATAAAATGAAATATTTTTTTAAGTGCAGCCTCACAGGCCTTTAAAATTTTTTTATATCATAAAAATTATTTTGAATATTGGCTTTAATTTTTTAATTAAAATTAAATTTATTTTTCAATAGTAAAAAACAGATTCTATCAAAAATATTATTTTGAAAATTTAAATATTAAATATTTTTACAAAAGTAAATTAAGGGGCTAGAGATATGGCTCAGCAATTAAGATGCTTGCTTACAGGGCCTTACTAGCTGGGTTTGATTCCCCAGTACCCACTTAAGCCAAATGCACAAACTGGCATGTACATCAGCAGTTCAGTTGCAGTGGCTGGAGGCTCTGGCATGCCCATACTCTCAGTCTCTCTCTTTCTCATTCTCTCTCTGCTTGCAAATAAATAATTAAAATATAAAAATAAAGCAAATTAATATTTATTTTTAAAAGTATTCTTAAATATCAATTTTTTGTTTTAACTTTTTTAATATTCACATTTATTTATTTGACAGAGAAAAGGGGACAGAGAAAGACAGAGAAAATTGGTTGCGCCAGAGCCTCCAGCCACTGCAAACAAACTCCAGACATGTGCACCTCCTTGTGCAGCTGGCTAATGTGGGTCCTGAGGAATCGAACCTGGATCCTTTGGTTTTGCAGGCAAATGCCTTAACTGCTAAGCCATCCCTCCAGCCCTAGTTTTAATTTTTTTAAATTTTAAATTAAATCAAATTTATTTTTAATTATTTTTAAAATTTAAACATTGAAATTTCAAATCATTTTTTAAACTTCAAAATAAGGGCTGGAGAGATGACATAGGGATTAAAGCACTTGCCTACAAAGCCTAAGGACCCATGTTCTACTCTCCAGATCCCATGTTAGCCAGACACACAAAGGTGAGGCAAGTGCAAGATCACACATGCCACTAGTGGCACAAGGATCTGGAGTTCAGTTGCACTGGGTGAGGCCCTGGCATGCCACTTCTCTCTCTCTCTCCTTCTCTCTTTCTATCTCTTTCTCACTCTCTCTAAAAATAAAATAAAATAAAATAAAACTTTAAATTAAGTTTTATTAAAAAAATTGTTTTGGGATTTTTTTATTAATTAGTTTTGTGTTCAGCAAATATAGTCAGTTTGGTACCATTATTAGGCTCATCCGTGACCTGCCCCCTCCCCTTGCCCCCTCCTTGTTGAGGTATATGGTCATTCATTGTGGGGTTAGCCCACAGTATGGGTAGGATAAATGTCTCTGCATATCATGACCCAACACGTGTCTCTGACATTCTTTCTGCCCCTCTTCCGCAAAATTTCCCTGAGCCATTTTGAGTTCATTTTTGGTATGCTTCAGTGATGAGGTGCTGGGGGCCTCTGGGTCTCTGGATCTCTGATTTGGTAGGAGTTGATTTTTCTTTGTGTTGATCTCCTTCACCCTTGTGCTGGTACCCGGTTCTCCAAGAAAACAGCACCCTTACTTGTTTCACCAATTTTTCTTAGTTTTAGCTGGGGCCCTTTTGAGGTATGATGGGGTGGCTCTCTCCTTAGGATCCAAGCAACTCATGGTCTAACCTACTTAGCAGCAAATAACCTGTTGTGATGCCCACACAAGTGCAATAGTGGCACACAGCCATGGTGGGAAACCAACTGCTCTTGATTCGGCTTCCTGATCCCCTCAGTAGTACGGGACCCATAGCTGGAGCTGGGAAACAAGTCAGAACCATACCCAATCATAAGCCTGCTCTCCATTAACAAGCTACCATCAATCGTGGGCTACAAGAGGGCCTACACCTATTAAATTATCTATTAAAAAAAGTAAGGGTTATATGATGGAGAATGGAATTTCAAATGGGAAAGTGTGGGGGCGGGGAGGGAGGGAATTACCATGGGATATATTTTATAATCATGGAAAATGTTAATAAAAATTTTAAAAAAAAGTTAGGACTGGAGAGATGGCTTAGCAGTTAAGGTGCTTGCCTGCAAAGCCAAAGTATCTACGTTTGATTCCCTAGGACCCATGTAAGCCAGATACACAAGGTGGCACGTGCTCTGGAGTTTGTTTGCAGTGGCTGGAGGCCCTGGCATGCCCATTCTGTCTCTGTATATATATTTTCTCTCTCTCTAATAAATAAATAACTGAAAAAAAAACCTATAGGAGGTAGATGGCAGGGTCTCAATGTCATGAACTTTAAGGAACATATCTTTACGTTTTTATGGCTATGGTGGTGGTTATAATTGTGTAGAAATAGTACAAGTTGTAGGACTGAAACTGTTTCTTATGCTTTGTATATTTGTTCAGGTTTTCTGTAGATAGAGGGGATGTTTTTCTTGTCAATTAAAGTAAACATCTTCTAGATTAAAAAAAAAAAAAAACAGTAAGGGTTATCCCATTTGTCCTTCTGCTAACTTACTCTCTGTTGGAGAATCTGCTTCACTTTTTCAGATAGATGGATTTTTTTAATCTTTAATTTTTTTTACGTTTTCAATTTCTTAAAAATCTAAATTTAGGGCTGGAGAGATGGCTTAGCAGTTAAGCGCTTGCCTGTGAAGCCTAAGGACCCCGGTTCAAGGCTTGGTTCCCCAGGTCCCACGTTAGCCAGATGCACAAGGGGGCGCACGCATCTGGAGTTCGTTTGCAGAGGCTGGAAGCCCTGGCACGCCCATTCTCTCTCTCTCCCTCTATCTATCTTTCTCTCTGTGTCTGTTGCTCTCAAATAAATAAATAAAAATTTTTTAAAAAAATCTAAATTAACTTAAATTTTTAAAAAGAAACTTAAAAGCTAAATATTCAAAACTTAATCATCTTTTTTAAAACTTTAAATTAAATTTTCATTTACAATTTTTTGAATACTTTTATATTTTATTTTTAAATTTAAATTACATATTTTAAATTATATTTTAAATATTTACAATTTTTATTTGTAATTAATATACAATAACAGGCTTTTTTATGGCATTTTATATATGTATTACATGCTCTTGACCTTCCCATTCCCACTGACCACCTTCCTCTTCTCCACTTTCCCCTTCTACTTCTTTGTCTTTTTGTTGTTTTCCTTGAACCAGTGAGTTTCATTAGGATATATAACAGGACCATGGATAAGGGTCCTTTTCTACAAGAGCATGGAGGCTAAAGAGATGGCTTAGCAGTTGAGGTGCTTGCCTGTGAAGCCTAAAGACCCAGATTCAACTCCCCAGAACCCATGGAAACCAGATGAACAAAGTGATGCACGTGCACAGGCACATATGGTTTTGTTTTTCATTTGCAGTTACTAAGGCCCTGGCATGGCAATTCTCTCTCTCTCTCTCTCTCTCTCTCTCTCTCACTCCCATAAAAATAAAAAAAAAGAAAAATCACAAGTAAACCACTTAATGCTACAACTTAAAGCCTTGAAGAAAAGAACAAGGCTAACACACACACACACACACACACACACACACACACACACACACACACATACACACAAAGACCGTGGCACCTTACCAGTGGCTACAACATTGAAAATAAATTGCCTCTCGTTCCTGCAGCAATCATGAATGGCCTATCAATCCTCAGGTACCAAGAGGTCAGGAATAGGGTTTCACAGAGGAGGAAACTCAAACGATTACTAATTTATGCCAATATACTCCTTCTTGCTAGTGACTGCTAAAATAACAAGATTTGTTCAATAGAATAAGTTAAAATGAAAAGACATTTCCTAGCCATTACATGAGTAACCAGACTAAAATCTAACAGCTGTGCAACATTGCACAGAGTGATTTAGTGCACCAGTGCAGTGACTGTAAATTAGCACCATGACTCTGGAGAGTAGTGTACTGGTACCAGACAGGGTTGATGGTACAGGATTCCACTCTGGGATATCTTCTGGAGACATGCTTGGTTTATCTATCTAGTTGTCTGTTTCATTTTGTGTATGTGTCACAGGGTCTCTCTATGCTACTCAGGATGGCCTGTAGCAATGTAACTCAGAGTGTCCATAAACTCATGGCAATTCCCCTGTCCCAGTTACAAAAGTGCTCGCATTACAGGTAGGCAATGCCAACCTGGCTTCCCTAGGGAAATTCTTGCACAATCCATGGAGGCACGCCTTTACTCCCAGCACTCAGGAGGCTGAAGTAGGATGATTGCCTTGAGTTCCAGGTTAGCCTGGACCAGAGTGACTCAGCACCAGCTGACTTAGTCTTTATTGTCAAGGCCCCCACTGTAAGCTGTATGACTGACCTTGGGCAAAGCACATGACCTCTTTAGAATTAGCTTTACTTATGTGTGAAATGAAGATAATAAGTGTACTACTCAATAAGGTCCTATGAAGACTAAATGAGATAACATGGGGAAAGGGTACTGGGTCTTAAATTTTAAAAAAGATATATCATTACTGCCACATTTCTTATATTTTTGTTTGTTTGTTTTTTGAGGTATGGTCTCTCTCCAGCCCAGGCTAACCTGGAATTCACTATGTAGTCTTAGGGTGGCCTCAAACTCTTGGTGATCTTCCCACCTCTGCCTCCCAAGTGCTGGGATTAGAGGCATTTGCCACCACACCCGACCATTTCTTTTATATTTAGTAGATCATAAAGCCCTTTAGGACAGGAAATCTATGTGCATAGTAGCTTCTACAAAAGGGATTCCTGTGCACATATTTTCTCACAGTACTATTCACAATACCCAAGGTGTACAGTCAGCCCATCAACAGGTAACTGCATAAGGAAAATGTTGGTTGTTTGCACAGTGTAATTTTATTCATCCAGAAAGAAAAACAAAGTTATGTCACTTGCAGGAAAGCTGATGGAATTAGATAACAACTTGTTAAGTGAATTAAGACAGACTCCAAAAGAAAACTGGCAGTTTTTATCTGTTATGTAGAATCTTGAGGGGTTTTTTTATTTTTATTTATTTATTTATTTTTTTTTTTTTTTTTTTGGTCTTTTGAGGTAGGGTCTCACTCTAGCCAAGGCTGACCTGGAATTCACTATGTAGTCTCAGGGTGGCCTCGAACTCACGGCGATCCTCCTACCTCTGCCTCCCAAGTGCTAGGATTAAAGGCGTGCGCCACCACGCCCGGCTTTTTTTTTTTATTTTTTAAAAGCACATTACAACAGAAAGAAAACTATCTGAGAAGAGAAAAGCAACCAGTAAGAGAGGGGAATGATGGCAAGGGAGGGTAATAGGTATATAAAGATGATTGTTAAAATATTGTTGGTTGGGGGCTGGAGAGATGGCTTAGCGGTTAAGCGCTTGCCTGTGAAGCCTAAGGACCCCGGTTCGAGGCTCGGTTCCCCAGGTCCCACGTTAGCCAGATGCACAAGGGGGCGCACGCGTCTGGAGTTCGTTTGCAGAGGCTGGAAGCCCTGGCGTGCCCATTCTCTCTCTCTGTGTCCCTCTATCTGTCTTTCTCTCTGTGTCTGTTGCTCTCAAATAAATAAATAAAAAATTAAAAAAAAATATTGTTGGTTGGGAAGATGGATCAGTAGTTAAAGGAACTTCTTACAAAGTCTGTCAGCCTTGGTTTGATTCCCCAGTGCCCATGTAAAGCTAGATGTACAAAGTGGCACATGCATCTGGAGTTCATTTACAGAGGCATGCCTATTCCCCCCCACCACCCTTTCCCTCTCTCTCACCTTGCAAATAAACAAATTAAATATGTTTTTTAAAATATTTTTATTTACTTATTTGAGAGAGTATGGGCTATCTCCACCATTCATCAGTATAAGTTTTGCTAGTCACATATAATGACAAGTATTAAATGAACCATTCACTAGATTGTTTGATTTGAACTTCATTTTCACAAGAAAAAACATGACCACTTGAAATTTGAATAATCTTTCCAAGTGTTAATGACCAGGTCTAAAAACATGAACTCACCTCCATTTTTGACATTCCTTTTCATGCGATATTTAGCAATGCTAAAGAATCTTCCTTCTCATAGAGATATAAAGACAAAATCAAACTTTAAGGTGGGTGTGGTTGTGCATGCCTTTAATCCCAGCACTAGGGAGGCAGAGGTAGGATGATCTTCATAAATTCAAGGCCAAACTGAGACTACATAATGAATTCCAGGTCAGCCTGGGCTAGAGCAAAACCTAACCTTGAAAAACCAAAAAAAAAAAACAAACAAGTTTTTATGTAATAATTATGGAAATTCAGAATGAACCTCAGCAATATTGCGTGGGGTCCATGTGCTACAGAGTGCCAAGGAGGGATCCTTAATGATATTAAACTTTGGTAGATAGATGTTGAAAACCAAAGAAGAACAGTGATATTTCCAAGTGGCCAGTAGTTTGTAGTTTGGTTTTAGCAAGTTACAGTTGCCACTGCTCTATTAAGGAGTCTGGGGAGAAAATGTTTTAATGGACCTTTTACCCTGGTGTCAGCCAAGAACCTCCTTATACAAAGGAGAAGTAAATTTTACTTCCTTAAGGGGTAATAATCTTTGGAAGCAGAGTTGCAACTCTGTAGAACAGGACAACTTATGGGAAAATGCATCTGGCAGAAGAAGGGTGGTATAGCATTGGTCTCCAGCATAGAGATCAGATAGCTGATGGCCACTCATTTATAGCCTTCTGGTTAGAGGAGTGGGCCAGAAATAAATTGCAACTCAGAAAGAGATGGTATGAAATTCCATCCATGAAATGAACCACTTCAGGCCATAGATGATGAAATGTGACAAAGTTGAAGAAAACACCATTCTCTTGGCTTTTCATATATGATCCATTTCTCCATCCAATAAACAATGTAACTTGCACTGTGCATTGTGATAACTGCTATAGAGTGTGGTGAACCAAATATAGTTGGCACCTTTCTACACACACATTGCATTCTAGTGGTGCAAATTTACTGTTGGTCCATAGCAAGCAAACGTAACGTCACAAATACTCATTATTTCACAGCCTCAGTGGCTGGAGGTAGACCTGCTCCCAAGATCATTCATATGGCTAGGGTCAAGACCTCAAGATCACTGCTGACTGTTGGCTATGGACATTAGTTCCCTACCATTAACTTCTCCATAGATACATAAAAGGTGTCATCTGGCTGCTCCCAGGGTGAAGGCTCACAGAGTGAGAGAGGCAATAAAGAAGTCACGGTCTTTTTTGTAACCTGATCTCAAAAGTTACACCCTATCACTTCTGCTAATTAGAAGTAAGTCACAAAGTTAAGTCTCTGCACAAGGGTGGGGGCTATAAAAGGACATGAATAGTAAGAAACTGAGATTTTGAGTCATTAAGAGGATGCTAACCACAGGTAACTCTACTGTGACACCCACCAAAATCACTGGTCATTGTCAAAGTATTTTCCCATCATAAAACTGCTTTTTTTGTCTAATATATGAAATCTATTACATGGGAGGAATGTGCACCAAATATATTTAACAGTTAAAATCATGCTACCTAACAAATTTTCTACAAGCAGGAAAATATAATCAATCACCTTAGATTTTTAAAGTGTCACTAGCCATTCCAACAATTGTATTTTCTTAAATATCACTGAAGCACTCAACATAAAATAAAAAAATCTGAAACAGTAATTATTTATTCAATCCTGAATGGCTTCATTAATGTGTATGTTTAGATATAACAAGCTTGGTAAAAGATAGTATCTGATGCTGTGACTTTCTAATCTGCAACAACTGCTTACTTTTATGGAAATAAGTAATAACATAATATGTTGAACATGTAATTATTATAAGTGTTGACAAATTAGAATAACTTAGTGATAACATTTCAATGGTGTGTGCACATGGGTCCATTATAGTAGGGTTTTTTGTTTTGTTTTGTTTTGATGTAAGATTTCACTCTCTCCCATGCAAACCTGGAACTCACCCTATAGAACCAGGCTGGCCTTGAACTCACAGCAATCTTCCTACTTCTGCCTCCTGAGTGCTCCAAGTTCTGGGATTAAAGGTATGTGCCACCACTCCTGGTCTGTACTGTAACAGGGTGTTAGGGGGACCAGGGAAGTCCCCATATCCTAAGTTCATTTCTAATTTTAATCAAAGAATTGAATTAAAAAGTTGAGAGGAATAATTATTAAATAATAATAATTATTATTATTATTATTATTTTGAGGTAGGGTTTCACTGTAGCCCAGGCTGCCCTGGAATTTACTATGTATTCTCAGCTTGGCCTTGAACTAACGGCGATCCTCCTACCTCTGCCTCCTGAGTGCTAGGATTAAAGGTGTGTGCCACCACACCCGGCTTTAAATTAAATTATTATATTTATTGAAGGAAGTACAGAGCCAAGGAGAAGCACCCACATGGCTAGAGATCCTATGTGGAAGGTCTGGAGAAACCACAGAAAGAAAAGAAAGTTCAAGGAACTCCTGCTATGTGGGGAGCTGGAGTGGGTAAAGGAGCCCATGTAGAGAGGAAGGGCTAGGGGTCCTCACAGCTGGGCCTTGGCCTGGGGCTAGCTGAGGGAAAAAACTCACCCAGAGCTGGCAGTTCCCAAGTGGTCTGTGAGCCTGCCCTCCCCTTGAAAAGGTACTTATAACCTTACAGTGGTGGGCTGTCTTCTGGCTCAGGTGAACCAGAGGGACAGATGGTTAGTTAGGGCTAGGGGCTGTCTCAGGAAGAGGTTAGCCCTGATACCAAGTTCTAGAGGCTGAAGTTGATCAAACGCAATGTTTAAATCCTATGAAAGTCCTTCCTCCCAGGAGGAGTCCTGGTTGTTTGTGGAAAAACAGGTCTAAGGAACTAGGCAAGAGAAAGAAGTCAGATCATCTTTGATTGGTAGCAAGTATACACTTTCTTACTTCCAGGATCCAATCACCCTAACTGTACCATAGCAGGGTTTTTCATGATTTTTTATTTCATTTATTTGAGAGAAAGAAGCAGAGAGAGAGAGAGAGAGAGAGAGAGAATGGGCACACCAGGGCCTCTAGCCACTGCAAATGAACTCCAGACACATGGGAAACCTTGTGCATCTGGCGTACATCAGTACTAGGTAATGAAACCTGGGTCCTTAGGCTTTGCAGGCAAATGCCTTTACCACTGAGCAATCTCTCCAGACCCTAGGGGAGGTTTTTGATTCAAGTAATGTGATGGTTTGGATGTAAAATGTTTCCCATAACCCCTAGTGTTTGTGACTAAGCTTCTCCCAAGCTAGTGGAGCCTTGCTGGAGGTGGTGTGCTGCTCAGGTTGAACCTTGGGATTAGTTAGCCCAAGCCTGCTGTGTGTTGAGAGCTGCCTCATTCAGATAAGTTCATTTCTGCTTTGTGTGGAGACATGATGCGCCAGCTGCTTACTCTGCCATGATAAAACTTCACCTTCCAAACTGTAAGCCAGAAATAAGCCCTTTCCTTCCATAAACTGCTTTTGTTTGGATGTTTTATCCCAACAATATCATAGCTGTCACAAGTAGTAAAAATTTGGGTATTTTTCAAGTGAGTTTAATAACTACTAAAATAATAATAGTAAATATTACCTATATTTATTTATTTAGTGCCAAGGGTCCTATGTATTCTAGGGAAGCATTCTACCACTGATACATATCTCCAGCCCAAGCTGAATGTCTTGCACTTAGCACATTTTTAAATTTTCTCAGTACTAACTAACTTTTAGTTTGTTCTCTTATAGTTTACAGAAGGAAATCAAAGTGTCAGTAGTAACAATCACTTGTTTCCATTAAATTCATTAGCTAGATCTCATTTTGCTCCTAGATAGCAGAAACTCTATTAAAGTAGGGTTTTTTGGATATATGAAATAAATACCATGGTTTAGAATATATAGATTTAGTGTAATTCCAGTTGGAACCCCATCATTTTTGTATCAATTGTTTTATAACATAGCAAATGACCTTTCTATTAAGATGGAAAAGCAAGAATGTTTTATAAAACTATAGAAAAAATGGGTGTGATAACACATACTTGTAATCTTAGCACTTGGGAGGCAGAGGTGGGAGGATCACAAGTTCAATATTTTGGCTACAGAAAGAGTTCAAGACCAGCCTAGGTACATGAGAACTTGACTAAAAAAGTTATAGAATAAAAAATTAGTAAATTATATCTTATATACTAGATTGAAGATGCATTATGAAACCAATGTATTCCAAATAGTATGGTATTGACATAAGAATAGACTTAACAGTTCAGTGTAGAAATGGGACTTTGATGCAAACCAAAATAGTAGTGATTCAGCTCAGTAGGAAATGAGCAGTTTATTTAATAAAAATAACCTGGGACAATTTTCTATCCATCTTGAATAAAATGAGGATACTCAAAACTCATAAAACACAACTCAGTAGCTAGAGATATATTTTAGCAGTTAAGCACTTGCCTGTGAAGCTTAAGGAGCCAGTTCAAGGTTTGATTCCCTAGTACCCACATAAGCCAGACATACATGGTGGTGCATGCATCTGGAGTTCATTTGCAGTGGCTGAAGGCCCTGGCACATCCATATTCTTTCTCTCCCTCCCTCCTTCTCTTTCTCTCAAATAAATAAATAAAAGTAAAAAAAAAATTAAAACCCATAATTCAGGACTGGAGAAATGGCTCAGCAGCAAGACACCTTCCTGCAAAGCCTAATGACTAGTGTTGATTCCCCAGTATCCATGTAAAGCCAGATGCACAAAGTGGAGCATGCATCTGGAATTTCTTTGCAGTGGCTGGAGACACTGACATGCCCATTCATATCCTCTCTCTCTCTCTCTCTCTCTCTCTCTGTCTGTCTCTGTCTCTCTATCTCTCCTGTCTCTTCTTTCTCACACTGCTTGCAAGTAAATAAACAAACTATTAAAAAAATAGAACTCAGAGGTTGCTGAGAGCTTAACATTAAAAGAGTCTTACAACATATTTTCCAAGGCTCTGAGAACATTGCAGAAGAGGGAGTGGAGAGACTATATAAGCTACAAGGTGGGAAAGAGTATCCCGAGGTATTGTTCCCCATACCGACTGACTTGTGCAGTCAGGATGCCACAGCAAAAATCAATAATTCCACTGAGGAGGGCCCTCAGTGGAATTGGGGCACAAGAGAGGGAATATGTGCATATGACCAACATATGTTCATACGTTCTCAATAAAATAGATTTCTTTTTAACATAATAAATATATTAATATAAAAATTAATTTTAAAATGAGGAAAAGTAAATTTGTGGTATAGTAGACACATAAACCTAAATAATAACACGAGAAGTTAAAGAACATTTAGGTAAATAAATGTATAAAACTGTAACTTAAAAATCTTTTAACTGAGCTAGGCATGGTGGTACACGCCTTTAATCCTAGCACTCAGGAAGCAGAGGTAGGAGGCTCACCATGAGTATGAGGCCGCTCTGAGACTACATAGTGAATTCCAGGTCAGCCTGGGCTAGAGCAAGATCCTACCTTGAAAAACCAAAAAAAAAAAAAAAAAAAAACAACTTTTAACTGAGATAACTCATTCAGAAACTATACAGTAAAATAAATATTAGCTATATATAATTTTAAACATTTTATGGAAAATATTACACAAATTCAAGGACAAATGATAGGTGGGGAATAAAATATAATACATACACCAGATAAGAAATTTCTATCTATACTATTCAAATAGATCCTTCAAACTGGTAAGACAACACAGTAGAAAATGGACTGATGAGGTGCAAATTCTAAAGGTTTTAGACAAGAGCAGTTTGAGAAATGCAAACCTTAACACATAACGAGATATTTTTCATTTATTTGATTTAAGTGCCAACATCTACAGTGTGTCAAGACGAGGAAAGGGGAGCATACTTGTGTGTGTTAAAGTGACTACTTTGAGAAAACAATTAGGAAATGCCTATTAGCTACCTACAATTTTTGTCCCAGTCATTTCACTCCTGTGAGTCTATCCAAGAAAGAGTATGAACAGAAAGAGACATACATAAAACATTGTGAACTCAAGTTTCTGGCAAGAAACCTACAAGGTTGACTGATCCCTGGGTTATCTTATCCCCCTTAAGTGGCCATTTATTGACTACCTCTGTGTTTGACCTAATATCCTGTGACTCTTAGGCTAAGTCCTTTTGGAATGTACTGACAGACTTCCTGTGTCACACCAACCCCAAAGCTAAGCAGGTTATCAGATAGCATGTGAGGCCTTTAGCAGACTTCACCTCTTTGCTAAAGCCCGCCTACGTGATGTTTACATCACATCACTGTATGGAAAAATGGCTTGATTTATGACCTTCTCTGTTCTATTACTATAAAAACATCATGGAACTGTTACCACATTGAAACAATTTGGGGTAACCTAACTCTGTGTTTCTGGGCCATGATCACTCATATTTGGCTACAGAATAAACTCTTGCTCCCTTCAAGGTGAGAGCTGTGCTGTGTTTTTTGCATTAGTGACATAGAGAGAAATGGTTACAGAAGCATAACTTGTATGGTGGTAGAACAAACAGTAGCAAAATGCTCTTCCATAAATTAAATATATATCTGCAGATACACTCTTAACCCTAAATTAAAAATAATCAATTAGGACTGGAGAGATGGCTTGGAGGTTAAGCGCTTGCCTGTGACTGTGAAGCCTAAGGACCCCGGTTCGAGGCTCAATTCCCCAGGACCCACGTTAGCCAGATGCACAAGGGGGTGCACGCGTCTGGAGTTCGTCTGCAGTGGCTGGAGGCCCTGGTGCACCCATTCTCTCTCTCTCTCTCTATCTCTCTCTCTCTCCCTCCCTCTTTCTCTCTGTCACTCTCAAATAAATAAATAAATAATAAGCAAAAAAAAATAAAAAAAAATAATCAATTAGCTCCATGCCAATAAATTGAGAGGAATTTTACTGTTAAGCAATAAAAGCAAGAAACAGTGTAAAGTATGTAACTTGGCATGTTTTTAAAATTTTTTTTTGGTTCATTTTTTCTTTATTTATTTGAGAGCGACAGACATAGAGAGAAAGACACATAGAGGGAAAGAGAGAGAATGGGCGAGCCAGGGCTTCCAGCCACTGCAAACGAACTCCAGACGCGTGCGCCCCTTGTGCATCTGGCTAACGTGGGACCTGGGGAACCGAGCCTCGAACCGGGGTCCTTAGGCTTCACAGGCAAGCGCTTAACCGCTAAGCCATCTCTCCAGCCCTGGCATGTTTTTTAGATAAGGAATTGTATTCAGACTTCTATAGGTACAGTTATTTATCTATTTTATTTTACTTTTTGTGGTACATGGGATGGAAATAGGGCTCTGTCCATGCCAGGTAAGTTTTCTACCACTGAGCTATATCTCAGCCCATGTTTGTTTATTTTAGCATAGTTGTATGAAACTGAACACATAGTGCATGTACACATCTGAGTGCAAACATTAGTAATATAATGGAGGGTAACCAGCAAACAGCCAAGAACTGTAAAATTACATGTATGTGTAGGTGCACAGAACAAGTAAATGAGGGATGAGCAACTAATATTTTGTATTTTGACAAAATCTTAGCTATCTAATAATTACAAAAAGTAAAGCTAGATTTTTTTGGGGGGGGGCGGGTTTCTGAGGTAGGGTCTCACTCTGGTCCAGGCTGACCTGGAATTCACTATGTAGTCTCAGGGTGGCCTTGAACTCACAGCTATTCTTCTACCTCTGCCTCCCAAGTGCTGGGATTAAAGGCATGTACCACCACGCCTGGCAAGAGTAAAGCTAGTTTTATTGAGTAATAAGTATTTGGGAACAAGAAATAATAATTTAGGTTTAATCACCTGTGCATGGATGTACAAGGAATTTAGATGAATTGCCAACAAAGTGGCACATGTGCATGTGCACGCGCGCACACACACACGCTACACCAAAACATTAAACCAGAAGTATACATGGAAGTTCATCAATTGTTTGTCTGTAGTACACACTTTTACCTCCTAACCCAACAAAACAGGCAAGGTTACATAATTTTTTTTTTTCACTAGGAACCTCACCAGTCCATAGTCAAACATATTTCCTTTAAGAGAGAAAAGAGGGGAATATTGTCTCTTAGGGGAGTAGAGAGCAGACTTTGCTAATAGGATCATTTTTATAAGCCACCATAAATTTCTAATTAGGGAACTGCTCACATATGTACATATAAAGGGAAGAGGTTTATATCGATAGATATTTTTCCTGCCATCTCTGTCTATACGCTTACCTATTGATTAACACTGTCTCACATTCAGGAAATGACTTAAGGTGATTATTAACTATGTAACATTTTGTTCTTTCAAGAAATCTTCCTGCTGAAAGAGACATTCTTTTAGCTTCTATTTTTAGCCATGTCCCTATTGGTAAGGATCAGGAAGTGGCATCATCAGTCTAACAATTTCAGCTAACTAGAGAACGGAAGTAAACCTTCTGAGAATTGTTCCAATCTATCATTATACAAATGATTTTAAAGATGGTCAAACAATCCAAATCTTTTGTGCAGTAGCCAATTCAGTCAATAAATGCTTACTGAACTGCATGTTACAGTTAATGTAAGCAGGAACTGAACAATCCCAATTTCAAAAGCAAGTCTATAGAGAGGTAATCATCTTCAAAGTGCTCTCGAGTTGAGAGCAGTGATGGTCACAGCAAAAATGAGAGCCTGCTGGCTCAACTGCCAGTCTCAAGCAATACTTTGCTTCTGCCTATATGCCTTTCTGTGTTGCCTCACCAGTCCTTGAGTCTTTTCCATGAAGACAGCTTGATATGGAAGAGCCTGAGAGGTCTGTGTTCAGTGACTGACTTAGACAGTAACTAGCTGTTTGACACTAGATGACTCATTTGGTTTCTCTGTGCCTTAATTTCTTCATTTGCCCAATCCAAATAATAACATGTAGATAACACAATTTCACTTAGGGTTAAGTACAATGTTCTTAGTACTGGTTAATGTTAACTTATTCCTTTCCCTTCTCTACCTAGAGAAATTTTGCTTAGCTCTTCAAGACCTACTAAAAATGTTACCTCTTGCACGACAGAGATGGCTCAGCAGGTAAGGTGCTTGCCTGCAAAGCCTAACGATTAGGATACCATCGTTACCCTCCTCCCTGTCCTCCCCCCTCCGAAGGGACCCTCCTCATTGGGGATTGTGGGTCATGCATTGTGGGAGTTGCTACCAGTTATGGGGAAGAGGCAATGTCCCTGTGCATAATGTCCCAATTTCTGGCTCTAACAATCTTTCCATCCCCTCTTCCAGGAATATCCCTGAACCACATTGGGTTTGTTTTAGGTCTACTTCAGTGATGAGGTCTTGCGAGCCTCTGTGTTTCTGGATATCTGGTTTGGTAGGAGTTGAGTGTTCTCTGTGTCTATCTCCTTCACCTTTGTGCTGGTATCTGGTTCACCAAGAAAGCAGCACTCTTGCTCATTTCCCAATTACTCTATGGTTTCATCTGGGGCCTTGGTGAGGTGTGATGGGTTGATTCTCTCCTCAGGTTCTGCATCCATCTGAAAAACTTTCCTAACCTCTCTATACATAAAAACCATTCTCTCTTTTACATATTTATAGTGCTCTGAACAGACTCCATTAGACTTCTTAACCACATTAGATGGTTTTCATATATGTCTCCACAGATTAGAGACTCTTATGGGCCTTTATTTAATCAAAATTTGCATTTATAAGCCATAGGGTCTTATAACAGTGTCAGTGCTTTGCACATAATAAATGATTAGTAAATATTTGCTGAATGAGTGCTTAGACATGAGCAAAGAAATGATGCACGTTCAATATTTTCAGCAAATCTAGGCTTTGGTTCACATTTTTGTCACTCATTTTTAGAATTCTCTAGGATGGAAATTGGATTTGCTGACAAGCACAAAAACAGCATTATCTGTTTACATTTCCAAAGGTCTTAAACAGCTAAAACAAAACTCCAAGGAAACTATCTAGACAGAGGACTCCCTCAGTAGGGTCACCATCTGCACACACATTTTCCCATGTCAGGCTCAATCATCACTCCTCTAGAAGCCTTCCCTGATGTCCCCAAACCCATAGGGGTTCTCTTTTCTTTGACTGGCAGAGACACTTTGCCTGTCTGATCTTGTGGCACATCGAGTGATTTGTTTTTCATACATGGCTTCTTGACCTTTGCAGCACTTAGTCAATACTTCCCTGGCACCCACATCACTACTTGGTTCAAGCTTGAATCTTTCTCCCCAGTACAACTGACATATCCAATGTCCTTTCCATCTTCGAGATAAAAACTGGGTCTCTGCCCGTTTCCTGATTGCTTGATTCACTGTTTTAGAACATTTGAAATCCTCTTACAGCACCTTACTCATCCTTCAAAGTCTTCACTAGTCTCCCACACTTTCAGCTTATGACCAAAGCCACACTTCTCCCTCCAGTTTCTTCAGTTTGCCCCAGAATGCATACCCTGATTCAGTAAAGCCGTGTACCTCTATGGCTGCTATGTTTTCCAATGTCTCAACACCTTGGCACTTACTGCTTCCTCTGACTGGAACATTCTTCTGCCAGGCCCTTTCTCCAGAGAAACCTCAACTGTTCCTCTGGCCTTCAGCCCAGATGTCAGTCTCCCTGAAACCAGCCCGTCCACATGCCCAACCACACAGAGCTCTCCTTGAGGGGTTGTCCTAAACTGTAAATTCCTGCAGTACAGGAATATTTTTTTTAAATGTCTATTTTCATACATGGCACAAACAATAAAATAAATGTTTCTTAAGTGACTATAAATTTCATGTGCTGATTAACAAGTACCTTAATAAAAAGCACTCATTTTAGTATGGCTTGGCATGAAACAATAACATCATGGAACACACAGAAGAAGACTCCTATATGAAGAGTAAAGGATAGACATTCAGAATATACAAGATCAAGAACAAGTTCTTTACCATAAAAATCTAAGGATGTTCCCCAATAATTAAATGAAGAAGAAATTTGAAATTAATATTAGAACCTAATGTCATAGGATCTATAGTTTGTTATACTTAAGTTTAACTGTACAAAATATGACATAATCCTTGCCAATGCTAACTTATTTTCATCTGGGTTACAGTTCATTAAACACATGAAAAATTAAAACTATCCCTGTTAAAATGAATTTAATACACCTAATCTATTTAAGATCATAGTTCAATAATTCTGTGTGTATCAGAGTATAGAGGAAAGGGACAAGGGAAAATATGGTACCAACACATGATATATCCATACAAAAATATGTTGATAATAATAATAATAATAATAATAATAATAATAATAGGGAAAAGAATATAGATTGTTGACCTTGTATTATGTGGCTGACAGGGAGCTTGAGCTCACTGTTACTGCCCAGCTTTTCAGAAGAGCATTGAACGTCATATGTCTAGTCCAGAAAAAAATTAAAACTCAAAATTCCAAGTACATATTCTACTGAATGCAACGTAGTCATAAAGTCTGAGTCGGAGACTGCACTATTACTCAGTTGATGTGGACCCCACCTGGCAAATGTCCAGAGCGGAGGCACCAAGGTTAGGAGCAGACTTTCCCAAGTAAGGTGGATGATTTCTGCTTGGTTCTGCTCCCAGCACCACAGTCCCACTCATTATCCCATTTGTCCCTCATAACTGCCCTGAGCACTACGTCGAGGTGGAGTTATTGCTCTATTTCAGAAAATAGGAAACAAAATCTCTGAAATTACATGATTTAATTTTGTTTCCTTCTGCCTGGGTCTCCCTAGAGTAACCATAGCAACTTTAGCAATATTTCTGCACTTGTTTCGCCCCAGTCTCTCTCTTGAGAACTCCCATATTTTGGGGCTAAGAGACCTTAGTAATCATCTAGTGGGAGCTATTGTGTTTCAGACAGAACTCATGCTTTCAATGCTCCCACGAATACACGAGAGGAAGAGCAAAGAGAATGGGCAACACAGCAGCTCTTCAAATCCCAAGAGACCCAGGGACATCATTGCTACTCGCTGTTTCCCTCCTGACCTCTGTTCATACGTCCCACTGCAGACCCCTAGCCTGCAATGGATTCAAATAACAGAAACTGAGGCCCAGAACAGTGACTTGATCTATGACCTCAAAAAAGGGTGTGGATTTAAAGAGAGAGAGAGAGAGACTGGGGTTGGAGAGATGGCTCAGCTGTTAAGGGCACTTGCTTGCAAGGCTGATAGTCTGGGTTCAATTCCCCAGTACCCACGTAAAGCCAGATGCACAAAGTGGTGCATGCATCTAGTTCATTTGCAGTGGCTGGAATCCCTGGTGCATCCATTCTCTCTGCCTGTCTCTGTTCTCTCTCTCTTCTTGAAAATAAATAAATAAAATAATTTTTTTAAAAAGAGACTTTCATAAAAGAGAAGAAGGGAAGAACAGGTTATACAAAGAGAAAATTAAAAACACCAACAGACACCCAAAGAGGAAAACTAGAGGCAGCATGCTACTGTGGAAAGAAGGTGTGAGACAAACCACAAAAATGTATCAGCAAAACCACTTCTCATAATTCTAGTTCAGAAACAATCCAAGATGCTGCTGTGAAGGAGTCAGGGGAGCAGCCAGCCCTGCTCACTGCAAGGACAGCCAAAAAGTCACAAGCTGTTAACTTGAAGAGAACTGAAGACTGTGGCTGTACGCAGGAAGTGAGTAGGCCCTTAGTCAATGTGGAGAGATTAACTGTCCTCATTAGTTTCTCTTTGCTATAGTCCAGTAAGCATGGTCAAGTGTTTGACAGGAGATCAAGACGGTGGCTCCGGGTCCTGCTGGCTGAACACTGGCAGTATGCTCCTAAACACTCCAAGATTTTGTGTGTATGGGTTGTGTGGGAGCTAGGCACAATAATCTCCAAGTACTATAGCCATAAAATATGCAACAACGATCCCTGAAGGACCTATCTCATTTTAACCATTAAGTTACATTGGCATGGTATTAATGGTAATCAATATTTATGGAGCATTTCCATGTATTAACTTTTTTATCCACCCCAAAATCCAGTGATGAATGCATGATCAGTGTACCCATATTACTACTAGCACAGGATGGTAAAATGACTTGCCCAGTGTTACATACCTAATAAGTACCTGACCTGGGGATGCACTGGCTGTTTCCAAAGCAGCAGCTCTGAACTCCAATGTTGTAAGCTCTGCCAGTCCAATCTTTGAGCTCTATCCCTGGAGAAATACACACTCTCTGTTCCTGAATGAGGCTGAAACACAAATAGCATTTTGCCTTTGTTTGGGGGTGTGTGTGTATATGTATGTGTGTGTGTGTAGAGTATATGTGGTGTGATGTTATGTGCGTGTGGTGCATGCATGAATGTACGAGTGTGTTCAGATGCATGTGCCCTGTGCACGCTTGTGCAGAAACCAAAAGAGAACATCAGGTATCCTCCTATTTTCATTCATCTCCTTGTTTCCTTCAGACTGACTCTCAGTCGACTCAGCTGCTATTTTCACCATTTTGGGGATCAGTAAGCCTCAGAGATTTGTAGCAGTGGGGTTACAGACATGCATGGCCATGCCCAGCTGTTTATGTGGGTGCTGGACAATCAAACTCAGATGGTCTCAGACACTCATGCTTTGTGCGGCAAGCACTTTTAACCACTGAGCCATCTCCCTAGTGGTTATTTTATATAGTTTCCATTTATTGAGAAGAACTATATGTCAGGCACTGTTCTAGATATGGTATTATTTCATCTAACCCTTAAAACAACCCAACAAAATATGTACTATTTTTTAAAAGTTTGTGTCTGTTGCAAGATCTTAGGCAGATTTAATTGCCACTTGGACATTTAAAAATATTTATTTGTTTGTTTGCTGTTCATATATGTGCATATGTGTGTGTGTGGGTGTGTGTACATGTGTGTATGAAGACACATGTGTAGAGGTTAGAGGACAATTTTGGGGTCAGTCTTCATTTTCCACCCATTTTGAAATAGGCTCTTTTTCACCACTTTATTTGTGAGCTTCCAGGAACTCCATTTCTGTGCACCAACATTCTTTCTGTAGGCACACTGGGATTACAAAAAGCCACCACAGCTTCTATCTTTTACATGGGGTCTGGAGGTTCAAACTCAGTTACTCAGAGTTGTGTAGAAAGAGCCAAAGTTTATCCATTGAGCCATCTCCCCAGCCAAGAAATGTACTATAATTCCCAAGTTAACAATGAGAAGTATTCTTTAGTGTTGAGCTCAGAGAATATTGTGAAAGAGGGGACAGAAAGAATGTAAGAGCCATGGGTTGGAAAGGTAAGGCATTGCCCTCCCCATAAGAATTGTCTAGTACGACCACAGTGACTACCTATACTCCTATATTCAAGTTCTGAGGCAAAGCATGGTAAAGTAACTAATTGTCCAGAGTCACACAGCTAAAAAGTGTTTAGACTGCCTGAAAGTAGTGTTGGAGATTGTGTAAAGAGTTTTTGCTCACAGTTATACTGGTTATAACCATCCAGTAGTGGGCTGATAAATGTTTAACAATTAGATCTCCAGGGGAAAAAGACCAAAAGTCTTATAACATTCAAAATGTCCAGGATATAATCTAAAAAATCACTTGGCATACAAAAAAATGTAAGCAAATCTCAATTTACATAATAATATATAATCAATATATGTCAATGTCCAAATGACACATATGTTATAATTCTCTGATAACTATAAAATGGTTAATACAAAAATGTTCGTGCAAGCAATCATGGACATTCTTGAACATTAAGAAAAACATAGAAGGTCTCACAAAAGAAATAGATGATGTAAAGAAGAAGCAAATGTAAATGTTTAAAATTGGAAAGTAAAATCGAAATTAAAAATTCACTCTCAGGAATCAGTAGCAAATTGGAAATGGCAGAGAAAAGGAGCTGAAGGCCTTAAAGATAAATCACTAGAAATCATTCCATCTGAACAAGACAGATAAAAATGATTGAAGAAACCCCACAAACATCCCTGATGCATAGTATTGCTGATTTATGTAGTAAAAATATTTCCACTATGGTTAATGTCACTAAATGCATAGCTGGGAATTGATGAACACATCTGTGTCTGACCCACAAATAAGGCTCATTCCTCGGGCAACAACTCACAGTAGGGCAATCCACTGAATCTCAGCCTTCTGTTGGATTCCTTCTCCAGTCTTTCAAACTCCATCTGAGCTAACCCTGCGGTATTCCTCAACTTGACTTCAAGTGGATAGAAACACATTCAGAAGGCATAAGGTAGGACTCTCAGAGACCTGCCTCTCCCCTTGCCATGGGGAAGCCCCTAGGTATGAGAAGAGACATTTCTCCACAACGGAAATGAGCTAAGTGAGCCCAGAAAAAACCACCAGTTTCTCAAACTAGAAGCCTGATGGCAGACACAGATAACATGTGAAAAACATAACCTAGATGAGGAAACTCAGCGTGGGAGTGGGCCTTATGTGGACTAGTTAAGCTGGGCTGAAAATTAATCCCTGGTCCCCCATATTGTCTCTTTTGAGCTTTTTACTGAAAACCACTGTAGCATTCTGAATACAACTCCCAGATCAAGATTATGCAGCACCCTCAGGAAAGGCAGTGATGGCTGGAAGTTGCAAGGGCAGGTATTCTGTTCTGCATAAGCACCCATTATTTAGCAAGAAGCAAAGTCTCTAGGTAGGAACAATTCAAACATTTATTACACAGGGCTCCACTGCATCCAGGCTTAAATTCCTGAATGTTTCAGCATTTCATTGTTGCAAGTATTCAGAAAGTTTCTCACTAACATAACCATCTCTCTCATACATAAGACCCAAAGTTCCACAGCAAATAAATGACTTTCTCAAGGTCGCAAGACTAATGAATCAGAACAAAAAAGGAGGTCTCCTGATTCCCAGTCTCGTGCTTTTTTCTTGACATCACACTTCTTATACTTCCTTCTCTGAATAAGATATAGCTTGCGAGTGATAACATAAATGAAAAAGTCTTTGTATGGTTTAAAGAGGAATTTTTTTTTTTAAAACCACATGCTGTGGTTACGTGTAACCCTTATAGCATCAAGGAACACTTCAAGCTAGTGATATTGCTGTTGTTGGAAGTGCACTATGAACTGAGGAATTTAGGTCACCCCCTGGAAACAATAGGCAGGCGCCCTGTTCTGAGAAGGGCTCAGGGTACAGCTGCAATGTTATTATAAAGCTACTAGGAAAGCTCACTGCCTAAGGTGGTGAATATATCCTCGGTGCTGCTGCTACCACCCCAGCCTCTGCGGCATCCATTGACAAGTATGGCCAATTGTTTGACAAGACAGCTGTGAGAGGGCCTGTTAATTACTCCATGGGGCACCACAGTGCAGTGTTATGCAGCTGCCTAGAATATCAAATGGTTGCTAGTGGAGCAGGCCAGCTCTAAGATCTCCCCTCAGAGAAGTCCATCAAGCCACTGATTCTCTTCCCCACCCCGCCTCCAACCTCCTGCCAACACAGCCACACATGAGTCCTAGTGTGAAGCTGTAATGATATAATTTCAACACTTAGGTTAGAATCCATATGTAGCCAATGTTTCTGACCCATTTTCATGGGATGGATGTGAATACTATCTTCTATTTCTAGCTCCCCTAATAGTTATTGCTTCTTCAAAACCAAGTATATTCTTTGAATTAATAAATTTAACCCACCTGATTTGAATCATTTGGAACTATCAAGACTGCTTTCACTTACAGGGGGCTCCATTCAAGCTAGACACTGTATAGAAAGCAATCTGGGGAATGAAGAGTTTGCTTAGTGGGTAAGGCATTTGCCTACAAAGCAAAAGGACCCATGTTCAATTCCCCAGGATCCATGTAAGCCAGATTCACAAGGTGGCACATGTGTCTGCAGTTTGTTTGCAGTGGCTGGAGGACCTGACTTACCCATTCTCTCTCCTTTCTCTCTCTCTCTCTCTCTCTCTCTCTCTGTGTGTGTGTGTGTGTGTGTGTGTGTGTGTGGTGTGTGTCTGTCTGTTAGCCTCTCTACATACATCTCTCTCAAATAAATAAATAAACATTAAATACTGTTTCAGAAAACAAGAAATCTGTTTACTCATCACAACTGCAAGCAGGTATCATTATTCCCATTCTGTACATGATGAAATGGATTTAGAAGACAAGCAATTCACCACATTACACAGCTAGCATACAACAGAGCTAGTATTGAAATCTAAGTAACATGGCACCTTCATGTTCTTTCTTTGTTTTGTTTTTTATTTTAGAGTGAGCGAGAGATAGAGCAAGAGTGAGTGAGAGAGAGAGAGAGAGAGAGAGACAGAATTGGTGTGCCAGGGCCTCAGGCACTCAAATCGAACTCCAGACGCTTGTGCCACCTAGTAGGCATGTGTGACCTTGCACTTGCCTCACCTTTATGCATCTGACTTACATGGGATCTGAAGAATCAAACATGGGTTCTTAGGCTTTGCAGGCAGGCACCTTAACTGCTAAGCCATCTCTCTAGCCCCCCTTCCATGTCCTTAACAAGTACATTACACTGTCACAAACAAAGCTGAAAACATCTTCCAATATTCACCCAGCACTGGAAACATGCACCTGTTCTCCTCACTGCTTTCAAAGATGTCAAATCTCTATGACTCCACAAAGAATGAAAATTCACTTCTGAAGGTGATGATCAAATAAGGCTTCATAGAGAAGGCAGATTTTGAATTGAACCTGAAAATTATGCCTATCAGAGATTAGGGAAGTCCATAGGAGTAGGGCATATCAACACAAAATAACCAATGAGAGGAAATTCACACAGGTAGGATAAGCTTGGGCTCCTAATGGTGTGGTTGGATCACAAAGTTATTTAGCTGTAATGGTAAGAATGGAATTATGGACTGGTGAAGAGGTTAAAGAAAAGGAAGGAGTTGATAGACAGTATTTGTATCTCTCTCTCTGTGTGTGTGTGTGTGTGTGTGTGTGCGTGCGTGTGTGTGTGTAATAAGGAGAAACAGAGATGCTTCTAGTACTTCATTCACAACTTGGTTCTCCCTGTGGCTCCATGTGTCCATCCTAAGACTTTTGCATTCACCATTTCCTGCAAGTAAAATGTCATGCTGCTTTGTCCCCTAAAAACAGAACTCAACTGCCAATGGATTTCTTATGACGTGTCAGATGTTTTAGCTTACTGAAAGTCCCCTAAAATTCAGCCACACCAAAGTGTTTTCTACCATTTTTAAAGCTATACCCTTTCAATACACTAAATAGTTCTCTTTTTTTTGCAAAAATAAGTTCTGTTTTATATACAGCATAATTCATCAATTGTTGTGTTAGTTTTATAAGTGTTGACAAATCATAAACAAAACCAAGATAACAAATAATTTATAGCCCCACTAATTTCCATCATGCTGCCCCTTTGTAGTCAGCCCTTTCCCTGGTATACATGTCCTAACAACCCACTGAAGAATTTTCACCTAAACTGAATCACATATTATACAGAATTGTAAACCTGGTTTCTTCCACTCAGCAGAAAAAAATTGACTTTCACACATATTGCTATGAGAATGAAGTATTTGTTCATTTTTATTGCCAAGTATCATGAATAACTTAGAATTTTTAACCATTTTCCAGTTGTAAGATATTTGGATGTTTTCTAGTTTTTAGTAATTATGAATTAAGGGCCTATCAACATCTGTATACAGGTCTTTGTATAGATGTAAACTTTCATTTTGCCAGGGTATATAGTTATGGAATAAAAGGCTTGTACTCACTATATATATGTATATATATATAACATGGCAGGCATGGTGGCACATGCCTTTAATCCCAGCACCTGGGAGGCAGAGGTAGGAGAATCACTGTGAGTTTGGGTCCACCCTGATACTACATAGTGAATTCCAGGTCAACCTGGTATAGAGCAAGACCATACCTTGCAAAACCAAAATATAAAAATAAATTTTAAAAAAGTGAATGACTGATACTCTCCCAACTCATAACCCACAACCCCATGGAGAATACCAGCAAAACCACGGAGGAGAGCCCCCTGTGGAATGAGGAAAGAAAGGAGGGAAAAGATACATAAAGTATCCAAACAAACATGTTCTTAATTTAAAAAAAGGAATAGAAGAGAGACTATTTAGAGAGAAGGTAGTCAGTGAAAAGTTGTTAATAAAAAAGCCTTGGGGGGGAGGGGAGGGCATTGAAGGGGTGGGAAACACTAATCTGAACCCAAATGGCAATGGTACCATAAAATTCTACTTCCTAAAAGGCAGACCAAATGGCTGAACCTTCACTAGACCCTTACAGGAAACACCTGAACCACAAGACACTGGCGAGGGTAGGATCAAGACTAACCTAAATCTTCTACATCTTCCCTCCCTCCCTCTCCCCCTCTCCCCTTTCTCTCTCTCCTCTCTAACTCTTGTATATTAGTTATGTTTTTCCTCATTTTTTTAGTGGCCACTGACCTGTAACCCCCACTACCAGCTTGGGGCTATCATCCACAATGAGCTTTTGATCAGAGAAACCTACAAGGTTTCCCAAAACAATGACAGACTTCTGTCAGAGTACTTGATGACCCATCAAAGGTCAGTGGTAAGACCCTATTGCTGAAGACTCCATACGCAGCTGACACGTAAAATGGAATGACATGGCTGGAAGCCAGGAGAGAGTCAGTCCCCAGACAGTCAGCATGTCTAGTGCCAGAAGGTGCTACATGGGTGACTGGAGGAAATGACCAAGATCTGTCCAAGCAACTCATGGTCTAACCTAATTAGCAACAAATAACCTGATGTGATGACCACACAAGTGCAATAGCCGCACACAGCCATGGTGGGGAACCAACTGCTCTTGATTTGGCTAACTGATCCCCTCAGTGGTAGGAGACCCATAGCTGGAGCTGGGAAACAAGTCAGAACCATACGCAAACATAAGCCCACTCTCCAATATCAAGCTACCATCAATCATGGGCTACAAGTGGGCCTACAACTATTAAACTCTCTATCAAAAAAGTAAGTGTTATCTCAATTTTCTGGGTGCTAACTTACTCTCCGTTGGAGAATCTGCTTCTTTTTTTCAGATAGATGCAGATCCTAAGGAGAGAGCTGCCCCAACATACCTCAAAAGGGGCCCGAATGAAACTAAGGAAAATTGGCAAAACAAGCAAGGGTGCTGTTTTCCTGATGAACCGGATACCAGCACAAAGGGGAAGGAGGCCAACACAGAGAAAAATCAACTCCTACCAAATCAGAGAGCCAGAGCCTCAGAGGCCCCCAACACCTCATCACTAAAACAGACCAAAAATGAACCCAACATGGCTCAATGAAATTTTGCGGAAGAGGGGGCGGAAAGAATGTCAGAGTCACATGTTGGGTCATGATATGCAGAGACATTTATCATACCAATAACTGTGGACTAACTCCACAATGCATGACCCATTTACATCAACAAGGAGGGTCCATTGGGAGGAGGTAGATCATGGATGCGCCTAAACAATGGTACCAAACTGCCTGTATTTGCTGAAAAGAAAACTAATAAATTAAATTTTTTAAAAAGACTGAAAAGTTAAAACAAAAAAATTCTCTGAGAACCTGATTGTAGGAAGCAACCCAATTTTGAAAACAGCATTAAAAAAATTAAATAGATACTTCACCAAAAATATATAGATGGGAAATAAGTACATGAAAATTTATTCAATATCATCAGTTGTAACAAATATAGAAATTAAAAATGATATACCATCACATAATTATTAGAACATTATAATTTTTAAAAACTAAATACAAAATGCAAATTGACACAACTACTTGGGAAAACAGTTCAGTAGTTTCTTACAAAGTTGAACATAAACCTACATTATCATCCAGTAATCCCACTCCTAGATAATTTACTGAGTGTTTTTGATGAAATTTTCCAAGGTGGATTTTTTTTTTCCACCTTCTGTTCAGGAGAGTGGATATAGTCTAAATATTGTTTGATGAGTTAGGCTTAGCATCATGGTAAAATTGAAATCTACTTGAGTCCTGCTTTCTTATCTGCCTGCCAAAAAAGCTAGGTCAGTTTTACAATACTTTATGGGGTACATGTTAAGAACACATATAGAAAAGACAGTTTCTATCTTTAAAAAAATTATTAATTTTATACTGTGTATACAGTCAAGTTGGTACCATCGTTAGCCTCCTCCCTGTTCTCCCCCCTCCGCAGGGACTGTCCTTGTTGGGGAATATGGGTCGTGCATTGTGGGGTTAGCTATCAGTTGTGGGTAGGAGGCAATGCCTCTGTGTATCATGACCCAACATGTGGCTCTGACATTCCTTCTGCTTGCTCTTCCACAAATTTTCCTGAGCCATGTTGGGTTTCTTTTAGGTCTGTTTCAGTGATGAGGTCTTAGGAGCCTCTGTGTCTCTGGATATCTGGTTTGATAGGAGTTGAGTGTTCTCTGTGTCTATCTCCTTCCCCCTCCTGTTGGTACCAGGTTCACTAAGAAAGCAGCACTCTTACTCATTTTCCCAATTATTCTTAGTTTCAGCTAGGGTCCTTTTGAGATGTGATGGGCTGGTTCTCTCCTTAGAATCTGCATCCATATGAAAAAGAGAAGCAAATTCTCCAACAGAGAGTGAAGAAAGGAGACATGCACTCATGGCTATTTTTGCTCACAGGGTTGTTTGTCCCTTTATTCGATGATTTCAGGCTGCTGAGTTTTTCTCCATTTTGTATGTATATTTCTTAAAATTCTATTCCACTTTTGCATTCAAGGATTTGGTTGTTATTTTTCCTGGCTCTCAATGGACTCACTGCTATAATAGCCTCTCATCTAATTTGCTGTGGGCCAGCAAGCCAGATAATGAAGTCTATTAGAATTGTGTACAAAATAAGGTTACTGATTAAAGTTGGGAACTGGCTGGTTCTCCTGATGGTTTTCCTATAGGGTAAAGTCCAGGGTGTTTGTGAGAGTTATTTTGACCTCCCAAAGGTCTGCTATGTTTTCTTTCAAGCTCTGGCCATATTCCAGAAAGTCCAGCTAAGACTGCTGGAAATCTAAACTACAGATAAAGGATGATACCAGAGTTTACATCTGTCTACTCTAATCTCTTGAAATATGTGTTCCCTATCCAGGCTGCATAGAGCAAGTGAGCCTTATCATCTTCACAAAGTAAGTTTACATAAACTTAACCTAGGTTGCAACAGAACAACAGTGGACAAACCATTAACCCAAGGAGCAAAAGCAGGCCTGTTAGAACAAGAAAATGAATCAAGATTAAATATATTCCAGGTTGGGCCTCCTATACTCTCAGAAGCCTCTATTTCTCATTGAGACAACTTGATTTCAAAAAATGTACATTTTTAAAAAGTATGCATGTCCCAGCTTCTATTCATCTCAAATGGAAATTCAGCAGAAATGTCAGCCTCTCACCACAATGTGCAATTGTCCTGCTAGATTTAAATGGCTTTGTGACCTCACAGAAGGGCTGAATTACCACTACAATTTAGCAGTAGGAACAGCTGTTCTACTAGATACATTTTTCTCACACATCTTACTATAGAAAAACAAGTCTTCAGAAAATAAAGAAACCATGTAAAAACAACTTCTGCTATGCCAAAAACATTCCGAACTTCTACTATCTTATTTTTTTTTCAGCATGTTTGGGACAAATTATGCTAGAAAAGGGAATCTAAGACTCATCTTTGCTTTGTACTAAATACACTATACCAAATATATCAGTGATTTCCATTCCAAAGAAAGGCTCAGTCACTTGCTGAATAAAATAATTTTCCACAGCATGGGAAATGAGAAGAGTGTATATTCTATCAGATGGGCAACTGAACAAACAGGGCTCCAGGTGGTTAATGTCACAGGGATGAAGGCACCCAGGGGAATAAGGAGGCTGTGGATTTCAATGGCTTTCTCTTCATCAACAGCCAACAACACAGCATAATTGCATTTTCACAATGATAGCAAGGCATTCTGAAACAACCCCCAGATAATAATCTATTCTAATATAATGTAGTTTTTTTTTTAGAAGAATGCAATCTATTGCAATACTAAGCTATTTATTTTCTTTCCTTTCATTATCTCTATTTAACCTTAGTCTTCAAGAAAAAATCTTTTTTGGGGGAAGTTCTACCTAAAGGTACCAAAATTGAAGGGAACAAACCCCTGTTATTTAGTTTTTTGCATGTGTATGTGTACTATGTGTGGTATATGCATGTATGTGTGCACCCTATGTGACTACATGCAGAGGCCAGGGGGGAACATTAGATGTTCATTAATTGTTCTTCATCATATTTCCTTATAAGGGACTCTCCATAGACCTAGAACAGCCAATTTTGGCCAGCCCCAGTGGTTTTCTGGTCTCCTGCTCTCCACAGGGCTGGGATTACAGCATACTTGTCCACACTCAGATCTTTATGTAGGTGCTAGGGAATTGAACCCAGAGTGAATCAGGCCTCCTTAAGCTCTTATGTTTCCATGTCAAGTGCCCTTACCCACTGAGCCATCTCCCCAGTCCCAACCCTGGTCATTTTTATAAAAGATTTTAAAAGGTTGAAAAATATATTTTGTCAGTTTTATTTTAATGAAAATTGTCTACACCATTTTACCTTCTAAGAAACATCATTTCCAAGCTCCACTTCTGATAAAATTGCATGCCTAAAAATATCTAAATGATATTTTGTCATCCACAAATACTACTGATATGTAACTACCAATATTCACTATTCATAAAGTGGTTCATTTATGTTATCTGCATTTCAGGTTTAGTTCAAGTTCGGCTAATTAATAAACAGTTTGGAAGCCAGACATGGTGGCATATGCCTTTGATCCCAACACTCAGGAGACTGAGGTAGGAGCAGTGCTATGAGTTTGAAGCCAGCCTGGGGCTATAGAGTGAGTTCCAGTTCAGCCTGGGGTACAGTGAGACCCTGCCTTGAAAAATGAATAAATATATATGGCGAGAGAACATTTTGGACTAGAGAGATGGATCAGAAGTTAAGTGCTCTTCCTACACAAGCATGAGGGTCTGAAGGATCTTGAAACTGCTAGAGTTTGAATCTCTACATTCCACATAAACATCTAGGCATGGTCATGCATATCAGAAAACCTTCATGTGACAATGGAGACTGGAGAATCACTGGGGCACATGAACAGCAAGCTCTGGAGTCAGCAAGAGACTCTGGTGCAAGAACAAAAAACGCAGATGAATGAAAGAGGAGGATAGCTGATGTTCTTCTCAGAGGACCCACAAGCACCCAGAGACGAGAGAATGGGGCACCACAGCACCACATACACATGCATACATCACACACACAACAATACTATGCACAACCAAAGAATAATAACCTTTTGTGCTGTAGAGATGGCTTAGCAGTTAAGGCATTTACCTGCAAAGCCAAAGGACCCTGGTTTGATTCCCCAGGACCCACATAAGCCAGATGCACAAGAGGACACACATGTCTGAAGTTCATTTGCAATGGCTGGAGGTCCTAAGGCACCCGTTCTCTCTCTCTCTCTCCCTCCCTCTCTCCCTCTCTCTCTCTCTCATAAATAAATAAATAAAACATATTTTTAAAGAAGAATAATAATCTTTTATACTTCAGGAGCAAACATTCTTTTTGGAGTTAAGCACAAATTGATAATATCATGCTTCTTTCAAACCCTTATATACTACCAACAAAATATTGTCAGTTATTTTGAGTGTGATCATGGGGATGTGACTATATTTTTATGAAGAAATTGTATATTTTAAATATTCAGGTAGAAAACAATAGAAGGCCTTGTGCTTGATTCAAAATATATAGGAGATTTGATCAAATGAGAGGGGCCATAGTATGAAAATTGCTTCAGCAAGGAAATAGCTGCATGAGGGGTTGTCATATTGTTCTGTTGACTTCTGTGTATGTTTAACATTCTCCATAGTTAAAGAGTTAACCTTTAATCACACTAATGCCTACAGAACTAGCAGGTCCTTACTCTGTTTTTCCAAGCCTTATCTAAGCTTTGTATTTGCAAAGCTAAATTTTAAACCTAGCTTTTCCCAACTCCACTCCTACAACCCATGCACAATATAAACTGGACTAGTCCCAATCGATTGTCTAGACCTGGAATAGATTCTCAATTTTCATAGAGTTGATCCCTTCTGTAACAAATGTCTTGTCCTTCCCAACTGTCTCTACTGGTCAAATTCCATCCAGTCTCATATCAAATGACACTTTTTTATGAAGTTTTTCATTAGTCCCTCATCAGAATACATACAAATGGGACAGACTCAGACAACAAAAGTACTCACAGTTTAAGAGTAAGCACATTTGATATGGGATTTTTTTTTTTTTTAAGCGAGGTTTCATGTAGCCCAGGCTGACTTTGAGATCATTGTGCATCTAAGGATGACCTTGAATGTATGATCCTGCCACCACCTTGACCGTATTATGTGGTGCTGGGTTTATATGGACCACAGGGTTTCCTACATTCTAGGCAAGCACTTTCTCCAGTGAGCCACATTCCGAGTCCCAGACAGGGGAACTTTTCTTACTATAGTAAGTTGAAAGAAAGAGCAAGGTTCTGAACTTTACATATAATTTGACCCTAATTTAATAAGACAGAAAGCAGGGTTTGTATATATATAATAAAGGAAATGCCAAAAAGTTAACAGTGTTTATCCCTAGGCAATTAAATGAGACATAATTTTCTTTTTCAGTCTCTAACTTCTTGTTGTTGTTGGTTTTCAATGTAGGGTCTCATTCTAGCTCAGGCTGACCTGGAATTCACTCTGTACTGTCAGGGTGGCCTTCAACTCATGGTGATCCTCCTACCTCCGCCTCCCAAGTGCTGGAATTAAAGGCGTGCGCCACCACGCCAAGATAATTAGCTATACTAACATAATCAGTCAAAAATGATGATTTAATCATATATTTAGAAAATTAAACCACTATGGTATGCCTCATACCAAATAGACTCTAACATGAGACAATTTCAAACATGAAATTATAAAAAAGACAAAAATATAGGTAAACTGAAATAATGCCAGACAGAAAAAATTTGACTATATGCTCTAAAAAGTGGATCACAGGGCTGGAGAGATGGCTTAGCGGTTAAGCTTTTGCCTGTGAAGCCTAAGGACATTTGAGGCTCCATTCCCCAGGACCCACATTAGCCAGATGCACAAGGGGGCCCACATGTCTGGAGTTTGTTTGCAGTGGCTGGAAGCTCTGGCGTGCCCATTCTCTCCCTCTCTCTTTCTCTCTCTATCTCTATCTCTCTCTCTCTCTCTCTCTCTCTCTCTCTCTCTCTCTCTCTCTCTCTCTCTCTCTCTCTCTCTCTCCCTCCCTCCCTCCCTCCTATCTCTCTGTCACTTTCAAATAAACAAATAAAAATAAACAAAAAGTTTTTTTTTTAAAGTGCATCACAAAATTTAATATCAGGAAATCAAAGCCAGTCACAAAGGCTCAAGCCTATAACCCTAGCACTTAGGAAGCTGAGGGAGAATAATTAGTTCAAAGCCAGGCTTTAGTACACAGTGAGTAAGAGACCAGCCTGTATGATAGAGTGATACCCTGTCTCAAAAACAAAACTGCAGCACTTACCATAGATAGACAAGAGACCAGTTCATATATTATATAAAGCACTCCTACATGTCAATAAGATTTGGCCAACAATCCAATTCAATTGAGCAGTGGATAAGTTTTTAAAATTCACAAAAATGAACATATACTTTTCTTTTAATATATGAAAAATGAATGCTCAATTTTACTAATGAGAAAAAGGCAACCTAAATCTGAATGTTATCTATAATATATATCAAATATATCAGATGTAGAATAAAAGTATTTGGGTAGCATTTTCTGTTGTCAGATTATAGGAAAATGGACACTTCACATTTTTGGTAAAATTATTTTATCTTGATGATAGTATGGAAATTTCTATCAGAATTAAAAATTCACCTACCCCTCGACCCAGAAATTTTCTTTTGTGGATTTAACCTACTGATATACTCCCACCTGTTCGAAAATATTTTTATGAACTCAGTCATTACAGCAATGTTTGTAATAGCAAAGTATGAGATAAACAAGCCTTTAATTTTATATAAATAACATAAGCCTAGAATTTTATATAAATAATATAAGAAAGCATTTGGAAGGCAGAGGCAGAAAGATAACATATTTAGGCCAGTCTGGGAAATATATAGCAAGACTTAATCTCAAAGTTTAGCTTTTTACTAAAGTGGGCATAAACATAATCTTATTAAATTTTCTGGTCCAAGTTTTTGATCCAGGCTCTTCATCTGCAACCAATGGGCAATCTAGAAAGTTTGGGTCTAGCATTCTGCGGAACAATCGGTAACTATTTTCTTCTCCTGGGAATTAACCTGGGACACACACACACTCACAGAAGCATACCCACCACTATATACACACACCACAGTTCAGCAAGGAGAGATTTCCTTTTTGGTTGTCTTTATTTCTCCTTGCTTTTCTGCTCTTTTGACCCCCTAGGCCATGCTGGTGAGTCATCTGGCAGCACCACTGACTTTAACCTTTGTTATTTTTGATCTCTGCTTCCAATGCAGACCCACCCATTCTGCCCTGGAAAAATCAAAAGAAAACTGTAGTCAATAAGAACTATGCTCCTCAATTTGAAAAACAAAGGGCAGGCAGGATCTGAGGGGAACTACTGAAACCTTCTACCTAAGTGAATTCAATATTACTCAACACACAATGGCTTCTCTGACATGAACCATAAGAAGCTGGCTAGAAACAGGTATTAAGGAGAGCCATAAAATGATCTAACTTACTTTAAGCCAATAAAGTTCATTCCCTTGTGGTAGGCTGCTGAGATATTTGCTAGGCAAGGGATTGTTGGAAAGTGCAAAAATGTATAAATGAAGCCACAGGCCACTGGGAAATACTCAGAATACCTTCTGTGGGCCATTATAAATTGTATTTAAAAGAACTGGCAAGATTTCATTTGGCTACGTGACAGTACAAACTAAGTGTATATATTGACATACATATTCCAAAAGCAAATCATTTTGAATATTTATTGCATCCTGTCTCCATTTAACATGTCAATTATTGCATCCACAATGATTTACTTTGCAATTTCATTTATGAGTAGGTTGAAACAGTAGCCTTAACATTGTGTCTCCTGACACCTAGTGGATACATATCAGGTACTACTATAACAGGAGCTATATTCTCAAAGAATCAGTTTGGGGTAAAATGGAATTTCTCCTTTTAAAAGAATATCAAAGGGCTGGAGGGATGGCTTAGTGGTTAAGGTGTTTGCCTGCAAAACCAAAGAACCTAGGTTTGATTCCCTAGGACCCACGTTAGCCAGATGCACAAGGGGGTGCACACGTCTGGAGTTCCTTTGAAGTGGCTAGAGGCCCTGGCATGACCATTCTCTCTATCTCCCACTTTCTCTGTCAAATAAACAAAGAAAAACAAAAGGATATTTAAAAATAAATAAAAGAATATCAAATATCTTTTGATTTATTTCAAGATAAGAAGCAAAATTAAATTATTCTTACTTTATAGGGCTGAATTAAACATATCTATTAATCGGGATTATCCCACCCAGTAGTCATACTTTACTGTTTTAGATTGTCCCATAATTCTATGAAGTTTCTTTATATGTGTATTCAAGACAGAAAAGGCTAGGCATAAACAGCAGTATTTTGAAGGGCTAGAGAGATTGCTTAGTGGTCAAAGGTGCTTGTTTGCAAATCTTGATGACACAGGTTTGATTTCCCAGTACCCACATAAAATCAGATGCACAAAAAGTGGTTCATGCATCTGAAGTTCTTTTGCAGTGGCAGGAGGCCTTGGCATGCTCGCTCACTCGCTCTCTCCCTCTTTCTCTCTCTTTGTCCCTTCTGCTTTCAGATAAATAAAATTTTTTTAAAAGTATTGGTTCTAAGCTGGGTGTGGTGGCACACGCCTTTAATCCCAGCACTCAGGAGGCAGAGATAGGAGGATCGCCAGGAGTTTGAGGCCACCCTGAGACTACATAGTGAATTCCAGGTCAGCCTAGACTAGAGTGAGATACTACCTTGAAAAACCAAGGAAAAAAAAAGTATTGGTTCTATATTCAGTTTCTGTGTCATACTACAACAAACCACAACATGCTTAAAGCCCATTCTTTTATATTCTATTTTATTTTTGTCTATTCTATTCCATTCGAATTTTTTAAGGCAAGGTCTTATCTGTAGCCCAGGCAAGCCTAGAAATCCTTATGTATCCCAGGCTACCCTCAAATTCATCACAATCTTCCTAATTCAGCCTACAGAGGGCTAGAATTATGGGCCTAGTTAACATAAATTTATTTATTTGCAATTCTGGACGTCAAAATTTATCCAAAATCAAGGTGTTCGCAAGATTTTTTTTTTCCCCTGATGAATACTCTACCTAGTTTTTTAGGGCTTCCAGTCTTTAAAGCCTGTTCACAATGCTTGGTTTCTGGCTCCATTGCTCCATCTTCATAGTTCATTATGGATCCATTTCTTAGTGACACAACTATAATGACATGAAAGCATTTGCTTTTCTTGGACCAATGTTCTAGCTTGCCCCATCAATGAAATTCCTGGGCATGGAGGGAAAGCTCTACAGAGGAACATGGAGAAGCTCTTTAGCCCTGAGAAGATGTGTTTCTGTGTCTTTTGCTTTTTGTTGTTGTTGTTGTTTTGTTTTTGAGGCAAGCCCAACAGACTGGCCCTTTTTTATGTGAGCGAGCAAGAGTGTGTCTATGTGTGTGTGTGAGAGAGAGAGAATTAGCGTGCCAGGGCCTCCAGCCACTGTATTTGAACTCCAGACGTATGTGCCCCCTTGTGCTCATGTGAAACCTTGCATGCTTTGGTCATTTTGTGCATCTGGCTTACATGGGATCTGGAGAGTCAAATATGAGTCCCTAGGCTTCACAGGCAAGCATCTTAGTAAGCCATCTCTCCAGCCCTACTTGGTGGTTTTGAGGTGTACAGGGCTGTAAACAAGGACTCAAGAAAAATGACACCTAAATCTTATACTTAACTGAGCACTCAGATGGAGTAAATGACTGACACATAAAGGTGCCCCTAAAATTGATACCTAACTCATAATCTCTCTCCATTTTTTTCATTTTTCTATATTTATATTCAGCAATTGACCAATAAGATGATATGCATTTAAAATGGGATGATATCCTTTCCATAATTTTTTGATGCCTGAATATGAAGAGGAATGAAGAGTAAGTATTGAAAGTCATTTATTTGGCATTATGGAAAATATGACAAATGAACCTTAAGGCAAATAAGACAATAACCTAAACTAAGAACGTTTCCTACAAATGTGATTTTAAGCAGAGGAAAGAGACAAGCAGCATACCTGAGGGCCAGCAGCTTAAAATGCTGGTGGAAGAAGAGAGGCAAGCAGTACCCACTACCAACAGTCTGCTTCTTTGGGTGCAGGTGTCTGACTCTGTGTGGGGAAATGGGCTTTAGATCTTTAGAAATATCAAAATAAATACAGCTGGTCATGGTGGCACATGCCTTTAATCCCAGCACTTGGGAGGCAGATATAGGAGGACTGCCATGAGTTTGAGGCCACCCTGAGAGTACATAGTGAATTCCAGGTCAGTCTTGGCTAGAGCGGGACCCTACAGTGAAAAAAACAAACAGAAAAAAGAAATATCATGACAAATACAAAACCTTTTTGCTTCCAAGACAGTGACTCGGGAAACAATTGTCAGGGATGACATTTGCTTGCCTCCTAAGGAATCACTTTTGCAAGAATATAGCTGCTTACCCCTCCATTAGTTGCCTTTCTAGTGAAGTTGTATTAGAAATAAAAAAGGAATCTTGTGCCTTTCATCTGAACGGGAAAGAATTGTTGACCGGAGTGGCCATGGGGAGAGAACCAAAGTTTGTGGTACAATTGGAGAATGACAATCACAACTACCATAAAACAAGTCAGACTGCAGGAGAGGCTATCAAGAGAACTTTTGGTAAAACCTAGTCCAAGTATTCATTTCTGCTGAGCTGAGGTCAACATGGCGATGGGAGAAGAGCAGTATATTGTTCTTTACTTGGCATGCCATTTAGTAAGCAAGTGTCACATTTCGCCTGGTGGTGCCAGCCTATAGTACCAGATATTGAGATTATGAATTCAAGGCCAGACTGAGCTACAGAGTATGTTCTAGGCTAAAATGAGTAACTTAGCAAGAACCTGTCTCAAAAATATTAGGGACTGGGGCTGCTGTCTGGTGATAGAGCCTTTAACCAGCATGTGTGAGGCCCTAGGTGAGATCCCCAACACTGTGAAAAGCAACATTCCTTTCTCAAGCCTAATGGCCATAGTTTACAAAGCTTCTAGAGATCCTTGCCAACTCCAAGGGAGAGACTTCCATTTTTTCCATGAAAGGTTTTGAGATTCTTTTGGAACCTAAGTTCTGGAATAATTTGATTATAATAAATTATGGCTTCAGTATATCCAACTCTCATAGGCCAACAGGCCCATGGATGTCAGAAACCCACCCCCATTGTGTAGGCAGGACATATTCGGTTTAGCCAATATCCACACCATGGCATTCATCATTCCACAGTAAATAACAATCCAGTAAATGGAGCTGGGCCTCTAGGTGAGAAAAGTGAACTAATTCCTGGAAAAGGACATATATTCCAGGAAAGAGGAGAGCGCCACACATACAAAAATAAATAAATCAATAAATAAATAACTCAGCCAGGTGTGGTGGCACACGCCCACCCCCCTTTTTATTGTTGTTTTGTGGTAGGGTCTCACTCTAGCCTAGGCTGACCTGAAATTCACACTGTAGTCTCAGGGTGGTCTCAAACTCACAGCAATCCTCCTACCTCTGCCTCACAAGTGCTGGGAGTAAAGGCGTGCACCACCACACCTGTTGCAAAAAAAAAAAAAAAAAGTATGTGCCTTAAAAGCATTATGAATGAGGAGCTACACAATGTCAGACAGAGTGGAGCTTATCTTCCTTTGGAAGGAAAAGAAGGAAGACAAAGAGAAACATAACAAGAGAAAGTTGCTTTTGAGACTGATTTTGACAGACAGGAGTACTCTGTGGGAACAGGGTTCATTCTCTTTTAATATGTTACCTACTGACTCCAGCAACTCTAGTTCTGACCCTGGCCCACTGCCTTAACCACGTTGCTACACACGCTTGCTTAGAGCCTGAAATTCACCACCTCTTAGTCAGCTCCCATCTGCTCACTGATAACGGCCAGGCTCTCTGGCTCTCACACCACTCATGCCTCTCCTAGTCACTTAGCACTAAAGATCACCTGTTCCAACAGTCACTCTGGTACATTCACATGATACAAGCTGGATATGCCACCACTCATCACTCCCTCTAACAGGAGACCGGTCTTAACATCAACCAAACTTTCTATAAGTAAAAATAAGTTCATAATGAAAGAATTCAACTTTAAAGAAGCAATGATAACTGATCCTTCAAAAATGAGAGAGAAGAGAAGAAAATCCATGCCCCATTCTGGACAAAATAAAAGCCTTCAAAAAGTGAGTAAGGATAAAAATAGCCTTTGAGACACTCAAGTCAAGAGCAGCAGTTAAAGCATGGCACTGGCATAAAAATAGACACACAACTGGAGCAGAAGTATGAGCTTAGAAATAAACCCACACCTCTATACCCAACTGAGTCTCAACAAAGGCAACAAAATGCCCATTGGAAAAAAAGAGAGCTTCTTCAACAAATAGCACTAGGAAAACTGGCTATCCATACAACTATGACTGAAACCTCACTCTCTATGTGCAAACATCAATTCAAAATGGATTAAATATCCAAACATAAGACCTGAAACCGAGTAGTAGAAAAAAAGCATAAATATTGACATCAGCACTTATTTTGACATTTAAGACACAATGTATTTTTATAAAATAAGAATCCAAGAGCAGAAATAAACAAATGAGAGTATATCAAATTAAGGGGTTTCTGCTTATTTACGGAAATAATGGAGTGAAGAGCCAACCTAAAGAATGGGGAAAAATAAATACTCATCTGAAAAAAAAAGATTAATATCCAGAATATATAGGAAACCAAAAAATCAACTAAGCCAACTTTTAAATGGGTAAATCTGAGCTGTGGATGTATCTCAGAGGTACATCACATGCATAGTACATGTAAAGCCCCAGGTTTAATCTGGAGCACCAAAGAGATAGGGTCACCTGAACTTCTCAAAAAAGGAAATACAAATGAATAATAAATATATGAATAATGTTCAACATCATTAGCTTTCTGGAAACAAAACTATAATTAAATAGCCAGATATGGCTAGGCATAGTGGCACACACATTTAATCCCAGCACTTGGGTGGCAGAGGTAAGAGGATCGCTGTGAGTTGGAGGGCAGCCTGAGACTACATAGTGAATTCAACATCAGTGTGGGCTAGAGCAAGACAGTACCTCACCAAAAAAAAAAAAACATATATATATATATATATATATATATATATATATATATATACACACACATACACACACACACACAGAGAGAGAGAGAGAGAGAGAGAGACAGATATGGTGGTACACAAGTGCAAACCCAGCACTTGGGAGGCTGAGGCAGCAGAATCAGGAGTTCAAGGCAGCATGAACTACACAGTAAGACACTGTCTCAAAAAAAAGAAAAAAAAAACTAAAATGGGCATGGTGTGCTGGAGACAGCAAGCATGCCATTGCAGGATCATGAGGAATCGAGCGCTGATGAGCTGCTTGACACAGTTCTTGCCCAGCTGTCTCTTCCTTGAAATCCAATGTGGCCCCTCTATAGAAAAATCTTTGGCTCTCTACACTACAGAAATATGTGGTTTCCTGTATAATGTTTGACTTTCTCTGTCTTTCACTTGGTGTCCCAATCTCTAAGTTTACTTTTCCAGTAAAAATTGCTGTTGGTGAAGTGTTGATCAATGTATCTGAAAGAAGCTCTGGCATAGAATTGGAAAAACAAGAAAATGGGTCAGAGATAATTGTTTTCCTTAAAGGTCTTAAAGAAAGTCAGGCATGGAGTACAGTACACTTAGGAGGAAACAATGAGCCTCCTGGAACAATGTAAAAATTGTCCTATGACTAATTTTTCTAAATGGTAGCAATTGCAATTGACTCTTTACCAAGAATCCTTACAGAAAAACAAATGAAGTCAGAAAGAGTTCAATCGGGGGGACCAAAGTCTAAGTATTGGAGGGATGTGAAAAGGAAAATTCAAAATAAATGATTGAAGGATAAATGGATCTGCTGGATCAATGATTAATGATGGGAAGCCCCATTTGTGGTTGTTTTGCCTCTCACCTTTAATAGAGTAATTGAAAGTAGAAGTCCAGGAAATCACAAGTGCTTGACCGCACATACATGGGGAAAATGTGAAAACAGTTAATCATAACAAGGGCCTGACGACTTTACTTGAGGTGAATAATTATGGGATTGTTTGATGATAAGGAATAACAAAAAGTTTCTATGAATTCTGTGAAATTGTACCTTTCTTGAAGTTTGTTCTTGCATGACATGATCAGAAAATAAAAGACTGAGGCTAAGAGCTGTGGCAAAAAGAAAAGAAAGAAAAAAAAAGAGAGAAAGACAGAAAAACTCAGCTGCCTTCAGCATTAGCCTGTCAGCTTGCACCAGAACTTGACTTCGAGTCGTTATTTCACCATTCCCTTTCACACCTCTCTTCGGGGACTCTCAAGCCAGGGCTGGACCCCAGCAAGTGGCACCCGAACAGGGACCTGAATTGAGGTAAGTCGAGGCTCGGTTAGGGACAGATCTCACCCAGGAACCTGCAGACCCCCTGGTCAAAGAGTAAGGCTGGAAATAGGGGTGAGTAATCAAAGAAAAAATGGGACAGGCAGAATCCAAGTAAAGACAGATGTACATTAAGATACTAAGAAAGATGCTGAGGAATAAAGGAATAGAATTTAAGAAAAGTAATCTCATAGAATTTATTCAATTTATACAAAAAGTAAGCCCCTGGTTTCCAGAGGAGGGGACATTAGACCTGGACAATTGGCAGAAAGTAGGAAAGGATCTCAAGAAATGGCTCTTGGTTAATGATGATGATGAGGTTCCTGAGAATGCTGTCACCCTATGGGTTATGATCAAACAAGCTTTAAGAAATGATTTAGCTGCGGATTTGCCTGACTCGGCATCCATAAAGTCAAGAAAAAGTACAAAATCCACTATCTATGAAACTCTAAAGTTGTCAGATGCTGAGGCTCTACCCTTGCTGCCCAGAGATCTGCCTCTCAAAACAAACACGATGTGCAGCTTGCCCAGGCATCAGACATAGATACCTCACATGATGAAATATTGGATTCTGAAGAAGTTGAACTAGAGGATGAGGCTGCTAAGTATCATAATCCTGACTGGCCTCCACCTAAGAGCTCTACTAATAAGCCTCCTAAAGCCAGGCCAAAAAGGAAACCTCCAAACCTAGGGAGAACTTCTTGCTTAATGGCTGCAGCCTGAGAAGCTGCCATGAAGGGGGAGACGTTGTTTCATTGTTTCCCTGTGATTTTCTCTGAGGATGCAGATGACGTTAAGGATCCACAAGCCCATGGAATACACCTATTTTTGTTATAAAAAAAGAAATCAGGAAAATGGAGATTATTGCAGGACCTAAGAAAAATAAATGCCACTATGGAGACAATGGGAGCTTTACAACCAGGTCTCCCTAGTCCAGTTGCTATACCTGTAGAGTTTAGTCTTGTTGTAACTGATTTGCAAGACGCTTTTTTACCATCCCCCTGAGTCCTCAAGATTGTAAACATTTTGCAGTTAGTGTTCCCTCAGTAAACTTACAAAGACCCTATTTGAGATATCATTGGAAAGTACTACGTCAGGGGATGAAAAACTCACCTACCGTATGTCAGAAATTTGTGGATATGGCCTTGCAAGCCATCAGGAAAAGTTACAAATCTTCTATGATCATTCACTATGTGGATGATATTTTAATAGCAGATAGAGATAGGGGAATCTTACAAAATCTATACAAGAGATGATTTCTACCCTAGATGCTTATGGTTTGAAGGTAGCCCCCAAAAAGATTCAAATAACACCCCCTTATAATTATTTAGGGAGAATTATAAAAAGTGATGTTGTAGCCCATCAACCCTTAAAATTAATCTGTCTGCCGGGCGTGGTGGTGCACGCCTTTAATCCTAGCACTCGGGAGGCAGAGGTAGGAGGATCACCATGAGTTCAAGGCCACCCTGAGATGACAGAGTTAATTCCAGGTCAGCCTGGACCAGAGTAAGACCCTACCTCGAAAAACCAAAAAAAAAAAAATTAGATCTGTCACACTTACATACCTTAAATGATTTTCAAACAATTGTAGGAAAAATAAACTGGGTGTGTCCCTTTTTGAGACTAACCACAGCTGATTTAAAGCCTCTGTTTGATATCTTAAAGGGAAACAGTAACCCCAGATCTCCCAGAGAATTAACTCCTGAAGCTAATGAAGCTTTGGATTTGGTTCAGAATGCTCTAAATCAGCAGCAGTTAAGACTATATATTAGAAATTCTAAATGTCGGGCTGGAGAGATGGCTTAGCGGTTAAGCGCTCGCCTGTGAAGCCTAAGGACCCCGGTTCGAGGCTCGGTTCCCCAGGTCCCACGTTAGCCAGATGCACAAGGGGGCGCACGCGTCTGGAGTTCGTTTGCAGAGGCTGGAAGCCCTGGCGCGCCCATTCTCTCTCTCTCCCTCTATCTGTCTTTCTCTCTGTGTCTGTCGCTCTCAAATAAATAAATAATTAAAAAAAAGAAGAAATTCTAAATGTCAATTGATCATTCTAGCCACTAAACATATGTCTACGGGGGTGATGTGGCAGGAGGGGCCTGTAGAATGGGTGCATTTACCCTCAAGCCCCAAGAAGATCCTATCTCATTACTCCTTGTTAATTACTCAAATTATAATAAAGGCAAGTAAAAGGTTAAGAGAAATATTGGGGAAAGATTTTGAGGAAATTATTATACCTTATAATAATGAACAATTCAATTGGCTGCTTAACTTTTCTGAGGAATGGCAGATTGCATTAATTGCTTACACAGGCCAAATATTTTTCCATTTACCCCAGCACCCACTTTTGCAGTTCTTATCATGCCAAAAAATTATTTTTCCCTCAAATTATTCTCCATACCCTATAGAAGGGGTTATTGTAATTTTTACTGATGGTTCCTCTAATGGAAGGCTGCACTTGTGACTCCCACAGAAATAAAGGTGGAACAGACTTCCTTTTCTTCTGCACAAAAAACTGAAATTTATGCAGTTATTATGGCCTTTAAAGTTCTTATGAATATTTCCTTTAACCTTTACACTGATTCTCACTTTGTGTCAAGACTATTTCCTGTTATTGAAATTGCAGTGATAAATGATGATCGTACTCAAATTAATAATTTGCTCACCCAGCTACAGAATTTGGTGCCAATCAGGACTCAACCTTACTATGTGTGCCATATTAGAGCCCATACTGTCCTTCTGGGTCCTCTCAGTGAGGGAAATGCATATGCTGACTCTCTGATGAGAGTTATGACATTATTAGATCCTGTTACTGAGGCTACTCAATCCCATGCCCTCCACCATCAAAACTCGCAAGCACTACGTTTGCAATTTGGAATTTCTAGAGAAATTGCCAGGCAGATTATTAAAAATTGCAAAATCTGTCCTCAGTCATTTTCTTTACTTCCAATGGGAGTTAATCCCAGAGGGCTCAAAGCTGGAAACTTATGGCAGATGGATGTTACTCACTATGCTCCTTTTGGAAAATTAGCTTTTGTACATGTTACTGTAGATACCTTTTCCCATCTTGTAATGCCAACAGCTCAGACTGGTGAAGCATATAAAGATGTAGTCCAGCACCTTTTCCACTGTTTTTCTACTACTGGGATGCCTCAACACTTTAAAACAGATAATGCTCCTGCTTATACTAATAAAGCTTTTAAAACTTTTTGCCTGCAGTTTTCCATTAAACATACTACAGGAATCCCTTACAATCCACAAGGACAAGCTATTATAGAGAGAACTCATCAGCAGCTTAAGGGTCAGATTGAAAAACTCTGCTTTGGGGATTTCCCCTATGCCTCTCCTCATCACTTATTAAATCATACCTTATTTACACTTAATTTTCTTAATAAAGATAGCAAAGGTTATTCTGCTATTGAAAGGCATTGGGAAGCTTCTGATTGTAATATTAAACCATTAGTCATGTGGAAGGATCTTTTAACCTCTACATGGAAGGGGCCAGACCCCCTTTTAACATCAGGGCGAGGCTGTGCTTGTGTTTTTCCATAGGATGCCGAGTCACCAATCTGGATTCCTGACAGGCTCATTAGGCCTTTCAGGGCCTCCAGCTCTGGGTCTGAAAAGAAAGAACAGACCACGCAGCCATCCACAGCGTCTTCCTGTGGCATCAATTCTTCAAACTGAAACCACAGCATCGGCTCCAGCTCCAGCTTCCAAGGAGGAGGTGGAAGAAAGTACTTTGACTACAGCTTGGTCCGCCTTCAGCTTTCACCTCGACAGCCAGTGTGTTCCTAGATTAGCAGCAACTCGCAGCGGTGTTATGCCATCCTGGGGCCAACTCAAGGCGCTGGCTGAAGGAGCTCACTCCTTGGTGACTATAAGGGCCGGGCTATAAGGATGGCTTAGCAGTTAAGGCGCTTGCCTGCAAATCCAAAGGACCCAGGTTCATTTCCCCAGGACCCTCGTTAGCCAGATGCACAAGGGGGCACATGCATCTGGAGTTCATTTGCAGTGGCTGGAAGCCCTGGCATGCGCTCGCTCGCTCTCTCGCTCTCTCTCTATCTCTCTCTCTCTCTAATAAATAAATAAACATTTTTTTGAAAGTCTTAGGGCCAAGTGTTCCCTGGGGGCAGGTAGCCAGTGGGCAAGTTTGTAACCTGGGGGCAGGGAGTAGCCTGGGAAGTTTTTACTGCAGGCAGGGAGACATCAGGGAAGTGCTTGCTGGGGACGCTAGACTCTAGAGGCGACTGCTTGCTAGGAGCAACTAGAGGCAGAGAAAACCTGCTCCTTGAGGGCAGGTAGGCACAGGTGAACCCACTGTCAGCCTTGGACTCCTACAACTATTAGCACCAAGTCACACCTCCAGCTGCCTCTAAATTCCTGTGTTCTTGCAGACCAATGCACTCACACCCAACGCCTCTGGGGACCCTCAGTTAGAGCCTGGCTCCTCCCTCCACCTACCACTGCCTCCTTGGTGCCTCACTCTGGCCCCAGAAGGGGAGCACAAGAGTGTCTGGAAATGCCTGCCAGGGGGGTGTCAGTGCACCTCCACAACCTGCTCAGCTTGGGCACAATAAGGGAAAGTGCTACAAGCAAGGCAGGGCTTTGATCACAGGCTGAAAATGTTCCAGAATTCTAAGCCAGCTCTCCTATCAGCCACCACCCCAGAGATAGTGGCACATTTTCAACCTCCAAAACTGTGTATCTGTGGCTATAATACTATCACACTCCAATCAGGTTCAAACATAAAACAGAACCCTCAGTGAAGATCCTACAAGACAAATACTTGCTTCCTCTTTAAGAAACTAAGACCTTACACTGAGCTGGGTAGACTGCAATGCAAAAAAAGGCAACATAAGACAAGAAACTGAGAAATCTCCACCAAAGTTGCCTAGCCCTATAATGAGAGTCTCCAATGAAAAGATAGAGAAAACAATAGAAATTGAATCCCAAAACGAAAATATAATAAACTATGTGTCTCTGCCCAAGTAAATCACTGAGCTGGAAGAAAATCAACAACAACAACAAAAAAAAAACAATCCAATAAATGAAATGCACACAGCCTTCATCACTAGACTTAACTTAATTAAGGAAAGCCAGAGTGACTTCAAAAGAGAGCTAAATGAATTGAAGGTGATCCAACTAACAGAGTATCTCAATAATGATCAAGAATAAATTCCAGGAAGCATCATGAAAATCAAACCTCAGCCTGAAATTGGAACTTAACAAAGAGATGGACACAATGCAGAAAAAAATCAAATAGAGCTTTTAAACACCTCTATAGAACCCCACTCTAACAGAGTTGATCTTGTGGAGGACATAATCTCCAGACATAAGAAACTGGTCAGAAGTCCAGAAACTTTGATAAGTTCAAAAAATCATGCAAACAGAATATGAGGAACTTATGGGATACCCTAAAACAACCAAACATCCAGATCATGGATCAAACAAGAGGACATCACAATCATAATCTATATGCACCAAACTCAGGTGTACCACATTTTATTAAGCAAAAACTACTTGAAAACAAATCATAAATGAATGTCAATACCATCATATTATTGGACTTTAATACTCAAGAATCATATCATTATTAGATAGACTATCTAAGCAGAGAATGAATAGAGAAATAATAGATCTTAACACTGCCATAGATCAATTAGACCTAACAGACATCTATAGAACATTCCACCCCAGTTCTATAGAATACACATTCTTCTCAGCAACCCACAGAACCTTCTCCAAAATAGATCAATTAGGGCATAAAGCCTACCTCCATAAATTCAAGAAAATTGACATAACTTCCTGCAACATACTGGACCACAATGTGTTAAACCTAGAAATTAAGAATGAGAGAAAAAACAGAAATTACACAAGCTCTTGGAGACTGAGTAACATGCTTTTAAACAATGAATGGGCAGTGGATGAAATGAATTGTAAAATTCATTGACCTGAATTACAACAAAAACACAACAAACAAAAACTTATGGGACACAATGAAAGCAGTCTAAGGGGAAAATTTATAGCACTAAATGCCTTCATAACAAAGACAGAGAGATCTCAAATTAATAACCTGACCATCCACCTAAAGGCTTTGGCAAAACAACAACAATTAAACCCTAAGAGTTCCAGATGGAAAGAAATAATGAAGATCAGAACAGAAATTAATGAACTGGAAACTAAGAAAGAAATTAAGAAAATTGATGAAATGAAGAGCTGGTTCTTTGAAAAAAAATAATCAATATTGATAAACCCATAGCCAATTTGATCAAATGAAGAAAAGAGAAGTCTCAAATTAACAAAATTGGACATGAAAAGGGAGAGGTCACAAAAGACATCAATGAAAGTGAAAGAATCATCAGGACATATTTCCAAAAACTCTACTCCACAAAATTGGGTGTGGAGGAAATGGACTAATTCCTAGACATACACCACCTACAAAAACTAAGTCCAGTGCAAATGAATCGCCTATACAAACCTATTGCATCCATCAAGATTGAGACTGTAATGAAAAACCTCCCAAAATGGAAAAGTTCACGACCTGATGGATTCTCTGCTGAATTCTACCAAACCTTCATGGAAGAATTGAAGCCACTTTTTCTCAAGCTATTTTATATAATCAGAGAACAGAGAATGTTCCAAAACTCCTTCTATGAAGCTAACATCACCCTAATACCAAAAACATACAGAGATATAACAAAAAAGTAAACTATAGATCTCTATCTCTGATGAAGTTGGATGCAAAACTCCTGAACAAAATCCTCACAAATCATCACCTCAATCTAGCAGGCTTCATTCAGGGGATTCAGGGATGGTTTAATATATGGAAATCAACTAATATAATATACAATATAAATAAATTTAAACATAATAACCACATGATCATTTCAATAGATGAAGAGAAGATACTCCAAAAAATATAGCATTACTTCATAACCAAAACCCTGGCGAGAATAGGCATGGAAGATTTATATCTCAACATAATAAAGGCTATATACAAAGCACCTAAGGCCCAAATCACACTTAATTGTGAAAGACCCAAGGATTTGTAACTAATATTGGGACAAGATGGTGCTCACTCCCACCACTACTCTTCAACATAGTACTAGGAATCCTAGCCCAAGCTATAAGTCAGGAGAAAGAGATAAAAGGGATACAAATTGGAAAAGAAGTCAAGTTAGCCCTACTTGCAGATTATATGAGCCTATACAGAAGTGACACAAAAGACTACCATAAAACTCCTAAAGGTGGGCTGGAGAGATGGCTTAGCGGTTAAGCGCTTGCCTGTGAAGCCTAAAGACCCTGGTTCGAGGCTGAGTTCCCCAGGTCCCACGTTAGCCAGATGCACAAGGGGGCGCACGCATCTGGAGTTCGTTTGCAGAGGCTGGAAGCCCTGGCGCGCCCATTCTCTCTCTCTCCCTCTATCTGTCTTTCTCTCTGTGTCTGTCACTCTCAAATAAATAAATAAAAAATTAAAAAAAAACTCCTAAAGATGATAAATTCCTTCAGCAAAGTGGCAGGATACAAAATCAAAACACAAAAATCAGTAGCCCTTCTATACAGAGACAGAAATCAGAGAAGCTGTCCCAGTTTCGGTAGCCATAAAAAATCAAATACCTTGGAATAACACTAACCAAGGAAGTGAAAAATATATACTAAAAACATAAAAGCACTCAAGAAAAACAATTGAGGTAGACATGAGAAGATGGAAAGACATTCGATGTTCCTGGATAGGTAGGATTAATACTGTAAATATGGCAATCCTACAAAAAAGGAATATACAGATTCAATGCAATACCAATAAAAATTCCAGCATCATTCTTCACTGAGATAGAAAAAATAACCTCAAAATTTGTATGGAATGGCAGAAGACCTTAGCAAAAGGAACACCTTGGAGGTATCTTCATACCTAATCTGAAGCTATACTACAAAGCCACAGTAACAAAAACAGCATGATATTGCATAAAAACAGATATATAGACCAATGAAACAGAATTGAAGAGCCAGGCCTTAATTCAAGTAACTACAGCTACTTGATCTTTGACAAAGGACCCAACAACATATGCTATAGAAAAGACAAAATCAACAAATGATGCTGTACAAATTGGATAACCACCTGTAGAAAAATGAAACTAGACCTATTCCTCTCATTGGGCACAAAAATCAACTCCAAATGGATTAAATACCTCATCATAAGGCCTAAAACTTTTAATTGCCTGGAACAAAAAATAGGGAGAACTATTCATGGTATAGGAGTGGGGAAAGACTTCCTGTACAATACCCCAGTATCCCAGGAAATAAACAATCACTCAACCAGTGGGATCTCATAAAGCTTAAAAGCTTTTGTTCATGCAAACATACCATAAGGAGAGTCAACAGACTACCCACAGAAAGGAAGAAAATCTTTATCAGCTATCCCACTGACAAAGACCTAATATCTAGAATCTAAAAAAGAACTCAAAAAATTAACCTGTAAAATAATCAAACGATCCACTCAAAAAATGGGGCAGAAGCCGGGTGTGGTGGCACACGCCTTTAATCCCAGCACACGGGAGGCAGAGGTAGGTAGATCGCCATGAGTTTGAGGCCACCCTGAGACTCCATAATGAATTCCAGGTCAGTCTGGGCTAGAGTGAAACCCTACTTTGAAAAACCAAAGGGAAAAAAAAAGGGGGGGGGCAGAGAACTGAATAGGGAATTCTCAATGGAAGAAATACAAATGGCTAATATTCACTTAAGAAAATGTTCAACATCATTAACCATCTTGGAAATGTAAATTAAAACAACTATGAGATTCCACTGTACTTCAGTCATGATGGCAATCATTTAATCAACCAACAATAAATGGTTGGCAAGGAACGGGGAGAGAGGAACCTACATTCAGTCCTGGTGAGAGTGCAAACTTATACAACCGCTATGGAAATCAATATGGAGACTCCTGAAAAAGATGAAACTAGAGCTACCAACTGACCCAGCCATCCCTTTACTGGGCATATACCCTAAAGTCTTCACTGTCAATTATAGAGACTTGCTCAATTTATAATAGCTAAGAACTCAAATCAATCCACATGACCATAGTTTGATGATTGGATAATGAAAATGATTCTACTCAGCAGTAAGGAAACTTGATATAATGAAATTTGTAGGAAAATGGACAGACTTCAAACAGATCATATTAAGCAAACTCACACAAGTAGAGAAAGACAATGCCACATGTTCTCCCTCATCTGTGGTTCCTAACCTGGAACAGATTGAGTTGTAAGCATATGTGACAGGCAACTCAAGGGACAGATAATAGGGATGGAAGTGTTTGGAAGAAAAGGAATTGGCAGGTAGGAGGAGATAAACACATAACTAAAGCCAAAAAGAATTGGTACCATAAAAACATTCCTCCTGGATAGCAGACTAAAAGACATAACCCTCAAAAGGGAATTGTCTGGCAAGAAGAGACTTGGAGAGTGTGGGATGAAGCCTAACCCTAAAACATTTGTCTCTGGCTTGTGACTCTCAGGACAAGAAATTGGTTACAACCCACATTGAGCTGTTGATTGGAGAGACCCATAAGGTCCCCAAAACAAGACAGGCTCTGTCAAAGCACATGATTACTAGCCTGAGGTAAAGTAAGGTCATATTACTGAAGACATCACATGTTGCTGACACAGATTATTTAGAGATCTAGCTGGAATCTGGAAGGAAGCCAGTTCCCAGATGATCTGCCTGTATAGTGCTAGAAAGCACTATATGAGCTGGTGGGGGGAAATATCCAACAATCTTGTGTGCAAGCAGGGGATACTGATATACAAAAACAACCAACCAGACAAGATGGAAACACCTGTGCTATTAGTGGCACTAAGCCTAGGTGGGTAACCAGTGGTTCTCTGGCTAAAAGATCCTCTCAGTAGTAAGGAACCCCTAACTGGAACTGGGAACCCAGTCAGAACCTTATGGAAACCAAGACCATAGACTCCAATGAGAAGGTTCCACTAGTCTTTAGCCAAAAGGGAGGTTATACCCATCAAAATCCCTCTTAATTAACAATGCTTATCCCATTTAATTTATAGTTACCTCATTCTCTGTTGGAGAATCTGTTTTTCTTTTTCTGAAGGCAGCAAGAACAGAGGAAATAAGCCACCATTCACACAACAGGCAGGGTCCAGGCAAAATCACAAAAGAACTGAGGAGATGAGCAAAAGTGCTGCTTCAGTAGGGAGCCTGTCAACCAGTGCCAAGGTCATGGAGACAGACACTGAGGAAACTCAAAATACACTGAAGCAGAAATTCATAATATGCTGAGAGAGCAAGACTTATAAAACTTAAAAAACACACACCACAGCTCAGAGAAGTTTTCAGATGAGGGAGTGGAAAGATTGTAAGGGCCACATAGTGGCAGGGACTGTCCAGAGGCATTGCCCACCTCCTTACAATGACTGACTGATAATCTCACATCTTCTAACCCCACAATCACATGGTGAATACAAGTCATGCCAAGGAGGAGGCCCCCAGTGGAATGGGGGCAGGGAGGAGGGAAATGAGGGTACTAACATATGATGTGCCATACAAACTTTCTACTTAATTTTTAAAAAGATACCGAGGATACTCGAAATGCAACAAAGCAGAAATCCAGGAGCTGCTGAGAGCTCAACACTAAAGTAGATTTTTCTTGCTGGTAAAGGAAATTAACTTTAGGTTACCTGAAAGATGGTTAAATATATATTTTTAATAAAAACTATAATTCCTAAATACAAGTTAAGTTGAGAGAAAAAAATGACTAGATGAGAAAAATATCAGAGAAGAGGTACAAGTGACATTTGATATTAAAATACAGTATGAAAACAGAATGATAAGACCGAGAGACCAGAAAAAAAGCCACATTTATATATCCAAGTTTAGTTTACAATGAAGGTAGTACCTTAAAACAGGGAAGAAAATATATATTAGAATCACTAGATAACTATAAGAAAAAATAAACATGGATCAATTTCTCACACCAGAAACAGAATAAAGGGATCAGAGATTTAAACCATTTATACACATGCGCGCACACACACACACACCCCTACTATTACTACTACTAGAAAATATGTGAGCTGTCCTCTATAACACAGAAAGGAAACCCTTCTCTGCCTCAAAATTCAAAAGCGAAACCTGAAGATAAGACTGGGAATGTGGCTTATTGGTAGAATGATTGCCTAGCATGTTAGAAGTTCTGTATTCCATCCCCAGAACCACAAAAATGTTTGAAAACATAAAATTTTTAACTTTTATGTGTCAAAAAGCAAATAACCAGAGGCAAGATTTCAACATCTTGCTCTAAATTTGACCTAAAATGTATTTGTTTGAATGTATAATATGTTTGATCTTTAAAATAGTCCTACCTGCTTCACTGGAAAGATCCAGATACAATATCCAGCTACGTAATAATAGTATCTCAAGTGCTCTGATCTTTGATTATAAATAACATTATCTATTACAAGAACCAATTTCTCCTTGAAAAAAATGACTGAGCAGGTCTGAACACAAAATGTTTAAGTGAAACTGTAATATCTTGTCACACTGTACAGGAAGAAAATATCAAACATAACTAGGACCATGCCAAAAGGAATCAGAAGGCACATTCAAAAGTTCCAGCACTCAGAAATAAGATATAGTTTTCAGTACTATATTAAACCTAGGGCTTCACACTTGCTAGCCAAGTGCTTGGCTACTGAGCTATATTCCTAGCCATAGGTTTTTCTTTTCTTTTTTTATTTTGAAACTGTCTCACTAAGTTGCCCAAGATGGTCTTGAACCCACTTCTGTAGCCCTCTTGTCTCAGAAACCCAAGTAGCTGAGATTAGAGGTATATAGCAGTCAGGGCCAGGGTACAATGTCAATAACAATACATTTACTTGTACTTGATTAATCCATCAAATATATTTAAAGTTATGAGTTGATTAGGAGGCTCACAGAAACTACAATGTTGGAGCATGCAAGTAAATAAATTTATAGTTTGAAAAATGACAAGAAGAAAATTGCAAGCACTCATCCTGCCTTTCCTATGCACAGCGTACCTATGGTTAACCAGAGTGTGTATATATATATATATATATATATATATATATATATATATATATATATATATATATATATATATGTATGTATATAGAAGTATATATATATATATACATATATATATATATATATATATATATATATATATATATATATATATGTATTCCCACTAATGCATGGAGAAGGGATGGTGGAATTAAAGCATCATACTGCAGCCCTTAATGTGTTTGTGCAAGTAAGTATTGATCATCAGTGGTGGGTGGCTAATGTTCTAAAAGAGACAACCAAATCTTATTTGTTTCCTGATTAAAAAGAAAAAATCAACAAAATCACACAATGTAACTCTTCAGGACAAAGGATTCAGATTCATAAAGAAATATAAATTCTAATAAATTGAGAGATGGAAACAAAACCTATAGATTAAATGGATTAAGAAGCCTAGAAAATAATCATGATGTGCATATGCATTTTGGAATTTTTTCTTTTTTTTTACATTTTATATCTTGAGTTAAACAAACAAGCAATGGAAAAACAGCATTTATAAGACAAATTGAGATAAGAAATAAGAATATTGACCTAGTATGTGCTGATATCAGGAAACTATTAATTCTCAAGTTTATATACATTATTAAATAATTTTAAATGTTCTTATCCTTTATAGATTCTCACTCAAATGTTACTGATACATTTCATTAAACTTAGTTCATGAAAATATTGTTATGCTTCAAAATATTACAAGTGGAGAAAGGGGGATCATGGTAAAGATGGAAGAAGATGGACTACGAGGTGATAAATGTTGAAGCTAGGTGACTTACACATGAGAGCTTATTATACTAGCAATGGTGTGCTCCATTTTCTCCTATGAGCTTACTGGAGGTCACTGTGAAATTTCCAGAAAATTCTGACATGACATTGGTAGTCAGAAATCACAGTAGGAGGACTTAGAGAGATTGCTTAGTGGTTAAGGCACTTGCTTGCAAAGCCAAAGGACCCAGGTTCAAGGCCCCAAGACCCACGTAAGCCAGAAGCACAAAGTGGTGCATGTGTCTGGATGTTCATTTGCAGTGGTTCGAGACCCTAGTTGTGCCCATTCTCTCTCTCTCTCCCTCTTTCTTTCTCTCAGATAAAATAAAATATTTTTTAAAAAGAAATCATAGTAGGAGTACTTATATAAGGAAAGTCAGCAATGCTACAATCAGCCACATCCCCAAGATCCATATGTTCAAACATTGACCAGCTCACCACTGCTGGTCTTCTTTTGTATGCTCTTTCTTTGTTCAACAAATATTTATCAGTTATCTACTATGTGCTATATGTCAGTAACTGGGCTAGAGGCTGGTGATATGGCAGTAAACAACAGATACTATTACAACTCATTTCCTACAGGCACATTATTGCAGAACCTACTACAAGCTACATGGCTTCAAACACAAATGTGGGCCTAGAAATAGTTCAGTCCATATACCTTGTACGCATGGGAACCTGAGTTCAGTCCTCAGTACCCATGCATAAAACACTGGGCATGGTTGGAAACATACACCTGTAATCCCTGCTGTGGTAAGGTAAAGTCAAGAGCATTGCTAATGTTCACTGGTCAGCTAATCTGGTCTAATTGAGAAGCTCCTGGCCAATGAGAGATCCTGTCTCAAAAAGAGGTGGAGGAAAAAACAGAGGTAAATGTTAGTTTCTGAGGATAATATCAAAGGTTATGAGGAGTCTTCTGTCTCTACATTCATGGGCATAAATGTGCACATATACCTGCACACACAAACAAACACACACGTACACATAAACACAAGGGTATTCAATCATATCATGATATAAATATTCCTTCTGTGGAGTTGTGGAAAATTCCAGACTTAAGGTACTACAAGGCTATGTTCCCTTTGAATCCTTCAGAGGGATCCTTCCTTCCTTCATTCAACCTTCTGGAGTTTTACTGGCAATGTGACTGACATTTCATTATTTGAAGTTGTATAAACCACTTCATCACTGTTGCATAGCATTGTCCCTGTGTCTATTTTCAGATACCATCTTCATTTCCTATTTCACTGTTTAATCTGTCACATAGGACTGTACACACTTATGTGTTACATGCAGACATATGCAACCCTCTGACATTGGGACACAACATTGAAATCTACAGTATACCTGCTTGAGAACTATGTAATTAAGTTAAAATGTTTTTATAAAGTTTTAAGTAATTTTATAATTTTGTATTGGCTTGCGTTCAAAACTGCACTCAGTCTCATGCAACCCACAGGATGCAGGTTGGATACACGTGGCAATGTGACCCTACAATACATGTATGGAAAGCACATTGACCAGATTAGTGTTATCTGACATATTTATTACCTCAGATATTATAATTTCATTGTATGGGGAACACTCATAATACTTTGTACTAGATATTATGAAATATTCACTCATTTTTTGTTGATTATAGCTACTCTACTTGGAGAAAGAATATTAGATGGTATTCCTCATATCCAACTGTATCCATGTGCCAATTAATGATAATTTTCCCATACACCTCTACAACTTTCCCAAACTTTAGTAACCACACTTTTACTCTCTACTTCTATACGATTAACTGTTTCTAGATTCCACATATAAGTGACAACATTCACTATTTATCTATGTCTGATTTGTTCCCTCAATATAATGCTCTCCAGTTCCATTCATGTTACTGCAATAACAGGATTTCATTTTTTAAATATATATATATATGTATGTATGTATGTATGTATGTATGTATACACACACACACACACATATTTCTTTTTTTTTAATTTTTTTATTTATTTATTTTATTTTGAGAGCGACAGACACAGAGAGAAAGACAGATAGAGGGAGAGAGAAAGAATGGGCGTGCCAGGGCTTCCAGCCTCTGCAAACGAACTCCAGACGCGTGCGCCCCCTTGTGCATCTGGCTAACATGGGACCTGGGGAACCGAGCCTCGAACCGGGGTCCTTAGGCTTCACAGGCAAGCGCTTAACCGCTAAGCCATCTCTCCAGCCCCATATTTCTTTTATTGACAACTTCTATACTTACAGACAACAAACCATGGTATTTCCCTCCCCTCCCCCACTTTCTCCTTCATAACTCTGCTCTCTGTCATATCCCCTCCCTCTCTCCATTAGTCTCTCTTTTAATTTGATGTCATCATCTTTTTCTCATATTATGAGGGTCTTGTATGGGTATTGCTAGGCACTGTGAGGTCTTGGATATCAATGCCAAATTCTGTCCTGACAGTTGTATGTAAGGAGTGGTACCCTTCCTTTGGCTCTTACATTCTTTCTGCCACCTCTTCTGCAATGGACCCTGAGCCTTGGTAGGTGTGAGATGTTTCAGGGCTGGACACTCCTCCATCCCTTCTTCTCAGCACTATGTTGCCTTTTGGGTCATCCCAGTGGTCATCGCCATCTGAAAAGAGAAGCTTCTCTAACCAGAAGTGAGAGTAGCATGAATATGTAAGTATGAATATTAAGTGTAGTGCTTTCAGGACAATTTGGTGAGAACAATATATGCATATATACAGACAAGAGCAGGCTTTATACCCCTAAGGCTCATGACCTCCCCTGTCATAGACTTTTGAATATGTTTTAGGTACCAGGCATGTATTCCCTCCTATAGAGTGGGCCTTCAGTCCAATTAGAGAGCAGTTGGCTTCCCCCAGAGTAGACATGCCACTATTGCACTCGTTTGGTCATTTGGACAGTCTGCCAAATTTGAAGTTTCCAGTGTCCACTGTTTTCACTGCTGATGACTTCTGTCTCCCATAAGACTGCATACAGTGCAGAGTTTTCCAGCTTTCAGTTGGCTGGGCTACAGGGTTTTCTGCTCAGCACCAACTTAATTTCTCAGTGACTTTGCCTCTCAGACATGTGAAGTCTTCAGCAATATGGTCTTACCATCTCTCTCTTGTGGGGAACCAAGGGCCTTGGCATAGCCTGTAATGTTTTGGAGGCAACAGGGACCTCCCTGGCCAATGACTCACTGGAAGGTATCCCATGCCAGGCACTGAAGATTTTCTAGTAACAATCTATGGATTCTGGATGTGCCATTATTTAAGAAAGTAGATTTTCATATGCATTATTCAGAATATCTTGAATTTTGATTGACCATCCTCTCCTGCCCTTCTTTTATACAATCTCTTCCCCTGACCTCACTTAGGCCTTTCCCCTACCTATAATCTATTCTTCTACTTACATATATACAATACCATCCTCTTAAGACCTTTCTTCTCCTCCCTCCCTTATAGCCTTTTTCTAGCTTATGGGCCTCTGCTACTGAATTTTGTTTCCAGATCACACACACATTTGTAGCTAGGATCCACCAATGATATAGAGCATGTGACATTTGGCTTCCTTGGCCTGGATTTCCTCAGTATAATCCTTTCCAGATCCATCCATTTCCCTGCAAATTTCATAACTTAATTTTTCTTTGAACTTAGAACTCCATTGTGTAGATGTACCACAACTTTATTATCCATTCATCTGTGGATGGGCATCTAGGCTGGTTCCATTTCCTAGCTATTGTGAATAGAGAAGCAATAAACATGGTTGTGCAAGTATTTGTAAGGTAATGAGAAGAGTCATTATGATATATGCCTAGGAGTGCTATAGTTGCATCATATGGAAAATCTATTTTTAGCTGTCTCAGGAACCTCCACACTAATTTCCGCAATGGCTGTACCAGATTATATTCCCACCAACAGTGCAGAAGGGTTTCCCTTTCACTACATACTCGTCAACAGTTATTGACATTTGTTTTCTTGATGGTAGCCATTCTGATAGGAGAGAGATGGAATCTCAAGGTAGTTTTAATTTGCATTTCCCTGATGGCTAAGGATGTAGAATCCTTTTTTGATGTTTATATGCCATCTGTCTTTCTTCTGGTGAGAACTCTCTATTTAGTTCCATAGCCCATTTTTTGATTGAACTATTTGATTTCTTATTGTTCTGTTTATTGAGTTCTTTGTATATTCTGGATATTAATCCTCTGTCAGATGTGTAACTGGCAAAGATTTTCTCCCATTCTGTAGGTTGTCTCTTTGCTCTATTCACAGTGTCCTTTGCTGTCCAAAAGCTTTGTAATTTCATGAGATCCCAGTAGTTGATTAGCAGTTTTATTTGCTGAGCAATTGGGGTTATATTCAGTAAGTCATTACCTATGCCAGTATGTTAAAGGGTTTCCCCTATCTTTTCCTCTAGCAATTTCAGAGTTTGAGGCTTGATACTAATGTCCCTGATCCACTTAGATTTGATTCTTGTGCATGGAGAAAGACAAGGATCTATTTTCATCTTTCTACATATAGATATCCAGTTTTCCCAGCACCACTTGTTGAAGAGGCTGTCTTTTCTCCAGTGAAATTTTTTTTTTCATTTTTGTCAAAAATCAGATGGCTGTGGCTGCCTGGATTAACTTTTGGGTTCTCTATTCTGTTCCATTGATCTACATGTCTGTCTTTGTGCCAATACCATACTGTTTTTGTTACTATGGCTTTGTAACATAGCTTAAAATCAGGTATGGTGATACTATTAGCCTTATTTTTGTTGCTCATAATATTCTTGTCTATTCGAGGATTTTTCTGCCTCCAAAGGAAATTTGGGAATTATTTTTTCTATTCCTGTGAAGAATTCCATTGGAATTTTAATGGGGATTGCATTAAATGTGTAGATTGTTTTTGGTAAGCATGACATTTTTACAATATTGATTCTTCCAATCCAAGAACATGGAATATCTTTCCATTTCCTTGTGTCTTCTGCAATTTCTTGCTTGAGTGTTTTAAAGTTCTCATTGTAGAGCTCCTTCATTTTCTTAGTTGAGTTTATTCCAAGGTACTTTTTTTGAGGCAATTGTGAATGGGAGAGATTCCCTGATTTCATTCTCCAAACATTTGTTGTTGCTATATAGGAAAGCTATTGATTTCTATGTATTTATTTTGTATACTGCTATGTTGATAAAAGTGTTTACTAGCTCTAACAGTTTGCTGGCAGAGTTTTTAGGGTCTTTTATGTATAGAATCATAACATCTGCAAATAGTGATAATTTGATCTCTTCCTTTCCAATTTGTATCCCTTTTATGAGTGTCTCTTGCCTTATTGTTATGGCTAAGATATCTAGTACTATATTAAATAAAAATCAGGACAGTGGACACGCTTGTTTTGTTCCTGAATTTAGTGGAAAAGCTTCCAGTTTTTCATCATTTAGTATTATGTTGGCTGCAGGTTTGTCAGAAATAACTTTTATTATGTTGAGATATGTTCCTTCTAGTCCCAGGTTCTTTAATACTTTTACCATGAAGGGATGTTGGATTTTGTCAAATGCCTTTTCTGTAGCTATTGAGATGATCATGTGATTTTTGTCCTTCAGACTATTTATATAATATATTACATGTATTTATTTGCATATGTTGAACCATCCTGGCATCCCTGAGATAAAGCCGACTTGATTGGGGTGAATAATCTTTTTGATATATTCTTCTATTTTGTTTGCCAATATTTTGTTCAGAATTTTTACATTTATGTTCACCAGGGAGATTGGTATGTAATTTTATTTTTTTGTTCTGTCTTTGTCTGGTTTTGGTATGAGTGTGATACTGGCTTTATAGAAGGAGTTGGGTAGAATTCCTTCCTTTCCTATTTTATGGAAAAGTTTGACAAGCAGTGGTGTTAGTTCTTCCATGACAGTCTGGTAAATTTCACCAGTGAATTCTTCTTGGCCTGGAGTTATTTTTTTTTTTAGTTGAGAGACTTTTTATAACTGCTTGGATCTCTATACTTGTTATAGGTCTATTTAACTGCCATAAGCTGGGTGTGGTAGTGCATGGCTTTAATCTCAGCACTCAGGAGGCAGAGGTAAGAGGATTGTCATGAGTTCAAAGCCACCCAAAGACTACATAGTGGATTCCAGGACAGTCTGGGTTACAGTGAGACCCTACCTCACAAATCTCAAAAAAAGTATATATCATCATGTTGTATACCATATGAAAGTAATACAAATAAATTTAATGAATAAAACTATCTCTTTAATGTACAGTGATGTTAAGTATATTCACATTGCTATACAATAGATCTCTAGAATAATTTCAACCTGCAAAACCAAACTCTTCACCCATTTCCCCTTTTCCTTTGCCCTGAGCAGTTGCCCTTCTATTTTCTTTTATTATGAGCTTGACAGTTTTCCATATCTGGTATTACTGGACTCATACAGTATTAATCTTTTTAAATTTTCATTTATTTACTTGCATGTACCTGTGTGTGGGGGCATAAAGTTCTCTTGCCACTGAAACAAATGACTGTCAGGCTTTACATCGGTGGCTGGGGAATTGAACCTGGGTAGGCCAACTTTGAAAGCAAGTGCCTTTAATGGCTGACCTATCTCTCTGGCCACCTTTTTGGGATTTGACTATTGAACTTTTCTTAATGTTTTCAAGGTTTATCTATGTTGTAGCATTGTCTCCTTTCATTTTAAAGCCAAATAGTATTCTACTGGATTATATATAACATCCTTTCTTTTTAATGGTAGATATGCACTAAATATGTATTGATACAGCCTTTGATGAAATACAACTATAATGTTCTTTGCAATTTGATTTTTTTCTTTTTTATTAGTTATTTACATACTCAGTGTGTAAACAACCATGTTGGAAACATCATTAGCCTCCTCCCTGTCCTCCACCCTCCAAAAGGACCCTCTTCATTGGAGATGGTGAGTCATGCATTGTGGGGGTCCTTTCTTTATTCATTCATCTGTTAATGGATATTTCTACATACTGAGTGATGCTTCAATGAAGATACAAGTGTTAATGTGTCTTCAACATCTTTCCTTGAATACTTTTCTTTTGTACCAGTTCTAATAATTCAATAATAAAAGTAAAAAGAATGCAAAGATATAGAACGAGGACTATAATTTGTGGCAGAATGCATGAAAATCATAACCACATTGAGTTAGAAATGAGATTTTAAAAGATGTTATTTAAACTTAGTGTTTACTATAAAGAGATATTCTATCCTTCCACTAAATAAAGATCCTATCTATGTATGGAAGCCACTAGACCAAAATAAAATTTTCTAGATGAACATTGCATTGCTTCTTATAAAATAAATAGAACTGATGTGCATATATCAATAACAATTATTTACTACAGTATATAAACTGATGAAAGGAAAATGCATTACTGTCTCATAATCATTTTGAAGCACATATGGTTATAGTTTCTATTATGTGTACAGGAACAAACACTTGAATTGGACTCTTAATGTCTCCTTTGATTGTGAACACTGAATTGTAATTAAGATACATACACTTAGCTGCAATATTTGTGTAGTCTCAATATTTGTGAGGATACAAATTCAGACAAGTCTGTTGCAAAATAATTGAAGATGTGAAGTGGCCCTTTTTAGTCTTTGCATTTTGTCTGGTTGTATGTCAGCATAAATTTTAGCATAAAGAAGGTAGTGAGTGGGTATGGTTGAAATGTAATTGTTCTTTTCATCTAATGCATTACAATGGAGGAAAATAAAACAACCATTAGTGGGTGAATGGGAAATCAAATGGAAGTAATATACAGTACTTGGGCTTTGTGTTTCAACAGCTTGACGATCCAATTTATACTTCAGAATTATGAATATTTGCTTCCACAGGAAGTCTTCCAAATCTGTCCTTTGTTTATATGACTTGGCTCCACATTTGTTAATTTTCTGCAAATTGCAAATAATAATATGACCCTAGAAGCTGTGCTGTTTTCTTGGTGTCAAACCCTTCAGAGGTCTATGTATCCAATCACATGTAGGCCTACAGAACTCATGGAATTGGTATTAAGATTCATGCCTTCAGCAATATTTCTTTAACAATATTATAATTTAGCCCACATTCCAGTGGAAAATTATTAGGATGTTTTGCTACCAAATGGCTGCAGATATCTGAAAGTTTCATAGTCTGCATGGAAAAACACCATTCAGCAGGAACAGATCATGAACAACCAATCATATGGATATAGCCTTAGCCTCAGTGAACATGGCCAGCAGTAAGGGAAGATACAATGGAGAGTGTGCTGGAAGCACTCCATAGACCACTGGAAGAAAACTGCAAGCTGACAGGGAAATGTATCATTTACTCTTTTGTCTTTGCCTGCTGGCTACCCTAACCACTCAGGGGCATTACTATCTACTACACAGATAATAGTAGAACTGAAATTAAAAAGTAAGGTAAGCTCAGGCATTAGCCAAAGGTTAGAACAGAGAAGTGTAGCCCTGCTAATCTAGCCCAGAGCATGCCAGCCTGTAATTTTTTTTTTTTGATACTGTACGGTTGAAGCTAGCTATAATTCTTTTCCCAGAGTATAGACCTGCCACCTGTGTTCTCCTCTAATTATCTTTGATCAGGCTTATGTGGTAGGAAGTTATGTTTCGGCAGCTGTGATTGGGCCCAAGGCATAGCTAAGTCTATAATTACTAGCTGGTTGAATCAGAACTCTTTCAAAATTTAGAAGCAATTTGTGTAAACTGCTTTGATATTTTTAAAGTATAAACTTGTCCTTTTGTACCTCTCTTAGTACTTAGAAATGAACAATTAATCTTTAAGGAAAATCAGATTTGTCAGTGAATTAACAGAAATTGCAAAATGAAGAGAGCTAGGTATCAACAGAAAAACTACATATTCGTTGTAGATAGAAATTACACACTTGCCCAATAACCTACACTGGGGTAGAAAGACAGACCTTTCAAGTACTTCCATTTAAGAGTGGCAAAACTTTAAAATGTATTGTACAACTGACCACTGAGGACATTATGCAAAGGATAGCTATCAGAAAATAGGATTCAGATCCCAACAAACATTGTTCTCTGTGTGATGGTCATGGGAAATCCACTAACAAACTCTTTCACAGGTGTCACATAAACAACAACTAATCTAAGTATACCGCAGGACTCCTGTGCAGATCAAATGATGTACAACATTTGGCACCACCTTGGTACAGTAATGGCACCCGATAAATCCTTGACGCTAACAATAGTAATTCCTATACTTGGAGAAAACGGTTTACTTGGCTGTACAAGAGAGTAGAGTGATTCTCTTTGCCTATATCTGCTCTCATTCTCTGTGACATTGCTAGTTGGAATTAATTGTAAGGCAGAGTTAATGAAAGGAGCTTTTTCAGGTTAAAGAGAGGGTATTACATTCCTTCTTGAGTTTAATGAATGTTACGCCACCCAAAATATACTTTTCTGTCTGTATTGCTCCCAAATGATACAATTGATGAAGTAAAGAAAATAGTACATAAACAAGCTGATTTTTTCCAAAGGACATGAATCCTCATAGAATTTAATGCAGGTGGCACCTACTAAACAGTCCTTTAGCCAAGCAAACAAAAGACAGAATCTGAGGTAGTTTAGAGACATCTGAGAGAAGCTGCTTACAGAACCTCCTGCATATGTATCTTAGATTCTGTTTGTGTCACTGCTCACTGCTCAGATATGTGCCATTGGAAGATCATGGAAATATCCTTAATTAAGTGCACATGTGCAGATCCTGCACTTTGCTTAAAGAAGTGGGTGAAAAGGAGCCGGAGTCACATGTTTATGTACTTGGGCAGCTGTGCTGTTGGAACCCTGCCACGCTGATTCCCACTGAGACAAAGGAAGCAAACTGTTTTCAAGAACAGAATGTTTAACACTTTGGCCAAACAGTTTTATCCAAATATTATCCTCCTTAAAGAACACTGTGATAATTATGAATATATTATTAGACGACATTTAGGAAGATTACCTATGTGTGAGAGATATTTAACTTTTCTCATCTTAAGCCACCAGTCCTGTGGTCATTTACTTGGGCTTTAAAGGGCAACACCTGACATTTGGCCTTTGATGGATTTAACAGGCTGCTTGTAAGCTTAAAGATTTTGCCTGGTTAAATCAAGTTTTTATCACAGAAGGTATTTGCAACTTTACACTCTGTCTTACAAAAATGTCAGTATTTGCTTTCGCTCTGAAGTGGGCATAGCAGCTCAAAGTTGGCCTTGATTATCTCAGAAAATAGGCTTCTATTTTGGCTGTAGGTCTGTGTTCTTGGCCTCCCAGAAGCGACCTTCTGAAGCATTCCTTTCACTGAGGGTACCTGGAGGCTTCTGGATGACTGAGCAATAGCAATCTTTTGGGGGAGATTATGAGCACAACCCCGCTGCATTGTAAATTGCCAGCATGCTTGCCTTTATTCTCTTCCTGGTGAAAGAAAAACATATTTGGATGCTAAGCTTAAGAAATACATTTTATATGGATTCTGTGGAAATAACTGTCTCATTTGGTATGGGGAGTTAAACCTCAGCTGGCCTTGCACTGCAGCTTGGCAGGCCTCATGTGGACTCCTTTGGGAATTTCTTAGTAACAGTTCTAAATCCAAATGTTACCACTGCTCTCAAGCCGCTAGTCCTACCCCAGCTGTCCCTCTTCTCAAGGATGACCTCACCTCGTACTTCACTGCAAAGACTTTGGCTATGTTGCACCCCCACTTCCTTTCTTCCAAGTACATAATGCACAGGGCTTCTGCCTGTACTCTGCCACAGCCATTCTGTCTCAAAGAAAGCCTCATGTCTCTCTTCCATTGCCAAGCCCATGTCCTTGTGGACCTCCCATCCCACCTCTCCCCTGAGGAAAAACTGTTCCATCAGCTACTTTTAGTGGCGCCTTCCTCAGGGTTCTCTGGCTTTGATCAAAGTTACCACTAAATTTCTCACTGTCCTTCCACAACCTAAACTCCCTTCCTTATTTCTTAGGATTGTACATAAACTTGCCATAAACTTCCACTCTCCACACTCTGTTGAAACTGCAGCCTGGAAAGTCAGCAATGACCTCATAATTGGCAGATTTAACAGCTTTTTCTTAGAATTCACCCTGCTTGACCTCATTATAATTTTGACCACTATTGACCACCTCATCCCGCTTACAATTGTCTCCCTGGCTTCCATGCAATGATGCTCACTTTTCTCCTTCCTCCCTGGCTTCTCTCTTGGACATCTTTCCTTCATCCATTAAATGTAGCCATTCCCCCACAGGACTTGTCCTTGACCTTCATCTTTTCTATGTTCTCTCTTTTGATGAAAAATGCTAACATTTTCTTTGAGGAATCAATAAAATTTTGTTGCTGTAAGTTAAAGTTGATTTGTTGGGCAGCTACTTAGATGGTGATTCCATACATTTAATCACTTTCTCTATATAAATGGCTACCTAATCCTTCATGTATTCATCCATCAATTATTTCCTGAGTGAATAAAAGGTAAAGTAACTACATAATTTAGTTATTGTAGCTGGGACATTTTGATTTTTTATGGTTTTCCTTTTTCTTTGTAAGGCTGTAGGTGGAACCAGGGCTTTGTGAATGCAAGATAAGTTAACATGCACTGCACTACATGCCTAGTAAAGTAGAACATTTTGGGTGTGAAAGGTAGCACTATCATTATTCATGTCAAAATAAAACACACAGGGCTGGAGAGATTGCTTAGTGGTTAAGAACTTGGCTGTGAAGCCTGAGGACCCTGGTTCCAGGCTCAATTCTCCAGGATCTACGTAAGCCAGATGCACAAGGTAACACATGCATCTGGAGTTTGTTTGTAGTAGCGCCCTGGCGCGCCCATTCTCTCTCTGTCTGCCTCTTTCTCTGTCTCCCTCTATCACTCTTAAATAAATAAATAAATAAAATAAGAAAAAAATAGACATAAAGCAGAATGTCCTGAGTAAAATATGATATATGGTAATCCTAAGTATAATACCTCCCAAGTACATAGAAAATAAATTATAGACTCATTCATGCCTCAAAAGTATTTAGTCTAATACAGTGATAACACATCCATATACATAACTAATATTATTAGAAAGCAATCAATAGCCTAAAAGAGATTCTGATCAGTTATCCTGTTTTGTTTTGTTTTGTTTTGTTTTGTTTTGTTTTGTTTTGTTTTTCGAGGTAGGGTTTCACTCTAGCTCAGGCTGACCTGGAACTCACTATGTAATCTCAGGGTGGCCTCGAACTCACTGCGATCCTCCTACCTCTGCCTCCTGAGTGCTGGGATTAAAGGCATGCACCACCACACCCGGCTTATCCTGGGTTTTGAGGAAAAGAAGAGATTCATTTTCACCTTACAGAATCAGGAATAGCTTTACAAAGTAGCATTCAAGAAGTCATCGGGTTGCTTACAGATCAGGATGAGGAGTTGTGTACTGGATCATGGATAACACAATGGCAACTGTGTCCCCAAAAAGCCCAACCCAGCATAGGTGATGACTCACAGAAGCTGCGTCTGGAGCTCACTGCACCATTTTCATGGGCTGGTCAGACTCTCCCACCAACCCATTCTTTTTTAAATCATTTATATATGTAACCTTAGGGAGGACTCTTATAAGTTTTAGCTCTCCCAACTTGACCTCCTGAGTCTCCATATCCTCCTCTTCCCCTCAGGAAGTATTGTTTCAATTCAAAGAAAATGGCTACAAAACAAAAGTCTGACTGTGGTTTGGAGAGACTGCTTAGTGGCTAAGGTGCTTGCCTGGGAAGCCTAAGGACTCATGTTTAATTCCCCAAAACCCACATAAGCCACATACACATGGTGGCACATGTATCTTGAGTCTGTTTGAAATGGCTGGTGGCTCTTGCATATCCATTCTCTCTATATATATATATGTCTCTCTCTCACTAATGAAAAAATATTTTTTTTAAAAAATGTCTGACTCAATAGTTGTTTACTGCTTTTAAAAACTTGGGGAGTCAATGGTCTTGTAACATTTTAAGTTTCAGCTATCCCAGAGTTGTTGACCTCTTGATTTCTTCCTCCCTCCAGAAGGAAAATATCAATTTGGAAGAATTTGCTATACAACCCATGCCCAAAACCAAACTCATCATTCCCTTCCCCAAAATGATTTCCTATATAGTTTCCTATTCCTAGACCAAGCCTGATGGAACAGACCTATAATCCCACATACTTGGGAGGTTGTGGCTGGAGGATCATAATTTCAAGGGCTTTCTTGAGTAGAGAGAGAGTTCAAGGACAGCCTAGGAAATGAGTTCTTATCTCAAAAAGTTAAGGGAGGGTTGGCAAGGGAGGGACGGAGGACATAAAAACCTCTATTTTTAAGGTGATGTCCTGAAAGTATCATGTAACAAACAGAGCCACTTTTACCTTATTAAGCAGAATTTCATCAGGTGGACAGCTGTAAAGAAAGCTAAAGAATTGTAGTTTAGGGCTGGAGAGATGGCTTAGCAGTTAAGCGCTTGCCTGTGAAGCCTAAGGACCCCGGTTCGAGGCTCAGTTCCCCAGGTCCCACGTTAGCCAGATGCACAAGGGGGCACATGCATCTAGAGTTCGTTTGCAGAAGGCTGGAAGCCCTGGGGTGCCCATTCTCTCTCTCTCCCTCTATCTGTCTTTCTCTCTATGTCTGTCGCTCTCAAATTAAAAAAAAAAAAAAGAATTGTAGTTTAGCCAAGTGACTGTGCTTAGATTGAAAAAAAGAAAGCCAGTTCCTCTTGTTAAAAATATAGTAAGATATTAAGAATAGATATTGGATATTGGGAAGTAACTTTCGGCATCTTCCATTGATTCTAGCATTTCTAAGTTTGGGAGAGAAAAAGTGGCAAGGATGACAAGTTCTTCAGCATGGCTGGTTTGAAGAAAAGTGTTTCTTTTTGTTTAACTGACAATTTTCAGACATGTATATCAGATAAAATCATAATTCCTTATAGTTACCTTCTTTTTTACAAAAATATTTTTATTTATTTGATAGAGATAGGAAAAGAGAAAGAGAGAGAGAATGTGTGCACTGGAGCCTTCAGGTGGTGCCAACAAACTCCAGACACATGCACCACCTTGTGCATCTGGCTGACATGGGTTCTGGGGAATCGAACCTGGGTCATTTAGCTTTGCAGGTAAGTGCCTTAACTACTAAGCCATACTTCTAATCCATAGTTACCTTATTTGTCTGCCCTCTCCAACCCCCCTTTCACTATAACCTTCTTTTCAAATAAATCCCTCTTCTACTTTGATATATTTTTGTCACCCCCCACTACCCATGACAGAAGTTGATGAGAGCAATACTATTCAGGATTTGTGTGGATAAGGACAGTTATTGTGAGGTCATAAATGCAACTGCCACATTATGACCACAAGGCAGCATTCCAAAGCCTCCCTCTACATCCTCTGACTCTTACATTCTACAGTGTTCACTGAGCCTTGAAGGGGATGATATAGATGATATATTTAGCATTCAATGTCACTTTTTCTTAACAAGTCTTCAGTCTCCCCAGTAGTCACTGCCAGCTGCAAAAAGAAACTTCTCCCACAAAAGGTAAGACCAGCACTAATCTATGGGCATAAAAGTAAACATTGAAGGCTGGAGAGATGGCTTAGTGGCTAAGCGATTACCTGTGAAGCCTAAGGACCCTGGTTCAAGGCTTGATTCCCCAGAACCCACATTAGCCAGATGCACAGGGGGGCACACATGTCTGGAGTTTGTTTTCAGTGGCTGGAGGCCCTGGCATGCCCCCTTTCTCTCTCTCTTTCTATCTGTCTCTTTCTCTGTCTGTCTGTTCTCTCAAATAAATAAATAAAAATAAAAAATAAACATTTAGAGGACAATTTGCTGGGTACAATGTATTAATATAGCCAAACAACAGTAGAAGTTCCCTTCCTAGGGCCTATGACTTCTCAACTTTGCATAAGCTTTTGACTATGTTGTCATTTAGTCGTGAATTCCCTCTAGTAGAGCAGGCCTCAAATCCAATTAGAGAGCAGTCAGTTACTCCCATGACAGTCATACCACTATAGCACCAGTGGACTCATCTTGCCTGGCTGGTTGGCTGTGTAGTTCATAGGGTCCACTTCTGGATAAGACTGTTGCTGACTCTTCTCCACCAGCAGCCTGCATGGCACTTTCCAACACTATGACAACAAGCTGGTAGGGAGTTTCCATCCAGTTTAGTTACAGCTTGATTCCTCAATGTCCTGCATTAAAGCATGTGGTGGAACAATATTTATTTTATTTTCAACTGTACATAATCTTGATTTAGTCAAAATAGATTTGTAGGGCTGGAGAGATGGCTTAGTGGTTAAGTGCTTGCCTGTGAAGCCTAAGGACCCCGGTTCGAGGCTCGATTCCCCAGGACTCACGTTAGCCAGATGCAAAGGGGGCGCACATGTCTGGAGTTCATTTACTGGAAGCCCTGGTGCACCCATTTTCACTCTCTCTCTCTCTCTCTCTCTCTCTCTCTCTCTCTCTCTCTCTCTCTCTCCCTCTTTCTATCTCTGTCACTCTCAAATAAATAAATAAAATGAACAAAAAATATTAAAAAATAGATTTGTATATTTTCAAGTGTAGCTTTAAAATAGTTTTCTTGCTTAGACCAACACTGAAGACACTATTCTAACATAGTTCCACTAACAGATCTGGCTATAGCTGTCTATATAACTTAGCACTAGAAAAGAGACATTTTATGTCTTGGCTATCATGGACTACATTAGCTTGAATCACAATCTAAATCACCAGATTCCCCACACAGATGTTACACTATTATAATCTCGTGTTATTATTCCCTGAAATTATACTTCCAAGTTCAAATTCATTACTTCTTTTTATAATTTTGATCTAATCTATATGCTTGGTTGGCATATGAGCTACATAGGAGACAAGTAATTTAATACTAATTTTATAGATAAGATCAGGAATAAATTGATGCTTATGGTCATAGGGTTTCTCTGATTAGCTTCAAGCACCAATTCTTTTTGTGGGCTTTCTAGCATTCAAGCTAATTTCTCCCAAGTAGGTTAGTGACCACAGCTTCTCTTCTATTACACCTCCAAAGTGGCCTGAGTGCATGCCATGAACCAAGATAGACGTGCAAGTAGGGCTATCTCTCTCAACATACATAGTCCTGATCTACATGAGCCAATTATTATTCTTCATGACAGAGTTCCTTTCCCAAATTGAATTCCCCAATTTGCACAGATCAAGTACCCAAAAGTATATCCACAAGATGCTGTTGGATTTTTAGTAACCTTGATTAAAATGGATGAGGATCATCTTGGAAATAGACCTCTCTTAGAGATATGAAAAAGAGGGAGAATATACTGTTTCTTCGGGTCTGATTTTAAGGTTTTTTTTTTTTCTTTCATAGTACTGACCTAAACAACATTATTAATGAGCCAGGTTAGTATTTACAGCTCTTCTAACCTTGGTTAACATATCTGTGCCTCATCTGTTAAGCCTCTTGGCCAACATCACATACCAAATCAATGACATAGTCATGATGAGACCTCAAGTGCCTGGTTCCCAGTTTCATATTTTCAGTAAGCCAAGTGACAGAACAGAGGGGAAAAGTGGGTCAGAGAAGCAAAGTTGGCCTTAAAAGTCTGTGTTTCAAAATAAAGCCAATTACACAACATGTCATTTCTCATCTATAAACAGAAAAATAAATCCAGGTCCTGACATCTTTCTTTTCCAATAGATATGCAGAGTAACTTGAATTACTTTCTTCTCGTGGGAATGGCAAAATGATGAATCTATCATCATTGTCAATTTAGGTATTGAATGAATCTAATACTTATAAATTCCAGTTGAGTAAAACTACGAAGCTCCAACTGAATAAAAAATGTGTGCAAGCTGAGCAATATATGCATAGCAGCAATGATGGGTTTTTAAGTATTAGTTGGTAGTGTCTGTCCCTTAAGGTTTTCATTATCTGAAATTTAAATTATTCTCCACTATTTTTCTCTATTTCCATAAGAAATATCCTCTCTCTCTCTCTCTCTCTCTGTCTCTCTCTCCCTCTCTCTGGAATCTAGTGATATCCATCAAGCACTCAAGATTAAGGCAGAGACCCAATTTGTCTTCCTACTGGGAGTAACATACTATAAGGAAAACTATAGGAATGGGACCAAATAGCCCTATTTGAGGCAAAGTTGCCTAAAACGAAGTTTCCAGTGGAGCTGTGAGTGTACTCACTTATCTGTGTTACACACACTGTGGTTGTGTGAGTGTGAAATATCCCCCCATAGGCTATTTGAGATGAAGCCTCATACTAAGTCCCCAGCTGGTAGAGCCACTGGGAGGCAGAACCTTGCCGGAAGAGATGTGTCACTGGGGGAAGACCTTGAGGTCGATTAGTCCATCTTGCCAGAAGTGAGCTCACTCTTGCTGCCCCCTCCCTGCTGCTGATGTATAAAGATGTGTGCCACCTTCTTGCTTGTGCCATTCTTTCTCTGCCATGATGAAACTTCCTGTAGATTCAGGTGGTTTATTAAAATTGAGTTTATAGCTTCAGCCCTTAGCAGGCAGACTCCTGCTACAGGGGTGGGGGCATGTCACTGGGGTGGATCTGAATTCTAGCCCAAAGGTACGAGAGGGCAGTCTTTGCTCTGGTGAGTTTGTGTTTGCTGGTGCTGGTACTTTGCTTGATGCATTTGTTTCTGCTTGGATCTGTAAAAGGAAGCCATCTTCTTCTGCCCCTGGATCTTTAAGCTTGAAATAAATCCTTTCTTCCTGTAAACTGTGTCTGATTGGATATCTTTCCTAGCAACTTTGGAACTGACTATGACACTTCACCTTGAAACTGTGAAGCCAAAATAAACCTTTGCCTTCCACGAGATGCTTCCAGTTGGGTATTTTGTTCCATCAATGAGAAGTTAACTGTTACACACACACACACACACACACATGCATGCACACATGCACGTGCATATATACACACACCCTCTAATTACCACCACCACCCAAATCTAGGGTATTGTGAAGACTTCCAGGTTTTCTCCTACAAGTATAGCTGTTGATAATTACAAAGACTCACATCTGACCCTGGAGGATAAGTGCGGATTGAGGAGATGAATATTCCTAGGGCCTTCTTAGCCAAAGTGATTCCTTTTCGTCCAACATGAACCAGCACTGTGAGCATTGTTGGCTGTTATATATGATCATATATCATGGGTACATCATCATACATCATCACTTCATACCAGCATATGAACTATGAAGGAATGCTGATCATGAACTGATTACTCTGGAATGTTACTCATCAGGAGTTTCCAGTACTAAGGAAAATGACAAGACTACAACTATCCCAACAAGACCATGCATGCTACTCATTCAAACTAACCATCTCAATAGCCACAGATGAGAAATTTTGAGGTCTGGCCTCCCACCTACAACTTAGAAGGTCAGGACCAGAAGTGGAGTCCACTTTGAGCACATGACAGAAATTATGGCTTTCACCCAGGTGACCCTGGAAAAGCTGGGCCTTGCTCCCTTTGCAGGTGGTGGACTCATTTTTCTATGTAGTTGTTCAGGATTATCTATGGATCTATGGAGAACTTCCTCCTTGTTCTCAAAACAATTATTTATGCTTGCTCTCCTCACCTAGAGTCTAAGTCCAATACACATATTTGCCACCCTCTGTTTGAATGATGTTTTTAGTATCTTCACAATCAGAGATTTGGACCTCAAAACATTTTGGCTTTGCTTATTTTGCTTGTGTTTCCAAAATATATGTGGAGTTATTTTATCCAAATTGCAAAATGATTGTATGCCCACTACAAAACTAAAAGCAAATATCAACAAACACAGGCTGATGTAAAAATGAAAATATTTATGCTCCCACCACCCAAATTCTTCTTTCTTTTACCTCAGCTAAAAATGTCCTAAACATAGCCGGGTGTGGTGGAGCACACCTTTAATCCCAGCACTCGGGAGACAGAGGTAGGAGGATTGCCATGAGTTCGAGGCCACCCTGAGACTCCATAGTGAATTCCAGGTCAGCCTGGGCTAGAGTGAGACCCTACCTCGAAACCCCCCCCAAAAAAATTTCCTAAACAATCCCTGAGGAACCCCACCTATCCAAGCTGCCCTAACTTTTGATGCCTTCTACAATTAAATTGAACCTAGTAAGTAGTGAATGGAAGACTTTAGAACTTTGCTTATGAACAGGGTAAAAATATCTGTATTTTTCTTTGTCATTGTATGGTTGCCACAAAGTGTATAGTCGGACTCATCATGCCCATCACACTTAAGCCCTAGAGTCATATTAGACACCTGGAGCAGACATCTAGAATATGTAATCAAATGACTTCCAACATCTGATCTATGCCTCCCAATTCTTTATGAACTGTAAACACATTCAGTTATCAATTTTAGGTCTTTATGCAGCTTTGGAAAATATGTGTGTGTATATATGTATATATGTGTGGGTACACACAAAAACATACATTAGGTATACATATGTAATATGATCTATTCCATTCTTTTTAGACTGTGTAATTCAAAAAATTCTTATGCTTCCGATTTAAATCTAAAGTCTTCCAGTGAATGTTTTAATTTTTCTAGAAGCAGTTTCCTATTGAAACATATTTATATGTGAGCATTTTACAATTTTATTCTTTTCAAAATGGTACTTAAAGAATAATTAGTTTTAGCATACTAAGAAGCAATCAGTGTTAAGTTGCTTTCATTATGCACCCCATATGTTAACCTTTTTAAATATAATTACTTATTAATTATATAATGTAAGTTATAGAGAAAAGAATTTTTATATTTGAGTGGTTTTTTATTAATCTGTTCTTCTAAAGTTGAATTTTCAACCAGTACAAATTCTAGCGTAAGAGAAGGGCGCCCCTGTGTGGTAATGCTTTGAAATGCACCAAGGAAATACCACTATATTCTCAGAATTCAATTCTCTCCTCTTCTTCCTCTTTACTTCCCTCTCCTCTCCATCCCTCTCTCTACTTTCTCTTCTCCATCGCAACTCTCTCTCCCCTTCTCTTCTCTCTCTCTGTCTCACACACGCAGTAATCTTAGACTTATCTTAGATGATTAATCAGGAAAATAATTCTTAAAATGCAATCTATATCTTCAAACATACTCAAAATCCTCTTCCACAATATGCTCAGAGTGACATAAGGGCAAAGCTGAGTTAAGATTAAACACTACCTTTCACTTAGATATTGTACTTGGTAGTAGATAAAAAGGTACATATATAATGTACAATAGGACGTTTTTACTTGATAGCCAACATAACAGTAACAATAGATATCAATTATTGAATACATATGAAACATTGGGTATTTTGCATAAGGTATAGCTATCTATACACACACACACACACACACACACACACACACTCACTAATATAATACACAATCCTATCAAGTAGGTTCTAATATCAAAATTATTCATTCCATTTTACAGATAAAGAAACTGAGGCCTAGAGGAAATAAATTGCTTAAGATCACACAGCTAATATGTGTCAGAGTCAGAATTTGAAGCCAACAAGCCCAAGTTCTAAATAAACAAACCACAACAATCTGAGGTTAGAATCCTGTTAACAACCTTTCTCAAAATAGCCAAAGGTATTGCAAAACCCTTGTATCTGTTTCTATTTATTTTTGCATGTTCCTCACAGATCAGTAGCCCTAGTTTCCCTCCCATGTTCTTTTGTAAAATGATTCTGTTTGTGAATTTCAGTACAAAGTCTTAGCTGAGAACCTAAGACGTGTGTCATTTCTCCGCCTCCAACTGCCACCCTATTAACCACTTCAAACACCATGCATTTAAAATCACGTTAAATACAGCACATTCTTAAATACCCACCAGTGTTAACATAACCAAAATAATAAATTTTACTAAAATATTTGGTCTTTGTTATTTTTTTAATTTCTAATTTCGTGTTGTTTTTTGAGGCAGAGTCTCACTGTAGCCCAGGCTGACCTGGAAATCACTATGCAGTCTCAGGGTGGCCTCAAACTCACTGCACTCCACCTACCTCTGCCTCCTGAGTGGTCGGGTTAAAGGTGTGCACCACCACACCTGGCTCTTTGTTATTTTTTACATTAATATGTATATGTATGCATTTATGCATGTGGGTAAACACATATGTATTTCAATGTAAAAAGCACTAGTTGTCATGGAAAATCTTAAATAGAGTACCTAGTACTTTCAATATTACTATTAAAGCCATATTCCATTAAAGCAATACATTTTTTCTCAATCATTGATTTAACAAAACTTTTATTGAGCCCTTACTACTCATAGGCACAGGGGATACAGCAATGGAGAAGCCAAATATGGCTTGTACCAAATGGAACTTGGAAGTAGGTCTGTGTGGTGTTTTGAATTAGGTGTCCCCCATAAACTCGTGTGTTCCAAATGCTAGGTTCCCAGCTGGTGGGAATTTGGAAAGTGGAGCTTTGCTATAGGAGGTGTGTTGTTGCGAGTAGGCTTAGGGGTGTTATATCCAGCTTCCTTCTGCTAGTGTTCAGTTCACTCTAATGCTGTGATGTCATCTTTTCCCAGGCAATTATGGAGCTTCCTCTCAAGTCTCTAAACCCAAATAAACCCTTTCCTTTCACAAGCTGCTTTTGGTTGGGTCCTCTGTGCCAGCAACGTGAAGCTAACTGCAACAGTCTGAATATTATTGAAGATATATCAGCTAGGCATGGTGGCACATGCCTTTAATCCCAGCACTCAGGGAGGCAGAGGTAGAAGGATCACCATTAGTTTGAGGCCACCCTGAGCATACAGAATGACTTCCAGGTCAGCCTGGGCTAGAGTGAGACCCTATCTCAAAAAAGAAAGATATATCAGGAGAAAAAGAAATGATTCTAACCTAGTGGATTTCATATATATATATATATACATACACACCCTTCAAACTGGAGTTACCAGTGAGCATGCTGTCCAGTTAGGGTACAAAAAGAAAACTAATTGACTATCTTTGTAACCTTATTAATAAAAAGTAAAATCCACTTCACTACCTGTAATCAATCATTTTATGATCTTTGCTTAATGCCCTTCTACTTCATCTTGGGCAAGACAACATAGTACTGTAAACAAGCTTAGAAAGCTGACAGATCTTGGTTTGGAATGTGTTTTTGGAATGTGTTTTGGAATGTGTCATTAATTAGTCTATGTTCTTGAGTAATTTATTTAAGCTCTTTGTATGTCAGATTCCTCATGAGCAAAATGGAAATAATATCTGCTTTCTATGTCTAATAAGATTATATAGAAAACAACACACTGGCTCCATGTGGTGGTGCACACCTTTAGTCCCAGCACTCGGGAGGCTGAGATAGGAGGATCACCATGAGTTCAAGGCCATCCTGAGAATACATAGTGAATTCCAGGTCATCCAGGGCTAGAGCAAGACCTCACCTTGAAAAACCAAAAGAGAAAGAAAAAGAAAGAAAACAACACTTTGTGATACCCAACAAATGCTTCATAAATAACTATTAATAAGAACTCAGATTTAGCAAATAGCTATACTTTTGCTTCATGTGAGACACTTAAAGGTTTCATAGGCTGAGTTCCCTAGAACACAGAATTGGTTCCATGTTACTATTTGATTGAAACATATGAAAATGCTAAAGTTTCAATATCTGACACAGAAGCCATATAATGCAACCTAAGGAATCATGAGAGTGTGAAACCCCAAGGAAGGATGAGGGAAAGGAAAGGGGAAGGTGGAGGAATGAAAGCTGGAACTCCTGGGGCCATTTTCAAAGAGATGATCTAAATATGACTTGTATATTAGATCAGATAATAAGGAGGATTATAAAGTAATTTAACTGTATAAAATCTAACCTCAAATTTCTCCTGTTTCTCTTTCTTCTCTGGCTTTTTCTTTTATCTTTTCTCTTGTGCTGGCTTGTAATTCCCTGTACCAGGATGTGGTCTATATCCACAATGAGCTGTTGATCAGAGAGACCTACTAGATCTCCCAAAACATACAAGACAGACTTATGTCAGAGCACTTGATTTCTTATCAGAAGTTAATGATAAGACACTACTGCTGAAGACACCAAAAGCTGTCAGCATGAACCATGGAGAGACCTTGTTGGAATGCAGAGGAGAGCCAGTCCCCAGACAATTAGCCCATCTCGTGGTGGAAGGCGCTACTTGAGCTACCAAGGAAAAGTGGCCAACATCTCTCCAAACAACTCAAAGTCTAAGCAACTCAGAAGCAAACAACCTGATGTGATGCTCACACAAGTGCAATAGTGACACACAGCCATGGTGGGTAACCAGCTGCACATGGTTTGGCTAACAGATCTTCCCAGTGGAAAGGAAACCATATCTGGGACTGGGACACAAGTCAGAATCATATCCAGATAATGATTCTGCTTTCCATTGTCAAGCTCCCACTAACTTTAGACTATAAGAGGGTCTAAACCCTTTTAATTCTCTCTAAATTAATAATGGTTATCCTATTTAACCAGTGCTGATTTCATTCTCCATTGGAGAATCTGCTTCTATTTTTCAGATGGGAACTGGACCTGAGGAGATAAATGACCCAACCCATTCCACCCCGGCCCCAGTTAAAACCACAGAGTAATTGGGGAAATTTGTAAGAGTGTTGCTTTCTTAGTGAATCTGATATCAGCACAAGGGTGATGGGGAAAGATACTGAAGACACTCAACTCCTACCAAACAAGAGATTCAGATGCTCCTAAGTGCCTATCACTGAAGTAGACTTAAAATGCTCCCAGCATGGCTCAGGGAATTTTGTAGAAGAGAGAGTGGAAAGATTGTTAGAGCCACAAGTTGGGACATTTTGCACAAAGACCTTGACTCTCCCCTACCCATAATGCATGACGCACAGTCCCCATGGGATTGACCTGCATCTCCAATGAGAAAGACCTCTTCAGAAAAGGGGCATGGAAGAGGGAAAGGTTGATAACAACATGTGATGTTTACATGCAAAATGTGTCCATATCTAATAAAAAAAATTCAGAAATAATTAATCTACAGTGGATATGTAAAAACATAATTTAACAATCAACCTATGTCTTCTAGAGATCAAGATTTGTGCTAATGAGTGGTATAAACTCCTACATCCCCAGGCTACATTGTACATAAGTGCACCAGCCAGCCTTAGGGTCCTGTAAGTTTCAGCTAGAACAGAAAAGTCCTTGAGCAGGAAGTCTAGTGAGAATATTGCCTGTCACACTCAGAGCAGGAGCTGAGGTTAAAGCAATAGCTCAAGGTCTCCACTATAGTTTGTCCCCCAAAAGGCCATGTGCTGGACGTCAAGTAATTACCATGGTAATAGTACCGAAAAATGGTAGAATCTTTAAGAAGTGGTGTTTAGATATTTATTTTTTCTATGTTTTTAATATATTTTATGTATTTGAGAAAAAGAGGGAGAAAGAAAGAGAATGGGCATACCAGGGCCTCCAGCCACTGCAAATAAATTCCAGATGCATGCGCCCCCTTGTGCATCTGGCTTATGTAGGTCTGGGAGAATCAAACCGGGATCCTTTGGCAGGCAAACGCCTTAACCACTAAGCCATCTCACCAGCCCAAGAAGTGGCATTTAATGACAGATTAGGTCATGGTGTGAATAATCCTTTGGAAGGGATTAATGTTGCACTTAAAAGGGATCTTGTAGGAATAGATTAATTCTCTCAAGAGTTGGTTGCTACAAAGTCACCCAGTACCTTTATCCCGCCTTTTTCTGCATGTTCCATTTGATACTCTCAACTGCCCTCCCACCGTTCACTGGTTATGGCACACAATGAAACTCTTGCCAGGTGTAGTCACCAGATCTTTTTAAAAACATTTTTATTTATTTATGTATTTATTTCAGAGAGAGATAAAGAGGAAGGGAGGGAGAGAGTGTGTGGAGAAGAGAATTGGCATGCCATGGCCTGCAGCCACTGCAAACAAATTCCAGATGCACGTGCCACCTTGTGCATCTGGCTTACGTGGGTCCTAGGGAATCAAACCTGGGTCCTTTGGCTTTGCAGGAAAGTGCCTTAACCACTATGCAATCTCTCTAGCCCACCACCAAATCTTGATCTTCTTTCCTCTTCTTAATAAGTGCCTGCCTCAAGTATTCTTTTATAGTAATATAAAACAGCTGCTGAGACAGGCCAAGAAGTGGCTGATTTGTACTGTAAAAGCCCTTTTCATCTGCAGATTCTCCTATAAATGCAATCAACTCTTTCTATTGATCAGAAAGAATACATCTCTTATTTCTAGCCAGAAGCCCTACACTTATCATTCATGACTACTCTCAGTGCCAAACCCTCTTTTACTTTTAACTCCTCCCACTTCGCTGCTCCTTTACTATATATCTACTTTAGGTCTTGCCTAAAAACATTAGTAATTTTCTTTACACAGGCTTCCAGATACTTCCTTTTGTCTTTCCTCCTCTTCTCAGCAAAATATTTTAAATGAGTGATATGGGTTTATCATTACTACTTGTCTTATTCCAAACAATGTGAACAGATTCCATCATTCTAACTAAATATGTATATTTAGGTCACCACTGACCTCCATGTGGTCATATCCAATAAACACATTTGTATCCATCTGTATCTTGGGTTCTTGCCAGAATTTTGGTCCTGATGATGGCTCTATCTTTGCCAAAAACCCTTCCCCAGCTGTTACCATGAGACCACTATTTGCTGCTTCTCATAATTTCCTTGTTGGCCTTCTTTACTTCCAGATACTATTCATCTCTCAAAATGTAGTGGAGTTCCACATAGTGCTTTACTTAACCACCCCCCTCTCATTTCACACAGCTTCACAGGATTTTAAGCATCACAGTATGCTGACAATTTCCAAACTTGTGTCTCTAGCCAGAACTCACTACTAGTGGTCTTCATCAAGCACACACATATATCTAGCTGCTTGGTAGGTGTTTCCTAAAGGTACTTCAAACCCACTACCTGCGCAGAGTGGCTCACACCTTCAATCACACTACTCAACAGGCTGATGTAGGAGGACTTCCATGAGTTCAAGGCCAGCCTGGGCTACAGAGTAAGTTCCAGGCCAGGCCAAGCTAGAGTGAGTTCCTGCCTTGAGAAAAAAAAAAAATCTAACTGTTCGGGAGCATGGAAAATGAAGAAAACCACAGGCCTGCCCATTCAGTCTTGGAAAGATATGACTGATTCTACCTACACAAAAGAGCCTTGAGATTTATGCATAGACACCTGTACCAATCCATCTGCAGCTGGTTTGATATTGTATCATAGAACTTCTCTAAAACAGAGATGTAATATTCTTATGTTTTAATCTCATTTCAGATTTTGGAACCAGTCTACAGATTTCAGGTCTCATTTGTATGTACTATTTGTTATGTTAATTTTAAAATCTGTAGATGTATGGGTACATACATACCATGGTGTGCATGAGGAGGTCAGACGATAACTTCCTGGTGTTGGTCCTCCCCTTCAACTTTATTTGAGACAAGAGTCTCTCTTGTTTCTGCTTGCCACTGTGAAGCCAGTCTAGCTGGCCCATGAGCTTCGGGGTTCTCTTGTTTCCACTTTCCATTGCCAAAGGCATGTTGTCATTACAAGTACATGCACTACTTGCACCAGCTTTAATATTCATTCTGGGGACACAGATTCTGGTCATCAGGCTTATGCAGCAAGGTCCTTTAACCACTAAGCCATCTCCTCAGCCTCTATAATTTTGATTTTTATAAATAATTTTTGTTTCATATTTAAGGCCTTGTTACTAGTAAATGGTTCAGGTCCAGCATTATTTGAATCATTTGCCATTATAGAAAGATAAATATTAACTGTGCCTTAAATAAATCTGGTGTGAGAAAGTCTTAAAAGAGCAAAAACCTAAACACATTATCTTCTCAACAGCCTCCACTCCATCTCTCTCATAAAATCTCTCTGTGGATACACCAGTTCTCATTGATACACTTTATATGACATTCAACAATTAATAGTTAAGTATCTGTCCTATACCACACAATGATCTTGATTCTTGATCTTATGGTCCTGGTTCACCATACTCCTGTGCTTGATATTTGTTCCTGATCCCTTCCACTTTGGCTAAGTTTTAAAATCACAGTGGAAGATTTGAACTCTGGGATCCAGAATTATTCATATAAAAATCTTGAACTCCTCCTTGCCACTAATGTTAACTAAAGTATCTAGGCCAGGGTAGGACTATAATCCAGAGCAGCACCCCCCACCTCCAGACACACACACACATACACACACACACACACACACACACACACACACACACACAAACACACACACACTCACTGCCCAGCCCAGTCCAGTAAAAAACAAGGTGCTATTCAATAGAAGAGATGATGCTGAACATGAATAGTTACCAACCTATTATGGCACCTTTATCATGCTATGTCTGGTTCCAACAACAGATAACTAGACACTGCATAAAACGCATCACCAATAACACCTAGCATACTTAGTCCAAAATCTAACTCTTGAACTTCTCAGCCCAAAACACACCTTTAACTTCATTCTGTTTTTTTTTCCTTTTTATTTTTCTTTCTTTTTAAGATAAGATCTCACTCTAGTCTAGGTTGACCTGGAATTTGCTATTTAGTCTCAGGGTGGCCTTGAACTTACAGTGATCCTCCTAGTCCCAAATGCTTGGATTAAAGGCATGCACCGCCATGCCTGGTTCATTCGGCCTCTTTTTATTTTTAAATATATGTATATAATAAGCGTGTTGTAGTATGTGCATGTATGCATATGTGTATGCAGATGCATATTTGTGTGTGTGTGTATGTGTGTGTGTGTGTATGCATGCACACATGTGCAGAGAGGCAGAGGAAAATGTTGGGTGCTCTCCCCTATAGTTCTTCCAAATGTTTTCTTGAGATGGAATTTGGCACTGAACTTGGAGCTGTCATTTTTGTTCAGACTGGCTGTCCAGCAAGCCCCAGTGATTCTCCTGTCTACCTCACAAGACTGGGGAAACAAACATGCCCAGCTTTTTATGTGGGTGCTGGGGATTGTACTCAAACAATCCCAGGCACTTTCAGGTCCTCTCAAGCCCTCATACTTGCATGGCAAACACTCTTACCCACAGAGCCATTTCCTCAGTCCTCATTCTATCTAGCTTAAGCCTTCCACACAGACTTTAGACAGTCTTGCTCTACATATATCCTGTGGCTGAATACGAAACTGGATCACAGGGCATGATTTTTGCTTTCTCTACATAAAAGCTGCTTCTGACCATATTAATGTTATGACCTTACGTCCCTTTTCCAGTGGTTGCTGACTGAAAAACAAGGATAAATTGTTAGGCTAGATTATGAAAAGCCTTGAAAATAAGATTGAGAAACACGGGCTTAATTTTATTGAGAGTCAGAGAAGTTTCTAAGTAGAAAAGCAAAAGGCAGAAGCAGAAGCCTTGTGTGCAAATCTCCAAATATGGTAGGGCAGCAGGAACAGATGTGGTGAAGACAGACTATGAAGGAACATTGGGAACACGGAAACCTATTTCAGGAGTCCAGAAATGAAACCCTCTGATTAGTCCAGTCAATCACACCTGCCTCATCTCTTCAAATTTAATCCCTTATCAAATAGACTATGGAATCTAAATGGAGAAACTAGCCAGCAGAAAGGACAGATGGCCATGTCTGGAGCAAATTCAGAACATCAAAATGACCAGTAAGTGAAACTGATATCAGTGCAGAGCACTCTTGGGATACTTTGAATTTTTAAAGAGAAGTCATTTGCTCCTTCGACATAAATATCTCAAGTGTCTCCTTTGCATTGAGCACTAAAATTTGGAGCTATTAAATAGGTCACTGCCAATAATAAAGGATGACTCCATCCTAGACTTTCCATGCCTTACTTTGCAAATTGCCTATTATTGTGTTCTCATTTTAGAATTGTATTGTAGGCCTTAAAAAAAAATCTCTACTATGGCTCACACAGCTTTCATAGGGGCAGGCCAGAGAAGGGGTCATGCATTAGTTAGATCTCTGAAACAAATGTGGCAATGTTCATAATGGTTTCTGAACAATAAAATTCAGCTTAATCACTCATAAAAGAAACAATTTCATTTGTTTTCTCTGATATATAACAGACCTCATTTGAATCCTATTGTCAGTGAACCATAGCTACCACAATCAAGATGTAAAATGTAAGAGTAGCAATAAAGTATGGAAGGCAGCCTTATATCCAAAGGTTATAAGCTTTCATCTTAATAGTAATGAGGAAAATGGAAAATGATTTGCTAAACTAATAAGATTAAAGGATAATTATAATTCATAAAAATACTCATAATTCTCCAAAACAAAATGTCCTATAATGGTGAGATTTTTTTTTAAATAATGAAATTATTGGAAAAGTTTTACCTTAGCTATAACATATATGCTAAATACTTTATCTAAAAGTTTCAGGGATATTTTACATAATTACTAGGTGATTCAGTTTAAATTGCTCTTTTTTTTTTAAAGGTAGTCTCACTCTGGCCCAGGCTGACCTGTAATTTACTATGTAGTCTCAGGGTGGCCTCGAACTCATGGTGATCCTCCTACCTCTGCCTCCCAAGTGCTGGGATTAAAGGCATGCGCCATCATGCCCGCTTGATCTAATTTTTTAAAATGTCAGCTGGAGAGATGGCTTAGAAGTTAAGGTTCTTGCCTGGAAATCCTAAGGACACATGTTCAATCTCTCTCCAATCCCACATAAGCCAAATGCCCAAAAGGTGAGGCAAGTGCAAGTACATGGAGTTTAATTACAGTGGCTGAGGCCCTGGCATGCCAATTCTCTCTCTCTCTCTCTCTCTCTCTCTCTCTCTCTCTCTCTCTCTATCTATCTATCTATCTCTCTCCCCTCTCTGTCCCTCACTCTCTCTAAAAAAAAGAAAAGAAAAAAAAGCTACCACTTTTTCCTTAATCATTACACTTCAAAGCAAAATAAGACTATGATGAATCCAATAACAGAGGCTCACAATCGGATACCATTTAAACTAATTATGAAAATTGAGTATATGTCATTGCTCAGTAGTAACACTTTGGTCATTATAAAATAATTTAAATCAGGGCTGGGGAGATAGCTCAGCAGTTAAAGGTGATTGCTGGCAAAGCTTGATGGCCCAGGTTTGATTCCACAGTACTGACATAAAGACAGACTCAAAAAGTGGCACATGCATCTAAAGTTTGTTTGCAGTGGCAGGAGACCCTGCACACCCATGCTCACTATATCTCTCTGTGTGTAAGAAATATATAGAAATTAAAAATTAAGTCATTGTAAAATTAAACACAATATCAAAATTCAAAGTATAACCTATAATTTCTCTGTCTAAACTAACATATATAATTACCTTAACTTTATTCCTGTAAAATGAAGAAACATTTCTGAACATTGATTTGTAGTGCTCCTGTTTCCTATTAGTTTTGTTGGCTGTCTTTGAGACTAGGTCCATATAAATTTATCTTGCTGAGGTAAAGTACCAAGTAAGCCTATCTGTGGAGGCTAAGATAAGAGAATCACCAGTGAGTACGACACCAGCCAGGGCTACAGAGTGAATTCCAGGTCATTGTAGGTTACAGTGAGACCCTGACTGAAAAAAATAGAGAGGGACTAGGGAGATAGCTCAGCAGTTGAAGGTGCTTGCTTGAAAGCCTGCTGGACCAGGTTCAATTTCCCAGTATGCACATAAAGCCAGATGCACATAGTGACACGTGTGTCTGAAGTTTATTTGCAATGGCAAGAGGTCCTGATGCACCCATACACTCTCTTTCACCCGTCCTCTTTCTTGTTTGCTCACTGCTTGCAAATAAACAAATAAATATTTTTAAAGATATAGAAGACTTAAAAGCATGTGACTAATGGAAAGAAGCCAATATTTAAAAAAAAAACAAAACTATGTACAGGGATGGAGAGATTTATCAGTGGTTAAGGCACTTACTGGAAAAGCTGAAGGACAAGGGTTCAATTCTCTGGTACCCCTGTAAAGCCTGATGCGCAAGGCGGTGCATGTGTCTGGAGTTCATTTACAGTGGCTAGAGGCCCTGGCATGCCTATTCTCTCTCTTTCTCTCCCTCTCTTTCTCTCTCTCCCTCTCTCTCTCTCTCTCTCTCTCTCTCAAATAAATAAATGCATAAATAAAATATTTTTTTTCTTTTTCGAGGTATGGTCTCCCTCTAGTCCAGGCTGACCTGGAATTCACTATGGAGTCTCACGGTGGCCTCAAACTCACAGCAACCCTCCTACCTCTGCCTCCTGAGCGCTGGGATTAAAGGTGTTCACCACCACACCCGGCTTAAATAAAATATTTTTAAAAGAAAAATATGACTGTATAGTATGAGTCCTACATTCTGAAAAACACAAAACTTTGGAGACAGTAAGAAAATCAGTGGTGGCCAGGGTTTGTGGGGAGGGAGGTATGAATAAGCAAACCCAAGGATGTTTGGAGCAGTAAAACTGGTCTAGATGATATAGTAATTAATAGTGGATGCCCTCCATTTTACATTTGTCGTACTCAAATTGTACCACAGTAGGAGTGGACCCTCATTGAAACCATGGAATTTAGCTGATGGCAGCACAGTTAGAAAGATCATAAATTATTACAAATGTACCAACTTAGTGTGAGTTACTAATAGTGGAAGGGACCATGAATGTATGATAAAACAATTAAAGCAACAGTGGCCATACAGGGGAAATATTAAGTTAGTTCTTGTGGTGATAAGCCTTTATAAGAAAATATTGTTATTATTATTATTATTAAAATATTTTTATTTATTTGAGCGAAAGAGCATGGGCACACCAAGACCTCACTGCAAATAACTCTAGACATACATGCAACACTTTACGCATCTGGCTTTACATGAGTACTGGGGAATTGAATCTGGGCTGGAATCAAACCAAGGCTTTACAAACAAGTGTCTTTAACCACTTAGCATTTTCCCCAGCCAAGAAAAATATTTGTAAGTATCATAAAATGTTAACGGAAAACTTAAAGGAATAAAAGTATATAGTGTCTAACCAGCAGAAGAAATGAAGGGACTATGGAAGGCCATATTAATTTAACAAAAAGCTGGGAAGGTGGGAGAACAGGAACAAAGAGAAGGCCGGTTATTGGTCAACAGAACACAAACTACATGAAAAATAAAAGTGTAAGAATAATATGCATATAATGACATAACTTATAAACAGTTTTAAAGGCCTAGAAAACACTTAAAGCCCAGAATACTACATGTTTATGGATATATGAATAATAAACATAAAATTTGTGATAACATTTATATTAGAAAATAAAGGATAATATGCTCAAGAAAGGATATATTGGGATCTCAACTGTATGAATATTTGTTTCTATTTTTAAACTTCTTAAAAAATAATAAAACATGATATTAATATTGTTTGATGTTGAATGATGTCTACTGAGGCATTTGTTGCTTCTATTTTGGTGTTAATGTTTGAAACAATTCCTATTTTAAAAAAATTAGTTGAAAGTGAGAGAAGAAAAAGGCATAGAAAATCTTATATGACAATTTATTTTTATATGAATAATGAAGATAACACATTTGGATAAGTGTGCAAATGGCTAGAAAGCATAAAACTCTTTTTTTTAATTATTTATTTATTTGAGAGCGACTGACACAGAAAGACAGAGGGAGAGGGAGAGAATGGGCGCGCCAGGGCTTCCAGCCTCTGCAAACGAACTCCAGACGCGTGCGCCCCCTTGTGCATCTGGCTAACGTGGGACCTGGGGAACCGAGCCTCGAACCGGGGTCCTTAGGCTTCACAGGCAAGCGCTTAACCGCTAAGCCATCTCTCCAGCCCACTCTTAACTCTTAATAGTGTTTGTCCTTGGTGGATAGGAACACAACCTATTTCTGCTATCTGTTACATATTAATATTTATTTTGCTTTGTTTTACAATGTCCATGCATTATTGTGATGCGCAATATAACCAATAAGGTTCTGAAAGTGTGGACAATGAAAAAGAATACAAGGAAATATTCAGTCTTCCGTATGAAAATTAGAAAAATTCAAAACAACCATAGTTAAAATAAGAGAAAAATTGCATAGTTGAAAATGCCATTTTAAGGCAAGTCCTCTTTGAATTTAATACCATGCTCTATTATGTCAAAATTCTGGGAGTAGCTATTAACAAATCAGTGCATAATGTAAATTTAGAGATCATTTTGTATATTCTTGCTAAGCCTTTTACAGTATTGTCACGGGTAAACATTAAAGTGATGTCTGTGCTACCCTATGGCAGCTGTTCTTGAAGATTAGGCCATCTTAGCCTGCAATTAGATAATGCTGCCTTTGTTGATTTGCAGTAGAAGGCTAATCCAGGGAATTGACAATGACAATGAAACTGTTAGATTGCTGGCATGGGAGCAGAAAAAGACAAAAAAAATGTACCAATAGACCCTTGCATCTGTCTCATGGCAGAGACAGGTATCATTTACTATACATTAGGACATATCAAATGAAATTAGCATGAAATACAATGCTGTGTTGAATATGATTCTATTTGAGTTGTTGACATCTGTATGTAAAGAAGAAAAAACACAATCTATAAATTGCTAACAATGGAAGGTAAAGGACACTTTAATTCATACATTTATATTTAACAGAAATATTGCATACTAACAAATATTAGTATGATAGCATAGATCATTAAAAATATTTAAGAACATGAATGCTTTATGTGGAGGGCCAATTTCAAAACAGAAATTGTGCTAACCAAAAACACATTTTGAATGTAAATATATTTCACATAAAAGAGATATAGGATGTAGCAGACAGCTTCAAGTTCGCTGAGATGAACTTCCAGAACAGGCATAGTTATGGAGGAAGGGATATTTATTGAAGCTTACAGACCCAGGGGAAGTTCCATAAATGGCAGAAGAAGCTGGCCTGCCTTCACAGGTCCAAGAAGAGAGAGAGAGAAGTACAAGTCAAAAACCACACAGCACAGTACACTTCAGGAACTCCAGCTAGGTACACTTTGCATATCTTTAGATTGAAATCTGAAACCCACCACCACACCTTAAGATCCACCCAGTGATACTGCCTCCAGCCAGGTGGCTGCAGATGCAAACTACAAATAAACAACTGAATATATTGAGGGTCATCTATTCTATTCAAACCACCACATAGGATAATGATATTCTTTAAGTATTAAATGGCAATATCATTGTTACAATTACAAAATGCAACCGTGGGGCTCAATACTTTGAATGGAAGAGAATCCATAACCATAACTCATAACTGTAGTGTGAGGCAAAAAATGAATCATATACTAGCTATGAAAAGAAGATCAACACTGAGAGATATTGCTGTAACTGAGCTGAAAACATCCTCTCTGTAGACCAGCTGACAGAAAGCTAGAAACAGCTATGCAACATGCAGCCCTATGGGAGACAAAGAAGTCATCTGTGCAGATATAGTGGACAATGCAAGCCTTAAGTTTGCTAGCCAGGCCAAATGAGCCAATGGGTGCAATAGTGGCATGTCTGTTATGGGGGAAACCAACCACCCTGTAATTAGACTGGAGGCCTGCTTTATGGGACAGAATACATGCCTGATACTGAATACCTATGATGGGGAGGTCATGAACCCTAGGGGTGTAACATCTGCTGGTGTCTGGCTAATGTATATACTATGATCACCAAACTGCCCAGTAAGTACTTCAAGTATTGTTCACACCCATATATTAATGCTACTCTGAATTTTGGTTAGAGAAGCTTCTCTTTCCATACTAAAAAGGCAACATAGTTCTGAGAAGTGACAGAGACATTTTCAGCACTGAAATATCTCTATCACACACCTTCATAGGCTTCAAAGGACTACTTACAATACAATCTTCCAAACACAAAATGGTCTGGATATCCATGACCTCACAATGCCTGACACTACCTACACAAGACACTCATAATAGGAGGAAAAGTTGATGACATCAAAATAAAAGAGAGACAAATTGAGAGGGGGAGGGGATATGATGGAGAGTGGAGTTGCAAAGGGGAAGGGAATTATCATGGTTTATTGTCTATAATTATGGAAGCTGTCAATAAAAAAATGAAAAAGGAAAAGATGACCAAAAAGGGGGTGAAATATTTGTATCAAACTACACAATGTAAAATACGTGGATTTTTCTAATATGTATAGTGCATTTCTCATTAATATTTAAAAGCCTAATGGCCAATGGGGTGTGGTGGCACACACCTGTGACCCCCAGCACTGGGAAGACAGAAGTAGGAGGACAAAAAATTCCAAGCCAGCCAAGGGCACATAGTAAGAACCTATGTCAAACAAACAGGGCCAGAGAGATGGCTCAGCAGTTGTGTGCTTCTTGAACAATCATGAGGGCCCTGAAGGGCCTGAGAATGCCTGAGTTCAAATGTCCAAGTAAAACTGCTCACTGTGGATATGTATACATATAACATCAGTCCCTCAGGGTAGCAGAGATCCTAGAATCACTGGAGCCTCTGGCAACCAGAATCAGTTAAAAGAGACTCCAGCTCAAAAAAAAAAAAAAAAACAGGCAGAAGAGCCATGGGAGGTTCCACCCCAACCACCACAGGAGAGTGATCCCTGCCACAGACAAGCATATGGGGCAACATATGGGTACACATACCACACACACACACACACACACGTACACACATACTAAGCAAAAATACAAAACAAGGAAACTAGTGGCCAAAGTCTGAGAGACAATTCTAGAGCTTTTTCTAAAAAAAAAAATAAATATAAAAATTACCCATAATAGGCTCTTATAGCAGATAGGACAGAATTGGCTCCATGATGGACTGTTAAACCACTTCTTGATTAATCTACAGAAGTCATTTCTGCCAACATGCACTCATCCTCTTCAGGGACTGCCATAAAGTTAAAAACTGCCGCAAATGTATTTATTATAATTTGAAATGCTCATAACTTTTGATATAGCTCTTTAGCTTCTGGGAAATTACTATACAGAATCTCATAAAAGCATAAAGATGGTGCAAAGGTAACCATTGCAGCATGTTTCAGGTTCATTCACTAGTTAAAGGTTAGTAGCAACATTCATCAACAGGGAAACATAAAAGTAAATCATGTTATGTGCACATAATGAAATGCAGCATGTGAACACATGCACATAGATTTATAGGCACCACTATGGGAAATGCCCATGACATATCAACTGAAATAAGCATGCTATACAATGCTGTGTTGAATATGATACCATTTGTATTGTTGGCATCTGTATGTAATGAGAAGAAAATCGGAGAAATAAGTTATAAACCATTAACAATGGAGGCTAAAGAAAATTTTAACTGTTAAGGTTATGTATTGCAGTCTTATGTAATTTATACATTTTAAGTTTATAATCATATACCTGTTAAATTGATGAGGCCAAGATTTTCTAAACACACACACACACACACAGAGAGACAGAGAGACAGAGAGAGAGAGAAATTTAAGCACTTTGGATGACTTAGGTTATATTGATCATGTTGAAATGTATAGAAATAAACAAAGCTATAGAGACTTGACTTTTCTCTTTAAGGGAATATTATGGGCTGAACTTTGACATCCAAGGTTCATATGTTGAAGTCCTTACTCCAGATCTTCATATTATGACTCCAGTGGGATATAGTACCTTTAAAGAGGTCATTAAGTAAAACTGGGTTCATGAAGCTGGTCCTTAATCAAATTTGACTGCTGTTCTTACAAAAAGAGGAAGAGATTAGAACAGAGGAAGAATCAAATAAGGACACAGCAGAAAATAGTCATCTGGAAGCCAAAAACAGAGGTCTCAGACAAAATCAAAGCTGCTGACATCTTCACTTAGATGTCTAGCCTCCAGAATAGTTAGAAAATAACTTTCTTTTGTTGGACACCTAGTCTGTGGTATTTTTGCAATGTCAGTTCTAGCAAACTAATACAGCCAGTAAATTAAGAGTGAAAACCAGGAAATTTACATTTTAATACTAACTTTATAATAGCATGGATGAAACTTTAAATATTTTTTCTTAAAATAAATGAAAGCAGTTCTAATCTATGGGTATAAACAAATACTTAAAGGGCAATTCAATGTGCACAACATATCCATTTAGCCAAACAATAATAGTTGCTTCCCTTCAGATGGTGGTGACTACTGAAGAGACTCAAAACATGCCAAAGTGCTGAGAAGTGACATCTGAATGCTCAGCACTAAATGAGATATCTCTATCATACTTGCCAAAGTTTAAGGACCAGTGGAAAAGAGATGACAGAAAGAATATAAGAGTCAGAGGATGAAGAAGAGTGCTTTAGAATTCTCTCTTCTGAAAATGGAATGGCCATTGCATTCTTAGAGGCTGTGGTGACCTGAACAATATGGATGATGGAGGAAGGAAAAGAAAGACATCTAAAGAGAAGAGGGACTAGTGGTAAAGAAGAGCTTCAGTTAAGGAGGTAGAGGTAAGGGATTAAAGAAAGTAATGGGAGGCAGAGCTAGGCATGATGGCAAATGCCTTTAATCCTAGCACTCAGGAGGATTGCCATGGGTTTGAGGCCAGCCTGGGGTTACAGAGTGAACTCCAGGTCATCCTGGGATAGAGTGAAACCCCGCCTTGAAAAAAAATCAGAAAAAGTAATGGGAAGGGATTATGATCAAAATACATTACATACATGTATGAAAATTCTCAGTAAAAATGTTTAAAAATGCACAAGGTGGCGCATGCATCTGGAGTTTGTTTGCAGTGGCTGAAGGCCCTGCTGTGCCCATTCTCTCCCTCTACCTCTCTCCCTCTCTCTCTCTCTCTCTCTCTCATAAATAAATAAATATAAACATTTTTTTAAAAATGGCAAAAAATTGGGGCTAGAGAGATGGTTCAGCAGTTAAGGCTCTTGCCTACAAAGCCTAATGACCCAGGTTTGATTTCCCAGTATCCACATTATAAAAGCTAGATGCCCAAAGTGACACATGCATCTGGAGTTTGTGTTTGCAGCAGCTGAAGCCCTGGTATGCTCACTCACTCGCTCTCATTCTCTCTCCTTGGAAATAAATTTTTAAAAATTAAAAAAAACAAAGCATAATAATTTATGTTTCTAAGTAAAAGAAGAAAATTGCAAAAGACTATGGATTCTATGATTCTGCTCATATGAAATATCAAAAATAAGAAAATGTAGAGAAGCAGAAAGAGAAAGTGTTTTCCTGTGGAGCCCTTGGAAGGAAATTAGAAATAACCAAGAATGGGTGCAGGCAGCTTCTTGTGCAAGTACAAGACATATGCTAAAATTGTTTGCAGTGATTATTGCACTTCTCTGTGGGATAAACTTTACATGTTAAATGGGTGAATAGTGTCTGAACTATATCATTAAATCCATTTTATAAACTTAATTTATCAGAGCCTTAAATAACTCACATCTATAATCCTAGCACTGGAAGGCTGAGGCAGAAGAATCTGTGTGGAAGTGAGCCTGAGCAACACACTGAGTTCCAGGCCAGTCTGGGTTACAGAATAAGACCCTGTCTCTAAGCCCCTCTGTTTCTAAAATTAATCACAAAATTCAAAATATAAAGAAATCACAGCAAGATGAAATGAAAAGAATTACTGTAAAAATTTTACTCAACTTGGGCTGGAAGGATGTCTTAACAGTTGAGGCATTTGCCTGCAAAGCCAAAGGATCCAGGTTCTATTTCCCAGGACTCAGGTTAGCCAGATGCACAAGGGGGCAAACACGTCTGGAGTTCGTTTGCAGTGGCTGGAGGCCCTGGCGCGCCCATTCATTCTCTCTCTCTCTCTTTCCTCGCTCTCGCTCTCCCTTTCTCTGTCAAATAAATAAGTAAATAAAAATAAAATATTTAAAAAATTAGCTGGGCATGGTGGCACATGCCTTTAATCCCAGCACTCGGGAGACAGAGGTAGGAGGATTGCCTTGAGTTTGAGGCCGCCCTGGACTACATAGTGAATTCCAGGTCAGCCCGGGCTAAAATGAGACCGTACCTCAAAAAAAAAGAAAAAAGAAAATACTCAACTTGATACAAATGCATTTGAAAACTTAGATGGAATAGATTATTTTATTGGATATTAGAATCACGTTCAAATCACTGAAATTAATTCAAGGAGTGAATGAAAATGAAAGAACAATTTATTAGGCTGAAGCAAAAGGATTTTATGTTTGAGGCCAGTTAGGCCACATAGTGAGGTCCAGGCCATCCTGAACTATTTAGTGAGATCCTGTCTCCCCCCACCCCCAACAAAGAAAAATAGTTACTGTAAATAATATTGAAAAATTATCAAAGCAGTCCCAAAATGTATGAGAACGCAGAAATTTCAGACAAGTCCTACCAAGTATTAAAGAACTTAATAACCCTAGCATCTCTTTACCTGCTCCATAGTACACAGGATACTCAAAGGTATCTTCTTCAGACTTCAAAGAGAGCTATAGATCAATTGCACTAATGAGTCTCAGTGCAACCCTTCTATACCAAACACCAGCAAATTGAATTAAACACTGATGTAAAGAATAACATACCACTAACCAAGTAGGTATATTTCTGGAAGGCAAATTTGCTTTAATACTAGGAAATCCATTAATATAATTCACTGTATTAATAGGACAAAAGAGAAAAACAATATAATTTTCACAGATACCTAACAAAATTCAACATCCAATCCAGACATGGTGGTTCACGCCAGTAATCCCAGAACACAGGAGGTAGAGACATGAGAATTGTAAGTACAAGGCCACCCTGAAGCATATAGTGAGTTCAAGGCCAGCTTGAGATACATATTAAGACTCTGGCTCAGAACCAAGAGCTGAAGTTGTAGCTCAGTGGCACAGTATTTGCCAAGCATGCACAAAGCCTTGGGTTCAATCCCGACCTCTCTCTCTTTCTCTCTCTCTCTCTCTCTCTCTCTCTCTCTCTCTCTCTCTCTCTCTCTCTCTCACACACACACACACACACACACACACACACACCTTCAATATCTATTTATTTGTGCCTTAAATAAACTAGGGATAGATGTATACTTTCCTATGACTATGGTATTTAAAACAGTGTGCTATTGGTACACAGACAGATATATTATAAGACTAGAAAATAATTCAGAAATATAATCAAATATGTAAGGAACTTTATTATTGGAATAAAAATTACATTTCAAAGCAGTGAGGGGAAAGGTTTCCCTCATCAAATGGTATAGTGACAACTGGCTACAATTAGGCTGGATTCCTACCACATTCCTGGCACCAAAACAAATTCCAGATGGGATTAAAGAATTTTTAAAAAACTAAAATATATTATAAAAGATAGATATGACATTGGTATAAGGAAGGTCCATTTAAACAAGATATAAAATGCAAAGCATTAGAAAATTTGATATATTTGACTACACTAAAATAAAATCTTCAGGGCTGGAGAGATGGCTTAGCGGTTGAGCGCTTGCCTGTGAAGCCTAAGGACTCCGGTTCAAGGCTCGGTTCCCCAGGTCCCACGTTAGCCAGATGCACAAGGGGGCGCACGCGTCTGGAGTTCGTTTGCAGAGGCTGGAAGCCCTGGCACGCCCATTCTCTCTCTCTCCCTCTATCTGTCTTTCTCTCTGTGTCTGTCACTCTCAAATAAATAAATAAAATTTAAAAAATAAAATAAAATAAAATCTTCAGGGAACAAATTCTTTGTATCAAAAAGCTTGTAGATGTATCAAAGATTTAAATATAGTTAAATCATAATAACATTAAGTTTTTTTTAATAACCCCAAAGTAAGAAAGGCCTTTCCAAACAGGACATAAAAGTCCATAATCAGCTGGGCATGGTGACATATGCCTTCAAGCCAGCACTCGGAAAGCTGAGGTAGGAGAATTACCATGAGTTTGAAGCCAGACTGGAGTGAGCTCCAGGTTAGCCTGGCCTAGAGTGAAACCCCGCCTGAAAAAAATATATATAACAGGGCTGGGAAATGGCTGAGCAGTTAAGGCGCTTGTCTGTGAAGCCTAAGGATAAAGGTTCAATTCTCCAGGACCCATGTAAGCCAGATGCACAAGGTGGCACATGCGTCTGGAGTTCGTTTGCGGTGGCTGGAGGCCCTGGTGTGCCCATTCTCCTCTCTCTCTAATAAATAATACATACACACACACACACATATATAAACACACACATATATATGTATATATATATGTATAAGAATGTCATATATATACATATACATATATATATATATATATATATATATATATATATATATATATGTCAACAAAATAATCCAGAATCCATCAATACTTACTTGTTTGAAAAAAAAATAATAAAAGCTGGACAATGAAGACGGCACAAGGTAAGAACACTTGCTCCACAAACTTGACGGCTTCAATTCACTCCCCAGCACCCAGATAAAAAGCTGGGTGTGGCCATACATTCCTGTGACCCCAATCTTGAGAGGAGCTAAGACAGAAGAATTACTGGGTCTCACTGTTAAGCCTGCCTGACCAAAAAGTGGCAGCTCTAGCGATAGAGAGATGGCTTAGTGGTTAAGGCGCTTGCCTGCAAAACCTAAGGGCCAATGTTCAATTCCCCAGTACTGACTTGAGCCAGATGCACAAGGTGGCACATGCATCTGGAGTTCATTTGCAGTGGCTAGAGGCCCTGGTACACCTATACACACACACACTCTCTCTCCCTCTCTTTTGCTATCTGCTTCTCTCTCTTGCAAATAAATAAATATTTTTAGAATGGCAGCTTCCGGTTCAGAGAGAGACTTCCTATCAAGGAAATTAAGCGTAAGAGCAAATCTGACATGCCTCCACACATGCACATAGGACCATATATCTGTGCACACACACGTGCATGCACTGTATATGCACACCACACACACACACACACACACACACACACACACTAAACACGCATGCCAAAAAACCCTTACAAGGTTTGAATGTTTATATATGTATGCATGTATAAACAAAACTCAAAGAGAAGTTGAGTCAATTTGGGCAACTTATCTCATATATACAGAACCTCCTCAACATATAAACAGCTCCAGTAATTCAAAAATGAGCAGAATCTAGACCAAGGATATGGCCTGAGAACTCAAAGGAAAAAGAGAAAATCACTTTTAAAACATAAATTTGCTGAAGCTAACTCAAAACAAAAGTGAAAAAATACAGCCGGGCTTTGTGGCGCACACTTTTAATGCCATCACTCAGGAGGCAGAGATAGGACTACTGCTGTGAGTTCGAGGCCACCCTGAGACTACATAGTTAATTACAGGTCAGCCTGGGCTAGAGTGAGACCCTACCTCGAAAAAGAAAGAGAGAGAGAAAAAAAAAACATGTTTATTATGTGCAATGTGATACCATTTTCAAGTCATCAAAAATCCAAAAAATTGATAATATTATTTCTACGAGGGTATGAAAAACAGGTAGTTTCTTATGTTCCAGATGGGAGTTTAAATTAGTGCAACATCATGGAGTGAAATATATCATTACCTATCAAAATTTTAATTATATTTCAGAAAATTTACCCTACAGTCATACTCCAGCATTTGCAAATGTTATATGACATGAACAGAGGTATTTATTGAGGTATTGCTTGCAATAGCAAAGGGTGGTTTTAAGAAACTGCTTGGTTTGTTGACATATGCCTGTGAGTTCAGCACCTGGATGGTGGTGTCAGGATAATAAGTAGTTCAAGTTCATCCTCAGCTATATAGTGATTATAGGGCCAGAATGTGGTACCTGAGACCCTGTCTCAAATACACCAAAAACAAATGAATGTCTATCAAGTAGGGAAGAGTTTAAATAAATGTAATACATGAAGTCTTGGCATTTATCTGAAAAATAGCAGCAGTAGCTACGTCTGAGGAAGATAATTGAGGGGATGGAATCTATGTTCAGATTTGCTTTTTATTGCTGGCTTTTTAGTACTGCTTGTTTTTCATTATGTCCATAGGTTGTCTATTTTAATCTATTAATAAACACATAGACATTAGTGTGTGCCAAATATTAACAACTTTCCTAATATTAATCAGATATAGTCCTTTAAGTAGGTCCTATTATTGTCTCTATTTCACAGATGATAAAACCAAGACACACTGGATCACATTGTGATTTACAGGGATCTTGTTCACTTTGGCTTTTGTAGGACCCTTCTACTAGTAAACACATAAGAAATTGTATTTTATAGCTGCTTTGGTATATAAAAGTAAATGCATTGCACGCTGGGTCCATTGCTGCAGTTTAATTACTGCACTATTTTCTCCTGATTTTAAAAGAAATTAAAATTAAACCCCCTTTGAAGCTAAGTGTGGCGTCACATGTTTGTAATCTCAAGTATACAGATGGCTGAAGCAGTAGGAACTTGAGTATAAGGCTAGCCTGGGCTACATAAAAAGACCGCTTCAAATAAATAAGTAAAAATGAAGCATTTTGTGGACTTTGCTGCTTATTTATTTACTTACTTACTTACTTACTTACTTACTTAAGAGAGAGAGAGAGGCAGAGTGAGACAATGGGTGCACCAGGGCCTCCAGCCACTGCAAACAAACTCCAGGCACATGTGCCCCCTTGTGCATCTGGCTTATGTGGGTCCTAGGAAATTGAACTGGGGTCCTTTGGCTTTGCAGGCAAATGCCTTAACCGCTAAGCCATCTCTCTAGCCCCATTGCTTCTTTTCTGACAGTTTCTCTATGCAGCCTAGGCTCACCTGGAATCTATAACAATCTTCCTGCCTCTGCCTCCTGCCTCCTGAGTGCTGGAATTACAGACATTCACTACCACTCTGGGTCTCGGGGACTCTTAAATTTTTTCATGAGTTTCTTAAACTATACAACAGGCCCTAAGTACTTTGCCTCACAGTGCCTAATGATTAAGTTGGCCCTATAGACATAGAGATGTTTGCCCAAGCTCATACCATGAGTCAAGCAGTAAAGCTGGGATTGAAATCCAAGTAATATGGTTCCAGAATCTATAATTTTAATCTCTATACTAGACAGAGCAAGTCACAGAAGGAAAGTAGCATTCATGTTATGTTTTGTAGGAAGATGGCTCATATACATACATATAGTTAAGATGTGCCTACACTATATCTGGAAGAATTCATAAACAAGAGCCAAGAGTGGTAGTACATGCCTGTTAGCTCAGCAAGTTGGAGGAATAAACAGGAGGTTTATCATGAGTCCAAGTCCAGCCTGGTCTTACATAGTAAGTTCCAGTCCAGCCAAGGTGACGTAGCAAAACCTTGTCTCCAAAAAAATAAATAAATAAATAAAATAAGATAAATGCCTGGAGAAAATGACTGGGAAAGAATTGGGAGCCTGAGAGACTTACTTTTACATTGTTGGATTTTTTTTTCTTTTATCATATGTCTATATTTATAAAGGAGGAAAGTGAGGCATGAGCAAGTTAAGTAACTTGTCCAAGGCTACACAGGTAGTAAAAAGATCTAGAATACACAGGTACAAGGACTCAGGTAATCAACAATATATCTGCATTCCTAAATACAGACCTTAGCACATAACTCTATTAAATGTCATCCTGTATTCCACAGCAGACTGTCAGCTAGCTTCATTTTGTATCATGATCCTTGAACCAATGCCTTCATCTTTATAGCTCCCTTAAATCTAGCAAGCATGCTCTCTGTATTTCCATCCAAGCTGTTAATGAGAATGTTTAACACATGACAGGGCTAAAGGAGAGCTCTGGTAGTAAGACTAAGGAACCCTCCAGGATCATATCAATCCATCTCCCTGGGTAATGAGCTATCGATCCAGTTGATTGCACCATCTATCATTTCACTCACATCCTGTTTCTCTTTGCCTCTAGGATATCTGGAGATCCAAATATTTGATGGAAAGTTTATGAACAACATTCCTTCCATACTATGCTTTTCTAAAACCTTTCATAGCATGTATTTAAACTTAACAAAGAACTAGTTTTTATTATAATCCCTTAGCCTTCTAAATTTTACAACATGGTTAATTACCAAGAAGTCAAACAATTTCTGAAAGATTATAACTTTTTCCCAAAAACTTTAGTTCCTTTGTACAGGACACTTTAAAATGCAAAGATAGGCAGCTGTTTTCCTCCTGTGATCAACCTACTGTCACCCACAATAACCTAGATAACTGGACACAGCAGCTGGCAAAAGGGCAGAGGTCTCAAATTATGGGGAAGGGAACTAAATATATTCTACAGGCAATTCCCAAAGAAATAAATACTCTCTAACAAGCCCTTGCTCTATTTCTAGCTAAAACACACAGCCTTTAGTCAAAATATTGAGAGAACAACTGGGCATGGTGGCACATGCCTTTAATCCCAGCACTTGGGAGGCAGAGGTAGGAGGATTGATGTGAGTTATAGGCCACCCTGAGAATACAGAGTGAATTCCAGATCAGTCTGGAGTACAATGAGACCCTGCCTCGAAAAACCAAAAAAAAAAATAAAAATGTTGAGAGAACAACATATTTTTGTTTTTTTTCAAATTATGTACTATAACATAAATAATTATGTAGGTACTCTATATTTCTCACATTTACTGTAAAGTAGAATCTACTGAGCAAAAATTCAGTTTCTTTTATTTCCTTCTTTAAGAATTTATTTATTTACTTATTAGAGATAGGGAGATGGAAAGAGAAAGAATGGTTGTTCCAGGGCCTCTAATCACTGCAAATGAACTACAGATGCACATGCCACCACATGCATCTGGCTTGCGTGGGACCTGGAGAATCAAACCTGGGTCCTTAGGCTTCATAGGCATGCACCTTAACTGCTAAGCAATCTCTTCAGCCCTCAGTTTCTTTTTATTTGTCTTCCTAATTGGAGTCAATTGCCCTGGAAAGAATTTTGTTGCCTATTTATAAATTATGTTTATATATATAACAGAATTTTCAATGACATATTTTATTTGGAAAGTCATGATTAACACTAAAATAGTAAATAACATGTTTACTCAAAATGTCACAGGAAAGAATGTCTAAAGGCAAAAATGTACAAGAATGTCATAGATTGTGACAATAGATTTACCTAGCATATTGTTCCACTGTGAATGTTCAAGTCACTCCACTTCTAACATTTTCCCATTTAAATGTACTATTTACTTTTCAGACTTCTTCAACAGATAGTCCACATGTGTTTTAAAGGATTTCTTTCAACAGGAGAAGATAAAGTGTAGAGTACGGCTGTTTAAGTATGCATTTGGGGCTTGAGAAATGGTTCAGTGGTTAAGGCACGTGCCTGCAAAGCCTAACAACCCAGGTTTAATTCCCCAGTACCCATGTAAAGCCAGTTGCACAAAGTGGAGTACGCATCTGGAGTTCATTTGCAGTGGCTGGAGGCCCTGGCACACCCATTCTCTTTGTCTGTCTCTCCTCTATCTCTCTCTGCTTGAAAATAAATAGAAGCAGAAATTCATTTGGCTGACAATTGGCAATTGTCCAAAATTGATTATTATATTAAATTGTTGCTTTACATTCTCAGTCTGTTGTTTTAAGTGATATTGTTGCTTTCATTTTTATTGACAACTTTCAAAAGTAAAAACAATAATTTATCTTATTTCCTTCCTACCATCACCACTTCCCCCTCAAAAATCCTCTCTCCATTTAATCCCTTCTTTCCAATTAGTTTCTCTTCTATTCTGATGACATCATTTAATCCTTATTTTTCATGTCCTGTGTAGGTAGTGTCAGGTACTCTGAGGTCATGAACATGAAAGCCATTTTCTGTCTGTATGCTTTCTCAAAATTAAGTTTACATTTATACAGAACAACCACAAGAAACTTGATTCTGTAAGAATCCTTTTTAGCTGTGGCCTGGCAGTATAGAAATGGTGCTTTACTTAACAGAATACCTATGTAGGAAATAAAGCACACTTGACATAAAAAATAATTGTTTCATTTTTATTGACATGACTGAGTGCTATTCTTTGCACTTAATTAAACTGATTGTGATGAAAAAATATTTTTATTTATTTACTTACAGAAACACAGAGAATGAATATGGGTGTGCCAGGGCCTCTTTCCACTGCAAGCAAACTCCAGATGCATATACCACATTGTGCATCTGGCTTTATATGGGAACTGGGGAATTGAACCTGGGCCTGAAGACCTTGCAGGCAAGAGTACTTTAACCACTGAGTCATCTCCCCAGCCCCTGCTGCTTTCATTAAGTATATTATTGTATCAAAATATTGTTTGTTATAATTGACAACATGCTGATCACATATAGATACTATTGTATGTTGTCATTTGTAACTCTAGGTCACAGACAATAATACTAGTGAAATTTTGCTGACCACTAAATACCAGACACCCTGAAAACTGATTCAGTTATATTATTACATATGAGGCTAACAATAATAATATTATGAGATAGAAAGCATTGTTGTCCACTTTTTATAGGTGAAACAGTCATAGAGAAACTAAGTAATTTCATCAAGTTCACATCTAAATAAATAGCAAAACACAACATGAAGTCAAACTTATTTTAGAAACTCAATCAACATCTATACCAGGGTGTTCAACCTGTGGCTCAAGGCTGCATGCAGCCCAAGGTAGCAGGCAAGAATTAACTTCTAAGCCATGTCTCCAACTGCTAAGGTAGCTAGGAATGCAACTCACCATGAAATTGTAAAACTGCTTCAAATATCATAAGTTTTTTTTTGTAACTCAATTGCACAGTTCTCAAACATGAACATTGTAAATGACAACACCCATGTTACAAGGTCATATAAAATAAACATATGCATGCTGCATGCTCTTGCTATTAGTACACATGTGTGGCTTCAGTTTTACAGTGGTTTTTGATTTCCAGAGATCTATCTTCCAAGCACAGATGGTCCAATTGTCAACATCAGATATTACACGTGCCCATGATGACTTGGTGAGTGAAATGCAGCAGTTTTTAATAATGTTTAACCTACCTTTGCAAACACTAAGAATTTAATGTTATTTATGAGACAATATTCTTATGTGATTATTAATGGTATTTCCACACCTCAACACCACATCACACAACACTCCAATTATTTCTGCATGGGTAGCTGAGATGTGAAAGAACTCAGCCTCGCTTTCTATTTTCCTCTCAATTAATTTTCATAATAAACATTAATATAATCATTTATCTATTATTATTAATTTTTGTTTTGTTTTGTTTATTGAGGTAGGGTCTCACTCTAGCCCAGGCTGACCAGATATTCACTATATATTCTCAAACTGGCCTCAAACTCACATTGATCCTCCTACCTCTGCCCTTCAAGTGTTGGAATTAAAGGCATGTGCCTCCACACCTGGCCATTATTATTTTTTAATACCAGTCTGGCTCCTACAGATCTCAAAACAAAAAAAAAATATAAGGATAAATATTTTTCAATGAAAAGTGAACAACTTATATTCCTGAAGTCAGTAAGGAGCTCTACTTAATTTGTAGGGAAGTCGTTCAAGTTTTCAAATTTGAAAACACATTACATGTAAAAACGTGCTGACAGATTTGATGAGTATTAAGGACCAAATATCAGAACTGGAAAAATGTTTGTCTTATTAACAATATTTTTTAAAGTTACAACTCAGATGGATTTTATTGTAAAATCTAGTTATGTGGTTGCATACATAATATCAAAAGAATTAAAGCATTTACTGACATTGAATTTATTAAACAATGTATGGAAAGTCTGGCAAATATAAGATACCCTCAAGTGGAATATTTCTAAAACTTGTTTTATCTTAGAAGACTATAGCCTGGAAAATTAAATAAATTGGACCATCAATCAATAAATGTTTGGGGCTGGAGAGATGGCTTAGCGGTTAAGCACTTGCCTGTGAAGCCTAAGGACCCCAGTTCGAGGCTTGATTCCCCAAGACCTACCTAAGCCAGATGCATAAATGGGTGCATGTGTCTGGAGTTCATCTGCAGTGGCTGGAAGCCATGGCGCACCCATTCTCTCTCTCTGTGTTTCTCTCTCTCTCTCTTCCTGTCTTTTGCCCTCAAATAAATAAATAAAAATAAACAGAAAAAAAATTAAGGGGCTGGAGAGATGGCTTAGCGGTTAAGTGCTTGCCTGTGAAGCCTAAGGACCCCGGTTAGAGGCTCGGTTCCCCAGGTCCCACGTTAGCCAGATGCACAAGGGGGCGTACGCGTCTGGAGTTCGTTTGCAGAGGCTGGAAGCCCTGGCGCGCCCGTTCTCTCTCTCTCCCTCTATCTGTCTTTCTCTCTGTGTCTGTCGCTCTCAAATAAATAAATAATTTTTTAAAAAAATTAAGGGCTAGAGAGATGACGTAGCGGTTAAGTGCTTGCCTGTAAAGCTAAGGGCCCTGGTTCAAGGACGGATTCCCTAGGGCCCATGTTAGCCAGATGCACAAGGGGGCCCAGCGTCTGGAGTTCGTCTGTAGTGACTGGAGGCCCTGGCACGCCCATTCTCTCTCTCTCTATCTGCCTCTTTTTCTCTCTGTCACTCTCAAATAAATTAATAAAAAATATTTTTAAAAAATTTTAAAAAGGGCTGGAGAGACGGCTTAGCGGTTAAGCACTTGCCTGTGAAGCCTAAGGACCCCGGTTCGAGGCTCGGTTCCCCAGGTCCAACGTTAGCCAGATGCACAAGGGGGCGCACGCTTCTGGAGTTCGTTTGCAGAAGCTGGAAGCCCTGGCGCGCCCATTCTCTCTCTCTCTCCCTCTGTTTTTCTCTCTGTGTCTGTCACTCTCAAATAAATAAATAAAACACTTAAAAAAATTTTAAAAAGATGATTGAAGCGTAGAGCCACTAATTTTTTAATTTTCTGCTTTGGCAATGGTTGCAACAAATACAGCTGGGCTTGCCATTTTTTATTACAGGTTGATGATGAATTTAATGCCATTGAAGAAATGGCTTTCTTTAGTGCCAATAAAAGACACAATTAGATCAAGAGAGCTACAAAAATATGTTAAAGTCATTTCCTTTGGCTATTGCTAACATATTTGGTATAGTTACTGATTGTGACCTGGTAATGGTAGGTAAAAGAGAGGAACTTGTAAAATTAGTAGATGATGACCAAATTAGTAGATGATGGTTACCCAAACCTCACATCTAATAAAGTATCATTGCATAGTGCATCAAGAAAATGTATGCATTGGGCTGGAGAGATTGCTTAGTGGTTAAGCACTTGCCTGTGAAGCCTAAGGACCCCAGTTCGAGGCTTGGTTCCCCAGGTCCCACGTTAGCCAGATGCACAAGGGGGCGCCCGCGTCTGGAGTTCCTTTGCAGTGGCTAGAGGCCCTGGCGTGCCCATTCTCTCTCTGTCTCTCATATACTGACTTGTTTGCTTATCTGTTTCAAATCATAAATGTTCCAAATGAAAGTGAAATTAAGGCAAGCTCAAAGCAAAAAGTTTGATGCATTTCAACATATTAGTTAACACAATCCTGTGAACAGTGAAAAATATGATGCCTTGCTTTTCAATTTGATGCAAGAATTTGGAAACATATTCCAAGACTTCCAGGAAAATTATCAACATTTTGGTATATCTGTGAATCCATTTTCAGTTAATATGGTACCTTCCAATTTTCAAACAAAATATACTTAGCTTCAATCTGACATTCAACTTAAAGAAGAATTTGATCATGTGTCAGATGTTTATAGGTCTCACCTTCTCAGAGACAAATATTCCTCTCTTCACAATCACATCTTATTCATGTCATTGCTTTTTGGCAGCCCCTACATTTGTGAGCAGTTATTTTTAAGAATGAAGCCCACTGAGAGGAAAATTATAACCTCAATATTTAATGTGCACATTGAGAACTTACTGAAAATTTCAACTACTTCTATCGAACCAGGAACTAATGCATTAGTTTTTCAAATACAGTGACAAATAATCCACTGCTTTTATGTTACTGTCTTTTACTTTTGTAATATATTAAATGTATCAATGAAGTTTTATTTCTCAGATATATTCATTTCATTGTTAGATACTGCAAAATTGGGATCTGCTTGACAATTTCAAAAGATTCTGGATGGGGTGTCATATTAGGAGGGCTATTATGTACAGACTTATTTGCTTATCTGTGCTGGTGGATGTCACTAGACTTATGCACAGCCCCCTTTTTGCTCATCAGCATCTATTAGTATATGTGGATTTAATATGTGACCCAAGACAATTCTTCATCCAATGTGATCCAAAGAAGCCAAAAAGCTGGATGCTCCTAGTCTATACCAAGGAAACTATTTAACATTTTTGCTGATGAATAGTAGGAAAATAAATGTAGTAGCAGCAATGGGGTGATATATCTTGCCAAATAATTTCCTCCAGTTCAGAATTTCTCCAAGTCAATCACTGTCCAATAAAAGACAACTATTTATTCTCAGCTCTGAAAATAGTCTTCTTTTTTAAATTTTTTATTTGACAGCAAGAGAGAGAGAGGGAATGGGCACACCAGGGCCTCCAGCCACTGCAAATGAACTCCAGACGTATGTGCCCCCTTGTGCATCTAGCTAACCTGGGTCCTTTGGCCTTGTAGGCAAATGCCTTAACAGCTAAGCCATCCCTCCAGCCCTGAAAATAGCCTATTTTCTCTCCTCCTTCCCTTCCCTCCCTCCTCCTCTGTGAAATAAATAAATAAATATATATATATATATATATATATATATATATTTTTTTTTTTTTTTTTAATTTTGAGACACAGTTTCACTATATAACCCAAGTAAGTCCCAGACCTGGGATTCTCCAGCATTAGCAACATGGCTGCTTGAAATCCAGGTATATGCCACCATACCCATCTTTTGTGAATAGTCTCTATGTCAACAAATAATTTATAATTAGATTACAGTTCAACCCTCCACCAATATACTAACTTTACTACCTTTAGAAATGACTAATTGCTACAGAGAAGTAAGAGGAAAAGGAATCAGAAAAGTGTATTTCTAACATCCCAACACATTTTAAAATGCCAAGATATACAATTATTTCCTTGAAACTTGGCAGAAGGATGTGTCACGAAAGGTACACTTAATAGGAGCACATTGGCCAATGTTCTTAAATTTTAATTTGTTTTTTCAAATGTTATTAAAATTTTCTGAACAGTTTGCAACAGCAATTCTCATTCTATTCAATATTCAATAGAATATAATTCTCACTAAATATGTTAATATACCAAATATGTATATTTTACATTATTGTTTTATAGTTCAAAAACCACATTACAGAATTGGGATTCTAAAACGCCAATCCTTATTATTTTCTGAGTGATGGACTAATAAAAATATACTAGCAAATTAAGCCACACTCTTTACCACCACTGAATTATATAAAGCCACCTTCCGTTTTTAATTTCCCCTGGTTTTCAAAATAATCTCTCCCCTATGCATGGTCTTCACAAAGTCCCTCCTGAATAGCAAAACCAGTCCTACATTTTTTCCTAAATTATATGCAAATTACTTTTTTCAAATTCTCACTCCCAAAACAAAATAAATCTAGCTTCCACATCCCACATCAGTTACTGCTTTTATGCTTCTTCCCTTGATTTAGAGGTAGCAACAATTATTATTATTCCTAGTATTAGTCATGGTCTTCCAGAGAATAGCAAGGCTATAATTCATGCTTTACTGCAATTGGTAAATCAGGCAAGTGTGAAACAGCAGAAGCCCATAATTTAAATCCTTACTGGGTTCTTAATCTAAGACTCTGACATTTGAATTAGAATCAGAAATATAGGGCTAAAATTAAACCACGAAGCAAGCCTAAATAAATTACTATAAAACCTAGCCCTATCATCTAAAAATTCATGAATTAATATTTGAGTTCAAAATTTTACTTTCTGCCCTCTACAATATACCTTATCTTGTAGCATATAATAGGATAAATAGATGTATGTCTTGTTTTCATTTTTATCACCTAAGAATGTAGATTTGGCACTTTGTTCTTAAACAAAAACCAATACTTTTCAGATGACAAGTTACTCCTCTAATTTTTTTTTTAGTTAGTGAAATTCCAGAAACATTTTTATGTCATCAAATCTATTCCCCATTTATTCTAAGACGTGGGATGTATATCTCATTTTCCAAGATTGCAATTTCGGTTTGCTTTCTTTTTTTAATACCCTCTTCTTTTTTCCCTTTGGTAGCTACTTTCTGAAAATCATGCATAAACTGAAATTATATCAGAGTGAAATATTACCCTGCATGAGTGAGCCCTGTGTTAGATCCCTGGTGGTAGAAAATAAAATTTAAAAAAGAAATGCTGCTAAGAAATATAAGAATTACCAGTTTATTTCAGATGAAGTAAAAAAAGGTAATCTGGATTACATATCCTAGTTTGCATCTAAATGGCTACCCATTTTTCCTGTTGTTCTATATCCCTGGGTCTCTTCTCTTCTACTTACTCATCCACACCTCCATACCCTACCATTACCTAACATCACTTCCACCTAGTCCCAGGTGCAACTTGTCTATGTATTGGCTGAAAAATGGAGACAGGTCAAGAAACACTACCAAAGAGAAACGGAGGAATAAACATTCTTTCTTCAACATCCTTTTTTTTTTTTAATTTTGGGGATAAAACCTGTGCCCTTGTGTAAGTTAGTCAAGCACTGTACAAGTAAGCTATACACCTAGTGTTGTGGTTTGAATATAACATGTCTCCTTAGGCTCCTATGTTTGAATACTCCTAGCTGGCCACACTATTTGGGAAGATAGTGGAACCTTTAGGAGGTGGATCTGTGCTGGAGGAAGTGGGTCATTGTGGGTGGACTTTAAGGTTTTACAGCCATGTCCCACTTTCTGCTCTCTGTCTTCCTGACTGCAAGCAATGCGATCAGACATCTTCTAGAACCTGCACTATGTCTTCCCTGGCATGATGGACTCCAAAATAAACCCTGCCTTCCTTAAACTGCCTTTTGCCAGGTATTTAATCACAGCAGCAAAACAGTAACTTCATCTTTGGTCCAGGCATGAGCCAAGCCTTTTACATATATCATCTTACTTAATTCTATACCATCCATAAAAAAGTGAGATACTATATCAACTGAGGTTAAAGACCTTAAAAATGTGCCCAATAGGGCTGGAGAGATGGCTTAGCAGTTAAGCGCTTGCCTGTGAAGCCTAAGGACCCCGGTTCGAGGCTCAGTTCCCCAGGTCCCACGTTAGCCAGATGCACAAGGGGGTGCACGCATCTGGAGTTCGTTTGCAGAGGCTGGAAGCCCTAGCGCGCCCATTCTCTCTCTCTCCCTCTGTGTTTCCCTCTGTGTCTGTCGCTCTCAAATAAATAAATAAATAAATAAATAAATAAATAAATAATGTGCCTAATATTTCACAGGTAGTAAATGATAGGGAGGAAACAAAGGAAATATAAAACCTAAAGGGTAGACATGCTCTTGTTCACATTATCTCTACCCTATCTCTCCAGCCCCAGGGTTCATTTGCATGGCACCAGGCCTAATAAGTGTCCATCCAGTCTAAAAGTCACAGTGAGCTTTAAACCATAATTCTTAGAGTTTTATCTGAAACTTAACTCTTAAATATTATTTGTAAGCCACGGATGGTGACAATTCTGGTAAATAGATAGCTAAGGCCAAAAGATCAAGAATTTGAGGCCAAGGCTAAGGAAATGGCTCAATAGATAAAGCTTTTGCTTTTCAAGCCATAGTAAGCAGAGTTCAATCCCTAGAGCCCATGTAAAAGGCAAAAGTGTGTCAGGCTTCTGTAATCTGAGCATGCTGAAGGCTGATGGGAGGCAGAGACAAGAGAATTTCATGTGGAGCACAGCAAAGAACAACAGTGGGAATGAAAAGAAACTCTGCTTTTAAAGTGAGGTGGAGGCAAAGACTAACACCCAAAAGTTTTCCTGCGACATTCAAATGCACACTGTGGCACACATGTACCTGTACTCACACACAAACATGTATGCACGCATACACACACACACACACACACACACACAGAGAAAAGCACAGTGACAACTAGTCTAAAATGAAATTTACATTCATTTGTTTTTTCTGGTATGTGAAATGTATGAATATATATTATTATATATATTATATATGATAAATGACATGAAAGTAGAAGGGGAACAGCAAGAAAAAAGGAGAGAATCTAAAGGGAGGAGAAAGGGGAATAAAAGAGGGTAATGTGTGGGAGAAAGACAAATAATGTTTCATCTCATATGCAAAATACAGATTTAACAATATTATATGCATATATATGACACAAAAGCAGAAGAGTAGGTATTTAGGGGATACAAAGAGATCAGCAGTGTGAGCAAGAGAAGGTAGTAAGGTGGTGAATATAACAAAAGTACAATGAGGTTTGAAAGAAAATATTATAAGGAAGCACATTATTTTGTCTATTAACTAAAAATAATTTAATTAGATGTTAAAATGTTACTTATGGGCTGGGGAGATGGCTTAGTGGTTAAAGGTGCTTGCTGGCAATGCCTGGCAGTCTGGATTCAATTCTCCAGTACCCACATAAAGCCAGATGCACAAAGTAGTACATGTATCTAAAGTTCATTTGCCATGGCAAGAAGCTCTGGGGCACCCATCCTTTCTGTCTGTCTGTCTGTCTGTCTGTCTGTCTGTCTGTCTGTCTCTCTCAAGTAAAAATATTTTTAAAAATATGACTTATGGTGGCTGGAGAGATGGGTTAGCAGTTAAATGCTTGCCTGTGAAGCTGAAGGACCCCAGTTTGAGGCTTGATTCACCAGGTCCCACATAAGCCAGATGCACAAAGTGGCACATGCATCTGGAGTTCGTTTGCAGTGGCTAGATGCCCTGGCGCACCCATTCTCTTTCTCTACCTGACTCTTTCTTTCTCTGTCACTCTCAAATAAATAAATAAAAATAAACAAAAATGTTTTAAAAATATGACTTATGGGCTGGAGAGATGGCTTAGCAGTTAAGGCACTTTCATGCAAAGCCAAAGGACTCAGGTTCAATTCCCAGGACCCATGTAAGCCAGAGGCACAAGGGGGGACATACATCTGGAGTTCCTTTGCAGTGGCTGGAGGCCCTGGCATGCCCATTCTCTCTCTCCCTATCTCTCACCCTACCTATTTCTCTCTTTCTTTCTCTCAAATAAATAAAACTTAAAATATTTTTACATCACATAATATGTGTGGTTTCCGTAGTGTAGTGGTTATCACGCTCGCCTCACACATAATATGTCATATAGAAGCTCAGAGACAAATGAGAGGATGAAAAGATCTCTTAACTTCCATATTTAGGAATATGGAGAGCTAGATCTGGACAAATCTATTGCAAAGTAAATAGAAATTCTATAAGGTTTATTAATCTTTTTAATTTGTAACATAGCCCAGCCAGAAAGAAAAGAAGTGGAGAGTAAAATCCTAATTAGAAGCTCATGCTTCAATAGCCCTGAATGATTATTTTTGTTTTGTTTTGTTTTTTGGTTTTTGAGGTAAGGTCTCACTTTAGCCCAGGCTGATTTGGAATTCATTATTTAGTCTCAGGGTAACCTTGAACTCATGGTGATCCTCCCACCTCTGCCTCCTGAGTGCTGGGATTAAAGCTGTGCACCACCACTCCTGGATCTGAGTGATAATATTTTACTTGCTAGCAGCTAATACTCAACGACATACTAGCAGAGAACTTTCCAGGACTAAGAAAATTGTAAATTTTAGAATCAAAAAATGGAAATACTAAACAGGCTTTAAAAATAAAAATTCATATCAACACATATTGCCTTTAAATATGAAAACAAACAAATCATCTTAAAGTAGCCAGAGAAAACGATGACATTATCTAAAAAGAAAAAATACTAATTTATGGCAGGTATCTCAATAGCAACAAGAAAAGACTGAAAGTAAAAACAATACCTTAAACCAGACATAGTGGCTCATGTCTTTAATCCCAGCACTTGCAAGGCAGAGGTAGGTGGATCACTGTGGGTTTGAGGCCACCCTGAGACTATATAATGAATTCCAGGACAGCCTGGGCTAGAGAATGAGACCCTACCTCTAAAAACCAACAACAGGGTTGGAGAGATGGCTTAGTGGTTAAGCTCTTGCCTGTGAAGCCTTAGGACCCTTGTTCGAGGCTTAATTCCCTAGGACCCACGTTAGCCAGATGCACAAGGGGAAACATGCATCTAGAGTGCGTTTGCAGTGGCTGTAGGCCCTGGCACGCCCATTTTCTCTCTATATATATCTGCTTCTTTCTCTCTCTGTTGTTCTCAAATAAATAAATTTATTTAAAAAAAAAAAAAAGCTCTAGCAAGTTTTATTAAAGAAAATTTTTACATAGTTTACTTTTCACCAGTCTGCTCTGGCATGCTTCTAATAATGTCAGAATCACCTGGTGATTAAAAGAAATTTTTTAACAGTAAAAACAACATATACCTTCATAATGCTAAGGGAAAAAAAAATTGTCAACTTGAAAGTGTGACACTAGCAAAACTGTCAAGAACAAGAACAAAGTGAAGACACTTTCAGTCAATGAAAATTAACCTTGGCTAGCTGCCCTTCACTAAAAGAAATTCAAATGAATATATTACAATAAGAAAGAAAAGGATTGAGATTCATGAAGTAATGGCTTGTAAATAGATTAGAAATACATGGTCAAAGCCAAGGAAGTGTTGGCTACATGAAGCAGTAATTTGTAATTTGGATAAGGAAGAATTGTTAAACTGGACAAGTATGTGTGTAGCAGTCAGCTTCAGTCACTAGGATGAACCTTCAGACCAGGCACAGTTTATGGGAGGTATAAGGGATTTATTGAAGCTTATAGATTCAGGGGAAGTTTCATAATGACAGAAGAAGCTGGTCCAAATTCACAGGTCCAAGCAGAGAGAGAAATACTACCACTAACACCAGCACAAGCAAGCACACTTCAGTAACTCCAGGCAAAGCTCCAGCACTTTGCATATTTTTTAGACTGGAATTCCCCAATTGCACCTTAGGGCTGTATCCTACAATCTTCACTCAGTCACACCTCCTCCAGCCAGGTAGCTGGAGATAAAAATTACAAGTTTGAATAAACTCCATAATGTATTGGGGAACATCCATTTAAACTACCACAAAAAGTATAGGAGAATGAGCAGGTATAAGTGTTATAAAGTTTTCCTTTCTATTTAAAAAATCTTTTTGAGATAGGGTCTTCCTCAAGCCCAAGCTGGTCTCAAACTCAAAGTGGTTCTCCTACTTCTGCCTCCCACATGCTGAGTTTAAAGGTGTGAACTACTATGCAGGCAAGTTCTCCATTTTAAAAGAGAATAGAGATGCTTATCTTATTATTAAAGATCTGTTTAGTAAACTATGCTTGTTAAAAATGTAAGAGTAAACTGGAAATGATTGTGTATGCCTTTAGTCCCAGAAATCAAGAGGCAGAGGTAGGAGGATCACCATGAGTTTGAGGCCAACATGAGACTACATAGTGAATTCCAACTCAGCTTGGGCTACAGCAAGACCCTACCTCAAAAAAAAGAGTAATAATAAAAGAAAAATATTAAAAAATTTAAAAATAACCTTGATCAAGTCAAAGACAGAAAAGGGGAAACAGAGAATGAAGAAAAAGCAGAACAATATAGTAAGATAGTTAAAATATATGCAAATATAATAGTAAATACAATAAATGCCAGGTGTGGTGGTTTGATTCAGGTGTCCCCCATAAACATAGGTATTCTGAATGCTAGTCTCCCCAGCTGATAACAATTTAAAATTAATGCTTCCTGGAGGCAGTGTATTGTTGGGGTGACCTTATGGGTGTTATAGCCAGTTTCCCCATGCCAGTGTTTGGCACACTCTCCTGTTGCTATTGTCCACCTTATGTTAGCCAGGTGGGATGTCCACCCTCTGTTCATGCCATTGTTTTCCCTTGCCATCATGGAGCTTTCCCCTGAGCCTGTAAGCCAAAATAAACCTTTTTCCCACAAGCTGCTTTGGTTCGGTGACTTCTGCCAGCAATGCGAACCTGACTGCAACACCAGGTAACCTCAGAATGGAGATTTTCATGTTTGATTAAAAATAAACCAGATGATGGCAGGAGAGATGGCATAGCGGTTAAGCGCTTGCCTGTGAAGCCTAAGGACCCCGGTTAGAGGCTCGGTTCCCCAGGTCCCACGTTAGCCAGATGCACAAGGGGGCGCACGCGTCTGGAGTTTGTTTGCAGAGGCTGGAAGCCCTGGCGCGCCCATTCTCTCTCTCTCCCTCTATCTGTCTTTCTCTCTGTGTCTGTCACTCTCAAATAAATAAATAAATTTAAAATAAATAAATAAATAAATTTAAAAAATAATAATAAATAAACCAGATGACCATAAACTGATGAATGAATAAAGAAGATGTGATACATATACAAAACAGAGTTCTAGACAAACCTTACATTATGAAATCTACAGGAAAATGGATAGACCTGGAAAAAATATATTCAGTGAGTTTACCCATATTCAGAGAGACAAACACTGCATGTGCTCTCTCATATGTGGATCTTAACATGGAATAGTTTGATTTGTTTATAGGTTGTAGTAAGCATCAGTAGTACTGGTTAGGAAGCTAGAATGAGGCTTAGAGAGAGAAGTGAGGAGGGGATAGAGAAGAGTATAGCAGATATGCAAATAGAAGGGCATAATATAGGGAGTGGAAGAGTCTCAAGGGATTCACAAAACTAAATGTGACATGAATTAGTACTATACAAATCTACTTCTTCATTAGACAATTAAAAGAAACAACTATCTCAATAAGAGAGAAATTGGGTGGGGATAGTTTTGCCATAAGTACCCTGCTGGGGTGAAGAAAGCTTTATCCTAAAACCATACACTGTTTCAGGCAAATTCAAGTTCTAGAATTGGGTTACTCCCACAGTTAGCTATTGGTCAGGGAGGCCCATGATGCTCCGACAAAACCTATTCAGGCCATGGCCACAGCACTTAGTTACCCACCAGAATTAGATGGTATGACTTTATTGTTAGAGACACCACAGGGTATGGTGACAGGACACTGAGAAATCAAACTGGAACTGATGATAGACACTAGCTCCCTGTCAGCTAGCCATCATAGTGTTTTCCAGCACTATGTGAGCTGTTGGAAAATAAAAGCCACCAACAGTGTGAGCAAGCAGTGGATTCTGCAAGCTACAAAATCAATCAGTCAGGCATGATGTACCCACCAGCGTAATAGTGGAACATAAATTATGGAGTCATCAACTGTTCACTCGGATTCAATATGAAGCACACACAGTGAGAAGAAATTCATGCCTGATACTAAGAACCAAGTCAAAAACCTATGGCTTAAAAGGTCATAGACCATGGAGGGAAACTTACACTATTTGCTGGCTAAATGGAGAGGCTATGCCCATAAAAAAGTCTTCTAATTGTATATGTTTATCCCCTTTAATCGATGCTGTTTTCACTCTTGATTAGAGAACATGCTTTTTTACAGATTGTGGTGAATACCACAGTGATCCAATGCCCATCAGAATGACAAGAAGAGAAGGCTGACTTCCTAGCATGAGATGAGTCATTTCTATCACACTCTCCAGGGCCCAGGAAACATGAAGAGGAAGTGGCTGATTAAATATAAGTGCTGCACTCATGGCAAACCAGAGAACTTTCTCCACGGAGATGGTGGTACACACTGAGCTGACTCAAAATTCAACAAAGCATAAAACAAGAGGCTTCCAAGAACTCAACACTAAAGAAGACTTATAACATGCTCTCTGTGGCTCAGGGAACATTGAAAAAGAGTGGGCAGAAAGAATGAAAGAGCCACAGGGTGGGAAGGTATACTCTGAGGCATTGTCTTCCTGACAAGAACTGACTGGTGCAGTTATGACCCCACAGTAACTACTAATAATCCACTGAACAGGGCTGTCAAGGGAGTGGGGTGGCAGAGCAAGGACAAAAGAGTATAACCTGATGGGAATATGACCAATTTGCAATATATTCATATAATAAAGTTCCTAATAAAATCTTTAAAATAATGAATCCACTATGTTTTCAGGAACATGGGTATGTACACTTAAAAAAAATTGAGTGTGTATTGGGAGAGAGTATTACACCAAAGCTGCTTGCTGAAACAAATGAATACTAGGTGTTTGCATTACTTTTTGTGCCTGGCTTATGTGTGTGGCTTGGGAACTGAACATGGGCTGGCAAGCTTTGAAAGCAAGTGCTTTTATCTTCTGAGCCATGTTCCCAGCCCCCCATATACACTTGTTCCATTATTATCACTAGACACAGCTAAAAGCTGTGAATATTATATAAAACATTTATAAGAGAAGTGAAGAGAAGCCCCAGAGCTATGGCCTTGGAATCCAAGATATGGCATGATGTTCATTTCCCTAGAGGTTCTTTTTGGTTCATATATGCCATACTTGAAGCTGAATGAGCTGGAAGGTCAGAAACAATAGGCACAGACACAAAAAGCCCAGAGAAAAGACTGAACACTTTTTTTTTTCAAAATCCTAGTAAGGGAGGTAGCCTTACAAGACCGAAAACATCTTCAGATAATCACTACTGTAAGCAAACACCACATAAACAAAGTGTGGCCCTATCCTATTCCTGTGAACAAAGGCCAAACGGAGAGCTTAAACTTCTATTCTCTTTCTAGGCTCTAGTAAGGTATTGTAATACACTGCCCAGGGTGATATCAGACAAGATTGAGTAATCGGCCAAGAAATCCATCTCTCATGTGTGCCAATAGTGAAAGTAGAGACCACAATAAGAGTCTATGAGCAATATGTTACCCCTACTCCATAGTGCTTGAATTGTGCCAAAGAAAGCTTAGTGCAGAGTCAGGACTTACACCACTACTGAATGTTCACAAGACTACTCCCACTATGGTATCATTGAAGGCCCTGTGGAAAGCAACTGATATATTATGCAGAAACCTAGGTATGAAATTGAACAAACTCCTGTCCAAAGAGAACTCCACAGGAGTACTGGCAGCAATCAAATGGAATGGCAAAAGTGTAGTGCTGTTCTTCTCTTGCTAGAGTTGGGTCAAAAGAGGCCACTTGAAACAGGAAGTTTCTCAGCGAACTTACCCAATCACAGAAAAAAAATCGACACATAGTCTCACTCATCTGCAACACCTAACCTGAATTTGCCCAAGATGCCTTACATACCCAGCAAGTACCTCATGGACTAGACAAAAAAAAAAAAAAAAAAAAAAAAAGAAAAAAAGAAACAGGAAGTTTAAGAAAGGTCCAAACTCACATAATCTAATACTCAAAATACCTAGGCATCAATAATTCATTCTTTATGCCAAGAACAAGGATTATTTCAAAAATAAAACTAATTGAAAGAAAATTGTGAAAGGCTGGGCATAGTGATACATGACTGTCATATCAGCACACAAGAGGCTGAGGCAGTATGATCAAGAAAAGTTTAACACAAGTCTAGGCTTCACAGTGAGTCCTTGCCTCAAAAAGATTTTTTTTTTATCAGAATAAAGCCAAAAGTAGCTACTTGTTTCCTTAGTGGGTTCCTTCCTAAATTTGAATCCTTCATGAGGCATGCATTTTCTGTCTTCTTTGAGCTTCTCTGTTCTTTAAGGTTTATGTTTACATTAAAAAGTTTGGCGTATATACTATTTATGAGCACATACATTAATTTATGTAAAAATAAGTGATATTTGCAGTGGTTTTAAAGAAAAATGTCCCCTGTACCCTCATGTGTTTGAATGCTTAATTCCCAGCTGATGGTGCTATTTGGGAAGGTTGTGGAGCCTTTGAGAGGTAGAGCCTGACTGGAAGAAGTATGTCATTGGGGAAAAGTCCTGAGGTAATATGGCCCAGCCCCACTTGCAGCACGCATATTGCTCTTACTAATTCTGCTCTGCTGTTGAGATGTAATGCCTGGCTGATTTCTCCTGCCATGCTTTCCCTGTCATAATAAAACTTCCTCTTGAGCCAGTTGTGGTGGTGCATGCCAGTAGGATATTGCTGAAGAAGCAGAAGCAGGAGGAACAGGAGTTCAAGGCCAGCCTGGGCTACACATTTTAGCCAGGTGTGGTAGTGTATGCCTTTAATCTCAACACCTGGGAGTCAGGTGTCGGAGGATTGCTGTGAGTTCCAGGCTACACTGAGACTACATAGTGAATTCCAGGTCAGTCTGGACCAGAGTGAAACCCTACCTTGAAAAATTTTTAAAAAATAAAAACCTTCCCCTTGAAAATTGTAAGCCGCAAATCAATCCTTTCTTTTCATAAGCTGCTTCTGTTTGGATGCTTTGTTGAAAAAAAAAAAAAAAACAAGGTAACTGATAGAGAGGTAGGGTTTTACTCAAGCTAAGGACGACCTGGGATTCATTATGTAATTTCAGGGCAGCCTCAAACTCTTGGGGATCCTCCAACCTTTGCTTCCCAAGTGCTAGGATTAAAGGCATGTGCCACCACACCCAGCTATTGTGCTGGTTGTTGATCTTGCATTGGTCTGGTCTGTCCTTGTCATGTCCCCATTCCACCCTTTTGGAGTAGGACTGTTTACTTTATGCCATTATATGTTGGAGGTGTGTAACTTGTGCTTTGATTTTATGTTGCTCACAGTAAAGAGAGTTCCTTGAGTCACAGATGAGACTTGAAGTTTAACACAGTACTTGCAAAAACTACAGGGACCATTAGTCTGAATGCATTTTACATCATGAGATAGCCAAGACCTGGAACAAATTCTATAGTCTGGCCTCAAACTCACAGCAAAACTCCTACCTCAGCCTTCCAAGTACTGTGACTAAAGACATGCATTACCATGCCTAGCATTAATAACAGATGTATATTTCATTGTGTGAACTTACTGCAATACAATTCTTCCTCAAAATGTAAAATTTTTAAAAAAAGGTCATGGTGGGGCATGCTTTTAATCCTGGCACTAGGGAGGCAGAGGGAGGTGGATTTCCATGAATTCAAGGCCACCTTGAGACTATATAGTGAATTCCATGCCAGTCTGGGTTAGAGTGAGTCTCTACCTCAAAACAAAACAAAACAAAATCTTGTTTCCTGTTTTTCAAGTTTTTGAAAGGTTATGATAAACATTTGGTTATATGTGTTTATATAAGTTCATATCTTTAGACTATTGCCTGATAATTTATTTACAATCAACTGCTAGATGTGTAATGGCTAAAATAAAGAAAATGAATGTGAAGTTTATATTTTATAATTTATACCATAAAATAATGTTATCATTTTTAGTTTTCTATCTGAAGTTTCTCACAAACTTGTAGTTATTTTACAATCTAAATTTACCAATTAAATATGTGTGACTCTTCATGTTTAGGCAATATTTTCTATATACAAACAATCTCCTCTGAGTAAAGCTCATGTGTTCCCTTTTCCTTCCATGTTATCATCATCAGAATTGAGGATGACACTCTGGCTGCTGGTGTCTGCAAATCTTTCATTGCATATTCTCTTTGGGCATCCTTGGAAATCCACAAGCATTGGAGATGGTATATGTACCTAGTCTGGCCAGTGATACTAAATGATTCCTACCTAATTTGTCCTATTTAATGGCTCTCTCATCACTGCTTATTGACATCAGAATACTTACACAAATTTGACCACTGTGACTTAAATCTAGAGAATAGCCTTCTACATAGTCTCTTTATTCTGTCTGTTCATCCCACTATAATTGGAGAAGTAAGGTGATCCATGTATATCCCTGTAACTTCACAGACCCTTCTCCAAGCTCCAACTATACCAATCTTAATGTGAGTGTAGCTTTTCCTCTTTCAACTCACCATATAATTATAACATTTTTTTAACTTCTCATCTGGTTGGCATCATGCTGTACATTGTACTTTTTTTAACATTGTACTTCTCTTGGCCAGCTTTATCAGTGTATTCAAGAAACTTGTTTTTATGTTTCAAGAATTGTCTAAAGTTATTAGGGATCACTTGCTTCTCCTAGAACACCTTTGCTCGGAGCCAGAAGAGACTATGATTTGCTTTCTCCTACATGGATAAGTCCAAGTTTTTCCTCCTTATCAAGACAGAATTCACATTCTTCATTCCCTAAGAATTTAATGATATAAATTTTTTATATTCACAAAAGCAGAAATATATTGGGTCAGTTTAAAAACTTTTTAATACAGTTTGATGTCTTAATGTATATTATCAAATAACCTAGCAGTATAATTGTCCTTTCTCAGAGTATTTCAACAGCAAGGACTGAACTTGGCCAACCTATTGTACAAAATCTTATTATCTTGCACTTTTAGTTTACACTTGTGGAATGATTTTTTTTTGTAGTTTTATTTATTGTGTTGTGAATTTCCTGTTCATAGTCTTTTATGGTTTTCTAATTGATTGATAAAAGCACTCCAGTACAAATGTTAACTTAACCATACCAATTGTCTTATTTTATTTATGATAGCCTTTACTTCTCAACTGTTTTTGAAACCCAGTCATATGTATCCCAAGCTGTCCTAATGCACTATGTAGCTGAAGATGGCATTATACTGTGATCCAATTGCCTCTACCTCCTGAATGCTGAACTGACAGATGTCTATCACCATGCCCAATTTATGCAGTGCTGGGGATCAAACTCAGGACTTCATACATGTTCAGCAAATACAACCAACTGAGTTTTAAATTTTCTATGTTATATAATCTATACATTTTCCTTTTGTTTTGTTCTTTTGGTTAGACAACTTATTTATATATTCCATCTCTAAACATGTAGCTACATGTCATTCTGTACTTTAATGTTTTTACGTAAGCATATATTTAAATTTTTATTTGAACAAAATGTAGTCTGTTTATTTTTTCCTAAGTAACTTATAATATTATTGTACCCTTTGTAAAGAAGAAAAATTAATGCTCTTATTTTTTTTGGAATATTATAACTTCAATGTACTAACCATATGTGGCTTCTGTAAATTTCTCTTATTTCTAAGATTATGCCAACTTTAAGGAACCTAAGTCTAACAAAACTTCAACTTCCTGGGTCCATACCTACCTGTACTTAAGTAACTAGTAAATGGAAAGGACCTGTCCGGATGTATCGTGGAGTAGTAGAATATCTGATAATGCACTTTACCCTGTATCACACACTCTTATGGATGGGATTCCTTACCATCTCCTGACCACAGTTTCAGTATTCTTCTTCTACATTTTTTAAAAAAGGGTAGAATTAATATTTTTAATGTTATTTATAATCAAGTGGCAGTTGGGCATAGAGTCTCCCCCACCCCGTACATGATCCATTTCAAATTTAAAAAAAAAATTACACATTTCGAACAGTTGATGGCTGGTAATGCTTTTCAGAACATGATTACGTAAATTCATTAATAGTGGCTTCAAGCTTTTCTTTGTTTGCTCCAGAACACTCAGACACCTTTTTGCCCTTTTTGAAAAAAAGGAATGTTGGCATGCATTTGACTTCACGGTCTGCAGCAACATCCTGGTAATCATCCACGTCTACTTGAAGGAACACCACACTGGAATACTTCTCAGAGAGGGAATGAAAGAAAAGCTTGATCATTTTGCAAGACCCATACCATATGGCTGAGAAGTATACCATGATAAGCTTATCTCCTGCAGCATTTCTGGCCTCTTGAAAAGCATCCTTGCTCTCGATCAGCTTCACCGTTTTGGCTGGTGGAGGGGCTGGTGGCCATCTGCAGATGGAAATGGATCCCAGATGCCAGACAGAGCTGCTTCTACTTCCCCCGCATCCCAAGGTAGGGTCTCACTCTAGCTCAGGCTGACCTGGAATTCACTATGTAATCTCAGGGTAGCCTCAAACTCATGGTGATCCTCCTACCTCTGCCTCCTGAGTGCTGGGATTAAAGGCACATGCCACCACTCCAGGCCAGTTTCAGTAATCTTGAGGAACTTCCCACTCCTCATCTGTTAAACTATTATCCCTGGGTCAACCCAGAGATGTCAATTTTAGAAAGCTTAGAAGTAAAAAAAGATACAATCTCTTTGTTTGAGACATAATCAAGATGCTGAATAAAGTATAAAATATCTTGGAGTGGAAACCCCCTACACTATGAAGAACATAAGCCAATTACTAGAGATCCCCCAGCTTTCTGCCCTATTAGCCCCACTAACAGACCTTATAAAAAACAAGGTCTGAGCAGGAGAGATGGCATAGTAGTTAAGGCACTTGCGTGCCATACCTAAAGACCCATGTTTGACTCTCCAGGTCTCACATAAGCCAGATGCTCAAAATGACACAAGTGCACAAGGTTACACATGCACACAAGGTGGCACACTCATATGGAGTTTGATTGCAGTGCCTTGAGGCACTGGTATGCCAATTCTCTCTCACACTTGCTCTCATATTTTTTTAAAGGCCAGTTTGTTGGGCTTGCATCAAAAAAAATCTTTGAAAACAAGGTCTGCTCTTTCATCTCAGCCATTAATGTGTAGTACAGAGTAAGGAAAACCAAGAACCTTCAGAGTGACATGAGGCCCTGCTAGTGTGGCATCAACAAGCTGGTGGCATGCACCAACACGAGTTCCAGATTACTTTGGAAATTTTGAAAGCATGTGTGATCACTTAAAGATGAACCAGAGCTTTTGCCCAACTGTCACCCTTAATAAAACATAAATGTTAGTCAGTGAGCAGCCATGAAGAAATACTGCCAAAAGCAAGACTGTTCCATCACTAATGTGGTATTCTTGGGCTATTGATGTGGGATGATTGGTCTACTCTAAAGTTTTGGGAAGAGAAAAATTCCAACGTAGTCTGTCATTGTGAAGGTCAGATTCCTTAGAACAGAGGAGATGATTAAGGGTGCTTGGGGAAAGGAGTTGTGCTCTGGAGCCTCAAAGCAATACCAAAGGAGGGTCACTGAATTTTCATGAATGCTTGAAAGAGGAGAAGAAGGAAAGTTTGTGCCCAGTCTCTGGCTAAACCTCCATTATGCCAGCAACTATAATCCCCATTTTCATCTGATTTTATCCCTGCCTGTCCTATCCCAGCATGTTCCTAAGATATTAAAAACCAAGCTCTAATTCTATGAAAAGAGCTATTTAATCACATTTCCTCCAAAACATATTACCTTAATTCCCAAGAAACCTAACTTTGGAAAGTTCAGAATATAGCATAGAAGCCAGAATTGCTTCTTCAAAGCCCTCAAGTTTCTGTGATACTAAGGTAAGATACCATTGGCTAATGTTACTAGGGAAATCAGAATGCTCAGTACTTGACAAACAAGGAGAATAATATTGGTGGCACTATAAGTTTCGCATCCAATACAGGTGGGGTCACTAAGTCCTATTGCATAAACTACCAGAGAATTTCAGATACTGCCCCACTCCAAGACCTAAAACATTGTATACAGCTAGCATCACATGGGAGTATAATAACTCAATAGACATATTAGAAAAGCATGAAGTAAAATATTCATGGATGCTATCCAAGGTATCTTTAATAAAGACAGAAAAGAGGGCTGAAGAGTTGGCTTAGCACTTAAGGTACTTGCCTGCAAAGCCAAAGAACCTCAGTTGGAATCCCCAGGACCCACTTAAGCCAGATGCTCAAGGGGTTACATTCATCTGGAGTTCGTTTGCAGTGGCTGGAGGCACTGGTGCTTGCTCTCTCTCTCTCTCTCTCTCTCCCCTCTGCCTCTTTCTCACAAATAAATAAATAAAAATAAAACTATATAAAAACAGAAAAGAAAATGGAAGGGTGGATAGTTTAATAAATGATCTTCAAGGTGTCTACATATAATAACTCCCATACTCATCTGTAAAAATATCCTCCCAGGTGTTACTTGACAGGTTAGTGGAGAGAAATAATATTGGAGGTGGCTAGAGGTTTAGAGGGGTAGGGTGTAGCAAGGATAGGGGAGAACTAAACATAAGTTAAGATAACATGAATTGGTTCCATAGAAACCCTCATTCTGACTAGCATTCTACAAGATATAGTTACCAATAAAAAGGGAGGGGACACAGTCTTGACCGAAGGTAGAAAAAGTTAAGTTTTAAAGCTATGAACTCTGGCTGGTAACTCCCAGGCCCAGAATTGGGTTGTCCCCTACAGTGAGCTATTGGCCAGGGAAACCCACGAGGGTGGCACTATAACATAACAATGTAGGCCACTGCCAAAACACTTGATAACCTGCCAGTGCTAAAAACTAAGACCCTATTGCTGAAGATACCACAGACTATGATCATAGGACATCAGAATAGCATGCTGGAATTGAAAAGGAAACTAGCTCTGTCCTGGATAGTGCTCCTAGTGCTGGAGAGCTCTATGGGAGCTGCTGGAGGACAATAGTCACCAATAGCACGAATAAGCAGGAGACCCTTCAAACTACAAAATCAACCAGCAAGACAAGAAGTGTGTACTTGTGCAAGAGTGGCATTCAGCCTTGTGGTTAACCAACTGTTCTCTGATTGGGCATGTGACCCTCTTAGTGGGAGTGAACTCATATCTGGTACTGGAAACCGAATCAGAATCCCATGGTCCAGAAACACATTCTTCAGAAAGAACCCCCCACTGCTCTCTGGAGAAGAGTGGGCTTGCATACCAAAATATCTCAAATAACATTACATACCCACTTTAACCCAAGCTGCCTCTAACTCTTGTTTAGAGAATCTGGTTTATTTTACAGATGGCAGAGAAAATGGAGGACAGCCAAGATCCATCAATAAAACAAGAAGATAGCCAACCACCCACCAGGAGACTTTCCACTTCTACTACATCTACCAGGGCCCAGGAGAAATTTCAGAGGAAGCAGTGAAATGAATATAGTTCTTACCTGCTAGCCTGAAAACTAGCTCCAGGATATTGATGACAGACACAGTAATCAATTGAAACCTATCAAAGCAGAAATCTATAGGCTACAAAGAACTCAACACTAAATCAGATTCTAATATATCTGCCATGGCCCAGGGAACATTGCAGAAGATGGGGTAGAAAGATTGAAAGAGCTATAGAATAGGTAGGAATACCCTTAGTCATGGTCCCCCTGCTATAGGGGGACTATAGGGACTGACTGAAGCCTTCAGGACCCCACAGTGAATAGCATAACCGCACTGAGGATGGCCTCCAGGGTAACAAAAGTTGGAGCAAGGGGATGTAAGTGTATACCCTGTTATGATAGATAGATAGATAGATAGATAGATAGATAGATAGATAGATAGATAGATAAATAGATATCTTAAAAGTACAGTCTCCCAAATTTCTATTTACATATTCACACTTGTGAACTACACACCTAGATTAAGGATGAATTAATTTCACCAACACTGAACACTGTTCATGTGCCATGTACCATATAAGAGGGAGTAGATGCAATGGAATTAATCATGGCTCTAGTCCTGTCAAAGTTACAATACAGTGAAGATAAACATTAAGCATACCATTACAATTAATTTGATCATACTACTGTGATTCAGAATGTACAAGATAGACCAAGAAGACTCAGTGTGTTCCCCTAATTATTCTGGACTACTGGCCCCACTGATAATAGTTAGTGGCCCTCCCTAACACAGTAATTAATCTTCAAGGAAGCAGAGTCATCTGGGGCTGGGGATATAGATAAATGGTAGAATGCTTGCCTAGCCTGCAAAACGCTTTGGCTTCAATCTTCAGTGAAAATAATACATACATCAACACACACATGCACACACACACACAAGCACACACAAATCTTTTGACAACACATATGTACTCCAAATTTAGTAGTACCTACCAAATAAACTTCAGGCTTCTTATTCTGAAAACCAGTGTCATTCAAAGTAATAGAAGGAAAAGATGATGGCATCAAAACAGAAGAAAGACTAGTTTGAAATGGGAGGGTATTCAATGGAAGGTGGATTTACGACAGGGAATGAGAGAAGAGGGAGGGAATTATTGTCTAAAGTTATGGAAAATGACAATAAAAAGTTTAAAGCAATAATAATTTATTATAAGAAAATGGCTATAACCGGTTTTATCAGTCTCTATCATTCTCCAATTCTACCTCAAACACATCATGTGTGATAAAATGAAGCTGAGATATAAGCTTTGCCATCCTTAGCAGCTGGTAACACTGGGTCAATATTAAAATTAATTATGTACTTATGAAATTAATGTTCAAAAGGAAGGGTATATAAGTTTAAATGGCCAGGGAAGTCCAACCCACACAAACATTTAGAAATCATTGTGAAAGTTAATTTTAGCAGTAGATAATTAAAACAAATCTTTCAATTGCTAGCCATGTAGTTAGATGTAAGGACCACCATCCCTACTTGGGAATTCTTCAAGAGCCAGAAGCTTTATTATTTACATTTGTATCCCATATACTGTATCTAATATATAGAGCAGACAAGAGAATGTTTTATAAGAATGGGTCAGAGAGCAAAGAAAGAAATAGGAGGATGAAATAGAAAGTGAAGGATGACTTAAGATTTTGAACTTGAATGACATGAGTCATTAAGTTATTTGATCCTGAGCAGCATTTTGAACATTTGATTTTTGACATGCTAAGTTTGAGTTACCAGAATCCATTCAGCCAATGTTTAGCAGCTAAACCTAGAAGCTGTAGATTTAACTTTCATCACATGCCACAAGTCCTGGATTTGATCCCTAGCACCACAAAAAGGAGACAAATTTAAAGTGCAAGGGGTGCAAGCTTGATGGGCTATCTGTAGAAGAAGCTATCAGAAATTAAGTGAAAAGAAGGCTGGAGAGATGGCTTAGTGGTTAAGATCCATGCCTGCCAAGCCTAAGGACCCAGGTTCGAATCTCCAGGTCCCAGATAAGCCAGATGAACATGATGCATACACCTGGAGTTTGTTTACACTGCCCAGAGGCACTGATGTGCCCATTCTCACCCTCTCTCCCTCTGTCTCTAATAAATCAATAAAATACATCTTTAAAAAAAAAGAAATTAAGTGAAAAGAAAAAAATACAATGCTTGTAGTAAAAAAAAAATGGAAGAAAGAAAATGGATGTTTAATGTCATAAAGGAAAGACAATGGACTTTCTGGTAAGATGACTGCACAGAAGTCACAGAAAACCAGCCTAGGGAGGGATTTAAGCAAAACAGCAGCAAATTACACTTTTCTTCTGAAAATTGAAGGTGTATAGTTTTTTATCAGCCACAGTGGAGAAACAAGAGAGACTAACATCTACCAGAAAGGAGGCAACTGGACAGAATCCCATGGAGGCACTTGCAGCCCACATGGATCTGCATGCCCACCTGGCCCAGTGTCCAGCTACAAGAACAAAGACCAAACAAGTAGATTTTCTAACCTCATCAAACATGAAGGGGAGACAGCAGAGATCAGCTAAGGAGCTGCTGAAAGGGATACACCTGGAACCAGCTGAGCAGTTCCAGTACAACTCCAGGCTTCTTACACTCTCATATCCCCCAACCATCAGAACCACAAACCTCCAGTGAACACATTCAGCCGCCAGCAGCAGTGCATCCAGCACAGCTGATCAGAGCACCAGTTCCACAACACAACACAGAGGGATCAAGGTGGGCACTCAGCATTGGTGAGATCCCAAAAGGTAATGAGGCTAAGTGACAACAAAAGCAGGTACATAGGCCTCCACTGGAAGCGCTAATCTCTCTTTCCATGTCAGGTCAGATTATGGGATAGATATTCCTGGCTGGCTTTACCATTTTCAATTAAGCTGTATTTGGGGGTTGAATATTGTTGTATTTGTTACTTTCAGATTCATAGGGGCTTTGACTGTTTCTTCTGTCATTATTGGGGGCAGCGTCTGATTCAGACCCAGGCTGACCTGGAACCAATTTCAGAACAGCAATCTCAACTTCCCAGCTGACAGGATTAAGGGTGTTCAGCAACACACACCCTTAGAGACATTGGCTTTATAAGATTATGTTTTTGTGGGATGGAGAGATGGCTTAGCAGTTAAGCGCTTGTCTGTCAAGCCTAAGGACACCGGTTTGAGGCTCAATTCCCCAAGACCCACGTTAGCCAGATGCTCAAGGCGCACACGCATCTGGAGGAGCTTTGCAGTGTCTAGAGGCCCTGGTGTGCCCATTCTCTATCTATCTATCCACCTCTTTCTCTCTCTGTCTGTCACTCTCAAATAAATAAAAAACAAAAAAATTTTTAAAAAGATTATCTGTTTGTTTTAATCCCCAAATTTTCATACTCTGTGGTGATTTTTATTGAATGTGTATATTGCTCAGTTGAATTTTATAACTGTGCTAGTAAATTGCTCCACCCAGCCCATTAAAATACTTGAGTGGCAGACAAACTCAACACCTAGGATTACTTCTGTAGTTGGACTGGAGTACAAGAGCTACACTTGAAATCTTAAACTCCTACTCTGAGGGTATATAAAGTTAGAATTCCAAGTCTAAGAGCACCACAGGTAATTAAAAAACCCAACCATCAAATCAACTCTGGATGCAAAAATTGCAACATTAATACAAGTAACAAAAACAATCAAGACAATACAACCCCACCAAAAATTGTAAATCCATCAGAAATTACCCCAAATGAGACTGTTTAAGATGAAGTGCCTGACAAAGATTTCAAAACAAATGATTTTTATCTATACAAAAGAAATCAAAGAAGAAATTAAAGGAATCAAAGAAGAAAACAAAGGAATTAAAGAAGAAAACAAACTCCTGAAGGGATTCAAAGAGAACACACGAAATCACCTTTATGAAATAAGGAAGTTATTACAAGACATGAGTAAGGAAATAGAAACACTGAAGAAAAGCCAGGCAGAAATTCTAGCACAGTTAGTCAAATAAAAAAAAAAAAAAAACTCTGTGTAAACTCTCACCAGTAGAATGGATGAAGGAGAGAAGGGAATATCTAAACTAGAAGACCAGATGGAAGATCTAATACAGTTCAACAAAGAGAAAGATAAGCTAATAGGAAGGTATATGGATGGGAATGTTATGATATTTGGGATACTATGAAAAGACCAAACATAAGAATTCAGGGTATAGTAGAAGGAGAAAAATTTCAATCCAAAGGCATACTAGGCATTTTAAACAAAATCATAGAAGAAAAATTTCCTCAAATTGGGAAAGTCCAATGCAGATACAGGAAGCTTTTAGAACACCAAACAGACAAAACCTGGAAAGAGCCTCTTCTCACCATGTGATAATTAAACTACTAAACACACAAACCAAATAAAATATATTGTAAGCAGTTAAGGAGAAAAAGCAAGTTGCCTATAAAGGCAAGCCCATCACGATCACAGCAGATTGCTCAACACAAACTTTAAAAGCCGGAAGGGGGCTGGAGAGATGGCTTGGCGGTTAAGCGCTTGCCTGTGAAGCCTAAGGACCCCCGGTTCGAGGCTCGGTTCCCCAGGTCCCATGTTAGCCAGATGCACAAGGGGGCGCACACATCTGGAGTTCGTTTACAGAGGCTGGAAGCCCTGGTGCGCCCATTCTCTCTCTCTCCCTCTATCTGTCTTTCTCTCTGTGTCTTTCGCTCTCAAATAAATAAATAAAAATTTAAAAAAAAAATCCGGAAGGGCTTATATTCCAAGTTGTGAAGGACAATATCTGTCAACCAAGGTTACTTTACCTTGCAAAGCTATCTATCCAAATTGAAGGATAAATAAGGACATTCCACAACAAAAATAGGCTAAAGGAATTTATGACAACTAAACCAGCTCTACAGAAAATACTTGAAGGAAGTCTTAATGCCAAAGAGAAAGCAAAACACACACAGGAGGAAATTGGAAAAAATAAACCACACTCAAATAACAGTTAAAAAAATGAGTGAAGGGAAAACAGGAAACACTACAAAATAAGAAGAATGGCGAGAACAAATGCATACCTTTCAATAATAACTTAATATCAATGGCCTCAATGCATCATCCAAAAAACACAGGCTTGCAGACTGGATTAAAAAGCAGGATCCTATCATTTGTTGCTTCCAGGAAACTCAACTATCAATAAAAGATAGACACTACCTTAGGGTGAAAGGATGGAAAATGGCATTTCAAGCAGTTGGGCCTAGGAATCAAGCACGGGTTGCTATCATAATATCTGACAGGATAGACTTCAAACCAACATTAGTGAGGAAAGATAAACAAGGTCATTTTATACTGATTAAAGGAACTCTCCAGCAGGAGAACATTACAATCCTAAACATATATGCACCTAACATGGGGGCTCCCAGTTTTATCAAACAAACACTATTAGACTTACGGTCACAAATAACATCAAACATGAGCTGGAGAGATGGCATAGTGGTTAAGTGCTTACCTGTGAAGCCTAAGGACCCTGGTTCAAGGCTCAATTCTCCAGGACCCACGTTAGCCAGATGCACAAGGGGGCGCATGCATCTGGAGTTCATTTGCAGTAGCCGGAGGCCCTGGTGCACCTATTCTCTCTCTCTCTATCTGCATCTTTCTCTCTCTGTGTCCATTGCTTTCATTATTTAAAATAAATAAACAAAAAAAAATTAAAAACAAATAACATCAAACACAATTGTAGTGGGAGACTTCAATACCCTACTCTCATCAATTGACAGGTCATCCCAGCAAAAAATAAACAGAGAGAAATCTGAATTAAATGATGTCATGGAACAAATGAACCTAAAAATATGTACATAGCATTCCATCCAAATGCTGCAGAATATACATTTTTCTCAGCAGCACATGGGACATTCTCTAAAATAGACCATATATGAGGACACAAAGCAAATCTAGGAGAATTGAAATAATCCCTAGTACTCTATCTGTCCACAGTAGGATTAAACTGCAAATCAGCAACAAGAAAAGCTACAGAGCATACAGAAATTCATGAAGACTAAACAGTACACTATTGAATGATCAGTGTGTCAATGAAGAAGTCAAAAAGGAACTCAATAAATTCATAGAATCAAATAATAATGATAATACAACATACCAAAACCTTTGGGACACAATGAAGGCAGTCCTAAGAGGGAAATTTATAGCTCTAAGTGCCTATATTAAGAAATTAGAGAGTTCACAAATAAATGATTTAATGCTCCACCTTAAGGCCTTGGAAAAAGAAGAACAAGGCAAACCAAAAATCAGTACATGAGAAGAAATCATAAAGATTAGGAAATTAATGAAATAGAAACCAAAAAAAAAAAAAATACAAAGAATCAATGACACAAAGAGTTGGTTCTTTGAAAGGTTAAACAAGATTGATAAACCCTTAGCAAATTTGACCAGAAGAAAGAGAGAACAGACAAAAATTAACAAAATTAGAGATGAAAAAGTCACCATTACAACAGATGCCAAAGAAATTCAGACAATTATAAGGACATACTTTAAGAATATATATGCATCTAAGTTTGAAAATCTGAAAGAAATGGATACTTTCCTTGATTCACATGACCTACCAAAATTAAATCAAGATTAGATAAACAATTTAAATAGACCTATAACAAGTACAGAGATAACAAGTAGTTATAAAAAGTCTCCTAACTAAAAAAAGCCCAGGCCCAGATGGATTCACAGGCGAATCTTACCAGACCTTCATGGAAGAAATAACACCACTGCTTCTCAATCTTTTCTATAAAATAGAGAAGGGGGCTGGAGAGATGGCTTAGCGGTTAAGCGCTTGCCTGTGAAGCCTAAGGACCCCGGTTCAAGGCTCGGTTCCCCAGGTCCCACATTAGCCAGATGCATAAGGGGGCGCATGCGTCTGGAGTTCGTTTGCAGAAGCTGAAGCCCTGGTGCACCCATTCTCTCTCTCCCTCTATCTGTCTTTCTCTCTGTGTCTGTCACTCTCAAATAAATAAAAAATTAAAAATGGGAAAGTGTGGGGGTGGGGAGGGAGGGAATTACCATGGGATATATTTTATAATCATGGAAAATGTTAACAAAAATTTTAAAAAAATTAAAATATATGTATATTAAGATAGAGAAGGATGGAATTCTACTGAACACCTTCTATGAAGCCAGCATCATCCTCATACCAAAACCAGGCAAAGACAGAACAAAAAATAAAATAAAATTACAGACCAATCTCCCTCATGAACATAGACGCAAAAATTCTGAACAAAATATTTGCCAACAGAATACAAGAATATATCAAAAATATTATTCACCCCAACCAAGTTGGCTTTATCCCAAGGATGAAGGGATGGATCAACATATGAAAATCAATAAATGTAATACATCATATAAATGTTCTGAAGGACAAAAATCACATGGTCATCTCTAATAGGTAAAGTAAAAGCATTCGACAAAATCTAACATACTTACGTGGTAAAAGTATTACAGAACCTAGGACTAGAAGAAACATATCTCAACATAATAAAAGCTATTTATGACAAACCTACAGCCAACATAATAATAAATGGTGAAAAAATCAAGGCTTTTCCCCTAAATTCAGGAGCAAAGTAAGGGTGTCCACTGTCCCCACTTTTATTTACTATAGTACTGGAAGTCTTAACCATAGCAATAAGGCAAGAGACCTCATAAAAGGGGTACAAATTGGGAAGGAAGAGACCAAACTTATCACTATTTGCAGATGATATGATTCTATACATAAAAGACCCTAAAAACTCTACCAGAAAACTGTTAGATCTAATAAACACTTTTAGCAACATAGCAGGATACAAAATAAATACACAGCTTTCCTATATACTTACAACAAATGTTCAGAGAATGAAACCAGGGAATCTCTCCCATTCATAACTGCCTCAAAAAATAAATAAATAAAGTACCTTGGAGTAAACTTAACTAAGGAAGTGAAGGAACTCTACAATGAGAACTTTAAAATACTCAAGTGAGAAACTGCAGAAGACACAAGGAAATGGAAACACATCCCATGTTCTTGGATTGGAAGAATCAATATCATGAAAATGTCAATCTTACCAAAAGCAATCTACACATTTAATGAAATCCCCATTAAAATTCCAATGGAATTCTTCACAGGAATATAAAAAAAATACTAAATTTTATTTGGAAGCAGAAAAAAATCCTTGAATAGCCAAAACACTTTTGAGCAACAAAAATAAGGGTAGTGGTATCACCATACCAAATTTTAAGCTATATTACAAAGCCATAGTAACAAAAACAGCATGGTATTGGCACAAAGACAGACATGTAGCTCAGTGGAACAGAATAGAGGGCCCAGATGTTAATCCAGACAGCCACAGCCATCTGATTTTTGACAAAAAGTTGGTATTGAGCAGAAAACCTTCTCCCTGTAGCCCAGCCAACTGAAAGCTGGAAAAAGTTGCACTATATGCAGTCTTATGGGAGACAGAAGTCATCAGCAGTGAAAACCTCAAGTTTGGCCAGACAGGCCAAATGACTGAACAAGTACAATAGTGGCATGTCTGCTCTGGGGGAAACCAACTGCTCTCTAGGTGGACTGAAGGTCCACTCTAGGAGAGGGAATATGTGCCTGGTACTGAAAACCTAATCAAAAGCCTATGGCAGTGGAGATCATGAGCCTTAAAGGTGTAAAGCCTGCTCTTTTCTGGATAAATGCATATACTACTCTCACCAAATTGCTCTGAAAGCACTATTCTTTTAAATATACATATTTATTTATTTTTTGTTATTATATATTATTTATATTCTTTAAATACATAGTTGTTGTTGTTGTTTTTTAATTGAGGGCTCTACCCCATTCTGCCTTCTCATGGACAAGAGTTCTCTGTACTTTCTTCTCTTTCTTTGTCTTAATCTGAAATTTTCTCACCAAATGTTAAAAAGAAACAAATCAAAAATATTTATAAAACAAAATAAAATTAAATCTGTGCTGGGGAGACAGCCTATCAGTTAAAGCCCCTTGTTTCCAAAGCCTACTGGTCCAAGTTTGATTCCCCAGTACCCATGTAAAGCCTGATGTACAATGTGGTACGTGCATCTGGAATTCATTTGCAGTGGCAGGAGGTCTTGGTGTGTCCATAGATTCTCACACCCACAAGTAAATAAATGAATAAATAAACAAAAAAACATTTTTAGACATATATCCTAATGACTCTTCTCACTACCTTAGAGATATTTGCACAACTAAACTAAACTAAACTAAACTAAACTAAACTAAACTAAAAGAAAATGACAGAAGGACTTCTCTCCCAAGTTGTGAAAAATAACAACTGTCAACCAAGGTTACTTTATCTTGCAAAGCTATCTATCCAAATTGAAGGAAGCTATCTATCCAAATTGAAGGATAAGTAAGGACATTTCACAACAAAAACAGACTAAAGGAATTTATGACAATGACAACTAAGCCAGCTCTACAGAAAATACTTAAAGCAATCCTATACACAGAAGATAAAGCAAAGCACACACATGAGGAAACAGGAAAAAGTAATCCATAGTCAAATAACAAGTAAAACAAGAGAGTAAAGGGAAATAGGAAGCACTACAAAACAAGAATAATGGTGAGAATAAACACATCTTACAATAATAACTCTTAATATCAATGGCCTCAATGCCCCAAACAAAAGACACAGGCTTGCAGACTGGTTTAAAATGCAGGATCCTGTTGCTTGCTGCCTCCAGGAAACTCATCTCTCAATAAAAGATAGATAACAGTCTTAGAGTAAAAAGATGGGAAAAGGCATTTCAAGCAAATGGGCCGAGGAAACAAGCAGGGGTTGCTATCATAATATCTGACAAGATAGACTTCAAACCACCATTAGTGAGGAAAGATAAAGAAGGCCATTTTAAGCTGGGTGTGGTGGTGCACAGCTTTAATCCCAGCACTTGGGAAGCAGAGGTAGGTGGATAGCCATGAGTTCAAGGCTACCCCGAGACTACATAGTGAATTCCAGGTCAGCCTGGAGTAGAATGAAACCCTACCTCAAAAAAAAAAAAAAAAAGGTCACTTTATACTGATTAATAAGTAAATTTAAAACAGTTTTTAACTTACTTGGGGAAATTTGGGGATCCTAGTATTATTGTGGTTGTTTGAATATAAATGGTCTCATCAATACAGGTATTTTTGATTAAAATTAAGCTTCCTACTTAAGTCTCTATTAGGCAGAATATTGCTGCGTGTGTGATTAGTGGCCGATCTTGAGTTCAGCCCTACTAAGTATGTAGCAAGGCAGCTGAATTGTGGCTATTTTTGCTTGCTTGGTATTGAGCCAGATTCTTTTTTTTTTTTTAATATTTTAATTGTTTATTTGAGAGCGACAGACACAGAGAGAAAGACAGATAGAGTGAGAGAGAGAATGGGCGCGCCAAGGCTTCCAGCCTCTGCAAACGAACTCCAGACACGTGCGCCCCCTTGTGCATCTGGCTAACGTGGGACCTGGGGAACCGAGCCTCGAACCGGGGTCCTTAGGCTTCACAGGCAAGCGCTTAACCGCTAAGCCAACTCTCCAGCCCTTGAGCCAGATTCTTATGCCATGAAGAAAATACCTAGAATCTGTACACCTGAAATAAACCCTTTCCTCCCATAAGCTGCTTCTGGCAGGGTGTTTCTCCTAGCCATAAAAAGGTTGCTGCAACAATTATACACAAAATTATTTCCAGATTGGTTGAAAATCTAAATATTAAAAAAAGAAAATATGGAAGATAGTATGAAAAAATGAAATAAGAAAAAGTTCTATGCAACTCACAGAATCCACAAGGTACAATAAAAAAGTATAGATCTGTATAAAAATCTAAAATTGAACAAGTTATAGCATTAATAAAAATTTATAAAGGCCGGGCGTGGTGGTGCACGCCTTTAATCCCAGCACTTGGGAGGCAGAGATAGGAGGATCGCCGTGAGTTTGAGGCCAACCTGAGACTCCATAATGAATTCCAGGTCAGCCTGGGCTAGAGTGAGACCCTACCTTGAAAAACAAAAAAATAAATAAATAAATAAAAATTATAAAGGACTCTCTCAAATCACCAGGAAAAGCAGATCAAAAGGGAATGTAGGCAAACAAGAAATTCAAAGATGCAGAAAATATTGCAATAAATACTCAGCTTTACCAGTAATAAAAATACAAGCAGAAATGAAGATCTTTTGACTGACAAAAGTTTAAATTATTAAACACTTGTTAAATCTAGTGCTTACTGGTGAGGACAATGAAGAGCACTCTCAAATTCTGTGAAAGTAATTACAAAGTGCTTTAAGTTTTTCAGAACACTAATTGCTCCTAGTAAATCTCTACATTAAAAACCGTAAAAGTTTTATACGTATTACAATTTTTTTTAAATTTGTAAACCCAGTCATCTAAAAAGTCCACAGTGGGCCTTACATACTGGTGTGGAGTGAATACCTGTTCTCCTTCCTATACCCAATTCATATATTGAAGCCATAATCCCCAAAGCAATGTTATTTGGAAATGGGGTCTGTGGAAGATCATTATGTTCAGATTATATTAGTGTCCTTATAAGGAACAATGACAGAGAGCTTGCACTCTTTCTCTCCATGACCCATGAGAATAAGCAAGGAAGAAGTGCTCTCCAAGTCAGAAAAATGCCCCACTCCACAAAAGAATCTGACAGCACCTTAACCTTGGAGTTTCCAGCCTTTAGAGCTATAGGAAATAAACACTGTTGTTTAAACTGCTCAGTCTTTGGTAATTTGTGACAATTGTAGCTAAGACAATTCTATACTTCCTTCAATACTCCAGACATTTAAACCTCTCATTTCTTATAACTTAAACCTTAACTATATCATATCATTTTCTTCATCTTCTGACAATTCATTATCTCATTTTTTTACTCCCAAATTCTTCTGTCTTCTAGAACTCAATTTGTATCAAATTAAATCATTATATCCTTCTTATTCTAATGAAAACACCACATTCCCTGGAACATGCTGCTCTTCCTGAAGTGCTCTCTGATGAAAGTCATTTCTTCTTCCACCTAAGACATACCATTAAACTGGGAGGTGAAGTACCTTCTTTGCTGCTATTGTGCCCACAGGTATTTCTAATTCATTCCTCCCTATATATTACCAGCACTGTACCTGGCTGTAGTCACTCATCCCACAGTCATGTCTGGTTTTGCTAGCAGTTGTGCTAGCATGTTCCCCACATTTTTTTTTTTTTTTTTTTTTTTTTTTTTTTTGGTTTTTCAAGGTAGGGTCTCACTCTAGTTCAGGCTGACCTGGAATTCACTATGTAGTCTTAGGGTGGCCTTGAACTCATGGTGATCCTCCTACCTCTGCCTCCCAAGTGCTGGGATTAATGGTGTGCATCGCCACACCTGGCTTTTGTTTTAAAAAATAAGTTGGGTGTGGTGGTACACCTGTAATCCTAACACTAGAGATGGAGAAAGGTGGTTCCCAGGTACACACTGGCCAGTCTAGCCTACTTGGCAAACTCCAGGTCAGTGAGAGGCCCTGTCTCAAAAAACACCCTCTAGGCTGAGGGATTGTTGCAGTCCGGTTCACATTGCTGATAGAAATCACCCAACCAAGAGTAGCTTCTGCGAAAAAGAGGTTTATTTTGGCTTACAGGCTCGAGGGGAAGCTTCATGGTGGCAGGAGAAAACGATGGCATGAGCAGAGGGTGGACATCACCCCCTGGCCAACATAAGATGGACCACAGCAACAGGAGGGTGTGCCAAACACTGGCATGGGGAAACTGGCTATAAAGCCCTTAAGCCCGCCCCCAACAATACACTCCCTCCAGGAGGCATTAATTCCCAAATATCCAGCAGCTGGGGAGCTAACATTCACAACACCTAAGTTTATGGGGGACACCTGAATCAAACCACCACAGGGATCATTGTGGAAGAAGTGATAGAAAGAATGTAAGAGCCAAAGGATGGGGAGGAGGACTTTGGAACACTCTTCCAGGCACAAAGTAGTGCTTGCATTTATAACCTCACAGTAGCTGTCTCTACATGCACAAGACATGCATAATATGAGGGCCAAAAAGTGGTATCAAAATAACAGAAGAACTAGTAAAAAAGCAGGCATTCAATGGAGAGGGTCAGGTAGGAGAAAGAAGACAAAGGAAGATGGTGGGAGGGGATTATGATCAGGGTATATTGTGTACATGTATGGATGTTGTCAATAAATGTTAATAATAAATAAATATTTTTAAAGGTGGATTATGGTTTGTACAGATGGTTCAACAGTTAATAGTGCTTCTTGCATAAGCATGAGGACCAGAGGAGCTAAAACCGCTGAGTTCACATCCCAGAACCCACACATATAGTGCATCACCACACATGTCTGTGACCCTCATCCTTTGGGGAACAGAGACCAGAGAATCACTGGAGCTTGTGAAACTGCCAAAGCTCCAGGATCAATGAAGAGACTCTATCTCAATAAAACAAATTATGATCAATGGTGGGGGGCACTTGGTTTTCTCCTCTGGTCTACACATACACACACATACCACATATACCACATTACACAAAAAATAAAGGTATATGGTGCCTGAGGAACAATGACACACATATTCACACATAGATATGCACCTGCACACAGATATACACACAAATAAACTATGTGTATGTGTGTGTATTAAATTATTAATATATATTCATAATATAAAATGTGTTTCAAAATATGTGTATATATTATAGAATTATTAAATTGAGCTAATGAACATATACATTCTCTCATGCCTTAGTTAGACTATTTAAAAGCTATTCCCTGGGCTGGAGAATTGTCTTAGCAGGTAAAAGTATGAGGACCTGTGTTTGATCCCTAGCATCCAAGTAAAAAGCCAGTCATGGTCACACATGACTGTGACTCCACTGTTGATGGAGGTAAAGGCAAAGAAGGACCAATAGGACTTTCTGTTCAGCCAGTCTAACTGAAAACCAGAAAGCCCCAGGTTCAGTGAGAAATTCTGTCTTAGGGAAACAAGGCAGAAGAGTAATAGAGGAAGAGACCTGACATCCTCCTGTGGCATCTGCATTTATGTACATAATGCATGAATATCTGCACACACATGCATACACTACACACCCCCCAAAAATCTATTCCTTTGGGAACTTTCATTTCTTTCTTTGCTTTTCCCCCTCCCCCAACCCTATTTTTTGAGACAGAATCTCATATAGCCCAGGCTGGCCTCAAACTCCATATGTAGCTGACACTTTCCTTAGACTCATGCTTCTCCTGTCTCTGCCTATAAATTACAGGCACATCTCACCATGTAGCAGACAGGTTCAGGTTCACTGAGATGAACTTCCAGACCAGGCACAGTTATGGAGGAAGGGATATTTATTGAAGCTTACAGATGTAGGAGAAGTTCCATAATGGCAGAAGAAACTGGCCTGCCTTCACAGGTCCAAGCAGAGAAAGAGAAGTACAAGCCTAAAGGTCAAAAACCACAGCACACTTCAGGAACTCCAGCTATGCACTCTTTGCATATCTTTACATTGAAATCTGAAAACCACCATCACAATTTAAGATTACCCAGTGACATTGCCTCCAGCCAGGTGGCTACAGATGCAAACTACAAACAAATAAACAACTGAATATATTGGGGGCCATCTATTCTATTCAAACCACCACACACCATGCCCCAGTTCCTTACCATGTTTTTGGTTTTGTTTTTTTGAGGTAGGGTCTCACTCTAGCCCAGGCTGACCTGGAGTTCACTCTATAGACTCAGGGTGGCCTGGAACTCATGGTGATCCTCTTACCTCTGCCTCCTGAGTGCTGGGATTAAAGGCATGCACCACAACGCCTGCCCCTTAGCAATTTCTTAGTATAAAATGCACTGATATTAAGTACTATAGTTATCATGTTATACAAGAGATTGAATTTTTTCCTACATAACTGATTTTTTTTCTCCTTCAACCAAGTTTTCCCCAGTTGCCTCCCCCCACCCACACTAATACAATATGGTAATTTCAAGATGTTAACATGACATCACTTTCCTGAAATGATTAGCCAGCTCCAACATGTGACTGTGTGACACAGCAGAACTCACAGCTTTGCCCACTAATTTCTTTAGAAGCAATTCTTATAAATTCCCTAGAGACTGAAAACAGGTTGTATTTTCAGACTCTACCTCTGGGAGGCTTTATTTAAATAATTCCAGTATTGTCTGTCCCTGATATAGTAAAATGAGTGCTAGCTAGTCAAAATTTCAAAATTAATATAGCTAATATGCAAAGAAATAATGTTTTGAGTAAACTGTCAGATAGTTATTATTTCTGGTGCTGAGAGAAGGTCATTGAGGAACACACAGAGACCTTCTAAGGTATTGAAAAAAATATGAAATTGGGTATGGTGGTTCATGCCCATAATCCCAGCACTCAAGAAGCTTAGGGAGGTGGATCGCCATGAATTTCAGGCCAGCACTGAGCTAAATAATGAGTTTCATGCTAACCTGAGCTATAGTCTGAGTCCCTATAATCTCAAAATTAATAAATTTGATATTCTATTTCTTAAGCTGGAAAGTGAGTACACAGTTACTCTTACTTTATTTTTCCAATGCTATTATTAGTCATATAGTAGTTTTAAAGGTTTAGAGAAGAGAAAGAAGACATGAATATATATACAAACTATAGAGTATTTAGAGATTCCATACAGAATCTTCTATCAGAAAGGTCTTCTTTAGCAAGACTCCAAACCCAAAGTTTAAAAGCCAAATAGACATATTGGATAAAATCAAACCTAATATGCCTGGAGCAAAGCCTGATGGTACACACCTATACTCCTGACATTCAGGAGGCTGAGGCAGAAGGATCTCAATTTCCAGGATATCCTAGCCTACATAGTGCGATCCTGTCCCAAAATAATATTTGTAAATTTCCATATACCAAAAGATAATATAAACATAATTACAAAAGAGTAGGAAAGAAAGATTTCTATCACATGAGAAAAGAAATAATACCTTAAATACATGAAAAGTCATGGTAATTCACTGGGAAAAGATCACTTAAGAATATCGATGTACAGGGATGAAGAGATGGCTTAGGGCTTAGTGGATTAGGCACTTGCCTGCAAAGCCAAAGAACCTGGTTTTGATTCCCCAGAACCCATGTAAGCCAGATACACAAGGTGGTGCATGCATCTAGAGTTCGTTTGCAGCAGCTGAAGGTCCTGGCTCACCCATTCTCTCTCTCTCTCTCCCTCCCTCTCTCTCTCTCTCTCTCCTCTCTCTCTCTCTTTTTCTTTCAGTCTCAAATAAATAAATAAAAATAGTAAAAATATGTCAATGAGCCGGCATGGTGGCACACACCTTTAATCCCAGCACTTGGGAGGCAGAGGTAGGAGGATGGCCATGAGTTCGAAGCCACCCTGAGACTCCATAATGAATTCCAGGTCAGCCTGGTGGGCTAGAGTGAAATCATACCTCAAAAAACCAAAACAAGAAATCAATGTACAGAGCTGAGTGAGATGGTATCTTTCTGTAACCCCAGCTACTAGGAAGGCTGATACAGGATTTCAAGTTCTAAGCCAGCCTGGGTAACATAGCAAGACTGTGTCCACAGAGGGCAGGGGTAGAAACAATTCACAGTAAAGCTATGAAATGAGTAAACATACAGAAATATTTATTGTCACTCATATTTGGGGAAATCAAATTATACAATAATGGAAAGTCATTTTTTCACTCATCTCGTTTGAAAATAAATATAAGGAATGAGGAAACCCAGTAGATGAAAGTATAGAGAAATGGGAGCTCTCACACACTATTGGTAGGAGTGCAATTAGGTACATTCTTCTTAAATAATAATGTGGTTGTATATCTAACATTTTCAAATGCAATTTTCTTTTTTTTATTTATTTGAGAGCTATAGACAGAGAGAGGAAGAAGGAGAGAGAGAGAATGGGCACTCCAGGGCTTCCAGCCACTGCAGACGAATTCCAGACGCATGCGCCCCCTTGTGCATCTGGCTAATGTGGGGCCTAGAGAATCTAGCCTCGAACCGGGGTCCTTAGACTTCACAGGCAAGCACTTAACTGCTAAGCCATCTCTCCAGCCCTCAAATGCATTTTTCAATCATACAATTCCCCTACTTTCAGACACACTGACACAGATGCTCAAAGTAAAATGATTACCTTCAGGGAACTAATTAAATATGTTGCAAGATATTCACACAATTGAATTTGTGCATAAAATAAAGATGAATTGCCATGAAAAGATGCTTTGGGATTATTGTTACATTTTTATAAAACATGCTGACCAATAATTATAGCATGATTTCATGGTAAACACACACACACACACACACACACACACACACACACACACACACATATATATATATGCATAAAATAATTGAAGGAAAGTCACTAAACTTGATTATAGTTATCTCTAGGGAGAATGTGACTTGAAGAAAAATTGTAGCATTTAAATTGTTTATTATTTAAATCTTTATCAGCATATATCTGAAGATTTTATGTTATTTTAATATATTAATGTTTGCATAACTGGGGAATTTCTACTAAAATGTATTTGATAGTATGCAATTCAGTAAGTGTGATTGGAACCTCTCTTATGAGTAATCCAGATTATTTTTGTCATAACAGCCTGTGGATAATATGGGATCAGAAACACAAAATTGTGTATCTCTGACTTCTGTCCCATCTGCTCTGCAGAAGTTATAAATAACATTTTTTATTTATTTATTGGTTTGTCTAGGTAGGGTCTCACTCTAGCCCAGGCTGACCTGGAGTTCACTATGTAGTCTTAGCATGGCCTTAAACTCACATTGATCCTCCTACCTCTGCCTCCAATTGCTGGGATTAAAGGCTGTGCACCATCACGCCAGACCATACATATCCTATCTTAAGATTTGCTTGAATATTTCTGGAAACAAGTATTCATAAGCTACCTCACATGTGCTCTGAAAATTAGCCTGTTTGGCTGCCATGTGGTGCCTGGCATTTTCCTCCAGTAATGTCATGACTAAGTGTGGCTACCATGCCAGCAAAGTGTGGATTGATATCTGAGCTCAAGGTGCTGATGCTACTTGTGAAAGACCCTGAAGATACTCTTGCCAACAACTCCTACCATCCTCAAAAACACTGCCAATATTGTTTTTGCCATCACCAATATCTAACATTATCTCACCTCTAAAAGATCTAAGAAATATGGTAGTGTGCTATATGCCTGCAATCTGAGCATTTGGGAGTTGGAGGCCGGAGAACTGGGAGTTCAAGGTCAAGGTCATCCTTAGATACATAACAGATTTAAGGCCATCCTCAACATTAGACCTTGTCTGAAAAAAAAAAATAATAAAGACCTATTCATTTAACCTTTAAAATATATCACAAATAGTACTCAGGGAACAGTGTGGAAGATGGGGTGAATAAAATGTTAGAACTACAGACTGAGGAGGGTGAAACGCTATCTCCCTAACATGGCATGGCCATTGCACTCATAAACTCCCAGAAGCTCTAGTTACTTGCATGAAGTCTGCACAAAATTTAGCCTGTCAACATTCCATGGTGGGATGGGAAGGTAGGAACTCAAAAGGTTCTACTCTTTCCTGAGAATCTATAGGCAATTAATTGTTGCTAGAGAGAGACATTTTCTGCAGTGTTAATCCAGCCACTGGCAGCCACTGGTAAATTGTTAAAACTTGAGTGACTAAACTCCCATTCATGCTCATGCAAGCAATCCTAATTGAACTCAGTGGGTTACAAAAAAAAAAAAAAACACTAACACCAACAGCAAAGAAAAATGCATTGAAGTAGAAAGGTGCTGGCTAAGAAGAAGGGGTTCAGCAGGAGTGGGAATGGGACAAAAGAAAGTAACGGAGGGCAAATGTGCTCAAAGTAAAAACACATATAAAATTGTTAAAAATAAGTTTAATTACAAAATAATCCATTTCAGTTGCATTGTCATTAACAGAGCTCCTACCACAATGCACACGGAATTGAGTGAGTTAAAAAATCATTTAAATAAATTTCTCCAAATCTAAAATATAATAAAATTTAAAATTTCTTGAAATACTTGTATTAGCTTCCTTTCTCTTTGCTGGGGTGAATACCTAATAAAACAGTTTAATGGAAGCAGGGTTTGTTTTTGGATTACAGTCTGATGTCACAGTTCTCCAAGGTAGAGAAGGCATGGCATCAGGAGCAAGAAGTAGCTGGATACATTGTGTCTGCACTTAGAAAATAGAGGGAGAGGAATACTGGTCCTCGACTAGCTTTCTCCTTTTTATTTATTCCAGAACCCAGCCCTTGGAATGGTGCCACTCCCAGTCAAAATGGGCCTTCCCAGCTCAATTACCCTCACCAAGATAATCCCTCAGAGGCATACCCAGAGGCTAATCTAATCTAGATAATTACTTATAGGCATGTCCACAAGCTAATTTCCTAGGTCCTGTCAAGTTGACAATCAACATAAACTATCACAGTACCCTTATGAATATATTTATTCATCATGGAATATTCATACATATGTGTTGTTATATTTTTCTCATGTTTCCCTCCCCCACTACTCTCCTCTATACCTATTCCCACCCTCCAGCTGGTTTCCTTCCTTCCCCTTCTCCCAGGTAGTCCCCACTTCCGCTTTCTTGTCACATGGATTCCATTCACCTATTTCCATCTCCCTTAAAATGCAGTGATCTTTCTAGTTTCCTGACATAAATACACACACACATGCACACACACACATACATAATTTTAAATCTTGGATCTGCATATAAAAACATGTGGTGGGCTGGAGAGATGGCTTAGCGGTTAAGCGCTTGCCTGTGAAGCCTAAGGACCCCGGTTCGAGGCTCGGTTCCCCAGGTCCCACGTTAGCCAGATGCACAAGGGGGCGCACGCGTCTGGAGTTCGTTTGCAGAGGCTGGAAGCCCTGGTGCGCCCATTCTCTCTCTCTCCCTCTATCTGTCTTTCTCTCTGTGTCTGTCGCTCTCAAATAAATAAATAAATAAATAAATAAACATGTGGTATTTGTCCTGGCTCTGGCTTATTTTGCTTAATAATTTGCACCAGTTTTCCTGCAAATGTCATGATTTCATTTTTCTTTATGGCTGCATAATATGTCATTGTATATACATATCACAGTCTTTTTTTGATCCATTTATTTATTGATGGGTATTTAGGCTAGCTCCATAGTGTAGCAACAAATATGGATATGCAAGTATCCAGTCCATTTCCCACCCAATAATATGAATGAACATTTAAATTAGAAATTAGCTCTTATCATTTCCCTGCCCAAAATTATTCAATGACTTGCCATCAACAAGTTCAGACTGCTTACCACGATTTGCTAGGTTTTGTATGAGATGGACCCTGGCTACCTCTAGAACATTTTCTTGTGCCACTCTCACTCTCCAGTCAGCTTGATCTAGCCACACTGGCTTCCTTTCTATTTCTCAGACATGCCAAGCTTGCTTCTTCCTTACGGTTTATTGTGGTTGTATTCCTTTATGTAGAATGATATTACCCCTGTCCTTCATATCTTCACTCATTTTTGTCATCCACACTTGAACTTAAACAGTGCCCCTGAAAAGAAGAAACTTCTGTAGCCTACCAGTCAAAACTGGCACTCACTCATTCTCCATTGCACCTCCCTACTTTGAACTGCATAGCACTTAGCAGCAGCTAGTGTTGTATTTATTCATTTCCACCCACTGGAATCCATGACTGATGCTGCAGTCAGGTTCACATTGCTTGCAGAAATCACCCAACCAAGATCAGCTTTTGGGGAAAAAGAGGTTTATTTTGGCTTACAGACCCAAGGGGAAGCTCCATGATGGCAGGAGGAACTGATGGCATGAGTAGGACATCACCCCCTGGCAAACATCAGGTGGACAAAAGCAACAGGAGAGTGTGCCAAACACTGGCATGGGGAAACTGGCTATAACACCCATAGGCCCAACCACAACAATACACTGCTTTAATTTTCAATTGCCATCAACTGGGGAGAATAACATTCAGAATATCTAAGTTTATGGGTGTTATAGTTAAGGTGTTGTCAACTTGATCTGTTTAGTAATCCCAGAAATCCCTTTCATGTGGGTCTCTGAGGTTGCTTCCAGGAAGGATTAACTGAAGGAGGAAGTCCTTCCCCAGAGTGAGCCCTTCTCCCAGAACGGGTGGCCCCTCTCAGAGGGGGACTTTATATAAGGAAACTCTGGGTGAAAAGAGCCCCTTCCTTCCTCCCACTTGGCTACTGGAGCTGCTCTCTGTCTTCCAGCGTGGATTGAAGACCAGCATCAACTGAAGAACCGTGTGGATCAAAACCCAGCAGCTCCTCAGGAAGCCTCCAGGCCTTTAGTGCCTGACTGGGACTGCTGAGGCATCTGGCCACGTGGACTGAGCAGCTACCGGGTTCCTTGATTCTCGGGCCTGCAATTGCTATTGGACTACTGTAAACTAATCCAATAAACTCCCCTTTTAAAATAACTAGCAGTTCTGTTCCTCTAGAGAACCTTAACTAATACAGATTTTGGTACCAGGAATGGTTCTAGAGAAACAGAATTGTAAGGATGGATTTCTCTAATGGGTTTGGTGCTATCTGGGGTTAGCTTTCCAACTTCAATGCTACTAAAGATCCTATTGGTGATAAGGAGAGCACTTTTACTGAAAATAAGGAGGGCACTAATAATCCATGGTGTGAACTATTTAAAGAAATCCATGAGATGTCTTGTGAATAGCAAGGAATTTAGTGACTCTATATTTTAAAAATTTGCATATTTGTGGAAAAGTAAGACAAATGATGAAACTGGTTGGTTGCTTCTAGCATCTCTGGACAAATGAGTGAGGGAACAGCAGAAGCTCAGAAAGGAAAAATCCAAGCTTAAGACCCACATACATGATCTGAAGGTTTCTAAGCGTGTCCTGGAGGAAAGTCTCCTCTCTAGCCAGAACAGGGCTCACATTGTAGAAAACCAAACCCAAGCTCTCACTGTTAGAGTGGCTAACTTGTAACATAAACTTAAATCCCAGCCTCACTGGCTATCAGAAGTTGAAGTGAGGGCACTGATTGGAAAAGAGTGGGATCCTATGACTTGGGATGGTGATTTGTGGGTAAGACCTGGAAGAATCTGGGGACATTGAAGTGTCATATTTTGAAGAAGTTGTTTTGGATGAAAATATGACCTCCCCTCTCTTAGCAGCAGTTGTATCCCTACCTCCACACCCTGAAGTATTACCCTACCCACCCCTGCCTGAGGGAATTAGTCCCTCTTTGTCTGAGGAATCAGAAGGACATACTGGTGCTTCTAAGTTTCCACCCATCTTCACCTCTAGTCCTATAACAAGATAGAAGTTTGGGCAGGCCCCTAAAGGTGAGATAGAAAGTGTGAGACAAGAGGAGGTGAGGTCCACCCCTGAAGAACTTCAGGAGTTTTCTAACTTGTACAGGCAGAAGCATGGGGAATATGTATGGGAATGGATTTTAAGGGTGTGGGATGATGGAGGAAGGAACATTAGATTAGAGCAGGCTGAATTTAATGAAATGGGCCCATTGAGCAGAGATTTTAGATTTAACACTGCAGCTCATGCAGTTGGAAGAGATGCCAAGAGTTTATTTGATTGGTTGGCTGAAGAATGGATCCAAAGATGGCCTACTGTGAATGAGCTTGAGCTGCTTGATATCCCTTGACTTAATGTTGATGAAGGGATTAAAACGCTCAGAGAACTTATAATGCTGGAGTGGATTTGCCATGTAAACTCATCTTTGCCCCCACAATGGGAGTGTCCAGAAGATGTGCTCTTTACTAAGACTATAAGAAACAGATTTGTGAGGGGAATACCAGCATACTTAAAGTGCCCAGTCATTGGTCTTTTATGTAAAGAAGACATTACAGTGGGAGCTGCAGTTGCTGTATTAGAAGATTTAGATGCAATGGGTCTAACTGGATCCTGGGGTAGCAAGGGCCAAGTGGCAACGATCAATCGCCAAAGGCAGGGTGAACATGTTTTTTCATAATAGACAGCATAGGAAAAATTGTGCACATAAAGGTATGACTCATGTGGACCTCTGGCATTTTCTGATTAATCATGGTGTTCCCAGAAGTCAAATAGATAAGAAGCCTACTGAGTTCCTGCTTGATCTGTATAAGCAGAAAAATTCCAGAGCAAAGGAACATAAAACCACTTTGAATTATAGCAACAAATAATCAAGGCCTCTTAGTTTCCACTTGAGCCAGTTTACAGATCCTGAACCCCTTGATTGAAGAGATGGCTGGGTCCCCTTGAGGAAGGACCCTCCTACAACCCCCAAAAGTTTCAATGTTATGCTTAGTGCTATCCTTTCTCATAGGGACCTGTGGCCTTTTGCTAGGGTAACTGTACACTGGGGAAAAGGAAATAATCAGACCTTTTGGGGCTTACTGGACACTGGCACTGAACTGACATTGATTCCAGGAAACCCCCAAAAGCATTGTGGCCCTACAGTTAAAGTAGATGCTTATGGAGGTCAGGTGATCAATGGAGTTTTGGCAAATGTTAGACTGCCAGTGGGTCCAGTGGGTCCCAGAACTCACCCTGTGGTTATTTCTCCAGTCCCAGAATGCATAATCGGGACAAATATACTTAGGAGTTGGCAGAACCCCTACATTGGTTCCCTGACTTGTGGAGAGAGGACTATTATAGTTGGAAAGGCCAAGTGGAAGCCATTGAGGATCCCACCACTGGGGAAAATAGTGAATCAAAAACAGTATCCCATCCCTGGAGGGATTTCAGAAATTAGTGCCACTATAAAGGACTTAAAGGATGCGGGGGGGGGGGGATGTTTCCATCACATCTCCCTTTAACTGTCTTGTTTGGCCTGTTCAAAACACAGATGGATCTTAGAGAATGGCAGTGGATTATCAGAAACTTAATCAGGTGGTGACTCCAATTGCAGCTGCTGTGCCAGATGTGGTTTCTTGAGCAGATTAACACATCTCCTGGTACCTAGTATGCAGTTACTGATCTTGGGAATGCTTTCTTTTCCATACCTGTCCATAAGAACCACCAGAAGCAATTTGCCTTCAGTTGGCAAGGTCAGAAGTACACCTTTACTGTTTTACCTTAAGGTTATATTAACTCTCCAGCCCTGTGTCATAGCTTAGTTCGCAGGGACCTTGATCGCCTGTCCCTTCCACAAGGTGTCACCTTGGTCCATTATATCAAAGACATTATGCTGATTGGATCAAATGAGCAGGAGGTGGCAACCACTCTTGAGTGGCTGGTACAGCATATGGAAATCAGGGGTGGGAAATAAATCCATCCAAACTTCAAGGACCCTCCACCTCAGTGAAATTTCTAGGAGTTCAGTGGTGTGGGGCAGGCATGGATATTCTTTCTAAGGTGAAAGATAAGTTTTTGCATTTGGCCCTTCCTACCACTAAAAAGAACATCTAGGGAGCCTATTTGGGTTTGGAATACAGCACATTTCTCACTTAGGTGTCTTACTCCATCCCATATAACAAGTGACTCAGAAAGCTACTAGTTCTCAGTGGGGCCCAGAACAAGAGAAGGCTTTTCAACAGGTCCAGGTTGCTGTGCAGGCTGCTCTGCCCCTTGAACCATATGATCCAGTGGATCCGATGGTACTTGAGGTGTCAGTGGCAGATAGGATGCTGTATGGGGGCCTTTGGCAGGCCTCCATAGGTGAATCACAGTGGAGGCCCTAGGGATTTTGGAGCAAGGCCATGCCATCATCTGCAGACAATTATTCTCCCTTTGAGAAACAGCTCTTGGCCTGCTATTGGGCCTTAGAGAAACTGAACTTTCACAATGGGCCATTAAGTTGCTCTGAGACCTGAGCTGCCCATAGGAATTTAGTTAAAAGGGAGATATAAAAGGAAGAGAAAGGAAGGGAGGAGGGTACTTAATAGGTTGGTATTGCATATATGTAAGTAGAATGATTGAGATGGGGAGGTAATATGATGGAGAATGGAATTTCAAAGGGGAAAGTGTGGGGGGAGGGTATTACCATGGAAAATGTTCATAAAAATTGTGAAAAGATAAAAAAAAAGAGAAAGAAACAGTTACAGTGCCAACTAGGTGGCAATAGCTTGGAGGGCTGGGGGAGTGTCCTCCAGCAGGCTGTATATGCTCTGAATCAGCATCCTATATATGGTACTGTTTCTCCTATAGCCCAGATTCACAGGTCCAGGAATCAAGGGATGGAAATGGGAATGGTCTCACTTACCATCACCCCAAGTGACACATTCCCTAAATTTTTGCTTCCTGTTCCTGCAACCTTACACTCTGGTGCCAGAGGGGGGAGTACTTTTGTCAGGAGACATGAAGAACATTCCATTGAACTAGAAGCTAAGATTTCCCCCTGGCCACTTTGGGATCCTGATGCCCTTGCATGAACAGGCTGGGAAAGGAGTTACAGTGGTAGCAGAAGTTATTGATCCAGACTACCAGGGAGAAATCATCCATAATGGAAGTATGGAAGAGTATGTATGGAGTGCAGGAGATTCTTTAGGGCATCTCTTACCATGCCCTGTTATCAAAGTCAATGGACAACTGCAACAACACAATAGAGGTAGTATGATAAGTGGCCAAGATCCTTCAGGAATGAAGGTATGGGTCACCCCTCCAGGTAAAGAACTAAGACCTGCTGAGGTGCTTGCTGAAGGTGGAGGAAATACAGAATGGATAGTAGAAGAAGGTAGTTACAAATACCAGCTAAGGCCACATGACCAGTTACCGAAATGAGGATTGTAATTACAATGTTTCTGTCCTACCTTGATACAGAGTGTTTGTACATATCTACACCAATATTAAGATTATATCACTAGCTAACTATTGTTGAATTTATATTAGACCTATTATATTACAGACTAAGCATTCCTCAAGGAACGTTGCTTTGTGGTGGGGGGGTAGATTTTTGTGGTTCCGTTTGTACATGGGATAGTTATACCACATTAGGCAGAATTATGAGCTTGTTCCTGTTTTCATTTGGAAATTAACTATGATATAAGGAGATATGGTTTGGTGTCAAGTTGATAAGGGGTGAACTTGTGATAGTTAAAGTGTTGTCAACTTGATCTGTTTAGTAATCCACAGAAATCCCTTTCAGGTGGGTCTCTGAGGTTGATTCCTGGAAGGATTAACTGAAGGAGGAAGTCCTTGCCCCAGAGTGAGGCCCTCCTCTAGAGGAGGCAGCCCCTCTCAGAGCGGGACTTTATATAAGGAAGCCCTGGGTGAAAAGAACCCCTTCCTTCCTTCTACTTAGCTGCTGGAGCTGCTTGCTGCCTTCAGCATTGACTGAAGACCCACGTGGATTGAAACCCAGCAGCTCCTCAGGAAGCCTACATGCCTTCAGAGCCAGACTGGGACTGCGGAGGCAATCTGGCCATGTGGACTGAGCATCTACCGAATTCCTTGATTCTCGGGCCTGCAATTGCTATTAGACTACTATAAACTAATCCAATAAATTTCCTTTTAAAAATAATTCATTGTACCAGTTCTGTTCCTCTAGAGAACCCTGATGAGTACAATGGGGTACACCTGAATCTAACCACCACATTTGCCCTCTTGCCCCCATAAACTAATATCCATACATGATATAACTACAATACATTCAGTACAACTTTAAGAGTCACTGTAGTTTTTATCAATCCTAATGATGTTCAAACATCCCCACAATCCAAGGTCTTTTAACTGTTCCATAATACCAAAAAATTCCCACAAAATGCTTAATAGCACAGAATAAACACTCATACTACAAAAGATGGTATTGGGCATAGCAAAGAACTACTCAAACAATATAAGATTTAAAATAACCAGGACAAACATAAAACTCTGTAGCTCCAAGACCAACAACTCTAGCCAATGACAAGTTTCTGAATCCAATAATCCTAGCCAGCAACAAGTATCTGGAGTTCTAATTCCACCCCTCCAGCTAGGCTACTCACAGTCCCGGAAAACTTCATCCATAGCCAGCAGCTATACTTGGTAGCCATCTCGTGGTACCAGCATCTCCACTGGGTCTCTCTGCAAGCCATGGTTCATCCTCATGGCCCCATGGGGTCTCCCTGCAGGCATCCAGCAATCCTGCTTCACACTGCCCATGGCCATTTCCAAAACACAAGACCATGATGCAAACTCAATGACCATCTCTTTTCTGCATTTCTTATACTCCACAATACCAGGTAGGGTACCAATTTGTTAAACCGGGGGGGGGTGAGAATAAAGTAGATTTTGAAGAACAGGACACTCCTTGAGCACTCAGGCCCTTTCAAAAGAGTCTACATTCTTTCTGTTATCCCAGTGCAGGTCAGTTGGCCCAGTCTCAAAGGTTATAATTTCTCATATAATTTCAGATAAGCAGGCAAAAGTTTGGCCCAAAGATTTCTTTCTGTGCCATATCCCTCTGCACACACCAGTCCATTTCTATGCAAAGCAACCCTGCACAACTTCTCAGGACACAGCCATAATAGCAAGCATCTCACACAAACTGCTTCAAGCCCAATCCAGGCAAAACTCTTTCCCATGCTCATAAGCCAAACCACACCATCCTTTTAGTTCTTACTGCATTCAGGTCTTTCAACTCTGACCAGAATAGTCTATCAGGCTGTACTTACAGCACTGCAAAGGCATCTCTTAGGCCAAGGTTTCAAATCCTTCTACATTCCTCTTGAAAATTAGCTCCAAAAGGCCAGTGCCACAGTCAGGTGTCTAGCAGCAACACCACTCTCAGTAGTAACTTTACTGTTGCAATCAGGTTCACATTGCTGGCAGAAATCTCCTGACCAAGAGCAGCTTTTGGGAAAAATAGGTTTCTTTTGGCTTACAGACTTGAGGGGAAGCTCCATGATGACAGAGGTAAACGATGGCATTAGTAGAGGGTGGACATCACCCTCTAGCCAACATCAGATGGACAATAGCAACAGGAGAGTATGCCAAACACTGGCATGGGGAAACTGGCTATAATACCCATAAGCCTGCCCCCAACAATACACCGCCTCCAGGAGGCTTTAATTTCCAATTGCCATCAGCTGGAGAGACTAGCACTCAGAATACCTAAATTTATGGGGAACACCTAAACCAAACCACCACAATTGATGGCAGTAAAGATCTAGTCTACTCTCTTCACCACTCTTTCCTCAGAAACTATGTTAATGCTTCATGCATAGCACAGACTGTCAAATTTTTGTTAATGTTATCACCAGCATGGCCAATGCTGTTTCCAGTGCAAAAGATTTTGACTGTAATTATACTATCCTACTGAGTTTACAAAAGACAGTGTCATTTCAGTGTTTACTTTCTTCTTGTGGCTACTTAGACCTAGGTCTCAGGAACAGCCTCAAGTCTGGCTCCCAGAAGCTGAGCCTAGGTTCAGTTTGGTTGCTAAATATACTGCTTTCCTCATCAAAATGTTTCCCTTGCCACACTGGCCAGTATATTTTATTCACACCTATACATCAAGAGGCTCTCATCCTGTAGAGCAGCAAATCTAAGCCTTGACTACACAAACAATGATCTATGACAATTTAGTAAATATAAATGTCTGGCCAGGCCTCACATGCCAAGATTCTAATCTTGGATCAATCCTGAATGTTGGAATTCTTTAAGACTACAACGTTGCAAACCACAGCTAAAAAATAAATTCTTTCACATCCTCTTGATGCTCCCTGAATTATGATCAATAAGAAAGTTAGGCTTTAGCTGGGATCCTTGGGGCATAGATGTGCTATAACCCACTAATACTAAAATATTAATCCAGTAATGTTTTAACCAATTCCAGGTCCTGTATATTCATTCTGTGATCCTATTATCTGAAATGAGGCATTTTTAAGAAATGTAGTATGTGTTTGTTGTCGCTAGAGGGCTGTCAAATAAGGTAAGCAAAAGAGGAACAAACTTCAAACTTTCAGAGAATCCATTTACTCCCACTGTTCAAATCACTTCAATGAGTAGAAATGTAAATTGTCAATCTCCCATCCTATCCACTTTTTAAATCTTCAGCCTTCTATATTCATTCAAGAGATGCCTAGTGTTTTTTTATGGCTCATGACTTCATACTTAACCCAAGTCTAAAATCAAGCACATTCCCCCCTACACTGCTTTTCCTTTGTGAGCTCTTCTATAGGTGATTTTACTCTCCCAGTCATGCAAATGAGAAAGTCCACAGTGCTGTGCCTCTTGATTCCCATGAGCACATTCCCTCCATGCTTCCAACTGAGCTTACTTTTCAAGTATTTCCTTTATCTTTTTCTTTGCTATTGTCCCTATTGCCACAGTTTAAATCCAGATCTATAAATATTCTGGCCTTAGCTAATTCTAATAACCTCCTAGGGCTGGAGAGATAGCTTAGCAGTTAAGGTGGAATAACATAGTTGGTCTCTCTGTTCCAGTTTGAGGCCATTCACTCATTAACACTGCTACCAAAGTGAACTTTTAAAACCAAAAGTAAAGGCCTGTTGTGTGATGCATGCCTATAATACTAACACTTGGGGAGTGGAGATAAGAGGATCAAGAGCACATGCCTTTAATCCCAGCACTCAAGAGACAGAGATAGGAGGATCACCATGTGTTCCAGGCCACCCTGAGACTACATATTGAATTTCAGGTCAGCCTGGGCTAGAGCAAGACCCTACCTTAAAAAACTAAAAGCAAAAAAAAAAAAAAATCCAAAACCAGGAAGAGGCACAGTAGTTAAAGTTTCTTACAAAGCCTGCTGGCATGGGTTCAATTACTCTGCTACCCACATAAAATCCAACACAAAAAGTGGTAAAAAGCATCTGGCATCCTGTTTGCAGGGACAAGAGACCCTGACACACACACACACACACACACACACACACATGCTGGAGAAATGGCTTGGCAGTTAAGGCTGCAGCCAATGCAAATGAACTCCAGATGCATGTACCCCTTGTGTATCTGGCTTACATGGGCCCTGGGGAATCAAACCTGGGTCCTTTGGCTTTGCAGGCAAATGTCTTAACTGCTAAACCATCTGTCTAGCCCCTGAACCCATCCACAAACTTGGGTCCTGCCAAACTCTCAGACATCCTAGTCAAAGGAACAGGGCACTTGAAAGAATTCCTCAAGTAGTTTTCATATATCTCCTTCCCTCTCGGCCAGCCCCACTTTTGGAACCTTCCAGTTAGACACTGCCTGTGAAAAAATTTCCAATTCATACTAACTAGTTCAGCAAGTATCCAGCTGTTCACAAATCATAAAAGATTCAATAGTAACATTAAATGAGTTAATTCCTGATACTTATGGTTAGGGTTAGTACTGTGGGCTCCTAATAAGCACTGGGAAGTAAAAATTGAATCTCCAATTTCGTCAGCATGGAGTAAGAACAAATTAGAAAATGCAGGCACTAATCCCCAGAACATGGAAGGAAAATACATGCAGAGCCAGTCCATTAGGACGATCTGAATATTGATATCAAAACACAAGATAGATCCTTATAGTTTTTATTGAAATAACTACAGTAAATAAAGCAGTGTGTGCACATGTGTGTGAGTGTGCACATATGCCTGATTTGCTATTTTCATTCTTCTCTTGCCTTCTTTCATTCCTTCCTCCCTAACTCCTTCCTTTCTTTCTTATTTCTGCCCTTCTTTCCTCTTGAGACAGGATCTCACTATGCTTCCCAGACTGGCTTATAATGCACTGTATAGCCCAGGCTTGCCTCAAACTTGTGGTTCTCTAGTCTCAGCACACAGAGTTCTTGAATTCCAGGCATGCCCCAACATGCCTGGAAATATATACTTCTTATTAATAGAGTTGAGGTTTAGTTATCCTCAACTGATATTTTTCTCTCTTTATAAAGCCCCATGTCAAAGAACACACTCTGTTCTAATATGAATGCATTGCTTGATGACTGTGATCAGGGCCTGATACCTATTGTGAATAAAGATACATAAGCAGCATCTCTCATTGCAAATAATATTTCAAACTATGCATTTCCTTGCAAAGCTTATTAAAAAGGATTCTGGACCTTCACCCTACCTTGGATCTATTGAAATCTGACTTCTTATGGCAGCACCTAAACCAACTTTTTTTTGGGGGGGAGGGTTTCAAGGTAGGGTCTCATTCTAGCCCAGGCTGACCTGGACTTCACCATGTAGTCTCAGGGTGACCTCAAACTTATGGCGATCCTCCTATCTCTACCTCCTACGTGCTGAGATTAAATGCATGCCCAGCCCTAAAAAATTTTTCTAATATTTTATTTATTTATTTGAGAGAATGAGGTAGAGACAGAGAGAGAGAAAATGGGTGTGCCAGGCCCTCTAGCCACTGCAAACAAACTCCAGATGCATGCACCTCCTTGTGCATCTGGCTTACGTGGGTTCTGGAGAATCGAACATGGTCCTTTGGCTTTGCAGGCAAGCACGTTAACCACTAAGCCATCTTCTCCAGGCCTCTAAATCAAATTTTAAGACACTTCCCAAATGTGCCTGAGACAGAAGCAGTAATTAACACTTTTTAAACATTGTGTGCTTGCAAGAACATAACAAATACACACACACACACACACACACACACACACACACACACACACACTTGGGGATGGTGGGGACATAGAGTCTTACTATGTTTCCAATAATGGTCTTTAACAACTGAGCTCAGGCAATCCTCCTGCCTCCCAAATAGTTGAGATGACAAGCCCATGCCATCATTCTCCGCTCCGTATAGTATTTTTGTTTGTTTTTTTGAGGTAGGTTTTCACTCTAGCCCAGGCTAACCTGGAGTTCACTATGTAGCCTCAGGGTGGCCTTAAACTCGCAATGATCCTCCTACCTCTGCCTCCCAAGTGCTGGGATTAGAGATGTGTGCCAACATGCCCGGCTCCATATAGTATTTTTACATCATAGGACTTGCCATTTCATCATGAGATTGAGTATTCTAGTCACAAGAAAAACCCGAACATCTATGCATTCATTACTCAAAGTGACTAAAATCATGGAGGGAAAGCTCAAGCGATAATAGTAAAATATAAGAAGCTTACACATCTAGAAGTGCTTGATGGAAATTAGTGGTTTTCAGAGTGCCTTTGAAGATGAGTATTGCTGAATATAGAGTGGAGAGAAAAATTAAATTGGAGGGAGGTAAGGAAATGAAGCCTGTCACGACAGCTGGGTAATATGAGAGTTGACTTGCAGGAAGAAAAAAAAAAACAAAATTCAAGAGAACTTTTGAGAAAACCAAAAACAAGAGAGAAGAGGAAAGGAGAGAATAGGAAGAGGAGGATAGGAGAGGAGAGGAGAGAAAAGAGGAGAGGAGAGGCAACATGGGTTACTGGTGTCAGTGGTGCAAAGAAACTTTTGAAAGCAGGTTACAGAACATACAATGGCAGCTACAAAGTGCATGTGCCAAGGAGAGAGTCTGGAGAGAGGCAATAGAGGGAAACTGAAGCCTGTTCTGGGTGTTATAATCCTGGAGTTAAGAAGCAGGAATAGTGTGGGAACAAGTCCTCTATAACAAGTAGGGAAGAGGAGATAGGGGATAACAGGACATCCTATGAGCAGCCAGAGGGAAACTAGCCAAGTGAATAATGAAAGATGGTCAGGAAGCTAGTGCTGTTTCAATCCGAAGCCAAAAACCATGTCTGTTAAAGTCCAGATAACAAAAAGCCTTGCCCTTTGAGAGACCAAAAAGGAAATTAAAGCCTATAGTATAATCTGGATCTGGAAGGTGGATGAAGGAAAGAGCATTTTGAAAAGATCAGATGTCAAGTTTGGTGTCCATGGACTATTTCCATTGCTCTGTATTAAATGAGTACCAACAGCAAAAATTGGAAAAAAAAAAAAAGTACTTAGAAGGTTCACCTGTGCAGGGTTCAATACTATTTACTGTTCTTACAAATATAAAAACTTTCCTCTCAGTGTTTTCAGCTTGTTGGAATGACTAAATGAGCCTGTTAGTAGAGAAAAAAACAAGACCCAGCCAGAGGACAACCATGTCCATTTCATTGCAACTGCAACTTCATTAGTCTTCCACTAATGAAGAAAGTGTCTGCCTCTTAAGTCCTGAAATGAGGAATATTATTAGCTATTTAAAAAAAAATTCCTAGAGCTGGAGAAATGGCTTAGTGGTTAAGGCGCTTGCCTGCAAAGCCAAAGGACCCAGGTTCAATTCTCCAGTACCCATGTAAGCCAGATGCACAAGGGGGCGCATGTGTATGGAGTTTGTTTGCAGCGTCTGGAGACCCTGGCACACCCATTGCCCCACTCTCTCAAATAAATAAAGAAAAATTAAATATATATATATATATATATAATTTCTCCAAACAGACCTTCTTAGACTAGGACTGAGGCAACCTTTTGTTTCCTTGTATTTGTAGCTTTAAAGTTGTTTCCAGAAGTTTTATATGTATTCCAGTTACTTTTGAATCCTGTATTATTTGAAATGACTACACATGTACACTTTTCCCACCAGCTTATAGCCCTATTAAATATTCAGGTCCTTATTCTTTTGGAAAGGTACAATGGTCCCAGCCCATAATTATACTCTAGGCACCATAGTTAACGTGAGGAAAGTTGTTGAGAGGGCCCTTTAACAGGACACCCCTGCTAAAGTTGGGTGCAGATTAAAGAATATGAATCCCAGACCCAACTAAAGTTCAGCTTTGGCATGTTCTTATATCCAGAGACCTCCAAATTGTGCTTAGACATTCTCATCTAGGATAGAGGCTCAAGTTATCTGGTGTCTTTGTTGTGGAGTGGCAGCAACAGGTGTCCTCTATTTCCATGGTCTCATAGCTCTCTTGTAATTCCAGAAATATCTTCAAGGTTTTTGAGATGAGCTTGCTGAGCTGTCCTCAAGACTTTTTAGCTAGTCAGCTGTTGATAAGAATGTGATGGTGTAATAAAGCTGTCTAGGGAAGCTGTTCTGGGGATAAATTGTCCTTAGTTCCAGGACTGAGTTCTAAAAGAAAACTTCAGGTGGCTTCATTGTACATTGTGTCTACAACCAGGCCCTAGAATGTTGTTGCATGCCATTAATAAATACAGTCCCAGAAAATGTGACTAGATAAAATTATAAATATCTTTCTGAGAGACATACTAATTTAGTTATACCAGTATTACAGTAAGTTATTAAAGGAAGCTAAAATTATTGTAGGCACATCTCTGAGAAGGTTATGGTTGATATCAGCAAGGGAAAAAAGATCATTTATACCATTAATGACAATAGTTAGTCTAAATTAGTCTGACAATTCTTTTTAAAATATTTGTATTTATTTATTTGAAAGAGAGAGGGAGGGCTGGAGGAATGGCTTAGTGTTTAAGGTGCTAGCCTTCAAATCTAAATGACCCAAGTTCAATTTACCAGGACCCATGTAAGCCAGATGCACAAGGTGGCAGATGGTTGTGGAGTTCATTTACAGTGGCTAAAGGCCCTGGCACACCCATTCTCTCTCTATGTACCTTTCTCTCTCCTCCCCCCACCCCCGTCGCTCTCAAATATAAATCAAAATAAAATGTTTTAAAAAAAAACTAAAGAGAGAGAGAGAATGAACATGCCAGGGTCTCCTGCCACTGCAAATGAACTCCAGACATATGCACCTCTTTGTGAATGTGTGGAATCAAAACTGGGCCATCAGGCTTTGCAGACAAGTGCCTTAAACCACTGAGCCATTTCTCTATCCTGACAATTCTTTGTTTTTTTTTTTAATCATTTATTTATTTTTCATGTATCTGTGTGGGGGAGAGGCATGCTTTATGTGAGTGGCTGGGGAATTGAACCCCAGCTGGCAGGCTTGCAAGCCAGTACCTTTAACTACTGAATCATCGCCCTTGCCCCTACCATGATACTTCTTATTTTTTTCTGGATGTGTATATGTAGTATGCATGGTGTATTTGTGTACATGCATGTGGTATATATGTGTGTACAGGTGAACATGCCCTGTGCACACATGTGTGGAAGCTAGAGGTGAGTATTGGGTGTCCTATCATTCTTCTGCCTTATTTGTCTGAGACAGTATATCTCAATGACTCTGAAGCTTACTATTTCTCTCCCTTCCCCATCATTGCACTGACTGGCCATGGAGTCTTCGTGATCCTCCTGTTCTCCATCCCTCTCAGGCCTGGGGTTACAGGCATACACATTCTTACCTTTTTACATGGGTGCTTGAAATCAAACTTAGGTCTTTATGCTCTTGTAGCAAGCACGCTTACCTGCTGAACCAAATTCCCAGACCTCCAATTCTTATGTACTTATAAGGTAATGCTGTATCATATTTTGATACAGATAAAGAAAACTACATATGAGTAAAATATGCAGATTTGTTTTTATATTACTGGGACTGCAACACTAAATGAGGCATGGTTTATTCCTCCAAACACCTGAAAGTCTAGAAGGGATGGCAGATATGGTGAGAACTGGTTGAAATACACTGTTGTGTTACAGATGTATGATAACAATGGTATTCAGCCTTGGAGACACATGACAACCACCTAAACAGCTTTTAAAAATCCTTTTGGGGGGCTGGATAGATGGCTTAGCGGTTAAGCGCTTGCCTGTGAAGTCTAAGGACCCCGGTTCTAGGCTCGGTTCCCCAGGTCCCACGTTAGCCAGATGCACAAGGGGGCGCACGCCTCTGGAGTTCGTTTGCAGAGGCTGGAAGCCCTGGCGCGCCCATTCTCTCTCTCTCCCTCTGTCTTTCTCTCTGTGTCTGTCACTCTCAAATAAATAAATAAATAAAATTTAAAAAAAAATCCTTTTGGGGGCTGGAGAGATGGCTTAGCAGTTAAGCGATTGCCTGTGAAGCCGAAGGATCCCGGTTCGAGGCTCAGTTCTCCAGGACCCACGTTAGCCAGATGCACAAGGGGGCGCACGCGTCTGGAGTTCGTTTGCAGAGGCTGGAAGCCCTGGCGCGCCCATTCTCTCTCTCTCCCTCTGTCTTTCTCTGTGTGTCTGTCGCTCTCAAATAAAAAAAAAAAAATCCTTTTGCCCAGGCTGTGATAATGGCTCCATGGTTAAGAGCGTTTTCCGCTTAAGCATGAGCGTCTCTCTGGCCAGAAACAGCCAAGTTATACTCCTCATAACCCATATAAAAGAACCTAGCCGTGGCCATACATATCTGTAACCCCAGTTTACTGGCAGAGTGGGGTGGAGATCAGAAAATTGTTAGGAATCACCGACAGACTGCAGCCCCAGGTTAAGGAAGAGACCCCAGCTCAGAGAAAGAAATACGAAGATGAGCAATAAGAGGAAGATATCCAATGTGTTCCTCTGGCCTCCACAGGCACACACCTGTGCTAAGTGCATCTGCACACACATGTGTGCATATACCACATACTACACAATACACACATACACATGTGTAAAATTCTTATGTCCAGGTGCCACCAGAGTAACTTCTTTTACCTAGAAAGAGAAAAGTCTTTAGCTGAAATTTTAATGTTGAGTACTTCACCAGATTAAGATGAGAAGGGAGGGAAGGAGAGATGATTTAGTGGTTAAATTGCTTGCCTGCAAAGTGTATGGACCCAGATTTGATTCTCCAGTACCCACATAAGCCAGATGCATAAGGTAGCACATACGTCTGGAGTTTGTTAGCAGTGGCAGGAGGCCCCTGGTGTGCCCATTAATCCTCTCTCTCTCTCTTTCGCCCTCTTCTCTCAAGTAAATAAATATTAAAAATGATCATCATGGTAATCCTCACTTAAAACACTTCAGGAGCTCCAAAAATATTATGTAAAGTACAAATATATCTTCAGGTTCTTTGAAGATTTGGCTCCTACGAGGGATGAGACACATGTTTGAGATCAGCCTGTCTATAGCAAGTTTGAGGACAGTTTGGGTTATGTAGTAAGACCTGTCAAAAAAGAGAGAGAGATTTACTTCTTCCTTGCTCCTCTGAACACATATTTCCCTTTCTTGCATCCTAAGATCTAATACTTCCAATTTTCAGTTACCCATCTATGCCCTTGCAAGTGCTTTTTCCTCTTCCTATGATGTTCTCCATTCTCTTATTTTAATTAATTAATTATTTATTTATTTACTTATTTGAGAGCGACAGACACAGAGAGAAAGACAGATAGAGGGAGAGAGAGAGAATGGGTGGGCCAGGGCTTCCAGCAAATGAACTCCAGATGTGTGCACCCCCTTGTGCATCTGGCTAACGTGGGACCTGGGGAAATGAGCCTTGAACTGGGATCCTTAGGCTTCACAGGCAAGCGCTTAACTGCTAAGCCATCTCTCCAGCCTGTCTTCTTTTGAAAATATTTTATGTATTTATTTATTTATTTTAGAGAGAGAGAGGTAGTGACACCTTACCTCAAAAATAACAAAACAAAAAATCTTACTGGGAATGAAATTAAAAGATTGGCATAGAAACCAAGAACAAGTTCTAAAAGCAAGAAGGTTCACTAAATACGAAAAAGAAAAAAAAAAAAAAAAAAACAAGGTAGCAGCCGTTCCTTACCATCACATGTATAACATATTTGCTGGGGTTGGGAAAGCATTTTGCAAAAAAGTTGGGAGTTTTTGTGGTATATGTGTGAGCATATACAAAACTTGATTCTTCTTTCATGTTTTAAATTTATGTTTATTTTTTTCTGAATTCGCCATTTTTTCTTCTGTTACAAGTTAATGTTAATTCCAATGTTACATTTAATCTCAAGTGTACCCAAGGACTTCTTCAGAAAGCATACAACCCCTGTTGATGTATCACACTTGTTTTTATCATGACCTATGTGTATTTGTGGTTCTTATCCAGAAGCCTGACAAGAGGGATATTTATCTCTGTAGTACTTTTTATTAATTCATAACAAAATATCACAGTCAGTGATTTAATACCAATTTATTAGCTTATAAGAATTAAGTCTGGGTACAGGATGGCTGGCTTCTATGCTCAGGGTCTCACAAAGGTAAAATATGAGCCAAGCTGTGTTCTCATCTGGAGCCTAGGATCCTCTTTCACTCAGGCTGTTGGCAGAATTCAAGTCCCTGCAGTCTTGGGACTTAAGCCCCCATTTCCTTACTTGTTATCAGCAGAAGGCCACTGTCAGAAACTCGAGTCTGCTCACAATCCACACTATGTGGCTCCATAAGCAGTTCACAACATACATGTTTGTTTTCTTTCAGGCCAGCCAAAAGGCTTTTCTCTGACTTCTTCTTCCCCACTAACCAGAGGAAAGTGCTTTTACAGAGCTAATGTTATGAGGTTAGATCCAACACTATAATCTCCATAATCTTAAAATCAACTGATTTGGGACTTAGTAACATCTACAAAATTCCTTCCCAGTATTATATAAATGAATATTGGATTGAACAATTAGGAGAAAGTGTGTTCATTAAGCAGTGGGAATATTAGGGGCCTCTTAGAATTCTGCTTAGCCATACCCTCAATTGAAATGCACCAATTTAGGGCTGGGGAGATGGCTCAGCAATTGAAGGTGCATGTTTGGATAGTGGATTCCCCTACTAACCAGTCAAAACCAGATGCAAAAAGTGGTCCATGTGTCTGGCATTTGTTTGCAACAGCAAGAAACTGTGACATGTCCATACACACAAGCACCACACATGCACATGTGTTTGTGTGTGTGTGTGTGTGCGCGCGCACACACACACACAATACATAAATAAAAAAGAAAAATGCACCCATCTATAGAAAGCAGACTATAAAAATGAAAAATAATAGAATACCAAGTGCTTTAATTTTTACTTGTAATACTACTATTTCAGATATTTTACAAATTAATATGGCTTATTGGCTATAAGTTAGTAAAACAAGAGCAGGCTTTGAGGAGATAGTAAAAAATGTAATAATAGAGCTGGAGATATAGCTCAGAGGTTAAGGCACTTGCCTAAAATGCCTAGTGACCTATGTATCCATATAAAGCCAGATATTTCATTTGCAGAGGCTAGAGGCCCTGGCATGTCCATTCTCTTTCTCTGTCTCTGTCTCTCTCTGCTTATTATTATTTTTTTGAGGTGGGGTCTCACTCTAGTTCAGGATGGGCTGGAATTCACTCTGTAGTCTCAGGATGGCCTTGAACTCACGGCAATCCTCCTACCTCTGCCTCCTGAGTGCTGGGATTAAAGACCTGCACCACCACGCCTGAATTAAGTAAAATATTTTTTAATGTAATAATCAATTTAAATCACACTGTGATTTCTAAAAAATAGTACAAAACAAAGACAACCACCTTTAAATGGATGAAAGGTTTTATATAGACTTAGAAACCATAATTTTAACAACTGGACAGAAATTACAGAAATGTAGACCTGAGTTAAATAAAATGATTAAATTTGTTAATATTTGAGGTTATAAAAAGATTGACTGTGTAAATGGTAAGTTTCATGACCTTGAAAGACTATGTATCAGGGAAGTTTATAGAAGGAATTCATAGGTCAGATAGGAAGCTTGGGCCAGTGACCTTTAAAGGTCCATCTCACCTCCAAATAATATGACACTGGGAAGTAAATTTCAATATATGAATTTTTTGTGGAAACCGTCTACATAATTATCATATACACATTCATCTTGAGTATGTATGCGTGTATATGCTTGCTGACAATATTTCTATTAAATGTTGGCCAATAGATTAAGCTTTAGTAATTAAAAATAGAAACATATAAAGATGATATTAGGGGGCTGGAGAGATGGCTTAGCAGTTAAGGCATTTGCTTGCAAAGCCAAAGGACCCAGGTTTGATTCCCCAGGACCCACATAAGCCAGATGCACAAGTGGCACATGCATCTGGAATTCGTTTGCAGTGGCTACAGGCCCTGGCATGCTCATTCTCTCTCTCTCTCTTTTCTGTCTCTCCTCTCTCTCTCTGCTTGCAAATAAATAAATAATTTTTTTTTTTTTTTAGAAAAGCTCTGTCATCTTTAAAAAAAAAAAGATGACATTAGGGGAGCTACAAAAGATCACTGCAGTTTATGACCCAGACTTAGTTTATCCTTTTTCTTTTCTTTTTTTATGTGTGTATGTGTGGTTTGTGTGTTCATGTGTGTGTTTGTGTGTAGGCACACATTTGTGAAGGTGCACATGCATGTGTGTGCACATGTATGTAGAGGCCAGAGGTCAACACTGGGTGTCCCCCTCTGTATCTTTCCACATTATTTATGTACTTATTTGTTTCCCAGGGCTTACCAATTTGGCTAGAGTGCTTAGGTAATAAGCCCCAGCGATTCTCTCATCTCATCAGTCTTCCCAGCAGTGGGATTATAAGCACATATCACCATGTCTTTTTATGTGAATAGTGGGAATCTAGGGACCCAAACTAGGGTCCCCATGTTTGCACAGCAAAGAGTTGCCCAGTGAGCCAGTACTCCAGCTCTACCCTTTTGTTTAAGACAGGGTTTCACTATGTATCCCAATTTGACCTTTCTCGAACTCATTATGTAGCCCAAGATGACCTCAAAGTTGTAATAATCCTCCTGCTTCATCCTCTCAGACACTTGGATTACAGGCATGCATCCCCCATGTCCAGTGACTTTTCAGAAGCATAAAATTCATTTATTTCTCTTTGTATCTGACTATATATACTGCTTCTGACTTTTTTTTTTTTTTTTTTTTTGTTTCTCGAGGCAAAATCTCACTTTAGCACAATCTGATATGGAATTCACTACGAAATCTCAGGGTTGCCTCAAACTCACAGTGATCCTCCTACCTCTGCCTCCCAAGTGCTGGGATTAAAGGTGTGTGCCCCCACGCCTGGCTCTGCTTCTTGCTTTTAAAAACAAAATTATTCAAGGCTGGAGAGATGGCTTATCTGTTAAGGTGCCTGCCTGCAAAGCCACAGGACCCAGGTTCAACTCCCCAGGACCCATGTAAGCCAGATGCACAAGAGGGAGCATGCATCTGGAGTTCGTTTGCAGGGGCTGGAGGCCCTGAGCACCCACTCCCTATCTGCCTCTTTCTCTTTCTCTCTCAAATCAATAAATAAATATAAATATAAAAATTATTCAGGCCGGGCATGATGGTGCATGCCTTTAATCCCAGCATTCAAGAGGCAGAAGTAGGAAGATCGCCATGAATTCAAGGCCACCCTGAGACCACATAGTTAATTCCAGGTCAGCCTGGACCAGAGTGAGACCCTACCTCAAAATACCAATACATATATATATGTGTATATATATATATATATATATATATATATATATATATATATATATATATATATTCAGTCCATATTATGAGAAGTATATCTCTAGTATTATACCTTGTTTCTGGATGTTCCAAATCAGGCTGTTTCATAGCTGCTTTAGAATGATTACTTGTTTTCTTTATGTGTCACGTGCAGTGCAAAAAATATGACTTTTTTAGTATATGTGTATATGGTGTATGCATGTATGTATGGATACATGTGACATGACACATGTGTGCAGATCAGAGTGCAAGCTTAGATTTTCAATCCTTGCTTTTCACTTTGAGATAGGGTCTCTCTTTGCCACTGTGAACTCCAGACTATCTGGGCTGAATGCTTTAAGATTCTCCTGAATCCACCCCCATTGATGTAGACAAATTGGAATCACAGACTTTTGTGCTACTTTTATCTGGCTTTATGTGGGCTCTGGGGATCCAAACTCTGCTCATCAGTCATGAATACCAAGTGCTTTAAATTATGGATCCATGCCCCTGTCTTACAATATGACATTTCAATAATAGACTACTTATACTATAAAATTAGCTTTGTGGGTATTTTTCCAACTTTAATTTCTTGATGGAACTTTCTGGACAGTTCCAATTACTAAAGTATGATACCTACAATAAACCCAGGACTTTCAGGTGTGTACTACATTGGAAACAAATCTCAAGCCTTATTTTTATATGATAGATTATTATATTTTTTACTATGCTCTCCCTTTTGGCAGAGTAATACATAGTAACTATAGAATATAAGCAAGGCACACATCACCTGTCATTATTATTTTAATCAGCAGCCAAAGGATATCACTATTATTTTTTTTGAATATTCTTCCAAAAATTTCTACACATATGGCTAAATACACATAGATAAATGATTTCATATGACTGAAATTACTACACAGGCAGTATTTCATGTTATCTGTTTTCATTTAGCACACCATAACTCTTTCCACACAAATGAATATAGGGACTTGCTCCTTCATAACTTATTGTAAGTATGTTGTTCCTTTCTTATCATACTCTTTTCTTGGAAAATCATCATGTCAATGTAGTATAACTGAGGAAAAGATTCCCATTATATAGACAATGCAGTCTGGAAGATAAACTTTGTACTCTCTCCTCACTTGGTATGCGCAAGGAATCAGCTGGCATGTTCCTTAAAAATGAGAGTTCTCCTATAACCCTAATTAAAAGACTTTCCTAAGAATAATCAACATCCTACCTGAGATTTACTATATTTTTTTTAAAACATGAGAGAGGGAGGTGGGCATGTGGCTCATGCCTTTAATCCCAGCATGTGGAAGGAAGAAGTAGGAGGACCACTGTGATTTTGAGACCAGTTTGGGACTACAGAGTGAGTGTCAGGTCTGCCTGAGCTAGAGTGAGACCTTACCTTGAAAAACCAAGAGAGAGAGAGAGAGAGAGAGAGAGAGAGAGAGAGAGAGAGAGAGAAGAGATGTGGAGATGACTGATGGCATTTGCCACACAAGCATAAAATACTGAAGTTTTGGTCCCCAGATCCTATGTGAACACCAGAATCTGTGGTGACTTCTGTTATCCCAATGTGCCTAAAATGTCATGGGAGGTAAAGGAGAACCCTTCAGAAGCTAGTGAACCACCTAGGCTGGCAGATAGAGTGGTGAACAATAATAGCCACCCAGTCTCAAACAAGGTGGAAGGCAAAGATTGCCCCAAACGTTTGTCACTGACTACCACACATGTGCTGTAGCATGTGTGTGCCTACATTTACACACATGATCACATGTGGAGAAATACAAATGCACACACACGAAAAAACGAAAAACAAACACTGGGAGAAAAGCTTGCTTTTTTTGTGATTAAGTGTGAAGGAGTTGGAGATGTAGTTCTGATGTAGAATTCTTGCTTAGTAAGCACAAAACACTAGGTTTAATATCCAGCATCACAAAAAGAAAAAAGAAAAAAATGATACAATAAGCTGATGTTTCTTGCAGCTATCTCCATTATTTGCAAGAACGAAACTATCAACAATAGGAACATTGAAGTGAATGATGTACATAACGAAGCAGAGATAACAAAAGATGGATAGAAAGAGAGACCATTGGGGGCTGGAGAGATGGCTTAGCAGTTAAACTGCTTGCCTGCAAAGCCTAAGAACTCATGTTTGAATCTCCAGGTCCCACATAAGATAGATGCACAGTAACGCAATTGTGCAATGTCACACATACACACAAAGGGACACATACATTTGGAGTTGTTGTTGTTGTTGTTGCAGCTGCTGAAGGCTCTGGCATGCCCATTCTCTCTCTCTCTTTCTCTCTCTCGAATAAATAATAAAAAAAATTACAGGGCTGGAGAGATGGCTTAGCGGTTAAGCGCTTGCCTGTGAAGCCTAAGGACCCCGGTTCGAGGCTCGGTTCCCCAGGTCCCACGTTAGCCAGATGCACAAGGGGGCGCACGCGTCTGGAGTTCGTTTGCAGAGGCTGGAAGCCCTGGCGCGCCCATTCTCTCTCTCTTCCTCTATCTGTCTTTCTCTCTGTGTCTGTCGCTTTCAAACAAATAAATATTTCAAAAAAAATTACAAAGAGGGGACAGCCAAGCATGGTGGCACATACCTTTAATCCCAGCACTCGGGAGGCAGAGGTAAGAGGATCACCATGAGTTCAAGGCCACCCTGAGACTACATAGTGAATTCCATGTCAGCCTGGGCTAGAGTGAGACCCTACCTCGACAAAAACAAAAACAACACAAAAAAGATAAGAACTTAATAAAAATGATAGCATAATTTTACCCATGCTAAATAAGTACTCCAACCTATACAGCACTTTACTTTGAGAAACACCCTGTTTACTGATAGAAGTGGGTGTGGGAGAAAGAAATGTAGGGAGGTATGGGAAAATATCTTCAACATAGAATATATACTTATATGAAAACTTAAAGAAGTGAGTGAAAGAAGGGTTGCTGTTTGTGATCTGTTTTGATGTGGTGTTAGGAGTGTTATCTGAAATTCAACTGTGAGCTTTAACAGTAGATGTGGACAGATGGGATTTAAAACTCAATGAACTGAGGTAGATGGTAAATATCTGAAGTATGGGTACATACCTTTTATGTATTCCTACGTGGCTTGATTAATGTAAGTGTAGTTCTTTTTTTTAATTTTTAAAAACTTTTTTTTTTATTTGAGAGCGACAGACACAGAGAGAAAGACAGATAGAGGGAGAGAGAGAGAGAGAGAATGGGCATGCCAGGGCTTCCAGCCTCTGCAAATGAACTCCAGATGCGTGCACCCCCTTGAGCATCTGGCTAACGTGGGACCTGGGGAACCGAGCCTCGAACCAGTGTCCTTAGGCTTCACAGGCAAGCGCTTAACTGCTAAGCCATCTCTCCAGCCCTAGTTCTTTATTTTTACCTAATGTTTCTGGCTAATGAAATTATGCATATATAAATTATATAAATGTGAAATTAACCTTATGCATTAATATCTTCTAATTTTTTGATCACAATGGAACAAACAGAATCTAATAAATTTTCTTTTTTCAATATTTTATTTTCTTTCAAGCAGAGAGATAGACAGACAGAAAGAGAGAGAGAGAGAGAGAGAGAGAGAGAGAGAGAGAGAGACTGGGCATGCCAGGGCCTTCAGCCATTGCAACCAAACTTCAGATGGATGTGCCTTTGTGCATCTGGCTTTACATGGGTAATGGGGACAAAGCCTTAACCACTGAGCAATTTCTCCAGCCCTAAATTTTCTTTTAAGAAAGTTCTGGTTAGTACTTTTACATAGTCCTGATCTATAGTGAATGGTTACATAATTTTCCATTATAAAATAATAACACATTTGAATTGTAGGCTGGTTTTTCTCTATCAATACACTTTTAGACACTCTACTTGCGGACTTTTTTTTTTTTTTTGTAGTAGGGTCTCACTCTAGCTCAGGCTGACCTGGAATTCACTATGTACTCTAAGGGTGGCCTTGAACTCAAGATTATACTCCTACCTCTGCCTCTTGAGTGTTGGGTTAAAGGTGTGCACCACCATGCCCAGCTTGAATTCTAAAATTCTCACATAAATTTCAATATCAAATCTTTTCATGTCTATATTATATCTCAAATCACCTAATCCTATACATGATTTTTTTCTGCATTATCACTTTAGCTCTTTTAAAAAATATTTATCTATATGTGAGAGAGAGATAGGCAGATAGAGAAAGAGAAATAGAATAGGCATGCCAGGGCCTCCAGCCACTGCAAACAAACTCTGGACACATGTACTACCTTATGCATCTGGCTTATGTGGGGTCTGAGTAATTGAACCTAGGTCCTTAGGCTTTGCAGGCAAGCTCTTTAACCTCTAAGCCATCTCTCCAGCCCCGCTTTATCTCTTGCTAAGGCTATATGTTTCATAATGTGCTTGCATCATTTACATACTGAGTGATTACTCTCAGGGTTGAGGCCATAATGTCCTCAAGTATACCAACACTTTGTATCATTGTTGACATGAAGAGAGATCAAACATCCCACAGATAAGTTGTTTCTTATGGTGCCCATGACTCCCTTTTGGTATAGTTCTTGATATGTAGATAAGGATAGTAGCCAAACCCACCTTAAATCCTCCTTAGCCTTAGATGGCTGTAGTTCTTGTAGTCATTGGGAGTGAATCAAATGGGAAAAGATTTTATGTTTACTATTGTCTCTATATATGACATTGTGCATCATATGACTTTTGTAAAATTAATGCAAATAACTTTTATTTAGGGGTAGTTTTGGTACTGGGGTAACCTATAAAACAGTATCCTATGGATCCAAGATCAAATACATTTTTTGTAAAGAGCTTGATAGTAAATATGTTATGACTTGCAAACCATACAGTCTGACTACTAAACTCTGCCAGGGAAAGAGAGAGTATATTACATATGTGGTGATTTGATTCAGGTGTCCCCATAAACTTAGGTGTTCAGAATACTAGATTCCCAGCTGATAGAGATTTGGGAATAAATGCCTCTTGGAGTGAGTGTATTGTTGGGGGCGGGTTTATGGGTGTTATATCCAGTTTCCCCTTGCCAGTATTTTCATACTCTCCTGTCGCTATTGTCAACCTTATGTTGGCCAGGGGATGATGTCCACCCTCTGCTCATGCAATCATTTCCCCCTGCCATAGTGGAGCTTCCCCTAGAGCCTGTAAGCCAAAATAAAACCTTTTTCTCCACAGGTTGCTCTTGGTTGGGTGGTTTGTACCAGCAATGCGAATTTGACTGCAACAGTAAAGTGGTACTAAGGAGTGGAATTGCTCCACACAGACACCTGACTGTGTGGTTTTGGCATTTTGGAGCTGATTTTCAAGAGGAATGTGGAAGAATTTGAAACCTTAGCCTAAGAGATGCCTTGCAGTTCTGTAAGAACAGCTTGATGGACTATCCTGGTCAGAGCTGTGAGACCTGAATGCAGTAACAACTATGGACTGTGAGGTTTGGCTTATGAGGGTGAGAAAGAGCTTTGCTTGGACTGGGCTAGCAGTTTGTGTGAAAAGCTTGCTCTTATGCTTGTGTCCTGAGAAGTTGGGCAGGATTGCTTTGTGTAGAAATGATCTGATGTGAGCAGAGGGATATGGCACAGAAAGAATGAAATCTTTGGGCCTAAATTGCTGCCCATTCACCTGCAAATTGTTTGAGAGATTACAACTTTTCAGATGTGGTTAGCTGATCTGCACTGGGGCAACATGAAGAATATAGACTCTCTTGAAGGGGCCTGAGTGCTCAAGAAGTGTCTTGTTCTTCAAAATCTGCTTTATTCTCCCCCTGAATTAACACAATGGCACCCTACCTGGTACTGTGGAGTATAAGAAATGCAGAAAAGAGAGGGTCATTGAGTTTGCAATACAGTCTTGTGTTTTGGAAATTGCTTTGGGCAGCATTAAACAAGTTTGCTAGATGTCTGCATGGAGACCCCATGGGGCCATGAGGATGAGCCATGGATTGCAGTGGAGACCCAGTGGAGATGTTAGGATGACGAGATGGCTGCTAAGGAAAGCTGCCGGCCCCTGATGAAGTTTTCTAGGACTGTGAGTAGCCTAGCTGGAAGGGCGGAATTGGAATTGGAATTGGACTTATTGCTGGTTAGAATTATCAGACTTGGGGATTTGTCACTGACTAGAGTTGTTGGACTTGAAGCTACAGAGTTTAATGTTTGCCCTGATTGTTTTAAATCTTGTATTAGTTGAATATTTCTTTGCTATGCCTAATGCCATCTTTTGCAGTGTGAATGTTTATTCTGTGCTGTTATGGGGTTTTTTTGGGGGGATTGTTTTTGGTATTATGGCTGAGTTAAAAGATCTTGTACTATGCAGATATATGAACATCATTGCAATTGACAAAAACTATGGGGACTCTTAAAGTTGTACTGAATGCATTGTATTTTATATCATGTATGGATATCGGTTTATGGGGGCCAGGGGTGGGATGCAGTCGTTTGATTCAGGTGTCCCACATAAACTTAGGTGTTCTGAATGCTAGATTCCCAGCTGATAGAGATTTGGGAAGTAATGCCTCCTGGAGTGAGTGTATTGTTGGGGGTGGGCTTATGGGTCTTATAGCCAGTTACCCCTTGCCAGTGTTTGGCACAGTCTCCTGTTGCTATTGTCCACCTTATGTTGGCCGGGGGTGATGTCCACCCCCTCCTCATGCCATCATTTTCCCCTGCCATCATGGAGCTTCCCCTCGAGCTGGTAAGCCAAAATAAATCTCTTTTTCCCAGAAGCTGCTCTTGGTTGGGTGATTTGTACCAGTAATGTGAACTTGACTGCAACAACATAAACATAGTCCTGTCTCTGTGACAATGGAATTCTATTTAAAAAACAGACAGCATGGGCAACAGTTGTTGACCTGTGCTTTAGATAATTTCCTTTTTCTTTTATGTTTGTTTGCTTAGTTTACAGAAGCTTAGAGCTGTCCATGAAGGCTCAGGAAATGCCAAGGAAGCAGGGATCATAACTAGCCTTCCTTCAAGTAGAGCAGTTTTTACTTTTATGATATGAGGATTTCTGCATGAAATTAAGTTTGACAACAAGGCATTTAAGTAGACAACTCCAATAACTCTAAAGATGTTATAAGCTTAGTATTCCTACTTGCCATTTTGACTTTTTACTAAGTAAAATGCTTAACTCATCTTAAAAAGTCCAAAAGAAGTGTCATAGTATATTGAAATAAAGCCCCAAACCAGGAATCCGCTTTGTCTCCGTTGCTAGATCCTGAGGTTGTGGAGGACAGGAACTAAGTGTCTTCATGTTTGAATTGTCCTCAGAACCTTGGAACAGAACATGACAACAAAGAATACATGTTCATTGAATTGATTTAGTATCATAACACTATAAATATTTTGATTAATATTCAAATACAATATACAAAATGATTTAAAGAGTATATAGATTCATTATGAAGTATCTAGAAATAAAATTAATTTATGTAGTTACAACTTTTCACTTAAAAATGTATCTTTTCATGAACATAAACCACTTTTCCATAATCTATAAGGGTTTGTCTTCCTTAGAAACAAAGAGTAACTTGAGATGCTTTTTTATACTTGGGTAATAAATTAAATGTCTTTATTAAATTATTTTTACTTTATTTATTATTTATTCTCAGACAGGGTCTCATGTGGCATGTTAGCATCAAACTCACTATATAGCTGAGGATGACCTTGAAATTCTCATCCTCCTGCCTCCACCTCTCAAGTGTGGCATTATAGGCATGTGCCACCAAACCTAGAGTTATCAACTTATTTTCAGTTGACAAGTAATAATTGTGTATATTTGAGGAGTACAAGGTAATGTGTGTTTATCTGTCTATGCATTGTAGACAGATTCAAGAAAACTTTATCATCTCATCAGCTTATTTTTATGATTTTGATAATTCATTTTTCTAATTAACACATTTAAAGTACACAAACCTAATAATTATTAGCTTTTGATGCAAGTCATACCTTGTCAAGAATCCACAAATTCCCTACTTGCACTTCTGAAATCCAGTTAGCTCTGGAAATCCAGTTTTTGTTTTGTTTTTAAAGAACTTATCTGACAATTAAATTTATGTATCCTAAACTTATTTAGTCATATTCATCTGACCTGAACTTAATGAGGTCATGTACTAGTATTTATTTACCCCAATGTAAACAACCACATATGTTCTGCTGCAAAAATATTGACATATTTGCTTATGCAGTGTTTTTCCTAACTCCCTGGGGTGTGACAGAATATACAGTATATGGCATTTGAATTTATGAAAATCCATCAGACCACAGTAAACTTTGCCTGGGCTTGCATTACTTCGCAGTATGTGTAGAACCCCTTTTGTAGTCTTTCAGATGCCATGTCTCTGGCTCCAATTCAATCTCTTAATTTTTTTTTTCGAAGTAGGGTTTCACTCTAGTCTTGGCTGACCTGGAATTCACTATATAACCTCAGGGTGGCCTCGAACTCATGGTGATCCGCCTACCTCTGCCTCCGAAGTGCAGGGATTAAAGGCATGCGGCACCACACCAGGGTTTCAAGTCCAATCTTTCCTGCTATCATATTGAGTAATAATATTTGAGACTGCATAAACAACTGCAAAAGGCTATCATGACGTCAGTGGAAGAAATAAATGTGCCTCGTGATCATGCTGAGAATCAATATTATCAGTTTGATGGCAATGAATGAACCTTTGTTTAAAAAAGAACATCTCGGTCTTTTAAAAAGTATCTATTTTCATCACTGGACATTGGGCAGTTGAAGATCAGAATTTAGTTACTGTCCTAGCTTTGCAACAGTATGTACTCAATATATATTTGCCATGTGGCTGAAGCACACCTTAGGCAGTATTGCAAGAATTTCTCTCACATAGTGGGCAGCAATAGATAAGTGTGGAAAAAAGTAACCGGAGGCTTTGTACTGGTTCAACCCCAACAATAAATCCATCACTACTCTTTGGCAATGGGACACTCCCGGTACATCTCTCACAGACCCCACCCTCTTGCCGTCTGGATCATATTTGGGATAGAGATCTTGTAATGACTAGGGCATGCCTATTCCTGGTACGATAGAGGTGGGACCTGTCAACGCCCAAGGGTGGGATACTTCGGAATTGAAAAGTAAATACAAACAAAAATGAGCACTTCGTTTCCTGTCAGCATTTCCTCATGATTAAAAGAGACTGAACTTGTTTTCCTGTCAAAATGCTCCTCTTTGGAACTGCAGTTACTAAAGAAAGTGGGTAAAACACCATGCCCTGCCCGACCCCACCTATGCCGCACGCGCCCCCAGTGACTTGGCACGGTGCTGCCCCTGCGCAGGCTCTAGACTCCTCCCTTCAGAAGGCGCACCAACAGCCTCCCTTCACCAATACTTCCGGACCTCCCCAAAGGCCCTCAACGCGCTTGCGCCATTTTGACAGGCTTTCCCAGCATAAGTAATCAGAGCACTGCCTCTCTGAGACCGCCCCCGCCACCTCTTCGCCCCGCCCACGCGCGCCGGCCCCTCCCGAAGTCTCGCGAGGGTAGGTGCGCGTCGGTATTTTGCGGGCAGCTAGCTCTCCCGGCAGCTGTAATTGCTGCTGCGGGAGAAATTGGAGCCGCTGTCGCCGGCACGCCCGCCCTCCCCCACGGAGGAGAGCCACCGCCTCTTCTCTTGCGCTCCACATACACCTCTCGCCGCGAGTGCCGGCAACAGTCTCCGGACCCACTGCGGTCGTCTCGTCTGGCAGTCGCTCTGCGGGTCATTACCACAGCCGGGCAGCTGAGGGTGGTCCCCTGTCCCTAACCGACTCCTCACTTCGGAACGTCTGTTCCTTCCTCAGCCTTACTTGGGACCCACTACTCCACTGTCTTGCCAGCGAGGAGGACGACGAGGAGGAGCCGGGAGACTCACCCTTCCTCCAGGCGCTGTCGGCCCCCTCACCCGCGGGTGTGTCCTATAAATGGCGTCGGAAAGCGACACCGAGGAATTCTATGATGCCCCTGAAGATGTACACCTAGGGGGCGGCTACCCTGTGGGGTAAGTAACAGAAACTGTGCCCCAGAAGTCGGGCATCCCGATCTCCGGCTTCTCCTGTATCTCCCCTAACACCTCTTGAGCCTAATTGCCGTGTCCGCCACCGCGGTTCCCTCATAGTCTCACTTGTTCACATCACAGCCCAGACCCGGGGCTCCTTAGGACAGGCTGAGTTGGGGGAGGAAGATAGAACAGGGTATCTTTACCCCCTAGTGAGCGACCCAGGGAACACCTTTCCCGTCCAGCCGTTGAAAGTCTAGCATACAAGCCTGAGGAGCAAAGATTTGTATTTGTGGGGTTCAGAGTTTACCTTTCCAACATCCGTTTTGGCCTCGGGGACCTTGGATTAAAGGAGCGGTAGCAGAATCTGCACTTCCCACTTTTCTTTTCCTCTTATTTTATCCGCTAGTTTACCTGTTCGTTTCAGAGGTGACTAACTCTTCTTTACTTGCCAGTCGTTTTTCCTTGCACCGAAAAGTGGGAAAGAAAACCCAGTATTCACTTAAGGAAGTCCTTTACTAAAATAGCACTTTACTGGCTACCGAAGGAAATCATAGACAAGTCCTTTGCCATTAGACAGAATGGTGTGGTCTAAAAAGGTAGCCGGGCATAAGTGTACACAACCGAGTACAGAGGTACAAACAAGTGCTGAGTAATCTGATACTTGGAAGAAGAGCCCAGCTTTGTGCCCTTTATCTACTTTTGCAAGATGTTTTACTGGTGATTAATATGGATAATTCTGAGTAGGAAGTTCAGTATTTGGAATATTTCTCTTGACCAGGACTTCTACTTACATATCCTTAACTTTTAAAAGTTAGTGTTTAAAGCGATTTCTCCAAATTGTCCTACTGACATATCTGGAACCAGAGGCAGTGAAATATATTTTCATACTGTTAGGTCTGGTGAATTTGTAAAATTTGTATATTGGTGTATGATTCCAGGCGTTGAACTCTCTTCAATTGCCATGTTTACCCTTTGGAAGAAATACCCTGTCTGATAGAAATAAAGTTAACTGGATATTCTAGAAGCTTTAAAAATGTAATGCATGTTATACACAATATATGCCAAAAAGTTACAGAAACAAAATCAGAAAGAAATGTTTGTTGGTAGATTGCAAATGTATTTTCACCAGTCTTTCACTGTTGCTATTGTGAGACTTTTGGGTGACACTATTATGAGATTTTTTTGGGGGGGGTGACAATGACCACTGGGAATGGCACCTATTCTTCAAGTTTAGTATCTAATCCAAGTTCATGACTAAGTATTACAGGATAGAAAATACACCCGTGCGCGCGCGCACACACACACACCCACACATTTCACTTCAAAATAATGACCTGTCAATTCAGATTAAATGAGAGAATGGTTCTTTTACTAAGTATGTATGTATATGTGTATTGGAGTAAGAGGAAGAATTAACCAGTTTATGTGATTGATTATCTGTATGTGGATATTGTTCTTTTTCATTGACAAAATTAAATTTAATTTGGAAGGACAATTATTTCAGGACCTGTGTAAACTAGTTCAATACCCGGCACAGAGAAAAGAAACATTTGAACACGCATTACCTTCTTTCTTTCTTGGCATTAGCAGATTAGTTAACTTTATACAGTGCTCACTTTGGAAGGAAGTATGTAGAACTTGAGAGCTATTTTACTTATCTAAACTGGATGAGTCATTATGATAGAATTGATAGTCACTTCTTTCCCTTGGGATGATATAGCTTCTAAGGTACTTTGATAATAAGTGAAAAGTGTTGTTTTTTTTTTTTTTTTAAGTCTTTTAGGACCTAGCTTCCTAATTTTTAACTCTCACGGGTCCAAATACTGAGCTTGTTGAGAGCTCTGTCGCTAAAACTACCGGATCTGTTACAATTGCATGGCCTCACATTGTGTTAGTGAGGGGATTTGGAAGAGAATAGACTCATTGGGGAATTGCATTTGAAAACAACTAGCCATATTAACCGGACTGAAGGGGGAGTGGAATCATTTACATTTTCCTCTATCTTTTGTGATAGGTTTTGTTATTTGCATTAGGTTCTGTGAGCAGACTTGGCTGGTCAACAGCCTACAAATTCAGTGGGAAATCTTGACTTATGGAAACAGGTGGCATCATTAGATATTTGATCATCAAAACCCTTTTCTGTTCCTTGACTGAACTGGAGTGGCACACCATAAAAACTATAAGAGATTCCTAGACTGGATTTGGGTGTGTAAAGAAATACTCCTTGATTTTTATATATTTGGGAATAGACTATTTTACTAAATTTAGTATACAATTGAGAATTCTTTCTTTTTTTTGTTAATCAGCAGAGTCCAAATACATAGTCCATTTCCTAATATTGATTTACTTTTTGCATTGCCCCTCTATTTTGTTAATCCCCACTTTGAAAGCAAATTTAATAAGAAGCTCAGTTTATATAGAAATTTTGAGCCCAATGCAGTCTACTTTTCCTCAAGTGGCATATCATCTCTTGCCCAGGTTTGCAATATGTACTACATTTATGTTTTATTTTGATTGGCACTTTAGATCCAATTTTCTTGTTCCCATCTCCATTTTCACTTTAGGCTCAGAGACCTTAATTTGCTGTAGGAGAAACAATTTTCAAGTAGCAAAGTGATGATGTTAAACCAGCCCTTAAGACATTACTCCAGTATTTTTCTCTAATATCTCATAACTGCCCTACAGTGTGTGTGGAAGAAATGGAAAGGGTCTTCCTCTCATACAGTCTGTCACCAACTTTTGAATTGAAATGATGCATCTATTTAAAACCAGCAGCCCAAACTTTTCAGTTCTCTTGGCTACAAATTTTCATTTTCTCTTTCGGGAATCTCTATTTTTGTTTTGTCGGTTAGCAGTTTGATAGGATAGCCTGTTACAGCTAAAAGGGCCTTCTAAGTTTAACTCTTAGAAAATGTAAAAACTGAAGACTACAGAAAGTGGGGGAGGGAGAAGAAGGAGGGACTTGTCCATGGTGCCTTAGCACATTAGTAGCAAAACTAGATCTCAGATCAGTTTCAGTGTGACATTCTTTCTGCTTGGGTGCTTAATAAAGCAGGAAAGGGAGGAGGAACTATGGTAATGTAGGAAAAGCCCAGTGCTGGAATTATTTCATGTCCTCAACTTTCAATTGAGATATTATTTTGAGAACCAAGCCTGTCATTGTATTGAAATTTTGTAGTTGTTTTTATTGATAACTTTTTATGCTGAGAAAAAAACCTTTCTACTATATACGTGTGTATGTTGTTCTTGTTTGTTTTTGGTATACTAAAGATTGATTCTAGGGCCTGGTGCATTCTAGGCAGACACTTTTACTAGTGAATTATATTCCAAGGCTTTTGGGGGTTTTTGTTTGTTTGTTTGTTTGTTTTACTTTTTATTTTTCAACAGGTCTGCTAAGTTGATCAGGCACATCTTGAACTCAGCAGTCCAAGCAGGCCTTGAACTTGCTATCCTCCTGCCTCCTGAGTAGCTGGATTGCAGGCCTGGATCATCATACCTGGCACATGCATGCACACATGTGCCTACACACAATCATTTTTAACAAGCTTGATGACTTTGGACTTTCAAGACCCACATATTTGAAATTACTTAATGCTTAAATTATAAATGAGTTGAATGACCCTTCTAACTTTGAGCTACACTTATATCTTAAAAGGCTGCCACTAAGAACATGTTATAAAAATAAATGTAACATTTTAAACTTTTTTGGTGTCAGCCAAAGTCCTAGATTTCCTAGGCCTCAGAGACCATTGGACAGATAGAATCATAATATATTAGAGTAGGAAAGGACAGGAAATCATTTACCCAACCATCCTACCTAACTGAAAGTGAAACCTAAGCTCAGAGAAAGAAAGTACTACATTTCTTCTTAAGTGGTAGAGCTGGAACTAGAACCCAGGCTTCATTTATTTGATTCCTCATTTATATGGTCATGCCCTGTTTTAGGAGGAGGGAAAATAAAAGTATCCCTGGTACAAATTTCTGGGGCATTAACCAGGTGGTCTACTTCTGTATAACATGAATGTTTCATATTTTGAGTGGTAGTGACTGTCCTACGATTCTAACTTTGGCTCAATGATTTTCCTCAAGTCAGAATGAAAACGAGTGACATGATGGAATAACTTAAAAACACTGGTAATGTTTGTTTCATTTTTAGGAGTCTAGTGTTAATTGGCATGTACCTTGTTTAGGTTGGAGTGCTGGGAACATCTTGTTGAAATCATGGAACCTCAGATCAAAGTGTTGGAATTGTTAGTTCTAATCAGAAGAGATGGCTTTCCTTGTAATCACAGCACTTGAGAGTCAAAGGCAGGAGGATCACTGCAAGTTCAAGGCCAGCCTATTCTACATAAGTTATTTTGGGTCAGTCAGGGCTACATGCATAACAGGGACCTGTCTCAAAAACAAAATACAAAAATCAAAATAGCAAAAACAAAGCATTGCTAAGTCTGAAAACCAAAAAAATGTATAACTGCCTTTGTTGAAAACTTTTCTCGCTTTTCTTAGTTATCAGAAGCACATCTACATACATTGACGATCCATACCTGTTTTTGTTTGTTTATTTTAGACAGTGTCTTGCTATATAGCCCAGGTTGTCATCAAACCCAGAAACCTCCTACCTTAGCCTCCTTGGTGTTGGGATTACAGGTATGTGATTCCACCCCAACTTAAGTTTTGATTTTAAAGCATGTTTTGTGTAATAAGTTACTTTGGGGAAAATTCTCTTTAAATCACTGTTTGAATAAAGTGTGGTAGCATATGCCTCTAATATTAGCACTTTGGAGATGGAGGCAAGAGTATCAAGTGTTCAGGGTCACTTTCAGCTACATAGTGAGTTCAAGGCCAGCCTTGGATGCTTGAGAATGTCTCAAAACTAAGCCCAACTATAGCAAAACAAAAATGTCCATTTTTTCAGAAGTTGGTATTCAATCATAGATTATACTGATTGAAGCTTGCTTTGTATATTGGTAGAAATATATTTACCAGTGCTGCTCTTTTATTATAGTCATTTAACATATTGAAGTGGGGGAAACCTTTTACATATTAATAATATTAAGTTCTAAATTTAGTGACCTCCAACTGTCAATTTGTGACTCATGGAGGTAGGACAGTTGGTAGCAGTATGGCAGTTTGGAGACTCATTTTGAATTTGTGCATTCTTACAAGTTAAAAACTTCATTCAGTTCTTATGATAACTTATTTTATATTTTAAAAGATACATAAAATACGATTTTTTAAAATGTTAAAAGCCAGCCTGACATATGCCTATAATCTTTATACTTGGAAGGCAGAGGCAAGGGATCATGAGAATAATCCTGCGTAGGTAGCATACCAAGGCCCTGTCTCAATAAACCAAAACTAAACAAAATGTTAAAAACTAGATAGCTGTATGATACTGAAGTGCAACGGTAGTCTTACAGAATAAAAAATAATTTCTTCCATTTGGCATATGAATTTAACATGCCATCCACTGCATTCTCTTCAGTTCATTGTTATAAGTGTAACAAAGTCTGATAAATTTGCAAATTGAGTCTCTTGAAGGAGCTGTTTGTTGCTTTCTGGGGTTGTAATGGTGATGGAGATGAAGGAGGTAAATGAAGCCTCAGTAACCAGTTAGGAATAGGTTATGAGCTGCTTCCTCAGATCTGATAACTGAGATAAGGTGAATGCCTTCCCTCAGTTTTGTCTTAGATATATACATTTTCTGTATAAATTAAATCTTTCTGTAAGAGATTAATAACCCGTGATCTTGGGAAATGCCTCATTGGGTAAAGTGCTTGTGTAAGGGACTGAGTTTGAATTCCCACCACTTACATAAAAGCTGGGTATGGTAGTACGCAATTGTAATCCCAGCACTAGGGAAACAGGCAGGAGAATCCTAGGGTTTGCTGGTTTATTAATCTAGGTGACTCTATGAGCTCAAAAAGTTCACTGAGAGATCCTGTCTCAAATATATGATATTAAGGAAGACACCCAACTTTGACCACTGGCCTCTGCACACATGCACATACACATGTAACTTCACCCACTTGTGCAAACACAGCGTACACATGTACACATACATACATGCAAGAACAGAGATTAATAGTGCTGGGGAAATGGCTTAGTGGTCTGAATTCAATTTCCCAAGCAGCCGTGTAAAGCCAGACAGGCTTTTGTTTACAGTGGTGGGAGACCCTGCATACACACACACACACACAAATAAATAAAATTTTATAAAAAGGGAGATGGGTTACCTATAAATAAATACTTCAAATAATACTGTTGGGCTTTTGTTGTTTGAGGCAGGATTTCAACATGGCCTCAAACTCACAGTGATCCTTGTACCTTAGCTTCCCAAGTGCTGGAATTATAGGTGTGTGCCACTATACCCAGCTGCATCAGATCACACTTAAATTAAGAAAAGTCATTCCAACTTTATTATGCCCTATTGATACTTCACTTGAATTGATAGCCTATGTTTCTATTTTCTAATCAGAACTAAGCTAATTTCTATGAACTTAACTTTTCACAAGTTCTATTCCCCACCTGCTTCTGGATATTATTCAAATCAGTAGCTAAACCTTTAATTAGTTGCTTTCATTGCACTTCAGAGTGGAATTCTGTCCATTCTCTTACTTCAGACTGAGCGGTCTTTATGTTAGTTTGTTATCTCATCATTCAAAATTGAGGCGAAAGTACCTAAGAGATAATGTGAGCTTCATACCTAAATACAACCCCAGTGTTTTTCCCAGTCAGTATACAAATTAATCTTGGTTACTATAGCAACCAGTCTATCAGTTATTCTTCTAGCTCCTTTGCCTTCTCTCAGATACTAGGATTACTGTATAATCAGGCTCTGCTAAAGTGCTTCAGGTCTTAGCATTTTATTACTAGCTGCAGCTGTCTGCCAATTTACAGTTTGGTATTCCATCAGAGTCACTTGCTTTCAAGTCCACCAAACCTTTTTGTCTCTAAATGTATTTAAACATACATGCTTGGACAACAGTTACCTATACTAACATTTTCACTTCCAATATTAGCCATCGTCTTGAAGAGTGAATGTATTGCATCACTAACATCCACATTCATTTGTAATACCAAGTAGAATAAGTTTCAAGACCGAGGGAAATCATTTAGGAAATATATTTGCAAACAGGACTCAGTATCATCACTAATAATCCAAAGTGCCTTGCAAGTGTCATTTTTTGTTTGTTTGTTTTTTCAAGGTAGGGTCTCACTCGTCCAGGCTGATCACTGTATAGTCTCAGGGTGGCCTTGAACTCACAGTGATCCTCCTAACTGCCCGAGTGCTGGGATTAAAAGTGTGTGCCACCATGCCCAGCCTGCAAGCATCTTTTTCCCCTACTTATTTATTTATCTGTAAGGAAAGAAAGGGGTGGGGAGGGGTGGTTGCAGCAGGGCATCTTGCCACTGCAAACTTTAGATGCATGTGCAACTTTGTGTACCTAACTTTTCATGGGTCCTGGGGTATCAAACCTTAGCTGTTAGAATTTGAAAGCAAGTGCCTTCCTTTACCCACTGAGCCATCTCCCCAACCCCTTGCAAACTTCTTTTTTTTTTTTTGGTTTTTCGAGATAGGGTAGGGTCTCACTGTAGCTAGGGCTGACCTGGGATTCACTATGGAGTCTCAGGGTGGCCTTGAACTCATGACGATCCTCCTACCTCTGCCTCGATTAAAGGCGTGCACCACCACGCCTGGCCCTTGCAAGCTTCTTGATGCATCAGCAGCTAAAACTTTGGCTTTTCACAGAAATGATTTCTATGGGTTAGAAAGAAAGGCCTTTAGATTAATTCATTCTAATTTGAAAAAATGCTTTAAAATTTAATAGGAAATGTTATCTTTCTTTTGCAGCCTATGAATAAATGAAAGGCGACTCACTAATTATATGGCTCTGTTATTTTAAGCTTTTCAAGTTCTCTCTTTATTCCTGATTTTTCTGTTTTTGGTTTCTTGAGGTAGGGTCTTGCTCTATCTAGCACAGGCTGCCTGGGGATTTACTATGTATTCTCAGAGTGGTCTTGAACAGACAGAGATCCTTCTACCTAAGTCTCTTAAGTGCTGGGATTAAAGGCATGCTTCACCACACCTGGCTCTGTCATGTTCTCTTGAGGTGTAAATATATATATATATTTTTTTCTTTTAAAGATCTCACAATTTATATAAATAAAGTAGCTTCAAATTATGTATTCATTCACTTTGCTAAAAGTAAGAGAATTGAATTATTTAGAATATTTAAGTTGTTTCTGTTAATACATGTTTCTAGTATTCATGTTTGTTAATACTGCAAGATGTACTAATTTCTGAATATGTGCAATTGAACTTTTATGTTAATGGAATTGGTAGTGGTTATTCTGTTAATGATTTAACCACTATTGATACTATTTCTATGTATAACATTAGAAGTCATTTCTTTTTAAGATCAAAAGAGCATTTTAATTTTTAAATTGGTACATGAACTAATATAAATTTATTAGATACAGTGTGTTTTGATACATCTATATGTTGTATAATGTTTTATCTTTTCACTTATTTCCTTTTGCTGTAAACATTCAGAAATCTTGTCTTATACTGCACTTTATCATTATCATTAGCAGAATTTCTTGTAACACAATATGCATCATCAAGCTTACCACATACTTCCTTGCCTTCTACTGTCAACTTTTATGAGATTCACTTCCTTTGGTTCTACATATGAGTGAGATCATACCGTACTTGTCTTTCTATTCTTGGCTTATTTCACTTAATAAAATTTCCTTCACTTCAACCACAGTTGTCACAAATGACAAGTTTTCATCCTTTTTATAGCTGAAGAGTATTCCATTATGTGTATTACCATCTTTTCTTTATTGTTTTATCTTTTATCTTTTATGTGTGTGTGGCAGACAAGATGGCTCAGCAGTTAAAGATCCTTGGTTGCTTGGGTTTGATTCCCCTGTATATATGTAAAGCCAGATGTCAAACTGGCACATGCATTTGGAGTTTGTTTGCAGTGGTAGGAGGTTTTAATGTGCACACACTTTCACTATCTGCCTTTCTCTCTCCCAGGTAAAGAAAAAAATAAAAATAATTTGTGTGTGTGTGTTTAGGAGGTCAAGAGCAACCTTAGGGTGCTGCAGGACCTTGTCATACAGCTTTTTTTCTTTTTTCTTTTTTCTTTCTTTTCTTTCTTTCTTTCTTTCTTTCTTTCTTTCTTTCTTTCTTTCTTTCTCTCTCTCTCTCTCTCTCTCTCTCCTTCCTTCCTTCCTTCCTTCCTTCCTTCCTTCCTTCCTTCCTTCCTTCCTTCCTTCCTTCCTTCCTTCCTTCCTTCTTTCTTTCTTTCTTTCTTTCTTTCTTTTTGAGGTTTATCCAGGTAGGATCTTGCTGTAGCCCAGCCTGACCTGGAATTCACTGTGTAGTCTCAGGGTGTCTTCACACTTGAGGCAGTTCTCCTACCTCTGCCTCCCAAGTGCTGGGATTAAACGCCTGACTTCACCCTTTTTTTTTTTTTTGCTTCACCTTATTTTGACACATGGTTTCTCTTGCTGGTTTGCCACTAGAAAGGCCAGTCTATCTGGCCATGGGCTTCACGATTTTTCTCACTCTGTCTCCTATTGATATAAGCTCATTGGGGTTACAGAAGCACGTGTGTGCCACTTTTGTGTCCTGCTTTATATGGGTGCTGGGGTTCTGAACTCTGATCAGGAGACTTCCGGAGCAAATGCCTTTAACCTAGAGCCATCTTCTCCCCAACTCTTTTGTCTTTTTGCTACTAACAAATCTTACTATCATGAATTGATATTTTATTGTGGTTCTGATTTTTTTCCTGATAATTAGCAGCATTGAGTGTGTGTGTGTATTTTAATATTTTATTTATTTGAGAAAGAGAGTGACAAAGAGGCAGGGAGAGGAAGAGAATATATGGGTGTGTAAGGGCCTGTAGCCACTGCAAATGAATTCCAGACCAATGCCCCACCTTGTGCATCTGGCTTACATGGGTACTAGGAAAATAAACCTGGGTCCATAGGCTTCATAGATAAGTGCCTTCACCACTATGCCATCTCTCCAGCCCTGAGTATTTTTTCATGTACCTGTTGGCTATTTATATGTTAACTTTTTTTTTTTTTTTGGTTTTTCAAAGTAAGGTCTCACTGTAGCCCAGGCTGATCTGGAATTCACTATGGAGTCTCAGGGTGGTCTCAAACTCATGGTGATCCTCCTACCTCTGACTCCCAAGTGCTGGGATTAAAGGTGTGTGCCACCACGCCCGGTGGTTATGTTTACTTTTGAGACATATTTTTCTATTTAGCCCATTTTATTTTTTTCCACGAGGTAGGGTCTCGCTCTAGCTCAGGCTGACCTGAAATTCACTATGTAGTCACAGGGTAGCCTTGAACTCATGGTGATCCTCCTACCTCTGCCTCTTGAGTGCTAGGATTAAAGGCGTATGCCACTATGCCCAGCATGTTTTGCCCATTTTTAATTGGACTAATGTGCCTTTTGTTTTGCTGTTTATTTTTCTTTACATATTCTGATTATTAACCCTTTGTCAGATGTATACTCTTTATTTTTTCTCATCCTATAGATTGTTAACTCTTTTGTTAAACTTTCTATGCAAAAGCTTTCTAGTTTAATATAATGCTATTTTTTAATATCCTGGGATGGTGAGACCGATTAGTGGTTAAAGGTGCTTGCTGAGCCTACCTGCTTGGGTTTAGTTTCCTAATACCCAGATAAGAGCCAGGTGTACAGAGTGCTGCATTATCTGGAGTTCGTTTACAATGGCAGGAGGCCTTGGCTTCCTCACTTGTTTCTTCTCTTTCTCAAATAAATAAATATAAATATTTTTTAAATTAAATATGTATTCTTAATGTGTGTGTATGTATGTGCACATGCCAGAATCTCTTGCCATTGCAAAAAATGACAGACACGTGCCACTTTTTGTGTTTGGCTTTATATGTGTGCTGGGGAATTGAACCTGGGCCAGCAGACTTTGCAGGCAAGCACCTTTAACTGTTAAGTCATCTCCCCAGCCCAAGATATAATCTTATATTTAAGGATTACATTTATCTACTATGCATTTGCAGTCCTATCTGGAAAGTCTTTGCCTGTGCCAATATCTTAAAGATTTTTTTGTTATGTTATCTAAGGATTGCCTTGAATTCTTGATCCTCTTGCCTCTACCTCCCAAGTGCTATGAATGCAGGCATGAGCCATCACATTTGGCTTTACTTTTGAAAGTTTATGAGGGAAAACTTTAACAATTTTTTCCATATAATAGGCTCTTCTAGTACCAAACTCAGTGAACCCTGAGTGTTCTTCCAAACCACAGATCAAACTTTCCAGAGAACTAATAAATAATATGTTGTACTATATCCAAATGCACTTTGCCCAAAGGAGGTATCCTGATCAATTGGTGGGTTTAAGAAGAAAGGAGGATGTGTTCTTTCTGGCATTGCTCCTGAATTGGTAAGGATAACTGTGGGTAGAACTTAATATCCATAATCCCCTCCTAAATCTGTCCCTAAAAGTCTTTAAATAAAATTAGGAGACTGGGGAATAATCATTTTGTTTGTTAACAATAGTATTAACAATTTGAATGGTCTTAAAACATGTCTATTTTAAGATATGCTTATCTACCCCCATCAAAAATGAAATGATTTGAACATTTCTCCCAGTCCAGCTCCATACCTCTCACTGTCAACTTTCTCTTTCCAAGCTTAGCCAATACCATTAATACAGAGATTAGCTAAACATAAGGACTTTTGTCCATTAAACCAATAGGAGGGATAGTGATGGATAAAATTTAAAGGGCAAGGGAGGGTTGGATAGATAGCTTAGCAGTTAAGGTGCTTGCCTGCAAAGCCCAAGAACCCAGGTTCAATTCACCAAGACCCACATAAGCCAGATGCACAAGTTGGTACGTGTATCTGGAGTTTGCAGCAGCTAGAGGCCCTGGTGCGACCATTCATATTCTCTCTCTCTCTTCCTCCCTCCTTTTGTACCTCTCTGTCTCCTTGTCTCTCTGTCTGTTAAATAAATAAAAATAAATAAATATTTTTATAAAGAAAGGGCAAGGAACTTCAGGGAGGAACATGAGAAAATTCAGTTAAATTGGATATAATATATATGTTGGTAAATGGGATTGCTTGGTATCTCATATGGGAGTTGGTTACTGAATTGACAAAAGATGGGTGAGCAGATAAAATCAGTACCTTGATGAATGACAGCAAATAAGTTTGTCAGCATTTTTCAGTGGCTATTTGATCTTTGTTGATTTGGCCTTAGGGGTTAAGGTAAATAACTGACAGCAGTCTTCTTTTGTATTTTTTGTTTGTGTCCTTTAAGTGAACTTTACATGCCCAAATCATAGCTCTTGGCTATCAACTCATTTTTTTTTTTATCATGAAGTAGAAACTTTATATGGAGATACATCATAGGTTGGCACCATTTCCTTCCCCTCCATCCCCACTCCACTGAGGGTCCTCATTCATTGCTGGTATTCACCATGGAGTTGTGGGTTATGAGTTGTGAGAGTAGCAGTCAGTCACTGTATGGACTGGGGGTGCAGTATCTTCCATTGATGGGTAGCAGTTAGTAGAAGGGTTAGGTGGGGATAGAGTTGGTAGATAGGCATGTTTGTGATATTCCACCTGTCTTCACAATTTGAGTTTTGAGTTTCTTGACTCACATCTCCAGCCATTCACCCCCAAATACATACTAGTTCCTTTAAGAGAAGGCAACTAAGGGAGGGTCTGAAGCAAGGATGGTGGTTTGGATTTATACAACCTTTGTAACTTGAGAACATCCCATACTTGGTAAATACTAAATGTTAACAGTGAAGCTTTGGGAAATGTTGAGAGTTATCTTGTCCTCATACCAATTCCTTGTTATCAACATTGTTTTTCAGGTGAATGTGTTCAAAATTAGAAATACTATGTTGTCCCACATGCTGCTACATGGAAATAATGATAATGCCAGCTAATGCTGCTGGATAGTCCTTTTATTAAACCAAAAAGAACAGATAATATACTTGATCTTAGCCACAAGGCTAATATGCATTGGATACTCCTTTTCAACAATCTTTTATGCACAGAATCACTTCTGACTATTTTGTAATTCTGTAACATAAGACATGAAATCAACAGGGTGATTATTGAAAGAGTAGGTAAGAAACTTGTTTCACAGCCATCAAGAGGTGGAACTTCATTAGCTTGTTGCCATTAGATGAAACATTTTTGAGCAGATATAAAAGTCTAGGTTCCTGTTGCATTTTGGAGGATGTTACGTTTTAATGGTCTTGCCTACTTAGTTTTTAAAAAGTAGAATACTATTTTTTTTATTTTTATGTATTTACTTGAGAAAGAGAGAGAATGGGCATGTCAGGGCCTCTAGCCACTGCAAACAAACTCCAGATACATGCATCATCATGTGCATATAGCTTACATGGCTACTGGGGAATTGAACCTGCGTCCTTACGGTTTGCAGGCAAGCACCTTAACCACTAAGCAACCTCTCCAACCCAAAATATTAATATTTTAATAATTTTCTTTTAAAGTTTTTGAACTGTTCACATAATTGGTTGTGATCCAATAGCAAAGCCAGAAGTATTCTTCCTATTGAAAGATCTGGTATTCTTGACACTGCTCACTAACTTCCAATGGCTATGTTATTTATTCCCAAGGGAAATTTCCCTTGGACTGTTATATGCTGATTTGGGTTGCCAATGCCTCATCAAAAAGTCTCTCTAAGCCGGGCGTGGTGGTGTATGCCTTTAATCCCAGCACTCGGGAGGCAGAGGTAGGAGGATGACCGTGAGTTCGAGGTCACCCTGAGACTCCATATTGAATTCCAGGTTAGCCTGGGCCAGAGTGAGACCCTACCTCGAAAAACCAACCAAACAAACAAACAAAAAAGTCTCTCTATGAATTTTTTTCTGTAATTCTTTTATAGATTATTGTCAGTTTACTCAGGCCCAGCCCTGTGGTATGATTTTTTTTTATAACTCTGATTCATATTTTTGATAACAAGCCACAAACTTGAAACACCCTGTTTTGTTCACCCTCTTTCCCTTCATATGACTTTTCTTATAGTCACAATGTATATATGTAGTAGTTATTAACAATTTTTACCTAATCAAACCTCTGTGGGCTATTAATGAGAAAATTTATTCCTAATGACTGATTAAAAAATACTTGAACTGAAATTATTATTTAAGGAGCAAATAAGATTGACTGATCGTTGTTATAATAACTAACATAAAGAGCTTAAACTTGGACTCTAAAATGTTTATGTAAGTAAGCATTCTAGGTAGTTTTTTGTAGAATAGTTATTAAATCCTTGATATATGTTTCATAAAAGAATACAGCCAGGAGTGGTAATGCATGCCTTTAATCCCAGCACTCGGGAGGCAGAAGTAAGAGGATTGCTGTGAGTTCGAGGCCACCCTGAGACTACGTTGTGAATTCCAGGTCAGCTTGGGCTAGAGTGAGACCCTACCTCGAAAAAGCAAAAAAAAAAAAAAAAAAAAAAGGAATACAGACGTAGAAATTCAAGTATATATCCAGAAATTGAATTCATAAAATGAAGTGCTTAATATTAAATCTTTAGTGAAGAGCTTTGAACTCAAAAAGAGAAAAGTCTTAAGTTTGAATGATAGGTTCACAAAGCAGAGCTTGTGACAGGTGCTTTAGCATCCTAATTTTTATTTAGAATTTACTGGCAGTTATTTGTAAAGGTTAGTTCCCATTGAAGGTTTTATATAATATAAGGTCATATTTACATATTGACTTGGTAAAGCTTCTAAAATACAACTTGCAGCCTCTCTAAAATTCTTGGTTACTTTCTAAAAAGTGGGAGGTAGTTTCAGGTTCTTATTTTCCCATGACAACCTTCATCTTATCATTTTCTTTATGGGAAAATTTGAAAGAACTGGCAGTTGAAATTATGTCTGTTAATAAACCAGTGCAAACTAATCCTTTTCAAGCTGCCTTACAGTAAGTAGTCTAAGTCACTTCTAGCTCAGTTCCCAGCAGCACTGTTTTGCAGTGAGTGCTTTCATCATTCCCTCCTGGAGAAGCTACCTCGAGCTACACTTTACAAAGTGATTTAGAATGCTTCTTTCAAGTATTGACTTCTCTGGAGAAGCATATAGTTATTAGTTTTTGTCTTTACCATTTTTTATATTTTATTTATGTATTTATTTATTTGCAAATAGAGACAGACAGAGAAAATGGTGTTCCAGGGCCCCCAGCCACTTAAAATGAACTCCAGATGCATGCGCCTCTTTGTACATCTGGTGTTACATGGGTACTGGGGAATTGAACCCAGATCATTAGGCTTTGCAACCAAGCACCTTACCTGCTGAGTCATCTCTCCAGTCCCAATTATTTTAAATCATTAATAGATGTGGTTTTTATTCTAATCTGTTTTGTCAAAATGGAACATTGTGAAATTTCAGCAGTACTTTGGTGTTCCTCTTTTAATGTAGGAATTTATTGAGTGGTTGTAAATATATAGAGGAAGATGTTTTAGTTTAGAATTTCCAAGCAAGCCTGGGAAATAAAATATTTGTTTTGTTGTTGTTTTATTATTGTTTAAGAAAGAGAGATACAGAAACGGTGGGTGCGGGGGAGAGAGAATGGGCATGCCAGGCCCTCCAGCCTTGTGCATATCTGGGTTGCATGGGTCGTGGGAAATCAAACCTGGGTCCTTTGGCTTTGCAGGCAAGTGCCTTGACTGCTAAGCCATCTCTCCAGCTCCTGTTTTGTTATTTTGTTTTGTTTTTGATTTTGTTTTTCCGATGTAGGGTTTCACTTTAGCTCAGGCTGAACTGGAATTCACTATGTGGAATTCACTATATAGTCTGAGGGTGGCCTCGAACTCATGGCGATCCTCCTATCTCTGCCTTCCAAGTGCTGGGATTAAAGGTCTGTGCCACCACACCCGGCCCTGTTTTTGTTTTTATTTTTATTTTTTTGTGTGTGTGTTTTTTATACGCCTCTGGGGATCAAACTCAGCCTTTCATACTTGCAAGGCAAGCACTTGACCAACAGAGCAGTCTCCCCAGCCCTGGATCCTTGTCCTTGATTTTTTATTTATTTATTTATTTATTTATTTATTTATTTATTTATTTATTTATTTTTGATTAGAGTTTCACTATAGCTCAGGCTGACCTGGAATTCACTGTGTAGTCTCAGGGTGGCCTTGAACTCATGACGATTCTCATACCTCTGCCACCCAAGTGTTGGGATTAATGGCATGTGCCACCAAGGCCTGCCTGTTTTGTTATTTGTGTCAGTAAATATATAGCTTTTTTTTTTGTTTTTGCTTTTTTTTTTTTTTTTTTAGGAATATAGCATAAAACTTGCTACATAAATACTGTTTGGAAAATTAGGTTGTCATTTTACATAAGATATAGTTGTGTAGAGGTCCACTTTATGTTTTTAAATTTATAATTTCACCACAATTTTTTATTTCATTAAATATTATTTACATAATGCCAAAAAGCCAACTTGCTAAAAACAGTCATTGTGTCAAGTTGTCTCACCATGCATTTTAGTTAATACTACTGACAAAATAACTATTAGGTATTTTTAGACTTATTCTACATCTAAGATTGTATAGTATTGAGAAGTTGAAATGGACATTGAAACAATCATAAAGTGGTAATTTATATCCTAGGGATACAGCTAATTCCTATTAGTTGATTATTATAACTATGTTCATGACTTGTGTCCAGGGATATCTAAGTAGTTATTGTTTTGTCTATGTAGTTAAAATATAACATTTATTGGAAAAATAAAAGTTGCTTGTGATTGTATAGCACCAGTTTTTCCTTACCTTTTCTGGATTTTATAGGCTTCCTTGAAGTTGTCACTTTTAGTACAAACCAACCTAAAAGGACTATGAGGGAGCTAAGTGTTGTAGTGTCATGGAGCATTGGGCTTGAAAGGTGTGGTGAATTTTTCTTAGATAACATTTCTTTCTTTCTTTTGAATAATGTTGAAGGTGTTTCTTGAATTCTCACCTTCAATGAAGGATTTTCACATTTAGCAAAGAATCTAGTAAAATGTTCCACAAGATAAATATGACTGGTTTATACAAACTTCAATGCCAAAATGTAATGCTACATATCAAAATTTCAAATCAATGCACTTAGAGAAAGATTTTAAACGGCAAAAAAAAAAAAACCAGTATCTTTTCCTGTAAATTTGAAATTTTTGTGTGTGCATGTATGTGTGTTCAACCTGGAATTGTGTTTATTTATTTACCTACTTTACAACTTCTTGTTTGTTCCTCTTTTTTGTTTTTATCACTGTAGTTTTCTGACCAGTAGAAACATTCTGATTCCCTGTTTAGACTTTACATTTTTGTGTTGGTCTTTGTTTGAAGACAGATATTACTGTTTCAACTTGCTGGCTTTTAGAAACCAAAACACTTTAATTACCTTCTTATTTTAATGACTGGAAAAAAGTCTTATCTGCTCATATCCTGTTCATTCAAGGGCCTTATATTCCCAGCACCTTGTACAGTCAAGTTGTCCTTTGCTCTACTTTAGTTCCTTGTTGGACTGCTTCAGCTTATCTTACTTTTATATTTTCCTTAAGCAAAGACAGAGGATGATAAAATCAAACTCAAGCTACAAGGTAGTTCCCTACTAAACAACCCTTTCTAGTCACCTTCCTATAAGAGAAATGTTCCCCAAGCAACCAGCTTGATTCTAGCTGACTCACTCTACATTCTCCTTCCCTGTCATTGCTCCTTTTTACTTCTTCATGAGTCTTCATGGATTTTGCAAAGTAACTAGAGTTTTAAGAGTTAACTACCCTTTTCTCTCAATGACAAAAAAATCTGACTGACCAAAAGAATTATTAATCAAATTTTATGCATGTTGCCCAACTGGTGTTTGTTTATTGTTATTTGGTAGATGGTTTGCAGTACTGGAAATTGAACCCAGGACTTCTGTATATTCTAGGCAAGTACTGTACTGCTAAACTAGATCCCAAGGTCTTGCCCATTTTTTTGATATATTCTTTTCATAAGTAAAATGAAAGGTTAAAAATGGCATACTAAGGTTAAATAATATTGCTCTTAGAACCCTATTTTTGTACTACAAGTGAATAATTCTTAGTTGTTTAATTAAATATGAAACAGGTGGCAAATGTAGGCTTATTCTACACACTGATTCCTCCCTATTTGCTAAAGGTTTACTGATTGTTTGTTTTCAGATAACCCTCTGGTAAAGGGATAGAGACACACCAAGCCTAAAAGGTTAAGGATTTGCTTGTAGCCAAATGAGTTGGGAAACTGGAAGTAAGAAGACTTAGGAGCTCTGGCTCTTTGAAACTATAAATATTTGTTTTTTTTTTAAACAGTAGTCTTAAGTACTTGCCAATGATTTTATTATTTTTTGTTCTTTATTTGTCTTTTGAGGTAGTGTCTAACTCTAGCCCAGGCTGATCTAGAACTTACTTTGTAGCTCCAGGCTGATCCTCAGCCTGTAAAGTTTTGAGTGATTTTAAATACTGATTACTCAGGGAATAAGTGATGAAAATCTGAGCTTATAATTGGAAAAGATGATCTAGTAATTCCCTACAAAGAAACTATTCACTGAAGCTCTGAGTAACTGTTAAATTCCTACTGTGGTCATATCAATAGCTCGTTTCAAAATGAGGATTTCGCTGTGCTCTGGGAAAGGCAGCTATTGAGGGACTTTAATCCATATTAGTTCTTAAATATCTTTATTTATTTGTGTGTGTGTGTGTGAGAGAGAGAGGGGGGGGAGGGGGAGAGAGGGAAGGGGAGAGAGAGAGAGAGAAAGGCATAGAAAGAAAGCATGGATATACCAGACCTCTTGATCCTATAAATGGACTCTAGACAAATGCACCATTTTGTGCATCTGGCTTTATGTAGGTACTTTGGAATCATACCTGGGCCAGCAGGATTTTGTAAGCAAGTGTCTTTAACCTCTGAGCCATCTCCTCAGTAGCCATACGAGTTTTTAATACACACTGGGATCGATTGATGTTCACATCTAAAAGCTTTTAGTGCTTCAAGTTGTGGGAGGATGTTAAGATTATTAATTGACAGAATTGTGGAGCAAATTCTATTTTATATTGTAGATGGCTCATCAGTTTTTTAATTGATACAGAAATAATTGTCTGAAATTTTCTTAATTCCTTTTAAAATAAGCTTACCATAAAGTCACTTTATATAGTAACTGAATCCCTTTTTAATGAAAATATAATTTTTGCATGTATATGTGTGTGGAGTATGTGCAGGTATGTGTGTACATATTCTTATGTTTGTGGCTGTGGAGGCCAGAAGTGTTTTCCACAATTGCCTTCCACCTTATTTGTGAGACAGGGTCTCTTACTGAACCTGGAATACACTGATTTGGCCAGATGAGCTAGTAAGCTCCTGGGATCCTGTTGTCACTGTCTTCCTAGCACTTAGATTACAGATACACATATCACACCTGCCTTTTAAATGGATACTGGGAATCTGAACTCAATTCCTCATGCTTATACTATAAATACTTTACCTACTGAGCCCTCTCCCCATCCTGACAATATAAGGTTAATTATTATTTGTCTAGAAGGTTGGTTATTGATATTTACTTATCCTCTACAATTTAACCTCATTTACATTTCTAGCATTTGTGTCTATTTGTTATAGTAGCCATCTTGAAGATTTCTTTGAGGGAGAAAATCTGAACAAGTAAAGCTGTTAATATTCCTTCCTACTCTTCACTGAATATTTTTGATAGTTGAATGTAATACCATATGTGTATTTGCGTGTGTATGTATGGTATTTGCTTTTAGACATATGCACTGAATATACTTTCTTGAAGAGCTTTGAACGAATACACACACGTATTCAAAACTTAAGTTCTGTACAGAGGATACCAGTATATATTTAGGTAAAATTTATATGATGACATTTGCCTTATAATTCCTGCTACTTTGTCCTTTCATGGCATGTCAGCATAATTAACTTGATGAGATAGTGTTGCTAGAAAAGGTACACTCAATTAAATTTCAATTTCTAATAATAAACATATTAAATGCTTTTATTTAATTGAAAATTTTTTTTTTGTTTCTAAATCTGATAACCCTAGTAGGGAGAAAAACATTAGGAAATTTTTAGATATGGGCACAGTTGTGAGAGAGAGAGAAAAAATACATATATATATATATATATATATATATATGAAATATGTTTTTCATGGTAGGGTTTCACACTAGTTCAGGCTGACCTGGAATTCACTATGTAGCCTCAGTGTGGCTTCAAACTCATGGCAATCCTCCTACCTCTGCCTCCTGAGTGCTGGGATTAAAGGTGTGTGCCACCACACCCGGCTTCACAATTGTGAAATTTAAGTACAACTAGAGTGTGTTAAGATTAGAGTAGGATTAGAGCATTTCGCTTGACAGAATACTAAGATGTTTGAATCCAATGCTGGTTTTTGTATGTGTGGATGTCCATTATTTTATCTTTGGAAGTGCATTTGTGAAAGCAAAGTTTAAAAATAGTAAATTTTAGTATCTTGCTTATAGATACGTATTTGTGAATATTTGACTAAACTTTTTTAGAAGGAAGAGTATGGTGGGAGGGATGGATTAGCAGTTAAGGCATTTGTCTGAAAAGCCAAAGGACCTAGGTTCAATTTCCCAGGACCTATGTTAGCCAGATGCACAAGGGGGCGCACACATCTGGAGTTCATTTGCAGTCACTGGAGGCCCTGGTTGCGCCCATTCGCTCTCTCTTTCTCTGTCAAATCAATAAATGTATAAAAACAAAATATTTAAAAAGAAAGAGTATTAGTGGGCTTCTGAAAAGGGTTGTGCAACAGTTAAAAGCATTTGCTTGCAAAGCCTGTTGGCCTGGATTCAGTTTCCAAGCCACCTATGCAAACTGGTCACAAAAGTGGTGCAAGAATCTGCTGAGAGACTCTGACCCCCCCCCCCCGAAACACACTTATGTGCAAAGAAACAAAAGTAAGAGAGTGACAGAAATCTTTCTCTGTCAAATAAATAAATATATAAAAATAAAATATTTAAAAAGGAAGAGTTATAATGGACTTCTGAGAAGGGTGGTTCAGCAGTTAAAGGCACTTGCTTGCAAAGCCTGTTGGTCTGGATTCAGTTTCCAAGCCACCTATGCAAACTGGTCGCAAAAGTGGTGCAAGAATCTGCTATTTGTTTGTAGTAACAAGAGACTCTGACCTCCCCCCCCCCCCGAAACATACTTATATGCAAAGAAACAAGTAAGAGAGTGACAGAAATAAAATCTTGACAATAATCATTATGGAGAGCCTGGCAGGTACAGTAGAGCATACAGTAGCTACACTGGTATTGATGCTGGTACTCTTCTAATATTTCCAGGTAAAAAGGTAAATCATGGGAGTTTGTTTAATTTATTACACTTCAAAATTACATGTATAGGATTAATTCCCTGTTTCCAAAGTACTAGGGAACAGAAATTGTAAAGATTTCAGAATTTTCTGGGTTTGGGAATATATATGTACATAAATAAATATACTCAGAATGAGACCCAAGTCTAAACATAAAACTTGTTTATATTTCATACATACCTTATGCATATAGCTTGCAGGTAATTTTATACAATATTTTTATATGCCTGTACTTTGAACCCATCAGGTGAGGAAGGTGTAGCATTTTTCACTTGTGAGATCATTGTCAGCACTCAAATGTTTTGGATTTTGAACATTTTGTATTTTAGATTTTCAGATTGATGTGCTCAACCTGTATATACTACTCATACTTTTTTATATATCAATTATAGAACTGCCATTAACATATTAAAGGAAAAGGACTTCAGTAAGAAAGTTAACCAGGACATAAAGTTTCACTGTATATACTTCTAAAATAAATTCAAAAACCAGAGACAAAAGTTAAGAGACATTTACTAATTTCCCAAAGATCATTTCAAGCAATTAATAGGTTTCAACATAATTACTTGACTGTTATTTTTTTAATTTATTTATTTGAGAGAGGAGGGGGAGAGAAAAAAAATGGGCATGCAAGGGCCTCCAGCTACTGCAGACAAATTCCAGATGCATGTGTCCACTTGTGCAACTGGCTTACGTGGTCTTGGAGAGTTGAACCGGGATCCTTTGGCTTTGCAGGCAAACGCCTTAACCGCTAAGCAATCTCTCCAGCCCTACTTGACTATTTTTAATACTTCTAAAACACCTTAGTTTATGAAACCTTTGTTTTTTTGACCTATACAGTAGCAAAGCTTCATTTTTTTCATTTGAAAAAATAATTATTTAATTTTTGTGCATTTGTGTGATGTCCGTGCGCCTGCATGTGTGCATGTTCACAAGCATATTTGTGCACAAGTGGGTGGAGGCAGGGCTTGATGTCAGGCATCTACCTCAATCACTATCCAGCTTATTTAATAAGACTGGGTCTTTCACTAGAACTCAGACCTAGCTGATTCAAGTAGTCTAGCTTACCAGATTTCCCCAGGGATCCTCTGTGTCTGCCCTTGGAGTGCCAGGAATGCTGGTGGCTGTCATGCCCACTTAGCATTTGTTTGAGTACTGAGGATTCAAACTGCAGTCCTAACACTTGAGTGGTATACACTTTATCCAATGAGCCACCCACTCAGCCCCCAGTTCAAATGTATCATGGTCAATTTAAAGAAAGATGAAAACTGATGTTGCATGTAAAAAGATTTGATTGCTTCAAATACCCTTTGTGGTGGTTTGAATGTAAAATGTCCCCCATAGAGTTATGTGCTTTTTATACTTAAACCTCAGTTGGTGGTGCTGTTTGAAAAGTTTCTGGAGCTTTTGGAAGGTAAGCCTTGCAGGAAGTGTGTCACTGGGGGACAGTCCATGAGGTATTAGAGCCCAACCCCAGTTGCCTCTTGCTCTTTACTTCCTCCTTGCTGATATGATAAAGTGACACTGGATTCCTGCTCCTGCCATGCTTTTCCCACCATGATAGATTTTCCCTTTAAAATAAACCCTTTCCGGGCTGGAGAGATGGCTTAGCGGTTAAGCACTTGCCTGTGAAGCCTAAGGACCCGGGTTCGAGGCTCGGTTCCCCAGATCCCACGTTAGCCAGATGCACAAGGGGGCGCACGCGTCTGGAGTTCGTTTGCAGAGGCTGGAAGCCCTGGTGTGCCCATTCTCTCTCTCTCCCTCTATCTGTCTTTCTCTCTGTGTCTGTCGCTCTCAAATAAATAAATTAAAACTTTAAAAAAAATTAAAAAAAATAAACCCTTTCCTTCCCTAAACTGCTACTGGTTGGGCATTTTGCCTCAACAGTGAAAAAGTAACTGATATAACCCCAGGATTAAAAAAAAAAAAATTAGGATTTGGGCTGGAGATATTGCTTAATGGTTAAGGCCCTTGCCTGTAAACACAAAGGACCCAGCTTCAATTTCCCAGAACCCATGTAAGCCAGATGAATAAGGTAGCACATGTGCCTGCAATTTGTTTACAGCAGCTGGGGGCCCTAGAGCGCCCATATCCAGTCTCTCTCTCCTCTCGTTCTGCTCTCTCTCTCCCTCTTTCTGAAATAAAAATAAATTTTAAAAATTCAAGATTCCTGCCAGGCATGGTAGTACACACCTTTAATCCCAGTACTAGGGAGGCAGAAGTAGGAGGATTGCTGTGAGTTCGAGGTCACCCTGAGACTGCATAGTGAGTTCCAGGTCAACCTGGGCTAGAGTTAGACCCTATCTCCCCCCCCAAAAAAAAGTTAGGATTCCTAGGACAGAACAAAAAAAAAAATCAAAAAGACCTCTACTCTCCCTGATTAGTACTTAAAATTAAATTTCAAGCACTTCCTGTTTAAGAACAATAGCTAGGTCCTGGATAATGACATTTTTGGTCAAAAACAGTCTATAAAAAGAATAATGGTCCTGTAAGATTATATCTTCCTTGGTGATATCACAGCCATCTTCATTTTGGTTGAGAACATTCTTTGTCATATTCACATGACAAAACTGCCTAACAACACATTTCTCAGTATGTATCCTAGTTATTAACAAACACAGACCTATATTTGGACAGTGTGTAACAACCATCAGTAAGGTCTGGAGGTATAACTCCGTGGTAGTGTTTGCTTAGCATGTACAAAACCCCAGTTTTAGTCTCAGCACTGCAAAAAACAAGCACATACACATATAAGTAAGTAGAAAGATTCATCTTTAGTATCAGTTTGGTACACTAAGCTGAAGTACTTTGTGTGCATTTATTGTTGCAAAGCATTTCTAATTCTTTTTACTGCTATATATATATATATATATATACACATTCATGCATGTGCAAATAAATAAATTTTTTAAATGGAAACAAGAGACCATAGGGGTAATTTGTTCCAGCCTTTAGTATTGTCCTTATTAAAGTTATCATTGAACTTCCGTTTGGATATTTTATCATGGAAATAGCTGTTTCTTTTTTAAATTATTTTTTTGCAAGCAAAGAGAGACAGAATGGGCTCACCAGGGCTTCTTGCCACTGCAAACAAACTCCAGATGCATGTATCACTTTCTGCATCTGGCTGTGTATGGGTACTGGGAAATTGAACTCAGGTCATTCAGCCTTACAGGTTTCTTAACTGCTGAGCCATCTCTCTAGCCCGGAAATAGCTATTTCTAAAGTCCATTTGTTACTAAGCTTATTAAGTTGAAAACTACCACCTTGGAGTTTCTGCTCTTCATCCTTATTCTGTTGTATCATATGTCAGCATTTGAAAACAGATCATTTTCTTCTTTATTTTCTCCAGTATGGTCATCCTCATTTCTTTACATTGTACCACTCAGGCTCCAGAACATTCACCACATTGGTTTCTCAATGACAGATATGTTCTACTTCATCATCCTTCCTTCCAAAATATAATATCTCAAATTGTAAAGAATATTCATCAGTGTGCTCTTATCAGTGAGACAATTTGCAGAGAACTACTGTGCACACAGGAGTTCTGTTAATTCAGCCCTAAGATGACAGCCATTACTTTGTCTGAGCTATTACCAAAAATATATAAAGGTTTTACATAGTTTACAATTAAGCCGTGACTTCCCTATTAGGCATTTCACATCTATTCCTTCTACATTTCATTCTGGTAAGATTTGATGTATTGTTCTCTAGTATATCACAACTTTGTCTCATCTTAAAATTTAGTAGATATATGACCAATTTCCTTACCTAAGATATTAGTAAAAATGCCAAATAGAATAAGAAATGTAGTATTTAGCCGGGCGTGGGGGCGCACACCTTTAATCCCAGCACTCAGGAGGCAGAGGTAGGAGGATTGCTATGAGTTTGAGGCCACCCTGAGACTACATAGTGAATTCCAGGTCAGCCTGAGCTAGAGTGAGACCCTACCTTGAAAAATCAAAAACATGTAGTATTTTAATCTGTATTTTTATATACAGTTACTTCCTTTTTATTCTAAACCAATAAACTTATAAAGAAGGTAAATCTGGGTGATATTGCATGATTGGCTCCTGTGAATGCTTGCTAACTTCTAATGAACATACTTTTTCCTTGCCTGGAGATCTTATTTGATTAAAATGAACCAACTGTACTAAGATTGAGGCAATTATGGAAATCTGAATACAAAATACATATAATAAGTAATTGTGAAATTTTATAGTGGTATTGAGATTGTGTTTTAAAGAGAAATCTTTATCCTTTTCAGATGTTTATTGAAATGTTTGTGAGCAAAAAGGAAATTGTTTCTATCATTTGTTTCAAAGTTATCAAGCAGCATTGTGGAGTGAAGAGAGGAGTATTTATTGATCATTGTTGAATATGGTCAATGTGTTATGTTATATGGTGTGGTTTACAATATTCTCCTGATTTTGTATATATCTTAAATATTCACAGATTTTAAAATGATAAAAAAATACTTTTTTCTCAATTTTATTAAACATTTTCCATGATTATAAAATAATATCCCATGGTAAAACCCCCCTTCCCCCTTTTCCCCTTTGAAATTCCCTTCTCTATCACATCCACTCCCCGTCTCAATAAGTCTCTCCTCTATTTGGGTGCCATGATCCTTCCCTCCTCTTATGGTGGTCTTATGTAGGTAGTGTCAGGAATTATGAGGTGATGGATATCGAGGCCAATTTTTTGTCTGGAGGGAACACGTTGTAAGGAGTCCAACCCTTCCTTTGGCTCTTACATTCTTTCTACCACCTCTTCTGCATAAAAAATAAATACTTTTATTGCCATGTATTGGCAGATTCAGGAGCAAAACTCAGTTCTCCTGATTATAACTCATATTCTTTTATTATTTAGCTAAAATTACAGCCTTTCTACCTGTACATTGATGTCATGTTAAACTTTCAACTTCTGAGATGCACTACTGGCTTCAACTTAAAAATTGGTGGTACTTTCTAGATAAATCAAGGCTTTACTAAATGCCTATAGTTTCATTTAAATGTATACCTACCCATATGAAACATTAAAGGACACAGTTTATTTTTAATGTGTATTGAGAGAGTCATTGTTAGAAATAGCAAAATAAAAAAAACAAAACAAAACAAACTACTCAGGTATAGTCCCAAGCAGACTTTTGTTTATTTGGTTGGTTGGTTGGTTGGTTGATTGGTTAGTGATAGGGAAGTCCTGACTTAACACATCAGCCTACAGAGACCTTTTAATATTAGCTACCATAAGTTCCTGGATGGCAGAGACAATGTCTTCTGTTTTGTTCATTGCTTTGTAAATAATACTTAGCATCATGGTGATATATGCTAACCAGTAGATAATGGTTAAATTAGTTGAATCATTTGCCTCATTTTCATTTACAAAATGAGGTAGTACATCTAAATGTTTCTTAAGGTTACATCAAACACTGAAAAAAGCTTGCCTTCTGACTTATTTTTAAAATGTGCTTATGATTTTGAAAATAATTACTGTTCTTATAGCACTAGCATCATACATACATACATATATACACACACATAACACATACACACAAAATCACCTTTAACAACTAAGATAGACAAATAAACATGATTGTTACATCCAAATCTATGAAAAATAGGCTTCTACCGTTTGGTTCTGTCCTACCCTACCGCACTGTGGGAGGGTGCTAGAGACCTTATCTATGTCTTCATGCTGTATACTTGCCATTGGAATAATTCTCATTTCTATGAAAGGAAGTGAATACTGGTCTCACATACTAAGAGGATCAGGTTCAAAGTCCACTCATATAAAAACAAGCATTGACAAAATGCTGCTTTGTTTAAATATTAACTCCTTTCATTGAAGTTATGTTGATTGCAGTACTATTATATCCAAGTTTATGATTTGATTTTGTCACCTATTGAACAGTATTGGGGTATGTTATAGGTGTTGTCATCAGACCCAAATCCCAGTGAATAATCATTTGTATTTAGAAGTAATAACCTAGAAGATGCTGTGTTAAGTGAAATAAAACAGGTACAGAGTGATAAAGGCATCATGATCTCATTTATATGTGAAATCTGAAAAAAAAGTTGTAGTCTTGGAAGTAGAAAGTTGAATGGTCATTGGTTGCCAGGGGTTGGAGAGAAGAGAGAGATGTAGGAAGATGTTCTTCAAAGGGTATAGAATTTCTTTTAGGAGGAGTACATTTCTAAGAACTATGATATAGCATATTACCATACTAAATAATAATGCACATCTAAAAATTGCTATGTGGGGAAGAGAATGTAGCTCATGTGGAAGAATGTGTAACATGCATGAATCCCTGGGTTCTGTCCTTGGCACTGCATAAACTTTGCATAGAGGCACATACAGCTAATCTCAGCCCTTGGGAGGTACAGGCAGAGGCAGATCAGAAGTTCAGATACTTAGCCAATTCCAGGCCATCCCAAGCTAAGTGAGACCCTGTCATGCAAAAAAGAATGTAAATTTCAAATGTTCTCAGAAACAGATGATAAGTGTGTAAGTTGTCAGGCATGGTGGCACATACCTATTAACGAAGAACTTGGGAGACAGAGGCAAGAAGATAAGGTCCAGACAAGCCTAGGCCATACAGCAAGTTCCAGGCCTGGACTACAGAGGGAGATTGTATTTCAAATAAAAAGTAGTGTATTATAAAACTTTTTTAATGAAAAATGATCTTTGAAAGCTTTCATTTTCATTTGTTTGGTTTCCTTAGAAGTGATATATACCACCGAGATTTAAACACCTGTACATGTTACATTACAATTTTCTGAAAGATTATTTGCTTGTGTAAAGTTTAATGTTATTTTATGTAAGATGTGGGGTTTTTGTTTGTTTGTTTTGTTTTGTTTTTTCAAGGTACAGTCTTGCTCTAGCAGAGGCTGACCCTAGAATTCACTATGTAGCCTCAGGGTGGCCTCAAACTCACAGCAGTCCTCCTAAAGTTCTAGGATTAAAGGTGTGTGCCACTATACCCAGCTTTTATGTAAGTTTTTTAAAATATTCTTTAATATATTTTTTATTTATTTGAGAGCGACAGAGAGAAGGTGCAGAGGGAGAGAGAGAGAATAGGCGTGCCAGGGCCTCCAGCCACTGCAAATGGACTGCAGACGTGTGCGCCCCCTTGTGCATCTGGCTCATGTGAGGCCTGGGGAATCGAACCTGGGTCATTTGGCTTCACAGGCAAGCGCTTAACTGCTAAGCCATCTCCCCAGCCCTTATGTAAGTTTTTGATTGGGCCTTTTTGGGAAAAAATTACTGGCATTAACATGTAAAAATACACAATTGGCCCTATTTGTGTCTACATAATACTTTATTTTTGCATTTTTTCCTTAAATTTATGTGAGAGAATTGGCATGCCAGGGACTTAGCCACTGCAATCAAATTCCAGACACGTACACCACCTTGTGCGTATAAGCTACATGTAAGCATGTACCACCTTGTGCATCTGGCTTACATGGGTTCTGGGGGGTCAAACCTGGGTTCTTAGGCTTTGTAGACAAGCACATTAACTGCTAAGTCATTTCTCCAGCCCCTGTTTTTGTGTATTAATCATACAAGATACTTGGTTTCATTATAGCTCCTACTTCCACTTCCTGTTTTCTTTTTTTTTTTTTTTTTAGCCTGTGACTCCAGACAGGATCCAGAGGGGAGGTGTGCCATCTCTTCTCTGGGTTTTATGGAGACATCTTTCCTTTACCCTTCTGTGTTAGCCTCTTAAAGTACTGTGACAACCTTAAAAGGGCACAGGAAAGGGCGCACTTCCTGTTTTCTAATAGTTCTCTCCTACAGAATATTTTGAATATTTTTTTTCTACTTGTGCCAGACATGGTGGCACATACCTTTAATCCCAGCACTTGGGAGGCAGATGTAGGAGGATCGCTGTGAGTTCAAGGCTACCCTGAGACTACATAGTGAATTCCAGGTCAGCCTGAGCTAGAGTGAGACCCTACCTTGAAAAACAACAACAACAACAACAAAAAATTCTACTTAAGTTATACAGTACTTTGGTATTTCTGCATGTGTGCCATATTGTATCTCCATTTAAATAATGTACCTCAAATTTAAGGGAAATCAGAAAGCATAAAATTGAGACAAATGTTTAAATTGTATGTTCATTCCTAAAAAAAATGGAAGTTTTTAAAACTTCCTAAAATATATGTTGATTGTATATAATTTATTCATTGAACAAAAGAAACTCAGAGAGATGAAATAAATTCTAGAAGTACTGCTGAGCAATTATCAAACCCAACTTCTAAGGGGATGAAAATTCAATGTGACTTAATAGAACTACTTCCTTTGCCCCAAATTTTGATTCAGAAGTTTATTGACATCAATATTTTTGCTTATGTGCTGTCATAATATAAACTGTGTTTTATTACATACAGAAAATACTTCACACTTCAAAGCAGACCTTCAACCTTTGTATCTGCTTCGTAAGGAGAATGCAATTTGCATGTGTACTTTCTTTCATTACTGTGTTCATAGACTAGTATTGAACTTCTAGTCTGCCTTAGCTTTTAAAAAATGAAGTCAGCTTGGTCAAATTAATATAAAGAATTTAGCTTTTGAAAAATACTTATTTATTTATGGGAGAAAGAGGAAGAGGCAGATAGAGAAAGTGAAAGACTGGGCATGCCAAGGCTTCCTGCCACTGAAAACGAACTCCAAACTCATGTGCCACCTTGTGCATCTGGCTTACGTGGGTTCTGGGGAATTAAACCTGGGTCCTTTGGCTTCTCAAGCAAGCCTCTTAATGGCTAAGTCATCTATGAAGCCCAGAATTTAGCTTTTTAGCTGGCAATATTTTATTATGCTGTCTAGCTGGGAGCAAACTGTGAGGGGGGAGACTTTGACTTTTTCTAGTATTAAAAAAAAAGCAACTTTGGCCAGGCAAGGTGCCTCATGCCTTTAATCCTAGCAGAGGTAGGAGGATTGCCATGAGTTTGAGGCCACTCTGAAACTACATAGTGAATTCCAGGTCATCCTGGGTTAGGAAGAAACCCTACCTCAAAAAAAAAAAAAAGAAAGAAAGAAAGAAAGAAAGAAAGAAAGAAAGAAAGAAAGAAAGAAAGAAAGAAAGAAAGAAACTTCCTAAAAATTATAAAAGTTCTAGAGACCCTTGCTTAAAATTTTGCATAGTTGATAGAAGAGCCAAAAGTAGAATTTTAATTTATTCTGACAGCTAACCCTTCATTTCTCCCTCCCACCCTTAATGCTGACCTGAATAGTTGTTATCTATAGGTACATACACACACACTCTGAAACAGTATAAGTCATCTTTAGTTTGAAATTAGGGACTGAGTTACAGAAAAGAGTTGAATTGTCCCAGGATACTGAAGATTAGTAACATGCTTATCTGGCAGCCACTTCTTTGGTAATGATAATTCTCAAATACAACTTAATGTTTTAGAAGCCTTTGAAGCTATCAAGAAAATGTCATGGAGTCAAAAATAAAGTCACATACAGAAAATGACCTGGGAAGCCTCCCAGAGTCCTTATTCCTCCAACTTACAGTTCTGCCTTTTAAATTTAGTTTCCCAGTTCAGTGCACATGAAGACCAAAATTAGAAGGGGAGGAACACTTTTAAAGGTAGTAACATGATCAACTGTAAGGAGTGAGCACTTAAAAGTGACAAAAGAAACATAAAACTATAAAATACATATTCCAAGCATAATAGCCTAGGATCTTTAGTGTAAAAGCAAATGTATTTTCTGAACTTTATCATCCCTATTAGGTCAGTAGTATTTGAAAATATTGTATTAAGTTTACTCATTAAGAAAGGGGAAATTGAGCCAAATAGATGGCTTAGTGGTTAAGGCGCATGCCTGCGAAACCTAAGGAAAAAAGTTCAATTCATCCGGTCCCATGTAAGCCAGATGCGCATGGTGGCACATGCATCAGGAGTGAGGCCCTGGCATGCCCATTCTCTCTAATGAATAACTAAGTAAAAATAAAACCTTAATAAAGGGGGGGGGCAGGCATGGTGGTGCATGCCTTTAACCCCAGTACTCGGGAGACAGAGGTAGGAGGATCACTTTGAGTTCGAGGTCACCCTGAGATGACATCATGAATTCCAGGTCAGCCTGGGCTAGAGCAAGACCCTATCTCAAAAAACCACACACACACACAAAAAAAAAAAGGGGGAAATTATTATTTTTTATTTAAGGAAGTATTTCTAAGGGACAGATCACTGAGAGGCTTAATTCTGTTCACATACTTAATTCCAAGATGCTTTGAAACTTATTCAAAATAACTAAAAGACCAAGGCTATGAAAATATGGTAGTGGTGCTATGTATAAACACCAAAGTGAAGGCAATTAGTGCTGACTTCTGACTTGAACAAAATCCATTGTGTCAGAAGCTTTGAATCCTGACCTACCTTTACCAAGTACAATTAATGCCTAATTGCCTTGGCATGGCCTGGGAATACAATAATAAAATGTTCCATCTGTAAAATTTCCAGAGAAATGAAGCTTTTCTTTGAGTGCCAAATATTTGGTAATATTTGACGGCTTTACCCAGGAGACAGTGACAGGCAGCATTGCAAAATGGTTGAAAGAGTGGACACTGGTTTCAGAGCAACTAAGGTCACATTTTAGGTTTTCTGGTTATTAGCTATGCAACTTAATTGATTGAGGCTGACCCAAGTCAAATTTTGTTCTATAAAATAGATAAGAGTAACTTAACTACTGGTTGGACTTTGAGGACAAAAAGTTAAAACAGAAAGCCAGACACTGGTGGTTCATGCCTTTAATCCCAACACTCAGGAAGCTGAGGTAGGAGGATCACTGTCATGAGTTCAAGGCCAGCCTGAGTTTGAGAGATACTCTGCTTTAATAAAAGTAAAAACACAGTAGCATTGTTTTGGCATAAACTTAATAAGTGATGGCCATTGTTTGATTATTTACGAGCCCTGTGGTAGGACAGCCTCAGGTGGAAATACTCTGTAATGTTTGTTCCTGCTTCTAGTGAAATGAATTGTTTCTCATTGTGGCCCATGATACAGATCATTTTAGCAAACTTTCAATTTATTTATTTGTTTATGAATGGCAGAGAGAAAGAGTGTGTACACAAAAGGGCCTTCTGCTATTGTAAACAAACTCCACATGCATGCACTTTGTGCATCTGGCTTTATGTGGGTACTGGAAAATTGAACCCAAGCTTCCAGGCTTTGCAAGAAAGCACCCATAAGTACTAATCATCTCTCCAGCCCCAATTTTAGCCAACTTTAAAAAATTAAATATGTTTTCACTTATTTTACTAACCACTAATGTTCTGTAAATATATCAGAAGTGTAACATAAAAGAATTCTACGCTTGCAGAGTACACTGGTAAAAGACACTTTTAAGCTTTATAGTTTAAAAAAAAAAGCCACCGTATGTGTATGAAATATTTTGTTACCTTGACAACTTTATGAGTACCTTTGGTTACCTTTTTTTATGTTGTTTTGTGTCACCCATTGCAAGGTCTCCTTTACTCACTGGCTCAATCTGGCCTTCTATATTCAAGTTCTTTTGCTAAAAGAGCTGAAGCTTGATAGGTTATAGGGTACCTTTTCTATATCTAGAAATTGATTTTAGACCTCACTCCATTGTCGAAGTATCAGTGAGAAACATGGAGCAGTTAGAAGCTGCTGAAGAAACTGCTACTAGTGTTTATATTCCCCTCTTGCTATGTGCTGTCACTGAATTGTCACAGCAATCCAAAGTAGACAGTTTTACCCCTTTGTACAAAGGACAAATGAAATAGAAGCTTAGAGAATCTGAATCGTTAGATGATGTGATCACACATAGGATAAATTAGTAGAAACAATATTCAAGCAAGGTTAGTTTGTTGGAAATACTATTTTTACTATGTACCCTTGTCTGTCAGAAGGAAATAATTGCTGTGTGCAATCTGGAATATTCCCATGTATGTCAGCTACTGGCCAGTAACTTAGATCCTGTGAATCAACAGCCAGAAAGTGCTATTTTTGAAACCTATTACACACAGGAATTAAATGTGGCTTTCTTGGGGGTAATGGGATGGGCTGTTAAAGAAACTGGCTGAGTATAAAAGTCATGGGGAGAGAGAAATTTCGTTCCTTCTGTATCTCATATGGGACTTAATTAAAACAATAAAAACTTAGCTCTTTTGCGTTTAAATGTTTTTTGCAGGTCTCTCTTCCCTCCTCCAAGGTTCACATTTTGAATTTGTGCTACATGGAAATTTGAGCCTCTCAAGATTTTCTTGTTTTTGCTTTGATTATTACCTACATTGGTTTAAGTATCCATTTGTGTGTAATCGTTCCCTTTTTTTTCTTTTCAGTTGGAATTACTTCAGTCCTGATAAACCCTTGATAGACAGGATTTTATTACATAGCAATATAGATTTGACAGAGGATTCAAATAATTGTTGACATGTCCAACTTGCTGATGCAGGCCCATAATCTCAGCACTCAGGAGTACTATGCATGAGAATCTTGAGTTTGAGGCCAACCTGGACTACGTAGTAAATCTATCTCAAAAAGAAAAAATACAAAGTTTTCATTTATGGAAATTATCTTTTGTAACACAACTTTATATTTACCAAGCACTGTGATTAATCAGACATGTTATGACAGCAAATTGTGTTAGTTTTTAAGCAACCTTACGGGAAAAAAATACTAAATTTCCTAATTGATCTTATCTCTAGTCCTGGTACATAATGGTATTCCATAAATGTTTATTCAATCAAGGGATTATTCTGTTATTTGAAACTTACTTTGTTTCAAACAAAATTTTAATTAGGTGTTGAGCTATCTTGGACATATTTTATCACCTGGTTTTGGCATAATAAGAATATTCTATTTTAGTTTTGCCTCTAAATATTACTTTGAAGAAAAGTCATTTAGACTCTTGAAACCTGTTTCTTTATCTATACAAAGACTGTAATTAGATGACCCTGAAACTGCCTTTCAACTTTAAAGTTGTACTTTTGGTGATCATTGCACTTTATTTTTCAAAGATCAGAAATGACATGTTAACTCTTTAAAATTTACACATCCCTGAAGTATAATTAGTAGTCATATGAGTAACTCTCACCTTGATGCTTTAAAGCAGATATCAGATATTCCTATTTGGACAAAAAGGTAGACAAGGGTGAAAGCAATTGGTTAAATGTTTCCTTCAAAATTACTGTATCTAGACTAGTCAACGTTTAAGGATAGTTTTGCCTTGGTAGAGAAAATGTTGCAAAAAAATGTTTCTTTCCAAACACAATAAATCTAATGCTTATGAAAATTTTCAACTACACTAGAAACTAAAGAAAAACAATGTAAAGCAAAAACAGTTGACTGTGTAGATGATGAAATTGTGAGTCATTTAATTTTATTCTTTGCTTATTTTTTTTTTACATCTTGTTATTGCAAACAAGACCTTTCAATTAGGAAATACATACATTTTTTTTTAAAAATTCAGGCATGACTTTTCTATATAGATGTATTTCTTTCATATCTCTTCTCTTCAACACCTTCTTTTATTTCTGAACAGGTCTCCAGAAAAAGCTGTGCTTTCATCATTCAAGGTAAGATTTGCTTTCTTAAAGATATATTTCAGAAATCATGTTGACTTTTTATTCATTTTCTTATTTGTATACTTGTCACTTTCTTGTTTCTGTTCTTTTACTTACGTTTTTGCTCAACAACATTGCATTTACACCTTGCTTGACACCATTAGCTATTCCAGAAATAGCTAACTGGATATCATGATGTAAGGAAGGGGCTGTCAATAATTTTCAGACATTTACTAATTGTCATTTGATTTATAAATTTTAGAATTAAAGAACACTCACCATGTAGATATCAGTGGTAGAATACTTGCCTAGCATGTGCTAGGCTGTAGATTCAATCAATCTCTAGTACTTGGGGGAAAAGCACTGTACAATACTTCTTTGTATAGATGTGGGTTTATTAACAGAATAAGTAACACTTGTATTGCAAAACTATAGATTAGCAGAGACACTTGTATATTTCTTTTTTGTTATTTTTTTCTCTTGACACTTGTATATTTCTTATGGGTGCATCTGCTGATTCCATTACTATATATAAAAATTAATCCCAGCTTCTTTTAAGTTCTGATATACCTACCTTCTTTTATGTACATTGTATACCAGCATCTGATAAATTGTAGTACATTTATGTGGAATTACTACAGCAGTAGAAATAAATGAATTAGTTATATACACAAGCATGAATGAATTTCAATAGCTTAGTGTTGAGTGGGAGGACAAGACAGAGAAAAATATGTACACTCTGATTGCATGTATGTTAAGTACAAAAACATAGCACAAAAGAATATTTTGTATGCAGAGAGTTTAGAGATAGATCACTAAGAAATATAAACATGGTAAAATTTGAAAGAATAGCAAAGAAGAGATAAACACAAAATTTAAGCTACCATTACTGGTATCAGGAAAAATGATAATGGAAAGTGGGAATAATATACAAGAGAGTTGAATGCTAATGATAATGTTCTCTTTCTTAAACCAGTACTTTAAAAAGTTTGTATCATTCTTTACTTACATTTTATAACAATTATTTTGAGGCTGGAGAGATGGCTTGGTGGTTAAGGTGCTTGTTTATGAAGCCTGAAAATGTATATTCGAATGTCCAGGTCCCATGTAGCCAGAAGCAAAAGTGATGCAAGGGTGAAATGTTTCACATGTGCACAAAGAAATACATGCATCTGGAGTTGGTTCACAGTAGCTGAAAGGCCCTGTTGTGTTCATTCTCTCTCTCTCTCTGTCCCTCTGCCTCTTTCTCTCTCTGTATCTCAGAAAATTATTTTGTATTTTGCATTTCACCAGAAAGATTTAAAAAATAACACACATACATGGTTAAAATGTACTTAGAGCAAAAGGTATATGGTGGAAAAGGTAGCTTTTCATCCCATTCCTCATCCTCCACCTCCCAGTCTCCCTGCTCAGAAGCAGTTTCTTTTCATGTTTGTAGACTTGAAAAGCCACTTTGCTCTAAGATATTTTTGGATTACAACAAGTAAATTCGGGCAATTTACTTTATTTAAATAATTAAAGATTGCCCTTACCTTGAGATTCAAAATCGTCCCATTTATACATTGATTTCAAAATAATTATGGATTTACAGGAAGCTGCAGAGGTAGTATAGAGAGGTTCCATGTATGTTTCATCCAGTTCCTCAATGATTATACCTTAATTAGAATGTTGGCACAATGTGAATATATAGGTGCATGTAAATTTGTTATGTGTCTATGTAACTATCACCACCTAGATGCACAGATGTATACTCAATATCTCCCTTGTGCTACCCTTTGCCCCATGTGTACCAACATCTCATTATTCTTAAATTTGTTTTCCACTCTATAATTTTGTCATTTTGAAGGATGCTATGTAATGAAATCATACAGTATGTGACCTTTTGATATTAGATGGAAAAATTAAAATCCATCCAAGTTGATCTAAGTATTAGTGGTTTGTTCCTTTTATATAGTGTGGATACTTTGAGGCTATTAAGTTTATTTTATGTGTAGCAATGTATCTATGATTTTCTTAAGTAAAACAAAGAAAGATGTGATACAATCTCAGTTTGTGGTAATTTTGAAGTGTTACAGAAGAGACGTGAATGCAGAGGGACAGTATATGAGGTCTTGATGTTTATAGAAGAGACTAAATGTAAGTACCTCTAGAAAGCTAGAGGAAGGAGGGGAAGATACAGTAGACATAAGAGTGCTGCCACCTGTAATGATAGAAAAAAGTTTTTGAAAGAAGGTAGAATTTGTGCTAGGGTTTAAAAATTGAGGTTTGCATATGTAGATAGAAAACAATTGGGAAATGTATGTTAGGAAACAGTCTGAATTTATTAATGTGCAAAGTCACGGAGGTTTTAAAATACTAGTGTGGCAGCTGTAAAAAACGTTTCAGTGGAGCAGGAGAGATGGCTTAGCGGTTAAGGTACTTGCCTGTGAAAACTAAGGACCTAGGTTCAGTGCCCCAGTATCCACGTAAGCCAGATGCACATGGTAATACATGCATCTGGAGTTCTGGAGTTCGTTTGCAGTGGCTGGAGGTCTTGGTGCGCCCATTCGCTCTCTCCATCTGCCTCTTTCTCTTTCTTTCTCAAATAAATAAAAACAAAATTTCAGTGATCGAATGTTGAAAAAATGATGTAGTAAGATTATGATGAGCCTTAAATGTCAGGTATGAATTTTTGCCTTTAAATTTTTGAAGCAGGATATTTAAGTCACTTATGTCTTCCAGCTGTTCTGACAAGTATTTTGGTTTGTGTGTTTGGTTGTAATTTAATTGTATGGTATTTTGTTTTGTTTTGAGACAAGGCTTCATCATGTAGTTCAGGCCTTGAACTTCAAATGCCAGGATTACAGGTGTGTACCATCACTCCTGGCTAGCTAAGGTTTCTTACTGGGAAATTAAAAAACTCTAGTAGAAAGGTAGAAAAAAAAATGGAGGCAGGAGATATCAGTGCAGCAAAAGCTATTAAGAGGTACATAGATTCTCAAGAGTTGAGATTACAACAAAGGAAATAGCATTGAAAGGACTGGATGGATGGATGGATATAGACAGCTAAATTTCTTACTTTGTCATAAAACAAGAGTAGAATTTACATTTCTAATATTTTGTCACTGTAGGCACTGTTAATTTTTTCATTCCTTCACTAATGAGAATTAGAAGTGTCTAGATCTTTTTTTAGCCTAATTTTCTTTACTCCCCTTGAGACAGGGTCTCACTCTGAATCTTATGCTAGCCTGGAACTTACTGTATAGCTGAAGTTGACCCTGGCTTGCTGCTATCCCTCTTGCTTTAGCGTCCCAAGTGCTAGGATGACAAATGTGAGACACCACACCTGTTCATAGCTTAATGTTCTTTAGAAGATAATAATATATGTTTGTGGGACAATAGATCACTTTTATAAGTTTATTTGTGAGTTTTTACAAACTTTTATTAGATATATTTATCTTAAAAATGTACATCTGGGACTGGAGAAATGGCTTAGTAGTTAAGCGCTTGCCTGTGAAGCCCTGATTCGAGGCTTGATTCCCCAGGAACCATGTTAGCCAGATGCACAGGGGGCACATGCGTTTGGAGTTCATTTGCAATGACTGGAGGCCCTGGTGGGCCAATTCCCCCCCCCCCCCCCGTGTGTGTGTGTGTGTGTGTGTGTGTGTGTGTGTGTGTTTGTTTGTTGTTCTCAAATAAATAAATAGAAACAAACAAAAAAAAATTTAAATGTATATCTACTTTATATAACCAAATACCATTGGAAAGGTATAAGCAGCTCTCTGTTAGCCAATATAAGTGGGGCCTGCTATTTGAACTGTCAGAGACTAAATAATGTATTGTCCATTTTAAGGAAGTATGTAACTCATACTATAATAGGTAAGGGTTATAGAACTGGCCTGATAATGAGGAAGCTAGAACCTAGTAAGAACTATATTTCATTAATGAGACAGCCTCCATAACAGAAGAAAGAACTAAATGAACACAGTTTCAAGTATACCTAGGTTAGTGTTGGCTCTCTGTAGGCACATCCTTTACTTACATTGCTTTATCCTCACAGCTTGATAGAGGTGCCTGAAAAAGAATCTAAATCTATAAAGTCAACTAGTATTATTTTCTCCCAGTCAGAATTATAGTTGCCATATATGTACTTATATTTTATTCAGAGATCTTCTAGATATCTAATATCTCTAGAGAGCAAGTCTTTTGACAGGGGCCATGTCACCCTTTTAAACTGTTGACCTGGCAATTTACCTTATAAGAGTTGATATCTTTTGAAAGTCCAAGAGAGTTATGCTTAAGCTACATAAAATGGAAATTTAATCACAGCTTAACAGTTTTGGTCAGTGGAAGAATGTTAATCTGAACTGTTTAGAAGTACTAATCAAAACTCAAATTGAGATCCTGGAATATTAATGTGTATTTTTACTTAGCTTAAGTTATAAAAAATAGTCACAGAATTATGTTGTTAAATGCATTTTATAGTAATGAGCAGTAGGAGGAAAATTGGATTAAAATAGTTGAATGATAGGATAATTAATGATGTTCTCTAATGAATGAATTAACCATTCTTTTTTGTTTATTTATGTTATTTATTTGAGAGAGAGAGAATGAGGCCTGTAGACAAAGAAATAATGTGCATGCCAGGACCTTCAGCTACTGGAAACAAAGTTCAGATGTATGTACCATCTTATGCATCTGGTTTACGTGGGGCCTGGGGAATCAAACCTGGGTCCTTTGGCTTCGCAGGGAAGCTCCTTAATCACTTAGCCATCTCTCCAGCCCATGAATAAACTGTTCTTAATGACATTTCAATCTTCTCTCCTCTGGCTTGTCAGAGTCCGCTTGATGAATAGTTTCGATTAGATTTTCTTCGGTTTAAAATCTAAAATCAATTAAAGAACATTCTCTCTCTCTTTCTCTCTCTCCCTCTCCCTCTCCCCCCCTCTCTTTCTCTCTCTCTGTGTGTGTGTGTGTGTGTGTGTGTGTGTGTGTGTGTGTGTGTGTATGTACACACACACATACATACATATACTAACTGAAGAAAAAACAGCATTCATTCCTCAACATTCAGCTGGACATTGTTTTAAATACTGGGTAAAAAGCAATAGATGCAACAAAGTCTCTGTTCTTGTGGAGCTTACATTTTAGTAGCATTCAAATTGCTTTATTTATTTATGCATTTATTCATTTATTTATTTTGGTTTTTTGAGGAAGGGTCTCACTCTAGCCCAAGCTGACCTGGAATTCACTATGTAGTCTCAGAATGGCCTTGAACTCATGGTGATCCTCCTATCTGTACCTCCTGAGTGCTGGGATTAAAGGTGTGTGCCACCAAAACCAGCAGTCAAAATTGCTTTACTCTTATATATGTAAAAACAACATATGATAGAAAGGAACTTGAAAACATATGGTTGTATTATGTTGCTCTAATTTTTCCTAGCAGAAATGCAGTATCCATTTCTACTTTCTAACCTCCCAAATATATATATATATGTACGTATGTGTATATAAATGTATACGTAGATATATATGTATTTTTGGTGGGCTTGATATTTTTCATCTGTTACGGATTTAGGGGATTCATCTAACTTCTGCTTGGTTCTTGCTTCTTTTTGTCTAAAGCATGTAGGTGTTTTTTTTTAAAAAAAAACTATTTTCAGAATGTTTTTTCTGTGCTATGCATTTTAGTGTGTTTATGAAAGAATATTTTGGGGAAATTATGGGTTTTTAATGTTTCACATCTAAATTTGCTCATTGTTAACTTTCTTATATAAATCACAATGCCCCCATTTTCCTAATATCTCTGGGTATCTGTCAATATGTAGATATCTAAGTATTTTATGTATCTTTGCTTTATTATTATATTTTAGTTTATTGCATCTGAGCTTCATGTAATCTTTGCCTTATTGATGCTACATTTTCTCATTTATACCTGTATTGAGCAGACTTTTAAAGAAAGGATGTCATTTTTTTTGCTTCCTTCTTCTTTTTAATTTTTAAGCTTTTTTGTTTATTTTTATTTATTTATTTGACAGCGACAGACAGAGAGAAAGGGGTAGATAGAGACAGAGAGAGAATGGGCATGCCAGGGCCTCCAACCATTGCAAACGAACTCCATACGCATGCCCCCTTGTGCATCTGGCTAACGTGGATCCTGGGGAATCTAGCCTCGAACCAGGGTCCTTAGGCTTCACAGGCAAGGGTTTAACCACTAAGCCATCTCTCCAGCCCTATTCCTTATTTTTTTTTAAATATATACTTTTTTAATTTTTTATTTATTTATTTGAGAGCGACAGACACAGAGAGAAAGACAGATAGAGGGAGAGAGAGAGAATGGGTGCGCCAGGGCTTCCAGCCTCTGCAAACGAACTCCAGACGCGTGCACCCCCTTGTGCATCTGGCTAACGTGGGACCTGGGGAACCGAGCCTCGAACCGGGGTCCTTAGGCTTCACAGGCAAGCGCTTAACCGCTAAGCCATCTCTCCGGCCCTCCTTATTTTTTAAAAAATATTTATTTGAGAGTGTGAGTATGGGCATGCTTAGGGCCTCCTTGCCTCTGTACATCAACACCAGATATATGTGCCACTTTGTGCATCTGGTTTTATGTGGGTTCTAGGGAATTGAACCCAAGCTGTCAAGCTTTGCAAGCATGTGCCTTTAACTGGTGAGCCATCACTCCAGCCCCTGTTTCTTTCTTTTTTTAAAACAGGAAACAGAGAACACAACATGTGAAGTTGGAAATGAGTCCCCTGTACAAGAATTGAAACAAGATATGTCTAAAAAGGTTGGAACGATGTTAATTTATAATGTACTTCATATTTCTATGGTATATTTCAAACAGAAAATATTCTATGTTCCTTTATCATACTATTCTAAACATAGTGAATATTTTAGCAAATGTTTGATATCACCTTTGTGATTGAAGACCCATCAAGCATTTTAGAAATCATTTTTTCTTCTTCTTGGTAATTTATCCATGAAACAGTGTTTTTAAATTATGCTTATATTTGACCTGTTTTATCTGTTACTATTCTTGAGTTTTCACCAGGAGTTATAGATACTAAGAAGCTTGGTGTAACAAATTCTGATGTCTTTTGGAGTTAGGGGTACCAAAAAGTCCTTACTTATGATAGTGTCCTTGATAATTTATATAATCAATAGTGAGAAACTCCAGAGGTTATTTCACTGGATGAGTGACTTAACACAAGATCAACATTTTGAAAATGGATGAGATACAGTATCAGGATAAACCTCAAGGAAAAAAGATATCTGTGTTAATTCATTTGTATAAGTTTTGAATATTTTTCTGTGCCATAGGTACTGTTCTAGTTAACTAAGTTTCTGGAGGCCAAAAATGATGTATTTTCTACTTCAGAGTTTCTCCAACAGTGACACTCTTGACAATTGGAGCTATATATTCATTGTTGTGTGAGGGCAAGGGGACCTATTAGGTGCATTCTCATTTTTCTACCTATCTGGACACCAATAGCATCACCTTCACCCCCTTATATGACAACTTAAAATGTATGTAGATATCACCAAATGTCTGGCAATAATGTAGGCAAAATTATTGCCAATGAAGAACAGTTGTTCTGTCCTTATAAACTTACAAATAGGCTATGCATTTAAACGTTGGTTACACTTTGGGGAGAAGTGGTGTTCCTGTGTATCAGCTTATAGAACAAGAATGGAGCTATCGTTTTAACAATAAGAAATGACTCAAGGGCTGGAGATATGGCTTAGTGGTTAGGGCACTTGCCGGTGAAGCCTAAGGATTCAGGTTTGATTCCGCAGGACCCACATAAAGCCAGATGCACAAGATGGCAGGCAGATTCATCTGGAATTCTTTGCAGTGGCTGGAGGCCCTGGTGTGCCCATTCTCTCTCTTTATCTGTCTCTTTCTCCCCCCCCCCCTCAAATAAATAAAAATAAATAAATAAATGACTCAAAATTCTACACCCAAAGATTCCTTGATTTGTGTTTCATGATTCATTCTTGGTTTTCTTCCATTTGCATGTTTTTCTTCCTGATGTATGTCAATGTGCAATGTAGGTAAGATTTTATATTCTATATTTTTTGTACTCTATTCTTAGCATGTATCGACTTTCTCCATATTTCTATACCATTTTTGTCAAACGTTTTACAGAGTATTTAGATACTGTTACTGGTTTTGTTTTGTTTTGTTTTGTTTTCGGTTTTTTAAGGTAGGGTCTCACTCTAGCCCAGGCTGACCTGGAATTCACTATGGAGTCTCAGGGTGGCCTTGAACTCATGGCCATCCTCCTACCTTTGCCTCCCAAGTGCTGGGATTAAAGGTGTGCGCCACCACGCCCAGCTCTAGATACTTTTATTGTTGAAGTTTGTGTTTATTTTTTATTTTTTACTATAACAATTATTCTCTGCTACCTCTTCCATCTTCCTCAGCCTACAAAGTGCTAGGACTATAACTGTATATATCATGACACTTGCCATACCTGGTTTTAATTTTTTTTAATCAGTTAGCCATGTGAAATTTATCATATCTATAGTTAATAGCAAAACAGGTGATTTGAAAGAGTTTATAATCTGAAAAAGAAGTGAGAAACTCTGTAGGATGGGAGAGTGAAACTTAATAATTACAAATTTCTAGACTGTTAATTTAATTTAGCATCAAGTATTAATGAGAAGTTATAGGGGTATTCCCTGAACCAGGACACTACTCTCAAGTAGCTTACATTCTAGTAGAAGAAAATGGATAAACATAACTGGATGTAGTGGCTCACGCCTATAATCCCAGCACATTTGGAGGTGGAGGCAGGAAGATCAGAAGTTCAAAGTTGCTATTTAATATGAGTTTGAGAGCAGCCTGGGTTACATGAGATACTGTCTCAAATAAAAACAAGAGAATTGGATAAATATAAAACTACATATAATAAAATATTCAAATAAACTTACAAAATACTATAAGAACTCCAAGGAAAACCTCCTACTTGAAGGTAGGAATGGGGATGACTTCATGGAGGAAGTAGCATGCAAGGTAATTGTTGATGAATTGATAAAATTTGGACAGGTGGACATAAGGGAGGATAAACATGACCAAAAGCATGGAAATTATAAATGTACTGAATGTTTGCAGATGAGTATAGATAGGAACAAATGATGGAAATGGTTGTTTCATACTAAAGTATCTGGGGTTTATTTTAATCAGAAAAAAAAGCAGTGAACTTTTTGAAGGAAACATAACATAATGTTGATCATAATTCTTATTATTTTCTTGGTCTTTCTCTTTTCATTATCCCCTAAAATCCATGAAAGATGACAAATGGATAGCTTGGGAACCCATCAAGATACTGAAAGCATGTTTCTTGCTTTCTATGAACTGATTATCTTACATGAAAGCAGTGACTCTGCAGAGCCAGCCTGTGTACTGTATTGTTATGCTACTGTGAGCTGTGTTTCAGAGGAGAGAGAAATGATAAGAACTATCTAGGAAAGATGTGATTTTCAGCCTCATTTTCATCCTTCTTATTACATGAGTCTTTCTGCTATGCACAGCAATCATTTGATACCTTTGTAGTCACCTTTTTCTCACTGAGCCCACTTAAATTCCCTTCACTTTCAACAGATTGTACTTGTTTCATGGTGCATTTAGACATGGGAGGCTACAAAGACTAAAGCCATTAATTACCATTAGCTTTCTCTTCCCTTTACCTACAATTTTTTTTTCCATTTTTGACCTCCTTTTTATATTATCTATTATTGAGAATTTAGTATATTATTTTTCACTTTGAAACTATTGCATGAAAGCAGCAAAAATATCAGATTTTTTAGGAGCTAAGTTTCAAATTTGGCATTGTTGTTTACTGTCAGGCATTGCACAAATTTCTTAGTGCATTTACCTCAGAGTATAATGGAGATAATCCAACTGTCTCATGAGGCCTCTGTAATGACTATATTAGAACATGTGTTCTCGGTGTAATATATGCAGGCCTTTCCTTTTCTCTACAGAAGTTAGCTCTGCTTTCTGTTAGTGGCTCCTTCCCTTCAGCTTATAAAAAGGCTGTGTCACTTTTTGAAACTTCTTTCATTTATAGACAGTCATTTTTCCCACTGGTGTCTTCAGTGCGAGGTGAGGTAGCTTGAATTAGGTTTACGCCATAAACTTAGGTGTTCTGAATGCTTGCTCCCCAGTTTGTGGCAATTTGGGAATTGGAACGTTGCTGCAGGAGGTATGTTGTTGGGGATGGGTTTATGGGTGTTATAGCCAGCTCGCTCCTTCTTGTACTGTGGTTTCAACTGTTGTGGCAGAGATAATGTCTAACCTCTGCTCATGCCATCCTTTCCCCTGTCATTATGGAGCTTCCCCTTGAGTCTGTAAGCCAAAATAAACAACTTTCTACCATAAACTGCTTCTGGTTGGGTGCTTTGTGATAGCAAGAAGATAACTGCAACAGAAAAAAATTGTTGCTGGAATGGGGTTATTGCTGCTAGAAACCTGACTGTGTGGCTATTGTTCTTCTGAAACTGATTTGTGGAAGGAATGTAGAAGAATTTGAAATCTTGGTCTAAGAGATGCCTTGCAGTGCTAAAGGCAGTTACCTGGACTATTCTGGTCAGAGTTGAAAGACCTGAATGCAGTAAGAACTATGGACTGTGTGGTTGGCTTATGAAGGTAAGAAAGAGCTTTGTTGATGCTGAGGTAGAGGCAGTTTATGTGAGATTCTTTCTTAATTCTTCCCATGTCCTGGAAACATACAGTGTTGCGTTAAGTAGAAATGGACTGGTGTGAGCAGATGGATATGGCACAGAAAAAAATGAAAGTTTCAGCCTGAAGACTGCACCAATTTAGCTGTAGTTGTTTGAGAGACTGAGCCAGCTGTTTTATATTGTGACAGCAAAAGAAATGCAGACTCTTGAAAGTAGGGGCATGGATACAGAAAGAATGTCCTGCTCTTCAAAATCAGCTTTACTCCCTCCTGGTTTAACAAATTTGGTAGGCTACAAGATAACTATGAAGTATAACAAATATAGGAACAAGAGGGTCATTGGATTTGCAGTGTGGTTTTGTGTTTTGGTCATGGGCAATGTGAAGCAGGCTTGTTGGAAGTCCCTGCATGGAGCCCTGATGGAGCCTTGAGGATGAACTGTGGGTTGCATTGGAGACCCCAGCCAGGACTATGGGACAGCTGCCAAAGAGAGCTGCCTGCTTCGGATGGAATTTTACCTGGACTGTGAGCAGCCCAGCTGGAGGTATGAAATTGAATCACAAGAGACTTTGCATCACTGGTTAGAGATGTCGGACTTGATACTACAGGATTTGATGCTTGCCCCATTTTTTTGTTTTAGATTCAATATTCAATCTTCCCTTGGTATGCCAATGCCATCTTTTATAGTATGATTGTTTATGTTATGCCATTATGTTATTTTGGTTTTACAGCTCATAGTAAAGAGACCTTAGATTATGGGAATGTTTGAATATTATATCATTATTGTTAATTATATTAATGTTAATTAATATATTATAATATAATGCATTATAATTATAATATTAATTATATTATTATGGATTAAAAACTATGGGTATTTTTAAAGTTGGACTGAGTGCATTGTATTTTACATTAGGAATGGTTATGAGTTTATGGGGGCCAGAGTTGGAATGTGGTGGATTGAATTAGGTGTACCCCAGAAACTCATGTGATCTGAATGCTTGGTCCCCAGCTGGTGGCAAATTTGGAATTTGAGCCTTGATGGAGGAGGTGTGTTTTGGAGGGTTGGCTTATGGGTGTTATAGATAGCATCCCCTTGCCACTGTTGTATTCACACTTCTGCTGTGGGGTTTCACCTGCTGTGACAGAGCTGATGTACAGCCTCTGCTCATGCCATCATTTCTCCTGCCATCATGGAGCTAACACTTGAATCTATAATTCAAAATAAACAACTTTGCTACTTCTGGTCAAGTACTTTATGCTAGCAATGAGAAGTCAAACACCAGGCTTTTTGAAAAATTTATACCATACCATATGGCTCTGTTTCTTCACATCTCAATCATTCTTAACCTCATTGTAATCTGACTTCTGTTACTTGATAAATGATGTTGACCTCATATGATAATAGTGCTTGTGAAAAAAAGTGATGTAATTTCTAGAATTAAAAATTGAAAGATAGAGAAAAATTATTCCATGTAATATTCTTGGAAATAAGCCAGATGTGGTGACTCATACCCCATCTTAGCAATTGGGAGGCTAAGGTAGGATAGCCTTGAGTTTGAAGTCAGGCTGAGCTACAGAGTGACCTCCAGGTTAGCCTGAGCTAGCAAAACAAAAAAGCTGGGCAATCAGTGATGAATATTATTAAGCAGCAGTAATATCCAGTTCTAACATGGACCTCTGGTAAGCAGATCAGGATGAGTCTGTGACATACTCCATTAATTTACTGGACCTAAGGAATTGAGGATAGTAGGTTGAGGTGATTTAGTGTGTTTGTAATGATGAGATTGGGTTGAAAATATGTTCTCTACTGAATATTGGTAGAACACAGGTAAATAATGGGGAAAATAAGGCAATGTGGGGTAGATGCTTGAGCTCTTTTCATAGAAATTGCCATCAATCTGAATAGTGAAGCATTGTGTATAGTTGGTTCAACAATGTTAATCTTGTATCTGTTGGCTTTTCTAACATAGGCTAGTTGAAACTAGGTGAATTCTTAAAGTGGGTTTTGGTTCTCATGTTTTGTGTCAACTAGACTCAAATAACAGACAGTTATTGCAATAAGTTTGGCATAGCTGTGTGAAGGAACTCTTAATATTGTGTCTTACTGAAGAGTCTAGACTCAATTTGATATTACAAGGTAGATTGAACTTCCATGAGTATGTATTAACTCAGAGTCCTTACTACAATACTTAATTCATAAACCAAACTCCTGTGTTTTTGCCAGCTTTATCACTTACTAGCTCTGTGACTTTGGATAAATCACTGTTCCATCTATGTTTTAGTTCATTACTTTCTAAAATGATGACAGTAGAAGTGAAACCTCATAAGGCTATTGTAAAGGTTAAAATATATGAAGTGTTAAGACCATTGCCTGGCATATGCTAAATACTATGTTCATGATTAGCTATTATTATATAAGTAGCTTCATTTTTTAAAACTGCCATTTAACCTTTCATTAGATAATCGAAAGTATTATTGAGGAAAGTCAGAAAGTGCGGCAGCTTGAAGATGATTCTTTGGATTCCAAAGGAAAAGGACTCTCTGATCAGGCTACTGCCAATCCTGCTGTGGCTGAGATGGAACTAAGTACCATACCTGGACTACTAGCCATACACCATGAACTACAGGAAGATTCCAAAAAGGCAGACAGTCAGAATATATTTGAAAAAACTGAATTTGAATCAAAAAAAGGTTTGCCTTCTGATGACACCTGTGAGAAGTCAATAGGTGAGACCACAGAGATGATTGAAGCAAGTTCAACTGAGCAGTTTAGTGTTCCTGAAATGGAAACTGAAGTATTGAACAAGGAGGAAGTAGAAGTCAAACAAGGTGATGTTCTAGGTCCTGCATCCTCCAATTTTTCAGCTACTAAAGATTTTGCTGCTGTAGAAGAAGGGGCTCCAGCCAAACCCCCAAGGCACCTCACACCAGAACCTGACATAGTAGCTAGTACAAAGAAGCCTGTTCCTGCACGCCCACCCCCACCGACTAATTTTCCACCTCCTAGACCCCCACCTCCTTCTCGACCTGCTCCACCACCAAGGAAAAAGAAAAGTGAACTGGAGTTTGAGGCTCTTAAAACACCTGATCTAGATGGCAAGTATTGAGAAACAGCTATTTTGGTGGGGAGTTTTGACAGTTGAAGCTTTTCCATTCTGGTTTCAGTTTATACTACGTAAAACCAAACTGGTTAACTGTGTCATATAAAATATTTCCTGAGTGAATTGACAAAAATAAAAGTGTTACATTTGTGATGTGTTGTATTAATATTATTGGACATTTTTGCCTTCTGAGAAACTATGCATGGCAGAAAGAACATGGAATTGGGAAACCTGAGGTTTGAATTTTATTCCTACATCTCTTATGTAAACTATGTAGGATTGAGGAAGCTAAATAATTCATTCAAACCATGACTATTTTTAATATAGAAAACATGAGTAATAAAGACAGTTAAAGGTGTTTGCTTGCAAAGTCTGCCAGCCCAGGTTCTATTCCCCAGTACACACGTCAAGCCAGATGCGCAAAGTGGACCATACATCTGGAGTTTGTTTGCAGTAACAGTAGGCCCTGGTATGCCCATTCTCTTCCTCCTTCTGTCCCTCTTCCTCTCCTCCCATTTCTCAAATAAATAAACGTTTAAATATTAATTGTTAATTTATTATTATTACTATCATTGCAGTACCCAAAGAGAATATTTCATCTGATTCTCTCCTAACAACAAGTATGGCTTCAGAGAGTGCAATTAGAGACTCCCAGCCTTCTCTTGATTTGGCAAGTGCAACCAGTGGAGATAAAATAGTTACTGCCCAGGTTGGTGAATCACTGTTATATGACACAGGGTATATCAAATTTTCTGTACCTGGCTTACTTTTTTATTATTGGACCCTCCTTCTTCAGGTAGAATATTTCCTTGTCCCTTGAACCTGGCCTTCTTACTTCTCTTACCTAGATCTGCTGCTCACTGCTTTGGTAAGCTTATCAAGCTAGTTAGCATTTAATTCTGAGATGTGACCCCTGATAAAATGAGAAAAAGTGAGCTTGTTGCAAATTTCCTACAATGATGAAATGTATTAAAATATGCCACACATGGGGCTGGAACAATGGCACAGTGGCTCAGTGGTTCAAAGTGTTTACTTGCAGGGCCTGGCAGGCTGGGTTCCATTCCCTAGTACCCCACATAAAGCCATATGCACAAAGTGGTGCATGTCTCTATAGTTCATTTGCAATGCCAGGAGGCCCTGGCATGCCCATAATCTCTCTGGTCTCTCTGTCTCTGTCTCTCAAATAAATAAAATACTTTATAAAAATATGCCAATTATATAGCAAGTCATAGGTATTTAAAAATGACAGATGCTGCTATTTTTAATATTGTAAGTTCCTTTTCCTACTTACAAAACACTTCATATGCTAGACAGTGGGCTATACAAAGAACTGTGTAACATTTTACCACAGCCAAATTCTAGAACTCAGAGTAATCTAAGTGATTGCTAAGGTGGGTAGGGTAGCAGACTGGCCAATATCTTGCTATAGCCATAGTAGAGGTCATAAGCAGTCTGTTTTTGTGGGCTAAGTGTGATGTATACATTTTTAAACTAAGAAAGCAATGTTTTTAAAATGTAGAATAATAGGCTATAGAAATCATATGTGAACATAAACAAGACACAGAATATTTCCTGGCTCTTACATAGAAAGGTTTTCCAAGCCTTTCTTTGGAGATACCCACATATGACCTGAATGCATTGCAATTTTAGTAAAGAACTGCTTTTTGGCCGGGTTCAATGAGAACATTTATTCGTTTATAAAACAATTGAGGCATGATTTCATTGGCAGGAATAGTTTTGTTATCTGATATTATTCAGCATCAAGAGAATTATACAAGGCTCAAATAAAATGTTCCATTTACATTTTCAGTAGTCTCCATTATCTGAATTGAGGAAACCTATAGATCTGTTCATATTGATGAATAATTGAAACTTATGAAAGTTGATTCAGTTCTTTGTTTATTAAATTATAATTTCAGGAAAATGGAAAAGCACCTGATGGCCAGACAATAGCAGGTGATGTGATGGGCCCTCAGAGACCTAGATCCAACTCTGGGAGAGAGCTTACTGATGAGGTAGAATTCATTTTTTTTTTTTGTTCTTAAAAGCATAGAATATAAAAATGGTAATGGGAAAATGAGAAAGTTCTAGAGATGGATAGTGGTGATAGTTTCACAGCACTGTAAGTATTCCTAATGACTTAAACTACACATTTAAAATGATTAAAATGGTGACTTTCATGTCTCATATCATTTACTATTTTTTTTCTTTTTAATTGATACTTAACATTTATACATATTTATGGGGTAACAGGATTGTGGCTTAATAGACTGGTACAATGTATAATGATCAAACCAGAATAATCAGCATTTCCATTTTTCAAACATTTATTATTTCATTTTGTTATTTTGATATGTTGTTGAGCCAAAAACCATGCTAAAAACTAAAAATTATCTTAGGTTTGGATTTTCTTTATATGCAGAAGTTTGCATCTCTGACTAAAACTTTCCATTTCACAAAGATATACACTATAATAAATTCACTAAAAGCAGAGTCCAAGCTGGACTAGGTGATGCAGGCCTATAATCAATCAAAGGACTCAGGAAGCTGAGGCAGGAAGACCACAAGTTCAAAGCCTGCCTGAACTACAGCGTAAGTTCAAGGCCAGCCTGGCAACTTAGTGAAACCCTACTCAAAATAAAAAGGAAAAGTTGGGGCTGCAGAGATGGTGTAGCACTTAAGCACTTGCCTGTGAAGCCGAAGGACCCCGGTTCGAGGCTCGATTCCCCAGGACCCACATTAGCCAGATGCACAAGGGGTTCACACATCTGGATTTCATTTGCAGTGGCTGGAAGCCCTGGCACGCCCATTCTCTATCTGCATCTTTCTCTTTCTGTCACCCTCAAATAAATTAAATAAAAATCTTTTTTTTAAGCCGGGCGTGGTGGCGCACGCCTTTAATCCCAGCACTCGGGAGGCAGAGGTAGGAGGATCGCCATGAGTTCGAGGCCACCCTGAGACTCCATAATGAATTCCAGGTCAGCCTGGGCTAGAGTGAGACCCTGCCTCAAAAAACCAAAAAAAAAAAAAAAAAAAGGAAAATTTGGGAGAGAAGAAGATATGGAAATATAGTTCATTGGTAGAACATTTTTCTAGCATTCACAAGATCCTGGGTTCAGTCTGCAGCTACACACACACACAGTAAGAGGGAGAGAGAGAGAGCGCGAGCACGCTCATATGCACACAGGACCCAAAATTTTAAAAAAATTAGGTTTAAAAAATCTAGGTGTTTTAAATACAGGATTTTATACAAACATAATACTGTTGTCACAACCATAATAATTTCTTACTATTAAAATTTAGTATGCAGGGCTGGAAAGATGGCTTAGCAGTTAAGGCACTTGCCTGCAAAGTCAAAGGACCTAGGTTTGATTCCCCAGGACCCATGTAAAGCTAGAAGTACAAGGTGGTGCACACATCTGGAATTTGTTTGCATTGGCTGGAGGCCCTAGCATACCCATTCTCTCTATCTGCCTATCTCTCTCTCAAATAAAAAATAAAAATAATTTTTTTAAAAAATTGTATGCATTTACTGGCCAGTTTTTCAAAAAGTTTGAAGCAAAATGTTTTTTTTTTTTTTTTCTTTTTTCGAGGTAGAGTCTCACTCTGGTCCAGGCTGACCTGGAATTAACTCTGTCATCTCAGGGTGGCCTTGAACTCATGGCAATCCTCCTACCTCTGCCTCCCAAGTGCTGGGATTAAAGGCATGTGCCACCACGCCCGGCACAAAATGTTTTTTAAAAGGCAGTCATGTTGGTACACAATGATACTCCCAGCACTTGGGATGTTGAGTCTGGCTAATTGTTAGTTCTAGGCCATCATGAGTTTTATATCTAGACTCTATTTCAAATTAATGTATGTATGTATATTTACAACAATACATTTTTTTAAAAATATTGTACTTTGAAAAATACTTTGGCAGTTCCTCAAAATGTTTATCATGGTGTTATCATGACCCAGTGACACTATTCCTGTGGATATCCTGAAGCAATATGAAAGCATATCCACACAAGAAAATGACACACATACTCATAGCAGCATTGTTCCCAATTTGCAAAAAGTAGAAACATCCCAATCATACATTAACTGATTAACTCACAAGTAAAATATGATATAGCCATACAATGTTCTATTTATCATCAATTAAAACAAACATAGTATTGATACATGCAAAAATATTGATGTTCCTTGAAAACAGCATCCAATCAAGAGAATCCAGATAGAAAAAGCTCTATATTTATTATGTGATTGAATTTATATGAAATATCACAATTAGGCCTAAAAAGAGATAGGAAGGCTAGTAATTGGCATGGGCCAAGAGGCAAAAAGAAATAAGATATAATGCCTAGTGAGTTTGAGGTGTTCTTTTGAGTAATCAAATGTCATAATTTTATGGCAATGGTTACATCATTCTATTAATCTGCTATAAGCCATTGAATCATATGCTTTACATGAGTGTATTTTGTGGTATGAGAAATATATCTCAATAAAAATGTTCAATATTATATACATTAGTATCTAGAAAATCTTTAACTTTTTAAACTTTTAAAGTTTGCAGACTCAAAAAGATAATTAGGGGGCTAGGGAGATGGCTCAGCAGTTAAAGGTACTTGTTTGCAAAGCCTTATGGATCAAGTTTGACTCCCCAGTACCCAGGTAAGGACAGATGCACAAAGTGGTACAAGAATCTGGAGTTCATTTGCAGTGTTAGGAGGCCCTGGTACATCCATATTCTCTCTCCTCACATTATAAATAAATAAAATATTTGTAAAAAGATAATTGCATTGTAAATCATCTCGGTAATTTCTATTCCCAGGAAATTTTAGCCAGTGTAATGATTAAGAACCTGGATACTGGAGAAGAAATACCTTTAAGTCTTGCTGAAGAGAAGTTACCAACAGGTATTAATCCTCTTACTCTACACATCATGAGAAGGACAAAGGAATATGTAAGGTATGACCTAATGTTATTTATCCCTTACAGTATTTCAGAGTGATGCTTTCTATGTTTATGATCTATGACAGTCCTTATTTGTTAACGTTAGCTAGTGTATGTATTCTTTAACTTTGTTTTCTCTTCTAGTCATATAATAGTTACTTGAGAGAGAAAGCTATAAATATTAAATTCTATATTATTTAGAGTCCCTTTAAAAGGATTTATACTAGTGACAATGTAAAAACATGGGAACTAAAAAGCCATGTGGTAGGAAAAGTTTAGTGTTTTGAAACCATGCTTTATGGACTGTAAATTTGGTTAAGCATTTGTACTGTTTTTTAATCAGACAATGGCTTGACAGTGAAGTGATTGATTTTAGTGTGAGATGTATGTAGTTTAGAAGAATAATTTCTAGAAAATAGCTTTTATCAAATGTAATATATTCTACATATCTGAAGAACCAGGGAAGAGATCTTTACATGTTATTTTATTGTTTCTGTGTACCACGTTTGGCTCAGCAGAAATCCTTATTTGTAGTAGCTTTTTAATAAGCTACTAAATTATATTCACTTAGATTTTGAATATTGTATCTTGCTCTGAGATTCTTTGAAGCCATTTAATAATTCTCAGTGTCTTCCTAAATTAAAGTTTATCAACATATTTTGTCTTACTCTGATTATTTGACTAGGTAGTAAAATATAAGAGGGATTTTTTTGAGAATTATAAGAGAAATGGTTTCTTTTAAAATGACTTCCCCTTCTTGTAGTAATGATGCAGCACAGTCTGATGATGAAGAGAAGTTACAGTCTCAATCAACAGATGCTGATGGTGGAAGGTTAAAACAGAAAACGTGAGTTACATTACATCTCTTGTCTTCTTTTTAAACATTAGAAAAAATCTGAGAACTGCCACATTGTACATGACCTGATTTTTTTCATCACAATAAAACAAGCCCTTTGAATAGGAGACATGAATTTCTCTACTAAGGTTCTTCCAAATCTTCTAACATAATATTATTTCCTTGTTATTACCAACATCCCAATATTATTATGTTGCCAATTAGGTGCCTTTTCCACATCCGTCAATCACAGTATTTTTGGACATATCTTCCACCATTTAACTTCAGTGATAGAATCTTATTTATTTATAACTTTTCTCAGTTTAAGAGTGTAGGTTTTATGCATGGTGTCTATTTGGTAGGTTCAAAGCTGCTTTGATATAGAATTTTTTTTTCATGTTTTAATATTTTATTTATTTATTTAAGACAGAGAATGGGTATACCAGGGCCTGTAGCCATTGCAATCAAACTCCAGACACAGGCACCAACTGGTGCATCTGACTTATGTGGGTACTAGGGAATTGAACCTGGGTATTTAGGCTTCCCAGGCAAGCACTTTAACTGCTGAACCATCTCTCCAGACCAATTACCCCTCTTGAGTTCATTTTTCTCCAGTGTATATTAGAGGAAGCATTAAGGATGTTTAGAAAAGATATGCCCAAAATATATGTATGTTAACACCTCAGATATTTGAAACTTGGCAGGCTAGCATTGGCAACTATAAGAATAAGGAATTGTTCAGTAAACAGTTGCATATCTATGAGAGCTATCACATAATCCATGCCCTAAAACTCATTTATTTTCTGTTTTGTTTTTGGACAAAGTCTTACTACGTAATAGCTCAGTACATGGTTCAAGCTGGCTTGGACTTGCTGTGTAGCCCAGGCTGTCCTTGAGTTCACAACCTCCTGCTTCCACCTCCTGAGTATTGAGATTACAGGCATGTACCATCATGCCCAAAGAAAGTTAATTTTTCTAAGAGAAAAGTTTTTCAGGTTTATTCAAAGCCATTATTCATGATGATTATGTCATTTTAAAATCTGATCATCTTGTGTCTGAGCATCTAGTAAAATAGAAAATATGACAGTGACAAGTTAAATTGACACATAATAATTTCAGGTAATAATTCTGGTTATAGTATAGTAATCAGAAAATGATGAAAAGGACACATATATAACATAGCACTCTGTAAAGTAGCTCTTACAGTAATTTTCCCATGCCATGACATACAAAACATGAAGATACTATGCTGAATGATGGGGTAAACTGATAAGGCAGCAGCTTATGGCCAGAAGAGATGTGGTTCTTAACTTCCCTGAACCATTACTAGGCACATTGCAGTCTGAGAGATAATCATTAGTTGGGCCTGACTACATCCTATTTTTTAAATTTTTTTTTTGTTCATTCTTATTTATTTATTTGAGAGTGACAGAAAGAGAGAGAAAGAGAGAAAGAGACACAGAGAGAGAGAGAGAATGGGCACGCCAGGGTTTCCAGCCACTGCAAACGAACTCCAGACGCGTGCACCCCCTTGTGCATCTGGCTAACGTGGGTCCTGGGGAACCGAGCCTCAAACCAGTGTCCTTAGGCTTCACAGGCAAGTGTTCAACCGCTAAGCCATCTTTCCAGCCCCTGACTGCATCCTTTTTTATGAATAGTACCAAATAGTAAGAATGTCCCTATTCTTCAAGAAACCCACTCAACATTAAGTGTCATTTAAGAAGGCACAACATTCTATATTCTAGAAATATTCTCATCATAAATTATTAGTGTTTCTTTAGGCCTGGGTAAATGGCTCAGTTGGTAAAGTGCTTGCAGCATAAGTGTGACCATGTGAGTTCATATAACCAGCACCCACATAAAAACTGAGTGATGTTGTACTGTGCCTGTAATCCCAACATTTAGGAGACAAAAACAGGTAATGCCCAGGGCAAGGTGCATAGCTTTATTAGCTGAATCAGTAAGTTCTGGGTTTAAGTGAGAGATCCTGTATCAATAAGTAAGGGGAAGAGCAATCAAGGAAGATACCTGACATCATCCTGTGTCCTCCTCCACACACACGTGTGCCCATACCTATGCAAACATACATTTGCACACAAAGTTTTAAAGACCTTAAGCTGGTTGTGGTGGTGCACCTCTTTAATCCCAGCACTGGGGAAGCAGAGGTAGGAGGATCGCTGTGAGTTTGAGGCCACCCTGAGACTACAGAGTGAATTCCAGGTCAGCCTGAGCTAGAATGAGACTACCTCAAAAAAATTTTTTTAAAGATCTTATGTTGATTTTAAAACTCATTTGTTTAGTGATAAGGACATATCTCAGTGTTAAGTTTTGCCTAGCATGTATAAGACCCTGGGTTCAATCCCCAGCAGTACAAAAATAGTTTATCTTCTGTGTTTTCTGAATTTTATAAGTGATAAAATAAGTAAATAAAATAGAAATGAGAGTTTCTTATAATCTTACTCCTATAAATAAACAGTACAGTAGTGTGGTGTAGTCTTTTCATATTTTTTTTACAGTGCTGAGGAATTAAACCTAGGGACTAAATGCACTCTGCCTTTTAGCTATGTCCACAGTCCACAACCCTAGATTATTTTCCTCACAGAGTGGGATTTCACTGTCTTTAGCCTGTCAGTTTCCTTTATATTATTAAAAAACTAATACATCATGATCATATGATCATCAAGATCTTCATATTAGTACAAATGATAAAATATTGCAATCTTTCTATGAACCACACATGGAAATTAGATGCTAGAGATACAATTATACTCTCACCTTTATAGGGCCTCCTGTTAAATGTAAACATACAGACACTGAATATAATTATGCAGATAAATGTAACTATATTTGTAATGATTGCTGTAAAAACTGAGCCAGTGTTATATAACCTAACAAATTTTATGTTATCCTTAATAGCATCAGCTCCCATAAATAGAAGTTTATTCCCAATTTGTAAATTGTTTGTTCTCAATTCTCATGTATACTCTTTCATTTCTTGTATCTTTTTTGTTAGTTGCAGTTTTTTTATTTATTTTTAATTTTTATTTATTTTTTTTAAATTTTTTTACTTTTTGGTTTTTCAAGGTGGGGTCTCACATTAGTCCAGGCTGACCTGGAACTCACTATATAGTCTCAGGGTGGCCTTGAACTCACAGCGATCCACCTACCTCTGCCTCCCGAGTGCTGGGATTAAAGGCGTGCGCCACCACACCCGGCTAATTTTTATTTATTTTTATTGACAACTTCCATGATTTTAAACAATATTCCATAGTAATTCCCTCCCTTCCCCCACTCTTGTATCTTAATATATGTAATTTAGGACCTAGATGATTGAAAAGCTAAAATTCTATTTATGGAATATTTCATTGGATACTTCTGTTACTGTGTGTTTGGGAATATCAATTGGGAAAGTATAACCCTAATTTTATCACATGCAAATACCCAAACTGAAAGAGAAGGCACAGGCAACCATCTTAGCCTACCAACATAGTCTATTTTGTAGATGAAAAACTTTATCTTTCTCTCTCTCTCTCTTTCTTTTATCATTTTTTGCTGGTAAATGTTTTTCTTGGAGGTAGAGTTTCAGTCTAGCTCAGGCTGACCTGGAATTTACTATGTAGTCTCAGAGCAGCCTCAAACTCACAGCGATCCTCCTACCTCTGCCTCCCTAGTTCTGGGATTAAAGTTGTATGCCATCACACCCATCTGGTAAAAATCTTTTTAAGGGAATCTTTATAAAGCAGTATTCTCCAAATATTTATTGCCTATTTATTGGCTTTACCCAGGCTTTAAAAATCAGATTATCTGGGGATGGGGTCCATATGTCTGCTTAAACACTCCACATCTGCTAACTGGTGCTGATAATCAATTATTGTTCACCCTTGAAAACTGATGCTTTAGAATATATGATACTGTTAATTGGGAGAAACAGTATATATTTTCTTTTTAGTATATGAACTTGGTTATGTTTATTCCATAAAACAAGGTATTTGCAAACTCAAAATTTATTCAATATAAAATATTATAATTAGTCATAACCCATTAAATTATGGATCATTAAATTTTCACAAATTGTAATAAGTTTTTAATGTACTTTTTAAGGACTCAACTAAAGAAGTTCCTTGGAAAATCAGTAAAGAGAGCAAAGCATCTTGCTGAAGAATACGGTGAACGTGCTATAAATAAGGTTAAAAGTGTAAGAGGTGAAGGTCAGTAAAATGAGAACTTATCAACTAAATATTCAATTGTGTTTAATTATCTATTAGCTTGCCATTTATAAGAAGCAATATATTTTATTAAGTATCATAAATCATTATAGCTAACATCTTAGTATTTCAATTAACATCTTAGTATTTCAATTAATCATAAGTGACTCAATTTTATGAATAGGAAGAAAAATAAATGAATATTCTTAAATATGAATTTGTATAACATTTCATTATTGTGACAACCTGGAAGAATTAATTTCATTAGTTTTGTTTAGCTCTTATAAAGGTTTTCTAAATTACGTAAATTTTCTAAATCTGTACAGATCTTAGCTTCCTGTGCCTTTACCATTATTATACTCATTTGTTTTATTTAATTAACACTTGTATAGTACTGTGCTCTTTCAGGTACTGTTCTAAATACTTTTATCTCTTTAATTTAATTAATTTAATTAATTTAATTAATTTAATGACATAAAAATTCCATGAAGTGAGTACCATCATTATCCCCATCTTATAGATGAGAAAACTGATAGGCATTGAAAGGTTAAGTGATTTCTCTGTGGCCACAGATATAATAACAGCTGGATTTGAACCCAGGAACTTTGGCACCAGATCCCATGTTCTTAACCAATATGTTACATGATAGGAGATGTATTTTGCTTTTGCATTTTGTGTCTTCTTGATAAGCAGTAAATTTTAAAATAGAACAGCTATATGTATCTTAGCTAGTAATGATTTCTGTTGCTTTTCTCTTTAGTGTTTCACATGGATCAAGATGATCCTTCATCAAGTGATGATGAAGGAATGCCATATACAAGACCAGTGAAATTCAAAGCAGCTCATGGTTTCAAGGGACCTTATGATTTTGATCAGATCAAAGTAGTACAAGATCTTAGTGGTGAGCATATGGTAAGCAACTTTTTCAAATTTCAGGACTCAGTATTTGTTGAGAAAATAGTCTTTGATTTCTACTAAACTACTTTTACTTTTATATGTTCTTTTACTAGCTTGATTTAAGAACAGTGAATTTACATTGATATGTTTTAATGAAGAGATAATGTAGAGTCTAGCTCTGAATTATTGCCCAAAAAGTAAGGTTTTAGTCTGGATTCGTGCCAGATTAATCACTTCATTTCATGGCTTGAGGCAAGAAGATTATGAGTTCCAGGCAGCCTCTCGCTATAAAGTGAGACCCTGTCTCCAAATAAATAAATAAAGGTGTGGTTTTGAATAACAAAACTTAAAAAGCTATGCTGAATTAAGGGGCAGGTTTTGTTTTTGTTGTTTTTCGAGGTAGGGTCTCACTCTAGTCCAGGCTGACTTGGAATTCACTATGTAGTCTCAGGGTGGCCTCGAAGTCATGGTGATACTCCTACCTCTGCCTCCTGAGTGCTGGGATTAAAGGCATGCGCCACCATGCAAGGGGCAAATTTTAATGCATTTAAATTATACAGTGATCTCTCTTTCAAAAATATTTTAGATTGGCTGGAGAGATGGCTTAGCAGGCAAAGCATTTGCCTGCAAAGCCAAAGGATCCAAGTTTAATTCCCCAGGACCCACGTAAGCCAGAAACACAGGGGCCATGTGTGTCTAGAGTTTGTTTGCACTGACTGGAAGCCCTGGCGCACCTGTTCTCCCCCCCCCTCTCTCTCTCTCTCTCTCTCTCTCTCTCTCTCTCTCTCTCTCTCTCTCTCTCTCAAATAAATAAATAAAGTATATTTTAAAAAATGTTTTAGGGCTTGAGGGATGGCTTAGCGGTTAAGGCATTTGTTCTCAAAGCCAAAGGACCCAGGTTCAAATCTTCAGGCCCCACGTTAGCCAGATACACAAGCGTTTGGAGTTCATTTACAATTGCTGGAGGCCCTGGCACATCCATTCTCTCCCTCTCCCTCCCTCTCTCTCTCTCCCTCTCTTTCTCTCTCTCTCTCTCTCTCTCTCTGTGTGTGTGTGTGTGTGTGTGTGTGTGTGTGTGTGTGTGTGTCTGTCTGTCTCTTTCTCTCTCTGTCAAATAAATAAATAAATATATGAAAAATTATTTAGATGCTGGGCGTGGTGGCACACGCCTTTAATCCCAGCACTTGGGAGGCAGAGGTAGGTGGACCGCTGTGAGTTTGAGGCCAACCTGAGACTACATAGTGAATTACAGGTCAGCCTGAGCTACAGTATGACCCTACCTCGAACCCCCCCCCAAAAAAAAATATTTTAGATGTTCCCTAGTATATTTTAAGTGATTTAAACAAACATTTCAGGGCCAGTGATGTAGCTCAGTGATACAGATTTGCATAGCATATGCGAGTCCCTAGTTTCAATCTCCACTAGAGCAAAAATTTCACTATATTTTCTACAGAAGCCCAATATATTTTCTACAGTGAGGCAACTACAAGGAGAAGGTAGAGATTTGTATTCTCATAAAATTCAATCTACCAGGCTGAGGATATGGCTTAAAGATAGAGTGCTTCCATAGTGTATGTGAGACCCTGGGTTTGATCCCTACCACTGCAAAGAAAAAAAAAAATCAAATGTGGTAACACAGATGAACGTATACAGACTATATTAAAGATAGCCTCTGAAAACTTAGAAACATAGGGAAGGTAGCAATAAAACTAAAAACTGGAGGCTGGAGAAATGGCTTAGTGGTTAAGGTGTTGGCTTGCAAAGCCAAAGGACCTCAGTTAGCCAGATGCACAAGGGGGTGCATGTGTCTGGAGTCCATTTGCAGTGACTGGAAGCTCTGTTGTGCCTATTCTCTCTCTCTCTCCCTCTCTTCCTCTCTCTCTCTCTCTCTTCCCCCCTTTCTCTGTCAAACAAACAAATAAATAAAATGAAATATTAAAAAACTAAGAACTGGATGAATGAATGATGCTCCCTTGAACAATAAAAGTGGCTTAACTAGAAAGGTATTTATAAACATAAGGTAGTAGCTGCACTGAAATTTAAATTTTTGTGCTTATAACATATATGTAAAATGTATTGAGTTGATTACAGTAACTCCACTAAGGAACGTGTTGAATTTTCTTTCACTGTATTGAGTCTGTCATTATTTCCTAGTTAAGTAGAATTCCATTGTGGTGGGAGCCAAATGATAATACTTGATACTATACTTGAAATTTGTAGAAATAAAATTACTTAAGAAAATCTGGATATTTATAATATACTTGAATGATGTGTTATGATAATATAATACAACTAATATAATAATATCTGCTATAATAAGATTTTGCCTTTCCATAGTAAGGAAAGGTCCCAACTCACACATACACTTTCCCACTCATTCTAGTATATAGAGAAACTATTCATATACTATAGGGCCTTGTTGCTAGAGAGAAAGTCAGGATAAGACCATACCATTCTGATTCTAAGAGTTTCATGCAATAAGGGTCATGGCTAAGATGGGCATTGTTCTTCCTCCACCCTGCTTAGGAGATATTATTGCCATGTGAAAACTTTACCTTCCCTTTACATGTTCAGCTAGGATACTGGGATTCCCAAGCTGGGATTTATGCTTTTGTGTTTAAGATTTGTGGCTGCTTGAGAACTATTATTTTGGAGCTCAATGGGTAAGAGCACTTGCTGTGTATGCATGAAGACAGAATCCAATCCCCAGCACAAAAGTAAAAGCAAGTGTAGCTGTGTAACTCCAGTGCTGATGGAGAAGACAGAAGGATCAATAGAGAAGGACATTTGATATACTCTCTGGCCTCAGACAAGTGCACATGGGGCATGTGCATCTACACACACACACACACACACACACACACACCCCAAATACTGCACACAAACTATAATATATGAACGTGTTTTGGGATCTTAAACAAATTAGCTTACATTATAGACAACCATCCTATCAAGCTCTTCTTCTGAAAGTTTCGCTCTGTGGTACTGTTAGCACCCATTGGAGTTTTGGCCATGAGTAGTAGTAGTAGTAGTAGTAAAGTGAACATTATCCTTAGTACATATAATTTTAAATTTTGGCTTAAGATAATGTGTCTAAATCTAAGGAAATAACTTTGTATTTTCTGTTTTCACAGGGAGCTGTTTGGACCATGAAATTTTCACACTGTGGCCGATTACTGGCCTCCGCTGGACAAGATAATGTAGTGAGAATATGGGCTTTAAAAAATGCTTTTGACTATTTCAATAATATGCGAATGAAATACAACACTGAAGGTATTTTTTAAATATTTAAAAACAGAAATAAATCTATTACTATTTTAGGTGAAATATAGATTAAGCATCTCCAATCCAAAATTTCAAAATCCATAATGCTATATAATCTGAGATTTTCCAAACTGGCAGAATGTTCAAAAATTTCCAAAGTTTAGAGCATTTCAATTTTTCTATTTGCAGTTTAGTGATACTTAGTTTTTAAAGTCTGTGAAAATATTCCAAACTTCAAGAAGCTCCAGAATCTAGTAAGGAAGACTTAACTGTACTAATCTCCTTAATTGGCTAGTCAGTTGTAGTAACCACTACTTACTGCAATACCCCAAATGTACATGGCATTGTGTCATGCACTTAGAATCTTAGCACTTGGAGAGCTGAAGCAGGAAGATCCAGAGTTCAAGGCCAACCTGAGTTTCGTAGCAAGATCCTGTCATAAATAATAAATGAATAAACAAACAAATAAATAAATAGAAAGCAACCACAAAATGCCTCTAAACCCAGTAGAAAAAAGTATCTCACTTTTTTATTTATCCCTTCTAGAGTGTCATGTGTAATTTCATCAGCCACTTAGAAATTATTTGGCTTCCCTTGGTAACCTTGAGTCCTGTCCTTGGTTAAAATAAAAGGTCTAATTAAACTAGAAAAAGAATAAGAAGACACACTTACGTGATTAATAGCCAAAGGAAGTAAATTAAATTTGTCAGTATGTCAAGAGATAATGGGGGGAAATGTCAAGTGGAAAACAAAAGCCTCAGAATATTCCATTTGCAAGGAAAACAGGGATTATACTTTGTAAACTATTTTTATCTTGTGGTGAGTTCAGAAAGCATGAGGAATTCATATAAAAAAGGACTTTAATTTTTTTCTTATAATAACTCTATAATTGGTTCTGCAAATCACCCTCTTCCCAGTTCTCCAAGGCTGATAGCATGACAGGATAGGAGAAAGGGAAATACAGGTGACCATCTGTGAAAATATAAAGTGTAGTCAATGCAGTAATTTTATATCTATAGAAATGCATTCAACTGATAAGCTAGATCCTGTGCTTTCGATTTGGTTGGGTTTGGTTTTTCATTGGGTGGGTCCTAAAGATACATGCTAAGCAAATGCTCTACCACTGAGCTATGTTCCAAGCCACCCCTCTACCCCCCATTTGTTTTCACTTTTCATCCTAAGCCAGGGTATCATTACATTGCTGAGGCTGGCCTTGAACTACTCTGTAGTCCAGGCAGGCTTTGAACTTGTGAGACTCCTGCCTCACCTTCATGAGATTACAGGCCGTTGCTACCAGGCTTAGTAATCCTTTCTTTTTTCGAAAATTCTTTGAATTTCTTCACACTATATTATATACATACTTAACCATGGTGATGTGTTTGACAAGAAGTTCAGCTGCATTTATTGAACAATACTTCCAGTTTTGTTTATTACCTACTTTCTTGCCCTACCTAGAACAGAAAGACTGTTTCAGTGGACCCTGAGACAAAACCTCGTCCCATACTTTTTTTGGGCCCATTATTGTTCCTCTTATGTTTATTGTAATGAGTAAGGATGCATTCAGTATAAGTACTGAGGCTTTAGCAGTATTTTGTTTACTACTTTAGGGAACCAGTTAGATCAGTTATTAAATATTATTTAAAATGACAAAGACAAAGATTTGAGTGCTTGAGGAGTTACACTTAACATGTTTAGAAAAATGTTTCTTTCCAGAATATTATATTTTACAACTGTTAATGGGGTACTCTGTTATTTCAGAATGTTTGGTGGGTAGGTGGGTTGTTTACATATATGCTTTTTTAAAAATTATGCTGTTTTTAGGACGTGTATCACCATCACCATCTCAGGAAAGTCTAAGTTCATCAAAATCTGACACAGATACAGGGGTACGTTCATTATTTTATGATGGCTGTTGTAAAGTTCTATGATTGATTTGCCCTAAAATACCTTAGTTTAGAAATCACAGTTGTGTTGAGGCATTTAATTGAAATTAAGATGTTGCATTAGAAACAAGAGTTTCTTCTATTAATATTGCTAAGTGAAAATTGTTGATATTTAGAGGCTGTCAGATAGTGATTACTCTAAATACAAACCTATATTTTATTTATATATTCAAATAAAATATAATTACCTTCCTTAAATCTGTGCTAGACATTTTAAAAGATAATTATTATGCCATTTTACTTACTTTATTTTTTTTGATTTATTTATTTGGGAGAAGAGAGAGAAATGAATGTGTCAGGGCCTTTTTCCAATGCAAATGAACTCAAGACACATGTGCCACTTTGTTCATTCATCTTTACATGGGTACTGGTGAATTGAATCTAGGCCAGCAGGTTTGCAAGCAAGTGCTTTAAATCACTCACCAGCCCTGTGGCAGTTTGTTATTTAAATTTTTTGGTGGCTTCTTACCAAAGCTCCCGGAAAAGATCCTTCTTAATATTGCCTAAATTTGCCCTCCTAGCTCAGTTCTAATTCCCTAATGCCTATCTACCTACTTGCCATGCTGGATATAGATCTGTTTTTTTTTTTTTTTTGTTTTCTTTTTTTTGAGTTTCCTTCTGTCCCAGGCTAACCTGGAACTCGCTTTGTAGTTCAGGCTGGCCTCAAACTCACAAGGATCCTCCTACCTCTGCCTCCTGAATGCTGGAATTACAGACATGCACCACTATGCCCAGCTTCTAGGTCTGTATCATAAACTGTTTGACAATGATATCTTGATGTTTACTTAGCCTTGATTGAGTGCCTTCTCTGTTCTCCTTTTTTCACAGATTGAGTTTAAATATCTTACCTTCTCTTTACAGTTCTCTGAATCCAGCAGGCAAAATTATTCCTTATGTGTGTTCTGATAATATATGTACTTGTATATTATTTAACACATCTACCTTGTCAGTTTGTTTACTTACCTAGCCTTTTGGCTAGTTCATGGCATCTTACTCCATGGTGACTGTAAGTAGGCCTGCAACTAGGGTTGAGTTCCTGCCTCTGTGCTTTTATTCCTAGTATTGCCCTTAATGGAATGCCTCCAGTCTCCTTATTTCCATTTTGACTATTCTTTTTTTTTTTTTTTACTAGTTATGGACATACTCATTATGTAAACAGCACGTTAGTACCACCATTACCCTCATCCCTGCCCCCCCAAGGGACCCTCCTCATTGGGGATGCTGGTTATTCCCATGGGGATTGTGGGGGGGGGTAGCTATCAGTTATGGGGAAGAGGCCATTTTGACTATTCTTTATGGTCTACTTCCTCCATACAATCTTTACTGACTAATTCAATGATGAAAATTTTAACTATTTTAGGGAAAAGGGTTTCCTTATTTACTGTAAAATTTCCAGGTATTGATTGTTATTAAAGCAGACTATTATTCCACCTTATATTATGCTTACTTGAGCAATCTTACTTACTGTTGAAGTTACCTTCTCATTGCTAGCACCAAGCACATGACCAACTGCAGCATATGTGAAGAAAGGGGTTATTTTGAATTACAGACTGCAGGGGAAGTTCCATGATGGCAGGAGAAAGGATGGCATGAGCAGAGGCTGGACATCACCTCCAGGCTAACGTCAGGAGAACAGCATCAGCAGGAGAGTGTGCCAACTAACACTGGCAAATTGAGGGTTCATAAACCTTAGGGTATACTCCAGTGATATACCTCCTTCAGCAAAGGTCCTTGCTATTAGCTGGGGACTAAGCATTCAGAACACATGAGTTTATGAGGGACACCTAATTAAAACCACATCCTTATAGATTTTTTTGTGTGTAGTAGGATATAAATGTGGTGGTGGTGTGTGTGCAGATGCACATGTCCTGTGCACACCCATTCTGGGGGCTGAAGAGAATGTTAGGCATCCTTGACTATTCTTCCATTCATTTTATTGAGACAGAACATCTAGCTTAACCTGGACCTGCTACGTTTTAGTCAAACTGGTTGAGTGAACCCCAGAGATCCTTTGGTCTCTGCTCCCCAATAGAAGTGGGTTTATACCCAGATTTTTATGTGCATGCTAGGAAATTGAACTCAGTCTCAGGCCCTAATGCTTGTGCATCATGCACTTTTACCCACTTAGCCATTTCCCCAGTACGCCCCCCTCTTTTCATAGATTTTTTTTTTTCGTTTTGTTTTATTTTTCAAGGTAGGGTCTCATTCTAGCCCAGGCTGACCTGGAATTCACTATGTAGTCTCAGGGTGACCTTGAACTCACAGCAATCCTCCTACCTCTGCCTCCCAAGGGCAGGGATTAAAGGTGTGTGCCATCACCCCCGGCCTTTTTATAGATTCTTAACTACCTCTACCTAATTCCTTCCAAATCCTTACATATGATTACAGACAGTGTGTGTGTGTGTATGTGTGTGTGCGTGTGTGTGTACCCGGTCTTTTTATAGATTCTTAACTACTTCCACCTAATTCCTTCCAAATCCTTACATATGATTACAGACCGTATGTGTGTGTGTTACAGGCACATGTGTGCTGATGCATATGACCTGTGTGCACACAGACAGAGGCCAGAGAAGGCTTTCAGGGGTCCTCTATTGCTTTTCTACCATTTTTCCTTATGACAAGATCTCTTCCTGAACCTGGAGCTTCCAGGCAGCTCCAGCTCTCCTCTCATCTCTGCCCCCACTCAATGCTGAGGTTACAGGCATGTATGACCATGCCTGACTTTTTATTGGTGCTTGAGTTCAAGCTCAAGTCTTCATACTAAGCACAAGAGTTCTTATCCACTGAGTCATCTTCCCAGCCTCATAATTACAGTCTTAACTGAATAAAACACTTTTAAAATGAGCACTCTTTTCACAGAAAAATTAATGATCTTTCCTGGAATACTGTGATTTTTCTCTTCTGAAATATTTTAGTAAATCTTATCAGTTGTTTTCAGGAAAAGGTTATTGGAATTACTTTGACTTCTCTCATACTAATTGGGTAACATTAAAAGAAGCTTCTATATCATATTACTGGGGTTTGATATCTGGAATTACTTTTAAATTGTTATTAGTTTTTAAGTATTTTATTTTTATTTGCTTATTTGAAAGAGGCAGAGAGTAGGAGAGAGAGACAAATAGAATGGGAGCTCCAGGGCATTTTGCCACTGCAAATGAACTCTAGATGCATGTGCCACCTTGTGCATCTGGCTTACATGGGTCCTGGGAAATCAAACCTGGGTCCTTTGGCTTTGTAGGCAAGCATTTAACTACTAACCCATCTATCCAGCCCTACTTTGTTGTTGTTGTTGTTCATTTTTATTTATTTATTTATTTATTTGAGAGCAACAGACACAGAGAGAGGGAAGCAGATAGAGAACGGGTGCACCAGGGCCCCCAACCACTGCAAACGAACTCTAGCTGCATGCTTCCTTATTCATCTGACTTATGTGGTACCTGGGGAATCGAGCCTCAAACTGGGGTCCTTAGGCTTCACAGGCAAGTGCTTAATTACCCACAAAGCCATCTCTCCAGCCCCAGCCCTACTTTGTAATTTTTTTATTTATTTACTTATTTGCAAGTAGAGACAGAGAGAATGAAAAAGGGAGAGAGAGGTTATGGATACACCAGTGCCTCCTGCCACTGCAAACAAACTCTAGATACATGCACCACTTTATGCATCTGGCTCTACGTGGGTATTAGGGAATCAAACCCTGGACCATCAGGCTTTACAAGCAAGTGCCTTTAATCACTGAGTCATCACTCCAGCCCTGCTAGCTCTAGGTGCAATAGAGCACAGTAAGCGCAATGGGGATTTTTGTTCTCATGCATGCATTTCATGTCTTTAATGATAGTGATAATCTTATCTCTTTTGAAGGACTTTCTCACTCCTGTTTTCTTGTCATCTGTGCAAAATAGAATAGTGGGCTGGAGAGATGGCTTAGCGGTTAAGCGCTTGCCTGTGAAGCCTAAGGACCCCGGTTCGAGGATCGGTTCCCCAGGTCCCACGTTAGCCAGATGCACAAGGGGGCGCACGCGTCTGGAGTTCGTTTGCAGAGGCTGGAAGCCCTGGTGCGCCCATTCTCTCTCCCTCCCTCTATCTGTCTTTCTCTCTGTGTCTGTTGCTGTCAAATAAATAAATTAATTAATTAAGAAAATATAATAGAAAGTACCTCTCATACAGTTGATCAGACAGTGATATATTCAAGGTCACTCAACAACTTACTGGTATTGTTCCCATGCCTAGTATTCAGATTTTAATGGTGTTTTGTTAATTTCCAAAAGTAGCTGCTCAGAAAATGTAAGAAATAAAGAGGTGCGTGCTTAGTGTGCTACAGTCACAAAAGTATAGGTATCTCTTGAAATCAGGACTTTCGTTCCTTTGGATATATATCAAACAGTGGGATTTCCTGATCAGATAGTAATTCTATTTTTTAGGTTTTATTTATTTTGGCTTATTCTAGGCAGAGTCTCATTCTAGCTCAGACTGACCAGGAACTCATTCTGTAGCCACCTTGTGCATCTGGCTTTTTTTTTTTTTATGTGGGTACTGGGGAATCAAACCTGGGTCCTTAGGCTTCACAGCCAGCACCTTAATTGCCAAGCTATCTCTCTCTCTCCATATATATATATTAAATTATATATATTATATAAAATTTTATATATATATATATATATACACACATATATATATATATATAATTTTAAAGAATCTCCTTACTGCTTGTCATTGTGGCTACACAAACTTACATTCCTACCAATAGTATATGAAGTATCTTTTTTCTTTTTTTTTTTTTTTTTTTTTGTTTTTCGAGGTAGGGTCTCACTCTGGTCCCGGCTGACCTGGAATTAACTCTGTAGTCTCAGGGTGGCCTTGAACTCACGGCAATCCTCCTACCTCTGCCTCCCAAGTGCTGGGATTAAAGGCGTGTGCCACCATGCCCAGCAAGTATCTTTTTTTCTATATCCTTGCCAACACTTGCTATTTTTATAACAGCCATTCTAACAGTCATGAGATGTGTCATTGTATCTTTAATTTGAAGTGCTATAAATCATATCACCCTGGTGATTAATGATGTTCAATGCCTTTTTGTATACCTGCTAACAATTTGTATGTCTTTGGAGAAATGTCTGTTAGTTCTTCCAACCTTTTGTTTTTATTTTACAATGCCAACAATTGAACCCAGGACCTTGTATATGCTGAACTACATCCTCATCTCTTTTAACAATTATTAATTTTTTAAAAACTAAAAACTGTGGTGTGTTTGTGTGTCTGGCTTATGAATATGTGTGTTTAGATGTGCATGTTCCATGCACACACGTGCAGAAGTCAGAGAAGAATGAAGACTGTCCTCTATCACTCTTCCACTTTATTTCCTTAAGACAGAGTATCTAAGTGAACTTGTTGCTGCCAATTTTTGCTCATACTGGCTGACCAGAAAGCCCCAGTGATTCTCCTGTTTCCATGCCCCCCAGCACTGGGTCTACAAACATGTATTGTTGTGCCCTACTTTTAACATGAATACTTGTAATTGCACTCAGGTCCTCATGTTTGCACAGAAAACACTTATACTTGCTGAGCCATCTCCCCAGTCCTCCTTTGACAGTATGTAATTATTTGGGTTTTTTTTGGTTTTGGTTTTGGTTTTTGGTTTTTCGAGGTAGGGTCTTGCTCTAGCCCAGGCTGACCTGGAATTCACCATGTAGTCTCAGAGTGGCCTTGAACTCACTGGGATCCTCCCACCACTACCTCCCAAGTGCTGGGATTAAAGGTGTGCGCCACTACACCCGGCTTGGTATGGTTTTTAATTTAGCATTTAACTGTTTAATTGTGTTCCTTATATATTTTAGGTATTAACCTTTATGAGATATTGGTTTACACATTTTTTCTCCCATTCTATAGTTGCCTTTTCATTTAAGTTGGTTGTTTACTTTTTGTGCAGAAAGGTTTTTAGTTTAGTATACAGTAGCCTTATTTATCCATGGAAGATATAGTGTGAAACCCCTTGTGGATACCTGAAATCATGGGTATTATAAAACCTTACATATGCCATGTTTTTTTTTTTCTATATGCAAACATGATAAAGTTTAACTTATGAATTTTAACATAATAAGAGGTAAGAACAGTGTCTAATAATTAAACAGGGCAGTTGTAGCAATACATTATAGTAAAAGTATATGAATATTGTCTTTCTCTTTTGAAAATTTTATGAAAACAATTTTAAGGCTTTTGACAGCTGGTTACTGAAATATAGCACAAGAATGTGAATAAGGACCATTGCAACCTCATAAGTTTCCATTTGCTTTTATGGTCTGTGCTTTTCACAGTATATCCAAAAAGTCATTGCCAAGACCAATGTCAAGATTTTCCTTGTTTTCCCAGGAGTTTTTCAGTGTAATCACTTCAGTTAAGTTTTTAATCCATTTTGAGTTGATTTTTGTCAATAGCGTAAGAGTATAGTTTCATTATTTTGCATGTCTATTACCAGAAAGTAATAGTTGGTATGGAGGAATATGATGCTGAGAAAATTGACTAGCCAGATGTAAATAAGGTGGGCAAACAAAACTTCATCAAGAGATGTAATCTGAGTAAAATCTGAGGGAGGTGAGGAAGTGATCTTCTTTATGTCTGGAAGAGAGTACAACATATGTTTTTAAGGCAGGAGTTTTGAAGACCTGGGTAGTTGGAACTAGTGTACGGTAAGAAGGAGCAATGACGTCACAGAACTATGAATAAGGACTTTGGCATAACCATCTAAATTTAAAAAGATATTTTTAGGTAACCAGGAGACAGTTTGAATATACTTAATCTGAAATATAAAATGCTCTGAAATCCAACATACTTTGAGCACCACTGTGACACCACATGTGGAAAATTCCACACCATGAGACCTTTACTCATGTACAAGATTAAATAAATACGGGGAGAGGGGTGGAGAGATGGCTTAGCAGTTGTAGGCAAAGCCAATGGACCCAGGTTTGATTCCCCAGGACTCATGTAAGCCAGATGCACAAGGTGACTCACATGCCTGGAGTTCTTTTGCAATTTTTGGAGGCTCTGGTGCACCCATTCTCTCTCTCTCTACCTCCCCCCTCAAATAAATAAATTAATTAATTAAAGTTAATACCAGGGATGGCTGGAGAGATGGCTTAGTGGTTAATATGCTTGCCTGCAAAGCCTAAGGACTCATATTCTATTCTCAAGATCCCATGTTAGCCAGACACACAAAGGTGAGGCAAAGTGTAAGGTCACATGCCCAGTAGATGGCGTAAAAAAATCTGGAGTTCGATTTCGGTGGCTGAGGCCCTGGCACAGCAGTTCACTCTCTCTCTCCCTCTGTCTCTGTCTCTCTCTAAAATTAAAATTAAAGTTAAAATTTAAAAAAGTACCAGAGGACTGAAGGTAGAGCTCAGAACCTCTAGGTTCAGTCTCCCATGCTAAATCATTAGTGTGTGTGCATGTGTATTGGTAATTATATAATCACTGGCCATGTATGTTAGGCACTCGTGAAACATGAACTTTGTGTATAAGCATGGTTCCCCCCAAGATAATCTAACAATGTTTCTGTTATGCATGTATTTCAAAATACTGGACAAATATGAAATCCAGAATTCCCTCTGGTACCAATTATCATTTTGGAAAAGGGAGATTCAACCTGTATTTTAAATAGATTTAATACTAGATACAAATGATATTTTTATAGTTAAAAGAAGGTTTATAAGTTAGAGATACATATTTATATATTTATTAAAATAATAGCTACATCTTTCTTTAAATGCTCCAGCAAAAGAAAGATGATAAAACAAGATGGCTAAAATGTTTATATAATTGTTAATGTAGGGGAGATACATTGCATTCATTATAATATTATGTTTCCATGATACTATCATGAAAAATTATACACACACACACACACACATATATAAAATGTTTAATAGAGGTAATCTTTCTCTTTCTTCTTCCCTCCATCCAAGTTTTCATGCTCCAATTGTTGTATGTGTATATACACATAGAAAATATATAATATGTTACTTACTAATTCTACTTTTAATAATTTATCACAAGGAAATAATTAGATATACCCAATGATACATTTAAAAAGAATTTTCATAGTCATGTTTTTATTAGAAGCTAACAGTTGACAAAATTATATGTAAAATAAAAATTTAAATGTTTTTAAAAATGAATTTAAAGGTGGTCAAAAATCTTTTCAGATTATGAATGTGATATTTAGTTCAGCTTTTCCACTTTCTATATTTCCTGAATTATGTACACTTGAGCTAGACAGATGGTCCAGCAGTTAAAGACACTTGCTTGAATTATTTACACTGATTATGTATTAGTTTATATTAAAACAATTTTAAAATATTTTAAAAGTAGGGGCTGGGCAGACAGGCTTGCAAGCATAAGGACTTGAGTTCAATCTCTCAGAATCCATGTAAAACAGCTGGGAATATTGCACTGGTGAGAAGGAGATATGCAGATACGTGGTTCTCACTAGCCTCCTTGGCAAGTTCCAGGGCAGTGAGAAATCCATTTCAAAATAACATCACCTGAGGAATTACATCTGTGAATGTCCCCTGACCTCCACATGCACATATGTACACACATCATCATACTGATGTATCTGCATACATCTGAATATATACAAAACATCTTTAAATAATATACTAATCATATATTACTTTATAATAAAATATTTTTCAAAGAGTACAGGAAAAAGAAAATGGATGTTTCAAAAGAATAGTCAGGCTGGAGAGCTGACTTATCAGTTAAGGCACTAGACTAAGGACCCATGTTCGACTCTTCAGATCCCATGTAAGCCAAGACACATAAGGTGACACAAGCACAAAAGGTACATGCACACAAGGTGGTGCACGTATCTGGTGTTTGGTTGCAGTGACTGTAAGCCCTGGTGTACTAATTTCTCTCTCTCAAACACACACACATTAAAAAAAAAAAGTTTTAGATTTCTTCTAGGGAAAATTACTAAAGAGTTAACAAAAAGTTAATTATTAGACAAGAAGTTGGCTTTATGTAATAGGACAAGACTGCTAACTCATGTCTTTCAGCAGTGGTCACTATTCTGGCAGCAAAATTAGAGGAAGAAGTTCTAGTTACCTAGTATTAGAAGTGTTTGGTCTAGAGCTCTGTATTGCTGGTCTGCCTGCAAGATCTGAAGATGTTTACATAAACTCAAGTTCTGGAGAGGGCTGGACATGTAGCTCCAGATTAAGAAAACTTGACTAGAATGCATAAGGCCCTAGGTTCTATCCAAAATCATGTTGTAGACAAATAACAGTGTTAGCTTTAACTTATTCCCTAGATATTGTCCTAGATCAAGCCCTCTTCATTCTTATTTGAATGTGACTATTCTTCCTGTCTCCATTTGCTCCATACTAACTCACTTGTTCTGTCCACAAGGCATTTTTGACATTGTCCAGAGTCCTCTTTATAAAGCACCAGTTAAATCATGTTACTGTTTCCTTTTTAGAATGTGATGGCTCTTCGTGGCCTTACACTGTCCATGTTTTAAACCCTTTGTCATGTGATTTCAAAATTCCTTTCTAGTCCCTTTCTGTTGCCCCATTAACATTTTTGATATTCCATATATTTGATGCTGCTTCCTGTAAAGCAGTCTAGGGAGTAACATGGATTTACAGTTATAAATAACTAATATTCCCGCTTTGGTTTTATGGCTCACAGGTTGCTGACCTTTAATATGTTGTTTTAACTTCTTTGAGGTTCAGTGTTTTGTTAATTTTTCCATTTTCATAGTGTTAATACCTACTTCAAAGAGTTGCTAGTATTCACTCATACCATGAATACAAAAAGCCAGGCATGGTGGCTAATACTTATACTCCAGCACTTTGAAAATTGAGATAGGTAGTAAGTCATTGAGTTCAAGGACAGACTGGGCTACAGTGAGACCCTGTCTCAAAAAAAGAAAAATCATGCCTTGCCAGACATGGTGGCAGATGCCTTTACTCTCAGCCTTTTGTAGGCAGAGGTAGGAGGACTGCCATGAGTTTGAGGCTACCCTGAGACTACGTAGTGAGTTCCCGATCAGCCTGAGCTAGAATGAGACCCTACCTCAAAAAAAGAAAATATAATAATTAAATGCTTGGCACACATGCATGGCATTTTCTACCAACCTCTTTCCTTATGCTCTTGACTGAAAACAACAGAAATCCAACAGCAAATGGTTTGGATAATAAAGAAGTAAGACTAGAGATAAGGCACTTACTTCAGGGTTCATTAACTAAGCAGCTCAATGTCATCAAGAACATAGATTCCTACCATTTTTCTGCTCTGTACTCTTAGCTGTTGTTTTCTCTTGGGCTTTTGTGTGATCTTAAGAAGGCTGCTACAGTCTGACGTGCCACATGGAGACAGCAGTGTTCAAACACAGGAAAGGGGAAAGTGTTAACTGTTTGGCTTTTAGGAGTGAAAAAAAAACTCTCTAGAAGCTTCCTCTTAACTCTACTAACTTCTGTAAGTTTCTCCTGTGCTTGTCCAATTGATAAAAATTGTAACACGTCTGTGCCTAGATCAGTCATCACTGAGAGATAAGTCATTACTCACCCTCTTATGCTGGCCCCACTTCTAGAAAAACACATGCTCAGAAAAGGACAATTTCTTCAAGAATGATTTTGGTTATAGCAAGGAGATGAAAGGTGGTAAAAGTAGTAGATCAGTACCAAAGGGAGTCTGCTTGTGGTCACTCAAGATTTTACTTGGGCATCTATAGATTGATAAGAGAACAGGTGGAGTGGGGAAAATCTGGAGGCTTTTGGCTTTGCTAATTTTACATCTTAATTTTAAAGTTTGTCTTTATGTCTAACTAGGTATGTAGTGCAACTGAGGAAGATCCTGATGACAAAAATGCACCATTTCGGCAACGGCCATTTTGCAAATATAAAGGTCATACTGCTGATCTCCTTGATCTTTCATGGTCTAAAGTAAGAAATTTGAATTGTACATTAGTTCTGTATAGAATTAACCTTAGGATTAATTCAAAAATGTTAATATATATACATATATATGCATATACATATATATGTATACATATATGTATATATGTATATGTGTATATACACACACACATATAGTCACATTAGTAAGTGTTTGGATGTTCATATGTCCTTTGTAAAACTTGGCTACAAGTTAGTCTGGGTTAAAAAGAAAAGGGTCATCAGCTTAGGCTTATAAGTAAATGTTCATGTTAATAAATAGTTTATATAAAGATCAACCAATATATTTGTTATCCTTTGATATTTTTGATGGGAAACCAAGAGCCTTGGCAATGTCCTGTAATAGATTGGGGAGTAGGGGCTTCAGGGACCTCCCTGTCCAACAACTCACTGGAAGGTATCCCATCCCTGACACTGAAAAAAAAAATCCCTGGCCAACAACTCACTGGAAGGTATCCCGTCCCTGGCACTGAAAAAAAAAAATCTATAGCTTCTGAGTACACTACTGTCCAAAAAAGTTGGTTTCCATATGACTTATTCATACCTTCTTAGATTTGATTTTAATTAACCATCCCCACCTTTCCTTTACTCAGTCTCATTATTGGGTACCTTCAGATTGCTATTTTTAGTTCTTTATACAATATATAATAAATTGTTGTAGATTATAGACATTTTCCTGTGCTGTAGCGTACTAGAAATTATTCATCCTACTGAACTGTATTTTAGTACCTTTACCCCTCTCTCATTCATCCCCTAAGTCCCTTAACCTTATTAACCTCTAGTGGCCACTTTTGTACTCTAAAAAGATTGGCTCATGTAATTGTGGGGGCAGCAAACTTGACAAAGCTCTGCAAGCTGAAATCAGATGCTGCTGCCAAATTTCCTATTCAGGATTCACTGTCCCTTGCTCTTAGTTAATTGCATGAGGCCTACTCACATCGAAGATGCTGTCCTATACCTAATATAAACTAATTTTCTCAAGAATACTTTCCAGGCAGCAAGTAGTGTTTGATTAATTAGCTGGTACTACAGCCTTCAAAAATCGGTATATAATATTAATTATAATTCCTTGTTATCAAAATTAATAGCTTTACTGTTAACTCATTCTTTCTGTAGCATTTGATGCTCTGAATCTTTCTTGAAGTCATCCTTTTGAACTGACCACTCCCCGTTATATTAGAAATAGTGAAAACAACTTTACTTAGGCCAGGAGTGTGAATTTGAAGCCAGCCTTGGCTACATATGTGTAAGGCTTTGTCTCAAAAAATATATATATGTAAAAGAATGTTACTCAGACTGGAACATAGATGAGTTGGTGAAGTGTTTGCCTTGTAAGCATGAGGGTCAGAATCCAGTCTCCAGTACCCAGGTAAAATGTTGGGCACACCTGTAATCCCAATGCTGATAAACACAAGACAGGAAAATTCCTGGACTCATCAGCCAGCTATTCTAGTCTAGTTAGTGAGCTCCAGGGCCAATAAAAGACCCTGTCTCAAAGGACGTGGACAACATTACTGTTTCACTCGAGGTTGTCCTTTGCTGTCCACATGCATGTGTGTGCATACATACGCACACTCACACACACACACTTGCATTAAAAATTGAACATTAATCTGAGCATGGTATTGCACGCCTTTAATCCCAGCACTCAGGAGGCAGAGGTAGGAGGATTGCTGTGAGTTCAAGGCCACCGTGAGAATACAGTGAATTCTAGATCAGCCTGGGCTAGAGTGAGACCCTACCTTGAAAAACCAAAAAAAAAAAAAAAAAAAAAAGAACATTAAGTGCTAGAGAGATGGCTTAGTGGATAAACACTTGCCTGTGAAGCCTAAGGACCCTGGTTCGAGGCTCAATTCCTCAGTACCCACGTAAGCCAGATGCACAAGGTGGCACATGCATCTGGAGTTCGTTTGCAGTGGCTGGAGGCCCTGCTGCACCCATTCTCTCTCTCTCTCCCTCTGCCTCTTTCTTTATCTGTCTGTTGCTCTCAAATAAATAAGTACAAATAAACAAAAATATTGAACATCAAAAAGATTAAGAGTACATTACTGAAAAGGTACATAAACCTGTTGATACCATATATTTTCATTCACTCTAAACATCTGTTGTGGGCTAGGGAGATGGTTCAGTGGTTAAGGGCACTTACTTGCTAAGCTTGTTAGCTTGGGTTCAATTCCCTTGCCACTCAAATAAACCTGGAGATCTTGACACATACACACACACTTAAATGAATAATTTTTTTTTAAATCATAACTGTTGTTCACTTTACCATGTAGTTAAAAATAGAAACTCTAGAGTGAGACTATTGGGATCTGTAGCTCCCTAGTTTGCCCCTATAGTTATGAGACTTTGGGCCTAACTCCTTAACCATCCTCATCTGCAAAATAAGCATAATAAAAGTAGCTTCCTCATAGCATTGCAAGGATAGATTAACAGAGCTAGTATTTACACATTACTTGCCTCAAACACAGAATCCAAGATAAGCCTCTTAGAAATGTTTATGGCAATCTTTAATAGTAATTTTATGCCTAATGAATCTAATCTTTTAAAACCTAGCTTTTACTTTTGTGTAATGATTATAAAATGAGCCTTGTATATATATGCCTTTTATTTTATTTTCATTTTGTGTTAACTGTTTTCTGTATTTTTAATAGTTCTTATTTAGTACTCATTGGAAGTTTAAAACACAAACACTCAAAATAGTTTCAGAAGCACTGATCTAGGTGAGTTATTTGAATGGAACTTTGCCTTATATAGGAATGATCCCTAAGGGCTTATCACATAACAAATTTCCCACCTCCAAGCCAGAGCAAAAGAACAAATTTCTGCTGTTCTATCCCTACACATAGAGGGCCTTTGTCTACTCCACCTAATGAAATACATTCATCCTTCATTATATTTCTTAAATCCCTCTTCTTAATAAGGCCTCCTCTGACAATTAAATACTGACCTGCTTCAGTAAATTGCTCTTTCCAATATCTTATACTCTTCATATATGCGTTCATTTTTTTATTGAACAGTGTGTTACCTATATCCATTCCTAGGTCTTGTTTACAGTAGTCCAAGTCCTTCTATAGTGGGGACCAAATCCTATTTCACTGTTGGTGCTCTTCATGTCTGTCTATCATGGTCTGTGTTTATAGTGAGTTTTCTATAGCTGAAGACTTATTTTGTGCCAGCTAACAAGAATTACCTTGTTTAAGAAATAAAGAGGCTACAGAAAACTCAACACTAAAAACAAACTGCTAACCCACCCACCAAGGCTCAGGGATTATTACATAAGAGGGGGTGGGGAGATTGTAAAAGTCACAGAGTCATTAGAAATAGCATGAGACAAGCTGGACATGGTGACACTCACCTTTAATCCCAGTACTTTGGAGGCAGAAGTAGAAGGATCACTGTCAGTTCAAGGCTACCCTGAGACTACATAGTGAATTCCAGGTCATCCTGAGGTACAACTTACCTACTTCAAAAAAAATATATATATATATCCTGAGGCATACCCCCCCCAAAAAAAAACTGACAGAGGCCTTAATTACCCCACAGTGAACTCCTATGAACCCTACTGAGGAGGGTCTTCAGGGAAATGGGAACTAGGGGTGAGGGGGATATAAGACTATAACCTACATGAAAAATAATAAATAAGTTTCAAAAAGGCAAAAATGAATAAAAGGCAAACAAGAATTACCATGTTGAATCTTGAAGTAACAACTATGGAATAAAGGATTTTTCCTTGTGTGGAATGAGGCAGCTGGATTCTGACCAGTACAAGGATCATAAGACTAGTTATGGGTATAGAACTTCAGTTTGGATATGATTTTTGTGACTCCCCAAAATTATTGCTTGTTTAATTCAAGAAATTAATTTTATTTATTTGATAAGAATTTGTTGAGTATAAACCTTGTGACTTAGAATACAACTCAACATTTCTTTAAGACCTGCACTTAATATTTTTGGGATGTCTTCATGTCTCTTTCATACACATGAAGCAGGAACTGAATAAAGACAAATTTTATTTTGCTGAAATTATTTGTTTGGTTTTAGTGCTGGGCATTGACCCTGGGGCCTTATGTATGCTAAGCACACACTCTGCCACTGAGCTGTACCCCATCCTTGAATAAAGCCATTTTTTTTGTTTTTGTTTTTTGTTTTTGCTTTTGTTTTTCAAGGTAGAGTCTCAATGTAGCCAGGCTGATCTGGAATTCACTTTGTAGTCTCGGGGTGGCCTAGAACTCACAGCAATTCTCCTACCTCTGCCTCCTTAGTGCTGATTAAAGACATGTGCCCCCACGCCTGGCTAAAGCCATTTTTTAAAATATTTTATTTATTTTTTTTATTTGACAGGGAAAGAGAGAAAGAAAGAGAATGGGCACGCCAGGGCCTCCAGCCACTGCAGACAAACTCCAGATGCATGTGCCTCCTTGTGTATCTGGCTAACGTGGGTCCTGGGAAATTGAACCTGGGTCCTTTGGCTTTACAGGCAAATGCCTTAACTGCTAAGCCATCCCTCCAGCCCTAAAGCCATTTTTAAGGAAGTTTATCCCATAGGTTTAATGCTGTTAATCACTAGAAACTGTAATCCAAACTACATATGCTCTTTAAGGCTTGTCTGTAAGTGGATCATCTTGAAAGTAAAAGTAATTATTAACTATCTCCTAAACACTATTGTAGATCATCCTCTTTTTCTTTTTCTTTTTTTCTTTGTTTTCTGATGCTGGGAATGAAACTCTATACCTGGCAAGTGCTTTTCCACTGAGTTGCCACCCCCTAACCCCTAAATTTTGTTGTGTATGTATGTGTGTGCTTTTCAAAGGGACTTGCTTTATAGCCTGGTGGCCTTGAACTCAGTATTTTCCTGCCTTGCCTTGGCAAGACAAAACTTAAAGAATTTTAATTACTCTTAGCAGACAAGGAAGTATTTTGGTTATTTTTCTGAACTCCGTAGAACATGGTTAGAGCCCAGAACTAGGGCCAGACCACCTGAATTTGAGATCTAGCTCTCCCACTGACAGGTTGCATAACTGTAGGCAAGGTAGTTTACCTCTCTTTGTCTCATTGCTCACACAATTACTGTACTATAGTGAAACAATGCTGAGCAAGTTGTATGTACTCAATAAATGTTATTTCCTTGATTTATCACCTTTAGTCATTGCATTTCAAAAACTACTAAAGACCTGTTTGAGTTTCTTCATTCAGTGTAATACATGGTTCTTCTCTTAAATAGATTATGTGTAGAAGTTACTGAACTTCTGCTACCTGGAAGCTTTTGACAGAGCAATGTTTGGTTCTAGGGCAATGGAGCCATTGTAATGCCTAAGATAGCTATTTTTTGAAGGGTCTATGATCTATTTTGAAAGGTTTAACAATTTCTTCTTTTGCCTAGTGTATGACAGGAGCACAATAATTTTTTGTTCCCATGCTGCATTATAGAATAGTATTTAAGTGACAAATAGGATCCATGTAAGTTAGAATTCACCAGTTTTGCCAGTGTGGAAAATAACTGAACCAAAATAAATAGATGCTATATATTCATAGCTAAGTTTCAATATATGCAGAAAAACAACTAAGGTACTCTTTAGTCCTCAACTAGTGCCTGACATTTATCATCATACTTGGTAAGATTCATATTAATTCAATAGTAGGTAATATGAAAAGGTCTTATAGTAGGTGAAATATTCTAAATAACATTTTGAGAAAAGTTAAAATTTTTAAGTAAATTGGAATAATCTTGTTCTTTCTGATGTTGAAGGTATATAAAACTGAATAATAAATCTAAAAGTTTAATTTTATTGTATAATTAGTTTTTTATATGGTAGTAAAATAACAAATATCATTTTCTCCATAGAACTACTTTCTGCTTTCTTCTTCTATGGATAAAACTGTCAGGTTATGGCATATTTCTAGAAGAGAATGCCTTTGCTGTTTTCAACATATAGATTTTGTTACTGCCATCGCTTTCCATCCAAGAGTAAGTAGTGTATCCTTTTAGACTTGTTAAAAGGAAAAATGAGAGAACTTGGTTTTTCTGGGAGGCAGTTGGGCCACAAGAAAAAAAAAATGATTAATAGCCTAGTAGCCAGATAATTAAGAACAACTTAAATTACTGTTCCATTTTGTTTTAAAAATGGGAAAGGAATCTGAGCATAGTGATATACACCTTTAATCCCAGCACTCGGGAGGCAGAGGTAGGAGGATCGCCATAAGTTTGAGGCCACCCTGAGACTACATAGTGAATTCTAGGTCAGCCTGAGCTACAGTGAAACCCTACCTCAAAAAAAAACAAAAAAAAAAGTGGGAAAGGAAATAAATATTCTGGCAATCTGCATTATAAGTGGGGAAGTTATAGTCTAAATGTAATAGTAAAATGTAACATTTAATAATCTATGTTTGGTAAAATATAAGTATCCTGTTAAAGTTGACAAATAGTAGAGATAGAGAAAGAAGAAACAGCTGGGTATTGTGGCACATGCCTGTAATCCTAACACTTAAGAGGTTGTGGTAGTAGGATCATGAGTTTGAGACTAGAATGGGCTACATAGAAAGACACTTGTGTCAGAAGATAAAAAGGAAGGAAACATCAGGTGTAAAATGGTTAAGGGAAATATATTACACAAGGTTGAAGAAGGAAGAGACAAAGTTGAAAAGACAGAAATAGACAAAGACCTGGTTTGGGGAGATAGTTCAGTGGTTAAAGGCACTTGGTGAAATAGACAAAAACCAAATTTCATTATAAGATATCCTGAATACATACTGAATGTTTGAAAACATTGTCATCTTATTTTTTGGTTGTTTCTTTTTTTGTTTTGTTTTTAAATATTTATTGGGCTGGAGAGATGGCTTAGTGATTAAGGCGCTTGCCTGTGAAGCCTAAGGACACATGTTCAGCTCTCCAGATCCCATGTTAGCCAGATGCTCCAAAGTGAGGCCAGTGCAAGATTTCACATGCCCACTGGGTGGGTGGCATAAGCATCTGGAGTTTGATTGCAGTGGCTGAGGCCTTGGCACACCAATTCCTCCCCCTCTAAAATATTTTTTTATTTAAAAAAATATTTATTTGTTTGTAAGCAGAGACAGAGAGAGAATGGGTATGCCATAGACTCCAGCTGCTGCAAATGTACTCCAGATGCATGCACCACATTTAGTGCATTTGCCTTAACATGGGTACTGGGGAATCAAATCCTGGTCTTTGGACTTTGCAGGCAAGCACCTTAACCACTGAGCAATCTCTTCAGCACTGTTTCTTCTTTTTGAGATAAAGTTTCACTGTTTTTTTCAGCAGGAATCAAATTCCTGGCTTCTAATGATCCTTGTGTCTCAGTCTTACTACATATGTGTAACATTGAGCCTAGGATCACATTGTTATTCTGATCTAAAATCCTTCAATATCTTAACTTTCAGAAAGGAAGTATTTCACAAATTTGGTGGTATATATGTCAGTAGTCCCAGAACTTGAGATGCTGAGACAAGGATAATCTGAATTTGTGATCACCTAGGCTACCTTATAATATGTTTGAGAGAAACCTGAGCTATGTACTGAGACCCTGTCTCAAAAAACAATGTATTTCATCTGATTTCAAACAAAGTAGAAAAATCTACTCTCATGAAACTATAGGTCTGTTACATACCTGTATGGCATCGAGCCACCAAATATTTAAGACTAAATTACCTTTAGTTTCCTGTAATTGTAAGCACCAGGTAAATCACATGTTGGTGCCAACTCCACTAGCTAGATTAAAAGAAGTTGAGAACTTGAGCTGACCCTATGTTGACTTTCCCTGCCCTCATTTGATGGATGGTTACATTTCTAGTCAGTTCCTCATCTCTGTGAAAATTGCTAAAGTGGCTAGAATTCCATTTCTCCAAATTGAATGCTGACATTTCTAATTGTCATCATTTTTAGTGCATAAAGTAATGTTTGCTCAAAAACAGTGCTTTGGGACTAGGAGTAAGTCTAGTTCAGTGACAGAGTACTTGCCTTCATATATGAGGGCCTAGGTTGAATCTCCAGCATCCCCTTACCAAAAAGAAGAAGAAAAAGGCAATAACAAATACTTGAAGATGAGATTACATTTTAAAATCTTATTTATAACAGCTTAATGTTGTGATTTGCTAAGACTTCCTTGATATGGTAAAAATTAAAACTCTTTTTATCACTTTTTAGGATGACAGGTATTTTCTGAGTGGGTCATTAGATGGAAAGCTCCGCCTTTGGAACATACCTGACAAAAAAGTGGCTTTATGGAATGAAGTAGATGGTCAGACAAAATTGATCACAGCTGCAAATTTTTGTCAGAATGGCAAATATGCTGTAATTGGGACATATGATGGTAGATGTATTTTCTATGATACAGAGGTAAGTGATTATCATGTGTTAACTACAAAATTGAGTATTAATAAAAAGACTTTCATGATTTTAGACAAGTTGTTTATCCTCCCTGGCATTTAACTGCTTCATTTATAAATTATAGCAAGTAATGCCATCTTTGTCTAAGAATTAGATTAGATGATCTTTGTGTTTTCTTCTAATCTGGGTATTTTTATTTCATTTTAGCACCTAAAATACCATACACAAATACATGTTCGATCTACCAGAGGGCGCAACAAGGTTGGAAGAAAAATTACTGGCATTGAACCTTTACCTGGAGAAAATAAGGTACTGTAATATTCCAAACCATTTCTCTCCACACTATGTAGAGATCCCTGAAAATTAGTTTTAATATTTGGGCACAGAATGTACATTTTTTGTTGTAGAATAAGACTGTTTTCTAATTTTGGTATTTGTTTTATATGCATATGAAATTCTTTGGAGTTATAGCTTAATTTTTATTAAAATATGATTAATATTTTAATTTTTTTCTTTGATTTATGTTTAGATACTGGTAACCTCAAATGACTCCAGAATCAGACTGTATGATCTGAGAGACTTATCACTATCCATGAAGTATAAGGGTTATGTCAATAGCAGTAGCCAGATCAAAGCAAGTTTCAGGTAAATTGGCATTGAGAAATCCCTAAATGGTTCAGAATGTTTCTACCCTTCTTCCATTTTTTCATTGATCTGTACCTTGGGTTTTTATGGGGTTTTTAGTGTCTTTATACTTTTATACCTGGTATCTCATTGTATTTTCATACAACACTTACTTTGTCTACCTGCATGGTAGATAAGAATTGTGATTACTAGACTAGAGTGAAGCCCTACCTTGAAAAAAAACAAGCCAACCAAAAGGATTAAAATTATTGCTATTCTCTAGATAAACCAAAGCCCAGAACATCAAGTGATTAACTTAAAGTCACAGTTGCAGAACAAGACTTAGAAACTCTCAGTTCCAGAATTTTTACTTTTGAATTTTTATGTAAGCTTTTAAGAGAAAATCCCCCCCCCATACATGCTCTTGATCAGTTTAGGTGCATGGGGTAAAAAAGCCTTAAGCAAAATGTCCTGTGTTTATACCTTTACTTATCATTATTGTTTAAACTTTTAAATTTGGGATCTGTAGGCTTACCTCAAATAAGAGTACCTGCTTGGCTTTTCTTCTTTCTAATTCTCTTTCTTTATACTCTTTTTAAAAATCAGTTTGTTTCCTTAATTTTTTCAAGGTAGGGTCTTGCTCTAGCCCAGGGTGACCTGAAATTCACTATGTAGTCTCAGGGCAGCCTCGAACTCATAGCAATCCTCCTACCTCTGCCTCCCTGATAGCCAGGATTAAAGCGTGTGCCACCATGCTTGGCTCATTTCTTTTTTTTTTTTTTTTTTTTTTGCTTTTTTTGCTTTTTCAAGGTAGGGTCTCAGTCTAGCCCATGATGACCTGGAATTCACTATGGAGTCTCAGGGTGGCTTCGAACTCACGGTGATCCTCCTACCTCTGCCTCCCGAGTGCTGGGATTAAAGGCGTGCGCCACCATGCCTGGCTAGTTCTTTTCTTTTTCAATTACATAATAGTTGCCCAGTAATTGAGTTGGTAAGGATTCTGCCTCTCTGATCCCTTAAGCCATTATTTCCCTAGTTATTAGCTAACTAACATCACTATCATCATCAGTTAATAGAGCTTTGATGAAAATAAATATGCCATGTGGCTTTCCATGTGGCTGAGTGGTAGAGCTAAATACATGAAGCCTTGTATTGAGTCCCCAGCACTAACAAATAGTGCTTTAAAATGTCAACAATGGGCTGGGGAGATGGCTTCATGGTTAAGGTGCTTGCCTGCAAAGCCAAAAGACCTAGGTTTGATTCCCCAGGACCCATGTAAGCCAAATGCGCAAGGTGGCACATGTGTATGGAGTTTGTTTGCAGTGGCTGGAGGCCCTGGTGTGACCATTCTGTCTCTGTCTTTCTCCATTTCTCTCCCTCTCTCTCTCTGCTTCTCTCTCAAATAAATAATTTTTTTAAATGTCAACAATAGTTAATATTCCTCCTCACAGATTAACCTGAGTGTCCCAAGAGATATAGTCACTCTTAAAAGTGGTGGAACAAGTGAGTAGCAATGAACTAATAAAACAAAGACCTGCCTTCACATTAAACCTTCTCATTCAGAATCTGTAGAATGTGAAGGTGAATCTAGTTTCCACCAAGTTCCCTTGGGGGTCATTTTTACTACTTTCTTTTTTTTGAGGACAGGTGTCACTCTGGCCCAGGCTGACCTGGAATTAACTATGTAGTCTGAGGGTGGCCTCGAACTCATGGTGATCTCTTACCTATGCCTCTCTAGTGCTGGGATTAAAGGTGTGTGTCACCACACCCATCTTGTTTTGGCTATTTTAAATTAAGATGGAAACCTTATTTTTTCTTTTCATATTTTTATCTGTCTTCCTTAAATATAGCCATGACTTTACTTACCTTGTTAGTGGTTCAGAAGATAAATATGTGTACATATGGAGTACTTACCATGACCTAAGCAAGTTTACTTCAGTCAGGAGAGATCGTAATGACTTCTGGGAAGGTATTAAAGGTAAGTAAATACCAGCTTACTATATTATAAATATCTTCTAAGTGAATAAAGTAGAAGTCTGTCACAAAACACATACAGAAGCATTTGTGTCTTTCCTCAATGTGAGAATTTGTTGAATAGCAGTAAATCACAAACTTTGTCAAGTTTTTCTAGCTGCAATTTGCCTAGTAGTCTGGATTTCCCTTGATAGCTGACCACTGACAAACATAGGTTCTTTCATTCCAATCTTAATTCTCTATTAGCTCTCAGATCACACACATCATAGTAATAGTACCTGTGGGGTATGCACACATATATTCTGGTACAGAATGTCTACAAAATGTTGAGACACAGGCTATAAGTTGCAAAAACAAATCGCCACAGGTGGTTACATAAGATAGTAACAGACCAAGCCAGGCATTGGTGTCACATGCCTTTAATCCCAGCACTCAGGAGGCAGAGGTAGGAGGATCGCTGAGAGTTTGAGGCCACCCTGAGACTATGTAGTAAATTCCAGATCAACATGGGCTACAATGACCGTACCTCAAAAAAAAAAAAAAAAAAAAAAGATATTAGCAGACCAAGTTGAAGAGCCACTGGAGGCTCCCAAAACCAATCTGTAGGGTTGTAGGGTCACAGGGTCAAGCCAAGCTGCAGAACATAGGGCCATGGAGGCAAGGTGCAGGATCTGGTCTGGACTGATGTAACAGATGGATAGGTAACAGACAATTTGAGTGGGCCCAAGCAGTAGAGAATGAACTGAGCTGAAAACCTGGGAACATCTGTCCCTGGGGCCATTGACAACACAGTGTTAGGTGCCCTTTTTTAATGGGGATATAGATGAGGGTCTTGCACCCTTCATCAAATCTTGTGTGCTCATAGAATTCCACTAGCATGTTTTCATTTGTTTGCTTTTTTTTCTGATAAGGTTCTAATATGCCCATATACTCACATGTTCCCAATCTACTTTGGTTAAGTTTACAGGTTGTATCTTTTTACTTGTAGGAAAAAGTAAATTATCAGTTCCTGCCTCATGGGTGCTGTTGGGCAGCTGCTGGTATTTGCACTTGCACTCAAAATGGAACCAAATATTGCCTGTAAAATGAAGTCACCTAGAACAAGGCATACCCTGAAAGCCACTGTTTCACACAATTTGGAGTAACTTAGAGTAGGATACATCCTGCTTTCCACTGATACATTAGAATCAATTCATAAAGACATTTCAGAAGAAGTAATTTATTCTCAACTAAAACTGGAAAAGTTACAGTCGTACAACCTGTATATGACTTTAGTCTTAGTTACTTCTGTTAGTTTATAAGGATATTTGACATACAGCATACTTATATGTTAGCTTTGAAAGATATCTGTCATATTATCTTTTTGTCCTGGTTCTTAGTATCAAATTTGTCAATTATCCTGAAATAAATTTTCTCCCAGCTCATAATGCAGTTGTTACATCAGCCATATTTGCTCCAAACCCAAGTTTGATGTTATCTTTGGATGTGCAATCTGAAAAACCTGAAGGGAGTGATAAAACTGAAGATTCTGAAGTCTTAGATACCACAAGTACTGGTAAATACCTATACTTTACTTGTCATACATTTTGTGTAGTCAACACTTAGACTCACTGGCATAGTAAGAAAAAATTTTTAAAGAACATTTCTTGTGTACATCTTTTTTTGAAACATTTTATTGAAAATATCCATAAGTTTAGATCTTGTGTATATCTTAATATTTATCAAATGTCTGTTTCTGATCATTTCAGTAACAGTTCTTGCATGTGTCTTATTTTAAATTCACCTAAGAATTAATGGAATATTAGAAATTCATAATTTTTATAGACAGTGTTCTTTTTAGAGAAATGAAACAAAATCTGTAAATACAAACCTTATAATCTGTTTCTTCCAGCAGATTATAATCTTTAGAGGGAGAGAGATTTTAAATGTTTCATTTAATGTTGTCATCTAGCACAGTACCTGTAGTTGGTGTTTAATAAATATTTGCTGGCTAAATGGAAGAAATTTATATGAAAGCAAGGTTCTGTTTAACTTTCTACAAATTCACAGCTTGATATAGGCCACTGTTTATAAGTGAAATTTCTTGCCACCTATAGTATGCTTTGAGCATGAGTAATAATCTCCATTATATAAAAGGTTCAGATTGGGAAGTGAAAAGAAACTGTCAATAAGTAGTAGTGAATAACAGTTAATTATTTATTACAGGATGCTGAGAACATGAAGATTTGGACTAGTAGTTTGTAAAAATAAGTTTGTTTTATGAAAATAAGTTCTAGAATAATTTATTGAATGGTTTTTCTTACTCTACACACTATAAATCATGGCAATAGGTATGATATGCAGAGGATGGATACTTCCAAAAGTGTTTTAATGCTGAAAAGTTCTCAAGCATTTTAATCTCAACTAATTTCCCTTCCAGTATTATTTATACTATCCTCTCACTCTGCATGCTATTCCATTTGAAGAAAAAGTGTTATAACAAAGATGATTTACAACCTAGCAATTCTTTCAAGACTTTAAAATAAGCCACATCAGAATTGTGAAATGTTTCCCAAATGCCTGAACATTGCTTTATGTTTTCTTTCTTTCCTTCTCAAAATTTCTCTGTTCTGACTTGTTACTTAAGGTTTTTTTTTTTAATTGTGTTATTTGCTTTTACACTCTATGCATTTCCTTCTGCTCATTGTATAGGAAATACTAGCTTTTCAAACAATTAAAAAGTAAATGTACACTCTTTAAGAAAGCCTTCTTACTTTACTACACTAACAAGGTTCCATGAACTAATGGGGTCCTCTTTGAAGAGTCACTATTTTTTAACTATTTTATTTATTTATTTGTAAGAAGAGAGAGCAAGGTAGAGAGAGAGAGAGAGAGAGAGAGAGAGAGAGAGAGAGAATGAATACATACATACATACACACATATATACATAGGGCATGCCAGGGCCTCTAGCCACTGCAAAGGAACTCCAGATAAATGTGCCACTCTGCATCTAGCCTTATGTGTGTACTATAGAATGGAGCCCCAATCTCAGGATTTGAAAGCAAGTACTTTGACCACTGATTTATCTCTCCATCTGAGTTACAAATTTTAATGATTTATTTTTCAAATGTGTGTCTCGTGATTTGTACTATCTAGCTAAAATGTAAGAACAAATTATTAAACCCAGATTATGAGAGTATAAAACATATCCACTTGCCCTCTTCCTTTCTTCCTGACATTTGGCAGTTTGAACCTCAGTTTTCATGTATTACCTCCAAACCAGGTAGGAGTGAACTGATTTTATATTATTGTGATGAGAACTAAAGATAACTGTGTAAAGTGGTCTCATTCTATAGCCCAGACTGGCTTGGTACTCACTATGTACTCTAAGCTTGCCTTGAACTCATGGCAGTCCTCCTGCCTCAGTCTTCCTAATGCTGGAATTATAGGCTTAACCCAGTACACCTGACTCTTATTATTGAGTCTTATAAAGCATTATGTACCTGTGGTTTTTTTTAATTTTTTTAATGTTTTATTTATTTATTTGAGAGCGACAGACACAGAGAGAAAGACAGACAGAGGGAGAGAGAGAGAATGGGTGCGCCAGGGCTTCCAGCCTCTGCAAACGAACTCCAGACGCGTGCGCCCCCTTGTGCATCTGGCTAACGTGGGACCTGGGGAACCGAGCCTCGAACCAGGGTCCTTAGGCTTCACAGGCAAGCGCTTAACCGCTAAGCCATCTCTCCAGCCCTGTACCTGTGTTTTATTTTCTTCTTTAACCAACCTCATACATATGAGTTCTTTACTATTGCTACTGCTATACTGCTTGCTTTTGAGGATATACGGGGTGGGCGGGGCAGGCATGGTGGCACACACCTTTAATTCCAACACTTGGGAGGCAGAAGTAGGAAGATTGCTGTGAGTTTGAGGCTACCCTGAGACTACATAGTGAATTCCAGGTCAGCCTGGGCTAGAGTGAGACCCTAGTTCCAAAAAAAAAAAAAAAGATTTACCAAGGTGGGGTGGTCAGGAGTGTTCAAAGATTTAGAATATGCTTTTAATGCATGAGAGGGAAACTATTATGTCTGACTCATCCTGGATTCAACTTTACAAAGAAAGCTTATACTAGTCATCAGTGTTTCTACAACCACAGTTTTTACTTACATATCAATTTAGTTACAAGGAATTTATTTGTTAAATACTTTTATACAACTGGCAGATGTGGAAGGAAACCGTTTTACCTATCAGTATAGCTACATAGGTAGGTAATCAGTATGGACCATAAAGGTGAAAATTGCTGTCAGCATTAACAGAGCACACATGTGTACTTCATTTCATGATAGTTTCAGTATGCCAGTGGTACAGTCAGCCTAATTTTGAACCTCATTAGTGACGCCTGTTTGCAACAGAATTATCTGTGACCCCTGTTAGCAACAGACTTATCCAGCTGATCCCATTCTAATCCTGAGGTTGAATAACACACTAGCCTGAGTGGAAACGTTAAATGACTTAGAGGCCTAGGTTCCCTGGGAGTAAATCCAGGCATCCTGGTCTCAAGGATCTGTAACATCCACTAGCCAGGAAAAGTACACCTGGGAAAAAGTAAGTGGAAGTAAGCCTCAAATAGGAGGAAAAGTACTGCAGGAAGATAAAGGGTTCTGCAGCAAATCAGATGCCATGGACATATGGTAGTGCTGCCAGCAGACTACCTAGTCCTTTAAAACCTTTTTTTTTTTTCCTATGCTTTTAAGGTACTGTGAAGACAGAAACCACGGAAGTTCTTCTCTCTGCTGACTTCACTGGAGCAATCAAAGTGTTTATTAATAAAAGGAAAACTGTATCGTAATTTGAAATATCATTTAAAATAAACATATCAGTAAGTTTCTATATATATCAGAACTGAAAAAAAGTATTATAGTGTTTCAGACTAACATCATTTTTTAACTTTTATTGAGAGTTGTTCAAATATAATATATTTTTTGAGAGGCAGTGTTAGTGATCTAGGAACCCCTAGACTGCTAGACTCGAAAAGAATGTGGCTAGATTAACATTGCCAAGCATTAGGCTTTATGTTTTGTTATGTTTGTGTTTTTGTTATATAAATATGAACATGCGCAGGTTTCTGCATGAAAGATATTAATATATTAATCACATGTGCGTGCCTTTTGGTTACATGCACTAAGTCTAACAAAGTTAAATTATTTAAGTGGCTCTTTTAGCCTCTTACTGGGGGGTAGTCATATTTCTAGCTCTAAAATTTCTTTTGCACAAAATTTCATTTTTAAGAAATGTGTTATATTTTGACCGAATTATTGTTTTGAAAATGTTATATAGGTTTTCAATAGGTCAATTACCATGTATAAATGTTTTTTTTTTATAAATTTCTCAATTTGGGGACAAGATTTTTTGTGGTCTAAATTGTGGAATTATTCTTTCCTTTGTAATGTGTGTATATATAATTTTTTTTCTTTGCCACACTGGAGCACAATGTTTCTATGTAAAGAATTCTTTTCATTCTTTATCCATGAGCACCAGGCTTTGCTCACTTAAAAAAATAAGCCACATTAAGGAGTGAGTCTTCTTTTTTACAATAATGTAAAAACAAACTGTTTACATTTTTTTTAAAACATTGTAGTTTTTAAAACTAAGCTGTTTTGTGTTGTGTTGTTGAATTTGAAAGCCTTTGTAAATATCAATATAATGAACCAAATGAAATAACATCAGGGTCAGTGGAACCCTGGTCATGTTGTTGATGGTTAGCATATGTTTCTGAAAATTAAATATATTAAAGTTGGTCATCCACACTTGTTAAATGTGACTTATTTTCCAATTATTTCAGAAAGTCAAGGGATGCCAGAAAAACAAACTCTTGTCTTAATAACTTGATAACAAAAGGCGAGATTTTAGAGTCCTAAGTTATGGTGCATTTGCTACATGCCTTGAAAACATTTCAAATCTAATTCTTAAGTGAATACTACTAAGAGGCACCTATGTTGAAATATTCATTACTGCACTTGTATCCAGTAAGTAAGTGAGTTGCTGGGGAGTCACCATCATATCCTTGTTATTCTAACATAGTCTTGGAGGAGTGTAGGCTTTTTCTTTAATTGCATGTCATTTTCCTTCCTCCTTTTGAAAATGCTTTGTCTCCAAAGTGTGCCGATTCACCCCTCCTTAGGCAACCTGGTGGTCCCCTGCTACCAGGAGGTCGCCACATTGATGCTAAACTTAGTGCAGACACCCAATCAGCATAGCACACTACAGCCCAGAACTTCTAGACTCAAGTGATCCTTCTGCCTTAGCTTCCCAAGTAGCTGGGACTGCAGGCATGTGCCACTGTGCCCGACAAAATGCTTTCTCTCATGCCTCCCTCACTCTCCTGTACTCTATCTGACATTGAATTGTTAGTCATTGGTTTTCTAACCAATTACATTATTTTTTCTTTATTCTTAAAAGTCTGGGTGGCAGATCAGTGCCACTGCTTTGAACTTGATGTCAACTGTAAAGCAGCCTGTGTTCACTGACTTCTCCCTGAACACCAGTAGCCTGCTGTGACATTGGCTAGTTCAACTATATATAGATAGTTGTGTATTGTTGTATGGATATTTTTTGGTATGTGCTGTACAGTTACTTAATTTAGATGCAGGTTTAAAAGCATAGTACTAACACTTGCTATCACTATATAAAAGTTAAAAATCGGCTGGGCGTGGTGGCGCATGCCTTTAATCCCAGCACTTGGGAGGCAGAGGTAGGAGGATCGCCATGAGTTCGAGGCCACCCTGAGACTCCGTAGTGAATTCCAGGTCAGCCTGGGCTAGAGTGAGACCCCACCTCGAAAAACAAAACAAAACAAAAAAACAACAAAAAGAAAAAAAGGCAAAACAAAAATCAGAAAGTGTGTTTACAAAATAAGCATCAGAATGAATACAGAGAAGTTGGTCAGTGTGGTGCATACCCATAGTCTCATCTGAGACATGAAGATCACAAGTTCAAGCCCTACTTGGGCAACATACCAAGTTCAAGACCAGCTTGGACAACTTGGACCTTGTCTCAAAATAAAGATAAAAAGTAAGGCTGGACATGTAACTCACTAGTAAAGAGATTGCATGTATGTATGTATGTATGTATACATACACAAACACACACACACACAAAAAGAACAGGTAAACCTTTTCCCTAAAATGAATCTTAGAAGCTCTTTATAAGTGTGTAGAAAAAAGCAGATTCGGGCTGAAGAGGTGGCTTATCAGTTAAGGTGCTTGCCAGATCTCTCTCCAGATCCCACATAAGCCAGACACACAAAGGTGAGGAAAGTGAAAGATTTCACATGCCCACTAGGTGGCACAAGTGTCTGGAGTTCGAGTGGGGTGGCTGAGGCCCTGGCACACCAATCCCCTCTCCCCCTCTCTCACATGTGCTCTCTCTAAGGAAATTTTTTTAAAGAGCAGATTCTAGAGGCAGATAAACTTGGATTGGTTCCCTCGGTTAGCACATTCCTTGGGAAAGTTATTTATCCTCTGTTACCTTCTGTTTCCTTATTTGTAATATGGTAGTAAATAACTCAGAACATAAAGATTTGCAGAGAAATTATGCATGTATGAAGCTTACAGCCTAGCCAGTAGGCACATTCAACAAATGTCTTTACATCTAGTTCTGCTAGGAAAGCAAGAGCCTTGGAAATAGCCTGTTTTGTTTGAAGGACCTCCAGGGCCTGTATGACCCTTCTCATTGCTGGGTCAAAACACTAGACCAAAAGAAGCTTATGGAAAGAAAGGGTCTATTTCAGCTTATAGTCTTGAGGGCAAGTTTCATCATGTCAGGGAAAGTATAGCAGAAGCAGGAAACTGGCTTCCATCATCACACATCAACAGGGAGGTAGCAGGACTGAGATACATAGGATTGGAATAATAAATCTTAAGGTTCTTCCCAGTGACACACCTTTGCAAGGCTCCATCTCACAAAGGCTACATGGCCTTTCCATATTGCCACCAGATGGGGACCAAGTATTCAAAACACATGAAGCTCTGGGAGACATTGCATTTAACTCATCACAATTATCAGCAACTCACTGAGAGGTATCCCATCTCCAGCACTGGGGTTTTCCTATAACAACCCATAGCTTCTGAAAGCAGCAATAATCATCCCATAAGAAGTTTCTGCCTAAACTAGAGCTCTTTCTTTTTTTGTTCTTAAGTGTGTATGTGTTTCAAGGTAGGGTCTCACTCTAGCTGAGGCTGACCTGGAAGTCACTATGTAGTCTCAGGGTGGCCTCGAACTCACAGCAATCCTCCTACCTTTGCCTTCATGAGTACTGGGATTAAAGGTGTGTGCTACCACGCATGGCTTAATTTTTTTTAATTAGTTATCAAATAAGTTTCCTAGCCAGGTGTGGTGGCATACTCTTTTAATCCCAGCACTCGGGAGGAAGAGGTAGGAGGATCACCGTGAGTTCGAGGCCACCCTGAGACTACATAGTGACTTCCAGGTCAGCCTGAGCTAGAGCAAAACCCTACCTCAAAAAATAAAAAAATAATAATAAAAAAGAGAGAGAGAGAGAGAGAATTAAGTTTTCTTATAGCTTTTTCATAATATCTTTAGTTTTAGTTAATCATCTGCCTTCATCTCTTCCGTTCCTCTCCCCAGACAATATTTTAACCTTTCCATCCCCAATATTCTACCATTTACCTTACATATCTCCCTTCCCCCTCCCCTTAAGCTTCATCTTCATCCCCTCATGGCTCCTTTCTAGCTAATTGCCTAACTATGGGAACTAAAGGTGAAGACATGTTAGGGATTGTTTCCTCATAAATTTTCTGTTTTCAATCTTATGTTTTTTGAGACAGGATCATGTAGTCCAGCCTGGTCTTGAAATCATGTAGCCAAAGATGGCCTTAAATTCCTGTCCTCATGCTGCCTCTACCTCCGGATAGCTGAGATTACAGGTGTGTCCCATCATGATTGCCTTTTTCAAAAAAAAGAAATTTCCAAGTTGTGCTGGTTTATAGGTTCTCACTTTACTTTATAAGCAAATGTAGGTATAAGTACCTATTATGTGCAGAACACTTCTGGGCCTAGAGATGAAAAAGGGAGAATTCTTGGGCCAAAAGAGCTTACAGTGTGGTAGAGATGGCCACAGAAACAAGTCAGGAGCTTAACACTGTCTTATGGTTGTGGCCTAGATATATCCCCTTCTCTCCCTATTTCTGTGTGTTCTATCCTTTAGTAACTCATGGAGTCCACATGGTTTTCAAGCCACTCTATTAATCTAATGTTATAAGTAGCAAGGATTATATTGGGTAAAAGAGCTTGTAGAGAGAGAAAAAAAAAAAAAAAAGAAGTACCCATCCTGCCTTTTTCCTGAAATTTGGGTGTGGGTGTATTTCGGACAACATCAGGTGATGTCCCTGAGTATACCTTTTTAAAACATATTTTATTTATTTGAGAGAGAGAGAGGGAGGGAGAGGAGAGAGAATGGGCACGCCAGGGCATCCAGCCACTGCAGACAGAATCCAGATGCTTGCGCCCTCTTGTGAATCTGGCTTACGTGAGTCCTGGAGAGTCAAACCAGGATCCTTTGGCTTTGCAGGCAAATGCCTTAACTGCTAAGCATCTCTCCAGCCCTGTATACCTTTTTTGAAATGGGTCTCTCACTCATCACTTGGGCTAGACTGGCTGGCCAGAGATACCCAGGAATCTGTCTCTCTCTACCTTACTAGCCCTGGGATTACAAGTGCATGCCACCAAACTTTTGAAGTGGGTTCTAGAATCAACCTGAAGGTAAGTCTTCATACTGTAGAAGGCAAGCACTTTCCTGACTGAGCCATCTCCCCAGCCCTTCTAAACAAAATCTCAACAGTCAATGCTTCGAGCTAAGTCTGATTAATAGACTTCATCTTCCCAACTTCTCTTGTTTTTCTTCAGCTCTGAAACTCAGATCTGGATCATCTAGTTTCCTAGAAGCCCATGCTTCCCTTGTGTACCATACCACTTTCTACAGTAGATACATGCACAAGAAATATACTCCCATTCATCCAACAGGACCACGACAATGTCCCAAACAAATAAAGTACTCTTGCACTGTTTTTCTAGGAAATTGATTTGTCTTGTATATTCATCTGCCATGTATTAAGTTATTTTTCTTTTATAGTCATTACAGATTTACAAAACTGTTGCAAAGAAAATAGAGAATTCTTATAGAAGTACTTGTTTAGCATATATTAGGTCCTGTTTTTAATCTTCAGCATTGGGGTGAGGAGAATGAAAACAAAAAAAACCCACAGGGTTCTCATACACTCCTTACACAATTTCCCTTAATGTTAGTATTTTATATTACCAGAGTACATACATCAAAAGTAAGAAAATAGCACTAGTATATATTAAGTAAATGTCAATTTTATTTGGTTTACCAATTTTTCCACTGATGTCCTCTTTGTGTCCTAAGATACGGATTGGGATGCCACATTGCATTTGTGCAGATTCTGCTTTTAAAAGTTTATTTTAGAATAAAGGTTTTAAAAGAGGTTGAGGAAAGGTACCTGTATGCTCTATGCCCATCCCCCCCCCACTGAGACTTACATATCTATTATACATTTTTTTTTTAATTAAGAAACATACATTGGGTGGTACATGCCTGCAGTCCAGCACCTGATAGGCAGAGGTAGGAGGACTGCTGTGAGTTTGAGGCAAGCCTGGAACTACAGAGTAACATTCAGGTCAGCCTCAGCTAGAGTGAGATCCTATTTCTTAAAAAAAAAAAAAAAGAATATTGTTACTGTTAATCAAACTCTTCACTTTATTTAGATTTCACTCTTTGTACCTCATGATCTATTTCTGTTCCAAGATCTCATTGAGAATATATTATCTTTGGCCTTAATATAATCCTTGGGCTTTACTCTCCATGCTTTTGATTAACTCAACAGCTTTGAGGAGTTCTAGTTAAGTATTTTGTCAAATACCTCTCAATTTGGACATGTCTGTGTTTTTCATATGATTCATTCAGTTGGGGTTATAGATTTTGGGGAAGAAGACCACTAAAGTACTCTTTTTATTCACATCCAGGGTACTACATATGGTATACATGACTTACACTGATGTAATCTTGTCCAGTTTTTCCACAATAAAGTTGGGGGTGGTTATTTTTTGAGGTAGAGTCTCACTCTAACCCATACCTAACTCTCTGAAAGTTCTGTTGGTCAGCTTTCTGTCAAAATAGCAAATACCTACTATAATCAACTTATAAAGAGAAAAGGCAAAATTGGTATTCTGGCTCAAAGTTTTAGAAGGTCCAGTGTAAGCCAGGTGTGGTGCACCCCTTAAATCCCAGCACTCGGGAAGCCAAGGTATGAAGATCACTGTGAGTTCAAGACCAGCCTGAGACTATAGAGTGAGTTACAGATCATCCTGAATAGAGTGAAATCCTACCTCAAAAAAATTAAAAAATGAAATAATAAAAAACAGTGTTCCAATCTATATTATCAGTTTGTCCTTTGTGTTTATGGTGAGGCAATACATCATGGAAGATTTGTAATCAAGCAAAGCCTTTTTATCTCATGACAAGTGAGTAAAACGAAGGAAGAAGAAAGGGCAGGAGCCCACTAACCTCCTCTAGATTCCACCATTTCCTAAGGGGGCCATGGGCTTTAGCACATAAGTCTTTGGGAGACTCTTAAAAGCCAAACCAAAGCAGAAGAGAATCACTTAAGCATAGCTCAAACTCAAGATAGGAAGAGGTTTAGTCCTACCTCATTGAGAGGCAAGTATCTACATAAGTTATTAGAACTTACTCTATGTAAAAGTTAGAATTCTCCCTTGTGCATTCATTTAATGATAATTTATTTGTATCAACATTGTTACTTGGATGTTTGTTTTATTCTTTGAGTACTAATCTAGTACTGCATTAGTTGGTTATCGATCTTGTTCCATTCTTGGCCATTGGAAATTCTTTCAGGTTGGATTCTATGTCCTTTTAACATGGCCCTTATCTCCCTTCTGTTCCTCCCTCCCTTCCTTTCTTCTTTCCTTTTTTTCTCTTATTCTTTTCAGTACTTCTGTACTTTGTCATTTCTCAGTTATCCAGGATTATCTTGCATTCTCTGCCCTTGACCTAAAATTATCCATTTATGCAGAGTCCTGGATCCTTCTATTGGAGAATGACATTAAATACCAAGACCTAGGTTATAAGCATGCACATTCCAACTGAAATATTACTTACTTTGGGCTATCTCAGTAATCAAAGCAAATAGAGTTATATTAGAGATAAATACACTAATTTATATACACATCTATAAATATACAGAAATCTGTGTGTACACATACATCTGGATGCACAGCTATCTATATTCATACCATTCCTATCAAAGTTCTTTGAGAGGTGGATTATTGTAACACCTCCAACATTGAAACCCCTGTCTTTTGTCATTTACCATCCACTTACTTATTTGTTCAATCATAGCATAATATATTCAGCATTTCCAAAATCATTAATTTTAGCCCAATATGAAACAACTTTAGGAGCTGGGGAGATGGCTCAGTGAATAAAGGGCTCTGTTTGCAAGCATGAGTACTTGGTTCAGATCCCAGAACCCACATAAAGTTGGATACTGTAGTTTAAGCATCTGTAATCCCAACATGCCTATAGCAAGACTGGATTTGGGAACAGGAAAATTGCTTAGAAGCTAAGGGGCCAACTAGCCTCTCATGCAGAGCATTGAGCATGGAGAGACCCTGCCTCAAGTGAGGTAGAAGGCAAGGACCAACACCTGAAGTTGTCCCCTGACTCCATATGCACACTCACACACATGAGCACACATACACATCATACACACACTGAAACAAAACCACTCTACTGACTAGGGTATAGTACTTATGTAACAATTCTTTGCTCTCAGTGGTGTCATAGTTTCCAGTTAGAACACCATTTTCTAAAGTTACATAGGTCAGCACTTTTTTTTTTACCCCATATTAATTTTTTATATTAGATTCATTTAAATTATCTGTTCCTAACAGAATCTTTTGGGATTTGATGATCTGTACAGTTACACTATTGTAAATAAGCAGTACTTAGTAAGTTCTTCTGTAGATTACTTCCTGCCTTGCTTCCAGAAGACTCACCATTATCCTGAAGCAGTTTTACACTCACTTCCTTTTGCTGTGCTGAGGGTTCTCTCACTGGTCAATGACAAGTGGGTACTGTGTGTTAAGCCACTGGGGAAATCTACCTGAGGAAACACTATCCAGAATATTTATATAACTAAGGGAGTCTTTGATTTTCTTACTTTCTGTGGCTTGCTATGTATTTAATGGGGCGAAGGGAGAGAAAGATGAATAGTCAAGTTAAACAGAAATGCACTTCTCTACATTATTTCCTTATATTACAAACCATATTCTGAGTTATCAAAAAGCTAACTTATATGCTAATACACAAAATTTAGTGATAAATTAGTAATTTAGAAGATATGAAATCTCTTCTCTAGTTTAATTAATACTATCGATTCTCTCTCCTCATGAGAAGAGAGGAAGGATAAAACTATTTTGATGAATACCCTACAAGTGGAGTGCATAAGTAGTCACTGTTATTCATGCTAGGTGCCTTGATAAAAACCAGCCTGAAAACCCTGTAACTTGGCTGCAGGGTTTGCTACATTAGTTTATAGGACTGTTTTTAACAAAATGTCACAGAGTGGGTGGCTTAAACAACAGAAACTAGTTTTCTGGAGGATAGAAGTTAAAGATCAAGATGTTAGCATTACAAGCCCCTGGTATTTGTAGGTCCTGATCTCTCTTTTTGATAAGAATATCATTACAAATGGATTAAGGCCTGCCCAGAGGCCTCATTTTAATTTAGTCACCCCTTTAAAAGCCTTATCTCCAGATATGATCACATTCATAGTTACTATAGGTTGGGATTTAACACATAAATCTTTGGAAAATATAACTCAATCTGTAACACTACCACAAGCAGCCATTTAAAATATATATTTAGGGATGGAAAGATGGCATAGCGGTTAAGCGCTTGCCTGTGAAGCCTAAGGACCCCAGTTCAAGGCTTGATTCCCCAGGACCCACATTAGCCAGATGCACAAGGGGGCGCATGTGTCTGCAGTTCATTTGCAGTGGCTGGAGGCCCTGGCACATCCGTTTCTCTCTCTCTCTCTCTCTCTCTCTCTCTCTCTTTCTCTGTGTGTGTGTGTGTGTGTGTGTGTGTGTCTGTCTGTCTGTCTGTCTGTCTGTCACTCTCAAATAAATTAATTAAACCCCTCTCCCCAAAAATAAAATATATACTTAGCCAGGCATAGTGGTGCATACCTTTAATCCCAGCACTTGGGAGGCTTAGGTAGGAGAATCATAATGAGTTTGAGGCCACTCTGAGCCCACTGAATTCCAGGTCAGCCTGTACTAGTGTGAGACCCTACGTCGAAAAGCAAAAAAATATATATATAAAATATATATTTAAGAAACAGTCTTGTTATATTGCCTGGGGTGGCCCTAAACTCCATTGCTCAAATGATCCTTTTGCCTCAGTCTTCCAAACTGATGGTCCTACAAACACATAGCACCACTCCCAGCTTTAAAATGAAAATTTTCTGTTGCTTGTGTATATGTGTACTGTGTGTGATTGGTATGGTATATGTAATATATGCATGTGCCTTTGTGGTGTCTTCATGGCAGGCACTCTCCTGTGGTGGCCAAAGCAGAACATTGCTTCATCACTCTTCAGCCCATTCTTATTTGAGCCCTAGTCTGTTACTGATATCTGAGGTTACAAGGGTGGGGTGTTCCCTGGTCTCTCTTCTCCTTTGCAGTACTGGAATTACAGGCAGTCATGGCCATGTCCAGCTATTTACATGGGTTCTAGAGCTTCAAACTTGGAATGTTTCAGGTCCTCATACTTAGGCAGAGATAGTCTGTGTTAGTATATTAATATATTTAACTTCATTTTATGCATAGATGAGCTTATATAATTATACTGTATAATTGAAATAATCTTGCTACAGGATAGAGAGAAAACTCAGTGGATAAAATATTTTTTTGTTTATTTTTATTTAATTGAGAGCAACAGAGAGAGAGAGAGAGTGTGTGTGCCAGGGTCTCCAGCTACTGCAAACGAACTCCAGATGCGTGCACCCCCTTGTGCATCTGGCTAAAGTGGGTCCTGGGGAATCGAGCCTCGAACCGGTGTCCTTAGGCTTCACAGGCGAGCGCTTAACCACTAAGCCATCTCTTCAGCCCACATAAAGTATTTGACACGCAAGCATGAGGACATGAATTCAGATCCTCACTACCCACAGAAAATGCCACGCGTGGTGGGGCACACCCATAATCCCAGTATGGAAAGGTGGAGACAGAAAATCCCTGGGGCTCACTGGCTAGTTAGTCTAGCTGTACTAGTGAGCTCTATTACCCCACTGTTGCCTGTCATGATACAAGTAGATTAATACTGAATGTTAGATAGGTTGCCTAATTGTGCCTACATGATAAAATGCTTGTACACTATGAATATGCCTGCAAAATACAACAGATATGTAGCATTTTTTATTTATTTTTACTTATTTGAGAGCGACAGAAATAGAAAGAGGGAGGGAGAGAGAGAGAGAGAATGGGCGCTCCAGGGCTTCCACTGCAAATGAACTCCAGGCGCGTGTACTCCCTTGTGCATCTGGCTTACGTGGGTTCTGGAGAATCAAGCCTCAAACCAGTGTCCATAGGCTTCACAGACAAGCACTTAACCACTAAGCCATCTCTCCAGCCCTTTTTTTTATTTTTAATTTTTTTTGTTTATTTTTATTTACTTGGGAGCGACACAGAGAGAGAATCATAGCATTTTTTTTGTGATCTCTAGGTTCAATGAGATTCCCTGTCTCCAAGAAAGAGATGGAGAAAATTGAGGAAATCACTGTTGACTTCTCTTCTTCACATGTGCCAACATACACACATACAAACATTGCAAACACACAAAAAGCATGCTACATATCTATTGTATTTTGCCAGTATATCCAAAGTATTTAAGCATTTAATCATGTAGGCACAATTTAGGCAACTGTTGCAGTCAGGTTTGAATTGCTGGTAGAAATCACCCAACCAAGAGCAGCTTCTGGGAAAAAGATTTATTTTGGTTTACAGGCTCGGCGGGGGAAGCTCCATGATGGCAGGGGAAAACGATGGCATGAGCAGAGGGTGGACATGAACCCCTGGCCCACATAAGGTGGACAACATGAACAGGAGAGTGTGCCAAACACTGGCAAGGGGAAACTGGCAATAACACCCATAAGCCTGCCCCCAACATCACACTCCCTCCAGGAGGCATTAATTCCCAAATCTCCATCAGCTGGGAACCTAGCATTCAGAATACTTAAGTTTATGGGGCACACCTGAATCAAACCACCACATTCCATAAACTGATATCCATACATGATGTAAAATACAATGCATTCAGTCCCAACTTTAAAAGTTCCCATAGTTTTTATCAATTCCAGTGATGTTCATACATCCCTATAATCCAAGGTCTTTTAGCTGAGCCATAATACCAAAAAAAAAATCCCCCACCCCCTAGCCGGGCGTGGTGGCGCACGCCTTTAATCCCAGCACTCGGGAGGCAGAGGTAGGAGGATCTCCGAGAGTTCGAGGCTACCCTGAGACTACATAGTGAATTCCAGGTCAGCCTGAGCCAGAGTGAGACCCTTCCTCGAAAAACCAAAAAAAAAAAAAAAAATCCCCCCCCCAAAAAAAAAACCCATAATGGCACAGAATAAACATTCTCACTGCAAAAGATGGCATTGGGCATAGCAAAGAAATATTAAGCCAATACAAGATTTAAAACAACCAGAGCAAACATCAGACTTTGTAGCTTCAAGTCCAACACCTGTAGCCAATGACAAATCTCCAAGTCTGATAATTCTAACCAGCAACAAATCTGGTATTCCAATTCCACCCTCCAACTAGGCTACTCACAGTCCTGGAAAACTTCATCGGTGCCAGCAGCTCTCCTTAGCAGCCATCTCATGGTCCTGGTATTTCCACTGGGTCTCCACTGCAATCCATGGTTCATCCTCATGGCCCCATGAGGTCTCCATGCAGACATCCAGTAAACCTGCTTCACACTGCCCATGACAATTTCCAAAACACAAGACCATGTTGCAAACTCAATGACCCTCTCTTTCCTGCATTCATATGCTCCACAATTCCAGGTAGGGTGCCAGTTTGTTAATCCAGGGGGGAATAAACCAGATTTTGAAGAACAGGACACTCCTTGAGCACTCAGTCCCCTTCAGAAGAGTCTACATTCTTCCTGTTGCCCCACAGCAGGTCAGCTAGCCCAGTCTCAAACGTTGTAATCTCTCAATTGCAGCTGAATGGACAGCAGTTTACCCAACGACTTTTCTTTCTGTGCCATATCTCTCTGCTCACACCAGTTCATTTTTATGCAAAGCAACCCTGCCCAACTTCTCAGGACATAGGCATTACAGCAAGCTTCTCACACAAATTGCTAGCCCAATCCAAGCAAAGCTCTTTCTCACCCTCATAAGCCAAACCTCACAGTCCATAGTTCTTACTGCCTTCAGGTCTTTCAGCTCTGACCAGGATAGATCATCAAGCTGTACTTACAGCACTGCAAAGCATCTCTTAGGCCAAGGTTTCAAATCCTTCCACATTCCTCTTGAAAATCAGCTCCAAAAGGCCAAAACCACACAGTCAGGTGTCTAGCAGCAACCCCACTCCTCGGTACCACTTTACTGTTGCAGTCATGTTCGCATTCCTGGTAGAAATCACCTGACCAAGAGCAGCTTGTGGAAAAAAGTAGGCATATTTTGGCTTACAGGCTTGAGGGGGAAGCTCCACAATGGCAGGGGAAAACGATGGCATGAACAGAGGGTGGGCATCACCTCATGGCCAACATAAGGTAGACCATAGCAGCAGGACAGTGTGCCAAACACTGGCAGGGGGAAACTAGCTATAACACCCATAAGCCTGCCCCCAACAATACACTGCCTTAATTCTAAAAGCTCCATCAGCTGGGAACCTAGCATTAAGAACACCTAAGTTTATGGGGGACACCTGAATCAAACCACCACAGCAACCTATCTAACCTTCTGTATTAACCTGCTTGTGTCACAATGAGTTACAGTAGGACACAGAGACACATATCTTTCAGGATTTATAACTATTGACATGAGGAAGATCCTTAAGGGGTTGTTGAACACAAACTCTGAAGGATGAGCAGAATCATAGATTCTATTCAGCTCCTTCATAGGAATTGGAAGTCCTGGTTCTGGTACCTAATGACACTTCAGAAAAGGTAAGTCATGTGCTGGAGAGATGGCTTAGTGGTTACTGGGGTTCCCTGTGCAGCCTAAGGATACAGATTCAATTCCCCAGTACCCAAGTAAGCACAAGGTGACACATGCATCTGGAGTTTGTTTGCAGTGGCTAGAAGCCCTGCTGCGCCTGTTCTTATCCCACCCCTGCTCATAAATAAATAAAATATGTTTTTTTTTAAAAAAAGAAAAGTTAAGCTATTCTTTAGAGCCTAATGAAATGAAGTGTTTTGAATGTCTAACTTCAATGATCCATATGCCTGTTACCAATTCTTCAGAAGCAATGTGGGGAAGGGTTTATTCGTTTTCCCATTCATGTATTCACATCACTACTAACTGTGTGAATTGTGGTCTTTGGTGGCACAAGAATGGTACACTTAGTGAATGAATTCTAACCCTAGAATATCTAAGTGACCATGCCCCAAAATACTACATTGCCCATCATTTTCCCTGATTGTTTTCTCCTTGGTAAAAAAATCTCGTAGGTAGTACATTGAAAAATATTGCAGTACATATTTAGTTATTATCTGAACTAGAAGACCAAAAACATAATCTGAAATTACTAGAGGAACACAATAGCTTAGAGTCTCCCCATTCCTAGTTGGGGTGGGAAAAGGCAGAAGAGGTACATTAAAGTGCTTTGATTCAAACCAGAAGGGAACCAAAAACCAGGAACAAATTGGCCTTACCTGCTGAATGTCCAATTTCAAATATTAAGCTTTTAGTGAACCATGAAATTGATCTAAGATATTTTGAAAACAAAGTATTTTAGTACAAACTAGAACTGAGTAAATTTTCTATACCTGTTGTATGTCAATAACTCAGTTTATTAAGATTATGGGCAAGGTTGAGGTGGTAGTATATGTTGTAACCCCAGCTACTCAGGTGGCTGAAGCAGGAGGATCACAAATTTGAGGCCAGCCTGTGCAACATAACATGGCCTTATCTGGAGAATATCCATGTACCCTGAGAGTACTTAAACTGACCCTAACCTTGGTTAGTCTAAACCATTAATCAGAACAGTCTTCCTCAAGGTAAGTTTTGGATGAGGAAAAAGCAGTCTCTCCAGCCCAGGAGGAATGTTTTGAGTTTGACGTCAGCCTGGACTACAGAGTGAGCCCCACATAAGCCTGGACTATGTGGTAAGACCTTGTCTCAACAAACAAACAAACAGCTGAGATGACTCGTCAGTTAAAGGTATTTGCAAGATTATTGATCTGAGTTCAATTCTCCTCAGCACACACATAAAGCTGGAGTCAAAATGGTACTAGCATCTGTAATCCCAGTGTATCTATAGCAATAGCAGGCAGAGCAGGGGGAATCCTGAAGCTTGTAGGCCAGCTAGTTGGGCACATGCAATGGCAAAATAACAAAAGAAACCCTATCTCAAAGATGTTGGAAGGAGAGGATAATCATTTTCAGGTTGTTCTCTCACCACCACGTGTGTGCTAGGGCATATGCCCCCACAAATTAACACATAAATGTTAAGAAACAAATTGTAAGCCTATCTGTCCCTACAAATGCCATGCCTCACTGATTGAATAAAAGGCCTGCTCAGTGGGAGAGAACCTGGCATTGAGAACCAAGTCAGTCGCCTGGGAATAGGATGATCATAGACACCAAAGAAAAGCCCCCATGGATCTGTAGCCAGGAAGAGTGGCTATACACACCAAAATGTCTCCTAAATATGCTTCTCTCTTTTAACACAAGCTGCTCTCACACTGGACTATAGAATCTGTTTGTGTTTTTTTTTTTCTGTTTGTTTTTGTTGTGTTTTGTTTTTACAGATGGAAATAAGCACTCAGGGAGAACCAAGACCCAACAATATGACAAGAAATGATAAACAAATGCCAATCACAAGACAAGCCACCTCTAGTGTGTCTGCTAGGGTCCAGGAGACATTACAGAGGAGGTTAAAACTTAAACATAAATTCTGCTCTCACTGCTAGCCTGACCACCAGCTCCAGGGAGATAGTGATAAACACTGAGTACACTCAAAACTCATAAAAGCAGAAATCCAGAGGTTGCAAAAAGCTCAACGCTAAAATAGACTTATAACACACCTGCCAAAGGTCAGGAAACATTGCAAAAGAGGGGGTAGAAAGATTGGAAGAGCCACAGGGTGGGAAGGAGTATCCTGAGGCATTGCCCTCTGTCCCTTCCACAAAGACTGATAATATTCATGACCCCACAGTGAATATTAATGACCCCACAGAGGAGGGCCCTCAGTGAAAAAGGGGAAGGATAGAGGGACATAAGAGGATAACGAGGGGAATATAACCAACACATGATTTCTTCATATGGTAAAATTCATAATTAATAAACAAAATTATTATTTAAAAGAATAAAAACATATTGTACTAGAATAAAAAGCTGAGAGTGAAGAGGAATGGGCCTATAAGTTTAAAGAAAGGATAATACACATTTTTCAACTGCTAAAAAGGAGTTTGTTTTTTGTTTTTGCTTTGTTTGTTGGTTTTTGCTTTTTCAAAGTAGAGTCTCACTCTAGCCCAGGCTGACCTGGAATTCACTATGTAGTCTCAGGGTGGCCTCAAACTCACGGTGATCCTCCTACCTCTACCTCCCAAGTGCTGGGATTAAAGGTGTACACCACCATGCCGACTGAGTTTGTGTTTTTGAAAGTAATGATAAGTGATCAAATTATTACAATATCTTGTATTATATGAAATTTATCTAAAACTGTTGTTTGAGAAGAAGAAAAACATTGTTATGGTATTAAGATTCCACTAAATGTAATGTGAAATGTCTTCTAAAGTATTTACAAAATTCCATGTGTCCTTTAGTGGTGTAGCCACTTGGTGGGGTGCCCATTGACCAGTATATAACAAATAAGTACATAACAAATAAGTAAACAAGGCATAAAAGCAGGATGGGGACCAAAAGGGAAGAAGAAATGTTTAGGCAGGAGGGGAAAGATAGGGTGTCATTATAGGACTGGGAAGGTGGCTCAGCAGATAAAGGCACTTGCTTTCAAGCCTTGCAGCCTGAATCCAACTCACAAAATGCCCATATAAAGCCAGATGCAAAGCTGCACATGCCTACAGCAGTGGGAGGCAGAGCCAGGAGAATCCAAAAGCTTACAGGCCATTTAGACTGGCACACATGAAGCAAAGTGACAAAAGCAAAATATGAACAAGGGAGATTCTGTCTCAAGCAGAGTGGAGGGCGAGAACAAACACCCTAAGGCTTCCTTCACCTCCATACATACCATGTATTACATGCATGCTCATATCCACACCATACTCATACAGACAGACACACACAAAGAATTGTATACATGTATTAAAATGTCAAATAAGAAAAAAAGTTTAAATATCCTTTAAAAAAGTGTCAGGAGGGCTGGAGAGATCGCTTAGCAGTTAAGCGCTTGCCTGTGAAGCCTAAGGACCCCGGTTCGAGGCTCGACTCCCCAGGACCCACATTAGCCAGATGCACAAGGGGGAACACGCGTCTGGAGTTCGTTTGCAGGGACTGGAGGCCCTGGCGTGACCATTCTCTCTCCCTCTCTCTGTCTGCCTCTTTCTGTCCCTCTCTGTCTCTCTCAAATAAATAAACAAAAATTTAAAAAAAAGTGTCAGGAAATGCTAGGCATCAGTGGTAGTCTTTGCCTACAAGGACCTTGGTTTCCTATCCATAGTTGCTGGATAGAGATAGAAAGACAGATAGCAAGCAGAACTTAAAGAACAAGGAGGCCTGGTAAAAGGTGAGCTGGTACTTTTGAGCTATAGGGCATTTGTGGTGGTTTAAGTAAATGCCTCCCCCCCATAGATTCATGTGTTTTGAATACTTGGTCACCAGCTGGTGGCACTGTGGGAGTAGATTCTTGTCAGAGGATGTAAGTTGCTGGGGGTAGGACTTAAAGGGTGTTAAAGCCCAGCTTCTCTTCCCAGTAGTAGTGCAGGTCACTCTTGTTGCTTTCTGCAAGATGTGATACCAGTCCTCTGCCATACACTCCTCGCAATGTTGAAATGTTTCCTTGATACTGTAAGCTGAAACCAACCCTTTCCTCCCATCAGATGCTTATGGTCAGGTGTTTTGTCCCAGCCATGTGATGGTATCTACAACAGCCCTGTTCTAAAAGCAATAGGCTGCAGTGAGAAGGGAGTACATTAAAGGTGTCAAAAAGGATAAGAGGGGATGAGAACAAAGGCTGAATAACCAAGAAAAACTGTGGCAGTAATCAGGGCAAAAAAATGACAGTGGCTTGGACCAGAGTGGTGGCAATTAGAGGACAATTTCTTCAGCTTTTAATGAAATGAGCAAGAAAAGGAAATACATAGGTACTCATATATGTGTGTATATATAGTGGCAAAATATAAAATTTAAATCAACTCTTCTGCATTTAAATATATATTTAGAAAAGTGGTCAGGCTGGATTTTTCTTTAAAGAACAAAATTGAAACAGGGGACATCTAAAAACATACAGAAAAATGGAAAGCAAAGGGAAGTAAATCCTCAAAGGAAGGCCTGACTGCAAGGCGTCATCAAAGAAGGGCTCCCACATGGTCTCACTATAGTCCAAACTGACCTGGAACTCACTCAGTAGTTGGTCTGGAACTCAGTGATCCTCCTAACTCAGCATCCTGAGTGCTGGTATTAAAGGTGTGCTTCATTCTTACCATCTCTGGTAATTAACCCAACTATCAATAGAGCTCTTGATCTATCTCAGCATGTGGCCAGGTCCTCCTTTGTCATCTACTTCATAAAATGCAGGTCCTAAAACATGCAGCATTTCTTTTTCTCTGTCTCCCCAACATTATACAGTGCCTTTCATGAAATAGGCATTTGGTGAATGCGATCTGTTAAACTTTGTTTTCCTTATGTATCTTCCCTGATGAACATCAAGCATCTATAATAATTTGAGTTTCCCATACCACAGCAGATCTTCAATAAATGCTTAGCTAAAAATAAAAAGGAAGGGCTTCTAGTTCAAGTGAAAGACATCACCAAACAGTGTTATTTTGTTGCAAGATGTCATCAAAGGCGGACCCCTGACTTCACTGTAAGGCATCAACAAACAGGAGAGCCAATATAAGACATCATCAAACAGAGTGAACCCACTGCCAGATGCTATCAGAGGGAAGCCACATGCTCAGCTGCAAGACATCTTCAAACAGGACATCCTTACTGCAAGAGTCGTCAAAGGAGGGTTGGTCAAAGCATGACATATGGCTCACCTATATGATTTCATCAAATAGGATGACTCCACTATAAGATGTTGTGCAAACAGAGCTATCTGTTCAGCTGCAAGATGTCATCAGACAGGGAAGCTCCACTGCAAGATGGCATCAAAGAAGGGCAGCCTGGGGACTTCTGGTCAAGATGGCATCTGCCTAACCACACTTCACCTCATGGGACAATAACAGTACCAGGATGTGGTTAACACCCACAATGAGCTGTTGGTCAGAGAGACCTACAGGGTTTCCCAAAAGAAGACAGACTTCTGTTAGAGTACTTTATTACCCACCAGAGGTTAACGGTTAGACCCTACTGTTGAAGACACCATATGCTGTCCGTACAGAACATGGAGAGACCTGGCTGGAAACTGGAAGAGAGCCAGTCCCCAGACAGTTAGCTCATCTAGTGCCAGAAGGTCCTACATGAGCTACTGGGGGAAAGTGGCCAACATCTGTCCAAGCAACTAGAGGTCTAAGCTACCCAGAAGCAAACAATCTGACATGATTCTCACACAGGTGCAATAGTGGCACACAGCCATGTTGGGTAACCAACTGCTCTTGGACTGACTAACAGATCACTCAATGAAAGGGAAACTGTATCTGGAACTGGGCAACAAGTTAGAATCATATCCACATAACGAGTTTGCAATCCAATATCAAGCTCCCACCAATCTTGGGCTACAAGTAGGCCTACACCCATTAAATTCTCTCTAAACTAACAATGGGTATACCATTTAACCTGTGCTGACTTCACTCTCCATTGGAGAATCTGCTTCCCTCTTTCAGATAGAAGCAGAACCTGAGGAGAGAATCAGCCCATCACACTTCACCAGGGCCCCAACTGAAACCACAGAGGAATTGGGGAATTGAGCAAGAGTGCTGCTTTCTCAGTGAACCTGATATCAGCACAAGGATGAAATAAATAGACACTGAGGACACCCAACACCTACCAAAACAGAGATCCAGAGGCTCCTAAGAGCCCACCACTGAAGTAGACTTAAAATTCATCCAACATGGCTCAGGGAATTTTGCAGAACAGGGGCCAGAAAGATTGTTAGAGTCACAGTTGGGCCATTATTCACAGAGACATTGCCTCTTCCCCATAATTAATGGATACCCCACAATGCACGACCCACAGTCCCCATGGGGATAACTGGCATCCCCAATGAGGAAGGTCACTTTGGACGGGGGAAGAGAGGAGGATAAGGATGGTACCAACATGTGCTGTTTACATACTGAGTATGTCCATAACTAAGAAATAAAAAGGCAGCCTGCTCCACTGTTAAACTTCATCAAAGCCAAGCTGAGCATGGTGGGTGGTGGCACCATTTGGGAGGCAGGAGATCACCATGAGTTTGAGGCCACCTTGAGAGTACATGTGAATTCCAGGTCAACCTGGGCTAGAGTGAAACCCTACCTTAAAGAAAAGAAAAGAAAAGAAAAGAAAAGAAAAGAAAAGAAAAGAAAAGAAAAGAAAAGAAAAGAAAAGAAAAGAAAAGAAAAGAAAAGAAAAGAAAAGAAAAGAAAAGAAAAGAAAAGAAAAAAGAAAACCTTCATCCAACTATGGCCATGCTGCAAGACATCAACAGAGAGTGGGAGTCTCAGCTGCAAGATGTCATTAAAGGAGTGTAACCTGATGGAAAAGTCATGAAAGGAGGATGACCCAGATGCAATATGTTATCAGAGAAGGACTACAGTCCCCTCTGAGCAGCACCATCAAAGGAAGTCTGCCAAGCTGCAAGACACTATCATGTCTGGCTTCATAACATTTTTTTTTAATAGAAAAGCTTTCAAGAATGCATTTTTTAATTTGTTTTTGGAACAAAGTCTTATTTGGCTCAGGTTTGAAGTTGATTATGATGCTTAACTTCTGATCCTTCTACTTTACCTTCTAAGTGCTAGAATTACAGGTCTGTACCACCATGCCTGGCTCAAGAATGTTATTAACATGATGGTATATATGAGGAAACAGAGTGTGTCTTGGTTCTGCTATTGGATTTATGGCGTTGGGCAACTAATTTTCCCCTTCCTTGGGCCTTAATTTTGCTCTCTGAAATATAAGGGATTGCACACAGATATTTCAAGTCCTTCCCACTCTAACTGGTCAGCTCATGGCCTAATTCATCTAGTTGCTTCTTTTCCCCACACTGTTTATAAACCATTGAATAATTTCAGTTCATATCCACTAGAGGGTAGTGAGGGAAAGTAGATGAAGCCAAACCAATTTCCTATGTTCTTTCCAGTGAAACCCGGCCTAAATAAATAAACAGAAGAAACTGATAATTTCACATGGGCAAATGTGAAATGAATATTTCAATTGGCTTTATTCACCTTAATCTGTGTTCCTATATTATTCAAGGAAATTAGAACACAGTCATTTTGAGAAATATCAATTAATATAAAAAGATCAATTAGATATTTGTCTGAACTGGTTTAACCCAATAAATCCAATGTTTAGTGAGTTCTGATGCCCATCCATTTTCTTTTTTTTCTTAGAACTTACAATTGAAAATTATAATCAGGAAACTTCATTGCTTCCCATTTTATCAGCATCGAATTTTTTTTGTTCTCTGGGCAACTTTTCAATCAGCTTTGTTTCCCATTACTCCCCTGAAAAAAGTAATCCTGTACTTCTAGTGAAGTGACATTCCATAAACATCCAATAAGCATAGCCTTGTTGTTTGCAGGGCTGAATAGCAGTGCTGTGATAGGAAAAATAGCAAGCTGGAGTCAAAAGATTTTTATGGTGCCAGAACTCTTTGGAAAAATGGCTGATTCCAGGACTTGATGTAGGCATATTGTTATGCCAGGAATTATAAACTACACCACCATACCTGGGCCAAGCATATCTTTAAAATGATGGTGTGTCATAAGGACAGGAGTCCGCTTGAAGGGTCATAAATTAAATCTGGGACAAACTGAGAAATAGTAAATAGTACAGAAACTAATTGGGAAGTAGTAAGGATTAAAAAGCCACAAGTCCATTCCCATAATAAGTAGATAACTAGCTAAATAAAATTAATTGGGGAGGGATCTTTTTACTGTTGAATTCATTGCTTAAATACAGAGAAAATCCTAGACTTGGAAAGCCAGCATCTTATGACCTCTATAGTAAATATTGGTTTAGACAAGTATCATCAATGAATTTGATTCTGAGTATTATATACTTAAGACTGCACAAATATCCTACTTCTTGAACAAGCCAATATTTACTCTGCTAATTGCACAGCAAACAATACACTTAATAACTATACATCACAAACAAATCATTAAATTTGTCATCTCCAAGGAGAGGCATGTAGATAACTCACTTCTCAGTTTGCGATCCTGAGAAAGACCTTCCATCATTTATGTAGTAGTCCAGCTGGATAACCAGGTGAGGTAGTACATGCCTTTAATCCCAACATGGGGGAGGCAGAGGCAGGAGGATTACAAATTTGAGGCGGAATTTAAAAGTTTAGAATTTAGAGAAGATGAGGCTGGAGAGTTGGCTCCGCAATTAAAGCACTTGCCTACAAGCCTTAGGACCTGGGTTCAGTTCTCCAGTATTCACATAAAGCCAGATGCACAAGGTGGCACATGTTTCTGGAATTCAATTACAGTGGCTAGAGGCCCTAACTTGCCCATTCTCTCTCTCTCCCTTCCTCCCAGCCCCCTTTTCTCTCTCTCAAATAAATAAAATAAAATTTAGAAAAGTTGTGGCTACAAACTTTGTCCCAACTCCTTAGATACCTGTGAACACAGGTAAACTATATGACTTCATGATCAAGGCTTTCACATTTGTCTGCATTTTTCTCTGTCCTTGAAATGGTCCACTCAGAGAGATTTCCTCCTGGGTTCATGAATAATGAAAGTGAGACTTGAAAGGCTAATAGCTTGCCCAAGATCATCTATTCATTAAGTTATAGCTCTGAGAACTAAACCCAGGTCTCATACAAATACTCTGTTTCCAAAACTGATTACTGTCATACCTTCTTTTAGTATAGAACTTACAATTTCCAAAATATTATTTCACTAGTTTATTCAGTATTTTAAGTTTCTTTTCTCTCTTCATCTGCCAGGACAGAGATCTTTGTCTATTTGGTTTAATACCATATCCCAGGAATCTAGAATAGTGTCCAGCACATAGTAGGTGCTAGTAATGTTTTGTTTGACTTGTTTGTTTTTGGGACAGGGTCTCATGTAGCCCAGCCTGGCCTTGAACTTGCTAAATTTAGATGACGCTGGCCTTGAACTACTGATTCTTGTGCCTCCACCTTTCAAGTACTGGAATTATAGGCATGGACCACCACACCCAACCTTGGTTTGTTTGCTTGTTGTTAATTAATTAATTTTGGCAATTTAATGCATGTATATCATGTAATATCATCGATCATATTCACCTCTACTGCCTTCTTTTGTCCCCTCCCATTCCTATTAAACCCCTTCTCCTTCCCATAATGTCCCCCCTCATACTTTCATGCCTTTTTTGACCCACTGAGTTTAAGTAGGGCTGTGTGCATGAGCATGGGTATGGGCTTATTTACTAGAGAATGGACAATTTACTAGCCACTACACCAATGGAGAAAATTTCTCCCTCTCCTCCAGCTACCATTAACTACCAATAATACCTCAGAAAGGAGTTGGTGTGGTTTTTAAAGACAGGATCTCATTATATATTCTAGATTGGACTTGAATCCACAGTTCTGCCTTAGCTGCTGGGATTATAAGCATGTACAACCACATCCACTTTGGTAACGTATGTAATGAAAATTCACCATAGGAGTGTTGGATTGATTATATGCAATAATTTACCTAACACTTGTGGTATTCTTTGCTACAGCTTTTGAATGAATAGGAGCCAGATACCCCGCCAGTTCTGTCTCCACTTTAAAACCTTAGGGAGCAGTAAGCCTCTCCACCTCACAGAACTAAGAAACAAAGATTTGGACTGGAGAGTGGCTCTGTAGGTAAAGTGCTTGCCATGGAAGTTTGGAGACCTGAGTTTGTATCCCCAGCACCCATGTTAAGTGCCAGGCATGGTAGTGTGCACCTGCTATCACTGGGGAGACACAGACAGAGGTTAACTAGAAAGTCTAGCCAAATTGATGGACCCTAAATTCAGCAAGAGACCTTGTGTCAAAAAGAATGAAATGGAGAGCGATTGAGGAAGATACTTGACATCAACCTCTGGCCTTCACACATATGTCCATTTTACATGCTTGTGGTTAGAGTGAACTTTCAGATAAAAAGGTCCAGGCCATGAGGCATACTCCATTGATATGTATGAAATGCCTTAAATGAACTTATTTATGGTAAGTAAATGTTTAATAGCTCAAGAAAGAATTTTAAAATGTAAATTTCCAATCACTTTTGACTAATAGGCACTGACAAGGAAACATTGTTCTTCCCAAAGGAGACAGATTATTCCATGCTATTGGACATGAAAATATACATCTGTTTTTAGAGTACAAAAGAGCTAAAAAAAAAAATTGGTGTGTTGTTGATAAGTGTAAACTGAAGACCACTATAAACAACATTGAGGTCTCTCATGTATGTTATTAGTAGATGATAAAGATCCCGATTTAAAGCAGGAAACAAAAAGAAATAATGAGAAAAAATATGTCAAACAAAGGTAAGAGATAAGCTATGATTTTCATGGGAAGGATGCCTATTTTTTTTCTATGTGCTTAGTGCCAACCCCAGTCCTAATGCCTAGAATTAGAGAAGGTACTTGAAAAATGTTAATAGGTGCATACTCTCTGTGTTTCTGTTGGAGTGGTACATCACACATCTCTTTCAAAAAGCTCAAGAGTGTTTCACAGTTCTATCAGAAATGCACTGTAATCACTTTGTGGGACAGAGGTTGGTGTGTGGAGAGGGGCTTGGAAAAATACTATAAAAAAGCAAAAGCTTAACCGGGCATGGTGGCACATGCCTTTAATCTCAGCACTCGGGAGGCAGAGGTAGGAGGATTGCTGTGAGTTCAAGGCCACCCTGAGACTACATAGTGAATTCCAGGTCAGCCTGAGCTAGAGAGAGACCCTACCTCAAAAAAAAGAAAAATAAATAACAATAATAATAGTAATAATAATAAATAATAAATTAAAATAAATAAATAAAATAAAAAGCAAAAACTTGTTTAAGAGATTCTGCAAGAGGAATATACAAGCTTGGATTTAGGACTGACTACAATTACAGACTATCTGGAAAGCCTTGATAAGAAAGATCACTCTGAAGACAACTGATTTTATGGCATCACCCAGTGAGGTTGACTAGAAATACATTAGCCTTGCACAAAAACTCCAGGACACAAAACAAGTAGGCAAAGGAGGAAAGTCATTAAACAAGGTTTGAGAGAGAAAGGAAATCATGACTGCTTATTTATTTAGTCCCCTTGAATCAGTCTTGAATTGTTAAATAAGATGGTCCTTATTCTCAGCTTCTCAGGGCTCCCTGAGTAGTCAGACAAAAATATCCTAATGAAGAAACTAATTGTCCAGAAATAGGGGTTGAATGCTGCATTGCTTACATTACATTTCTCATTGCAGTGACAAAATTCCTGAAAAAAAAACTTAAGGAAGGAAGGGTTCAGTCCATCATGACAGAGAAGTTATGGCATCAAGAGTGTGAGACAGTTGGTCACACTGCTTCTGTACTCAGGAAGCAGAGAGGGAGGAATGTTAGTGCTCAACTAGCTTTCTTCTTTTTTTGAGTATATTGTATTTATATGTGGGTGGGTACACGTATGTGGGTAAGTGCATGTGAACATATGTGTGAAGGCCAAAGGTTGAGGTCGAGTATCTTCCTCAATTGCTCTCCATTTCATTCTTTTTGACACAAGGTCTCTTGCTGAATTTAGGGTCCATCAATTTGGCTAGACTTTCTAGTTAACCTCTGTCTGTGACTCCCCAGTGATAGCAGGTGCACACCACCATGCCTGGCACTTAACATGGGTGCTGGGGATACAAACTCAGGTCTCCAAACTTCCATGGCAAGCACTTTACCCACAGAGCCACTCTCCAGCCCAAATCTTTGTTGTTATTGTGTTTTGGATGTATTCCTATCAAGTGGCCTTGATGGCGCTCTATTTATTTTACTGAGTTGTGGTCTGTCACTTGAACCCAGAGCCTACTGATTTGTCTACCTACCCAGTTTGCTCTGGGGATTCCCTGAGCACTGGGATTACAGGTGATCTATTACATCAAGTCAGTATTTACAGAGATTCTGGGTTTCTGAACTCTGGTCATCATGCTTGTGTGACAAGTGCTTTAACCACTGAACAGTCTCTCCAGTCCAACTGCTTTCTATTTTGTCTCAGACTTGGACCCCAGACTATGAAATAGTACCATCCACATTTACAGTAAGCCTTCCCACTTTAGATTATCCCAATCTAGAAACCATTCACAGATAAACTCAGGGATTTGTCTCCACTAATCCTAGATCCTGCCAAGTTAACAATTACGATTAACCACAACAAATTTCTACCTATGCCTTCTGTACTCCCCACATTTTCCCACAGAAGTATTCCAAAGTCATATGAATGCTGAAAACATGAAATTTTTGGAGTTTGTGGCTTTATTTAAAAATTCATGCAAAATTTCCTTCATATTCCATATTACATTACTTTGTTTTTTAGGTGGGATATTTTTTGTTTTGGTTTTATACTGGGGATTAATCCCAGACCCTCACTCATGCTAGGCATGCATTCTACCATTGAGTTACACAGTCAACCTCCAAGTTCAATATTACAAAAAAAAAAAAAATCAGGACAGCTCTACTCTTAGGAGTCAGTTCTGGCAGTTCATGTTTTTCCCCAAATTAAAACTTCCATCGAGCTGGAGAGATGGTTTAGCGGTTAAGCGCTTGCCTGTGAAGCCTAAAGACCCCGGTTCAAGGCTCGATTCCCCAGGACTCACTAGCCAGATGCGCAAGGGGGCACACGCGTCTGGAGTTCGTTTGCAGTGGCTGGAAGCCCCGGGACACCCATTCCCTCTCTCTCTGCCTCTTTCTCTCTCTGTCTGTCACTCTCAAATAAATAAAAATAAACAAACAAACAAAAAAAAACCTTCCATCTTTGCCTCTGAGTGTTCTCTGTGGTCCTTGGCCACTCCTGAACCTTACATCTGGTGCTCATGGCTAGGAGAAGGCTCCCAGTTGCCCTCTTGGGTGGCCAGACCTCCTTTTTCCTGACTGGACCACCAAGCTGCCATTCGACCCTCTGAAGGCCTTAGACCATCTCTGCCTGATACAGGCTCTCACACCCACCATGATTCAGCCTCACTGTTCTTTTCTGTTTCCTCCTTCCTTTTCAGTAAGTGTCCCTCTCTCTCAGGTTGGCCTGTCTCGGGGTTCACCCCTCCTTGTGGAAACCATGCCAGCATACCAGGCTACAGCCCTCGGCTGCTAGGGCCCAACTCCAGGTCTCCAGAAAGATGCACTCTGGACCTCGGGTCTCTCGCTTTGGCCTCACCATACCCTAAGGGGCGCCTTCTGGTTCAGTTGCACCATCTCGGGACACCCCATCTCCCTTCCTCCTGTCCCTCTCCCTCCTGAGCTCACATCTTCCACTGCCTGCTGCTTTCATCTTCTATAGCCAGCTGCTTTCGCCATTGGTAGCACAGTCACCCTCCTTGCCCACTAACAAACTGAAAAGCAGACAGTTGGGACCTGTATGGCCTCTGCCCACATGGGAGGTGCAGGCCCCATTCACCCTAAAGGGCCAAGGGGTTATATTGGTGTTCTGTGTAAACCCAGCTTAAGCTCTGGTTTGTTTTTCTTTCACCCTTGATTTGATCTTTCCCTGTCTCCTTAAGAACTTAAAGCCTCTGTGACTCTTAGATGACATCTTATCTTTCTCTGCAACTCTGCTTGGCCACATCCATAAGCTGGACAATGGGTCCAAGTCACTTGAAAATGATACTTTTGATTTCCAAATTCTCACTGATTAAAAAAAATTATGCCAATGTACAGACAGATGGTCTAAAATACCCCATTTTTCACTCTGTATGCAAGGCCTTCTCTCTGTTCTACCTGCCATTCTCATGAGGCCCTTCTAGCCAAGGTCTCAGGAATATGCTCTCACTCAACCCCTCCCCCATATTCATCCTCACACTCCACTTTTGACCCTGATACCATAGAGGACCTCACCCCAACAGCTCCTCCAGCTCCCTCATCCTCTCCTGACACTCTGCCTGGTAACAAGGTTTGATTTTAATCACCGGAGTTGTAAATAGAATAGAAATTTAAAATGGGGGCTGGAGAGATGGCTTAGCAGTTAAGCGCTTGCCTGTGAAGCCTAAGGACTCTGGTTCGAGGCTCGATTCCCCAGGACCCATGTTAGCCAGATGCACAAGGGGGCACATGCATCTGGAGTTCATTTGCAGTGGCTGTAGGCCCTGACATGCCCATTCTCTCTCTCTCTCTTTCTCTGTCTGTCACTTTCAAATAAATAAATAAACATAAAACAAGCAAAAAAAAACTTTTTTTTTTAAATGGAATGCACAACTTCTGAATGAATGAATATATGAAGGGAAATGGTTATCTAGAGTCTATATGAAAAGTGCACTTGAAATGAATGTGTGTGAATACGTACGTTGCTCACAGCCCTAAGGCAGCAGAATGATTTCCGTTCTGAGCAGTGCCATTTCATTGTGGAGTTGTTTTCCACCAAGCCCACTGTATGAGACGACATAGCCAATGTTTACTGTTGAGTGTGCCCCAGAAAGAACACGAAAAGTAATTAAGATCATAGACAAAAAATGCAAGATTCTCCTACTCTTAAAGAGTTGTAAAATGGCAGGATCAGAAAGCAGCCTATAGCCCTGAGGGAAGATCAAGACTCAACCTGGAATTTAGAGAAAAATAACTGTTTCTTAGCTTACCTGCCTTGCAGAGCCAGGTGGTTGCAAGCACAGGGAATCTCAGGATCATGGCCCCACCATGATGATGAATGAATGCCAAGTCACTATGGGGACCTATAAGAAATTTGTAACTGTTTTACATTTACTTTATCTTTCTATGCTTATATGGAACTACTAACAGACAGTAGCCTCAAGATTTATGTTTAAATTTAAAAGTACTCAACACTAAATTTGTCAAAAATTTTCTAATGTTTAAATATGCTTTCATAGTTTTAAAAATGTGTGTCAGGAAATTATAGGAAACAAAGTACCAAAATCTATGTTTATTCTGGGTAAATAGCATAAGTCAAATCAGATCTACTCTTTCTTTTAAAAAGTTATTTCAAAAGGCCTTTTGATGGGAAAAATGTCATATTAAAAGTGTTATGGTAAGAACAATATAAAAGTTTTTGTTGGTAGTTATGAGATGAACTGACTGAAAAAGATAAACTGGAGAGAAAACTTTAAAATTCACTCATTAATATGCTCTCCTAAAGTTATTATATCTAAAATCCTAAAAAAAAAACCTATTTATTTCATGGTGAGCAGTAAGAAAATTCTAAACACAGTTATGTTGTGATTTAAGATGTAATTCCTCAATTGCTCCAACAATCAGTCTTAATAGTTTAGATTTAACTTACGTCATTACTGAACAAGTTTGCCAAAGTACTACAGACAGAATTATAAAGTCGGTGCTTATTTACAAAACCAGATGCTCGTAGTGGAGGACACATTTGGAAATTGTTTGCAGTGATAAGTGGCTCTGGCATGACCATGCCCTTTTTTTCCACAAGATTTGTCTCCTTTTTTATTAGATCATGGAAATTTAATCCAGTTCCTCTATTCTTTGGGTATGTTAAATATAGCTAAATTAATTTCAAAAACTGACTTATAGATTACTAGACATCTTATTTAGCTTTTAAGGGTGTCAAAATTGTCTCAAAAATGTATGTATATAAAGATATATAAAGATATCCCAATTCTGATAAGCTTAAAACTTATGTAATTTTTATGCCTTTCATAAAAAATGTTACTACATAATATTCTTATTTTAAATTTTGTCAGCAGATCTTTTGTTCATAGTTTATTCTCTGTAGCCTCATATCCCTTAAATATGTAAGCTCTACTTTTTGTTAGTATCTAACTGTCCCAGATATCAGAATATTGTAATTTAGTTTATACAAAGTCCATGATGTTTAGCTACCAATAAGCGTGCATCATCATGCCTGTCAAAAACTCTGTAATTTTAAGATGGTTCTTGTCTTGCTCGTGCTGGTTTTGCTAGATGATTATCACTGATGTTATAAGTCTTATAAAAAGTGACTTATTGTGATTTTGTTCTTAGAAAAGCTGAAAAAACTTCCCATGTCTTAAAAAATCCACTGTATACAAACAATGTTAATATACTTTGTCTAAGCCTCATGTAACAGTCATAAATATTTTAGTTAAGACTTAAACCAAAAAGTACTTATTTAAGAAATTACTTTGTGCCTGTCATACTGTCTCTAATGTAACTCAACAATGACCAAGTTTTATTTTATTCTTGAGCTATGTATAATCAGTCTCAGTCAAGGTTTCAATTAATTAATTGTCTCATTTCTGATATCTTAAGTTCATTGCTTATAGAGATATTGATACTTGAAACATGGAAATACAAACAATGTTAAGATAGTTTGTCTAAGCTTCATGTAACAGCCATAAATACTTAAAACTGACAGATACTTAAAAGATAGAATGTGTATGCTTTCTATGTTCCAGATATAGCTTACACTGTCACCTGACAACTAAACTTAAATATTAATCAGAATGATTTTAAACTATTGTGTCATCCTCTAACAAGATCTGCTTTGCTAACCAGATCTGCTGTGCACACTTTTTAACTAATATGTTTTGTTATTAGATATGTACAGTCTCTCCAAGTGAGTAATAATCATATGTAGAAGCCAAAACAATTGGAAACATTGGAGTTAAAAGGATAATCAATATTTTGGTTCCTGCTCCTGGGTCAAAAGGCTGCAGGAGATGATGGGACACTGGGACTTCTAAGCCTTTGGTAAGTTACCTGTCTTCTTGATTGGAAAGGATGTGGAGACCCAAAAATGAATTCCAAGTCAGCGTATCTGCAACAAGAGAGTCACATTGGAGGAAAATCAGTCTTCCTGGCTTCCTAAAAGAAGGAGGGCCACTTGGTCAACATGGCCTTGCCTTATCCTAGCAGATGACAATTCTGAGAGTCATAGAACTCCTCACAGGTCCCTGAAAGTCTCTCCTACAGAGCCATTATTGACCTCCAAAGTATACAGTTAATTCTGACAGCCTTCATGGTCTTAATCACCCAACGAGAAAAATATACCTACAATATAAACAATAATTCAGACTAATAGATTCCCCTGTCTGATGCTGACTTACATTAACTCATGCCTCTGCCTGTCCCTGATTAACTTCACCTACCCTGACCCCAGCTCCTCCCACTTGCTATTCCTCAGGACCCCTCTTTCCTTAGCGCTTACCCTATCTCATCCAGGTATAAGTACACTGCCACCCCAATGGGCACTCTCAAACTTTGTTCCTACTCTTCCCCTGTCCCCAAAATGCCCCTCTGTCTCCTCTCTCTTGCCCCAAGCCCTCTATCTTTCACCTCTGAATGCTCATCCTCCATTTACACCTGGCATTTTGACAAGAGAAATAAGCTTCTTTATTCTACCTTCTGTCTTTTCACGGGATGCACAGAACCCATCTACCTCACCTTCTCTATAACAGGTGTCTGCCAGTGACTGCCCAAAATGCCCATATCCAGCCAGTTATGGACATCAAACAGGCTCATAGCAAGCTCCAGGAAGATCTGTGTGATCTAACCTTCTCTACCACTCCCCGGATTTCCATCCTTAATTCTCTCTCCCTCCTCAGTCAACTCAATCTTACCAATCACTCTGCCTGCTTCCTGTGCACTTCCCTTGAGCACCCCCTCATTACTGCATTCCCCCTGTTCAGTGTCACCTCTGCTTCAGGCACTCCCTGCTTCTGGCATCCTCTTTCCAAGCTCCTTATCCCACTCTCTCTTCTGAACCACCTTGATTGCTGGCATAAGGACATCTCTCAATGCTGGTCAGGAGCTTTCAGGAATAATGCTATTGTTAAAAACCACACCTTACCTAAGGGAATTTATTTTTTGTGTGACTCCATGCTGTATACTTGTATCTCTCTGACAATGCACTCAGGCCCTTTCACCCCAGTCACTTTGTACCTAGCCTCACCATGTAATTAGAGGGAGAGCTGGTAGTCCTTCTTCCTAAATGCGCTCATCATTACACAAGAGCTGTCCACTTGCCTGTGATGGTAGGGGTAAGCCTGGCAGCCTCTACAGATGTCACAGGCCTGGCTAAAGGAGGCCTGAGCCACAGCCTAATCTCCTATGAAAGGCTTGCTACAGAACTTAGCATTGCAGTCTGGGGATCCACTGAGGCCCTACGAATACTACAAGAGCAACTTACTTCTCTGGCCTCAGTCATGCTACAGAACCGCTGAGCCTTAGACCTCCTGACAGCAGACAAAGGAGAGACCTGCCTTTTTCTGAATGAGGAATGCTGTTACTATTTTTTTTTTATCATTTTTTGTTTGTTTTTACTTATTTATTTTTTTTTAATTTTTATTAACATTTTCCATGATTATAAAATATATCCCATGGTAATTCCCTCCCTCCCCACCCCCACACTTTCCCGTTTGAAATTCCATTCTCCATCATATTACCTCCCCATTACAATCATTGTAATTACATATATACAATATCAACCTATTAAGTATCCTCCTCCCTTCCTTTCTCCACCCTTTATGTCTCCTTTTCAACTTACTGGCCTCTGCTACTAAGTATTTTCATTCTCACACAGAAGCCCAGTCATCTGTAGCTAGGATCCCCATATGAGAGAGAACATGTGGCGCTTGGCTTTCTGGGCCTGGGTTACCTGACTTAGTATAATACTTTCCAGGTCCATCCATTTTTCTGCAAATTTCATAACTTCATTTTTCTTTACCGCTGAGTAGAACTCCATTGTATAAATGTACCACATCTTCATTATCCACTCATCTGTTGAGGGACATCTAGGCTGGTTCCATTTCCCAGCTATTATAAATTGAGCAGCAATAAACATGGTTGAGCATGTACTTCTAAGGAAATGAGATGAGTCCTTTGGATATATGCCTAGGAGTGCTATAGCTGGGTCATATGGTAGATCAATCTCTAGCTGCTTTAGGAACCTCCACACTGTTTTCCACAATGGCTGGACCAGATTGCATTCCCACCAGCAGTGCAGAAGGGTTCCTTTTTTTCCACATCCCCGCCAACATTTATGATCATTTGTTTTCATGATGGTGGCCAATCTGACAGGAGTGAGATGGAATCTCAATGTAGTTTTAATCTGCATTTCCCTGATGACTAGTGACGTAGAACATTTTTTTAGGTGCTTATATGCCATTCGTATTTCTTCCTTTGAGAACTCTCTATTTAGCTCCTTAGCCCATTTTTTGATTGGCTTGTTTGATTCCTTATTGGTTAACTTTTTGAGTTCTTTGTATATCCTAGATATTAATCCTCTATCAGATATATAGCTGGCGAAGATTTTTTCGCATTCTGTAGGTTGCCTCTTTGCTTTTTTCACTGTGTCCTTTGCGGTGCAAAATCTTTGTAATTTCATTAGGTCCCAGTGGTTAATCTGTGGTTTTATTGCCTGAGCAATTGGGGTTGTATTCAGAAAGTCTTTGCCAAGACCAATATGTTGAAGGGTTTCCCCTACTTTTTCCTCTAGCAGTTTCAAAGTTTCCGGTCTGATGTTAAGGTCTTTAATCCATTTGGACTTAATTCTTGTGCATGGCGAGAGAGAAGAATCTATTTTCATCCTTCTGCAGATATTTATCCAGTTTTCAAAACACCATTTGCTGAAAAGGCTGTCTCTTCTCCAATGAGTATTTTTGGCATTTTTATCGAATATCAGGTGGCTATAGCTACTTGGGCTTACATCTGGGTCCTCTATTCTGTTCCACTGATCTACATGTCTGTTTTTGTGCCAGTACCATGCTGTTTTTGTTACTATGGCTCTGTAGTATAGGTTAAAATCAGGTATGGTGATACCACCAGCCTCTTTTTTGTTGCTCAGTATTATTTTAGATATTCGAGGTTTTTTGTGATTCCAAATGAATTTTTGGATTGTTTTTTCTATTTCCATGAAGAAAGCCTTTGGAATTTTGATAGGGATTGCATTAAATGTGTAGATTGCTTTAGGTAAGATTGCCATTTTCACGATATTGATTCTTCCAAGCCAGGAACAAGGGATGTTTCTCCACTTTCTAGTGTCTTCTGCAATTTCTCGCTTGAGTGTTTTAAAGTTCTCATTATATAGATTCTTTACTTCCTTGGTTAGGTTTATTCCAAGGTATTTTATTTTTTTTGATGCAATTGTGAATGGGAGTGATTCTCTGATTTCATCCTCTGTGTGTTTGTTGTTAGCATATACGAAGGCTACTGATTTCTGTGTATTTATTTTGTATCCTGCTACATTGCTGTAGGTTTTGATCAGCTCTAACAGCTTTCTAGTAGAGTCTTTAGGGTCCTTTATGTATAGAATCATGTCATCTGCAAATAATGATAACTTGATTTCTTCCTTTCCAATTTGTATCCCTTTTATGTGTGTCTCTTGCCTTATTGCTATGGCCAAGACTTCCAAAACTATATTAAATAGAAGTGGAGACAGTGGACACCCTTGTCTTGTTCCTGATTTTAGTGGAAAAGCTTCCAGTTTTTCCCCATTTAGTAATATGTTGGCTGTAGGCTTGTCATAAATAGCCTTTATTATATTGAGATATGTTCCTTCTATTCCCAGTCTCTGTAGGACTTTTATCATGAAGGGATGTTGGATTTTGTCAAATGCTTTCTCTGCATCTAATGAGATGATCATGTGATTTTTGTCCTTCAACCCGTTTATGTAATGTATTACATTTATAGATTTGCTTATGTTGAACCATCCCTGCATCTCTGGGATAAAGCCTACTTGGTCAGGGTGAATGATCTTTTTGATATACTCTTGTATTCTGTTTGCCAATATTTTGTTGAGAATTTTTGCATCTATGTTCATGAGGGAGATTGGTCTGTAATTTTCTTTTTTTGTTCTATCTTTGCCTGGTTTTGGTATCAGGGTGATGCTGGCCTCATAGAAGGAGTTTGGTAGGATTCCTTCTTTTTCTATTTCCTGGAAAAGCTTAAGAAGCAATGGTGTTAGCTCTTCCTTAAAAGTCTGGTAAAATTCAGCAGTGAATCCATCCGGGCCTGGGCTTTTTTTAGTTGGGAGATTATTGATAACTGCTCGGATCTCCATGTTTGTTATAGGTCTATTTAAGTGATTAATCTCATTTTGATTTAATTTAGGTAGGTCATATAGATCAAGGAAATCATCCATTTCTTTCAGATTTTCATACTTTGTGGAGTATATGCTTTTATAGTATGTCCCTATAATTTTTTGAATTTCTCTGGAATCTGTTGTGATGTTACCTTGTTCATCTCTGATTTTATTAATTTGTGTCTCTTCTCTCTTTCTTTTGGTCAGATTTGCTAAGGGTTTATCAATCTTGTTTATCCTTTCAAAGAACCAACTCTTTGTTTCATTAATTCTTTGGATTGTTCTTTTTGTTTCTATTTCATTAATTTCTGCCCTAATCTTTATTATTTCTTCCCATCTACTACTTTTTGCTTTGCCTTGTTCTTCTTTTTCCAAGGCTTTAAGGCGAAGCATTAGGTCGTTTACTTGCGACCTTTCTAATTTCTTAATATAGGCACTTAAGGCTATAAATTTACCTCTTAGAACTGCCTTCATTGTGTCCCAGAGATTTTGGTATGTTGTGTTCTCATTATCATTTGACTCTATAAATTTTTTGATTTCCTTTTTGATTTCTTCATTGACCCACTCATCATTTAGTAGTGTATTGTTTAGTTTCCATGATTTTGTGTATGCTCTATAGCCTTTCTTGCTACTGATTTGTAGTTTAATTCCATTGTGGTCAGATAGAATGCAAGGAATTATTTCAATTTTCCTGAATTTGTTAAGATTTGCTTTGTGTCCTAATATATGGTCTATTTTAGAGAATGTTCCATGTGCTGCTGAAAAGAATGTATATTCTGCAGCCTTTGGGTGAAATGTCCTGTATATATCTGTTAGGTCCATTCCTTCTATGACCTCATTTAGTCCAGATGCCTCTCTGTTTATTCTTTCCCTGGATGACCTGTCAATTGATGAGAGTGGGGTGTTAAAGTCACCCACCACCACTGTGTTTGTTGTTATCTGTGACCTTAGTTCTAATAGTGTTTGTTTGACGAATTTGGGAGCCCCCATGTTAGGTGCATATATGTTTAGGATTGTAATGTCCTCCTGTTGGAGTGTGCCCTTAATCAATATAAAGTGACCTTCCTTATCTTTTTTGACTAACGTCGGACTAAAGTCTACCCTGTCTGATATTAGGATAGCAACCCCTGCTTGTTTTCTAGGCCCATTTGCTTGAAACACCGTCTTCCAACCTTTCACCCTAAGATAATGTCTATCCTTTGTAGAAAGGTGAGTTTCTTGGAGACAACAAATTGTAGGATCCTGCTTTTTAACCCAGTCTGCAAATCTATGTCTTTTCATTGGGGCATTGAGACCGTTGATATTAAGAGATATTATTGAAAGGTGTGTATTTATGTTTGCCATTTGTGTGTGTGTGTGTGTGTGTTACTTGTTCTACCTGTGCTCTCTTCTGTTAACTGGTATTTGAGTATAGCTGGTTTTTTCTAGGTTCCTTATATGTGTGCTTTTCCTTTTGTTCAGCATGGAGGATTCTATCAAGTATTTTCTGTAGAGCTGGTTTTGTCTTCAGATACTCCTTTAACCTGCTTTTGTCATGGAATGTCTTTATTTCTCCATCTATTTGGATGGATAACTTTGCAGGATAAAGTAACCTTGGTTGACAGTTGTTATCTTTCAGAACTTGGAATATATCACTCCAAGCCCTTCTGGCTTTAAAAGTTTGTGTTGAATAATCTGCTGTAATCCTGATGGGCTTGCTTTTGTAGGTAACTTGATTTTTCTCTCTAACTGCTTTCAATATTTTTTCTTTGGTTTGTGTGTTTGGAAGTTTGAGTATAATGTGGCGAGGAGAGTATCTTTCTGGGTTTTGTCTGGCTGGGGTTCTAAAGGCTTCCTGTATCTGTATTGGCACCTCTTTCCCAATTTGGGGAAAATTTTCCTCTATGATTTTGTTGAAGATGCCTACTATGCCTCTGGAGTGGAGTTCTTCTCCTTCTACTATGCCCTGAATTCTTATATTGGATCTTTTCATAGTGTCCCGAATATCTTGAAATTCCCACTCATACTTTTCTATAAGTTTGTCTTTCTCTTTGTTGGACTGCATTAGGTCTGCCACCTGATCTTCTAGCTTAGATATTCTGTCCTCTCCCTCATCCATCCTACTGGTGAGATTTTCTACAGAGTTTTTTATTTCATTAACTGTGTTCTTCATTGCTAGTAATTCTGACTGGTTTTTCTTTATTATTTCTATTTCCCTATTTATGTCTTGTATTGCCTTCTTTATTTCATTAAATTGGTGTCCTGCCTCTTCTTTGATTCCTTTGATTTCCTCTTTGATTTCTTCTTTGATTGTTTTCATGTGTTCTTTGACCTCTTTGAACATATTTATAATTATTCTTTTGAACTCTTTCTCAGGCATTTCCTCTAACTCTTTCTCACTGGAGGACATTTCTGATGCATTAATACTTTTAGGTGGATTTATATCGTCTTGCTTTTTAGTGTTTCTTGTGTTATAATGTATATATTTTTGCATCTTGGATTAAGTTAATGCTTGGATTTTCTAGCTAGCTGTGTATTCTTAGCTGTATCAATTGATTTGATGTAATATATTTTCAGGGTAGGACCTTAAGGTATTAGGTGTGGCTCTTAAGACTCTCAGAGTATCTACAAAGATGTTCTTAGGGGTTGAGTTTCCCTGCTATAGGAGTATTCAAGCAGGCTGAGTGGAATAAAATACTGGTAGATTCTAAAATTTAACTAAACACTGTACACATTCAATCAAAAACAGCCCCGAGTATGTATGCAAGAGTAGTTATTATAATGACCAGATCCTCTATCAACAAAGAGGTTTAAATTTCTTGTCTGTTGCGGTATCCAAGTCAGCTTGTGACCAAGTGAGACCCTTCCCTGGTGCAATCCCAGTTACCTTGGGTGATTGTGGTCTCAGTCAAGTTGCTGCCTGGGTCGTCGGGCTGCTGTTCTGATTTCTGGAGCTGGGCACTTGCTTTTCCTACGGGGCAAACTGAGCCGCTGCTGCTGCCTCTGCTGCTGTCGTAGCTGCCACCACCGGAGTCACCACCGCTGCTGAAGCTGCCGCTGCCGTGTGCACCGCTGCTGTTCACCCCGAAGCCGCTACTGTGGGATCTGCCGCCGCTGCCGCTCCTGGGTCCGCTGCTGCTGGGGCCACTGGTACCGGTGCTGGAGCCGCTGAAGTTGCTGCCGAACTCTGCTCCTGCTTGGGTCCTGCTGTCAGCCCAAGTTGGCGTGGCCAGTCCCGGGCCGCTGCTGTGTTCGCTGGAGCTGGGTTCAGGTGGTGGGGGAGGGGAGGGAGCCGCGGCTGCTCTGGTTGTATCGCTGTTCCACGTGTGCTTCTACCTCACGGTCTGCTCTTCCCTCCGTTGCTCGCTGCCGCTCTCCCCTCACGTTTCCCGAGTTGCGGAGAGCGCGGTGTGAGGGGAAAATCCCGCACCTGGCTTGTCCTGCGTCTCGAGCCGAGAGTCCGGCGGCTTTCTGCCGCTCCGCGGCTGCGGCGGGTGGCCGAGCCGCCCCGGAGCCGCTGTTCCCGCCTGTGCAGGCTCTGGATGCTCTGGAACTCTTCTACTTCTCCGCTGCCGCCTCAATTTCCTATACACCTCACTTTTTAGTAAAAGTGTGTATTTTGCTGAGTTTTTTTGGTCTTTTTCCCCCCTAGGCTGCTTTGGCGTGGTACCTACGCCGCCATCTTAACCGGACCTGTTACTATTTTAACCAGCCAGGCAAGATAGAGGTTGAAATTAAACAACTAAAATATCTGGCTGACCAGCTTCAGTTAGGAACACCAATTTCCTCTGAGTCATGGAACATCTTTAGGAAAGTCTAGCCCTGGCTTTTGCGACTCTTAGGGCCTGTATCTGGACTATTCTTGCTACTTGCTCTGGCCCCCTGCCTTCTGAGATGTATCCAAAATCAGGTGGACCAATTCACCCATCAAAAATTTAACCAACTTTTACTGACCTGTCCCTCCTCTATCTCCTACCAGCCTTTATCCATGGAGGAGGAACCAGTCGCCTCATCACCTGCCCTAAAGGGACACACATCAGCCACATTATACAGCCTCCCCCATAAGAGCTCATCACCCCCTATGGTCAGCATGAAGGCACTACAGAAGAAATACCACGGTCCCTTGTCATTAACAAAAGGCTAGAATGTTAGGTCAAGATGGGCTTCCCCAAAATGGAGTCACCAAAAACACCACATTCTTCAAGGAACCACCCAGCCATTATTCCTTCCTTGCCTAACAATGCCACCAGGTCTAGGTTTCCTCCACCCTTATCTCCCAGGTCACCTGGCTAATTGTCTGTTGTCACACCTGGCTATCTTAAATCTCCCCTAAATAAACCTTTTTACTTCCCCCTTCCTCACCTTCCCCCCATATGACATAACCCACTATCTGTAATCCCAAATTGACTGCTCCATGCTTGAGAGTCAGTCCTGGCAGCTCATGTTTTTCTCCTGAATAAAAACTTTCATCTTTGCCTCAAAAAAAATCACTTAAAATTACTCACTGTCTAGGGTTGGAGAGATGGCTTAGTGGTTAAGCATTCGCCTGTGAAGCCTGAGGACCCCGGTTCAGGCTCGATTCTCCAGGACCCACATTAGCCTGATGCACAAGGGGGTGCACGCGTCTGGAGTTCAGTTTGCAGTGGCTGGAGGCCCTGGTGCACCCATTCTGTCTATATATCTGCCTCTTTTTCTCTCTCTCTGTTGCTCTCAAGTCAAAATAAACAAAAAAAAGTTTAAAAAGAAATTACTCACTGTCTAATAAAATAGATACTCTAGGAAGATGCATCTTGTTTCTTACATATGACTCTCTTCCTGATCCTATCCAAACCTTGGCCAGGTTCATTTATCTATTTGACAAAATCTGATTTTTTTTTAAATTATTTTTATTTATTTCTTTGAAAGTAACAGAGAGAAGGAGGGAGGGGGAGAGAGAAAGAGAGAGAATGGGCACACCAGGGCTTCCAGCCACTACAAACGAACTCCAGACCGCGTGTGCCCCCTTGTGCATCTGACTAACGTGGGTCCTGGGGAATCAAGCCTCGAACTGGGGTCCTTAGGCTTCACAGGCAAGTGCTTAACCGCTAAGCCATCTCTCCAGCCCAAAATCTGATTTTTTTTTTTTGCCATTGGGTTAAAGTTATTAACCAGGATTATTGGATTTGCATTGGCATAGAGAGTGGGGCTTAGCAGTTAAGACATGTTGCAGTCAGGTTCTCATTGCTGGCAAAAATCACCCAACTGAGAGCAGTTTGTGGGGGAAAAAAGGGTTTATTTTGGCTTACAGACTCAAGGAGACACTCCAGGATGGTAGGGAAAACAATGGCATGAGCAGAGGGTGGGCATCTACTTCCTGGCCAACAACACATATGAACAACAGCAACAGGAGAATATGCCAAACACTGGCATGGGGAAACTGGCTAAAATACCCATAGCCTGTCCCCAACAATACACCACCTCCAAGAGGCTTTAATTTCCAATTGCCATCAGCTGGGGAGACTAGCATTCAGCATACATAAGTGTATGGGGCACACATGAATCAAACCACCACAATATGCATGCCTGCAAAGCCAAAGGACCCAAGTTTGTTTCCCCAGGACCCATGTAAGCCAGATGTACAAGATGGTGCATGTGTCTGGAGTTCATTTGCAGTGGCTGGAGGCCCTGGCATGCTGTCTCTCTCTGTCTCTCAAATAAATAAAGAAATAATAAAAAGAATAGATTGGTATGAGTAGATATTTTAAGAGAAGGATTTTCAACAGTGATTTTTCCAGCAAGTTGAAAGCCTCTACCATGTGAAAACTAAACAATCTTAATCAGCAAGAGTGACATTTCCTCAATGTATTTAAACCATTTCTCTAGAAATTCTTTTGTAAATGATACAGAAATGAGCAGAGAACGTTTTTGCTATTCTGCCCCTAAGAACGCTTGTATTTCTGGAATTCCAATCCCTGCAAAAGTCACCCAGGATTTGCACCATGGAAATGACTGGTGTGCCATAGGTCATTCAGTATGATTAGTGAAGAGGCTTTTTATTTTTCCAGTGGCTTGAAGAATCATTTGCTAAAAATCTGGGAGGAGAGCAGGAAAAATATAAGCTTATGACCCAGAGCAATCCCATTTTATTTATTTTCTTCCAGCTTTTATCTCTGACTTTATTTACATAATATGTCATAACACACAAGTTTTTATCTTAAATATTCCACTAATGATTCTGTTTAATGGCACTAGTACCTCAATATCTAGATGCACAAAAATTTACTCATTCACTTAATGCCAGTTTAAATTGTTCCTGATTTGACAATTTTTTAAATTAAAACTTGCACAAGGGTAAGAAAGATGCTTAGTGGTTAAGGCACTTGCCTACAAAGCCAAAGGACCCAGGTTTGATTCCCTAGGACCCATGTAAGCCAGATGCACAAGGTGGCACATGCATTTGGAGTTCATTTGCAGTGTCTAAAGGCCCTGACACACCCATTCTGTCTCTTTTTCTATCTGCCTCTTTCTCTCTCAAATAAATAAAATTAAATATTTTTTTAAAAACTCAGAGTCACATGTTGGGTCATGATTTGCAGAGACATTTAGCATACCAATAACTGGGGACTAACTCCACAATGCACGACTCATTTACATAAACTAGGAGGGCCTAATGGGAGGGGGTAGATCATAGATGAGCCTAAACAATGGTACCAAACTGCCTGTATTTGATGAAAAGAAAACTAATAAATCAAATTAAAATAAAAAAAAACAAAAAAAGAAACAGGAAATATATTTTAGTAAATATTGCAATCTTAAAAAAAAAAACTTGCACAAGCATTTTTGTATGCAAAATTGTATCAGCACCATGAAATGAGCATTACAGTGGCAAGTGTATTAAAACTTGCATATTTTGAGGCATTTTCTTTTTGAAGCAGGGGCTAACTCCAGCTGAGGCTGACTTGGAATTCACATCGTAGCCTGGGCTGGCCTCGAATTTAAGGTGATCCTCCTACCTAAGCCTTCTGAATGCTGGGATTAAAGGCATGAACCACCACATCTGGCTCTGGATTTGCATGTGTTTACAGGTCTGATATATAATGTGTCGGTCCAGGTTCTTAGTAACAGGCAACAGAGACTGAGTGTAGGAGCTTGAGCAGAAAAGCTGTTCATAAGGGATATTGAGTCATAAAATTTACCATTTATTGAAGATAGAAGTAAATTTGCATGCTGAGGAGATGGATGTGCTTGTTTATTTTTACTTAAAAAGGTAAATCTTGGTTTGATGTTTGATACTGCAGTAGGTACAGTATATTCAATGTTTTTCAGAGCTGATTAATATTTTTATTTTATGATTATCCATGCTGAGAATACTACTTTTGATAAATATGTAGCACAAAATGGCAGAGGTATGTTTAGGACTAGTTCAGAAATTGTTGGAGATTTTTATCTTAATCCTAAACCAAAACATTCTTATAACATATTTTTATTAGTTATTTATTAGAGAGAAGGGGAGAGAGCCACTGCAAACAAACTCCAGACCCAAGCACCACCTTGTGTATCTGGTGGCTTACGTGGATCCTGGGGAATTGAACCTGTTTCTTTAGGCTTTGGAGGCAAGTGTCTTAATGCTAAGCCATCTCTCCAGCCCCTTAGCCAAAAAATTGTAATGATATTTTATGAAACTCAAGTCAGTAACTCAAACATGCTGAGGCATGATAGTAGGAAAATATTAAAAGTTTTATTTTCTGTAAATAAACCATTGTTTCTATAAGGACAGAAATATGTGTACAGTAAAACAGCTACAATTCTTAACATGTGATAATCTCACATCAGAGCCAAGTTGTTTCTTTCAGTCAGTGTTCATTTGTGTTATGTGGTGCGGTACTCAGTGCAAAGTGCACATGCTGCAAGTCACACCGTGCAGCATGGTTGAGGGATCCCAGAAACCCATCAGGTCCCACATGCATCTGATTTTGAATTAATATTCGGTCACTGCATGCCCAGAAAACTTTCACTGTTGACAACTTTTTCACAATTCCAACATTCAGGTACATGTTGGGGCCAACAGATTAAGAAGCTGTGCTCTGCAGTATATCTGGATAAAGATGTGAAAATATGAACTGCATAGGCAGGATTAGGGTAGTTCATTTGGTTCTCTCACAAGCATCTTAAACTTGACATGTTCAAAATTGAATTCTTGCTCCCTTCTCCAAAGCCCTCTCTAATCCCCTTTACCCTTTCCCATGTCAATAAGTGATACAATAATCCAATTGTTTTTGCTTGCGTGTATGTAATGTGATGTGTGTGTGTGTGTGTGTGTTGTGGGTGTGATGCATACACGTTTGTGCCCTTGCAGTGCTCTATGTGTTCGCCTGTGGCAGGGGGCACTCCCACCTGTGGTAGCCCAAGCAGAACATCTGGTGGCCCTTTCCATTGCTCTTCTGCCCATTCTTAACTGAGCTGGAGTATCTTTACTGACACCAGAGCTCACTATTTTTTGAGATTGGGGGGTGGGAGGGGATTCCCTAGTCTCTACTTCCCTTTGCAGAAGTGGAGTTACAGGTGCATATGGCCACCCAGCTGTTTAAGTGGGATCTGGAGATTTGAACTTGGGTGGTTTCAGGCCCCCTTGGGCCTTCATACTTGCACAGGAAGTGCATTTGATGGCTGAATCACTTCTCCACCCTTCAGACAATTTTTATTATATTTAAAAGAAAGTTGTGGTTACTTCTAAGACAGTAGACAATAGGATTAAGTAAATGTCCAGAGGGGACTTCAAATGCATGAATAATATTTTACCTATTGAAAATTCTATAGCTTATGTCTATAATGATATAAGTGGATATGAAAGAGTAGTTCATTCTGTCCTCGAAGTTTTTGAAATATTTCATAAATTCAAACATTTTGGGGGTTGGAGAGATGGCTTCAAAGTTAAGGCACTTGCCTGAAAAGCCAAAGGACTCAGGTTCAATTCCTCAGGACCCATGTAAGCCAGATGCACAAGGTGGTGCATGAGTCTGGAGTTCATTTGCAATAGCTGGAGGCCCTAACATCTCTCTCATCAAATAAATCAATAAAATATTTTTAAGCATTTCTAAAAGGATGAACAAGAGGAGGTGATTGACAGAGAATGGGTGTGAAGTCAGGAAAGAAGTCAGCATGACTCAGGTATCTGGTATAATGATAGCAACTGGGAAAGAAGCAAGGAAACTGGCTTCATGGGGATGATAAGCTGGATTTCAGCCATGAAAAGCTTAAGGAACCAGCAGACCATTCAGCCAAAGATACACACCAGGACATGCAAAGCTGGAGATCATGACAGGAAATGAGCTTGCAAAGACAAGTGACAAAGCAGGACATTCCTCCTGAGCTCCATCCAAACTGCTTTTATGGCCAAAGGCCAGGCCATAAAAGCATTTAATGGAAAAGAGATCCCAGAAGGAGAAGAAAAGAAACAATGACAGCTGAGGCAATAAGGACTGAGGAAAGGTTGCTGAGTTGATGACTTTCTGGTGAGAACATTTTGCCTGCTGAGCAGTTCTCAGAGGCCAGGTAACAGGCAGCTCTGGAAGGATTGTCAGCAAGGGGGAAGCAATGCTCCATCCCTCATTTCTGAAGCGAGGCAATGAAAGGAAGGGGAACAATTATGTATTGCTCATGGATAGATATATATGCAGTGAACATATAAAACTAGTAATAGTGTTAGACATAGACTATACATAAATGCATGTATAGGGGCACATCCATACATATACACATACATGAATGTATATAATTTGTGAACATGTAGTCATAGTGGAATATGTTTTAATTATTCATAATATTAATTAGCAATCACTTCAAAATCTGTCATAGAGGACAAATATATAAATATATATTCATGAATATGACCAATACATTTGTGCGTGCGTGTGTGTGTGTGTGTGTGTGTGTGTGCGCGCATGCATGTGTGTGTGTGCGCACGCATGTGTGTGTAGAGATGTTTAGGTAGTGTGAAGGACATATGAAGAAAGTATTTAGCATTTGAGATAATCCAGACCTAAGGTTTTCAAATGGATGACCCTTCAAGACAGCAGAAAAAGATAGTCTCAGAAAGCTTTTGGCCTGATGTTCTATGAGGAAGATAAGAAGTAAAAACAAAAGCCAAAGGACCCAGGTTTGATGCCCCACGACCCATGTAAGCCATATGCACCAGGTGGTGCATGTGTCTGGTGTTAATTTGCAGTGGCTGGGGGCCCTGGTGTGCCCATTTATTCTCTCTCTCTCCCCCTCTTTTTCTCTCAAATAAATAAATAAAAACTAGAATATTTTAAAAGATAAGAAAATTTAAAAAGAAGTAAAATTCAGCAGCATTGGCTCTGAGACATGTTCAGCCATTTGGACAGAATATGAAATGGAAATCAATAGCCATTAAGTATTAGATGCAAAAGTAAATCCATGAAACAGGTAACATGAGAAAAGTGAAAATTCAACTCTAACTACAATGACAGAGAGCATGATATGGAGAGAAGTTGGCTGAGTGCATGATATAGAGAGAAGTGGGCTCCCTTACAGTCACAAATCAGGATATGGTCATATGAGATTCCCTAAGCTGGAGAAAGTAAGACAACTAAGTAGAGGACCAAGGAGATGGAGCAGCAGATACACAATAATACACTCAGACTCAGCAGCATTTCCATAAGGATTTGGTCATAGGTCCCCCCCCCACACCCTTATGTTGCAGCACTGAGGTAGAACGCAAAGTCTTATGTATGATAGGAAAGCACTCTATCACTAAGATGTAAACCCAGCATCAGGAACATGCTTTTCTTTTCTTACAACATACTTTATTTATCGATTTGCAAGGGGGTTAGAGAAAGAATAAGAATGGGTGTATCAGGGTCTCTTGCCACTGCAAATAAAATCCAAATGAATGTACCACTTTGTACATCTGGCTTGGCTTGGATACTAGGGAATGGAACCTGGGCCATCAGACTTTGTAAGCAAGCACCTTTGACCACTTAACCATCTCCTCAGCTCAAGGACTTCCTTTCCTTTCAGTTTTTTGTTTGTTTGTTTGAGACAGGGCCTCACACTACACTCCAGGTTGACCTCGAACTTGTGGTCTTTCTGCCTCATCCCCGCAAATATTAGGATTGCAAGCAAATACCACCATGCCTGGCAATAGATGCTCTTAAAATTAATACATCTGACTGAAATTCCATGAGGAGCTCAATATATAGTGTCCATTTGAATTGTAGTAGGCAGAGGGCTAAAATATTTTACTAACAAATTAATTGTACCCCAAAACTATTATAATTCAATTTATTGGCTTTAAAAGCTTTATGAAACAAGGGCTGGGGAGATGGTTCAGTGGCTAAAGGTGCTTATTTGCAAAGCCTGCTGACCCAGATTCAGTTCGTCAGCCACCCACATAAAGCTGTTTGGGTATTTATTTGCAGCATAAAGGGACCCTGGCATAATATACGCAGAGGCAAAGGCAAATTAATAAATAAGTAAGGGTTTTATGAGACATAAAAATACCTATGGCAGCATATGTAAAAGATTGAATTGTTTTTATTAAGAATATATATATATCTATATATATATATGTATATGTATATATATAAATTTCAGATACCTTGTATTCTTATATTTGTTATAAAATATGACAGGCAAGAGCAATGTTTACAAATGACAACTGTGCTTTTCTGTCATCTCAGTATATACTTTATGAACATTGGGAACAATTTTACCTTTTAGGAGTTTTGAATCATGCATATCATCCAACATGCCAAGCTAGGTGCTACAGATGCAGTGATGAACAAAATACATGAAAAAAAAACTATATTCTACTGGGGACAGAGAAGCAATATGCAAAGCATTAAAGTGATATGTGCTACAGACAGAGGACAAAACAGGGAAGAGGAGAAAGTAAGGAGTTCTTGGGGGTGTGAATATCTTGTAATTTTTTTTCTTTTTCTTTTATGTGTTTGTGTATATGTGTGTTTGTATGCATGCATGTATTTGTGGAAGCCAGATGTTGAAGTTAGGTGTTTTATAGATTGCTCTCCACTTTATTTACTAAGGCAGGGTCCCTCACTTGAACCCAGAGCTCCTGATTTGGCTAATCTAACTACTTTGTACTGAAGGTACCCTGTCTCTGCTTGTAAGCACTGGGATTACAGGCCATCACCCCCACTGAAATTTACGTGGGTTCTGGGAATCCGAACTCAGGTCTTCATACTTATGTGGAAAGCACCACCTCCTTGGCCCATGGGTTGGAATTTTAAATAAGGTGCTCTGACAAGGTTTTGCTGAGAAAGTGAGTTTGGATAAAGGCTGCAAGTAGAGGAGAGAACAGGCCTATGTGACTTTCTAGGGTAACAGAATTCCAGACATTAGGGATAATAAGTACAAAGGCCTGAGGCTGTAGGATATCTGGTAAATTAAAGAGAGAGCAAGGAGGTTGGTAGGCCTGGTATAAGTGGGTGGGCGAGAGAATAGAGAAGGGAGCATGGCAGGCACAGGGAGTGAGGGTATGGAACCTTCATAAATATTTGGGGTTTGCTGAGTGAAATAAAGACCCAGTAGAGAGCTCTGGGAAGATTGCCATGATCTGACTTTCAATTTAGGAGGTTGTTTTACTGTAAAAAATATTAAGGGGTCAGAGCGGTCCAATGGCAACACTGAGGAGTCTGGTTCAGTCTCAGCAAGAGATGACAGTTCTTTGAATTCTAGAACTAGTGTGTGTGTGTGTGTGTGTGTGTGTGTGTGTGTGTGTGTGTGTGTGTCTGTGTGTGGTGAAAAGCGGTCTCCTATCTGAAGATAACGCACTCAGGATTGGCTGATGGACTGAAGCAGGATGTGAAAGAGGAGTTCAGGGTAGCTCTGATGCTTTAGGCCCAATAACTCAAATACACTCGCACACACCTCTCTACTTTGACGTCTCTAAAAGAGTTTGGAGAGTGGGTGAGCCACTTTGGACATAGCTATAATAAAACCAGGGAAGGCTGTTGAGAAGGTAGTTTTCTGGACAAGCCTGTAGTTCAGATCAGATGTATAGGCTGGAGAAGTAAATTGGGAAGTTGTCAGCATATATATGGGTGTTGTTTAACATAGTACCTTCCCAAAACATGCAGCTATGGAGCACTTGAAGTCAGTCAGGCAAGTCTGGACTTAAATGTTTGGAAAGTGTAACATGCCAGATTTCAATATCTTCTTATAGCAGAAAGAAAGTGAAACATTTCATCAATAATTTATGTTGATCATATATTAAAATTATGGTATTTTGAATATGTTGATTTAAAGGATATATATATATATTTAATACCACTTGTTTCTTTTTCCACTTTGAGTATGGCTACTAGAACAATTAGAATTATATATGCACTTGCATTATGTTTCTAGTTGGTCACATTGGTACAGATGATATAGACAGTTATAAACACTGGATAAAACCACCAAGAGAGTGAGAGGAATTAGAGAAAAGATTGAAACCTTGAGGCTCAAGGAGAGTATGGTAAGGCACACCAGCCATACCAGAACTTGGGACCGTGAGGCAAGAAGTAATCCAGCCTGGACTTCAAAGGGAGACCCTGTTACCAAAAAATCAAAACAGACAGGTTGGAGGGATAGCTTAGCAGTTAAGGCACTTGCCTGCAAAGCCAAAGGACCCAGGTTCAATTCTTCAGGACCCACGTTAGCCAGATACACAAGGGTCTGAAGTTCCTTTGAAGTGGCTAGAAACCCTGGTGCACCCATTCTCTCTCTCTCTCTCAAATAAATAAATAAAATTAATTTTTTAAAAATCAGGTGTGGTGGCACACGCCTTTAATCTCAGCACCTAGGAGGCAGAGGCAGGAGGATTGTTGTGAGTTAGAGGCCATCCTGAGACTACATAGTGAGTTCCAGGTCAGCCTGGGTTACAATGAAACCCTACCTTGAAAAACCAAAACAAACAAAAAAATCAAAACAGACTGAGGCTTCACTGACACCCCCCCACACACACACATGCTGGACTTTATTGAATTATAATTATAAACCATAAAATACACTTATTTTCTTTCTATCTATCTATCTATCTATCTATCTATCTATCCTTCCATCCATCTATCTAGTATGTACTATTTCCATACAACCACCAAACAGCTAGAAATATAATACCTTCCAGTGAGTTATTGGCCAGGAGGTCCTTGATGTCACCAAAACATTACAGGTGATTGCCAAGACTTGATTTTCCACCAGGAGTAGATGGTAATACTCTTGCTGAAGACTATACTCTACATGTTTGGACTGCAAGGTCACTGAAAAATTAAGCTGGAGCTCAGCCAAAACCTCCTCCCTGTAGATCCCAGACAGAAAGTTGGAAAAAGTTAGGCTGCATGCAGCCTAATTGGAGAAAGACATCATCATTGGGGATAAACAGCAGTGGACACTACAGCTCTTAAGTTTGGCCAGCCAGACAAATGAGCCAAAGGGTACAATAGTGGTGTGTCTGTTATGGGAGAAACCAACTGCTCACTAACTGTACTGGAGGCTGGTGTATGTATATATAAAAAGAGTAAAATTCATGTCAGTAGTAAAATATGTGTAAGAATATATTTATTTAACAGTCTATATTCAAGATGGCTCTCGTTATCAAGAAGAGACTTTGCTAAGGGGCTTGCCTGAAGTAATAGTAGCCACTTGGTATGCTATTGTAGAACTCTGTCCTCTGGATATGATGTGGCCTTTACTATCTTGAAGTAAGAGTGACTGTGGTTACCAGCACAAGACCCTCACAAAATTGCATGCCCCTCACAAGATCGGGCCTATTTCCTCCTAGAAAAATGGAGTTAGGAGCGTCCCTAGGCCCTCATCTGAGAACGTAGCCAGTCCTGCACCCCACCCCCAAGCCCCTTTGGTCTTGAGGAGTACTAGGTTCATAGGAGGGAGAAAGTTGATGGGGACAGGACCCTGGAGATGCAGCTTTCATGAGCTGTCATTCATGCTGTGGGGCTTTTTCAGTGACACAGGTGCCTGAGTTACTCATGCTACTGTTTCACTCTCTACTCAGGATGGTTAGGAAACACATTCTACTACCATGGGATCTAGGATTTATTAATGCTGGAGTCACTTACAGATTGTAACATTTCCAAAGAACCTTGTGGAAAGAACAAGTCTACTTCAATAAATGAAGAAGAATAAAGAAGATCCAAGCTGGTTAGTAAAGTCAGCAAACCTGTGTCAGACAAAAGCACATTTGTGCTGGGATATGAAAGACTTGGATCATACATCCTTCCACCATGAAGCACTCCATCCTGCCACTGAGGCCCAGTGCCGCTTGGTGGGGGCTTGCTTTATCTTTGATGTGGGCACACAGTTAGAGCTATACTATGATACTCTTACAATTGAAATAATTTATTTTCATTACTTCTATATGTTTCATGTCTTTAAGCAATTTCCAAGATATGTGAATGGAGTTTGTTTACTCTTTCTGGCTAGAGGACTAGAAGAAACATCAAAAAATGTAATTTATTAAATGATGTACAATTTAGCTAGTTTGGAGATGACCCAAAGGAAGAAGCAGTGGTTCAAGAGAGAATCTTACTGCAGACTAATAAGTTTGATTTACAAGTAGAACATCCACACCAATTCCTACTCAAATATGCAAAATAACTCAAAGATGATAAAAACAAAATTCAAAAGTTGGTCCATGGGCTGGAGAGATTGCTTAGTGGTTAAGGAGCCTGCCTACAAAGCCTAAGGACCATATTTGATTCCCCAAAACCTACGTAAGCCAGATATACATGGTGGTGCATGCATCTAGAGTTCATTTGCAATGGCTAGAGGCCCTCGTATGCCCATTATTTCTCTTACAACTAAATAACTTAATTAAATATTTTTTAAAAGGTAGTTAGAAAAGAAAAGTTGGTCCGAATGGGCACTTGTCAGTGACAGTCTCGGTACCACCTTGCCACTTTAGTGGGAATCAGGGATCATAGCAGTAGCAATGATGTATCTCAAGGGCCGTTTGTGCAAATTTGAAATGCAAGAATGGATCTCCAAACCCATTTTGATGCTGTGGTGGAGCAGTTTGTTTAAGATGTCTCTCTTAATGCTTTGGAAGACATCTGCCACCAGATCCTGAGTCTTTCCCCTCAAGGGAAGCGACAGATGCCTCCTCCCAACCCTCCTCAGCTGCAGCAGCCTACAGCTCTTCAACTCAGCCTAACAACAGACATGACCAATGTGCTACAGTCATACAGTCACAGAGGCTGCAGCTGACCCTGCCCAGCCCCATAAGGACAGGCAGTGAACAGACCAGCAGCAGCAGGCCAAGAAACCATCTCCATAGCATAGTCTGCTCAACAGCCTGAGTGCACCAGGGCAGCTTCTCCCAGAGGAGTCACAGAACCACCATCTAAAATGCCCAGAATTGTTCTCACTGATCTGTCACTACTTTCAGCCCATCTGCCTTCCAAATGGGAAACCTCCACCCACCACTACCCTAGACAAGGCCACCATGTCCAGTCAGTGAAAGTCCTTGACACCCCAAAGCACAGACTCCTTCTCCAGCCTGGCTAACATCCCCACTCTTCTCCAGCTATATGACCAGGATGTCCACCACCAGCTCCTACATGTTTGAAGGCTACCAGAGCCTGTAGATCAGGAGGAAGGCTGAGGGTCCTCTGACAATGGCCTGCCCCCAGCCTAGGGCCCCACCAGCTCACCTTCCCTGCCAACCACACTACCTGCTTGAACTCAGGTCCTTATAATGTCCAGTAAGCTCTCTTACAGCTGAACCATCTGCTCAGACCCTGAAATAGTTTTTAATTAACCTAAAACATTTTCATTTTGAGAAAATTATAATGGCATTTCTGTACATCTCAATCATCCAAATATACACAGAGCCAGGTCTGGAATGTGTCACTGTGGTAGGGAACTTGCCATTGCATTACATTATGACATCTTGGTATTCTAAATCTCTTTGAACTGAATAAGTGATTGCTTAGAATAGCAACTCTGCCCAAAAAGGAGGAAATAACACTCTAAACAAACAGGGCGTCAACTTTTCTTCTTTACTTAGTAGTATAAGTAATAAGTCTCCATGTTTATGTGAGCAGAACCAACCTGTCAAATCAGCTAAAAGCACAAATGCCAGAATAGCACTGGTTTAAAGTACAGAGAACCTTCAGGATGCTTAAAGTCTCCAGAAAAAAAAAAATGTTGGAATGGAGAGATTGCTCAGTGGTTAAGGCACTTAGCTGCAAAGCCAACGACCCAGTACCCAGTAAAGCCACATGCACAGTGGCACATTCATCTGGAATTTGTTTGCAGTGGCCAGAGGCATTGTCCTACCCCTTCCCCTTTTCTCTCTCTGCTTGCAAATAAATAAATAAATAAATATTTAAAATGAATCTCTCCTGAAAACCTTAAATCTCTTATCTGGTTCATGATTTCCCTTCTACTTCTCTGATGCGGTAACTGCGGGCTGCCTTGCTGACTTCATATGTGGTGATTTATCACCATTGCAGGCTCTTCAAGTGACCCCTTTGCATGACCTCCAGGAGAACTGCAAACGCACTGTGCCTGCCTCCTAGCCTTGCCTTCTGCTTAGCCTTAATTTCACATTCTTTTTACTTGTATTTTATTGTCTCCCATTAAATTGGCAATGAACCGTCGCTTTTTGAAGCACCGTGTAGCAGGTTTTAAGCATTCACGCATCGGGGAAATCTATGTGTCCTCACTAGTCGCTTTCTGCATCGCCCAAGCCATCAGTGAGGCGCCTCCTCAGATCCCCACCTCTGTCCCCTCCTTCAGCCACTGCTGGGCTCAGCAGCAGTGGTCTCCAGTCTCAACTTGGCCACATCCCGGGTCAGGACTCACTCCTGAGGCCAGAGTCTTGGCCCCTCGCCCTCTATCCCTCTCGGGTTTGAAGTTCCAAAGTCCCCAGCATCCCTATCTCCTGCCCAGAGCGGACAACTGGATCTACTTCCCACTACCGGGTCGCCACTATGTAGCTCTCTGCTGCCTCACTCGTGTCCCACGGTTTGCGTGAGCGTCCAAGGAAGGGCAAAGTGGACGAGCATCCAGCTGGACCTCCAGAACTGAACAGAGGCCACATGGTGAAGAACACCCCGAAAGAGATAGCTGTGGAGAGAAAGAGGCAGGGCAGACCTCCAGAGCAGCAATAGTGTCCCCTCTGGCTGGCATACCTCGGCAGCGCCATCTGCTGATTGAAACAGGGAAAAACGGCCGAATCTGTTGTATTTTTTTCAATATTTTATGTGTTATTTATTTGGAAGCTGAAGGGAGGAGGGGAAGAGGGAGGGAGAGAGAGAAAAAAATATGGGCGCGCTCCACGGCCTCTTACCACTGCAAACGAATTTCACACCCAAGCGCCACTTTGTGTACCTGGCTTTATGTGAACTGGGAATTTGAACTCAGAACCATCAGGATTTGCAAGCAAGTGCTTTACTTAACTACTGAGCCATCTCTCCAGCCTCATTTGTTGGTTTTTATTTCACTCCCAGGGGGAGCAGAAACTGCGTGCAAAAAGTTTCCAATGGTCTCCTCCACTACCAAAGAGAAAGAATGCAGACAGAAAACCTTTATGTGGATTCCAGAGGTGAAGCTAATAATGGGAGGACCAAGCCAGAAAAGGATGATAGCAGGAGCTTCAGTCACGTGTGAGCCTCCAGAGCAAAGCAGTGCCGATTTTTAAAATTTTATTTATTTATTTTTATTATTATTATTATTTTTTTTTTTGGTTTTTCGAGATAGGGTCTCACTCTAGCTCAGGCTAACCTGGAGTTCACTATGGAGTCTCAGAGTGGCCTCGAACTGAGGGCAATCCTCCTACCTCTGCCTCTCGAGTACTGGGATTAAATGGTTTACACCACCACGCCCGGTTTAGTAGTACTTATTTTGAATTAAGGTTTGTAGTAGCAGAAATTGAACACTAGGTGGCACTCGTTCGTCTAACATTGGAAATACATTATTGTTGAAGTTTTCTTCTCAGTTCATAAGAAATTTCCCAGCCTGGCGTGGTGGCATACGCCAGCACTCGGAAGGCAGAAGTAGGAAGATCACTGTGAGTTCGAGGCTAGCCTAAAACTTCATAGTGAATTCCAGGTCAGCCTGGGCTAGAGTGAGACCCTATCTTGCAAAACCAAAAAAATGAAAGAAAATAAATTTCCCAAACAACCAAAAGAAGGGGAGGAGTGCTTTGCAACACAGACAAAAAGTAGCCTTAGTATTCATGACCTCACTGTGGGTGACACTATCTACATAAGATCTGCATAACAGGAGGGAGAAAATGGCATCAAAATAGAAAAGAGACTACTTGGAAAGAAGGGATTCAGTGGAGGGGGATTCAGGAAAGGAAAATGGGAGGGTAGTGGGAGGGGATTGTGATTATGGTAATTGTCTGTAGGTATGGAGGTTGTCAATAATAAGTTTTTTAAAAGGCTGGAGAGATGGCTTAGCAGTTAAACGCTTGCCTGTGAAGCCTAAGGACCCCAGTTAGAAGCTCGATTCCCCAGGACCCATGTTAGTCAGATGCACGTGTCTGGAGTTCGTTTGCAGTGACTGGAAGCCCTGTCGCGCCCGTTGTCTCAATCTCTCTCTCTCTCTCTGCCTCTTTCTCTCTCTGTCGCTCTTAAATAAATAAATAAAAATAAACAAAAAAAGTTTTTTTTTAAAGAACGTAATTTCCCAAACAAGGAGATTGTCCTGGTTTTGTGTGTGTGTGTGTGTGTGTGTGTGTGTGTGTGTGTGTGCAATAATTTTACAGAACAGGAAGATTATGTTGAAAGTGTCTTTAAAAATATATTTATTTAAGGGAGAAAAAGATAGTGAAAGGGAGAGAAACATGGGTGGGGTGCCAGGGCCTCCTGCAGCTGCAAACGAACTCCAGATTCATGTGCCACTTTGTGTCTGGCTTTACATGGGTACTGGAGCATCAAGCCCAGGGCCAACAGGCTTTGAAAGCAAACACCTTTTACCACTGAACAATCTCCCAAGCCCAAAAATGTTACTTTATTTTCAGAAGTCATATTCATGTAGCAACAATTTTGAGTGTTTTACAGGCATACAATATGTTACAAGATTTAAATTCGTAACAACTTGTACAAAGTAATGCTTTTTCAACCTAGCCCTAAATTTGGAAACAAGTGGAGAATAACAAAATAATGAGTCCAGAATGGTAGCTCATGCATGCAATCCTAGCACTTGGGAGGTAGAGACAGGAGAAACAAGAGTTCAAGGTCAGGTTCAACTACATAGCCAGTTTGAAGTTAACCTGTGCTACATGAAACTGTCTTGACAAAGAAAGCAAAAGCAAACACTGAAGAGATGACTTCTAATTTCTGAATGGAAGAACTATAAAAATATCATGCTATAGAGGACATTATACCCTGAGTTTGTATTAAGGATATATCTTATTAAGTGGATAGGAGTGGTTTTGTTTATATTGAAAAAATTACATTTCTTTAGTTTTTAGTTATTAATTCCTAATAAAATGAAATTAGAACTGGGTTAGTCAGGCCTCACTGGCCATATTGCAGTCCTCCAATTTAAACAACAGATCTGGGCTGGAAAGATGGCTTAACAGTTAAGGCACTTGCCTGCAAAGCCTAAGGACCCAGGTTCAGTTCCCCAGGACCCACATAGTCTAGATGCACAGGGTTGCACATGTATCTGAAGTTCATTTGCAGTGGCTAGAGGAAATGAAGAAATAAATAACTAAAATATTTTGGGCTGGAGAGATGGCTTAGCGGTTAAGCGCTTGCCTGTGAAGCCTAAGGACCCCGGTTCGAGGCTCAGTTCCCCAGGTCCCACGTTAGCCAGATGCACAAGGGGGCGCACGTGTCTGGAGTTCGTTTACAGAGGCTGGAAGCCCTGGCGTGCCCATTCTTTTTCTCTCCCTCTATCTGTCTTTCTCTCTGTGTCTGTCACTCTTAAATAAATAAATAAATAAATAAATAAATAAATAAATAAATAAATTTAAATAACTAAAATATTGAAACAACAGATCTATCATATAATTCATGAACCTTTTATTAGACTGGTTTTCAGAGAATATTTCTGTGGTGAAAAATAATATGCAAGGGATTAAATATCTACATGTCTTCAAAACACAGGAGATCTTCTACAATCCTTTTCTTAAATTTGACTTCTTTTTTAAGTGCTCAAACTCTGGGTTCAAAATGTGAGGTACTGAAAAATTAGCATGCATCATTGTGGGTCATAGTTCTTATTCTGTGGAGTTTCTCAGCACTTAACTAGGCAGAATACACCAGAGAACAAGGATTGGCTTCTAACACTCAAGTCAGCCTTGAAGACTTTACTTAGCAATTATCTTTTTTAGTTATTTATTTGACAGAGAAAGAGGGAGAGACAGAGGAAGAGAATGGGTACACCAGGGCTACCAGCCACTGTAAACAAACTCCGGACGCATGTGCCCCTTGTGCATCTGGCTAACGTGGGCCCTGAGGAATCAAACCTAGGTCCTTTGGCTTTGAAGGCAAATGCCTTAACCGCTAAGCCATCCCTCCAGCCCAGCAATTATCTTTATCAGTAATCTAAACGTGGTATTTAGGCTTCTATACCTTAAAAATATTTTTGCCAGGGTTGGAGAGATGGCTTAGTGGTTAAAGCATTTGCCTATGAAGTCAAAGGACCCAGGTCCAATCCCCAGGACCCAGATGCACAAGAGGCACATGCGTCTGGAGTTTGTATGCAGTGGCTAGAGGCCCTGGCATGCCCATTCTCTCTCTCTGTCTCTCTTCTCTCTCTCTCTCTCTCTCTCTCAGCTTGCAAATAAATAAATAATTAATTAAATAGAAAAAAAAATTGCTATCTGGGTGTGTTACATACCTGTAATCCCAGCACTCCAAAGACTGAAATAGGCAGATTCTTGTGAGCTCAAGGCCAATCTGGGCCACTGTGAGTTCCAGAGCAGCAAGGAATACATGGTGATACCAGGTCCTAACAAATCAATAGCAAAATAATAGGAAAATTTGCAGTGTACATAGATACACATTTTCTTACTAAGAGTGTTTGAACTCTGCATATGTGACACAGTTCTTAGTAGAAATAACACAATTGAAAAATTAATTTCTTGGAGCCGGGTGTGGTGGTGCATGCCTTTAATCCCAGCACTCGGGAGGCAGAGGTAGGAGGATCACCATAAGTTGGAGGCCACCCTGAGACTACATAGTGAATTCCAGATCAGCCTGGGCTGGAGTGAGACCCTACCTTGAAACACAAAAAAAATTAATTTCTTGGGACTGGCAAGATGGATCAATAGTTAAAGGCACTTGTCTGCAAAGCCTGCCAGTCTGGGTTCAATTCTCCAGCCACCGATGTAAAACAGGATGCAAAAAGTAGCACAATAGCTAGAGAGATGGCTTAGTATTTAAGGCACTTGCCTGTGAAGTCTAAAGACTCATGTTTGCCACGTGTGGTGGTGCACACCTTTAATCCCAGCACTCGGGAGGCAGAGCTAGAGGATCACCGTGAGTTTGAGGCCACCCTGAGACTACATAGTGAATTCCAGGTCAGCCTGAGGTAGAATGAGACCCTGCCTTGGAAAAACAAAAAAATCAACAACAAACGTCCCATGTAAGCCAGACACAGTGATACAAGTGTGCAAGGTCACACATGTGCACAAGGGTGCACATATATCTGGAGTTTAATTGCAGTGGCTGAAGGCCCTGGTGTACCAATTCTCTCTTTCTCTCTCTCTTACAAACAATATTTTAAAAATAGTGAAGTTTGTCCTTATAGGAAAAACATACTTGGAAGAAGAATTTGTATGTGATGAGGAAATTGTATAATTTCATTATGTTTTAAATAACCAATGAAAGTGATCCTCAAGAAAATTGTTTTGCTTTTATGTTTTGTTATTATTAAAAAATAGATGTGGTGGTAACTTTAAGAGGTCCCTGCTGTCCATGATCAGGACCAAAAAAGCAATAACCAGCTCATCTGTTGCCAGGGAAACCCAAAGCCACATGGGCTATGGCCTTGGGTCCTATCTAAGAACAGGGCAACAGAACAACCCCTTCTTGGAGATCTTGTCCATTGCCTCCATGACTTCTCTCACATAGTCTGTGTCTAGACACACACTTCCTTCCCCTCAGAAATTCATAAAGGGTACCACCTTTCTTTGTTCTTTGGAGTTTGGATTTTGGGAGCCTCTCTCCCTCTTTGGCTTTGGACCCTACTATGCCACGTTGGTGTAGTGTTTCCAATTCTCCTAATGGAAGTTTTAACTGTAAAAAGAACATTGTTTCAGCTGCCTTGAATGGAACAAGTTTGTTTCTTTGACTCTTTTGCTTTTTATCAGTTATCCTATGATGACCACAGAAGCCAGAAGTAGCATAAGGGAATGTGTGTGTGTGTGTGTGTGTGTGTGTGTGTGTGTGTGTGTGTGTGTGTTGTGCCTGTGCATATGTGTGTGAGTGCTTGTGGAGGCCCAAAGTCAATGTAATACATCTTACACTATCACTACCCACCTTATTCTTTGAGGCAGGGTCTTTTGCTGAACCTAGAGCTCACCAATTTGGCTAGACTGGATAACCAGTGAGCTACTGATATTCCCTGTTTCTGCCTCCTCAACCCTGGGGTTACAGGCATGTGCCACATACCAGCAGATGTGTACTGGGGATCTGAACTCAGGTCGTCATGCTCTACCAATTGAGCCTTCTTCTCAACTGCAAGAAGGGGATATTTTTAAACTAAGAACTATTACTTTTCAATAGTGGCTCATCTTAACTGGTAACAAACTCATTCCGGCCATGGAAGGCTGGCCTATGAGTACGCTTTTGATGTGCTTACCCCATACTGAAGATGAGCTGGCAACTGCCCTGACTGGCAATTTACTTGTTCTCTTTGATGTCAATGTAGGGATCACAAGTCTCATTTTCACCATTAGGTGTATTTTGAAAATGTGCAGCCTTCATTTGTGATGTCAATTGCATCCCTGTGGATGCTGTAAAGTTTTAATGTCAGCCATGGCCACACTGGGAATACAAAGGTGAGAATGAGGACAAGGACAAGATGGACCCAGAATCCCAGGATATTACCCTCTTTCCTTTGGCTGGCCATGCATCCCACAGTTTCTCCCCTAGAAGCAGTATTCATTCACAGGCCTCCTGGGCACCTGGCTCCTGCCTGATATAGAAGTGCTGCTCACCTCACAAGAGGGAGTCAGATTGGTCCTGCTGAAAGGAGCTAAGGGCAATTGGGAGAGGATAGACAGATTGGAGGGGAAGGAAAGATTGGGAAAGGAAAGACAGAATAAAGGAAAAGGAAAGAGGTGGGGGAAAATATGATCATTTGCAACCAGTCAATGGTGTCTTATCCCATGTGTTTCTTCCAAAATTAAATCACAACTGGGCTCATCCTGAAATCAAGCTCTGTTCTTTCATTATTGGCCTTTGAATCACTGAAAGAATGTGTCTGATAGTCATTCTCTATAGGATGTTAATCAGCATCTCATCAAATAATTCTTACAATTATGCAAGAATGGACCTTTTTAATTTTTCTGAGAAAATACCTTTATAGTGCTTCCATCATCTACACTTTACTGGGACTTCTGGGTCTTTCTTTGCTTATCCAATGTCCATGTAGCCAGCTAAGTAACCCCACAGCATTGTATCAAACCATAAAATCATAAGGTGTGACCTGCCCACTTTCCCCAGGGCCAGAGGTCCTCCACCACCCAAGGATAACTATTAGCCCAGCTGCCACACGGGTGGAGGAAGGTTTGGGCCTAGTCTTCCCAGAGCTGTGCATAGATCAAGACCTTTTAACTCTGCTCCTTTCTTTTCTTTTCCTTAGTAGTTTTAGCATTTTTGAGGCTAGTACTCCCTTTCCTCTCATGTGGCATTTGTCTTCTGTTGACTTTCCTCTATTTTGACAAGAGAGTGGCACTAGATTTGTAAAACATAGGACAGTTCTTGTCATTCCTTCACTTAAGAGCCTTTGCTAGTTCCTAATTGCCTACTTGGTTTGCTCTTACCTTGCATTTGTCTGGCTAACATTGAACTTTCTGCCTTCTGTTTACCTTTACAATCTTAATTCAATGCAAAATGGGTTGCATAGCAAGGGATTATTGTTTCCCTTTCATCCATTCAACACGGCACGTTTCCTGTTTCATTTTCTCAGAAGGATATGCCAATACAGATTTTCAAAAATGTTTTTTCCACACTTGGGCAATTGTGTAGGAGAGCATGAGGCATGTATATGGTAGTACACTGCTTTTGCTCTTAGGAATTTTGAGTTCAATTTTTGCCTTTTCATTAATTCCTCTGCATATACCTGCACTGAGGTGGTATCCCTGGGTGCAGCTCTCATTATTTTACGATCTGTCACAAAATATAATTATCATGAACATAGTTATCATATGTGGCGGTTTGGATGAAAAATGTCCCCACAGGATAACATATTTGAATACTTAATCCCAAGCTAGTGGCACTGTTCTGGAAGGTTGTGAAACCTTTAGGAGGTGGAACATTGCTGGGGGAAGTATGTCACTGGGGGTGGGCTTTGAGGTTTTATTGTCCAGCCCCGCTTGCTGTTCATGCTTTCTCTCTACTTCTTCCCTGCTGTTGTGACAATGTAACTCTAATTTCCTGCTCCCACCATGTTTTCCTTGCCAAAATGCACTCTTCCTTCTGAAACTATAAGCCAAATTTAACCCTTTTTCTGCCATAAGCTGCTTCTGGTTGAGTATTGAGAAAATAAGTGGCTACTAATCTGTCTTTTGAACTGTTTTTTAGTCTGTTCTTGATGTCCACAGAGGATACTTTTGATCCAGAACTGGCAGCAATAATAGATAAGCCTAAGTTTCAAAATTCAGTAGAGCCTGGCGTGGTGGTGCATGCCTTTAATCCCAGCACTCAGGAGGCAGAGGTAGGAGGATCTAGGTGGATTGCAGTGAGTTTGAGGCCACCCTGAGGCTACATAGTGAATTCCAGGTTAGCCTGGGCCAGAGTGAGACCCTACCTCAAAAAACAAAAAATCAGTAGAAAGGACACATATTATCTTCTCTTTGGGTTGTTTTATCTAAATCCCTCTACTCTCTTCTCACCACTTGTCTGCTATAGGTTGAAATTTCATTTGTGTCCACGAATTCCTGAAGTCTTTCTAGATCTCTCTCTGCCAAAGAACCTCATGTCTTGTCCTATGACACTTTGATAATATTACAAATAATATTTGTACATATGTTTCATTTATGTCTTTTATTTTGTAGCATACAAATAGAAATTTGAATATTTGTTGTGTGCCAACCACTTTCCTAAGATGTGAGGTTATAATGATGGATAATATGAATTTGGTTTCTATAATGGACCTAACATTTACTTTAGCTGTTAAATTCGCAGTGCAAGAATTGCCAATTTTCAGTGTATCTTCCCTAACTACCTAATGAATGTCTTCCTTCTATTTTCTATCAAAAAAGGCTTTTAAAATGTCCTCATTCTGCCTATATTTAATATTGGTATTTGTGGGCTGGAGAGATGGCTTAGCAGTTAAGCACTTGCCTATGAAGCCTAAGGACCCCAGTTCGAGGCTCGGTTCCCCAGGTCCCACGTTAGCCAGATGCACAAGGGGGCGCACGCGTCTGGAGTTCGTTTGCAGTGGCTGGAAGCCCTGGCGCGCCCATCCTCTCTCTCTCCCTCTATCTGTCTTTCTCCCTGTGTCTGTCACTCTCAAATAAATAAATTTTAAAAAATCAACAAAAAATATTAAAAAAAACATTGGTATTTGTATAAAGTAATGTCACCTTTGTTTCTAGTGATATATATACTCAAAGTACCTATACAGTTTCAATAAATTTTATCAGGCATAGCCTAACATTTGTGTGCTATTTTTATTGTTTTTTTTTTTTTTTTTTTTTTTTTTTTTGGTTTTTCGAGGTAGGGTCTCACTCTGGTCCAGGCTGACCTGGAATTAACTCTGTCATCTCAGGGTGGCCTTGAACTCATGGCAATCCTCCTACCTCTGCCTCCCAAGTGCTGGGATTAAAGGCGTGCGCCACCACGCCCGGCTTTGTGTGCTATTTTTAGATTAATCCTATGAGTGTCATTAAAAAAGAATAATCACCAAAGACACTATTAACACAAAATTCATTTTATTCTGTCTTTGGTATAATTGCACTTTTAAATAACTTAGTAAAACTTGTTTTGTTCAGAACATGGATAGTTTTGTTTAGTAGAGATGGTGATAATTGCCAGGAAAATAAACTTTCCTGGAATTATTTTTTATTTTCTTAATGATTTTTTGTTTATTTATTTGAGAGCGACAGAGAGAAAGAGGCAGACAGAGAGAGAGAATGGGCGTGCCAGGGCCTCCATCTACTGCAAACGAACTCCAGACGCGTGCACCCCCTTGTGCATCTGGCTAACGTGGTTCCTGGGGAATCGAGCCTTGAATCAGGGTCCTCAGGCTTCACAGGCAAGCGCTTAACCGCTAAGCCATCTCTCCAGCCCTGGAATTATTTTTTTACTGAAGAAATGAATCCATGTGTAATATAAAAGTATCTTTATTTTAAAGTCAAATAACATAAGGACTTATAGAATGACAGCTATCATGGGTTGCTCTTATTATTTAAAAGGCTTTGTCTTCTGTCAAAACAAATGCAAGATTATTGCATGCTATTTAAATTATATGTAATTTGTTCCCCTAATGCATCCTGGGTTTTGAATGTCTTTTATATTGAAAACATAAGATTATTTTCTGTCTTGAGTTATAACCAATAATGGGTAAAGGTTTAAAAACTACTGCACACCTTCCTGCTGCACAGCTGTTGTACTACTGGATAGTACTACATAGGTTCCTGGGAAGAAAAGGCATCAACAGTCTTAACCTGCAGTAGTTCTTATGAGCTTCATGACTAATCAGTCAGGCAGGATGTGCCCACTGGCATAATAGTGGCATGAGTATTATGGGGGTAACCAACTACTCTCTGACTGGATATGGGGCCTGAATCATAGAAGGGAATTCATGCTTGGTTCTGGAAATCTAATCAGAAGCCTATGACTGGGCTGAAGAGATGGCTTAGTGGTTAAACACTTGCCTGTGAAGCCTAAGGACCCCAGTTTGAGGCTTGATTCCCCAGTACTCATGTAAGCCAGATGCACAAGATAGCACATGCATCTGGAGTTTGTTTGCAGTGGCTGGAGGCCCTGGTGCACCCATTCTCTCTCTCTCTCTTTCTGCCTCTTTCTCTCTCTGTCTGTCTGTCCCTCTCGAATAAATAAATAAATAATAAACAACAACAACAACAAAAGCCTATGGCTAGGGAGGTCTTAACCCTTAGGGGGAAACTACTATTGTTGTTTGGCTAAATGGATAATTTGCATGCCCATGAAATTGCCCTCTAAATAAGGATGTCTATGCCTGTAGATTAGTGTAATTCTCATCTTTGGTTAGAGAAGCTAACTTTTGCAGATGGTGGTGACTACTGAGGAGATTCAACACTTGACAAAGTGCTAAAAGTAAATAAAACTGGAGTGCTCAATGCTAAATGAGACATCTATATCATCCCCTACAAGGCTCAGGGAACAATGCAGAAGAGTACAAGAGCCATAGAATGAAGAGCAGTGCTGTGAAAATCTGTCATCTAGGAATGGCATGCCTATTGCATTCATGATTTCCCAGTGACTGTTGTAACTTGCCCAAGACCCACACAATACTGAGCCCATCAACATTCTATCATGGATGATGGAGGAGGGCATGAGGCCCCTAGCCTTCCCTGAGGAATTATAGATAGTTAATGGTAGCTGGGAGAGTGGGAGCCATTTTCTGCAATGGTATAGCAACTGGAAGGACCCACCTGCTTTAATGGGTTACCTCCCCCCACATCCATGCCCATAATTAAACTTAGAGGGTCACACCCACACATACAAGAAAAAAAATATTGAAGTATAAGAGGACTAATTGGGAATAACTAGGAGTTTAGTGGACAGGGATGGGCATGGGAGTCAAGAGAAGGTAATAAGAAGGTATTATGATCAAGATACATTACATATATATATAAAAATTGGCAACCAAAACTTATTTTGAGATCATTGAACAGGTTATATGAATACATTGATTTAGATCTTTAAGCATTTATTAGAATGTTTTGTAATTGTGTGTACAAATCCTTCACAACTTTTGTTAGATTTAATCCAAGGTATTCCATAGATATTCATTCATTCTAAATGGTATTTTTTCATTTATCCTTTATTGCTAGCATTTAGATATACCCTTAGCTGGCTATGGTGGCTCACACCTGCAATTCTAGCACTTAGCAAGCTGAGGCAGAAGACTTTTCATGAATTTAAGGCCATCCTGGATTACATAGCAAGTTTCAAACCAGTTTGTTCTAGAATGAGACATTGTCTCAAAACAACAACAAAGCTGGGCGTGGTGGTGCACGCCTTTAATCCCAGCACTTGGGAGGCAGAAGTAGGGGGATCTCGGTGAGTTAGAGGCCATTCTGAGACTACATAGTGAATTCCAGGTCAACCTGAGCTAGGGTGAAAGCCTACCTCAAAAAAACAAAACAAACAACAACAAAAAAAAAACAAGAAAAATGAAAGAAATACACAATTATGATATTTTAAAAGCTAATTTTGAATCCTCCAACCAGTTAAAATTGTTTATAAGTTCTAAGAAGGGTTTTTATTTCTGTTTATCTTAGACTTTTATATTCTTCTTTTTTTTAAAATATTTTATTTATTTATTTCAGAGCAACAGAGACAGAGAGAAAGACAGAGGGAGAGAGAGAGAGAATGGGCGCGCCAGGGCTTCCAGCCTCTGCAAACGAACTCCAGACGCGTGCGCCCCCTTGTGCATCTGGCTAACGTGGGACCTGGGGAACCGAGCCTCAAACCAGGGTGCTTAGGCTTCACAGGCGAGCGCTTAACCGCTAAGCCATCTCTCCAGCCCAGATTTTTATATTCTTCTTGTTCCACCTCTCTATATCCTTTATTTCTTCTCTTGTTTCCCTAGATAAAAATTTCTAGTATTGGGGAAGGGAGTGTTGGCGCATGCCTTTAATCACAGCACTCGGGAGGCAGAGGTAGGAGGATTGCCATGAGTTTGAAGCCACCCTGAGACTACATAGTGAATTCCAGGTCAACCTTGGCTGCATCAAGAGCTTACCTCAAAAAAAAAAAAATTCTAGGGCTGGAGAGATGGCTTAGCCGTTAAGCGCTTGCCTGAGAAGCCTAAGGAACCCGGTTCGAGGCTCGGTTCCCCAGGTCCCACGTTAGCCAGATGCACAAGGGGGCGCATGCGTCTGGAGTTCGTTTGCAGAGGCTGGAAGCCCTGGCGCGCCCATTCTCTCTCTCTCCCTCTATCTGTCTTTCTCTCTGTGTCTGTCGCTCTCTAATAAATAAATAAATAAAAATTAAAAAAAATTCTATTATTGAAGCCGGGGTTGTAGTAGCACATGCCTTTAATCTCAGCATTTGGGAGGCAGAGGTAGGAGGATCGCTATGAGTTTAAGGCTACTCTGAGGTTACATAGTGAATTCTAAGTCAGCCTGAGCTAGAGTAAGATCCTACCTTGAAAAACCAAAAAAAAAAAAAAAAAATCTAGTACTGTACAATATTGAATGTAGTTGGTGAGAGTTGATATTATTATTTAATATCTGGCATTAAGGAGAAAATTACCATTAAGCACAATGCTAATTGCATGTGTTTTTCATGGATTCCATTTATGAAGTTGAGGAAGCAATCTTCTATTATGAATTTAGAAAGATGAGAGGATTTATCAAGCATGCTAGGAGCCAGGGTGTGGTGGTGCATGCTTTTAATTCCAGCACTAGGGAGGCAGAGGTAGCTGTATGGCTGTGAGTTTGAGGCCACCTTGAGATTATATAGTGAATTCCAGGCCAGCCTGGGTTACAGGGAGAGCCTACCTTGAAAAACCAAACCAAACCAAAACAAAACAACAAAAAAAAGAATGCAAGTTAGAATTTGTAACATGTATTTTCTCCATCATGTGCCACAACACCTGGCAAGAGATAACTATTTTTTAAACCTACATAGTGAAATGCAGGTTGATTTTATTTTCCAGTGGTAAACCAACCTTCCATTTCTGAGATGAACTGAAAGTGGTCATGACATGTTGTTCTTTATATATTTATTCAAGAGGGTTGTTGATCAGTATTTAGGTTATATCTTTTTCTGGGTATGGTATCAGTGTAATGTAGGTCATAGACAAGAATTTTTTAAAAAAGTGTCCATTTATTTTCAATTTCTAGGAAGAATTTAGAATAGATTACTCTTTCAATACTTAGAATTCATTTGAGCCTTGGAGACTCCTTCTCACAATTGGTGGATTTTTAATTACAAATTCAGTTTCCTTAATAACTATGGGCATTTTTCAGGTTATCTATTTTATTATCTTATTTTGTAGTGCTGAAGGTCAATAATCATGTTTTGTTTTGTTTCAGGCAGCATCTTGCTCCAGCCCAGGCTGACCTGGAATTCACTATGCAGTCTCAAGCTGGCCTCAAACTCACAGGGATCCTACTACTTTTGCCTCCCAAATGCTGGGATTAAAGGCATATGTCACCACATCTGGCCCAGTTCATATATTTTCAAGTACATTTTATCTCCATCCTCACTGACATCTCAAATGAACATTTTTGCAGAACTAAAAAAAGGTTGCCATTTTGTTAGGATTCAGAATTTTGATCTAGCAGCCATTAACAGGATCTAGAATGAATGCCCGACCTTTTATTTTACCATCATCAGGTTTCTTCACAAATTTGACTCCTAGTTATTAAAATCTTTTACAAGCACCATAGACATCAGGAACAACAATTCCAATGTGACCCAATCCTGGAGGAACTGAGTTGCTATTGTAGCAACTCTGGGTCTCATCATCACCATTGCCCCAGTTGCAACGAAAGGAGGAAATGCATAATAGATGCACTGATAAAATGACAGTTCTTATACATGTATCACAATGCACATGCAAGAGATTTTATTTGGCATGACTTTATCCAATTAGAACTTCTAAGTCAAATGACTCAGTGATATTTATCTTTTAGTTTTTATTTATGCATTTATTTATTTGTTTATTTATTTTGTTTAGTTTTGTTTTGTGTTTTTGAGACAGGGACTTACTATGAAGTTCTGGCAGGCCTGGAACTCCCTAAGTAGATCAGGTTAGTTTTGACTTGTGGTCCTGCCACTGGGGTTAGAGGTGATGCAATGACATTTCTTTCCTTTTTTTTTTTTTAAAGTTCCTTAAGTTAGGGTCTCATGTAGCCAATAATGTTCTTGAACTATGAATCCTCCTCCTCCCAAGCACTGGGATTGCTATTGTGCCCCATTGTGTCTGGCATTTCTAATACTTGTTCAATTAGAATAGTGGGTTTTTTAATTTATTTTATTATTTTTAGAGAGAGGGTCTCACTATGTAGCCCTTGCTGACCTGTTATTCACTATGTAGTCTAGGTTGGCCTCACAACAAACCACCTATGTCAGTCTCCAAAGTTCTGGGGGTACAGGCATTCACAACCATGCCTGACTTGGATATTGTTAAAGTGGCAGATAAATTTGCGCTAAAAAAAAAAAAAGAAAAAAAAAAAGCCAGCCAGGCGTGGTGGAGCATGCCTTTAATCCCAGCACTCGGGAGGCAGAGGTAGGAGGACTGCCGTGAGTTCGAGGCTACCCTGAGACTACATAGTGAATTCCAGGTCAGCCTGAGCTATATAGTGAGACCCTACCCTGAAAAACAAACAAACAAACAAACAAAAAGCCAAGCCATTTAACAAAAGTAGAAATCACTCAAAGAAATGTCCTCTTGGAGCCTGGAGAACTTTCCCTGCAGTCTCCCATTAGTATGTGAGTATAGTCCTGTCTAGACCCACTCATTTTTTAACGTGCAGCTCTAATACTCCCTCCTTCAGGAAGTGCTCCATAGATTCTAATCAGATTTGATCTCTTATGCTTCATTTTAAAAAAATATATTTTTAATATTTATTTATTTGAGAGAGGGTAAAAAGGAGACAGAGAGAGAGAGAGAGAGAGAGAGAGAGAGAGAGAGAGAGAGAGAGAATGGGTTTGCCAGGGTTTCCAGCTACTGCAGATGAACTCCCGATGCATGCAACACCTTGTGCATCTGGCTTATGTGGGTCCTAGGGAATTGAACCAAGGTCCTTTGGCTTTGTAGGCAAGCACCTTAACTGCTAAGCCATCTCTCCAGCCCTCTCTCATGCTTCTTCACCTGGAGTATAGGCCTATTCACAGACTACCATGCATCATAATCATCTCCTCAGAGAGACTTTATATTTTCCCCTGAAGAAGGGAATGACAATGTTTTTTTTTAATTCATTGTGCATTCTCTCTCAGTGTGTAGCATCATGCTCAATGTGTATGTAATTAAACTGAAGTCTTATGGTAGACAAAGTCAAACCGTCACTCTCAGGAAGGAACACTGAACCTGTACAATGGCCAGATGGTGTTTGTGTGCCATCAGTGTGATATATGCTTCCCATGGCTCACAAAGCTCTGCAGAAATTGCTACTTCTCCAACTCCATCTCATACCACTCCTCTTCCTTTGTTCTCTAGCCTCACGGGCCCTTTTTTCCTGGTCTCTGAACACATTAATTCTGTTCCCATCTCCAGGATGTTCCTGGAATTTCCACTGCCTTGATGCTCTCCCTGCATTGCTTCTTCTCTGCTTCCACTATGCAATTTAACTGGGCTTTTCTTGACCATGTCTTCCAAATAAGGCCCCCATTCCAGTGACTCACACTCAGTCTTTTTCATTCCCTGCATGGAATTTATATTCCTGAAGTAAACATACTCATTTGTTTGCACTGGAATGGATGTGCCATGTCAAGTGTTTATGGGGGAATATTGCCTTTCCTAATGAATGCTGCATACCATCACCACCTGCAATCCTGCAGTGCTAAATATGCTTCTGCTTGAATATAACCGAATATTTGACTACATAAAAGTGGCACAAAGCAGGCTGGAGAGATGGCTAAATGGTTAAGGTGCTTGCCTGAAAGCCTAATGACCCAAGTTCAATTCCCCAGTAACCACATAAGGCAGGTGCTCAAAGTAGCACATGAATATGGAATTTGTGTGCTGTGGTTGGAGGCCCTGGCGTGCTCATACTATCTTCTCTTTGTCTCTCTCTACTTTCAAATAAATAAAATATATTTTTTTAAAGTGGCACAAAGGGCTGGGTAGTGTTCCTGTCTAGTGTGATTGAAGCCATGGATCCCACTCTCAGCACTGCATAAACCAGGTATGGTGGTGCAGGATTGTATTTCTAGCACTTAGGAGGAGGAGGCAGGAGGATTTAAAATTCAGGATCATCCCCAGCTCCACATCAGGCCATCCTGGGGATACATGAGACCCTGCCTCACAAAAAGAATGGAAGGGAAGGAGGGGGCAGAAGATAAGCTGGAGAAAGAGGAGAGGAGAGAGAAAGTGGCATGATTCTTAAAGATTTGTTTTCTTCTCATGAAAAGAAATTTTGAAATAGGTAGTACCTGGCTTGACCCAATAGTTCAATACTGTTGGGTTCTAGACTGGCTTCTCGGAGGTTGTTCATGCCTTTCCTTCTGGTTCCCACATGGCTGCTGAGGCTTAAGTCCATAAAAATAAATATACACTCTCATGAAAACTGGAGATCAGAGGTCTCCTTCTCATCTCTTTATCAAGGCGAAGCAGCACATCTGGACTCCCTTAGCAAGCAAGGAAAAAGAGATGGGGTTTATGCATTTCAGCAAGTGTGAGCGAGCTACACTGACATTCATGAAACAGAAAGAATGCATGTGTGCTGCCCCACCTGTACACAACCACACACTTTACACACACACAGTCAAAGCCACCATTTGTGACACAGTGCCTCTCTCTAGTGTCCAGGTGCTGTAGGAAGCCTCCATTTGTGCTTTATCAGGACTAATGTGATGGCTAGTGAAGAGGCATGCTGCTAAGAGACTAGGCCTTTGCTGGGTTCACAGAAACCATCTAACTGCCCTTGTTTCCATAACAAATCCCTTGTGTAGGTGTGACTGTTTGCTCTTTAAAGTTGGGATAAGTGGGGAAAGTGCCATATGGGCAGTGGTGGAAATTCTCTCAGAAGGGCCGCTTGAGTGCCGTTTTCACTCTCCACCAACGAAGTAACTACATTCAGTACTGCCAGGTTTGTGCAGTCTTTCATTTTGCCTTAGCTTCTGACAAGGTTGCTAGCCTTTCAAGATTTCTGTCCGTGTTTCCATCTTCAGCAGATATTCTGCTTGAATATAGCCGAATATTTGACCACATAAAAGTGGCACAAAGGAGGCTGGAGAGATGGCTAAATGGTGAAGGTGGTCAGATATTCGTGATTCTTGGAAAACCAATTTCTTGAAAGCTGGAGAGGGAAGGAAAGGAGCAGGCAATGAAAAGGGAGAGCTGGCTGCAGCACATTTGTAAAAGCTAGAAGGTGGTCGCCTTTCAAAGCCAAGACTAGGGTCATTCAAGTGCCAGGGGTCCTACTCTTGGCGTAGTCACTGCTGAAGCAGCGCCTCACACAGTCGCCCCCAGGCTCCAGGCCCCACCTCAGCTCTCGCCTCACTTGAGGGAGGGGGGATGCATCCACAGCAAGTCACACTTCCTGAAGCTAGCCCCCTCGTTGGAGTGCTGGAGTTGACCGAGGTGGACACCTGAACAAGGAAATGAATGATGTGGGTAGGGTGCAGGACCCAGAGGAACCTCTGGGGCAGAAAACCTGCTTTCCCTCCTTTCACTTCTAGGAGACCCTATTAGGCTGTGCACACAATAGATGGCTGGGCTGTTTCCCAGCGCCTAGCCGCCTGGGACCGGGGGTCTTGCGGAGTGGGGGTAGTGAGACTTCTCCAACCCTCCGATGGGGCCTGCAGCTTCCAGGAGCGGAGAGGAACCATGGGGCACCGCACGCTCCAGTCTCGGAGACATTTCATCACTCACCTCTGACCCTGCCCCCCCCGCTCCCCCCCCTCCCCCCCACGTACTCAAAAAAAGCAGCAGCCTCATCTCGCCTCCCGGATGCGGCTGCACCGGCAACATCAGCGCAGGCGGAGCCCTGAGCGGTTGCCACTTCCCCCTCTTCCGTCGTGACCCTCGCCCCCACCTCCCTGGCACACCCACCCTGTCTAGCACCAGGCACACCCTCTTTCTTCGGCTGTGGCCATTCGAGCCCGGGGCCGCCTGGGGAGGGAGCTGCTGCTGCCGCCGCCGCCTGTGGGGCAGGACCAGGGAGCGTGCTGGGCGAGCGAGAAGAGGAGGGAACGAGGGAGGAGCGGCGGGCGGGCGGGAGGAGGAGCCCTGTGAGCCGCGCCGCCGCCGCCGCCTCGAGCAGCGATGTGGCCGGCCGGCCGGCGTGTAAACACAGGCAGCAGCAGCGGGAGCAGCGGCCGCGGCCGCCCGGGCCCGGGGCACTGAGCGCACTCGCTGAGACCTGCCCGCCTCAGCTGCCATGGCCGAAGTGCGCAAATTCACCAAGCGGCTCAGCAAGCCGGGAACGGCGGCTGAACTCCGGCAGAGCGTGTCGGAGGCCGTGCGGGGCTCTGTGGTGCTGGTGAGTAGCCGAGGCACGGGGCGTCCACTCCCGGGAGGGGGAAGCACTCCTGATGGCAGCGATGCGGTGGCTTCCCGCGCGCGCGGGGCCCTGGGGCAAAGAGAGCCGCGCTGCGGCGGCCGCCCAGTGCGCTGAGAGCCTACAAGCGCGCGCTCTCCCTCTCTCTCAGTCTGTCTGTCTGTCTCTCTCTCCCTCTCCTGTCTCTTTTCTTTCCCCTCTCCTCCTCCCTCTCCCCGCTCCAGTAAGTTTTCGCACCAGCGGCCGCCGGTGGGGTCCGAGTCCGGGACGCCCGGGAACCGCGCTCTTTTGCCCTGCTAGCCGAAGGCGTGCGCCAGGATGGTAGCTGGCGGGCAATGCCGGGCTCGGACGTCTGCGGGAGAAGCGCGGGCTCCCGCCCTGGGCGAGGGCCGGAGAGAGCTGGGGAGCGCACCTCGCGCCGCCCCTGACCTGGCACAAAGAGCTGGGGACCCAAGGAGATCCTGATCCCCTCGGGAGGGCACCGGGGGCAACCCAGGCGGAAGGATGCGTTAAGCCTCTTCCACAGACACACTTGCGCGAGCACACACATCATGTACACACACACAAAAAAGAACCCCACCCAAAAAGCCCGGGGCGCCCGAGCTCAGGCGGGCGGTGAGAACAGAGGAAGCACAGTGACTTCCTCCTGTTACTGGAGGAGAGGGTGGTGATGGGTGTTGAGGGGTGCTGCCGCCGCCGCTGTGGCTGGAGGGAATTGGAAACAACGGGGTTCTGAGCACGAGTGGGCGCGAGCTGAGCGACAGTGGCTCCAGAGATTCAATCACTACGGAGGCAAGAAGATGGGGGAAGGCTGGTGTGCCAGTCCAAGAATGAAGGACCTTTATCTGAGACCTAAAGCCTGAGGCTGGGGGCTCCAGGGAAACGACACGGTTAGGGGATGGGGTTGGAGAATGCGCAGACCCCCTGGGAACCCTCCCAGCACACCTCAGCTTCGTGAAGCAGACGGTGGGCACTGCCCTTCGTGTTTTCAAGACTCCTCAATTTTGTGGACCAGGGCAAACGAACGGTTAATTAGCGTTTGTTTTTTACTTTTGGGGGGTTCACTCGTTTTTGTCTGTTTTCAGTCCTCTTACATCTTGTCACTTGATGTGTTATAATCTCATCATCTTAAGAGAGGGCTTTTTGTTAACACAACTTGTCCCAAGAAGGGAACTTCACAGCTTTTCCTTGTAATTTTTCTGTTGATTTTGTAGAATCAGCAATAAAACCAACATTAAAGAGAAACCAGGGGCCTGATCCTAACAGCGGAGAAACTTGACATTAGTGGGAGTTCTGGAGGAGGATCAAGGGTAAAATATGGACCTTTGAGATAAAAATCTGATCCCTACTAGCTACAACTGTGCAGAGCCAAGTGACTTTAAAGAAATCTCTTGATCGTGCTGTACCCTTGAAAGTTTAATCCTGCTGTTTAGTGAAGCTAAATCCAGACCTTTAATGTTGTTTTAATAGATTTGGCTTATTGTATATTTCACTCTGATTTTGGAGTGAAGACCTGTTGAGGTCAGATCTGAACCTCACTTGTCATCATAGCCAGTTAAGAGAGGACTGCAAGCTGTGTGCAGGGCATTTATACCAGGGCTCTCATCTTTGGTGGTTATTAACAAGTGATTCAGTCTGACTGGCACAGAGAACACTTTTCTAAATTAAGGAAGGGAGAGAGGGAGAGAGGGAGAGAAAGCCTTCCTTCAGCATTGGGTGGCTGGCCCTTCACCACACCATGTGATGTAAGCAGTGAGGTGGACAGATGGTCTCAAGAGAATAAATGGGACAGGGGAACCTCCACTGGGATTTGACCAGCATTTGACCTGCCACCCTCAGCAGGAAAAAAAGTTAATAAAATTTCTTTACAGGTATTTATGTTTAAAAAATATTTTTTGAGACGGGGTTCCATTCTGTTGTCCAGACTGCCTTAGTATATAGTTCAGATTGGCTACGAACTCCTGCCTCAGCCCTGGGCTGCCACATCTGGCTTAAAAATGACTTTTGTGTGTGTGTGCAGCACAGGTGCAATGGCGTTTTCCTCACCATTTATTCTGTGATATGAGCTAGAAAAACTGTTGTTGACAGGAAGAGAGTCTTGGAGCTACTGCCAATGGCCACAGTTCCCTGGTCATCCTTGCTTATTTGGCACCAAGGCCACTGATTTTTTAGCACTTGTATCAGGCAATGCAGAGGAAAAATATTTACTCATATATCTAGTATGAGATTTGGGGATTCTAGTAATTTAAGCAGCCAACATTTGGGGGAACCTCTACTATATGCAAGACTTAATGCCAGAAGCCAAGAATTCAGGAAACAAAGACAGCTTTTTTTTTTTTTCATTTGTTTTCATTACTTCCTATGTAGGTTGGGTGTGTATTTGTCAGATTTTGTGCACTAATCAATTTTAGTCTTCCTACCATCTGTATTTTTAAATTTTTACTTTTTTCAAGGTAGGGTCTCACTCTGGTCTTGAACTCACAGCAATCCTTATTTTCTCTGCCTCCCAAGTGCTGGGATTAAAGGTCCAGCTCCTAGCATCTTAATATAATAATACAGTTTGTCAGTTGTGAAATAAAGAAATAGCCATAAATACTATGAATACTCCTAAACATCCCCCTATTTCCCATGTTTTCTTTTTCTGACACAAAGAGCCATTAGCTGGTTAGTAAAGCCCCGAGTGTCTAAAGAGCAAGGCAACCATGTTGTAGCTGCTGCCAACTTCTGGTTCATTTCTGATTTAAACCCCAAGTGTTTATTAATGGACAGCTGAGGTAGGATTTACACTTGCTGCTATAAACCCAAAATACTAATGTTACCGTTTCAGCATGAATCGGAGTCATTAGCACAGCAAGTCATGCTTTCCTCGCGTTTAACTCCACAGAAAAACCCTAACATGCTCAACAAATATACAGCATTTCCTGTTTACTTTTTTTTTTAAATTACACTCTTGTTGGCATGTGTTCCCGTCATTCACATCATTCAGTTTTGCTCCCTGTTAGAAAAATTCAGAAGGCCTAGGCTATATATAGCATACCATTGTGTATTCAGGCCTTCTTACCATTATTAGTACTTCCATGAATCTATTAACAATATAATGAAACAGGCAAAGGAAGACAGGCTGTTTCATTGCTGCATGCTCCTGTAAGTTCAGCATTTTTATGAAGGTCGGTTTTCACCCAGGGAAAGGGATTACAGAATCACCATTGAGCAGAATTTCTCAAGAGGGTTTTCAGAAGTGTTAGAAACCGAGTGTTATACCTCAGGTAATGGTCTTTGTGCCACAGGAGAACTGAGGCATTTCATAAATGTACAATGGTTGCGCCTCCTAGGTGTTTAGTGTTTGTTGTGGACGATCAGGAAAGAGTTGCTAGATATTACCAGTAGTAGCCCCTTGAGGCAGAGCAAAACAGACAGGTCCTCTGGCTGGCACTGGGGGATTCCATATGGTAACAGCAATAGAGAGAAGCTAGCTGTCCACAAGCTGAGAAAGGCTGACAAGGGCCAGCAGCTGTGGCCCTCCCCCACCCGCCATTCATAACTACCTTTGTGTGTAAAGGCTGTCATGGTCACATTTAGGGAAGCCCTGGAAATGTGGCAGCTACTCTGTTCCTACTTGCGTAGGGGTGGGGTGTTGAAACTGCTTGATATAGGACAAAACCCACTGCTTCACCTGTAGGGAAGTGAGAACTTTCATTGTGTTGTGGGATAAAGCCAGTTTCAGCTAGAGTTTTCCTCCCCTAGATGCTGAGGATGGGACCTGGGGCCTGGAGCAAGCTGGGGACTTGCCCTACGACCTAGCCACAAGGCTAACCCAGCTTGGGCTTATTTGTTTGTTTATCAAGGCAAGGTCTTGTTACGTAGCCCAGGCTGGTCTCAAACCTGCTTTATCCTTCTGAATGCTAGGATTATGGGTGTGTACCACCACCATACCTGGCTCTGATTTGGGATTCTGGACCATACCTTCCCAGTTCAGAGTCTAGAGTCTTAGTTCTATTGTTTTTTTTTTTTGTTTGTTTGTTTGTTGTTGTTTTTTTTGAGCTCTCTGAGAGGAACAGGAACCAGAATGTTGGCACACCTGATCATGAGATTTGCCTCAATAATTCTTCTGGTGGCTTCTTGGTTAGGAGGGTCCTGCGTAACCCCACTCCCCAAGAATCTCTAGAAGAACAAAACGGGCTGCTGTGAAATGTGAAAGCATAGAGATACCTTTTTTTTGTTTAAATATTTTTTTGTTCATTTTTTATTTATTTATTTGAGAGTGAAAGACAGAGAGAAAGACAGATAGAGGGAGAGAGAGAGAATGGGCAAGCCAGGGCTTTCAGCCACTGCAAACGAACTCCAGACGCATGCGCCCCCTTGTGCATCTGGCTAACGTGGGACCTGGGGAACCGAGCCTCGAACCGGGGTCCTTAGGCTTCACAGGCAAGCGCTTAACCGCTAAGCCATCTCTCCAGCCCTAGAGATACCTTTTGCTAGCCCTCGTTAGCATCAAATAATAGAGTTGATTTTAGAATCTTAGCATGTTAAGTCAATTTTCTGAAATAAGTCATTTCTATTCTAATGTAGCAGTAAGCCATCCTTCGATTTTGATTGCTTTATTTTTTTAATTTTTTTTAAAATTTATTTATTTGAGAGCGACAGACATAGAGAGAAAGACAGATAGAGGGAGAGAGAGAATGGGCGCGCCAGGGCTTCCAGCCTCTGCAAACGAGCTCCAGACGCGTGCGCCCCCTTGTGCATCTGGCTAACGTGGGACCTGGGGAACCGAGCCTCGAACCAGGGTCCTTAGGCTTCTCAGGCAAGCGCTTAACCGCTAAGCCATCTCTCCAGCCCTTGATTGCTTTATTAATTGAAAGTGTATATTCATTATAGAAAAGTTAGAAGAGCAAGAAGACTAAAGCATCGCTATCTCACTATTCAGACGATACTCTGCTAAAATTTCTTTATTTTCATTTTTTTTTCTGCTTGTGTGGTGTATGTATGTGGTATATGCAGCATGTATGTTCCCATATGGCACCCCATGTGCTCACCTGTTATCAGAACTTTGGGTGTCCTGCTCCATTGCTCTTCTGCCCATTCTTATTTGAGCTGGACTCTCTCTCACACACACTCTCTCTCTTTTTATTTTTTATTTTTTGGTTTTTGAGGTAGGTTCTTACTCTTGCCCAGGCTGACCTAGAATTCACTATGTAGTCTCAGGGTGGGCTTGAACTAATAGCAGTCCTCCTACCTTGGCCTCCCAAGTGCTGGGATTAAAGGCGTGCGCCACCATGCCCAGCTCTTGAGCTGGAATCTCTTAACTAATCCTGGAACTTCTCCCCTGCCCCCCATGGACTCTGATGATTCTACAGTCTCTGTTCTCTCATGGGACTGAGGTTAAGGTGTGTGTGTGGCCACACCCATGGGTTTATGTGGGTCCTAGGGATTGAATTCAAGTACTTTCTCAGGGCTTCTTAGGCCCTTGGGCTTGCATAGGAAGTGCCCTTACCTACTGAGCACTTCTCCAGCTCCTGCTAATATTTGAATATATACATTTCAAGACTTTGTGCATATGTGAATAGAAATATATACATTATTTTACAAACATTTAAATAATTTTTCCACTATAAATATCTTGTGAATGTCTGTTTATGTCAGTAAATACATAGTTATATAAGCATGTTTAATATGACCACCAACAATTCCATTATGGATATGCCATAGGTTAGTCATCTTTTTTTTTTTTTTTAACTTGGTTTTTCGAGGTAGGGTCTCACTCTAGCCCAGGCTGACCTGAAATTCACTATGGAGTCTCAGGTGGCCTCGAACTCACGGCAATCCTCCTACCTCTGCCTCCCAAGTGCTGGGATTAAAGGTGTGTGCCACGATTCCCAGCTAGTCATCTTTTATTGTTTGATATTTTGATAATTTCTGCTTTGGCACTGTTATAAACATGACTTGTCTAATACCTTAGCTTCTAAACACATGTGGCTGTTTACCTTTAAAATTTTGTCATTTTTGAGAGTGTGACTCTCTGTGTAAACCAGTCTAGATTTGAATTTATAATCTTTTGGCACAGCCTTCTGGGTTTGGGATTACAAGTGTGTGACACTATACTAAACATCTTTAAATTTATTATTTTTTATTAGAGTGTGAGAGAGAGAAAGCCCAAGAGTGAGAATGGCCATGCCAGGGACTCTAGCTACTGCAAATGTACTCTACACATGTGTGCCCCCTTGTGCATCTGGCTAACATGGGTCCTGGGGAATTGAACCTGGGTCCTTTAGCTTTGCAGGCAAGCGTCTTAACTGCTAAGCCATCCCTCCAGCCCTAAATTTAAATTAATTAAAGTCAATTCTGCATGATAACCACATTTAGGTTAGTAGCTGTTATATTAGGCCATGCTAAAATGGAACATTTCAACTATTGTAGAAAGTTCTCTTGAATAGCACAGGTCTAAACAACTAAATGGACATCTTTGAGAAAGTATTTTCAAACTTGCTGGATTTTTCTCTTTGGATAAATTTCTAGCAACAGAATTTCATGTTTAACGATTATATACATTTTAATATTAAAAATCCTCCTAGAGCTGTGGATGTAATTCATTGGGAGAGCAATTGCCCACACATGTAAGGCCTTGGGTTCCATCATTAGTACCACTAAAAGTTCCTCTTAAGCATACTGTTAAATTATTCGGCATAAAATTGTTCGGGGTATTCTTTTACCTGCAAAGTTTGAGAATATTTTCCCCTCTCCCATGCTGACAGTGATGAATATATTGTTTAATCTTTGTAATATGATAAAATATAAATGGCACATTGATATAATTTGTATTTGTTTGAACAGTATTTCCTATTTTGATCAGCCATTCATATTGTTTTAGACAGTGAACCTTCTGACAGACTTATTTCCTTGTTTTGGATTCTTGAAATAAGGGTCTCTCCACCTCTCAAGATTGTGTTTCACTAAGTTGGGGTGGGGCTAGGCATCTGTGTTCTTTAAAACGTCCAGATGATTATTTTACTTATTTATTTGAGAGGAAGAGAGAGAGGCAGATAGAAAGAGAGAGTAAGTGGGCATGCTAGGGCTTCCAGCCACTGCAAATGAACTCCAGATGCATGTACCACCATGTGCATATGGCTTATATGGGTACACGGAATTGAACCGGAGTCCTTGTACTTTGCAGGCAAGTGTCTTAACCGCTAAGCTATCTCTACAGCCTGCCTGTCGCCCCCCCCCCCTCCCCCAGTGATTCTGATGGGCACAGAAATGCTGATCTAGGCTGCTCATTCACACAAGGCGAGAGTGTCTCCTGGACACATCTCTGACAAATGGTTTGTTTAAACACCTCCTGCCTGGTAGAGAGCTGTGGTACAAAAGATCCTTGAGCTGCAATTTACTCTGTTGAATTTACCATGACCTGGGCTTAAGCTCTACTGTTTGGCCATACTGAATGTTTGCTTCTTCTCTCTGTCTCTGTCTCTGTCTCTGTCTCTCTCTCTCTCTCTCTCTCTCTCTCTCTCTCTCTCTCTCTCTCTCTTTAAACTATTTAGTGGGCTGAAGAGATAGCTTAGCAATTAAGACACTTGCCTACAAATCCAAAGGGTCCAGGCTCAATTCTTCAGGACTCATGTAAGTGAGATACACAAGGTGGCACATGTGTCTGGAGTTCATTTGCAGTAGCTAGAGGCCCTGGCATGCCCATTCTCTCTCTCTTTCAAATAAAAATAAATATTAAAATTATTTATTTATTTGACAGAGAATGTATGTCAGGACCTCCTGCCCCTTCAAACAAACTCCAGGTGCATGTGACCCTTTTTGTGTATGACATCATATGGGTACTGGGGAATCAAACCCAGGCTGTCAGGCTTTGCAAGCAGGTGCTTTTAAACATGTTTTTTTTTTTTTCGAGGTAGAGTTTCACTCTAGCCCAGGCTGACCTTGAATTCACTCGGTAATTTCAGAGTGGCCTTCAACTCATGGCGATCCTCCTACCTCTGCCTCCCAAGTGCTGGGATTAAAGGCATGTGCCACAATGCCTGGCTCCCTTTAACTATGTTTTAAAATTCACCAAAGGTTCCTCATTTCTTCCCTTCATTCCTCATGTGACTTGGTTTCAAAAGTTTTCATGTCAGGATCATCCCATTTGGGCTCTTTGCCAAGTTTTCAGTGTCCTACTGAAAAGATGAGAGGCAGAATAAGCACTGGTTCCAAAGTCAGGCCTGGTGCTGACTCCAGGTTCTGCTACTATTGCATTATGAGTGGAGGCAGGTAAACTTCTATCAATTCCATCATCAGTGAAATGGGGTCAGACAGTAGGACTCTTCTGGAGTTCCTGTGAAGAGTCAGGAAGTTAACATATGAAAAGTGCCTGGTATATAAGTGATTGATAAAGGTTTAAAAATAACTTTGTTTTGGTTAGAGAAGTCTCTCTTTTCAGATGGCAGTGACTGCTGGGTAGAGTCAAAACTCAGAGTGCTAAGATATGACATTTGAGACAACACTATTACATTCTCCAGTGGCTCAGGGACTATAGCAGAAGAGGAAGCAGAATGAATGTAAGAGCCAAGGGTAGAGTACTTTGGAACACTTTTCTCCCTGACATAAAGTGGTTATTGAATTCATGACCTCACGGTGGCTGTTGTTAGTTGAACAAGATCTGCACAATATTGAGCCCACCAACAGGTTGTCAAGGATTCTGGAGGACAGCAAAAAAAAAAAAATCCACATCAATATAGGAAAGGGAATGGCAGGAAAAAAGTGGGGGTTCAGTCGATGGGATGAGGGGGACAAAAGGTGGTGAGAAAGGATTATGTTTTTTTTAAATGAAGTTTAAAAATTTAATTATTTATTAGAGAGACAGAGAGAGACAGAGAGAATGAATATGGGCATGCTAGGGCCTCCAGCCACTGCAAATGACCTCCATATGCATGTGCCACCATCTACATCTGGCTTTCATGGGACGTGGAGAGTCGAACCTGGGTCCTTAGGCTTTGCAGGTATGTGCCTTAACTGCTAAGCCATATCTCCAGCCCATAAATGAAGCTTTTGAAAAGGAAAGTTGGAAAAAAGTCTTCTAGTATTATAGAAGGATCTATGTAGCAGATAATGCTTCTTACTCATTCTGGCTATAAATTCATTTCCATTCTAGCACCTCGCATGGTGATTGGAATGCAGTGGGTGTTTTGTGGGAAACTGTGGGTTGTTCTTAGTTTTGAGAGTAGAGCCTGGAAGGCAGGAAACTAGTGAAAATGTATAATTCAAAAGAGTGATAATTATAACAAAGGCAGTGAGAACAGAGATAAGGGGGAAAGATGTGAGAGACAGTGATAAAGTCTACAGCATTTGGTGACTCTTGAAGGGGAGGAGGGAGGAAGGGGGAAGAGAAGAGGGAGGAAAAGAGGAAGAGGATGTGGAGTCAAGGTGAATTTTAGGCTTCATAGCTTGAACAAACAAGAAGAAAAATGTGCTTGGTGATAGGAGAAGGGAAAATGAGCAGCCTTTATTTGAAAGAGTTGTCAGGGCAAAGACAGGTTTCAGTTTAGCAAGGGAATAGAGAGAATGTTCAAGGGGAAGGCTGAGCATGTAGGGTTGTATTTTGGCAGAAGACTGGGGTTGCTGAGGGCAGAAAAGAAAGTGTTCTAAATGGGAACAGGAAAGGGAGGAAGAGCCATGGGAGAACCAGGGCTGAGTGGACAGAGATGAGATTGTAGGTGAAATTAGTTTATGGAAGAGGCTTGCACTTTTGGGAATGATTAGGAAGTAGGATGCAGGGTGGAGATGAATAATAATTTGGATGCCAGCCCCAGACTTCCAGTTAGAATGGTGATGGAAGTTAGTACATGCACACAGGAGGGAGAAAGAAAGAGAGATTTTTCCTTTTTTTAAAATTTTTAAATTTTTTATTTATTTATTTGAGAGCGACAGAGACAGAGAGAAAGACAGAGGGAGAGAGAGAATGGGCGCGCTAGGGCTTCCAGCCTCTGCAAACGAACTCCAGACGCGTGCGCCCCCTTGTGCATCTGGCTAACGTGGGACCTGGGGAACCGAGCCTCGAACCGGGGTCCTTAGGCTTCACAGGCAAGCGCTTAACCGCTAAACCATCTCTCCAGCCCAGAAAGAGAGATTTTGTGTGTGTGTGTGGTGAGAGAGAGAGAGAGAAAGAAAGAAAGAAGGAGATCCTGCTCTAACAGTTGCCTTTAGTACAGCATGGAGCTAAGGGGATATCCAACCTCCTTCTGGTGCCAAGAGAGGCTAATGGACAGAAATTCTTCCTGTCCTTAAGGGACTTCTGATCCATAAAGGAAGATGAGCTACCTGCAGATAACTGACATAGAGAAGATAGAAGCCAGGTAGGATGCCATGGTTCTACCCAGTATCTTCAGTTCGTTAGTTCTATCATCTTTCTCCTTTTCCCATTTTTGGTCTTTCCTGGTACTAACAAGGCTGAATAGATGCTTATTAATGAACATTGTTAATCTCTCTGGCTTCTGAGCTACCCCCTTCCTCTCTAATTTATGGAAACAGGGAGAATTTTATCAGTAACATGTCAGAGAAATGTGTAGTGTACATGTGTAATTCACCTTGGCATTCCCTTACTTGGCCTCTGTGAACTATAAACAGAGGTTGTTACCTTCTCAAATTCCATGCTCCCTTTCAGGAACCACCCTTACTTTTTTGTTGCAGCTTAGTACAGAGGGTTAATTTATCTACTGGAGTTTGTTTTCTCCTGATATACAGAATGGTCAGCAAAGCATATTGAAAATTTATTCTTTTTTTTTTTTTTCCCCTGAGGTAGGGTCTCGCTTTAGCCCAGGCTGACCTGGAATTCACTGTGTATTCTTAGGGTGGCCTTGGAACTTCCAGAAATCCTCCTGCATCTGCCTCCCATGTGCTGGGATTATGCCTGACCTATTAGTATTTTTTCTTTCTTTCTTTTTTTTTTTTTTTTGAGGTAGGGTCTCGCTCTAGCTCAGGCTGACCTGGAATTCACTTGGTAGTCTCAGGGTGGCCTCAAACTCATGGCGATCCTCCTACCTCTGCCTCCCGAGTGCTGGGATTAAAGGCATGCACCACCACGGTCGGCCCTCTATTAGTATTTTTTAAGTGTATTTTACACTGTAGGGGAAATCAGAAACAACAGGAGGGTGGAGAACTTAAGTGGTTTCTCTTTTCTGTAAATCCTAAAGGCACTTTTAGAAGAAATTCGTTCTTGGGATGTACATGTCTTGTTTCCTGTAGGCTTTGCCAGGCGTGAGAAAAGTTTGAAGGTAACACTCATCTGTCATTTGTATCAGCCTGGAGTTAGATGCCTTTGTGAGTTTTTTTCAGGGCCCCATCCTGGAGGCTCCCTGAGGGATTGTCTCAGTTAGCTGCCAGTGACTAAAAGTGTCAGCTCTGGAAGCACACCATTCGAGTTCAAAGTTTAATGCAACTGGGTGATGTGGAGAATGAAGTCAGCCCAGGTTAAATGGGATAAACATTGTTAGTTTAGAGAGAATTTAATAGGTGTAGGCCCTTTAACACAGGGTCTTTTGCTGAACCTACAACTAGCTCACTGATTTTGCTAGACTATCTAGCCACTGAGCCCCAGGGATTTCCCGTCTCTACCTCCTCAGCTCTGGTATTACAGGCATATGCCACAATACCCAATAGTTTATGTGGATTCTGAGGATCTCAATTCAGGTCCCCATACTTAACAAGACAAGTACCTTACCTACTGAGCCAGCTCCCCAAGCCCCCATTTTTTTTAGGGTGGTGGTGGTGTGTGTGTGTTGTATACACTTGTTTGCAAGTATAATATGCATCCTGTACACACATGTGCAGAGGCAGAGGAAGATGCCACATGTCTTCCTCTATCATTCTTTTGCAGTATTTCCTTGAGATAATTTATCACTGAATCCAAAGCTTAGTATTTTACAGCTCATCTGGCTGACCAAGAAGCCTCAGCTATCCTCCTATTTCTGGCCCCTCAGCAAGTATTGTGGTTACAGACACACATAGGAATGCCTGGCTTTATATGTGAATTCAGGGGATTAAATTCAGGTCTCTTACTTGAGGAGCAAGTTCTCAGTGAACCTTCTCCCCATTGTCTATTTCTTTCTTGAAGCAGAGCTCAAGTTTATTAAAAATAGAAAGATGCTCAGGGAAGAATTAAGTACACTCAAGAGAATGGGTGTGTGCGTCTCAAAGGAGACTTGCCAGTCCTTGTTTTTAAAAAATCAAATGACTAGGGGGTGAATATGACCAAAGGTTATGATGTTAGCCATGTGTGGTGGTGCACCCCTTTAAAAAATCCCAGCACTGGAGATACAGAGGTAGAAAGATCACCGTGAGTGACTTTGAGGCCAAATTGAGACTAAATAGTGAATTCCAGACCAACCTGGGTTATAGTGAGACTCTACCTCAAAAAACCAAATTTTATATATATATAGGGACACATATATGCGCGCGCGCGTGCACACACACACACACACACACACACACACACATATACACATATGATGTACATATGATGTACATGTGTGGAAATGTAATGAAACTCAATATTTTATACAATGGATATAAACTAAAATAAGAATTAAAACTAAAATAAATAAATAATTAATTAAAAATAAATTAATTAAAATAAATAAATTAGTTTAAAGAGGGCTTGCCTGTGAAGCCTAAGGACCCCGGTTTGAGGCTTGATTTCCCAGGACCCACGTTAGCCAGATGCACAAGGGGGCGCACACGTCTAGAGTTCATTTGCAGTGGCTGGAGGCCCTGGCATGCCCATTCTCTTTCTCTCTCTCTCTCTCTGTGTGTATCTATCTTTCTCTCTGTGTGTCACTCTCAAATAAATAAAAAAATGAACAAAAATATTTTAAAAATAAGTTTAAAGATCTCCTAAGAAATTATTGTCCCTTTTCTGTGGTGATGGGAGTAGAACCCCAGGACCTCACACATTCCAAACACATGCTGCACCACTGAGATATACCCATAATCCCAATGTCTTCCTTCCTTCCTTCCTTCCTTCCTTCCTTCCTTCCTTCCTTCCTTCCTTCCTTCCTTCCTTTTTTTCTTTCTCTTTCATTCTGTCTTTCTTTCTTCCTCCCTCCCTCCCTTTCCCCCTCATTCCTTCTTCTTCTTCTTTTTTTTTTTTTTTCGAGGTAGGGTCTTGCTACAGCCCAGGCTGACCTGGAATTCACTGTGTAGTCTCAGGGTCGCCTTGAACTCAGGCAATCCTCCTACTTCTGCCTCCCAAGTGCTGGAATTAAAGGCGTGCGCCACCATGCCTGGCCTAGTGTCCTTTTCTGTCAGGCTATGGTTTGTGATAGCAGGATAAATTCTATTTAGTATGGTGTATACATATTCCCAGCAGAGTCAGTATGGGAAACAGGCCAACCATTCCAGCTACACGTGGTTTCGTGGTTTGTTCATTGTCTGTGCACAGCCTTGTACAACCATACCTAAATTTGCTCTTAATGATTTCCTGTGATTCTTGTCCACTTTATTTTTATTGGCTATGGAGTTTATAATTCACGGGAAGCTTTTTTCCTTCCTTGCCAGCTTGTGTTGGATTGTACATGTGTCAGGGTGCTGAGAAGTACTTGAAGAGATTCAGATATTTCCATGTCCCCATGATATTGCTTTCCCTAACGAACAGAGATAATTTACTGGGCAAGATGTAACTGAGAAGTCAAGCATTCTTCTAACTCTTGACAGAACATCTTTATTTGAAGTGCTTCAGTGAAGTGTGTCAAAAGGCCAGGGAAGCCAGGTGTGGTGGCACACGCCTTCAATCCCAGCACTCGGGAGGCACAGGTAGGAGGATTGCCGTGAGTTCAAGGCCACCCTGAGACTACAGAGTTAATTCCAGGTCAGCCTGGACCAGAATGAGACCCTACCTCGAAAAACAAAAAACAAAAAACAAACAAACAAAAAGGCCAGGGAAATTCACTTGTATGAGATGTTTTTCACACAATGTCAGGTACTTGTCTTTTCCTAGCCCCAGTGTTAAGAAGAGTTAAAAGGCCTGTTATGTCTATGATTTTATATGTCTGTGGGTCACTGCTAAACTTATACCACATTGTCATCACCTCTCTTCTACAAATGGGGAAACAAAGGTCTATTTCATGGGAGGCAGGCCATAGGTCATCCATATTTGCTAAGTGGCAGGGCAATGAGCTCCAGCTGTTTTGATTCCTTCATGGTAACACAAAGAAACATGAGTGTATCTGCTAGTTTCCACAAGAAATCAGGTGGAGGAAACCTTTCCTGTATGGTTTTAGTGATAGCCAATGGGAGATCATGTTTATTTCTAAACTAGATTAGGTTTCTTTAGTGAAAAGGATTTTTTTAAGGGGTGGGATTGTTATTGAGAAATGTGGACAAGATCAGTATACATACATACATACATACATACATACGTACATACACACACACACACACACACACACGCACACACACACACACACATATGCATATATTCCTATCCCAAAGCAAGCCTTAGGATTATGAGAACTGCTTACAATTGACTGTTCTTCCTCTGTTTGTTATTTGAATAATTATATGGAGAAGCATATTCAGAACTCTAGCTTTGGAAAGATACCTGGGGTCATTTTCATGGAATTGCTTTTATGACTTTTCAAATGGGTCAGCACTATCCAAAAATAACAATGTATATATTCATTTTCATGCCTTTTATTTTAGAAGTTTAGTTTTCTCACTTGAGAAATGGCCAGCTTTATGCTTTGCAGGTCCTGTTGTCATAGTGTTCATGTGTGACTGGAACAGTGCTGTTGGCATGACCAGTTTATTTTCATAGGTTAATCAGTTCCAAATGTTTCAGTGCACAAAATAGCCTCTAGAGACCTGAACAAGGGAATGTCACTTTCCACAGTATGTGCCTTACCACTAAGAATGACTTAAGTCCAAGAAGGCTTGGAATCAACTGTTGCAGAAACTGAACTAAATTGTTTTTTTCAAAGCTTGCAGGGGCCAGTAGTTCTCATTGGAGTCCAGCAGAGTGCTTATGACATGCTCTGTTGCTTGGGAAGCAAAGAAGGTGCCCCTGTGGATTCCCCCCACCAGGAGACTTATTCCTACACTACTAGTGACTGGCATGGCTGCTTGCAAGGCAAGTTAGCCTGATTGTCCCTTCCAGACAAATCTGGTGGGATTCTCATCAGAAGAACCAAAGAGACTTCTATAAGGCTTCTCACTTCAATTCTACAATAACACATTCAGCTATCCCTCTTTCTGTACTTGCAGCTGGAATGCCCCCTTCCAAGCCAGCTGTCCTGCTGCCATCAGGATTTCTCATATCCAGAGAAGCCCAGGTTCTTAGTCTCAAGCAATATAAACTTCTGCATCTACCTGTTTTGTGACACTAATTAATTTGTGTTGGGGGTGGTAGGACTCACATGTATGCCAGGCTCTCTTGTCATTGCAAATGAATGCCAGACACATGTGTCTCACCACTTTTTGCATCTATCTAGCTTTATATGGGTGGCTGAGGATTGATCCTAGGCAGGCAGGTTTTGCAAACACACACCTTCAACCACTGAGCCATCTCCTCAGCCCCCCACCTGTTGTTTTTTTGAGGTAGGTTTCACTTTAGCCTAGGCTGACCTGGAATTAACTATTTAGTGTCAGAGTGGCCTCGAACTCACGACAATCCTCCTGCCTCTGCCTTAGGTGTGCTGGGATTAAAGGCGTGCACCACCACGACCACCGCCACCTGTTTTTTAAATTTTTAATTAAAAAAAATATTAAGAACTTTAATATAGGAATATATTGCAAATTGGTCATATTCCCATGGGGTTATACTCTTCTTTTTCTGCTCCCCGCCCCCATTCTACTGAGGGTCCCTTCTCAGTGGAATTATCAATACTCACTGTGGGGTCATGGATGTATCAGTCAGTCCCTGTGGGAGGAACAAAACCTCAGAGTACACCTTCCCACCCTATGACTCATACATTCTTTCCATTCCCTGTTCCCAAATGTAGACTTAGTGGTTGTATTATAGGTCTCCTTTAGTGTTGAGCTCTCAACAGTCTCTGATTTTCTGCTTTCAAGAATTTTGAGTTTCCTCAGTGTCTACTGCCACCTCTATGGAGGAGTTTCTCTTGAGAGGAGCAACATTAATATTTAATCTGCCAAATTTAATTTTTCTTGAGACACGATCTTACATATCTCAGGCTGGCCCTTGAACTCACTATGTAGTTGAAGATTATTTTGAATTTCTGATCTTTTCTACTTCCCCAGTGCTAGGATTATTGGTGTCAAACACCATACCAAGCTTTATTTATTTATATATTTATTTATTTATTTATATAATTTATATTTTGGTAGCACTGGGGGTGTTGAACCTAGGATTGGACACACATGCTGCGCAAGAGCTGTTTCACTACTAGACTACATCTACAGCCCTCTCTACTCTTTATTTTGAGAGAGGCTTTGGATAATACAAGACGGGCCTTGAATTCATTCTGTAGCCAAGGCAGATCTTGAACTTGCTATCTTCCTACCTTAGCCTCCTGAACAGCTGGGATGACAGGCCTGTGCCACCAGGCCTGGCATCTACTCTCTATTTCAAATTTAAGTCTGGTCAATGGGTTCTGCTCTTCTTCCTTGTCCACTTTCTGTCCCTTTGTTCCTGTCTCTCTGTGTGTGTACATGCACATGTGTACACACAAGTTGTTAGAGATAGAACCCCAAGCCTCGCACACACTAAGCAGATACTCTACCACATGCTACATCCAGCCTTGGTTCCTTGCCCTGACTTCCTTGCCCATTCATATCTGACTCCCATCTTGGTTTTCTGGTCCGTTTCTAGCTCTTCTGGGAGTAAGTTTTGGTCTTGTTGCTAGCTCTCCAGAGCAAGGATGCCTTGTCCTCGCGGTGACCACCTGGAACTAGAGTGCTGTACAGTGGAACTCTTCATTGATGAGGGTGCTGAGGAGGGAGTCACCTGGATGAGGAGGTCCAGAAAATGACCCTGGACTGGGCATGTGGCTTATCAGTTTCCCATTGCCGCTTTAGCAAATTGCCACAAGCTTAGTGTCTTCAAAGAATATGGGCTTCTTGTAGCTCTAAAAGTCACAAGGGTGAAATAGTTTTCCCTGGAATAATAGTAAGGTTTGGCAAATCTATACTTTCCAAAAGTTTTAAAACACAGTGTTGCAAGTTGACTTCTTTTACAGCTTCTACAGACTTCTTGTTTTCCTTAGCACCTGGAGCTTTCATCCATCCTTATTGGCTGGCTGAGTCTTTCCTACATTGTGTCTCCCTGACTGTGCTTCCACCATCACATCCACCTTTCTGACTTACCTACCTGCCCCTTTCATTTATGAAAATCCTTACTTGGTTTTTGTGATATTGTGCATGCTCGACAACTACTGTAATACTGTTCTACACTCCTAGCCACATAGAAAAACCTTGATGATGACGTCAGTCCTACCTAGATAACCCAGCATAATCTTCCCATGTCAAAATCCTTAATTTACTCACATCTGCAAAGTCCCCTTTGCTGTGTAAAATCACATATTCCTTGGTTCCAGGAACGGAAATGAGTGCAAGTTCGGGGAACGATTGTTGTGCTTATCCCATGAGGCATTGCTAGAAGTTGAGGAGTGGCTGGTGTTCTGGGGTCAGATGGGTTCCCAGCATGGATCCTGACATGATAGAGGAAAAATCGAATGGCAAACTGTGAACCAGGTGTGGATGTCTTCATAGAACTCCAGTGAGGAAGCACAATCCCTTTTCAGAATTTTAGCTGAAAGAACACAGTGCAGGTTTGTCGTCTGCAATTTCCATTCAGATGTTTTCTTAAATTCTTCAAAATTATTATTTTTTCCTTCACAGAGGACTTCCTTAGTCTGTAGTTCTTATTGTGGGCACTGCTTTCAGACTTGAGGTGTTTCAGGATACAAGCTGGCTAGACACATACAGGCGCCTTGCCAGCTCAGACCTATGGAATTTTCCACTCTCAGCTAAAGAAATGAGTAAACCAGTAAAGATGTATGTGTGTGTGGGTGAGGGGGGTGTAGATGTGTGTGGAAAGGGGCATGTGCACAAGAAAAAGGGATTGTTTCCCATCGCTGAGAATAACTATGGCTAACAAGTCCCAAGATGCTTCTCATATGTCCTGTGTAAGAGATGCTTTACCTAAGCTGAAGGTCAAGTTAGATGGGGCAGTGCCATCTTGCATTTCCAAGGTAACCATAGGACCCCTTCCCAGAAATAGGTTTCTCAAACACATGGCTGTAGAAGGCAGAGGGAAAGACTGGACAATCTGACTTCCTTCTGGCTTCATGAAGAGTTTTCAATTGAGTGATAAATGAAAGCTTCTTCCCTCCACCAAATGCAGTCCCTGCGGTCTTCCAGAGCTGCACCATAAAAGCTTCCTGGCTGCTCACATTTGCGTCAGCTTCCTCACTTCACGCTGGCCAATATAATGTCCATGATGGCACAGAGCCTCACAGATTGTAAGAGGTACTCTATCTTAGATGTGGGTTGCATTTGCTATTTTTACATCAGTTACAATTGGTCATGGCCATATTTCTCCCAGTTCCAACCTATCTTTTCACAGGCTCTTGGGTAACTGTTTGGCTGTAGTACATTGAAAATCATTATCCACAAGATAGGGGAAGGGGAAACTCATAGAACTGCTTCAAAAATATGAAAATACAAAATATATATTTTCTGTTTTCACTTTGTCTTCTTCCATTTCCCCTCCCCAGACCACTTAATAGCAAAACAGTTCTTTTTTACCTTATAAGCTAGCAAGTAAAAATTCAGGTATTTTCAGTGGAATTATATTAAAGTGTCATAATGTGCTTATATAAGAGTAATCTACTAGGCTGGAGAGATGGCTTAGCGGTGAAGCACTTGCCTGTGAAGCCTAAGGACCCTGGTTTGAGGCTCGATTCCCCAGTACCCATGTAAACCAGATGCACAAGGTGGCACATGCATCTGAAGTTCGTTTGCAGTGGCTGGAGGCCCTGGTGCGCCCATTCTCTGTTTCTCTGTCTGCCTCTTTCTGTCTCTGTCGGTCTGTTGCTCTCAAATAAATAAAAATAAACATTTTTAATAAGAATAATTAATCTACTAAGTTTAAAAATGTATAAGTTTTATTAACTGTAAGCTTATTAACCATAGTCCTGTTTATCTTCTTTTTAGAAGTGGATATTCATTTTCTCCAAATTATGAGTTATTTTCCTTCAAACTAATTTTCATTTTACTTTATTTTCTTGATTTACTGACCTTTGTTTTGAAGTAGTTTCTCCTTTAACTGCTGGTCCTCAGCCAAGTTCCCTAGCTTATGGGTAGTGTGCAATTCATCTATGAGCTTCACAACAGACTTGATGCTTGAGACATCTTGAACTTCTGGGCCTGTGACATACAGGATAAGGAACTAGACAGCAATACTTCATTGGAGAGCACTCTAACAGGATAGAAAGGTGGGCTATGCTGTGCTAGACCAGTGCCTTGGCTGATGGAAAATAGCGACATTTTCATTCACATACTAAAACCCCAAAGGAAATGTTTCAGAACTATTGCTTAATTTGAACAGAAGCAGAAAATCCATTTCTGCCAGTTTCTGTTTTTAAATGTTTTTATATATTTATTTGAGGGAAGGAGGGTGGGAGGGAGGGAGGGAGGAAGAGAGAGAGAGGGGGGGTGGTGTACCAGGGCCTCTTGCTGTTGAAAACAAACTCCAGATACACTACTTTGTGCACATGGCTTTATGTGGGTACTAGAGAATTGAACCCAGGCCATCATGCTTTGTAAGCAAGTGCCTTTAAATGCTGAGCCATTCTCTATAGCCTTCCACAGGTTTCTTTTTTTTTTTTTAAGTTTTTATTAGCATTTTTATTAAAAAAATCCCATGGTAATTCCCTCCCTCCCCACCCCCCACACTTTCCCCTTTGAAATTCCATTCTCTATCATATTACATCCCCATAACAATCATTGTACTTACATATATACAATATCAACCTATTAAGTACCCTCCTCCCTTCCTTTCTCTTCCCTTTATGTTTCCCTTTTAACTCACTGGCCTCTGCTACTAAGTATTTTCATTCCCACGCAGAAGCCCAGTCATCTGTAGCTAGTATCCACATATGAGAGAGAACATGTGGCGCTTGGCTTTCTGGGCCTGGGTTACCTCACTTAGCATAATCTCTTCCAGGTCCATCCATTTTTCTGCAAATTTCATAACTTCATTTTTCTTTTTTTAAAATATTTTATTTATTTATTTATTTATTTATTTATTTATTTATTCATTTATTTATTTCTGAGAGAGACAGAGGCAGGGAGAGAGAGAGAGAGAAAGAATAGGCATGCCAGAGCTTCGCAAATGGACACCAGATGCATGAGTCACCTATGTATCTGGCTTATGTGGGTCCTGGGGAATCGAACTGAGGTCCTTTGGCTTTGCAGGCAAGCGTCTTAACCACTAAGCCATCTCTCCAGCCCATAACTTAATTTTTCTTTACTGCTGAGTAGAACTCCATTGTATAAATGTGCCACATCTTCATTATCCACAGGTTTCTTTTTTAAAAAAATATTTTTATTTATGTATCTTACAGAGAAAGAGGGAGAGAGAGAGAATGGGCATGCCAGGGCTACCACCCACTGCAAGCAAACTTCAGATGCGTGCGCTCCCTTGTGCATCTGGCTAACATGGGTCCTGGGGAATTGAACCTGGGTCCTTTGACTTTGCAGGCACATGCCTTAACCACCAAGCAATCCGTCCAGCCCTCCACTGGTTTCTTTATAATAGATTAAATCCACTTGTGACAAGATAGTGTGAAAAAAATGGGAGTAGGTAAAAGAATGGCTTAATCTGAGGGAATTGAAGGATTTTTTTGGAATACAATAGATAAAGGGATCAGAGATTAAAATACTAACTATATTTTGTGAGGATAGCAGTGCATTTTTGAACTCAGTAAGAAATCAAACCCTTTAGACCTTGTGCTAGGCAAATGGAATGACTTTGTCTGGGAGTGAAGGACTAAGTAGACATGACTGGAGACCTGGAGGCAGTACGTGCTGTCAACCTGCATGATTTAAGACCCCAAATCAATTAGTTAAGGAATTTTGAAAGCCCTTCTATGCAGTTCTCTACTGTAAATAACTGGAACCTAATGGTCCAACTTCGATGGAGGTCAGAGGTGTGTGATTTACTAGGCACCTCCAGTGGCCAGGTGGAAAAACTGAGGTGCTAGGTTTACCTGTCCTTTCTCTCAATCCTAGACTTTCACAGCCTGGAATGGGGCAGTAGTTTACACCTATTCCAGATCTGCATTTCTCAAGGCAGCAAACCCTGCTTGACAGGAATGGCAGCAAATGGAAGCTTGACTTCTGAGCCTTTGTGGTTCTGTGAGAACTGTCTCTACCCTGGCTGGCTTCCTCTTACTCACTACTTCCTCTCTCTTCAACCTCATTTCTTCTCCTTTCTACCTTCTACTCCACACAAACTGCTTTCTCTCTTCATGCATTCTTTCTTCTTCTTGAGTATGTGTGTGGTGGTACCAGGGAAATTGCATGCTAGGCAGGCACTCTACTACCAAGTTATATTCCCAACCCTCAGTCCGACTGATGGACCTACCATTTGCCTCTCTGCACTGACACCTTCTAGGCTAATCTTTTATGAATCTGGCTTTCCATTTGGGGAGCTCCCCATGGCCACCCTCTGCTTCACCTCCTATCATACTCTAGAAACATCATTCTATGGTGACACATGTCTACTTTCCTCTCCATCCTCCCCACCCATTCTTTCATTTTCAGTCTCATGTAGCCCAGGCTGTTCTTAACTCACTGTGTAGCCAATATTCCTGATCCACCTGCCTCCACCTCCCTGGTGCTGAGATTACTACCACGCCTGCTCCTACTTTCCTCCTCTTATCCATTTCATACTTTTTCTTTCTCTCCTGTTTGACTATAAATAGTCCACTGTTGGGTTGAAGATATGGCTTAGCAGTTAAGGTACTTGCCTGCAAAGCCAAAGGACCCAGGTTCAAGTCCCCAGGCAAATGGCACATGCATCTGGAGTTCGTTTGCAGTGGCTGGATGCCTGGCATGCCCCATTCTCTCTCTCTTTCTCTTGTCTCAAATAAATAAACAAAATATTTTAAAAAAAGAATCCACTGTTTTTTTTTTTTAATCCTTTGTTTAGTTAAGGATGGAAAATTCCAAAAGCCTGAGGTAAGTGATAGCTGAATGCCTTATTTTTGGAAATCCAGTGGCCTGAGTAGAAAGGAAATCTCATGGAGCTGATCATCTGGCAAGGTTGTCCCCCTCCCCTGAAACATCCTGGCTTTGATGCTGGGTCCATCAGAAAAAAAGGAGGTTCTAGTTGTGAAATGGGGGAATCACTGGTTACAACTGTGGTAGTCTGAGTAAATGTCCCCCTCCCCAATAGATTTCTAGCCACCTGGCTGGAGGAAGTATCCAGCCCTAAGGTGTGGTGGTGGATTTGACATTCCCATCTAAAGATAGGCAAACTGCCTGGAGTTCCTGAAGAGTGTGCTGTGTGGTGTGGCTTTTGGCTTGTGGCTCACGCATGCGCTCTCTCTCTCCTTGGACCTGTGAAAACAAGCCAGCTTCTTCTGCCACTCTAGAACTTCCCCTGGATCTGTAAGCTTCAATAAATATCTCTTCTTCCATACCTGTGCCTGGTCTGGAAGTTCATCTCAGCGAACATGAAGCTGTTGGCTACAACAACAAAAGAACCCAGTTTACATATTTTTTTTTTCTTTTTGCTGCTGGGATTAGTTGGGAAAATATTGGCTTTTGCTTCATAGACCTTGCGAGAGTTAAACACTTTGCATAAGAAGAAAATGCAGTTCCTGCAGCTCAGTTTAATTGAGGATTTCACTTCATTGGAATCATTATTTGGCACAGACCAACTATATTTCAGACCCACTGGGTCTCCTGGGGCATAGGAGCATCTGTCCAGATGTTAGGAGATAGAGTTGAGAAGATGGGCTCCACCCTCATGTTTCTTGCTCCCTCCCTGGAGAAATTACCTTGGAAGGGTTTTGTCTACATATCCCTAGGGCTGTAACAAATTAGAAGCAATCATCTTGATGGTGAGCCAAAACATGATCAACTTGGATTAGACAGAAATGGTCTACTATCTTGCTAACTCTCGTGAAAGTAAGGACACATAACAAAATTGCCAATTCCACAAAAATACAAACTTCAGGAGCTAAAGAGATTGCTCAGGGGTTAAGGCACTTGCCTGCAAAGCCCAAGAACCTGAGTTGGATTCCCCACAACCATGTAAAGATTTTGCATAAAGTGGCACATGCATCTGGAGTTCATTTGCAGTGGCTGGAGGCCTTGGCACAACCATTCTCTCTATCTGTCTCTTTCTCTCACTCTCTCTCTAATAAACAAACAAACAAACAAACATATAAAATTCTAAAAAATACCAACTCCATCTGCATTGGTTCTACTTGACTATAAAATATCCAGGTTTCCTTTGTTTCTACCAGTTAAGGGCATCTCATCTTTGTATTGTCTTCCCTCACCACATCCTTCCCTGCAGCCTGGACTCTTCCCATGTTCAGCCACCCCTGTTCCCTCAACACATTATTGCTTCTCATCTTCCTGCCTTTGTGCACACAGCCTTTTCATTCTGGAATGCCCTTCCAGTCCCTTTCCTGCTTGTTGGAGACTCCTCTGTCCTGAAGGGGTTAGGATGGATGGTCATCTTCACCATGACCACCCATTTGGAGTGCATGGCTTCTTTGGAAGGCTTAAAGTAACAAATTTATTCTCTCAAGGTTCTGAAGGTTAGAAGTCCAAAATCAAAATTACTGGGTTACATTACCTTAAGAGACCCCAGGCAAGTTCCCATTGCTTCCCTTCCACAGCTTTGGTATCTACCAGTTTGCCTTGGCTAGTAGCTGTGTCACTTCAGTTTCTGCCTCTGAGGGTCTATGTCTTTTCATCTTTGCCCTGTGACAGATCTCTCTCTGCTTTTTTCTTATATTAAAAAGTGCAGTTGGAATAGCATTTAGGGCTGAGCCTTACAATCTACAAGTGAAAATGGTCTTCTCAACTCAGAATCTTTAATCACATCTCTACAAGCCCCTTTGCCGTAAGGTAACATTTGCAGGTATCAGTGCTCCCTATGGGGTCTGTGTTTCAGGGGCCATCTTTCTCATTGGCCCTGATAGTTTTTATGTCCTAGAGAGCAATTGATTGATTTCATTCCCCCTTGTGGTAGTTGATAGCTTTTGTCTTCCATTAGCATGTTAATGCTTTAAGTGACCAGCCAGAAAGTGGAAAGAGCTAATGCTTACTAGTCAGAGTGCCAGAAGGGCCTAGCATAGAACTGACAAAGCATTTACCTTTTGGGACTTACCTGTAAAAGGGAAAGAATAAGATAGACTTTGGAACTTACAGAATTTTTTATAATAGCAAAAGAAACAAAAACTTAAGTTGTCAAAAGTAAAACGGATAAATATACATCCATGCATTAGAAAACCATGCAGTCATTAAAATGACCTCTCAGTTTATGATTTACAAAGGAAAAAGTTTCAATTATGAAACAGCATTTCAAGGTAGGGTTTCGCTCTAGCTCAGGCTGACCTGGAATTCACTATGTAGTCTCAGGGTGGCCTTGAACTCACGGTGATCCTCCTACCTCTGCCTTCTGAGTGCTGGGATTAAAGGTGTGTGCCACCAGGCCTGGCTTTGGTTCTATTTTTGTAGAATAGTACATATGTGAACTTAGTTGTTTAATCATTCCATGACCCAGTTTACTCATTGGTAATATGGAAATGATGATAGTACTGACCTTAGGATTGTTGGGAAGATTTGTTAAAATAACACAGTAAAACTCTTAGTGTAATACCTGGCCCTTTAAGAAGCATTGGACGAATATAGCTATTTGTAATGTTGTCTTATAAAAAAAAAAAAAACCTCAGTGGAGTGTGCTTATAATGCATATGTGTATGTAATGTGTCTATATGATATTAAGGGTGCATACTTCTGTATGGTGGGATTATGAATAAATTTTATTCTTGTTTTAATGTTCTACATTTTTTGAGACAGGGTCTCATTAAATGGATCTGGTAAGCATTAATCTTGCTATGTAGCCCATGCTGGTCTTGTACTTGTGAGTAGCCTCCTGATTTAACCTCCTGAGTGCTAGGATTACAGGCATGTATCATCACATCTCACATGCTTTCTGTTTATTTATTTATTAGACACACACAGAGAGAGAGAGAGAGAGAACGGGCATGCCAGGGTCTTTAGCCACTGTAAACAAACTCCAGACACATGCGCCACCATGTGCATCTGGCTTACGTGGGACCTGGAGAATTGAACCTGGGTCCTTAGGCTTTGCAGGCATGTGCCTTAACCACTAAGCCGTCTTTCCAGCTCTGCATTTTGTTTTTAAAACATTAATTAATTCATTTTACATTGATCAAAATGATCAATTTACAATATGTTCATATATTGGAGTTCTCAATAAAAAAGATACATAAATAAAATATGTGTTAATGTGGTACAAGGAGAAAGTTTAAAAGATTTTCTTTTCCTCTCTTATCTCAAACTGTATTGGAGATTTTCAACTTGTTCATATTGAAGTTTAAGCTGAATAGGATATTCAAATATAAAGGGCTTTGCAAAATAAACAACAAAAATCAAAACAAAAACAAAATGAAACAAAATGGTGGTGGTTTGAATATAAAATGTCCCTCATAGATTCATATATTTGAATACTTATGCCCCAGTTGCTAGCAGTGTTCAGAAAGGTCATGTAATCTTTAGGAGGTGGAGCATTGCTGGAGGAAGTATGTAACTGGAAGAAGACCTTAAGGTATTACAATCCAGTCTGACTTGCTGCTCTTTTTACTTGTCCCTTGCCGATGTAACAATATTACACTAGCCGTCTGCTCCTGCCATAGCTTTCCCCACAATGGTGAAACTTCCCCTCCAAACTGTAAACCAAAAATAACACTTTCCTTTCCTAAAAAAAAATTATATAAACAGAAAACATAGAGTTCAAAACAAGAGTTGTACCTACCTTTTGGGCTACTTATATGACATACACATATAACATATAGTATCTGTATAGTAATTCTCTTAAATTTTTTTAAATTTTAGGGGGATAGGATCTTGCTATGTAGCCCAGGCTGGCCTAAGACTCATGGCAGTCCTCCTGCCTTATTCTCCCGAGTGCTAGGACTACAGGCCCACCATACCTGGCTTCACTATTATTATTAAGAAAATTTAACCTATACTCCTATAGCTTATTGCCTACTGCTCGGTACATTTCAAATCTTCTATTTTGGGAACCAGTAAAATGAGGATGGTTCTAGAAGTTACAGACTTCAATTCAAATTTTCTTTCATTTCTATTTAATATTTTTTTTAAATTTTTTTGTTCATTTTTTATTAATTTATTTGAGAGTGACAGAGAGAGAGAAAGAGACAGAGAGAGAGAGAGAGAGAGAGAGAGAGAGAGAGAGATTGAGAACGGGCGCGCCAGGGCCTCCAGCCACTGCAAACGAACTCCAGACACGTGCGCCCCTTGTGCATCTGGCTAACATGGGTCCTGGGGAACCGAGCCTCGAACCAGGGTCCTTAGGCTTCACAGGCAAGCGCTTAACCACTAAGCCATCTCTCCAGCCCTCTATTTAATATTTTCTTTTCATTTCTATGTGCTTGAATACTCCTTATGCTTTAGTCTTAATGTGTTTGATTTTGTCCTCCTCCCTTTGTCTCACTATGTAGCTCAGACTGGCCTTGATCTTGTGATTCTCTTACCTCAGCCTCTCAAGTGCTGGGATTACAGGCTGTGATACCATGCCTGGCTTCGTAATGTGTTTCTATAAAAAGAGATTTTTAAACGTGTGTGTGTGTGTGTGTGTGTGTGTGTGTGTGTGTGTGTGTGTGTGGTACGTAAGTATTTTTATCAGATAGCATTTATATATCTGTACATATAGATCTATATAATAGTTACTGTTATCTTTATAAGCTGGGAGCAGTAGAAATAGCTACCCTGCATTTTCTGAAACGTAAATTAAAATAGTTCCTATTTTTTGCATGTGTCATGTGTCTCAGATTTTAGATACTGGAATAATCCTTTGCTTCCATTACTGAAATCAGTCATTAGGTAGGCTTATATTTTTATTTTTTGAGACAAATTCTCACTCTGTAAAGGTTAGTCTGGAATTGAAGATATAGTGCTGATTAACCTTAGACTAGAAGTCTTTCTGCCTTAGGCTCTGGAGTTTTCATATCTATAAGCTACTATATTGGATTATGACTTAAGTTTCTAGGACTATTAATTAATAAGTCATAGGCATTTCTTGCTGTGATTTTCCATATTTTGAAAAAGCTGTATCTTTGTTACTTTATTTAAACTAATCTTTCAATTTTCTGAGGACTTAAAAACAAATGGATGGGAGAATTACTGATGAATTTGCAGCTTTGAAATGGAAAGTCTTGGCTCTGACATTTAAGACAATTAGATTATGGAACAAATCATGATAAACAAGATTTCCTTTTTCCTCTGTATTTTTGTGCCATTTTCCCAAAAGCATGCAGAACATTTATTTCACTTTTTAAAATCTCTTTTTTATATCTTCCCCCATCACATTGTGTCACTTCTTTTCTTTCAAACACTATTCTCATCATAATATAACATTGACACACAAATTGACTTTTTGTATTTAACCTGTTTTGAATATTTCTTCGTTCTAACTTAAAAAGTAGAGAGGGTGGTGTTGGGGTGGTAAATAGTTAGAACATAGGTTGTTTAAGACAGTGAGGCTATTCTGCATGCTACTGTAGTGATAGACACATGGCATTATACTTCTGTCTAGACCCACAGAAAATAACACACTGAGTGTTCCCTATTGACTTTGAGTGTTATGATATTTCAATGTGTTTTTTTTTTTTTTGAGATGTGGCCTTGCTAAGTAGCCTACGCTGGCCTTCAACTACTCATCCTCCTGCCTCAGTTTTCTAAATGCTAGGATTAAAGGTGTGCAGCATTATGTGCAGCCTTTTTTTTATTTTGTTGTCCTGGGAATCTAACTCTAGGCTTTGCACATGCTTATGTAAGCATTTACTACAGGAGTAACACAAGAGCTCATACTTAAAGAAACATACGTTTGGTACTGAAGAGTCTTGAACCTAGGACCTAACACACCAGCTATAGTTTAGCCCATTTTTACTTATTTTTTTCATAAACATTATTACCCACTTTGAGTGTTTTTTTAAAAGGAGGACATGCAGATATAGTTCAGTGGTATATCATAATTATATGGCAAAACATGTAATAATGTAAAATGTAAATATATCAAATTAATGTATAGCCACCTAGTTAGAGAAACATTAAAACAAGTCATAGTAGCTGGGCCTGGTGACAAGAGCCTGTAATCTCAGATTATTGGGAAGCTGAGGCAGGAGGGCCCCATGTTTAAAGCATGCTAGGTTCAAAGCCAGGGTAAAAAGTTCTGTGGTAGAGCACTTGCTTGCATAGCTTGGATGAGGTCCTAGGTTCAATCTTAGTGCTTCATAAACATCTTTAGCTAGATATGAATAACAATTAAAATAAATTCATGAAACAAAAAACCCTGGAATATATTGTGGCCTTGAACTCATGGTGATCCTCCTACCTCTAACTCCTGAGTGCTGGGATTAAATGCATGTGCCACCACACCTGGGAATTTTTGTATGTTTTATGAGAGAGAGACAGAGAGAGAGAGAGAGAGAGAGAGAGAGAGAGAGAGAGAGAGAGAGGGAGGGAGAGATTGGCACACCATGGCCTCCAGCCACTGCAATCAAACTCCAGACATGAGTGCCATTTTGGGTGCATGTGTAACCTTGCATGCTTGCCTCACCTTTGTGTCTGGCTTATGTGGGACCTGGAGAGTCAAACATGGATCCTTAGGCTTTACAGGCAAGCACCTTAACTACACAGCCATCTGTCCAGCCCTATTTTGTTTTTATTTTTTCATTAAGTAGAAACTTTGTATGGATACATCATGTGTTGGTACCATCATTTCCCTCACTCCACTGAGGGCCCTCCTTAGTGGGATTGCTGGTATTTACCATGGAGTTGTGAGTTAATTTATCTTTTTGATGCTTTCATGCATATATAATTCATTTTGGTCATATTCACTTGCCTTACGCTCTTTTATCTCCTTACAATAAACTCCTCCTTCTCAGCTTTCTTCCTACTTTCCTACCCTTCCTACTTTCGCGTCTCTTTTTGGACACACTGAGTTCAATTAAGATTTCTTGCATGAACATGGGTGGAGGGTTATTTACTAGATTATGGGCACCTTACCAATGCCTGTAACTCTAAAGAACCCAACTCCCTCCATCATCCAAGATGGAATGTTGACAGGCTCTATCTTGTTCGGGAAAGCACAGCTGCTGTGAGTTCATGACTGTAACAACCATGTCTTGTCCAGGAGGCAGTGTTCCACAGAACTGAGGATCTTTCTGTGTATAGTTCAGGCCAACTTCAAACTCAAGATCCCTCTGTCTTGGCCTTCCAAATGCTGGGATTAAAGGCCACCCAGTATAGCTTTGTCAGTTGTAACAGATGGTGTACTTTTGTGTGAGATGTTGATAATGAAGAGAGACTATGTAGTATGTAAGAACTAAACTCTCTTCTTCCTGTTCCATTTTCCAGTGAACCTATAATTACTCTGAAAATAGTCTATAAAATGCACAAAATATTTTTTTATCTTTATAAAAATCAACTATAGTGCTTTTGTGCATTTATGGATCTCTCATTTTTCTGCTGTCAGTGTTCACAATCCTTAAAGAATTTGTCCCCTTGGTGGTGGTTTGGGAAGTTGCATTCCCAGCTTTCTGGCCAACTTGTTTGGTATAATTATGAGGACAAGCAAATGTGGATTGAACACTTTGAAGGTTTTGGATGAAAGGTACTAGATAAAAACCAAGTGGTTTTATTGTTATAGTGAGAGCTTATGAGTCAGAAATTTCAAGATGTACCCTTCACTGTGTAACCCTGGATGCATTGTGCCCATGAAAGGGCTATGTGAATCACCCAATGTTATAATGCACAGATAGCTACTAATCAAATTCAGGCTTTGGTACAAGTGTGTCTGCTCAATTCGGCCTGTGTGTAAACCAAATTTTGTCAAATTAAATCATTTAAATATACACCATGGGAAAGTGATTTTTAAAATATTTTATTTTTTTATTTTTTTATGAGTGAGAGAGAGAGAGACAGAGAGAGAGAGAGAGAGAGAGAGAGAGAGAGAGAGAGAGAGAGAGAGAGAGGGAATGAAAATGAGCATGCGAGGGCCTCCAACCACTGTAAACGAACTCCAGATACATGCACCAACTTGTGCATTTGGCTTACGTGGGTACTGGGGAATTGAACCTGGGTCCTTAGGCTTCGTAGGCAAGTGCCTTAATGGCTAAACTATCTCTCCAGCCCTGGAAACTGATTTTAAATAAAAACTTTAGGGCTAAAGAAATGGCTTAGTAGTTAAGGTGCTTGCTTGCAAAGCCAATGGACTTAGGTTCGATTCCCTAGTACCCACGTAAAGCCAGAGGCACAAGGTGGCACATGCATCTGTAGTTTGTTTGCAGTGGCTGTAGGCCCTGGCATTTCCATTCTCTCTCTCTGTCTCTATCTGCTTTTCTTTCTCACACATAAATAAAACAAAATATTTTTAAAATGAACTTTATTGGAGTCCTTTGACAAAAATAATTTTTTGTAATGGAAATGATCATCCACTGGTGATATGGTTTATAAGGTAGGATTTTGTAAGGTAGGATGTAAGTGCTTCTAACACAGGGACACTTCCATGCCGTTTAAAGTCACATCGTCTCATCAGGGAGAGAAGACTCATTCCAGTAATTTGCATTAATTCCTTCTAACTTGAAGAAAATACTTAATTAGTTCTTGCTTCTGAGCACTAAATAATATCCTTCTCACCTGAAAGACTTAAAATAGCCTTTTAAAGTGTCTGCTTGCTTTATTTGTATTTTTTTTTAGTCTTTTTGTGTGCATGTGTGTGTGTGCACATGCACACACAGATGAGAGGTCATCTTTGAATGTCTACTGTCAACTTCTACCCTGTTTGAGTCAGAGTCTTTTTATTTCCCACCCCAAAAGGCAGGCTAGCTGTACCCCAAGCTTCCAAGATTCTCCATTCTCTACTTCCCGTCTTGCTATAGGAGCACTTGAGATTACAGAATCTTTCTAGTGTGTCTGGTGCTACATGGGTTCTACGGATATGGACTCTAGTGATCACACTTGCACAACAAGTGTCTTTACTCACTGAGCCATCTCCCTAGATGGCATTTTTATCTGTTGAGACAGGGTCTCATGTATCCAAGTCTGGCTTTGAACTAGTAGTCCTCCTGCCTCCACATCTTGACTGCCAGGACTACAGGTATGTGGCACCATGCCTGCCTCTATAGTTCTTGCTTTACTCCTGAAAGGACATTACTCCTTTTACTGTAAACAGAAAGAAACCCAGTGGCCAGAATACATTGAGAAATGGACCAAGATTCTGCTTCTAAACATGAGCAGTTGAAATCTTAAATATTAGGAAACTGATGCAATGTGGGTTAAAAGTGTGTGGGGGGTGGATCCACTATTTTAAGATGTGGCTGAAAGGGCAGTGGGTGGTAGGCTGGCAGACCTTTGTAGACTGTTCATTGTGGAAATTATTTTTTTGCATATATGTATATGTAGATGTGGTGTGTGTTCAGTATGGGCACACGCGTGCATATGTGTCTAGAGGGTAAAGATTTATGTTGGCTGTCTTCAACTGTTCTCCAATGTATTCTTTTTTATTATTTATTTATTTATTTTGGTTTTTTGAGGCAGGGTTTCACTCTAGGCCAAGCTGACCTGAAACTCACTATATAGTCTCAAGGTGGCCTTGAACTGACAGTGATCCTCCTATCTCTGCCTCCTAGGTGCTGGGATTAAAGGCATGTGCCACTGCCTGGCTCCCACTTTATTCTTTGACAGCATGTCTCCAGCTGAACCGAGAGCTCACTGATTTGGCTAAACTAGGTAGCCAGTGAGCCCCAGGGATTCTTTGGCTTGTTTACTTGTCCCCAAAGTTTTAGGATTACAGGTGCACCCCACCATGCCTGACCCTTCACATGAGTTTTGGGGATCTGAACTCAGGTCTTTATGCTGAGCCATCATTCTAGTCCCCTTGGAACTATTTTTGCTGGCAGCCTTATTAGGTTCTGAGCTCTGGCTAGACTGTGTACTTGTAGAACACTGTCCTCTGAGCTTAACAACCATTCCCATCTTTATTGGAACAGCTATGAGTACTCACAGGAGACCATCAAGACTAGGATTGTTCACATTCCTTCATAGAGGAAGAGGATGTAGAGGGTCATTAGATCCTCATCTGAGATATCAGTCACCCCCCTTTCCCTTCCTCCTGTATGTAATTTTGCCCCAGCTACATGTGGTCTTGGGAGGTGCTAGTGTATACATTGTGTGGAAGGTTGGCTAAATGGAAGGACTCCAGCCATGCTGAGGTGAGGCCTTTTCAGTAATGCTGCTGCTTTAAGGTCACCCGTACTCCTGTATAACCCCGTGCCCATCTTTGTAATTAAGCTCAAAAAACTCATTGCTTCACCAAGCAAGGCTTGAAGTGAAATTGTTACTTTGTTCTGTTGTTGGTGTCCTACCTGGGGAGAGCAGATATTTGTTTACATCTTCCCAAAGACGTTCACACAAGAGTATATACCTTGTTTTGTTGTTATCTTTAGGGAGCTCATACTTAACCCTACCCATTGCACTTTTGAGGGCCCCATGTTTATCCGTGGCCCCAAATGTTTCTTCTTCCAGCTTTACTTAAGGCTGCTTCCAGCTCTAGCAGCCTTTGAATCTGACTTCTTTGTATGACCAGCAAAAGCAAGCTCAGGGTTACAGAGTGCATTTTGCATTACTGCTGGGAGATTGTACTTCTGTACTTAGACACATATTCTTGACAATATAAAATTGGGCTGTGGAGGGTGAATTTCTTCAAGACCCGGGCAGCCTCTGCCTTTCATTGACCTCAGTAGATGCCAGTTAATGGAAAAATATGATCAGGGTTCACCCTATGGAATCATTGCTTAATATTGTAGATGACTCATTGGAATTAGTGTGTTAGAAAATCATTTCCAGATGTGTAGCAGAAACTTTTCCAAAAAGAAGAAATAAACTCTGGAAAACTGGGTTAGCTTTATTTCTTTTAACTGATCTTAGAGCCAGAGTCAGTTCTCCTTGTTTGTGGTTAGCCAACATTCATTAAAGGTTCTTGGTGCTAAGATCCTGTTCACTTACTTTTAGATTGACGACTACATAAATTGGGCCTGCCTTCAGCCAGCCCCCTTATCCTATTCCACATTATGCCCTCCTCAGACCTCCAGTGTTCCTACAATGGTGAATGATCTAGAAGCCTTCCATACTTCCCTGGGCTCTGGTCTCATTCCTTATTATTACTGGGGAACATTTATTGAGCATTCCTGTGGAAAGGCACACTTTGCTAGGTAATGAGGGATGGGAGAATACCTAGTTGGAGTGCAGGCACAGAATGGGTAATGTAGTAAGCACCTGAATATCAGAGCCATGATGTCTGCTGCTGGCTTGAAGAGCCACTTTCTGGTTATGGAATATTGGGAAGGTTAATTAACCTTTCCATCTTAGTTTCTTTGTTTACAAAATGTGAACAGTGCTAATAATTAGCTGTACTTCATAAGGCTAACCTAAAGGAGGTCATCCTTGGCATTCTTCTAGGAGAGGTCTCTGTCTGTTGTTTTGTGTAGAGGAGGAACAGGAGATGGGAGGAGGATTTCCAAGATGCAATCATAGTGTTTGATTTTTGGAATTCTAAGTTTCCAGGACTTCTTTCCAGCAGAGCTCTGTGTGCTTCTTGCACTCAGGAGGATTTAGTGCAGCCCCGTTAAAGAGGTACTGTGTTGTCTCCTTGGAAGCACCAGATGATAATAGTCAAAATAAAAGTATGAATAAGTAGTACAGCCTGGAGCTCTAGTAAAACTCAACTCCGCTGTAATAAGGTATTTTTAGTAAATAAAAGCTTATGGTTTCTGTCCTTATTTTTCACAACTTCTCACAGTCTTTAAGCAGATTTTCATTGAATATGTATTCTTCCCCCAGAACTCATATAGAAGATCAATGATTGTGCTTATGTGCTATGATATGGCAAGATTCTTTTTCTAAACCTTAAAGATTGCATCAGAAGAGGAATAGATGATAAGTGTTACTGTTTCATGGAGATTTATTTCCTTTCTATCTCACCCCTACTGGAGGGAGAGCTGAAGATGGATCCCAGAGGCTCATACATGCTAGGCAAGCACTCTACCGCGGAGTTATATACAGTTCCTCTACTGTTTATGGAGCATTAAAATGTTTAGGAATTCATGAAAGGGCTGTCATGGATAAGAGCATACACTCCACAGTTAAGCAGCCCTGGCTTTAAATACTGACCGTGTTAGTTTTCTTTTACTGCCTAGCACATTAATAAGCTTAACTGTTTAAGATAGCATACACTTATTATTTCCCAGCTTCTCTGGGCAGAAACAGCATAGGCAGGGCCCAGCAGGAGGCTCTGCTCAGGGACTCACTGGTGTTGGCAACACGAGATTCTCCTCTGGAGACTTAGGAGGCTTTTCCAAGTTCATGCAAGTTGGTATAGTCTAGTTCCTTGTAGTTGTGGGAACTGGTCCCCCTCTTTCTGCTGGCTGTTAGTTGACTGTCTCCATCAACTGCTGCAGAACACTCTTGGGTCCAGCAAGGTGGGCTTCTTACCACTTGGCAAGTTTTCTTTTTTGGAGGGGTGCAGTTCGAGGTAGGGTCTCACTCTAGCCCAGGCTGACCTGGAATTCACTATGTAGTCTCAGGGTGGCCTTGAGCTCTCCGCGATCCTTCTACCTCTGCCTCCCGAGTGCTGGGATTAAAGGTGTGCACCACCACACCTGGCTTGGTAAGTTATTTTTTTTTCCAAAGCAAGCAGGTGAATCTTACTCTTCCAGGTGGCCCAATTCCTTTTCTATAGAACACTTGATTAAGTCAGGTCTCCTTTGGATGAACTTCAAGTCAGCTGTCTGTTTTACTAATCAGGCAAGTAATATTTTGTAACAGTTACAGGTATCATTTAAATTTAAGAGTGGGATAGATCAGGGAACGATTTTAGGGGTCCTTGTATATTTCTCCCTGCTAACTTTGTCACTCACTTGCATAAATTGCTTAAGCTCTCTTAATCTGTTTTCCCATTGATAAAATGTGAGTAATGATCATATTCTTTACCTCATGGTATTGTTAAAATTACATGAGATAACACATGTAATGTACTTAGCACAGGGAGGAAATGGGAGAGAGAATGACTGAGAATGAAAATGAATATGAGAATAAATGCCTGAAACTGGAAGTGGTGGCTGTAATTAATTCCAGCATTTGGGAGGCCAAGCAGGAGAAACAGGAGTTTAAGGCCATCCTGGGCTACTATACTGTGAGAGCCTGTTTCAGAAAGCAAATAACAACAACAAAAAGGAATGCATGTATTTAGAACTGGTGGATCAAGTCTGGAGTGTTTGGCTTTTTGTGGTGAAAACAAACCAAGGTGTTACTTTTTACAATAATGACTTAGACTTTCGGTTCTTTACTGCTTATAATTCAATGTGTCTTCCATGTGAAAATTTGGATGTATGTATATTTAATAACCACTTAGAAAAATGGAGCTGATGGAGCTTGGGAACATTGTAAGATCTCATGTCCTCATCTCCTGGCCTTCCCTAACTGGACTTGCTGCCATACCCAGTTTAGGTTCCCTTTCTGTGACTCTCACTAGTCCATCAGGGTCTGACAACATCAGCTTCCTCTGGAGGAGCCAGAGGATGGAGTCATGAGTTTGTGACCTCATTGAAAAACCTCTATGCTTTATCCTTTACCCACAGGAGGGGAGACACTGATCATAAAATCTTCCCCATAAAACCTGAAACTAATAGAAGTTTCAAGTTACCTACTGGCTTTTCTTTTAACCCATATTTTATTTTAAAAAGATGCTTAGGAATATAGCTCCGTTGGTAAAGTTTTTACCTAGCATACAGGAAGCCAAGTTCAATCCCCAAGGACCACATAAATTGGGCATGGTGGTACATGGTAATTCCAGTACACATGAGGCTGAGGCAGAAGGCTAGTGTGGGTTACATAGTGAGTTCAAGGCCAGCCTGGGTTATATAGTCAAACCCTGTCTCAAAAAATAAAACACTTGAAAAAATATTTTTATTTATTTAATTGAAAGAGAAGCAGAGAGAGAAAGAGAAAGAGAATGAGCACACCAGGGCCTCCAGCCACTGCAAACAAACTCCAGACACATGTGCCACCTTGTACATCTGGCTTATGTGGGTACTGGAGAATCAAACCTGCGTCCTTAGGCTTTGCAAGCAAACACCTTAAATGCTAAGCCATCTCCCCATCCTTAACATATTTGTTTACAGTAGAGTATACTATAAAGAGAGTGAGAACACAATCCACAAAATGGGTAGAAATCTTTGCAAAACATATGTGATAAAGTATTAATATATAGAATATAGAAAGTACTCAACAAATAATGAAGAAACTGAATTTAACAATAAGCTCCTTCAATAGACATTTCTCTCAGGAAGTTTAAACAAGTGGCCAAAAGCATATAGGAAGATAATAATTAGGGAACTATGAAGTGAAATTATAACAAGATATCACTTCACAACTGTAAGGATGGTTGCTATCCAGAAAACTATAAAAAAATAATAAGTGTTGAGATGTGGAGAAACTGGAGACCATGTCTTTTGCTGGTAGGAGTTTACTTTTTTGTTGTTTTTGAGGTAGGGTCTTGCTCTAGCCCAGGCTGACCAGGAATTCACTATGTAGTCTCAGGCTGGCTTTGAATTCACAGTGACCCTCCTACCATGTGGCACCACACCTGGAAGTTGGTAGGAATTTTAAAGTGCAACTGCTATGGAAAACAGCATGGTTGTTCCCCAGAAAGGTAGAGAATTGCCTCTGGGTAGAATTGGGAACTTCTCCAAAGAACTGGAAACGGAGACTCAAAAAGATACTTGCACACCAATGTTCACAGCAAGATTATTCACAATTGCCAAAAGGTTGGAAACACCCCAAATGTCCGTCAGCAGTAGAACACAAACAGAATGCTGAAATGTGGCATTTACAGACAGCACGATGTTATTCAGCTTTTACAAAATGAAATTCTGGCACACTACAAGCATGGTTGAACCATGTAAACATGTTAAGTGAACTAAACCAGACACAAAAAGACAGATTTCTTTTTTGAGGTAGGGTCTCACTCCAGCCCAGATTTACTTGGAACTCTCACTGTAATTTCAGGTTGGCCTCAAACTCACAGCAGTCTTCCTACTCTGCCTCTAAGTGCTAGGATTAAAGGTGTGCATCACCACACCCACCTGAAGGACAGATTTTTTTGTTTTGTTTTTTCTTTTTTTATTAATTAGTTTTGTATTCAGCAAATACAGTCAGCTTGGTACCATTATTAGGCTCATCCGTGACCTACCCCCTCCCCTTCAGCCCCTCCTTGTTGAGGTATATGGGTCGTGCATTGTGGAGTTAGCCCACAGTTATTGGTACGATAAATGCCTCTGCATATCCTGACCCAACATGTGGCTCTGACATTCTTTCCGCCCCCTCTTCCGCAAAATTTCCCTGAGCCATGTTGGGTTCATTTTTGATCTGCTTCAGTGATGAGTGCCAGGCTCCTACCATGGGCAGGTAGGTAGTGCTGAGGGAAGGACCAGGCCTGCTGGTTCCTCCCTAGGGGTTGAGAAGGATGATGAGCGTTGGACGACCCAGACCTCTCCTGGCCACTTGAGAAAAACCACACTGAGTGGGGAGTCTTTTCGATGCAGGAACTCGCAGAAGAAACTCGCTTTATTACTCTGAGCAGTTGCCTATATCATGTTGGGGATGAAGGCGGGGATTTTAGGACAGTGGGGAGAGGTAGGGGCCAATAGTAAACTGTAACTATTGAAATGGTAATTACAATTGCCACGTGGAAGTGGCAGGCCAGAAGCCATTAGGTAGGTGTCTTGCTGAGTCCTAGCTGGCCAGAGACAGGTTGCCAGACTTTAGCTAGGCTCAGGAAGTTCCACTAGGTCTCATGTCTGGGCCTTTCAGAGCCCAACAGATGAGGTATTGGGGGCCTCTGAGGCTCTGGCTCTCTGATTTGGTAGGAGTTGATTTTTCTCTGTGTTGGTCTCCTTCCCCTTTGTGCTGGTATCCAGTTCATCAGGAAAACAGCACCCTTGCTTGTTTTGCCAATTTTCCTTAGTTTCAGCGGGGGCCCTTCTGAGGTGATGGGGTAATGGGGTGGCTCTCTCCTTAGGATCTACATGTATCTTTCTTTCCCCGGGATTTTCAGTGCAGCTAGGCGGTCGTCATCTTGGCCGGAAGTCTAGATTTTTTTTTTTTTTTGAGACAAACCCAACAGACTGGCCTTTTTATGTGTGAGAGGCAGGAGGATTGGCATGCCAGGGTGTCTAGCCACTGTAATCGAACTCCTGATGTGTGTGCACCCTTGTGCACATCTACAATCTTGCATGCTTGCATCACTTTGTGTATCTGACTTATGTGGGATCTGAAAGGTTGAACATGGGTCCTTAGGCTTCACAGGCAAGTGCCTTAACCATGAAGCCATCTCTCCTGCCATATATATATTTAGGTAGAATGTCACTCTAGCTATGGCTGACCTGGAATTCACTATGTAGTCTCAGGGAGGCCTCGAACTCATGGTGATCCACCTACTTTTGTCTCCTGAGTGCTGGGATTAAAGGTGTGTGCCACCATACCTGGCCAAATTTTTTTAATTAAGTAGAAACTTTGTATGGACACATCCTTGTTGGTACCATCATTTCCCTGTTATCTGTCCCCATTTCACTGATTGCCCTTCTCAGGGGATTGCTGGCATTCACCATGGGGTTATGGGCTATGAGTTATGAGAACACAGTCAGTCATGTGGGGGAGCAATGCCTCTGGATTTTCCCTCCTAATCTGTTGCTTTTAACAGTCATTCTGCCCCCTTTTTGGCAAAATTCCCTGAGCTGTGGTGGGTGTGTTTTAAGTCTACTTTAGTGTTGTACTTCAGCAGTGTCTGAATTTCTGCTTTGGGGTATTTTGAGTATCTTCAGTGTTTGTCTCCATCACCCTGGCACAGGTTGTCAGGCTTGAAATAAAGCAGTGCTCTTGCTCATCTCACTAATTCCTCTGTGGTTTCACCTATGCCCTATCTGATGTGTGAGGAGTGGTTCATCTCCTGATAGGGAGTCACCTATTTTTTCTTGTCTTATTGATAGAGTTTCGTTGCTGAAAGACAATTTATTTTAGATCCCAATTATATGTGGCACCTAGAATAGGCAAACATAGAGGCAGAAAACACAGTTTACTAGGGATTAGGAGGAACGAAGAGTTAGTGTTTCACGAGTACAGAGTTTCTGTTTGAGGTGATTACAAAATTTAGAAATCTGGGCAAGAGATATGGCTTAATAGTTAAGGCACTTGCCTGTGAAGCCTAAGGACTCAGGTTCAATTCCCTTCTACCCACGTAAACCAGATATACAAGGTGGTGCATGCCTCTGGAGTTTGTTGGCAGTGAGTAGAGGCCCTGGCACACCCATTCGTTTTCTCTCTCTTTCTTTGCCTCTTTCTCACTCTTGCAAATAAATAAAATACTTAAAAATTACAAATCTGCCAGGCATAGTGGTACATGCCTTTAATCCCAGCACTTTGGAGGTAGAGGTAAGAGAATCACTGTGCATTCAAAGTCACTGTGGTGGTTTTATTCTGGTGTTTCTAGCTGATGGAGATTTGGGGAATTAACGCACCCTGGAGGCAGTGTATTGTTAGGGATGATGGGCTTATGAGTATTACAGCCAGTTTCGCCTTGCCATTATTGGGCACCCTCCTGTTGCTATTGTCCACCTGATATTGGCCAGGAGGTAATGTCTACCTTCTGCTTGTGCCATTGTTTCCCTCTAACATCATGAGATATCCCCTCGAGTCTGTAAGCCAAAATAAACCTTTTTCCTCACAAGCTGCAGTTGGTCAGGTGTTTTTTCCAGCAATATGAACCTAACTACAACAGTAAAGTTGGTAACGAGAGTGGTGTCATTGTTGCTAGATAACTGGCTGTGTGGCTTTTGGCCTTTTGGAGCTGATACTTGAGAGGAATGTGGAAGGATTTAAAACCTTAGCCTATGAGATGACTTGCAATGCTGTAAGTACAGCTTGATGGAGTATTGTGGTCAGTGTTGAAAGACCCGAATGCAGTAAGAACTATGGACTGTGGGGTTTGGCTTGTGAGGGTGAGAAAGAGCGTTACCTGGACTGGGCTGGAAGCAGTTTATGTGAGAAAAGTTTGTTGTTATGCTCATGTCCTGAGAAATTGTGTAGGGTTGCATTGCATAGAAGTGGACTGGTATGAGCAAAGGGATATGGCACAGAAAAAAATGTAATCTTTGGGTGAAATTGCTGCTTGTTCAGCTGTAATTGGGAGATTACAAGCATTGAGATTAGGTCATGGGACAACAGGAAGAATGCAGACTTTTTTGTAGGGACCTGAATGCTGAAGGAGTGTCCTGTTCTTCAAATTATGCTTTTTTCCACCCTGGATTAACAAATTGGTAGCCCACCTGGTGTTGTGGACTATAAGAAATGAAATGCAGGAATGAGAGGGTCATTGAGTTTGCAATATCATCTTTTACTTTGGAAATGGCCATGGGCAGTGTGAAGCAGGATTGCCTGCATGGAGACCCAATGGAGCTATGAGGGTGAACTGTGAGTTGCAGGGGTCTCTTTGGTGGTTTTAATCAGATGGCTCCCTTAAACCCATGTGTTTTGAATGTATAGGCCCCAGGTGATGGCAATTTTGGGAGGTGGAGCCCTGCTGGAGGAGGTGTATTATTGGGAGCAGGCTTAGGGGTGTCATAGCCAGCTCCCCCTTACTAGAACTAGACTCACTCTCCTACTGCTGTTTTCTATTTGCTGTGGCAGAGGGGATGTCCAGACTTGGTTCATGTGATTTTTACCCCTGACATCATAAAACTTCCCCTTGAGACTCTAAGCCAGAATACAAAAACTGTCCTCCCACCAGCTGCTTTAGGTAAGGTGCTTTATGCCAGCAATAAGAAGGCAACTACAGTAGTCTCACCCTAGCCTAGGCTAACTTGGAGCTCTCTCTAGTCCAGGCTGGTCTCAAAGTCATAGAGATTCTCCTCCCTCTTAGCCTCCAGGAACATTGAGATTAAAGCCCAACATTTTTTTTCCGTTAAAGTTAATATTTATTTGGGGGCTAGAGAGCTTACTCAGTGGTTAATGCACTTGCCTGCAAAGCCCAAAGACCCTAGTTTGAGGCCCTTGTACCCACGTACAGCCAGATGCACAAGGTGGTGCATGCATCTGGAGATCATTGGCTAGAGGCCCTGGTATGCCCATTCTCTCTCTCTCTCTCTCTCTCAAATAAATAAATAAATAAATTGAAAAACAATTGTTTGGGGTACTAGGGATTGTATCTAGGGCCTTGTATAAGCCAGGGAAGCATTCGACCACTGAGCTAAGTCCCCAGTCCTTTTTCCTTTAAAACTTTTTGTTGTTGTTGTTACAGAACATCACTGTTTACTCCAGGCTAGCTTCAACTCAAAATCCTCTTGTCTTACCCTTTCGAGTGCTGGCGTTAGAAGTGCATGCCACTGTACCAGGTAGTATGAGTGTACTTAATGCCACTGAAGTGTGGCCTTAAAAGTTAGAGCAGTAAATTTTATGTATATCTTACCACATAAAGAATCCCCCCCCAATAAAAAAGAATCCTTCCCAAATTATTTGTATGTTTTTCAACTATATCAGGAATACTTGTTTGTGTTAGAAATATCATGGAAAATGGAAAGTAGAAAAGAAGAGAAAGTCACCTATATACTTCTACTACTCTGAATACATAAAGTTTTAATTTCACCATATTCATTTTTTTAAAAGCTATTTATTATTTTATTTATTTGAGAGCGAAAGACAGAGAGAGAATGAGGCAGAGCGAGAGAGAATGGGCATGCCAGGGCTTCCGGCCACTGCAAGCAAACCTCAAATGCATGTGCCACCTTGTGCATCTGGCTTACGTGGGTCCTGGAGAATTGAGCCTTGAACCGGGGCCCTTAGGCTTCACAGGCTAACCGCTAAGCCGTCTCTCCAGCCCCTGTATTCGTTTTTAACCACCATTGCACTTGTCAGTAAAAAGGATAGTTACTTTCTTCCACTTCCTGTATAAGTGATACAGTGTCACCTACTTCTTCAGTGAACTTTTGGTATCTGTTATATTATCAGAAAGAAAAAATAATGAAAAGGCCTCTGAGCTGAGAAGAGCCTAGTTCCTATGGCAGGCATCCTGTCCCAGTGCTGCATGGAGGAGTGGAGACCTGATATCAGCAGGATCAGCCTTTGAAATGCATGTAACAGGATTTGAAAGTCTTTGGCCATTGTGAAGGAGCCCTGGAGCTGTGTTGCTATGGGAGATTCATGGGTCTCCTTGTATACACCAAGAAGAACCATGGTGAGAGCTCTTTAGCAATCCTGTTAGGTCTTGGCTGCCCCGCCCATTGGTTGACTCCTGGGCCTTCCAAAGACCCCTCTGACCAAGGATCTCTTAGGCAGAGAAAGGTGCTGCTGCAGCTTTAGAAGGGGAGTACCTCTGCCTGTCTGTGGGTTGACTACCCAGCTTACAGCCCCAAAGTGCCATTATCAGGCTGTGGAGTTTACTGGAGATCAGGAGCAAAGACTGGACCTGGATAAAGGCTGTACCTTTGACTGTGTGCCAGCGGGTTCTTGAGTGTTCGGCCCTTCTTTCTGGGCAAGGTATATTATGGAAAACCTTTTCCCTAGGGTGACATGAACATACTTCCCCCCAGATAGGGCACACACAGACCAAAGGATAATTATACCAAAACCACTTTGGTGAACCAATGAGTTTATTGGTATTACATACACAACAGGGTGAGGGGTTGCTTACAGGAGCATGGATGACTTAAATGCAGCTGAACCGTTCTGGTTTGCTTTGACTCAAAGGCAGTTGCATCAGCAGAAAGCCCACCTCAGCATAGGTGAGGACTCATGGAATCTACATCTCTGGAGCACATTGCACCGCTTGCAGGCATCTCCACTGGAGAGTCTCTAGGGCACACTACATCACTGGCAGGCAGCTCCATCACAGAATCTCATCCCTAAGCAGTTGTTTCCCCTTTCTGTAGCCACAGGGCAGGGTTTTGCAGCCCTTTCCAGGATTTCTTGACTTCCTGAGTCTCTGGAACTTCCTTCCTGCCCCACCCTTGGAAGGGATGTTGCGGTTTCTAGCTAATGTAACCTTGGGACATGGTTATGTGATCTTTCAAGACTCAGGTCTCCAAGACTTGATTCTGAATCCCCAGAGCCTCCTTTCTCTTTTCAGTTTGGAGGGATTCTTCCTTCAGAGAAAGCTCCCACTGTCGGAGAAGAGAAGACTATGGTTTAGCAGTGGAAGGGGTACTAGTTACAGAAAGATAATAAGCCTTTCATTGGGTTCTTCTTTGACTTCTGGAAACAGGTTAAGAATGGGATTGTTGAGCTAGTGAGATAGCTTAGCACTTAAGGTACTTGCCACAAAGCCAAAGGATCAAGGTTCAGTTCCATTTACCAGAACCCACATAAAGCAAAATGTGCAAGGTGTCACATGCATCTGTAGTTTGTTTGCAGTGGCTGGAGACCCTGGTGTGCCTATTCTCTCCTGCTTGCTTGCCTAATTCCTTCCTTCCTTCCTTCCTTCCTTCCTTCCTTCCTTCCTTCCTTCCTTCCTTCCTTCCTTCCTTCCTTCCTTCCCTCCCTCCCTCCCTCCCTCCCTCCCTCCCTCCCTCCCTCCCTCCCTCCCTCCCTCCCTCCCCTCTCTTTCTTTCCTTCTTTCTTTCTTTCTTTCTTTCTTTCTTTCTTTCTTTCTTTCTTTCTTTCTTTCTTTCTTTCTTTCTTTCTTTCCTTCCTCCCTCCCTCCCTCCCTCCCTCCCTCCCTCCCTCCCTCCCTCCCTTCCTTCCTTCCTTCCTTCCTTCCTTCCTTCCTTCCTTCCTTCCTTCCTTCCTTCTCTCTTTCTCTCTCAAATAAATAAATACAAAAATATTAAAAACAATGAAAATGGGGCTGTCATTGGGCTGGAGGCGTGTCTAGTGGTAGAATGCTTGCCTAACAAGCACAATGTGTCTTCCATATCTGACACTACAAATAGGAAAGAAAAAAATTCCATTAGAGAGAATGTGTATAAGTGGCTATAAATCCCTCACTTGGTCAAAAAAGCAATGTTACCTTGTAATAATCACCATGATGGTGAAACCTATAAGCAGTAATTGCAAAATAACTGTACTGGTCTTCTAAACACAGTTGGATTCCACTTGCAAACAGGTGATGTCCCTTAAATAACTATCTACCATAGTAGAAGGTCACATGCTTACTCCCTAATGTTGTCATTGCTCAATACAGGGAGTTTCTCTCACAGTAAATGTATAAATTTGTGGGATGGCCTTTGCTATGCATTCGTATTTCATGTACTATTTCTCTGTATATTTTATCATGAGGGTTTGTGTTTTGGTAGTAAAGGGAAAATGATCATAAAAAAATCTGATTTCTGGTAGCTGAATTGCATTTTTCCAAGTGTATAATTAAATCATTGTTGCCATCTGCCTTTGTTTTTTTCCCCCCAGTTGATTAGGTACAGACATTTTATGTGAAAAGATTCTCTTAGCTTGAACATTTACATGGTCTATTGATTTCTCTAGAAATTTTGTTTATTTATTTGAGACAGGGTTCTCTGTACAATTTGGGCTGGCTTCAAACTCATGATCCTTCTGCCAACACCTCTCAAGTGCTAGGATTATAGGTTTAGGTGCATGCCAGCATGCCCAACAAAAACCCTAGAATTGACCGAGAATATGGTTAAGGATTTATGTCTTTTCCTTCTGTAGCAGTGTGTCATGCACAGAGCAGGTTCTCATTAAGAATGTGTTAGTGGATTCACTGAGTACAAAACTAATTAATTAAAAAAGAAAGCAAAAGAAACTAAAGTAGTAATAGTATTTTAAATAATCACATGTTGGCCATAGGAGTACCCTAGTTACTGTTCAGCCTGCTGACATTTTATAATATGTTCAGTAAACTTAAAAAAATAAGAATGTACTAGTGGATGTGTCTTTGAAATCAAATGGAATTTTGGAACACTCACCCCAAATTCCTTATATGCTGAAGTTTCTCAGAGGTCATTTGGAACACTGTGACTATCAAAAATGAACTTCATCTAAAATGAGACTCCAATTTGTAAGAAAAAAATAGAAATGAATTGGTGGAACGACAAAACATTAACCATGCTTACCTATAGTGGGCTTCTAAATGACCTTCTTTTCAGTTATATTTTGTATTCAAATTCTTCAGTGAAAATTTATTGCTTTAAAAGTATCAGAACCATTTAAGCTCATATAAAAATAGTGCAACTTGTTTATGTGAAATCTAGCACAGCCGTCAATCTTTCCCTTTCTTAGGTCACACACTCTCAAGACTCTGGGAAGTTCCAGACCCTTTTCTCAGAAAGATGTTCATAAAGCATTTTCTGCATAATTTTGGAAATTTACAGATACTATGTAGCCCATCCATGAATCACTTAAAAGCTTGGATTAGAAACTACTTCAGGATATATATAAAGTGGTATCCAGAAGATGTTGGCTGCCAAATGAATATGGAAGGATGGAGAGTTAAATGCATGCTGTCAATACTGTGTGTTCACCTGACTCATACGCATCAGGCTGTGCAAGTGAATCAACTAGCTGTTTATAAATGAGGCTTTCCATTTGTGAAACTTCAAGCTTCCTATTCTTTAGGCAGGCACTCAACAACCAGCTACATCTCCAGTCCTTTCCCTTTCCCATTTGCATTCCCTTTCAGAGCCCAGCTGATCTTAGCACTTGAATCTGTGAATGAAGCCCATCAGCACCCAGTTGGCATTTTCTCTAGCAGCAGCAAAGGCTATGGAAACCTCTTGGGGCAGCAGCAAAGAAAACAGAACCGTTCATCCAGGGTTGGGGTGTGGCAGTGGATTTGGTTCAAAATGACAAAAGTTTAATGAGACTACTGTGGGCCTTCAGATCTTAGATCTCAGATGAACTGAAAATGAAAGTGGGGCCAGAATGCACTGTGAAATTATGTCAGTGTAGTTGAAGAATATAGTGGTGACAAGGTACTGTGTTTCTGTAGGACTGATGTTTGTCATTGACACTGTTGCAATCAAAGGCATAGGTAGAAGCCTGTGGAGGCAGGGTTGCTCTTAGTATCTGGTCCTGGTGATATAATTTTAAGGGGTGGGGTTAACATTGCACCGTAGGGATTCTTTGGCAAGGGAGTGCTTATTGCTAGGGCTGCTTGTAGCAAAAGCTAATGAGAGGACTGCCATTAACAACATGCACTTTTAGGGCAGGAAGTCAGCAAACGTTCTTGTGTATACAGACTAATCATGAACTCAAAGGCAAGAAAGAGGGATGCAGAAAGAGAGAGACCATTTGTTTGATTGGAAGCATGGTGAAAGAAAACACTGGCCAGAACCAAGTTTTGCTTGAGTCATTATCTAATTTTGGGTTTTAATTCAGATGCTCAAATCAAACAATTTTCAACCTCTTGATGTTTATATTTCTCTGAGAAGATATCCCTTGTCCTATGAAAATTCCATATATGACGTTTAAATTTCCTAAAGGATAATTGAGTGGATGGTGACTCAAGTTGTTCACATGTGCAGGGCAGGGCTCCAGGATCCCTTTCTTAATGTGGGTCTTTTGGTAAGCATTTTGGAGGTTGTGATTTCTTAGAAATACTACAAGAGAAAGACAGTCTTAATGCTGAGGATTAGGGAGATACTGGCAATGGATCTATACTTTGCTATTTCACTCATTGAAAATACAGTGTGAGGGAAATGGGGACCAGGCAGTAAGATGAACAAACTGCCTGTAATGACAGCTTTCTTTTCATGGTACGTGGAGGGGAGGAAACAGATAAGTGCTGACTACACCTAGGCCCTTCATGTGTAGGTTAGGATGGGGAAAGAAGCAGACTCCTGGTTATAGGCTTGAGGAGGTGAAAAGCATTGAGTATCAGGGAATAGCCATTTGGATCTGGATACACCAATCAGCTTCTGGGGTCTTGCAATGGAGTGGGGGTTGAGAATCAGGAACAGAGGAAATCAGGATTTACAAAGGTGGGATATTGTGGGCTCACCTTAGGAGATGTGTCTACTGTAGTTAGGATGGGCTGGAAGCTGGGGGTGGAGACCAGATCAAAAAAGGTCTTAGAAGCCTTACTAAGCAGTTTGGTTCTTATCCTGAAAGTTCTAGCAAACCATTGGATAAGATTAAACAAAGGAATACTGTGATCCAACTTTTGCCTCATCAGAAGCATTACCATTTTGGATCACATTAGCCATTGAAAATGTGTTGGGAACAAATTAAATTCAGATTGGCAGCTGATCTTTGCACAATGAAATGTTCAGGATAGTTTAGTCTCTGTCACAAAAAGGAGATACATACAAGTGTTCTCTTTGTGTCCTTTAGAAAATGACTCTTCACATAAATGTAGCTCTTACTTTTTGTTCCTCAATAGTTTTGTATGTAACTATAATGAGTAGTTTTCCATAATTCAGTGTATTGCTCTTGGAAAATATATAGACAGTGGGACACATTTTCAGCCTATGCTGTCATTTTATGGATTAATTTCCATTAGTTCTGACCTTCTGGCTTTCAGTGCATAAATATGAGTAAAACATCTGTTCTTGTCATTCTCTCACTTAAAAACTTCTGCTGGCTCCCTATTGCCTACACTAGGAAACAGTTCAGAGTCATTGCCTTGGCATGCATGGCCCTCCATAAATAGGCCTTTCCAGCTCATCTCAGCCATTTGTGTCTTTGATGCTCATGCTCAGTCTCGCTGAGCACTAGCCTTTATTTCTCAATGCCATTCTGCTCCCTGTTTTCCTTGTGCTGTCTGTAATCACCTTGCTTGGTGTGGGACTTGTTCATTCATCATTGCTGACAGGTGTCCACACAGTACTTTCCATATCTTCATCTGATGTGGAACTCTGTCCTCGTGACATGATATGGCTGTTGTCCTGACTAGAGCAGACGCGATTACCTGCACATGATTGGACCTGTTAACATTGCTTCATAGAAGTGTGTGGATCTTGAGGCCCCACCCCTTCACAAAGATTGATAAGTGGTTAATACTTGCTGGGGAAGGGGGACTTGTTTTTCATGTTACAGACACGACAAGTTGCCCATGGTGCTATAAGTAACCCCAATTAAATTCATTAGCTTCTCATGCTAGACTTGAGTGAAATTATTCCCCTGGGTGTCGTTAGATTCCTGTCTGGATGAACGCATGTGTGTTCACGTCTTTGCAGGAAAAGTTGACACCATCTCAGTCCTTGCCCTGTTGTATGGTGACTCTCTGTGGGGGTTGGGGGCTGTCTCCCCCTGTAGTTCACAGGTCAGGAAAGGCCCTGTTTATTTCATGTCCATTTGTTTTTCTGTAGTCTGGTAGCCTAGCATCTAGCACAAGTATCCAGGAAGAGAGTCCTCAGGGAATGCTAGAGCAGAGTCACACTTCTGTAGCATGTTGGTCATTGAAATCTGGGGCTGCAGGGCAGGACCAGCCTGCACTGAAACCCTCCTGCACTAATAAGGAATAGCAGGGTTTCTACCCTGGAAACTTATCTCTTGGGAGGTACTGGAGGTTTTTCTTTTGTTTGTACAAGGAAGTGAAACTGTATAAAGGTTTTTTTTCATGTTTTATGTTTTAAAATAAAATTAGCACACACAGTAATGGGTTTCATTATGGTGTTTTCATACTTGGCTTTTGTTGATTCTTTTTTTTTTTGTTCATTTTATTTATTTATTTATTTGAGAGTGACAGACACAGGGAGAAAGACAGATAGAGGGAGAGAGAGAGAATGGGCGCGCCAGGGCTTCCAGCCACTGCAAACGAACTCCAGGCGCGTGCGCCCTCTTGTGCATCTGGCTAACGTGGGACCTGGGGAACCGAGCCTTGAACCGGGGTCCTTAGGCTTCACAGGCAAGCGCTTAACTGCTAAGCCATCTCTCCAGCCCTTGTTGATTCTTATCCCTTACTCTCATCTCCCTCCACTTCTGCTCCTCATAGTCCCTCATCTGCTTTCATGTTTAAATTTCAGTTTTGTTGTCTCTTTAAATTTGTGTGTTTATGGGAGCACATGCAATAGCATGTGTGTGGAGGTGAAATGACAACTTCTAGGTGTCTGTATTCCGCCTTCTTTGAAATAGTCTTTTGCCCAATTGCCATACTGCAAATGCACTTCAGACTCACTGGCCTTGGATCATCCTGACTCCACTTCCCATTGTTGGAGGCCTGTTGGGTCACAGATGCATGCACCACTTTACACCCAGTTTTTGTCCCTCAAGTATATTTATTCAAGATGTTCAAGAAAACTTTTTGTTTTTTTTGTTTATTTTTTATTTATTTATTTGAGAGTGACAGAGAGAAGGAGGGAGGGAGGGAGGGAAGGAGGGAGAGAAAGAGAGAGAGAGAGAGAGAGAATAGGCACGCCAGGGCCTCCAGCCACTGCAAATGAACTCCAGACGCGTGTGCCCCTTGTGCATCTGGCTAATGTGGGTCCTGGGGAATCGAGCCTTGAATCAGGGTCTTTAGGCTTCACAGGCAAGTGCTTAAGCACTAAGCCATCTCTCCAGCCCTCAAGAAAACTTTTATAGGCCTCAACCCATCACACTTTAAATCTTCTCTGTGTGTAGTTCTTTGGATTGAACCCAAGGCTAGTCAGCCTTACTTAAGCAAGACAGCTGCTTTACTATTGAACCATATCCCAGCCCACAATGACTTCTTTCAAATGGTATCACTAGGGATAGGCCATTTGTCATAGGGAAGGGAATTGGCTTAAAGAAGGAAACAAAGGTTATAGACAGGACAGAGTACTCATTGGATGGCCTGATGAAGTACCTTTCCTGATGTAAAGATGACCGAGCCACAGAAGCAGTGAGATCTCATAAAGCTGCAACAATGTGCATAAGAAAGGGAGAGTTGAGTTTTTCTTTTTTTTAATTTTTTTTTGTTTATTTATTTGAGAGAGACAGAGAGAAGGAGGGAGAGAGAGAGAGAGAGAGAGAGAGAGAGAGAGAAAGAGAGAGAGAAGGAGAGAATGGGTGCGCCAGAGCTTCCAGCCTCTGTTAACTCCAGACGTGTGCGCCCCCTTGTGCATCTGGGTAATGTGGGTCCTGGGGAATTGAGCCTCAAACTGTGGTCCTTAGGCTTCACAGGCAAGTGCTTAACCGCTAAGCCATCTTTCCAGCCCCAGAGTTGAGTTTTTAAGTGGGCAAGAGTTGGGGAAACAAATCAAACTTATTAGGAAGGAGAGGAAGTACTGAACCTAATTCAACCAAACTCAAGCAACATGGAAACGACTATATATCGGCTGCCAAAGACCATGTGTCCAGGGGGCATTTGGGCCAATATGGCAGTAAAATGCAGAATGTGATTAGGGAGCACTGTGGAAGTCATGTGCAGGCTTCTGCCTCACCTCATGACAAAATGGAAACTAGCTGACACAAGGGTCCTGTTGAGTCATGAGTGGGACAGATAGGATTAACATGGATTGGATCACCTTGTCGTGCAATATTATACCAAAAAGTGGGACAACTCCTGACATTTTAAAGGGGTAAACTTAAAAGCAGTCTAAAGGAGATATTGGTTTGTTTACTTTAAATAGCTCTTACAGGACTGGAGAGATGGTTTAGTGGTTAAGGTATTTGCCTGTGAAGCCTAAGGACTCAGGTTTCATTTTCCAGTACCCATGTAAGCCAGATGCAGAAGTTTGCACATGTGTCTGGAGTTTGTTTGCAGTGGCTGGAAGCCCTGGTGCACCCGTTCTCTCTCTCTAATAAACAAATAAAATAAATAAAAAATTAAATATCTCTTATAATACCTCACATGGTGACATAGACTTAAAATATCAGGGAGTTCAAGTACCCACAAATAGGCTATATGGACAAAGTGGCACATAAATTTGAAATTTGTTTGCAGTGGTTGGAGGCCCTGGTGCCCCCATATTCTTTCTCTCTCGCCTCTCTCTCTACTTGCACATAAATAAATAAAAATAATAAAAGGGGATGGGGAGATGACACAATGATTGAGGTGCTTGTCTACAAAGCCTAACCACCTGGGTTCAATTCCGAGGTACCCACGTAAAGCCAGAAGCACAAAGTAGCACATGCATCTGGAGTTTGTGCCTAGAGGCTCTGACTTGCCCATTATCTCTCTGTGTCCTTCTCTGAGTATAAATAAATATTTTTTAAAAAGGAGTTCAAAAAAAGATCATTTCAGCTAAATGGGTAGGTCCAATATGACCAATCTATGAAAGACTACTGGTTGAAACATGCATTTTTTTGAGGGAAGCCCAACAGACTGGCCTTAAAAAAAAATATTAGAGAGTTAAGCCAGGCATGGTGGCACACGCCTTTAATCCCAGCACTCGGGAGGTAGAGGTAGGAGGATTGCCGTGAGTTTGAGGCCACCCTGAGACTCCATAGTGAATTCCAGGTCAGCATGGGCTAGAGTGAGACCCTACCTTGAAAAACGAAAAAAAAAAAAAAAAAAAAAAAAAAAAACAAGTTAGTAAGTGAGAGGGCAAGAATTGGCATAGCAGGGCCTCTAGCCACTGCAGTTGAACTCCAGACACGTGTGCCACTTTGTGCACATGTGTGACCTTGTGCAGTTGTATCACCTTGTGTGTCTAGCTTAAGTGGGACCTAGAGAGTTGAACATGGGTCCTTAGGTTTCGCAGGCAAGTGCCTTAACCACTAGGCAATCTCTCCAACTAAGAAACATTCATTTTTTGTCTTTGTCAAGGTTAATTTTCAAAACAGGGCCTTTGAATTTTTTGTCCCATTATCAGGTATGAATTAATGGGATAGATAGACTAATTGTAAGGTCCAATGCTAAAGATCATGTGGCTGCTTCATAGATCACTGAGCTTTGGTAACTGCCCATTATAACATTTAAACAGTATTGTTCAGATGACATGAGAAGGTCTTTAGGTATTTCTGTTTTGATTGAATATAAATAATTTAGCTGAATAAGTCCACATAGACATATGTGCATTCATTTTTTTTTCTGCTGAAGAATGCATAGTATGCCCTGGCTTTGTTTATAAAATCCAGGAAGAAGCCAGTGAGAACTTTGAAGCTGAAGCTTGCCCTGGACTCTTGGACTCAAGCCATCCTCCAGCCTCAGCCTGCCAATTAGCTGGGCCTATAGAGGTGGGCTACCATGGCCAGTGAAACATTTAAGGTTGCTTTACAAATTTATAGCAAGCCCAGACATCTAAGGCAAATTAGACTGTAAATCAGTTGATAGGTGCAGAATGAATTATTTGCCATAATTGTGTATGTCTGAAAACTTGTTAAATTCTTTGATATTTTTTCTGGAAAGTCATGTATAACCAAAGTATCTTTTTGTCTTTCCATTAATAGTGATGTTTCTAAAGACCAATTTTAAACCAGCACTTTGAAATTTTCTCAATTAATTTAAAAATTCTTCTTTTAAAATCTTACTTTTTAAAAAAAATACCCACTGGCATAGAAATATGAAGCCAGAAGCCGGGCGTGGTGGCACATGACTTTAATCCCAGCACTCGGGAGGCACACGTGGGAGGATCGCTTTGAGTTCGAGGCCACCCTGAGACTCCATAGTGAATTCCAGGTCAGCCTGAACTAGAGTGCGACCCTACCTCGAGAAAACAGAAAAAAAAAAAAATGAAGCCAGGAGGAGTTGAATGCAAATCAGTTTTTGCCTGTGAGCCAGTCTGTTGAGTAGTTATCATGATTTGCTTCATGATTTGTGAAGTTTGGGGTTGAGTTCACCAAAATTCTGTTTACCCATTTGGAGACTATCTGTATTATTTGCATAATATTTGTGTTGTCAGTAAAGAAAAACATTTGTTAAACTAGTGTTGAACCAATCATATAGCATTGCATGTAGTAATTTATTTCTTAATCTTCAAAATATCTTTGTATGTATTTCTTTCAGAAAAGTTGTCTAAATTAAGTAGAATTGGAAAAGGGAAGTCATTTGTATGAAATACTTTTTCGTATGTGAAAGCTCTAAAAATGGGGAGAAGAAGAGAGGATTATTTTTCCTCATGGTTTTTATGTTAGATTTCAAATACCTTTGAAAATCTAATTTTATTGATTCTTAGGGCAGTAAGTCATCCTATATTAAAGTTGAAAACTGAACATCAGTTCCGAAAGCATTAGCATGACTTTCCCTTCTCTCCTTGTGTACTTCCGTCTTGCCTTGGAAGGGACATGTGTAAGGATAGCTTCTTTTTTTTAATTTTTTTTTAAATTTATTTATTTGAGAGCCACAGACACAGAGAGATAGACAGAGGGAGAGAGAGAGAATGGGCACGCCAGGGCTTCCAGCCTCTGCAAACTAACTCCAGACGCGTGCGCCCCCTTGTGCATCTGGCTAACGTGGGACCTGGGGAACCGAGCCTCGAACCAGGGTCCTTAGGCTTCACAGGCAAGCGCTTAACCGCTAAGCCATCTCTCCAGCCCAGGATAGCTTCTTTAAAGCAGGTTCTCTCTGGGACCCACAGAAGCTTCTGGCTTTGGAGTTATCACGGCTCTCTTCTAGGTTCTGTGAAGGATATTGAGATAAATTGGGTATGGTCCCTTGACAATATTTTACTTTTTTTTTTTTTTTTTTTGGTAATTTGATTCTTACCCACTTGAATCTGCCAGCTCTTTCCCCCAAAGTAAAAGACCTAAGGTGCTAAGCCCTACTCATTGATGGCAAATGGTTAATTGGAAGCAACAGTTTAGAAATGCAAAACTGCTTATCCATTTATATTATAAGCTCTCTTAAGTCAGCCTGCCCCCCATCATCAAGGCAAAATGGTAGGGTCTCACTTTGGTAAATATGGTAACTTACTTTAAGTTTTAGAAAATTCTGACATGCAAAATTCTCAAAGAAAACTAAACATGGTTTGTTAGGAGCAAGAGTGAGAGTAAGGACATACTGAATTTCTGTTGAGTTCAATGCACCCAGGTATCATGGTTAAGAACTTTGGATCTGGAGTCAAACAGAGATTTGGACCTGCTCAAGCCTCAGTTTCCTCATCTATAAAATGAGCACAATAAAAGAACCTCCTCTGTAGGGTTTGTGAGAGCAGTGAGATAAGAGATAATATAATTATTGACTTTGTGTATAGTCATACTGCATTTAAATTGTAAGCAAAGTATGAGGCACCATTTCCCTGCCCAGCAGGTGTTTAAGATTCTGCTGAGGAAACGGAACTACAAAGCAGTTAGGTTCTAAAGCAAGGTTATTTATGAGTACATGTCACAACACGTGGTAAAAACAGTGTGGTTTAGAGAAGGGGGAGGTCAGGCTATCTCAAAAGTAATGTGAGCCAAGGTGTTGTGGGTTCCGAGCATGAACTACTGATTTCAGGAAAAGCGTAACTTATTCCATAGCTTTTTATGAAAGGTCAGCGTCTTAAATGCAAAAGGTATATGGATTCTTATGCCAAGATTTTCCCTGAGAAGCTATACTTACAAAATGTGTTCATATCTATTTTGCCAAGTTGGGTGGTGTACTAAATTGAAAAAATGGCCTGTCCTCCCCTAGCATCACCCCCAGATTATAGCTCCTTCAGTACTTGGAAGAAATGAGCTGGTAAGAGGTAGACTCTTTATTTGAACCTTATTAAACTTTCCTTAAATCTATATTGTTTTGCTCCTGTGCCATGGATGGACTCGTCTAGAAATCTCTGGTTGCTATTGGTAACATTTTTCACTTCTGTCAATCCTAGCACAGCTTTGGTTTCTCCTCAGTTTTCAAAGATCTCTCCTGACTGTTAGTATCTGATCTTCCAGGGTTAGTGTGGGCTTTGTTTGTTTTTGAGACAAAAACTCACTGTGTAGCCCAGCCTAGCCTCAAACTTGCAACCATTCTGTCTCAGCTTTCCAAGTGCTTGCTTTCCAAGTGTGTGCCCTCCTCCCATGCCATGCCTGTCTTCTAGACTTTATGAACAAAAGTAGCAGAACAGACGAAATAATCCGAGACCACCTGCTTTTATACAGTGAAGTTCTTCTGGTGGAAATAACTGGGGTTGATGGACTCTCATGAGTTAGTATGCAGAACAGCTTGTGCCATCATTTTCCTAGAAGAATTCGTAGCAGTTGGAGAGTGTGACAGGGGTGCCAAGTGAGGCTTTCAGTTATGACAGCTTCTGGGATCAACTCAAATGCCTCAGGTCTATCTGTCTTCCACTCTAGGCCGTGGGCTTCTCAGCAGCAAGGTCTTGTATACATCTTCAGGTGCTAGCACAGGCCCTCAGTATAGACACAGTAAATAAGACGCATACCAAACTTGCTGCTTTATTTTTTCTCTGTTGCCGGAAATTACATGCCCCCAGTGGCCATTTTGAGTGCAAAGTGTTATTTTAAGATATTCTCTGGAGGAAGGACTAGAAACTTTGCCATGGGTAGCTAACAGGAATGGAGAGTTGAATGAGTAGGAGGTCTGGAAAAAGTCCCTAGTGAGAAGGGTGGAGGGATGACGGGAAGGAGACTTGCCTCTTGTTAAGCATGCTACTTCTTTCCTAACAATGCCATTTTCCATAAGAAAATGCTTGGCTAGGCATAGTGGTTCATGCTCATAATTCTAGTGAGGCCAGCCTGGGGTACATAGCAAACTCCAGGCCAGCCTGAATCGAGTGAGACCCTGTATCAAAACAAAAACAAGCAAAAATGTTCAGATACCATCCTAACTCTGGTCTGATCTCAATACCGCAAAATTAAGTTTCAATGGGGCAAAATCACTTTTTTTTTTTTTTTTTTGGTTTTGGAGGGTTTTTTAAAAATTTTTATTAGCATTTTCCATGATTATAAAAAAAAATCCCATGTTAATTCTCCCCCCCCACTTTCTCCTTTGAAATTCCATTCTCCATCATATGACCTCCCCATAATAATCATTGTACTTACATATATACAATATCAACCTATTAAGTACCCTCCTCCCTTCCTTTCTCTTCCCTTTATGCACTTTTTTCTTTTTAAAGAGGGATACTGGGGCTGGAGAGATGGCTTAGCGGTTAAGCACTTGCCTGTAAAGCCTAAGGACCCCGGTTCGAGGCTCGGTTCCCCAGGTCCCACGTTAGCCAGATGCACAAGGGGGCGCACGCGTCTGGAGTTCATTTGCAGGGGTTGGAAGCCCTGGCGCGCCCATTCTCTCTCTCTCCCTCTCTCTGTCTTTCTCTCTGTGTCTGTTGCTGTCAAATAAATAAATAAATAAATAAAAATTTTTAAAAAAAAGAGGGATACTGTACTTTTTTTTTATTTTTTTGGTTTTTCGAGGTAGGGTCTCACTCCTCCCCAGGCTGACCTGGAATTCACTATGGAGTCTCAGGGTGGCCTCGAACTGACGGCGATCATTCTACCTCTGCCTCCCAAGTGCTGGGATTAAAGGCATGCGCCACCACACCTGGCAAAATCACTTATTTTAATCAGTTATTGCCATACCCTTCTTGCATTGAAATATAATTTGGAGAATGTGGTGGTGGTGGTGGTCATAGGGTTGGGGTGTATGCAAGTTTGGGAATTGGCCTTGTGCCCCACTGCTAAGCTTTCTGCTCTCTTTCCCAGCATGATAAAGGAGAGATTCTATGTAGCCAGTATTCACTTTAGACTTGCAGAAGAGACATTCTTCAAATTCTTAAAGAGAACTGGTTTCTAAAGTAAAAGATTTACTGGCAAATCTTTGACCTTTGGTGTAATACCTACGTAGAGGCAACTCAGGCTTTTTTTTGTAGTGCAAAGACATATGAGCATATTATTGGGTTTTAAATGAATGAAATCCATGGTTATGTTTCTAATGAGAACATAAACTTAATTATCTTGAGTATTTTTGAATATGTTAATGATTACATGGGCAACTGTAATGCAGACACACATATATTTACATATTTATTTTAAATATATTTTATTTATTTATTTATTTATGAGAGAGAGAGAGAGAGAATGGGCATGCTCGGGCCTCCAGCCACTGCAAACGAACTCCAGATATATGTGCCACCTTGTGCATCTGGCTTACATGGGTCCTAGAGAATTGAACTGGGATCCTTTGGCTTTTCAGGCAACCGCCTCAACTGCTAAACCATCTTTCCATCCCTGCATATTTAGTTTAGAATTACAAACATGGCTTTGTATTTATACACATATAGTTGCAATGATGAAATGATAACCATCCTGCATTGTGAATGTACGAGAACTGCCACAAAAATCAGAATGCTGAGCTGGAGCTATGGCTTAGTGGTTAAGGTGCTTGCCTGCAAAGCTAGAGGACCCAGGTTCGACTCCCCAAGACCCAAGGGGGCACACTCATCTGGAATTCGTTTGCAGTGGCTGAAGGCCCTAGCGTGTCCATTCTCTCTCCCCGTCTGCCTATTTTTGTATCTCTCTCTCTCTCTCTGCAATAAATAAATAAAAATAGAATATTTAAAAAATCAGAATGTCGGGCTGGAGAGATGGCTTAGCAGTTAAGCGCTTGCCTGTGAAGCCTAAGGACCCCGGTTCGAGGCTCGATTCCCCAGGTCCCACGTTAGCCAGATGCACAAGGGGGCGCACCCATCTGGAGTTCGTTTGCAGAGGCTGGAAGCCCTGGTGCGCCCATTCTCTCTCTCTTCCTCTATCTGTCTTTCTCTCTGTGTCTGTCGCTCTCAAATAAATAAATAAAAATTAAAAAATATCAGAATGCCTAGGTTGTCATGCTGCTTGGGATCCTCAGTTGGGATCCATTCTTTTCTGCCTCTGGACCAAAGGACAAGACTTCAACTGAGTCCTAACCAGTGATTTTTCTGTTTTGATCTCCATTCTTTCTCCCTTTGCTAGAAGTGGAAAAAAAATTCTTAGTTGTTTGTGGAATTGGACATTTCTTCTCAGTTGTAGGATTTACTCATAAAAGTCCAGGAGATTTGAACCTTAGTGGCTTGAGTAGGCATGAAAGAATGAACTGGATCCCAAACCATGATTTCAAAATGAATATTTTTAAATTTGACTAGGGCTTAAGAAAATGCTGGCTGACTGTCCTTCGTGGAAGTTGTAGAAATATTTCTTTTGCTATGAATGTATTTCAGTGCAGATATTTTTGGTAGGAGTAGGCATATCTGGTTTATAAGACTGGTAAAATGAGTAGCAGGAGTTAGAAGATGTGGGTTTGGGCCTGCGTTGTAGCTCAGCTTACATGTACAAAGTAGCATCCCCAGCCAAAATTCTGGGCTTTGAATCCTGATCTTGCTATTAATATGAACAGATGAACTTGAGCCTTTGAGCCATTTTCCTCATGTAGGAAGTTTAAATGATAGTATTTTTCTTGTCTCCTTGACATATTTCTTATAAGACACAGGTAGATTGTAGATGAAAGTGTTTCTTAAAGTCTCAAGGTGATCTTTAAATGAATTAACCAAAATGTAGTAATGCTAGTACAGGGGAGTTTTGGACTCAGTGAATGTGAATTTTCAAAGACAGATGCTTTATTTTGTTTTGTTTTCCCCATGCTGAAAACTGAGTAGGTTCTAAATTTAGGTTGATGGGTTTCCTGTCACTACTTAGGAAGAAAAGACTGAAACATATGCTCTTTTCACTCCAGATTGTAGAAATGCCTTTGAGTTTTACTAAGCACTGCTGCAAATGGCATAGGCGTATACAGTGGGACCCTGTTATTATTTGAATGATTATAAAGTCCCATTCATCATTATACAAGTTTCTGGGGTTAGAAAAATAATTTTGCAGGCCAGTCATTGCACAAACTGGGAGAAAACATTTTTTGTTTATTTTTATTTATTTATTTGAGAGCAACAGAGAGAGAAAGAGTGAGAGAGAGAGAGAGAGAGAGAGAGAGAGAGAGAGAGAGAGAGAGGGGGCAAGTCAGGGCCTCCAGCCACTGCAAACAAACTCCAGATGCATGCGTCACCTTGTGCATCTGGCTTATGTGGGTCCTGGGGAATGGAGCCTCGAACCGGGGTCCTTAGGCTTTAGAGGCAAGCGCCGAACCGCTAAGCCATCTCTCCAGCCCAGAGAAATTTTTTAAATGTAATATAAACTTGCTTTACAGTAAACATGCGAGTCTAATAATTGACTGGTGAAGCTTAGCACAGTTAGCAGAGGTGTTCTAGACCTCTAGGAAGAACAACTAGTTAATCAATCATGATAATTTTCTGAATCCAACTTGTTCTTTGTCACTGATACTAACAGTTTGTAACTTAATCCTTCCAGAAGGGAAAGGTAATGCTTCAGTCCCTTCTATTCTAGTAGGGGAAAGCTTCATGGTACACAGAATAGATACCCTAACTATTCTACTCTGGCCAAATTAAGTGAAAAGTGAAAGCTTTTAAGAAGTATTTAGGGCTGGAGAGGTGGTTAAGGTGCTTGCCTGAAAATCCTAATCACCCAGGTTTGACTCCTCAGTACCCACATCACGCCAGATGCACAAAGTGACATCTGCACCTGGCATTCACTTGCAGCATCCAGAGGCCCTGGCACACCCATTCTCTCTCTCCCTGTCTCTGCTTGAAAATAAACAAATAAAACTTTTAAAAAATATTTATTATTTATTTGCAAGAAGAGAGAGAGGAAGAATGAGAATGTGTAGTGGGGAATCAAACCGTAGGCCATTAGGCTTTGTAAGGAAGTGCCTTTAGCTGCTGAGCCATCTACCCAGTTCCAGATACCCTTTTTTAATGTAAAATGCACATATGACCTTCATACCCCATGGGCTGGTAAGTTTCATATTTGGAAGGCATATATGGTACATGTAAACAACTGATTCATTAAAAAAATATTTGGGGGGTGTTTCAAGGTAGAGTCTTGCTCTAGTCCAGGCTGACCTGGAATTCACTATGTAGTCTCAGGGTGGCCTTGAACTCACAGCCATCCTCCTTTTTCTACCTCCCAAGTTCTGGGATTAATGGTGTGTGCCACCACACCTGGAACTAATTTATTTTTTTATTGACAGCTTTCATACTTACAGACAATAAACCATGATAATTCCCTCCCTCCCCTAATTTCCCATTCACAAATCCACACTTGATCATATCCCCTCCTCTTCTCCATTAGTCCGTGTTTTATTTGGATGTCATCATCTTTTCCTCCTATTATGGGTGTGGTGAAGGTATTGCTAGGTACTGTGAGTTCATGGACATCTAAGTCAATTTCTGTTTGTAGAATTGCATTGCAGCAGTCCTATCCTTCCTTTGGCTCTTACATTCTTTCCTGCCACTTCTTCCACAATGGACTCTGAGCCTTGGAAGGTGTGCTAGAGATGTTTCAGTGCTCAACATTAATCCATCACGTCTTGTTAGCACTGTGGTGTCTTTTGGGTCATCCTTGGGGTCACCGCCATCTGAAAAGAGGAGCTTCTCTAACCAAAAGTGAAAGTAACATTAATATATGAATATCAACATTTAGTGTAGTGCTTTCAGGGCAGTTTGGTGGGCATAATACATGCATTTAGCCAGCCAAGAGCAGGCATTACACTCTTAATATTCATGACTTCCTCTACTATGGGCTTTTAAAAAAATTGTTTATTTTTATTTATTTATTTGAGAGCGACAGACAGACAAAGAGGCAGAGAGAGAGAGAGAGAGAGAGAGAGAGAGAGAGAGAGAGAGAGCGAGCGAGCAAGCGAGTGCATGTGAGAGAGAATGGGCGTGCCAGGGCCTCCAGCCATTGCAAACGAACTCCAGATGCATGTGCCCCCTTGTGCATCTGGCTAACATCGGTCCTGGGAAATAAAGCCTTGAACCCGAGTCTTTAGGCTTCACAGGCAAGCGCTTAACCACTAAGCCATCTCTCCAGCTCCTACCATGGGCTTTTGATTAGGTTTTCAGTACCAGGCATGTATTCTCTCCTATAGAGCAGGTCTCCAGTCCAATTAGAGAGCAGTTGGTTTACTCCTATAAAAGACATGCCATTATTACACCCGTTGGCTCATTTGGCCTGGCTTGTCAAACTTGAGTGTCCACTGTTTTCACCACTGATGGCTTCTGTCTCCCATAGGGCTGCTGACCTTGTAGCCCAGGCGTATGGGGTCTTCAGCAATAGGGTCTTAGCATCTATTCCTAATGGGAAACCAAGAGCCTTGACAATAGCCTGTATTGTTTGGGGGGCAACTCACTGGAAGGTATCATATCCATGGCACTGAATTTTTTTCTAATAACCATCTATGGCTTCTGGATGGCCATTGTCCAAAAGAGTAGGTTATCATGTATTATTTACACTATCCTGAATTTTGATTAACCCTCCCCCACCCTTCTTATATTCAATCTCTTCTCCTGATCTCGCTTAGGCCTTTCCACCTTCAGTAATCTGTTTGTCTACTTACATACAACTGATTCATTTTGATATATGTTTTTCTATATTGTTGGCTACATTAGATAGCCAAAGGAGGTATTTCTGTCACTTCCCAAAGTTACTTAAAACAGGAAATTGTGAAATTGTTGTACAGAGAAGTTAACAAATGCTAATTCAACAGGTTAAAAATTGAATCTGAGAACTGTTTTTGCAATCTATATTGAATAGACAAGTTAGCAGTGACACCAAGAGTTTTAACTTATTTTCAGTATCTGAAGCTCACTTTCTTAGATGGTGCTTTATTTATTCAACTTCTCTGAAAAACAGATCACAGACTTTAAGTGTTAGATTTGCAAGATGTAATGTTTCCTTTCATTCAGGTCCATGAAAACATAGTAGGAATGGCTCAAAGGAGTAAGATTTCCTTCACAGAAAAATCTCTGAGTTCCCCAATAGGATTGTTTTTTTCTATTTCAGATCATTTTGCTGTAATACGCATAGACATGGTAGGGATGACAGGCCTACTTTGATCCCACAGGCCAACAAATCTGAATGTAAGACTTGAAATAAAGTCTGTCTTTGCCAGGATCACTTAGAATTGTTGAATACTGATTGCTACTGGATAGTGATTTACTTTAATCCTTTAGATATGGAGCTTCAATATAGCTGTGACCTGTTGTGAACCATGTTTACAAACCATTCTGTAAGGTTTGTATACATACAGTATACTGGACGCTGTATCAAATATATTTTTAAATTATTCTGTTCATTTCTTTCTTTATTTGAGAGCAACAGAGAGAGGGGGGGGATGGGCATGCCAGGGCCTCCAGGCACTGCAAACAAACTCCAGATACTTGCACCCTCTTGTGCATCTGGCTAATGTGAGTCCTGGGGAACGGAGCCTCGAACTGGGGTCCTTAAGCCACAGGCAAGCGCTTAACCGCTAAGCCATCTCTCCATCCCCTGTCTCAAATATTTTGAACACAAATATAAATATATTATTTAATATATGACTATATTAAATGTTATTAGGTTCATTTTTAACTTTTAGGCTTTAACTTTTTTGTGGTGCTGGTAATTGAACCCAGGTGGGGCCTTATGCATACTAATCAAGCACTCTACCAATAAACAGATCCCTTGCCTTTTTTTGTGTGTTTGTTTTTTCAAGGTAGTTTCTTGCTCTAGCCCAGGCTGATTTGGAACTTACTATGTTGTCTCAGGGTGGCCTTGAACTTACAACAATCCTCTTACCTCTGCCACCCAAGTGCTGGGATTAAAGGTGTGCACTATCACACCCAGCTCCCTTGCCATTTTTTCAACATTTAACCAATACACAAAACCACAGAAGTTTTATATATGAATGGGGGACCATGTAATGTTGGCTGCATGGATACATTAGGTAATGTTTAAATCAGGTTAAACATATTTACTTCCTCAAATGTGAGTGAAGGTTTTTTTTGTTTGTTTGCTTGTTTATTGAAGTAGGGTTTCACTCTAGCCTAGGCTGACCTGGAATTCACTGTGTAGTCTCAGCCTGGCCTCGAACTCTTGGCGATCCTCCTACCTCTGCCTCTTGAGTGCTGGGATTAAAGATATGCAACACCATGCTCGGCTGGTGGTGAAGTTCTTAAAGAATATTTTATCCACTTATTTGCATGTGTGCATGTCTGTGTATTTGTGCACCAAGGTCTCTTTTATACAAAGAGCAGTCTTACTACTTTTTGTTTCTGGCTTTATATAGGTGTTGGGGAATCAAATTCAGGCCAACAGGCTTTTCAGGCAAGTGTCTTTAACCACTGAGCAATCTTCCCAGCCCATAGTTAAGTTATAATTTATCTTAAATATAAAGTATTTGAATTTTCTTTATGAAGTTTTTATTAATAACATTTCATTTAAATAAAACATAATTAGTAACCAGTAATATATGCCTATCTTTATAGCCTACATGTAAAGACAGGGTTTCAACTAAATCTGAATATAACAAAGTTCATCCCACAATTAGTGTTTAAATGCCCACCTTGTGCTGCGTACTGATTTAGATGCTGGGGTTACAGCAGTGAATATGTCAAAGCTTTCCCTTTTCTCTGCTGTAACTATTCATAATTGAGTCATATTGGAAGGAAAAGATAGTCAGTGCTTTAATCTCTTTTTATACTTCTCTTAGAGACGAAACCTCATTCACAGGTCTAGGTCTTCCAATTAGGAGAAGCTCCCTGCCCCTCAAATAAATAAAAATAGATGACATGGTCTATAGAGATAGCTTAGTGGTTAAGGCATTTGCTTGCAATGCCTAAGGACCCAAGTTCAATTACCCAGTACCCATGTAATACAGATGCACAAGGTAGCACATACATCTGGAGTTTGTTTGTAATGGCTAGAGACTCTTGTACGCCCACTCTCTCTTTGGCTCTCTCCTTCTTACTCTCTCAAATAAAGAAATAACAATATTTTAAAATAGTTGACATATAAGATCATGATATGTTGGTCAAGTAGGTACTGGGATCATATTTCAAGTTCAATACCTTTTATATTAATATCTTCATATATTTCTGAGTGGAGTAGAGGCTGCATGGATAAGAAAGAGTGCAGCTTTCTTAGCCATAGACCAGGGTTTGACTTCTGACTCTTGACAGTGGGCAAGTTATATAGCCTACATCGAAGGATTCCTCAATTGTATGATGGGAAAAATGATTACACCTATTTCATAAGTTGTGAGAAGCATTGCATTCTAAGACATAGAGAAAGCACTAAGCAAAGTGTCTCATCATATAGAAAGAGCTCCATTAATGTTCTTACTGTTACTCTTATTTCTAAGTCATTCTGGATTTCTCAGTTTCATTGACCCTATTTATTGTAACATGAGCTGTAGGTTGGGGCCCTACTATCAGTGGTCAGCTCACAGTGGCCCCAATGAAAGCCCACTGATTTTGCCCCATGGAACCTTACCCTGATCACAGCATTTCCAGGACTTAGGCTTACCCTAGTGATGCTGGAATATTGCACAGTCTTTGAACAGTGTACCTTTCTTTGGTTACCTGGGGAATAGTGCACTTTCAGTAAATAACTCATGGGGAACTCAATTTACCCTTTTTTGTTTTACTTAAAATTGAGTACATTTTTACAAGACACATAAATAAGTAGAATATGGTGCTATCTCTTCAATGCTCTTCTTGCTAGTTAAGGGGGAGTCCATGTTTGCATGTGTTTGGTATATGCATTTATTTGTTGTGTCTACTTGTGCAGATTTCTCTTGTTGAAGAGTCTGTAAGTATTTATTAGTGTCAATAATCCCTTCTCTTGTTAAATAGTGTATCTTTGGTACACAAAGAGGAATTGCTCTCTTCTGAGAATTTGACCATAACAGCTTGCTCTTTGGTCTCTTATAAAGGAAAAGGCCAAGGTTGTTGAGCCTCTGGACTATGAGAATGTTATCGCCCAAAGGAAAACACAGATTTACAGCGATCCTCTCAGAGACTTGCTTATGTTCCCCATGGAAGACATATCTGTGAGTTCACAAGCACTTTTGTAAACAATAAGCACTTCATTTTTGAAATCAGATCTAACTAAGAGCAAGAATATGATTTGCCTTCTAGATCTCAGTGATAGGTCGCCAACGCAGAACCATGCAGTCTACTGTGCCAGAAGATGCAGAGAAGAGGGCCCAGAGTTTATTTGTCAAAGAGGTAAGGGGCTCAGTGGCCAGCCACAGAAGAACATTCATCATATATATGTGATCTAAAAGTTCAAAATTTGGGGATGGAGAGACGGCTTAATGGTTAAGGTGCTTGCCTGAGAAGCCCTAAGGACCCGTGTTCCGTCTCTCTCCAGATGCTATAAGCCAGAGACACACCAGTGAGGCAAGTGCAAGTTCTCACATGCCCACTAGGTGGCACAAGTATCTATAGTTTGATTGCAGTGGCTGAGGCCCTGGTGCACCAATTCTCTTTCTCTCTCGCTCTCTCCCACTCTCTCTAAAACATAAAAATGAATAAATAAATAAAAGTTCAAAATTCACGTGAACTCGTTATAGTACTTTTCCTTTAGTAATTTTATTTTGCATTTTTATTAAGCTGAATTAACCTGAGTAGCAAGTCTAAATGATGTGATAGGGAGGATACAGCTTAAAAAGTTTACAATGTAAGTTCTTTGTATATATTTCTTTTATATTTGAGTACTCTATTCAAAAAGTTATGAATTTGAATTTATTGTCATCAACTGGGTCAGCGAAACATACTTGATCCCTCCAAAGAAAGATTACCAGAGCAAGGTTTCTTAAGGTGTTTTTAAAGTCTGTTTGTATTGCACCAGATTATTTTTTGTGTCTGTTTGAGACAGTCTTTCTATGTAGCCCAGCTTGGCCTCAAACTCACAGTCCTCCTGTTTCAGTCTCCTGAGTGCTGGGATTATAGCCATACACCACCATGGTTACCGGACTTTTAAAGAAGTAGATATAGGGGTTGGAGAGATGGCTTAGCATTTAAGGCACTTACCGGCAAAGCCAAAGGACCTAAGTTTGTCTCCTCACTATCCAGGGAAAGCCAAATGCACAGGTGGCATATGTGTCTGGAGTTCATTTGCAGTGGCTGGAGGCTCTGGTGTTCCCATTCTCATTCTCTCTATCTGCCTGTCTTTCAAATAAATAAATATTTTTTAAAAGTAGATATATGTATCCTCTTCCAATGTTTAAATTACTGTTTCTATTTCTTTTAGTGTATTAAGACCTACAGCACAGATTGGCATGTGGTAAACTATAAGTATGAAGACTTCTCTGGGGACTTTCGAATGTTGCCATGGTAAGCTTTGCATTCAAGGGAAACAATGAAGAGGGGAATTAGTAATTGAATTAAAAAAAAAAAACACTTGTGAACCTCTGTTGAAATTTATAGCAAAGCAAAACTTCACACAGCTAGCAGACTTGGCTTGCAGCATTTTGACTCGCTGACCCTGTTTTAACTTTGCTCATTGGCATTCTTTCTAAAATGACTGTGCTCACTTTTTGGCTTTGGTGCATCTATATTGATCATCAAATAATCTTGAGTTGATTCTGGAAAATGTCATGTGCATTTTCCCAGTGGTGTCAGTGAAGATGTTAGAAGATATTTAGTTCAGATATCCTTTGGGGAAAGCACATCTCTGTCAACTGAATTCAAGGAATGGCATGAGAACAATGACCTTGGAGCCAAACTGTCATTGGTCAAGTCTTTCTTTATTTCTTTTGCTGCTGCTTACTAACTAGCTGATCTTGGACCACCACTTAACCTGTCTGAGCTCTCCCTTTTTCACCTATTTCTCCTTGATACTACCACTAGCCTCTCAGGATGTCATGCAGGAAATAAGAATTACAACTAAAACAAGAGAGAAATAAGACATTAGTACAACCTTTTAAAATAAAGTTTTCAAACCCACTTTCCCAGAAAAGAAAATACTAAAATTACCAGTCCAAGTTCTCAAAACAAACAAATGGTAAAGCCAGAATCACATTATGTTGCTGTTTTGACCCAGGGAAAGATAAAGTTCCACCACTGCTGACAGCTCTGGCATATGTTTCTTAACGACTTCTGCTCTCCTAGACTCAGTATGTGCTCCAGCGTCTCTGCAGCTGGCAGCACATGTGGGAGTTCTTAAACACAAAGCAAAGCCCAGCTGAGGAGGCAGCTCAGTAGAAGAGCTCTTGCTTAGAATGTGTGAGGCCTGGCATTTTCTCTGTCATGCTGCCAATGCCAAACAGTCAATCATGCAGGCAAGCAGACAAGCCAAAGCTATGCAAGTGTCCTCCAGCATGAGAGTCTGCTTTTTGAATGGAGAGAAGGCTTTCTCCTTCGTATGTGAAAGAATGAAATCTACTCATCTCACTTTTGTTTGTTGTTGGCCTGTTATGTTTAGTATCTAAAACAATTTTCTTTCATTTTCAGCAAATCTCTGAGACCAGAAAAGATTCCTAATCATGTTTTTGAGATTGATGAGGACTGTGAGAAAGATGAGGTAATGATGGAAGCAATTGTACTAGTTTCTTCGAGGGCACTTCTGCTGAAAAACATACCAAAGAAAATCTTTGGGAAAAGATCCTGAAAGGCATTGTTTTTGAGCATCATTGACCAACTTTCTAACAAATGAATTAAAAACTGTTGCATTTCTAAATGGGGTGTAGAAAAAAACCAAGTGTCATGGGTAGTGATATGTGTGTAAACATGTTCCCTCACCTTTGGATGGGCTTGTGGAGTTGCTTCCCTTATATTAAACATGTAGTGTTGGGATTTTATCTAAAGTCACCTGCCTGAGAGATCCCTCTTGGGACAGATGGTCCCAGTATCTGTAACATTTCAAGGTGCAGTCTGACTGTTTACATACTGTAGAAGACTTTCCCCGATGACATTGTGGGCAATTCAGTAACTACTGAGTTCCTATTGTATGTGTAGCACAGGACTTTGCATTGTATAGTCAACAATTTTAAATATTTATGAGGAGGATAACTTTATGTTTTGATTGGGAAATAGGGACAAGACCCAGTTCCGTGCCCCCCAAATGTAGACTAATTAAATGGCTGTCAGGCTGCTATTTTACTAATGGCATTTCCTCTATTTCAGGACTCATCTTCTTTATGTTCTCAGAAGGGTGGTGTGATTAAACAAGGCTGGTTGCATAAAGCAAATGTAAATAGCACCATCACAGTTACCATGAAGGTAGGAAGTGTTCTATCATTTATAATAGGCTATCACAAAATCTTTTTCCTTTTATTAATTTTTAGGTTAGCATATAGAGTAATAGGTTTCTTTATGGCATTCTCATACATATGTGTCACTGTACTTTGTTTCCTTACAAAAGTCTTTAAAGAATTCTAACACATACATGGAATTTTAAAACTCCAAACCATCCACATGAATTTAGAAGTATAACTTTTTAAAGGAGTATGGTGTAGTTATTATCATTGAGGCAGTTTAAGAAGGAAGCTGTCAATTGAATGAAACTTGCTTGAAAAAAAAAAGGGCACCAGAGATTTGTATGTAGCAATGAATGTAATAAATGAAAGGATAAGATAATCTGTTTCTTTAGCAAATATTAATTAAGTGATTATTAAATAAGTGACTGTGGGGAACTATTTAGATATTAGTATGAGGGCCCCTTATGTCCGATGCCTTCACACTGTGTAAGAAACATAGAAAATTAGCTCCTGTGTAGGAGAGTGCCTGAGGATGGTAAGAAGAGCCTAGTTTAGAGGATTTCGTGGTTTGGCTTGTAGGAGACAAAAGTAGAAACAGTAAAAATGGGGTGAATCACTTAGAGTCTTGAATGCATCAAACATGAGGCCTTTTGTTCATGAGGCAGTGAAGAGCCATTAAAATCCAAAGGGAAAAACTAACGAGCTGCTTGAAGATTCAGAGCAGAAAAACAAATTATTCCCTGAGACTAAATATAACTGTTCTTTCAGATATTGAATATAAGATCATGTGGTTTGCTGAGGATGATTCACACTTCCATTAAGAATTAAAGGTCATTCAATCTTTCAAATAGCCTGCAAGCAGAAACCATGGGTGTCTACCAAGGGAAAACTCAAATTTTATCTTAATTTAATAGTTTGCCTGCTGCTTTCTCTTCAGTGCTCATGTTGTGTTCTCACTTTCACTTTCCACCCCTAAGATAATGAGTCCCTGTTGTAAGATGCTTCCTGTATGTCTGGTGCATCTAAGCATGGGCCTTAGCATTCATGCTACTGGGACAGCCCATTTATTGGGGACTTCATGTGTGTCAGGCATAACCCTGAATTTGTTCTGCAGCTCATTTGTTTGTGTTTTGCATCTCATTTAACTCACATACAAGCCTCATGAAATAGGTACTACCCATTTCTTGTTCATTTACATATGTGGTAAATAAAATACAGAGAAAATTGATCATTAAACAGAATGCCAAGTTTATCTAGGTTCCTTATATGTGTGCTTTTCCTTTTCTTCAGCATGGAGGATTCTATCAAGTATTTTCTGTAGAGCTGGTTTTGTCTTCAAATACTCCTTTAACCTGCTTTTGTCATGGAATGTCTTTATTTCTCCATCTATTTGGATGGATAACTTTGCAGGATAAAGTAACCTTGGTTGACAGTTGTTATCTTTCAGAACTTGGAATATATCACTCCAAGCCCTTCTGGCTTTAAAAGTTTGTGTTGAATAATCTGCTGTAATCCTGATGGGCTTGCTTTTGTAGGTAACTTGATTTTTCTCTCTAACTGCTTTCAATATTTTTTCTTTGGTGTGTGTGTTTGGAAGTTTGATTATAATATGGTGAGGAGAGGTTCTTTCTGGGTTTTGTCTGGCTGGGGTTCTAAAGGCTTCCTGTATCTGCATTGGCACCTCTTTCCCAATTTGGGGGAAATTTTCTTCTATGATTTTGTTGAAGACGCCTACTATGCCTCTGAAGTGGAGTTCTTCTCCTTCTACTATGCCCTGAATTCTTATATTGGATCTTTTCATAGTGTCCCGAATATCTTGAAATTCCCACTCATACTTTTCTATAAGTTTGTCTTTCTCTTTGTTGGACTGCATTAGATCTGCCGCCTGGTCTTCTAGCTTAGATATTCTGTCCTCTCCCTCATCCATCCTACTGGTGAGATTTTCTACAGAGTTTTTTATTTCATTAACTGTGTTCTTCATTGCTAGTAATTCTGACTGGTTTTTCTTTATTATTTCTATTTCCTTATTTATGTCTTGTATTGCCTTCTTTATTTCATTAAATTGGTGTCCTGCATCTTCTTTGATTCCTTTGATTTCCTCTTTGATTTCTTCTTTGATTGTTTTGATGTGTTCTTTGACCTCTTTGAACATATTTATAATCATTCTTTTGAACTCTTTCTCAGGCATTTCCTCTAACTCTTTCTCACTGGAGGACATTTCTGATGCATTAATACTTTTAGGTGGATTTATATCGTCTTGCTTTTTAGTGTTTCTTGTGTTATAATGTATATATTTTTGCATCTTGGATTAAGTTAATGCTTGGGTTTTCTAGCTAGCTGTGTATTCTTAGCTGTATCAATTGATTTGATGTAATATATTTTCAGGGTAGGACCTTAAGGTGTTAGGTGTGACTCTTAAGACTCTCAGAGTATCTACAAAGATGTTCTTAGGGGTTGAGTTTCCCTGCTATAGGAGTATTGAAGCAGGCTGAGTGGAATAAAATACAGGTAGATTCTAAAATTTAACTAAACACTGTACACATTCAATCAAAAACAGCCCCGAGTATATATGCAAGACTAGTTATTATAACGACCAGATCCTCTATCAACAAAGAGGTTAAGATTTCTGGTCTTTTGAGGGATCCAAGTCAGCTTGCGACCAAGTGAGACCCTTCCCTGGTGCAATCCCAGTTACCTTGGATGATTTTGGTCTCAGTCAAGTTGCTGCCTGGGTCGTTGGGCTGCTGTTCTGATATCTGGAGCTGGGCACTTGATTTTCCTGCGGGGCAAACCGAGCCGCTGCTGCTGCCTCTGCTGCTGCTGGAGCTGCCACTGCTGGAGCCACCACTGCTGCTGCTGTGTCCACTGCCGCTGTTCCTCCTGAAGCTGCTGCTGCCGAGTCTGCCGCTGCTGCCACTCCTGGGTCTGCTGCTGCTGGGGCCACTGTTACCGGTGCTGGAGCCGCTGATGTTGCTGCCGAACTCTGCTCCTGCTTGGGTCCTGCTGTCAGCCCAAGTTGGCGTGGCTGGGTCCCTGGCTGCTGCTCTGTTCGCCAGAGCTGGGCTCAGGCGATGGGGGAGGAGAGGGAGCCGCAGCTGCTCTGGTTCTCTCGCTGCTCCAAGCGTTCTTCTACCTCGCGGTCTGCTCCTCTGTTGCTCGCTGCCGCTCTCCCCTCACGTTTCCCGAGTTGCGGAGAGCGCCGGTGTGAGGGAAAGCTCCCGCACCTGGCTTTTCCTGCGGCTGGAGCCGAGCCTGGCAGCTTTCTGGTGCGCCGCGGCGGTTGGCTGAGCTGCCGGAGCCACTTTTCCCGCCTGTGCAGGCTCTGGATGCTCTGGAACTCTTCTATTCCGCTGCCGCTTCAATTTCTTATACACCTCACTTTTTAGTAAAAGTGTGTATTTTGCTGGGTTTTTTTTGGTCTTTTTCCCCCCTAGGCTGCTTTGGCATGGTACCTACACCGCCATCTTAACCGGAACTCCAGAACGCCAAGTTTAAAGAGCTGAGATTTGAACTTAGGTAGTCCTATCCCCTCGGCCAGTATGCTGGTTCACTCCTGAGCCAGATTATCATTCTCTTTATAGACTAGAGTGACACAGAAGTCTTTATTAGAGAACATCTCCTATCAGAGTCATTAGGTTACAGAAATGCATGTATGGAGGTTATAACACTGAAGACTATCAGAAAATGGTCCTATATAGTTTTTGAAATCTTAGAGGTTATGTAGTGTACACATTTATGAGTCACAGTGTGACATTCAATACATGTCTGTAATGTGCAATGAATAGATTGGGGTAATTGGCACATCTATAAATCTAAACATTTGTCACCACTTTTTTTGTGTTTGGAACATTCAAAATATTCTGTAGTAGTTATTTTAAAATAGATCATTAATTGTTGTCAAATGTTCTAAGCTATAAAGCAGTACAAATGCCTCCTCTCATGACTGTAGCTCTGAGTTTTGTAGTTTTTGACTCCCTTTCCTCCCCTAAGATTATCAAAATACAAAAAAAATTCCATACTTATTAGATATGGACAAATTTTGTATGTAAACATCACATGTTGGTACCATCCTTTCCCTCCTTCCTAACCCTTTTCTGAAAAGGCCTTCCTCGTTGAGGATGCGGGTCAACCCCATGGGGATTGGGGGTCATGCATTATGAGGCAGCAGTCAGTTATGGGGGAGAGGCAATGTCTCTGTGCAAAATGCTGCAACTTGAGGCTCTGTCTTTCTGTCCCCTCTGAGACATGCTTGGAGCATTTTAAGTACATTTCAGTGATGGGCACTTAGGAGCCTCTGGATCTCTGGTTTGGTAGGAGTTGAGTGTCCTCAGTATCTTTCTTCATCACTTTTGTTCTGATAACAGCTTAACTGAGAGCACAGCACTCTTGCTCATTTCCCCAATTGCTCTGTAGTTTCAGCTGGGGCCGGGCTAGAGTATGCTGGGTCATTTATCTCCTCAAGTCCATTTCCCATCTGAAAAAGAGAAGCACATTCTCCAATGGATAGTGAAGTCAGCACCAGTTAAGTGGGATAACCGTTATTAGTTTAGAGAGAATTATAAGGGTTTAGGCACTTTTGTAGTGTAAGATTAGTGTGAGCTTAACAGTGGAAAGCAGAATCATTATGTGGATATGATTCTGACTTTTTCCAAGTTCCAGATATGGTTTCCTTTCCACTGAGTGGATCTGTTAGCCAATCCAAGAGTAGTTGGTTACCCAGCATGGCTGTGTGCCACTATTGCACTTGTGTGAGCATCATGTCAGGTTGTTTGCTTCTGAGTCACTTAGACTTTGAGTTGCTTGGACAGATGTTGGCCACTTTCCCCTGGCAGCTCATGTAGCACTAGATGGGCTAATTATCTGAGGCATGACTCTCCTTGGGATTCTAATTAGGACTCTCCATGGTCCCTGCCAACAGCGTTTCATGTCTTCAGCAGTAGGGTCTTACCATTACCTCTGGCGGGTAATCAAGTGCTCTGAAAGAAGTCTGTTTTGTTTCTTTTGGGAGATCTAGTAGGGCTCTCTGATTAATAGCTCATTGTAGATATAGACCACATCCTAGTGCAGGGAATTACCAGCAAGCACCAAGGGAGAAAAAAAAAAGACAAGCAAAATCCAGAGAAGAAAGAGAAACAGGATTTTTTTTTTAAAAAAATTTTTTATTAGAGAGAGAGAGAAAAAAAATGGGCATGCTAGGACCTCCAGCCACAGCAAACGAACCCCAGATGCTTGTAATGCTTTGTGCATCTGGCCATTATGGGTCCTGGGGAATCGAACCTGCGTCCTATGGCTTTGCAGGCAAGCACCTTAACCACTAAGCCATTCCTCCAGCCTGAAAAAGGAGAAATTTGAGGTTAGGTTTTGTCTTTCTCTCTTCATGTCACTTCAGTGCAGGTGCTCCCTCTAAGGTTTGTTTGAGGGTTCCACCTTAGTTTGACTTCCAGTGTATAGGATTTTATGGTACCATTTAAATTTAGGTTCAGATTTTGTATCCCCCCTTTCCCATCTCCCAAGCCCTGCCCTCTCTATTCTCCAAGCCTCAAGATGCTATTCAGTTATGTCAGCAACTTGGACTGATCCAGGTTAGGAACTAGAGATGAGTGAGATCGTGCGACTATTGTGTTTCTGTGGTTGTCTGAGTTCACTTAAAATGAACTGTTTCATATTCAACCATTTTTCTACAAATTTCAATGTGTCATTTTTTTCTTACTGCTGAGTAGAATTCCATCGTGCATATATACTACATCTCTTTGCCAGCTATAACACTGACAAAAGCCTAATATTTAGAATCTACAAAGAACTCAAAAAGTAAACAATAAAAAAATCAAACAACCCATTCCATAAGTGGAACAGAGAACTAAATAGGAAGTTCTCAGAGGAAGAATTACAAGTAGTTAACACACACTTAAGAAAATGTTCAACATCACTAACCATTACGGAAATGCAAAAACAAAACAAAACAAAACAAAACAAAAAAAACCTGAGATTCCACCTTATCCCAGTAAGTGTAGCAAACATTAAAAAAATCAAATGAGAGCCGGGAGTGGTGGCACATGCCTTTAATCCCAGCACTCAGGAGGCAGAGGTAGGAGGATCACCGTGAGTTCGAGGCCACCCTCAGACTACATAGTGAATTCCAGGTCAGCCTGGGCTAGAGTGAGATCCTACCTCAAAAAACCAAAAAGAAAAAAAATAATAATTAAAAAATCAAATGTTGGAGAGGCTGTGGAGAAATAGGAATCCCCATTCACTTTTGGTGGGAATGTAAGCTGGTACAACCACTGTGGAAATCAATTTGGAGACTCCTGAAAAGGATGAATATAGAGTTACCAGCAGACCCAGTTATTCCCTTACCAGGCATTTACCCTAAAAGTTACACATCTCAGAGATATTTGCTCAACCAAGTTTATAGCTGCTCAATTCATAATAGTTAAAAACTGGAATGAACCCAGGTGCCCATCATTGGATGAATGGAGAACCAACATGTGGTATATCCCTACTTAAATTTTAATCCAACACTAAGCAAACACACTGTATTGGAATGAGAAGTCATAAAATAAGTCATGTTTAGGAAATAGATCCCATATAGATAAAACACCAGTTGCTTGTGAAAATGTGCATGGTTTATATCTTTCTTTTGTTAAATACAGATTGAACAATGTGGTTGTAAGACTAAAAATCCTCAAAGATGTCATGTATTAATCACAGAATCTGTAAAAATTCACTACATGGCAAAGGGGAATTAATTTTGCTAATCAGCCAATAGGAAGGTCATCTTGAATTATTTAGGCAGATACAGTAAAAACATAATCGTCTTTTTTATTAAAAAGTTTTATTAATATATAAATAACTGGGTTTCCTTTTGGTGTTTTTCAAACAAATTAGTTTTTAAAATTTTTTTGTTTATTTTTTATTTATTTATTTGAGAACGGCAGACAGAAAAAGGCAGAGAGAGAGAGAGAGAGAGAGAAAGAAAGAAAATGGGCATGCCAGGGCTTCCAGCCACTGCAGGTGAATTCCAGATGCGTGCACCCCTTTGTGCATCTGGCTAACGTGGGTCCTGGGGAATTGAGCCTCGAACTGGGGTCCTTAGGCTTCACAGGCAAGCGCTTAACCACTAAGCCATCTCTTCAGCCCTTATTTATTTATTTATTTATTTGAGAGCGACAGACAGAGAGAGAAAGAGGCAGATAGATCGAGAGAATGGGCATGCCAAGGCCTTCAGCCACTGCAAAAGAACTTCAGACCGATGTGCCCCCTTGTGCATCTGGCTAACATGGGTCCTGAGGAACAGAGCCTTGAACCGGATTCCTTAGGTGTCACAGGCAGGCGCTTAACTGCTAAGCCATCTCTCCAGCCCTCCAACAAATTATTCTGTGTCCCTTCCTATCTTTTTTCCCTTCTTCCTTCTCCCACACACCCTATCCTGACTTCCACTTCCATGTTTTAAGAGTTGTTTGGTACACCCCACCCTTTCTAAATATCTCCTTATCTTCTTATTTTTAATTTTTATTAACATTTTCCATGACTATAAAAAAAATCCCATGGTAATTCCCTCCCTCCCCTGCCGACACTTTCCCCTTTGAAACTCCATTCTCCATCATATTACCTCCCCATCTCAATCATTGCACTTACATATGTACAATATCAACCTATTAAGTACCCTCCTCCCTTCCTTTCTCTTCCCTTTATATCTCCTTTTTAACTTACTGGCCTCTGCTACTAACTATTTTCCTTCTCATGCAGAAGCCCAATCATCTGTAGCTAGGATCCACATGTGAGAGAGAACATGTGGTGCTTGGCTTTCTGGGCCTGGGTTACCTCACTTAGTATAATCCTTTCCAGGTCCATCCATTTTTCTGCAAATTTCATAACTTCATTTTTCCTTACCGCTGAGTAGAACTCCATTGTATAAATGTGCCACATCTTCATTATCCACTCATCAGTTGAGGGACATCTAGGCTGGTTTCATTTCCCAGCTATTATAAATTGAGCAGCAATAAACATGGTTGAGCACGTACTTCTAAGGAAATGAGATGAGTCCTTGGGATATATGCCTAGGAGTGCTATAGCTGGGTCATATGGTAGATCCATCTTTAGCTGTTTTAGGAACCTCCACACTGATTTCCACAATGGCAGACCAGGTTGCATTCCTCAGCAGTGTAGAGGGTTCCTCTTTGTCCACAACCCCGCCAACATTTATGTTCATTTGTTTTCATGATGGTGGCCAATCTGACAGGAGTGAGATGGAATCTCAATGTAGTTTTAATCTGCATTTCCCTGATGGCTAGTGACGTAGAACATTTTTTTAGATGCTTATATGCCATTTGTATTTCTTCCTTTGAGAATGCTCTATTTAGCTCCATAGCCCATTTTTTGATTGGCTTGTTTGATTCCTTATTATTTAACTTTTTGAGTTCTTTGTATATCCTAGAAATTAATCCTCTATCAGATATATAGCTGGCGAAGATTTTTTTCCCATTCTGTAGGTTGCCTCTTTGCTTTTTTTCACTGTGTTCTTTGCAGTGCAAAATCTTTGTAATTTCATGAGGTCCCAGTGATTAACCTGTGGTTTTATTGCCTGAGGAATTGGGGTTGTATTCAGAAAGTCTTTACCAAGACCAATATGTTGAATGGTTTTCCCTACTTGTTCCTCTAGCAGATTCAGAGTTTCAGGTCTGATGTTAAGGTCTTTAATCCATTTGGACTTAATTCTTGTGCATGGCGAGAGAGAAGAATCTATTTTCATCCTTCTGCAGATATATATCCAGTTTTCCCAACACCATTTGCTGTCTTTTCTCCAATGAGTATTTTTGGCATTTTTATTGAATATCAGGTGGCTATAGCTACTTGGGCTTACATCTGGGTCCTGTATTCTGTTCCACTGATCTACATGTCTGTTTTTGTGCCAGTACCATGCTGTTTTTGTTACTATGGCTCTGTAGTATAGGTTAAAATCAGGTATTGTGATACCACCAGCCTTATTTTTGTTGCTCAGTATTATTTTAGATATTCGAGGTTTTTTGTGATTCCAAATGAATTTTTGGATTGTTTTTTTTCTATTTCCTTGAAGAATGCCTTTGGAATTTTGATAGGGATTGCATTAAATGTGTAGATTGCTTTAGGTAAGATTGCCATTTTCACAATATTGATTCTTCCAATCTAGGAACAAGGGATGTTTCTCCACTTTCTAGTGTCTTTTGCAATTTCTTGCTTGAGTCTTTTAAAGTTCTCATTGTAGAGATTCTTTACTACTTTGGTTAGGTTTATTCCAAGGTACTTTATTTATTTTTTTTGATGCAATTGTGAATGGGAGTGATTCTCTGATTTCATCCTCTGTGTGTTTGTTGTTAGCATATATGAAGGCTACTTATTTCTGTGTGTTTATTTTGTATCCTGCTACATGGCTGTAGGTTTTGATCAGCTCTAACAGTTTGCTAGTAGAGTCTTTAGGGTCCTTTATGTATGGAATCATGTCATTTGCAAATAATGATAACTTGATCTCTTCCTTTCCAATTTGTATCCCTTTTATGTGTGTCTCTTGCCTTATTGCTATGGCTAAGACTTCCAAAACTCTATTAAATAAAACTGGGGACAGTGGACACCCTTGTCTTGTTCCTGATTTTAGTGGAAAAGCTTCCAGTTTTTCCCCATTTAGTAATATGTTGGCTGTAGGCTTGTCATAAATAGCTTTTACTATGTTGAGATATGTTCCTTCTATTCCCAGGCTCTGTATGACTTTTATCATGAAGGGATTCTTTCTCTTCTTTTGAAAACACAAATGCCTTGATGAGTAGAAGAGTGAGGCAGGAGAGTCAGAGAAATACAAGAGAACAGAAGTATGATCAAAGAAAGGTAGTGTGTGGCTGACTTTGAAGATGGAGAAAGGAGTTCAGGCCACAAAGATGGGAAACTTCTTGAAGGCAGGAAAGATAAGGAAATGAAAATGTTTTTTTTCCCTGTTTTCATTTTAGTTCAGTGAGACCATGCCAGAGTTCTAGCCTACAGAACTCTAGCACAATAAATCTGTGTTTTTTTAAGCCACCAAGTTTTTGTGATTTATTATAGCAGTAGGAAACCCAGTACAGTCAGTCAAAGATTCATGGTTTAGCTTGCCCTGAGGTTGAAGACTAGCGCTTACAAGGGCCAGGGAGGAGTCATAAATCCATGGAGTGGATGCTGGGTTTGAGGTAACCTGGTGACCTCATGGCCCAGATGAATGGGACAGCTTCCACTTGTTTCCAGTCAATCATTGCCTCATTGCCTTGTTATTGTCAAGCTGGGTTCTTTACTTTGTCTCTTTTTATCTCCATCTGCTCACATTTTGGTCACTTATTTCCTTGTGTGTAAAATATGTATCATATATCATAAAAAATATTTGTCTTCTCATTTTTTTGTTTTTTGAGACAGATAGCTCAGGCTTTCCTCAAACTTGCTAAGTAACTGAGAATGATATTCAACTCCTGATTCTTTTGCCTCCACCTCTCAAGTAAGTGCTCAGATTACAGACATTTGCCGTCATGTAATGCTCGGGGTGGCCCCCATAGTTTTTTCCATGCAGGGCAAACACTACTAACTGAGCTATAGTCTAAGCCCATTTATTTCTTCTTAAAACTGCTCCAAAGGAAGGAAAAGAACAGATCAGATTGGTTATATGATGTTATACAGAGTTGGAACAAAATGGTATTTTGGAATTTAATGGGGTTTGAGAATTGTCTCTGATTATGGATTTCATTTATTCTTGCCTTTCTTCACTTGAATTATGGATCTCCATTTGTATTTCTGCAACCTAAACATATATTCTATATACCCTGGTTTCATCTCCTAAGCCAAAAGGATATTAATCAATTTAAAGCTAGAATTGGCATGAGAGGAAGTTTCAGCCAGAATTTTCTAAGAGATCGTGCCTGTTACTTTATCCCATGTGAGTTGCACCTTGTCTTTAGTATCCTATTATGTAGCTCAACATCATTGGAATTAGAACCTAGAATACTTACTGTCATGCTTTCACTATTTCTTTCTGAGGGAATGGAGGGCCTACGAGGGCATGTGTGTTGCAGAGGACTGGAAATTGATAGTTATTTTGTAGTTGCCAAAGAAAAATTTCAGTCCTATGAACCAAGGCAGGGTTGAGGGTCATATAAGTTCTTCTGTTTGCAAGCTTGCACTCATTCAGGCATAGGAGAGAAGCTTAACCTATTGTGGGTGAGCAGTGGACCCAGCTCTTCCATTCTCAAGAAAGGCAGAAGCAGCACTAATGTGAAAGGCTGAGAGTTGGAGATATGTTAAAAGGATAATTTCTTGTTTTGTTTCTACTATGGGAATCCCCAAGTGAAGAATATTAATGAATCTCATAAGCAAATAGGAATATGATTTTAGCTACTACTATCTGAGTTGCTTTTCCTGTTTGAGCTACTACTGTCTGAGTTGCTTTCCCTGTACTGGAGGCAGATTTATCCTGGGTGTGCTGGAGTCTAGTCTTCTGGGACTCCCAAGCCCCTACTGGTGAGAAGTGTTGGTAGCTTAGCACCAGCATCATAGTGCCAGAACTCATAGAGCTTACAGTGAAGGACCTTTTCTTATCAGAAAATTCATGCTTCGAGAGCCCCTGCCAACTCTCAGCACATTGTGCAGAAACTGCTGCAGTAGGACCTATGTATTTATCATGACACACTGGCAAATAACAGTCCACAGAAGCCAGGCATCTTCCTTTATATTTTATCTGAGTCTCCTTGGTGCTCTGTGGCTTAACACCACCCTGCCACGTCTCTTAGGGACTGGCAATTGTGCATTTTATTTGCAAACATGCACACACACACACACACACACACACACAGAGAGAGAGAGAGAGGGGGGGGGTGTATGGGTGTGCCAGGGTCTGTAGCCATTTCAAATGAACTTCATATGCATGTGCCTCTTTGTGCATCTGGCTTTACATGGGTACTGGGGAATCTAGCTTTTTCAGGCAAGTACCTTAATCACTAAACTATCTCTCCAACCCAGTTTTTTTTTTTTTTTTTTACTGTACTTTGTTTCAGTTGATCTTCCTTTCTCTGGCTCATTTTCCCCATCTCCCTGTCCCCGTCCCCACGTGTACCCTTCTATTTGTAGTCTTTCCCCTTCAATTTTCATGTCACCTGGGTTCGATTATGCTCCCCACAAAGCCAGTATGGAAGTCAGTGTGGAGGCTTCTCTATAAGTACTATATGATCCAGCTATACCCCTCCAAGGCATATGCCCAGAGGACTCTGTATCCTACAACAGATATTTGTACAGCCATGGTCATTGCTACTTTGTTTTATTAGTTATCCAATAGATTCAGCCCTGGTGCCCATCTACTGATAAATGGATAGTGAACATGTGGATAGTGAAAATATGGTATATCGACACAACGGAATTTTATTTATTCATAAAAATAAAATTATGAAATTTGTTGGCAAATGGATGGAACTGGAAATATTGTATAAACTGAGGTAACTTGGGCTCAGTAACTTATATATTTAAATATGTTTACTCACTTAGAAACAAAAAATTCTGAATTTAAGAATCTGCTGTATAATTAGTAAACCACTGTGGCACAGGTTTATAATCCCAGAACTTGGGAGGCTGAGGCAAGAGGATCATGAGTTTGAGGACATCCTATGCTACAAGTGAGACTGTCTAAAAAAAGCACTTATGTAGAAAGAACTAATTCTCTTAAATGTTTGAAACTATTTTTATAAACAATCCTGAGTCTCCTTTAAACATTTGAATGATCAAAAATAAAGAGAATCAAAGAACAAGGGAGGGAGTACTAGAATCCTAACAGAAGGTGCAGAGATAAATGAAGCAAATAGGATTAGAAGAAGCTCAGCAAAGTCCAGCTGGTAAAAAGAACCCAGAAGATTCCTAATTTATGTGATCTTTTTAGAGAACAACCACAGGGCCTAATGCAACATAAATATCCTTGCCAGAGCAGTTTGCATATTAGCTAAATTCAACGTCCTCAGCTGTCCAGAGCTTTTCAAAAGCATTCAAATTAATAGTGATGGACACCAGGGAAAAGAGGGGCTAGTGCAGAAACTGAGCTAAGTGCTTCACACTGAAAGATTATAAGAACCCATTTTTCAGGAATAAAATTTGTATTTTACCTGGTGTATACCTTTTCCTCCAACTCTGGGCAGTTAAATTATAGTCTGCAGAGTGCTTAGTAGGTAACCCATTTTCAGTCAAGAAAGTAGTGCTTGAAAGCTCAGGCTGTGTGAAAGCAGCTAATGATGTGCTTCACTCCACAAGTCACAATGCTTGATGCCCAAGCACTTCCTGTTCCTAAAGAGGATGCTGGCTTCCTGCAGTGCTTGCAAGAGCTCTCATTGTTGTCTGGGCACAGTGACTGTTTTATCCAGCATTTGTAAATTACTTTGTTCTCAGCTCAGTAGTCATGTTAGAACAGGACAAGCCTTATTATAGTGATGAATTTCCTCAATTTGTGCTTTCTAGTTAGTAAGAATCCACCCCGTTGCCCCTGCTCTAATTCCTGGAAAAAGGATTGGAGAGAATTTTAAGCTACATAGAAAATACATCATCACTTGGGCAGAAACTGCAAGCATAAGAGAAACCTATTCATTTTATTCTTTTTCCCAAGTATCTGCTAGGATATCTGCTGTATTCAATTTGTTCCATATGAGTGAGAGAACTTGATGTGACTTGATAGCTGTGATATTGGATATGATGTTTCCCTATTATTTTGAACCATTTTTCCTAAAGGATATAATGATATATGCAGGAAGGAAAATTTTCATCTTGAGAGTGTACTTTTGGTTAAGAAAAGTTTCACATTCTTGGCTAACCGTTGGGACATCCACCTTTATACATCTTCTTGGCTCAATTTGATCACATTCCCCAGGCTTTCTCCTCCTCAGTCTCAGCAACTAAATGTTGAAGTCCCTTGGTATGTTACTGGGGTTGCAAGTTCAACTGCTTGATGTATGACTCACTTCTGGTGCCCCCCTCCTTTTTTGAAAAGAGCCATTTGTTATACATCCAAGAGCCTAAAAGTCCTTGTTACTAGTTGGCTGTTAAAGAGGATTTTCTCCTCTGCAGCGGGGGAACAACAAATCAAAAGGGGATTTTTATCCAAGAAACCATATATAATATGAAAATAATTGCTAGAAGTTCAAGGTAACTATGTGTAATAGAATAAGAGGAAGAGAGAGACCTCTTATTTTGATATTTTACTCCAAGTATATCCTCAAGGCTACCAAACTGTGTTTTGCAGTTAATACATGGACTAATATTATTTTATCCAGGACAAGGGATTCTTCACTAATAATTTTGATGTTTTTTTTGTTTGACCTCATTCAGTGATAACCATTCAAAACCCATGAATTAGGTGTTTTCTATGAGCCAAGCCCTCCTAGAAATCACAAAATTTTCACCAAATAGATAACAAATACCTAATTAGTACAAGGAATTAGCAGTTTGGAAGGAGAGAAGTGTCACCTGTGGAGCTAAGGACCTCTTTTGTTAGGGGGAAACACACGATGAAAATAGTTGTATCAAGAGATTAAGTACATGAGCATGGACTCACAGAAGACTAAGCTTTGAAGGTGTGGCATCATAAAGGAGAAAGTGACCCAGAAGCCCCCAACATCTCATCACTGAAGCAGACCAAAAATGAACCCAACATGGCTCAGGGAAATTTTGCGGAAGAGGGGGTGGAAAGAATGTCAGAGCCACATGTTGGGTCATGATATGCAGAGACATTTATCGTACCAATAACTGTGGGTTAACTCCACAATGCAGGACCCATTTACCTCAACAAGGAGAGGCCAAGGGGAGGGGTTAAGTCACGGATGAACCTAATAATGGTACCAAACTGACTGTATTTGCTGAATACAAAACTAATTAATTAAAAAAATAAAAATAAATAATAAAAAAATAAAGGAGAAAGTGAGTGTGGAGGCAGTATGTAGAGGCAGGTATGTATGATAGATGAACTTGGGTGGCCATGGGAGGTAAAGTTTGTTTGCTTCTTGGTATCTCCTTCTGCCTCAGTTTCTCTTTTATAAAATGGAGATGCTAATAGTAATGGCCATATAGAGTTGTTTATGGAGATAAAACAATATGAGAGAAGTCCTTAGCCAGAGACTGTAAAACAGAATACACTCCAATTGTTGTTATTTGTATAATTAAAGAGACCATAAACAGACATGTGAGTCTTAGCATATAAGGAACTCAAATCCTTTTTCTTTGCTCAAATTTGTGATGATACTGTGTATGATGGATGATGCTGCAATCCCAGCACTTTGAAGGCTGAGGTAGGTGGATTGTCTTGAGTGTGGAGGTCAGCCTGTACTACAGAGTGATATTCCATCTCACAACAAAAGAAAGAAAAAGAAAACAAGAAAGAAAAATTGAACAAGGCCATCCATGTGCCTAAGAAATAGTGTGACTACTGTAAGGAGGGACAGATTATAGACTCTTCTTATTATAATTTGCTTCAAATTAGTTTTTTTTTTTTTTTTTGGTTTTTCGAGGTAGGGTCTCACTGTAGCACAGGCTGAGCTGGAATTCACTATGTAGTCTCAGGGTGGCCTCGAACTCACTGTGATCCTCCTGCCTCTGCTTCCCGAGTGCTGGGATTAAAAGTGTGCGCCACCACATCTGGCCAAATTAGTTTATTATTATTATTATTTCTTTTATTAAAAACTTCCATGATTACAAAAAATAGACCATGGCGATACCTTCCTTCCCCCCACTTACCTCTTTGAAACTCCACTCTCCATCATACCCCCTCCCTATCTCAATCAGTCTCTCTTTTACTTTTGATGTCTTGATCTTTTCCTTCTCTTATGATGGTCTTATGTAGGTAGTATCAGGCACTGTGAGGCCATGGATGTCCAGGCCATTTTGTGTCTGGAGGGAGCATGTTGTATGGAGTCCTGCCCTTCCTTTGGCTCTTACATTCTTTCTGCCACCTCTTCCGCATTAGACCCTGAGCCTTGGAAGGTGTGATGCAGATATTGCAGTACTGAGCACTGCGGTCATTTCTTTCCATCACCATGATGCCTTCTGAGTCGTCCCAAGGTCACTGCCATCTGAAAAGGGAAGATTCTCAACCAAAAGTGAGAGTAACATTAATATAAGGGTGTGCACATTAACAGAAGGGCTTACTGGGCAGTTTGATAAGCATAGTATATACATTTGGCCAGAGAACAGCAGACGTTATACCCCTAGGGCTTATGACTACCCCTGTTTTAAGTTTTCAGTATCAGGGATGTATTCCCTTCCCATGGAGTGGGCCTCCAGTCCACGAATTAGTTTTTTTTTTTTATATTTTATTTTAATTTATTTATTTGACACAGAGAGAGAGAATGAATTGTCATGCCAGGGCCTCCAGCCACTGCAAACTACAGACACATACACCCCCTTGTGCATCTGGCTAACGTGGGTCCTGGGGAATCTAACCTGTGTCCTTTGGCTTTGCAGGCAAATGCCTTAACCATGAAGCAATCCCTCCAGCCCCAAGTTAATTTTAACAATATCAAGTGCTTGGCTGTGTATAATTATTCATTGGAAAAAATCACTAAATTTTCACTCACTTTCCCCAATGCTAGAATTATAGTATCTATTAAAGCTTTTTAGGATGAGCTAGGGAGATTGCTCTGTGGTTAAAGCCCCTTGCTTATAAAACCTGACAACTTAGGTTCAATTCATCCACATAAGGCCAGAAGTGGCACACATGTCTGCAGTTTGTTTACAATGCAGGAGGCCATGACATTATGCCAATTCTCTGTCTCTCTCTTTCTCTCATAAATAAAGAAAAGCATTTTATTACAAAAAAACTTGTTAGGACTTAAAAATTATATGACAGAGAGAAATGAGTGCTATATTAGGTTTCTCTTCTACTGGTAGGAGTTCTCCAGCAGAACAAAGTTCTTGACAGTATAGTATAAGTACCAATTTTCTTGTAAGTCTTGGGGTTTTCTTCCTGCTATTTCTTTCATCTTTGATTAGAACAGTTCTGAGATCTTGTGGTGGTTTGAATGAGATGTCTCCCATAAACATGTCTTCTGAATGCTTGGTTCCCCAGCTGATGGCAGTTTGTGAGGTAGATCCTTGCTGGTGGAGGTGTGTTTTTGGTCGCAAGCTTAGGGGTTGTTATAGCCAGCTTTCCATTACCAGAACTTGGCATTCTCCTGCTGATGTTTTCCACCTGCTGTGGCAGAAGTGCTGTGCAGTCTCTGCTCATGGCATATTTTCACCTGCTCTTAGGAAGCTTCCTCTAGAGAGTATAAGCCAAAATAAAAAATTTCCTCCCATCAGCTGTTTGGTCAGTTGCTTTGTCCCAGCAATGAGAAGGTAATTACAACAGGAAATTGGTACCAAAGGAATGGGGTCGTTGGTACTAGAAATATGACTTTGACTTCCCCTGTTTTAGTTATTTTCCAGGGTAAGCCATTCTTCAAGATCCATGTTCTTTAGGAGTAGGAGAAAAGATGTGGGTATTCCAGAGAAAAACATCATTCTGTTGGACATAAAGCTATAGATGAAATGTGTACCTTCATGTCCTAGAAAGAAACAGTAAAATAAAACAGGGCTAGATGGATGAGATTGATTTGATTAAGGATCACAGGCCAGGTGTTGTATGGATGCAAAAAAAAAAAAAAAAACCAAGAAACTCTAAGAGGTAAACTGAGGCTAAATTATGTACTATGTCCCAGGTTATTTTTATTTACTTTTAGATTATTACTTTAAAGGCTTAAAAAAAGAAAATAAAACCAGGGTCTTATGTAGCCCAGTTTGATCACACGTGCCTGTCTCCATCTCCCAAGTTCTGAGATTATATGCATGTGCCACCACACTTGGTGATTAATTTTAACTGGTATGTAAAATACACAAATTAACATGGTTTTTTGAAACATGTGTACATTGTGTAATGTTAACATATCCTGTCAAAAATTATCATTTCTTTAAAATGAAAGGTTTCACATTCCTTGATTTTGAAGTGTACTATACATTGTTATTTATTATCTCCTTACTATGCAGTAGCACCCCAGAGCTTCTTGCTCCTGTCTAAGTGTAACTTACTAGGCATTGATGAATCCCTCCCCATCCTTCACTACTCTCTACCCTCCTTACCTCAGATCTCATTTTAACATTGGTAGGAAGCCTTTGGAGGGTGTAGGCAAGATTCTGTTTGTTGATGTCATAAGAACCTGATTCCAGGTCTACCAGTGACATGTCAGTGTGAACTGAAATGTGCTCTTGGCCCTGCAGTATGCTCTTAGGTAAGATATGGATATTGGTATTCATCTTCAAGTGACATTAAAAGTATTTGCTATTGATTACAAAGAACTTGAAGTCTTTAAATATGATATATAATCATCATTGTTCTATATATGTTGACACCTGATTTCTTTCTGAAATGTAAAAAATGTAGACTTATGTCCTAAACATGTCTTGGACATATTAAAAGTGTCAGACGGGCTGGAGAGATGGCTTAGCAGTTAAGCACTTGCCTGTGAAGACTTAAGAACCCCGGTTCGAGGCTCGATTCCCCAGGACCCACGTTAGCCAGATGCACAAGGGGGCGCATGTGCCTGGAGTTCGTTTGCAGTGGCTGGAAGCCCTGGCGTACCCATTCTCTCTCTCTCTGTCACTATCAAATAAATAAATAAAAAATCAACCAAAAATTTTTAAAAAATAAAATAAAAATAAAAGTGTCAGAGAAGTTATGAGTCTGATTTTCCTTTTGGTTCTGTCTTTGAGAAAGGGACCTTTAAACTTCCCAGAAATAAAAAAACGAACAAATACCACAGAATTTAGAGATCTTAAATATCCTTCCTGTCTGTTGTTGGGGTATAGATTTCTACATAAGGATGACTTTAAATAAATAGTTCCTATGCTCTGTCACACTTGTAGTGCCAGCTGCACTGGAGTCTGAGGCAGGAGGCTAAGCTGATGCCAAGATTTCAAGGTCAGCCTAGGGAACACAGTGAGATCCCCATTAAAACAAAAGTCTCGCTGTGTAAACCATGTGCTTCTCAACTATGAGCACTCTCTTAGGGAAGGTAATGCAGCCTAAGAAAGCTGTTGTGTTTCTTGCTCAATGGAATTATAGATTATAGACCAAGAATAAAAAAAAAAAACAATTTTAAGCCAAGTGTGGTGGCACACGCCTTTAATCCCAGCACTCAGGAGGCAAAGGTAGGAGGATCACTGTGAGTTCAAGGCCACCCTTTTTCTATATAATGAATTCTAGGTCAACCTGGGCTACAGCAAGACCCTACCTCAAACAAAGCATTTGTAAAGATCATCATCTGGTTTGGTCCTGTCATGTTACAAGAGAGGATACTGAGAAAAACTACTCAGAGGACAACTCTACTTCAACAGGAGGTCCTGGCTAATGGTCAAGACATTTGCTCTTTCACAATGCAAGATATCACACTCTCTTTTCTCTGATTCATGAACTACTTCCTTCAGTGTCACACTTAGATATAATCAGTGTTACAGGAAGTAATTTATGGTGATTTCACATCCCTCTCCATGTCTATTGTAAGGATGGGCTTTGCTAATATTGGAGGTGGAGGCTGCTCCAAAACTTCTTTGCTTGGTGAGGCAGCTGCATGTGAATAAACATTCCATAGACTGTAATTTGACTCTATGGCACAAATGTTTGGCTCCACATTTCCCCTTCTTTGGCTCCTCTCTTTGTCGTTGGCTATGGACTCTGCAATTGACTTTGCCAACTGTGTCATAGAATTGGTAGACTTTGAATTTTAGATTTAGGCACAGGTCAAATACAAATTGGCTTGTGTTTTCTAGATTAATTTTAAAAATATTTTTATTTATTTTAAATTATTTATTTATTTATTTATTTATTTATTTAATTTATTTATTAGATATAGAGGGACAGAATGGGGTGGGGGAGAGAATGGGCACGCCATGGCTTCTAGCCACTGCAAACGAACTCCAGACACATGTGCCATGATGTACATCCGGCTAACATGGGACCTGGAGAATTGAACCTGGGTCATTAGGCTTCGCGGGCATGTGCCTTAACCACTAAGCCATCTAACCAGCCCTTTATTTATTTATTTGAGAGAGAGAAAGAGGCAGAGAGAGGATGTGAGAATGTGTGTGTGTGTGAGAGAGAGATAAGAAAGAATGGGCATGTCGAGGCTTATAGGCACTGCAAAGAAACTCCAGACACATGTGCCACTGGGTGTATTTGGCTTAAAGTGGGTTGTGGGGAACTGAACTGAGGTCCATTGGCTTTGTAGGCAAATTCCTTACCCTCTAAGCCATCTCTCCAGCCCTAGATTAATTTTTGTCTTGGAAAGGTATTCTATTTTTTTTTTCTTTTTTCGAGGTAGGGTCTCGTTCTAGCACAGGCTGACCTGAAATTCACTATGTATTCTCAGAGTAGCCTTGAACTCAAGGTGATTCTCCTACCTCTGCCTCCCAAGTGCTGGGATTAAAGACATGCATCACCATGCCCAGCTCTGGTATTTTATATTTTGTCATCTAATTATTGTTTTAACTTTTTAAAAAAGTGACATTTTGTATAGAGTAAGTATTCAGTACATATTCACTTGAAATAAGCTCAGTATGTAATTTTCGGGCTTCTGGTTTCATCATTTTATTAACAAATCTAAATTATTTTTTCTGAAAAATAAACAAATATAAATATAGTCATCAGTTTGGGGGCTTTTTAAAAGATTTATCATTTATTTATTTATTTATTTATGACAGAGAGAGAGAGAGAGAGAGAGAGAGAGAGAGAGAGAGAGAAAATATGGGTGTGCCAGGGCCTCCAGCACTGCAAACATATTCCATGGACCACACCTTGTGCATCTGGCTTACCTGCAGAATCAAGCCTGGGCCCTTAGGCTTCACAGGCAAGCACCTTAACTGCTAAGCCATCTCTCCAGCCCAGTCATCATTTTTTGTTGCTTGTGAGTCTGGGGTTTTATGTAGCCCAGGCTGTTCTCAAATTCATTATGCAGCTGAGGTTGGCCTTAATCTCCTGATCCTTCTGCTCCCACTTGCCAAGTGCTGGGATTACAGGCTTCTATTACCATTACCAGCTATAATAGGTGTTTATTTTATTTTATTTTATTTTAATTAATTAATTTATTTGACAGACAGAGACAGAGAGAGACAGAGAGACAGAGAGAATGGGCACGCCAGGGCTTCTAGCCAAGGCAAATGAACTCCAGACGTATGTGCCCCCTTGTGCATCTGGCTAACGTGGATCCTGAGGAATTGAACCTGGGTCCTTTGGCTTTGCTGGCAAATGCCTTAACCACTAAGACATCCCTCCAGCCCATAATAACTGTTTAACTGTTTTGAGTAACATTTTTCTAATGTATTAATTTAGATTTCATCCTGTAAAATTAAATGTGGGTTAAATATATGCTATCTATAATATAGTAATACATTAATTATAATATAACTATGTTGTTTAATAAGTATTCATATAGATATATGAAATACAGGTTGAGCATCCCTAAATTCTCCAACTCTATTGGCTTTTAGATTTTCAAATTAAGGATATTTAACTGAAAAGTTTATTATGCAAGCATTCCAAACATGAAATGCTTCTGACTCCAAGTATTTTATTTTATTTTATTTTGTTAATTTTTATTAACATTTTTCATGATTATAAAATATATCCCATGGTAATTCCCTCCCTCCCCACCCCCACACTTTCCCGTTTGAAATTCCATTCTCCATCATATTACCTCCCCATTACAATCATTGTAATTATATATATACAATATCAACCTATTAAGTATCCTCCTCCCTTCCTTTCTCCACCCTTTATGTCTCCTTTCCAACTTACTGGCCTCTGCTACTAAGTATTTTCATTCTCACGCAGAAGCCCAGTCATCTGTATCTAGGATCCACATATGAGAGAGAACATGTGGCGCTTGGCTTTCTGGGCCTGGGTTACCTGACTTAGTATAATACTTTCCAGGTCCATCCATTTTTCTGCAAATTTCATAACTTCATTTTTCTTTACCGCTGAGTAGAACTCCATTGTATAAATGTACCACATCTTCATTATCCACTCATCTGTTGAGGGACATCTAGGCTGGTTCCATTTCCCAGCTATTATAAATTGAGCAGCAATAAACATGGTTGAGCATGTACTTCTAAGGAAATGAGATGAGTCCTTTGGATATATGCCTAGGAGCGCTATAGCTGGGTCATATGGTAAATCAATCTCTAGCTGTTTTAGGAACCTCCACACTGTTTTCCACAATGGCTGGACCAGATTGCATTCCCACCAGCAGTGAAGAAGGGTTCCTTTTTTTCCACATCCCCGCCAACATTTATGATCATTTGTTTTCATGATGGTGGCCAATCTGACAGGAGTGAGATGGAATCTCAATGTAGTTTTAATCTGCATTTCCCTGATGACTAGTGACGTAGAACATTTTTTTAGATGCTTATATGCCATTCGTATTTCTTCCTTTGAGAACTCTCTATTTAGCTCCATAGCCCATTTTTTGATTGGCTTGTTTGATTCCTTATTATTTAACTTTTTGAGTTCTTTGTATATCCTAGATATTAATCCTCTATCAGATATATAGCTGGCGAAGATTTTTTCCCATTCTGTAGGTTGCCTCTTTGCTTTTTTCACTGTGTCCTTTGCGGTGCAAAATCTTTGTAATTTCATTAGGTCCCAGTGGTTAATCTGTGGTTTTATTGCCTGAGCAATTGGGGTTGTATTCAGAAAGTCTTTGCCAAGACCAATATGTTGAAGGGTTTCCCCTACTTTTTCCTCTAGCAGTTTCAAAGTTTCCGGTCTGATGTTAAGGTCTTTAATCCATTTGGACTTAATTCTTGTGCATGGCGAGAGAGAAGAATCTATTTTCATCCTTCTTTATCCAGTTTTCAAAACACCGTTTGCTGAAGAGGCTGTCTCTTCTCCAATGAGTATTTTTGGCATTTTTATCAAATATCAGGTGGCTATAGCTACTTGGGCTTACATCTGGGTCCTCTATTCTGTTCCACTGATCTACATGTCTGTTTTTGTGCCAGTACCATGCTGTTTTTGTTACTATGGCTCTGTAGTATAGGTTAAAATCAGGTATGGTGATACCACCAGCCTCTTTTTTGTTGCTCAGTATTATTTTAGATATTCGAGTTTTTTTGTGATTCCAAATGAATTTTTGGATTGTTTTTTCTATTTCCATGAAGAAAGCCTTTGGAATTTTGATAGGGATTGCATTAAATGTGTAGATTGCTTTAGGTAAGATTGCCATTTTCACAATATTGATTCTTCCAATCCAGGAACAAGGGATGTTTCTCCACTTTCTAGTGTCTTCTGCAATTTCTTGCTTGCTGACTCCAAGTATTTTAGATAGATAACATTCAACTTGTATGTACATATGTGAAAGAAATGAATACGCAAATAACTTTCGTACTTCTGTGTCTTAATTCTGTAACATTTACTTGGTTGACATAAGAAAAAAAAAACAATCTGGTGTTTTCTACTTCATCTGCCTTCTGTTTATACCATACACCCCACATGGCTGCTACCTAAAATAGAAGCTGTAGCATTTATCAGTCTAACTTGCTAGGGAGTTTCTCACAATGACATATTTTTGTCATTCATTTACCAATCAATGACATTTAAACAGGTCTAGATTATACACATTTTTTTTCCTGTTGTTCTAAAATAGAAATTATATGGAACTCTTTTGTATATATTGCTTACTCATTCTTTGGAGAAATTGTTGGTGTTTCTGATGGTTTGCCATAAGTAGTTTGTAGGAATGATCTGGCCCGATTTTGCTCTTCTCATCATTTAAATCCTTCACATAGGGATCACATTGAATAATCCAATGGGTGATTGCAGTTGGCAGTTTAAATCTTAAGGGCAAGGTTTATGAGTAAGACATGATGCATAGGAGTGCATTTCCTCAATACTTAATGGGGGCATGTTTTTAGTCTCTTTCCACTTCGGTCTTGGAAAAGAATTCATCATGTATGGAATTTTACCTGGATTAAGTTCTACTTTCACCATGACAAATGCTTGACATGTTGGCAGAAGCATGCGTACATCAGTACACTCCTGCTCCCTTTTGCTTACCTTCTCCAACAAGTTCCATGACTGTTTTGAAGGGGTGCTAGAGAGACATCATTCAGGAAGTAGGGAAGCTTCCCTCCTTTTTCTCATTCCTGTGGATTTTGCTGTGAGTTGCGGCAACAGGCTACTCCTTAACTGTTGTGAATCCTTAACCAAACAAATGGCACAAATCCTACTGGGTCTGTTAATTCAAATAGCATTGAGGGCATTCAAAAACTAATAGGCAGTTTATAGTTCTTTGTATTTCCCTAGGAGAAAGCTGTAAATGTTCAGCAGCAAGTGGCCTGGTCCAGCATAGATGAGAGTAGTATGTAGCAGGTGATCATGTGTGTGCATGCACATGTTCACAGAGTGTGTATTTAAACTTGGATTTGTGGTGATATAAAATTAAAAGGATTTCATATGAATGGGCAAAGGATGTTATGGTGGAAAGGTCAATGATTCAAATATAAAAATGCTTTATAAAATCTAAAGTATTATATCTTCACTATTTTCTATGCATTTGGCAACTTCATGGAAAAGTACTTGACTTCACATTATTTTCACAAAAGTAGACAATGAAGTCAAACAATTCCTTACAATTTCTCAGGGCTGTCTGAAGTGGTTGTCCAGATACAGTAATTGGCAGGACATTTAAAGTTTTTGCTTCAAAGAAACTGTTCAAATGCAATCTGTATATAACAAGTCTGTCTTTTATTGGGTTTCCCCTATCTAGGTATTCAAGAGACGATATTTTTACTTGACTCAACTTCCTGATGGCTCATATATTCTCAATTCCTATAAAGATGAGAAAAATTCAAAAGAATCTAAAGGGTGCATCTACCTGGATGCCTGCATTGACGTTGTTCAGGTAAGGCTATCAAGGCTGTTTTTATTTTTTTAATTTATTTATTTATTTGACAGAGAGAGAGAGAGAGAGAGAGAGAGAGAGAGAGAGAGAGGGAGGGAGGGAGGGAGGGAGGGAGGGAATGGGTGTGCCAGGGCCTCCAGCCATTGCAAATGAACTCCAGATGCATGCGCCTCCTTGTGCATCTGGCTGACATCATGGGTCTTGGGGAATTGAACCTGGGTCCTTTGGCTTTGCAGGCAAACACCTTAACCACTAAGCCATCCCTACAGCCCAAGGCTTTTTTCTTCAAGAAGGAGATGAAGGTTGATGAACTATAAGGAATCACAGCATTTTTTTCTCTTGGCTGATGGCATCTCCATCCACCAAAGCATCCACACTAGACACCTCTGTATCCTCTTATTACCCTGCTCTTGCTCAATATCAGTATTTGAATCTGGCTGCACAGTGCCTCTTGAATATGTTGTTTGCTTTCAACTTTCTCTTGTGTCTTATCTGTCTTAAAGTTTTGCCATCTTGCCTCCGGGTTTTCTGTCCTCCTCTCTTCCATCTTCTTGAGACATAGATTAGGTCCTTCATTTGTCTTCTCAAAATTCTTGGCTTTTGATTTTCTGTCTCACAGCCAGAAACCTAAAGCTCTTACTATGACATTCAAGGCCCACCAGTGATGTGCCTTTACCCTGTTGTCTGACCTCACCCCCTGCATCTCCTTATACATCTGAGTTTTAGTCATAGCAGGCTCTCTCTTCCATGGAGTCATTCACAGATATGGCTTGCCTAAAATGTTCTTTTGTCTTTAAAACCTTTCGCTGTCGCTGGGCCTTGAGCCCTGGGTTGTGCACATGCTAGGCAAATGCTCTTCTATTGAACTATATATCCTAGTCCATCTTTTATTATTATTTTTTTTAATTTTGAAATAGTCCCTCACTAAATCACCCAAGCTGCCTTTAAATTTATTTTGTAGCTCATTTTTTATCCTCCTGCCTTAGCCTCCTTAATATCCGTGATTGCAAGCTTTCCCCTTAGGCCTGCTCCCCCCTTTCCATATAATTTCCTCTTAAGTTCTGACTTGAAGCTTATCTTTTGAGACTCATTATCACCATGAAGCACTTTCTGTTTCTTTCTTCCTCACTCTCATGCCCCCTCCCCTGTGCTACGTCTTACATTTTCCTCTGTCATGTCAGTAAATTGCAGTAATTTGTAGTTCACTCTACATATTTCTTTTTGGATGGCAAGGACCCTATCTTACTCATTTCTGTATATCCTATAATAATTAGCAAGGCTGTGCACATACCTTAGGGAGTTAGCAAATGTTTATTGATTTGAATTACTGGAGGCATAGACCAAGGGAAGGTGGGAAATATAGGGCATAGTAATAATCTGAATGGTAATTTAATTGACTGAGAAGGAGGAGCCATTGTTACAGAGGTAGGGTGGTAGAATACAAAGAATACTGAGCTCATCAGGAAGCAGGAGATGGCAGTTCAGTATCCTGGATTTGCCAGGGCAGTTTCAAAACTATAGCGAGATTGATAATGTCTGTATACTCTACCATGTAAGAATGCCATGAGGCTCCTTTGAGAACACTTAAAAGTATAAAGAGTTATGTAAATAGAACATGCTATTATTTATTTTTGTTTTGTGTGTAGTGTTGGTACTGGGGATAGTCTTGAGTGTGCCTTGCAAGTGCTACACTGTTGAGCTGCAGCCTTAGTCCACAGGTATTTTTGAAGTATATGATAAGCTGTTTTTCAAATTTGACTGGAAGAGAAAAGGTACACAGCATTTCTGGATTTTATCAGTTAACCCTAGTTCACACTGACCTTTCTTTGTAGTGATCCCACAGTCATCTATTTATGATTCCCTCTCCCCAATATTTTGAAGTATAAATCTTTTTGGATTGTTGTAGCAGTTTAATTTCATCATCCTTTGGGCTTTGATGAGAAGAGGTATATTTCTTGGTTCCTTCTTGAATAATGTCCTGCAACAGAGAATAACACATTTATGAACTTTTCTTGTATTTAATGCTTAGGCATTTGGGAGGGGATATTGTGCAGAGAAGGTCACAAAAGGAATGAATATATCATTTTGTTTGCAAATAGGAGGAGGTTTTTGTTTCCTTGTGTTGCTGGTATTCAACATAGACCACTTCATATATTTAGATGAGGGCTGCAATTGGATGTGAGCTACTTATGCACTTCCTTATTCCTCCTGTAATGTATTTGCTATTGCACATGATGACATGAAATAAGCATCTGAATTAATTAAATATAAAATAAGCATCACATTTTGCTTCAGGTCACATTTAAGCAAGCTTTATAGCATCTAATTTGAAAGATCTGTAAACAAGGAAAATTTTACATGAGGTAGAAATAGCAAAATGTCTGTACCTTTGTGCTCAGTCCTCAGTAGAACAACAATGATATGCTTTATGGTCCAGATGTGTCTATTCCTTGTTGAAAGAAGCAATTATTTCATAAAAGTATTTATGTACATATGTGCTGAGCTGAGGTGAAAATAAATCAAGTGATAAAATCTAATAGCTAAAAGGTAACAAGAGTAACTTGAACACGTGCTTTCCTTTTCTTTTTCTTCTTCCTAGTGCCCCAAAATGCGTCGTCATGCTTTTGAACTGAAGATGTTAGATAAGTATAGCCATTATCTGGCTGCTGAAACCGAGCAGGAAATGGAAGAATGGTTGATAACGCTGAAAAAGATTATTCAGATCAATACTGACAGTTTAGTGCAAGAGAAAAAGGAGACCGTAGAAGCAGTACAAGGTCAGAAATTTTAAATACTTCTTTATTGCAGTACAGCCCTTGTATTTAATCCATGGGAATGCCCTTTGTGCATGGTAAAGATAGAACTCTTAATACCAAAGGTTGACCTACTTCTTCATTCAAAGCAACTATGAGGGCTGATAGACTTTTTAAAGAGTTGCTGCATGGGCTTGTGACACATAAAATACAACCAACCTAAAACGAATGAGAAATTCATGGCAGAATTTCAAAAGTCCATTAAAGTTTTCCCTGTGCTTTCATAACCAAAATTCTTTGCCATAAATCTAGTAGGAGAGGATGGGGTGGGAGTGATAGGATAGTCCTCTTAGGTGATTAGTAATGGTCTGTATGGCTTGCAACATCTGCTTTTAATGAATTTGCAGAGGATGAAACTAGCAGCCAAGGCAAAGCTGAGAACATCATGGCCAGTTTGGAGAGGAGCATGCATCCGGAACTGATGAAGGTATATCTTTTTTATGGCAACTTGCCTTTAACTGAGACAATGCAGGATTAGCTGTTAAGGATTTAATACTGGATTCCATTTGGAAATGTCATTTCCAAGTGAAAAAACCATAGCAAATTAGTAAAGCAGGTTGCAATTTAAAAGAAACATTGTACTCCTAATGATAGAGTTGTGTCAACTAACAGTTAAGAAAATCTTATTTTTTTTTTCTAGACACCAGGAAGTAATTCGAAGGCTTTGTGATTTTCATAATTTTATATACCACATTTTATTTGATTCTGTTGATATGTCATTTATAAAATAAATATCCTTTCAAGGGGCTAATAAGGCAGCCCATGCACATGATGTTCAACTGAATGACACATGCAAATTTTATATGCAAATTACATGAATAATTTCATCAGATAAAGTCTGGTGAACAGACATTATTCATGTTGTTTACTTTCCTCTGTGGCATTTGCAATGAACCAGTTGTCAAAATGGAGAGGCAGTTACCTTGCATGTTGGTAAGATAATATTTAACTCTGTGTGTTTTATATTATTAATTAGAAAGCTATAAACCACTTACTCATTTAAATCCTTTTGAACCTACTTATGTTGTGGCTTTATTTGTCTCCCTAGACTACTGAGTTATATACATTTAGGAGGTTTTTTTTTCTTTTTTTAAGTTTTATCCCTCTTTTAAACTACAGTTTTTCAGAATGTAGCAATATAACCATGATGCCCTGACCCATGCTTTCTAGGACTTTTGCTAATTTCAGATGAATACTCTGTTAATCTTTATCATACCAGGCTTTGCAGGTCATTATGATTCCTAAGGCAATGGAATCAAAATTGTATATATCATTTCATGGTTTACACTATGAGTATGTAAAATTTGATATTTTCTCATTTTTTAATGTGTATCCAAACTGTCTTGGATTTCTTTTTATATGAAATTTAAGAGCTTTCTTTTATTTTTTATTTATTTTTATTCACAGAAAACATTGCTTTATTAACTGCGTTTGCCAGCACACGAGGTCTTTTATTTTTGACTATTTTAGACATGTATATAATGTATTTTGATCATATTCACCCCCATTATCCTCATTCCTCTCCCACCCCTACTAACCTACCCCCTTTCTTCTAATTAGTCCCCTTCATTTCTTCATGTTTTCTTTTTTATTTTTGTAACCTACTGAGTTAAATTAGGGTTGCTTACATGAACATGGGTGAGGAGTTATTTACTGGAATATGGCAACTTATCAGTGGCTGCATTACTGAAGAGCATGACTCCTCTCTCAACAACCATTAGCTGCCAATACCTCCTCTGGGGGTGGTGGTGGTGGTATATTAAGACCTCTTTCTCCTCCTCCTGGATTCTTTTTATTTTATGCTGACTACAGTATGAATATTTTTTTGTGTGTTATGGAAATGTGCATAGAAAAGATAAGAATCTGACCTATAGCTTATCATGTGTCATACATAGTGTTGGTGGTATACTGCTTCTCATCTGGTCAAGAATCCTTTATCCATCTTACATATGTGGAAACAAAGAATATTGTATATTATTTGTGTCAGATTACAAGTCATACACACACACACACACACACACACACACACATAATATTTAGTACTGTTTTGTAGAAAATGGAATAACATTATATACATATATATGTCTTTTAAATTTCAGTATGGAAGAGAAACAGAACAGCTAAACAAACTCAGTAGAGGAGATGGACGACAGAATCTCTTTTCTTTTGATTCAGAGGTTCAGGTATTGATATATTTTTTTCAAACATCATAAGAGTTGTTGTTTGTTCAGATAATTAATGTCTAAAATGTTGGAGTTACTTATTTTTTTCACTAGTGGGAAATATAAGTTTTTTCTTTCCTATGTCTGTTTGCTTTGAACAGGAGGACTATCACATAAGCTAATAGCATGGCATAGATTATGTGTGCTTTTTCTCAGTTCCCTAGATTCTTTTACCTTTCCCCTAATTCACCATGAATAAATTAAATAATGCTTATAGATGATTGCAGTGTTCTTTGAATTCATTAAATACAGCTGTGCTCTAGTGGAAGTGAATGTCTGCAACACAAAGTATACAAAGCAAAGTGAGATATATTTTCCACATTTAATGTTGGCATGTAAAAATGTGATCATTTTGATTTCTGGATTAAAGTAATTTTAAATGGAGGCTTATGTAACAAACTGCAGGTGTATGTGTATTTTAACCTTATTTATGAGATTTAGGAAATTTTGCATAAAGATACTTATTTTCATAAAATATTAGTATTTGATTCCATGATATCTTCTAATGAAATATTTGATTTACTTAAATGGAAAACAGCTGCACTCTATAGATATTATACATAGCCTTCTTAAATAAAAATATTATTTGTGGGAGTTACATTTTCATTTTTGTCCCTTTTTCTACATGAGATTTCTAATTAAAATCTTCATTTTGTTTGAAATAATCATGTAATACATAAGTATTTAGTGTTTTCTCAATGAAATTATTTTAAGAAAATACAAAATAACTTGAGGAAGGCTAATATTATTTCTTTTTCCTTCTTGCTTCATGCAGTTTCCTAATTGAAATTGAAATTTGCCTTGAAAATGAAAAGGGATATAGTGTATAAAGCATACTTTACTAAAACCTACATAAAATACATTTTTGGAAAAACTAGTTTTTAAACATATTTAATTTCTCTTTTCCCCACAGCAGTTTTCTATTGCTTTAGTGTTCGTTATGTAATTTTGAAAAAAAAAAGAGAGAGAGAGAATAGAAGCTTCAGAAATGTCACCTCTAAGATACTCTCTCTCAGAAATGTATTTATCCCAAGCGTGCCTGTGCCTTTAATTTCCCTCAGTGATTGGCTCTAATTGGACATGTCAGCTCTTTGATTGTGTACAAAGGAGGCAATTGACTGTGGTTGAAACTAAATCCAGTGTCTTTAAAAACTTGTGGTGTAGTGTTTTTGTGGTCATGAAACCGAACTGATTTTATGTTTGAGTTGTTTATCAATGAGCTACAGTGAGAGAAAAATCCGCAATTGTGATGAAGCTTTAATGCAAAAAAAAAAAAAAAATCACTGAATTTACCATTGATTTTAGAAGGCTGTCTCACCACAGGGTTACTGATGTTGTGTCAAATAGAAAAGGTGAAGTACCATCCCATAATTTTAACCTTTCCTTTCCTTTTTTTTCTTTTCCTTTCCTTTCTTTCTTTCCTTCCCCCCTCTCCCCCAAGGTAGGGTCTCACTCTAGCTCAGGCTGACCTGGAATTCACTGTGTAGTCTCAGGGTAGCCTTAAGGAACTCAAGGTGATCCTCCTACCTCTATTTCCCAAGTGCTAGGATTAAAGGCATGTGGGCTCAAGTTCAATGGTTTCTTTTGGCTACAGTTTGATGTATAGAGACATGATTTTTACCAGTAATGTCAGAGTAATGAACACTGGCTGACTGAAGGGGATGGCTCAAACTTTGAACTGCGGGGGAAGGCAATATGGCTTAACATTTGCTCTCACAGTCCTCACAAAGGGAAGGATTTGGGGGTTGGGGAGCTTTGGGCCAATTCCCCTTCACATTCCACTGTCTGAGTAAGACAGAAAAGAGAGCAGATAAATGGGCGGAAATTAGAATTGATCTCCATGGCAATGACTTGCCTCTGCTGGCTCCACAGATAGATAAGTGTTGCAGAGGGAGCTGTCTGGTCCCACACATTTGTATTTCTTTTGAAGATAAAGTTAGGGCAGGGGAATCATACTTTCAGGTATAAATTTCATACATTAGCCCTTTGAAAGAGGGATTTTGCAGGGATACAGACTAGTTCAGAACAACTATAATTATGTAAGATTCTTTGGGCATAATAACCTGTCGTGGCTTGGGTGGCTTAAGTAATTGACACATTTTTTGTGGTTTTTAGCCTGAGTTTTCCATACTGGGAGTGTACTTTTCTCAATTTTTCCCAGTCATGTCCCACTGATTGTGTCTGTGACTTTAATGAAAGTGTAAGTTGTCCCCCTTTTCTTCCCATTTATGCACGGAATGTAAGCATGTTCAGCCATTCTGAGTAAACAGGGGTACTTAGATTTCCTGAGCCTCTGGAGAAACTTGGAGTTTCTTTGAAGAGAGACAGATGTCTGCCCTCCCCAGTGGAATTCCTTGACTCCCAATACCTTTTGTGTTTTAAACTTGCATTCAGCTTGAAATACCAGTACTTTTTTTTAAAGTATTTCTCAGTGGCAGCCAGAATACATCCCCAGCACTGTTAGAAGCCGAGCTGGCATTTATCCATTTCCTAATCAGATGCCTCTCCCTGTGTTCATCCTGTAAACGTAGGTGGTCTCCCAGACTCCAGTCCTGACTGCTTCTCACCCTCGATGCCAGTAACTTTCAAATCCAGATTCCCAGCACCTAACCCTTTCCTAGTTTTCCATCCACCTACTAATAATGACCTCAGACTCAAATTACATGCCAAACTAAATCCATTTCTACCTACCATACCCCAATTCTTCCAATCATTTGTATTTCACAGCTATGTCCATAACATCAATATCTATATGGTCTCCTAGGTAAGAGACCATTTTGCTATTTCTGTGGCCTTTTGCTGTCGATTTTGCTCCTGTAGATCTCATAAAGGAAACAAATTTGACCATCTTAGAATGTATATTTTATGAAGGGCACAAATGATAAACAACTAAATAAATATGAAAAAGTAGTATTGGATAAATCAAAGAAAGGAAATACAGACTTTCAAGAAGTGTGCAGTTTTCGACAGGGAGTCAAGGGAAGATCTCTCTGTAGAAGTGCCAGTTGATCAAACATGAATTAAATGAGAGAGGAAGCCATGCGGCTCTCTGGGGGAAGAAAGTTACTGACAGAACCCCAAATCCAAAGGCCCTGTGGTCATAGCATGCTTGTATGCTGGAAAAATAACCAAAGAGGCCAGTGTTGTTGAAGCAGAGAAATGAAGGATCAAAAATGATAGGAGGTGAGGTCACAGATAGCAGAAGAGGCTAAGAGTCATGCCATATTGGTCTTTGTAGATCATGATAAGAGTTTGTGACCTGTGGATTGTCTTAGATCAGATTTTCATCAACTCTACATAGGATTTCTTCGCCAGTGTTTGAAAATTAGTGTAAGAGCTCTTCAAAAGTTTGTGACATAAAAACATTGACAAACAGTTCAAATGAAGAATGGACAGGGCTGGAGAGATGGTTTAGAGGTTAAGAGCTTACCTGTGAAGCCTAAGGACCCCGGTATGAGGCTCAATTCCCCAGGGCCAGATGCACAAGGGGGCACATGGGTCTGGAGTTTGTTTGCAGTGGCTGGAGGCCCTGGCGTGCTCATTCTCTCTGTGTACCTGCCTATTTCTGTATCTCTCTCTCTCTCTCTCTCTCTCTCTCTCTCTCTCTCTCTCTCTCTCTCTCTCAAATAAATAAATAAGAATAAAATATTTTAAAATGAGTGGACAGATAACTGTTGTACTCTGCCATTTTTACTTTATTAATTGGAATCTATGTCAATAAATATTAATATGAATCTTTTATAAGTGCTTGATATTATTTTGTAGAGGTTGGACTTTTCAGGCATTGAACCTGATGTAAAGCCATTTGAAGAAAAGTGTAACAAGCGTTTCTTGGTAAACTGCCATGATTTAACTTTCAATATCTTGGGTCACATTGGAGACAATGCAAAAGGACCACCCACAAATGTACGTATGACTTTTCCTCCTATCAACATACTAAAAGTATATTTTCCTTTTTTATGACTGAGAACAAAGTTCCTGGATGAAATTTCTACTGTTACATATGAAAAAATTGACACAAAGACTTCCACGCCTCCTTTTTGCCAAAATATGAGCATATTTTCATCTACAGAGTATTCATGCAAGTCTTATCTCCTTAGAATAGCAGATGGAGAGAGCACTTCCCTTCAGGAGGGACACATCTCTAGGACCGAGAAAATCCAACTCACACTGTGAATTTTACTAGGGAGCATGATTTCTGGGAAATTGGTTCATAGCAATGAATAAGTATCCCCAAAGCCCTGGTGGGGCACACATGCTATGCTAGGCCCCCTTCCTAGTCTATAGAATGAGATTCATTTTGGCCTATATAATTACTATATGCCATGCCCAGAAATACTTGAAGCAGTAGATGTAAAAAAAAAAAAATCATTAAAAGACTATTTTATGTTCTTTATTTTTGGTGTCTAGTTTTTAAAAATACCAAGTGATGATGGATTATTTTACAAAGTAGCTGAAATGCACCAGAACACTTTTTCATCAATAAAGGGTTAATCTTTATGCCATCTGGCATGAAATTTCTCTTTGTGACCAGCTTCCAAATGCCATCTGTAGGGAGGAATCTTGTCTTCCAAAACTGCTGATGGGGCAAAGCTTTTGTCAAGAATTTGATATTGACTGATATTAGCTCTCATGACATGTATAGTCTAGTAAGTTGGAACTTAACAGAAGGGGAGATTTTTTTCCTACTCTACGTTGTTGGCATTTTTGTGGAGGTGGTTTCATTGAATGTGTAGAGAAATCATTTGTATTAATGGGTTAATAGTTTCGATGTAGATTTTGATTTCTGCTCATTTTCAAAAATTCACAACTTATGAAATTATTTATACCTAACAGAAGTTAAGACTAAGTTGTTAGTTCTGGATAGTCCCTCTTCTGTACAGTAGTACAGTTTTAACTAAATGTTGAACTCAGGAAGTATATTAACAAAAACTTGAATGAAAGACTGATCTTGCATTTTGTTTCTTTCCCATTCCAATGCCCCACTTAAACCTCTTAACATTTAAAATGTAACTGTTTTCATTCTTAGGTTGAGCCCTTTTTTATTATTCTTGCATTATTTGATGTAAAGAACAATTGTAAGATTTCAGCTGACTTTCACGTAGACCTAAACCCTCCATCTGTCCGTGAAATGCTGTGGGGCACATCAGCCCAAGTGGCCAATGATGGAAACCTAAAGGGCTCTTCACCTGAAACTTTCATTCATGGAATTGCTGAATCTCAGTTACGCTACATAAAGCAGGTAAATAGTAATATTTTGCTTTCAGAGCACATTTGGAACAAGAAAGAAAAATATCTGTGCCTTATATTTCATGCCCTTAGATCAAGTTGCTTATGGTATTCAATCTCTTAGAAGATCTATCTGTATTTTTTTCTGGTGGCTAACAGTACTGTGATGGGCGTAAAATGGAGACCAGTGAACATGCTAATAACATATTAGCAAAGTAACATTTTAAGTGGATCCATGATGTGAGATTCAAAGGAGGTATTTTGTGAGATAGAATGCAATATACACACAACACCATACACACATGAATCTTCTGGGCAAGTTGATAGGTAATAGGTGACAAAAGGTTCTGTTTTGTTTTGTTGTTGTTGTTTTTTTCTTTTGAAGAGAATCTCACTGGCCCTATGTTCTTATATCCATTATAAGAAGATAGTTTTAATGGAGTGTAAAAGTTCCTGATACATATCTTTCTGTTTGAAAAAGCAAAGTGGGAGGACTGCTGTGTTCCACCCATAATGCTCCTCTGTACTATTCTGTCTGGTGCTAATAAGCTAAGAATTGTCTTAAGAAAGAGCCTACCAGTTCCCAGGCATCCGATCAGAATGGAGACCATAGAGATTTGATAGAGCCCTCTGGATATTTTACCCTGAAGGGAAATAAAAGCCTGGCAAAGAAGTGAAGTGGGAATACATGTTTAAATAAGACTGATCACATGATAGAGATTGACTTTTTCCAAAATAAATATATAGTTTTATTTTTATTATAAATGTTGCATTCTTAATGCTAACAATATAAAAAATATAAAGAAAGTTTAAAAAATCACACCCATATGGAATTTACATAGACCTCATTCCAGAAATTTCTGTTGTTATATAAATAAAATAAATAAATAAATAAATAAATAAATAAATAAATAAATAAATGTGTGTGTGTGTATAACATCAACAGATGTTGTATCAACAGAAATATATATGTGTACATTCTATATACTTTTATGAGATTTATATCATATTCATAGTATTTTATACACACTTATGCATTCAGTGTCTTATGTATCTTATGTAGATGTCTCCAGATCACTCACATTCATTTTAAAAGCTAACATGGTATTCTACGAGTTAGAATATTTGTAATTTTTTATATAATAAATGCAGCATTTTACATTTCATGCATATGGCTTTGAAAAAATTATTTCCAGCTAAATTCTAAACATTGAGATTTTGAGTGTCAAAGTTATGCTCATGACTACAGGTTGGCTAGTGGTATAAGGCTTCTTTATAAGTTCTGTCACTGTTCATGTGGAGCTGTGGTAGGTTTTGCCTAAATTTTTTCACTTACAGCCTCTTTGCTCATTACTTGTCTATGGATGTCACAGATATGAACATTCCAGGACAATGGAAGTGGTATTAGAAGTATTTGTGAACCTACTATTGAATTATATGTTACAGTTTCCCCCATAATATAACGCATATCTTCAATGATAAATTTATTGCTTTATGTCAAAGTACTTACCTGTATATTGGTACAGAATGTTGAAATTGTAGATCAGGATGTCGTTCAGTAATCTAGATCAGGAAGAAAGAAGACCAACATTATTATTTCATTTTGTTTCTGAGATGGGATCTTATTCTGTATTCCAGGCAGATCTGGAACTCCTGGGTTCAAGCTACCCTCCTGCCTCAGCCTCTTGGGTAGCTATCACTATAGGTATATGCCACCACACCCAATTTTAACATTTAAAAAAATACCTTTTGTGTGACAGCATTTCCATGGGTGTCTCTTGTAGCCAAAATAGTCTTATGAAATGGTGTAAGTATCGTTCTTTCACAGGTGAGCAAACAGAAGCCCTGGGATGTTGGGTAAGCTGCTCATTATTATATAGCTGAGAGTGGTAAAGGCAGGATTGGGACCTAAATCCTAGAGAACTCCATCAACAGTGTTATAATATATAGAAGTACTAGAATACCTACCACCACTACACGCCTCTCCAGATCCTGGGCTCTATGCAACAATCTCTCTTGTTCTCTAGAAGGAGTGGGCAGTAAAATGGGTAAGATTTGCTCTGGGGAGAGAGGTACGACCATACTTCCTTGGTGGAAAAGGAGGAGTAGGCAAGAAGCCTTTTGTAAAGGGACCGAATTCCCAGCCCACACTGTATTCTTGGGCTTTTTCTCTGGCCACTTCTACCTCATTTTAGGACCAGAATGACACTAGAAACTGACAGAAAACAAATCATGCCCAGGCATGCTGGCACACGCTTTTAATCTTGGCATTTGGGAGGCAGAGTTAGGAGGATTGCTGTGAGTTCAAGGCCACCCTGAGACTACATAGTGAATTTCAGGTCATCCTGGGCTAGAGTGAAATCCTACCTCAAAAAAACTGAAAGCAAGCAAGCAAGAAAGAAATCAAATAGCTCCAAAGACTACATCCTCCTTGGTCAGTGAAAATGGACTTCTATATGCCCCAGCATTCTCTTCTGTGGCTTGGAGCTAGTGATAAATACCTGCCAAGTGGCTTGTAAGGCCTAGACACAGTGTGCACTCGCAGAAAGCACTCATCACTATGACAGGCACATTGCTCAGTGAAACATGGCTGCTAGGAGTCACAGCAATAGCAGTGATCTTTTTTTTTTTTTTTAAATTTTTTTTGTTCATTTTTTATTTATTTGAGAGCGACAGACACAGAGAGAAAGACAGATAGAGGGAGAGAGAGAGAATGGGCGCGCCAGGGCCTCCAGCCACTGCAAACGAACTCCAGACGCGTGCGCCCGCTTGTGCATCTGGCTAACGTGGGACCTGGGGAATGGAGCCTCGAACCGGGGTCCTTAGGCTTCACAGGCAAGCGCTTAACCGCTAAGCCATCTCTCCAGCCCTAGCAGTGATCTTAAATGAGTGAAAATGGCATGCTTTTGTCCACTTGCAAGTATATAAAAATGACAATACTCATTGCTGGCATTAGTATAAATAAATGACAAGATAGTGGAGAATGAGGAATAATAGTTGCTCAGCAAAGGGTAGTGACTGAAATGAGCATTCTTGCTAGTCTAATCTACTTGAATCCTGTGATATGCTGGGAGCATGGACCCCAAAGGTGAGAGGCAATATGGTATAGGCTCTTTGTTCTAGAAGCTCAGGCTGTAGTCTTCTCACCCTCTTCTTATGACATAACCCTCTCTTAGCCCCCCTCCTTTCAGAACCTGTAAAATACATCCATACTAGTGTCTGCAGTCAAGGGTTTAATGAAAACTGAGTGTGATAAAGCATGCAGTTAACCCATCACAGTTCTATGTAAGTTATTTCACTGATAAAATTGTAGTCACTTTTATACAACTAGAGTCCCAGATATTTAGGAGACTGGGGCAGCAGGATAATATGAATCCATGGATTTTAGGCCAGCCTAGTCAACACAGAAGGATAGATGGAAGAGGAAGGAAGGAAGGAAGGAAGGAGGGAGGGAGGGAGGGAGGGAGGGAAGGAAGAAAGGGGAAATGAAGAAAAAAGGGAAGGAAACACAGAATAAGAGCATGTGTGTATGTATGTGCGGGTACATATGGCACAGCATGCATGTGGAGATCGGAGAGTACAAGCTCTGGGTGTTGGATCTCACCTTGCATCTTGTTTGAGACAGGCTGGCACTCTCTCACATTTCTCTTGCTTTCTCTTTGCTTTTTCTCACTCTCTCCTGCTGGAATGCCAGAATAGCTAGTCTGTGAGCTTCATAATTCTCCTGAGTTTGCCTCCCATTGCTGATAGTACAGACATGTATATTTCTTGCATCTGACTTTACCTGGGGATTTGAACTCTGATCCTCAGGCTTGTGTAGCAAGCACTTTTGACCAGTGAACCACCTCCTCAGTCCAGGAAAGCTTTAAAAAAGATGAAGTGAAACTGGCAAAGAAATTCAACATGGGAAAACAAACATTATGGCAATGCAGACCCCCACCTCTTAAAAATGGAAAAAGAAGCATTGGGCTTAAGGTGTACTGTTCCACATACCTTCAGCAGGGGCAGCTTGGGCAATCTGCCAGCCCAACTCACAGCTTGAGCAACATGTTCCCAGCAATACCAGCAGCCAAGCTCTGTGACCTTGACACACTTTGATAAACCACACTAGTAACAACCAGATACTTAGCATACATTATGTCATTTAGTCCACACAACAAGTTTACAAAATTGTTACTTTCAGCTCCCTCATTTCATAGATGAGAAACTTGAGACTTTAGAAAGATGTGAAGTGCCTAAACCCATAAATGGCCAATCCAGAATATGAACCCAGGACATCTGACCCTTGAGCCTTTTTTTTTTTTTTTTTTTTTTTTTTTTGGTTTTCGAGGTAGAGTCTCCCTCTAGTCCAGGTTGACCTGGAATTCACTATGTACTCTCTCTCAGGCTGGCCTCGAACTCACGGCAACCTCTGCCTCCCCAGTGCTGGGATTAAAGACATGCATCACCACACCTGCTCCCTTGAGCCATGCTTAACCACTTTGTTCATGCTTGCTATTTGGGAATTCACAGCCATTATCCAGGCTCATTACAAGCTGTTTAACTTTGGGGTGAGTTGCTCACTTTTATGCCCTGTTTTCTATTTTGCCCCATCACACTCAGAGCCTTCAAATTGGAACAGATGAGCTAATGTGTCTCAAATGCATTGAAAACGAATGTGGTAATATACAAAGCAGGAAAATAAAACTTGGTAGAGACCCAGGGATGGATTTTTCTACTCAAATACACTTGTGTGATGCTTCTTCAAATGACAGACAAGAGCACTAACAGAATTTAGAAGATAATATATTTGGAAGGAACCAAATTATTCAGGGGATGACTTGGTTATTCCACAGAAACTCAAAGGGAAACTAATGCAACTTTGGTTGTGCCTATATTAGTGCCCTTAAATACAGTGTCTTTACATTTTGGATCATCTTCTTCCTACCTTCACATGGATAGCACCTGAGCTCTTCTAATGGCAACAAAAGAATGTTTTTCCATAGTTACTTTTTTGTTGCTGGAAGAAGCAGCCAACCAGAAGCAGGTCATGAGTGGAAAGGGTTTATTTCAGGATTATGGAATCCTGGGGAAGCATCATCATGGCAGAAGAAGCTGGCTCACTTCCATAGATCCATAGCAGAGACACCAGCAGCTAGCAAACAAACAGCCAGAGCTTAAACTGGATTTTACACACCTTAGGGCTGGAAGATCTGCCCCTGATGACACCTCCTCCAGCAGGCAGCTGGCAACTTGAGTTGCAGGCACGACCTCTTACCAATAACTGATGGCTAACCTCACAATGCATGACCATCATTCCCCAATGAGGAGGGTCCCTGTGGAGGGCGAAGTACAGGGAGGAGGCTAACGATGGCACCAATATGGCTGTATACACACTATGTACATAACTAGTAAAAAAATACCTCAGGCTATGGGGGACATACATTGACATTAAAACCACCACATAGGATGATTTAGTTTTCATATTAAGCAGAGCAGTGAACTGTACTCTTCTTAATTGCAGTTGATATGAATCATAAGTGAATTGCCTTGTAGTTACATGCAGCTGCACTTAAAATATATATCTACTTGGGAAATATACACTGTATTAGTACATGCTAATTAAACCAAACTACATGTTCTGTTCATTAGGTCTATGAAATCACCTTGCAAATACAACCAAATAGAAGCTACATTGCAACAGTGGCATTTGTACTTCTGGGAGTTAATAGATGCAAGGTTGCTAACTAAATAAGGAATCTGTTTGGAAAGGAATCTTGGAGGTTTTGAAATATATTTGAAAGTAGTGTGACCTTCTGTACATGGTGGCACAGACCTGTCATGTCAGTACTTGGGAAGCAGAGACAAGAGGATTGTTGCATGTTCAAGCCAGCCTGGGTTACATAGCCAGACCCTGACTCAAAAAGCAAAACAAAAAAAAGTTTATTTCTAGAATCCTGGACACAGTCCTATGTTGAATATCAACATTCTGTACTATGTACAGTACTAGGAATCATTAACCAAACAGCCATATGTACAATGTTACATAAAACTCTAACAGAGGTACTTTCTTTTTTCCCCCAGGGAATCTTCTCAGTGACAAATCCACATCCTGAAATTTTTCTAGTTGTGAGAATTGAAAAGGTGCTCCAAGGAAACATCACTCACTGTGCAGAACCATACATCAAAAATTCAGATCCAGTAAAGGTAATTCCTAAAAACTAAAATGTTAATTTACAGTGTATCTTTCTTTGCATGCATCTGTGTGTAGAGCAGAGGAAAGGGTGCGTGTGTATATGTGTGTTCACATGGGTATGTGCATATACGTGTGTGCATACTTGTAGAGGATAGAGGTCAATATAAAATGCCTTGTTCAGTTGCAATTTACTGAACCCAGAGCTTACCAGTTCAGTTAGTCTAGCTAGCCAGCTTGCTCTGGGGCTCCACCTGCCTCCACCTCCAGAGTGCTGAGATTATAGTTGTGCACCATCATGCCCTGCATTTACATTGATGTGGAGTCCCTGAACTCAGTCCTCATGCTTGTATAGCAAGTGCTTTGCCAATTCACTCATGGGCCTAGCCCAGAAGTTACCTTTTACTGATATTTTAAATGACATTGGCAGTGACATTTCTTGAAGGAATGCCATATTCTCTGAAGATACTCACATGTATCCAGATTTACTCTTGTCTCTGAATCAGTGAGGACAAACAGTGTTAGGACTTTCTTTCATGACTCTGGAATATTAAATAGAGATTTCTTTTATTGTTTTGTTCTGCTGAATGTTGTCCTTAAGTGGCAACATTAAAATTTGGCATTATCAAAATTTCTAAATCATGCCATCCAGTTGTTTAGATATCATTGATCAAATCCCATCCTCTGATGTTATAAATGAGGAAACTGAGACATGGGGAAGGAAAGGGTTTGTGGAACAATTCATTAGTACACTAAAGCTGATGCATATTTAAGAGCCATCAATCTATTGTATGCGGCATTTCATTATACATACAAATAGTATTTATTAAGTGGAAAATGCCAAGGAGATGTGTGACTAATTTGTTTGGGGGAGGCCTTGACAATATACATAAAAGGTTGTAGCAGTCTGTGTCCCTAGGGACAAGCATCCAGCTAGCACCTGGCAGCCTCTTTAGGCCCTATGGGCAGTTGATCTTTGTCATGTCATATTGCCTGTGCAAACAGCAGCTCCTGCCCACACCAGACTAATTGCATTGGCTCTTGTCACTTATGCCTTATCTTGGGAGTAGAAAGGTCAACTGTACCTAGAACCAACTTCTTCAAAGAATAATGACCATCTGCCTGCAATGTGCAATGAAATATATATTAAGATGGCTTAAGGTATCCTCACAAGAGGCTTTTGGTATATCCTGTATTTGTTTTGCCTGACTTCTGAGCTGTAGAAAGCTCTGTTAATGAGAAAACCTATAAAAATACTTTTTGAACTGGGCATGGTGGCATATATCTTTGATCCCAGCAGTCAGGGGAAGGACCATCCCTGTTAGTTCAAGGCCATCCTGTGACTACAGAATGAGTTCTAGGTCATCCTGGGCTAAAGTAAGACCCTACCTCAAAAAATACATATAATATATAATTTTTCTTTGAGAGAGAGAGAGAGAGAGAGAGAGAGAGAGAGAGAGAGAGAGAGAGAGAATGGCCACACCAGAGCCTGTAGCCACTACAAAGGAACTATAGCTGCATGCATCACCTATGCATCTGGCTTAGGTGGGTCCTGGGGAACCAAACCTGGTTCCTTAGGTTTCACAGGCAAGCTCCTTAGCTGCTAAACCATCTCTTTTGAGCTTATTTGGCTTAGTAGTAGAGTTCAATACCCTGGGTTCACCACCAAAAAATGAAAAATGAAAAAAAGAAATATTTCAGTTTTAAAAAATAGGTAGTAGACATGTGTTGCATTTTATGCATGGCTCTTTCTATATTTATTTCTAGATTCTTGATGTTTTATAATGGCACATTGTGGGGAGATTATGTTTTGGAGTAAATCCATGGCCGACTAAACAAATCTTAATCCCATCTTTTTTCCAACCTTAGACAGCCCAGAAGGTTCACAGGACAGCTAAACAAGTATGTAGCCGCCTTGGACAATACAGAATGCCCTTTGCTTGGGCAGCCAGGTTCGTGTAATGTAATCCTGACCCTTCTATTTCTAGTGATCTTACAAGTAGACAATGTCCTTACCAGCATTCAGGGGCCTGATTCTGGCAGGCCAATTGTACCTTAGATCAGAAGAAAGTCTTTTAGAATTTCTTGTGCACCAAAGACCACTTCCCAAACCCTTTTCATGTTTTCATGTCTTTTTAGAAAAAAAAATTGACTTGGTTTACTCTTCTAATACCTCTTAACTTGATTGCATTTTAAGATAGAACTTACTTGCTGAAATGATGGATTTTTTTCCAGAGTACTAAAATTTTTAATGAATTATGTACAGTACACCCATTCTTTCAGAGTTGGCTAAGTTCATGATTTGAAACACTATCATGTAATAATTCTGGAAAATGTATCATAATTTGATGGCAAAGAATGCAGTCGTGAGTTACAAGTTTTAATCAGTAGATTTCTTGCTTCCTGGTGACAAATTCAGCTAGTACTTTAGGAGTGCAAGATCTGGAAGCATACATTATGTGGAACCCTTATACGATAGTAGTTTGTACTGTTTTAAAATATTTTATTGTTATTTATTTATTTGAAAGGGGGGGAGAGAGGTAGAGAAAGAGAGCAAGAATGGGCACCCAAGGGCTTCCAGTCGCTGGAAACAAACTCCAGACTTATGTACCACTGTGTGAATATGGTTTATGTGGGTCCTGGGGAATCAAACCTGAGTCCTTTGGCTTTACAGGCAAGCGCCTTAACTGCTAAGTCATTTCTCCAGCCCTGTACTATTTTATCTGAATCTTGTGAGTCTATAGGCAGAAATGGTTAAAACCTATTTTTTGCTTGCTCACTTTGTGTTAAGTTTATTGAATTATTTGTGGCACAGCCTGTACAGCTCACTGGAACTTGTGGAGAAAGAGCACCATGTTTGAATAATTCAATCAACGATGTTCATTAGGTGCTGTGGAACAGCACAAGATTAGAAGATTATGAGTTAAATAACTTCTATATGTCACTGTAATTATTTGCAGGAAGATCTTGAAGTGTTTTGCATGCTGATGGTTGAAAAGTCACTATTTTCCTTGTTTTACAGACTGGTAAAACTAGATAGCCCAGGGTGGATGAGCAGCAAAGAGTAATGCAGATTGGCATCTAGAGAGTGAAATATGGCTCCAATCTGAATAGTGCATTGCTGCTGGTGGTATTGCTGTTATTATGAATAATGGTTATTAACTGATAACTGTTTAAAGCATTGACTGATGCAAGTGCTTAATATATGTATGCTTTTCTTTTTTCCCTCTTTCCCTTCCTCCATTCCTTCTTTTCTTCCTTCCTTTTTGGAGTCATAGTCTTGTCAGTGTAGCCTGGCTTGCTTAGAATTCACCACATAGACCAGTCTGGCCTTGAATTTGTAATCTCCCTACCACTGCCTACTGAGGGATAGGATTATAGGCATGTGCCACCATAGTTGGAATAATGTATATTTTCTTAATAGACATGTACCATTACACCATCTTGGAGATAAGGAAATGGAGACATCAAAGTTAAAGATAAAGACAATAAAATCCATGTCTAAATTTAATAGTGTGTGGCAGAATAGGATCAGGACAGGGACATTTGTCTTTAAAAGTCCATTTAACCACTAAGACATACAGCTGTCCTTTGCCAGTTGCAATAACTACTTGATGATGTTTTGCCAGTCAAAAAAAGTCAACTCTGACATCTTTATTCCATGATCTATTGAGGAATTATGTTTTTTTTTTCCTTCTTGAATTGTTTCTGTTGTCAGCAACAACAAGAATTTACTCTAAAGACTGCTAGAGTATTTAAAAGATGTATGATAAACCCTTGTTACTAGAAATAAAGGAGGTATACTTAGGAGCTATGGGGTTAAGGACTTTAACTGCATCTTCAGAGGCTCTGCTGTGGTAATTAGGTTTCTGACTATCACTGCTTTCAGTGTGTTGAGTGCTTATTATTATTTTCCATCTTAGTAGTAAAATTAGCTGCTTATAAGTAGGAGGGAACGAGGAAGAAGGAATGGTTCAAATTCATGTCTACATAAATATAATCCAACTCTATATAAATCTATCTTAAAGATTGAATTTGTTTAACAACTTTATGGTGATACCTTTTAAATTTGATAAAATGCATACATTCTAAATATCTAACTGCATGAATGTCCACAAGTGTAACCACCACTTTAACCAAGGTACAGAACATGACTGGGAGAGTTTCCTTTGGGCCCAACCATCACACCCTCACCCCAGGCAGCCATCAATCAGATTATCACTGTGGATGAATTTCTATGTATCCTGGAACTTCATAGAAACAGGACCATGCAGCATGCACACTTGGGTTTTGCTTTTTATGATCAGTATGTTTTGGAGATACATTTATGTTGCCGTGTGCATTCTTTTTGAGTAGTATGCCATTGTATAACATGCCGCAATTTGTTTATCCATTCACTTGTCGACAAATTGCTGACTTCCTGCCAATTTGGGGTTATGACAAATCTGTGAACTTCATGAAGCATGTGGAAATATGCTTAGAAGTGGAATTGCAGTATTTTAGAATTGGTTTACACTTAACTTAATGAGAAACCACCAAACCATTTCCAAAAATGTTCTATTCATTTACATTCCCACCAGTGCTAGCACTTTATACTTTGTTCTGAAAGCCTTTATATTGTTTTTCTAGACCCATTTTCAAAGATATTCAAGGCTCTCTGGATCTGGATGGGAGATTTTCCCCTTTGTATAAACAAGACAGTAGCAAGCTTTCAAATGAAGACATTCTCAAGTTGTTATCAGAGTACAAAAAGTAAGTGTGTGACAGTATTGTAGTACATGAATATAATCAGTGAATTATCATCTCCTTAAAGTGATGAATGTGAGTTATATATGAGCAGAGCTGAATAATTAAACATTTAAAGATTGAATATAAGGTAATTAGTGCATTTAGCAATCATAATTTAATCTCAAATTTTCTTACTTTATCCCTAGGCCAGAAAAGACCAAACTGCAGATTATTCCTGGGCAGCTAAACATCACAGTGGAATGTGTCCCTGTGGATTTATCAAGTAAGAATGTATTGCAAATAAACCTAGATGGTTATATTTGGATCTTGGGTATTTGTCTTTCCAATATTTTTCTTGTGGTTTACCTAGTGTATTGGTCTCCTAGGAGTGCCATAATCAAGTATTATAAATTGCATGGCTTAAAACAACAGAAATTCATTTTCTCACAGTTCTGGAAGTTGGAAAGAAGTCCAAAATCAGGTTACTGGCAGAGCTATGCTGTTTCTGAATGCTTTGGGGAAGAACCATTCCTATGTCTTTCTAGCTTCTGGTGGTATCTCTGTTATCATATGGCCTTCTTAAACAACAGTGTTCTTACATGACCTTATAAGGATACCAGTCAGTTGGTTTAGGACCCACCCAAATCCAGCATGGCCTCATCTTCATTAATCACATCTTAAAAGATACTTTTTTATTATGAGAAAATTTACATTCTGAGACTTCAGGTGGACATACATTTAAGGAGGACAGTATTCAACCCAGTACACATGGTGAATAATTGCAGATTAGCAAGTGAGCTATGTTCATTATGTCAGATACTTCATGTATGATAAATGATATTAGATGTCCCTCTCAGTTTTTTTTCTCATGTGTGTGTACATGTATGATGTATGTACATATGTGTGCAGGTGAATGTTCTGTGTGTGCATATGTGTGAAGGCCAGAGGAGAAAGACAGATACCCTATTCTGTTGTTTTTTGATGTTATTTCCCTTGAGACACAGTCTCCAACTGTATCTTGAGCTACCATTTTTCAAGCCAGACTGGCTGACAATCAAGCCCTTCTCTTTCTCCTATTTTTGCTCCTCACAGGACAAGGGTTACAGTCATGTGTGGCCACACCTGAATTTCTACATGGGTGATGGGAATCAAACCCAGGCCCTTGTGCTTATGTGGCAAAGTGCTCTTACTCATTGAGCCATCTTCAGAGCCTATCTGCTGGGTGTGTGGGTGTGTGTGTGTGTGTGTGTGTGTGTGTGTGTGTGTGTTCCCATGTGCTCACAGATGCATATGCACATGCTGTTGAGTTGTGAATCCAGAGCTTGACGTATGCTAGACAAACATTCTACTACTGAGCTCCATCCCCAGCCCTCTTCCAATTTTTTTTTTTTTTTAATTTTGAGTCAGAGTCTCACTAAGTTATCCAGGCTGGCCTTGAACTTACTCTGTAGCCCAGGCAAGCTTTGAACTTGTCATCTTCATGACTTAGCCTTCTAAGTAATTGGCATTACAAGCCCATGCCATATGACTTAGGTTTCTATTTCATTCATAAACTAAGAGATCAAAAAGGAAGTCAGGCCAAGTGTGGTGGCACATGCCTTTAATCTTAACACCTCGGAGGCAGAGGTAGGAGGATCTCCATGAGCTTGAGACCACCCTGAGACTACGTAGTGAATTCCACCTCAGCCTAAGCTAGAGTGAGACCCTACCTCAGAAAAAAAAGGAGGACAGGCAGGCATACTAGTGCATGCCTATGCTCTCAGCAGTTAGGAGGCTAAGGCAGGAACCATTTTGGTCTAAATAGAGTGTTCCAGGCCAAACTGGGGTACATAGCAAGACTATTTTAAAATTGCGCAGGTATTATCTGAAGACAAGAATCTAGAAGACCCCAAAGACAATCAGGAGATAAAATTAAATGGATAGAAAATGTCTGAAAAATATTCACAGTTGTAATGAAAAAGCTTTTTTTTTTTTTTCAAGGTAGGGTTTTTTGTTTTTTGTTTTTTTAATTTTTTTTGTTCATTTTTTATTTATTTATTTGAGAGCAACAGACATAGAGAGAAAGACAGATAGAGGGGGAGAGAGAGAATGGGCGCGCCAGGGCTTCCAGCCACTGCAAACGAACTCCAGACGCGTGCGCCCCCTTATGCATCTGGCTAACGTGGGACCTGGGGAACCGAGCCTCGAACCGGGGTTCTTAGGCTTCACAGGCAAGCGCTTAACCGCTAAGCCATCTCTCCAGCCCTCAAGGTAGGGTTTTGCTGTAGCCCAGGATGACCTGGTATTTACTATGTAATCTCAGGGTATCCTGAAACTCACTGCGATCCTCCTACCTCTGCCTCTTAAATGCTTGGATTAAAGGTGTGTGCCACCATGCCTGGCTTGAAGAAAAAACATTTTTGCTCATCAATCAAAATTATGGAAACATAAGGTTTAAAATCACGAATAGAACATAAAATGAAAGTCCATAATAGGTTTCATCCCCAGCACCAAAGTACAGACTAAAACAAAGGGAAAATATGAATTCTGACCAGGTTTTGACTAGGCACCATTACCTGTCATGAGAAGGAAATGAATAGTTTGGTTTATAGGTACCATCTTCAGGTGTCTATAGCTAAGGTGTGATTACTTTGAGGTTCTATCCATTCATTCACTGAAGATGTACTTGAGTAAAAATTTATCTAGAGGCTACTAGGTGCTTTAAACTTGCAGAGCTTCTATTCAAAGACAGTAAATAAGCAAAGAAGTAATTGAGTAGATAAGCAGGCTGAACTGTCTCACAAGTGGCCAGGAGAGGACTTATCATAAGGCCAGCAACTATAAGGAGAGAAGGAGCAAATATGGTATAGTTGAGATAGCACATTTCAGACTGAGGGCATTAAGTATGTTATCAAGACCTTGAGGTGGGATAAACTTGATTTTTTTTGAGCAGAAAGGAAGCCAGTATTGCACCACAGTCATGTGTAATGAGAACAATGGAATAAGAAATGAAATAGGAAGGATGAGGTCATTCAGGGAATTGTAGAGACCATGGTAAGACTTGAGATTTGTGTTCTAAATGCATTGAGAAATCACTAAATGCTTGTATGCATGGATGTGATAGCCAATTTACATTTTAAAACATGTAAGATTATAGTAGATTATATTTTTCAAAGGAAATAATTTGAAATCTATACAGGAGTTTATGCATTGAGATGTTCTTTGAAATGTTCTTTACATTGGTAAGAAATCATAAACAACCACAAAGCAACACTGTCAGTGTGCTTAAAGCAGTCTGACCCATCAGTACCTTGAAAGTTCATGGAACCATTCAGATTGAGGCTTATAGTTTGGCGAATGAGGTATCAGATAGAATATCAGACAATCAAGATTGAGTTTTTTTTGTGTACAGTAGGATTCATATTTTAATATATAAAACATATATAGGAAGAAGACTGGAAGAAAGAGCATCAGAATGTTAATAGCTATCTCGGGATAGTGGAATGATAAATTCTTGTGAACCTTTATTCTGGGCTACCAGATGTTTTATTATGAGGATGCCTTAGTAATCTTAAACAAACAAACCCAACTGAAATCCTGTGTCCTTGGGCCCAGTTCATCCTGGGTCTTCCTAATCCGTTAGTATAGCTCTGCAGTAAAGATATGCTGCCTGATAGTCCTAAGTATGTGAATAACCTTCACTACAGTGGCAGCTCATTAAACATATGCAGCTAAACTTCTCTGAGGCACATGTTGGGAGTATTGAATTTATTATTGGTAACACATTATAAGATCTATCATTTCAAAAGGCTTCCTTTATTTTTTGGTGAAAATTTGCACCTGCACCAAGTAAACTTCTCTAAAAATCTGGCTCACCATGAGCTAATTGGAAGCATAAATTTACCCTTATTTCTTTCCCTGGTCCCAATAAAAATTTGCAGTGAAAGCTAAATTGCAGCCATAGAGGGAAAGTATAATAGATTTCTTTGCAGAGTTTAAATTTGTCAAAATTATGATGTGTTATATTTGGCAAGTAGCTCAACATTGAAAATGAAATAGCAATCCATGCCTGGTGTGAAGGTTCCCCAGAGATCAGCAGCACGCTACTCCATAGTGTCCTTTTGGGTTCTCAGAGTGGTTGTTTGATGCTTTTGTCACCTACTAAGAATTCTGTTTTTATATTGCTCTTTGAGAACATGACCCATGTATATTTTTATAAATGAAGGAATGTGTTAATGGCTGTTAAATTATATGCTCTTTGCCTGTTCATTTTTTTTCCTATTGTAGATTGTATTACTTCATCATATGTGCCCCTGAAACCTTTTGAAAAGAATTGTCAAAATATTACTGTAGAGATTGAAGAGTTTGTTCCAGAAATGACAAAATATTGTTATCCATTTACTATTTACAAAAACCATCTGTATGTCTATCCCTTGCAATTAAAATATGATAGCCAGAAAACATTTGCCAAGGTAAGTTAAGATAAACTATACATTTTTGGAGGATAAAATATCATTTATCATCTTCTCATTTTTGGATGGTTAATCATTTTAGGCAAGGAACATTGCAGTCTGTGTGGAATTCCGGGATTCAGATGAAAGTGATGCTTGTGCACTAAAGGTTTGTTTCTCATATTGATATGTATACATTTTGGGAAGTGGTAGTAGACATGGAAATTATGGTACTTAGTAGTACCATCCACCAAGTTTAATTTCTTTACACGTCAAAAAGAAAATGTGAGCCGGGCGTGGTGGCGCACGCCTTTAATCCCAGCACTCAGGAGGCAGAGGTAGGAGGATCGCTGTGAGTTCAAGGCCACCCTGAGACTATAGAGTTAATTCCATGTCAGCCTGGACTAGAGTGAGATCCTACCTCGAAAAACCAAAAAAAAAAAAAAGAAAATGTGCTAAGTGAGCCATATGATATTTTCCACTGTAATATGTAACAGTAAGTTTACATGTTAATATATAACAAAATGAGATTAGGAGCATATGTAGCTGTACAAATGGGTATATTAAGTGTGGGGAGTTTGGTAAATCAGCAGTATTTCTCAGTGATAGAGCACTCGCCTAGACCTAGGTTTCATCCCCCACATTAAGAATAAAAAATGGGAGGATGGGCTGGAGAGATGGCTTAGAAGTTAAGGCACTTGCCTGTAAAGCCAAAGGACCTAAGTTCGATTCCCCAGGACCCATGTAAACCAGATGCACAAGGTGGTACATGCATCTGGAGTTCATTTGCAGTGGCTCGATGCCCTGGTGTATCCATTCTTTCTCTCTCTCTCTTCCTGCCTCTTTCTCTCTCAAATAAATAAAAGTATTTTTTTTTTAAATGGGAGGGTAGGGTGAACTTTACCTACTAGGTTTTGGCATTGGCTCTATTTGATTTTGTATTGCTCTGATGCCTAATCACAGGGTCATTTTTATGATATGATAGTTTACTATGGTACCATAAACTCTTTTCTCCTTAAAACCCAAACAGACTTTTTGAGCTGACAGATGTACAGCATGATAACTTTGGTCTGATATATGACTTCTATTTCATGACTAACCAAATGCTGCCTCCAAGCCTGGATTTGTGATTGGCTGCAAAGCAGAATTTCAGTGTGATTTCACAGAGCAATCTTTAAGTACCTGTCATGACACAGTGCCTTTACAGTTTCTTACTGCTGGTCTTTGCTTTTTGGTTTTTGTCCCAGTGATCAGAGATCTGAAAGAAGAGTCAGAAAACACCCAGCCATTATAAAGTGTTTCTCTGGCTCCTTGCTTCTAGCTTGAGTGTAAATCAGAGAAATGTTCTTAAACTCTCTAGGGAAAGATACTCATGTGCCTCCAACTAAATCATTAAATATCGCAAAGCTCTGACATTTGAAAAGAGATTTTTTTTTCACATAGAAGCAAATTAAGGATTAGGTAGCTCAAATGCACTGTGTTTTTCTCTGCTTCTCCCTTCAGTAAAGAGGAGAACAACTGTTCCTTTTCCTCTATGCAGTATCTTCTGTGTACTTAGAGATTCTTAAGTTACCTCTCAACAGCTCTTGAAAATTTCCTTCATAACCATATTTATGGAAAGCTGGATATGCACTTATATGGAGTCTTAATTTCATTTCTTAGCTGGCTTACAGGCTCACTCTGGAGTAACAGTGAGGCAATTAGTACTTTGGCATGCTGGGTCCATATTCATTTTTGAACTTATTAAGCCAATTGAAGTGAAAAACTGGATTGTTCCATGGAACCATAGAAATCTTTACATTTATTATTGGCATGTCAGAAATCCAGTAATTTTTAAAATGTGCCTCATAAGATGCCACATTAAACAAATGTAAGCTGGACTGGAGAGAGGGCTCAATGGTTAAAATACTTGCCTGCAAAGCCTAATGACCTGTGTTCAGTTCTCCAGTACCCACATAGAGCTAGGTGTACATGGTGGTGTATATATCTAGAGTTCGTTTGTAGCAGCTAGAAGCCTGACACACCTCTTCTTTCTGTCTCTCATCTATTGCTATCTTTGCTTACAAATAAATAACATACATACATACATATGCTTGTCTGTAGTTTAATAGACATTTTGTTTTTAATTATTTTATCCTATGAATGCTTCTGAATTCTGTTTTTTTTAAATATATTTTATTTATTTACTTATTTGAGAGAAAGAGAGACAGAGAGAATGGGTGCACCAGGGCCTCTAGCCACTGCAAATGAACTTCAGATGTACGTGCCCCCTTGTGCATCTGGCTTATATGAGTCCTGGAGAATCGAACCAGGATTCTTTGGCTTTGCAGGCAAATGCCTTAATCACTAAGCCATCTTTCCAGCCCCAATTTTTTTTTAATACTGTTATCCACTGCACAATGAGCATATAAAAACTCTTATTACTGACTAGCATATCAAGAGACCTCAGTGGCATGAGCAAAGTAAGCTTCATAGAGTTGGTGTGAGAGGATCTTTCTTCTATTTTTTGTTTTTTCAAGGCAGGGTCTTGCTGTAACTGAGGCTGACCTAGAATACACTATGTATTCTCAGGGTGGCCTTGAACTCCCTGAGCTCCTGCTACCTCTGCGTCCCAAGTGCTGGGATTAAAGCGTGTGCTACCATGCCCAGCAGATCTCCCTTCTAAATCACAAAAAGTATTGGTGGTTCAGGGGTAGAATTCTCATAAATGACAAGAAGTGTTTGGCTTCTTACCATCACCTAGTTTCGAAGGGCATTTCTTTGGTTGCCAGTGGTTTGAAAGCCTCCTAAAGTAGAGTTAGGCATTTTTCAAGTGGTATCTGGAGTGACTGGAGACTTACCGACTCAGTGAGAGCAGAGTGGATTTGGCCATGGCCTCCTATTCATAGTGCTTCTAACTGTATATGGTTCCACAGCATCTTGTTTAAAGCTATGTTCAGAGTGGTGACTCTCTTTGCTTCTTTTGCAGTGTATATATGGAAAACCTGCAGGGTCTGTTTTTACCACAAATGCTTATGCTGTTGTCTCGCATCACAATCAGAATCCAGAGTTCTATGATGAGGTAAAACATCATTCTGGTATATATAAATGTAGTAGTTGTTACCTCTTTCTCTGTCACCTTATTTGCCAATGCAATCTTTGAATGTTCTGTTCCATGAAAACACAAGTCATTGCATTAAGCAAAGGGCTCCTGCCTTCTTCTGATGACAGTGGGAAGTCTGTGCACAATTTTAAGGCCTGAGTTGAGATAACAAAATGAGACCTAAGCCTCAAAATTGACCCAGGGTTCTAGCCCTACTCACTTTGACCATCCTGCCTCTCATTTTGAGCCTCCATTTCCTTGGCCTTAAAGAACACATGAGACCCCGTCTCAAGAAAAAGAGAGGGAGGAGGAGAAGATAGAGCTGGGGATGGGACTCTGTAGTAGAGTACTTGTTTAGCATGCACAAGGCTCTGGATTTAGTCTCCAATACCACAAGTAAGCAAATCCATAAATGAGATAAAGCCAGACTAGCATTTCTTGAAAGTACTTCTCACTCTTTTTCCTAGTGATTTTATGTAGCAGGAGGCAGCCCGTCTGTTAAGTGAAGCACTCGAGGAAGAAAGCTGCACAGCTGGGCACCACAATCCCGTTGACTGCCTTGTGCCCTTCCCCCACCCCCAGTGGAGCACAGATAAACTGGACTGGGGTGCTCTTCCCTCCTGATCTCTTTGCCTTTGTCTCTCTCTTGTTTTTATTCTTGCTGCTTTTCTATCCCTGAATCTCTGCATACTTCCCAGTGTGTCTCTTTTCACAGCCTCTTGTAGTCTGTATGCTTTTGATTATCCAAATCTTTTGCTTCTTAGTGTTTCCATGGGACCCGAATGGGCATCCCAGGCCAGATGCTCTGTTGGTTCTTTCTTCCAGTCTTCATATCTCTGTTCTTGGCTTGGTCAGAAACCATTCTCCCTGCTGTCATTATTGCCCTTAGTCCACCTGCTCTTGTATGGAGCCCTGATACCCAAGCTTTAGGCGTCACTCATTTCCTTTCTCACAATGCCCCTAATTTCCTAGGGAATGGGGAGGGAATTAGTAGTGTCTTGCATTTTTGCCACCCAGGGGGGCAAGTATGTCCATATTTATGTGCAGCGGAGCATTCGATACCCAGATGGTCTGGATACAGTGAATAGACATGTTCTGTAGTGAAATACACCTACAACAGACCTTAGTTGTAACATTCCAAACCATGCCTTGAATGTATGATAATATAACTAGATGTCCATCACCAAGCAGTTTGATGTGTTCAAATCTATAACCAATGTCAGACAGTACAGAGAACTAGGAATATAGTGAGTGATCCAGTTGTTTTTAGGATGCCTGAAATGAATAGACTTTTTGATCACTCACTGTATAATATCCACAAAAGCAAGAAAAATATCTGCTTGTGTACCTGCATGTATACATACATGTATACCACATCATTTAAATCTTTAATTTGTCTCTTACACACTTACAGTTGATTTCTGATTAGAAAATGCCAAGGTGTCTTACAAGGAGTACTTTTTACCTAAATTCCTGAGTCATGGATGGTAATTTTTGTCAATTCTAGGACAGTATTTTTTTAAAGATTTTATTTTTATTTATTAGTGACAAAGAGAGGGGGAGAGAGAGAGAAAGAGAGGGATTGAAAAAGGGAGTGTGAATGGGCGTGCCAGGGCCACTAGCCATGGCAAATGAACTCCAGATGCATGCACCATGTGCATCTGGCTTACGTGAGACCTGGAGAATCAAACCGGGGTCCTTAGGCATTGCAGGCATGCACCTTAACTGCTAAGCCTTCTCTCCATCCCTAAAGTATTTTTCTTCTAGAGAAAGTTATATGAACTATAATTTGTAGCTGTAAAACCACAGTGGCTTTTTTCACATTTATTTGTAAGGGTTTATTTTTTTTCTCAAGCACAAGGGAACAACAACTTAGGGAAATGTATCCTTTCAAATTTAGTGCACATTTTCAGTGGATTACATTCACTGGTTCTGGTTGGGTTGTGCAGCATCTCTGGTCTGTGAGGATGTGGCTTTGATCCAGAGTTTTAAAACCCTGTTGCAAAGTTGAAGCCAGAAGAATCCATTGGGCTATCCAGAAAAAAAAAAAAAAAAAAAAAAAAAACTAAATCAGCCCTTACAACCCAGGAGAATATTGCCCTCAAACTGAAACTGACCAGAAAAGTATTTGGAATATATTTAAATGATACCTGCTAATTGGCCACTTGTACTATTGCATGGGGAGTATTTTGGACCTATATTGTGAAGCTGACTGAATGTCTGACAGTCTAGCTTGACCATTAAAGCAAAGTAAAACAAAGTACCACATATAATTTTGCTGTCATTTCAGGTTAAAATTGAGCTACCCATTCACTTGCATCAAAAACATCATTTGCTTTTCACTTTTTATCATGTAAGTTGTGAGATTAACACAAAGGGAACAACCAAAAAGCAGGATACAGTAGAAACTCCAGGTATGTGCACTTTTCACTCATTACATCTTACTGTATTATTTCTTTTGCAGTGTCTGGGATCAAATCTGGGGTCATTTACTCTTTATATGTCTCTCTCTACAGATAATTGAAATGAAGTTGTCTAGGATATAACAAACTTTCTTTAAGCTGTGTATCACATTACCTCTTAACCAAAAGTAAATTTCTGTGTCATAAAGTCCATTGGTAAGACAGGCACATTGGTGTGCACCAGCTACTCAGAAGGTTGAGGCTGGAGAATTATTTGAGCCCAGGAATTTAAGGTTATCCTGAACAGCATAGTGATATCCATCCAGAAAAGATAGTTCCTTGGCATATAATTTATCATGTTAATTTTATGATGTTGATTTTATTACAGTGTACATTAAACATTATTATGCACATGTTTTCCAATACACTGAAACTAATGTAAGCAACATAAAGTGATACTGCTGTTCTCAGAGAGAAACATACATTATGAAACAATCTTGTTATTTCTTTTATGTATTTATTTTATGCCCAGCAGCCATATTTTTCCTGTCCTTCCTACTGAGGAAGAAAGAAGTGAGCCCAGAGCCAGGGACCTCTCTCTATGAGCCAGAGAGAGGTTGAGTGCTGTCTGTTTCTAATGAGAAGAAACAGATTTAATGAAGTTGAATAAGCTTTAGTAGCAAGGTGCCAGTACTAGTCCCATGTCAGGAAGGCTTTAGATAAGCCATTGGAAGGCAGGTTTAGGAGAGCATATGTGGCCTATAAACATAGCCCATGTCATTTCCCCTTTATGAATGTCAGCATGTCCTGTCTGGTATGCCAGTCATTCTATCCTGGGTCTGTTTTTCCTATTTTTTAATGGTATTTTTCATTTTATTTTATTTTATGTTTTTGGTTTTTCAAGGTAGGGTTTCACTCTAGCTCAGGCTGAGCTGGAATTCACTATGTAGTCTCAGGGTGGCCTCGAACTCACAGCAATCCTCCTACCACTGCGTCCTGAGTGCTGGTAATGGTACTTTTAAAAATATACGTTTATTTGCTTATTTGAAAGAGATGGGGGGCAGTGAGAGAGGCAGATAGAGAGAATGGGCACACCAGGGCATCCAGGCACTCCAAACAACCTCCAGATGCATGCACCACCCTGTACATCTGGCTTACATGGGTGCAGGGTAATTGAGCCTGAGTTCTTAGACTTTATAGGCAAGTGCCTTAACTGCTATGCCATCTCTCCAGCCTCATGTCTTTCCCTTTTTGTCTTTTTTCTTTCCAAAATAATTCCTGTATATTAAGTGAAAGATACTTGTAGTGGATACTTTGAAGAATAAAGTTAAGAATGCACAGATCTGGGGCTGGAGAGATGGCTCAGTGGTTAAAGGCACTTGCTTACAAAGCCTGTGGCCCAGGATTGATTCTCTAATACCCATGTAAAGCCATATGCACACAGTGGTGCATGTGACTGGAGTTTGTTTTCAGTGACAGTAGGTCCTGGTGTGTTTCTCCCCCTCCTCATTCATAAATATATATTAAAAAACAGAATCCACAGAGCTAGCTCATCCTCAAAGAGCTTATGATAGAGGAGATGAATCCTATGCAGACAGTTCTAATACAAGATAGATAATAGTGATTGCTGAGAAAGTCATGGCATATGAACTCAGAGAAGAGTGAGTTATTCAGCTAGTAGAGGGAAGGCTTCCAGGATTTGAAATGAGTGATATCTTAAACAATAGTGTGGAGTTTGGTAATACCATGATGGAAGGAAGATAGAGTATTCTGGGACGCAGCTTGATGCAAGGTCACAATATTGAGGATAGACAGAAACCCACAAATAACTGACTAAAGATGGAGCACTGAATGCTGGGTAAGGAATCATAGGATGTCAACTTGAAAAGCAAACATTAGCTTAAACAAAGCCATGAGCGCTAGGCTATGGGTTTGGTTGTATTCTGTCATTAGAACTATTGAAGGGTTATAAATATTAGTAAGAGCTATTTTTGAGGAAAACAGATCAGGCAGCAAAATAAAAGGTAGTGTGAATTGCAACAGGAAGAAGGAAAGACAGAAGGGACACCAGTTAAGGAGCTATTTCAAAGGTCCAAGAATTAAAAAGGACCCACCATATAATAGTATCAGGAGGGCAGTGAAAATGAGAATAACAAAAGCAAGTTGAATGGGATGGCTCACACTTATTTTACCGAGACAAGCCCAACAGACTGGCCTTTTTATTTTTAAAGAGGGGGCAGATAATTGGTGTGCCATGGCCTCCAGCCACTGCATTCGAACTCCAGATGTATGCACAGCATTGTGCACATGTATGACCTTGTGCACATGTCACCTTTGCATCTGGCTTATGTGAGACCTGGGGAATCAAATATGGGTCCTTAGACCTTGTAGGCAAGCACCTTAACTGCTAAGCCATATCTCTATCCTGGCTCATACATTTTTTTGTTTTATTTATTTATTTATTTGAGAACAACAGACAGACAGATAGAGAAAGAGGCAGAGAGAGAGAAAGAGAGAGAGAGAGAGAGAGAGAGAGAGAGAGAGAGAGAGAGAGAGAGAGAGAGAATGGGCATGCCAGGGTCTCCAGCCACTGCAAACGAACTCCAGATGCATGCAGCACCTTGTGCATCTGGCTTACATGGGTACTGGGGAAATGAGCCTCAAACCAGAGTCTTTAGGCTTCACAGGCAAGTGCTTAACCGCTAAGCTATTTCTCCAGCCCCCGGATCATACTTTTAATGCTAGCATTTGGAAGGCTGAAGCAGGGGGACTGACATGAATTAAATGGAAGTTTGGCTTACACAGTAAGACCCTGCCTCAATAAATAAAAAAATAAATAAAGTTTTATGAAAAAGAGTAAATCCCCTTGGTATCTGTGGGGGTCCTCATCCATGTATTCAACTGGCTGTGAATTGAAAATATTTTAAAATTGCATCTGTACTTTAAACATACAGATTTTTTCTAGTTATTATCTCCTAAACAATATAGTAAGACAACTGCTTATAGTAGATATTACAGATCATCAAGAATTATTTGAACTAAAGCCGGGTGTGCGGGTGCATATCTTTAATGCCAGCACTCAGGAGGCAGAGGTAGGAGGATCACCATGAGTTCGAGGCCACCCTGAGACTACATAGTGAATTCCAGGTCAGCCTGCACTAGTGTGAGACCCTACCTTGAAAAACCAATATGTATATATTTGAACTATATAGAACATGTTTAGGTAACATGCAAATACTATGTCATTTTATATACCTTCAGTGCATGCAGATTTTGGTGTCCATGGGGAGTCTTGGAACCAGTCAATCTCCTGTGTATTTTGGGGGACAACTGTATATTGGACATAACAAATTGCTGACTAATATAGGGATGATTCAAAGTAAACACTGAGGTTTGAAAATTGGGTGATTGGGAAGAAGATATTACCAGTAGCCCAACAGTTTGTGGGCATGTAGGTTTTGGACTAATGTGATTAAGATACTAGTGAGATCTCAGTGGTCCCAGCAGGCAGCAGGACTTAATATTAGAGTCTCCTTTGTAGAGTAGATAGTATGGTCCTATTCTGCATCCTTATTGAAATTAGCTCAAGGCAGTGACCTGGAGAATTGAGAAGGAAACAGGCAGAACAATGAAAACAGGTGAAGAGCATGTGGCTCCTGAGTGATAAATTGCAGTTTCCTCATCCAAATCCTAGACAGAAGTGGGCATAGTGTTCAACGAAGCATGAGATGGTTATTCTTCCTGCCATTCATCAGTTTTAACTCTCCATTCTTTAAGTGGCTTCCTGCTTTCGAGCCAGATGGTGTTCTTGATGTTGTATCTTTACAGCTTCCAAGTACTCTATATGAATTTGGACTAAGGGACATTCTTGGCTGTACTCTGATAGTTTAAAGTGCAAAAATGTTGCTTAAGCAGACTCACATAGATTCGACGGATGGTTCCTGGAGCCTTGGGGAAGGAGGGAGTGGGGAGTGACTGGTAGGGGCTGCGAATTTTTTTTTTCTTTGAGGGTGATAACATTCTGTAATTAGTAATGGAGATATAATGCAAATATATGAAAAGACATTAAATTACACACTTTAAGTGGATAAAAATATCTGAATTATATATCAGTGACAATATATTCTCCTATTTTCTGGAGTTGAAATCTTTTTTCATTTGTCAAATTTGCAACTAAACTACATTGACAATGTCTTTTCTGTTGGCTCTTTGGCTCGTGTTACTTTCCTCTGCTTTCTGTTTAATAAAAAAAGACATCTGGGTAAACCATTTCTGAAGTTTCAGTGGCAGAGATGCCCTTCGGGCATGTTGCACAGTCTAAGGAAGCTATAGTCTACTTAGAGTAATGTTTTGGTTGTCTTTTAAGAATTAAAACACTTGCCAAATAAAACACATAAAAGGAAACACTAACCAGATTTGTGTTGACTTCTGTGTTCACAATATAAACACACACATATGCACATGTGCACAGGCATTCATGCAAAAAAAATTAAAGAATCAGAAAGTAATGGTTTTACAAGGTGCTCTTTAACCAACAACCCCTCTGATATGCCAACAGAGTAAGGTTGTTTTTTTTTTTTATTAACAGCTGAGTTATAAACACTTGAAGCCCAAAGTAATTGCTAAGATGGAAATACTGACACTGCTCAACTTGAATAACACAGATGGCTCTGGTGTTTGTAGCTAGAACATTATGAGTTTTCTAATACAAAGCCAAGACTCTCCTTTGGGGGTCGAAATGTTAAGGAGTGATGAGATTGAGGAAAATAATCTCTAAGTGTATTCAAATTACAAACACTATAGCCTGGCTGCATTCTCCTACTACACCTCAGCCTCCTCTAACCAGCAAAACACTTCCCATCGAAGTGATTTATGCTTGCTGCCTCGTATACATGTAGAACAAAACCTTGACTTATGAACTTAATTTTCCACGGTCCCACATGTGAGGGTTGACATAAGAAATTTTGGAAACAATTATTGGTATCTGAGATTGTCTCAGTTTAAGACTTCAAATTGTAAGTAGAAGAATTGCAAATAGAGACCTGAACCTTCTAAAATGCGAATCCTCCTCAACATATAAAATTAATGATTTCAATGTACATTTAAAACATAAATGTGTTTTCATGTATTATCTCATGCTGGAAAGACTATTGTTCCCATTTTTATTGACAAAGAAATAAAGAACTTGTTAGTGGCCAGGCTAGAATTTGGAAATGATCCAAATACATCGTTCTTCCCCAGTCCACAGTTGCCTAATACCTGGGTGCCCGTGTACAGATAAATACCTGAAAACATTCTCATTCTGCCCTGCTCCTCAGATCTTAGACATTTGAGTAGCTAATTGCATTTGTGATTTCATTTCTTATGGTTGATTATTGTCTTGGCAGTTGGGTTTGCCTGGGTGCCTTTGCTGAAAGATGGGAGAATCATCACATTTGAGCAGCAGCTGCCGGTTTCAGCCAATCTTCCTCCAGGCTACTTGAATGTGAATGATGCAGAATCAAGAAGGGTAGGAAAATATCTCCATGCATGGAAGTAATCATGGTTACATGTTTAAAAAATAGAATTCTGTTCATCTAGCTTGGGACAGTGTTATGGAAGTATGGCCTGAGGTCTGGTAAACCTTTAAAATAAGTATGGAAAATATGTGTTCAGAGTAGGCAGCAGTTTGATAGTCATTTTATGTCCGTTGATTCTAACTGATGTTTAAAACTGTAGCATGGATTTTGTGCATCACTTTTATTTTTTTTTTCATTGTTTATTTATTTACTTAAGAGTGACAGACACAGGGAGAAAGACAGATAGAGGGAGAGAGAGAGGATGGGTGCGCCAGGGCTTCCAGCCACTGCAAACGAACTCCAGACACGTGCGCCCCCTTGTGCATCTGGCTAACGTGGGACCTGGGGAACCAAGACTCGAACCGGGGTCCTTAGGCTTCACAGGCAAGCGCTCAACCACTAGGCCATCTCTCCAGCCCTGTGCATCACTTTTAAAATTTCATTTAGGTAGTTATTTTATGGTAAGTTATAAAAATATCCATTGCAAAGGGTTGAGAATCTATAATGATTTAGGCCACATTTATTCTAAAGGCCATTTATATTCTCCAATAATCTTTTGTGTGAATCTAATACATTCAGTTTATGTAAGTGTTAAAATGCATAGAAGGTGTTATATATTATTGATGTAGCACTGCTGTGATGTAGACATCTGTGTCTGTTTTCTGTGCAGCAATCGAATGTGGACATTAAGTGGGTAGATGGAGCAAAGCCTTTGCTGAAGATTAAGAGCCACTTAGAGTCTACCATCTATACTCAAGTAAGTCATATCATCTGAATCTCAGCAATTTGAATACATGAAGATATTTCTTCCTTAAAGTAGGCTATATTTGACTCCCCACAGCCTTGGAGAAGTCGTGGCCTATATGGTTTTCTCATTAATAATAACAACATTCTAATACAGATTTCATAATTTGCAAGCTATAAAATATTTTTGTTCCCATTAGCCTATTTGAGTTCACAAAGCTCTGAAAGACTGTGTGTGTAGAAGCTCTCATAACCATTTTAAACATGAAGAAACCAAGGCCCAGTCAGGTTTGGTAACTTCCCAAAAGGCACAGAGTAAGAATTAGGAGAGACCAAAATCCACATCTCATTATTCCCTGATATAGCCCACACTGACCAGAAAACCAATGTATATGGACTCTGAAGGACAACAGGACCCACCAGCAGAATGTCGTGGTATAAAGTTGGGGATTTGAATACCTGGATGGTTTTTCTGGTAGCTTCCTGCTGTATCTTTTCTTTACCTCTCAGCTCAGACCTCTGTTGTTGCTCATTTCACTAAAATGGAAAAGCAGCCTAACTTCAGAGAACACATGTTTTTAAAAAAGAAAACCAATTAAATAAGGGCTTAACTGGCTGGGCAGGCATAGTAACCTCCTGAGTGCTTAGACGCATGCCAGCTTCACCTGGTTCTGTTGCTTTATGTGGTGGTCAAGAGGACTTCAGGTTATGGCCATATATGTTGGCAACTACACCTGTGGAATCTGGCCATTAGAATACCCAACAAGATAGCTTTGCAGGATGCAGTAGCGGGGAGAGATAGAGTGCTTGCATTTGAGGATGCTGAATCGAATTTCATATGACTATTTCCATCTGTGTTCCAGGATCTGCATGTGCACAAATTCTTCCTCCATTGCCAGCTGATTCAGTCAGGCTCCAAAGAAGTTCCAGGGGAGCTCATTAAATATTTAAAGGTAAATGAGCAGCAGATTTCTGCGAAATGTTCATTTTTCATCTCTTCCTACTGCTACATTTTGATGTGGAAAAAAGAACCAGGAAAACATTAGAAACTACGTTTGGCTGTGTATCCTCAGGAGGACCCTTTCTATTACGTACTTTTCCATCAAGTGGCTATTTAGTAGCTGAGAGCAGATTGCTACATTAGGAAGAAAATGTTATAGCCAGAATTTGACACCATGGCTTTGAAAATGTCTTGGAAATATTGATTTTAGTTGCATAAATTGATTTTTCAGGTCTTGGCTCTTCTTGCTAACTGCCCAATAAAGGGAAATCATGCAATGTGTATGGGGGGGGGAGGGGGGACCAGGAAGAATGCAAACACTTTGCTTAGAATAAAATGTGAAATGGTTCCTGAGCCCATGAGTGTGAGACTACCCATGAGTGAGAGACTATCAAAAGAGACAAGCATTTTCTGTATGTAGCACAGGGGAGGGAACCTTAAGGAATACCAGGTATATTAGAGAACCCTAAGGCTTGCTTCATTCCCTGTGCTAGGACTGCTGTGTGCATTATAAGACCTGTCTGGCTGCAGCTTGTTTCCTTTGATTGCTCCTCCAGTAGTTCAGACATGGAAAGTCTGACGAGTTGTGGGTTGAAGCAAAGCCTCTATAGGAGTCCTCTTTGGCCATATGCCATTGCTTAATGATATTCTCAGGAAACAAATTTGTTTATTTCTTTCCAAGAGACAGTATAGCATGAGATGGAATATATGGGTTCTTGAATCATGAACTGACTTTATGTCCCAGATTTGTCATTTACTATCTCTGTGATTAACCTTGACCAAGTTATTTAACTTCTTTGAGCTTTTGCTGTGTCTTCTGTCACATTGGAGTAAACCAAATCCTCATTGTGTAGGGGGTTGTGGGGCCCAAGTGAGATAGTAACTATTTGTGGCATACTTACTTCATAAGCCAGGCATTGGTAATATAAGCAAAGAAAACAAACATGACTTGACTCTTGTCAAGGTGTTTAATTTCTTGAGACTGTCAAGGAATAGAACTGGGTAAGCAAATGTCCAGCTAGATGGTAATGAGTGCTGTAAAGAATACTAAAGCAGCGAAGTGTAACAAAGCATGTGAAGGAATGTCTATGTTGAGATCAGAGAATATGTCTCTGGTCAAGTGATATTTGAGCAGAGACTTAAAGGAAAAAAAGGATGTCAGCTCTGTGCATTGCTGTGGAAGCATTAGTACAGAGGCCCCAAGCTTGATGTGTTGAGCAGCAAGAATTCAAGTGTGGCTGGTGCATGGAGTGATAAGACATGACCTTGGGAGGGCAGCAGGGAAGTTAGTCTGGTAAGGCCTTAGAGGCTATGGTGACGAGGTTTAATTTCCTCAAGTGAGATAAGAAACCTGATAGGACTTTGAAAATTAGAATGTCATGATTCATGATTTAACTTTTGTTCTTTTTTTTGTGGTACTAGAAAATAAATGAACCCAGGGCTTCACACATACTAGGCAAGCACCCTGACACTCAGCAATATCCCTAGCCAGCCCCCCCACCTTTTGTTCCTTTTTGTTAAAAATTCAAGATAGTCTCACTGTGTAGCCCAGGCAAGCCTTGAACTTGTGGAAGGGAGTTTTTTTGGGGGGAGGTGTATTTTAGGCCTATGCCACCAGGCCTAGCTTGACTTTGATTTTTTAAAGTAACATTCCACCTGCCATATGAAAATGTAGTGTCGAGTAGAAGAAAGAGATCATCAATTAGTGGTGGCTGTTATCTTTAGTTATCATTAAGAAGTATAATTGTATAAATTTCAGATCCAGTCCTAGGTAATAATCTAGGAAGACTCCATGTTTGTACATGGATGCTTTGTTCAGGACATTGGCTTTTCTTCTCAGGGGTGTTGTAAAAGTTTTCCGAGTGGTATAAAGTACCACATTATTTTTAAATGCTCATATTGTTCAAATGAAATACAGTACTCATTTAAGGGTGTGGAATTTCTGATATTTATGCGATGTATACTCGCCCTCTGGTGGCAGTGAGTGAAATGCCATTTAATTTCAGAAATAGCTAAGTCTAAGAAAATGTTAGTGCTAAAAAGGTTTATAGAGATTTATATTTGCAGATGAGGAAATGGAAGCTTGAATAGAGGTGACTTGCCAGTAATCATTCTACTGGTTGGTAGCTGAGGTGAGAGGACCCTGTAGCATTTGTCTTTTGAGTCTTAGTCCTGTGATCTTCCTAGGAAACTTTGCTGTTTGTTGTCTCCATAAATGACTAGAGGCTTCCTATGATTGCCTTGTCAGCTCTTGGCTTATTAATTTATGCATATATTTATTGAGCACCTACTAGGAGGACAAGACATTGTTTTTGGTGCTGGGAGTATAATGTGGAACAATTTATGTAACATACCTGCTTTTGTTGGGTTAGGGAGATTATAAATAAATAAACTTTATCTAGAGCGGGTACATAATGAAGAAAATAAAACAGTGTAGATCGAGTTGTCAGGGTTGGGCTGTCTACAGAAATGCCAGGTTCAAGCTGAAAAGAAACCAAGCAGACAGCCACAGGGGAAAACAGCATCTTTTAGTAAGTGTACACACTTTACCCTGGAGTACTTGCAGGGCAGAAGAGACAATATAGCTGGGGCACAGCACAGAGCAAGGCTGCCAGGAGACAGTCTGCAGAGGGGCATAGGACAGTGGGTATAGAAGGCCCATGAAGGTTCTTTGCTTGTGATTGTTTGGTTTGCTTTTATCAAGGGAAAGATGGCATAATCTAATTTGCATTTTGAACAGAATAGTCTGGCTCCTATTGAGAATAAATTATAGAGGATCTCTAGTTGTAGCAAGGAGATGCATCTGGATGGAGTGCCTATCTCTCTTTTTCTACTTGGCATTATCTTACTCCTGTTTACCCAACATTCCCTACCAACTTTCAGCTCTGTCACCACTTTCTTTGTGCCTTTTGGTTATGCAACTGTTGCACCACTTTACTATTTGTACTGCAGTGGTTTAGTTCCATGTCTTTGCCCCCTTTAGACTGCAGACTACTTAGTGGCAGGAACTGTGTTTGGGGTCTTGGTTGGGTAGGCATATTTGGCTATTGGAAGTACATTTAGTGCATTTCTGTTGGGTGAGAAAATGAATGGTTTCACTGAAGTAGAATTTGAATTGACTTAAAAGGACATGAGAGAGACAAAGATAGGAAAGCATATGATAGCGTCAAAGGACAGTAGTGACACCAGTTTGGATTTCTAAGCAACTTTGATGAGATTTAAGGTTGAGGATGTAGGCTAGGTCTGAAGTAACTTGAACTTAATTGTAGAGGTCAGGGTTTCTCAAGAGTGACCCTCTTGATATTTTGGGCAGTATAATTCTCTATTGTGGGAGCTGTCCAGTGAGTTGTAGGATGTTTAGCAGAATTACAAGCCTCTTCCCAGTAGAGGTCAGTAGCACACATTTGTATCCTTAGTGTAACATCTAAAATTATCTACAGACATGACTTAATCTCCTGTATGTAGTGAGAACTTCTGTGCAAAGTAATGGGAAGGTATGGGGGAAAAAACCTTCAGGGCTGAGGAAGTAGCTCAGTGGTAGAGTGCTTGTGGAAGCACTAGCATGTGGAGTCCGTGGGTCTTATACCTAGCACCACAAAAATCAAGAAAGAAGGCCAGGGAGATGTCTAAGTGCGTAAATGCTGGCTACACAATCGTGAAGACCCAAGTTCAGTTCTCCAGAAACAATGTAAAACCAGGTGTTTAGTACAAGCATCTGTAATGCCAGAGCCTATGGTAAAAAGGGAGGTGGAGAAAGAATTCTGAAGCTCTAGGGGCAACTAGCTTGGTGATACACATTGGCAAGCAGCAGGAGACCCTGCTTTAAACAAAATGGAAGGTGAGAACTGACAATGGAGAGTCTCTTCTGAACTCCATATATGTGCCATGGCATGTGCACACCTACTTTCTTACATGACCACACACATGTTATACATACAATATATTTAAAAAAAAAAAAAAACAATGGGCTGGGGAGATGATTCAGCAGTTACAGGCACTTGCCTGAAAGGCCTGATGGCCTGGGTCCAATTCTCCAGTACCCACATAAATCCAGATGCATACATTTGTATAAGTATGTGGAGTTCATTTAAAGTAGAAGGCCTTGGTGTACCATGCTTACTGTCTCTGATTGACCATTTCTTTGTCCTCTCTCTCGGTCTCAAATAAATTTTAAAAAGTATTCTATTTAAAAAAAAAATCAAACAAGAAGCCGGGTGTGGTGGCGCACACCTTTGATCCCAGCACTCGGGAGGCAGAGGTAGGATGATCGCTGTGAGTTCGAGGCCTCCCTGAGACTACAGAGTTAATTCCAGGTCAGCCTGGACCAGAGTGAGACCCTACCTCGAAAAACCAAAAACAAAAACAAATCAAACAATAACAATTTTTAAATCTTGGTAGATAGAAAGTTGTCTAATGTAAACAGTGAGGAAGAGGGAAGATTAATTTGGACATGACAGCTGAGTGTATTGGGAGTAAAGGGACACAGTACAGAGAACTACTAGAAAAGAATTGAGAGAGTTGTGGTTATAGGTTAGAGCATCCTGAAAAGGGGCAATATCAGTGATAACAGCAGAAAGGAGTGCACAGGAAGGAAAACCTTGAAGGGTTGACCCTGTATTCCTACAGCTTGCCATCCTAATCTATGAATATGATGGGAGAGCATGATTGTTGAGATGATTTGGATTCAGATGAAAATGGGAAGGGACTATAAGGATGGGAAGATGAAGTAAAAGTAAGACTATGAAAAATAAATGCAGCGTTACCTGAAGTACAAAGACTTGGCTTACCCTTTTCTGTGTTTCCTATAACATGATACATTGAATTGATATAAAAGGTTCTCAACAAAATTCAGTCTCCTTTCTCGATGGCTGAATGAGTGATAGGGTAAGTGAATGTAGAAAGAAATAACATTAACACATTTTTCTGTAACTTGATGCATGTGGTATGTGTGCAGATATGTATACATATCCATATGCATGTTTGTATGTATGTGAATGTGTGTGTACAGGTGCACATGCATGTGTGTGGAGCAGAGGCCAAACCTCTGTGTTATCCTCAGGAGCTCTACCCAACTCTTTATGAGACAGGGTCTTTCATTGGCCAGGAGCTCACCAATTCGCTAAGACTGGCTAGCTAACAAACTTCAGGGATTCACTTTTCTCTGCCTCCCTAGTGCTGGGTTATAGGCATATGTCACCATGCCCATCATTTTTCATGAGTCCTGAGGATTTAACACAGGTCTTCATGCTTGCAAGCCACCCAGTTAGCTATCTCCCTGACCCATGACTGTGTCACATTTCTATACATATGCACACTTGCTTTATTTTTACATCTGTAACACACCTATTATTAAAGTGTTAGCACTCTGAAGAAATGTACTGTAAGAGTGTTAGAATGTGAAGCTATCTCAGTTTTATAGATGATGCTGGCATAAAGCCAATCATGCATAGAAGTGAACTTTATTGAAACTCTTAACTTCTCAGCAGGTTAACTGGAGGCACACGTTATTCTGGAAAGCAAATGGAATGCAGGAGTGTAGTAGGCAGGTCTCTCCAAACCTCACTCCTATCATTGAGTACTGCTTTACCAAGAGTCCGCTGTCTTTTAGAGCCCATCAATCCCAATTATGCTTGTTATCATTGGTTAAGCAATTCACATCAAGTAAGTTCACAGAATTGTAATGTCAAAATAGAGAGGTGAATCAAGTAATTAATTAAACATGACCCCTACCTCAGAAAACTCACATATACATGAGCTTATATTATAGTCAACATAGGTCTCATTATTTAATTTTTGTTGTTTCACATTTGCAAATTATATCATATTTCTGTTTATTTCCATAACTAATACTGACTTATTTTAGTGTTTGCATGCCATGGAGATCCAAGTCATGATACAATTTCTACCTGTAATTCTTATGCAACTCTTCCGAGTTCTCACAAACATGACCCATGAAGATGATGTTCCTATCAACTGTACCATGTGAGTGTTGGTGATATAATGAAAGAAGTTACTTACTCGAGGTCTGCTTTTTGTAATGGGAGGCATTCATTGCTATAAACTTCCCTCTTAAAACTGCCTTTGTTGCATCCCAATGGTATTGATTTTTTGTATTTACATTGTCATTTGCTTGAAGATTTTTTTGTTGTTGTTGTTTTTTGAGGTAGGGACTTGCTCTAGCCCAGGCTGACCTGGAATTCACTATGTAATCTCAGGGTGGCCTCAAACTCATGACGATCTTCCTACCTCTGCCTCCCAAGTGCTGGGATTAAAGGCATACACCACCATGCTTGCCTTTGAAGATATTTTCAGAATCCATTTTGATTTCTTTTTTTTAAAACTGATTGTTCAGTTGCATGTTGTTTAACTTCCTTTTTTTTCATTTTCCACATTTCCTGCTGTTACTGATTTCTAGATTCATTCCATTGTGGTTCAAAACAATACTTGGTATTGCTTACATCTTAAATATTATTAAGAAGTATTTTATAGCTTAAATTTATGATACAGCATGGAGAATATTTTATATGCACACATGTGAAGCATGTATATTCTGTTTCTGCTGAACGGAATGTTCTGTGTATGTCTGTTAGATACATTTGCTTTAAATATAGTTCAAGCCCAATATTTACTAATTGATTTTATGTCTCATTGACCTGCCATAGTTGAAAGTGAGATATTGAAGTCCTCACTGTTACTATTTCAATATTTATTCTTCTATACCCACTAATACTGAGTTTATATGTTTAGGTATAAAATGTTTGAAAACATTTTATATTTGTGCTATCCAGTAATGTAGCCCCTTGCCACATGTAACTATTGAGCATTTGAAGTGTGCTTCTGCAGAGGCATGGAACCATAAATTTTACTTCATTTGCTATAGCCAATTTACATAGCCACCTGTGATAAGTGTTTCTCATATTGGACAGAATGTGGCGCTAAGCCATCAATATTTACTTGCAAGCATAAAAGCATGGCATTTTGTGTGAAGGCAAACAAGGACATATTATAGAGCAAACTGCATCTTAAATTGAAAAATAAAAGACTTTTTAAAATTACTGAGCACAGCGCTGAATGTTTCTGCTTCTGCTGCTGCCATAGCCTCCTCCTCCACCTCCTCACACACAGTGTGCCTATGTGTGCTATTAGAGACTGTCGGCTTGAAAACTTAAGCATTATTTCAACACAGTGATCTTTTTTTTTAAAAGATGTGCTCCCAGACTGGCAGCACCACTGTCACCTGAACTTCACACTAGATCCACAAAATTTGAAACCCTGGAAGAAGAGCTAAACAATTGGTTAACAAGTGTTCCAGGTGATTCTGATGCTTGCTGAAGTTTGATACCCACAGTTAGGCTCTTGACATCTAGTTTTCTTTCATATTTTTTACCTGTCTTTCTCTTATGCTTGACACACTTTTCATTTTGTCTGTTGTTTTGTTTTGAGTCAAAGCTTCACTCTGTAGCCTAGGCTGACCGAGAACTTATGATAGCCCTCCCACCTCCCAAGTTTTAGGATTAGAAGTATGAGCCACCACACCCAACCATTTTCTGTCTTAACTTTTCCTTTTAGTCTCACTAGACAGGGTTTCAGTATCTGCCTTACTTGAGCTCTTTCCCTACGTAGTAGCTATGACTATCCTTTAAATGCATACACAGAGTTAGAAAGGTGATAAAACACCTGGGCTGCCAATATAAACTATTTTTCTTTTGAATCAGGAAATAAATTTTACAAGGCCTTGTGCATATTAGATACTGAAATATTAATTAGGCCTAAACTACCATTATACCTTACATAACCCACCTTTAATTATCCAGGCAGTATTGGATATTTTTAGGGTTAGTTTTGATATTATTAAGCAACCATATTATGGTCATTAATTGTAGCTATGAATGTCATTTCAGGGTTCTCTTACATATCGTATCAAAGTGCCATGAAGAAGGCTTGGATAGCTACTTAAGATCTTTCATAAAGGTTTGTGGGGTATGCTTTCTTGCTGGTTGATTTGTTTTGTGGGATAGTTGTGTCTTATGGTTTATTTTTTTTCTTTGTAGTATAGCTTCCGACCTGAAAAACCAAGTGCTCTTCAGGCCCAGTTGATCCACGAAACCCTGGCTACTACAATGATAGCGATACTGAAACAGTCTGCAGATTTCTTAGCAATAAATAAACTGTTAAAGGTAAGGGCACAAGACAAAACTGGTAACAAGCCGCCATCCCCACAATGATATAATACTTCTTGTTCTAATTCTCATTTTCCATTATTTTCTCATGGGTCCTTCACCATTTCCATCACTTTGTGCATGCATTTTTCTCTATGGAACCTTCTTCACCCTCAATCAAATGTAGAAGAGCCAAATTTTGAATCAGATTGAGTTAGGTTAGGGTCATATTTGTATTGGAGTTCTGGGACATGTGGTCAGTAATTTAGTATCTCTGAGCCTCCATTACCTCATGTTTAAATTATAACTATTCAACATGTAGTTTTTAGCAGTTAGAAGTCATTCATTACTAAACAGTTATTGTTCTTTTGGGATATGTTTGCTAGAGACTTCACACTTCCCTTCAAACTACCTAATGTGGACAAACACATAGGTCATGTAGTGTGTGCCAGTATTGTTGTCAGGTCAAGTTTGGGTCTCTCGACTGAATGCAGACAGCACTAAGATTGATTATTTGAAGATAATTTAAAGATAATATCAAAATAAACTAGAAGGTGATTTGCCCCTAACACCAATTATAGACGATTGAAAATAATGTTAGCAATGAAGTGACCTTACCTACCAAGCCAAGCATCCTCATTCTGCCTTATACATCCCTGGTCAGCCTTGTGATGCAGTAGCACCTTTTTGCTAAAATAGTTCAAAGGTATGTGAAACTTTGATCATGAATTGGAATCATTTGAAAAGATTAGTAAAGTTCAAAGATGGTATCTATACTGATTTGTCAAACTTTGTAAGCTTCAAATGTTTGGGTAACTGTTAAGGTTTGTGTATTTGTTTGTTTTTTAGTACTCATGGTTTTTCTTTGAGATAATTGCAAAATCAATGGCCACATACTTGTTGGAAGAGAATAAAATTAAAGTAAGTAGGATAAACATCTATTTTTTAATGAAATCATTTGTAAATTAGTTTTGAAACAGGACATCACTCTATAGTTCAGGCTAGCCTGGAACTCACTATGTAGCCCAGTCTTACAGGCCTGGACCATTGCATCAGGCTTATTTTTTATTTTAATTAATTATAATTACATACATTTATAAGAGTACGTAACATGTATAAAGATAGTTAATATTCCCTGTGTGTGTGTGTGTGTGTGTGTATGTGCAAAGTATGTGTCGTGTGGTGTGTTATGTGTGGTATGTGCATGTGTGTATGTATAGATGCACATGTGTCATGTGCATGTGTGTAGAGGAGAGGAGAATTTTGGGTGACCTTCTGTATTGCTTATCCACATAGTTCCTTAAGATAGGGTCTCTCCCTCCATCAACAAATCCAATTAATTTTCTAGTGCTTCACTATCCTCACAGACTGGGATTATGGATGTTCAGGGCTACACCTAGCTTTTTATTTTTTTCGAGGTAGGGTCTCAACTCTAACCCAGGCTGACCTGGATTTCACTGTGTAATCTCAGGTTGTTCTCGAATTTACAGTGATCCTCCTACCTGTGCCTCCCAAGTGCTTCGATTAAAAGTGTGCACCACCACGCCCGGCTATACCTAGCTTTTTTTTAAAAAAATTGTTTATTTTTTTTTATTTATTTGAGAGCAACAGACACAGAGAGAAAGGCAAATAGAGAGAGAATGGGCATGCCAGGGCCTCTAGCTGCTGCAAACAAATTCCAGATGTGTGCACCCCCTTGTGCATCTGGCTAACGTGAGTCCTGGGGAATCAAGCCTTGAACCATGGTACTTAGGCTTCAAAGGCAAGTGCTTAACCACTAATCATCTCTCCAGCTCTGTACCTAGCTTTTTCCATGAGTTCTAGACAGCTGAACTCCAACAGTCTCAGATACCTCCACCCCAGGTCCTTATGCTTAAAGTGCTGTTAATCGGGCTGAAGAGATGGCTTAGCAGTTAAGCGCTTGCCTGTGAAGCCTAAGAACCCCAGTTCGAGGCTCGGTTCCCCAGGTCCCACGTTAGCCAGATGCACAAGGGGGCGCACGCGTCTGGAGTTCGTTTGAAGAGGCTGGAAGCCCTGGCGCGCCCATTCTCTCTCTCTCCCTCAATCTGTCTTTCTCTCTGTCTGTCGCTCTCAAATTAAAAAAAAAAAGTGCTGTTAATCATTGTACTATATCCCCAGTCCAAAGATAGGTAATCTTACACACTCATATTATATTAAAAGGCTTTTACACTTCACTTGTCCAACGTTGCTTACAAAAACAGTAGATGTATTGCATAAATCTGAGATTTTACAGTTCCTATTAGAGGTAAAATCCTATCATTATTTTGCACATAGAGTGCATTACTTTTGAAATTTTGCTTTTCTCTTGTCATTTAAAAATATTTATGTGGAAAAAATAAAAGTAAGAACCAAATCATTCATCTTTCTATCAAAAAGGTTTAATGTTTATGCAAAGTTTAAAAAGAACTTTATGCAATAGAGGACTGTGCAATATACATTTTGTTGTTATTTTTTAAAAAAAAAACAATTATCTATTTATTTGTTAGAAACAGAAAGGGGGAGAGACAGTGAGAATGGGTGCGCCAGAGCCTCCAGCCACTGCAAACATATGCCAAACGCATGTGCCACCATGTGCATTTGACTTACATGGGACCTGGAGAATCGAACCAGGGTCCTTAGACTTCGTAGGCATGTGCCTTAACCGCTAAGCCATCTCTACAGCCTCATTTTGTTGTACTTAACATGTGTTTTAATGATAGAGGTTGAGGATTCCTTATCTGAAATGCTTAGGGTTAGAACTCTTTCATATTTCAGAATTAATTTTTCAGATGTGGGAAAACTTCCATACACATAATGATATCTTGAGGATGAGACACAAGTGTAAACATGAAATTCATTTGTATGTTATGTATATCTTACACAAATACTCTAAAGGAATGTTATGCAATATTTTATTTTGCATCTGTGTTTTGACTTCAAGATGTCAGTTGTGGAATTTGCCATTTGTGGTGTTATGTAAGTGCTCAAAAATTTTTCAGGTTTGGTGAATTTTGGATTTCAGAATATTTACTTATTTTTATTTGCAAACAGAGAGAGAGAGACAAAGAAAGAGAGGGAGGGAGGGAGGGAGGGAGAGAGAGAGAGAAAAGAAAAAGGAATAAGTACAACAGGGCCTCTTACCCACGCACACAAATGCCAAATGCATTATCCCTTTGTGCATCTGGTTTTACATCGCTACTGGGGGATCAAACTGGGGTCATCACACTTTGCAAGCAAGCACCTTTAACCATTAAACCATCTCTCCAGCCCAGATTTCAGAATTTATTTAAAATTTTATGTACATATTTTTTACAGAGAGAGAGAGATAAAGAGACAAAAAATGGGTATGTCAGGGACTCTAGCCACTGCAAGTGAACTTTAGATGCATGTGCTACCATGTGCATTGGCTTACATGGGTTCTGTGGAATCAAACCTATATGTCCTTAGGCTTCACAGGCAAACACCTTAACCACCAAGCCATTTATCCAGTCCCAGATTTCAGAATTTTTAATTAGGAGTGTTCAACCTGCACAACAAAGTTTTCTTAGTTTTAGAACCCATAAAACTGAGACTTGTGCAATAAAAAATACCACCTGATGTAACGTTCATAGAATGAATTTATTGAAACTGAGACACATGCTTGTGTGTTATACCAGGAAAAAAAGCAGAATAAAATTTGTGGTGTAGGACTGGAGAGATGGCTTAGCAATTAAGCATTTGCCTGTGAAGCCTAAGGACCCCAGTTCGAGGCTCGATTCCCCAGGACCCACATTAGTCAGATGTACAATGGGGCATATGAGTCTAGAGTTTGTTTGTAGTGGCTGGAAGCCCTAGCATGTCCGTTCTCATTCTCTCTCTCCCTCCCTCTTTCTTTCTCTGTCTGTCGCTCTCAAAATAAAAATAAAATAAAAAATAAAATAAATTGTGGTGTAAGTTGTGAATGGTGGGGTACATCTTCAATCTTGGCACTTGTGAGGCTGAGGTAGGAGGATTTCCCTAAATGCAGGGCCAGCCTGTGATTATAGAATGAGTTCCAGGTCAGCCCGGGTAACAGTGAGACCCTGCTTCAAAAAACGAAACAAACAAAAATCTGAGATGTTCCTGCATCTCCAAAACATGATAGTCTTGAGTTGAGTTGTACTGGGTCATTCTTTCTTATGTTAGTCACTTACATTATTAGAGAACCAGATGGTTTCCACAAAGATCTAGAGTAAAGTACACTTTGAGTTAGTCATGCCATTTTTGAGATGGGGAAAAATTATATACGGAATGTGTTTGAAAGTAAAACTAGCAGTTGATTTAGACCTTTTGAAACCCTGACTTTTTGTTTCCATTTAATTTAAGCTTCCCAGAGGCCAGAGATTTCCTGAGGCATATCATCATGTCCTACATTCACTGCTTCTTGCAATAATTCCCCATGTGACCATTCGTTATGCAGAAATTCCCGATGAGTCCAGAAATGTAAATTATAGTTTGGCTAACTTCCTGAAGGTAAGTCACAGACAACTAGAAGATGATGAGGACATCCTCTTCACTAGAAAGATCTTGAAAGGCAAAAGGAAAAAAAATCGCCCTCTTTCTAGGAGGACCTCAGCTTGATTGTCTTGTTTTGGTTTTTCAGTATTTGGGATTGAACATAGAACCACCTGCATACTAGGCAAGTGCTGTCTCACTCAATCCATAGCCCTCAGCTAGGTATTTACATGCCTGTTGGAATAACTCTTTGAGGGGCTGGGAAGATGGCTCAGTGATTGAACAGGAATACTCCTTTGGACTGAATGAATTGATGGATCATTCAACACAGTTTTTCTCCTCCCCCCACATACACTGAAATGAGGACTTAAATAAGACAAGTTGTGCTTATTTCACAGAATATTTAACACATTTCAAATTGAATGCTGTTAGGTGGGGCAAATCCATAGTAGGTTACCAGAGTCCCTACCAGTCCTTACCATATTCCTGACCTCCTTATGCATTTAAATCACTTAGTTGACCCCACTAGCATTTGAACTAAAGTAGCCTAGTTAGTGGTGACACTACAGTGTACATGTACATGAAAATTGTTAGGCCTTCTTAGATTATTTTGAGAGTTGCCAGGAATCCCTATGTTTATAAAAGGTGGCACATTTATAATTATGTTTTGTTATTTTCAGAATATAAATGGCAGTGCTAGAGTGCACCCATTTTACAAAGTGGGTGATGACAGTATTGCATTCGTCACAGAGAATAGACTGTGACTTTGTAATGCATTTGGTTTGGCCTTTTTTCCACTCCTCTGATAGCACTTCATCATGCATAAGCCTTAAGAACTTTAGCTAGACATGGAGGCACATGCCTGGAATCTCAGCATACGGAAATCTGGGACAAGAACATTGATGAGTTCAAAGCCAATCATGCTACATAAGAGTTTGAGGCCAGCCTTGACAATGTAGCATGACCATGCTCCAGTCACACCCCAAAAAGAAATATATAGGTATAGCTTGATATTCAAAGTAGGAAATGAGGAGTCAAGGGCCCATATGGTCTCAGCTATGTGACACTGTGCCTAAGATTTTCTAACTTTTTTTTTTTTTTTGTATCTCACAGAAATATTTTAGGCACTCTGGAAGAGACAGTACTTATTGTCCGATCTCAGTGAGAACATAAGAAAACTGTAGGGGGCTGGAGTGATGGCTCAGTGGATAAAAGCACTTGCTTGCAAAGCCTATCAGCCTGGGTTCAGTTCTCCAGCAACCACATAAAGCGGGAACAGAGACCTGGGTGTACCCATACATGAACCTACCCATGAAAATAAATAAGTATAAACTTAGAGTCTAAATTTTAAAAATGAGAATTAAAATTTGATATTGAGTAAAGAGTTTCATATGTCTGTGGACCAAGATGGTTTTGGTAGGTGTAATTTCATAGGAACCTTAAATAATGAGCAGGATTAAACAGAAGTGATGATAGGATTACTAGCCCTGGCATGAACAAAACCCACAGATGGGAACACCCACTGCATCCTGAATGGCATAAGCCAACGAGCTCTCTTGAGAAAGCTAGAGAAGTAAGTTGGATAAAGTTGTGAGTTTCCTTAAGTGCCAAGCTAAGAAGGTTGAAATTATCCCAGAGGCAGTAAGGAATGATTGACAAGGGTTTGGACTGGGAGGTGATATGATGTGGGTTAGGACATGGAGATCAGTGGATGAATGGAGAGACAGAAGCTCTGATGATAGGTTAAAAGCTAACTTTAGCTGTTAAGCTTCCAGGTCATGAGAGCCTTAACCAGAAGAATGGCAGCAAGCAAAGATGAGTACTCTTAGGTCTGTCAGACAGGAAAGATGATTACTTAGGCCAAAACTTCATCGGGCACAAAGAAAATTTTCCTTTTTGGAAAAAAATTATTTATATAGGCAAATCTGCTTTCAAGTTAATTGACAATCCTATATTTCCCTTTGGGCTGTGAGAATTGACCAAAAAGAGACACTGTGGCTGAAGAGGTTACAGCTATATGGATGGGTATGTGTCTGTTGGTACATGTATACATATTTGTGTGTATATACATGCATGCTATATATGCAGATATCAATTTAGGGCTTTGAGTTTCAATTCCATTGATACATTACTTTGCTCTTGTTGTTTAAGGTCATTCAAAACTCTAACAAAGAATATTATCCATAGAAATGAAAATATTATCTCCTTGATGTGGCACCAATTAAAAACATTAAAGTTATATTTGGAAGACTTTTAAAACTGCATAACCATTTTGTTTTGTTTTCTATAGCGCTGTTTGACACTAATGGATAGAGGATTTGTTTTCAATTTGATAAACGATTATGTATCTGGATTCAGCCCTAAAGATCCTAAGGTAAGTTATAAGGGCATCATTATAGCGGATGTTGGATATTATAGAGCATGAGACCAAGGGTTACACTTATATGCCCCCTTCTGATGCATTTGAACTGCTCTTTTAACTTCACTGCTTTGAGTATCAGTACACCTTGAAGGAGGGTATATTTGATAGTATTTGAGGGCTCCCCAAGACTACCCACAGACTCAACAATTCCGTAACAGGACTCAACAAGTAGCTGTAATCCTAAATAAGATTCACTAGTGACATGATAAGGGTACTCACCTGGATCAAGAAAGAAAAAGACATGTAGTAGAGTCTGTGGTGATGGTCCCCATTCAGGAAACCCAAGCTTTGTCCCTCTTGTGAAGGGTCTCATGGAGCATGCTCTATCTCCAGCAGTGGAGATACAGTCATAGGTGTGCAGTATTCTGTTTAGAGTTCTTATTGGGGCTGGTCAAAATGCTGGATTCGCAGAAAGAAAAGCAAAACAGGTGTTGATCATAAATCACATTGTATGTGCAAAGGGCCTAGCAGCTTGACGCAAAAGACATCATGTCAGCCAATGTCAGTGTTGCAACAAGCCTTTCTAAAATATACCAATCTGGGGCCTGCTGTTTTAACTCTTTTCTGTTTAGTGCATAGGACACTAAACACTGTTGTTTGGAAATTAAAGCTCAGTGTTACATTTCATAGGCATGTATTATTTTGATAATCAGAGTTAGTGTATAATTTCTAACCATTTAGGTTCTGGCTGAATACAAGTTTGAATTTCTCCAAACAATTTGCAATCATGAGCATTACATTCCTCTGAACTTGCCAATGGCATTTGCAAAACCTAAACTGCAAAGAGTTCAAGGTATGTATTTGTGTTTTCCATCATTTGGAATTGCTTTTCTTTTTTTGATAGCACTAGAATAGCATAATGTTTTCGAGTTAAACCAGTCAACTTGAAGTTAACTTCAGAATTGTTACCATCAAGCTAGGTTCATTAAGGTTATTCTGCATTACCTTCGTAGTATCAGTGGTGGTAGTCATAGTATAAAAATCTATGTATAAAAATCAAGTGTCTTACATAGATTGCAACCTAAACACAGATGTCAGAAACTAGTAAAATTGCTCTCTATCATAGTATATAAAATTTTATTTTAAGACTAAATGAAAAAAAATGAATGTGTTTCTGCTAAAGCATCAGAAAAGCACTATAAAGACAAAGTAAATGATGTGTATTTATGAAATTTATATAATGCCTCAGTTTTAATCTCCATTGCTAGTTTTATTGAATGCTTTGTTGTATAGCACTATTCTTATGTTACTATGTTTTTTATTTGTCCCTTTTCTTTTCATATATTAATTAGATTTTTTTTCATTTGCGGTGGACCGTTTGACTTCAGTAGGTAGGTTTAACTCGGTTCACTCTAAAGTAGTATGCTATCTTAAAACACAATTGATTTGTTGAATGGCTAAGATGAATGGGGGCTTTGTTTGCTTTTCAAATCCTCCCTAGCCAAAGTGAGCCTTTATTGTACCCAGCAATCTTAAAGGCAGGTACTTGTTTACTTTTAAAATAAGCTTGAGTGTTGACAGAGGAATCAATTTTCAAATGTCCAGAAAACAAGGTCCTGCTGCAGACCAGCTTGGGGATCGGCTGAGAGTGCCTGTTGTTTAAGTGTATGTCACTTCTCTCAGGCTTTCCTCTCTCTTTGTCCTCCTGTTTAATAGCTACTTGCCTATAGTCTTGAAGTTGTGGCTGAAAACATCTAGATGGATTTATTCAAGTCACTGAAGTTAAAAAAAATTATAACCATGTGCAAAATCTATCTAGATAAGTCGACTCATTCAGCCAGTGTTGTCTTTAGGCCTAAAAAGTGATTGAAATTTATAAAAGAGCATGACCATGTAGGAGAAAGTCATCACTGATTAGTGATGGTCTTAGAGATGGAATTACAACCAGTGGCCACAGCACCACTGTTCAACTACTGTGTTATACGATTCTGAGCATGTATAGTTTGCATACTCCCCCAGTGTTTATTGATAGCTATAAGGAAGTTAGGGAACAGAAGGAGTGGGCAGATGATGAGAATTTAGGATTAAAATGGACTACCTATAGCATTTACAAATCCTAACTGGATATATTTCATTGTATTTTTCTAAAAATGCAAAAGGAAAGGAAAGGAAAAAAGAAAGAAGAAAGTCTTGTCCTTTAGCTTTCTAGTTTAACTGAATTGTCTGGAAAAGAAAATAAAGATATTGAAATCTACTGTAGAAATAATTGAACTTGATCACAGTCCCCTCTAAGTTGTTATAAGGCCAGGGTGTAAAAAAAATGGAAGACATATTTTGAAGTACTGATTTTATGGAGTGAAAGATGTGTGTTTATGTGATAATAAATTGAAATAAGATGAGGCAGCTTTTCACATTATTCTTGTATCTTATACAAATACTCAGGCCTTTATGTAGTGAAACAGTCAAAACTTAACTACTGTTAGAATGATTCAGTTGTCTAGTTTTTTGTCTTTTCCCCACTTTATGTGCATAAATGGATAAGTAAATAAAGCATTGATATATAGTTATATAAATTCATAGTCACAATGAAATCACCTCATGTCAAATATAGAATTATGTCATTATATGTTCTAAGATTACTAAGACTTTCAAAGAATTTAGGTGGAAAAAGACTTTCTGGCTGACTGAAATTATCACTAAAGTTGCCACCTATCTCTAATTAGGAATGCTGTTGACTTGCATGCTCATTCTATATTACAAAATAATTGATCATATTAATTATAAAAAGTATACTTCTTGCTAGCATGATCATATATCATTAAATAATTATAGTTTTTAATTGGCTAGTAGGTTTTGAATATTTGTATTAAATGTTCTAAATTTTATTGTACTGCAGATTCAAATCTTGAATACAATTTATCAGATGAGTATTGCAAGCATCACTTCTTGGTTGGTCTGCTTCTAAGGGAAACCTCCATTGCCCTTCAAGACAATTATGAGATCAGATATACAGCTATCTCTGTCATAAAGAATCTTTTGATAAAACATGCATTTGACACTAGATACCAGCACAAGGTAAGGATGTCTGTATAGTCCTTAGGATCACATTAGTAAATTTCTTTTTTATTTATTTGTAAAGAAAGAGAGAATGAGGATGTCAGGGCCTCTTGCTGCAAACTTATTCCAGATGCATGCACCACTTTGTGCATCTGACTTTAAGTAGGTTCTCATATTAGTGAAATTCTATTAAGATTCTTCATTCAAGAATGAAGCTTATAGTAAGGAGCATAATATGAGCATTAATTAAAGTGTACTTTTGTAAAAAAATTTGTTTTCATTTCAAATCATTAGTTTTTTTTTTTTTTTAATACTGTTTAGCTGTTGAGAAACATTTTCTCAAGCCTTCTCTTTGCTAAAAAGTTTAGTGCTGGGATAAAACCCAAGGCCTTGCACATACCGAACACACATAATATGGCAGTGTTATAAATTCCCAGCTTCTCTAATCAGAATTCAAAGGCAATTTAAATGTTTCAGGTTTTTAAAAATATTTTATAAGACAGAGAGAGAAAGAGGCAAAGAGAGAGAATGGATGCACCAGAGCCTCTAGCCATTGCAAATGAACTCCAGATGCATGTGCCACCTTGTGCATCTGGCTTTACATGGGTACTGGGGAATCATTCATTGTGCTTAGGCTTTGCAGGCAATCTCCTTAACCACTAAGCTATCTTTACAGCCCTTCATGTTTTATTTTTGTAAATTAGTTAATTAATTTATTTGAAAGATAGGGAGAAAGAGACAGAGAGAATGGGCATGCCAGTGCCTGTAGCCACTGCAAACGAACTCCAGACGCATGCACCGCCTTGTACATCTGGCTTACATAGGTCCTGGGGAATCAAACTTGGGTCCTTTGGCTTTGCAGGCAAGCATCTAAATGCTAAGCTATCTCTCCAGCCTGCATGTTTTCTTATATAAACTAATTAGGACTTTTATAAAATATGCAGAGTTGGGGCATGCATATTCTGGCAAATATATGCCTTAATATATCCTAAAATACATGTATTCCTAAATAAATATGATTTTGATAATAAAATCTTTAATGAGATGTATTAAGTATGTCATGATACATAATATGTAACATGAGTGAAGAGATGGCTCAGAAGTTAAATGTGTTTCTACACAAGCATGAAGACCTGAGTGGGCCTGAGACTAACTGAGTTCAAATCTCTAGATCCCTCATAAACAGCTAGGTGTAGCCATGTGCACTTATAACCCCAGTCCCACAGGGGAATAAATACTTGAGAATAGACAGAGCCCCACAATTTCCTGGATACAGTAAAAAGAGAGACTCAAGCTCAAAACAAGACCAGGTAAAAGATCAATAGAAGGGCAACTGATGGTTCCACTCCATCCAGTGTAAGGGAATGTATAGAGCCTCGCCAGGGTACAAGCATATGCATACACTACATACACACCACAACACTACATTATATACAGAAGCAAAAGGTTAAAAACAGTTAATTTTAAAAAAGATGTAACAAGAAGCTTTTCTTCTTACTGAAAAAGATTTTAGGGCTGAGGAGATGACTGAGTAGTTAAAGTCACACGCTTGCAAAGCTTTCTGGTCTAGGCTTGATTTCCCCAGTGCCCATTTAAAGCCAGATGCACAAAGTGGTACATGAATCAGGAGTTCGTTTGCAGTGAAAAGAGGCCCTGGTATTCCCATTATCCCTTTTTCTGTCTCTCTTCTCCCTCTCTCTAAATAAATAAAATATTTAGAAAAATGGTGTTATGGTTTGTTACTATTATTAGCTGTGGATGAGACCTTACATTTTACATATATATTTAATATTGTTTATCTATGACCATAGCTATGATTGCTGTTTGCTGCTACTTTAGTATGTAAGCTCGCATCTTACTAACATCACATTTAGGATTAGAAAAAGTAAAGTACAAACTTTAGATTTGAAATAACCCACTTTCTCTTGTGTCAAATGATTCAAGGATATATTGTCATCATAATAATCTGTCCATTTACTTTTTTTTTTCAAGGTAGGTCTAGACCAGGCTGACCTGGAATTCACTATGTAGTCTCAGGGTGGCCTTGAACTCACAGTGATTCTCCTACCTCTGCCTCCTGAGTGCTGGGATTAAAGGCATGCGCCACCACGCCTGGCTCCAATTACTTTTTAAAAAAATATTTATTTATTAGAGGGAGCAAACGAGAGAGAGAGAGAGAGAGAATGGGTACACCGAACTCCAGATGCGTGCGCCCCCTTGTGCATCTGGCTAATGTGGGTCTTGGGGAATTGAACCTGGGTCCTTTGTCTTTGCAGGCAAATGCCTTAACCACTAATCTATCCCTCCAGCCCATGTCCATTTACTTTTTTTTATTTCAAACATAAATAAAATTATGGTTTAACTTATTATAATTAATTCTGAAAGCTGATTTGGTGAAGGATTTTATTTTTCCCCTTCAATTTTCAATTTGTCCTTTAGAAAAGCCTGCCAGTGACATCTTAGTTTTTTAATTACCAGGATTTAAAATTTTACATGTATTGCTACTTTTCTTCATGTGGTTGTGTGTGGAAGTAAATCAACTCTTGCTTTAAGTTGAAACTTATTCCTTACTGTAGTTTGTCTTCTTTTGTCCCCTTGTAATAACAAACCCATGCTTTATAAAGTTTGCTCTATTATGTGTCATTTACTTTATTGTGAATGTTCATTTGACTTTTAACTGGAATAGTATATCCAAAGTGAAAGATACCATAAAATTCATCCAGTCTAGGGTTAGAGAGAGTTCATTTGGGGAAAGTACTTGCTTAATAAACATGACAGCCTTAGTTTAATCCCCAGCATTCACATTAAACAAACAAAAAAGCCAGGCATGGTGACTCATACCTTAATCCAAGCTGTGAAGTAGCAGAGACAGGTGAAACTCAGAGATTTACTGGCCAGCTAGCTTAGCCTGATTAGTGAGCTCCAGGCCCCTGAGATTTTGTCTCAATAAATGGCTGTCCTCTGGTGCCTCTCTCTCTCTCTCTCTCTCTCTCTCTCTCTCTCTGTATGTGTGTGTGTGTGTGCATGCTATTCAAGTGTTTGAGGCTATAGCCTTCTTGCTCAGTGATTTAGTTGTGTGTATGTGCATGTGTGCATATTCATGTGCATGCATGTGGAAACCATAGGACAACCCAGGGTGTCATTCCTAATGTGCTGTCCACTTTTATAATTTTTCTTTCTCTGTGTGTGTATATGTGTGCATGTGTGTGTGTCTGCATATGCACGTGTATTTTCCTATGATCTCATCTCTAGTCAGTGGCCAGAATAGAATATTGGGTGTCCTGCTCTATTGCTCTTCTGCCCATTTTTGTTTGAGCCAGATTCTCTTACGTATGGCAGAGATTGCTGTTTTTTTTTTTTTTTTTTTTTTAATCTTTTTTCCCACAAGCTCTAGCAGTTACTGGGTCTAATTTCCTATGACTGGGGTTACAGGTGTTCGTGGCCACATCCAGCTGCTTTACAAGGGTTCTGGAAATTCAAACTCAGGTGGTCTCAGGCCCCCTCATGCTTGTGCAAGAAGTGCACTCAACCATTATCCATCCAGTTCTGTCTATCCCCCTTTTTATAATACAAATTTTCTGGAAGTTCACAGATCAGCTAGCCTGATAAACACAGCAGTGAGCAATGAGAATGAGAGATTCTGTGACAAAGATAGTGGAAGACAAGGACTGACTCCTGAAAATTGTCCTCTGACCTCCACACGCACATTGTTGCATGTACATGTACACACACTCACATTCACCAATTTTGTTTTTAAAAAGATAAGTTCGTGCTATGCATACCTATGATCCCAGCACTTGAGTTAGAGGCAGAAGGATCACTGCAAATTTGGAACCAGTCTGGGCTACATAGTGAGTTCAAGGTCAGCTAGGACTATAGTAGTGAAACAGTATCATACACAAAAAACATAATCAACACACATGGTAAAAACTAAAAATCAAAATGTGTCTCTCCTATTCTTTACACTCATGCCCTAATTCATATTCTCAGATATTGTTACTGGTTTCCTATGTATCCATTAGTGTGTACACAACCTTATGTGACATATTTATATATGATATATAATACACTATTATATATTTTTTGCACTTAACAATTCATCCTGAAGACTAGGTCTATCACGTTTCAAAACTGTATCATAGTGTTTTATTATATGTATATATGAGAGTCTTCAATTATTTTTCACCTTTGGCATAGGTAAAATTTTTTTCATATATATACAGAGAACTGCCAAAAGAGTTGTTATGGTGGTAAAAGGCATGGGGTAATGAAAGTAAAGGGAACTGTTCATTCAGTCTTTTTAAGAAAGTGTGAATGGGGTTGGAGAGATGGCTTAGTGGTTAAGACGCTTGCCTACAAAGCCTAAGGACCCATGTTAAACTCTCCAGATCCCACCTAAACCAGACACACAAAGGCGAGGCAAGTGCAAGGCATGCCCAATAGGTGGCACAAATGTCTGGAGTTAGATTGTAGTGACTGAGGCCCTGGCATGCCAATTCTCTCTCTCTCTATTGTCTCTCTAAAATAAAAATAAATAAATAAAAGAATAAAATAAAACAATAAAGTGTAAATGCCAGGCATGGTGGCTCACGTTTGCAATTCCAGCACTTAGGAGGCTGAGGCAATAGGATCAGTGTGAGTTTAAGGCCAACCTGGGCTATAAAGATGTTTCAAAACAGTAACAACAACAATAAAATTCTTCAAATATTGGAAGGATTACTCTGTAAGGCTAGAAATAAGCATTCTTTCCAACTTTGAAGGGAAAAGCTGTGTCTAGAAGGAAGAACTTGCAGGGTATACTTTCAAGTGATCGTCCTTTCTAACACCACCAAGTTTTAGAACCTAGCCATTGTCAAGTAAGTACAATAGAAACATTCCTGCCTTAGGAAGCATGGTGGCTTAGAGTTAGTGCTTCTAAGACCTATTTACTCATCAGCATTATCTGGGGCAGCCCCGACTTCCAAATCAGAACCTTCTTCTGACAAAGACTACTATTGCTAGATCATTATATTAAGAAGAAAGGCCAGTAAGACATGCAAATGGCCAGTTAACATGAAAAATAATTCAGCCCCAAGAATAAATGCAAATTTAAAAATATGAGATATTTAGCCCTAGAATATGTCTCCAACAAATGTCCCAAAGTTTTCTTCTGGTTTGAGTGAACACATCTGGTGAGAATTGTGTATATATGACTACAGCAACAGATAAATTTGTATAAAGAGGAACCACATTAGTTGAGTATAAATGCCCAGTTTCATTTATTTACAAATATATCAATCTTCTATATTGTCTAGTTGACATTGCATGCCAAGAACATATGCTAATTTCAGCTTTAATCAAAGCAAAAGTCTTTTTAAGTCAATACAGTATTTTAATATTTTTCCACTTCTGTTTACTCTTCCATTCAGCTACTGTGTACTCATTGTGGGCTGTATGTCCAGGAACCAGAAATGAAGTTGTGCACAAGACTTACACAGCCCCTGCTTTCAGGAAGTTCAGTCCCTATTGCAATGCAATCTCAGGACTCATATCGTCTGTTGTGTTGGGTGGACTACTATTATGAACAACCTTTATTTTTTGTAGCTTTGTTTTAAGGATTTAATATAGCTACGTATTATGAATAAGTCCAAACACTAACAAACTTTTGAGGCAATTAGTTTTAAGACTCTTCAGTATATACTTCTGTAGTTTGTTGTGAATATTACTCCACATTTAGTCTTTGAATACTGACATATGGGGCCGACTCTGTTCATCTGTAGTATGTACATACTATCTACAAATATGTTGTTTATTTTTCAGAACCAGCAAGCCAAAATAGCACAGTTGTACCTCCCATTTGTTGGCTTGCTTTTGGAAAATATACAGCGACTAGCAGGTCGAGATACTTTGTATTCCTGTGCAGCCATGCCTAATTCTGTAAGTATTAGTGCATTTCTGCTGGAGTTTTATCTCAGATTTGGAAATGAGGTCATATGCTAGCTTGTCGCAGTCTCAAGATTTCACGTTTACTTCATTTCTCACTTCCACTATATTTTGTTGAGCAATGCTTCTCAAACTTTGATGTGGATACTGAGTTAGTACACAGATTTTAATTCATTAAGCCCTGGGCAAGGCTTGAGATTTAATGTTTCTAACAAGCTTTCGACTGCCTCTAATCCAAGGACTACATTTCAAATAACAGGATCCAAAAGCATACCATGTGTTCTTTATTCCAATGGTTTGTTCTAAAGATTTGCTGCTGTTGACATGGCTTAATATATTTGTTCAACTTGACAAGAAAACAAAAGATTCTGCACTTCCAAAATATTAGACACTGGGGATTAAATTGTATTTCTTTGTTTCTCTCTTTCCTTAGTAGTGTCTAGCTAGTACTTTCTGGTGAGTCCCTTTCAGTTGATCTCAATTGTTGGTATTTTCTTTCAATTCTCCTTAGTAACTTAAGAGCTAGGAGGAAATTTGCAGGTGACTAGGCTCTCATTTGGCAATCTTTGCTATTGTGATTTAACCATTCCTTTTCATCTTAGCCCTAAAAGAGTTTCTATCCACTGGACCTAGTTTTGCACTCTAGAGAAAGATATATACATTGGTTTCTGCCTTCCCAAGTTGCCCCTTCTGCATGTAACTTCTAAATTTTTATCCAGGTCAAATATCCCTACTAGATCATTTATCACTTCAAATTCTTTACTTTCTTGGCCAGTCTTATTCTGTGTACTCTACAGTGGATCAGTGACCCTACTAAAAATAAGGATGTCAAACCAAATGTAGTGGTAGACACCCGTAATCCCAACACCTGAAAGGCTGAGGCCCTAGTATTGCAAGTTTGAGGCAAGCCTACACTACATGGTGAAACACCATCTCAAAAAAAAGATAGTGCACAAATGACATGCCTCATGTATGTCTGTGCCATGGGACTATTGACTCCTGCCCCTCTTTGAATTGTGAGTAGTCTGAGATCACCTCTTCACTTTGAGCAGCTGTGTCATACTGTTGGGTGGAAGGATAAAGTGTGTCCTTTACAAAATACTCTGGAAATTTGCCCTGTGAAATAACCTTTATAAGCTTCCCCTAGGTCCTGAGAAATCCACTCTTATTTTGTTCTTTGTTTTTGAGCTTTTCTTAGTCAATGTCTCACTGTGTAGTTCAGGCTCACATTGAACTCAGGAACAAACTTCCTGCCTCAGCCTCTTTAGCACTAAGGTTATAGGTGTCCAACACCATACTTGGCTAGGAAAGCCACGCTTCAGCATCCTTGGATAGTGCCTGCTCGTGGCACTTGATTATGATAGAACTTCATGGATACTCCATCACCTTCCTGGGTGCCAAGCTGTCCTTTCTTTATACACAGTAGCTCATGCTTATATTCATACCACACAAACATTTGACAGTGATATTTGGAACTATTCCACTTAACTGCTCTTTCTTCTGCAGCTCAAGTTCAGTTAGAGATTCTGGTTACAATGCAACTTTCAGCATTCCAAGAAAGAAATGAACCATGTTAGATAATAGCCATTGAGGTCATCTAGAGTTATGTCACTTGGTTGGAGACCCTGGTTAAAACTGTGTGTTGGCAATGAATTAAATTAAGAAAAAATGTCACCCAAGTACTTGATTTAGACTTTCACAGTCAGCTTTGTTTTAAATTGGGGTATGATTTTATTCTGTTAGTTCATATCACTTTAAAAATTGGTTTCTATAACACAGGCATCATTCTGTTACAGGCATCCAGGGATGAATTTCCATGTGGCTTTACTTCACCTACAAGTAGAGGAAGTCTGAGCACTGACAAAGACACTGGTAATTAAGCCCTTTAACAATTTTATACTGTAGGATTGATTAGAAATGTACCCTGTACTTGTAAAATATTTCATGATTAATCTATACATAACATGATCTCTACTAAAATTTAATTAGAATCTGACTCATCCTTGCAGGAACATTTGTGTAGGTTGTCTACTCTTGCTTAAAACACCTAGGTATGGGTGGGAAAAAAATAAAAGATAATGAATAAGTCTAATTTTTCTTTCCTTACCTGTCACAAATTTGTGGCAAGACAGTTCCCTTTTCCGGGTCCAAGCTTATTATCTATATAACTGTTTTGAGGATTATGTGGTTTTATTTTGTGACTTCCAAGGAATTTCTTGTAGTTTAATGCTTTGATGTTGAATGTTTTGAGATTTAAAAAAAAAAATGTTACAAGGGCTGAGGAGATAGCTCACTGGTTCAGTGTGCCTGCTTGCAAAGCCTGTTGGTCTAGGCCACATAAAGCCAGATGCAAAGTGGCACATGGCATCTAGAGTTCATCTCGGCAGCAAGTGGCCTCACTCACTTTCTCTGTTTCTCTCTCTCTCTCTCAAATTAATAAATATTTTAAAATATTTCAGAAAGAATAATCACTTAATCTTTACTTAGTTTCTTATCTTGTTTTGACATAATATACAAATTGCACATTTTGCTAACATTTATTCCTATATATATTAATGTAGTACCTTAGTTTTAAAATATTTTTGTTTATTTTTATTTATTTATTTGAGAGTGACAGACAGAAAGAGAAAGAGGGAGGGAGGGAGAGAGAGAGAGAGAGAGAGAGAGAGAGAGGGAGAGAATGGGCATGCCAGGGCCTCCAGTTACTGCAGACAAACTCCAGATGCATGTGCCACCTTGTGCATATGGCTTATGTGGGTACTAGGGAGTCGAGCCTCGAACTGGGGTCCTTAGATTTCACAGGCAGTGCTTAACCTCTAAGCTGTCTCTCCAGCCCTTAAAATATTTTTGATGGTTCCTTCTATTACTAACAAGAACTTGACTTCTTTTTATCCAGCCTATGGGTCTTTTCAAAATGGACATGGAATTAAGAGGGAAGATTCAAGAGGTTCCCTCATCCCAGAAGGAGCAACAGGACTTTCAGATCATAGCAGCACTAGTGAAAATGTAAGCACTCATATATGTTATATATAGGATAACCCTGTTGACAATTTCAGTGTTTGTTTGTTTTTTTGTTTTTGTTTTGTTTTTCGAGGTAGGGTCTCACTCTGGCTCAGGCTGACCTGGAATTCACTATGTAGTCTCAGGGTGGCCTCGAACTCTCGGCGATCCTCCTACCTCTGCCTCCTGAGTGCTGGGATTAAAGGCGTGCGCCACCACGCCTGGCCAATTTCAGTGTTATAACCTTAAAATAAGTATGAAACTATCTGCTCTCCTATATGCTATCCTGAATCTGTAAAATGCATGCTATAATTCTTGAATATTTCTGCAGTCTGTTTCTATCATGGCAGCTGAAGTAGGATATCTTTTCTTTCTTATAGTCAAAGTCAGTATGAATTTTCTGGTTTTAGAGAAGGTCTTGCTACACAGTTCAAGCTGGCCTCAAACTCACTTTGTGGCCCAGGCTACACTTGAACTCACAATCCTGCCTGTACCAATATTATTTTGAATGAAGCTCCATACTACATTACTCAGGCTGGTGCCAAACTTGTGGGCTCATGCAATCCTTTTGCACTGCCTTGCGAGTAATTAAAATAATGGGTGAAACCACCATGCCCAGCTTCCTTGAATATCTTATTACTGTTTCTAGGGAATAAGTCAAATATCTTTAAGCGTTCTGCCTCTGGCTATCTTCTTTCAATCTAGCACACTTCAGTCTATTCTAGAGAGGGATGGCTCAAATTTAAAATGTCTAGGGCTGGCAAGATGGTTTAGCAGTTAAGGCACTTGCCTGCAAAGCCTAAGGAACCATGTTCGACTCTCCAGATCCCACATTAGCTAGATGCACAAAGTGAGGCAAGTGCAAGGTTGTACATGCCCACTAGGTGGCACAAGCATCTGGAGTTCAAATACAGTGACTGAGGCCCTGGTGCCCCAAATCTATCTCCCTCTATAAAATAAATAAAATAAAAAAACGTTGTAAAAATAATGAAATTTCTAAAGTGCTGTGCCATTTAAATCAAATCCTATCAGAGCAGACTTTAAAAATGGTATTTGCTTCAGAGAAAGAAGTTTAGGCCCGAAGTTGCTAGTTTCAAGATCCCAGAATTTGTCTGGCATAGAGTCCTTCTTCAACTCTTCTCTCCAGTTGTTTCAAAGTTAACATTGAAATGTGAAACCACATTATAGCAAAGATAACAAAGTTTTGTCATACTGTTACGTAACATCAAACAATCATGTGCTAAGTGGATCCATAAAAATAATAAACTTCCATTCTCAGTTTACAAATGATAACTTGGATTTTGACTTAGAAGAGGCACACCTGAACCCTGGTTTTTATATTCCAGCTCCTTTTCAATTATATTGTGGCATTGCATTATTAGTGTGTATCAAAATCACCTGGAGGACTTGATAAAACTTGGTAGCAGGGCCTCACCCTCAGAGTGAAAGCAGAAGGTCTGGGAGTGGGCCTGCTAATTTGTATTTCTAAGTCCCCAGGTGATGCTGATGCTGCTGGTGGGAAGCACCCCCTGAGAACCATTGGAATATACATCCTTGAGCCTTTGTGTAAATAATAGTAATTGAGTCACAAAGGTTCTTATTTCATGCAATTTAGAATTATAACAATAGACACTATCATAGATAAGACAAATAAAGGTTAAAACAATTAAATAACTTGGTATTAGTTACAAAGATAGTAAGCAATCAGGTCTTACTAGGTCTGTGTGCTCCAAGTCAAAGTTCTTAGTAAATCCTGTCTTAGACATATGTACCCCATTTAGTTTCTTTATTAAGAAATAATAAGAGGGCTGGAAGGTTGGCTTAGTGGTTAAAGCACTTACCTGCCAAAGCCTAAGGACCCATGCTCAGTCACTCTCCAGATCCCACATAAGCCATATGCACAAAGGTGAGGCAAGCACAGGGACACACATTCCCACTAGGTGGTGCAAGCATTTGGAGTTCCATTTCAGTAGCTGAGGCCCTGGCATGCCAATTCTCTCTCTGTCCCTCTCTTTCAGTTAAAAAAAGACTGCCCCCCCCCAAAAAAAGAAATGACAGGAGCACATGAAAGTAGAAAGGGGAGTAGTTGGGAAGATGAAGTGGATCAATGGGAATGGGAGAGAGGGATAAGACAAGGTAATAGGAAGGTCAATATGATTAGACTACATTATATACTTTTATGAAAATGTCATGATGAAACCTATTATGTACAATATATGCTAATAAAGGCAATAATAGGAGCATCATTGCTTTTCAGAGGCTCTAGTTTTGAAGGATTACTAGGTCTTCTTTAAATTGTAATTTTTATAAAATCATGAGCCTGCTTTCAGGTAGATAATCTAAGTGATGATTAGAGGTGGATTTTAATAAATTCAAGAAGTGATTCAAATTAAAGAGTCTAATTTGGGGGGAATAAGTATTGGAAAATTAAACCTAGGATCTTGCATATGTTAGGCAAGGATTATTCTACCTCAGCGTTAACTACATCTCTAAAATGTTTATGCCTTCATATACTGTAAATTCCTCCTTCATATAAGTTATAATCCCTGAGTTACATGTAATCATTTTAAAATCTGCTAAAATACAAGACATAAGGGAATAAAAGGGATATATGCATCATTCATGGTTATAATCTTCATGAAGACCCCAAAATAATTTCCAGTAATACTACTAGGTATTGAAGCAACATAAAATTCATCCCATGGTCTAGAGAGATTGCTTAGTGGTTAAGGTGCTTGCCTGAGAAATGTAAGGTCCCAGGTTTGATTTCCAAGTACCCATGTAAGCCAGTTGCATAAGGTGGCACATGTTTCTGGGGTTCATTTGCAGTGGCTAGAGGCCGTGGCATGCCTATTCTCTCTGTCTCTCTCAAATAAATAATAGATTTTTTTTTTAAATCAGCCCATTTACCTACCATATGTGGTATATTTGTTTAGAATTTTATAAGTATAAAATATATTAAGGCTGTGAAAAATTATCATATTATTTAAGTGTCGTATCCTTATTTTACAGACCCGTCAAAGCTCTGCAAGGAATAGTGTGTCCCAGTATAACCGTCTGGATCAGTATGAAATCCGAAACCTCTTGATGTGCTACTTATATATAGTTAAAATGATTTCCGAAGGTAAGAGTATAGCATATTCAGCATAAAATCTACTAGACACCCCCTCATAGGATAAGACCTGTAAGTATACTATATGCATATTAGAAATGAATCTTAAAAGACATTGATTTTAAGATGTTCCTTAAAATGAACCTTAAGAGGCTAGAGAAATAGCTCAGTGGATAAGAGCACTTGCCATCCAGTTGTGAGAAGCTGAAACTGCCTGAGTTTGATCCCCACCACTTACATGAAAAGCTGGGCATGACAAGACCTGCACAATATTGGGATCATCAACATAACATCATGGATGACGGAAGGGGGGAAAACATCAAGATAGAAGAGGGCTGGGCATGGTGGTGCATGCCTTTAATCCCATTACTTGGGAGGCAGAGATTGTATTGCTGAGAGTTTTAGGCCACCCTGAGAATACAGAGTGAATTTTAGGCCAGCTACAGCAAGACCCTACCTCGAAAAAAGAAATAGAAGCAGGACTACTAGGAAAGAAGAGATTCAGTGGAAAGGGGTGCATGAAGGGGGACAAAAGAAAGTAATGAGAGAATATTATGCTCAAACTACATTCTGTAAATGTATAAAAATTGTCAATAAAAATTTAATTTTTAAAAAGTTGAGCATGGGCTGGAGAGATGGCTTAGCAGTTAAGCGCTTGCCTGTGAAGCCTAAGGACCCCGGTTTGAGGCTTGGTTCCCCAGGTCCCACGTTAGCCAGATGCACAAGGGGGCGCACGCGTCTGGAGTTCGTTTGCAGAGGCTGGAAGCCCTGGCGCGCCCATTCTCTTTCTCCCTCTATCTGTCTTTCTCTCTGTGTCTGTCACTCTCAAATAAATAAATAATTAATTAAAAAAAAGTTGAGCATGGCAATGCACTTCTGTATTACAAATTCTGTGGGGAACAGAGAGATAATTCCTGGGGCTCCTTGGTCAGCTGGTCTCACCAGAATCATTAGCTGTAGGTTCATTAAGAGACCTAGCGTTAAGGAAACAAGCAGAACAGTGATAGAAGCTGCCTGACCTTTTTCCTCTAGACTCCACACATGTGCCCATGCATGTGCTTCTGCATACACAAATGCATATATGAAAAAAATAAACCTCTAGGTCCTATTAATCATACAACTTTGAACCTTTGCAGTAACTTAAGAATGAGTATAATTTATAAAATAATGGCAATTTAGTAAAACAATTTTCAGGCAAAGCACAAAATTCATTAAATGACTATAAAAAAGAAGGAAGAAAATAACCACTTCAAATAGCTTTTATTTGACCTACGATTTTAAAAACTCGGAAACAAAATCAATTCAGGAAGAGTTCTCCATGGATGAGGACTTTGCAGCATCATTGGTGTTGCCAGTGCCAGGCTGCTTTTCTTCTTGCTGTCGAGTGGCATTGTTTCTTAGTGTTTCCCGTTCCTCTTTAGATGATATGATGAAATATAGCCAAAGGATAAACTGAATGTCCCCTGGAAGTAAAATCACATTATCTTCTTCTAGGATGGAACATTTATTTTTAGTTCACATCCTCTTCTTCCATTTCTCAATATTTTTTGCTCAAACTAGGATGGAAGAATAAAGAACATAAAAGCCACCTAGGTTAAGCATTACAGAATGTATGCATGTACTGAAACAGTATATGGTACCTTATACAATTAACAAAAATAGGGTCTGGAGAGATGGCTTAGCGGTTAAGTGCTTGCCTGTGAAGCCTAAGGACACTGGTTCGAGGCTCAACTCCCCAGGACTCATGTTAGCCAGATGCACAAGGGGGCACACGTGTGTGGAGTTCGTTTGCAGTGGCTGGAGGCCCTGGCGTGCCCATTCTCTGTGTGTGTGTGTCTCTCTCTCTCTGCCTCTTTCTCGCTCTGTATTTTGCTTTCAAATAAATAAATAAAAATAAATAAACAAATAAATAGGACTGGAGGATGACTGAATAGTAAGTAGAACATGTACTTACTGTGAGGCTGTAAGTTCAAATCCCAGCACCACAAAAAAATAAAAATAAAAAATTTCCTGCACTACAAAAATAAGTAAGTTTCAAGTCCAGAATCTTCCAGGTATCACAAGTTGCCCTCACACTGCTTACCCTCCTGCATCAGCCTTCTAGGTGCTAGAATTGCAGGTGGGTGCCACAACACCAAGCTAGGTTTGGGTGGTTTTAGCTGATACCTGCTTGGTTCCTTACACATGCTTAGGCAGTGTTTTCACTGTTGAGCTAAATACCTGGCCAATAGTTTTAAAAGCTTTTTTTTAAAAAAAACTGCAGATTTTAACCCAGAGTTTAGGAGATGAGCTATAGCCCCAGCCTATTTTTATTTATTTTAGTAAACATTGTGTGAGATATTTTTATAGTTCAAAATATAAAGCTATCAAATAATTTGAAAAGTAGCTATACAAACAATAAAGACAGATCATTAACAAGATGTGGATAAATTCTAAAATACAACAAAAAGCTGGAGTATTTTTTTGTAAGATAGGGTGTCATAAAATGGAAAAGAGTGACCTTGAGTTCACCATCTTTCCTCAGCTCCCAAATTCTGGGATTAGAGGCAAGTGCTACTGAGCCCAACTGGTAGTATTCTCTTTTTTCTGGGGTAAGGGATCAAACTCAGGGCTTAGTACATGAGCTATACCCCCAGCCTATTTTTAGTAAACAGTACCTGCTTTATTTTTGTAATATAGAACCATTACAATGTAATACATTGATTTGTTAGTTAGGTATAAATAATAAATCATAAAATACATTTATACAACACAAAACCTGTAGCTTTTTTTTTGAGATGGAACTTCATCATTTAACCTAGGCTCTTTGAACATATATTTTTAGGATATGTGAATTATTTTAATAAGTTAATTTTCTTATATCAATAGGAGAGAGACTAGGTGGAAAGGGATTCAGTGGAGTGGGAACAAAGCAAGGTTGTGGGAGGGAATTATGATCAGAATACGTTGTGTCTATATTATGAAGAATAGCAGTGAGGTTTAAATTTTTTCTTCTTCAAAAAATACCTAGGATATATATAGGTAAAAGCTAAAAACTAAAAATAGTTAGATATCACTACAGCCTTAAAAAAGGATTGGAGAAGATACATTGCTAATGAGTTCCCTTCTAATCTAGTGTACTCACATGCACATGCATACACACACACACACACACACACACACACACACACACACGCATACACACTCCACCACCACCACCTGCTATGCTAACCAGAGGAGTCTGGCTGTATGGTTTTTTTGTTTGTTTGTTTGTTTGTTTGTTTTTTTGGCTGTATGTTTTTTTTTAATATTTTATTTTATTTTATTTATTTATTTGAGAGAGACAGACACAGAGAGAAAGACAGGTAGAGGGAGAGAGAGAGAATGGGCACGCCAGGGCTTCCAGCCTCTGCAAACGAACTCCAGACGCGTGTGCCCCCTTGTGCATCTGGCTAACGTGGCACCTGGGGAACCGAGCCTCGAACTGGGGTCATTAGGCTTCACAGGCAAGCGCTTAACCGCTAAGCCATCTCTCCAGCCCTTGGCTGTATGTTTTAATGTCACCAGTAAAACTGTGACTTTTGTTTCATATGAACGTGACATCTCCTCTTACAAATACTGACCTTCCTTAATCTCTGCCAAATATATAGGCCTTGTTATTTAGGTTTTCCTTTCTTCTGTTTTCAATAGCTAGTATAATTAATTTAATAGCTAGTATAATCTGTAGCAAAACTCAACTTTATCTTTGATATGAAGTAACACTTATGTTGGAAATTCATGTTCATTTTATTCTGAAAAATGTCTGCTTCTGGATCCGTCTCAACAAATTCATTCTAATGACTTTGTCTTGTCCATGAGCCTATTTTTGTTATTCTATGTACACTTGAATATTGAGTCCTTACAAGTCTACACCCTTCAGGCTTGCTTGGGTTTTTAAATCTTGTCATAAATAGTAGGTAACCTTAGAATAATAAAAAGCTGGTCTACTTGTATAACTTTTTTAGGAGTAGGATTCAGAGTAATGTCATTCTATTTGTAACTATTTTTTATTAACAGCAACTATTTAAGAATCTTTGATTCATTATTTACTGCTTTATTATATCCTAAAAGAGCTGATCAGCATTAGCAGTCACGTAGTCTGAATGGACAGAAAGTGATAGTCCTATGGGAGGAAAAACATTTTCCTGAATGAAAAACATGAAGGGAAGCTGTTGCTATTTTTATTGTGTTTGTTTTTCCTTCCTGTTGTAGACCCCCAAAGGACACTCTTAGTCATATTTAGGCTTATCCCACCATATTCTGTACATGTAGATTCACTAGTATTCTTCAAGGTTATTTTTCCTTTGGAAGCCACAAAGTAGTATCAAGTTTCACTGACAGCCAGTTTTGTACCTAGAGCCACCACCTGCAGATCCTCTTCTCCAAGTATATTTTGAAGTATAATCTGAAGGAAACACTTTTTAACTGCATGCTTTCTTCTTCTTTCTCAAAGATACAAGTTTCTTGTAACGCTCAGTAGGCCCACCGTTCTCTGAAGTTTCAAATACTAGTATCTCAGGTGTGTTTTCAGAGGAATTATTGGAAGGGTTCCAAGAGATGATGTTTTCTTTTTGCATTTTTGAGTGCTGTTTTGTGGCTTCGGGAAGGTTTGTGACACTTTACCTTCATCTTTCTTTGGAGGCTCCCATACAGTTACTAAAATGATCATCTGCACATGACTTATGAAAGATTTTGACTTTTTGGATAGGAAATTTATCAGGAGTGGAGATTCTCACAACAGAAGTCTCAGACACTTCAAACATGTTGTGACTGGAATACAAGTCTCTAGGTTTTGTTTTAATCCAGGTGTCATCTGCTCAGTAGGTAGCATCTTAATGGGTTGACAGGGCACACACTGCTGTAATTTTAATAGGTTCCTGACTCTAAAAACTGAAGGGTTTGGAGTACCAGGAATGAAATCTTCAGTTTCAACATCTGAAGTACCAGGAACTACCACACCCAGTGTCAAGCAAACAAGAAGGACACTTTGACTGACGTTCCTGTATCTAGGCAGAAAGTCTTATTTTCTTCTTTTAATTTATTCCTTTCTACAGTGAACACAGCTATCTGCCTAAGAGTCTTCTGTTTCATACTATTAAATTCTTGTTGCAGCATATCACTGTATGCTTCATTCATTCATTAAGCAGCGGTCACATGTTTTTTTTTTAAATTTTTGTTTGTTTATTTATTTATTTGAGAGCAACAGACAGAGCAAGAAAGAGGCAGAGAGAGAGAATGGGCGCGCCAGGGCTTCCAGCCACTGCAAACGAACTCCAGACGCGTGCGCCCCCTCGTGCATCTGGCTAACGTGGATTCTGGGGAAACATGTTTTTGACTCAACAGCACTGGGTTTCATATGCTGTTAATTAGCTCTTGAGCCCAACTGCCATCCTTCTGTCAATCAGGCTTTCCTCATATAGGTCAATTTTGTCTGTAAGCGATGAAGCTCTTTATCTTGAAGTTCTTTTAGTGTTAGCTGTATCTTTTTAAAATTACCAGGCAGCATATCACATACACTAATCTGTGACATTTCTTTTTCTGGTGATTGACCTCCACCACCCCTGTCTTGGCTAGCACTCTTGCTTGACTGCATCATATTTCATTGGTATGGAAATGATTGAGACAGGTCCTTATCTTACCTGGCAGAACAGCATTAAGTGGCTGAGTAGCCTCTTTGGACTAGAGCACCCAAATCTGCCTTTCTGACCCCCCTTTTTTTCTTTTCTTTTTTTTTAATTTTTAAATTTTTATTAACATTTTCCATGATTATAAAAAAAATCCCATGGTAATTCCCTCCCTCCCCCCTGACACTTTCCCCTTTGAAAATTCCATTCTACATCATATTACCTCCCCATCTCAATCATTGTACTTACATATATACCATATATATATATATATGGTATATATATATATATATATATATATACATACATACATACACACACACATACACACACACAATATCAACCTTTTTTTTTCTAAGAAGCTGATTTATGACACAGTCATTAGTAGCATGTGTTCAGGATGAACTGAAGGTCCCAGAATGCTTTTTGTTATTTTTTTCTACACAGTAGGCAACAGGTTTTCATTGACAAAACCACAGCACAAAAGTGGAAGGCAAAGTACCTTCTAAAATGGCTTAGGTGACCTTTGACAAGAAGACCCAAACCACAGGAATGCTCCGCCCTTTTATTGGCAGATACCAAAAGACCAGGTTTTGGGGGAGGCCAGAAGTTGCCACCAGCTTAATTAAATAAACCAAAACTGAGTTATTGAAGTTGACTATTTCACTGCTTTAATTCATGATCAATATTTTGTACACATTGAAAATTACCAATATTTGTGGTTTTATAAAAAGTTGGACATCAACTGAGATTGGTGGCCCATGCCTGTAATCTCTGCTAATGGGAAGGCTGAGCCAAGAGGAGTGATATTTCAAAGCCATCCCAGACTTCATGAGCCCCTGGCCTAAACCCTATCTGAAATTTAGAAAATACAGCCAGGTGTTGGGGCTCATGCTCTTAATCCCAGCATTGGACAAGTAAATGCAGAGAAATCAAAACTTAAGAGCAGTCTGGGCTACATAGCAAAACCCTGTCATTAAAAAAATGGGAGATTAAGCCAGGCATAGTGGCACACGCCTTTAAATCCAGCACTAAGGGAGGCAGAGGTACGAGGATCACCATGAGTTTGAGGACACCCTGAGAATAAATAGTGAATTCCCGGTCAGCTGGGGCTATAGCAAGACCCTACCTTGAAAAAAATCAAAAAAAAAAAAGAAAGAAAGAAAAAGAAAAACATTGGGAGGTGGAGGGGAAGAATGAGAGAAAAGAACTAGTGATACAGCTCAGTAATAAAGTAATTGTCTGAGATGTCTAAGGCCCTGGTTTAATCAACTGTGTCACTAAAAATATTTTTTTTAATTATAAACATCAAAATCCCTTCATACTCTCTCAACACACAATAAAGACAAAATTATTTGTTCCTCAATTCCCCTCAGAAAATAGTCTCTTGTGTTGAAGTTGAGCCACTTATCGACTTTTACATTTTTATTTTATTTATTATTATTATTATTATTTTGGTTTTTCGAGGTAGAGTATCACTCTAGCCAAGGCTGACCTGGAATTCACTATGTAGTCTCAGGGTAGCCTCAAACTCATGGTGATCCACCTACCTCTGCTTCCCAAGTGCTGGAATTAAGGAGTGTGCCACCACGCCCAGCTCTACATTTTTATTTTTTAAATATTTATTTGATAGAGAAAGAGGGAGGGAGGGAGAGAGAGAGAATAAATGTGCCAGGTCCTCTAGCCACTGCAAAGAAGCTGCAGATGTGTGTGCCAACCTCGTGTATGTGGCTTATGTGAGGAATCAAACCTGGGCGATTTGGCTTTACTAGCAAGCACCTTAACCGCTAAGCCATCTCTCCAGCTCCTTGTCTACTTTTTCTGATACCTATAAGACTTTAATATTTAATGTTGTCTGCTGATACTATTTGCTATATCAGAGTAGGATAAAAAAGTAATTCAAAGTTAAGTACTGACAAATTTTAAGTTTCAGTTACCCTGTGTGTGTGAAAGAGAGAGAGTGAGCGAGAGAGAGACAGAGAGATGTGGAGGTCGCAGGACAATTTCAGGTGTCAGTCATTACCTTGAACCTTGTTTGAGACAGGATCTCTTGTTCACCACTCCATTTGCTGGGCTAGCTGGCCCAGGAGCTTCTGTCAGCCTCCCTGCTCACCATAGGTACGATGAGATTATAAACAGTGGTGGAATAGCATCCAGCTTTGATTTGGTTTTGGAAATCCAAACTCATATTCATGTCTATAAGACAAGTACTTTATGCACTGAGACATCTCAGCCCTAATTTATTTTTCTATACATGTTTATGTATGTGTATACATATACATATATCAGAAAGAGGGAATACTGCTGGGCATGGTGGCACATGCCTTTAATCCCAGCACTCAGGAGGCAGAGGTAGGAGGATCGCTGTGATTTCTAGGCCACCCTGAGACTACATAGTGAATTCTAGGTAAGCCTGGGCTAGAATGAGACCCTACTTCACACACACAAAAAGGAAAGAAAGAGGGAATACTGAAAAAGAAAGTTAAAACGTGGGAAGAGAATTACCCTTTTTTGTTGTTTTTTTTTAGGTAGGGTTCAGGAGAGTTGGATAAGAAGCAGGAAGTATGAGCACTTGGTAGTTTCAGGCTAACCAGCATTTCATGGAGATATCCTATCTTTAAAAAAAATCCCCTTCAGTCCCTCAGTGGCTCAGGTCTTTAATTGTAGCACAGTGAAGGTGAAGACATGAGGTCAAGGTCATAGTTGGTCACGTAGTGAGTTTGAGGCCAGACTAACATATATAAGAATCAAACTCTGAAATCTAATAGACAGAATGTGTGGGGTCCAATGGGAGGAACAATAAAGTAGGGATAAACAGAACTGTGAATTGGTGACTGTTAAAAATAGGCTAACTCTGCTTTACTCTCTTTTTTATTTTTTTTTCAAAATCTTAATACCTTATTTATTTCCTTTGCAGATACACTCTTAACTTACTGGAATAAAGTATCTCCCCAGGAGCTGATAAACATTCTTATTCTTCTAGAGTAAGTTATATTAACATATTTCCCAAATAATCCCCTCATTTGCAGGAAGTTAATTTAGGAAATTTAAATGTTATTCATTCTCTAGTTCCAATAGCTCATAATTGCTAAAATGTAGAAAATTTTAGGCCATTTTAATAATATACAGTCTGGTATTCTTCACCCATAGGTAAAAGAAAAATGGAAGTGTATTACCTGTGATATTGCAGAAAAACTATAGCTGATAATACACCCTTTTTACAGTCCAGATAATCCTGTTATCTGGAAAACTAGAAATGGTGTCAGCTGTCCTGCATCACTCATTTAAAGAAAATGCTCTAAAACTTCATAAACAGTTGACATGATTGGAATTTAGAATTTGTCTGTGTGTGGTGGTGCATACTTATTGTCCCAGCAACACACAGTAGGCTAAGGTATTAGGAGCACTGTGAGTTGGAGGCCACCTTGAATGACAAAGTGAGTTCCCAATCAGCCGGGCTGGAGTGAGACCCTGGCTAAAAAAATTTTTAGAAATTGTACTCTTACGTAGAGCTGAGTAATTCTAAATTCTACATACCTCATAAATGGAAATACATGTATCTCTATGTAGAAATGTATATGTGCATGTATTATAAGAAGATATTTAGGGACAAACCTACTCTAGACATGGTAAATTGTTCTATATTGTAGGTTGAGCTGTGTTTATATCATTCTTAAAAGAAAAGCTGCACGTAGAATGAAATGAAATGTAAGAAGTTTTATGTAAACAGATATATATATATATATATATATATATATATATATGATTTTATGTGCATACAAAAGTACAGGGAATAGGGAATATTCAGTGCATAACCCTAAATTAAAGTTTTTCAAAAATTTGGGGTTGGAGAAGATTGCTTAGTGGTTAAGGTACTTGCCTGCAATGCCAAAGGACCCAGTTCAATTACCCAGGACCTCACGTAAGCCAGATGCACAAGGGACACATACGTCTGGAATTCATTTGCACTGGCTGTAGACCCTGGTGTGCCTGTTCTTTCTCTCTCTGCCTCTTTCTCTCTCACATAAATAAATAAATAAATAAATAAATAAATAAATAAATAAATATTTTTAAAAGTTTTTCAAAAATTTTCAGAAAATGTCTAGCGATTAGCATTTAATTTTATGTATATATTTATTTGTTTTAAATTATTATACAAAATACTTGATTTCATTATGAAATTTTCACTTACACTTTGTTTTTTGTTGTTCATTTTCTCCCACTCCTCTCCTGTAAACCACTGGCTTCCTCCTGCTGGTCTTCTTCCTTTCCCTACTAGGCCCCATTCTGCTTTTTTGTCACATGCATTCTATTACTCTTTTATCCTTCTCCAACCTTCCCTTAAGAACACTTTCCCCCTTTCTGATTTTATGACCTGTATCTTCACATTTATTAAAGTTACAATTATATAGTAAACTATTTATTAATGAAAATGCCTGATGTTGGGAATTTGCTTAAAAAGAGACAGAAGGTAGGGGGGGCCAGAGTTAAATAAGAAGAATCATGGTCATTGTTGAAGCTGGAGGATGAGTGTGTGGAAATTAAGTATGCTGTTTTCCCTACTTTAATATGTATATTTGAGATTATAAACAGTAGAAAGTGCTTTGATGTCATTTATAAAATGGAATATTTGCCACACTTCTATATCTTATGAACTTTTTGTGATATTAATGAATAAAACGGATGACTTGCATTGTTGGGTTTTATAACCTATTGTTACAATTGTATATAAAGACATGCTGATGTAATTATAGCAAATAAATACAGAAAGATAAAATATAACAAGCCAATAAGCAATTGCCTGTATATTTATTTCCATAAAAATGAATGCTGTTGTTCATTTAAATAGGCTTTTCTTTATAACTTGTTACCTTTTGAATATTAGTAAAATGCAGTGTATAGTAATATCTTACTAACATGCTATTGTTTCTCTTTCTAGAGTATGTTTGTTTCACTTTAGGTATATGGGGAAAAGAAACATAGCAAGGTAATTCCCATACATCTTAAATCTTCAATTGTTCATTCTCTTCCAATAGGGAGCAATTCTATTCATGCCATGTAAAACACAGTGTTAGTTTTAGGTTAACATTAAGAGGCCTGTAATTTATTTAACATATATCAATTCAAAGTTTATTTATTTAAAACTATTTTTTAATTTTTTAAAATATCATTTATTTGAAAGAGAGAAGGAGGGAGGAGGAAGGGAATGGGCAAGGGGAATGGGGAAGGGTCTCTTGCAACAGCAAACAAAATCCAGACACATGTGCCACATGTCATGCATCTAGCTTTACATGGGTACTGGAGAGTTGAGCCTAGGCCATAAGGCTTTTGCAAGCAAGAGCCTTTTAGCATCAACAGTCTCTGTAGCCCCCAATTCAACGTTTAAAGTAATGTGAATTGATATTTAAGTTTTCAGGATGATTAGAGTAATATGGAAAATTTCTACCTTATGAAGGTTCTCTAAACTCAGAACATATACATATGTTTTCTAAAAGACTTAAGTAGGAACTAGATACAGAAGTAGGCAAAAAAATCACAAAGTGAGGATAGGTGTGTAATATTTGCCTACAATCTTCCAACACCGCAATTATTAAGGCAAACAAATCCCCCAAATAGTAATTAGGCCATACATTATTTATTTATTCTTTTTGAGTTTTAAATCCTACTAAAATACTTAGGAAGTGTTTGGGCATCTGGAGATACAGCTCAGTAAAAGGCTCTGAGTTCTGTATGTAGCACCACTTCTCCCTCCCAAAACAAAATGGAAAGGAAAGAAGGGAAGATTAATTTGGACTGGAGATATCACTTAGCATATTTTTTCTAGCATGTATGAGGCCCTAGGTTCAATCCCCAATACTGGGAAAAACAGTTCAGTAATGTTTAAAAGGCCCTAAGTCAAAGAAAGATCTTGCAGGGTTGGAGAGATGGCTTAGTGGTTAAACGCTTGCCTGTGAAGCCTAAGGACCCCGTTCAAGGCTCTATTCCTCAGGACCCACGTTAGCCAGATGCACAAGGAGGCACAGGCATCTGGAATTTGTTTGCAGTGCCTGGAGGCCCTGACGTGCCCATTCTCTCTCCCGCCCTCTCTCTCTCTCCTCTCTCTCTGCCTCTTTCTCTGTCTGTTGCTCTCAAATAAATAAATTAATAAATAAAAATAAACAAAAAAGAAAGGGCTTGCATATCTCAGTTGTATCTATTATAGAAGTAAAATTACTCACTCAAGGAATTCAAATATAATGCTTTATATATAATTCCACAGCAGTGTTTTTTTGTTTTTTTGTTTTTTTTTTCCTTAGACCAATGTGGGTGAGGCTTGGGGTTATTCCTTCTTATCTTTTTGAGACAAGTTATCATGTAGCCCAGGCTGGCCTCAAACGCATTATGTACCTACAATAAGGATGACTTTAAACTCTCCTGATCTCCCTGCCTCCAAGTCCCAAGTGCTGGAGTTGCAAGCATGTGTAACCGTGCATGGCTGAAGTTCTAAAAATTAAAGAAGCCTTTGGATGTTGTTTTATTACTGTGACTATAGAACTGTCTAATACTAGATAGCTCAAGTAATGAGGGTTCCAGTCTACTTAGTGCTCATGTTTTTAAGAAAGAAGGACAGAAGTGGGAGCTCTTTCTGAATTCCTTATTATAATATACACTATTTTAAAGATATAGTGAAATATACGATTTCCAGTGGTGTCTCATTTAAACCAAGTGTCACTGGGGAGAATCTTGAGCAGAGTACCATCTTCGTATGACAACCCAGTTACATTTTAGCTTAGAAGAATCTAACAGTGAAGCATACCATCAGAATACTCTAGTTCCTAATTTTCAGTTTTATTTTAGGGTGCATGATGCCTGGCTGTCAAAACACTTTGGGATAGACCGAAAATCGCAAACCATGCCAGCTCTTCGAAACAGATCAGGAGTAATGCAAGCCCGGCTTCAGCATCTTAGCAGCTTAGAAAGCTCATTTACACTTAATCACAGTAAGTAAAAATAGAGGGTGGGGCACCTATGTGAAATAGCCAAATAATACTGTTTAACCATATATCCTGGTTGAAATCATCATTATGACTGGACATCATTTCCCATGCATAGTTATATTTGCATATCTCTGCTATGTATTTATAACTATAATTTGTAATTATTTAATGATGAAATTGATTTTTTTCAATAAATTTAATAGTATTTTAATTTTTTCTTAATACTGAATTTGTTTTCCATGCAATTCCTGTTGTCATGATATTTTAAGTTGGAAATCTTTTGTTACTTCTGTTAGATTTTAATGAAAATTATTAACATCTTAATAAATCATATATATAATATTTGGCTAGAGGCATTGTCATTCATATATTATTTGTGAATTGTATTCACTAAATTGAGTGCTGACAGTAATGAACTCTAGCTGGGCCTGGTAGGCCTGTAATTCTAGATACTAGAGAGTCTGAGGCAGGAAACTTACAAGTTCAAGGTCTTCCTGGGCAACTTAAGCCCTGTCTCAAAACAAAAAGTAAAAAACAAAAGGTGAATGAGGATGTGGCTTAGTAGTATAGTGCTTGCCTAGCATGTGTGAGACCCTAGATTCAACCTCTAGTACTACAAAAAAGTAATAACCATTAGTGTACTCTAAATGATATTGTGTTAGTAGAATACTTAAATAGGTTAAAACACTGAGACAGCATGAAGGTCAAAGTGAGAAATATTGCCTAATTAATGAAGTTAGAAGAATATATAAATGGAGTTTATCTGCTAATAAGTAAATATTAGCCAGGCGTGGTGGCACATGCCTTTAATCCCAGCAGTCAGGAGGCAGAGGTAGGAGGATCGCCCAGGGTTCAAGGCCACCCTGAGACTACAAAGTGAATTCCAGGTCAGCCTGAGCTAGGGTGACACCCTACCTCGAAAAAAAAATAGAAGAAGTAGAAAAATAAATATTAAAATCTCAGAAGAAGGAAACTAATTTCTAAGTCAATCAGAAGTTGCACAAAAGGAAGCCGGCAAACCTGGCTTTGTGATAAGGCCTAATAACATCAAAAAATCTATAATATCTTAAGAAGATAGACCCTGAGAGAAACAGCATGAAGACATTTAAAAATGTCAAATTTGGGGCTAGAGAGATGGTACAGCAGTTAAAGCATTTGCCTGCAAAGAAAGCCTAAAGACACAGGTTTGATATCCCGGTACCCACGTAAAGCCAGATGCACAAAGTGGTACATGTGTCTGGAGTTTGTTTGCAGTGGCTGACTAGAGGCCCTGGTGCACCCATTCATATTCTCTCAACTTCTTTACTTGCAAATAAATAAATAATAAACACTTGTTCATTGTTGAATCATGTCACCAAAGAAATGGGCCCCTTAAATATGTGCTGCAGAGCTCTTGATAACGTTCCAATGTGGAAAAAAAAATAAATGGAATTGGTTATCTTAAACAATAATTAAAGACAAATATAGTGAAGCTGATTAGGCCTGCTGGTATTGTGAGTACCTTTCCTTTCATGGCGCCTTCATGAAAAACGTCAGTCATTGCTATTATGTGCATCTGTATGTTGGCCAAAGTCTAATTTACTTCTTTTTATCCTAGGTTCTGCAACAACAGAAGCAGACATTTTCCATCAGGCACTTCTTGAAGGAAATACTGCAACTGAAGTTTCTCTGACAGTGTTGGATACCATATCATTTTTCACCCAGTGCTTCAAGGTAAAGATGAAAAATTAGAACTCAAGCTGGAATCACTACAAACAAAACGTTTTGCAGTAACCACCTAGTCAGAGGCAGGATAGAGTTGGGAACAAGCCTGGCATGAGCAATGAGGAAACATGGACGGCAGACTGAGTGTTGCCCCAGTATGACCTTGGGAAGTTCTTGAGACTGGAATCATCCATAAGTGAAGGGTTTGGACTAATTTTCCCTAACTCTCTTCTGCCTCTTCAATTCTACCCTTTCCCTTTCATTTTAGGACAGCTTTCTTCTGAGTATAGTTGAATGGGCCTGTAATTCCAGTGCTTGGGAGACAGAAGCAGAAGGATCTCCATTAATTTGAAACCAGTATATTTTACATAGTGAGGTCCAGGCCAGCCAGGGCTACATAGCAAGATCCTACTTCAAAAGACAAAAGAAAATGAAAGAAAAGGGGAAATGTTTTCTTTTGTACATTTATTAAAATACCCAATAATTTTTAGTTGAAGTTATGTGTGGGCCAGCCAAAATACCCACTGTGACAAAATATTCTGTCAGGGTAGATGGTATCCAGGCAAGCTCTTCTAGTTCAGCCCTTTGAGGTATGCTATTTTTCCAGATGTTTTTCTCTAAGTGCAAATGATCATTGCTTTGATTTTTCTAAAGGAGGTAAAAACAGTTACCTGGCAGGGTGGTTGAAAGGGTAAAAGGAATAATCGATGTGAAAATACTTTGAAAATAAAAATTATAAGAGCACAATATAAGATAGCATTAGTAGACAAACCCAAAGTAGAAAATGTTTGCTGTCTCTTGAGTTAAAATACTATTTTTTCTATTTCTCTCCCTTTCCTTGAAGTAATTTAGTTAATTGTTTTAGCCCTACAGATTTACTAGGAAAACCTGGCATTGCTTTTCAAAGGTATTTATAAAGGAGAATTGAATTGACCACTAAAAAGAAGTAGATTGCAGAATCCTTCAGGCATTAGGCTTGTTCTGATTAAAACACAACACAGATTGATTTTTTCATTGTATCAGTAGATAAGGACATTTGGTCTCAAGAACTGGCATATTCCTTCCTTCTAGTCTGATATTTCTTTTAAAATTAATAAACATTTATATATCTCTTGATAGAGATCAAGCATTCTCTTAAGTACTTTATAAATCTTAACTTTTGTGATGTTGGTGGTTGAATTCAGGACCTTATAAGCACATTTTGTATCCCTGAGTTAACTTCCCTTTGGGTTGTGAAGGCTGTCAGTGACAAAGGGGAGTAATGACAAATGAGGTTGAGTGACTCTGAAGTAACCAAAATATTCTAAAAATTTGCCAAATTTACTAAAATTAATTGAATTGCATGCGTAAAATGGGTGAATTTTTGGTATGCAAATTATGTGTCAGTAAACTTGAACTCACTTTTCATCCTTATAAGAGTCTCATACAAATTAATAGCATTCTCATTTTAAAATTAGGGAGCTCAGGCTCACAGAGAAGTTCATGCTACATAGCTGGCAATTAGTGGAATCTGGACTCAATACCAAGCCATTTAGTATGAGAGACCCTAATGCTAACCACCATTCCATCCTGGCCACCAGTTGATGTCACAATTTTGCCTCTTGGGGAAGTTAGCCAATGGTTTGATTTTTAACACAAAGTTCTCAAACTAATAGATATTTCTGTTTTGTTTGTCATTTTTATGTCCTTTTTTGCAAGTCATTTAAACAGTTGTGGTATCTGTTATCACATCTACTCCTAGAAGGGTCAAATTGTCACAGCTGACTAAACATATCTTACACAAAATGTATTCCCAACAAAAAATGTAGACTTATTTTTTTTATTTGCACATGTGTTTGTGTGTGTATACACTAGCTTCTCTTGTCACTGTAAATGAATGCCTGTCCAGCTTTATGTGAGTGCTGGGGAATTGAACTTCATCCAGAAGGCTTGGCAAGCAAATGCCCTTAACAGCTGAGCCATCTCCATAGCACCTTAGATAATAGATTTTTTTAAGAAAAAAGGTATTTTCCTTAATTATTTAATCTTCCCTCAGAGGAATACAACAGCTGATTGTCTTATATTCATTTTCAATGTACCAAATTATACAAGGTAATAAAATATTCCTCATAGCCAAGTATGGTTTCACATACCCATAATCTCAACACTCAGGAGGTTGGGGCAGGAGAATCATGAATATGTGACTAGCCTGGGCTATATAGCAGGTTCTAGGTCAACCTAAGCTACAAAAGAAAAAGAAAGATGGGAGGAAGAGGAGAAAACTTCTTGTCATGTTATAAATTTTAGTGTGTTGCATTGGGAGAAAATTTTTTACCTGTTTTACATGCTGGAATTTAAGTATTCTAGCTAGATTTTATGTAGTATTTTGAGGTTTCCAAGTTGAAGATCATGTAGATAATCTGAAATCAAATGCAAGAGCTTTTTACTTTCTGAAACCTCCAAACAGCTTCATAAGCAGGTATATAAAGTCAGTTCTTTCATATGTACACAATAGTAAAATATTTCTGCAAATCATTTTTCATGTTTTGTAGAGCCAACTTTTAAATAATGATGGCCACAACCCATTAATGAAAAAAGTATTTGACATTCATCTTGCTTTTCTTAAAAATGGACAATCTGAAGTGTCACTGAAACATGTATTTGCCTCGCTGAGATCTTTCATCAGTAAGGTAAGGACACCTTCCAAAGCTGCTAGGGGCTCTTCAAAGCCGAAAAGAAAAGGAATGGATAAGAATGGATAATTATAATGGCATATACAAACAAAGCCATTGACTGTTTCTGCATTTTTGAACATAAGTAGAGGATAACGCTGTGCAGGTGGAACACCTGGCAAACAGAACCTGCCTTCTGGTTTACTGTTATGCCTTCACCTTTTCATTAGGCTCTTTTCAGGAATCTCTCTCCTTCAGCCCCTCCTCTTTCTCCTTTCTTCCCTCTCCTCTCCCTCCATCCCTTCTCTCCTACCCCTCTCCCCCGTGGACTAAACTAAGGGTGCTATACCCCAGTGCAAATGTCACTTTCAAATTACCAAATTTGCCAGTTTTTCTCTTGTATATTTTAAAGTATAGATAACTAGATAGATGATAGATAGATATACTTTGAAAACAGAAGCCAACTGTTTTTCTTTTTTCTTTTTCTTTTTTTGTAGTTCATGCATTGTGGGGGCAGCAGTCAGTTATGGGGGAGAGGCAATGCTTCTGGGCATAATGTCCCAACTTGTAGATCTAACAATATTTCTTCACCCTCTTCCACAAAATTCTCTGAGCCATGTTGGGTGTGTTTTAAGTCTACTTCAGTGATGGGCTCTTAGGAGCCTTTGGATCTCTGTTTTGGTATGTGTTGGGTATCCTCAGTGTCTGTCTCCTTCACCCTGGTGCTGATTATCAGGTTCACCATGGAAGCTGCACTCTTGCTAATCTCCTCAGTTCCTCTGTGGTTTCAGCTGGGGCTAGGCTGCAGTGTGATGGGTAGTTTTATCTCCTCAGGTCTTGCTTATGTCTGAAAGAGAGAAGCAGAGTCTCCAATGGAGAGTGAAGTCTGCACAAGTTAAATGGGATAAGTGCTATTAATTTAAAGAGAATTTGATGGGTGGAGTCCCTCTTTTAGACCAAGATTAGTGGGAGCTTGATATTGGAGAGGAAAATCATTGTCTGAATATGATTCTGACCTGTTTTCCAGTTCCAGATATGTGTTCCTTTCCATGGAGAAGATCTCTTAGCCAATCAGAAAGCTATTGGTTACTCACCAAGATTGTGTGCCACTATTGTACTTGTGTGTGCATCACATCAGGGTGTTTGCTTCTGAGTAACTTAGACTCCAGGATTTTACATGCATATGTGCACACATACACATGCAACCACTCACAAAATGAGCAGAACATTGCAGAAAGCATACAAAGGGTTGGAAGAGAAATGTGAAAGTAGACAAGAGAAAACAGTGACAGAGGTAAGAGGGAGGAAGAAAGGCAAGAATAAAGGATTTCATGGAAGCCAAAGGAGAAAAGAGTCTCACTGTCATCAGAGTACTTAGTGGTCAAAGAAGAAGAAAGGGCAAAGGGATCTATTCAAACTCACATCTAGCAGGTTGTTGAAGATTTTGACCATGGCTCATCAGAATAGAGAGTGGTGTGAGGAGAATTACTGTGGGGGTCAGATATACTGTAGGTATGCCTTCCCTTAAATGGTTTCATACTAGATTGTCTTGTCTGGCAAGAATTGGTAAAATCTTATGAAACTATTAGGGAGGTTTTCCAACTGCCAATAAGAAAATATTTATTAAGCATCCGTTATCTACAAAGCACTGCCCTTGTTATGAAGGTAAGATAAAACAGAAGAATTCTTACAATATGGATCTAAATCAAAGGTTCCCAAGAAATCATTTTAAGTACATGGCTTCTAGTTTCACACTCCCTGAAAATAACTGTTATAGACATGTAAGCATGGGAGGTTTTCCAACTGCCAATAAGAAAATATTTATTAAGCATCCGTTATCTACAAAGCACTGCCCTTGTTATGAAGGTAAGATAAAACAGAAGAATTCTTACAATATGGATCTAAATCAAAGGTTCCCAAGAAATCATTTTAAGTACATGGCTTCTAGTTTCACACTCCCTGAAAATAACTGTTATAGACATGTAAGCATGGGGGGATTGTAGAAATAACTGTTATAGACATGTAAGCATGGGAGGTTGTATGTATAGTTTAAGTTCCACAAGGCAGCAGGCTCAATGCATTTTCAAAGCAACAGGCCACTTGGTTGTTTTGAGAATTAGATGAATACTTAGGTACTCTTTTAATTTGCCCAAATGTATCTTTTTATAAATATTTTTACTTATGAGAGAGAGGCAGAGAGAGAGGGGGGAGATAGAAAGCATAGGCACAGTAGGGTCTCTAGCCACTGCAGACTCCAGACACTTGCACCACTTTGTTCATCTGGCTTTATTTAGGTACTGAGGAATCGAACCTCGGTCCTTGGGCTTTATAGATAAGTGCCTCAACTGCTGAGCCTTCTCTCCAGCCCCCAAAATGTATTTTAATTAGAGCTGTTTATGAGTAGAAGATGCACAAGTGTGTGAGAATTCACCTATATCCCATTATGGTTTTCAGCTACCATTTTCTCAGCACTTAGGAGTTCTTAATACAAGAAGGTATCTAAGCAAACACTTAAGTATTGCAGATTGTCCTTCCCATTTTAAAGCCCTATTTGAGAATCATTCATCACTAAAGTCATTCATTTATTCAACATGCTTGTGTGTTTTACACTATCTTCAACTCTTCTCAGAGCTAGAGCATTTATATCAAATACTTTCATATTTTTGTAGTAACCTGTTTACTGGCATGACATGTTTCATTATGGACACATGCTATTCTGCATGTTAACTGGTTCAGGGTGTCTTGAGAGCAGAGCTCTAGCTTCATGTTTATTTGATACCTTCAAAGCACCCAGCCACAGTTTTAGGTGTTCATGTAACAGGCATTTTTTTTTTTAATTAAGAATAGTCTTTGTATGGATACATCATGTATTGGTCCCATCTTTTTCCTCCTCCCTGCCCCCATTTTGTTGAGGACCCTCCTGGTACTCTCCATGTGGTTGTAGATTATGTGTTGTGAGAGCAGACAGATGCCTTAATTTTTTTAAATTTATTTGCAAGCAAAGAAAGAGAATGAGAGAGAGAAGGAATGAGTACACCAGGGCCTATTGCCACTTCAAACAAACTCCAGATGCATGTGCCACTTTATGCAGATAGCTTTATGGTTACTGGGGAATTGAACCTGTGCCATCAGGCTTTGCAAGCAAGAGCCTTCAATTGCTGAGTCATTTTTCCCCCAGCCCAGGCACTTTTTAATTAGATGGGTTTTATGATTAAGCTTTCAGATACTGATTTCTGCTTTCCTTGTTCTTTAGTTTCCCTCTGCATTTTTCAAAGGAAGAGTAAACATGTGTGCTGCATTTTGCTATGAGGTCTTAAAGTGTTGCACCTCAAAGATTAGCTCCACCAGGAATGAAGCATCTGCACTTTTGTATCTTTTAATGAGAAACAACTTTGAGTACACCAAGAGGAAAACGTTTTTAAGGACACACTTGCAGGTCAGTGTCAATCAATGCTTCTCTTCATCATCCTCCACTTCAGTCACGGGCCTCTACCAAGAGCAAAAACCACAGCTACTTCTGAGTTTTAGGTTCAAGAATCCTAAATTTAAGTTCTGCCTAGGCGATAGACTGAGTTCAAGGCCATCTTGGGCAACTTAGAGAGACCCTGTCTCAAAATAGAAGGTATTTTTATACAGTAGCGTTTTTTGTAATGTACTATAGATACCCACTTACTTCAAAATGGAACAGAGTTGAGTATGGTGGTGCATGCCTGGAAGCCAGCATATGAGGGGCTAAGGCAACATAATTGCAAGGTTAAGGACCTTCTGGGCTATAGAGCAAGAACTGTCTCAAAAAATACCCCAGAAATCAAAAAGGATTTCTCTGTGTGTGGTCGCATGCACCTGTACAGTCCAAACTAGTTGAGAGGGTAAAGCAGGTTGATCACTGGCACCCACAAGTTCAATATCATTCTGGGTAACATAATAAGTCTTTATCTCAAAAATGTGGAATTAATCTTAAAATTTTATGAAAATCTCAGCCTATAGAAAGATTTGTGAGAGTTTAAACCATAGCTCAGCAACTTACTTGCTATGTGACCCTAGGTCAGTTACTCAATTTAGCTGAATCAGTTTCCTCATCTGTGAAAATGAGGCCAAGTATTTTCTACTTTGCATGGTTATTATGAGCTTTAAAAAGGAACTGTGTATGGTGCCTGGCACAATGCCTAGTCACTTCTTATGTGATCATCATTATTGTACATAACTGCTTATTTGATGAAATATCTTCAAACCTCAACACAATTGGAACTTCTTGGCTCAGTAGGTCTCTTGGTAATATAGGAAATCTTTGGTTATATATCTTCACTGCTTTAGTCTGTCACATTGAAGTTGTTTATTGGAGATGAGTTATTTATGGAGAAACAACCATAAGCACCTTTCTTTTGTCAAAATGTCACCAGTAAATCAAAAATGTAATAGAAAGTAAAAATCTCTTAAAATATTCTTTATAATTACTTTTGCTTACTATTGCCAGCCACCCTTACACATTAGATCCTTTATTATTTGCTTTTATGTGAGATCACTTGGATGCCAGCCTTTCTCCAAAATATGGCTTTAGTTCGTATATGAGTATACCTGAAATTTTCTATTGAGATCCATTCTTCTGACCATAAGTAGCAGTTCTGTGGAGCCTTTTATTCAAATGTAGATAACGCAATACATATGAAGACTTAGAACAGCAATTTGCTAATAGAAAACTCAATTAAGGGTTAATTGAAGACATTAAAGTTGAAATTGGAGTGAAAGGCAATTTTACTCTAGAGCTGGAACTCATAACTACTACTGTTTGTCCTCAGGATCAGTAGTAAAGCATCCAGCTTAGCCTCATAGCATGAATTATCTTGACTTTAAGTACCATCAATGGCCACTGCATAAACCACCGTTAAACTAGTAGATACTGGTCTAAAACAAAGGTTGCTGGGGCACTGGGCTTAGGAGTCCAACACATAAATACACAAGTAAAAGCAATGCGAAACTGACAAAGAAAAGTATCATTTATTTCCAGTTTTGACCTAGATAACACCATGCAAGCATATTCAAAGTAGAGACCTGACCATTGTTTGAAGATCTGTGAAAAATATTTTTTTGAGACAAGGTCTTGCTATGTATCCCTGGCTGAATTCAGACTCAGAATGATCGCCTGCCTTTGCCTCTTGAGTACTGGGTTTTTAGGGAAATTTGTGTAGAGTCTTTAAAAGAAGTATCTCAAAGCTAAGTGTGGCAGCAAGAGCCTCTAGTCCCAGTTTCTAAAGAAGCTGAAGTAGGGCAATCTGCACGCAATAAGATGCTTCCTCTGATTGAAAAAAATGTTCAGGGCTGGAGAGATGGTTCAGTGGTTAAGCTCTTGCCGGTGAAGCCTAAGGACACTGGTTCAAGGCTTAATTCCTCAGGACCCACATTAGCCAGATGCACAAGGGGGCGCACGTGTTTGGAGTTTGCAGGCAGAGGCCCTGGCATGCCCATTCTCTCTCTCTCTCTCTCTCTCTCTCTGTCTCTCTCTCTCTCTTCCCCTCTTTCTCTCTCTGTCACTCTCAAATAAATTTTTAAAAATTTTTAAATGTTCTAAAGCTATTTGAAAAATATCATTTGCTTCTTCCCACAGATAATAATTGCTGTAAGCCAGCTGATAGCTGATGTAGCTTTAAGTGGAGGATCAAGATTTCAAGAATCGTTATTCATTATCAATAATTTTGCAAATAGTGACAGACCTATGAAGGTATGTTCTCATGTTAAGTAATAAATAAGAATCACTTGGCTTGGATTGTGGGTTAATAGAAGAGTGTGCTTTGCATGTACAAAGTATTGAGTTTGATGTCAAGCAGTATAATTTGAGTATTAAATAGTTTTATATCCTTAAATTCTTATAAAATTCACAATGATTGTTAGTATAGAAATATATAATGTGGACTTCATGAGTTACAGATTTACTGTTATTCCCCATTGGATCTCCAACATCCATAGTATTGACTAGAACATAGCATATTCAACATCTACTGAATAGGTTAGATGATACACATACTCTTATTAGGTCTTGTAGAATGTGAGTTCTTTTGGGGCTTAATTTTTAAACTTGCTTAGAAAATACAAGCATCATTTCCTTCTTAAAATTATCATTTATAATATTAGTTATGTAATTACTGAATTATTTTTTTAAGTTTTTGTTTATTTTTATTTATTTGAGAGTGACAGACCAAGAGAGAAAGAGGGAGGGCGAGAAAGAGAGAGAGGGAGAAAATGGGCACATCAGGGCCTCCAGCTACTGTAAACAAACTCCAGATGCATCCACCACCTTGTGCATCTGGCTTACGTGGGTACTGGGGAATCGAGCCTTGAACCAGGATCCTTGGGCTTTACAGGCAAGCACTTAACCTTTAAGCCATCTCTCCAGCCCTTGAAATTTTTTTGTTTATTTTTATTTAGTTAATTATTTGAGAGTGACAGACCGAGAGAGAACAAGGGAGAGAAAGAGAGAGAGAGCTGAATTTAAAAATTTGAGAAAAATCTCACCTATTAGAATGTGATAACAAGCCAGGTGTGGTAGCACATGCCTTTAATCCTAACTAGCACTTGGGAGGCAGAGGTAGGATTGCTGTGAGTTCAAGGCCAGCCTAATACTACATAGTGAATTGCAGTTCAGCGTGGGTTATATAGCAAGAGCCTACCTCAAAAAAAAAAAAAAAAAGGAAGAAAGAAAGAATAGCTAGCAAATTCATTGACCCATTGCCAACAGAAGAGAAAGGGCACAATAGAGATTCATCATTTGTTGGTTTTGTGAATTTAAAAAGTCATGTTAACTGACTATGGCTTGCTGTCAGTACTTCCTGGAAAACCAAGTCAGAGACTTTTATTCTTAAGTACTTGTTCATGAAGGCCACCATTCCCCTTCTTTGTGTGTTTAAAAGCCAGAGATCCTTGTAAAAGTCTATCTGTTGCTTGACTGCATGGACTGTGTGTCCTGATACTCAGTGATGTACAAGAGAAGAACTTTTACAAGTAGAGGACTTTTCCTCCCAGGGAAATGAATTGTTCCCATTCTTGGGAAAGGTCATATTCTAGCATATTTGACAATGTTGTATAAAATCTGCAAAAATTAAAAGCTCATAGTCACAACATACTTGATATTTGGGACGTGTAGAATCTATGTACCAGAAAACATTCCCATAGGAATGTTACTTACACTGAGAAAAACAACTGACTAGTGCCAGCTGCTCACAGGCTGGGAAAGTTTGCTTTTCAACCAGTTTTGTTGGTTCCCCAGGGGATGAGTATATGTTCAAAGTATTCCCATGAGCACAGAAACAATGCACACTATTTATGCTTTTACTCATACTTTAAGAGTTTATTTTCCAAGTTGTTTCCATTCTTAATGCCATGTTACATAGGTATTTAACTAATTTTTCCAATTAAGTAGGGCTTAATTGATGCATGTCTCACTTTTCCTTGACTCTTTTCTGAAATGTCTTAGTTTGATCCTATTAAGGCCCTCATTACCAGTAACCCCTATTACAAAAAGGTACACTTTCCTCCCAGCAAATAGAATTTCTATTAATGAGTACAAAAGGAACATATGTGTGTAATTATTTTTAAAGCAGACAAAAGTTTATTTGAACATTGAACTCCACATTTCATTATATTCATATTCACAAGGCCTCTAGCCTTGTATTTTCCCCACCCTTGTCTTCTAGGAATTGCAGAGATCATTGTTATTACTCACTCCACTGGAGGGTAAAACAAAGTGCTAGGAGACTTACTTAACATGACACTGATGTAGAGGAAACATGATTAGTGATTTGAGGTCCAAAAGTATGTTGAGAGATTGTCTCTTTAAACTCTTTGGAGTGCACTGTGACTCATGACTTGTTGTTTGTGGAAGTGGAAAATTGGCAGCATGGTTTCACTGTGGTGTATGTTGCTTTCAGGAGATGAGATAGTATGTTTGTCAGGATGGAAAAGTAATGGAAGAGAGCTAGCTCTGGAGCCAGACGGCTTGAGTATCAGTCATGCCTCTACAGTGCGCCAACCATGAGACTTTGACTAAGCTTCTTTACCACTGTGTCTCAAGTTTCTCATTGGTGAAAGCATAATAAGCAACCTTAGCTCATAGGGTTGTTATCAGAATTAAAACATGCAAAGCACTCAGACCAGTGTCTGGTACATAGTGGGCTGTCAAGAACTTTCTGTTACTGGTTTAAGTAAAGTACAAACATACAGAAGCCACAATGGAGAAGCTAGAAGTATCAAAGCCAGATAGTCTGGTTCTTAAGGTATATTTGTAAATATGTTGTAAATAGACTTTCATCAAATTCAGAAGCTTTGAAGCCTTGGCTAGTTGCACATTTTAAAAATAACTCATTAAGGTTTGAGGAGATGGCTCAGTCAGTAACGTGCTTCTTCACAAGCACAAAGGCTTAAGTTCAGATTTCCCCAGTACCTATGAAAAAGCCAGGCATGACAGTGTGCTCCTGTAATCTCTGTATTGGGGAGGTATAGAGACAGAAAAATCCCTGGGGCTAGAATCATGTAGGACACTTGCCTTTGGGCATGCCTATGATTACATAAAATAGTTGAGCCTCTCAGTATACCTGTAAGGGAATATCTTCATTAGGTTAATTGAGTTGGGAAGACCTACCTTAACTGGGAGCAGCATCATTCCAGTGGCAGGGGGTTCTGGATTGTATAAAAAGGATAAATTGACTGAGTACCAGCATTCATTGCTTTCTGCTTCCTATGTACTGAATGTGACTAGCAGCCTCCAGTTCCTGCTACCATGTCTTCCCCACCATAATAGACTGTAACCCTGAACTATAAACCAGAATATACCCTTCCTTAAATTGCTTATTGTCAGGCATTTCATCATAAAATGAGAAAGTAACTAATCAAGTAGTCTAACCAAATTGGTGAGCTTCAGGTTCAGTGGGACACCCTGTCTCAAAAAATAAGATGGAGGGGCTGGTCAGATGGCTTAATAGTTAAACGTGTTTGCTAGCAAAGCCTGCTGGACTGGGATGAATTCTACAACACCCACATAAAGCCAGTTGCAAAATGGCACATCATCTCTGAGCTCAATACCCTATGACAATGGAAGGCAGAGCCAGGAGAGTCCAAAGATCACGGGGCAGCTACTCTGACATTCCTTTGCAATGTCAAGAGATCCTGTCTCAAAAGAAGGTAGAGCACAGATATCTCAAAATTGTCCTCTGACCTCCACACTCATGCTGTGGCACACGTGTGCACACAGACACATACACATAATAAATTGTTAAATAGTGTAGAAAATGGTTGATAAAGACAACTGACACTGACCTCTGGCCTCCATACACATGTACAAACCTGCACACACCTACAAACATGAACACAAATTAAAGTATAACTAAGTAAAATCCCTAAAGGGACTTGCCACAGATGATAAACTATCAAGAACTGTATTGTGAAGTAGAAATTGTGTTATGTTCCCAGGAATGGATACTGGTCATATCAATAATACTTGTAACTTTATTGGTTTCTTTGTTTTGTTTTGTTTTGAAATTAGGCAACTGCTTTTCCCACAGAAGTCAAAGATCTGACCAAGAGGATCCGAACTGTTCTTATGGCCACTGCCCAAATGAAGGAGCATGAGAAGGACCCTGAAATGCTCATTGATCTCCAGTATAGCTTAGCCAAGTCCTATGCCAGCACTCCTGAGCTCAGAAAAACCTGGCTCGACAGCATGGCCAAGATTCATATTAAAAATGGAGATTTTTCAGAGGTAACTACTTAAAATTTTGTTCTAAATTTGACCCTTCAAAGACCTTTGAGCATATTCTGACAGTTCTTTCCTTGTCACCCATTTCTAGGCTGCGATGTGCTATGTCCATGTAGCAGCTCTGGTGGCAGAATTTCTTCACCGAAAGAGTAAGACACTTCATTTATAAGATGGGAGGAATTTCCATAGGCACTGTAGTTTGTATCTTTGTAGCTTGTAACTATGGGTGGGATATAATTGGGTTATGAAAAACATGTTCACCTTCGGCCTTGCTCAGTGCTAAACAGAGGTTGGTATGAAAGAAGACTGGGTTGTTCATTTTGGCTTCTGCTTGCATAGAAGGTTACAAGAAAAAGTGAAATAATACAGGGCCAGGCCTGGTACCCAGTATTTATTTTCCAAGACTGTCTCCCTGGAAGGCTGCCACAAATTCAGTTCTTAGGGCTCATGAGAAGCTCTGCATAACACAGATCATTTACCATCCTCTCATATCTCTTAACTTTGCCAACAACTGTCCATAGACTAGGAATCTATAACTATCACTGTACCGTGAGACCTAGATGCTAAAAAGGATTCAGACCCTCGAAGGACATCAGAATCTAGCTGCTGTAGATCCTTTATTCAAGATTTACAACTCAGGGCATATAAGCATCTAAAAAAATGTGCTACGTCACTAGTCATCAGGGAAATGCAGATTAAAACTACATTGAGGGCTGGAGAGATGGCTTAGTGGTTAAGCGCTTGCCTGTGAAGCCTAAGGACCCCGGTTCGAGGCTTGGTTCCCCAGGTCCCACGTTAGCCAGATGCACAAGGGGGCGCACGCATCTGGAATTCGTTTGCAGTGGCTGGAAGCCCTGGTGCACCCATTCTCCCTCTCTCCCTCTATGTGCCTTTCTCTCTGTGTCTGTAGCTCTCAAATAAATAAATAAATAATGAACAAAAAAAATTAAAAAAAAAAACTACATTGAGATTCCATCTCACTCCTGTCAGATTGGCTACCATCATGAAAACAAATGATCATAAATGTTGGCGGGGTTGTGGACAAAGAGAAACCCTTCTACACTGCTGGTGGGAATGCAATCTGGTCCAGCCATTGTGGAAATCAGTGTGGAGGTTCCTAAAACAGCTAAAGATTGATCTACCATATGACCCAGCTATAGCACTCCTAGGCATATATCCTAAGGACTCATCTCATTTCCTTAGAAGTACGTGCTCAACCATGTTTATTGCTGCTCAATTTATAATAGCTGGGAAATGGAACCAGCCTAGATGTCCCTCAACTGATGAGTAGATAATGAAGATATGGCGCATTTATACAAGGAGTTCTACTCAGCGGTAAAGAAAAATGAAGTTATGAAATTTGCAGAAAAATGGATGGATCTGGAAAGGATTATACTAAGTGAAGTAACCCAGGCCCAGAAAGCCAAGCGCCACATGTTCTCCCTCATATGTGGATCCTTGCTACAGATGATTGGGCTTCTGTGTGAGAAGGAAAATACTTAGTAAAGGAGATATAAAGGGAAGAGAAAGGAAGGGAGAAGGGTACTTAATAGGTTAGTATTGTATATATGTAAGTAGAATGATTGAGATGGGGAGGTAATTTGATGGAGAATGGAATTTCAAAGGGGAAAGTACCGTGTGGGGGAGGGAAGGTATTAACATGGGATATTTTTTATAATCAAGGAAAATGCTAATAAAAATTGTGAAAAGATAAAAATAAATAAATAAGTAAATTTTTTTTTTAAAAATTTCCAATTCAGGAATCTTCCTGAAGCCTTCCCTGTCTTAAAATAATATTGTTGACTACTGTAACTACTTGCATAGTAAAACATTCTAGTTAGGTTTAAAAGCTAATTGGCAATGGAGATTGTAATCAATACATCTGCTACCTATCATAATGTTCAGGCTACTTCCTGTAAGTCAGTCAACCAAGTAACATTAGGGCAAAATGAAACCAATTAATGAGAATCATAATACTTTGGGTTTGGCGATGAAAACTCAAACTTGTTTTGGTTTAAGACCAGAATTTCGGTATATCTTTCAGTTCACATCTAAGGTTCAGTAATAACTCCCATTGTGAAGATTCTTCCCAAATATGGTATAATGATACAAATGTAGATCCGTTTTACTTTTCTGTTTGTTTGCTTTCTTTTGTTTGGTCCAGGGTCTTGTGTAGCCCAGGCTGGCCTCAAATTGTTATGTAGCCAGGGATGACTTTCTGATCTTCCTACCTCCTACTTCTTGTTTACAGCTATGCATCACCATGGCTGGTTTATGCAGTGCTGGGGATCAAGCCCAGGGCCTCATGCATGATAGCTAATGAAGCACTCTAACTATTTGAGCTGCATCCTCATTTTTTTTTTTTTTTTTTTTGGTGGTGGTGGTGGTGTTTCAAGGTAGGGTCTTGTTCTAGCCCAGGCTGATCTAGAATTCACTATGTAGTCTCAGAGTGGCCTCGAACTCATAGCAATACTCCTACCTCTGCCTTCTGAGTGCTGGGATTAAAGGTGTGTGCCACCATGCCCAGCCCATTCTCTTCATTTTAATTGTGCTTTAAATTAACATTTTTACACTGAAGTCCTTTGAGCAATCCATGTTTTTGAAATTAGTATACTCAGCTTGAGCTGATGGTTCATTTACAACTGTAATCCTATCACTTGAAAGCTGAGGCAGGAAGATTACAAGCTCAAGGCCTGTCTCAAAAAGCAAATAAAAGTGAGTATAATCTACCTATCTTACTTACATTAATACATGTGATTTTATTTTTTCTGGTACTTGGGATTGAACCTGTGGCCTCAGGTATCATAAGCTTGTGTCCCAGCAGTAAGCTACAACTGCAGCCCCTACTACTAGTTCTAAAATGGAGAAACAAATTATTTTAAAAAGGTACATTTCAGGTTATATAAATTAATATCACTGATATGCCTGTAAAATCAGCATAAGGATAAATATTAAAACCACAAAACTGCAATCCCAAGTACTATGACAAATGTGAGGATTCTAAACGCAATACTAAATAAGATTTTAAGTTCCTTTCAGAGAAATTACATATTTCTCATCTCATAATTAATAAATAGGGTAAATACTGAAGAGTTTCATGCCCATTACGAATGAACAGTACCCTTAGAATTTGAAAATAGTCATATATGTGTGTGTGTGTGTGTGTGTATATATATATATATAGTATTTCTGAGCATTTTTTGTTCACAAGTACAAATACCTTAAAACCAAGCAAAAATCAAAAAGAATTTTATCTTCATTACCAATCCTTAACTTTAGAAATAAGATTTCTTTCTGTAGTTGTTTGAACATTTGAACAGCCACCTAAATTGTCAAACCATGGCTTATCTTAACAAGTAGACATAGTATTCCTAACTAGTCATTTTAGTATTTCATAATAGCTTCAAGGTTCTCTCAAATTTATCCTTTACCAAAGTCAAAGAGCTCTGGTTTCAGTAGGGGGAAAATATGTTATTTTACATTTTAAACCAAGAAATGTTAGATTTGATAGTAGTTTACATACTTATTTGTAGATTCCACCTATTTTTAAATCTGGAAAAATCAACATGCTTACATTAGAAAACTTCATTCTAAAAGGGTTGGGTTTTACCCTTTACCTTTGATAACTGAAAAGATCCAAAAAAGCTGATTAAACTATGAGAGTTATACCAAGGCAGAGTACCCATCTAAATTATAAGTGAAAAACAATCAGTTAACCTGCCATCCAGGGTGAGTACTCCACAACCCATTATTATTAGATCCTAGTGGAAGGAGTGTAGAACAACCACCAAACCCTTAAATGAACATGGATCTGAGTGAGGAATTGAAAAAGAAGTTTTAAATACAATAAAAGAAAGAAAGACGAAGGAAGGAAGGACGGAAGAAAGAATGAATAGGTAAGAGAAGTTTAGCAAAGACTGGGCTGGAGGGATGGATTAGCAGATAAGGCACTTGCCTGAAAATCCAAAGGACCCAAGTTCAATTTCTCAGGACCCACATAAGCCAGATGTACAAGGCAGCACATGTGTCCAGAGTTGCAACAGCTGAATGAATAATTGGCAAAACAAGCAAGGGTGCTGTTTTCTTGGTGAACCTGGTACCAGCACAAGGGTGAAGGAGATAGACACAGAGAACAATCAACTCCTACCAAATCAGATATCCAGAGACACAGGGGCTCCCAAGACTTCATCACTGAAGCAGACCCAAAATGAACCCAACATGGCTCAGGGGAATTTTGCAGAAGAGGGGGCGGAAAGAATGTCAGAGCCACACGTTGGGTCATGATACACAGAGACATTTCCTCTTACCTATAACTGAGGGCTAACTCTACAATGCATGACCCATATACCTCAACAAGGTGGGGCCAGGAGGAGGGGGTAGGACAGGGTGGAGGCTAACAATGGTACCAATTTGACTGTATTAGCTGAGTACAAAACTAATTAATAAAAAAAGTTAATTTAGCCAGGTGTGGTGGTGCACGCCTTTAATCCCAGCACTTGGGAGGCAGAGGTAGGAGGATCACCATGAGTTCAAGGCCACCCTGAGACTACAGAGTTAATTCCAGGTCAGCCTGGACCAGAGTAAGACCCTACCTCGAAAAACCAAAAAAAAAAAAAAAATTTAGGTGGTGGTGGTGGTGGGCTCTTTTTTAAATGTTTTATAATAAAAATCCATTCTCATTACTTTTTGTTTTCTTATACTTTGAAATAATAAATTTAATCAAATTCATAAAAAAATGCCAAATACTATAGAACAGATTTTTTTTCTGTTCAAGTGTCCTTCAATTCTTAGATAATGAAGACAAAAGGATAGAGTACATTTTAAGTCTTTGACACATAACATTAACAAAAATTCTGTATTTTTTATTGCTATAGGTATAATGACCTAATTGTTATATAAACTCACCACCATGTAATTGTTATAGTTATATAAGTTGGCCATACTCCCTAACCATGTTTTTTCTCTTTTTACTCACTCGCTGTCCTTTCCTCTCTTCTCTCCTCCCTCCCTCCCCTGGGAATGGCATCCAGCCCTTGGTACTTGCTAGTCAAGATCTTTACCATTAGATATCCCCATTTGCCCCCAAGCCATTTCTCTACAAGTCCATTATAAAACATTTGCCATCAAAATACTACTACATAGGCTGGAGAGATAGTTCAGTGGATAGGACACTTGTCTACAAAGCCTAAGTTTCTGAGTACCCATGTAAAGCCATATGCAGAAGGTGGCACATGTGTCTGGAATTTATTTGCAGTGGCTAGAGGCCCTGGTGCACCCATACCTTATCTGTCTCTTTCTCTCTCACTCATAAATAAATAAATAGATATTTTTAAAACCTAGAAAAGATACTTATACAATAAAGTACTACTTATCTGACATATTGGAAGGAAATGTTCTGCCACTTAGACATTTTAATAAAACTAAATTTTATTTTCGTAGATAGTTGCTTACCCCCCAGGGATAATTACATAACACCAATGAAAGACTGCTACCAGTTATTTCCATTCTTTGTTTTAGGCACTGAATAATGTGGGGAAGAGGAAGGAGGAAGCCAGGCATGGTAGCCCACACTTGTAATCCCAGGAGGCTGAGGCAGAAGGGATATGAGTTAGAAGTGAACCTAGGCAACATAGTGAGTGCCAATCAAGCCCAGGCTGCAGTGTGAAACCCTTTCTCAAACCCACACTTCCACCCCAAAGGAAGTAGGAGGCGTGTGCTTCTCAAAAATCCCACCTGTAAGCAGGGTCCCTGAACTCTTGCTCTTCCTACCAGAGACACCTTAAGTATGATCATCCAGTTCTCAGTACCTGAGTCACTTCTAAGTGGTAATAAGGGATTTTAGTTATTCTTCTCAGATCCCCAAATAGAAAATCCAAAGCAAGTCATAGTTTCTTTATTTCTATTTTGTCTGAGAACTTCAACATTTCTGGATCACATTCTGTAAAGGCTAGACTTTGACATTCTTCTCTCTTTTCCTGAGAGAGGGCACAACCATTTTCCCCAGGGAAGACAAGAGCCAAGTTTCTGCATTCTTCTGCCACCACACAGCATCCTCGTTCAGCAAAGCTTTAGGCCTAAGGAATTCCACTATAAACCCAGAAAATGGAAATTCCTCTTTCATAAGTCTGTTCTCATTCCTTATAGGGTAATGTTGCTTTCCTTCCCCATTCTTTGTACCCCACATCTTATAGCTGAAGTTTTACAAAACCTTTTATTTCCATGCTTTTTCCCCAGTTACAACTTTTCCCTCTTCACACTGTCTTCTCAAGACCCTTACCTCCTATCCTTCATCTGTCCAGCAGTTGTTTTTTCAAGAGTTATGCTGCTACCTTATCCTCCAGAACCCTACCCTGCTCTTTTCATGGGGTCACTTGTACTAAGATGGTTGCTCCTACTTGGACCATTTCCATCTTGCTTTCCCTAGGACAGCATGCAAGAATTGGAAAACAGCTATTAAGAATTCAGATCCAAGCCTGGTGTGGTGGGACATGCCTATAAATCTAAGTACTTGGGAGGCAAAGTATGGATTTCCCTATGCATTTTAAAGACTAATAAGCAGATGGTCTTAGTATCATTACAATTATTTGACTCATGAAAACTTTGACCAAAAGAAAGGAGGAACATGGTCTCTTTTGTGAGGGGGGATTCCTGGGGATTGAACCTAGAGCCTCATGTATGCTAGAAAATAAAGCACCACATCAATGAACCCTATCCCCAGTTATCTTTTTACTCTGTGGCACAGGGTCCCACCGAGTTGTCCAGGCTGGCTTTGAAGTCGTCTGTACCCCATACAGGGCATGAACTTTGCAGTCCTCCTGCCTCAGCTTCCTAAGTAGCTGGTATTACAGGACCATCACAAGGTCTGGCAAATAAGGTTTTTTGTTTTTTTTTTGTTTGTTTGTTTGTTTGTTTTTAGGTAGAGATAAGTTAGCAAGAATGCCAAACTCTAACATTGAAAATTCCTAATGGCATGAGCAGCAAATTCCATAATTGAGTGTTGACCTCTTTGCTTTTGAGATAAAACCTTATTTGCTCTAGTTTTACTTAAAATACACACCAGACTAGGCAGAGTGGTGCGTGTTTGCAGTCCAGTACTCAAGAGGCAGAGACAAGAGGATTCCCATAAATTCAGAGCCAGCCTAGACTACATAAAGAAGCCTAATTTGAAAAGGAAAAGATACATGGTCAGGTAGATGGCTCTGTGGGTAAAGTGGTTGCTGTGCATGCATGAGAACCTGAGTTAGGATCTCTACTACCCACATAATAGAAGGCTGGGTATGGTGGCACGGTGCTTGTAATCCTAGAACTTGGGAGATGGAAACAGGAATCCCAAGGATTACTGGTTAACGAGTCTGCCTGAATTGGTGAGCTCTAGGTTCAGTGAGAGACCCTGTTGTCATAAAAGAGGTAGACTGTCATTGAGGAAGACACCTGATATCAACCTCTGGCCTCCACAATCACATGTGCATGTACACACACACACACACACACACACACACACACACACACACACACACACCAACCCAGATGACTCCCAAAATGGGTTCAGCCACATCTGACCTCGGGCCTTTCTTTGTTCTCTAAAGCACAGCATTCTAGAACAACCAGCTTCTGTAGGACTACCATGTGACTTAATCCTAGACTGTGACTTAATCCTAGACTCTCACTGCACAGTGACAGTTTGGTTCTCAGTCCTACAGCAGCTTTTCTCAGCTTCATTAGTTCACTTCCTAATTCCCAGGACTCCAGCTAAGAACAGTTGTTTAGTGGTGGCTTAAGAAAGTTAGTTTATATTGATAGGCTTGTTTAACAATAATAATTCATGTACTCCTTCTTATACGCTAGGCTCTGTTATAAACCCTTTTACATTTAATTCTCACAAATTACCTTTTATTGTTGTTGCTGTGGTGCTTGTGGCCATGGTCATGATCAAGATGATAGCTTTTTTACATTCCTAGGGAGACAAATATGTCTAAATTCACACAAAGGTACAGCCAGGTCCAAAGCTATGGTCATTTTAATGCCTCACCCTATTTCTGCAAGGATGCCTCATCACTGCCACTTGTTTTACTTCCTATCTCCTTGGCTCCTACAATGACTGGCTGCCTTTTTCAAAGCTCATTCAATGGTTGCTGAAAAGTACCTGCTTTCTTGATGAGATGATCAACCAGAAATACACAAGGGATCAAGATTTTAATATCAGTGATCTACATTAGACTAGTGGAACAAACATACAAGTCATTGAATATGGAACAAAGTCAAGGAACAAAACTTATTTGTAAATAACTTGGACTCATTTAGTGAAGAAAGACAAAGAATATGTAATATATCACAGAAACATATAAAACCTTTTGGCAACTGAAACTTGTACTTGACTTTGATACTTCCAAACTATCTGATATAAAAACAGTCAATCCTTTATTTAAAGTCTTTTTGTAATCAAACCCTTTCTGGTTTTGCCCACAGAGTTGTTCCCTAATGGATGTTCAGCCTTCAAGAAAATTACTCCCAACATAGATGAAGAAGGAGCCATGAAAGAAGATGCCGGGATGATGGACGTTCATTATAGTGAAGTATGATGCCAGGGCCTGCATTGTCAGTTACAGAAGTTTCTTATCTTAAAGAAATCTATCTATATTAAAAATTACTACCTATGACTTAGATTTAAAAGTAAGAGTTACTGAGATTTTAGCAATAAAGCTTCCTAGGAAAGATATTCCTGTTTTGAAAATAGAATCTTGTATTGCAATTGTTCACATTTTCTAATTGAAAACACAACATTTACCAGAGCAGTCAATATACAGAAAAACCCTCACACAAGTAAATTTAATATTGTCTATCAACTAAACAAAGTACATAATATTTAAAATGGAAATTTTCTTCTCTACACTTCAGATGGATAGAAAAGAGCCATTGTCAATCAACCAACAAAGATTTCTTGAGCAGTAACCTATGAGCAAGCCTGGAGACTTGGCATATAACACAATAAGGTCATTGTGCTCACTCCTAACCTCCAAATTTTACTCAAGAGATAATAGAAAATACCAAAGCAGCACCATTTGACTTGTATAAATGTTTGACACACAAAGTCAGGTATAGAAGGCCAGGAAGGTTAATTTAGTAATGATGTTGGAAAGGGATTATAGGTGGCTAGATGGACAGCTGCCCTAATTGTCCATAGGTGAGAGAGTTAGGCTCTAAACCAGAGTAGTGAAAGATCCAAGAAACACTGTGAGGAAGGAAAACAGAAAAATATGCTGGTTGGGGGATGAAAAGAGTTAGCTCTAAGAGGTTTGGATATGATGGGAAAGCAGTAGATGTTTTGTTGGGGAAATGATGAGTTCTGTTTTAGAAATGGGTTGAACTTGAAAGGCAATCAAAATGGACATAACCATCAGAGCATTAGAAATGTAGAACTGAAGCTAAAGAGAGATTGTGGTTACAAATAAGAATCTGGAAGTCATATCCTTGTCAGAACCAAAGCAGAGAGAGTTTAGTGTATAACATAGCATGTGCTCACAAAATTAAAGAGTTTAAACATAAGAAAAGAAATACACTAAAGCAGATTGAAGGAGTTGTATACTCCCATAGAATTCTTTTAAAAAAATAAAAATAATTTCAAAATGATATGCTGAGGGGCTAGAGATGTAGCTAAATTGGTAAAATTCTTGCCTAGCATGCATTTCTCACTCAGTTCAATCTTCAGGACCACAAAATCCAAGCATGGTGACACATATCTGTGATTCTAGCACTTTGAAGATGGAGACAAGATGGTTAGGAATTGAAGGCCATGCTTGGATACATGGCAAGTTTGGGTCTAACGTGGGCTACATGACACCCTTTGCAACAAAAACTGTCAAGCTAAACATGGTGACACGTGCCTGTAATTCTAATCCTTAGAAGGCACGGACAGGAGGATCCCAAGTTTGAGGCCATCATGGGCTACATAGGCAGCACCTACTGCCAGACATGATGGCTCAAACCTGTAATCCCACCCTGTACATAGCAGGAAGAGGATGGATTTCTATGGGTTCAAGTACAGCCTAGGATATATAGCTTTGGCTATATGGAAAGACCCTATCTTAAAAGAAAATTAAAAAAAAACATGAAGTGAATATAAGCAATCAGATTAAAGTGGAATACTTTATATAAATACTTTGTTAACTGGTATTTAAAATATAGGCAAATGCTCAGTTCTGGTTCATTCAGCAACCATTTGTTTTGTTTTGTTTTCATTTTGCAGTACTAGGACTGAACCCAGGGCCCTATACATGCTAGGCAAGCATTCTACCACCAAGCTACACCAGCCTGGCAACCATGCTTTAACTGTCTACTCTTCTAGGTTCTGGGGGTAAAAGAAACTTCACTCCAAAGTAAGTCAGTGATAAAGCCTAAGAATTCCATCATACTTAAGAGTTTCCACATATACTTCAAAGTGACCAGGACAGTGTTAGTGGCCTTGCTTTACTGATACATAGAAATCCCAAGCTGGAGTTAGTAGACAGGGTGTAGGCACATAATGTCAGCTAACTGAATCAGAGCTAGTTTAATTTGCTCGTGTTTTAAAAATCAGCCCTCCAGGGTACTGGAATTGCAGGTGTATGCCACCATGACCTTGCTAAATGGTTATCTTCTTTTTCTAATTAATCTTCTAGAATTTTAGCCAATTTCATTTTTAACTATGAAACCTTGGGCAAGTCATTTCACTGTTATGAATGTTTGACTTAAATGTTCCCAGGAGACCCTGCGTTTTGTAGTCTGACAGTACAGTGAGTGTTTCATGGGAAAGTAGATGATGGTTCAGCATAGCTAAACTCAGCTCCTTGTTTTCCCAAATGGCAGCTTCAATTTATTTATAGAAATGGCCTTGTAAGCACATTCATTGGAAATACTTTGTGTTCTATAACAATTTAGACCCTCTCTTAGTTTGATTATAAATACAGGATGGTGTTCATCCAAGCATCATTTTGTTCTGGCTTATACAATTGAGCTTCCTCTTCATGCCTCACCAAGGAAGAAATCACACTGACTTAGAAGTGATATTGTACTGAGCCAGGCTTACCTGGGCTCCCCTCATTCAGTAGACAGAGGAATGAGAACAGAGGAATGCTGTGAGTTTGAGCCAGCATGGGCTACATAGGGAAACCTTGTCTTAGACAAAAGTTACAGTGTGCTGGAAAGATTGCTTAGTGGTTAGGACTTCTTCTACAATTGTAAGAGCCTGATGAGGCATAGGAGACCCACTTGGGTTTGATCCCCAGGACCCACATAAACCACTGGGCATGGCTACACACATCTGCAATGCCAGACCTATTAGTGAGACTTTTTTTTATTTGACTTCCTATGTTTTTCATTGCTAGTATTTATAACAGGATTTTCTTTTGATTTCCTTATTCATATCTTGTATTGACCCCCTTATTTTATTAAATTGGTTTCCTTTGATTTCTTTGAGCATATTTATAATCATTCTTTTGAAATCTTTGTCAGACATTTCCTCTAAATCAGTCTCAGTGGGGGTCTTTTCTGATAGATTTATAATTTTGGTAGAATTATATTGTCTTGATTTTTTTGTGTTTCTTGTAATTATAATATAGAGATTTTTGCATCTTGGATTAATTTGATGCTCTGGTTTTCTAATTATCTGTAGTATTATTAGATGTATCATTCAATCTGATCCTATATATCTTCAGGGTAGGAGCTTAAGATGCTAGGTATGGCTCTTAAAATACTCAAAGTAATTACAAAAGTGACCCTAAGCATTGGGTTTGCCTACTATGTGAGTATTCTAGTAGGCTGTGTGGAACAAAATATAGGCAAATTCTAAAATCTAACTGAACAATATACAGATTCAGTGAAAACCAGCACAGAGTATTTATGCAAGAGTAGTTATTATCATCCCTCTCAAGTAGCTGTGGCAATAAACCTAAATTCTAGTTTGAAAAAAAAAGAGTAGTTATTAAAACAAACAGATACTCTAACAAATTTAAAGTCCCTAAGAATGTGTGTTGCCCCACCCCCTCAATTTGTCAACTGGGAGGCTGAGATTTCTGGTCTGTAGAGTGTTCCAAGTTCAGCTTGTAACCATGTGAGACCCTGCCCCAATAAGCAACAGGAGAGGAGACAAAGGTACTATAAATCAGGAAGCAACAAATGACAACCCCAAAATATAGCTTATTTAAATAGCAAATCTGACCATCTATCAGATTTAACAGATAATTTACCCTGAAAAGGAAGGCACAATTAGCACTTCCAATGCAAGGCTATATACCAGGCTTTTTCGGAGGGTACTGACCTGGTGCAAGCCCATTTACCTTTGGGGATTGCTTTGCTCTCAGCTACAATGCCCACCTGCTGGGTCCCTCTTTGTTGCACTGTGGGCTCAGATAGGCTGGCTGGGTTGGTGGGTCACTGCTGTGGTAGTCTGTTCTGGGGGCTGTGTGGGTAAGTTCTCTTCCCCAGGTCTCTAGTGGTTGCTGATGTTTGTACAGAATGGTGGCTGAAGATGTTTCACTGGTCCCCATGATCCTTCTTCCTTAGTAACCATTCTGCTGGTTCTTGCTGTCCTCCCCTTCAGGTTTCTCAAGTTTGTGAGTAGGTTAGTGTGAGTGGAAAATCACCTCACCTGGCTGCTTTTCCTGAAGCTCAGGCTGAGCCTGGTGATAATGGCCATGTGGATCTGGTGCCACCACTGCTGGAGTCACTTCTGCCTTCTGTGGTCCTTAGATGCTCTGGATCTCTCCTTCTTCTCTGCTGTGGTTGATAATTTCTCTTTGTTTTAAAGGACATTTCTTTTTTGTGGTTGATAATTTCTGATACACCTTCACATTTTAGTAGAAAAGTGTATTTTGCTGCGTTGTTTTTTTTTTTTTAAGGTAAGGCTGACCTGGAATTCACTATATAGTCTCAGGGTGGCCTTGAACTCATGGTGATCCTCCCAAGTGCTGGAATTAAAGACATATGCCACCATGCCTGGCTTGTGTCTGTTCTTTTGCTTAATGCAGTGTTCTTTTTGTAAATTTTTTGTTCATTTTTGTTATTTATTTGAGAGTGACAGACAGAGAGAAAGAGAGGGGGGTGCATTAGGGCCTCCAGCCACTGCAAACAAACTCCAGACACGTGCACCCCCTTGTCTATCTGGCGATTGTGGGTCCTGGGGAACCAAGTCATGAACCAGGGTCCTTAGGCTTCACAGGCAAGCACTTAACTGCTAAGCCATCTCTCCAGCCCTGCAGTGTTCTTTGGGTTAGCCTATGTGGCAGACAACTTCAGGTCTCCTGAGATGAACTTCCAGATCAGGCACAGTTATGGAGGAAGGGATATTTATTGATGCTTACAGATTCAGGGGAAGTTCCATAATAGCAAAAGAAGCTGGCCTACTGTTACAGGACCAGGCAGAAAGAGAGAAAAGGCCAAAAGCCACACCACACAACACACTTCAGGAGCTCTAGCTAGATGTACTTTGCATATTTGAAATTGGAATTTCAAACTCATCACCACACCTTAGGGCTTGACTGCTCAGTGACACCTCATCTATCCAGGTGGCTGCAGTTCCAAACTACAAACTAATAAAACACTGAATATATTGGGGGCCATCTATTCAAACTACCACAACCTATATATTGTTAAGTATGTCATAAGTTTGTTCATTGAGTTCACTGAGTAATAGTCTACCATTCAGGTAGATAATTTTTCAATTCATTCCCCTGTTGATGGGTGCTGGGTCATTTTTATTGTAGGGTTTTGTAAAAATTCTCTATGACCTTTGGCTGGCATATGTTATTATTTCTCTTAATTAAACTTAGGAGTAAAGTTGCTGTAACTTAGGGGAAGTATATATTTAGCTTTGTAAGAAATGTCCAGAATTCCTCAAAATGGTTGGGCAATTTTATATGAATGGATAAGATTTCCAGTTTCTTCATATCTGATACTTGTAGTTTTTCATGAGCCATTCTTTTTTTTTTTTTTCTTGTCTCACAACTTTAATAGAATATCCTAACTATTCTGTACAAATTGAAAACACCATGTTCAGTTACAAATGTGTCATCAGGTAAGGCTGAACGCACTCTACATGCCTGTCACTGTGGGCATGGCTGTTGCTGAGCCAGAGACCACAGCCACACACTCCGAAACCCCACATGCCAGCCACCAACTGGTCACCAACCCAAGGGCTTTGAGATAAGATGAGCAAGGGGTCCAGGAGCTGGCATGCACACTGCAAGCTGAGAAGCTATTCTGTAGGCCAGCAAGCCCTAGTGAGAGAAGGACTTCAGCCCCCTGGCTATGACCCCACACCCCCCAAAGGCAACACATAGCTCATGTTCTGCATGTCACAGAATAGCTCCTGCCCTCCCCAGCTCATGACAGGAAGTAGCAGTTTCTTCCACACAGGCCTTGCTCCACTACATGTCACATCCTCCTGGTCAAGTCACCAACATGGTCTCATAAATGGTAAGGATGAGGACACTGTGAGTTCACAGTCCTCCAAGCACGAATGAATAAATAAATACGAGGACGAGCCACCACGGCCCTGGCCTCGGGTGTGCATCACAACCCACACTCTGAGAACACGGCCTCACTTGACTAGCTGTTCAGAGAGGAGTCAGGCACAAGGCTGGAGCGGCTTCGCACACAGCAGCTCAGTGGCTGGAAACAGTGTGGTTTCTTCAAATCAGGAAGGGCTGCAGAAACAGCACCAGTAGGCTCCACCAGCTCCAGGTGTGACCCCAACCCACCCTACGTGGTGGTCTTCAGGGTCTCCTCAAGGGCAGGGCTGGGAAAGTCCAGGGCTGCAGGCACCAAGGCCGCAGAGGCGCTAGAACTAAACCTCCTATTCTGAAACGCAGTCCAGTTGCCACTGTACAAGTTAAGCAAAATCAGAAGGAAAGGGAAAGGTGGAGGTGAAATCATGCACTTGAAACGGTTAGATGTCACAGCAGTGTCAACAGAATTGGCCCCCACTGGCGGGCCTGGGTCCTGACAGCCATCTTCAAGGCAGCTGACTGCCCACAGGTCCTGCTTTTCACTGTTGTTTGCACTCTGCAGGCTGACTGGGTTCTTTCTTGGGGTTAACTTCGGCATCCTCCTCCTCTTCTCCCTCCTCATCACCTTCCAATTCCTCCTCCTCTCCTTCCTCACCTTCTTCAAAATTGTCGTCATCCTCTATGGCCTCCCCAGTAAAGTACAGCACAGCCCTCGGCACTATCCGCTCACGGAAGAAGTGTCCAATTTCAAAATCAGAGGCTAGTGTGAACTCAGAATCTTCATCCAGTGACTCTCCATCTACAGAGGCTTTCAGGGGACTGAAGAAGTTGAAAAAGGACTCATTGGGCACTTGCTTTGTAATCGTCCTAACAGTGCCCCGACCCTTATGCTTCTGCTTCTTCTTGATGGTTTTGACGGTAACATTTTTTCCTTTTTTCCAGTCAATTGTGCACCCATCACAGTCCACAATTTCAGGACCTTCAAAGGAAAAAGGGTCAGCCTTGTCTGGCTCAGACTTCATCTTGTACGTTTTGGTCAGGACAGGATTGGTGAAGTAGTTATTGGGTTCAAAGTGGAACTCTAGCACAAAAGACATAGGCTGTCCAGGATCTGAAAACTTCACTTTAATATCCTGCAAGTGTTTCAAGATGGGCTCATCACATTCCTGCACCAGCTCACTGAGCATGTCCACATTTCTGAAGATGGTGAACCAGAATTCTGGGATTCCTTTGGGATTTGGCTCTTCTGCTGCTGCTGCTGCTTCTTTCTCAGCTATGACTACTTTATTTTTCATATCTCCAGCCAACTTATCCTCCTCTTCATTTTCACTGTGCCACTCTGATTCTGCATCTGTCCGCTCCACATCACCAGTGATGAATTCTCTTCTCTTGTCAAACAGAGGCTGGTACAATGCAGCATACTTCCTCTCCAGGTCATGAACTTCCTCATAGAATTTGGCCTCTATGTGCGCACACCTCACCTGAAGCTGCTTCAGAGCATTAATTCTCCTTTTGACTGCTTTGGGTAAAGTTTCAATGTAGCTGGAAGGAGTGTGAGAGACAGTGTCCAGTCGTTCCTGTAAGGCTGCCAGAACTTGTGGATTCTGCATCACCTGATCTGTGAGCTTTTCTGTGTTACTTGCATTTTTAGCAGCTTCCATGGAATCTGCAGGAACCCCATCTGAAAAACTTATCTGCCATCTGAACGCTTTTGTCCCTCGCGCCTCCTGCGGCAGTGGCACCCGTGCCTTCGCTCGCTCCGGGGCTCTGAGCCGCCGTGGCCTCCAACCTCATGAGCATGAATTAATGTCTCGTGTGACTTTGATTTGCCTTTTCCTAATGACTAATGATGCATCATATTTTTTTATGTGCCCTGGTCTTTTGACAATTATCTTCAGTGAAATGTTTTTTTTTCCCACTTTAGAAATTGCATTTTTCACTTATAATTATTTATTTGTAGGAGTTCTTTGTGTATACTGGATATAAATTCTTTGTCAGATGTAGATTCTGCAAATATATTCATCACCCTCTGACTTATTACTCATTTCCTTAATTGAATGATGTTGAACTGGAAGAATTTATTTGAAGACATGACCTTACTATGTAGCCCAGGCAGATCCTGAATTTATGATCTTCCTACCTTTGCCTCCCAACAACAGGCATGTACCACCATGTCTCGCAGGGGAAACAAATTGTGACGTCCAATTTATAATTTATAATGATTTTTTCTGTTCATATGTGGCCTAAGAAATATTTGCCTACCTTAATATTATGATAGTATTATTCTGTGCTTCCTTCTAGAAGCATTACTTCGGAGTTTTATTTAGGTTCATAATTATCAATAATGTGTTTTGAACACAAAATAAGGTAGTGATCGAGGGTGACTGTTTTTTCTTCTTCTTGCAGTGCTGGGATTTGATTAAACCCATGACCTTGCCCATGAATATATATATTCACATATATATCACTGACCTATTCCGAGAATTAAGGTTCACTTTTTAACAGACATAGTTTTACATGGTTCACACTATTTAAAGAAAAACATGAACCTTCTTCTACCTCCTGTCTTCATTTCTATGGCATTATGAGTGATCTTGGGATCAGGTTGCACTTGCCCTCTGGCTTTACTCTTTTTTATGCAAGAAAGGAAGAGAGAAAATTGGCACTTCAGATGCATGTGCCCCTTGTGTATATGTGTGGCATTGTGTGCTTGTGTCACTGTGTGTCTGGCTTATGTGGGTCCTGGAGAGTTGAACATGGGTCCTTAGGCTTCATAGGCAAGGACCTTCACCACTAAGTCATCTCTGTAGCCCTGGCCTTATTCTTTTTCAAGGTTGTTTTAGTCTGTGTCCTTTGAACTTCCATATAAAACTTAGAATCATGTTTTCTATTTCCTCTATGCCTGTTGGAAGTATTTCTGTGATTCAGCTGTATTTGTATTTTACTATATGAAGAATGGCTTTATGAGATATGGTCTTACTCTAGCCCAGGCTGACCTGGAGTATATTATATAGTCTCAGGCTGGCCTCGAACTCATAGTGATTCTCCCACTTCTGTCTCCTGATTGTTGGGATTAAAGGCGTGCACCACCATGCCCAATGATATTTGATGTTTTGATGCTGTCATGTATACTACTACTTTTGTGTTTTTATTTTCTTTTGGAGGGGATTGGACCCAGGGCCCCACATTTGGTAGGCACTCTACCACTAAGCTATATCCCCAGCCCTCAATTTGCTTATTTTTGTGGTTGGTTCTTGCTGTAGCCCAGCATGGCTTGGAATTAAGTATGTAATCTAATGTTGGCCCCAAACTCACAGTGATCTTCCTGTCTCTGCCTTCTGAGTGCTGGAATTAAAGACTTGCACCACCATAACCAACAGAGAGAGAATGGGCACAGCAGGGCCTCTTGCCACTAAAAACAAACTCCAGATGCATAAACCGCTTTGTGCATTTGGATTTATGTGGGTACTAGTGAAACAAACTCAGGTCATTAGGTTTTACAGGCAAGCACCTTAAATACTGAGCAATCTCTCCAGCCCTCTTTTACTTTTTTTGTTCATTTTTATTTATTTATTTATTTGAGAGTGACACAGAGATAGAAAGAAGCAGATAGAGAGAGAGAGAATGGGCACACCAGGGCTTCCAGCCACTGCAAATGAACTCCAGGCATGTGTGCCCCCTTGTGCATCTGGCTAACATAGGTCTTGGGGAAATCAAGCCTCAAACCGAGGTCCTTAGGCTTCATAGGCAAGTGCTTAACCACTAAGCCATCTCTCCAGCCCCCTCATTTTACTTTTTATTTCAAGCCAAGGGCTCACTAAGTAGCCTAAAAAAGCCTGAAACATTCCATCCTCCTTCCCCAAGTTCCTGAGTAGAGGCATTACAGTCCTACACCACTAGGCTTGGCTCTATTTTATGTTCAGTGTGTTGTTCCTAGAATATAGAAATTTCATTGAACTTGAATGCAGACCTTACTTATATTATAAACTTGTTTAATTTTCTTGTTGGTTTTAGTAGTCTTTGTGTTTTGTAGGATTTCTACAGTCATATCATCTGCACAAAAAAGATAGCTTTACTTTTTTCACTCTATATGCCTTTTTTTAAAAAAAAGTTATTCATGTGTGTATGTATGTGTATAGAGGGGCACACATATGAAGTTCAGAGGAGTTGTCCGTGCTCTGTCTTCTTTGAGACATGGTCTTTTGCCACTGCAAACGAATATGACCCACAAATGGCTTTATATGGATATTGAGCAATTGAACCTCAGCCAATAGGCTTTGCAAGCATGTGCCTTTATCTACTAAGTCATTGCCAAACCCTTTCTGGTTTTTTTTTATTGCTTTATTTCTCTTACTAGGACTTCTAATATAGTGCTGAATAAAATTGGTGACAGGAGACACTTGAATTATTCCCAGTTTTAGGATAAAATTGTTCTGCCTCAGTTTTGTAATAGATGTACTTTATTCAATTAAGAACGGTCTTTGCTATTCCATTTTTCCTGAATTTTCTTTTGAATATCATGAGTAGAAATTGTTGAGATTTTTTAAATGCCATATTTAGAATCTGTTGGTTATAATAACATTTTTATTTTATTAGGTTTATGTTGTAGTATATGTCCTTGTTTTATTTTCTAATTGCTAAACACTCTTAGTTTGTGGTGGATCTTGGAAGGGGATATTTTTGAGATTGAGTCTCATTATATCACCCTGGCAGGCCTGGAACTTGCTTTGTATCCCAGGCTGGTGTGGAACTTCCTGTAATCCTGTGGACTCAGCCTCCCAAATACTGGAACTATAGTTGTGAGGCACCATACTCTGCTTCAGACTGGATTTTAATGCCCACAAAATAATGCTTTCCACGGCTGCTGGAAATTTTAATTGGACCATTGAATTTTAATATGTGGACCCTTTATTCAAGTAACCACATTTAGTTAACACCTGCTATACAGTTCCACTATACTAGTTACTGAAGAAACCATCTGGTATAAGATTATTTCTATTCTTGAAGAATAACAGCCTATTTGGAAAGTCATATCCCTAGATAGTGTGCAAATATTGTTCAAGTATATTTATGCTATCAATTAGTATGATGGTAAAAAAAAAAACATGTCTACAATCTTGCCTACTCTTGTAGTTATCTTTTCATTTCAAGGATAAAGCACCCAACCAAAAACAGCTGATGGGAGAAAGTTTTATGTTGGCTTACAATCTCAAAAGAAACTTCATGATGACAGAATGACATGAGCAGAGGCAGGACATGACTTCTACCACAGTAGGTAGAAAATAGCAGCAAGGGGATGGAGAGATTGCTTAGTGGATAAGGCATTTGCCTGCAAAGCCAAAGGATCCCAGTTCAATTCTCCAGGACCCACGTAAGCCAGATGCACAAGAGGGCACATGTATCTGGAGTTCTTTTGCAGTGGCTGGAGGCCCTGGCATGCCCATTCTCTCCCTCTCTCTTCCTCTCTCTCTGCCTCTTCCTCTCTATCAAATAAATAAATAAATAAAATATATTTACAAAAAAAGGAAAATAGCAGCAAGAGAATTAATCAAGCTGGCTCTAATACCCCTAAGCCAACCCCAAAAAACACACCTTCTCCAGCAAGACTTCACCTCCCAAATTTCCACCAGCTGGGGACCAAGAATTGGGGATCAACACATGCGTTTACAGGGGACACCTAAGTCAAACTATCACATCTACATTATGTGGATTGGAAGATCTGAAAGAGTGATATCTAAGCTATTTTAAAGAGATAATCAAGAGGAAGTGGTTAAAGGATAATATGTGCTTCAGAGGAACTGTTAGCAGGTAATTTGGTATTACTGGAGCTCAGTGTGTTCAATGAAGTTTATAGACTGTTCAGCCTGATCATTGCAAGCCTTGTATGCCAAGTGAAGAAGCTTATCATTTGTTCTGTGAATGATGAGATATTTTCAGATTTTTAAGTGACATTATCAGAACCATATGGCATATATGTAGAAGGTATATTTAAAAGTGCCGAAGCTAGAGACAGGAAGTTCAGTTAGAAGAAAAGAAGAGGGGTCTTGAACCTTAAAATTAAATGCAGAAGCAGAGAGGAAGAATCAGATTTGATAAACGTCTAAGAAGTAAATTTGAGAGGACTTGGTGATAAACTCATTAGAAGAGTAAAGGAGTAAAGGAAGAGACTATAAATTTTCTAGGTGTCTTATTCTGTCTGGCTGCTGTATTAAACAAAACATCACATACTAGGAAGCTTATTAACAACAAAAATACATTTCTCACAGTTGAGGATTTATGGAGGCTGGAAAGTTGAAAATCGAGGTGCCAGCAGATACAGTGTCTGGTGAGGGCACATTTCCCAGTTCATAGATGGTAACCATCTCACAATATCCTTACATGGTAGAAGGATTTAGGTAGGCCTGTGGAATCTGTTTTATAATGGTAGTGAAATCTCTTTTCTGATGGCTCTGTCTCATGACCTATCATCCTCCAATGGCCCTAGCTACTAATAACCATCATCTTGAGACTTAATATTTTCACAAATGAATTTGAGTTTTGGGGCACAAACAGTTAGACTATCACACAAGGTTTGCTATAGCTAAGCACCACATACATGGTGGGTTCAAACAACAGAATATATTACCTCACAGTTTTGGAGTCAAGAAATCTTAAATCATTGAATTAGGGTCATTGTCCCTCTGGAACCTCTAAGAGAAACCATCCTTGCCTTCTGATGGTAATTGTTAGTCAGTATGATTCCTCAGCTTGCAGCTGCATCTTCCACCTCTGCCACTGTGGGCACTTGGTCTTTTCTCTGTGTGCATCTGATTTCATTGAGGTTTACAAACATATTGGATTAAGAATTCACCCCATTCCAGTATGTGTATCTTAGCCAATTATTATCTATGATAACCCTTTGTCCAAATAAGATTGTACATTCTGACATACAATGGATAAAAACTTCAACTCTCAGCTGGAGAGATGGCTTAGTGGTTAAGATGTTTGCTTGCAAAGCCAAAGGATCCCAGTTCGGCCCTCCAGGAGCCATGTAAGCCAGATACACAAGGAGGCACATTGCATCTGGAGTTTGTTTGCAGTGGCTGTAGGCCCTGGCATGCCCATTCTCTCTTTCGCTCTCTCTCACTCTCAAATAAAATAAAAAAAAAAGTTTAAAAAAATTTCAGTTCTCCTTTTTATTTCTCAAAATATTTTAATCCCTGGTTGAATTTTTTCTCTTAATGTAGGAAGTTTTGCTGGAATTGCTAGAACAGTGTGTGGATGGCTTATGGAAGGCAGAGCGTTATGAAGTAATTTCTGAGATTTCCAAATTGATCATTCCAATTTATGAGAAACGTCGTGAGTTTGAGGTAGGTAATTTACACATTTTCATCCCTGGCTTATATATTTTATTTTGGTTTTGGGAAAAACACTAATGTGTTATGTTCCTATCAGCTTACTCTGATATCTTTAGTTCAGTATGCTTGGCATTTCAATTCTGTCAAAGAACATTGATGTTTTATTTTATGTATTTTAGTGTGGTACTAGTGGTGAACCTTGAGCATACTAGACCAAGGCTCTATCACAGCCATCCTCCAGTCCACATTTTAATACTCTCTGTTTATTTTTTTGGTTTTATAAGGCAAGATCTCATATAGCCTATGCTGGTCTCAAGCTTGCTGTATAGCCAAGGCTAACCTTGAACTCCTGATGCCCCTGCCTCCCGCCTCTAAAGTGCTAGAATTATAGGCCTGCACTATCATGCCCAGCTCCATATTAGAACTTTCAAGTGAATAAGCAAGCTTACCTTCACAGCCATCTCGTAGTCCCAACATCTCCACTGGGTCTCCACTGCAATCCTCGGTCTGTCCCCATGGCTTTATCAGGTCTCCATGCAGGCATCCAGCAAACCTGCTTCACACTGCCCATGGCCATTTCCAAAGTAAAAGACGATATTGCAAACTCAATGACCCTCTCATTCCTGCATTTCATTTCTTATAGTCCACAACACCAGGTGGTTAATTTGTTAATCCAGGGTGGAAAAAAGCATAATTTGAAGAACAGGACACTCCTTGTATACTCAGGCCCCTTCAAAAGAGTCTACATTCTTCCTGTTGCCCCAGTGCAGGTCAGCTGACCCAGTCTCAAAGGTTGTAATCTCTCCATTGCAGCTGAGCGGGCAGCTGTTCACCCAAAGATTTTTCTTTCTGTGTCATATCCCTCTGCTCACACCAGTTCATTTCTACGCAAAGCAACCCTGCACAGATTCTCAGGACATGGGCATAACAGCAAGCTTTTCACAAAAACTGCCTCTAGCCTAGTCCAAGCAAAGCTCTTTCTCACCCTCATAAGCCAAACCTCACAATCCATAGTTCTTACTGCATTCATGTCTTTCAACTCTGACCAGAATAGTCCATCAAGCTGTACTTACAGCACTGCAAGGTGTCTCTTAGGCTAAGATTTAAATCCTTCCACACTCCTCTTGAAAACCAGCTCCAAAAGGCCAAAGCCACACAATCAGGTGTCTAGCAGCAAACCCATTCCTCAGTACCACTTTACTATTGTAGTCAGGTTAGCAATGATGGTAGAAATCATCCAACCAAGAGCAACTTGTGGACAAAAGACATTTATTTTGGCCTACAGACTCAAGGGGAAGCTCCATCATGGCAGGGGAAAATGATGGCATGGGCAGAGAGTGGACATCACCCCCTGGTCCACATAAGGTGGAGAACAGGAACAGGAGAGTGTGCCAAACACTGGCAAGGGGACGCTGACTATAATACCCATAAGCCTGCTGCCTCCAGAAGGTGTTAATTCCCAAATTTCCATCAGCTGGGAACCTAGCATGCAGAACACCTAAGTTTATTGGGGACACCTGGATCAAACCACCACAGTATACATGCATATGTTTTTGTATAAATTAATATATTGACATATAGATTCTCTTATTTTGAACGTATTTCTAGGAGTAGAATAACTGTTCATATGAAAATTCTATGGTTAATTTTCTGGTAACTACATGTTTTCCAGAGTACTTCATCACTAAATTCTATTCCTACTTATCATCACCAACATTTGTTGTGCTCTGGGTTTTTGCTAAACCTATTTTAGTGAGTGTGCTATAGTATGTCACTGTGACTTGAACCTGGATTCATGTTTCTTGCATAGCCAGTGATATTGAACATCTTTTCATTGACCATTTGCATATTTTCTCTAGAAAAGTGTCTTTCAGTTTCTTTGTTGATTTTTAAAATTGTGTTGGTTTTCTTTTTGTTTCAGGGTTGTTAGAAGGGTTTTCTAATATAAATTGTGGGTACTGAGTAGGTATCAACACTTCCATTAGCAAAGATTTTCTTCCATCCTGTGGGTTGTCTCATCAAATTCTTAGCAATGCTCTTTTTCTCTCCTGCCTCCATTCTCCTGGATATACAGAAGAATGTGTTATTGGGAGATGTCTGTGAACCTGCAGAAAAATAGTCCTCACCCAGACTCCATCTATTGTTTTCTTCACCAAAAGCCCTTGCACAATTTTTTATTCTCCATCTCCCCACCCAAGGGTGCAAACAAAGCATTTTACTACCCTTTTAATTCAAATAATTCAGACATACAAAAACAGCAACTAATAATTTATTTTATGGCACAGGGGATTGAATCCTGATAATACGATATTTTAAAGACATAAATTGCCGCCATGATGTAAATAAGGCAGAGCATGCTATTAAGAAGTTCAGGGTCAGGCTGGAGAGGTGGCTTAGCAGTAAAGCATTTGCCTGTGAAGTCTAAGGACCCTGATTTGAGATTCAATTTCCCAGGACCCACATTAGCCAGATGCACATGGGGGTGCATGTGTCTGGAGTTTGTTTGCAGTGGCTGGAGGCCCTGGTGCACCCATTCTCTCTCTCTCTCTCTCTCTCTCTCTCTCCCTGCCTCTTTGTCACTCTCAAATAAATAACTAAAAATAAAACAAAAAAAATTTTTAAAAAAAGAAGTTCAGGGTCAAACCAGCATGGTAATTAGAACAGTTGTATTCCCCACACTGGAGAAGCTAAGGCAGAAAGCTTGACTCTAGTTTGAGGCTAGCCTGTACTACATAGCAATTACCAGGTCACTCTAGTAATATTGGGCTATATATTAGCAAGATTCATCTCAAAATAAGAAAAAAAGGAGAGAAATAAAGGGAAAAAATGGAAAAGAGAAAACATATTTAATACTATATCCTTGCATGGTAATTGATGACACCCAAGAGCTGAGTACAACTCAAAGCTGATTTTTATATTCTTGTTTTTCAGAAACTTACCCAAGTTTATAGAACTCTTCATGGTGCATACACAAAAATTTTGGAGGTTATGCACACCAAGAAGAGGCTTTTAGGTACTTTCTTCAGAGTTGCCTTCTATGGTCAAGTAAGTGTATTTTATTTTATGAAGTTGTTTTCCTGTTTAAATATTCACTTTTGCTTATTAGATTACTATGTCAGCATTTATGACTCTTGAGCTCTGTCTCTCTAGAGTATCTATTACAATAAGGGTCTATTCTGTAAAGTCAAAGTTCACTTTGGCTCTTCTATCTAAATGGTTCAGTACAACACACAAGGTCTAGATTTCTCCCTCAGTTTAATTTTCTGTTTAGCTCCTTAAGGTTTATGTTAGATATCTATTATTTAACTTCTGAATACAAAATAGGTTAAGTATACACTAAAGAAAGGGAATATTATGTGAAAAGAATTATCATTAATAAAATTAATGAAAAAACTGTGTCAGAATACAGTTTCCTCCTTCCAAACAATATGTTCTTATGCTTGTAAGTTTGAATTGTCATTTATTTGAAGTTGAAAGGGTGAATATATGTATGTGGCTTTTGGTAGTATTATTTAAATGTATTACAAATTCATTACCACTAGTTGTATAGATTTTGTGTTTTCTTTACAATAGTCTTTTTTTGAAGAGGAAGATGGAAAAGAGTACATCTATAAGGAGCCCAAGCTTACTGGCCTCTCAGAGATTTCCTTGAGACTTGTTAAACTTTATGGTGAAAAATTTGGAACAGAAAATGTCAAAATAATTCAGGATTCAGACAAGGTAATCTATGCCATACATTTTGAAATCATTATCAATTCTAGGCTTGGCATGTTGCTGTATATATCTTTTTTAGATGGTGGTTTAAAAACATGGAAATAGAGCCTTCTAGATCATGAAAGAAAGAGTTTTAGCATTAGACCAGGAATCAAATCCCCATTTTCTGTTGTTTGTTAACTGTGTGACTCTAGGGAATTTGCTTAGTCCCTCTGTCCTTCATTTTTATCTTTAGTAAAGTGGAGATCTGAGGATTGAACTCAGGTACTCCACTTTGAGCAGTAAGTGCTTTATCTGCCTAGCCATCTCCCCAACCTGCAAGTTTTATTCTACTGTCCCCTAGCTTCAAATCAATGCTACAAGAGAAACTTTCTTTTAAAAAATATTCCTTTATTTATGGCTTAGTGGTCAAGGCACGTGCCTTTGAAGCCTAAGGATCCATGTTTGGCTCTTCAGGTCCCACACAAGCCAGATGCACAAGGTCATCATGCACGCAAGGTCACATATGCACAAAAGGTAGGACAGGTGTCTAGAATTCGCTTACAGTGGCTGGAGGCCTTGGCACGCCAATTTTCTCTTTCTCTCTTGTTCTCACTCTCACAAAGTAAAATATATATTTATTTATTTGTAAGCAGAGAGAGTGTGTGTGTGTGTGTGCACGCATGTGCACGCGTATGCAGAGAGAGAGAATGAGTGTGTCAGGGCCTCCAGCCACTGCATATGAACTCCAGATGAATGTGCCACCTTGTGCATCTGGCTTTATATGGGTCCTGGGGAATTGATCTTGAGTCCTATGGCTTTGCAGTCAAATGTCTTAACCACTGTGCTTTTCTCCCCCCCAAGATACCTTCTGTTGACATAGACAAAAGGAAACCCTTAGCACTCTATAATGCAGAAATCTATCCCTTTCTTTTCCCTCCCCCCTCAAATTATTTTTTTAATTATTTATTTATTTGAGAGCGACAGACACAGAGAGAAAGATAGAGGGAGAGAGAGAGAATGGGCGCGCCAGGGCTTCCAGCCTCTGCAAACGAACTCCAGACGCGTGCGCCCCTTGTGCATCTGGCTAACGTGGGACCTGGGGAACTGAGCCTCGAACCGGGGTCCTTAGGCTTCACAGGCAAGCGCTTAACCGCTAAGCCATCTCTCCAGCCCCTCAAATTATTTTTTAAACAAGATCTGGCTACATAGCCCAAGCAGGCCTTATATTCAGGATCCTCCTGAGTGCTAGGTTACAGGTATACATTATATCTCACTAGCCTTTTTTTTCCTCTTAATTTTCCCCTAAGTAATGTAGTATGACAAGTATTTGCCTAGCATTTACATGGTCTTTGATACTTATAAGTCATCTAGAAATGAGGTATAGTATTTAGAAGGATAATCGATATGCTATATACAAATATTTTGCTCTTTTATATAGGGAACTTGATTTTTTTTCTTAATGTGTGAAAGTAAAATAAATGAATTCCCTTTTATCTGTTTTGTTTGTTTGTTTGTTTTTTGGTTTTTTTTTCAACAGTGTTTATGCTCTGTTGCCCAGGCTGGCCTGGAATGCACTGTATAGCTCAGGCTGGCCTTAAGCTCAAGGCGGTCCTCTTACCTCAGCCTCTCAAGCGCTGGGATTATAGGTGTAAGTGCCCAGGCCAGTCAGAGTGAACAATTTATAAGTGTTAGTATGAATCTATCAAGATGTATCATTGAAAGAAAGGAAAGGCATGGGGCTACACAGCAGGAATAGTATGTACATTTGTATAACAACTGGAAGTTCATATATGTAAGCTTAGGAAATATCTGGGATCATACATACAAAACTACTACTCATGATTGCCTCTGAGGAATGTGACAAGAATTTTGTACATATATCCTGTGTACTACTATTTGAATGTGTGTGTATAAACTTTGTAAAGTTAGACATCATACTTGACCTCTTTTTATTTCCTGTTTGTTTTGTCTTAGCCAAATAACTACTTTGGCTTCTTCCTGATGCCTTTCTGAAAAATTCTAGTTTTTAGATGGGAGAGAATTGCTTCTCAGCCTTTTTGCCAAGATCAAGTATTAATGGAAGAGAAAAAATATTAATGATTTTAGAGTGAGTCAAAATACAGAAAGGGTTTTAAGAAATTTCAGGTGTTATGACATTTATTATCTCCTGTCTATACTCTTACATATGTTGATGAAACAAAGGACATAAAGCCAGACATGGTGGTGCATACCTTTAATCCCAGCACTGGGGAGGCAGAGGTAGGAGGATCACCATGAGTTCAAGGCCACCCTGAGACTATGTAGTGAATTCCAAATCAGCCTGAACTAGAGTGAAACCTTACCTCCAAAAAAGAAAAAAAAAAAGATGTTGTAGAGTCTGTTTCTTGGGAGAATGTTGTTGTTTCTGTTTTACTTTTGTTCTTTCACTAAACAGAAATGGCAAGGGCATAAAGCAAGTCACCAACACCCATGGCACAAAGCAGGTTTCATTGGGAGAAGCCTGCAAAAGATCCTGGGCATCATTTTGGGTTTATGGAGAGATGCCAATGAGCATGTGAGAACCCACAGATGAAGATCCAGGAAGGACAGCAGTAGATTCACAGTACAGGATTTAGATCACTCAGTAAAGCAGCCTCCAACTATAACTACACTCCTATTTGTCTTTTTTCTTTGGTTGTAGTGGTGGGAATGGATTGTTTTATTGTGATCCCTTTCTTCATTGAATCATAGAATCATTGTTTTACTGTGATCCTCTTCTTCATTGGGATAGGGTTCCAATAATACAGTCAAGAATACCCACTCATGATATCAAACACTGCTTGTGGATCTCAAAATTGATAAGCTTTACTGGAGCATAAGTAGGGACTACAAATGTAAATCTTTCAACTAAACATTTTTCCCCTAGGAATTTATCCTAAAGAAAATAATAAGAAAAATGTGCTCACAGTTTTAAATACAGGAAGATTCATCAAAACATTGCTCAGAATAGCACTAGGTTAAGTAATGATCTAAGTGACTTTTTATCAGAACTGATCTATGCAGCCATTAAATTTATATCAAACTATGTAAGGTTGCTTATACCTGTAATTCCACTAATTCAGAGGCTGTATCAGGAGAATTTATATGAGTTTATGGTAACCCTGGGCTATGTGGTGAGACCCAGACCAGCCTGAGCTAAAATTGAATAAATAAATAAAAGTCATGGCAATGACTCCAGTATAATTTATAGTAATGATATTTTTATTGATGTGGAATTCAAATATTATACACCTATTCAATGTATTTTGTTTATTTTTAATTATTTATTTGAGAGTGACAGAGAAAGAGGCAAATAGATAGAGAGGGAATGGGCGCACTAGGGCCTCCAGCCACTGCCAGCAAACTCCAGATGCATGCGCTCCCTTGTGCATCTGGCTTACATGGGTCCTGGGGAATCAAGCTTTGAACTGGGGTCCTTAGGCTTCACAGGCAAGTGCTTAACCGCTAAGCCATCTCTCCATCTCTCCATAATGTATTTTTATGGAATCATATTAGTAAACAATGTTTCATATATTTTCAGTATTCTACAAATATTTGCATATTAAAAGATTGGAAGGAAGTTAGGAAATATGAATAATGGTCATTGTTTGGGGGTACAGTTAGAGTAATTTTATTTTCTTCCTGTTTCTGTAGTTTCCACATATGTTTTTGCACCTTTCTTATAATAAAAATAAAATTATCCTTTAAAAGTATCTCATCTCTCCTCCAAGTGTAAATTCAGTTGGGAGCACAAACAGCATGGCAATGATTCCCATGGGGGTCTCAAAGGAGTAAGTTACCTGTACTTCCATAACCCCTTCCATTTAATTATTTTAAATTTTCTCACGTTATAGGTAAATACCAAAGAACTTGATCCAAAATATGCCCATATCCAAGTCACTTATGTGAAGCCTTACTTTGATGACAAAGAACTCACAGAAAGAAAGACAGAATTTGAAAGAAATCATAATATCAACAGATTTGTTTTTGAGGCTCCTTATACCTTATCAGGCAAAAAACAAGGCTGTATAGAAGAGCAATGTAAACGCCGTACAATCTTAACGAGTAAGTTGGACTTTTCATGTTAACTTCCTATTTGTCTTGATCCTTTTTGATGTACACAGTACCAGCTGGCCAGCAGGGGCATGTAACTGAAATTTTAATCATTTGTTGTTTTACTGTTCAGTTACAAATTTACACAAACATGTCCTTGTCATAAACCATCATTCTCCCATATGCCATTCATAATTGCTTAAGATAATTTATCCTTCAGTCCTGAAGCAGTAGGTACTGTATGACACCCTTAACAATTTTCTAGAAAAATCATGGGGCGAAGTTAACACTTTTTTTTTTCCTCCGTTAATTCAACTCACCAAATGATTGTCTAAAAATAGTAATCCATCTTCATATTTTAAAAGCTTCGAACTCATTTCCATATGTGAAGAAGAGGATTCCTATAAACTGTGAACAGCAGGTTAATTTAAAACCAATTGATGTTGCCACTGATGAAATCAAAGATAAAACTGCAGAACTGCAGAAGCTCTGCTCCTCCTCAGATGTGGACATGATTCAGCTTCAGTTGAAGTTGCAGGGCTGTGTTTCTGTGCAGGTGCGTTGGTCACCCAAATCTGAAATGTTTATGGATATTTCTCTTCCTTTCATAAGGCACAGAGCAAGTAATAACTATAATTGCATACTATGTTCTTGTTGGAATTTTTTAACTTTATATTTGTCCCCTTACCTCTAGCCCCCTTCACTGAGCACCTCATGTTCTTACTGAGTGCAAAAGTCTACATGTTAATTTTTTAACTTAAAGAAAACCTGTTTAATTTTTATGAGTTTTGTATTATGTTGGAGGACTTTAGCATAAATCTCTGTGAGTAGCCAAGCCTTATATTTATATATCAAGAATCATTAACTAATTTATTGATGTATCATCATTCCAGATAATTTGCTTCAGTTAATGATTTTTTACATAAATGTCTTGTAAACCTGATAAATACATTTCTCAGCTGTGGGCTTCTTGTGTACTTTGTGGTGCCCAAGTTAAACCATCAGCCCTTGTGGGTTTACTAAAAGAAAAATGAAAACACTACTTAAATTGCATGTTGACATCACTCTTATTTTCCTCTTTGTTATTTAGGTGAATGCTGGTCCATTAGCATATGCAAGGGCTTTCTTAAATGAAAGTCAAGCCAGCAAGTATCCAATTAAGAAAGTGAATGAACTGAAAGACATGTTTAGGTAGGTGATTTTTAGTTTTCAGCTTATACTTCTGTTCTTTCTTCCAGTTTTTCTTAAAAAACAACAATTAGATGTTTGTCAAATGATACCTCTCCAAAAAAGGCATTCTCTATGTTCTTGCCAGCATTTATGTGACCTCCAAGTGGTACTTTTAAGTACTGAGGGAGTGTATGATCTGTTTCGTGCTGTAGATATTAACAATGCCCCCGTGGCCCAAGAGATTAAATATACTAACTTACTTGATTGCTCTGGATATTTTAAATAACACAAATCCAAGCCTATATTCATTATATGATTTTCTTCCTTGCCTGATTGACCTTGAATTAAAGTACTTCAGACCATCCAGGGTAGGAGTGAAGTGAGGTTGGAAGGGTTGCAGACTAGATTCTGTCCCATGTCCTTCTACTGGACTCTGCTGAAGTAGGGAATGCCTTGTCTTATCTAAGGTGAGCAGCCCTGTAAGCTAGGGCATGTCTGAATGGTTGTATGCTAGGGAGAAAATGTTTAATTTGTAAAAGGAGCTTAGATTCAGAACAAGAGAAACAGTTGGGTAAAATAGACTACTGTGAAATATGATAACTTAGGTATTCTTTTGCTTTTGACTTCCTTCATTTGCTTTTTTCGGTCCTTGAGTCGTTATGTATTCCAGGTTGCAGAGTAATCAGTTGTCACTCATTCCCCAATATTTATTAATAATACATGACTGACATGTAATAAAGACTGCTAGTTGCTATGACAAGTAGACAAAATATATGGGTAATGAGGTACTTTGTCACCTCATAATATACTCCTAACTAGATATTAAACACATGAATAGATATTAAACATATGAAATAATGGGAATATATTGTTAAAACCATTCCTTTACCTGTCATAAGCTAGGTACTTCACATTTATTATACCCAACACTACTGAGTAAATAGCGTCAAATGCATTGTGTTTGATTGATGGCTAATTATCTTCAGGTACCGTTTAATGTTAGTACAACTTTATCCAATTTAGTAACAAGTGAATAACTGAGTAGGTAAACTTATAAGAGGACATATGTTTTGAGCCAGCTTCTAAAGGAGAAAAGAAATGAAAGAAGACAACAAAGATGGAAAAAATATATTTCTGACTTTGGAAGTCATGATAACCAATATAGTGGGAAAATAAAGAATTCAGATATAAAGTATCAAATTAATGGCCAGTGAGATGTCCTAAGGCTAAATAACAATAAATATCTTTGCTAATTAACAGGAAATTCATACAAGCATGCAGCATTGCACTTGAATTAAATGAGCGCCTAATTAAGGAGGATCAGATTGAGTACCATGAAGGGCTAAAGTCAAATTTCAGAGACATGGTGAAAGAATTGTCAGACATTATCCATGAGCAGGCAAGTATTATGGTGGTTGAAAATGAGAACATGAACTGGGGTTACCTAAAGTGTTATAGTTTAAAATATGTGTCATCAGAAAATACTTAATTTGATTTCAAAATGTGTTCAGCTCATGTTATTTTTAACCATTTAAGTGGTAGAGTGCAAATGAAATTTGAAGTATCTACCTAAAACTGTTAAAGAAGCAATGATGAGTAGTAAGTTATTTTGTTCTTTTTGTAATAATGAAATTGGGAGCAACCAGCTGACCAAGTCTGAACTGATCTACCTTGAATACAGACAACACTCTCTAAAGAAGAGTCCTATTGAGAGGGAAAGATCGCCTTAGGAGCTAAGTCCCCAAATAAATGTTCCTATCTTTCTCTAAGAAAGTAGATACTGAGATTTAGGTGTTAGGCTGAGTGATTTACGAGATATGGGTATGGGTTTCATATCCATACAGCTTTCAACACTGTCTGAATCCTTGTATAATTTTAATCTATCACTGAGGGTCAGTAAAATAGCCAAAAATACAAAAATAAAGATCTGATCCTCAGTTTGCTAAATTATGTCAACATTATGAAGTACTTGTCTCTTTTAGATTCTATACTGTCTCTTATAGGAAGAAACCCTGAGAACTCCTGGATTGTTTGGGTAAACTTCAATGATATGTTGAGAACCTGAAATTTGTGTTTACAAATACTTTGTACATAGATTTTCACTCAATCATTTAAAAATTTTGATCATGTTATAAAAATTGTAACAATGGTCTGCTCCATCTATGGCAGAGCCTTTTGAGTTTATCATAAAGTCTGTTTAATTTTCCCACTAACGAAATCATACAACAGGTCAATGCTTGCTTCAGAAATGCTTTGTCAAATATGTCTGGGGCTGGAGAGATAGCTTGACGGTTAAGCTTCTTGTCTGCGAAACCTAAGGCCCCATCTTTGACTCTGCAGATCCCATATAAGCAATCACGCAAGGTCACACATGCACAAAACGTGGCACACCATCAGGAGTTTGATTGCAGAGGCTAGAGGCCCTGGTATACCAATTGTCAATCTGTCTGTCTGTTTCTCTCTTTCTCTCTCTGTCATTCATAAAAAATACAAAAACGTAAAGGTAACACATGTACCTACACCACATACACTACCACCACCACCCCCACACGTTATATACACACACATACATATGAAAAAAAAAAGAATTGAAAAATAAGACTGGAGCTGGAGTTCAGTAAGTAGTAGAACACTTGACTAACATTCATGAGACAGTAGGTTTGATGAAACCACCCCTACCACTGCAAAAAAATGACATCATTAAAAGAAGCAAATATTACTACAACCCTCAGTTTTGAGTTGTTGTGTTTGTTTTTATTTGGTTCTTGAAACAGGATCTCATACAGTCCAGGGTAGCCTCACACTGACTATGTAGCTAAGATATCCTTGAATTCCTGATCCTCCTGATCCATCTCTTAAGTACTGGGATTACAAGTGTGCTACCTACTATGCAGATCTCCAGAGCATAAAGTTTTATGAGAAGAAAGGGTTTATTTCAGGCTTACATAATCAAGGGAAAACATCATCATAGCTGAAAAAGCTGGCTTACTTCCATAGATCCACAGTAGGGATACCACCAACGGCCAGCAAGCTCAAATAGCCAGAGCTCAAACTGCTCTGAGCACATCTAAGGGCTGAACTAAAAGATTTGTCCTCAAAAGGCACTTCCTTCAGCAGACTGCGGGTGACTTAAGTAGGAAAATTAATCTTAATCAAAACTGCCTGGATCTGTGGGGCCATATATTCAAACCATCACATGCTATTCCTGGCCCCCCTAGACTCATGACCATCTCACAATGTAAATTGCACTCAGTCCAACTTCAGAGGTCCCCAGAGTCTTTACCAATATTAACATTGTTCAAAAGTCCAAAGTCTCATCTGAGAATCATGACTGTCTCGTAACTCTGAGCCAGAATCCAGGAGAAGCTTGATGGTGGAAGAAGCTGTCTTAGTTCCATAGATCCATACCAGAGAGACACCACAAATAGCCAACAAACAACCAGACAATGTTTCTTAAAAAAAAAAAAAAAAACTTATTCTTTAAGTCAGGCATGAGGAGACATACCTGCAATCCTAACACTCAAGAGGTTGAAGTAGGAAGATTGTGAGTTTGAGGACAACCTGGGATACATAAGGAGTCCAAGGTCAGCTTGGACTACATTGCAAGACCTTATCTAAAACAAACAAACTAAGCTAATCCTGAAAAAGGAGAAACTCATTTGTCCACAATTCTATATTTCTGTGATTGTTGGAAGGTGATTAATCCCTGTGGGAGACTCACACAGAAGTTGAATTTCCAATAAGCCCAGTGAATGGTATCCACAGAACTATGATATGACCATGGGGAAAAGCAAGGGAGAAAGATTAATTAGATAACAAAAGCTAGCAGGCTTTCCATTAAAGTCTACAAGGTCTCTGAATTTATTTTATGTGCTTTTTCCTAAATAAGTTCAGGAAATTTAATCACAGTTACTGTAAGCTTAGAATGTGACCAAAAGGTTACTTTTCCAGCCATTACCATCTCCAAGATATGGAGAATCAAGATCAGCTAGAGTTAAGTGTTTGACGAGACTGGCTACTCCAGCCTTACACATCTGGTCTTAGTGGCTGGGGATCTTGTTGGCTTTAGCAGGCTTCAGTGTTCAACTCTTTTTTTGTCATCTATACTAGCCTACTTATGAGTGAGTACAAATAACTCCAAGGCCCCTTTCTCCTTCCTTCCTTCCTTCTTCCTTTCCTTCTTTACTTCTTTCCTTCCTAGGAAGTCAGGACCAGGAAGGCAGGGAAGCTTTCTACTTCTGTTATTGTGTATATGTCACATTCAATCCATGAGCATAGTAGGGGTAAAGTCTCTCATTGCCATTGCTATACATATCTGCTTCTTACAAGCTCTCTAGTTGGTGAATTTCTGTTCTTCATAATGCATAGGAAAAAAAAAACAGCAACAACTCCTTAACAAAAGATATAAATCAATCACACATGTGCTTGAAGCCAGTGTATACCATCTGACAGTTCATTTGCATGCAGCTGCATGTCCTACTCTTAAACTCTAAATTATTCAAATTGAAGGCAAATTATCCACTTTACTATTACTACTGTAATCAAGATATGGAGAATGGTCATTTCATAATACTGTTCCCTTTGACTTTTCAAATCAGGTGTCCTATCTCTCACCCGTCTCTATTAGTTATTCCCAAAAGTTATTGCTATTTTTCTTAGATTGGTATTGTACGATATTGACAGATGTTTAGCTAACCAAGAAAACTTTCAGTGCCTATTGGTTTATATCTATGTCAGCCATTGGATTTATAGTGAATTCTATAAAGGGATTAATATATCAATTAGATTTGATGTAAAAGAAAGCATATTTTAGCCAGTTTATAATAACACCACAAAATAAGAGAAAGTATAGGTATGGACTGAAACAGAAACTCTTACAATGATTTCTGTAAATGACCTCTTGAAAAAATAAATGTATGGCCTGACCTTGGGTCCTTTCAATATAATCTCTTTTCCTAAGGTATACAATATCTTCAGTTTTTCTTTAAGCTTTTGGTTTTTCTTTAAAGAAAGCATATATGAAAACTGTTATGGGGCTGGGGAGGTGGCTTAGCAGTTAAGATGCTTGCCTACAAAGACAAAGGACCTAGGTTCAATTCCCCAGGACCCACATAAGCCAGACACAGAAGGTGGTGCATACATGTAGAGTTCATTTACACTGGCTGAAGGCCCTAGTACAGCCATTCTTTCTCTCTCTCTTCCCCCTCCTCTGTCTCAAATAAAGAAAAAATAAAAAAAAAGAATAAATAAAAATCTATTAATTTCATGTTTCTTAATTGTATATACAGTTGGTGGTGGCCTTTGTGGCATTTGTGGTTTGCTGTTAATGAATACCCCATTTCCTTACCATGCCTGTCAAGCCTAGGTAAATAATCAACCATCTACTAAAATTGCAGTACACTTTTGGATTAGTGCCATGATTCGAACTTTTTGTAAGATGAAATTTCTCTGTTTAAGCCTGTGATTTGTAGCAACACCAATGATAGGACTCAGTGCTGTTCTACAAGACCAACTCCAGGACTTAATGCTATAAAGTTCCAAAGCTAACATGAAAGTCCACCATTAAAAACTTGAGACCTAAGTTAGGACTTAACAGTGGTCTGTATCATGTGTACTATTCTATTTCTTCATCTGCTCTAAATGTGAGGCTGTTGTTCCTTTGGCTTTTGATCACATGAAATGGTTAATTCTGAAAATATCTATACTAATATGAATGTGTAACTTTATATACTTGTGAGAATATAACATATTCCGAGAAAAATGTTCTATATGGATTGTCTTATGTAATCACAGTGTCTTTAAAATAGGCACTGGGGAAGGGGCATGGCCATGTGCATGTTTGCAAAGTTCCATAGCTGATAACCATAGCTAAGAATCCCACTGTTAAATCCATAAAGTCTTATCAAAGAACAGCCTTCTTCTTAGAGCTGCTGTGATGACATGTTTAAAGAATTTACAAATTGCATTAGCTCTCTGCTTTTTAAGATCTCTTCTTTCTTAATGAGTAACCAGATCTTTTCTGCTTTTTTTGATATGCTGCCTTTGTAATACAGCTTTGAAGACTGAAGTCGGTAATGTTACTATGTGCTCTTTCTGTTTTCTGTCATTTGAAATAACTCAGTGCCCATCATAAATTGAAAGATGCTTATAATTTCATATACACAGTCTTTTTTGGTATTAGCAATCTCAGCCCATGATAATAATGTGGATTTCTTTTGTTCTAGATCTTACAAGAAGACACAATGCATTCTCCCTGGATGAGCAACACATTACATGTATTTTGTGCAATTAGTGGTACATCAAATGACAGAGGTTATGGTTCCCCAAGATATGCTGAAGTATGAGGAAACTGGATGTCAGTGACAATGAAACTGACCTTTCTCAGGAATATCCAGAGCTGCGCAAATGTTAAAACTTAAAGAATTGATATATGTGGAGTGATTCCTCCTGACACCAAAATTTTCATGCTTTCAAACAGGGTGCTTACGTATTTGTAAATATTTAAGCAACTTGAAAGTGCCTGGAAAATTGCACCACTGTGCTTGGTTTGTACTTTTGTTTTTTAGGTAAATCTATATGTTGAAAAGTAGAGCTCAAAACCATTAATTCAATTTGCTTAATTATTGCTTAACCATGGTACTATGTAAAATTGTATAATGGAACACAATAAAAACTAAAACTTATTTGTAATTAGAAGTGAAGGAAATAATGCTTTAAACTTACTGTTCTTGATTTTATAAGCTCCGGCCATTATAAATGCTAATTCTTAGGGGGAAAAAAAAACACTTAAATCTATGCAATGCCAATATTTCTAATTGGAGAGATGGTTCAAATCATTGCCTATTAGTAGTAAAGGCTAGGTTAAAAGAGCCCAAAGCATTATTTAACAGGAAAATTTCAGAGAGAATAGCTCTCCCCCACACAGGATGAGGGATTTATATGGGGCAGCAACATTTTTTGCCACACCTTATGGTCTGGGGTTGTCCACTGAAGCTAAGCTAGTCATTTCTGAGAAGTTGCAATCAGCATATCCTAAGGCAACTTCAAAGCTTTTGCAGCAATCCAAGGTGGAAATTTTATAATGATTATCTTCACTATTTATGAGATTAACAAGCACTTTGATAGAACTTGATGGCTACAACATGTCTTGGGGCAGTGTGCAAAACCTTCATAGATTTAGCAAGAGGTACTTTGGGTTTACATTTTTATAATACAATCTCAGATTATTCTAGTAATTTAGGAGAAACCCAGGTACATAAAACATTTGTGGTCATGAAAAAATACAGGAAATATATCATTTCATACAAAGTTTTATAGTTGCTCATCACACAAGGCATCATGTCAATAGATGGAATTGTTATTGCTACCATATTCATATGTTTTGGCTCCCTCTACAAGTAGCATAAACATCTTTTTGAAAAATGGAATAGGAAACAGTGGTAGAAGCAGCCTTGGAACCATGACAAACATTTCACAGAACTAGAAATGACTCACTGGTTAATAAGCTACATGAGCCATCATAAAAGAACCCAAACTTATTATAAATATTAGTTTAACCTGAGATGAAGAACATGAATGATATGTTGAATATAATATAATGGGCTTATTCAGGCTTCATTCAGAGTCACTTTTTCTCTCTATTTCCCCCCCCCCCATCTCATCTTATTTCTGTCTCTCTCCCTCCTTCCCCTCTTCCTTATTTATTTCTCTCCCTCTCCCACCCCATATTATGAATGCTAGGGTTTGAATTCTGGGACTTGGCCTATTAAGCATGAACTATACCATTAAGCTATAACTACCATTCTAAACTTTATTTCTGTTTTAATAGCATAATGCTTGAGTGATCAAAAGATAGCGGGGAAATGAAAATTTAAAAAGTTGAGCCAGGCATGGTGGCACACGCCTTTAATCCCAGCACTCAGGAGGCAGAGGTAGGAGGATCACTGAGAGTTCAAGGCCACCCAGAGACTCCATAGTAAATTCCAGGTCAGCCTGGGCTAGAGTGAGACCCTACCTCGAAAAACAAAAAAAGAAGAAAATTTTAAAAGTTCTTGGATAAGGATGGGAAATAGGTTTGTATACAAGGCTATGCTGCTATTCTGGGAGATGGTCAATAGGATATATTTTGTTTATCTGGTTTCTCCAGTCCCTAAACACAGAAAGGTCACTCTAAGAAAAGGGTTATGTCTGTTTATCCAAATCCTAATTGGGGGTTGTAGATATGTCCTACAAAGAATTTGCCTCTATGTATGTTACTTGAAAACATTCTCTAACATGCTTTTTTGCTTTTTGCTTTTCCTTTTGAGATATAATTCATATACCATATAAATTCTCCCATTTGAAGTACAGAGTTCAATGGAGTTTTAATACATTCACAGAGTTGTATAAACATCATCACAATTTTATAACATTTTATCAGCCCCAAAGGATATTCATATTCCCCACTCCCCACCATCATTCTCCAGCACAAATCTCCATTCTGACTCTAGAGGTTTGCCTATTCTGATTTGGAACCATACAATATAAGACCCCTGTAACTAGCTTATTTCACACAGCATAATGGGTCCATGAGTCATCCATGCTGTAGCATATTATAGTCAATATTCCTTTGCATGCCTGAATAATATTTCTTTTTATGAATATACCATATTTTCATTTATCTATTGATATTGATAGATAAACATTTTCATTATTTCCACTTTGGAGCTTTTAGTAGTTATCTCCTTGTTGCTGGGACAAAGCACCCAACCAGAAACAGCTTATGGAAGGAAAAGGTTTATTTCCAGTTTACAATTTTGAGGAGAAGTTTCATCTTGGCTAAGAAAGTATGGCAGAAACAGAACAGATGCTATGTCTCCACATCAGCATGGAAGAAGTAGAACAAAATGCAGCAAGCAAGGCTCAGCTATAACATCCCAAGGTCTACCTTCAATGACTCATTTCCTCCACCAATGCTCCACCTCCCAAAGCCTTCACAACCTTTTCAAACAGTGCCACCAACTAAGGATTAAATATTCAAAACATGAGAGACATCTTACTTTCAGACTATATATACAGGTTTTAGTGGATGTATTTACAGTTCCCTTGGACATATATGTGGGAAGAGAATTATTAGATCAGAACTGTCTCCCTTGATCATAGCAGCTGCACCACTTTGTGTTCCCACGAGCAGCACATGAGGGTTGCACGTTCTCCATTGCCTTTGCAGAACTATAATCTGCCTCTGATCATTGCTATTCCAATGAGCATGAAATGGTATCTCATTTGATATTCATTTTTTTATAAGAGAGGAAATAGGCACACCAAGGCCTCTACCACTGCAATCAAACTCCAAATGCCTGTGCCAACTTGTGTGCGTTTGTCCTAGGTGGTTCCTGGAGAGTTGAACCTGGGTCCTTAGGCTTTGCAGGCAAGCACCTTCACTAATAAGCCATCTCTCCAGCCCATGATTTTCATTTTAACTTCTCTCATGGCTAACACAGTTGAGGATTCTTTCATGTTATCATTAACCATTTTTCTATCTTTGGAAAAATGACCTTTTGTGTCTACATCATTTTAAAATCAGGTTGTTTGGCTTTCTTTGTTGAGCTGCAAGTACTCTTTATATATTGAAGATTAAAGTCCCTTTTCACCTATTATTTGAATATATTCCTATTTTCTTTCTTGTTTATTTTGAGAGAGAGAGAGAATGGGCATGCCATGGCCTTCAGCTGCTGCAAATGAACTCCAGACATGTACATTCCCTTGTGTGCATGTGCAATGTTGTGCGATTGTGTCACTGCTTATGTGGGACCTGGAGATTCAAACATGAGTTTTTGACACTTTGCAGGCAAGCACCTCAACTGCTAAGCCATCTCTCCAGCCCTCCTCCAAGGGACAGAGTCTTCTATTCTACAAAGGCTTCCTCTAAATGCCTGGGTTTAAATAGTCCTCGTGCCTCACCCTGTCAGTGACAGTGTAAGAGACACAGCTCAACAATGTTGGCTGTAGCCTGAAGAGTTTATCCCTTAGGAACTTCCACTTAAGTATGGCCAGGATCTCAACTTATGCAGCAGAACAGAATTTCAGGAGGAATCAATATAAAACAAAGCTGGGGTTTATTAAGGAAAATGCTGGGTGTGATGACTCATGCTTGTAATCTCAGCACTGAGGAGGTTGAAGTAGGAGAAAGATCATGATGAGTACAAGGTCAACCTGGGCTCCAAAGTGAGTTTCTGGCCTGTCTGCACTGTAATGTGAGACCCTTTCTCAAAAAACAATTCCCTCCCTTAGAAAAGAATTTCCTTTTATAAACGGTTTGCAAGGTGCTTTTTTCAGGTATAGAAATAACCTGGGGCTACCTTTAAAGTTAAACTCAAAGGCCTCATATATTTTGGCCTTAAGCATAGTTCCTTTCTTGTGAGAATGACTTTTCCCCCCTTTTTTGGCTTTTTGAGACTATCTTTAACTCTGTAGCCCAGGCTGGACTAAATCTCCCTATTCTCTTGTTTCTACCTCCAGAGTGCTGAAATTACAGGTGTGCTCCACCGTACCTGATTCACACTGTCTTTAGCATTGTGGTAAATTTTGAAAATGACATGTGTGAGTCTTGAAACTTTGTTCCTGTTCAAGATTACTTGGATATTCTGAGCCCTTGCATTTCCATATGAATTTTAGAATAAGCATGTTAATTTCTGTTTTAAAAAACGGTAACTGGAATATTTGTAGGAAGTTCTTTGAACCTATAATTCAATTTGGAGACATTTGCTTTATCTTTAATGTCTTTTAATAATATTAGGTAGTTTTCAGTATCCAACTCCTGCATTTATTTATTTTTTTTTTCAAAGTAGGGTCTCACTCTAGCTAAGGCTGACCTGTAACACACTCTGTAGTCCCATGCTGGCCTTGAACTCACAGAGATCCTCCTACCTTTGCCACCCAAGTGCTGGGATTAAAGGCGTGCACCACTGCACCCAGCATGCTTATTTTCTTCATTCCTTATTTTTATATTCTTTTCTATTTATACAGTGTGCACATGCATGTACCAGGGTCTCTTACTTCTTTTTAAAAATATATTTATTTATTTGAGAGAGAGAAAGAAGCAGAGAGAGAGCAAATGGGCGTGCCAGGGCCTCCGGCCACTGAAAATGAACTCCAGATGCATGTGCCCCCTTGTGCATAACATGGGTCCTGGAGAATCAAACCGGGATTCTTTGGCTTTGCAGGAAACTGCCTTAACTGCTAAGCCATCTCTTCAGCCCAGTGTCTCTTACTTCTGAATGTTCATCCAGCTTTACATGGGTGGCTGGGGAAATTGAACCTGGGCTGGCAGGTTTTGCAAGAAAGTGCCTTTAAATACTGAAGCATCTCTCCATCCTTATTTTCTTTTTGATGCTGCTGAAAATGAAATTGGTTTTACTAATTTCATTTTTGATTATCCATTGTTAGTTTGTAGAAACACAATGGCTCTGTATGTATTGATATTCTATACTGATGAATTATGAACTTATCTGTGTATGAGTGTGCACAGCATGGTGTGCATGTAGGGTTCAGAGGTCCTTGAGGTGATTGTCCTGTATCTTTTTCAGGACAGGGTGTCTCCTTGTTTTGCCACTGCATGTGCACCAGTTTAGCTGAACTGTGAGCATCCAGATTCTCCTGACTAAATCTACCATTACTGTAGGCGTGTTGGGGTCACAGACACATGCTCCACTTGGCATCCAGCTTTATGTGAGTGCTGGAATTTGAACTCAGGCTGGATGGCTTGCAAGCAAAAGCCTTTAACCTCTGAGCCTTGTCCCCAGCCCATGAGTTATATTTGGCTGAAATCTTAGTGAATTCTTTATTATTATAGGGAACTGTGGGTACTTTAGAATTTTCTCCATTTAAATCATATCTTCAAATAGATAACTTTTCCTTTTTAAAATATTTTTAGTTATGTATGTATGTAAGAGAGCATGGGCATGCCAGACCCTCTTGTTGCTATAAACTACAGATGCGTGCACTTGCCATTTTGTGCATGTGGCTTTACAATAGGTAATGGGGAATCGGACCCTTGCCAACAGGCTTTGCAAGCGTCTTTAACCACTGAGATATTTTCTTAGTCCACTTTTCTTCTTTTCTAATCATAATAATGTCTTTTCATTTTTAGCTTTTTACTTAGAACTTCCTGCACAATATTGAACAACAGTAGTAAAAGCACACATCTTTGTCTTATTCCTGATTCTCAGGAGAAATCCATTAGTCACTTACCTTTCAGTATGGTGTTAGCTGTGGGGTTTTCATCTATGTTTTTGAAATCTGGTCCAGGAAGTTTTCTCTAACATGAGTTTTCATTTGTTTCCTAATTCAGTTCTCTACATAGGGAAATAAATGCGTAGATGCTCAAGAAATGTACTCAAGTTATACATAGAATGAGAGATGGCGCCAAGGTAGCCTGACTTCAAGGTTTTCCATTATACTGTACTCCTATGATCTCCTGCTTCAACATTTTGTAACTTTTCAGAAGAACTAAAACAAATTCACACTTCTAATTTCTCACTAAAAAGGTAAAGGTGGGGTTTTTTTGTGTGTTTTTTTTTTCCAAGGTAGGGTCTCACTCTAACCTCAAACTCAGACATGTGCCACCATGCCCAGCAAAAGGTAGAGGTAGTGTGTGAATTTTCAGACCATTATACAGAATAAGCACTAAGCACTTGAGTAGTCTCAAGGAAACAAAACTAATTTAGGGAAACATATCTCTGGAGCCTTTTTAAATATTTTATTTTTATTTATTTATTTGAGAAAGGAAAATAGGCAGAAAGGAGAGAGAGAGAGAACAGGCACACCAGGGCTTCCAGCTACTCCAAACAAACTCCAGATGCATGTGACCCCTTGGGCATCTGGTTTACATGGGTCCTGGGGAATCGAACTGAGATGGTTTGGCTTAGCAGGCAGGTGCCTTAACCGCTAAGCTATCTCTCCAGACCTCAGAGATATTGTGGTTGAGGGGGGAAAAAAAGAGCAAAACAGCGTGAGTAGATATCCCAGCCCTCAGGGATATTGTGGTTGAGGGAGATAAGAAATATTGCATTTAAAAGATAAGATAATGATGTTTGATAAAATAGGTAATCAGTAGTAATCCTAAATGCTTAAAAAAGCAGAGCCTGGTTAGATCTGAACCGAAAGGCTTCACAGAAGATACAGGGTGGGAACAGGTCTCTGAAGGCTGCATATATGCGTTGAGAAAGCACTTTAGGCAGAACTTTTAATGAGAATTTTTAAAATGCTAACTTCATTTCAATGATTATATGAAATGTGATCATTCATTATGATCACTGCTACAATGCTGCACTAGTATAAGCAAAAATAACAACAAAGTAAATTTAAAGGCACATAGCATTCTCTGAAGTTTTAGCCCTAGAAAGATAATCTTTAGGAGGGAATATTCTAACTCTCCCAATTAGTTGAATCATTTCAGTTGCCTTCTCATTGCTTGAACAAACATACAACCAGAATCAGGTTCCGGGTGGCAAGGGTTTATTTCAGGCTTACAGAATCCTGGAGAAGCATCATGGCAGAAGAAGCTGACTCAATTTATTATATATCCATAGCAGAGAAACAACAGCCATCACCAGCAAGCATGAGCTGACTTTGAACACCTTAGGCTGGACTCAAGATCTGCAACAGTGGCACACCTCTTCCAGCAGGGCTCTGCCTGTTGGAGACTAAGTAGGAAACTTAACAAAAGTACCTGAGGTTAGGCTGGAGAGATGGCTTAGCGGTTAAGCGCTTGCCTGTGAAGCCTAAGGACCCTGGTTCGAGGCTCGATTCCCCAGGACCCATGTAAGCCAGATGCACAAGGGGGCGCACGCGTCTGGAGTTCGTTTGCAGTGGCTGGAGGCCCTGGCACACCCATTCTCTTTCTCTCTCTCTGCCTCTTTCTCTGTCGCTCTCAAATGAATAAATAAAAATAAAAACAAAAATTTTAAAAAATACCTGAGGTTGTGGGGCTGTTTGCATTCAAACCAACAAATGGCCCATGTTATGATTCTTCTGATTTTCTGTTTAGAATGTCCACCACAATATTCATTAAAGCCCTGTGATTATAAATAATGCTGTTTGGCTAATATGGAGCATTTTAAAGGGTTTCTCCTACCCAGGGGCTTTGAGTGCACCCCTTAGCAACTGCCCTCATTTTGAGAGTTTTCCTTCTGTGTAGTATAGCTAAGTGTACTACCTCTATAGTCACACACATTATCCATTGCACCACTGGCCCAGAGCAAAATACACTGATTCAGAAGCCAGATTGACTAGGTCAGAATCCACACCCTCAATTACCAAGCTGTGGGACCTTGAGCACATGACTCATTCTCTCTATGCTTTCATCTTACCTATAAAACGGAGATATTAATTGTACCTATATCCCTAAGGATTCAGTGAAGTATGCCATGCATAGGAAATGATGCATGATTTAGCAGTTAAGACACTAGCCTGCAAAGCCTAAGAACACAGGTTTGATTCCCCAGTACCCACGTTAGCCAGATGCATAAGGTGGTGCATGCACCTAGTTTGTTTGCAGTGGATAGAATCCCTGGCATGCCCAATCTCTCTTGTGCTCTCTTTCTCTCTCCCTCTCATATTAAAAAAACATTTTAAGGCATTAAAAAAGGAAATGATGTCTGACATATCTGCATGTTTGTTGCCTTTCTGTATGTTAGCTGTAACTCTACTCTCAAAGTTTAAGAGAATTTTGCTAGCCACCACACCCTCTATTTCTGGCTACATCCCTCAGTTCTAGGTAGAAGTTGGATAGGGACAATGGTTAAGGTCAAGCCATTTTTGTCTTGATATTACATAAGTCACCACTGGTCCCCTTAGATCTCACCATATGCTGGAGATCTGCACCCCTCATGCAAGCAAATCATTTTTTGTCTGGTGTAGACACTGGTGTGTATATATTTATACACAGATGCTGAGTGTTACCAAATGGTAATGTCATTTCATGCGTCTTGGCTGAACAGTAGTCATATGCCTTTGTCTTTGAAGCAGAAACCATAGTTTACAAAAGCATCTGGGGATTGGTGGGAGATCTCTTATGACCCATCACTGCAGGGGTTCTTTACTAGCACTTTCCAATTCAGTAACTACCCAGCATGCCCTTGATTGAAAGTCTTTCATACACAGCCTTCTGAAATTGAATGCATGCCTCACATTCAGATTGCCCTCTCAAATTTCACAGGCAACTATTCTATGGCTATCTTGAAGTGGATCAAGGAAGGTTTTCAGACTTCCCTTTCCAAACCTCCTACATATTTCTATGTAAGTTTGGGGGAGTCAAGTTCTTAATGTGTAGTCTGAGATAGCCTCAAGCTCACTATGTAATCCAGGCTGGCCTCAAATTCACAGCAGTCTTACTTCTCCAGACTTTCAGAGTGCTCAGATTATAGGCACAAACCACCATGTCCAGTTCATTGCTCTATAACTTTACAAGCACTTTAGGATAAACTGCCAAACCAATTTTGTTTTGTTTAATTCTGCCTAGGCAATGGGCTTGGAGTTGATATACATTCTCCTTCCTTTTCTAATAAAGCACGGTCCTCTACCCTCCGTAGCATTACTAGGCCACATTGTCTCCGCCTCTTAGTTCTTACCTCTCTCTGGGGGGTAGCCACATATCCCTATGCTGTGCAATCTAGATTTTTTGTTTGTTTTTCGAGGTAGGGTCTCACTCTAGCCCAGGCTGACCTGGAATTCACTATGGAGCCTCAGGGTGGCCTCGAACTCATGGCAATCCTCCTACCTCTGCCTCCCGAGTGCTGGGATTAAAGGCATGTGCCACCACGCCCGGCTTCGCAATCTAGATTTTTAATGTCACTGTTCAGCTAATTCAGTTCCCACAGGCGTGCCCTATAACTCCAACTTCATTGTACCTAAGACCACTTAAGCCCCTACAGCTGCTCCAACTGGGGTAAACTGGCAGTTAGGAGCAGACAGATCTCCAACCTCCTTGCATTGGAGCTGACTACAATATCCTTGTCCATCAAGGATCTGATATTTTTTTCAGTACAGGGGTGTGTGTAGTTGTGTTAAGCATATTGGTGTGGGTGCACATGTATGCATGTGTGTGGAGGCCAGAGGAAATTTTGTATGTCATTCACCAAAACTCAATGCAACTCTTTTTGAGACAGTCTTTTACCAATTAGGCTGAATTAGCTGGCCAGTGAGCTCAAGGGATCCACTTGTCTTTACCTCCCCAGTGCTGGCATTACAAGCACACACCATCATGACCAGATGTTTTCATGTCCATAAATTTATTTGATCACAGTCCCCTCACATCCCCTTCCTTTGTTCCCCATTCTCATTCCACTGAACCACTTCTTTCCAACTGGTTCATCTGTTTGGTTTTTCTGTTTGTTTGGGTTTTTTTCTTTTTGTTTTTTAAGGTAGAGTCTCACTCTAGCTCAGGCTGACCTGGAATTCACTATGTAGTCTCAAGCTGGACTTGAACTCACAGCAATCCTCCTACCTCTGCCTCCCAAGTGCTGGGATTAAAGACATATGCCACCATGCCCAGCTCTACTTTTTAACACCTCCATAATACATGACAGAATGTTAATCAAGCCAATATTGCACAGGTAATGACCACTGTGAGGTCACAAATGCAATAGCCACATCATGTCCAGAAGCACTCTTCCCCATCCTCTGGCTCTTACATTCTTTCGGACTCCTTTGCCACAATGTTCCCTAAGCTCTAGAAGGCATGATAAAGATGTCTCCTATAGTTCTGACCACTCCATAGTTGCTTCTCAGCACTTTGACATGCTTTGAGTCTCCCTAGTAGTCACCACCATCTGCAGAAAGGAGCTTCTTTGACTGTAGGTGAGAGCAGCACTAATCTATGGACACAAACAAAAATATTTAGAGGTCAATTTGATGATTTCTGGCTATTTTCTTACATGGGTTTGGGGATTGAACTCAGGTCCTTATGTTTACTAAGCAATCACTTTACCAACTGAGCTAATTCACTTGACCAAGATTTAAAATTTCTAAGATGGATATTTCCACCCTCAGTCTTCTTCCCTAGCAGATGTTTTGCAGCAAAGATATATTCTCTCAGATGGTTTTGAGCAAATTGAGTCTCAGCTCCTACTCCGTTTCTTTGTCCAGCTCCTACTCTGTTTCTTTGTCCTTCTGCTCTGATTGTGACACATATCCCTAGGAAGTCAACTGGCCCACCACCCACCCCTATACCGGGATGTGGCAGAGTAGGGGTGTGGTACTTTGTACTTCTCCTTTCCAGGAGGCCAACTTCCCAGACTCTGAATTGCCTCAGCCTTCCTTCCCACTGGCATCCTTTTGTGTGATTGCACACACTTTTTTGTGGTTTGCTCAATGATCTTCTAAATCTTAAAACCATGGTTCTCAACTGGGGATGATTTCCCAATCCAGAGGACATTTAGAGATGCCTGGAGACAGTTTTGAGGACCATAACTGAGACGAGGAAGTCGCTATACTGACATCTGGTGAGCAGTGGCTAAGAGTATTACTAAACATCCTACTGTGCACAAGCAGCCCCTCAACAACAACAACAAAAATGACCTGAGGACTGGAGAGATGACTCAGCAATTAAAGGCAATTGCTTGTAAAGCCTGATGGCCCAGGTTTGATTCCCCAGTACCAACATAAAGTCAGACCTACAAAGTGATGCGTGCATCTGGAGTTAATTTGCAGCAGCAGAAGGCCCTAGAGTGCCCATTTTCTCTCTCTTTCTCTCCCTCTCCTCCCCACCTCTCTCTCATAAATATATACCTTTTATTGACTTGGTCCTAATGTCAGCATCACAGAAGATGAGAAGCAGTGTCTTGGAAGGACTGCCTGCCTATTTCACTGGACTTTAGATTGTATCCAAGAACCCTTTTGCTAGGCATCTCATCACTATGAATTCCCTCTTTCCCATTAGTGGTTGTTTCTACCCTTACAACTATCAGTCCTCTCACATGTTTGCAAACCAATAGCAGTCTTATTCTGCCTGACCTTCATATCTGACTGTACTTGACCTGCATGTTATCCAAACTTAGGGACCTAAGGGCTCACAAGATCAGCTTCAGGATCTGGTGGTTTGTTTTTTGTTTTGTTTTTATTTTTACAAACATTTATTTTATTTGTGAGAGAGAAACAGAGAAAGGCAGACAGATAGAGAGTGATTTAGGGGTATGCTAGGACTTCTTGCCAATGCAAACAAACTCCAGACATATGCACCACTTTGTGCATCTGGCTTTACATGGGTACTGGGGAATTTAACCTCAGCCTGAAAGTAAGTGCCTTTAACTGCTGATTCATCTCTCCAGCCCAATCAGAGGTCGTGTGTGTGTGTGTGTGTGTGTGTGTGTGTGTGTGTGTACACAAAAACTGTCAAGTAAAAAGGAGTCCTTACAAATCAACAAGATAAAATTTCTCAGTAAGAAAATCAGTGAAGGATATAGGAAGTGAGGATATAGTTCAGGGATAGGACAATTGCCTACCATGCGTGAGGCCCTGAGCCTAATAGTAAAAAGGTAAAATGGTGAAAGATATGAATAGATATTTTTCAGGAAGGATGAATAAATAGATTCTAAACATATGAAGAAATGTTCAACTGTATTATCAAGGAAATATAAATTCAAACCATAGTAATCCCATGAGGAGATATATTTATTGTACTCAAAAAGCAAAATGAGAGCAAACATTAATAAAGGCTGATGCAGGGCGGAGAGATGGCTTAGTGGATAAGTCACTTGCCTGCAAAGCCTAAGGGCTCAGGTTCAATTCCCCAGAACCCACATAAACCAGATGCACATGGTGGTACATGCTTCTGGAGTTTGTTTGCAGTGGCTAGAGGCCTTGGCTTGGCCAGTCTCTCTCTCTCTCTCATAAATAAGTAAATAACAATATGTTTTTAAAGATTGATGCGACTTGAGTCATCTTAATTGGGATCTTTGCAGTTTTCCTCCCTGCTTCTTACCACCAATAGGTAGTCCCCCCACCACCACAACAAGCAGGGCTCCCTTAGATATCTTGTCACCTTCTTGGTGATGATTAAGAAACTAAAGTTCCCCTTGGCATGCCAATAAAGGATTTCTCTCCAGTGCGAATTTGTTCAGCCTTTTCTGTTTATATTGTTATTTTACTTTTCTGGCTTGAGAGATAGAACTTTTGCCAAGAGGACTAATGCCAAAAACTAACACATCCAGGTGAGGACTCACCCTTGAGCCACATGGTTCCACTTTGCCCTACTGGCCCAAATAGAACCATATCTAAGCAAAACACAACAAGCATTGCCTTCGTAAAGCAGGAACTGTGTTAAGATAGTGATACAGGGCTGGAGAGATGGCTTAGCGGTTAAGCGCTTGCCTGTGAAGCCTAAGGACCCCGGTTCGAGGCTCGGTTCCCCAGGCCCCACGTTAGTCAGATGCACAAGGGGGCGCACGCGTCTGGAGTTCGTTTGCAGTGGCTGGAAGCCCTGGCGCGCCCATTTTCTCTCTCTCTCCCTCTATCTGTCTTTCTCTCTGTGTCTGTCGCTCTCAAATAAATAAAAATTAAAAATTAAAAAAAAGATAGTGATACAAATGGGTTGGTTGTGGTAGGGTAAACAATGAGGAATGGTAAAAAGGGTATGGAAGGGAATGATGATGTCAGTAATGGTGTAGACTGTACCTGGTCCTGTCCTAAATCATGCATAAATGATCTGATAAAATGTTCACTGTAACTCTGGAAGGTGATTTCTTAACCCCCATCTTATGAATGTGGAAACTGGCTTATTTGAGGTCAAATAGTAAATGACAGAGCCAGAAATTGAACCCAGAGAATCAGGTAGAAAAATCTCCATTCTTAGGCTTTTTCTGAGAGAAAACAAGGAAAACGAAGAGAGATCCAAGATAACAAAAATAGAAGTAAAAACTCATTCTCAGACACTGGAAAGCAGTTGTTAGAGCATGCCCAGCCTCCTTTGTAGATCGAACCCAAGCACTTTCAGCCTCCTCCCTCTGTCTCTGTAAAAGCTTCCTTCAATGATTTGATTTGTGCAAAAGGGTTTAATCTAGAGATATAAAGTGTTTCCCTAGGAATAAATGCTATTTTTACATTGGGGAAAATAATTGTTTGCCAAAGGCATCCATGTGACTTCAGAAAATGGAAAATGCTATCTTTGAGTTCACTTTCCCCCTCTCTGCCTAAGCACAACATAGCACAGTAAAAACCCAAAGATACAATTATGCCCTTTTCCCTGGCATTTAGCTGCCATTTAAATAGGAAGTGGCAACCTTGCAGCTATGTTGTTTAGTTTTTTGAAACAGGATCTCATTCTGAAGTATAGTCTGGCCTGGAACTCACTATGTAGTCCTGGCTAGCCTGGAATTTGCACTGATGGAGCCCTTATCTCGTATGTGTGAGGCACTGGGCTTCTTCCCCAGCACCACAGAGATGAATCAAAATAAATCATTTAAGAAGTTGGAGTTATTCTCAGTTTAGCCTGCAATATTCCAGGGTGTAAGGGCATATGGCCGTTGAGAAGCTGCAACTCTGCCCGTTGTAGAGACTCATGCTTGTTACCCTGGAGTCTTCTTCAATCACTCTCTACTTTATTTTTTTCTATTTATTTATTTATTTATTTTGGGTTTTTTGAGGTGAGGTCTCACTCTATTATCCCAGGCTGGCCTCAAACTCACAGCGATCCTCCTATTTCTGCCTCCTATGTGTTGGGATAAAAGATGCATGCCACCACACCAGGTTCCACCTGATGTTCTGAGACCATATTTCTCACTGGATCTGGAGCTCACTGATTTGGCTAGACTAGCTACCTAGCAAATCCCAGGGATCTTCTTTTCTCTGCTTCCCTAGTGCTGGGATTACAGGTGCTTACTACCATGCTTAGCTTTTACATGGGTAATGGGGTCTACAACTCAGGTCCGCAAATCCGCATAGCAAAATCTTTATCCACTGAGCCATCTTCCAGGCACTGCTGAGATCAAATACCCAACAAGAAGTGACTTAAGGAAGTGTCTATTTTGGGCTCACAGTTTGAGAGTGCAGCCCATCATGGCAGGGAAGGCATGGGGACAAGAGCAGGAGGTAGAAGGTCACATTCAATGCCCATTAAGGAAGGAGAGACTGATAAATGTTGGTACTCAGCTCACTTTTTCCTTTTTCTCAATCCAAGTCCCCAGTGCATAGGATGATTCCATTTACCTACATCCAGGTTGTCTTTCCTCCTCAGTTTAATCTCTGGAATTCTCTCCCAGATCATCCCAAGTCTGGTCAGGTAGAAGATTAACTATCACAGGATTATATAAGATATTAAACCTTTAATTTTGAAGCACACAATGAAATTGAGGATATAGTTGGAATTCTAAGCCCTGTATGAAATTAACTGGAAGAGACTCTGGGCATTTGAAAATTCATTTTTGGAGAAAGGGAAGAGTGTTGATATCTACTTCCTTAGTTGCATATCCACCTGTTTGCTGAGCTGCTCTCCTCAAGTGGTCCACAGGCACTTAACCATTACATATTGTTATATAACATTTTCTGCCAAGAAAAATGACAGAAGCAGCTGTGACCAATCATAAGATGGTCTCTCAAGATCAGACATGATAACTTCCTCCATAGAAGGAGGGGCTGAGGAGGGTCATCAGACAGTCTCATGACCTCTGGAGGAGAGATAGATAATTGATAGACAATAGATAGATAGAAATAGATAGAAAGATAGATAGATAGATAGATAGACAGACAGACAGACAGACAGACAGACAGATAGAAGGCAGAAGGTCAAGGGATGGGGACCTCCATCAATGTAGCTATGGGGAGGTCTTCATCCATGCTGGGATGATACCTTTTATTGCTACCATTGCTTTGTAGTCTCCATAGGCCTGTAAGTAAACCCTTGCCCATGCTCTGTAAGGAAACTCAATAAACTCATTGGTTCACCAGGGTGAAGTTTAGTGGAATTCACATTTAGTCTGTAGTGGGGTGCCCTGCCTGGGAGAGCAAGTATTCATCACCTTCTCCTTAGAAAAGTGTTCATACAACACATGCCCACCCCACTGGCCGCCTCCTCTTCCCTTTTCACATAGTCCTCATGCTATGTTCTTCCTTTCAGTGGTCATACTGCCTCCCTTCCTGCTACTGGCTGGAAACCTACAGGTCATCTAGACTTAGTGATCAGCATACTTTCCTCCAACAGGGCCTGCTAAGGTTTGAATATGGTTTGTATCTCTCATAAAAGTTTGTGATGAGAACTTAGTTGTCAGGGTAGTAGAACTGGGAGACCTTTAAGAGGTAGGGCCTAGCAGGAAGTTATTGGGTCATTGGAAGCAAAAAGTAGTTCTCTGCTGACCCCTGGTTCTTACAAAGTGAGCAAGCCTAGCCTCTGCTATCCCCTCTGCTTCTTGGCTCAAGGTATAATGTGCTTTCTCCAAAACTGGCATTCTTGAGCCAGGCGTGGTGGTGCATGCCTTTAATCCCAGCACTTGGGAGGCAGAGGTAGGAGGATTGCTGTGAGTTGGAGGCCACCCTGAGACTCCATAGTGAAATCCAAGTCAGCCTGGGCTACAGTGAGACCCTACCTTGAAAAACTAAAAAACAAACAAACAAAATTGGCATTCACCATTGCTTCCTGTGCCACAAGGTGATCAGCCAAGTGATGAGTCTACTCTATAGAGCATTCTATGTGCTATGTAGACTTTGTACCTACAAAAGCATGCATCAAATAAACCTCTTTTTCATAAATACTTTGTATTGGGTTTTTTATTATTGTAATGAAAAGCTGACTAATATGGGCCAAATATAGAAGTATAGTGGTACACAAGTATTCACAATGAATGGATTCCCAAATCTTTATATAAAATGATGTAATATTTGTATATAACCTACACATTTCCTTCTATATGTTTTAATTCATCTCTAGATTATTTAATACAAAAAAATCTATGATTAGTTGTTATACTGTATTGTTTATGAAATAATGACAAGAAAAGGTTTGTACATATTCAGTATAGATGTACTCTTTTTGTCTTTTTAAGTTTTTTATTTATTTGAAAGAGAGAAATAGGCAGGGAGAGAGAGAGAGAGAAGATGAGCACACCAGGTCCTCCAGCAGCTGCAAACTCCAAACATGTGCACGCCCTTGTGCATCTGGCAAATTGAACACCTGGGTCCTTTGGCTTTGCAGGCAAGCACCTTAACCACTAAGCCATCTCTCCAGCCCCCCTTTTAACTTTTTATCGACAATTTTCATACATGTACATGATGTCTTTTGATCAGAATCTCCTACCATTGCTCACTTTGGCCCTCCTTCCTATCCCCTTGCACTGAAACACTTCTTTTTCCCAGCTAGTCCCTTGTCTATTTTGATATTCTTTTTGCCCTCTCTCATCATCCATGTCAAATTGGTGATGGTTCCAATATTGTCCAGTTCTTGTGCAGGTAGTGACAGCAGTTGTGAGGTCAGGAACACAATAGCCATTTCATGTTTCAAAGATAGCATTCTAACGACTCTCCTCCCCATATTTTGGCCCTTACAAGATCTTGCCCTGTCATTCAGGCTAACCAGAAGCTCATTATGAAGCCCAGGCTGGTCTTGACCACATGAAGATCCTCCTGCCTCTGCCTCCCAAGTGCTGGAAGTTGCAGGTGTGACCCATCATGCCTGACTGCAATTATTTTTGAATATGAATGTGTGTATGTGTATATGTATGTATGTATGTATGTATGTGTGTGTGTGTGTGTGTGTGTATGTATGTATATATATATATATATATATATATATATATATATATATATATATAAATATATATATATATTGGTTTTTTGAGGTAGGGTCTCACTCTAGCTCAGACTGACCTGGAATTCACTATGTAGTCTCAAGCTGCCCTCAAACTCTCAGCAATTCTTCTACCTCAGCCTCCCAAGTGCTGAGATTAAAGATGTGTGCCACTATGCTTGGCTTAAAATTTTTGAATATTTTAAATTAATTGTTTATTTAATCCACAAATTCAAATCCATTAGATATTGATAGAAGGCTGTATTTAAGGCTCTGTAGGTCACACAATCTATATCACAATGATTCAGTTCTGATATGGCAGAATGAAAGCTTCCATAGATAATATTTAACAAATGATTAGGCCATGCACCAATGAAACTTTATGTGAGCCACACATCATGCAGCCTACCTTTAATCCAGCACATAGGAAGTGGGCCTTTTCTGTTAATTGCACTTAATCTCATATATCCAAAAGAGATTTCTCTAAAAGAAAATCCCATGCCCAAAGTAAAAACTCTTGCCTCTTACATATCTCAAATTTAACATGATCAAAACAATTTGTTTGTTTGTTTATTTATTTATTGAGAATGACAGACAGAGGGAAAATAAGGACACACCAGGGCCTCTTGCTGCTGAAAATTAATTCCAGATGCATACACCACTTTATGCATCTGGCTTTATGTGAGTAGTGGGGAATCAGACCTGGGCTATTAGGCTTTGCTAATAATCTCCTTTAACTGCTAGCAATCTCTCCAGCCATACTTATTTATTTATTTATTTATGCACGTATGCATGCATACAATACATAAAATAAAACCCAAGGCCGCACACATGCTACGCAAGTGCTCTACCACTGAGCTACATCCTTCAGCCGTCCTTTTACTCTTGTATGTTTAGGTAGGGTAGGGTCTCCCTAACTTGTCGAGCTTGGCATGGAACTCACTGTCTAACCCATGCAGGCCTTCAACTTTTGAGCTTCCTGCCTTAGTCTTCCAAACAACCAGGATAACAGGCCTGTGCTACTAGGCCCAGCACAAACTCCTGATTTCCATCTTCTAGGCCTGTCCTTTTCCATAAGTTGCCCATCTCAGTAAGTGGTATCACCACTCAATCAGGTGTCCAGACCAGTAGTAACATCAGAGTCTTCACCCTTCCTCTCATCTTGCATCTCATCCTTCAGTAAATATTGTTGTTCCACCTTCAAAATCTGCATCTGACCTTACCCTTTCCAACTGCTTTCAATACTACTGCCTTAGTCCAAACAGCTTTCACACGTACCTTTCTGACCACAACAGACCTTAGCTTACCTCCCTGCCTCAACCCATTACCATCTTGAGTCCATTCTCAATCTAACATCCAGAACATTCCTTTTAAAACATAAGATAGTCTTAGATGTAACTCCATGGCAGAGCACTTGCTTAGTGTGTGCCAGACCCTGAGTTTGATCCCAGCACCACAAAAAGATATTGATTGTACCATGCCTCTGTCTAAATCCTCCAATGGCTTACTTTCTTCAAGAAAAAGCAAATGCCTGCCCCACCATACCCGGAAAAAAATATTGTTATTATTATTATTTTCTAGGTAGGGTCTCACTCTAGCTCAGGCTAACCTGGGATTCACTATGTAGTCTCTGGCTAGCCTCTAACTCACAGTGATTCCTCCTATCTCTCCCTCCCAAGTGCTGGGATTACAGGTGTGCACCGTCACACCCGAGAATGCATGCATTTATTTTTATGGCTTACATGGCATGTCATAGTAAGCAGGTAGAAATCCAGTTCTCTGCAAACTACTGGTCCATAATCTGTTGATACCAGATGAAATGACGGGGGAAATGGTGAGATCACAAGAAGTGTCTCTCCTCCAAGACTGGCTGAAGCCTCTCACCAGCTGGGAGTCAAGAGTTCTAGCACAGCTGTAGTGGCCTTGATAGTGCAGACTTTTAATCCCAGCATTCTGCAGAGCTAGGAGTTCAAGGCCAGCCTGGGATTACAAAATGAATTCCAGGTCAGCTTGAGCTAGAATAAGACCTTGCCTCAAAAAAAAAAAAAAAGAATACCAACCACATTTGCTGGTTTCCAACAACACAGAGATAATGGATAATGTCCCTTTTATAGATAGATATTTCAAATAAGAACACTAAAATCCTTCAACGCCACCCTGAGACTACAGAATGAATTTCAGTTCAGCCTGGACCCAGGTTCGATTCCCCAGTACCTATGTAAGCCAAATGTACATGGTGGCACATGCATCTGGAATTTGTAACTGCTGGAGGCACTGGCATGCCATTCTCTCTCTCTCAAGTAAATAAATAAAAACTCTCTCTCTCTCGGGGCTGGAGATATGGCTTAGCAGTTAAGGCATTTGCCTACAGAGCCAAAGGACCTTGGTTCGATTCTCCAGGACCCACATAAGCCAGATGCACAAGGTGGCACATGCATCTGGAGTTTGTTTGCAGTGGCTACAGGCCCTGGTGTGCCCATTCCCTCTCCCTCTCTCTGCCTCTTTCTCAAATAAATAAATAAAAATAAAGTAAAAAAAATTAAAACAAAAAGGAAAAGCAAATGCCTATGAAACCCTGGCTGAACTTGTACTTTGTTACCTCTAGAGAGCAGCTGCTAACCTGCCCTACTTTCCCACTGTGTTCGAATCACACAAGACTGCTTAGTGTGCCTGGCATATATCAAGCCCACTTGTTGCTCAGGACATTTGTACTGACTCTTATCTCTGCTTAAAATACTCTTGCCTAAATAATAGGACAGTTTTTATCCTCATTTTAGGTTCCTACCCAAATGTCACTTTTTGTTTATCTTTTCAGGCTAGCATGCATTAACCTCCTCATCTGCCTGTCTTCACTTCCTGAGCACTGGGATTATAAGCATGTGTCACCACATTTGGCTCCCATGTCACTTTCCTCAATAACATGACTTTCCTACAACAACAAGTATTTATTTCACTCTTAGAACTCCTTATCCTCTTAATCTGCTTAATTTTCCTCCATAGCAGTTCATGTCGAACCTTACAGCATTAAATTTTCTGGTGTATATCCCCCTCAAATGGAACATAAACTATGAGAGCAAGAGCATTGTCTTCTCCCCTGTTGTGTCTACTGCTACCAACAGTTTCTGGCACATAGTCAGTGATCAGTAAATACTTGATAAATAAATGGATGCAAGAAAGGCTTAACTGTAATTATAAGAAATTCAGGTGTCAGAGGGAGGATGGAATTTTAAATCTTAGCATGGTATGCAGATGACATATGTTTTATTAACATGACCTTCAGACTCAGTGGCAAAACTGTTATCTTCCAATGTCTGTACTCCTCTTTGTCATTGTCATAGTAGCAGAATGCCTTAGGTTTTAAAAAAATGATTGAAGCTGGGTGTGGTGGCACATGCCTTTAATACCAGCACTCAGGAGGCAGAGGTAGGAGGATTGCTGAGAGTTCAAGGCCACCCTGAGACTACATAGTGAATTCCAGGTCAGCCTGAGCTAGAGTGAAACACTGCCTTGAAAAACAAAACAAAACAACAACAAAAAAAAGACTGAGAACTTTAATAAATAAACATATTGCAACTTGGTCATATTCCATTGGGTTACACTCTGACCTGCCTTCCTTATACCGAAGACCCTCTTCCTCAGTGTGGTTATTGGTATTCACTGTGAGGTCATGAGTGTACCCGTCAGTCTCTGTCAGAGAGAGATGAACAGGGCCTCAAGATACTGCTTCCCATCCTGTGGCTCTCACAATCTTTTTGCAGCACCTTCTGTAATGTTCCTTGAGCCTTGGAGGGTGTGTTATAAGTCTCCTTTGCTGTTGAGCTCTCTGCATCCTGTGATTTTCTGCATTGATGACATTTGGGTCTCCTCAATGTCCACCACCATCTCCCTGGAAGAGGTTGTCAAGCTAGCAGTGAGAGCAGCACATGTGTTTAATCTGCTCTTTTCCTCTGTGATGTTTCCTGGGACCTGGCAGATGTGATAGAGATGTCTCACCTTTTTTATTTTTTATTTATTTATTTTATTAACAACTTCCTTGATTATAAACAATATCCCATGGTAATTCCCCCCCCCCACACTTTCCCCTTTGAAACTCCACTCACCATCATATCCCCTCATACTCTCAATCAGTCTCTCTTTTATTTTGATGTCATCATCTTTTCTTCCTAGTATGATAGTTTTGTGTAGGTAGTGTCAGGCACTGTGAGGTCATGGATATTCAGGCCATTTTGTGTTGGGAGGAGCACGTTGTAAGGAGTCCTATCCTTCTTTTGGCTCTTACATTATTTCTGCCACCTCTTATGCAATGGACCCTGAGCCTTGGAAGATGTGATAGAGATGTTGCAGTGCTGAGTGCTCCTGTCACTTCTTTCCAGCATCATGATGCCTTCTGAGTCATCCCAAGGTCACTGCCACCTGAAAAGAGAAGCTTCTCTAACAAAAAGTGAGAGTAGCATTAATATATAGGTATGAACATTAAGAGAAGTGCTTACTGGGCAATTTGATGAGCATAGTACATACATTTAGGCACAGCAGACGACATTACACCCCTAGGGCTCATGACTACCCCTGTTTTAGGTTTTCAGTATCAGGGATGTATTCCCTCCCATGGAGAGCAGGCCCCCAGTCCAATTAGAGGGCAGTTGGTTTCTACCATGACAGATGTGCCACTATTGCACGTGTTGGCTCACTTGGCCTGGCTGACAACCACTGTTGAGTATCTTCTCTGGTGATTTCTCTCTCTCCCATTGAACTGCATGCAGAATGGCTTCTTCCAGCTTTCTGTCAGCTGGTCTACATGGAGGAGGTTATCAGCTCAATTCCAGCAGGATTTTTCAGTGGCCTTGCAGCCCAAGTATGTGGAGTCTTCAGCAATAGGGTCTTACCATCTATTCCTGGTGGGAAATCAAAGGCCTCAGCAATGGTCTGTAATGTTTTGTGGCATAAGGGACCTCCCTGGCCAACAACTCATGGGAAGGTATCCCATCCCTGGCACTGAAAATTTTCTAGCAACAATCTATGGCTCCTTAGTGTTCCATTGTCCAAAAAGGTAGGCTTCCATATGATTTATTTATATCCTCTTAGATTTTGATTAGCCCTCCCTCCACCTTTCCTTTGCTCAATCTCTTTCCCTGACCTCACTTGGGCCTTTTCACCCCCATTAATCTATTCTTACTTACATATATATAATACCATTCTATTAAGTTCCCCCTCCCATCCTTTTTCTTCACTTTATATCTCTTTTCTAGCTTATTGTCTTTCTTATCACACTAATGGATCTTGGGTCAGCCTGGTATTTACTACCCTCTATAAAAAACATATTCTCTAATCAATAGTGAGAACAGTATGGCTCAAAGGGGATAAGAACAGTTATTGAAAAACCTTTTTGAAGGGTGTTGCAGTCAGGTTAATATTGCTGGTAGGAATCACCCAACCAAGAGCAGCTTGTGGGAAAAAAAAGGTTTATTTTCTCTTACAGATTCGAGTGGAATGCTCCATGATAGCAGGGGAAAATGATGGCATGAGCAGAGGATGGACATCACTCCCTGGCCAACATAAGGTGGGCCATAGCTATAGAAGAGTATGCCAAACACTAGCATGGGGAAACTGTCTATAACACCCATAAGCCCGCCCCAAACAATACCTGGCATCCAGTAAGCTTTAAATTCCAATTGCCATCAGTTGGGGAACCTAACATTTAGAATACCTAAGTTTATGGGGGACCCCTAAATCAAGCCTCCACATTCTGCCTCTGGCCCCCATAAATCGATATCCATACATGATGTAGAATACTATACATTCAGTCCCACCTAAAAGTCCCCATATTTTTTTATCAATGCCAATGATATTTAAACATCCCCATAATCCAAGATCTTTGAACTGAGCTATAATATAAAAAACAATCCCCCCAAAACCCATAATGGCACAGAATAAACATTCACCCTGCCAAAGAAGGCATTGGGCATAGCAAAGAAACATTCAACCAACACAAGATTTAAATAGGGAAAACATCAAACTCTGTAACTTCAAGTCTAACAACTCTAGTCAGTAACAAATCTCCCAGTCTGATAATTCTAATCAGCAACAAGTCTCTGGCATTCCAATTCTGCCCCTCCAGCTAGGCTACTCACAGTCCGGGAAAACTGCATCCAGCACTGGCAGCTTTCCTTAGCAACCATCTTGTGGTCCCGGCATCTCCACTGGGTCTCCACTGCAATCCATCGCTCATCCTCATGGCCCCACGGGGTCTCCATGCAGGCATCCAGCAAACCTGCTTCACACTGCCCATGACCATTTCCAAAACACAAGACTGTGTTGCAAACTCAATGACCCTCTTTCCAGCATTTCTTATACTTCACAATACCAGGTATGGTGCCAATTTGTTAATCCAGGGGGGAATAAAGCAGACTTTGAAGAACAGGACACTCCTTGAGCACTCAGGCCCCTTCAAAAGAGTCGACATTCTTCTTGTTGCCCCAGTGCAGCAGGTCAGCTAGCCCAGTCTCAAAGGTTGTAATCTCTCAGTTGCAGCTGAACAGGCAACAGTTAACCCAAAGATTTTACTTTCTGTGCCATATCCCTCTGCTCACACCAGTCCATTTCTGTGCAAAGCAACCCTGCACAACTTCTCAGGACACAAACATAACAACAAGCTTTTCACACAAACTGCTAGCCCAGTCCAGGCACAGCTCTTTTTCACCCTCATAAACCAAACCTCACAATCCACAGTTCTTACTGCATTCAGGCCTTTCAACTTTGACCAGAAGAGTCCATCAAGCTATACTTACAGCACTTAAAGGCATGTCTTAGGCCAAGGTTTCAAATCCTTCCACATTTCTCTTGAAAATCAGCTCCAAAAGGCCAAAGCCACAGAGTCAGGTGTCTAGCAGCAATCCCACTTCTCAGTACCACTTCACTGTTGCAGTCAGATTCACATTGCTGGTAGAAGTCACCCAACCAAGAGCAGCTTGTGGGTAAAAAAGGTTTATTTCGTTTACTGGCTTGAGGGGAAGCTCCATGATGACAGGGGAAAACGATGGCATGAGCAGAGGGTGGACATCATCCCCTGGCCAACATAAGGTGGACAATAGCAACAGGAGAGTGTGCCAAACACTGGCATGGGGAAACTGGCTCTGATACCCATAAGCCCACCCCCAACAATACACCATCTCCAGTAGGCTTTAATTTCCAGTTGCCATCAGCTGGGGAACCTAATATCCCAAACACCTAAGTTACGGGGAACACCTGAATCAAACCACCACAAGGGGTTTGCCCTCTTATCTTAGCCAAAGAACAGTGGGAACTTCCCTCTAGAGTCTATGACCTTCTTATCTATGGGCTTATGAATTGGTTCTCAGTACAAGGTATGGATTCCCTCCCACTGAGCAGGCCTCTTGTCCAATGACAGAGCAGTTGATTAAACCCATAGCCTGTGTGCCATTATTGCTCAGGTATGTATTGTTAGACCATTTGGTTGATTTTGCAGTTTGCAGGATCCCCTGCTTGTTCAAACTATTAGTGACCATTATCCACCAGCAGCACCCATAGTACTTTGCAGCACTATGAGGACTAGCCAGCAGGGAGCTGGTTTCTTTCTAAGTTCTAGCAAGAATTCTTGATGTCCTTTGACCACAGCCTGTGGTGTCTTCAGCAATAGGGTCTTACCATTTAGATATGGTGGGTAACCAAGTACTTTGGTAATGGTCTGCATTATTTTGGGGGCCTCATGGGCCTCCATGACCAACTGCTCACTGTGGGATATAACCTAGTTCTGGTACAGGGATTTATCAGAAAGAGCCTATGGTTTTGGGGCTAAGCTTGCTTCCCTCCCTACAAGGTAATTCTACCTGGAAAAAGCATCTCCTTCTTATTAAGAGTTTTATCTTTTAATTAGCTAATCAAGAGGAATGGTTCCATGTCACTGATTCATGCCATCATTACTTTTGTGAATTTCCCAATTTCCACCCTCCTTTACTCCAGTATACCCCAATACCCTTCTGCTTCCTGTATTATGGCTCTCCACTTGCCTCTCTGGTATCCCCTCTTCTCATCCCTCCCTGTTTCCACTCTCTCCTAGCCTCATTCTAGTTCCTTGCCAATACTACTGGTACTTACTTCAGCTTACAAAGGAATCAAGCTGTTCCATGTTAGGAACCATATGAGAGAAAATATGTGGTGCTTGTCTTTCCTAGCCTATGTTAGCATTTTCCTGGAAATTAAATATATATGTATTTTATGTATTTTCAAGGAGAGAGAGAAAAAAATGAGAATGGGTGCACCAGGGCCTAGTACCACTGCAAACAAACTCCACACACATGTGCCACTTTGTGCATTTGGCTTTACATGGGTACTGAGGAATCAAACCCAGGTTATCAGGCTTTGCAAGCAAGTGCCTTTAACCACTGAGCCCTCTCTCAAACCTCATTTTCCTGCAAATTTTATTTTTCCTTACCACTGAGTAAATTCCATTGTATATATGTACCATGTCTTCAGTATCTGTTCATCATGGGTAAAAAAGGTTTATTTCACTTTAATTTGATTTAATTTAATTTAAAGACACCAAGGACAGGTGTCTGGGGTGATTTCAATTTCTAGCTATTGTGAACAGAGCAGCAACAAACATGGCTGAGAAAGTGTCTCTGTAGTAAAGAGTAGTCTTTAGGGTCTATACCCAGGAGTGGTATAGCTGGATCAAATGATAGATCTATTTTCAAATTTTTGAGCACCCTCCATACTGATTTATATAGTGGCTTTACAAGTTTTCCCTTCCACCAGCAGTGGATGCAGCTTCCTCTCTATCCACACCTTTGCCAGCATTTGTTGTTTGATATTTTATGCAAGAGAGTAAAAGCAAGACAGAGAGAGAGAATTGGCATGCCAGGTCCTCCAGCCATCGGAAATGAACTCGAGACACGTGCACCATCTTGTGTGCATGTGCAACCTTGTGCGCTTGTGTCACCTTGTGTATCTTTCTGGTGTGGGACCTGGAGAGTCAAACATGGGTCTTTAGGCTTCACAGGCAAGTGCCTTACCCACTAAGACATCTCTCCAGCCCTCATTTGGTTTGTGGATGATAGCCATTCTGACTGGAGTGAGATAGAATCTCAAAGTAGGTTTACTTTTCATTTTACTTGTGACTAAAGATAATGAACATCATTTTAGATGTTGATTGGCCATTTATATTTCTTCCTCTGAGAACCCTCTGTTTAGTTCCCTGCCCCATTTTTAGTTGGCTCTGTGTGTGTGTGTGTGTGTGTGTGTGTGTGTGTGTGTGTGTGTGTGTAATATATTTGAGAAAGAATGAAAAAAAAAAAAAAAGAAAGAGTGTACCAGGGCCTCCTACCACTGCAAACAAGCCTCAGACAAGTGTGCCCTCTGAGCCACTCTCCAGCCCTGACGTTTTTATTGCCTTGTTGTGTTGAGTTTTTTGTGTATTCTACAAATTAAACCTCTGTTGGATGACTATCTAGCAAAGATTTTCTCCCATGCTGTATGTTGTCTATTTACTCTGATGATGATTTGCTTATCTGTACAATAGCATTTTTATGATTTTTTTAAAATTTTTGAGTGAGAGACAGAGGGAGAGAGACAGAGAATGGGCACACCAGGGCCTTTCAGCCACTGTGAACAAACCCCAGACATGTATTCCCCTTGTGTAGCATGTGCAACATTGCATGCTTTTGTTACTGTGGGCCTGGCTACATGGGACCTGTAGATTCGGACATGCATTTTTAGGCTTCGCAGGCAAGCGCATTAACTGCTATGTTATCTCTCCAGCCCTATAAATACCTTTTTAATTTCAAGAGATGCCAATGGTTGAGGGTTTGTCTAATTCCCTGGGCTACTTTTCCTACTTCTGTATCTTGGAGTGTCCACCCTAATTTTCCTTCTAGTTATTTCACAGTTTTGCATCATATTATTGAGGTCTTTGGTCCATTTGGAGTTGATTTTTGTACAGCATGAGAGAAAAGGGTTTACAGTGGCATATTTTTAACTTGATATGGGACCACCTACTGTATCCAAGGGGATATAAAAGTAAATGTTATATGAAAATGACTTGGAATCATCATTAAAAGACAGCTGCTAGCCGGGCGTGGTGGCGTACGCCTTTAATCCCAGCACTCGGGAGGCAGAGGTAGGAGGATTGCCGTGAGTTCAAGGCCACCCTGAGAGTACAGAGTTAATTCCAGGTCAGCCTGGACCAGAGTGAGACCCTACCTCAAAAAAACAAAACAAAAAAACAAAACAAAAAAAAAGACAGCTGCTAAGCTGCAAAGATGGAATAGTGGGTTAAAGTACTCGCTTGCAAAGCCTGTAGGCCAGGGTTGAATGCCCAAGCCACCCAGGTAAACTTGGATGCCAAAAATGACACAAGAATCTCGTATTCATTTGCAGTGGCAAGAGGATCTTGTATGTATAGTAAAAGAAAGAAAGAAAAAAAGGAAGGAAGAAAGAAAGGAAAAGGTTTTTTAAAAAGAGACAGCTACTAGCTGGGCACAGCGGCTCACTCCTATAGTCCCAACACTCAGGGGACTGAGACAGGAAGACTACCATGGGTTTGAGACCAATATGACATACATAGTGTGTTCCAGGCCAGTCTGTCAGGGAAAAGGGTAGGAGGAGAGGGAGAGAGAGACTAGTTGCTATCACCTTCTGGATCTCTCATTTTTCCTGCTGCTTAGAATGTGAAGATGTGATTCCTAAAGGAGTCATCTTTGATCATAAGGTAACTTGGCCAATGGAACCTACAAACAATGGACTAGTAAGATGGAAGGAGACTAGGTACTTGAAACTAAGAACCTCATATAAAACTTGGATTTTAAACTAGTTTTTTTTTCTCAGTGAAATGGTAAATTAGGAAAAATAAAAATAAAAACATTCTGATGGCTATGGTGGGACACATGCCTATAAACCTAGTACTCTTAAAGGCTGAGACAAAGGGATTATGAATTTGAGTCCAACTTTGAGCTACATAGTTGGGACCTTGTCTCAGAAAAAAAATCAGAACAAACAAACAAACAAAAATATAGACACAATGATACCAAAATTGAATCAAACAAACAAAAAAACAACCAAGTGTAGGGCTGGAGAGATGGTTTAGCAATTAAGCGTTTGCCCGTGAAGCCCAACAACCCTGGTTTGAGGCTTGATTCCCCAGGACCCATGTTAGCCAGATGCCCAAGGGGGTGCATGGGTCTGGAGTTCGTTTGCAGTGGCTGGAGGCCTTGGAGCCCCCATTCATTCTTTCTATCTGCCCCTCTCTCTCTCCCTCTCCCCCCCCCCCCCTCTCTCTCTCTCTCTCTGTCACTCTCATATAAATAAATTAAAATAAACAAAAAATTTAAAAGAAAAAAAGCCAAGTTTGTGATGATATACTACTGTAGTCCCAGCATTCAAGAGGTTGGGCAGGAGAAATGCCACATGTTCAAGGCCAACTTGGCTTACATAACAAGACCCTGTCTCTAAAACAAGCAAAACATAATGTGCTTACTGGTGCCCTTCCTAGGCTTGTGTTTTGGGCTGGTGTAGGAACATAGAGGTCACTAAAGAATTGGTAACCACTTAATAAAAAAATCAGCCACATATAAAAAAGCACATTCCAAAGACAGAGAAAATGTATCTGACTACATTTAAGTATAAAAATGATATTTCTCATTTTCAGGAATGAGAGGTTTGGGACAGGCTCTTCCCATATAGTCCAGGCTGGCTGTAAACTTGCGGTCCTCCTGCCTTATTCTCAAAAGTGCTAGGTTCACAGGCATGGACACCATGCCCAGCTAAAATATGCACTCCAGAATAACAAAAAGCCTACATAAATGAAGTTTAAAACATGTCATAGACTATATAAACAATACAGGATTAGTGTAAGAATGTATAAAGAACCCTGTAAATCAACCAACCCAGTTTTAAAAGAGGAGAGCTGGAGAGATAGCCCAGTGTTTAAGTGCATTTTAGCACAATCATGGGGGCCTGAGGGGAACTGAGATACCTGGAATTTGAGTCTCCAAAATCCACATAAACAGCCAGGTGTTGCCACACACTCCCATAGCCCGACCTGAGGGGACCATAGAGCAGAGAATTGCTGGGGCAATAGACTCTATTAATTAATATCAATATTGCAAGTAGAAAAATCAGGTAGGTGAGTAATGGAGGGGAATATCTCATGTTCTCTGAAAAAAGGAGGTTAGCACATGGGGCAATACATCAGCACATATGCCTGCATACACTACATACTCACCACACATGCCACACAGCACATATACTATGCACATGCAAAAAATGTGGAAATGTCTCACTGGTGTGAAATAGTGGCTCAGAATCATTCAGGTAAAGCCGAGTGACCACAAGGGATTGTAGCAAGAAATAGCAACCCAAATTTCTGGTCTGCTCAGATTTTATTTACAGAGTTTACATAACCATATTAAGGGATAGCTTTCATTTTGCTTTGAAAGCACCTAGGGAGTAAGGGATCTAGGGTTTAAAGTAAGTTCATGTTATCTTGGTGTTGCTGTTTTCCTTAGAATGATCTGAGCATCCAGGAAATGTCCTTGGCATTTTTCCCCTCAGCATAAAGTATAATGAGAGCAGCACACTCCAGGGATCCAGCCAAAGATGGACCTGTGCATGTCCTTTGTTCTAATATAGCTGTGGCTTTCAGAGTCCCTCAACTGCTTGTTCCTTTCACTGCACTTGAGTCTTCTACAGAGAAAGGTCATGAAGAGGTTCTGCATAGAAGAGAAAACTTTTTGTGATTTTATTTTTGTGGTGCCCTGATAGGCTGAAAGAGCCTTTGAAAGATGGACCGTGGTTTGCATGAAGACCAGAAGACGTTTTGGATATACCAGGACTATGCAAGGGCTACCATAGAACGCACTGTTGGCCTAGGATGGAAGTGTTCCCTGGCTACTCTGCCCAGATAGAGGGGTAAATTGGAAAATCTGAAGATTGGCAGTCTCTGGTCATACTGAACTTGAACTGCAGAAGTTTGATGGTGGTTGAGTTTGCATAGTTTTAGTCTCTCCTTGCTATGCATTATACCAGTTGAAAATGTTTACTTTGTGCCTTTATATGTTGGAAGTATGTAATTTGTTTGATTTTACAGGACCTACTATCTTAAGTTGGTCAAGACTGTGGGGACCTTTGAAACTGAACTGAGTACAACTTACAATGTGTGATAGTTATGAATCTATTAGGGGCCGAGGGAGGAATGTGGTAGTTTGAATAGATGGCCCCCAATATATTCAGTGTTTTATTACTTTGTAGTTTGCATATGCAGCCACCTGGCTGGAGGTGGTTTCACTGGGCGGATCTTAAGGTGTGGTGGTGGGTTTGATATGATAATCTAAAGATATGCAAACTGTGCTCGCTGGAGTTCCTGAAGTGTGCTGTGCTGTGTGGCTTTTGGCTTTTAAGCTTGTGCTTCTCTCTGTGTGTTTGGTCCTGTGAAGGCAGGCCAGCTTCTTCTGCCATTATGGAACTTCCTCTGGATCTGTAAGCTTCAATAAATCCTTTCCTCCATAACTGTGCTTGATCTGGAAGTTCATCTTAGTGAACCTGAGACATGCCACCTGGTGCTCATGTGCAATCTTGCACAAGTGTCTGGCTTACGTGGGATCTGGAGAGTCAAACATAGGTCCTTAGGCTTTGTAGGCAAAAGCCTTCACCACTAAGTAATCTTTCTAGTTCAGAAGAGAAAACTGTATTAACCATAATCAGATAGAAAGGCCCTGCCTCCATACTGAAAATGGAAATGCAAGAACTGATGTTTTTTGAGCCCCTGCTTTGTGTCAGGCAGCTTTGCAAGTATTACAGTTATGATACCATTTCACACCAAGCAAATTGGCAAAGCTTTTAAAAATAAATTTTATTTATTTATTTGCAAGCAGAGAGACAGAAGAGAGAGGCAGACAGAGAGAGAATGGGCATGCCAGGGTCTCTACCACTGCAAACGAACTCCAGATGCATGTGCCCCTTGTGCATCTGGCTGACGTGGGTCCTGGAGAATCGAACCTGGGTCCTTTGGCTTTGCTAATCCATTTCTCCAGCCCCTGGCAAAACTTTTAAATGCCTAGAAAATCACCCATTTTTGCAGGATACAAAGCAGTGGCAATTTCTAGTCAGTAGTGGTAGGAGAGCACTAGGTTGGATCCCCACATCCAAAAAGAAATGAAAATACTTTTTATTATTTTTGTTTTCTTTAATCTTTTTGTCAATGAAAGCTTTAGGTGAGGGTGGCAAGACAGGGCCTCAAACTCACTATGTAGACAGTCCTTGAACTCTTGATCATCCAGCTTCCATCTCCTGAGTACTGGGATTGCAGACATGCACCACAATGACTAGCAATAGCAGCTTTAGGGAAGTATAATTTATCCATTTATAGTAAATTCAGAGCTGGTGATATGGCTTAGTGGTAAGACTTATCTAGATTTTCTGAGGTCTGGGGTTCTATCTCTAATAACCTCCGATACCAACTAAAGGTATAGTGAATTCAAGGGCTTTTAGTACACTCATATGCTCACTAACAGATACTCCTTTCCCCACCTCATCTTCTCATAACTCTAGGTGATTATTAAACTGCTTTCTATTTCTAAAGACTTCTAACTGCTCATGTAACTGGAATATCACAGTATGATTACTTTTGTGAATGGTTTTGTTAACCTAATATGACAATAAAAATTAATATATTTTATTAACTGGGAATAGAACCTAAGACCTGGAACATAGGCAAATGTTCAAACACTAAGTTCTATCCATAGTTAACATTAATATTCTTTTGAAATATTTATTTATTTATTTATTTATTTATTTATTGTTATTTATTTGAGAGAGAAAGAAGCAGATAGAGAAAGAGACAATGGGTGTGCCAGGACCTCTAGCCACTGCAAAGGAACTCCAGACATATGCACCACCTTGTGCATCTGGCTTATGTAGGTACTGGGGAATCGAACCAGGGTCCTTAGGCTTCACAGGTAAGTACCTGAACCACTAAGCCATCTCTCTAGCCCTCATTAATCTTCTTAATGCAACTAAGTTACTTCTATAAAATAATATTTTTGTTTTGTTTTTTTTTTCTTTTTTAAATTTATTTTTATTGACAACTTCTATAATTGTAGACAATAACTCATGGTACTTCCTTCCCTTTCCCCCACTTTCCCCTTTGAAATTCCACTCTCCATCATATGCTTTCCCCTTCTCAATCAGTCTCTCTCCTTTTTATTACTTATTTATTTATCTTTTTTTGAGGTAGGTTCTCACTCTGGCCCAAGCTGAACTGGAATTCACTATGTAGTCTTATGGTGGCCTCAAACTCATAGTGATCCTCCTATCTCTGCCTCCCAAGTGCTGGTATTAAAGGTGTGTGCCACCATGCCTGAATTTCTTGTTTTATTTTTAAAATTTTTAAATATTTTATTTCTTTATTGAAGAGAGAGAGGAAGAAAAAGGCAGATAGAATGGGTGCCCCAGGGCCTCCAGCCACTGCAGACAAACTCCAGATGCACACGTCACCTTGTGCAACTGGTTTATGTGGGTCCTGGGGAATTGAACCTGGGTCTTTTGGCTTCATAGGCAAATGCCTTAACCACTATGCCATCTTCCAAGCCCTTCTCTTTTATTTTGATGTCATGATCTTTTCCTCCTATTATGATAGTCTTGTGTAGTAGTGTATATATTTATTGTATAAAATTTATAACTCCAAGTTTACCAAGTTTGTGTTTTATTCTACAGAGACAAGGTTTCACTATGTATCATAATGGCTACAAAGTACTTGCATGTTGAACTATGTGTCAGAATTATATCTCATTGGCTGCATAATTACATTTTGTTCACCCATTAATCTACTGGTGAACATTTGGTTTGCTCCAACTATTTGGCTGTTGTGATTAGTGCTGCTGTGACTATGGGTGTGCAAATACATGGTTGAGTGTTCACTTTCAATTCTCTTAGGTGTATGTGTGTTATAGCTACCTACTTTGGGAAGAAAAATTCCAAGTCTCCCAGTTAGTTGAACTGTTGCAGATACCTTCTCATTGCTGGGACAAACATCCAACCAGAAGCAGTTTTTGGGAAGAGAGGGTTTGTTTTAGCTTCCAGATTACAAGGGAAGCTTCATCATGGCAGAAGAAGCAGACTCACTTCATCAAAGATCCATAACAGAGAGAAATAAAGAGCAGCCAGAATTTAATTTAATTATTGAATTTAATATAAATTTAATATAAATAATATAAATTTAATATAAAATTTAAGCTGGCTCAGAACACAGCTTAAGGCTGGACTCAAAATCCACACCTAGTGACACACCTCCTCCAACAGGACTCTGACTTCTAGAGACTAAGTTGGAAGCTTAATCAAAAATACTTGAGTGGGGGCTGGAGAGATGGCTTAGTGGTTAAGTGCTTGCCTTAGTGGTTAAGATCTTACCTGTGAAGCCTAAGAACCCCAATTCGAGGCTCGATTCCCCAGGACCCACGTTAGCCAGATGGACAAGAGGCACGCATGTCTGGAGTTCATTTGCAGTGGCTGGAGGCCCTTGGGCACCCATTCACTTTCTATCTGCCTCTTTCTCTCTCTGTCTGTCGCTCTTAAATAAATAAATAAAAATGAACAAAAATTTAAAAAAAAATACTTGAGGTGGGCTGGAGAGATGGATTAGTGGTTAAAGTGCTTGCCTGTGAAGCCTTAGGAACCAGGTTTGATCTCTCTCCAGATCCCATGTGAGCCAGACGCACAAAGGTGAGACAAGTGCAAGGTCACACATGATCACGAGATGGTGCAAGCATCTGGAGTTAGATTTCAGTGGCTGAGGCCCTGGCATGCCAATTCTCTCTACGTGTCTCTCTTGTTCTCCCTAAAAAATAAAAATAAAAAATATTTTTAAAATACCTGAGGTGCCAGGCATGGTGGCACACACCTTTAATCTAAGCATTCAGGAAGAAGAGATGGGAGAATCACTGTGAGGCCACCCTGAGACTATTTATTGAATTCAAGGTCAGCCTGGGCTCGAGTGAGAGTCTACTTCAAAAAAAAAAAAAAAACAAAACAAAAACCTGAGGCTATGGGGCCATTTACATTCAAACTACCATATTCTTCTCCTGACCCCCATAGGCTCATGATCATCTCACAGTGCAAAATGCACTCAGTCTGACTTCAAAAGTCCTCATAGTCTTCACCATTTTTCACACTGTTCAAAATTCAAAGTCTCATCAGCCTGGAATTCACTATGTAATCTCCGGGCGGCCTTGAACTCACTCTGTGATTAAAGGTGTGCGCCACCACGCCCGGCATTCTTTTTTTTTGAGACAGGGTCTCACTATGTAGCCTTGCCTCTTCTGGAACTCACCATGTACACACAGCTGGCCTCGAGACAGTTCTGCCTCTGCATCCTAAGTGCTGTGACTACACATGTGTGCTACTATCCTTGGGGATTACATGTAATTTTTTGAGACAGAGTATCAGGCAATCCAGGCCTAGCTTAAACTCACTATTTAGATATTCTGCATTTTTGTAGTATCCATGATAATGCGTGTGAAGTAATCTCTCATTGTGGCTTTTATTTCCATAGCCCTAAGTTTATATGTTTTGCAAACATATTCTTTGGTTCTCATAAAGTATTCAATTGAAGAATCTGTTTATAAAGAGTACAATCACCACCTGCTGAGAAGTTGCTAAATTTAGCTTCTTTAAAGTCAAGTACACCTGTAGCTGAAGAAAGGAATTGCTCCAGTAGTGTAAACATTATATGGGAGGCACTTTGCCAGCCACTTTTCACAGGGGAGGTTAAGCAAAACTGAACTCTTATTCAAGTTGCTTAGTAAGGAATGTCCTTAAGATAAAGTCTTATGGAAAGAAGGAAAAGAAGGCAGGATTTAGGTGCTCAACATTTTTGTTTTTGTTTTTTTCAAGGTATGGTCTCACTCTATCTCAGGCTGACCAGAACTGTGTAGTCTCAGGGTGGTCTCAAGCTCACAGCCATCCTCCTACTCTGCCTCCCAAATCCTGGGATTAAAGATGTGCACCACCACACCCAGCTCAACATTTTTAAGAGCTTAAAGAGTCGTGAGCAGTTGCTTAAGAACCACCAGCAAAGAGAAGTAGAGGAGGTAAAATGCTAGGAACTACTCTCAGGCATATTGTTGAGATCAGACTGTTCCCTGCTTTAGATTGTGTACAACCATGGATTTTTAGATTATGCCTTGCCCTGATCAACTCCACTTTTTTTTTAATTTTTATTTTTCTAGGGAGCTCAGGCTGACTTGGAATTCACTATGTAATCTCAGGGTGTCCTCGAATTCATGGCAATCCTCCTACCTGTGCCTCCTGAGAGATAGGATTAAAGGATTAAAGGCATGTGCCACCACGCCTGGCTCAACTCCACTTTTAGTGCAAAGGCAGAGGCAGAATGTCTATGAACTTGTTGGGCACATAAATAACGCCATCGGTCCAGCAATACTGACGAGGCACAGACTGCTAAACACTTATTCCTAAAAGTGAAAGTTGACAACCTATAAATTTATCAAGGTAAATTTGGAGCAAATGAGTATATTAAAATCCTATCATGAAAGCCAGGACCAAGAATTTATCTGACATACCAGTCTGAGAACAGGATACAACACCCTCACCTGGACCCCATAAAGAGGAGGAGGATACCGAACCCTCTAATTACCCGTCCCCAACTGCCATCTGACACCTAGTGTGTGTGTCAAAGGACCAACAGGCAAACAACTCCCAACTCTCCAAGAAGCCTCAGTTTGGCTCTGTTCCCATTGTTGCAATGACCTACTCACATTGCTGTGGGTCAGTTCATCTGTTCTCTCTCTGGACTTACTTCCACTTGTTAGCCATTTATCCATCTGGACCTGGTATTGCCCTTTGTTTCTTCCATGGCTCCTCATCTCACTTCTTTAGTTCAACTCAACCCTGAGGCTCAAAAATATGACCTGGTAGAGACATCCAGTAGAGTAGCGTTCATTGTTTTAGCTATCTCCCCACACACTTTCTTTATATCCCTATCAGCTTTAGGCCTGTCTCCATTCTCAGACCTCTTTAAAATCTGCTGCAGCCTCTTTAAATCTTTGTAGCCATTCTTTAAACTATAGACTGATGATAGATGATAGATAGATAGATAGATAGATAGATAGATAGATAGATAGATAGATAGAAAGTAGATAGATATAGGTACATAGATGATAGATATTTACTGCTGATGTGTGTTGTATGTTATCTGATTGTTAATATTAGTAATTAAGATCAGAATTAAAGACCTTGTTTGGGACTACTTGACAAATGTATGTTGCTGTACCCAGCTCCACATTGCTTGTATTCACATTCAAACCAGACACAGTTTATGGGAGGGAAGGATTTATTTCAAGCTTGCAGATCCAGGAGGAGTTCCATCAATGGCAGTAAAAGCTGCTTCAATACATTCAAGCAGAGAGAAACAACCAAACAGCCAGGAAAAAAAAATCAAGCAGGGACCCAGACAGAGCTTATATTTTTTCGCATAATTTTGAGCTGAAATTCAGATCCATCCCAAAGCACACATTTGAATAGGAGCCCAGGATCTGACCCAGTGACACTGCCTCAACCTACCACAGATGTCAATGTAACCACTTACTTTGTGAATTTATTTTTATTTGATAAATTTTGACATTGTAGAGACATGCATCTTCATCTATGGTTCTGTCGTAGAATTCTCATAGCACACCTCAAATCAAATATTTGTCTAGAGACTAAAATCTTTCTTCTCTCCTATACCTCATCTCCCTTTCATATTCTCTCTCTGCCTGTCTCTTTCTCTTTTTCTCTATTATTATTCCCCATATTGTCTCTTCTTTTAGATATGTTTCATTGTTCAACCATTTCTCATACATGTTTACCTCACATTCTACCCTCTCAGATCTTTTCTATGGACTGTAGGATATCAAGTTGCTCTTAAGTTTCTGCAATATGCTGGCTATAGCATTCTCCTGGATTATGAAAGATATGATAGCTAGCAGAGATATAGCTTCGGTTTGAGAAATTTTGAATCATAGAGAGGCATATTGTTTTTGGACTAACAATCAGTAATTTTGTCCTCAGTATATAGCCAAATTACACTTTTATAATAAAGAAATTTTAGAAAATACCAACATTGTCTATTAAAAATGTATCTGAAAGTGTAAAGTGATTGTCATCAGAATGTTGTATTCTCAAATCTGAGTGAGACATATGAGAAATATGGAAGTTTAGTACCTCTGTTTATTTCCATCTAAGGACGGAAACCACCAAAGAGCAGAAAAGCACCCAAAAGTCCACCAAAGTGCCAGTGTTCCTCCAGTAGCCCAACGGATCTTGAAAGAATGTCATGCTACAAAGGACACAGAAAAGGCAAAGAGCTGAAGCATCCTGAGTAAGCAATCTCTAGAGTAATCAAACCAAGGGACTGTTTCCTTTTTTGATTTGGGGACCTTTTGCTTTTTGGAAATAAATTATGCTGCTTTCTCCAATCAACATGAAATATATATACATACGCCTTGCTAAATTTAGTTGTAGCACTATCACAAAAGTCATGTCAAAATTTTCCTCTGACCACAATGTGTTTAGTAGAAATGGTTCCTCTTTTCAAGCTCAGGTTTGCACATATGATTCCTAGTGAGGTGACACCCACTCTCCTAGTAGGCCTCCCTGACAGTAGAGAGTAAGGATGAAGCTATTCTGCATGAGGCAGGGAAGATCTACAGAATTAAATCATATCTGCCTGAGGAACTCTACTGCCTTCATACCACTCACAGAAACCAGTGGTACTAGCTGACCCAGTTTCATCATGGCCAACCTAGAGGGGCCTCCACACCAGCTGTATGTTGAACAGTACCTTTGCCACCTTGTGGAATAGAATCAGCACACCAGGGATGACAGAACCTGTGCTTCTCCACATGAACCTCATTCCCCAGATCGCTTTATCATTGTAGTTGTACATGTAGCTGGCCTGAGGATGGCGGTGGGGGGGGGAGTAGGAAACAGGAAATTGAGTGGCAGCAAAGGAGAAATGAAAGAAAAAGGACTGAGAACAAATAGGACAATGCCACCAGAAAGGAGAACAACAGAAGCGGAACCACAAGCAATGAGGGAACTATAAAATGAAAGATGAAAATCTATTGGAAATTCTAATAATAGCTGCCAGTTTAGTGTGTTTTATGACTAGGTACTGGATAAGCATGATTTAAATTTCTTCATTTTGAATCTCATTTACTCTTTACAATAAACTCTGTGGAAGGCAATCTTATGGTTATTTCACAGGAGATAAAAGAGCTCTTGTAATTAAAAAAAAAAAAAAAAAAAAGACCAGCCGGGCATGGTGGCGCACACCTTTAATCCCAGCACTCAGGAGGCAGAGGTAGGAGGATCGCTGTGAGTTCAAGGCCACCCTGAGACTACAGAGTTAATTCCAGGTCAGCCTGGACCAGAGTGAGACCCTACCTCGAAAAAAAAAAAAAAAAAGACCAAATAAGGGCTGGAGAGATGGCTAAGTGATTAAGGCACTTGCCTGCACAGCCAAAGGATCTAGGTTTGAGTACCCAGTACCCACAAAAATCCAGATGCGTGAGGTGGTACAAGCATCTGGAATTCATTTGCAGTGGCTAAAGGCCCTGGTGTGCCCATTCTTCTTTCTCTCTATCTCTCTCAACCAAATAAATAATTTTTTTAAAAAAACAAATAACATTTAAAAGAAGTCAATAGAGGAAAGGATAAAGAAGAAATAGAAAATGCATTAAGAGCATAAAATCAGATAGCTATGAATAAATAGATTACAATTGCAAGTAAACTAAATCCCTATTGCACTTCATGCTATTTGAAAGAGTAAACCTAAAACAGAAAAGAAACAAGTAAGTGTGTACAAAAATATACCAGATATATACTAGGCAAAAGAAAATTTAAGAAGTTATAGTAAAATAATGCTGCTCACAGAAGCCATTGGACTGCTACAGGAAAACGGAGTGCCAAGGCTGCGAAACCTCTCAGTGGGTTGTTGGTCACAGAGGTCCCTGAGGCTCCTAAAACAATACAGGTTACTGTCAAAGTTCTTGATTGCCCACAAGAGCTAGTTAGTATGACACCACTGCTGAAGACAACACTTATGTCAGTAGCAGGACAATGAAAAATGAAGGTGGAACTGAACTGAAACCTTCCTCTCTGCCACCTCCCCTGCCACCCTGCCACCTCTGGCTAGCTGGCATGGTGCTAAAAAGGGCTATATAGGCATACATGCTACTGAGTGAGAAAATCAATCAACAGGCTTACCCAGTGCTGCACAACGCTACATGCTACACAGCTGATTCGCCAGCCAAGAGGTACTAACTAGCGCCAATAGTAGCATAACTGGTGTAGGGATAACCAAATGCTATCTGATGGGATCTGAGACCCACTCCATGGGCGGGAATACATGCCTGGTACTAAAATCTTATTCAAAAACCTATGGTTGTGAAGGTCATAGACCTATAGGGAAAGCCACTACTGTTGAATGACTCAGTGGCTATAATGAGCCCATTAAAGTACCTGAGAAAAGGAAGGAGTATTTTCATATACTATCTTTTGGACCCAAAGTGACAGTTATGTTGTGACCTCATAATAGCTATTGTTATCTCCACAAGACCACCACAAAACAGATCAGAATTTTGTCATGGATGATGGAAGAGGGCAAAAACAGTCACCAAAATAGAAGAGGGAAAGGAGTTCAGTAAAAGGGGCTGGATGTGTGGGGGGCAAGTACTGAGAGGGGATTATGATCAAATTATGTAAGATAATGTTATTGGTTGTATGTATGTAAAAATGTCAATAACAAAAATGTTATAGCAAGATTAGTCAAAACAGACTTTAAGGACAAGGCAGTATTGTACTTAGTGATAAATGGCTGAGTTCACTAGAAAGCTAATACAATTCTAGATGTTTGCATGTATCTGATAAAATAGCTTTGAAAATACATATATAAGCCAAAACAACAGAATTATACTATAGCAAGAGACTTTAATGTCTCTCTATATAATTGTTATGTCCAAGAGAACATGAAACAAATAAACAAGTAGCCAGTTATGATGACTCAAGCCTATAATGCCAGCACTTGGGGGAGGCTAAGATAGGAATACTGGCAGTTTGAAGCCAGCCTGATCTACAGCCTGGTCTGCACAGGAACACTGTCTCAACAACAGCAACAACACACACACACACACACACACACAGCAAATATATTGATTTGACCAAGGTAGTCTATAAACTTGATTTATTGGATACATGTAGAACAATAAGCCCAATAATTGAAGTATAGACATTTTCCTCAACTCCTCTTAGAGCATTTGCAAAAACAAACTACACACTGTATCATGAAGTAAACTTCATCAAATTTGCAAAGACTGGTACCATTGCAGAAACTAAGGATACAAAATGCAATGACTGGCCCTTCCTACTGAGCTGAGAAGGGGCAAGGCTGGCCTCTCTTAGCCCAGAGTGCATGCAGTTCCAAGTCATCCAGCCAAGGATGCGTTTTAGGGTGAGAAAAAGCACCCAAGTGAAGGGGTTTGGGAAAGGTGACATCATATGGGGGAGGGCTATGTTGGAGTGGATTTTGCTGCTCTCCAAGCCTGATGTTTTCCAACAGAAAAGTGAGGTCTGGATTCCATATTTGCATAGGTATCTATCCAAAAGGAAGATATGCAAAGTGACCTCTGGGAGTCAGTTAGGGTATACAAATCAGTGTTGACTCTTAGGCAGAGTCAATGGGATGCAAAGAGCCTGCCACTCAGAGAACCTTTGTGGACTGAGGCAAGGAGTCTGTTGTTTTAATTTAGTTAAATGTAAATATTATTATCCTACTATTTCAAGGAAAACAATGGAGACATTGCAAGGTGAAGGTGAAGGCCACCAATGTGCAAATGACACATTTGAATCTTTAACCAGAGAACCTGGAGGCTGAGGATATAATGCTAAGGAGATAAGTGGGAATACATTCATTTGGCTGTTAAAAGCTATCCTTGACATAGGTGTGGTGAGTCAGGCCTATAATCCCACCACAGTTGCTGAGAATTCAAGGTCAGCGCAGGTAAGCAATAAAAAGGGCAAAGTGGTCCTTGACAATAGCAAGAATTGAACTAGTCCTCTCTGGGCCAAGGAACTGAGATACTAGACTAGTGACAGTTGCAACAGCACTCCAACCAGAAGCCAGAGGTCCTCTAGATGCTTGCATGCTTCCTCTTTCAGCAGCCAAAGGATTGAAGAATCACCAAGCAGAACAGGGCCAATTACAGAGAGAAGAGTTCCAGAGATGGAGGCCAGAGAGCAGTTGCAGGGAATATTGAGTGCTTTACTGGTGCGTGGGGGAGGGGAGATTTCAGACCTAGAACAGTACTCCTTGGTGCATTGGAGATAAACTGGACAGTTTCAAGTTGTTTTTGCACAGGGGTGAAGCAGCCTCACCCTCCCTGGGTTCTCACTGGAGGGGAAAGCAAAGCTTGTCTGGTGACTGCCCTGGTCACTGATTTCCAACACCTGAAATACAGTTTCCCAGGCCTCCAGACAAGAATTCATGGTGCTAGCAACGCATCCTAGAAAGCCAGCTCTATCAGACATCATTTCTATATATCACCAGTGCTTGAAAAGCCTCCCTGTGTCCTTAGTGCTTATCGGAACAAGCAACAAACGGAGCTTCTCTTCATCCTTCCTTTTCTTCATCCTCCCCCTTTTCTCCCCCTTTTTCTTTTACTTTCCATCTTTCAAGGTATAGTTCAATGCCTGTCTCATTCAAGAAGCCTCCAAAAACAAATCTAAGTGTATTAGTCTGTCCCACCTTTTTCTGAATGTTTCTCACAAACAGTTTTTTTTCCTTTTGCTTGTTATTAATTAATTAATTAACTTATCTATTGTATTTTCCCTGTGTACCTTTCTACTGCTTAGGCTGGTGACATAAGAAGAAATGGCTGTCTTTTGTTGGTTGGTTGGTATGTTGCATAGCAACTAAAAAGTGTAATTTAGTCACATATTAAAATGTATTCATTGAGCACATACTATATGTCAGAACAGGTCTGAGTGCTGAGGAAGAGTTGGAAACATAAGGGAGCTAGAGGAGGGAAAGTCAGGGAGGCAGTGGTATCATACAGGTTAGCATCATACAGGTTCCTGTGATGGCGGACATTCTTCTAAGCAGATGGGAGGAAGATCAGGACTAAGATGCCCACTTAGAATGTATGAAGCCCTAGATTCCCTCCTCAGTGTATACACACATCTAAGTTAATTTGATGATTGCTATAAAGTTGGGAGACTTAGGAATCTCTGGGCTTTAGGACATTGATCTGGTACCCACCGCACCATACCTACTGTACCTCAGGCTGTACTGAAAGGGTTCTTTCAGAGGCCTCTTGCACAAATCACACTCCCTTCAGTGAGCTCCATGACACCTATAAAAGAAAACCACTTGCTAAAGAACAAGGGCTTTCAATTTAATTAACTATGAACGATGAGGGCATGACATGTGCCACTAACCATGCTATAGTCATTGGTATATTCTTTGTGGCATCAGGAAACGTTTTGCTCAAACCACTCCGGGTCAATTCTGAACCTAAGTAAATGCAGAGAACTTGCTCTACACACATGGCTTTAAGGCAAGCTCCATTATGGTTGTCTTTTCAGCCCCTTCCCCCCCCCCCATGCCAAGCTTCTATTAGGTAGATATCTCAAGTCGCCTTGGCTTGAATCTGATAGCAGACACACACACACACAGACACACATACAGACACAGACACACACAAACACACACACACACACACACACACACACACTGTATTGCTGTAACAGCAGAACTTGTCTAGTGCCATGAGTACACAACACATGAAACGGAGCAAAGAATTTGGCACTGATGGGCAATACAACAACAGACATATGTGATATCTGACAGAAAGAAAAGCATCCATGCCTAAAAAAAAAATGTTTGTAGTGGAAAAATATGAGATGACAAATAGGAGCCAGGCAAATTATAATGGAGGCAAGTGGACTTGGTCAGGGAGCAACAGGGGCTCACAAGGCCTCTGCTGGCGGGGAGCACATACTCTAAAGACAAGGCACTTACTTAGAATCCGCTGGCAGCACACTGCAACACAGTCCCAGTGAAATGACAACACATTTGATTTCTTTAAAGCAACTGTGAATCTGGGGCCTTAGGTAAATACCTATTCCCTCCCTCCCTCCCTCCCTCCCTTTCTCCCTTCCTTCCTTCCTTCCTTCCTTCCTTCCTTCCTTCCTTCCTTCCTTCCTTCCTTCCTTCCTTCCTTCCTTCCTTCCTTCCTTCCTTCCCCTCTTCTCTTTTCTTCTCCCTCTCCTCCTTTTATTTTATTTTTTAAGTCAGAGTTAGGGTGGGGACATGGCTCAGCAGTTAAGTGTGCTTCCTGTGAAAGCATGAGAGCCCAAGGGGCCTGAGATCACCAGAGTTTGAATCTCACATGAATCCCATGTGAACAACTGGATATGGTCAGTCCAGCAGGGGAGCAGAGACCTGGGAATCATTAGAACCCTACAAGCTCTGGAATCAGTAAAGAGACTCTATCTCAAAACAAGACTGGCTCCACCCACCATAGGCAAACACCCCTACCCACAGGGGAGTGTATGAGGCACTACATGGGCACATACACACGCATACACCATACACACACACACACACACACACACGCACACGCACACGCACACCCCATTGCACACACAAGCAAAAGAATAAAAAAGAGACTGAGAAGATTCCTCAGTGGTTAAAGGCACTTGATTGCAAAATCTGATGGTCTGGGTTAATTTCCCTAGTACCCACATAAAGGCATATGCACAAATTGGTGTATGTGTCTGCTTGCAAATAAAAATAAATAAATAAATATATTTTTAAAAAATAATAAAAATAACAATAAGACAGAGTCTTGCGATGCAGCTCTGGCTAGGCCTGACACTCACTATGCAGTAGTAGCCCTTTACTCAACACAATCATCCTACCTCAGTCTACCAATTGCTAGGATTACAAGCATGAGCCACTATGCCTAGCTTTCCTGAGGTTTTTTTTTTATTTTTTATTTGATTTTTTTATTTTTTATTTTTTAAAAAATTATTTATTTATTTATTTGAGAGCAACAGAAACAGAGAGAAAGACAGATAGAGGGAGAGAGAGAGAATGGGTGCGCCAGGGCTTCCAGCCTCTGCAAACGAACCCCAGATGTGTGCGCCCCCTTGTGCATCTGGCTAATGTGGGACCTGGGGAACCCAGCCTCTAACTGGGGTCCTTAGGCTTCACAGGCAAGCGCTTAACCGCTAAGCCATCTCTCCAGCCCTTTCCTGAGTTTTTGATACCAAACAAAAGTGCTCACAAGGAGACTGGGAGATACAGAGAGCACTTAACCTCCCATGAGTGAGGCTCTGGCTTTCATCCTCAGAACAGAAAATAAAAGCTACATTGTCCACAAGGAACACTGAGCCTGAAGGTGGCCATCCAGTAGTGATAGCATTCCCAGTGCCCCGGGAACCAGGCTAGACATGATGCCAAATGAGACTCTGGGGAATCAACCTCTACTGACACGGCAAGCCTGTAAACAAAGAAACTGGGACTTAAGTAGCTTTTGAGGGGAGAAGAGCCACTTAAGCTTACATGGGACAGTTAAATGATCAGATTTACACATTGAAAAGCTTTGCCTCATGCTCTTCAGGACCAATTAGAAGGTAAAGGCTAGAAATAAGGTCATGGTGTGTGTGTGTGTGTAGTGGGGAGGGGAGGTAGATCTAAGCGATACTTTATAATATAATAAATGACTATGATTAAGCAAAGAAATGGGGGATCTGGGAATGCTACATACAGGACAGGGAAGTGTCAAGACTAATTTCAGCCTTCCTCTATCACTGATTTGGCAAACGCGGGATAATGAGTAAGTGGGAGCCAAGTACAAAAGACCACTCAGAGTATTCTAACCCAGGATTTCTCCACCTTGGCATCACTGTCATGTTGAGCGGGTTACATCTTGGTTGTGGGAGTATCTGGTTAATTGTAGGATGCTTAGCAACAGCTCTGGCCTCTATCCACTACATGTCAGGAGCATACCACCTCCCCCCTCCCAACAGCCATGACAACCAGAAATATCTCCAGACATTATCAAAGGTCCCCTGGGATGCAAAATTGCCCTGGTTAGAAGCCATTGCTGTAGAGTCAGAGGGGAATTCCCCGTCCAAGACTTCTCCTTTTTCTTTATTCCACCATGGTATGAGTATCCGTTTAGATCTTATTTAATTGAAGATAGAATGCTCAGTATGAATTTTTTCCTAAAGAACCAGCATTTTTAGCTAAATTCATAGTGTATTCTGGTGTCTGTGTCCATTTTGAACTTGTAAAGATGCTTCTCACTGTTGAGAGGGAGAGCTGACTTTGGAAAGTGGGACAACATTCTTTCTTGTCATGTATCTTGTCTCTGATGCTTTCCAGCTGCACTAACAGAAAGGAGAAAAGCCTTCGTGAGAAAGAAAAGATTAAAGCCAGGAGTGGTCTGGGAGTTTGAACCTAGGAGGCTGAAGAAGGAAGAATACACAAAGTTCCAATCCAACCTGGGCTACATAGTTCCAGACCAGCCTTGGTTATAGAGTGAGACTGTCTCAAAACACACAACCAAAAAAAAAAGTCATATGTGCAGTACACATAGACACACATGCATGCACATTAAAAGCTAACAAGCTTGGTGTGGTGATGCACACTGGGTACTAGGAAGGCTGGGAGGATAGAGTTAAATGTTATCCTGAATTGTATAGCAAGACCCTGTCTCAAAAAGAAGGCAGGGGGCTGGAAAGATGGCTTAGAACTTAAGGCGTTTGCCTGTGAAGCCAAAGGACCCAGGTTTGATTTCCCAGGACCCACATAAGCCAGATGCACAAGGTGGCATGTGTATCTGGAGTTCATTTGCAGTGGCTGAAGGCCCTGGCATGCCCATTCTCTCTGCACCCGCTCTCTCTATCAAACTCTCTTTCTCTGTGTGTGTGTCTCAAAAATAAATTTAAAAAGAAGGGGCTGGAAAGATAGCTCAGTGGTTAAGGCACTTGCCTAAAAAGCCTAGTGACCCAGGTACAATTCCCTAGCACACCCACACAAAGCCAGATGCACAAAGTAGCACATGGATCTGGTGTTTGTGTACAGGGGCTGGAGGATCTACACACCCATTCTGTCTCTCTTCCCACTCTCTGTCTGATTGCAACTAAATAAAAAAAAATTAAAAGAAGGCAGGGAGAAAGGGATGGTGAGGGAGAGAAGAAAGGAGGGAGGAAAGGAAGGAAGGGAGGGAGAAAACAAAAGCAAAGTCCCCCCCCCCAGCTAAGTGGCCTAAATAAGTTTTACAGGTTGGCCCAGAACTCCAGCCACCTCAGGGCCACGGTACCAGAGAGACAACTAGTAGTATCTAGCCCAAGTCATCAGGGCTCTTGGGGTTAAAGTGAAACTTGGTGTTGCCTCATCATGATTTTGATTACTGAAAGCCAAATGGCGTTTCTTGTTTACTGCAGTTCCTGGAAAGCTTTCCGTTCATCTTCATTATTTTTGCACACCAGTGCAATAATGTAATTTAACCCAAAGTGCCCTCTGAATAAAAGCACACAGAGACTACAAATAAAGGTTCAGTGTTGAATAAACATTACTACACCTCTTTGGCTCTAACCATTAATTATTTTATTTTATTTTTTGAGGCAGCACCTTGCTCTAGCCCAGGCTGACCTGGAATTCACTATGTAGTCTTGGGCTGGCCTCAGACTCACAATAAGCCTCCTACCTCTGCTTACTGAGTGTTGGGATTGTAGGCAAGTGCTGCCATGCCCAGCTCTACATATTAAATGTATTTACTTATCTTTATTTATGTATAGGGGGCATGTGTGCCACGACATGGTTGTGGAAGTCAGAGGACAACTTGAGGGTGTTATTGCTCCACCTTCTTTGAGTCAGGGTCTCAAACCAACTACCAGAATGCAAAGGAATATCAGACAACCCTGACCACAGGACACTCTCCTGGCTCCACCTCCATTATTATAGACATATTGGAAACACAGATGCATGGGGTACTTTGCATCTAGCTTCATGGTTTACATGGGTATTAGGGAATTGAAACCAGGCTGGCAGGCTCTGCAAAGAAGCAACTATAATTACTGAGCCTTCTCCCCAGTCCCCTAATTTATTTTTTAAATTGTTACTTGATATTTAAGGTCAGAAAGAAAGGGAACACACTACATATGTTTACTCCCGGACAGTAGACTAGAATTATCTGGATAAAGAGAAATCACTTCCTTCGCCTGCCTTCCCTTCGCTACCCTTTGTCTTTTTTTTTTTTTTTTGTATTCAAACTCTCAGTCTTAACTCAAAGTTAATTATAAGTACCAACCATTATTTTTTTGTAATCATCTGCTGCTATTCCTATTTAATTTGTTAAGTGTTGGCTCAATCTAGGTAGTCAGTGCCCATGATGGCACTTAGCCAGTTTCCAGGGCCTCTTAATCCAGCTGGAGGCTCCTTAAAAGGCAGTTGACATAATCATTTTGGAAATGCTATCATAAACGTACTGTATTTACAGTTTACAACAAATGTTAACAAGTGTACTTGTCTAAGGTGCAAAAGGAAGGGAAGCCTGCATGTAGGTTGTCATTCTGTAATCCAAGGCTATTACTATACTGAGTCCTATGAACTTTGATAGTGTTGTTTTCAAAAACATTATTTTATTCAGATATTTATGAAGAGGAGGTAGGAATTGATACTGAACTTTTAACTGCAAGAATCAACATCCCAAGACTTGCTGCAAATAATCTCTTCTCTTCAGAACCTTCCATGCCTTCTTCTATCTTTGTATCCCAAAATTCTGGCCTTTCTGATAGCCTCTCAAACTTTCTGGAGCTCTTAATTGGCAATATGTGCCTCATTTTCTCTTGTTGCTGAGGAAAGAACCCAGGGCCTTATGCATGCTAAGCACACCTTCTACTGCTGAGCAAGATACCCCCTGCCAAGCCTATTTTTAATGGTTGTTTTCCACAGTTTTTGGACTGCATAAATATTTACTGAATTCAAGAGCCTTCATTCCAGAGTAGAGCCTTTGTTTAGCTAGGTTAAACATCCCAATGACCTTTAGGTGAGGTGAAGACTAGGTATATTATGAGACTTGTTTTGTTTTGTTTTTTCTAGGTAGAATCTCACTCTAGCCCAGGCTTATCTGGAATTCACTTTGTAGTCTTAGGGTGGCTTCAAACTCACTCCTACCTCTGCCTCCCAAGTGCCGAGTTAAAGGTGTGCACTATCACACCCAGCTATTATTAGCTTTAAATTTTTTAAATACTTATTTATTTCTTTGTGGGGGGGGAGCGAGAGAGTGAGCAAGCAAGCAGTCAGGGCCTCCAGCTGCTGCAAACGAAATACAGACTGATGCTCCATCTTGTACATCTGGCTTATATGGGTACTGAGGAATTGAACCTGAGCCCTTTGGCTTCACGGGCAAGTGCCTTAACTGCTAAGCCATCTCTCCAACCTAGCCTTTTTTTAAAATCACTATAGTTTCTCAGTTGTTTTCATGTATAAATAGTGGCTTAATTTGACCAAAATGTACCCCAGTGGGTCTCATCATCCATTCAAATACACCTCTTGATCAGGGACGTGACCAAATAAGGCTGCTTTCAGTCATGTCCTGATGACTAACGCCTGGAGATGAGTTACCTTAGCTAGTAAATGTGACTTTGCCGATGTGATTGGATCAAAGGCTCAAAAAATTATTTATTTGAGAGAGAGAGAGAGAAAGAGAGGGGCGCAGTTAGAGGAAGAGCATGGGCACACCAGGGCCTCAAGCCACTGCAAACAAACTATAGATGCAATCGCCCCATTGTACATCTGGCTTATGTGGGTAGGAATCGAATCTGGGTCCTTAGGCTTCGCAGGCGAGTACCTTAATTGCTACCCCATCTCTTCAGACCCTCAAAGGCTTTTTTGATGAGGAAAGTATTGTGTATTATCTGGTAGGCATAGTCTAATCCCAGGGGTCTTTATAAGAGGAAAATTGAAGTCAGTGGATCAGAGTCTGCGAAGGAGATGTTACAAGGGAAGCAAGCAGAGAACTGAGTGGTACGGCAAGGAGCCAAGGACTATGGGCAGTCTCAGAAGCTGGAAAAGTCAGGGGAAAAGATTCTACAGTTGAGTCTCCACAAGGAACTCAGGAACATGGTTCTGCACATACCTTAATTTTAGCTCACTAAGACATCTGACCAGCATAATACAATAAAACTTCAGTTTCAAGACATTAAATTGGTGGCAATTTGTCACAGCAGCAGCACAAAACTTACCAAGGTTATTTTCTGTTCCCAATCTCACTGACCCTCAGTGCCCAATGTCATAGCCTTTGGACTCATTCCATGCAAATGCTCTTTTCATTGTATATTGTTTTCTTTCCTTCATTTGAGACTGAGTCGCACTCTACTAGCCCAGAATGGCCGCGGACTCATATATACAGCCCAGGCTGGCTTGGAACTGACCGCAGTCCTCCTATGGCAGCCTTTCAAGTGGAGTATTGGAATTACAGGCATTAGCCAACACACTTGCTTTATGGTACTGTCCCTCAGTTTTGGAATGTTGCTTTTTTATCCAAATCAATGTAATGCATTACCAGTCTTCAAAGTTTCCCATTTGTCCTTTTCACAAACCATGGTACCACCAAGACCCTTATTTGGACTTTCAAGCCAACTAAAGGCTCACTTTACTAACCCTGGAGTCTGAGCTCAGAAAATAAAGGCTCAGAGGCCAAAGGCTGGAAGCCAGGTTTCCAGACTCCTGGGCCAAGGTTCTTTCTGCAGATGACTCTGCCCCAGTGTCCAGTAGGGCACAGCCCTTGGCACCGCTGAAGTCCTGCTAGGGCGCTGACTCAAGGGCCAGGAAGGAGCAGGGGTTGTCAGGCACTCTGAGCTGGGTCACGACTTGGTCTAAGACGTGGTGTTCGATGTGACAGGGGCCTGCTGGCAGGTGGCGACGCGGCGGGAGACCAGGTGTCCTTCCGTGGGAGCCGCTGGGCCACGCCCCGTCCGCCCGCGCTGGCGCTCGGATTACCTGCGGCCGTGGGCGGGGCGGCTCTTCCCGTCTACGCTGGCCCCTACAGCCTCCCGGGCGGCAGAGCCGGGAAGTGGGAGAGGGAGCGCCGGAGGCGGAGACTGCTGAGGCTCCAGCCCCGGCCGGGCTCCGAGGCGAGGGGCTGCATGGAGCGGCTGGCGCGGCTCTGCGGGCTGTGGGCGCTGCTGCTCTGCGCCGGCGGCGCCGCGCCCACAGGTAAGTGTGGCCCCGAGGGTCCGGGGGTGCCAGGGATCGCGGGCCCGAAACGCCTGCGAACGCACCCAAGGCGCGGAGAGGGTGGGTTCTGGGGACGGCGCCCTAGCGATCGTAGCTTCCCACACCCGGCCTGTGGGTCCGGGCGCTGGGGACCCAACTCGAGGTGGGGGACCCGGGGGCGCTGGGGCTTTCCCCGGAGCCGTGGCCGGCCAGCAGGACGACGACTTATTTCTCGCTTTCCTTGCTCAGTCGGGAAGAGCCCTGGAGGCTAGCTCCTGGAGGCAGGACCGGAATGTGCCCGTGTTGCCTGGGTGAGGGGGGAATGAAAGACCAGAGGAAGGCGACCCCACTCCAGAGGAGCCTGGAACTTTCCGGGGCTCCTTGCCCAGAGCCAGAGCCGCTCCTCACTTCTGAAGTGTGGCTTTTGGCAATGGAAGTTGAAGGGAGGCTCGTATGATCCCAGCGTCTGGAACGTGAGGGTCCAGGCCTCGTATGGAAGCTAAGAAATCCGTTGAGAAATGCAGCAGTCTCTAGGCAGATGTCCACCCCCACACCTTTAAATAATCCTTACGTTCTAGACTACTGTTAAATTTATGGAAAAGTTAAAAATTGTTCGGGGAGTTCCTCTATTCCCCTCATGAGTGCACAACTTTTAATTTTAATTAATCAGCCCTGCAGAGTTGCTGAGAAAATTGAAGGGTAATGATTTCTTTCTGGATTGTGCCTGGCACACCAGGCCCTCTAGACAGTTTGAGCGACAGTAGTACCTCCAAGTTTTATAGGTTTCATTTTCACATCAACACAAGTATTCACAATTTGCTTATTTCGTATTTACCAATGTGTTGTGTTTTGAAATGCAAGCTCACGTATTAATTTGGAAACTTCCATACTAGTCATTGCCTCTGTCAACAAGATGTATGTAGTGCCTGTTCTGTTATATCCATAGTTTCTAGGGGCTGAGAATATCACAGTAAACAAAATAAATCAAGCTCTTACCCTGTGGAGCTAGCATGCTATTGGCAGAGGAGAGGGCGTGTGTGTGTGTGTGTGTGTGTGTGTGTGTGTGTGTGTGTGTTAAAATACATGGTAAGTCACATGGCACTAAATACCATGAAGAAAAAAAAGGCAATTCAAGAGGGTTAACAGTGATAAATGGGATGGGAAGGTTTCACTAAAAAGTTGGCTTTTGGGCTGGAGAGATGGCTTAGCTGTTAAGCGCTTGCCTGTGAAGCCTAAGGACCCCAGTTCGAGGCTCAATTCACCAGGACCCACGTTAGCCAGATGCGCAAGGTGATGCATGCATCTGGAATTCGTTTGCAGTGGCTGGAGACCCTGGTGTGCCCACTCTCTCCCTCTCTCCCTCTCTATCTCTCTCTCTCTGCCTCTTTCTCTCTCTGTCTGTCGCTCTCAAATAAATGAATTTTAAAAAAATGTTGGCTTTTGAGGAGATACTTGCGGAAGGCTTGAAGTTTGTCTGCAATTGTCTCTTTTCCCCTTGGGGTGTTGGCTTCTGCATGAAGTCTAGATGTTTGCTCTACTGCTGAGCTACACTCCCAACCTTCAGTAATTATTCAAGTGTTGGCCTTGCTTATTTAGTACTGAGCCAGGCTCAAAGGTTTAGAACCTTAGAGTACACAGAATAATCCTTGTGTCCGATGCATCTCTAGTTTAGTGGAGGATACCTGATTTCCATAAGTATATGTGTAAACTGCAGTCTGCAGAAAGGAAGGGACTTATCTAAGGTCACCTGTGTCATTAGTCCCCTAATTTTCACAGCACCATTCTAGCACACTCCCTACATCAGGTACCCTCCTACACACACCTGAAACAGCTGGCCTTCTAGACAATCCTGTTAAACCCCTAACTTAATCAGTTTTGTCACAATAGTTGGTTGGTTACTTGGTCACTTTTCTCCCCATTAGAAATATCCATAAAATTTCATTTGAGGTATGCTATTAAAAACATTGATATAGCCCTGGCGCACCCATTCTCTCTCTCTCCCTCTATCTGTCTTTCTCTCTGTGTCTGTCGCTCTCAAATAAATAAATAAAATTAAAAAAAACATTGATATATTTAGCTACTCAGAGATCAGAGTTTTAATAAGTATGGCATTTGCTAGCCGTGGAACTTACGGCTCTCTAGTCATCAGTCCCCATACAGTTTACACATTGGTAAAAATGTAGAGGTTGAGCTCTATTTATTCTAAGAGTTCCTCCATCCCTGATTCTGTTCATTGTTCAAAAATGATTATGTAGCTTATTTAATTTGATCTTTAAGCTTAATAGTCCACATAGTGGCATGACTTAATAACAGCTAGCATTCACACTGTTTTTCTACATGTCTTGCTTCTTTGTAATTTTGTTTTGTTTTGTTTTTGCTTTAGTGTCTTGAGACTATGTGTTCCCAACTGGCATTGAACTCTGCCCAAATCCTTCTGCTTCAGCCTCCTCAGTGCTAAAATTATAGATGTGTGCTACCGTACCTAGCTCTAAGTATTTTATTTCTGTTTCATTTAATCTTTATGAACAGCCTAAAATGTAAGTGCTCTTAGTGGTTCCCTTTTGTATATGAGGAAGCTAAACATACTGAGGTAGAGACTTACTTAAAGAAAGTGGAGGAGCCAGGCTTGCAACCACAGCAGCCGAATTCCAAAAGCCATGCCTTTAACCACTGTACTCAACTATACCTCTATGGAAAGGAGTGAGGGGTGTCTTTGGCAGGCAGAGAAATTAGGTACCTTCCAGGGTATCAGTGCAGGACTGGTTGGGACCAATGAAAATGTATATGCAGACTAGCCATTAAGAAGGAAATGATAGGCTACAGAGATGGCTTAGCAGTTAAGACACTTGCAAAGTCTAAGGACCCAAGTTCTATTCCCCAGAACCCACATAAGCCAGATGCACATGGTGCTGCTTGCTTCTGGATTTTGTTTGCAGTGACTAGAGGCCCTGGTGTGCCCATTCTCTCTCTCTTTCTCTGTAAATAAATAAATATTTTTTAAAAAAAAAGAGATGAAAAATAAGGAAATGATGATTTTGGAGACTGGCTTTATACTGGCTTGGCTATGTAATCCAAACAATACTCATTCAAAAGAGAGGAAACTTAAGAGTTTGGTAGTTTCACAGAACAGAACAAACAAGCTAAACCTTCAAGAAGGGTAGAATTTTCATATATAAAAAAATAATTGCCAGTGGTGTGTGTTGGGGGGCTGGCAGCAGGAGTGGAGACTCAGAGAAATAGCCAGAGAGGGATGTTGGCAAAATCAGTCCATGCAGAAGAGCTTTATTTTCACTTGAAGGCTTTGAGCTAGGCACAGCATGAGGAGAAGCAGGCAGGGAAGGTGGGGGCATCCATGCACTGTGAAGCTCATCATTAGAAAGGTGGATTTTAGATGGACACCTTCTGTCTAGGACCATGACATACTGTCTGCCTACCTTGTGGGGCTCAGGAGAGTACATTATTGTGATTGTGATTTGGAGTGACTAAGAAAGATGCTGAAGGTATCACAAGAAAAAGTGGACAAGAGTTGACCATTGGATGTGAGGAAAGGAGATGGATGACTCACAGATGATTTACAGTTTCCTTCACAATTCCCGAAATGTATGAGCCTCTGCCAGCTCCTGAGGTTGAAGAGGAGGCAGCAAAAGCTGTCAGCTAAGCTATGTACTTCACAGTGCAAAGAATATTGATTTAGTAACACCCAATTCACGGAGGATATGGTGCTAGATGATAAAGAGACTCACTTGAGGCTTGCAGTTGAGTTAGGGGAGACTCTTGGGTCCCTTCCTCCTCCGCACTTCCCTTTCTAAAGCCAGCGACCAACCAAGAAATGACTGAAAGTAGAGGCCTAAGAAGGCAGAAGGGCTGTCTTGTGTCTGGCTCCAAGCCTGTGAATACAAACAACAGTTTCACAGCAAACTAAAGCAACTGTTAGAACCATTCAGTCTCTTAAAGAGGAAAGCAGCTAGCTAACACTTGTATACTATAACACTTGTGTGTGTGTGGGGGGGGGGGCGGGTTGTAACATATGTAGCTCAGACTGGCCCCAAAGTTTTAGCAATCCTCTTGCCCCAGTACTTGCTTTACAGACACAAGGATGTACTTGTCTTGACTCATGTAATCCTTATAGTAATCCTTTGAAATAGGTTACCATTGTCATCTTCATGTTATAGATATGAATGCTGAGGAATAGGAAGGGTTAAGTAACTTGGCAGTTAGCAGTTGCAGAGATGGGATGTGAGTTTGGCCCCACAGTTAATGCTATTAACCATTATGCTATTCTGCAATTAAGCATGAAATGCCAGAGTCTAGAGAGTATTGCAATTGCAGTCTCCCTTATTTATGTATATGTGTGGATGTATCACACACAATTTACATGTGTTAATATATATTTACATTTTTAGAGACTGTATTTTATGTTTTGGAGAGTGTGTGTTCTTTTTGTATTCTTTTGCTGTGTATGGGTTTGAGCTCAGAGCCTCATGCACTCTATGCATGATGAGATAACTTTTGCAACTCTTGTTTTCACTTAAAATTATTTTTGGGGGGTTAACATACAAGGTAATGCCAGCCCCTAGTTTTTTTTTTTTTTTATTGTGGTAAATTACTGATGACTCCAAACTTAGCAATGGTTTTACTTAAGACTTTTCAGTTTTTCAGAGGCGTGAAAGTAATACACATAATAGTAACTGTATTTCAAATTATGAATTTAATCGTTTCAATAAATTACATGTCCTGGAACTTGCTGTTAGCCCACACTTGCTGTGAAAGTAATACATGTAATAGTAACTGTATTTCAAATTGTCAATTTTCGGGCTGGAGAGATGGCTTAGCGGTTAAGCGCTTGCCTGTGAAGCCTAAGGACCCCGGTTCGAGGCTCGGTTCCCCAGGTCCCACGTTAGCCAGATGCACAAGGGGGCACATGCGTTTGGAGTTTGTTGGCAGAGGCTGGAAGCCCTGGCGCGCCCATTCTCTCTCTCTCCCTCCCTCTATCTGTCTTTCTCTCTGTGTCTGTCACTCTCAAATAAATAAATAAATAAATAAATAAATAAATAAATAAATAAATAAATAAATAAATAAAAATACTAAATGCACATTAAAAATAAATAAATAAATAAACAAATTGTCAATTTTCTTTTTTTTTTTTTTTTTTGGTTTTTCGAGGTAGGGTCTCACTCTCTCTAGCTCAGGCCAACCTGGAGTTCACTATGGAGTCTCAGGGTGGCCTCAAACTCACGGCGATCCTCCTACCTCTGCCTCCCGAGTGCTGAGATTAAAGGCGTGTGCCACCACACCCGGCTTGCAAAATGTGAATTTTAATTGTTTCAATAAATTACGTGTCTTGGAACTTGGTATTAACTCACACTGGCCTCAAACCCTCAGTCATTTTGTCTCAGCCTCCCAAATGCTGAGATTATAGGTATGTGCCACCATACCCAGCCTTGAATGTTTTACTATAAAAGGTCATTGATTCTGGTGGCAGGATTGTTCCTGAGGATTGAATCCAGTGTCTCATGCATGCTAAGCAGTTTGCTGTCCTGGTAAACCCCTGTCGTAGTTGGTGAATGTTGTCAAATGTTTTTCTGCACCAATTGAGAGATGATCACATGAACCTTTTCTGTTTTCATTGTGTTATTGCTTGACACATTTTCATATGTTCAGTCATCTTTCCAGGAACAAATCTGACTTGGTCATGATTTACAACCCTTTTGATATGACCTTTACTTGATTTTGCTAGGTTTTTGTTGAGGATGTGTACCTTGGTTCATAATGGACATAGACTTGGAACTTTTTTCCCTTTTAGTTGTCTGTTTTTAGGGTTGGGAAATGCAGCATCATGGAATCAGTTAGAAGTGTTCTTTGGAAGTATGTGAGAAAGTATGGTATTGTTTTTTTTTTAAGTGTTTAGTGTTTGGAGTAATTTACTCTAAAGCCATCTGGTCCATGGCTTTTCTTTGCCAGGTGATTTTTGGTTTCTAATTCAGTCTCCTTAATTACTAATAGGTCTATCATTGTATGTCTCTTCGTGATTTAGTTTTAGTTGATTTTGTGTTTCTAGGAATTTGTCCATTTCATGTATGGCATCCAATTTGTTAGTGTAGAATTGTTCATACTACTTTCTTATAATCCTTTTTTTGTCTCTTAGAGTTAGTGGTAATATAACTCACTTTCATTACTGATTTTAGTATTGTAGTGTTCTTTTTTATAGAAAATTTTTACTTGGGATGGGGAGATGGCTCAGTGGTTAAAAGACCTTGCTTGCAAAGTTGGCTAGCCTGGTTGCAATTCCCCAGTTCCCACATAAGGCCAGATGCCCAAGTAGTGCATGTGTCTGGAGTTTGTTTGCAGTGGCAAGAGGCCTTGGTGTGCACATGCATTCTCTCCTCCTTTCTCTCTCTCTCTTTCTTTCTCAAATAAATAAATAAATAATTTTTTTTTCAGTTAGGGTTTCACTCTAGTCCAGGCTGACCTAGAATTCATTTTGTAGTCCCGGGGTGGCCTTGAACTCAGCAATCCTCCTACCTCTGCCTCCTGAGTTCTGGGATTAAAGGCATGTGCTGCCACACCCGGCTAAATAAAAATATTTTTAAAATTTTGCTTATCTGCTTTTGAGTTCATAAAATTAACATTGTAGATCTAGATTTTACGGAAACAGATTATGGTGTGTTCTATCTTATAGAAAATGATAGTAGATATTTTTATATATTATCATAATGCATAGCTTCTATGAACAACATAGATTTATATGACTTTCTGATAAGGGGTCTATAAAGACATTACTGAAACCTCTAAGTTAGGGAAAATGTTTTAGGTTCAATATCATTATATAATAGTGATTGGCAATTATAAAAAAATTCATGTCCCATTTTTGCTACTAGCTTTCAAATTCCTGTCCTGTTAGAATTTCATTTTTTAAAGAAAAGAGAACAAGATTTTTCCTAGTTCACAGGAGTATAAAATATGAAACCAACCTACAAAGTTGCTTTTAAAAATCTTTTACCATGCTGGGCATAGTGGTGCATGCCTGTAATCCAAACACTTGTGGGAGGATCAGAGGTTCTAGGTCATCATTAGCTACATAGGGCTCTTGTCTTTTTTTCTTTTTCTATCTAGCAAAGATTTGTTTTAATTGGTAATATTTATTTTTATACTCTTTATATCATTTATCTCTGTTCTAATAATTATTTCCTTCTTTTTCTTTTTTTCTTGTATTAATCTTGCTGAGTTTATTTATTTATTTTTGTAGTTTCTTAAGGTTGTAAAATTAGGTTGTTGATGTAAGATTGTTATTTGTTCATTTGTTGAGACAGTCTTTCTGTATCATTTCGGTTGTACTTGAAATCCTTCCACCTCAGCCTCCTGAGCAGTGGGATTGCAGGTATGTACTACCATGCCTGTTAGTTTTTATTTATTTACTTATTATTTATTTATTTATTTTTATTTATTTGACAGAGAAAGAAGGAGGGAGGTTTATTATTTATTTATTTATTTTTATTTATTTGACAGAGAAAGAAGGAGGGAGGGAGGAAGAGAGAGAGGGAGAGAGGGAGAGAATGGGTGTGCCAGGGCGTCTAGCCATTGCAAATGAACTCCAAACACATGCAGCCCCTTGTACATCTGGCTAATGTGGGTCCTGGGGAACTGAACCTAGGTGCTTTGGCTTTGTAGACAAATGCCTTAACCACTAAGCCATCCCTCCAGCCCAGTTTTTTTTTAACAACTAACCATTCCCTTTCTTCCTTCCCTCCCTCCCTCCCTTTCTCCCTCCCTCCCTCCTTCTGCCCTTTCTTTCTTTTCTTGATACATAGCCCTGTTTGGCTTGGAATTAGCCATATAGACCAGTCTTGCCTTGAACCTGAAGTAATCCCCCTTTTTTCTTAGGTAAGCCCAACAGACTAGCTTTTTTTATGCGAGAGAGTGACTGTGAGCGAGCAGGAGAGAGAGAGAATTTGTGCAACAGGGCCTCCAGCACTGTAATTGAACTCCAGATGTGTGTGCCACCTTGTGTGCATGTGCAAACTTGTATTACCTTGCACATGAGTCACCTTGTGCATCTGGCTTACGTGGGATCAGGGAGTCAAACATGGGTCCTTTGGCTTCACAGGCAAGCACTTTAACTACTGAACCATCTCTCTAGCCTTTCAGTAATCCTTTTGCCTCTATATACTGTAATATGAATATTTACAGTTAAGTATTTATCTATTAGCAAAGTTTTCACTGTGTCCTTTAAGGGTTAGTTGTGTATAATCATGGCTTTCTTAATATTTGGGAAGTTTTCAACCACCTTTTGTTTTTTGTTTATTTTGTTTTGTGAAACAGGTTTAATGCAGCCTAAGCTGGACTTGAGTTTGATATAGCTGAGGATGGCCTTGTACTCCTGATCCTCTTGCTTCAATCATCTGAGGGCTGGGATTATAGGCATGTGCCAATAGGCCTGGATCCATTATTTCTTTTTTATTTATGTGTTAGTATACAAAGAATGATGTTTCATTATAGTATTTTCAAACAATTATTTTCTCTTCCCCTTGTTATTTATTTATTTATTTTTAATTTTTGAATTAGGGTCTCACACTAGCCCTAAGTGTTAGGTCAGGACCAAATGGATTTACAGCAGAAGGGTGAAGTGAATCATCCACATTCCTCAAGAAATTGTCCAGCCATTATCCCTCTCCTGCCTAACAAGACTCCAGGCCTTGTTAGTACTGGCCCCTTTATCTCTCACTGGGTCACTTCTGGTCTCACCCTATGGCTAATGTAAAGAACAGAGATTTACTGCCCCAACAAAAAATTCCTTCCCTTCCTCACCTTTCTCCAACTGAAGAGCCTATAAATCCCACTATCTGTAACCCCCAAGCTGACTGCGCTGCTCTTGAGAGTCAGTTCTGGCAGCTCATGTTTTTCTTCCAAATGAAAACTTCCATCTAGCCAGGCATAGTGGCACACGCCTTTAATCCCAGCACTCGGGAAACAGAGGTGGGAGGATCGCCATGAGTTTGAGGGCACCCTGAGACTACATAGTGAATCCCAGGTCAGCCTGGGCTAGAGAGAGACCCTACCTTGAAAAACAAAACAAAACAAAACAAAAAAACCTTCCATCTTTGCCTCAGAGTGGTCTCTGTGGTCCTTGGTCACTCCTGAACCTTATACTAAGGTGACCTAGAATTCACTCTAGTCCTGGCTTCTTCCCCTACTTATTTTTTAAAATACTCGTTCTGCCCCTTTCTCTCTTCCTTCTGACCACCACTCCAGTGCAAATGCTATTCCAGCGAAGGTAGCCAACAGATTTTTGAATGTCTTTTTACTTTCCTTCAGACATTTTGCTTTCTGTTCTTTTGATTGAATAGTCTTCATTGTGCTGTGTTTGAATTTGCTGGTTATTTCTTTTGCTTAATAAAAATTTACTTTTTAAAAATATTTTAATTTATTTAAGAGAGAGGCAGAGAGAAAGAGGCAGATAGAAAGATAGAGAATGGGCGCACCAGGGCTTCCTGTCACTGCAAGCAAATTTCAGACACATAACACCGATTTATGCATCTGGCTTTCCATGGGTACTGGGAAATCGGACCCAGGTAGTCAGGCTTCATAAGCAAGTGCCTTTAACCAGTTAACCATCTCCCCAGTCCACAACTTTTAAATGCCTGTAGTATTTTTTTTTTTAAATTTCAGTTAGTTCATTTTATTTTTACTTCCATCTTGACACAGGATCTTACTTTGTATTTCTGACTAACCTGCTCACTATGTAACCAAGGCAGCCCTTGAACTTCCCTGTGATCTTCCTGTCTCAGCCTCCTAAGTGCTTGAATTTCAGGTGTGAACCACTCTTCTTGGATTAGTTATTTTATTTAACATTTCTGAAATCTTGTTTTCATTTCTTGTAGGTTTTCTATCTACTTATTGCTGTTTGCTGTGTTTATGCCTTGATTTGAACGTCTTTACTTTTCCCCCAGCTTCCTTCAGTTCTTTGGATATCTAGAAGTTATTTGCTTTAAAGTCATTTTCTAACATATCTGCTTTTCTAGGAATGGTTTGTCCTGAATTTTTTTTTCCTCTTTGCCCATACTTGCTGAGGGTGCCGTTCAGTGGTAGAGTGCTTATCCAGTATATGTAATGTCTAGCACTGTCCATTCTTTCATGGTTTTTATTTTATTTTATTTTTCTCAAGGCAGGGTCTTGCTTTAGCCCAGGCTGACCTAGATTTAACTAGGTAACACTCAGGGTGGTCTCGGACTCACAGTGAACCTCCTACCTCTGCTTCCCAACTGCTGGGATTAAAGGCATGCACCACCACACATGGCTCTTTCCTGTTTATTTTTATGTCTTATCATATTTTTGTTAAAAAGTGGATGTTTGGATCAAATGTGGTGGTGATTCTGGAAAGCAGGTCCTTTACCTTTTGCAGGTTTAAAAAACATATTTATATTTATTTTTTGTAGACAGTCACTATGTTGAGGACCAGCTTGATATAAACATCAAAATTTTGGGGCTGGAGAGATGGCTCCTCAGTTAAGCTGCTTGCCTGCAAAGCCTAATCATCTGGGTATGATTCCCCAGCACCCACATAAAACCAGATGCACAAAGTGGCACATGCATTTGGAGTTCATTTGTAGTGGCAGGAGGCCCCAGCATGCCCCTCTCTCTGTGTCTCTCCTATCTCCCTCTCTGCTTTCAAATAAATATTTTTTTAAATCAAAAAATTTTCTCAGGTATTTGGGGAACTACCTGTGAGTATAGCAAGTTCCTTTCTATTTTCCCCCATACATGCAGTGATTTCTGAATGTCCTCATTTTAATGTCTGCTTTCCAAAAGGGGCAAAGGAGGAAAATGAGGGAGAGGAAAGTTGCCAATATTTTAAATGCCCTGGAAGTTATCCTCATATGTGCTTCAGTTTTTGAATGTCCTAGTCTTTAATGTTTGGCTTCCAAAGAGAGGGAGGAGAAGAAAGAGGAAGAGGAAGGGTGCCAGTACTTTAAACCCCCTGGAAGAGGGGGGAACTTAAAATGCTGAGGGCAGTGTCAAACAACAATGGCCTTGGCCTTTGTGTCCTTGCTTCTGTAGTCAGAAGTGGCAATCAGTGATCAGAATAGAAATCACTAGTATGTAACATGGCATGGTCCTTTTTTTTGTTTGTTCTTTTCTTATTTTTATTTATTTGAGAGTGACACAGAGAGAGAGGGTGAGAGAGAGAGAGAGAGAGAGGGAGAGAATGGGCGCTCCGGAGCCTTCAGCCACTGCAAATGAATTCCAGACGCATGCGCCCCCTTGGACATCTGGCCAACATGGGTCCTGGGGAATCGAGCCTCGAACCGGGGTCCTTAGGCTTCACAGGCAAGCGCTTAACCACTAAGCCATCTCTCCAGCCCTGGCATGGTCCTCTTTTCCTACCCTGACTCCAGCAAACCGTATGACATCTAGTCTAGTGCACATCTACCTATACAGGGTGCTAAATAATTAGCCACTGCTAGGCTGAAAGTTAAAACTGACCAAACATGGATTCAAATTAAACAGCAATTTACCTGGTCCAAACCATTCTCTGAAAATGTCAAACCTTCAGTAACTTCTACAGTCTCAAAATAGTTACACAAGAGAGTTTATTTTCTTTAAAAAATTTTATTTGTATGTGTGTCCTGCCCATGTGTGTGCATGTCACAGTCTCTTGCTGCTACAAACAAATGCCCATTTGGCTTTACATGGGTGGCTGCGGCCAGCAGGCTTTGTAGTGATCCATGTCCCCAGCACTGTCTTGTTTTGTATTTTATATTTTCTTTCTTTTCTTTTTGAGAAAGAATCTCACTTTGTAGTACACAGCGGCCATCAACTCATGGCAGTCCTCCTACTTCATCCCCTCATGTACTGGGCTTACAGGTATGAGCTACATATCTAGTCAGGCTATGTCATAATGTTGCCTGGCATCTGTCAGGCTATCAACAAGCAATACAAAGAAATTAGAAACTTTTTTTTTTTTTTTTTTAGTTTTTCAAGGTAGGGTCTCCCTCTAGCCCAGGCTGACCTGGAACAACTTTTTAAAAAAATTTTTTTTTGTGTATTTTCATTTATTTATTTGAGAGTGACAGTCAGAGAGAAAGAGGCAGAGAGAGAGAGAGAGAGAGAGAGAGAGAGAGAGAGAGAGAGAGAGAGAGAGAGAATGGGTGCACCAGGGCCTCCAGCCGCTGCAAAGGAACTCCGGACACATGTGCCCCCTTGTGCATCTGGCTAACGTGGGTCCTGGGGAATCGAGCCTCGAACCGGGGTCCTTAGGCTTCGTGGGCAAGCACTCAACCCCTAAGCCATCTCTCCAGCCCAACTTTTGTTTTTTGAGACAGGGTTTTACTCTGTAGCCCAGGATATCCTGGAACTCACTATGTAGCCCAAGCTGGCCTCCAACTCCTGAGTTGCAAGGATTACAGTACAACAGGCAATTCTGTCAATTTGCTTGTTGTGTAGGTGGGAAGACATATTGCTGATGCTTCCTCTTCTGCCAGCTTCCCAGAATCCATGTATATATTTTAAAGTGTAGGACACTGAATCTCAACAGTTATAAAGGAACTATAAGAAGACGTGAATGTACCAGGTAGTTCTGTGTAGCCTAAAACACAAATGAGATAGAAGATCTGACTAAATGACATTTCACAAAAGATGGAAAAAATTTAATCTAATCACATTTGAGAGATTGGAAACAGGACAGGCTCTTGTTCTGCTTCAGAACTAAGGTTTAAAAATAAGGATTAGCAGGCTGGAGGGATGGGTTAGTGGTTAAGGTGTTTGCCTGCAAAGCCAAAGGACCCAGGTTCCATTCCCCAGGACCCACGTTAGCCAGATGCACAAGGTGGTACATGTGTCTGGAGTTCATTTGCAGTGGCTGGAGGCCCTGGAGCGCCCACTCTCTCTCTCTCTCTATCTTTCTCTCTGTCAAATAAATAAAAATAATTTAAAAAATAAGGATTAGAGCCGGGTGTGGTGGCGCACGCCTTTAATCCCAGCACTTGGGAGGCAGAGGTAGGAGGATTGCCAAGAGTTCAAGGCCACCCTGAGACTACAGAGTGAATTCCAGGTCAGCCTGAGCTAGAGTGAGACCCTACCTCGAAAAACAAAACAAAACAAACAAACAAATAAATAAATAAATAAAATAAAATAAAATTAAGGATTAGCCCAGCACTCAGGAGGCTGAAGGAGAAGGACCTCTGCAGGTTTGAGGCCAATCTGAGCTACTTAGTGAGTTCTAACCCAGCCTGGGTTACAGACTAAGACTCTGTCTCAAACAAGCAAACAAATAAACACAGCAACAAACATACCAGGGTTTAAATATCTAAGGTTTCCTTAAAGGTTGGAGTCTAATTCAAGTGAACCATTAATAAGCAGTATTATTTTTAATCAGGTCCTAATTGTTTTATGTGGGAGAAACATGGGTGGGTAGAATGATAGGGAGTATCAAATCAGGTATCTTTGATTTCTGTTCAAATGTATTTCTGGAAATTGCTGTTTAAAGCAGATAGATTGTCCAAAATTAGATATCGTCTCCAGAAGGGACAAAAAAATTATTAAAGGCTTTCTACCTGACAGATGATTTCTCTTTAGAAATACCTTTGACTTGATTGTAAGAAGTCCCAAGAAGAATAGCCATAGACTCCTAAAAATCAGTTAAAATTCTAGGTAGTGACCCACTTCCTGAGCCATTGTTGTTTCCAGTCATTAGCTTTGTGGTTTTGTTTGATTTTGAGCCAGGGGCTCATACTGTAGCTCAGGCTGGACCAAAGCTCATTGTGCAGCTCAGGTTGACCGTAAACTCATGGTGATCTTCCTACCTCTGTCTCCCATGTGCTAGAATTACAGGTATGAACCACCATAGCTGTCTACTAGTTTAGTTTTCAGGCAGTGCATTGGGTATTCCCCGTTTTGGCAAGGCATTGTCCTGCTCAGGGCTGTTCCTTCCTGTAGCTGGGCCTTAGGAAAAAACTATCCACAGCAGAGTCAGGACAGAGAATGAATATTAAGGGTCAAGGGCCTTTTGAGCTGCTATGTATGAAATTGACTATTAGGGAAACCTCAATAACATATTGCCTGTGGGATTGCTGTTTGGGCAAATGAAGTTTTTCTCATGGTAGAAGTATTGCTAATTTTATAACTCAGTGTAATCCAAGGTGTTAATGTAGAGTATACAATTTAACTATATAATTTGCTAAAATACTATAATTATAGTCCTTAAATAATAATAGTTGTCATTATTATTTGCAGTAGTAGGGATAGAACCCAGGGCTTCACAAACACTAGGCAAATGTTCTTTTGAGCTAACCCCTCAGTCCTTAGGGAATTAGTATTTATTTTGTTGGCTATTTTTTTCTTGTTATTGGTTTAGTTTGATTTATGAGATGGGGGGGGTTCTCCATGTGTAGCCCAGGCTGGTGTTTAACTGTAGATCCACCTGCCTATATCTTCTAAGTGTTTAGAACACAAGCATGCCTAACGTGCCTGGATAAATTTTTTAACTTTTTTATTGACAACTTGCATAAAATAGATAATATACCGTGATCATAATTCCCTTTCAGTACTTCTCCCTTAAGTCCCCTCTCTACTGAACCCCCTTTTCTATTTTGATGCCATCATTTCCCCCCTCCTTTTATGTAGGTAGCTTCTTCTTGTGTAGGTAGCTTCAGCCACTGTGAAGTCATGAATGCCAAAGTCACTTTGTGTCTAGATGACAGCATTGTAAGCAGTTCTCCCTTTCCTTTGACTCTTACATTCTTTCCCTGAGCCTTGTAGGGTATGATAGAGAAGTCTCAGTGCTGAACACTCCACTTTCACTTCTTTTCATCACTTTGGCCATTTTGAATCACCCCAGTGGTTACCTCCATCTGAAAAGGGAAAGAGTCTCTAACCAAAAGTGAGAGCAGCATTAATATATGGGGCATAAACACAAGTGTTTAGAGGGCAGTTTGATAGTCATAATATACCCATTTACTGACTATAATTAATTTTAAGAGAACTTTAATAAAATTTATTTGGAACACTGTAAAAAATATTTTATTTATTTATTTATTTAGAGAGAAAAAATGGGTACACCAGGGCCTCCAGCAACTGAAAACGAACTCCAAACTCATGTACTACCTTGTGCATCTGACTTACATGGGTACTGGGGAATTGAACTTGGGTCCTTAGGCTTAGCAGGTAGCTACTTTAACCCCTAAGCCATCTCTCCAGCATGGGAATAGTTTTTGACTTACAGAAAAGTTGGAAGAATAAGACAGAGAATTTCTGTATACTCCCTCCCAGTTTTGGGATTGTGACTTTGATAGTCCTGATCTTAAGGAGAAGTCCTCAACAAAGTTTAAAATGGTATTTCAGTTTCTTCTTTTTCCCTTCCCTCTTCAGACTAGTTCAAGGTCCAGCTCCAGCTGCTAAGTGTCAGACCTCAGGGGAGCAACAAAGGCTACTAAACCTCTTTCTTGTACTTCTTTGGAAAACTATATTAAAAAACAAACCAAGGACAAGATCATGTTAGCTTAGCAAGTACAATGGAAGATGAGTTTCATAAACTCACAGGACTGTTGAGATACAATGTCTTGATTGAAATGTGGATCCCAAGTGTAGGGAGCCCCCAGTTCCTGGAATAGGACAAGCTGGAAATGCTAGTATTAGAGTATACTCTTGGGGTTAGGGAGATGGCTCAGCAGCTGAAGTGCTGCTTACAAAGCCTGATGGCCTGGGTTTGATTTCCCAGGACCCATGTAAAGCCAGATGCACAAAGTGGCTCATGTGTCTGGAGTTTGGTTGCAATGGCAGGAGGCTGTAGAACACCCATTCTCCCTCCTCTCTCCCCTCTCTACTTGCAAATAAATACACAAATAGAATATTTTTTTAAAAGTATACTCTTCTCTATAGTTACAATATAAAAGGTACATTTGGTGCTGTGTGCATAGGTCCCTTATCAATGATCTATGTAGTGGCTACATTGAGTTAGGAATTATAAGTAATCTGGAGATTATTTGAAGTCTATGGAAAGGCATATGCAGGTTCTATGCAAACCCTACACCATTTTGTAGAGCACCTACAGATTTTGATATTCTCAGGGGGTCCTGGAATCAGTCTTTCATGGATACTAAGGAAACAATATAAGGAAGAGTATGACCTTGGGACTGGGTGTGGAGTTTAGTGATAGAGCACTTGCCTGTCATGCAGGAATCCCTGGATTCTATCCTCAGCAACACACACACACACACACACACACACACACACACACACACACACACGAGTTGGATGTAGTGGTAAACACCTGTAATGCTTGCACTTGGGAAGTGGAAGCAGGATGGTCAGGAGTTCAAGGCCAGCCTCAACTACAAAGTAAGTTCAAGGCCACCTTGGACTACATGAGATTCTGTCTCACAAATATAAAGAATTTGACATTAAAGCTACATTTCCTATGTTGTAATCCCAGCTCTGCTGTTGACTGATCATAGGTTGTGGAGAAAGAGACTGAGCTAGCTACTGACCTCCCTGGACCTTAGTCACGTTGTTGTTGTTAATTTTGTTTATTTTGAGACAAGGTCTTATTCTGTTGCTCAGGCTGCCCGGAACTTACTATGTAGCCCATACAGGTCTCAACTTTTGGCAATCCTCCTGCCTTAGCCTGCTGAGTGCTGGGATTATGGGTATGAGCTACTTTGCCCAGCCAGTAACTACATCTTTAACAGGAGATTAACAGTTGTCCCTCTCTCAAAGTTTGCTGTGAGGATTCAGCAGATTAATATGTGCAAGTAATTACATAACAGTGACTGTGTCAGTAAGTGTTAGGTATTGTTACCTAAGCTTTGTTATTGTTTTTTGCCTCTACGATGTGGGAGACTGTGTTAAATGAACCATTAAAAATCTTGCTGGCAATGATAAAACATTTTTTCCATATGTTTGATTTGAACAGAAACTCAGCCACCTGTGACGAATTTGAGTGTCTCTGTTGAAAACCTGTGCACAGTAATATGGACATGGAGTCCTCCTGAGAGAGCCAGTCCAAACTGTAGTCTCAGGTATTTTAGTCATTTTGGTGACAAACAGGATAAGGTAAGTTTGCTAGAACATGTGCTATTGCTGAGGTAAAGTGAATACTATGGCTCGAAGCCAAGAATGAGTCAAATTCTAATCTTACTTCAAAGTGGGAATTCTACTCTTACTTCAGAGCAGGAATTTATTTTGAGTTGTATTCAAATTTCCGTTGAGGAAGAGTATAGAAAAGGCTATTGATGAAATTAAAACAGTAAAAAAAAATTGCTAATTATTTGATCATTTAATGTAATTGAAATTTCTCTGATAGAAAATACTAAGTATCTCTTTTAAGCACCTAAATAATTATGTTGTTGTTCTTGGGGGCATGGAGGGAGGAATGGCTCAGTGTTTAAGGCACTTGCCTGCAAAGCCTAACAACCTGGGTTTAATTTCCCAGTAGCCACATAATGCCAGATGCACAGAGTGGTGCATGCATCGGAGTTCATTTGAAGTGGCTAGAGATCCTGGTGTGCCCATTCTCTCTCTGCCTGTGTCTTTTCTCTCTGTCTCTCTTTGCTTGCAAATATTTTTTTTTTATTGTTCTTGGGTAAAGTGCTTGCTGTACAAACATGAGAACCTGAATTTAGATCCCCAGCACCCACGTAAAAGCCAGGGATGATAGTATATGTTTGTAATCCCAGAACTGTGGAGGCAGAGACAGAAGGATTCCCCAGGACTTGCTGGCTAGCTATTCTAACTGCATTGGTGAGTCCCAGGTTCTGTGGGAGACCTATTTCAAAAAGAATAAAGTGGATAAGCTATTATGGAAGACATTAACCTCTGACCTCCACACACATGTGTACACACTTACATGTGCATCTGTACATACATTTGCACCTGAACATATATGAACATGCACAAACCACACATATACACCAAAAAATTGTTCTTACGTTCTTGCTTGTAGCTGTATCACCTTGTATCTATATAACACTCAATTTCCAGGGAAATTTGTTATTTGTCAACTTGCTAATTACGTGTATAGACAGAGAGACAAGAACTGTGATTCTAAAAATTAATGGTCAGTTGGAAAGTGGAAAAACAAGATATTGGTGGTGGGTGGACTTAGAAGGTTTCCTGATGCCTGTGGGAAAATGGGAGGAAACTTAAACTTTTAAAATTAGATGTAATCAGTTGATTTAAATGAATTTTTGTTGACAGGATTGGAAAAATTCTGGTTCTTACAGTAAATCTATTCAATTCTTTTATATGTTTAAACCTTCTTTTGTTGTGTGTGGTGAGGGAGAGGTGTTTGGGGTTGAATTGGTCAGGATTGCAAGGTGGCAAAATTAGAAGCTTTTATTAGTGGCAGTACTTTGGATTAGTGGATTATGACACCACCACTTTCCAATGAACTTTGGTGGCAGGAAGACATGGGCGAACTAGATTCTGGTTAACACACCTCTCACCTGGCCCCTTGGCTGTGATAAGCAGCTCACCCTCTCAGTGCTTCCATGTGCTTGTGTATAGACTTGCCCTTGACCACTCCTCTAGCTTGTTGGTCCACAGAAAATAATGAATGTGAAACTTTAACCGTGAGATTGGAACAGGCTCTTCTTCCAGAGGAAATAATTCCACTCTGCCTTCCTATCCCTTTCCCTGCTGAGGTGTTAACTATGGCTTAGATATTAGCTGCTGAAAAGTTGAGGTTTATCAGAACTACTTAAGATTCAGGTTGTCTAATATGCTACGTGCTGATGATACTTAGCTGTGAAACCCAAGCTCCTCTTATGTACTAATGGCTTTCTCTTGTCCCCTGAAAAAGGGCCCACATTTGAAGTCTTAGTGCTGGTTTCTGGTAGTTCAGCCTTGTAAAACACATTAAAGCTCCTTTTGGTGTAGATCCTCCAGCCATTTGAGTTTAATTAAAACTCTGATGAGAGGTTACCTTTCAGCTCTCCATTAGCTTGTCGAGGATGTCAGACAGAAATGTTGATTATTCCAAGAAATGGAGCCAGCCAATTCTTCAGTGCACATACAGAAATTTAGAATTAAAGGGGGGCTGGAGAGATGGCTTAGCAGTTAAAGCACTTGCTTGCAAAGTCTAAGGACCATGGTTTGATTCCCCAGTACCCATGTAAAGCCAGATGCACAAGGTGGCACATGTGTCTGGAATTTGTTTGCAGTAGCTAGAGGTCCTGGTGTGCCCATTCTCTGCCTCTCCCTCCCCCTCTCTCTTTCTGTGCCTTTTTCTTCCTCATAAATATATATATTTAAAGAGAACCTTAGGAGGCAGTGCAATCAAATAGAATTGAGTCTTGAAAATTTGTTTGTTCCCCTTTATAGCTTTGTTGTGTTGAATAACTCATTTAACCTGTTGGAACACACATTTCATTGTTTTAAACATGTGGGGATGTGGAGGATAATAATAGTATTTGTTTAAGTGGATGGCAAGTATATTAAAGAAGACAAAGTCTTTAGTGAACCTGATATAGTTGGTGCATAAATGATTACTAGCTGATATTAATATTATTATTTTTAGGTCAAAACATATGAACTTGCCATTCTTGGGCTGGAGAGATGGCTTAGCGGTTAAGCGCTTGCCTGTGAAGCCTAAGGACCCCAGTTCGAGGCTCGGTTCCCCAGGTCCCACGTTAGCCAGATGCACAAGGGGGTGCACGCGTCTGGAGTTCGTTTGCAGAGGCTGGAAGCCCTGGCGCGCCCATTCTCTCTCTCTTCCTCTATCTGTCTTTCTCTCTGTGTCTGTCGCTCTCAAATAAATAAATAAATTAATTTAAAAAAAAAACATATGAGCTTGCCATTCTTATGGGACAAAATGGAGTGTAGTACGACAATGTTCCTTTTCTCTTCTTGCCCTTGGGATACCAAGTCAACATCATAAGCAAAGCAGAACTGTGCATATCCTTGAGGATCTTGAGCAGAGATATCAGGATGGTTTGCACATGGTAGAGGGGTAGGCAGATGTCCAGTGGTTCCACGATGAATTAGATAAGCTGTGCATGCCATTTTTAGTCTTTCCATGGGAGGTCTATCAAGATGACAGACAGAGATTTGCAGATGATTTTTCAAGTGGCAAAAACTAGCATCAGTGATTGTCTTCCACCACTGTTTTATCCATGTCTATTAATTCCCTCATCTGGCAACTAGAAGGTGGTTTTGGCAACATATTTTAGGTATATTTTATCACAAGAGATAGGGAAGTCCCACTGAGTAAATTATTCAAAGGCTCTTCCGTCTAGACATGTAGAGAGGCAGAAACCAAGGCTGACTCCCTTTTCTGCTAAGAAAGGAACTTTGTAGTTGGAAATGATGTAATGGAGCCAAGTGGACATTGGTCTTTAGGGGGACAGACAAGTTCAAAACTGTAAACTTGGTTTTTGTTAAGTTCTCAAATCAGGCATGATTCTCTGATGGGTGGAGAATACTCTCATAGCAGCTACCAGTAGAATGATTCATCAGAGCTGAAAGTCACACATCTATCATCAGGAGCTGGGAAGAATGTAGTTCCTTGTCTGATCAAAGAGAGACATGTTTGACTTGGTAATGATTGATACACAGAGTCCCCACTTTATGCATAGCAATTCAATATTGTTTACCTTGAATTTAGAAAGGTATATTTATTTGAAACGGGGTCCATATCCTCCTTCCTCTACTTTCCAATTGCATTGATTACAGGAGTGTATACCATGCCTGACTTGGAAGGAGATTTAATTTTTATTCTGAGCTGTTACTTATATACTAAAAAGATAATATTCAAATTTAGATACTAAAGTATTTTTACTTTTTAAAATATTTTATATATTTAATTATTTAATCGATAGAGAAAGAGAGAGAGAGAGAGAGAATATGAATATGAGCACACCAGGGCCTCTAGTCAATGCAATCGAACTCCAGACACATGCACCACCTTGTGCATCTGGCTTACATGGCTACTGGGGAATCGATCCTGGCTCCTTAGGTTTCACAGGCAAGTACATTAACCACACAAAGCCAACTCTTCAGCCCTACTAAAGCATTTTTAACCCAAAGATTCCACTATATTAAAATGTTTATGTAATAAAATTATTTAGTTCTCTAAGTGGAATAATATTTGATATAGTAAGAGAACTGAGATTCTTCCCCCCCCATGGTCCTAATTTGTGGTATTTTAAAAATTACTTTTAAAATTCAAACATGCTTAAATTTTTTAATAGTACAATTTCAATACTGAGGATTGAACCCAGAGCCTCACACTTGCTAGACAAGCACTGTACTACTGCATTACTCCCACAGCCCTAACTCACAATGTTTGGCATGGTGTCTTCACAGAGCTAAATACAGCCCCAGAGCAAGAGTTATGAAGGATCCTTGAGTTATCATGACTCATTTCTGGGCTGTAATTAGTAAAATAGTGAAGTTGATGAAACTCACATTAGAAGCCATTCTGCCACACTTATCACACTCCTAAAGACAGGTGTCCAACTTCATTGGCTCAGAAATGTTTCCTTGGCATACATCCATATGTCAAGGGCCAATCCTTACTTTACCATGGAAATTAAAGTAAGGAAGCATTCCAGGAAGACTTCTGTCAAATGGTACATTCCATCCCAACAGGCAGAGCCTATATGGGAAGCCAAATGATAAAGGAGGTTTCTTGGCAAGGAATCAGGAATTCGTTGTGAAAATATCCTTGGCTATGAATAGTTAGAGGCCCCACTGAGGATAACCAAAACTATACTGGATTCTCCATGTCCACATGGCTAAATCATTGCCTCTTTTCTCCCAGCCAGGATTTTATTCAAAGTTCTCTCTTTTCTGACCTACTCCCCTTTCAAGAATGTTATCATAATTGTGCCTAAAAACTAATCTGTCTCTATACTCATGTTATTACTCTGGTATACTCATTGGTGATTTGCCAGCTGCCTTTTTGAGGGTATTCTCATGTTCTGGTTTTAGAGGTATCTCAGTCTGCATGCAGGCACATGAAATGTCACAATATGTACTTGGGGTGCTAGATGGAGCAAATTTCCCCTTCATTGTGACCAGCTTTCCCCTCCATGGCCACCCAGATCATATGAAAGGAAATACTGTCAGGAACATGAATCAGAAATTATTGCAAAACAGGAAATGTGCTTCTTGGAGCTTTGATTAAAAACAGTTCCATTCCTAACTATCCCAACTCTTTCACCTTCAGAAATGTTTCCTAGAGAGCCCTTTGATGGCATTATCCCAAATCATAATAAAATTTGTGATTTTTGTGTTAACATATGCTATCTGCTGTATGATGTGTGTAAGTTGGTCTCTGTGATTCACAAACCTTATCTACTTTTCCTAATAAGCATATTAGTGCATTTAACAGTCCTTCAAACTTATAGTCAAATAGCAGAGAAAAATAAAATATGCATTGAAAAAAAGTGTCTCTTTGGAGGCCCTCAGTCCTCAGAGTTAAACATGACCATTAGAGTCTGAATTCAAACATGTGTGTGAGTAGACACACATGTCCCATGTGTGTGCATGTGGAAACCAAAGAACATTAGCTTGGAATTTAATTTTGGTAATCATATGCTGGTTCCTTTAATTTGTTTTAGAAAGTTGATGTTATCATGGTAGACTTATTGTAGGTAAATTTTATGATGTTTATACAGTTAAATGTGGGAAACGATCTGTGTCTATACTAGTGTTTTTTATTGCTTTAATTTTTTAATTTTTTTATTAATTAGTTTTGTATTCAGCAAATACAGTCAGTTTGGTACCATTATTAGGCTCATCCATGACCTACCCCCTCCCCTTAGCCCCTCCATGTTGAGGTATATGGGTCATGCATTGTGGAGTTAGCCCTCAGTTATGGGTAGGATAAATGTCTCTGCATATCATGACCCAACATGTGGCTCTGACATTCTTTCCGCCCCCTCTTCCGCAAAATTTCCCTGAGCCATGTTGGGTTCATTTTGGATCTGCTTCAGTAATGAGGTGTTGGGGGCCTCTGGGTCTCTGGCTGTCTGATTTGGTGGGAGTTGATTTTTCTCTGTGTTGATCTCCTTCACCCTTGTGCTGGTTCCCAGTTCACCAGGAAAACAGCACCCTTGCTTGTTTCACCAGTTTTTCTTAGTTTCAGCTGGGGCCCTTTTGAGGTATGATGGGGTGGCTCTCTCCTTAGGATCTACATCTATCTGAAAAAGAGAAGCAGATTCTCCAATGGAGAGTAAGTTAGCTACTAGTGTTTCTTGATGGTGTCACTACTAACATTTGTTGCAGGATAATTCTCAATGGTAGAAGAAGACTGAGCTGTCTGTAGGATATTAGTATCATACCTGGCCATACTCATTACATGCTAGAAGTGTCTCCTTTTTAAAGTTATGACAACCAGAAATGGCCTTAGACACTACTGAATGTCTTCAGGAATGGCAATTGAGTAAAATTACTCCCGTTTGTGAATCACTGAGGAATATCATTTGAGAATGTACCATTTTCTTATATATTTGAACTTTACTATTTAAATGTCTTTTGTGTGTTTACTATAGCAATATTTTTGTCTTAATTTTCTGACCTCAGCAAATTGCTCCAGAAACTCATCGTGAAATGGAAGTAGCCCTAAATGAGAAGATCTGTCTGCAGGTGGGGTCCCAGTGTAGTGCGAATGAAAGTGAGAAGCCAAGTATCTTGGTGGAAAAGTGCATCTTACCCCCTGAAGGTAACAATCTAAAATTTAATCTCTTAGTGTTTAGAAAGTATCCAAGTGCTCCATTTGCTTATGTTTATTGTTTATAAATCCATTTAATGCTCATATCTTGCTGAGTCTCATAAGGGTCAAACACTTTACTAGGTGCTGATAAGCCCGAGGGTGTCTCTGCTTCTAGGAGCTCACAGACAACTTGAATAACAATGCCAAGTAGTTATTGTATAATTTGAAAAGAACACACACACACACACACACACACACACATATGTGCGCATGCACAGATCTCCCCTCAATTGAATATAATAAGCATGTATTAAGTGAGTAAGGCATGTGTTATTACTCTGACCTGTTTCATGAGGAGGAAGGAAATGGAGTGACTTGCCCTGGAACTTGAGAGTTTAGACCTTGTACTTTAAAGAAAACCATAGTACTGGGCTGGAGAGGTGGGTTAGCAGTTAAGGCGCAGTGGCTGGAGGCCCCTGGTGCACCCATTTTCTCTATTTGTTCTCTGTATCTCTCTCTCTGCTTGCACATGAATAAATAAAAAATATTAAATTAAAAAATAATAATACTATTTACTTATTTAGAAAGTCATAGTTCTATCTTGCTCATGATATATGGAAATAAGTTTGGTATATACAATGTATTGGGGAAATATGTTAAAGATAAGCATGCCTCTGTACATGACTGGTCCAAGGAAAAGCTATGGAATAATGAGGATGATCATTGCCCTCAATATTACTTCACCCATGGTCATTTTGGCTCTTATATACAGGGAAGAATATATACTGATTAAAAGTAAGGCTTCTAGACACTAACAACCTAAGTTTAAATCCCAGCTCTGACAGCTACAAATTGTATGACCTTGGGGGAAATTATTTATTCCTCTGTGCCTCAGTTTCCTCATCTGTAAGACAGGGATGATGGTACCTACCTCCTGATTGTTGAGAGAATTGCATTGTCAGTATATATGATGTTTTTATATTTTTTTGTTTGTTTTGTTTTTCGAGGTAGGGTCTCACTCTGGCTCAGGCTGACCTGGAATTCACTATGTAGTCTCAGGGTGGCCTCGAACTCACGGCAATCCTCCTACCTCTGCCTCCCGAATGCTGGGATTAAAGGCGTGCACCAACATGCCCGGCTTAGTATATATGATGTTTTAAATATTGCATACATGGTATTTGTTAATATCATTCTGTCCCTTGGTTAGACACGCTAAGCCCCATCTCCTGCCTTCAAACCCTAGCACTGCACAGCTTGTTCTCCAAGACACTCTTTTTTTAAAACCTGTTTTGCATTATTCAAACGCATAGAGAGTAACCGGGCATGGTGGCACATGCCTCTATTTCCAGCACTCAGAAGGCAGAGGTAGGAGGATCACTGTGAGTTAGAGAAAAACCTGAAACTTTAGAGTGAGTTCCAGGTCAGCCTGGGGTAAGTGAGACCATGCGTTGAAAACAAAACAAACAAAACCAAAACCAACCAACCAACCAACAAACAACAATAACAACAACAACAAAGAACCAGAGAGGAATGAGGAACAGGCAGGTCACAATAGAGAAACATAAATGGCCCTTCAGTAACCTCCTCTTGCCGCCTCTTGGGCAAGAGCTCTGCATTTCTTCCTTCTCTTAAGATCTGAGCTTCCCTATTTTGGTAAACCTTCTCATGTCTTTAGGTATGAGTTCTGTCTTCTTTCCTTCTCTTAAGATCTGTCTATAATCTAATAAAACCTGTATACTTAAAAAATGGCCAATAAATATTTTAAAATGTGTCTAGCATCCATATACATCAGAGAAATGTAAATCCAAACCACTTTGAAATACCATCTCACTCCAGTCAGGATGATTCATCCAGAAAAAAAGACAACAAATGTGGGTGAGGGCATGGGGAAAGAGGAACCCTAATTTACTGCTGGTGGGAGTGCAAACTAGTTCAGTCACCATGGACATCAGTATGGAGGTGTCTCAAAAAATTAGAAACAAAATTGCCATATGACTCAGCTATACCAAACCTGGGCATATACCTTAAAGACTGTACTCTACTTCTGAGATAATTGCTCAGCCAAGTTTATTGCTGCTGTGTTCACAACAGCTAGAAAATGGAATTGGCCTAGATGCCCACCCATGGAGGAATAGATAATGAAAATGTGATACATATACACAGTGGAATTTTACTCAGTAATAAAGAAAGCAAAATTCTGTAAATTTCAAGAAAATAAATGGATCTGGAAAGAATTATATTAAAGGGGGTTGACCAAAACTCAGAAAGCCCAAAACTTGCCAAGCTGTTGGCTTGTTTTCAAGCAGGAGCCTAAACTCGTGCCTGTATATTCTAGGTGATCCTGATTCTGCTGTGACTGACCTTCAATGCATTTGGTACAACCTGAGCTACATGATGTGTTCCTGGCTCCCTGGACGGAATACAAGTCCTGACACAAATTATACTCTTTACTATTGGTGAGTATTGCTGTATTTACAGTAGATTAACTGGAGCAATGATTATGGTTGTGTTGGGAGCTCTTGGATTCAACCTCATTAGAAAAAAAAAAGTCTTAGCCAGGCGTGGTGGCATACATCTTTAATCCCAGCTCTCAGGAAGCAGAGGTAGAAGGATTGCCGTGAGTTCAAGGCCACCCTGAGACCAAATAGGGAATTCTAGGTCAGCCTGAGCTAGAGTGAGACCCTACCTCGAAAACAAAACAAACAAACAAAAAAATAGTCTTTAAAAATATTTTATTTTATTTTTTGTTTATTTGAGAGAGAAAGAGGCAAAGAGAGAGAAGGGAAAGAGAGAGAGAGAGAATGGGTATACCAGGGACTTTAGCCACTGTGAACAAACTCCAGATGTATGTACTACCTTGTGCATCGGGCTTTACCTGGGTACTGGGGCATCTAACCTGAGTCCTTTGAATTTTCTGGCAAGCACCTTAAATGCCAAGCCATCTCTCCAGCCCAAGAGTAGTCTTTTATAATGTATGGTGGTAGAGCTGAAACATGGTGTCTTGCATGTGCTATGCAATCACACTACTGAATTATATTGTCAGCTCCAGCCTACTCTTTTTCTACAAAGGCAAGATGATGGGCAATTCATTATGCAACTTATTACATAGCATGCCAATTAAAAAAATCAATATAGGGCTGGGGAGATGACTTAGCAATTAACGTGCTTTCCTGCAAAACCTAAGGACCCATGTTTAACTCTCCAGATCCCATGTAAGCCAGATGCACAAGGTGATGCAAGCACACAAGGTCACACATGTGCCCAAGGTGGCACAGGCATCTAGAGTTTGATTATAGTAGCCAGAAGCCCTGGTGAACCAATTCCAATTCTCTCTCTCTCTCTCTCTCTCTCTCTCTCTCTCTCTCTCTCACACACACACACACACACACACACACACACACACACACACACACAAGGCCAGTCTGTTGGGGGCTGGGAGAGATTGCTTAGTGGTTATAAGGTGCTTGCTTGCAAAGCCAAAGGATCCTGGTTCAGTTCTCCAGGACCCACGTAAACCAGATGCACAAGGGGGCACAAGCGTCTGGAGTTCATTTGCAGTGGCTGGAGGCCCTGGTGACCCATTCTCTCTTTCTTTCTCTCTCTCTCTCTCTCTCTGCCACTTTCTCTCTCTCAAATAAATAAATAAAATATTGTATTAGTCAGGGTTCTCTAGAGGAACAGAACCAATAGAACTAACTGTATTAAAAGGGAATTTGTTGGATTAGTTTACAACAGTCCAACAACTGCAGGTTATATGCCTGAGAGTCAAGGAACCTCAGTCCACGAGGCTGGATGCCTCAGCAGTCCCAACCCAGCAATGAAGGCCTGGAGGTGTCCTGGAGAGATGCTGCTCTTCAGTCCACTCCACGCTGGTCTTTGGTCCACCCTGGAAAGCAGCAAAACAGCAAAGCAACAAGCAACAAGCAGCACTGGCAGTCAGGTGGGAGGGGAGGAGAATACTTTTCTTCCCAGAGCTTTTGATAAGGCCTCCCTGGGAGAGGGGCCAGCCACTCTGGGGGAACGGCTCACCTCCTTTAGTTAATCCTTCCTGGAAGCAACCTCAGAGACCAATTTATGAGGAGTGTCTGTGGATTCCTAAACAGATCAAGTTGACACAAACTTAACCATCACAAGTTTTATATTTTACATATATATGTATGTATGTATGTATGTATGTATGTATGTATGTATGTATGTATGTATGTATATATATATATATATATATATATATATATATATATATATATATATATATATATTTAAAGGCCAGTCTGTTGGGCTTGCCTCAAAAATTTATATAAAAAACAAAAATTTCCTGCCCCCATAAAAAAATGAGCGGTTTAATTCAGTAGCATCTACTTTAAGTATCTACTTAAGATTTTGTATCTTTTGTTTTCGAGGTAGGGTCTCATTAGCCCAAGATGACATGAATTCACTGTGTAATCTCAGGGTGGCCCTGAACTCACAGAGATCCTCCTACCTATGCCTCCTGAATGCTGGGATTAAAGGCGTGGGCCAACATGCCCAGCGATTTTATATTTTAAAATATAGACCTACATGGTATTGCAAAAGGTATATAGGAAGAACATCCTCCACTTCTCACTTCTCTCCCATTAGGGAATTCTAATGTGTTACTACTGGGGAATTAAACCCAGGCCATCAGGCTTTGCAAGCAATCACTTTAACTGCCATCTCTCCAGCCCTTGCTTTGCTTTTGAGGCAGGATCTCACTGTAGTCCAGGCTGACTTGGAACTTACTCCAGGCTAGCCTAGAACTCAGGATTAGCCACCTTCTTTAGTCTGCCAAATGCTGAGATTATAGACATGAGCCATCATACCCAGATTAGTTTTTGATCATTCTTTTTTCTTTTTGTAATTCCTTCAGAATAAATTCCCTAAAATAATAAGCCACAGAACAAGGAATAAAGGGCCAGGTTAATTCAGATTCAATTCAATTCAATAAACACTTACTTAGCACACATCATGGGTAAGGCATTGAGTATGTAGCAGAGAAGGAGGCTGTCTCTTTGTTCCTAAAGTTTAAAGTATAGAGGAGAGGTAGATGCCAATGCTCTAAAACAAAAATGACAAAATAGTGTGGAGTATGCTGAATCCTGCTGTGGAAGTATAGGAAAGCCTTTAAGAGAAGTTAGGGTAGAATCATGGGACTGTGGCAGAGGAGGCTGGAAGTCTTTGAAGAGGGGACAAACAGCACCAATATGAAGTTTCTCAGAGGTTGGTCTCTAGTGGAGAATGTTACAAGGAGCTTTTTTTATTTTATTTTTGGTGTTAGATTGGTCAGGACTTCAGTATCTAGTTCAGATTGGCCACAAGCTCATGCATTTTCTGCCTCTACTTCTGGAGTGATTGGAATGCTAGGATTACAGGTATGTGTCTCCACCTCCATTTCAAAGTGGTAAATTTATTTGGACTTTTTGTTTGAGACAGAGCCCAATATATCTCAGATAGGACTTAAACTTGCTATGTACACAAAGCTGGTCTCAAGCTCCTGCTCTTTCTGCCTCTACCTTTCAAGTTCTGGGCTTACAACTATGTCCTACCATGCTGGCTGAATTTACAGGCTTACCTACTCTTTCTAAAGGGTCTGAAAGCCTCATGAGTGCATTGGGTATTTTTTAATTGACACAAAGGCTTTTAACATATTTATGGGATATTTATATATATATATATATATATACATACATATACATATACATACATATATATGTATATGTATGTATATATATATACACACACACACATACACATACACACACACGTCATGTGCAGTGATCAAATAGGGTAATTTCCATGTTCATGAACCTCAAGTGTTGTCATTTCTATGTGGAGAAACCCTTCACTCCCGATTTTGAAGTATACAGCTAGTGGTCACAGGCTCTAGTGTGATTTAGAGCTACTTCCCACCACCTGACTGTTTTTGCTACCCATTATACACCCTGTCACCATCTCATTCTCCTCTATGATATGGGGGTGGTGAGGTATTATGACCACTGTATGGAAAGGGGATAACTTAGCTCAGAAATTTTCTTTCCATATGACTTCATCCTCCTCAATAGTGTTCAATAAAAGTGTTCTGAGACAAAAGGGGTAGAGAGCTATGTCTAGAACTTCTAAAGTTATAGGGATGAATAACCACAACCTTGCACCCTACAGAGCCAGGCTGGGAATGTGACTCAGTGATAGAGCACTTACTTTGCATGCATGAGACCCAGGTTCCATTCCCAGTACTACCAAAGGTTAAAAAAAAATAAAGATAATCCTGGAGTGTCCATTTCATGCAAAATATTTGTACACTATTAAAACACTCATGTCAAGACCATGAAATAGAACACAACTTCCCTCCACATTTTCTTTTCATTTAAATTTATTTTTAAGTGATACATAAAAGCATAAGAATTATACATATTTATGGGACACAATGTGATTTTATTTTTGTTTTTTTGTTTGTTTTATGGGGTAGGGTCTCGCTCTAGCCCAGGCTGACCTGGAATTCACTATTTAGTTTCAGGGTAGCCTCACACTCTTGGCGATCCTCCTACCTCTGCTCCCAAGTGCTAGGATTAAAGGTGTGCACCACCATGCCCAGCTGTGATTTTCAATATATACATACATATATATTTCAGTGTGTAATGTTGAAGTGAGGCTCCTCAAACCGCCTCCTAAAGCCATATGACGTTTGGAATGAAAACCTGCCAGGTAGCATGCAGTCACTGTCCTCCCCAGCGGTGAGGAGGGTCTGCCTGATATGGCAGGGAAGCCAGGTGTTGTGGACTGAGATTGTATGACTTTTTTTTTTAATTAATTAATTAATTTATTTATTTATTTGAGAGTGACAGACACAGAGAGAAAGACAGATAGAGGGAGAGAGAGAGAATGGGCGCGCCAGGGCTTCCAGCCTCTGCAAACGAACTCCAGACGCGTGCGCCCCCTTGTGCATCTGGCTAACGTGGGACCTGGGGAATCGAGCCTCGAACCGGGGTCCTTAGGCTTCACAGGCAAGCGCTTAACCACTAAGCCATCTCTCCAGCCCTGTATGACTCTTTCTAGAGGTTTGTTTTTCCCTACCCAACAAGGTAAAAAAGAAAATCTAATTTGAAGTTTTATAGTTTCACTTGCCCATTTTTTGATTCCTGGTGTCTCTCCTTTTCTTGTTTCCTGTTTTGTTGTTGTGACATTTTCCATACATGAAGATATAATTTGATCATAATCCCCTCCTAATACCTTTTTGTTTCCCCCTTTGCCTATCCCCCTTTACTGAACAACCTCTTTCCAACAAGACCCTCTTCTGTGTTGAGAACTGGATTTTTGCCCTCTTTCACCATCCATGTTGAAATGTTCATGAGCTCATTTTTGTGGCAGTCTTGTGGAGGTAGTGATAGATTCAGCTATGAGATCATAAGGTAATGGTTACTTTGTGTCCAGAAGATAGTGCTCAGACTTGAAACCTGTTGTGGTTCCCTGGTGGCTTTATGGTAAAGTCCAAACTCTTGGACATGACAAAGCGTTTATGACTTGGTGCCTGTCATCCTCTCCAGCTTCCATATCATCTCCCTCTGCCCACTCCTGCTTCTCTTGCAGTCAGCTATCCAGCCTACATTGAATTTGTTTCAGCTCTTCAAACCAACTCTTCAAATGACAGAATAGTGGGATGCAAATAGAATATTCACACAGAATAATGGAAACATTCTGCTTCCTCTCACAGCACATGTCTTTCCCTTTCATCGAATGCCTCTTATTTGTCCTCAGCTCAGTTCAGACACCATTTCCTCTCCAGAAAACCTTCCCGGACCTTTCAAGTCTGGATACATAGCCTGTAGTGGTGCCTGACCGCACCTTGTACTTTTGCATGTCATAGTGCTCAACACATTGTGTTGTCATTTCCTGTTTACTTACTGGTAGTTCTCCTCTGAGAACGTGGGCTGTGTCTTGTTCCCCTCAGTGCCTGACACATGGTAGGTATTCTGTAAATCAGTTGTGAAATGTCTGGTAGGATCCAAAGCTAGAGAACACTCAGGGTTGGAGTGAGGACTTAGGAAATACAAATGATGCAGGAACACTAAAGTTCAGGAATTGAAAGAAAGAAAGGAAAAAAGAAAGAAGGAAGGAAGGAGAGAGAAGGAACAAGAAGGAAGGAAGGAAAGAAGGAAGAACGAAAGAGAGAGGGAGGATTGAGTCTATTTTCTAAATCTTGGTAGCACTGTGGCAAACAGAACTAAGCCTTAGGAGTCATCTGATTGTTGATGCTGCAGTGAAGTCCAGAGAGAGCTGTTACCACATGCTTTGAAGATGTCTTAGGAATGGGTAGCATCCCTGAGTTTATTATGTTATCAATGCCAGAGTCATTTGGACAAAACCACAGTGAAATCTTTTGGAGAAATATTTATATTGGGGCAAATAAAAGAAGAAAAGAAATTTTATCATTCCATGACTGGCTATGCAGGAAGGTAACCCAGCTACTAGGATTGGGGTGGTAAAGGATGGCTTAGTCTTTGAGAATCTAATAAGACAAAATAGCATAAACCAAATCTCAGTGCAAATCACACTAAGAATATCCCATTGGGATGAATGACTAAAAAAAAAAAAAATGGAATGCCTAATTTGAAAAGTACTCTTCTAGGGTGATGTGCACTCTTGTTGCAGTTGAAAGCAGATTGACTTCCAGCCCTCAGATGATACCTTTTGGTAGGGCACACACTGGGTAGCAATTAGAGGTGGCTCAAGAAATGTTCTGGAGAGTTGCAGTTTATAGGCACTCAAGGAGAACAGATAACAAAGATCCTATTTCTTGTCATTTATATTTCCAGACTGAGTCTTTGGCAAAGGATCCTCCCATAGCATACATAATGTTTACTAGTGCTTCTTGACACAGGAGCTGCTGGCACATATGGCTGTGTACATTAATGAAGTTTAAACTTTAGTGGTTCCGATTCATCAATCAGCTTGAGTGGTCATGTATGAAACATTTCTGTAGTCTCACAGATTTCTGGCATACTGTGCTAGTATAGATTTTGTGTCTTCTCTCCTCATACCTTACAACTTGTTCCTTTTGGAATCACTCTGCTTTGGTTCAGATCCGTACTCTCATCCTTAATGAACAATGAGATTTGGGGCAAGGCCCTCTCTCTGAGCCTCAGTTTCATAATCTATAAAATGAAGATAGTGATTAAAGCACCGACTGCATAAGATTGTTTTGAGGGCTGTTATTACATGAAAAGTGCTTGGAGCTGTGGCTACCTGCCAATCTGAGCAGAGTAAGCACTCAGTTGGCGACGGCTGTAGATACTGGTGTTTGTTATTTATCCCTTCTCCCTTGCAGATATAGTCAGCATGTGGCACTGTCTTCTTCCCCATCACATGGAATTGGCTCCAGTCCCATACCTCCTCTTCTCCTGCTGTTCTCTAGACAGATCCTCCCCAGTGATAGCCACAGGCAAGGGAGTCAGGGCATGGCGCTTCTTACCAAGCACCCAGAATGGCTTAGGTGCTGGTGTAAATTACTTCACACAAATGACTACAAATTTCTCCCCTAATATCCAGCCAGAACATGAGGAATCATTTTTTTTTTTTTTTTTTGGTTTTTCGAGGTAGGGTCTCACTCTGGTCCAGGCTGACCTGGAATTCACTCTGTCATCTCAGGGTGGCCTTGAACTCATGGCAATCCTCCTACCTCTGCCTCCCGAGTGCTGGGATTAAAGGTGTGCGCCACCACGCCTGGCTGAATCATTTTTTTTATTATTCAAAAATCATTGTCTCAGCATGGATAGCCTGGCATTAAAAAGACCCTGAGCTGTACAGCCATAGACTCGCCAGACCAATGAATTTGAGAGATTTTCTTCCATATTACTCATCTTCAGAGTTAGGAAAACTGTCTTTAATTTGCCCATTTCCTCCTTGTGTTTTTGTGGAAGAATCCAGTGTGAGGATTTTAATAGAAATCGCCTGTTAGCATTGATTATCATCACATATTTCACAAGAAGTTCAAAAAGTTTGTTCAAAGACAATATTTGCCTTTTATTATCATTTCTAAATTATAACAAAATTGTTTTAAAATTTCACATTTGTAGTCCATGAGTGTCTATGAGATACCGTGGGTACAAAAAGATGGATTTAAAAGGTTGCACATTAGAGGAGTTTTGTTATTATTTTTAAAATCTATTTTTATATGTAGTTTCATTTTGTTATGTAAGAAAAGTATCATTTGATACTTTAGTTTCTGTCTGTGGGTGGAAAACATTCCAGGGCTGTCTGATCCAAAAACTAGTCATGACTTAATTTTGCTTTCAAAAACCACAGAGATTTGCAACTAGGAGGAAAAGGTTTTGAACTATCTCTTAGATGGGCATGTGTCTGTGATACCAGCACTTGGGTGGTGGGGGCACGAGGATCAGGAGTGCAAAGGTCATCCCTAGCTACACAGTGAGCTCAAGGCCAGGCTAGGTTACGTGGGGCCCTGGTCCAAAAAAAAATTAAAATAAAATAAAAATTAACTATCTCATGAAGGACAGCAACCTTTTTCTATATTAAAATGCTTATTTACACCATGTTTATAGATATGCATTAAAACAAATTCTCGTGCAGAATTTCTGTCACAGTGTTGATTACTGGGCTCAGGAAAAAAAAAATCCAAGTAAGGTTCTCTGGAAGGTATGAGGATTCCACGTTTTGAATTACTGCAGATGTTTTTGAGGTTACAGGTCAAGGGCTTGGGAATCTCTACTTTTTGATCATTTCTTAAAAATTATCATCCTTTTCTGCAAAAACTTTGCACAACTCCCATTGTGACTAATGATGTAAGACTTGATTCTGTTTGTGCCAGTTCCCAAAACACAAAGTTCTCTGATAGCTAATGCAAAAAAAAAAAAAAAGAATGTAATGTAAAAACAGTAAATCCCTTCTGCCTGTATTGGGCTAGGTACAGTGGGAAAGCCATGTGTAGAGATGAAGTGGGACTTAGAACACAAGCAGTACTTCTTTTATATGTGAGGAAAATGCTCAATCACTGAGCTACATCCCCAGCCTACCAGCAATACTTATGGAAGTCATTGAAAGCCATATGGTGGCATGGGCATTTAGGAAGCCATTATCTACTAGAATGTTCATGTGGCAATAATAAAAGGGTATTAATAACAAAGGTCGAGGATGATAAACATGCATCCTGAAAGAATGAGGTCAATGGGAATGTCACAGAATGATGGGACTCCAAGAAGCTTTGCAAACAGAATTTGGTGATAGAATATAGAGAAGGGAGCAAAATAAAAGGTGATTTTAGGCTGGGCGTGGTAGCGCAGGCCTTTAATCCCAGCACTCGGAAGGTAGAGGTAAGGAGAATTGCTATGAGTTCAAGGCCACTCTGAGACTACATAGTGAATTCCAGGTCAGCCTGGAGTAGAATGAGACCCTACCTTGAAAAAAAAAAACAGCAAAAGGCGATTGGGCGGGGGGGGCTGGGGAGATTGCTTAGTGGCTAAGGCGCTTGCCTGCAAAGCCTAATGACCTGAGTTTGATTTACAAGTATCCATGTCAAGCCACATGCACAAAGTGGTGCATGCATCTAGAATTTGTTTGCAGCAGCTAAAGGCCCTGGTGCACCCCATTTCTCTCTCTCTCTCTGCTGGGTGTTGTGACTCATACCTTTAATCCCAGTACACAGAATGCGGAGGTAGGAGGATTACTGTGAGTTTGAGGCCAGCCTGAGACTATCCAGTGAATTCCAGGTCAGCTGGGCTAGAGCAAGACCCTACCTAAAAATGAAAAGGGATCTCACCATATTTGAGGATCCTAGAGGAAGTGAGCTCTGAGTAATGGAAATGGGAAGGCTAGAAGAAAAAGTAGTTTGATGGAAAAGAGGATGAATGTGGCTTAGGCACTGAGAGGCAAAATGAAACACTAATGGAGCAGTTAGAAATCTGGGATGAACTGTGAGGTTTAGGAATCCCCAGAATATAAATTATAGTGAAAGGGTGGGACAACCTGGGGATGAGTGGATGAGGAACTCAGAAATAGAGAAGAACCTGGGAAGAGTGAGGGGAGAGAGAGAGAGGAATAAGATGGGGGGTTAGGGGACAGCTGGGAGTGATGGTGCACACCTTTAACCCCAGCACACGGGAGGCAGAGGTAGGAGGATCACAATGAATTCGAGGTCACCCTGAGACTACATAGTAAATTTCAAGTCAGCCTGAACTAGAATGAGATCCTATCTCAAAAAACCAACAAAAAATAAAAATAAAAGGGACAGGCAGAGAGTAGGAAAGGCAAATCATGAATTACATAGACATTTTCAGAAAGGATAAAACTTCTCATGCTGGCTTTAGAGCATCTTTCCTCATATAGAAGAGGAAGGTGAGGATTCCAGCTTCCATGGCTATTGACAATACCAATGCCCATCAAAAATGAAAAAGGTTTTACCCTGACTATGAAATGAACTACATTATAAAGCAGACTTTAAAAAGGTCTTGGGGCTAGGGAGATGGCTCAGTTGCTGGTGGCACTTCCTTGCAAGGCCTGTGTCAATTCCCCAGTACCCACATAAAGCCAGATGTAGAAATAGGGCATGCATTTGGAGTTCATTTGCAGTGGCAGAGGCTCTGATTTGTCTGTTCTCTCTCTTTCCCCCATTTCTGCTTGGAAATATGTAAAAATAGTAATTTTATTGTTTATTATTATTATTTTGTTTATTTATTTTAGAGAGGGAGAGAGAAAATTGGTGTGCCAGGGCCTCAGTCACCGAAATCGAACTCTACACACTTGTGCCAGCTAGTGGCCATTGTAACTTTTCACTTGCCTTACCTTTGTGCGTCTGGCTTGCATGGGATCTGGAAAATCGAACATGGGTACTTAGGCTTTGCAGGCAAGAACCTTAACCACTAAGCAATCTCTCCAGCCCCTTTTTAAATTTTATTAATTAATTAACTTTTTTGTTTTTGTTTTTCAAGGTAGGATTTCACTCTAGCCCAGGCTGACTTGGAATTCACTATGTAGTCTCATGGTGGCCTTAAACTTGTGGTGATCCTCCTACCTCTGCCTCCCAAATGCTGGGATTAAAGACATGCATCACTATGCCTGGCCCATTTTTTTAATTTTTTAAACAAACTCCAGATGCATGTGCCACTCTGTGCAGCTGACTTATGTGGGTTCTGGGGAACCAAACCTGGGTTCTTAGGCTTCACAGGCAAGCACCTTAATGGATAAGCCACTCTCCAGCCCCTAAAATAGTTTAAAAAAAACTATCTTGCTTTATTATAGATATCACTTTTCATAGGCACTCTTTGAACCATTAACAAAATCTACCTTTGTTCTCTTGACCTTATTCACAGTAATACAGAAGATTGTTTCATTTTTATCTTGTAGGCATAGCAGCCTGGGAAAAATTCTTCAATGTGAAAACATCTATAGAGAAGGTCAACACATTGGTTGTTCCTTTAATCTGACTAAAGGGAAGGATTCCAGTTTTGAACAACACAGTGTTCAAATAATGGTCAAGGATGATGCAGGGAAAATTAGGCCATCATTCAATATAGTATCTTTAACTTCCCATGGTAAGTTTTAGAAGCCCTCTCTAACAGCATGGATAAAAATAAGTCATGTCTTTGGAACAATAAAAACAAATTTAAAATGGTTTAAAAATAATATTTAATGATTAAAGCTATTTAAAAATAATAATGATTTAAAAATGATCATTTTGGTTTTAATATCTTGAAACAAGAGACTATGTAAACCTTCCTTTGATAACTCCTATCTAATAGTGCAAGCTTGGAAGTTCTACTTAAGGACATGAGACCTACAGAAATTAGTTGTACAACCAAGGTTGGACTCTGGGTTGTCTAAGATCTCACTTTTTACAGTAACACTTAGGAGGAGGCTGCTTGTAGGACCATATAGTTCCTGGATGATCTCTTAGCTAGAGAGAGCTTAAATTGGAGGCAATATTATCAGAGGTGTTATTCAAATTATTTTTATGGGAAATGGAAATTATGGCTCTGTAAATCCTAAGCACATGTTCTACCAGTGAGCTAAACCTCGACCCCCACATTCAAAATATTGAACACTATGGCATAGGTACTGATCCTGGAACAACCAGGATGACCATATGTGGCTAGACCAGCTGAATGTCAGCCTATTAAAGAACTCAGTTTGAACAGCAAATATCTGGTTGAGGTCTTAGTCACTTCTCCCTATTCTCAAGGCATATAGATTTTCTTTAGCATACTGGTTTACGTGTTGTAATAACCTAACAGGGACCTCACGTTCTGGCTAAGTGGTTTATATGATTTATAGGCAAGAGCTGTCCTTTGACACAAGTTCCCAAGTCTGTGAGTAGAATATTAATTACCACTCTTTCAGATAGTGTTGGAAGTAAATTACAGCAGCCTCATTTGTAGGCCAGGCAAATGAGGTTGGGATAGTTTGCCACATGGAGTAGGTTGAAGCAAATCTCTCTTCTTTCATTTGTTTGGCAGATTATCTTAGATAGTTTCTTGTGTGTATATGTATGTGGTTGTATTTGTGTGTTCAAATGTGTGTATGTGTGTGCCTGTGGAGGCCAAAAATACTCAGGTGGTGTTCCTTAGGCGCCATCCACCTTATTAATGATGCAGTCTCGAGCAAGACCCTACCTCAATAAACAAACAACAGCAACAAAAAGATGCAGTCTCTCACCGAACCTGAAGCTCATCAGTCAGGCTGGAGCCTTAGGGATGTTCCAGTCTCTACCTCCCTAGCACTGGGAATAATTTTTAATATGTGGAGGACCTTTCTATTTTCTTAATTTTTTAATAAAAATTTTATTTGTGTGTGTTTGTGTGTGTGTGTGTGTAAGAGAGAGAGGGAGAGAGGGAGAATGTGCGTGCATTCAGCCACTGCTAACAGACTCCAGAAGCGTGTGCCACCTTGGGCATCTGTCTTACATGGGTCTTGGGGAATTGAACTTGAGTCTTTTGGCTTTCCAGGTGAGCGCCTTAACTGCTAAGCCATCCCTCCAGCCCCCTTTCTACTTTTTGTTTCTATGAATTTAACTATTTCATGAGTAAGATCATACTCTTTGTCTTTCTGATACTGGGTTATTTCAATTAGCAGCATATTGTTCTCAAAGTGTAGCCATGTTGTAGCATGTGAAGGAGAAATTAGGATAATATTTTCATTGTAGTCTTTGATGACAGGGTGAATGATAGAGACCCTTGAACCTGGTGCTTTGTTACCTGTATGGTGGAAGCACATCTGGATCTAAGCACTTTTTATCATCACTCTCTATGTTACAGCTAGATGCCTTGATTATAATCTGGCCATTTTCTAACCAGATGCAGGTCAGAGTTCATGGCATCTACCAGATACCCACAAAGACATTCCTTAAATCCATTTTACTAAGCAGTTTTAAATACACTTCCTCCACTAATTGTAGCTAATTAGAAATTCTAAAATTGCAGATCAGATCATATGAACCCACTAAAATCATCAGCCATATTTTGATTTAATGTTATGAACCCTCATTATCCATTTTACATATATATAATCACATTTTACATGCATATAATCAAATAAACTTTTGGAAGCTAACTTACTTTCTTCTATCTTTTAGTGAAACCTGGTCCTCCACATATTAAAAATCTCTTCTTCAAAAATGGTGCCTTATATGTGCAATGGGAGAATCCAAAGAAGTTTAATAGCAGATGTTTATCTTATGAAGTAGAAGTCAATAACAGCCAAGCCGAGTCACATGGTAATTTTTATGTAAGTTTTTTTTTAATTACTGTTTTTGTTTGAATATTTTCTTTCACTTGAACTTCTTACAATGAAATGTCAGCAAACTATAGCTCCTGCATTTGTCATCAGGTAATGATGATAATGAGGGTGTATTTGCTGCAAGACTCAAGCCATTAATTAATTCCAATAATTCATTGGCTCAAAAATTGTTGTTGTCTACCACATGCCAGACACTCTTATTTCCTGCAGATAAGGAAGGGAAAGTGACACCTAACAGGTTTCTTTTATTTTTCTTCATGAAGATGGCATGTTAGAAAACAAGTTTGTGAGACTGGAGAAATTGCTTAGTGGTTAAGGCCCTTGGCTGCAAAGCCAAAGGACCAAGGTCCAGTTACTCAGGACACATGTAAGCCAGATGCACATGGTGGCACATGCCTCTGAGGTTCATTTACAATGGCTAGAAGCCCTGGCATGCCCATTTTCTTTCTCTTTCTCTCTGCTTTTTTTTCTCTCAAATAAATATATAAAATAATAAAAAAGAAGAAAACAGGTTTGCAAATGAGTAAGCTGATTCCAGGACATGAGTCATAAGAAGAAAATCAAATGTGGTGATATAATAGAATGACTGGAAGGGCCCAAGGGAATATCAGGTAGGGTAGTCATACTAAGTAATGACATTTGGGATGAGAAGAGAATGCTGAGCAGAAGCTAACTCTGTGAATATCTGGGGTTAGAAGGGATAAAAGGTAAAAGGACTGATGCAAGAATGGAGGAGGCTGCTCTGGCCACAGTGCAGTAGGAAAAATGTTTAAGCAACAGGCAGAGATCAGATCATGTAGCTGTGTAGAGGCTCTGGCAAGGCCATTCCATTCTCTTGGAGTTTGTGGCAAGAAACATAGTCAAGCTGGGCGTGGTGGTGCACACCTTTAATCCCAGCACTTGGGAGACAGAGGTAGGAGGATCGCCATGAGTTTGAGGCCATCCTGAGAATACAGAGTGAATTCCAGGTCAGCCTGGGCTAGAGTGAGACTCTACCTCGAAAACCCAATAAATAAAGAAAAAACAAAAATAAAAGAAAAGAAAGAAAATGAGCCAGATGTGGTGGCACATGCCTTTAATATCTCAGCACTCGGGAGGCAGAGGTAGGAGGGTCTCCGTGAATTTGAGGCCACCCTGAGACTACATAGTGAATTCCAGGTCAGCCTGAGCCAGAGTGAGACCCTATCTCGAAAAAAACCAAAAAAAAAAAAAAAAAAAAAAAGAAAGAAAGAAAAAAAAAGAAACATAGTCAAATTTGAATAGTCAGTATTTATTGAATTATGTACATGCTGCTGTTCCGAAACTAGTGCAAATCGTACAAGTTATTACTCCCTGTAGAGCCTTCATCAGCCACATTGTGTCATTTACAACCTTATATATTTGGTGGTTGTTTGATTTTTTTTTTTTTGCTTATTGTATTTTAATTACTTGTCCATATTTAAAACCCAACTACCCTAAGAGTGTTTTTCCATCAGGTGGGGTACCTCAACACCATGGGGACTGCACAACTCACTCCTCACCAACTGCCTGGACCCTTTGTGCATTTGGATTTTAGAGGTCACATGGAACATGTTTTGCATTGGCTTTTAAAAGAGTCCAAAATATTGGATACAAATAACTTTCTTGTTCCAATCGTTTTAACTCATCATGAAACTTTCAAAATCATTGCTACAATAAGCCGGTGTTGACAGGCTGTAACTGCACAGGAAGTGACCAGCTCTACAGCAGAAACATGTGTTTCTGGGCATACACAGATGAATCTGCCTGCTGATATACAGTCATTGTTAATACCAGAAAGTATGGTGTCTCATGAAGTACTACAAAGGGAAAAAGCAAAAGGTTATCATGTGAGGAGGGGGTGCTTGGATTGAGAATAAACAGAATAAAGTGAGTTATCAGCAGAAATATTCTTGATGATTCTAGCATTTACTTTTCCCTAGTGCTTCTGTGTGAAATTCTGGGAAATGTACTACCTGTATAACTCATTTAGCTCCACAACTAGGCCATGATATTTAAAATCTGATCATGGGCTGGAGAGAGGGCTCAGTGGTTAAAGGTGTTTTGTGCAAAGCCTGCTGGCCAGGGTTTGATTCCCCAGTACTCACATAAAAGGCAGATGCACAAAGTGGTGAATGCATCTGGAGTTTGTTTGTAGTGGCAAAAGGCCCGGGGGCACCCATTCTTTCTTTCCCACCCCTGCTTGCAAGCAAATAAATAAAAATATTTGGAGCCGGACGTGGTGGCACACACCTTTAATCCTAGCACTTGGGAGGCAGTGGTAGGAGGCTCGCAGAGGCCACCCTGAGTGATAGTGAATTCCATGTCAGCCTGGGCTACAGTGAAACCCTACCTCCAAAACCATAAATAAATAAATAACAATTTGTAAGAAAAACCTAAAACCTGATCACATGTATGCCTCTTTTCTATATCCTATAGGGGCATCAGATGGTGTCCATTTTGCTTTATCCTTGGTACTAATAGCAGCTTGCATGTGCTCAATGATTGCTGCACTGGGTACTGAATTCTCACTTATAACTCACACTAACCCTAAGTAGCTATGTCCTGTGATTTGGTCACCATTTTACAGATGAGAAATCTTAGGTATACAAGGACCACATTACTAGCAAATGATCAAATCAAGGTTTAAGCAAAGTTCTTACTCCAGAACTTATATTTTTAACCATTAATACCATCTTAATACATGCCTTGCTAGTAATAACTGTCATGTATTAATAGATTAGAATTGCTGTAGAGTTACTCATCTATGTTCTTCTTATACAATAGCTTATAATAAGCCATAGAATTGGGATTATTGGAATCTACTTCTTTTTGAGAAACTTTGGATCAAGAGAGGTTAAGTAATTCACCTAGGTGACAGCTTTTGAAGTCATACTGACTTGTAAGCTCTTTTTGTGCTTGCTGATCTTGAGTTTTGCTGATCAGAACTTTTATTCTTTTGTAAGACTATGTGAGGAATTATTTCGTTGGTGTTACAGTTCAGGAGTGGGGGTAGTACACTGGAGCATCCCTGCTTTGGTCAGAGGTAGCTTATGACAGAATCATGAAGTAAGGAAGGGTTTTCTTACACCCACCCCATCCAAGAAAACTGTCTGTTTGGTGCTCTGTGCTCCTGTTTTCTTCCTCTCAAAGTCATTTGAGCAGCTGACAATCCACACACTAGGATTTGCATTTGTGTAAGAGCCTAGACTTACATCTACAGAGTGATTTATTGACTTGGCATTTGTGCATTTGGGAAATGGTCCAGGAAAGAAGTGACATCAGTCCGCAGCTTGATCCCTCAAGTGGTTCTTGACACTTGTGATTCCCCAGCAGGCCTATGATTCCAGCAGTGGAACTCCATGGCCACCTGAGTAAACTTTACTCTGCCTTTATATGAAAGATTGAAAAAGGGCATTTCCTCCTGTTGGTTTTTCAGCTCTTTGCAGTGCTAGTGGGAACCATCTAGTGAATGATATTAGATGTCAAAACTAATGGCTTTGTGTTCTTGTCAGGTTAAAATGTCATAGACAGGGCTGGAGAGATGGCTTAGCGGTTAAGCGCTTGCCTGTGAAGCCTAAGGACCCCGGTTCGAGGCTCGGTTCCCCAGGTCCCACGTTAGCCAGATGCACAAGGGGGCGCACGCGTCTGGAGTTCGTTTGCAGAGGCTGGAAGCCCTGGCGTGCCCATTCTCTCTCTCTTCCTCTATCTGTCTTTCTCTCTGTGTCTGTCGCTCTCAAATACATAAATAAAAAATTTAAAAAAAATATCATAGACAGAAGTTTCAACTAAGCAACAGATTTCCATGCTGTACTTTGTCTACTATTTTTTTAAAACTCACATTTAAGAAACAGATTATACTCTGCATTAGATAACAAGGGACCTACATTGTGTGCAGGAGAATTTTGCATTCTATTTTTTTATTTTTTATTCTTTTCTCCAATCAAGTTATTTTTATATCTTGCAATCTGAACAGTGGAGGCTAATCTCTTTCAAAATTTTCTACTGGTATATAATGCACTATGTAAACATTACACAAACCATAATGTACAGCTCAATGATGTCTCATGAATGATTATTATTATTATTATTATTACTTCTTTGAGACAGGACTCATGTAACACAGACTGGTTTCAAACTAAGGCTTGTATTGACATTTAATCTTCCCACCTCCACCTCACAAGTGCTGGGATTATAGACATGTGACACCACACTCATCTTCATAAGTGATTTTAGCAAAGAACTTTTAACTTATGTAACCAGAACCTCTGAAACCCCCTTGTGACACCTTCCATTTACTACATTCTCAAAGAGCAACTACTTTCCTGACTTCTAACTTTATAGATTTGTTTTGTTGCTACTATTAAAACTTTCCTGAGCATGATAGATATCTCTTTAGTCCCAGCTATTTGTTTGTTTTTCAAAGTAGGGTCTCGCTGTAGCCCAGGCTGACCTGGAATTCACTATGTCGTCTCCGGGTGGCCTCAAACTCTCAACAATCCTCCTACCTCTGCCTCCTGAGTGCTGGGAATAAAGGTGTGTGCTACCACACCCGGCTTCTATTTTATTATTTTAGTAAAGCAGAGGAATTGCATTGAGAAAACAGTGAGAATGCTCAGAGAGTCAGATCAAACAAGCTTAGGATTTTGGCTGGCCTCCAAAGAAAAGATAGAAAGAAAGGAAATAAAAATATATAATGTTTTTCGAGTTAGAACTTACAGTGTAGATCTATAAGCAACCACCAATAAAACCTTTCTATAAATGAATTTTATAGGACTTACTTCCTGTGTATCTGCTTCTCTCATGAGACACGTTTATGAGATGATTCATTCTCATTGGATACATCTACTTGTGTAATGTATAGCTTTCTGTGTGTTTCATTGATTTGGATAGTTTCTAGTTAAGGGTATTACAAATAGGCGTACTTGTTTGTTAAGCACATACATAGCCATATGTGAACTAAGGTTACACACAAGTGCCTCTAGAAGACAATAAAATTTCTCAAATGTTTGTGTCAATTTGCATATGAAACAGAAATTGAGAATTGTGCATGCCTCATACCCTCATCTACATTTAATATTGTCTAATAGTTGTATACATTGTTACCTCATGGGTTAAATTTGTATTTCCCCCAGTGAACAATGAAACTAAGCATTTTTTCATGTTTAATGGTTATGTGCACATCTTCTTCTTGCAAGGAGCCTATTCAAGTCTTTTGCCTGTTTTTTTTTCCTTTATTTTGTTTGTGGATATAGTGTTTGTGTATGTGTGCATGCGCAGGTGTGTGTACATCCATATTTGTATGAAGGTCAGAGAACAACCTCAGGCATCATCTGCTTTTTTTTTTTTCTTTTTTTGGTTTTTCAAGGTAGGGTCTCACTCTGGTCCAGGCTGACCTGGAATTAACTCTGTAGTCTCAGGGTGGCCTCGAACTCATGGAGATCCTCCTACTTCTGCCTCCCGAGTGCTGGGATTAAAGGTGTGCGCCACCACGCCCAGCTTTCATCTGCTTTTTCTGAGACAGGGTCTCTCATTGGCCTGGAGCTTACCAATTAGGCTAGTCTGGCTGGCCAGTGAGCCCCTAGGATCTGTCTGTTCCCACCTCCCCAGCACTGGAAATTCAGGTGCTTACCACCACACCCAACATTTACATGGGTATCAGGGATCAAATTCAGGTTCTCATGCTTATTAGGTAGGCACTGGGTAAAGTAAACTATTGCCCCGACTCTTTCTATTAAATTTTGTGCATTTATTAATCATTTAATAAGGTCTTTTATTCCTGAAGTTTCAGCTTTTTTTTCAGACTGAGCTATCATCCCTTTAAAAGAGGTCCATGAAAAAGAATTTTTTTAAAAAAATGAGGATCATGTACAGTGTGAAATATTGGTCTTTTTAATGAGCAGTGTTGGGCCAGTTACATATCTTGTCTTCTACCTCACACTATTAACAGGATCAATTTCAATTATGCTACAGGTCTGAGCATAGAAAGTAAAATAAAGGAACAAATATAAACACAAAAATAAGCTGGGCATGGTGGCACATGCCTTTAATCCCAGCACTTGGGAGGCAGAGATAGGAAGATTGTCTAGAGTTTGAGGCCATTCTGAGACTACATAGTGAATTCCAGGTCAGCCTGAGCTAGAGTGAGACCCTACCTCAAAACCAAAAAAAAAAAAAAAAAAATCATAATTAGGCCAAGCTTTTATATGAACGCATAGAATATCTTCATGGCTTTTAAAAGGAAAAGATTTATTAAGAAGAATTGAAATCATCCATTTACCATAAACAGAAAAAAAGTTTTTAAGCAGTCTATATTAAAATTAAAAACTTGTATAAAAGCCAGGTGTAGTGGTATACACGTTTAATCCCAGCACTTGGGAGGCAGAGGTAGGAGGATCACCATGAGTTCGATGTCACCCTGAGACTACATAGTGAATTCCAGGTCAGCCTGGGCTAGAGTGAGACCCTACCTCAATAAACAAAAACAAAACAAAACAAAACAAAAAAAGAAACTTGTGTAATCAAATGGTCCCTTATGGGCCAGGCGCATGCCTTTAATCCCAGCTCTTGGGAGGCAGAGGTAGGAGGATGACTGTGAGTTTGATGTCACCCTGAGATTGCACAGTGAATTCCAGGTCAGCCTTGGCTAGAGTAAGACCCTAAGACCCTACCTTGAAAAACCAATAAAAAAAAGGTTCCTTATGAAATTCCCCGGTGGTCTCATGGTTAGTATTTTGTGCTCTCAATGGACCCTTTTTAGGGAAATGGGTATTAAATGCAGATAAAAGGAAAACGTTTACAATTTCTAACAAAGGAAGAGCATAAACTTATTTTCTACACATTAACAAACTTGGTAAGCTGGCTAAAGGGGTTGGAGAGATAGTTGAGTAAGTAAAGGGCTTACCTCACAAGCATGAGGACCTGAGTTCAAACCCCAGAACCCTTGTAAAAAAAAAAAAGCCAGACATGTTGACATGCTTTTATAATCCTAGCATTGGGGTGGCAGAAATATGTAGGTCCAGAGGTTGCCTAACCAACCATTCTGAGGTTGCCTAACCAACCAGTCTAGTTAACTTGGCAAGTTCCAGGACAGTGAGAGACCCTGTCTCTAAAAATGTGTATAGAGGGCCAGAGAGATGGCTTAGTGGTTAAGGTGCTTGCCTGCAAAGCCAGATGCACAAGGTGGCACATGTGTCTGCAGTTCATTTGCAGTGGCTGGAGGCCCTGGCACGCCCATACTCTCTCTGTCTGGCTCTTTTTTTCCTCTCTGTGTCTTAAATAAAATATTTAAAAAGGAGTATGGTGCCTCAGGAATGGCATGGAAGAGTATCCTCCAGCTTCCATGCATGCATGCACATATGCACATGTACACACAAAATTAAATAATATAAATGCATTTTGGAAAGTCTGAAACCCTATCTTTTTTATTTTCAAGGTTGAAGATGACAAATGTCAAAATTCAGAATTTAAGAGAAACACGGAGGTCAGTAAACTCAACATTCCTTCTTTGGGCTAGGGCTCCAATTAACCGGGGATGGGGCAAGCCAAACACAGTGTAAATTTGAACTGTTCAAAGAAAAACAAACTATTTTGTTTTGTGGGATATTACCAACTTCTTTTAGGAGTTAAAGTCAGATAATTTCAACTGCAATCCAAATCTTAATCATATGCAGAATTTGGCAAATAATTATATTATGATTTAATAGCAGGGCAAGCGAATAAACTTATAATATTCTTTGTGCATTTCTATTTTATATCGAAGGGTACAACTTGTTTCATAGTCCCTGGTGTTCTTCCTGATACTTATTACACAGTCAGAATAAGAGTCAAAACAAATAAGTTTTGCTATGATGATGACATACTCTGGAGTAATTGGAGTCAAGCGATGAGTATAGGTAAGAGAACAGAATGTCATTCCTATGTATAACACCAATGGCTAGAAAGTGGGCTGAAGCTGAAATAGATTTGGAAAGTGCTGTCATTCTTTTTTGATGCCAAAGAGTACTTACTCTTAACACTTATTTTCTGTTGAATTACTTACGTATCACCCAGGGTTAATTGACAAATTACCAGGTGTCTGGACAACTACAATCCCATCTCCATCTTTATTAACAACACAGACAAAGACATAGAAAGTAGGCATAATGACAACAGCAGAATGTTCCATGGTAGAGGACTGCTTTATCTGCTGGTTGATAAAAAGCAAGAGAGAAGTAGTAACCTCAATAGTATTTAATAGGGATAATCTTGTTTGTTAGTGGCGACACTGAGCAAGGCATCTGTAGAGGATGGAAAAGACCTGGGTTATATACATATATGTGTGTTGTAGAGTGAGATACAGGGCTTTACTTGACTGTGAGTTAAATGGTGCTCAACACTGGAGCTCTATATATCCCTAAAAGGCATGTGCAGTCTTGGGCAGCCGGACTAGGGCAGTGCTCAGAACAAGGGGATACTGCAAATTGGGGCACAGTGGTATATCAGACATCTACAGTATTTCTTCCACATGGAGTACCACATTGTGGGAGAGGGAATGGCTAAGTGGAATCTATTATTAAAGTGTAATCGGGATATTCCAGAACCTCAAAACTTGATGAGGAACAGTTGATGAAGTGCCACTGAGAAGGCATAACTGCTGAATTCTCACAATGAAGCAGGTGGTAGAGGAAATACTCCTTTCTTTTGTTGGCCCCTTAGGGGCATTATACAACCAATTTAAGACCTTTTTGAAGTGCTTTCAGGAGTCAGAAGAATGAGTTATTGAGAAAGTCAATTCTTTGTTCACTGAGACACTGAACAAGCTGTGTGCCAGGCATGGTTAATTTAGTTATCTGTTGTTGCATAGTGAATTACACCAAAGTTGGACAAGCATTGTGGTACATGCCTATAATCCCAACACTTAGGAGGCTGATGCAAGATTGCCATAAGCTCGAGGCTAGTCTGGACTATATAGTGAGTCAGCCTAAAATTCTGTGTAATCTGGGCAAAATAAAAGTTTAGTGCCTCACAATACCACACAGTCAGCATCTCTTGGTTTCTATGGGTCAGGAGTCTATGCATTGTTTAGTTTGAGGCCGTATAAGGTTGCATCCTGACTTCAGGTAGGACAGTGATGTCATTGGAAGTCTAGGCTGAGGCTGAAGGATCCATTTCCAGGTTCACTCTGGCAGTTGATGGAAAGCCTAAGTTCCTTGCTGGTTGGTTGTTGGAGGCTTTGGCCAGTTAAATCAAGTCCCCCCCTCCCAAATGAATGTCAAAATCATAACCCCTAATACCTGTGAATGTGACCTCATTTGGAAATATACACTACAAAGATGTAATTAAATTTACATGAGGTTGTGCTGGACTAGAGTGGGCCCCAACTCTAATGACAAGTATCCTTATAAGAAGAGGAGACATTAGTTACATGAAGAGATTCGGGAAAGGAGGTCTTGTGAAGATGATGCAGTTACAACCAAGGAACACCAAAGATTCTGGGAATGACCAGAAGCTGAAAGACAGGAGTTTTTTTTTTCTAGAACCTTTTGAGGGAGCATGGCCTTTCCACCACCTTGATTTTGAACTTCTCACCTCCAGAATATATGTAAGAGAATATATTTTTGGCTTTTGAAGCTACCTAGCTTGTGGTGATCTGCTACAGCAGCCTTAGGAATGAACATAGAGGCTTCCCTTAGTTCCTTGCTCCTGTGGGCCTCCCCACAGGGCTCCCTCCAGACATGTATATTGGCTTTCCCAAGTGAGATATCTAAGGGAGAATAAAATGGAAATGACAGCCCATCACTGCTGCTTGACATTAGTACAATAGCATGTTCAATGGATAGGACATCTTTATTAATACTATCTAAAACAAGATATCCTGGTTTCAGATAATCTCTAATAGTCTTTACTCATCCAAAAAGCTTAAGAACCAGAGCAGGTTTTTTTTTTTTTTTTCCATTTCAAAGTATTATGGTGACAAGATAAGATAATTGAAGAGTTTGCAAAACTAGTTCTGGGTATAGGTCAGAAATACCTGTAATGTCAGTAGCTAACAGAATTGTCGCCTGATTTATTACTGAAAGGATTTTAGTTTCATGTTTTCACCTTGCTTTCCATTCTCTAGGTAAGGAGCCTAACTCCACATTCTACATAACCATGTTGCTCATCATTCCAGTCATTGTAGCAGGTGCAGTCATAGTCCTTCTGCTTTACCTGAAAAGGTAAGACCCCTGCTCAGGTAGATTTTACAGTTGTTGCAAGCCCCAGTACTATTGTTTGTACTGTTCATGTTTGTGTATTGTGTTTCCCTGGTATAGTATTATTGTAGACTTAGGACCATAGCTGACTTCTGCTGGTATGATGTTGCTGTGCCCACTTTCTGATGAGGAAAGCATAATGCTAGTTTCCCATGGTTCCACCCCTTGTGTGGGTGGTTAGCATTGTTGAATAAGCCCTATGCTCATTTACTCTTCCTGGTGCCTGAATTATCAACAGATAGCTCTTGGAATGAAGTTTTAGAAATAGTGACTAGAGGTGGAGCTCAGTGGCAGGGCACATGGTTAGCATGTGTGAGGCCTGGGCTTCAATTCTGAGCACCAAAAATGGAAAGCATTGCTAATGAAATGCCTTGCTTAGTATTAATGCAAAACATTTGCTGCAGAAAACTACAGAGAAGGGAATTTCCCCAGGTTGTCACTAATACATGGTACTCATTCTTTGGCTTATGTCTGAAAGGAGAATCTCAGGAGTTCAAGGTCATGTTTGATTACACAGGGAGTTCAAGGCCAGCCTGAGGTATATGAGACCATGTTTCACAAAAAAAGAAAGAAAGGAAGAAAGGAAGGAAGGAAGGAAGGAGAAAAGAAAAGAAAAAAGAAAAGAAAAGAAAAGAAAACCATACAGAGTGTCATGCTTTCTTTGTACTACTATAGGGACTGTGGCTGCTCTTGCAGTAAATGTTAAAAATTGGAATAAGACTATTAAGCTCATGCTAGAACCAATGTTTTATCGTTGTTTCAACATTCTTCCCATATGCCTATTCTAGGCACTGGTTGTAGGCACTGTTCTAAATTCTGGGCTTATGGCAGTGAATAGACCACAGTTCCTATCCATTTTGGGGGGCTATATTAGGCAGGGTTCTCTAGAGGAACAGAACTGCTAGGATGAATTATTTTTAAAAGGGAATTTATTGGACTAGCTTATGGCAGTACAGTAGCAGTTATATGTCCAAGAATGAGAATCAAGGAACCTAGTAGCTGCTCAGTCCACGTGGCCAGATGCCTCAGCAGTCCCAATCCAGCACTGAAGGCCTGGAGGCTTCCTGAGGAGCCACTTGGTTTCGATTCATGCAGGTCTTCAGTTGATGCTGGTCTTCAATCCACGTTGGAAGGCAGCAAGCAGCTCCGGCAGCCAAGTGGAAGGAAGGAAGGAAGGGCTCTTTTCACCCAGAGCTTCTTTATATAAAGTCCCCCTCTGAGAGTGGCTGCCCACTCTGGGGGAAGGACTTCCTCCTACAGTTAATCCTTCCTGGAAGCAACCTCGGAGACCCACTTGATAGGGACTTCTATGGATTACTAAACAAATCAAGTTGACAACACCTTAAGTATCACAAGTCCATCCCTTGTCAACTTGACACCAAACCATATCTCCTTATATCATACTTAATTTCCAAATGAAAACAGGAACAAGCTCATAATTCTGCCTAAAATGGTATAACTATCCCATGTACAATTTGAAATGCAGAATCTTCCCCCAAACACAAAGCAGGGTTCCTTGAGGAATACTTAGTCTCTAATATAATAAGTCTAATATAAATTCAACAGTTAGCTAGTGACATAATCTTAATATTGGTGTATATATGTACAAACACTCTGTATCAAGGTAGGACAGAAACATTGCAGTTACAATGGGGGAGGCACATATGTGATGCTTTCACATAGTAAGAAGTGAAGTTGGCAAGAGGTGGGGCTAGGCAGTGCCAGGTGATGTTTTTTACACAGAACGGCCAGGTAAAGCCTCTTTGAGAACATGGCATTTAAGGAGAGATTCATAAATGGGTGAGCCATTCAAATAGTTGAGCAAAGAGCATTCCAGGCCAAGGGAACACAGCAAATGCAGAGGCCCTGGGTCTGGAATGAGCTTACCATGTAAGAGAGAGTGGCCAGAGATAGGGCTGGGTATATTGGCAGATTGGATCAAGCAGGCCTTGACAAGCAACTGAGATTTATGCAAAGCATGAGAGGGAACCTTGTTGCATTCTAAGCAGGGGTGGGATGTGGTCTGATGTACAGTTACATAAAGGATCACTGCCATGCCTGAGTGAAGAATGGAAGCAACTGGGCTACTTAGAAGACATTGCAGCACTTGAGAAGAGTGATGAAAGGAGTCTGTACTAGAGAGTTAGCAATGAGGAAGCCATAGCCAGATACATATGGAATGTATTTTGATGGCTTTCAAGGTGACTGCTTGTTTGTGGTTATGGGAAGGAAAGGGAGCATAGAGTTTTGGCTTGAACAGCCAAGTGAGTATGATGCCATTTCCAGAGATGGAGACTGTGAGGAGAGTATCTTTAAGGGAATGGTGAGGATTTCAGTATTGAACCTATTATTTCAGATGCTTGTTAGGCATCCAAGTAGGCATGTGAAATAGGCAACTTTTGGAACTTAAGGCCTTGCACTTTACTGCTGAGCTATATCCCAGTCCTCTTTTTATCTTTATTTTGAGACATGGTCTCACTGTTTCCTAGGCTAGTCTTGAACTCATTCTGTATCCTGGGCAGGACTTGAAAATGAGATAGTCCTTCCTCAGCCTCTCAAGTAGCTGGAACTACAAGCCCAGCTAGATTTCTTTCTCAAAATTATTAAAAAAAAAAAACTCCCTTCTTGTCTGTTAAAAGTACTATATCACCATTTTTAACTGGCATATAAGTAAATTGCTTATGTTGGTATCTCATTTGCTCCACTCAAACTTGGTTTTTTAGGACGCTGGTTTCCCATAGCCCCTTAAAAATATTTTTCACAGGGGCTGGGGAGATGGCTTAGTGGTTAAGTGCTTGCCTGTGAGGCCTAAGGACCCAGGAGGCTTGATTCCCTAGTAACCATGTAAGCCAAATGCACAGGGGTGGGGGTGGTGCATGCATCTGGAGTTTGTTTGCAGTGGCTGGAAGCCTTCGTGTGCCCATTCTCTCTCTCTCTCTCTCTCTCCCTCCCTCTCTCTCTCTCTCTCTCCCTCCCTTCTTCTTTCTCTTTCGGTTGCTCTCAAATAAATAAATAAAAATAAACACAAATTAAAACAATATTTTAAACAACTGCCTTACCACCCAAGGTGACATGTATACTATGATTTTTGTACATGACTTACATGGCTGCATTTTGGCGGGACATTCTTATATACTAGAAGGTTTGATCTAGAATGTCTCTGTTTTTTCAAAGGCTCAAGATTATTATATTCCCCCCAATTCCTGATCCTGGAAAGATTTTTAAAGAGATGTTTGGAGACCAGAATGATGATACCCTGGTAAGCACTGACTCCATGGTGGGGGAATTTTTGATGGGTATGTGATTTTGAAAATTTATGGTTAATGTAAAATTTTCCATTTCAACCATTTTAAGTGTATAGTTCAGTACATTTAAATACATTTACAGTGTTGTGCTACCACCACTGTTATCTGTTTCCAGAATGTGGTCCTTCTCCTCAACAGAATCTGTGCACATTAAACTGGCTTCTCATTCCCCTGTCCCCAGCACCTATTCTTCTTTCTGTCCTGTGAATCTTCCTATTCTAGGTATCTCCTATGTATGGAATCATGCATTGCTTGTCCATTTGAATCTGTCTTATTTTACTTAGTATCATATTTTCAAAGTTTATCATGTTGTAACATGTATCAGAATTCATTTTGTAACTGGTTATTTTAAACTACATTTGATCTAAAAGATTAAAGAAGAGTTGATTTCAGGTGTTGTGTCTCAGGCCAAGCATGCTAGCTTAAGAAAGCCTCAGAACAGTTTGCCTATCTCAGATCCCTGGGTTCCATTCTCTTTCTGAGAAATGAAATATATCCAGACACACAGACCTTTCTTGTGGAAGCTAGCCTAATAGATAGACATTCAGCTTGGATATCCTTTTATAAACTAGGTACAGACACATATAAAGGTAAAATAAACAAAAAGTACTTTTTTCATGCAATTGCATGAAAATCTAGGTCCAAACACATGGAAGAACAAACCCACCCCAACTTGTGGTCTCTTGCACACTCTGATACTAGAATCTGTGCCTAGAAACTTAAAACTTGGGAGCAAAAAGTCTTAGGTTTTTATGATAAATAAATTCACTCTAATAAGATAATTAAGACTCTGAATGAAATAAATATTAATATCATTAAATATAGCTAAAATTAGTAATAACAAACCTAGGATAGTTAATTTAGGGAAGTAGCACAGCATACTAGACAATAGGCTGCGTTCTGGAGACACATTGTCTAGATGCTGAACTCTGCTATGTCATTTACTGTCTTTTTGACCTTAGGTAACTTCCTTAGACTCTCTGTGACTCTTTTCCTGATTATAAAGTGGCGGTAACAATAGCACCTGGCTCATAGTATTGATATGTGCATTACATTAATTTGCTACACAATAACTTAATAAAAAATAGGTAGCATGGGGCTGGAGAGATGGCTTAGCGGTTAAGCGCTTGCCTGTGAAGCCTAAGGACCCCGGTTCGAGGCTTGATTCCCCAGGAGCCACGTTAGCCAGATGTACAAGTGGGCGCACACGTCTGGAGTTCGTTTGCAGAGGCTGGAGGCTCTGGCACGCCCATTCTCTCGCTCTTTCTATTGGCCTCATTCTCTCTCTCTCTCTCTGTCGCTCTCAAATAAATAAATAAAAGAGAAAAATTTAAAAAAAAATAGGTAGCATGTCTGGCACATTGTAAGTACGGAATACTTCTTAATGATGAGTGTTGCTCTTTTATAGTTTCTATTTTTCTTTAACCTCCAATTAACTCTTGTAATAAAAAGGGACTCACAATGAAAATGATGCTATTTGGCTAGAGGAGGAAGGCAAGGAGACTGATCAATTATTAGAGAAGGGTTATTATAGAACACCTTTTCACCACACACTAGGAAATGGAGATGCAGTGAGGTTCAGTAACTTCACTGTGGTCACCCAGCTAGTTGGTGGTAAGGTAAGAATGGATACAGGACTTCAGTTCTCTTGCTTTTATTCCTATGCTGCATTATCTCTTTATAAGAATGCCTGTCCTCAAGGACCTCTCTGTCATCTAAGAGGTCTGAATGACCAGAGAAGGTTGAGATAGGAGCTTTCTAAAAAATACTTGGTGATCACACATTATGAATAGCTTGTAATGAAAAAGTATCAGAAGCTAGGCATAGCGGTACACACCTTTAATCCCAGCCTTTAGGAGGTAGTGGTAGAAGGATCACTGTGAGATCGAAGCCACCCTGATACTACATAGTGAATTCGAGGTCAGTCTGGGCTAGAGCCAGACCCTACCTCAAAAAAAAAGTATCAGTCTACCATGCTGACAGTAGTCTGGGAGAATACATTAGAGAGAAGTGACATAAGCATGCATGGTAGCAAACTGGAAACTTAAGGCTGACCTACCCCATTAGATTTTTTTTTTTTTTTTACTGTTGTGATATATTGAAATTTTTTATTTTTATTAATTAAATAAATTTACAAAGGTTAGAGTCTTATATCCCCTCTCCACTGGATGCACTTTCCTAAGTGTTCTCCTCATTGAGGTTATTGGTATTCAGTGTGGTGTAATTAAGGCCTCTTCCACAATGTTCCCTGAGCCTTGGCAAGTCTGTTCTTGGTAGCCTCGGGGTTTCTGCTTCAATGTGTTTTGATTAACCACTGTGTCTGTTGCCATTTCCCTAGAGCTGGTTGTTAAGCTGGTAGTGGGAGCAATACTACTGTCACTGCTTCCTCTTCAACTTTCTCCATGGCCCCAGTAGCTGTGGTATAGGTGGCATGTCTCTTAAAAGGCATTCAGGTATCTTTATTTGTCATACTGATGGATTTTTTTTTTTGGTTTTTCGAGGTAGGCTCTCACTCTGGTCCCTGATGGATTTTTGATCTCTCCATTGTTCTCTTCTATTTGTAAAATCAAACAGAATCTCTGACCAAGGGATATGCATCATGATTTGATAGACTTCTTTTGTTAATATTTATTTTGCTTGTAAGCAGAGAGACAGAAGAGAAAGAAATAGAGGAAAGAGAGAGAAAGAGAATGGGTGCACCAGGACCTCTAACCACTGCAAATGAATTCCAGATGCATAAACCACTTTGTACATCTGGCTTTACATAGGTACTGGGGAATTGCTTTGCAAGCATGAGCCTTAACCACTGTGCCATCTCTCCAACCCCCGAAAGACTTCTTGATGTATATGCCCACTCTACTTATCCAGAGAGTGTTGGACGCTTTATTCTGGAGTCTATGAAATTCCTTAACATGGGGTTCTGAGTTGGTTCCCAGTTCCAGGTGTGAGTTCTTTCCCACTGAGCAGGTCTCATTTCCAATTGGAGGGCAGTTGGTTACCCTCATGGTCTGTGTGCCATTATTACACAGGTATGTACTTCTTGACTAGCTCGTTGGTTGTGTAGCTTGCAGAATCCCCTGCTTATTCATGCTGTTGGTGATCTTTATCCCCCAGCAGCCCCCATTGCACTTTCCCTTACCATGAGGGTTTTCCAGGAAAGGACTGTGTTTTTTTTTTTTTTTTATCAGTTTTGACATAGTTTCTCAGTGTGATGTGACTCAAACAGTGGTGTCTCATGAAACTAAAAAGTTACTGTACAGACAAGAAAACCATCAATGGAGCAACAGACAACCTACAGAAGAAAACATTCACAAGCTATCTATCTTTGATAGAAGCCTAATATATAGAATCTACAAAGAACTCAAAAAAAAAACTATGCAATAAAAAAGCTATTTTTTTTTAATTTTGGAATTGTATGTAGGGTATGTACTCTCCCATTCATTCCTCACTCTGCCATGTCTGGTTCCCACTGTGCTTTCACATGTTAACCTAAAAGTTAGACCCCTGAAAGACATTTGAGTTCATTCCTATTCTGAGTAGGATGGGGACTAGTTAAATTGACATAGTGCAATGCTCCAATAACTGTTCAAATATGTTTGGGTGCTGGGGAGATAGCTCTGCAGTTAAAGGCGCTTGCTTACAAAGCCTGCCGGCCTGGGTTCAATTCCCCAGGACCCATGTAAAGCTAGATGCATAATGTGGCACAGGTGTCTGGAGTTTGTTTACAGTGGTGAGTCCCTGTTGAGCCCATTCTGTCTGTCTCTAGCTCTCTCTCTCCCTCTCTTTCTATTTCTCCTTGCCAGTAAATAAATGAAAATACCTTTTTTTGTTTATTTTTACTTATTTGAGAGTGACAGAGAGAGAGAGAAAGAGGCAGATAGAGAGAGAGAATGGGCGCGCCAGGGCCTCCAGCCACTGCAAACCGAACTCCAAACGCGTGCGCCCCCTTGTGCATCTGGCTAACGTGGGTCCTAGGGAATCAAGCCTTGAACCGGAGTCCTCGGGCTTCACAGGCAAGCGCTTAACCTCTAAGCCATCTCTCCAGCCCAATACCTTTATTTTTGAGAGAAAGAGAGAGGGAATGGACAGGCCTCTAGCCATTGTAAAAGAACTCCAGACACATGCACCACCATGTGCATCTGGCTTACATGGGTTCCAGGGAATTGAACCTGAGTCCTTAGGCTTCACAAGCAAGTGCCCTAATCTGAAAAATCTCAATTCCAAAATCCAAAACTTTAAAGAATATATTTAAAAATATTTTATTTATTTATTTATGAGAAAGAGGCAGATGGAGAGAGAAAGAATGGGCATGCCAGGGCCTCTATCCACCGCAAATGAACTCCAGATGCATGTGCTACCTTGTGCATCTGGCTTTACATGGTTACTGGGGAATTAAACCTGGGTCCTTAGGCTCACAGGCACGTGCCTTAACTGCTCAGCCGTCTCTCCAGCCCCCAAGCTTTTATTTTTTAAAAAATATTTTTATTTATTTATTTTTGAGGTGGGAGAGTGTGTATGTGCATATATGGGTGCATCAGGGCCTCTTGCCACTACAAACTCCAGATGCATGCCCCACTCTGGCCCTATGTGCATACTGGGGAATTGAAACCCAGGCTGGAAGATTTTAGAAACAAGTACCTTTAGCCACAGAGCAATAACCCTAGTCCCCCAAATCCAAAACATTTTTTAAAGATTTTATTTGTATTTATTTATTTATTAGAGACAGGGAGAGAGAGAATGGGCATGCCAGGGCCTCTAGCCACCACAAGCAAACTCCAGATGCATGTTCCACCATGTGTATCTGGCTTACATGGGACCTAGAGAATTGAACCTGGATCCTTAGGCTTCACAGGCATGTAACTTAACCACTAAGCCATCTCTCCAGCCCTACATCCAAAACTTTTAAAGCATCATATTCATGCAAAGAAAGTGTCAGATTTCTGGAGCAGTCTGGAATTTTGGTTTTGGAATTATGGATGCTTGCCTAACCTGTATATGCTTTGTGGAAGGAAGGCAACTTAGAAAGTGTTATAAGAATCTTTGCTCATAGAACTGTGTTTTTAGAACTATTTCTTAAGGGGATAGCTGAACAGTGCTACAAGAATGATCAGTGCATCATTTGTTTTCTAATATTAAAATTTAGAAACCAATGAAATGCCAACAGTTCATCACTGATTTTTAAAACATTAGGTTTCGAGCCAGTCATGGTGGCACATGCCTTTAATCCCAGCACTCAGGGAGGCAGAGGTAGGAGGATCACTGAGAGTTCAAGGCCACCCTGAGACTATGCAATGAATTCCAGGTCAGCCTGGGGCTAGAGTGAGACCCTACCTCGAAAAAACCAAAAGAAAGAAAACATTAGGTTTCAAAGCTTAATGTCTTAATAAAATATGAGTAAGAAACAGATGACGAATATGTAGTATATTATAATACCAATTGTTACAGAAGTGTTTTAACACACATATAACAAGTGGAATTAAATGGGTCATGATGAATGATAATCTCTAAGTAAAGGGATTGTGGGTAACTGATATTCTCTGCCTTCCTTTCTGAATTTTTCAAATAGTCTATAATGTGCATGTATTACTATAATGTGCATGTATAAGTCCTCAACAAAAAGAATATTGTAGTCATTCAGGTATAGGAGATCATGGAGACTTGAACTCCAGATGCATGTGCTACCTTGTGCATCTGGCTTTACATGGTTACTGGGGAATTAAACCTGGGTCCTTAGGCTCACAGGCACGTGCCTTAACTGCTCAGCCGTCTCTCCAGCCCCCAAGCTTTTATTTTTTAAAAAATATTTTTATTTATTTATTTTTGAGGTAGGAGAGTGTGTATGCAATATAATAACTGAGAAGACCAGTGAAAGACACATGTAAAAGGAGGCTTATTAGGACTGGGTGACTGCGTGGGTGATGAAAAGTAGGGAGAGTAAAAAATAATTTTAAGATTTTAGCTCTAAGTGATAGAGTATGAATGATGGCAACACTGAGAGCAACAGCAGCCATCAATGGTCTTTCTTGGATATGGGAAAATTGCTTTTTTTTTTTTTTCAATTTGCTGTCTAGAGGATAACATGTTGTTTTAGTCCCGATGAGTCAGATAATTCTATAATTTAGTGAGTCAGCTATCCTGACAAGATGGGCTACTGGAAGCGTGAGCTGTTTTTGCTCATGGTGGTTGCAGGCTATTAAACAAAATCAGCTCTTAAAAATGAAAATGTATAATAGGAATATGGTAAAAGAACAAATTTTTCTGTCAGGTTTTAAATATTTTTAAATATTTTATTTGCAAGAGAGAGAGAGAGAATTTGGAAGACAATGAGAGAGAGAGGGCATGCCAGAGTCTCTTGCTACTGCTAACAGACTCCAAGATCCATGTGCCACTTTGTGCATCTGGCTTTACATGGGTACTGTGGAATTCAAGCCAAACCAACTGACTGAGCAAGCAAACACCTTTAACTCCTGAACCATCTCTCCAACTCTTCCTGTCTGCTTTCAACCAAATGAATAAGCTGCTTACTTTACCTGGCAACAGTTCTCACAAACTGAGCTACATATGCAGCATCAAGACTAACCTTTTTCTTGTAGACAATGAGTTGCCAAAACAATCATGGTGTTAGATGCCATTATTCCTTTTGATTGCATGTTTTTAAAACTCTAGATTCTTATGTAAATTCCTCACTTTAGAGATGGGGACTTGGGGGAGCACAGAGAATTCCATCAAGGAATATCATGCAGAGTGATTATAGAATCTGGACTAGATCCAGGTAGTTCAAAGTTGCTAACTCCTACTCCATGTGCCTTGAAACACCCCTTCCACAATAACACCATCAGTGATGCTGCTCTAAAAAGTTTATTTAAATGTGGCCACAAGTAGGTTCAATCTTTAGTATAATTTACCTTAAGGGGTCTGGTGTTGTGATGGTGTTTTGTTCATTGCTGTAGTAACGTTTTGGCCAACAGTATTTCTTCCTGTTGCTTTGCTGCTTGCCTCTTCCTTGTGACTAATTCAGCTGCTGGCAGCATTCCGGAGGGGGCAGGGGTAGCACAGGCACTTGCTTCTTCTCTATAGCCTCATTTCTTTTACCTGCTAAAAATGTGCCAGCACGAGGGTGAAGGAGATCAACACAGAGAACACTCAACTCCTAACAAACCAGATGAACAGAGTCACAGGGGCTCGCAAGACCTCATCACTGAAGTAGACCTAAAACGAACCCATCATGGCTCAGGGAAATTTGTGAAAGAGGGGGTAGGAAGAATGTTAGAGCCACAAGTTGTGTCATTATGCACAGAGACATTGCCTCTTACCCATAACTGATGGCTGTCCCCACAATGCACGACCCAATGAGGGGGTTACGTGTGGAGTGGGAAGGACAGGGAGGAGGCTAATGATGGAACCAACATGACTGTATACACACTGTGCACATAGCTACTAATAATAAAAATCTATTGTTCTTTGTCACTTCTTGGTAACTAATTATATTTTCAGTACCATGGCAGTTTTCTATTCCTGATCAAAAAAATCTTTTAAACTTCCAAATATTTTTAAAGCCTATTTTATCTTATTATATAATCTTTTAAAAACAAAGGATGCCTTCTTCACTAGCCAAAAAAACACTAGTGGACTTTAAAAATTATTAATTCCTTAATATCATCTTAATATGGATGATGCTCACATTTTTCCAACGATTCCACTTGTCTAGGGACAAATACTGTCTTAGCCTCCATTCGTGAGGCTAAGATTGACCACTGCATTTAAGGTCATAACAATATGTCTCTTTCTGTCACCTGCATTTATTTCCCCCATGCTACCTGGAGATACACCATGCAGAAGTGTGCCAGCACCCTGTCACCCCTCCAGCTAACACTTGCTACACCAGTAGATAGCTTTGCCTCCAATAGTCATTTTTTTAGGTGTTGTCAAATGACTGTTTCTCATTTCATCATTTTAGCTACATTCATAGACTCTCTCTTTTCTATAAAGCACTCTTCCCAGTCATCAGCTGCATACTGACTGCTCTGAAACTCTGTTCCTGTTAACAAAGGGGATAAGGCCTGCTTAATTTTGTCCCCTAATTGGTTTTTAAAGTGTATACTTGGGTTAGTAACCATCACAAACAGTACCAAATTAGTCTCTTCCACACCACATTCAATTTGTTCTATTATAAAGGCCGTAGATATTAGCCATAGGCTCTCCATTATGTACTGTTCAACTTTCTGTTTTCACTGTTGATCTGAAGAGGACTGGGGCATTATGTACTTACTGACTTGTGTACAAAAGACCAGGATTTTCTGCACAAAACTCGCTTAACTTCTGTAAATAAATCACTGTAGAAAAATACTTTCATCAAGTTTTGAAAGTAATGTTAAATTGAGACATAATATTCCATTATCCTACTGAATTTATTTCCTAACATACAAAAAAAATCCCACATAATAATAGTAAGCTGGTTTTTCAGGATCACATAACTAACAAGGAAAAGCCAGTTTTAGTCTCATAAACATAAATCTTTTTCATGGATTATATTTTTCCTCTTTGGCAATTATTCTGTGGTTGATGACTTTTTTTAAAGTAACAGTATAGGATTGAATTGTAGACTGGTGATTTTACAGATTTTAAATTTAGAGTGACATAAAATTCATCAAATTGGATACAAAGTCAGAGGCTTTGTATTTGGTCCTTTTCCTTTATTTGGACATATTACATGCAGTGCTCAGGGAAGGGACCTGGTGCTGATAAAAGGTAAAACATAGAATAATACAAGTTTTAGGAATGGAAAAAACAGGCAACTGGAATGTACTCCCACAGATGATTTCTATTTCAGTGTTCACTTTATTGAAACCAATTGCATTTTTTTTCCTATTTGTTTCTCTTCAGTTTTCTGAGACTGACTCTCTATCTAAGTCTAAGCTGGCCTAGAACATATTGTATATCCCAGGCTGGCCTTGGATGCTCAGCAATCATCCTGCCTCATTCTTCAAAGGGCTGGGATTAAAAGTGTGAGCCATCACTCCTGGCTTCCTGATTGCATTTTCTTTTCTAGCACAGCCAGGCATTGAGAATCATATTTAGAAACTAACAAAAGTGCTGTTCAGTATACATTGTTTTGAATAAAATGTTTATTTTAAAAGAAATATATATTTTTTATTATAGGAAATCAGAACTTCAGGTAATCAAAAGGAAAGATAAAATCAATTTTAAACATATCATTTATACTTTCTTTTAATGGTATATGATCCCTACCAAAAAAAAAGACACTTCTTGATAAATGAAATAATAGCAACAACCACAGTGGTTCATCCTTATTGACAATTCACTATGTGTTATATAGTTGCTAAGCATTCTCTCATTAATATGTCCCCATCCTGAGGTAGGTGTACATTATATTAATTGTTCAGCTAAAGAAATTGAGGTATCTACATGTGTAACTTGTTCAAGGTTCCACTGTTAGTACGTAGCAAAGATGGAGCCTGAACCCTAGACATCCTGACTGCAGTCCATGCTTTTAACCAACCATATTATATCATATACTAAATGAGGCTATCATATTGAATTTTATTTGAAACAAACATTTTAAAAATAAATAATTGGAACTAAAGATATTTCTGAATTTTTCATAAATTATGAAAGATTTTGACACTGGGGTTTCACTATGTTCCCCAGGCTGTCATAGAACTCATGGAGACATATAATCACCTATCTCGACTTCCCAAGTAACTGTGACTACAAGTGCATGCTGCTACTCCTAGCTTAAGATATTTTTTATGTGTGTGTATGTGTGTGTGTGTGAGAGAGAGAGAGAGAGAGAGAGAGAGAATTGACATGCCAGGGCCTCCAGCCACTGCAATTAAATTCCAGATCCATGCACCACCTTGTGCACATGTGCGACCTTGCACGCTTGTGTCACTCTGTGTACAGCTTACATGGGACCTGGAGAGTCAAACATGAGTCCTTAGGCTTGGCAGGCAAGCACCTTAAAAGGTAAGCCATCTCTCCAGTCCACTTAAAATATATTTTATTTAATTTTTTTATTCACAACTTCCATAATTGTAGACAACAACCCATGTTAATTCCCTCCCTCCCCTACTTTCCCCTTTGAAACTCCACTCTATATCATACCCCTTGCCCCTCTCAATCAATCTGTCTTTTGTTTTGGTGTCATCATCTTTTCCTCCTATTATGATGGACTTGTGTAGGTAGTGTCAGGTTCTGTGAGGTCCTGGATATCCAGGCCATTTTGTGTCTGCAAGAGCATGTTGTAGGGAGTCCTACCCTTCCTTTGGCTCTTACATTCTTTCCACTGCCTCTTCCGCAATGGACCCTGAACCTTGGAAAATGTGATAGAGATATTTTAGTGCTGATCACTCCTCTGTCACTTCTTCTCAGCACCATGGTGCCTGGGAGTCATCGCAGTGTCACTGTGATCTGAAAAGAGAAGGTTCTGTACCAAAAGTGAGAATAGCATTAATGTATGGGTATGAACATTAAGAGAAGTGCTTATTGGGCAGTTTGATAAGCATGGTATATACACTTAGCCAGACAGCAGCAGACGTCATACCCCTAGGGCTCATGTCTACCCCAGTTTTAGGTTTTCAGTATCAGGGATATATTCCCTCCCATGGAGCGGGCCTCCAGTCCAATTAGAGGGCAGTTGGTTTCCACCATGACAGACATGCCACTATTGTACCTGTTGGCTCATTTGGTCTGGCTGGCCAAATATAAGGCTTTCAGTGTCCACTGTTAAGTATTTTCACTGGTCATTTCTCTTTCTTCCAACGATCTACATGCAGTGTAGCTTTCTCCAGCTTTTTTTTCTGTCAGCTGGTCTACATGGAGGAGGTTTTTCAGCTCAGCTCCAGCAGGATTTCTCAGTGACCTTGCAGCCCAAGTATGTGGATTCTTAAGCAATAAGGTCTTACCATCTATTCCTGGTGGGAAATCAAGAGCCTTGGCAATGGCCTGTAATTTTAGGGGGGCCATCAGTGGCCTCCCTGGCCAACAACTCACTGGAAAGTATTCCATTCCTGGTAACAATCTATGGCTTCTGTGTGTTCCATTGTTCAAAAAAGTAGGTTTCCATATGACTTATTTATATCCTCTTAGATTTTGATTAGCCCTCCGTCCACCTTTCCTTTCCTCAATCTCTTTGCCTAACCTCTCTTTGTCAAGCCTTCTCTTTTCAGATGGCCTTCTCACTCCCATTAATCTGTTCTTCTACTTACATATATACAATACCATACTATTAAGTCCCCTCCCTCCCTCCCTTTCTATTCACTTTATATCCCCTTTCTAGCTTACTGGCCTCTACTACTGAGTTTTGTTCCTACTTAGATAGAAATCCAATCATTTGTAGCTAGGATCCACATATGAGAGAGAACATGTGACATGTGGCTTTCTGAGTCTGGGTTTAATGATTGTTGAAAAGATGATTCCATATGCTTTCCATATTTACCCCCAGTCTTCTTTTGCAGTGCCTGCAATCAAACCCAAATGCTGAGCAAATGCTTCACTTAACACTAAACTATATCCCTACCTATAAAATTTATTTTTATCTTTTATCCATTTTATTTATTGTTTTTTGTCACTCAGTTTTTGGGGTACTAGGGATTGGACTAAGGTATTTGCACATGATTGGCATGCATACTAACACAACCCTTCCCATTGTTAAAGCCCTCCAGTGTCTATCTGCATTGTCAGTGTCATCATACACAGGGATGACCATTAGTCTTCCATGTGTGCATATGTGTTTGAAGCTCACTTACTGGTATTTAGGTCAGTGTCTTTCCAGTCATTTTAGCTGGTTGATGTTCAAAAAGTTTTCTCAAAAAGCTTTCACACAACTATAATTTGCTGAATCATCTATTCATGGATGAACTTTGTTGCATTCATAATGGAAATCCATTTGGGCAGGAATTAAAATCACCTTGGTGTTGTGTCTCACACCTTTATATCTTAGCACACAGAAGACTTAAGGCAGGAGGATTGCTATCAAATCAAGGTCATCCTAGGCAACAGAGTGAGACCGTATTTCAATAAATTAACCCCCCCACACATACACAAACTGGCTATCTTAAATGTCTTATATATTTTCTGGCATAAAATGTTGTCAAAGGCACCTGATAATATAATGTTCTTTCTGTATTAAAGCACTTTTTTTCTTGGTTGTCAAAATAGTTGTTTCATCAAAATAACATATTTTTTTTCAGAATATATTAGTGTTTGTCATTCTGGATTGATTTTTCTCAGGTACAAGATGAGCACATCTAATCAAAACCCCGGAATGCTGTAATATATGGAATGTTTAGAGGACTAACATAATATCACAAATGGGAAATTCCACATCCTAAAACTTCATTTTATGCACAAAATTAATAAAATGATATATAGTTCTACCTATGGTCTCTATGTGTGTGCGTGTGTGTGTGATGCATGATAAATTTTTGTTAAAACTGTGGGTCGGTCCCCAGGATACCAAAGATATTCCAAAATTGAAATTTAAAAATCCAAAACACTTCTGCTTTTAAGCACTTTTGTATAAGGGTTATCTAACATTCTGTTTCTTTGTTTTCCTCACTATCTTCTATATTTGTCAAGCCCTTTTGGATAATTTTTATCTACTCTCTTGTCTTTCGATTTAAAAAATCTGTATTTCATTTTCTATTTTTCTTAAGGCATTATCTAATTATTTGATGTGTTTACTTGCCTGTGTTCCTCCTAGCTTAGTCTTCATTTTTGAAATGAAATTATTTCCCTTTACTTCTAATTCTTTCCTGATTTTTCTCATCTTATTTCTGAATTGCTGCTCTTCTGACTTTTTATGTATTCTTTCATGTCATATACATTTTTTTCATATCATGTCACTTTTTCTTAATATAATTTTTAAATGGTTGATTATAATTTTCAGTGAATTTTATGATCATATCCTTACAGCAGATGCAGATGCTGTAAGGATATTGGTCTGTTGCTCATTTTAACATTAAATTCCTGATTGTTTAGAAAGAGGCTTCACTTAGATTAGTTCTTTTTCAAATTTCATGAATATACAGCTCCCTTTTATTTCTTTTGGGAAGCTTTCAAATTTATGGTGAGAAATCTTGTCCTGCCTGTCTTCCTCCTCTGCTCTTTTTTTCTTTTTATTTCTTTGAGAGGTGAAGAAAAGGATGTTTGAGACAGGATCTTGTTGTGTAGCCCTGACTTGCCTGGAACTCACTCTGTATTCCGTGATGCCCTTGAACATGTGGCAAAAGTCCTGCCTCTACCTCCCACGTGCATCACCAGACCTGGCCTTTCCTTATTTCTCTAAATCCCATCCTTCTTCCTTCCATTATATCCATCTCTGCACATATATGGGCTTTCTGTTCTCCTGGTCTGTACCCTGGCCAGCTGGAGTCCGTCCTTACTAGTTTCTTCTCAGAGCACAGCTCATCCTGCAAGTGAGCTTTGAATACTTACCATTGAATGTACATGGCTCCTTGTGCTCAGCTACTGTGTGAAGTGTAAGCCATTTCCATTCTCAGCCTTTGCTCATAATTTAGCTCACTGACATTTGAATGAATTTCCTCCACTTTCTCAGATCTCTTGGATGCCATGTTGATTCTTTCTGTGTTCTCTTACACAGCCATTTTGGTCTGTAGGTATCTCTGGGTTGTTTCTATCAAATTTATTGGGTTTATAGGTACCTGATTTCCATGTAGTTTAGCTATAGATTCTGTCAGTGAATTGTCTTTTGTTTATGCTTTCCTACTTGCCCTGCTTACTGTTCCTATTTGTTATTATTATTTTTTTTTAATGGTTGCATTTGGAAAGAGTAAAGAAGCATACCATGCTGCCATCACTACCTTGCTCATGTAGTTTTTTTTTTTTTTTTTTTTTTTTTTTTAAAACTTCAGACAATGAGCCAAATCCTGCCATGTGGTATTTGTTTTTGTATAGCCTTTGACCTAGAGTTTGGAGGCTCTTTTTTTCAATAATGGGGATAAAAACCCAGGACAGTACTCTACCACTAAGCTGCTTCCTAAATTCCCCCGTGTTAAACTTGTTGATTTGAATTGACAAATGATTATCCTGAGAGGTTGTACAGGTTAAATAAGTTATGGTACATGTATGCAGTGACATTTGCACAGATTAAATAAAATGAGATTTTAAACCATTTTATACAAATATATAACATATGCTACTAAATGAGATTATCAGATTGTGTAATTTCTTCCTGTTAAGAAAACAGGGCATTAAAATGCACAAAATTAAATTTCTCACAAGAAGCATAGGTTATAACTAGGTTATATGAATTTATATACTTACCATTAGTACACCCAAATGATCATTTGGCTACAATTCTTTTACCAACATGGTGTTACCTAATTTAAGAGATCATTGTCAGCTAGGCATGGTGGCGCACACCTTTAATCCCAGTACTGAGGCAGAGGTAGGAAGATTGCCGTGTGTTCGAGGCCACCCCAAGACTACATAGTGAATTCCAGGTCAGTCTGAGCTAGAGCAAGACCCTACCTCAAAAAAACGAAACAAAACAAAAAGAACATTGTCGAGTTTTGGTACATGAGAAAATATCATATTATCTTAATTTTACATATAAGGTTTTATATTTTGTTAGTTTATTGGCTTGAATTAACTATTTTATGAAATTCTTGTTCCATATACTTTTATTCTCTATGGTATTCATCTTTTCCTTAGTAGTTTATAAAGCTCTTTACATGTCAGATATATGTATACACACAAAAGTATACATGATACTGGGGATCAAGCCCAGGGTCTCCTGCATGCAAGACAAGTAGTTTACCAACTGAGCCACACCTCTAGCCCTAGAAATCACATCTTAATGCATCAGTAGATTGTCATTTATTTTTATTGTATGTACAGTGATTAAATATGCACAAATGTTTCCCCCTTTTTTCTGCCATAAAATCATTATTTTTTTAGGTGTAAAAGCTTAGTCTACCTCAGAGTTACATAGTTGTTCCTCTATAATGTTTTTTTCAATTTTCCTTTGATATTTTTGACATTTAGGTCTTTTATCCATTATGGATTTATTTGTGTAATTTATGAGAGATAGTTTAACTTTGTTTTTAAAATGCTTAGCCTGGTATCTCCATGCCATTTATGGAATAAGCCATTATTTCAAGATTATATAAATTTTAAGATTGTTTTTATTAGAAGTCTGTGTACTTAACATGTTTGAGGTACAATTTTCATATAACACAATTTATTCTTTTTTTTTTTTTTTTAAGGTAGGGTCTTGCTCTAACCCAGGCTGACCCGGAATTCACTATGTAGTCCCATGATGGCCTTAAACTCACAGCAATCCTCCTACCTCTACCTCCCAAGTGCTGGGATTAAAGGCATGTGCCACCATGCCTGGCTAAAAATTATTCTTTTTAAGTGTTCAATTAGAAGAGTTTTAGCAAATATATCTGTTGTAGTCAGATTCACATTGCTGGTAGAAATCACCCAACCAAGAGCAGCTTGTGGAAAAAAAAGAGGTTTGTTTTGGCTTACAGGCTCAAGGGGAAGCTCCACGATGGCATGGGAAAATGATGGCATGAACAGAGGGTAGATATCACCCCCTGGCCAACATAAGGTAGACAATAGCAACTGGAGAGTATGTCAAACACTGGCAAGGGGAAACTGGCTATAACACCCATAAGCCTGTCCCCAGCAATACACTCCCATTAATTCCCAAATCTCCATCAGCCTGGAACCTAGCATTCACAACACCTAAGTTCATAGGGGACCTCTGAATCAAACTACCACAATATCCAATTTTGTATTCACCACTCTAATCAAGATATAAAATATTTATATAATCTCCAAAAACTTCTCTCATGCACTTTTGAAGTCAGCTTCCTCCCTCATTTTAAACACTTGGAACCAATGATCTGTTTTCTTTTCCTAAAGTCTTATCTTTTCCAAATTTTAATCATAGTTTTATGAATCTGACTTCTTTTCCTTAGTGCTGACACATTAAAGAGATGTTCATATTATTCCATATACCAATAGTTTATTTCTTTTATTGCTAAGCAATATTTCATAGCTTATTTAAGCATTCAACTTTTCAAGAACATCAGATGTCCTATTTTGGACTATTAAGAGTTTATAGCTTATGTAGAAGTGCTGTGGGGACATGTTTTCATTTCTTCTGAGTAAATACTTAGTAGTGAGGTGTTCAGGTGACGTGTTAAGTATATGTTTAGTTTTATAAAAATCTATAGACTGTTTTCCATAGTGACTATACAATTTTACATTTCCATCAACAGGGTGCAAGAGATTAAGTTACTCTGCATCTTCACTAGCACTTTGGACTGTCAATATTTTTAACTTTAGCCACCCTATTAGGTATATTAGTGTTAAGCAATTTATTTAGAAAGAACTGGATATTTTAATCTATTTCACAAGTCCATATTCTAATTCTGGACGGTCCTAAGTTACTCAATCTAGTTCCAGTTGCGCACCCTAATATAGCTGAAAAGCCAGAATTCTTCATTTCTCTTATTTCCCTTCTTCCCATAAGCTTAGTGAATCATAGAACACAAAAGTGGAAAAGTACCTTAGTTGTACTCTTGTAACGGGGTGGTGAGGGTCCAGGAAAGTCCTTGCACCCCAAACCCTGGGTTTGTTTCTAATTTTAGTCAAGGAATTGAATAAAAAAAAGAAAATTGAGAAGGATAATTATTAAATTATTATATTTATTGAGGGAATTAGAGCCAAGGAAAGGCACCCACATGGCTAGAGATCCCACGTGGAGGGCCTGGGGGGAAAAAGTATGGAAAGAAAAGAAAAGAGAAAGTTCAAGGAGCTCCTGCCATGTGGAGAGCTGAAGGGGATAAAGAACCCATGTGGAGAGTAAGGGTTAGGGAGCCCTCCTGCCTGGGCCAGGGCCTAGGCCAAGCCCCGTGAAGGAAAAATTGACCCACAGCTGGAAGTTCCCAAGTGATCAGAGACTGCCTGCCCTCCCCTTGTGAAGGTATTTAGGACCTTATGGTGGTGGGCTATCTTCTGGCTCAGGTGAACCAGAGAGCCAGCTGGTTGGTTACGGCTAGGGGCTGTCTCAGGAAGAAGTTAGCTCTGGCACCAAGTTCTGGGGGCTGAACTTGACCAACCAAAATGTTTAACTCCTATGAAAGACCTCCCTCCCAGGAAGGGTCCTGATTGTTTGTGGAAAAATATACCTGAGGCACTAGGGAAGACATAAGAAGCCAGGTTATCTTGGATTTCTAGCAAGTGCAAACTTTCCTGCGCTTTTCACCTTCAAGGGTCCAGTCACCCTAACTCTAACCCCCTCTCAATCTTGTATAGATGATAGCAATTTTCTTTTCCTAAAACGGACCATGTTAGGTTTCCAAGCCATTTCATCTCTGTCACTACTTAAATCTTTCATAATAGCATGAAAGCTTCCATAGGCAATGCAGAAATGAATGGGTATACTGCAGTAAAACTTTCCTTACAAAAACAGGCAGCAAGTATGATTGGCCTGTGGACCATAGTTTGTCCAGCCCTGTTTCAGATCAAAGAACTGAGCTCAGATGCACAAAAGGTGACACAAGCATGCAAGGTCGCACATGCACACAAAGTGGCACATATGTCTAGAGTTTGATTATAGTGGCTGAAGCCCTGGTGCCAATTAGTCCCCCCATTGCTCACTCGCTCTCTCTCTCTCTCTTTCACACACACACACACACACACACACACACACACACACACACACACACAAATGGTCAGTCTGTTGGACTTGGCTCAAAAATAATAATTAAGAAAAAAAAAAAACTGAGCTCAGATTTCACCCTTTCCCCAAGTCAGGACCAGGATGTTGGCTTTTTACCATAGAAGACATGTGTGAATTCCATTCAAGACAAGCATGCCTTATGTATAATGGTCTGGTTTGGCACATGAGGTCAGAGAAAGCGTTCAAAACTTTTAAGTGCACTAAGACTCTTGGAGCATCCTATATTTTGCCATTCACTAGATGTTAATTGACTTTTTGAACCTTTTCTTTTCTGGAGTAATGGTCAAATTTGGTAAGAAAATAATCAAGTGAAACAGTTAGACCAAACAGATTATCTTTTTATTCATCTGTTAAAAGACTGTTACCAATTTTGGAAATATCTAAATTTGTTTTATCTCTTGAGACAGCCATTAAACATCATGTAACAATTTCATGTTTTTCTCATCTTTAAAGTTGATTCTTGATTGTTTTGGTTCACTAATTGTTCAAAGAGATGAATGTTCTCGCACAAAACCAAAACCAGGAAAACATTACATTCATGGTTCTGTGCACGCAAACAAAAATAAGCATTGGCTCTGATACTCAGGGAAAGGACATTGTTTAGAAAAGTCCTCATGTATGTTGTTTCCTTCCTTGCAGCACTGGAAGAAGTATGACATCTATGAGAAGCAATCCAAAGAAGAAACTGATGCTGTAGTGCTAATAGAAAACCTGAAGAAAGCCTCTCCATGACGGGAATAATTTATTTTTTAACTTCAATGCAACCTTGTGAAGATTCATTGCATTCTCCATTTGTTATCTGTAGACTTGTTAAATGCAAACTGAAACTGCTGGACCCATTAAAAACAGGCAGCTCATAAGAGCCACAGGTCTTTAGGTGAGTTGTGCACTGAAAAAAAACAACAAAACTCCAGCTGATGGGCCCTTTCAAGAAGAGAGTGGAATCATTCTCATTAAACTGTAAAGGCAGAGATCCTTCACCAAGATTTCCATCTACAGGACAAAGCAAAAGGTTATGATGACAGCAGAATCTTATCAGAAGTTGTGACAACTTCCTAAAAGATCTGTGCTTGCTTTGTATTCTTTGTGTGAAAGGACATCAAGACATTTTACTTGTGAGGAAACTCATTTTGGGTGTAAATGCCAATGCTGAACTTGACTCAGAGAGACCAACTAGCAAACAAAATGATACAATCTCGTACCTATTGTTTGAGACCCTATTAAGGAACTTTGTGGTGATTAGAACTCTTACCAATCCAAAATCATCTTCCACCTCAGTAGCATTTTCCTCAGCTTTGAAACTGCCAGCAATAAGGGCTGGTCATGATGACAACAAGAACAGAAAGAACAAAGGCAACTTCCTTTCCACAACCATTTTATGCCATTGTAGGCTTTCAAGAACAGTAGAGGCAGAATGACTCACTTTGTATTAGAGTTGGAACCAAAAAGTCTCTCATGCTATATTTTTTTCCTTCACCACTACTGCAACCAACTGTTGAGTATGTGTCTGGTTTGTGTATGGCCCCCAAGCGTGAGGGACAGATCCCCCACCACACACAGGTTTTACAATCTGGTTGGGACTCCTCAGTTCTTAGCACTCTCTTATCTTCTACCAGTCATTTCCCAGACTTATCAGCTTCCCATCTCCTATTCTTATCTCCCCCAATGCCTTATTCCTTATGGTCTTATATAAATCCTCTCAGAACACCTAGAAAAGCAGGGAATGGTTTTCATGTCAGGTTAAGGGTGAGTAGACTTAACAACACTAATTTTTACATATTTGCAGCTTCCATGTGAGCACGCAATTATTTAAGGGTTTTCAGTAATTGATGTTCTCTGTGTGTTTTCTAAACAGAGATGTGTTGTAATATTGGCTTAGAATTTAGCTATTTGCTCGAGAAAAAAAAAAAGAATAATTGTTCCTGTTTCTTTTCTTTTGCACAATGGACCACAGAATTCCCTTTCCCTTGCTATAAATGGTTAAGTAGAGCCTTTTAAGTGATAGCAAGTCCTTCAAGACTCCAACTATGTATTCATTTTTTTTTTGCATAGGTTAGGGTTTGATTCTCTACCACTCTGACACTATCTGCACATATATTCCCCTTACTCCTAATACTTCCCATAAATTTAAGGAAGCATTGAAAGTGAGAGGTATCCCTTCCCTTCCTCTCATACACCCAGATTGCTGGCAGGACCTTTTGAGAAATTGATAGCACAAGTTTTCCAGATATTTACCAGTTCATATGATTATGCTACTTACAGTTCATGTTCTTAGAGTAGAAGAAGATAAGAGACCCATGTTCTCCACAGGTTTGGGCAGAAGTGGTAGCCTGCTTCCATGGTAGTGGAGAAGCACTGTGCTCCAGTGTCTCAGGAAATTGGGATATATGGCAATGATAGATGGAAGAGTGTTTGTTTTGTTCCTGTGCTTTTATTTTGGAAATCATATTGAGACAAGTATACAGGCCTAAAAATGAATTCCTTTCTTCTACTATTCTCTAGAAAGAATGCTTGGGGTTCTTATATAAGAATGAAATAACTTCTTATCCTGGTCTTTATAGTTCTGGGAATCAAAACACTTCAATGCCTTACCCACAGCCATTTGTACAGCAAGTATTTTGATAGCAATTAGGAGAATGCTTTGTAACACCCAAGGGACTACGAATGTTGGCAGCCATGCAGCGTGGGAACGGAGACATCACATTTTGTTTTGTTTTAGCAGTAAAATAGCTACAAGAAAAGGGGGTGGTAACATGGGACCTCTGGTTGTTTCAGAGTAACTAAAAGGGATCCCCAGGTCTGGGGTGCTCTTGGAGACTTCAGTGCATTACTTGTATGAAAATACTAGTAGGTTCTCCTATTGTTTTGACTAATCTATATAGATTTTTCCCCACATACTTAAGTAAACCCACTGTAAGGAGGGCCATTCCTAGTCTTTCATTCAGATAAACCCTTTCTGCATCTGGATATTGAAGGGGTATATGAATAATGTTAACATTTTGGTAATGTCTTCAACTAGGGGTCCTCTATTGAGGTAGGTTCTCACTCTAGCCCAGGCTGACCTGGAATTCACTATGTAGTCTCAGGCTAGCCTCACACTCACAGCGATCTTTTCCTACCTCTGCTTCCTGAGTGCTGGGATTGAATATATGCAAGGGGTCCTTTTGTTTACCTTCATAAAAGAAAAGAAAATAAATACTATCTTTTTGTATGTTACCTAAATGTTTTCCTTTTGTCTTATTTTTGGAAAGGTGTTGTGAAGAGTGGATGATAGAGAAAATTAGAGTTAAGTAACAAATATTTTAAGAAAAAAAAATCTTCAAGGCAGGTATTTTATCTTACAGTCTTTATCCAAAGTTTCCTGATAAGGACATGCATGCACTTAGTTTACTATTAGTACAAACCTTGCAATTAGCACCCAAAGAGAAAAGTATTGATGAATTGTAGTTACAATACTTAGTGGAAATGAACATCTGGCCCTTTCTAATAACAAGTGGGGAGTAGAGCACAACATACCAGGCTTACTATACTGATGTACATGATATGTGCACAGTATACAGGAATTGGCATTGTCTTTGTCATAGGGAACCTCTAGTTATAAGTTTATCATATTAGCAGGATAGATTTGAGACTAAGAAAACTAGTTTTCACTAGCTGGACACTTGAATTGGAATAAAGCTTCACATCTCTATAACTACAACAATATGATTTGAATTTCAGGAATTATTATTTGTGTTAAGTTCTGAGAGTGGGTCTTTAGCCAGACTATACTTATTAACTACTCCAAAACACTACAGCATCTTAAGCTGTATGGAAAGGGATGACATTTATCAAGTTAACTCTGTAACTATTTAGATTTACCCAGGAAGATTCTGGAGATCAGTCTTGAGATAAGTATAGTTGCTTGCTTGTGGTTTAAATAAGAATTCTCTCACTATTAACACATCAATAGTGTTATAACAAAAAAAGAACATTTAACTCGGGGGGGGAGGGCATGTTGTAAATCTATGAGATCTATGGAAAATAAATTCCTGTAGCCACAAACATGCTTGCTTCATCTCTAGGGACAAGAGAAGCCAGAATGATCTAAGCACATTTGCATTCCATAGTAACTTACCACTTTATCACTATCATGTTCTTTTAAAAAATACTTTATTTATTTTAAAGAGGAAGAGAGAGAGAGAGGGAGAGAGAGAGAATGGGCACATCAGGACCTCTTGCTGCATCTGGTTTTCATGGATACTGGGGAGTTGAACCCAAAGCAGCAAGCTTTGCAAGAAAACACCTTTGACATCTGAGCCCTCTCCCCAGCTCTATCATGCTCTTTTAAAAATGCAACATTTTCCCTCAGATGAATAACGCACTATGCCAATAGCATTAAAAAAAAAAATGGAGACTTGTTATGTAACCAAAACTGACTGGGACTTGCTATATAGTTCAGGCATACCTTGAGCTCACAATCCTCCTGTCTCAGCTTCCTAAGTACTAGGATTATTGGCATGCACCACCACTCTGGCTCACTACTATAATATTAATAGTTTATATAAAAAAAGAACAAAACACTCTTTCAGAACTCTAATGATTAGATAAGCAATTATTTTTAAACATTAATACTGTAGCTAAATCTTGATATGCTTTTACTTTAAGCCAAAAAAAGTTTTATTGACATTAGATGTGCTATATTTTTGATTTGGCAGGGTTTTGCTTTAGCCCAGGCTGACCTGGAATTCATTATGTAGTCTCAGGTTGGCCTTGAACTCACGATACTCCTATCTCAGACCCCCCAAGTTCTGAGATTAAAGATATACGCCACCATGCCCTTGTGCTAGATTGTTTTTACGTCAGTCCTAATGATTACTTTTTTCTAAAGGTTATTTGTCTTTTTACTGTCCTTCCCAGTGGTCACATGCTTAGTTTGCTAAGGATCCCCAGCATCCATGTAAAATACTGGGCATGGTGGCCAGTGTTCTGAAGGCAGAGACAGGAGGATCCCAAGGGTTTGTTGCCTAGCTTGTCTAAGTGAATCAGTGAGATCTGGATTCAGTGAGAGACCTTGTCTCTAAAAACAAAGTGAAGAGCTGCCTTGTAGGTCTTTGCATGTGTGCCCATAGATCAGTGCTATTCTCAGCTTTGGTCAGAGAAGCTTCTTGTTTTCACTAGGAAGTAATTACTGGAAAGGCTCAAAACTCATCAAGGTGATACAGGAATTTGGGGGGGGTTTTGTACACCAATAATTTGGAGTATTAACAGATCCTTGACCTATGAATTCTGTAAGGTTCAGGAGTGACCAAGGACCACAGAGACCACTCTGAGGCAAAGATGGAAGATTTTATTCGGGTGGTGGGGTAGAGGGGGAACACGAGCTGTCAGGACTGACTCTCAAGAGCAGAGCAGTCAGCTTGGGGTGGCAGATAGTGGGCTTTATACACTCTTCAGTTGGGGGAAGGTGAGGAAGGGAAGGAATTTCTTTGTTGGGGTCAGTAAATCTCTGTTATTTACATTAGCCATAGGCTGAGACTAGAAGTGACCCAGTGAGAGATAAGGGGGCAGTAAATCTAGGCTTGGAGACTTCCTATGCAGGGGAGGGATAATGGCTGGACAATTTCTTCAGGAATGTGAATGATTCACTTCGCCCTCCTGCTATAACTCCATTTTGTCCTGACCTAACATTCCAGCCTTTTGTTAATGATAAGAGATGAAGGTTCATGCTGACCATAAGGGCAATGAGTTGTTATGGGAGAGGCAGTCTCTCTTCAGGGCATGTGATGAGGAGGCCATGGTGGCTACAGGTGGTAGAGTGGTGAGATCAACAGCACCAGTGTAGCATGTTGTTTGACTTGGTCCTGAGTGAAGCAGAGACTTCCATCATGATCAGGGCAGTCGCTGGCAGACACCTGTTATCGAGAAGGTGAGGAAAATGGGCTCTGTACACCCCATGAGAAGACAGAAGGCAGAATAAAGGAATTTGTTACTCTTGTCAAAATGCCAGGTGTAAAGGGAGGATGAGTATTCAGAGGTGAGAGAGGGCTTGGGGCAAGAGAGAGGAGGCAGAGGGGCATTTTGGGGCCAGGGAAAAATTAGGAACACAAGAGAGTTTAAGTTTGAGAGTGTCTGTTGGGGCAGCAGTGTACTTATCCCTGGATGAGATAGGGTAAGGGCTAAGGAAGGAGGGGATCCAAGGAATAGCTCTGATTTTGGCTAAAGCAAGTGGGAGGAGCTGGGGTCAGGGTAGGTGAAGTTAATCGGGGACAGGCAGAGGCAGAAGGCATGAGTTAATGCTAGAGTTAAGTATCGTAAATCAGCATCAGACAGGGGAGCCTATTAGTCTGACTCATTGTTTATATTGTAGTTTTATATTTCTTGTTGGGTAATTAAGACCATATAGGCTGTCAGAATTAGTTATATACTTTGGAAGTCAATAATGGCTCTGTAGGAGAGACTTTTGGGGACCTCTCATGAGTTCTATGACTCGGCATTGTCATCTGCTAGCACAAGTCAAGACCGTGCTGACCAGGTGTCCCTCCCTCTTTTGGGAAGCCTGGAGGACTGATTCTCCTCCAATGTGACTCTCCTGTTGCAGATACGCTGACTTGTAATTCATTTCTGGGTCTCCACATCCTCTCTGATCAAGAAGCTAGGTAACTTACCAGAGGCTAGAAGTTAGTACTGTCCCATCATCTCCTGTGGCCTTCTGACCCGGGAGCAGGAACTCCATTTTGTCCTGACCTAACAAATTCGAAGAATGAAATCCACAGACCAGAGGATAAGGTTCATAAAGATTTTATTACAGTCAAAAGCTTTAGTAGGATGAAGAGAAGGGTGCTTAAGCCTAGAACACAAGAGAAGGAAGCAAGATGGAGCTCTTGCACAGGGAGGCAAGAGGTTTGAGAATCCCCATGAGAAGAGGGCAGAGCTCTTGCTCAAAGAGGCAAGAGAGGTGTTGGGAAGCCCCCTTTGAGACTCCGATCTGTCTTTGTTTTTGTTTTTGTTTTTGTTTTTGTTTTTTAAATGGGGAATGGCTATGTGAGGAAGTCCAGATCTGCAGGTTGCTATGAACAAAAACCAGATCTTACGCCTTGTCTATAATCTTAGGTGAGAACCAGAGTTTCTGTCCTCTAGAAAGAGTACAAGCTTAATCTAGAAATCTTTCCTGGAGGGTGTAACATCCAGGTTTTCCGCAAGCTTAGTGATATTTCCTGCTTTGAGCCAAAGAATAAAAAAAAAAAAAGCATTCATTTTGGGGTTCTGTTACCCTGACTGCCTAGCCAATTTCTGCCTCCTATCAAAAGTATTGAAAATAAGCAACTGGTGAGTGTTCAGCCCTATATATAATATCTATGTTATTCCTTCACCAAGGCTGAGAGACCATTGTGGAAGAGCAGGCAGAAAGAATGTAAAAGCCAGAGGATGGGGGAAAATGCTCTGGAATGCTTTTGGAGGTGACATGGCTGTTGAGCTCATGAACTCACAATAGCTGCTGCTACCTATACAAGGCCTGCCCGAGAATGGACCTGTGAACATTCCTTCATTGGTAGTGAAGGGGCGCATGAGGTCTTCACCTCTCCCTGAAGAGTTATTGAAAGTTAATTGTTGCTAGAGGAGATAGAGACATTTTCTTCAGTGGTGTAGCCATTTGTAACTTTTCCATGCTCTGGTACATCACCCCTACCCATGCTCATGCAAGTAGCCTTAACTGATCTCAGTGGATCGCAAAAAAAGACCAAGTGGAAGTGGCACTATTTGGGAAGACACAGGAATTGGAAGTGGGAAGTGAACAAGAGAAGGTAATGGGGGTGAATATAGTCCAAATGCATTGTATATGTGTATAAAATTAGCAAAAACTAGGTGAGGAATGATAGAAGGCACCCAACATTGACCTCTGGCCTCCACATGTATGTATACACATATACATGAACCCATATGCATATAAACATACAAACATTCCACTCATACATGCAGAAATGAGAAAATCAATAGTGGCTACTACCTGGCTCAGGGAAATTTGCGGAAGATGGGGCAGAAAGATTGTTAGAGCCACATGTTGGGTCATTATACAGAGGCATTGCCTCTTACCCATAATTAATGGCTAACCCCATAAGGCAAGACCCACATTCCCCAACAAGGAGGGACCCTGCAGAGGGGGGAGGACAGGGAGGAGGCTAACAATGGTACCAACATGACTGTATACACTGTGTACATAACTAATAAAAAAGAGGTATAAACAATAAAAGAAAATTTCTGAGAAAAAAATAGTGGCTACTAGATGTCAAGTTATGTGTTATTTCACTTACTCCCCGTGCAAATCTTATGAGAAAGTATGTATTATCTTCACTTTACAGATGAAACTGAGATGTTAAATGATTAAATTATGTTGTAAATATTCCCTGAATCCACGAAAATCTAGTTGAGTAAATGAGCCGGTATTGGAAAACAATTCACCCAGATTTTAAAGCCTGTATAATGTAGCCAGTGGTGAATTTATTTGTCCCAAAGAATCAGATACATAAAAAGAAATCTTATTTCACAGTAGTGTCAAATTGCTTGTTAACAGGAAAACAGCATTTAAATCATTTCATTGTAAACCCAGATTTTCTAAATGTCTTAAGATTTATTTGCTCATTCATGCATCCTACCATGCAGGAAATGAAGTTATAGGAATTTAGAAGTGAATAATATTTGGCTTAATATAACATAGTTGATTAGTCACAGGAATGCTACTTTGTATAGGAGGAAGGAATCTCGATTAGAATTTAGGAGTTCCAAAAGGACTTCGGCCAGCTAATTCTCCCTGTTTGGTTCTGCTTCCCTGTCAAATGAGGATGTTCGACATGGTCATTTGTAGTCCTGTGGAGTGCCGCACATTAAACCCAGGGCATTTCAACTGCTAGCCAAGTGTTCTACACTGAGCTACATCCCCATCCCAGTTTTGTTTTTATTTGATCACAGAAATCTAAAACTTAAGAGTATTAGAGGGCTTGCTGTAGTTTCTATCTTTAGTGTTCCTCAAAAATACATGTGGCTTAATCTCTACCATGGGAGATGGTGAAAACCATTTCAACAAGTTGGAGTTCTTATGGTATAAATGTGAAACGTCCCCATTTGGCTCGTGTATTTGAGCACTTGGTCCCCAGCTGATGGTACTGTTTGAAAAAGTGATGAAACCTTTTAGTAAGTAGGTGGAACCTTGTTGGAGAAATTGGATCATTGTGGGTGGTCCTTGATGTCTTATAGCCTGGCCCCACTTCCTGCTCTTCCTCTCTTCCTGGCTGTAGTTCACTGTGACCTGCTGCTGTGCCTTCTCCATCACGATGGACTGTACCCTCTAAAACTGTAAGCTGAAATAAACCTTCCCTTCCTTAAGCTGCTGTATGTCAGGTATTTGGTCATAGAAATAGGTAAAGTAATTCAGGAACTAGTCAGTGGCCTTTGAACCATTGGGGACATGCCCTCAAAAGGGACAATGAATAAAATCCTAGTCCCTTCCTCTGTCTCTTACTTCTCTTCCAAGCCACATGCTTCCACCATGATATGCCACCACAGGGCCAAAGGAATAGGGCCAACCAATCATGAAACCAAACCTCAATGATCTAATACAAGCATTTTCTCTCTTTTTAAGTTGATTATCTCAGGAATTTGTGATAGTTATGAAAAGTTGACTAACTCATGATTAAGAAACCCACTCCCTCGACCAGCCTCTTAACTCTCATTCCTACTTTTAGAAGAGAGAGTCCACACCCTAGTTCCTGAAAACGTTGAATGTGTAACTACACAAAAAGGGACTTTGTAGATGTGATTAATGTTATAAACATTAAAATAGGGACATTTTCCTGGATTCAACATTTAGGTCCAGTCTTGAGCCCTAAAAATCAGAGAATTATTTCCTGGAAGGAGAAGAGGAAGAGAAATTCAAAGCACTGCTGTTGATTTGAGGATGTAGGTGGTCATGTAGAAAGTATGAAAAGGAACTGATTATGGGTGGTCACTTAAGTGAATCTGGAATCAAATTCTCCCCTGAGGGCTGGAGAGATGGCTTAGCGGTTAAGCGCTTGCCTGTGAAGCCTAAGGACCTCGGTTCGAGGCTCGGTTCCCCAGGTCCCACGTTAGCCAGATGCACAAGGGGACGCACGCGTCTGGAGTTCATTTGCAGAGGCTGGAAGCCCTGGCGCGCCCATTCTCTCTCTCTCCCTCTATCTGTCTTTCTCTCTGTGTCTGTCGCTCTCAAATAAAAAAAAAAAAATTAAAAAAAATTCTCCCCTGATCCTACATAAAGACAAAATATTGGAAGATACTATGATGTTGGCCTTATGGGACCTCTAAGCAGAGAATTCAGAAGTGTAAACTCATAAATTTGTATTGTTTTAAATAACTCTAACATTTTAGCTCTTTCTTTTGATGATATATGGTATAAATGCTTCTGAATAACATGCTGAATACTTGGTAGTATTTCTTTTATTTAGGTATAAATTACTTATAAATTTCTACCATCTAAGATGTGTAATTTGCATTTTTTCTTAGATTCTGAGTATTGAATCCAGGGCCAAATGTTAGCTTTCTTACGTATATCCTACCCCAATACAAACATATGTGCAAACACACACACACACACACACACTTTTACAAGTATAATTTTTTTCATTGAAAAATTTAGTATTTACATTATGCCATGTAAATAGTGTTTACAGTTGATGCATGTGTAATACAATTATATATTTTTCGTAAATTGACTTTTTGTTTTTCTATATCTCTGACAAGAGTTTAGCCACAAATTTTCTGACAACCCATAAAATTCTACTCAGTATGGTTAAACATATTAAGTAATCTTTGAATTCCATTTATTGTTCTTGGAAGACACCCTCTTGGAGTTTCTTGACCTCCTGATTCATTCCAGAATGGTTATTCTCTATTCTTGTCACTCCAAATTCATTCCAGAATGGTTGTTCTCTATTCTTGTCACTAATCAGTCATCCCAGAGTTCCCTTTGTTTCTTTCCTAAGTTAGCTTCAGTTCCTTAGATCCCAAGTTCTCTTGATTTATATTCTGGTTTCTGGACCCCACCTTTTTATAACTTCCTTAGAAAAGTTACATCAGAAATGATTTTAATATTTTTTTTCTATCAGACAGTATTTTCACACATGATTAAAATTTTCTCTAGGTAAATAATTCCTAATTGGAAACCATTTCCTCTGAAAATGGTAAAAGCATTATTCCAATTATACCTATTATTCCAATACTTTCTTCTAGAGTTGCTTTGGAAAATTATTCTCTGATGATATCCAACTTCTATATGGAACATTTTTCTTCAAGTTTTTCCTTTGGTCCTTAGTGTTTTAAAATCTAATCATATGCCTTATAATGGATCTTCTCACATTTACTAGGTGGAGCAGACAGCTTCAGGTTCACTGAGAGATGAACTTCCAGACTAGGCACAGTTATGGAGGTAGGGATATTTAATGAAGCTTACAGATCCAGGGGAAGTTCCATAAATGGCAGAAGAAGCTGGCCTGCCTTCATAGGTCCAAGCAGAGAGAGAGAGAGAAGCACAAGCCAAAAGCCACCAGCACAGCACACTTCAGGAACTCCAGCTAGGCACACTTTGCCTATCTTTAGATTGAAATCTTAAACCCACCACTGCACCTTAAGATCTGCCCAATGAGGTTGCCTCCAGCCAGGTGGCTGCAGATGCAAACTACAAAGTAATAAAACACTAAATATATTCTGGGCCATTTATTCAAACTACCACATTCCACCCTTGGCCCCCAATAGATTTATAACCATCACACATTGTAAATTATACTCAGTTCAATTTCAAAGGTCCCCACAGTCTTGACCAATTTAAGAAAGTCCTGTAAAATCAAACAAGTTAAACACTTCCAACATATAAAGGCACAGAGTAAACATTTTCAACTGGTATAATGCATAGCAAGGAGAGACTAGAACAATGCCAACTCAATCACCATCAAACATCAAACTTCTGCAGTTCAAGTCCAATAAAATCAGAGACTGACAGTCTCCAGATATTCCAATTCTGCCCCTCCAGCTGGGCAGAGTAGCCAGAGAACACTTCCATCCTAGGCCAACATTGCACTCTATGGTAGCGCTTGCATAGTACTAGTATATCTAAAACATCTCAAGGTCTTCATGCAAACCACAGTCCATCTTCCAAAGGCTCTTTTAGCCTACCAGGGCATCAGGCCCTGTCTTGTGCTGCATCTCCGCAGTGGCTCCTGGAACTGTGTGCAATTCATGAACACTCCTCATATTTTTCATGCTTCTGAAACCAATACCAGGTTTGCATGACATAGCCATGTTCTTAAATCAGGGAGGAAATCAATCCTAACATTGAAAAGCAGTTTCCTTCTCCAGTCAACTCTTTCCCAAAAGTTTGCTTTTCTATGATAGTCTTTCCTCATGCATCCTATCCATTGTTTTAATGTAAAGGAGTTGGGACGTCTTCTTTAATATTGCTAATGTGTTTGACAATAGCAGTCCAATATCTTTAGCCAAGCACATCAGTCCATAACAAATTTAACCTAGGTCAATCTCTTTGGGCCTGGGCAGCAGAATGCAGCCAGCCCTTATGCCAGTAGCCCAGTTCCAAAATGTACTCTTTCCTTCCCCTTAGAAAGCTCATAAGCCAAGCCTTGAAGTTCAGTACTGTCTGTACTTAGCATTCTCAAACTCTCATCAGAATAGTCCATAAAACTTGACTTACCACACCAAAAGGCATTTTCAGTTGCAAGCACCAAGTCCATGCCTATTCCTCCAAAGCAAAGGTTACAAAAGATCAACACCCACATATTCAGGTTCATCTCAGCCCACTCCTCAGTACCAAGTTCTGTAGCAAACAGCTTCAGGTTCACTGAGATGAACTTTCAGACCAGACACAGATATGGAGGCAGGGATATTTATTGAAGCTTACAGATCCAGGGGAAGTTCCATAAATGGCAGAAGAAGCTGGCCTGCCTTCATAGGTCCAAGCAGAGAGAGAGAAGAACAAGCCAAAAGCTAAAAGCCACCAGCACAGCACACTTCAGGAACTCCAGCTAGGCCCACTTTGCATATCTTTAGATTGAAATATTAAACCCACCAAAGCCAGGCGTGGTGGCGCACGCCTTTAATCCCAGCACTCGGGAGGCAGAGGTAGGAGGATCACCATGAATTCAAGGCCACCCTGAGAACACAGAGTGGATTCCAGGTCAGCCTGGGCTAGAGTGAGACCCTACCTCAAAAAACCATAAATAAATAAATAAATAAATAAATAAAATAAACCCACCACCACACCTTAAGATCTGCCTAGTGAAACTGCCTCCAGCCAGGTGGCTGCAGATGCAAACTACAAAGTAATAAAACACTGAATATATTGGGGGCCATCTATTCAAACTACCACATTCCAAGTGACGCAGAAAACTACTAGTTTTCAGTGGGGCCCAGAACATGACAAGGCTCTTCAACAGGTCCAGGCTGCTGTGCAGGCTGCTCTGCTCCTTGGACCATATGATCCAGCAGATCCAATGGTATTTGAGGTGTCAGTGGTGGACAGGGATGCTGTTTGTAGCCTTTGGCAGGCCCCCATAGGTGAATCACAGTGGGGGCCTTTGGGATTCTGTAGCAAGGCCCTGCCGCCATCTGTAGACAATTATTCTCCCTTTTAGAGATAGCTCTTGGCCTGTTATTGGGCCTTACTAGAAACTGAACGCTTGACAAAGCACCATCAAGTTACTATGTAACCTGAGCTCCCCATTATGAGCTGAGTGTTATCTGACTTGCCAGCCCATAAAGTTGGACACGCACAGCAGCAGTCCATCATCAAGTGGAAGTGGTATATCCATGATCCAGCTCGAGCAGGCCCTGAAGGAGCAAGTGAGTTACATGACAAAGTTGCTCAAATGCCTATGGTTGCTACTCCTGTTACAATGCCTTCTGCTCATAAGCATGCATCTAGGGCATCATGAGGTGTGCCCTATGATCAACTGACTGAAGAACAGAAGACTAGGGCATGGTTTATAGATGGTTCAGCATGTTATATGGGAACCTCCCAGCAGTGGACAGCTATAGCATTACAGCCCCTTTCTGGGACAACTCTGAAGGACTTTGGTGAAGGGAAGTCTTCACAATGGGCAGAACTACTAGCAGTGCACATGGTTGTGCATTTTTCTTAGAAGAAAAAATGGCCAGATGTGCGGTTATACACTGATTCATGGGCTGTGGCCAATGGTTTGGAGAGATTGTCTGGGTCTTGGAATGAGCACAATTGGAAAATTAGTGAGAAGGACATTTGGGGAAGGTATATGTGGATAGAACTCTCTGAGTGGGCAAAAGATATAAAGATACTTGTGTCCCATGTTAATGCTCATCAGAAGGTGACATTATCAGAGAATGACTTTAATAATCAAGTAGATAAGCTGACCCAGTCTGTGGATCGTGGTCAATCTCTTTCCTCAGCCACCCCTGTCATTGCTGAATGGACCCATGAACAAAGTGGCCATGGTGGCAGGGATGCAGGTTATGCATGAGCCCAACAACACGGACTTCAGCTAACTAAGGCCGACCTGGCTATGGATGCTGCTGAATCTGCCAGCTGCAAAGACCAACTCTGAGCCCCTGAGTTGGTAGAATTCCTTGGGGTGACCAGCCAGCAACTTGGTTGCAACTTGACTACATTGGACCTCTTCCATCATGAAAAAGTCAGCATTTTGTCCTTACTGGAATACACACTTATTCTGGGTATGAATTTGTCTTTCCTGCATATAGTGCTTCTGCAAAAACTACCATCCATGGGCTTACAGAATACCTTATCCACTGTCATAGTATTCCACACAGCATTGCTTCTGACCAAGGAACTCACTTCACCACCAAGGAAGTATGACAGTGGGCTCATGATCATGGAATTCACTGGTCTTACTATGTGCCCCACCATCCTGAAGCTGCTGGCTTGATAAAATGGTGGAATGGCCTTCTAAATAAACAGATACTGCACCAATTAGGTGGCAAAACTTGGAGGGCTGGGGGAGTGTCCTCCAACAGGCTGTATATGCTCTAAATCAGCATCCTATATATGGTGCTGTTTCTCCTATATCCCAGATTCACAGGTCCAGGAATCAAGGGGTGGAAATGGGAATGGCCCCACTTACCATTACCCAAAGTGACCCATTAGCCAAATGATTGCTTTCTGTTCCCACAACTTTACACTCTGCTGGCCTAGAGGTCTTGGTTCCAGAGGGGTGAGTGCTTTTGTCAGGAGACACAAAGAACATTCCATTGAACTGGAAGCTAAGACTTCCCCCTGGACACTTTGGGCTCATGATGCCCTTGAGAGAATAGGCTGAGAAAGGAGTGACAGTGGTAGCAGGGGTGATTGATCCAGACTACCAGGAGGAAATTGGACTGCTCCTCCACAGTGGAGGTAAGGAAGAGTATGCCTGGAGTGCAGGAGATCCTTTAGGGCGTCTTTTGGTGTTACCATGCCCTGTTATCAAAGTCAATGGACAACTGCAACAACCAATCAAGGCAGTGTGACAAATGGCCCAGATCCTTTAGGAATGAAGGTATGAGTCACCCCTCCAGGTAAAGAACCAAGACCTGCTGAGATGCTTGCTGAAAGTGGAGGAAGTACAGAATGGGTAGTAGAAGAAGGCAGTTACAAATACCAGCTAAAGCCACATGACCAGTTACAAAAACTTGGACTATAATTGCCATGAGTGTATCTGTCTTACCTTGTTAAGAATGTTTGTACATATCTATACCAATATTAAGATGCTTTTGTTCTTCCACTATTTCTCTGTTAGGTAATTAATACTGATTAAGATCATATCACTAGTTAGACTGTGTTGAATTTATATTTGACTTATTATATTAGAGACTGAGCATTCCTCATGGAACCTTGCTTTGGATGGGGGTGGGAGATGATATTGTGTGTTTCCAGTTCATGTTAGGTGGATTTATGACATTGTACTGTCTTCATGTGGAAATTAAGTATGATGTAAGGAGATATGGTTTGGTGTCAAGTTGACAAGGGATGGACTTGTGATGGTTACGTTTGTGTCAACTTGATCTGTTAAGGAATCCACAGACATTCCTCATAAGTGGGTCTCTGATGTTGCTTCCAGGAAAGATTAACTAAAAGATGAATCTTTCCCCTAGGATGAGCCCTTCCCCCAGAGTGGGCGGCCCCTCTCCCAGGGAGGCTTTAGGAAAAGAAGCTCTGGAAAGAAAGGTATTCTCCTCCCCTCCCACCTGGCTGCCAGTGCTGCTTATTGCTTGTTGCTTGCGGCTTGCTGCTTTCTGTTTTGCTGCATTCCAGGGTGGGCTGGACTAAAGAGCAGCATCTCTCCAGGACACCTCCAGGCCTTCAGTGCTGGATTGGGACGGCTGAGGCACTAGGTGAGGCTTGTGTGAGCCTTTTCACTCTAAAAACTAGCTCTGTATTTCTTGAATATTATCTTATATTTTGTCTCACCTAATATTTTCTACTTTTGTTTCTAGAACTCCTATTGATGCAGGATTTTTGAATTTCAGGGAGGTATTAGTAATAGAGATATAAGCCCATTGACTCCAACTTTGGATCCTTGCCCAAGTTGTCAAAGATTTAAAAACATGTACTGAGAGAAGGGTAAATTATTAATTATGGGATTTATTTTTGGGAGAGTTAGGATAAGGGAGGGCTAGCAGGAAAGTCTAAGCCAAAAGAAATTTTGGGAAGGAGGGAGGGAGATGGAGAAAATTGCCCTCATATAGAGAAAAGTGTGTGTGTGTGTGTGTGCACACACACACACACAGTGTTTCTTAACCAATCAGAGAATCATTGGTTTCCCACCTTCTTTTTCTTTCCACTCTCCCTCACCCATGGGGTATAGATATCAACTGGAAAACCAAGGTAGTGTAATGGGGCGTTTGGAATGCAAACCATTTTCTTGGGCCAGGAGTGTAGTCCAAACTTTCAATGTGCATGCAACCCCAAACAAAGCAGACCCGTATTTGGGACACTGCAGAAACTAATAGGTAGCAAAAGTCAAGCACAGGATGAGACCCAGATTAGTTATGGCCTTTGCACTACCAATGTTTAGAGTACTGTGGAGGTTAGAATTAGAATTACAAAAAAAGTACAGAATCTAATTTTGCTCCTTAATTACCTCTTCCCTCTAAATCTTCCTCCATACTTTTTTCCTTAGAAATACAACATGAGCACCCACCAACTAGATCTGATGCCAGTTTTAATTACTTACTAGGTATACATTAGTCCTAGATTTAGCACATATTTATTAGGTGGAAGATGAAACTGAGCAGTAAATCCCTACCTAGTATGGATGAGGCCCTGGGCTCAATCCCCAGTGTCAGAAAAAAAGCAGATATTTATTGTCTAGTATGTGCCAGCATGTTGCTAGGTAATGTGTGATGCTAGACAAGTTATTTCCTTTTCTCAGAGCCTCAATTTTCTCTTTTGTGAAAGCAGGAGTAAGTGATCCAAGGGGGTGTGGCACCTACATGTCTAACCTTTACAATCAACAAAATAGTAATTTCTAATTAGTTTAAGAAAATAATGGAGCTGGGCGTGGTGACACACGCCTTTAATCCCAGCACTCGTGAGGCAGAGGTAGGAGGATCGCCATGAGTTTGAGGCCACTCTGAGAATACAGAGTGAATTCCAGGTCAGCCTGGGCTAGAGTGAGACCCTACCTCAAAAAACCAATAATAATAATAATAATAATAATAATAATAATAATAATGATAATGGAAACTCACTCCCCCAGACACAAAATGGCCTGGATATCCATGACCTCACAGTGCCTGACACTACCTACAAAAGACTATCATAATAGGAGAAAAAGATCATGACATAAAAATAAAAGAGAGACTGATTGAGAGGGGGAGGAGATATGATGGAGGGTGGAATTTCAAAGGGGAAAATTTGGGGAGGGAGGGAATTACCATGGGATATTGTCTATAATTATGGAAGTTGTCAATTAAAAAAAAGAAGGGGGCTGGAGAGATGGCTTAGCGGTTAAGCGCTTGCCTGTGAAGCCTAAGGACCCCAGTCCAAGGCTCGGTTCCCCAGGTCCCACGTTAGCCTGATGCACAAGGGGGCGCACGCGTCTGGAGTTGGTTTGCAGAGGCTGGAAGCCCTGGCGCGCCCATTCTCTCCCCCTCTATCTTTCTTTGTCTGTCGCTCTCAAATAAATAAATATATAAACAACAAAACATTGCATCCCTGAAACACATAAAATCTTTAAAAAAAAAAAAAGAAGAAGAAGAAGGGAAGGGCCTGGAGATAGAGCTTAGCGGCTCAGGCACTTGCCTGCAAAGCCAGAGGATCCCACTTTGATTCTCTAGGACCCACATAAGCCCGATACACAAGGGGGCACATGCATCTGGAGTTTGTTTAGAGTGGCTGGAAGCCCTGGTGTGCTCTCTCTCTCTCCCTCTCTCTCTCTCTCGCTTTCAAATAAATAAATAAATAAATAAATAAAATATTAAAAAAGAAAATAATGGAAACAGGTATGTGTAAAAACTGCAGTTAATCCAAGACTCATAGATCTCAAAATGAATGTTGGGGGAAAGACCATAAGGATTCTATGAGTTTTTGTTTGGCACGAGAACTGAGCTAAGAATGAATTCTGTATGTCTTCCCTCCATTATGTCTGCTAGAGGAGAGGCAGAAGTAGCTCTAATCAAAAAGTGTGTTTTTTAAAAGTATTTTTCATTTACTTGAGAGCGAGTGAGAGAGAAAGAGACAGATAGAGGGAAAGAGAGATTGGGCATGCCAGGGCCTCCAGCCACTGCAAACGAACTCCAGGCTCATGCGCCCCCTTGTGCATCTGGCTTACGTGTGTCCAGGGGAATGAAACCAGGGTCTTTAGGCTTCACAGGCAAACGCCTTAACCGCTAAGCCATTTCCCCCAGCCCAAAAGGTGTGTTTCCTTCACAGCTTTGACACTGCGGCTACATCCCACTGGCTCCCACCAGTGTCCATATAGAAGACACAAACCCTCCACCTTTGGCGCATACTACTTTCTTTTACCATCTCTCTAGATGTTGCCATCCCTACCCTCTCATTCAGTGGCTAACATTGGCTTGTCCACTCTTGCAAGAGTCCATGTTCCAAGCCCTTCCTAAGTTCCTCTTTTCACACACGTCCTGTCTCATTTCCTGTTTCTTCTAGCCTCTGCCTCACCATAACATAAGATCAGTTCATTCTTGCAAATATTTCAGAGAACTAGAAGTTTGTGGGTTGGCACTCCTGAATCAGATTTATTTTATATGCAGGCTCCTCAAAACCCTACCGCTTTCATGGTGGATTATAAAACAACTTTTAAAATTGAAACAGATATAAAAGTAGAGTTGATTACAATGAAAAGCCATGGGCCCATCATCCAGCTTCAACAATGATCTATATATTGCATCATCTAGCATGTATCTTTATCCTTGTTTAGTCTACACACAATGAAATAGTTTGAAGGAAATCTAAGACATCATGTACTTTCATCTGTAAATACTTTAGTATATATCTATACAACCTAGTAACATCTTTATTAAAGAAAAACACATAATCTGGGGACAGTGAATTACATCTGTGGTCCCAGCTACTCAGCAGAAAGACTGAATATAAGTAAATATATACATACATTTACCATTATAATACTTTACAAATAACCAAAAATAGGTTAACATTATTCAATATCCCATTAGTTTTCAAATTTCTACAATTGCCTCATGAATGTTTTTTTTTTTTTCTACATTTCCTCAAATCAAGATTCAATAGGGCTGGGCATGGTGGTGTATGTCTTATCCCAGCACTTGGGAGTTTGATGTAGAAGATTACTGTGAGTTTGAGGTCAGTCTGGAGCTACAGACTGAGTTCCAGGTCAGCCTGGACTAGAAAGAAGCCGTACCTTGAAAAAAGTTTAAAAAACAAAGATCTAACAGGGCTCATAGTGGGTGTTTTAGTATTAATGCTTTGTGACATGCAAAGTCAAAGATTTGGGGGAAAATAATTGTTCAGCTTTTAAAATAATATTATGACATCAAATTAAAAGAGAGACTAATAGAGGGAGAGGATATGATGGAGAGCAGAGCTATGAAGGAGAAAGTGGTGGAGGGGAGGGAAATACCATGGTTTGTTGTTTGTAAGATATATATATATATATATATATATATATATATATATATATATGTATATATATATATATACACACACACACACATATATATATGTATGTATATATGTGTGTGTATGTATGTGTGTATGTGTATGTATATATATATATATGTGTGTGTGTGTGTGTATATATATATATATATATATATATATATATATATATATATATGTATATGTATATAATAAAAAAGTGGATGGCACCATTGAGGAACAACAAAAAAAAATCATACTATGTCAGTATCTATAATGAATATAGTCCTGTCACCACAAAGTAACTCCTTTGTCCCTTTCCAAATTGTTCTTACTACATGTTTGTTTAGTTATCCCATTGGATTCCAGGGATTCTTTACAAGCACAGTAAGACATCTGTGGAAATGTGAAAGAAGTGAAAACTGAAGGTTGGATTTAATGTTTTAATATAACTAAAACATAGTCTTCCTTAAAGAAAAACAAAACACTTAGGCTAGGGGTATAGCACACTGGTAAGGTTTGTGTTTAGCATGTGTGAAACCCTAGGTTACATCCCCAACTCCAAGCCAAAGCCTAAAACAAAGCAAAATAACTCCCCACTGTGAATGACCACCCATACACATAAAAACCAATTTCTAGCATGTTTCAGGATTATGCTTGCACAGAACGCATCTGTCTTTTATCATTCCTCCTCCATGGAGTAACAATATAATTATGTTGGAAATGGGATGTTAAAAGAGAGCACTTCAGCATGAATTAATTAAGAACAAAGTGTTGCAACCTTTTAGAGAATATTTTAAGTGCACAGAAAACTTGAAACAAGGTTGGAAAAACAGGTTTATAAAGCTGAGTGTTTGGTTGACAAAAATAATGTGTGGCGAAATGTGTGTTTCTTGGATCTGATGAGTTCACACTTGATAATGAAGTTTTCAGTCAGTTGCTGTCATGAATGTCATCGGGAAATACTGTTACGAGACCTAACCCTATCGCCAACTAGATATATGGAAAGACTAGAGTGAAAACAGCTGATTGAATTCAACCAGGGAGTCTAGGAGTCACATTCCTGCTGGTAAAGTTTACTCTATTCCACTTAACATTTTTATTCATTAATTTTTTAAAAATTTTATTTATTTATTTGAGAGTGACAGACAGAGAGAAAGACAGATAGAGGGAGAGAGAATGGGCGCGCCAGGGCTTCCAGCCTCTGCAAACGAACTCCAGACGCGTGCGCCCCCTTGTGCATCTGGCTTACGTGGGACCTGGGGAATCGAGCCTCGAACCGGGGTCCTTAGGCTTCACAGGCAAGCACTTAACCACTAAGCCATCTCTCCAGCCCTTATTCATTAATTTAAGAAACCTTTAAATGTACTTAGATCACATACAAGATGTTGTGGTTGATTCAAAATAATAGGAGACACTTTCTGTCCTTTCTGCTTATAGTCCAGGGCAGAGATGGCAGGTGTGTTTCATCTTGTGGATTGGTTCTCCTGGAATACGGTTTCCAAAGGGACTTTTAGACTGGGCTTCAGTTCAGTAGGAACCCACCTAAAAGATATGTATGAGTGTGATGCTTCTCTCCAATAGGTGCTTGCAACACAGGGGAGGCTGAAGCATTTGTGCCACCTCCTTTCTGCCTGGGGCTAGGTGCTCGAGAGGGATACTACAGATTTCTCCTAAGTCCTCCATGGCTTAGGGAACAAATAAAAGAACCATAGAATGTGTTAACATACTTTGGGGTGCTGTCCTCCTAACCTGAACTGACTGGTACATTTGTGATCCCACAGAGAATACTGATACACCTACAAGACCAGCATGGTTCTGAGCCCATCAACATTTTGACTTGGATAATGGAAGATGACAAAAGGAAGTAGACAACAAAACAGAAGAAGGGCTATCTTTAAAGAGGAGTGTTCTCAGGGGATAGTGGTATTGGGGAAAAGGACAAAAAAGGATAAAGAGATAGGAACATGATTAAATTACTGTATGTCTTCCCCGCAGGAACCTGGTGCATTCATGACCTGACAGTGATTACCTATACCCCCACTAAGGAGGTCCTTCAGTGGAATGGGGGTGGGAGGAGAAGACAGAAGAGAATAACTCAATGGGAATACAACCTATTTGTAATATGTTCATATATTAAAATTCCCAATAAAATTATTTAAGTTACTGTATGTTCATATATAAAAGTTCCCCATAAAAATAAAAGAATCAGGGACACAAGACAAATATGCCAGCTTTCTTTCACATGTGAAATTTAGAGTGTGTGTGTACTGCCTTGGATGAGAGGAAAGGGTTTATTTTGGCTTACAGTCTTGAGGGGAAGTTTCAGCATGGCATGGAAAAGATAGGAGAGCAGAGGCTGCCATCATGTCTTGCCACAGCAGCTGGCAGAAAATAGCAAGAGAGTGAGCTTAACTCTGGCAAGGGGGAAACTAGGCTATAATACTCCAAAACCTGCCCCTAATAATCCAATTCTTACAGCATGGCTCCATCTCCCACGTCACCACCAGCTGGGGGCCAAACATTCAATACACATGAAGTTCAATCACAAACACATGAGGCAATGGGGACATATGGATATCTCATTCAAATCACCATCATGTATGTATGTATGTATGTATGTATGATGGTTAAGTTGTTGTCAACTTGATCTGCTTAGTAATCCATAGAGATTCCCTTTCCACTGGGTCTCTGAGGTTGCTTCCAGAAGGATTAACTGAAGCAGGAAGTCATTCCCCCAGAGCAAGTCCTTCCCCCAGAGCATATGGCCCCTCCCTGATGGGAACTTTTTTTTTGAGGTAGGGTCTCACTCTAACCCAGGCTGACCTAGAATTCACTATATAGTCTCAAGGTGGCCTTGAACTCTCAGTGATCCTCCTACCTCTCCCTCCCAAGTGCTGAGATTAAAGGCGTGTACCACTGCACCCGGCTTCAGATAGGAACTTTAAAAGGAAGCTCTGGGTGAAAAGAGTCTCCTTCCACTTGGCTGCCAGAGCTGTTTGCTGCCTTCCAGCGTGGATTGAAGACCAGCGCGGACTGAACACCAGCATCAACTGGAGACCCGCATAGATCGAAACCCAGAGGCTCCTCAGGAAACCTCCAGGCGTTCAGTGCCGGATTGGGACTGCTGAGACATCTGGCCATGTGGACTGAGCAGCTACTGGGTTCCTTGACTCTCATTCTCGGGCATACAACTGCTATTGTACTACATAAGCTAATACAATAAATTCCCTTTTGAATATAATTTGTTCTGGCAGTTCTGTTCCTTTATGTGGAGAGAGATAAAAGTGGAAAGGGGAGTAAGAGAGGGGAGAAGTACTCTAAAGGGAGGAGAAAGGGGAACAAGAGAAGGCAATAGTATAGAGTGATATGAAAGCAGATGGGAGACAATTTGAGTGGAGGAATGAGGGTAACAAGAGAGGGGAGGAGGGAAGGCAGAGGGAAGTGAGGGATGAATGTAAACAAAGTGTAATTATGTAACTGTGTGAACATGTCATAATTAAACCCATTCATTTCTATGCTAACTAAAACAACAACAACAACAACAACAATAGAAAAATCAGGGTCATGGGATCCAGCCACCAGAGAGAAACAAGTGATATCATTCACAGAACTCACGAGCCATTGCTTTGTCATCACAGGTCAAGAAAACTCAAATCTAAGTTTGCTGTGAGGCAGTCATGTGCTGACAAATTAGATGGGAATGCAACCTGTTCAGCAGGCACTTAAAAAAAATCAAGAATAGCATACTGCTGCCACCTGGGGGCTACACTTAGAAATTGTAATAGCAACTTTGTGATAGCCATTTGGGACTTTATTTTGGCATTATTAAGACCAATCCTTACAAATGCATTTTATGGTGCTTTTGATGAAGTCATCCTGACTCTTACCCAAGATACTAAACAAAAATGATTTTTTTTGCTTTATTTATGTTTCCTTTTGCTAACATCCGGTTGTGATATGGAACTGGATTTTCATTTGAGCATTCATTCACTCATTTATTCATTCATATTCATTCAGTGGCTAGAGCATGCCAGTGCTGGAGAGACATTAGTGAGTAAAAATAGATGAAACAAATGGATCCCTTCAACAAGCTGTATTTCATGTAACAGTAAAGGCTGACATGTGAGCATGTGTATATATGCCTGAGGTTGGAACACAGGGCCTTGTACCTGCTATTTAAGCACCCTACCACTGAACTACACAGCCAGCCCCCAAACATCATTTTAATGCAGAAATACTGTGAAGGAACGGTTGATGATGTGGTGAGAGCAGGTAATGAGTATCTGCTCAAATTTTATAGGATGACAAAATATTCTGAGATGTTATATTTAAACTGAAATTTGAAGTATTGGTATGAATTAAGCAGAAGTTAATTGTTGGGAGAAATGTGAAATCCACATCTATGAAAATAAGAGGTTCTCCTGTACCCTCTGTCTCTAAGAAGGTAATGCACCAGAGACTGAAGCCCTTCATGCAGGCCAGTCCTGGGAGAATCTTCTCTAGTTGCCATGTCCACTGAAGGAAAATGTTCATGTCTAAGGGGCTGGAGAGATGGCTTAGCAATTAAGGTGCTAGCCTGTGAAACCTAAGGACCCATGTTCTCTCCAGACACCACGTAAGCCAGATGCACAAAAGTGAGGCAAGTGCAAGGTTGCATATGCCCATGAGGTGGCACAAGCATCTGGAGTTTGATTGCAGTGGCTGGGGTCCTGGTGCACCAATTCTCTCTCTCTCTTACTCTCTCTTTCTCTCACTCTCTCTCTAAAACAAAATTTTTAAAAGTTCATGTCTCAAATAAAAATGCCACTTTCAGCATCAACAACAATCAGAAAATTCTGAATCTTTGAGATAACAATGCCCCTACCAAATAATCCTATATCTCCAAGTTAGGTTGCTAGGTGAAAAGGAGTAGGTACAAATGAATGCTGATGTTCTAGAAGTTTTGAAATGATGTATTTCAGGTTCATTCTTTTCTCTTTTAAAGAACTGAGCCATTTTTTTTTCTTTTTCAACATAAGATTTCCCTATGTAGCCAAAGTTGTCTTTAAATTTTGCATCCTCCTCCCTTAGCACCCTCCACCCACCACACTTGACTTGAACAGAACCAATTTAATGCTTTTTGTATATACTCATTTGGACAACTTGAACATAATGTCTCAAATCTTCTAACACAGAAAATCTGAATGAAATCAAGGCATCAAATGTTCCTTTCCTTCCTGCTTGTAGTCAGCCATGGTTCATGCAAAGTCTCATAACTGGTCAAAGTGCTAAAAATAAGGCTTGACAAATGTGCAGTAGTGGGGGCATTAAAAAATGTAGGAGCTGGTGGATGAGGAGGAAGGCGGTGGAGCTCTCTCACCTGGACACAATGTGGCCATTGCACTCATAGTCACAGCAGCTGTGGTTATCTGCACTCAACATGCCAAAGAAGGGGCCATCAACAGTCCATCCTGGATAGCAGAGGGGTTTCTACATGATGGCCTTTCAAAGACTAAAAAGTACTTGACATATATGTCTTATTATATTTCTCTTTCACACTTACTTCTTCACTCATTACTCATGCGTTCTTCAACAGTATTGATTGAACATCTGCTTTGTGTCAGCCCAGACCTGAGTACTTTTGGTATGGCAGAGAACAAAGTTCATTCTACCTGCTCTCATGGAACTTGGAGACACCTGTGGGCAACCAGGAGAAATCAAATTACATAACACAGAATTCTTTCTTTTAAAATGTAAATTTTTGTGTGTGTATGTGTGTGGTATGAATAAATGTGTATATGCATGTTTGTGGGGGTCATATGTGTATATGCACGTGTATAATCACACATGTGGGGGCCATAGGTCAATGGCAAATGTCCTTCTCAATCTCTCTCTACCTTATTTTTGAGCCAGAACCTTTCACTGAACCTAGAGCTCACAGATTAGGCTAGCTCCAAGGATCCTTCTATCTCTGCTTCCCCAGTTCTGAGATTATAGACATGTACCATCACACCAGACTTTTATGTGAGTGCTAGGGATCCACTCAGGTCCTCATGCTTGCAAGGCAGTTTACTGGCTAAACCATCTCCCCATCCCCAACAAATAATGACTTTTTAATGTGAGAAAACTATAAAGGAAGAATGAGGTGAGGGGAAGTGGTATAAAAATGCCTACTAGAAGGTTCTGGACCTGGCAAATGGCCCCATCACCTAAGGCTGTAAGTATTAAAAGGGCAGTTAGCCACAGAGATTATCACGCCTTTATGAAAAAAAAAAAATCTGTCAGCTGAAAGGAAAGATTTGTGAGTCCAGGCGCTCAACTTTGGACAAGAATTTGACAAGTGGTTCTATCTGCTCTCTTAAATACCAGAGAACATTGAGAAGAGATTACCTGTAGTTTAATGATAGCTGCTGTGTCCTAACAAAGTAGGATTGAATAGCTTTTGTTCCTTAGATAAGCTGGCATCAATCAACAGTAGCAGTCCAGCCAACTCCTTAGAAACATGGGGAGTGCCTCAGAAACCACCGTTGTCTGTTCCTGCCCTGCTGTGCTCTTATCCATAACCAGTTCTAGCCATGACAATCGGACCCCTTGCTACACTATTTCAATCATAAGAACAGAAGCTCTAATGGAAATCCTGCCAGTTCCTATAGTAGGATTGGCCTTACAGCCTAGGTGAGAAAAGTTGAGCATTAGAGTCATCACCATATCTTTTCCTCAAGGAATATAGCCATCAATGAAGAGGGTGGGTTCAAAGATGGAGCTTGGGATGTGCTCTCTATGGTGTGCTCTGATGTTCCAAGATCTGGAGCAGAAAGAGAACTGTTGAAATGAAGGTTGTGGTTTCCAGGTCATGATCAAGGGTTTCACACTGGGCTCCCTCAGATTTGATGGCCTATGCTCTCCTATGGGTTGTACACTTCCTCTAATCTGAAAATCCTACTTGGGGTTTGGCCAGACCTTAAAAATTTTATTTATTTATTTATTAGAGACAGAGAGCGAGAGAGAGAATGGGCGTGCCAGGGCCTCTAACTGCTGCAAACGAACTACAGACGCATGTGCCACCATGTGCATCTGGCATATGTGGGACCTGGAGAATTGAACTGGGGTCCTTAGGCTTCACAGGCATGTACCTTAACTGCTAAGCCATCTCTCCAGCCCCCCAAAACACTTTTGATGAGATTCTTTCCAAAGTGACTACACCATTTTTCATCTCCACCAGTAGTGTCTGAGGATTCTAATTTCTCCATATCCTTGCAAATACCTGTTATATATTATAATTATCCCATTAGAAAAAAGGGGTGCCTCATTGCGGTTGGTCCTGATGTCTAATGATGCAGTACATCCTTTCATGTGGTTTATGTCCATTGCTATATCATCCCTCGATAAATGCCTATTCAAATCTTTTGTCCAATTTTAAATTGGATTACTTGTCTTTTTGTAGTTGAGTTATAAAATATTTTATATATTTTAGATAGAAGTCCCTTACTGGATATATTACTTGCACATCTTTTTCTCATTCTGTGAATTGTCTTTTACGTTTCCTGACAGTGTCCTTTTGATACACAAAGTCAAGTTTATCTGTGTGTTCTTTTGTTGCTTTATACCTTGGCGTTATATCTAAGAATGCTTTGCTTAGTTCAAGGACACCAAGATTTACTTTTGTGATTTCTTCTAGGAGTATTACTATTTTAGGTCTTATACATAAATGCATGCTCCACTTTAACTTTTGTACATGGTGTGACATAATGGTCCAAATTTGTGTGTGTGTATGTGTGTGTGTGTATGTGTGTCTGTGTGTAGGCAGCTCGTGAGCATACATACAGAGCTGAAAGGAAAACATCTGCTATTGCCCTCTATCATTCTTCACCCTTATTTCCCTAAGACAGAGTCTCTCACTGAAGCTGAAGGTTGTTATTTTTGGTTAGACTGGCTGGCCAAAGAGCCCCAGTGATCTTCCTATCTCCACTGTCCCCAGTGCTGGGGTTACAGGCATGCACAACTATGCCTGACTTTTGATGAGAGGCTGGGGATCAAACTCAGGTCCTCATTATTGGACAGCAAGCACTCCATTACCATTGAACCATCATTCTGGGCATTTCCCCCCACCCCCGATCCAGTTTTTTTTTTTTTTTTTTTTTTTGCATGTTGGGCATTTAGTTGTAACAGTGTAATTTGCTGTATAATATTTACTTATTGGATGGTCTTGTCAAGAATCAATTGACTACAAATGCCAGAGGTTTATTTCCAGACTCTCAATTTTATTACATTGATCCATGTATATATCCTTATGCTGGACCCACAATCTTGATTACCGTAGCTTGGCAGCAAGTTTAGAAGTTGGAATGTATGAGGCCCCCAACTTTGCCATTTCTTCTCAAGATTGTTTTGGCTATCCTGAGTCCTGTGCCTTCCCACATGAATTTGGGGGTCATATGTAATTTCCACAGAGATCCAGCTAAGATTAAGCTAGGAATTGCACTAGATCAATCTGTAGATCTCCATCTTAGCAATATTAAGTCTTTCACCTCACCAACAGATATGAGATGTCTTTCCATTCATTTAGATATTTCATTTCTTTCAACAATGTTTTGTGGGTTTTAGTTTAGGATTTTTTTTAACTTCTTTTATTAAATGTTAAAAATATTTAATTTTTGATATTATTGTGAATGGCATCATTTTCTTGATTTTGTGTTCAGACAGCTTATTGCCCGTGGGTAGAAACAATTTTTGTGTACTGATCTCATATTTTACAATTTTGCTGAACTTGTTTACTAGTTATATTGGTTTTTAAGTGATCACTATAAGGCTTGCTTTATTTTTTATATTTATTTTTCAGACAGGATTGTAAGCAACTCAGGCTGGTCTTGAACTTCTGATACTCTTTATTTTAAAAATATTTTATTATTTATTCATTTATTTGACAGAGAAAGAAGGGGAGACAGAAAGAAAGGGCACGCCAGGGCCTCCAGCCACTGCAAATGAACTTCAGTGGTGTGTGCCCCCTTGTGCATCTGGCTAATGTGGGTCATGGGGAATGGAACCTGGTTCTTTTGGCTTTACAGGCAAGTGCCTTAACTGTTAAGCAATCTCTCCAGCCCAAACTTCTGATACTCTTGCCTCCACCTCTTGAGTGCTGAAATTACAGGGATGTGCCACCATACCCAACTCTCTAAGGGTTTCTATATTCACAATCATAACATCTACAACTACATAGGGTTTTATGCATTCTTTCCAACTTGTATGCTTTTCATTTCTCCTTCCTGCCTAATTGTCCAGCCTATAACTCTCAGTACGTTGTTGGCTAGAAGTGGCAAAAGGGCATTCTGACTTGTTTTAATTTCTTTGTTTCCTTATATTCTGATATATGTATCATGATTTTTAAAAAAATTGGACTTTTTGTTTTCTCTTTTTTTTTACATCTCAAGATGGATAATTCACACATTAATTTTGACCTCTTTTTATAGCTAATAGAAATTTTCTCCTTCTAAGCACTACATTAGTTCTCACCCTCAGGTTTTGATGTATTTTTATTATTGTCCAGTTAAAAATATTTTTAAAATCTACCAGCATTCTTCTGTGACTCATCAGTTATTTCTGAATGTATACCATGGTTTCCAAATATACTGACATTTTCCACTTCATTTTCTGTTATTGATTTGAAATTTATTTGCATTGTGATCATAATTCAATTCTTTACAATAAAGCCTGAATAGAACCCTTGTCTAGCTATATTTATATCAGACAGAACATACTTGAAAGCAGAAAATATTATTAGAACAAACCAAAAAAATTCTTTACAATATATTGAGATTTTCTTTCTGGTCAAATTTTGTAAATAATCTATATGTATATGCAATGGTCTGTACTTTTGCTATTAAAGTAAGTTACTAATCAAGCAGTTCAAAAATTCTACATCCAGGAACATCATTGTCTCCTTGATCTACTACTGAGAAAAGTATAGTAAGACATTCCATTGTGATTATATATCCACTTATTTCTCCATTTAGTACATTAATTTTTCCTTTGTATAATTTGAATCTTTGGTATAAGTGCATAATAATTTGAATCTTTTAAACTTCCTGGTGAATTAAACCTTCATTAATTCTTTTTTTTTTTTTTGAGGTAGGGTCTCACTCTAGCTCAGGCTCTACTGGAATTAACTATATAGTCTCAGGGTAGCCTCGAACTCATGATCCTCCTACCTCTGCCTCCCGAGTGCTGGGATTAAAGGCGTGCGCCACCACGCCCGGCTTTTTCTAATAATATTTTCTGCTTTCAAGTATGTTCTCTCTGATATAAATATAGCTAGACAAGGGTTCTATCCTTTATATATTATTTGCATGATTTATCTTTCTCCTTTTTACTGTCAGCCTCTCTGTACACGTTTTTTGGATCTGTCTCTTTTAAACAGTACTTAGTGCTATTGATTAATCCCACTTCATAAAATTTGCTTTTTAACTCGTGCATTTAGTTCAAAACCTTTAATAGAATTATTGTTATGTCTGAATTTAAAGCTATCATTTTATTTTGTACTTTTATTCCTCCCTATATTTCTTCCATGTTTTCTTTCCTGACAACGTTAATTACCAATAGATTGCATGCATAACATGTACATGAGGGAAGCCCTGGGGTCCATACTCAGCACAAGAATACATAAATTATATGAATTGAAACAATTTGTTTTGAATTAATTAAATTTCCCCTTTCTACTCATTTGGAAAGCTACATCATTTTGCTATTAAATAGTTACATCATATTAATTGCTATATATGTAATTACCTTACCAGAGTGCAAGCTCAATACTGACACAATACAAGGTTGCTAGAACAGTTGAATTCTATTCATGCCTTTGCTGACAGCTTTCCTTATTATGCAGTAGTTTATTTAAAAAAAAAACCAGCAGGTTTCCTGGTTTTATTTAAGCACAAATATAAGATGTACATAAGCTGTTTATTCATTTTCTTCTCTGAGCAGCCTGGTGTTGGGATTGTTGACTTTACCAGCCAGCTGGGCTGCTCTTTCCACAATGGCTTTGCAGTTCTTTGAAGAAACGTTGTGAGCAGTCTCTGCACAGGAAGATTTGCTGCACATTGGGAGCATTTCCAGCTCCTTGATGCTGCGGACCAGGAACTTCCGGAAGCCACTGGGCAGCACGTGCTTTGTTTTCTTGTTGCTCCCATAACCAATGCTGGACATCAGAATTTGGCCTTTGAATCTTCTCCGCACCCTGTTGTCAATACCTTTGGGTTTCCGCCAGTTATGCTTTAATTTTGACATTTCGGTCTGACTGGTACCAAATGAACTTCTTGGTCCTCTTTTTGACAATCTTGAGCTTCACCATAGGTCTAAGGGCAGCCATGATGCCAAGCAGAAGATGGCAGCCACCTCCGCAGGCAGAGCTGAAGAAGAGCCTGGTTACCTGTAATGAAATTCTGTAATGATGATTTGCCAAGCTTCTGTGGATGTCTGAAGACTTTATTTTTGCAGTCATGACCTTAGGCTGGACCTAAGTTTATGTAAACCGAATCATGCTGTCTGTCTTGTTTGTAGATGCTGACAAAAGAAAACTAGACCGGGCTGGAGAGATGGCTTAGCGGTTAAGCGCTTGCCTGTGAAGCTTAAGGACCCCAGTTCGAGGCTCAATTCCCCAGGACCCACGTTAGCCAGATGCACGCATCTGGAGTTTGTTTGCAGTGGCTGGAGGCCCTGGCGCACCCATTCTCTCTCCCTCCCTCTCTCTCTCTCTCTCTCTCTCTCTCTGCCTCTTTCTCTGTCTGTCACTTTCAAATAAATAAATAAAAATAAACAAAAAACTTAAAAAAAGAAAACTAGACCTTCAGTTTTTTGTTTAGACTTTGTGTACTGATGCTGGCTATAGATTGTTGCAAGTAGAAGTAGGTCTGGCATACTCTCCAATGATACTGTTTTAGCTTGAGTATTCTAAAATACACTTTTTATAGAGAATAATATGCAAAATCACTACATATAAAGTTTGTGGTAAAGGTGTAAACATTTTGCTAATAAAATGATAATTTTACAAGTAAAAAAAAAAACAGAATGGGGCTGAAGATATGGCTCAGTGGTTAAGTCACTTTCTTGCAAAGCTAAAGACTCAGGTTCAATTCCCAAATACCCTTGCCATACACACTAATTGGCTCATGTGTCTGGAGTTGTTTGCAGTGGATAGAGACCCTGGCACACTTGTTCTGTCTCTTAAATAAATAAATATATATAGAGAGAATGGGTACGCCAGGGCATCCAGCCACTGCAAACAAACTCCAGATGCATGCTCCACTTTGTGCATATGGTTTAAATGGGTATTGAGGAATCAAACCCGGGGTCCTTAGGCTTTGCAGGCAAGTGCTTAACTGCTAAGTCATCTGTCCAGCCCAAATTTGTTATGGCAAAGCCAATAAACATATGCCAAAGCAATTTAGGGATTGCTGTGCCTCTTTCTCCCAGGCTGATAGAGAGTTTTTCCTTGCTGCAGGTCGCAATGCCCTGCTGGCCAACTTACTTTTTTTCTCCATAAACATCTGGTTTGTCTCAAAATGGCATGTTAAGTAGTAGTATGAAAAAGTCATCCTATGATAATCTATGCTAAACTAACACAATAATCAATGAGCCATGAGGTGAGCTTAGCTGGGTTATCTCTCTCTGCCCTTTTTCCTTTCATTATGGTGTTACAGAAATGTCCCCCACAAACCATATTGTTATTCAGATCTTCAGGGATGAGGACGATCCAGAAACCTGAATCTCCTGGAGTTATTCTCATGCTAATCAGTGGAACGCTTTGCGTCAACATCTGGTACCTGGCAGATGTTCAATAAGCCTGTTCTTGCGCCCCCTGCCGCCCTAGGGCAGGTCTGCATCTAGTAAGGCTCCACCTGTAGTGTCAAGTGTGGTCACTAGAGGTCGGTGTGAGATCACCATGACGGCTTCGTGGAAAACCAGCTTTTCCGTCTCAAAGAGTTTCAGAATGCGAGCATTAGAGAGAGCCTGGATCTTGCCTTCTTGCACTAGAGTTGCACAAGCTGTCTGTACAGCCCAGCAAAGTTCCAGGTTGGGCACAGCAAAGGCAACAAGTGAGGTGGGAAGTTAGAGGGTACAAATGCAAGAGACCCTCAGACTGGGGGCTCAAGGGTCTTTGGCCATAATTCAGATTCTGGTACCTGACACTTTCCCTCAACAAAATGGGGGAGGGGTAGAGTACCGTTCACAACATCTGGCCTAAGTATTCGTATGTATTCAGCACGTTGAATTTGGACAACTTGAAGATCTGGATTAGGAAACTCAAGACATACCCCCCCCAAGAAAGTAACAGAACTCTAAACCGTGGAAAGCTCAGTTAAATACCCTAGTCTTTGTTTATCATTTTCTTTGTTTGTCACATTTTTTTAAATTTTTAAAATTTTTTAATGGATTTGGGTGATGGCACAGTGGTTAAAGGCTGTCCCTTGAAAGGCAGATAATGGGGAATGATTCCCCCTACCTACCTAAAGCCAGGCATACAAAGTGGCACATGCATCTAGAGTTTGCAGTGACAGGAGGTCCTGACTGTCCATTCTCTACCTCCATAAATAAATAATATTTTAATAATAATAAATGATCTTTCCCAAGCTGAAGAATAAAAGCATAGTGGGCTAAGCCTCTAGGCTTCTGTCCTCTGATATAGAGCCTCTGGCCCCTCCACTTTCAAATTAGCCAACATGTCTAGTGTCTTTACTTAAACCTAAGCTGTCCCGCTGCAGGACCTTGGACCTTGCTGTGCAGGTAATAGCAACATAGTACACTTCCCTTGCTTTTCATTCCTTTCTGTTTTTCATTCTTCTGAGATCATCTTCCCTCTGAAGTACATCTTTAGAATCTCCATGATTGTGATCTCCTGGTGAAAATCTCTCAGTTTTGTTGGCTGAAAGTACACTGACTTTCTTTTGGAATGTTTTTATGGCTGACACTGCCCCTTAGGGTATTGGGTTAGCATGGACAGGCCCTCCCACAAGCATCCCTTTCCAGGTGTTGACTTCAGATGAGTCCAAGTGTTAGTAAGAAGTGCCCATCAGCACTTAGCACTTTGGTAGGATCATGATGACTATCACAATAGGGTTGTTTGGTTCCTGAAAAGAGAAAACAGAAAACTCCTGCCACAGAGGACAGAGTTAGCCAAAGGTAGTTATTATCTCCACTGAAAACGTCTGCTCTTAGCCTTCGGGATTTTAAGGTTTCATTTCTACAACTGGCAATGACATAACAGTCCCCTTAGAGCCATAAAAGATAATGGAAACACCCTTGCCCCAACTCTTCTCATTAAACCTGAGGCCAGAGATAAGGTAGACTGGACAAAATGGCAGCCCCTTTAGCAAACATTCCTCCCAAATCTCCTTGAGACCTCAGATTGGTTCTGATGGTCTAATCCAGCAATCTTTACACAATCAACATTTTTATCCAAGTTCTAACATCTAGGCTTTGTTGGGTACTAAGGCCCACTGTAGATCACCAGATCTGGTGATGAAGCCAGTTTAAATCTAGACCCAGATTATGTTTAGAGACACGGATTAGATATCATGGTACCAGGGCCCAGAAGCAAGAATCTGAAGCAAACCCACATGCTACTGCCAGCCACACCTCTGACTCTGCGAAGTGAACAACCTGCCTTCTCTGTGTCTCCAACATGGAGCTGCTTCTTCTCTGGAACCAGTGACTCCAAACCCTTCAAAAGAGAAATCAGGGTCTGGAGAGATGGCTTACAGGTTAAGTTAGTACTTGCCTGTGAAGCCTAAGGATCCAGGTTCAGTTTCAAATATCCATGTAAGCCAGATGCACAAGGTGGGACATGCATCTGGAGTTCTTTTTCAGTGGCTAGAAGCCCAGGCAACACCCATTCTCTTCTCTATCTGCCTCTTCCCCTCCTCTCAATAAATAAATAAAAATATTTTAAAGCCAGCTGTGGTGGCACACGCCTTTAATCCCAGCACTCAGGAGACAGAGGTAGGATCACCATGAGTTTGAGGCCACCCTGAGACTACATAGTGAATTCCAGGTCAGCCTGGACTAGAGTGAGGCCTTACCTCGAAAAACTAAAAAATAAATAAATAAAAAGAGAAATCATCTTAGAGCCCACAGAAGACCCAGAATAGCACCCCATCCTTGAGCTGAACAAAAGGAAGGGCTTCATCAGTGATCAAAGGGCTGTCACTTGAGCATCTAGTCCAATCAATGTTTTAAACACGGAGACTCATATAGCACAGGATGAACTCAAACTCACTATAGCTCAGTCTAACTCTGAACTCCTGATTCCACCACCCCCCAACTCTACCTCTTAGGTACTGGGGTTACAAACACGTGCCACCATGCCTGGCTTAAGTTGGGTTGCATTTTATACACATCTTCAAGTGTGGATTGAAGGAAGAAGATATTAATGAAGAAAGATTATACAGGAATGTTTTTAGCCTTTTTTATTGACAACTTTCATATATATACAATGTACTCCAATCATAATCCCCTACGACCATCCTATTTTCCCCCCTCATTGGCCCCCTCCACTAAAACTTCTTCTTTCCAGCTAAAACCTCTTCTATTTTGATGTCATCATTGTTTTCCACTCCCCCACCAACCATGACAACATGCTGATGGGCCCAATATTATGCAATTCTTGTTTGGGTAACAATGACTTCTATGATGTCAGAAATACAATCACTTTGTATCTGGAAGACAGCATTCCTCCCCTTCATTTCGCTCTTATATTCTTTCCTCCACACTTCTACAGTACTTCCTGAGCTTCTGAGGGTGTGAAAGAGAAGAATCATTTAATGCTGCACACTGAACTGTCACTTCTTCCCAGCACTTTGGTAAGTTCCCCCCACTCCCCAAGTAGGGTCTCACCCTAGCTCAGGCTGACCTGCAATTCACTCTGTAGTGTCAGGGTGGCCTCAAACTCATGACTATCTTCCTACTTCTGCCTCCTGAGGACTGGGATTAAAGGCATGCTCCATCACACCTGGCCTTAAGTTCTGAGTCTCTCCAGTAGTTATCACCATCTGAAAGGAGAAATTTCTTTAACCAAAGGTGAAAGCAGCATTAATATATGAGCATATGTTGGGTGCACACTTTTAGTCCCAGCGCTCAGGAGGCAGAAGTAGGTGGGTCACTGTGAGTTCGAGGCCAGCCTGGGGCTACAGAGTGAGTTCCTAGTCAGCCTGGGCTACAGTGAGAGCCTGCCTCAAAAGAAAACATATATATGACCCTATTGCTGAAGACACCATTTGTTGCCGGCACAGAACACGGAGAGACTTGGCTGGAATCCAGAAGAGAGCCAGAGCCCAAAAAGTTAGTTCATCTAGTGTTGGAAAGTGCTACATGAGCTCCTGGGGGAAAGTGGCCAACAAATATCTAAGCTACTCAGAAGCAAACACCCTGACAGGATGTACACACATCACATAATCCAGATGCACAAAGTTGGTGCATGCATCTGGAGTTTGTCTGCAGTGGCTAGAGGCCCTGGTGCACCCATTCTCTCTCTATCATAAATAAATACAAATAAAATATTTTAAATTAATAGAAAGGACTAACCCTTAACCATGTGTCCTTAGGTAGGGTTGCATCCTTCTGATCTCTCTGAGCTACATGTCAGAATCAAGCTTAACTCTTAAAATGACAAAAGACAGAATCAACACCTAGGAAATTATAACATCCTCCATAATCTGAATTCCTAAGAAGATCCCCAAAATGATTTGATCCTTCTCTTTTTTTTTTAGGAGGATCTCTCTCCAGTACTCATTCTCTCCCCTTCCTTCCCTCCTTCTTTCCTTCCTCTTTCCTTTCTTCCAGACTGTATTTGAGGCATACGTGAGTATTGGTTAGTAGCCAAGGTGTTCCAAGTTTTTGTGGGTTTTTTTTGCGTTTAATAAACACAATCAGTGCCATAGGCTTTAGGATAAGAGATGTATGTACGGAAGTGATTACACAAGGCGCTTTTCACAAAGGTAAGGCAATTTCACTGTTTTACTTGCATCTGCCCTCAAAAGGGCAGGAGAGGGAGAAGGGAAGGATTGAGGGAAACAGTGTCACAGACTGTGGGGGTAAAATGCAATTACCTAACCCAGAGGCACTTGCTTTTCAAGCCTGTTGCATCCCCCCCCCCCCAACCCGCAGGCTGCGCAAGGAGGCTGCCCCCGCACTCCACTGATTGGCTAACCTGTCCTGCTCGTCACGCTCTTTTGTCACAGTAGATAGCTGATAAAAGCTGCCAAGACTGCCCTAGGAACTGCGCTGCCTGCCTCGATCTGGCTACCTCTCCTTAGGTGGCCCTGCGGAGCAGCTCCTTCCGGCAGCCCCGAGTCGTTTAGCGGCTTCGGAGGCGCTGGTCCTTTTTTTCTGCTGGAGAACCACTCTGAACAGCCGCTGGCCAACAGCAGAGTGCAGGTAAAGAAAGGGGTACAATATCCTGGTGCGGAGAAGGGAGGGTGAAATCCCGCCAGTACTGGGCAGCTCCTCTCTCCCCTCTCCCCACCCGCCTGGAAAATAAGCAGTTTCAGCAGGGTAAGGAGCATTCACGGTGACCTGGCTGCTTTAGGGTCATCTGGAGCCCGTCCACTTGATTGAATTTGCCTGGTCTGGGGAGGGGACAAGGGGGGAAGATGAGGGAAAAGGAATCATGTTTGCCTTGAAGCCCTTTTACATCTCCTCATATTTTCCTGGGCACTGTGTGGGTAGGTGTGTCTTAACTCCTATTGCATTTCTCCTTAGTAGCCCATCATAACGGAATCTGAACTTGAATTCGGTGCAGGTAACTGTAGATTTGGTTAGGCCGATGGTGCCGCGTGATACAATGTGTGTGTGCGTGGGGGGCGGGGGGTTCCTTTTGGCTTGTATTCAGAAAGTGGAAGAGGTAAATTTCCGCCTGGCAACAGCGGAGGCGGCGGGAGGAGGGAGGGAGTACCATGATGACGATTGAAGATGTTTCTGACCCTTCCCTTCCCTTCCCTTCCCTCCTCCTGCTGTGGCGCAGTTTTGAAGCCCTGAGCATCCGGATCTGCGACCCCCTGTGGACCCAGACCTACCAACTCTCGAGGCAAGGTTTCTCTCAAGAGGACACAGGTTGCAGAGGCTGTCAATAAAGGTGCATTCTTGTTCCCCAGCTGGTGTAACAATCTGAGTAGTCATCATGAGGGGGGAGGGCTATGAGGAAGTGGGTGGGGATGAGACCAGAGCTCATGAAGTTAATAAGGTCTTCCTTCTTTTCCATGAATCTGTGACAGCTGTCCTTTCTGTTTAAAACCCTACATCACTTCCAAATACCATTAAACCTAGAATTTAAAGCAACAGGTGTCCTCCGTCTTGAAGGACTGGTGGAGGGGGATGGATGGGGCTGCATGAAGCACCCTGCTGGCATGCTAATATTGGCTAGCTCCAAGAGGCTGTAATTGTGTCTCTTGTGAGATGTGTTCAGGGTGGTGAATAGATAAAAAATGTAAGGCAGACTATTGAGATAGAGAATATACAGCTGCAGCTTTCTTCTTTATTAACTGCCCTCCTTGTTTTCTTTTATTTTTGCAGCCCTCTACTGACATCGGAGGCCCCTTGCACGACTGCAGATTAGGAGTTGTTTTTGTTTTTTTTTCCCCTAAAAAGCCCTCGGCGTCGTGTATTAAGACTCCCCGTCTTCATTAGGCATGGCTAGTATTCTTGCACATATGGCTAATAACGGGGGGCAGAATGCAGCATTGCCACCTTGGGCCCATTCCATGCTGAGGACCCTGGGAAGGAGTCTTGGTCCTTTAATGGCCAGCCTAGCAGAGAGAAACATGAGATTGTTCTCTGGGAGGGCGGTGCCAGCCCAGGGGGAAGAAACCTTTGAAAACTGGCTGATCCAAGTCAATGGGGTCCTGCCAGATTGGAATATGTCTGAGGAGGAGAAACTCCAGCGCTTGATGAAAACCCTTAGGGGCCCTGCCCGGGAGGTTATGCGTTTGCTCCAAGCTGCCAATCCTAGCCTAAATGTGTCAGATTTTTTGCGGGCCATGAAACTGGTGTTTGGGGAGTCTGAGAGCAGTGTGATGGCCCATAGTAAATTTTTGAACACGCTGCAGGCGGAGGGGGAGAAAGCTTCTCTTTATGTGATCCGTTTGGAGGTGCAGCTCCAGAATGCTATTCAGGCAGGTGTCCTGGCTGAGCAAGAAGCCAACAGGACTCGCCTGCACCAGCTCCTTGTAGGGGCTGAGCTGAGTAGTGACCTGCGTTTCAGGCTTAAAGGTCTTCTTAGGATGTATGCAAATGAGCAGGAGAACCTTCCAGACTTCCTGGAGTTAATCAGGATGATAAGAGAGGAAGAAGATTGGGATGACACTTTTATTAAGCAAAAACGGCCCAGAAGATCTGAGCCAATTATGGAGAGGGCAGCTAGCCCTGTGGCATTTCAGGGCTTCCCACCAATAGTGATTGGTAGTGCTGACAGCAACGTGATAGAAATAGATGATTCCCCCGATGACTCAGATGAGGATGTGATCCTGGTGGAGCCTGGAGATCCTCCAATGCCATCCTTCAGTGTCCCACCCCTCCAAAGCAGGGCCACATCTCATGACCAAGTGCTGGTCATTGATGCCCCCCATAATTCTGGGGCTCAGTCTGCTTTCACCAGCAGTGGTTCTGGGCCCAAGACCAGTAGTCTTGGTGCTCTGCGTAGAGGCAGGAAGCGGAGACACGCAGTCTACTGTTACCATTGTGGGGAGGAGGGCCACTCAAAAGAAACCTGTGACAATGACATTAACAAAGCTCAGGTGTTTGAGAATCTGATCATCACCTTGCAGGAGCTAACACATACAGAGGAGGAAAGGTCTCGACAGGCCACTGGAGAACCTAGTGACCCCTCTGAGCTACAGTAAGAAGTGTGCCTCCAGCCTTAAACAAACCCTTACATGTATTCAGAGTTCAATGATGAAAAGCTTGAGATGAACTTCTGGTTGAATGAATGAATCCACTGAGTTGAAGAATCTTGTATACCATTGTACCAGAGAAAGAAGGCCTGATCTCTGGCCTTGCTCCCTCTCTCTATTGCCTAAGTGTCTATTTTCTGTGTGCACCTATTTCCTTGATGGCTTTATTCTCTTTGTAATGTGGCATAGTTCGTTGTTACATCTTCAAATAATGAAGAAACTTACACAAAGTACAAATTACCCAGAACTCTCTACCCATACAACTGTTGTCAGCCCTTTGATGTCTAGCCTTCCAAATATTTCCCTATACCTATGTACCCAGATAAATATATGTATAGATAAAAGTGCTCAAATGTAAGTTGTTCTATATGCTGTATTTTTTCACCAAAAATATAAGTTTTTGGCTTTTTAAAAATACCAGTAAATATATGTGTGTATCAGCATCTACTTTAATGTCTGTGTTATTATTTTAAGAGGAAGTTAAGGAAAACAATTAAGAAAAATACAGTGAAAAGGTATAAAGGGGTAGGATCATACTCTGAAGAGGGCCTTGTATTCAATTTGCATATGAGAGAAACAGCCAGGTCTGGTCATGTAAACCTGAAATACTAGCTACTTGGGAGGTTGAATCAGGAAGACCCACTTGAGCTATGGAGTAAGTTCAAGGCCAGTCTGGACAATTTTGTAAGACCCTGTGTTATCACTTTCTTATTGCTGGGACAAAATACCTGACCAAAAGTGACTTAAGGAAAAAAAAAAGAATTTATTTTCAGTTTACAGTTTTGAGGGTAGAGTCTGGCATGGAGAGGGTTGGGGAGTGAAGGGTCAGGGATGGGAAGAGGGGTGGGAAGTATGGAAGGAGCAGAAAGCCAGCGCCACATGATCATATCAGCATAGCAACAAGGAAGTAGAAAGAGCTTAATGTTGCAAGTGAGGCTGGGCTATGTAACCTCAAGATCCATGCATAGCAATACACATCCTCCAACACTCTACCTCCTAAAGGCTCCACAACCTTCCTGAACAGTACCACCAACTGGGATGTAAATATTCAAATAGGCACACACTGTCAAAATTTTTATTAAAAAGGGATCGGGACAGTTGCTTAGAAGCAGAGCACTTGTTTAGCAGACACGAGGTCTTTATTCTATGTTCATTCCCCAGCACCATATAAAAAGAAAAACTGAGCTGGAATAAATCCTCAAAGCAGAGGATCTCTTTGCCACAACTGACCTGTCCCATAGAGCCAAATTATGGCCTAGATTAATTTACAATACTCCACTGTTTTCTTTTCTAATGATCCGGAGGAGTCTGCTGAAGGGGAAGTTTAGTGTTGAGGCCAGGGGGATTTGAGGGAGTCTATTCCTGTTCACTTTGGGAAAGGGCCAGCTCTTCTGTAGATAGGTTCCTTAAATTTCTGCTGTTGATGGAGTGTTGGGCCCTGAAAGGCCCAGGCGTGGGGCCTAGTGGAACTTCCTGAGCCTAAAGTTTGGTGACCTGTCTCTGGCCAGCTAGGACTCAGCAAGACACCTAATGGCTTCTTGCCTGCCACCTCCAAGTGGCAATTGTAATTACCATTTCAATAGTTACAGTTTACTATTGGCCCTTACCTCTCCCCCCCACCCCACCCCTATCCTAAAATCCCCACCTTTGTCCCCGACATTATATAGGCAACTGCTCATAGCAATAAAGCAAGTTTTTTGTGAGTTCCTGCTTCCAAAATACTCCCGACTCAGTGTGTTTTTTTTTTTTTCAGGTGGCCAGGAGAGGTTTCTGAGTCGTCGTATGCTCATCTTCCTCCTTACGCCTTGGGAGGAACCAGTAGGCCTGATCCTTCTGCCCGGGGAGGAGCCCAGAAATGGAGAGCATGTTGGTCTCTTCTGTGGGTTAACTCCACCCTTTACCACCTTCCTAATTAAAGATCAGCTCCTCACAGCACCCAAGTCTCACCCTGTATATTGTGATACTATATGCTACAGGACACAAGTATCCCAAGAACTCCAAACCCATATCCACTCCATTCCTTCATAGGGAAGGTATGAACAGTAATCTAGTTGTCATGGCACATGAAAGGACATGTGAGTAAGAAACCCAGGACTGTACACAATGCTACAGAAGAGTAGAGGGTACACACAGGAAAATGAGAGAAAAGAGAGACCTTTCTAGGAAAATGTCCTTCAGAGGTCCACCCTGTCCCTTCTACCAGTCTCAAATTTAAGAGTGTACCTACACAAGACCATCATAATAGGAGGAAAAGATCATGACATCAAAATAAAAGAGACTGATTGAGAGGAGGAGGGGATATGATGGAGAACAGAGTTTCAAAGGGAAAGTGGGGGGAGGGAGGGTATTACCATGGGATATTGTGTACAATCATGAAAGTTGTTAGTAAAAAAAAAAAAATTTTAAATTTAAAAGAGTGTCAAAAGAAGCCAGGCGTGGTGGTGCACGCCTTTAATCCCAGCACTTGGGAGGCAGAGGTAGGAGGATCACCATGAGTTCGAGGCCACCCTGAGACTACATAGAGAATTCTAGGTCAGCCTGAGCTAAAGTGAGACCCTACCTTGTAAAACAAACAAACAAAAAAGAGTGGTAAAAGAGTAAGTGTGACTTTAGACCCTGAGTGGCTATGTTTCCTGCAGGTGCAGGACAAGGTGGGGGTGTGCCTAGGAATGGTGGTGTAGGGCATGGGGTAGAGAGTGAAAATGGATTCATATCCTGAGAGATGTGGGAAATACAGGTCCCACAGAACTGAGAGGTCAGGGTCTGCAGCAGAGAAAGCATAAAGCTGTATGTGTCAGGGGACAAAGTGAGGGCACTAGGACCACGGGGACTCCCATGGAGATTAAAAGGGACAGGAGTCACAGATACAATGTTTCATGCAGAGGTCTGGACTTTGTTCCACCAAGAATAGCATAGATTGTGAATCTCAAGTGATGTATTAGGGCTCTGATTTATTCTAGCTATCTAGGGAGGGGTAGAAGCCAAGGGCTGTAAGAAGTCTTCCCTGGGCTGTCACATCCCAAACCTGACGTGAAGTGCTTTTTTATTCATGTCTGTGTTTCTATGTATGGGTGTAATGTGTGTGTGTGGGTATACTTATACATGTGTGTGCACATACATATGGAGGCCAAAGATTGATGTCCAGTGCTTGTCTCCTATTGTTCCCCACCTTGTTTTCTGTTTGTTTGTTTGGGGGTGGGTTTTTCGAGGTATGGTCTCACTCTAGGTCTGGCTGACTTGGATTTCACTATGTAGTCTCAGGGTGGCCTCAAACTCACAAAGATCCTCCTACCCCTGCCTCCAGAGTGCTGAAATTAAAGACGTGTGCACCACCACGTCTGACTTCCACCTTGTTTTTTGATACAGGGTCTCTTGTACTGAAACCCACTGATCAGCTAGTGTAGGTAACTGCTGGATAAACCCAAGGAAGTCCTGTCTCCACTTACCCAGTGCTAAGATTACACATGTATGCCATTATGGCTGATCTTTTTGTGGGGTTCTTTTTTGGCATATGTGTATGTGTTAGTATGTGTTGTGTAGTGTGTGTTTTGTGTATAGTGTATGCACATGTGTGTGGAGATGTGCATGCCCTTTGTGTTCATGAGCAGAAGATAGAGGAGAATGTTTGGTGCCCTCTGTGATTTCTCTGTGTATTTCCTTGAGACAAAGCCTCTCACTGAACCTGGAGCTTCTGCTCCAGCAATTCTCCAGTTTCCACGTTACATGCCACTCTTAAATTTTTAGGTGGATACTTAGGATGGAACTAGGCCCTCATACTTGTACAGCAAGAACTCTTACCTCTTGAGTCCCTATGCCTCAGATTTTATGTTGGGTGCATACTCTATGCCTGGGATCTTAAGTCAGGTCCTCGTGCTTGCACGGCAAGCACTTTATTCCCTGAGCCATCTCCCCAAACCCTACAATGCTTCTCTTTTCTAGAAATACCCTCACAGTTTTTCCATGCCTCTTGGTTCCGCTCCATTCATGACTTCACAACCCATCCTTACAATCCCCATCGTGCTCCGCTCCACACTGTGAAGCCATAATAGTCTTTAGGTAGCAGGTGTGAAGGCTCAGCCTCCTATACCTTGCTGCCATGTCCATTCCTCCGCCCCCAACACTTCCCAACATTCAGTGTCTTCTTAAAGCCTCTGCCTCTTTAACACTCATGACCAGAAAAATAAACCTGGGAAGAACCATTAGCTCTGACCTTTTAGGCTGAAACTCAGTGAGGAACAAAAGACTCAAGAGGGCCACTCCTTGCATCCCTCCAGGGCACCTCTGAGCCCTTGGTAGACTCCTTGATCTCCCCAGACACTTCCTGCATTCCCAGGCAAGAGCAGCTCAGGCTCCTGAAGCCACAGGAGCTTCCAACCTTCCCCACTTTGTACAGGTTTTAACTCCCAAATTTTTGAACCCTCCATAAATCTGCTGTAGTAGTTATTTTTCTCATTTCTGTGACAAAATATCTGACAAAAGCAATTTAAGGAAGAGAGAGGGTTTACTTTGGCTCACAGTTGGAAAGTATTGGTTTATGTTGGACCACAGTTGGAGAGCACAGTCCATCATGGTGGGCAATCATGGCAGCAGAAGCTGGAGGCAGCTGATCACATTGCATCCAGACAGGAAGCAGAGAGAGATGAATGCTGGTGTTCAGCTGGTTTTATTCTTTGTATTCAGTCTAGACACTTCCCAGGGAAGAGTGCCACCCACATTCAAGGTGGATCTTCCCTTCTCAGTTGAACTTCTCTGGTAACACCTTCACAGACATACCCAGAGGTATGTTTCCATGGTGATCCAGCCAACTTGACAATAAAGATTAGTGATCACATCTACCCTTGTGGGTATCTGTTCCCCACATCTAATTTGTGGAGGCCAGAGATTGGTGTTGAGTGTCTTCCTCCACTGTGCTCTAGAATATTCTTTGAGACAGGGTCTCTTTTTGTCCTGGAGCTCAGTTTAGAAAAAAAACTTTTTTTTGAGCTCACCTTTTCTCAATTTTATTATATGAACACTTACTGAGTGATTTGTCCAAGGACAGGGATTATGCTTCCATAACCTTCCTGGCCCTAGGCAAAGTAGAAAAAAAAAAAAAGAAAGAAATCTTTTTTTATGGTTTTTTGAGATAGGGTTTCACTCTAGCTCAGGCTGACCTGGACTTCACTATTGTTGTCTCAGGGTGGCCTTGAACTTATGGGGATCCTCCTACCTCTGCCTCCCAAGTACTGGGATTAAAAGCCTGTGCCAACACATCTGGCAAAATCAATGTTGTTTATCCCATCTCTGAAGTCAGCTGGGGCCTACTTAGAAAACCTGTTATGAGGCCTAGTCCTTTCTCTTTCTCCTCCCTCTTCCTAGATTTTTTTTTTTTTATGGTACATATTCAAAATCATCAATTAATTTATTTTACTAATATAATGTAACCTGACATTTATTTTTTACATCATTCTGTGATATACAGACTTTCCTTCACATAAAAGCATATGTCTTTTCTTGAAATGGATACCTGAACATTCAGATCAGGCTACTGCAACTAGCAGAAGGAAGGCTATTGGAGAATGCTGGGATCTGATGTTCTTCATTTCAAGCTATGGGCTGATTTTCTTCCCTTTGCTTTTACTCTTACTGGTTGCTACCAGACCACAATGGCTCTTTTGTCAGAAGCAGTTGGTCTCTGAGTGGCCTTCTGCATTATCTTTCTCCCTCCTGGCAAGTTTTCCCTAGGTTTCCATGACACCCTTCTTTTTTTTTTTTTCTTCACTTTTTATTTATTTGAGAGTGACAGAGAGAGAGAGAGAAAGAGACAGAGAGAGAGATTGAGAACAGGCGCGCCAGGGCTTCCAGCCACTGCAAACGAACTCCAGATGCGTGTGCCCCCTTGTGCATCTGGCTAACGTGGGTCCTGGGGAACCGAGCCTTGAACGGGGGTCCTTAGGCTTCACAGGCAAGCGCTTAACCGCTAAGCCATCTCTCCAGCCCGACACCCTTCTTTTATGGTCACCCTTTGGCCCTTTTGGTGCCCACTTCTCAGTTTCTCCTGTATTACCGTCCCCACCCCTTTGTGTAATAGTAATGAAAGCAACAAAAACTCATTACCTCTGTTTTTTTTGAAAAGCTTATTTGCCAGACAAGCCTGTATCAAGCTCTTTCAACACATCAGTTCACTTAATCCTTATACCAACCATGTAAGATAGGACCATGGTCACATATTTCCAATGAGAATGCAGGTTGACTACTTTAAAAACCTACCTTTGTCTGGGGTTGTTCAACTGCTTGGTGGGCAACCAGAGGTTAGTCTCTGTGGTGACTGACATTAAAGCTTAAACTCTGAGGCCTTTTGTGGTCAGCACATCCTGTCATGTATTGTTACTGTCCACATATGTTACACAAGGGAACGAATATGTGAACCCAGAAAAGGGCCTGCTATTAGCAGGTGTGACCTGAATATGAAATTAGCACAAGGAAAACCCATTGTAATCTACAAAGAGATGGCAGGCACTGCATTAGAATGTGCTTCTCTGCTACAGAAGGAAGGATGAAAGAAATTGAATGTTGCTCCTGCCAAAGAGCCACTGCTTATTCAGTGTTTATCTGAGGAGTGACAATCAGACTCCTTGACTTGCACTGAGTCTGGCAGGCATAATAGTCAATTCAGAAGCTGCTGGGGTTTACCAATGATGTCAGGATAAAGGAACACTTGTTGAATGCTCAAGTAGATTTCTTTTTTTTTTTTTCAATTTTTTTCAATTTTATTTATTTATTTATTTATTTGAGAGCGACAGACACAGAGAGAAAGACAGATAGAGGGAGAGAGAGAGAATGGGCTTGCCAGGGCTTCCAGCCTCTGCAAACGAACTCCAGATGCGTGCGCCCCCTTGTGCATCTGGCTAACGTGGGACCTGGGGAACCGAGGTCCTTAGGCTTCACAGGCAAGCACTTAACCGCTAAGCCATCTCTCCAGCCCTCAAGTAGATTTCTTGGGCCAGATCCACAGTACCTCATTCGTCCTGTGCATGGCAAGGGGTGTGGTTTGTGTTTTGCTGAGATTTTCTCTTTCCATAGCATGTTAAAGGCCCTCCTCTCCTTTCAGAGAGGTCAAAACAAGCAAAACCATTTCCCTTCAGAAATGACTGTGAAGAGAGGGTCAAGCTGATTTCAGAGTGACATAGAACATCCCAAGTAATTTGGAGTTTTCCCTCTGGGATTAAATGTTTCAATTCAGAGGAAACTGCCATTCAATAGTCATTAAAAGGTGGGTCAGAGAGAGAGCTGAGTTGGATCTTGGGGCCTCATCCCCATAGGATACATGGATCCTCGGTTGCAGTGATTTATGTCCAACAAGAGGTGACAACTTAGTATGGCTCTCACAACTGCTCTTTTAGATGTACATCATGTTCACCAGCGTCATTTTATAAAGACATCAAGGCATACCCAGTATAAGTCACTCATCTAAGATCATACAGCTAGTATGGGCTACAAGTGGGATTGAACTTCTGATATGTCTCTCAGCCAAGTCAAAAGTTGTTACTGTCGTGTTGTGAAGCTATTCCCAAGTTAATGGGTATAAATATCTAATCATTTTGTTGGCCATATTGTGGTACTGACTTTTACTTGCCAAGTCAGTCAGTAGCATGGCCTCAGTATCATTTCTTTCATTAAACAAGACAAAAAAAAAAAAAAAGAGAGATCAATTTAGGAATGTCCTCTCAGAATCTGAAAATGACAAATTTGGTGAGGAGGTGTACATATATTATCTCTCCCACATTGCTGACAGGACTAAAATTGGGACCACCCTGGCTGGCAGGCTGACTATGAAATGCATCAGTGGTTGAAATATGAAAATCCCTGGATCCAGCAATATAACCTTCTAAAGTTGAGGCTGAGGAATTAGATGGATAAATGTAAAAAACATATGCAAAAATGTTCACTGTCACTTTTTATTAGTCTCAATGGCAACCTGGGAACAATGTAAAAGACCATGTATATTAGTTACTTTGCTCATTGCTATACTTGGTACATGACAAGGGAGGAAGCATTCATTTTCTTTCTTTTTTTCCTGTAGTTTACATCATAGTAGAGAAGGCATAACAAAAGGACCATATGGCTACTGGTCATATTGTGTCCCTAGTCAGGAAGCAGAAAGAAGACAGGTAGTGAAGCTTATATAATAAACCTCATGGCCTGCCACCAGTAACTCACTGTCTCCAATAAGGCCTCAACTTAAGACTTGCTCCCATCTGGAGACTAAGTGTTCCAACACATGAACCTCTGGGGACCATTTCACATGAAAACCATAGCAACAGGAGTAAGGTTTGGCTGAATGAATTAGGCTCCATACATGCAGCAACATGCTGTCAGTTCATTGGATTTACCTGAAAAGGAAATGATGTGTGGCTCTTCTGGAAAAGGCCTTGGGGGATAGAGAGATGGGTAAGCAGTTAGAGATACTTGCATGGAAAGCCTGATGCCTAATGATCTGGGGATGGTTTGCAGTGGTAAGAGGCCCTGGTGTACCTATACTCTTTCTCTCAAATAAAAATATATTTAAAAAGAAATAAAAGGCTTTAGAAGACCATTGCACCATCAGGCCATCTGTGTTATCTTTGACCTCCCAACATGTTCCATCAAGTCAGACCCCTTCAACACCTGTCAAAACCATGGTCAAGCTTTAAGTATCATGTCACATGGAAGATTTATATCAGCTTACCTTTCATGTCACAACAGACTTGTATCAGCTTTCCCTGATTCCTTTAAAGCTCATTTTCTATATCTTAGTGAAGGAGAAATAGCTAGCTTCTTCTAGGCAGTTTCAGTTAGAAATTGAGGCCCACAGAGAACCAGGAAATGCCATTCCACATGCCAACCCTCCTTTGCATGAATGAAACTCTTGGTAGGAATGGACTTCATGTCTGATCAAGACTTACATATAAGACTAAACTACAACCAGCTACAGTGCTCTCTCCTGCCCACAATCTAGCATACTATCTAGGTGGGTTGACTCTGGGGTCCACTCTCCAAATTTACAAACCAATTGGGTCTTCCCCTTACATATCTAAGTCTACCAAAAGAATACATTTTCTATACTTTAAAGGCTGTGGCCTTCTTCCTGTGGCTGTCTTTGCCTGCCTCTTCTCACTCTGGCCATAGAGATACCCATGAGTCTGGCCTCTCCCTGCTGGGTAGGGGGAGAGCATAAAAATGTTTCTTGGTTTGCAGAAGCTTTTCTGCTTGCCTCTGCTTTATAGTTTGGGATAACTCCTCACTTTAATTAGATGTATGATTTTTCTCTGGTCTCTAAACCTACCACTTGTGTATTTACCTTATATTCCAGATCTACCATGTGGATGTTTTCATAAACTCTAGGCCTGTTGCCTGTGTAATTTCTCTAAAGTGGGGGTAGCTATGGGTATAACTGTCTTTACTAATCATTTCTCATCTGAGTTTCTTGGTCTCTGCTTTGATACTTTCCCTCTGCTATTTTTCCTTAAGTTCCTAACATTTGCCCTCTTATTTTCACAGGGAAGCTCAAGGTAGACGCTGTGTGTGTTTCTTCTAAATCTCCCTACATATGTATCTTCGTTCTACCTTCCATGTGCTTGCAACTCAACTCCAGTCTTTCCTTGCAATCCTCAATTTCTCTTAAATGAACTTTGAACAATACAGTGTGTATTTCCTACTTCCCACATGTTTATGACTCTGCTCTAGCCTTCTTCCTAGATCCCAATTTCCCTTAAATAAACCCCACAATTTGTAATTTTTAAAAATATTTTATTTTTATTTATTTGACAGAGAAACAGGAGGGAGAGAGAGAGGAAGAATGGGCGTGCCAAGGCCTCCAGCTTATGCAGATGAACTCCAGACATATGCAACCCCTTGTGCATCTGACTAAGGTGGGTCCTGGAGAGCTGAACCTGGGTCCTTTGGCTTTGCATGCAAATGCCTTAAACACTAAGCCATCCCTCCAGCCTGTGATTTCTCCCTAAATAAACTTAATAACTCCTAATTTTTCCTTCTTGAGTCCATCTTTATCAATTATTTGTTAAAGGTAGGACTGCACCCAAACTTGGGGTTCATAAACTTAGGGGACCCTTCTTGGATCCCCAAATCCTACATCACTAGGTAGTATTCATCATATTGTTATAACTGCTTATACAATGACCTGTCTTCATTAGGCTTACTGCCCTGGTGTCTAAGACAGTGTTAGTGGGGTGTGTTGACACAAAATCAAGGCACACACTCACCTGCTTATTTCCTTATCGCATGTCTGCCTTCTCCTATACAGTAGCATACGATTTACAGAACTATTATATTGTATATTGCTACCTTCCCTCATTATATTACACACTTAACCAGGCTGGACATTTTGATCTATTTAGCTAACTGAATGATCAGCTGCTAGAACAGTACTTGGGACAGAGCTAGTTGGCAAATGTTTTTGGTTGGAATAAACAAAGTGCCTGACATACAGTAGGCACTCAGTGAATGGCACCCTTGGTTACTTACTGCAACACATCTGTGGTGGTTTGATTCAGGTGTCTCCCATAAACTTGGGTGTTCTGTATGTTAGGTTCCCCAGCTGATGGAAATTGGAAATTAAAGACTCCTGGAGGCAGTGTATAGTTGGGGGTGGGCTTATGGGTTTTATAGCCAGTTTCCCCATGCCAGTGTTTGGCACACTCTCCTGTTCCTGTTATCTGATGTTGGCCAGGGGGTGATGTCTATCCTCTGCTCATACCATTGTTTCCCTCTGTTGTTGTGGAGCTTCCTATCGAGTCTGTAAGCCAATTTTTTTTTCTTCAAAGCTGCTCTTGGTCAGGTGATTTCTGCCAGTAATGTGACCCTGACTGAAACAGTAATGGTGGTACTGCTAGATACATGACTGTGTGGCTTTGGCCTTTTGGAGCTGATTTTCAAGAGGAATGTGGCAGGATTTGGAACCTTGGCCTAAGATATGCCTTGCAGCGCTGGTAAGTACAACTTGATGGACTATTCTGGTCAGTTGAAATAGCTGAATGTGGTAAGAACTATGGACCATGAGGTTTGGCTTATGAAGGTGAGAAGGAGCTTTGCCTGGACTGGGCTTGAAGCAGTTTTTTGTGAGAGGCTTGCTGTTATGCCCATGTCCTCAGAATTTGTGCAGGATTACTTTGTATAGAAACGGACTGGTGTGAGCAGAGGGATATGGCACAGAAGGGAAATCTTTTGGATGAAAAATTCTGCCATTCAGCTACAATTATATGAGAGATTACAACATTTGAGATTGTGCAAGCTGATCTTCACTGGGGCAAGAAGAAGAATGTAGACTGTTTTGAAGTGGCCTGAGTGCTCAGGGAGTGTCATGTTCTTCAAAGTCTGCTTTATTCCCCCCTGGATTAACAAATTGGCACCCTACCTGGTATCACAGAGCATAAGAAATACAGGAAAGAGAGGGTCATTTGAGTTTGCAACATGGTCTTGTGTTTTGGAAATGACCATCGGTAGTGTGAAGCAGTGGAGATGCCAGGACCATGAGATGGCTGCCAAGGAGAGCTGCTGGCCCCGAATGAAGTTTTCCAGGACTGTGAGTAGCCTAGCTGGAGGGGCAAAATTGGAACTCTAGAGACTTGTTGCTGGTTAGAATTATCAGACTTGGAGACTTGTCACTGACTAGAGTTGTTGGACTTGAAGCTACAGAGTTTAATGTTTGCCCTGGCTGTTTTAAATCTTACGTTCGCTGAATATTTCTTTGCTATGCTCAATGCCATCTTTTGCAGTGTCATTGTTTATTCTGTGCCATTATGGGTTTTGGGGGTATTATTTCTTGGTATTATGGCTCAGTTAAAAGATCTTAGACCATGGGGATGTATGAACATCATTGGAATTGATAGAAACTATGGGGACTTTTAAAAATGTACTGAATGTATTGCATTTTACATCATGTATGGTTATCAATTTATGGGGGCCAGGTCAGAATATGGTGGTTTGATTCAGGTGCCCCCCCATAAACTTAGGTGTTCTGGATGCTAGTCTCTCCAGCTGACGGCAATTGGAAATTAATGCCTGCTGGAGGCAGTGTATTAATGGGGGCAGGCTTATGGATGTTATAGCCAGTTCCCATGCTAGTTTTGGGCACATTCTCCTGTTCCTGTTGTCCACCTTATGATGGTCAGGGGGTGAAGTCCACCCTCTCCTCATGCCATCATTTCCCATGACATTGTAGAGCTTCCCCTCAAGTCCGTAAGCCAAAAGAAATCCTTTTTTTCCCCCAAAGCTGCTCTTGACCAGGTGATTTCTGCCAGCAATTTGAACCTGACTGCATCAACACCCACAAAGGTGATACTGGAGGGGATTCTGTCATTGTGAGATCAGTAGGTATTGAAAAACTGACATCCACCTAGTTGAGGTCATAACCTATGAGAGATATTCTAGATCAGTGCCTTCCTTGTCACTACCCCCGGATATCACCTAGTATTATATCAACCATTCACTCCTTGCATGGGAAAGTGGAAAGTGTGATTTTTTTTTTGCAGTTTTATCCCTGTCACATCATCAAAGTTTAGGTTTAAAATTCCTAATCATTCTTTGTGCATGTGTAAATACTAGAAATATCTGTCCTGAAATACATGACTGTTTGGGATACTCTACTATTTTCCTTCTATTAAAGAACAATCAAGAGTAATAGTAATATTATTTTAATCTGTATATATTAAACTTGTCAACAATAAAATGGGAATAAATATTTTTAGTATAAAGGACGTAAGTGAGTCTTAGCAAAAGGCAGTAACAGAAGTGATGTATAGTTAGGAAGCAAATGATAACTTGAGAAAGCAAATGATAAACCCAAAGATTCTGAACTTCCATCATAATTTCAAGTTAAAATGCTGATATTGCTGTGAAAAACTGAATGACAGTGGAAGATCAGTTGTTGAGGTAGTATCAGGGGCAGGTATGAATACTCAACCAGTTTCCTAGCCATCAAGCACAGAGTAAGGCTGTTTGAAAATTTCCTAGTGGGGGCATGGTGGAGATCGGTTTAAAATGTCCAGGTGAACAAAAATCCAATTCAGGGGCAGGAGAGTTGTCTTAGCAGTTAAGGTGCTTGCAAAACCTAAGGACTACATTCTAGTCTCCAGGTCCCATATAAGCCAGACCCACAGGGATACAAGTGCACAATGTCACACATGTGCACAAGGAAGCATATGTGTCTGGAGTTCGTTGCAGTGGCTAGAGGGCCTGGCTTGCCAATTCTCTTCTTTCTTCCCCCCTTGCATACGTGCATGTACACACACACACACACACACACACACACACACACACACACTAGTCGGTTGTGCTTGCCTCAAAAAATAAATAAAAATAAGGAAAAAATCTAATTCGGGCCCAAGCAAAAATAATTCAAAATAGACTATACAGTATAATTGACTCTGGAAACTAAGTAAATGATACATAGTGCTGGGTGTGTACTTCAGATGGCATAGTGCTTGTCTAGCATGTGAGAAGCCATGTGTTTATTCTCCAGCACCACATAAACTGGGTGTGGTAGTACACACCTGCAATAAATGCCAGCACATGGGAGGTGGAATCAAGGGAATCAGAAGTTCAAGTCCATCCTTGGCTACATAGCCAGTTTGAAGCCAGCTTTAGAAACATATGAGATTCCATCTATTAGGCAGGGTTCTCTAGAGTAATAGAATGAACAAAATAAATATAAGACTATTTATTTGATTGGTTTATGTGGCAGTTTGAATGCAGGTCCCCATAAAGGCTCATGTTTTATTAAGATTTATAACTTGGATTTCCAGCTCCTTGGGTGGAAGAGATGTCGTCAGCATGGGCATATCCTGACATCTAGCCCTAAGGTATTTCTGGGCAGATTTGATTCCAGCCTAAAAGTACGCAGAGCAGTCTGAGTTCTGATTGGGTCCCTGTAGTTTGCTGCAGTTCCCTGCTGATTGCTGCCAGTTTTGTGCTTGTTTTTAATGTGTGCTGGCTCATGGTGGTTTCTCTTTGCTTGGATCTATGAAAGGGAGCCAGCTTCTGCCACCATTGATGGAACTTTCCCTGGATCTGTAAGCCTGCAATAAATCCTGTTCATCCCATAAACTGTGTCTGTTTGGAAGTTCATCCCAGTACTATGGAACTGACTATAACAGCTTACAGGAGAGAGCCTGGGTAGTCCAACAATGGCCATCAGCTCACTGAAGAGGCTGAGAACCCAATACCTGCTCAGTCCACAAGTTTGGATGCCTCGGCAGTCCCAATGTGGTGCTGAGGATTCCTGGAGAGCAGCTAGTCTTCAGTCCATATTGGAAGACTGAATAATTTGGGTTCAAATGTCAGCAAAGGATGGCAGCAATAGGATACATGTGCTCACCAGCAAGGGAAAAGACAGGCAGGGAAAAAGCATTACTTTTTCCTGGGACTACGTATATGTATATGTGTATGTATATGTCTATGTCTATGTACACATACATAGATATATTAGCTGCCACCTGAAGTTCCTGTCCATTCTGGTACAGGATCTTCTACTTTCAGTTAATCTTTCCTGGAAATACCCTCACAGGCCTGTCCAGAGGCATATCTCTTAGTGTGATGCTTAATATTGACTGTCAACTTGATTGGATCAAGAATTACCAAGGAGACATTTCTTTGGGTTTGTCTGAGAGAGAGTTTCTAGATTATGTAAACTGAGGTGGAAAGATGGACCCTGTGTGCAGCGCCATTCCATGGGCTGGAGTCTCGGACTCAATAAAAAGAAGTGAGCTGAATATTGGCATTCACCCATTCCAGAATACAGATTGAATGAGACTATCTGATTCCCACTCCCTTCACCATGATGGAATGGCCCCTGACATTGTAAGCCAAAATAAACCCTTCTCTTTTTTTTTTTTTTCAGGTATTTTGTCATAGCAATGAGAACAGTACCTAATGCCACATGTGGTAGTTTGAATGGTGTTTTTTAAAAATATTTTTATTTGTTTTGAAGCAGAGAGTGATAAAGAGAAGAGAGACTGAGAAAATAGGCACACCAGAGCCTCCAGCAGCTTTAAATGAACTTCAAACACATGTGCTTTGTGTATCTGGCTTTATGTGGGTACTAGAGAATCAAACTCCGATCATTAGGCTTTACAGGCAAGTGCCTTAATCATTGAGGAACCTCTACAGTCCAATTTTATGTGTTTTTTTTTTATGTAAGTAGGAGATTCATTAGGAAAACTAAAAGATTTAAAAATATTTTTATTTATTTGCAAGAAGAGAGAGAAAGAGTGAAAAGGGACATTCCAGGACCTCTTATCACTGCAAATGAACTCCAGATGTACATGCCACTTTGTTCACCTGGCTTTATGTGGGTATTAGGGAACTGAACATAGGCTGTCAGGCTTTGCAATCAAGCAGTTTTTGTTTTTGTTTTTGTTTTTGTTTTTTCAAGGTAGGGTCTCACTCTGGCTCAGGCTGACATGGAATTAACTCTGTCGTCTCAGGGTGGCCTCAAACTCACAGCGATCCTCCTACCTCTACCTCCCAAGTGCTGGGACTAAAGGCATGCACCACCACGCCTGGCAATCAGGCAGTTTTAATCACTGAGCCCTCTTCATTCCTAATATGAAAGATTTTATATGGACAATAATTAAGCAGTCATAAAAGCATGCAGAAAGTGGCAAAAATAGGGAAATATCAAACACTTTGGCATATTTCTTTTTGACATTTTTTGTTGAGGATTTTAATATATGAATATAATATAATTTTCTCATATTCCCCTCCCATTACTCTCTTTTGCCACCCCCCCCCAATCTCCACCCCCACAGAAGGTTCCACTGAACCATCTACTCTTTCAAAAAAATCTGTTGAGCTGGAGAGATAACTCACCAGTTAAGGTGCTTGCCTGGAAGCCTAAAGACTCATGTTTGACTCTCCAGATCCCACCATAGCCAAACACACAAAGGTGAAGCAAGCACAAGGTCACACATGCCCACTAGGTGGCGTGTCTGGAGTTCAATTATAGTGGCTGAGGCCCTGACATACCAGTTCACTCTTTCTCTCCCTCTGTCTTTGACTCTGTCTCTTTCAAATAAAAAAAGCATCTTTTTGTTTTGATAGCTCATTATTTTTGTCCTCTTCCATCCTTTATGTCAAAATTTTACTGGGTTAAGAACTGCCCAGGTCTTATGTAGGTAACAATATCCACTGTGAGGTCAGTTCATGTCCAGAGGGTAATGCCCCAAAGTATTCCTTCTCATTCTGTGGTTCTTGCATTCTTTCTATCCCCTCTTTCACAAGGTTCTTCTGAGCCTTGGAGGGTGTGATAAAAGGGTCTCATTTAAACTGGGCGTGGTGGCACACGTCTTTAATCCCAGCACTCAGGAGGCAGAGGTAGGAGGACTGCCATGAGTTTGAGGCCAGCCTGAGATTGCATAGTGAATTCCAGGTCAGCCTGGGCCAGAGCGAGACCCTACCTTGAAAAAAAAAAAAAAAAAAAAAAAGTGTCTCATTTATCTCTGAACTCTCAACAGCCTGTTTTGTGAAGTTTGATGACTTAAGTATCCTGTGCCCACAGCCATCTCCACAGATATGCTTCTCTGGCCAGTGGTGAAAATAATATAATAGTATTCCTTCTGCATTTTGGCATATTTTAAAAACCTTATTTATAAGTCTGTTCACATTGAATTCTACATATAGTTAGAATATATAAATATAATTCTACACATGGCAAAACTGTTTTTATAATAAGTGTAAGTATTATCATTTCTACAGCCTAAAATAAAAATTATTTGGTGGAAAAGAGGTAAATCTAGAAACATACCAACAAAAACCTACAAGAAACAAACTGCTATTATTTCTAGACATGTAATGATGATGAGATGTATTACAGTTTTTCTTGACAAAGCCAGAGACCAGATAGAAACATATCTGAAAACAAAATGATGAGATATTAGTACAAAATCTGAGCCAGAGGTGGTGGCACATGTCTTTAGTCCCAGTACTAAGGAGGCTCACTGTGAGTTTGAGGCTACCCTAAGACTACATAATGAATTCCAGGTCAGCCTGAGCTAGAGTGAGACTCTACCTTGAAAAACCAGTAAAAAAAAATGTGAATGTCTTAGAAGAACATAAAATTCTTTGGAGAACATTACTAGAAGAATTCAACTTAGCTGGAAGTGTGATTGCCAGGGTAGAGAGGATGACATCATTATAAATCACCATGGCTTCACCCACATCATCAGCCACTTCACAATTACAATGCAGGGACCCCTTGCCATGTCCCCCAGCCCTGGCTCACCACTATGGACAGGGAATGGAACAAGTGGGGGTGAGAGCACTGAAGCAGGTGAGCAAGCGGACAGTGGGAACACAAGAGGACAGATCTAGAAACCAGGGAGTCAGGAATGGCTTCTCATAGGGAATGATGTGTGAGCCATTGCCAGCCTATGATCTTTGGCAACAGAGAGCTCAAGGACACAGATCACAGCTCCAATCTATATGAGACAGATGTACCCTACTATAGAGTCACAGAGCCCCAAGCAGGAAGGCTGCGGCCTGAGGGGACGCTCCATTTCCAAATCAGCCTTCAGTGGACCTCCATGGGCCTCAGAGCTGTCAACTGCTGGCTTCTCAGGGCCAACCAACACCCCTGTGATAGGTCAAAGATGAGCATTCTGCCTGTGTCAGTAAGGGAGAGCTCCACTCACAATCCTTTTGACAGTGCTTCAGGGAGAAAAGGCAATGATGTATTGAGAAATGAAAGTCTGTTTTAATATGGTTGTCTTTAGATGTGGGTATCTGATGGAGATTGGGTAAAGGTTTAGGGATTTGTTTGAGATTGGCTAAAGGTCATCATACTAAGTTCTAGGATTGGTAGAAATAGTAAGAACTTAAAGGAGGAATCTTTGAATTTTAGGGTACAAAGTTGTTGATACTTTTCATTGAAGAGTGGATGGGTGTGTGTAGGGGGAACCCTATAATGGAAGATACACTGTACCTGAGATTGGCCTCCTTCTGCCTTCCAAGTGCTGCAATTACAGGGGTGTGCCCGTGTGTCTGAGTTAATGAAGTCCTTCTTATGTGAGACTAAGGTGTGGTTTTGTTTCTCAGTGTCCAGGCTATGAGGAAAGACATCATTCTAATTTTCATACACATACATGAGGAAAAAAAAATCTTGTTTGCTAAACCCCAAGAAACAACTTAAACTAGCCTTGACCATTGTGCTAAATTTTATTTAATCTTCATAAACACCTTATGAGGTAGATGCTATTTATATATCCATTTTATAGACTAAGAGACTGTGGCCTGGACTGGAGAGATGGCTTAGAGGTTAAGGTTCTTGCCTACAAAGCCTAAGAACCCTAGGTTCGATTCCCCAATACCCATGTAATACAGATGCACAAGGTGGTAAATGAGTCTGTTGGACACAACTAGATTCAGCTAAATTTGATTTAAATTGTTTAGGTTCGGCTCTTCTCAACTAGGCTCGTGTAAGCTTGGTTGGACTCAGCTAGACTCAGCAGGATTTTGGTGGACTGGGCTAGGACTCATCTATGCATGGCCAAACGTGGGTAGTTTCCACTAGACTCAGCTGGGTTTGGCTAGAATCCACTAGACTTGACTATAATTGTTTATGCTTCTCTGGGCAAGGTTCAGTAAAACTCGACTGGGCTTGTCTAAGCTCAGCTGGGATCACATAGGCTCCTTAGGGCTTTTAGGCTCTTTTCAACTCAGCTAGACTGGGTAGGACTCGGCTAGGACCTTCTGTGCTCAGCCTTACGTGTGGCACCTTCTTAGCCCCTTCTTTGTCATCAAGGGTCGCTATGGCAAATAACCAAGCAAAGGGCATTCGAGCCCTGCATGGTGCAGTCTTTCTGGAACAAGACAGCTTTTGGAGCCATACCCACATGGCTCAGGCTGCTTTCCTTCTGCCACTGCTGGCTTTTCTAACTCACTAATAACCATGAAGTGGGAAAATAAAAACCAAGGCACGAAGATCACAAGAAAACTTTACTAGCCAGCTAATAGTCAGTGTGCCACCTCCAAAGAACCTGAGGCCTGATTCAAAGTTTTTCACATTTTTTATAGTGAAGAACCGACATTAATGCTGAAGACATATTTGGGAACAACAACAACAAAAACATGATTAGAACAGGGTTACGGGATAAGGAGGGGAAAGGTAGGCTCAAGGACACTGACTGCCTGCCATACACGTTTTTCTTTAGTTCCTCAGGGCCCCTTTGTCATCAGGTCACTACCCTACTGAGCTGTTAGGTTGCTTACCGACAACAGCCTAGCCTGAGTCCCACTGAACACAGATGAACAGAAGAGCCTAGCCGAGTCCCAAGGGACCCCGCCGAGTCTCATCGAATGTAGTGGAACAGCTGAGCTGAAGACGAGTTCTGAGTCTAACCAAATATAGTCGGACAGCCGAACAGCCGAGCCTAGCCCGAAGCTCACCGAAGGCAGTCAAACAGCACAGCCTGCGCCTAGTCTCACCTAACACAGCCGAACAGGGCGAGCCTAGCCGAGTCTCACCGAATGCAGTCAAACAGCCAAGCCCAGCCGAGTCCCAGTGGAACCCAACAGAGTACCACGGAACACAGTCGAACAGCCGAGTTAAGCTGAGTTTCCCTCGGAGCCAGTTGAGTCTCACCGAACACAGTTGAACTGCCGAGCCTAGATGGGTCCCAATGAATACAGCCGGAGTCTCACTGCACACAGCACAATAGCCGAGTTTAGCCGAGTCTCACCGAACAAGTCGGACAGCCAAGCCCGGTGCAATCCCACAGGAAGTCGAACAGCCGAGTGGCAGACACCGCCCGAGTCTCATCGGAACACAGTCGAACAGCCGAGTCTATCCGAGTCCTATCGAACACAGTCGAACTGCCGCGCCCAGCCGAGTCCCAACGAACCCCGCCCGAGTCTCATCGAACACAGTCGAATAGCCGAGCCTAGCCGAGTCACGGTGCGCCCCAGCCGAGTCTTACCGAACGTAGTTGAAAAACCGAGTCTACTCGAGTCCCAATGAACCCTGCCCGAGTCTCACCGAACACAGTCGAACAACCGAGCCTAGCCGAGTCTCACCGAACACAGTCGAACAGCCGAGTTTAGCCGAGTTCCAATGGACCCCAGCCGAGTCTCACCGAACACAAAGGAACAGTCAGCCGAGTCCCAGCGAACACAGTCGAACAGCCGAGCCTAGCTGAGTCCTGAAGCCCAGAGGAGGCACCCCAGGACAAAAGTAGAGTAAGTGGCTAAGTCTTTCATCTTTACTTTCTCCCTGGACAGAAGTGGGCCCCCATGAGGACGAACTAGATAAATAATTTTCTTAGTTCCTTTGTGAAGAAAAATAAAAAAAGGCAATCACTCGAGGTTTGTATTGTTGATGGTCCTGATAATGTACATACAGTGTGCTTTGTGAGCCTCGGTCTCTCAATCTATGAAATGGAGATATAACTAACATCTATTTCTCAGGGTGTTTATAGGAATTAATCCACCTGAAGGGTTTAGTAGACTAGTCAAAACTAGCTATTTAAGGGGCTGGAGGGATGGTTTAGTGGTTAAGGCACTTGCCTGCAAAGCCAAAGGACCCAGGTTCAATTCCCCAGGACCCACGTAAGCCAAATGCACAAGGGGGGGGGGACATGCTTCTGGAGTTCGTTTGCAGTGGCTGGATGCCTTGGCATGCCCATTCTCTCTCTCTATCTTTTCCTCTCTCCAATAAATAAATAAATAAATAAAAATAAAAAATATATTAAAAAAAACTAGCTATCTAAGATGTTTCTTGGGGTTAGCAAACTAAAATAGTAGATGTGTCCCTTTCCTCTGTTGTTGTTACCTTCTCTTTGCTAGCACAAAACACCAGAACAAAAGCAGCTGATGGGAAGAAAGGGCTTATTTAGCTTACAGACCTGAAGCTTCATGATGGCAGGAGAAAGCATGGTAGAGCAGAGGCTGTATATCACCCCCACCATAGCAGATGGAAAAGGGCAGGAGAGTAAGCTGAACTATGGCCAGAAGGAGTCCGCCCCCAACAACACAGCGCCTTTAGCAAGGCTGCATCTCCCAAATCGCCACAAGCTGGAGATCAAGTATTCAGAACACATAAGGGACATCTGATTCAAACCACCACTTCAGGATTCAAGGAACTGGAAGGATTTTGACTCTAAAATAAACATATACCTAAGTTATATTTAAAAAGCATGCACATAAGAGTCAGAGTATCTTTGCACACAGCCTGGATACCGAATACAACCACACCTTAATTTCACACACAAGAACTTCATTAACTAAGAAACAGTGGTACATAACTGTAATCAAAGTGCTTGGGAGGTGAGGCCCGCTTCTTCTGCCATTATGGAACTTCCCCTGGATCTGTAAGCTTCAATAAATCCCTTCCTCCATAACTGTGTCTCATCTGGAAGTTCATTTCAGTGAACCTGAAGCTGTCTGATACAGCTAGATTTGGTATGACTCCACTGGTTCTTGGAGGACTCTGATAAGATCAACTAGGCTCTCTTAGGTTGGACGGGGACTTGGATGCTGTCAGCTAAAACTGGCGTTGGATAAACTCATCTGGCTTCTCTACAGGGCTGAGTAGGTTTGGCTCCACTTGGGTAGGCTCCCTTGAGCTCACTTGACCTCAGCTGTGCTTTGAGTTTTGGCTGGGACTCATCTGGGTTTAGCTAGACTCTGTTGGTGTCTCCTGGGCTCTAGTATGCTTAGTTGAATTCACAAGGTTTTAAAACTCACTGGCCCTTATTCTTATCAATGCCACTGCCTTCACCTGGGGTCTCCCTCCCCTAACCTGCATATGTCCTGTTGCCTGGAGCTTCTCCAGGGACAGAGTAGGTGTGTCCTAGTGGAAAAGAATGGAGACATACTTAGTGGATCCAACATTACCTAGCAGACATTGTATCCTAGACAGGCATTGCCTTTGACTTTGAGGACCTCGGAAACTGTATCATCACAGACTCTGACAACAGTTACATCCCTGGGTTCCAAGGTTCTAAAGCAGGGATCATAAGAGCTCAGAGACACGAATACAGACATTTCAGGGATAAGGTACTGAAGGTGACTTTAAAAATGTGTCTTGGATCCAGGTGTGTTGTGGCACACACCTTTAATGCCAGCACTTGGGAGGCAGAGATAGGAGGATTGCCTTGAGTTCAAGGCCACCCTGAGACTTCATAGTGAATTCCTGGTCAGCATGAGCTAAAGTGAAACTCTACCTCAAAAATAAAATAAAATAAAAATAAAAATGTGTCTTAGAGGATGCCATGACAAGAGAAGGGTGGGCATTGCAAAGTGTATCAATTATCTTTCTCCTTGATGTGATAAAAAAAAAACTGAACAAATTAGTTTAAGGGAGGATGGGTTTATTTTACATTACGGTTCCATGTGACAAACCAACATAGCATGGAAACATGGCAGAAGGAACATGAAGTGGCTAGTTCCATTGCATCTGCAGCCAGGACGTAGGAAGGAAAGAAAGCTTTGTCGTTATCCCTCTAATTTAATCCAGGTTGCCAGCTCATGGAATGGTGTCTTCCACAGTTAAGGTAGGTCTTCCCATCTCAGTTAACCTGATCAAGACAGTCTGTCATAGCCATGCCCGAGGCTAGCCTAATGTAGATAATCCCTCACAGCCATGCTCAAGGGCCCTTTTCCTAACTGATTCTAGATCCTGTCAAAGTGACAATCAGTATAAACCATAACACAGGGTACGAGCACCATAAAATCAAAGGTACTGTCCTGGTAGAGACTGCAGTGTTTAGGGACAGGAGAGTCCATAGCATAGCAGGATCCTGACCCGTGTTAGGCCATAACAGTGAGAAGGGTGGAGAGATGGGATTGATAGCTGGTGTTAGATACTAAAGACAAGATGGGAAAATGTGTTCAGTAGGGGTTATTCAGTAAGGGATTTGCTAATTGAACCTGTGTAACAAGGACTGGCTTGTGTAGGACATATAGGAGGTTTGTAGGCAGGTCCACAGGCTCAGGGAACAGCACAGGCAGCAGTTTGTGAAGGGTGGTTCCAGGAAGTAGCCCTAAATAACTGGAGGAAGAGTATATTTTCAGGAGTATTTCAGAGTTCAAGGAGCCAACACAATGCCCAGAACTCAATAAGGGATCAGAGGAGCAGAGCACAGTGGTCCTGAGGGAAAGGCTGGACACCACATCTTCAATGTGAAACGGGGGGGAAAGTAGGCTTATTGAACAAGTTGGGCTGCGTTTGGGGCAACTTTGGACTTGTGAACAGCAGGACATGAGTTGGGATTTTTTTTTTAATTTTTATTTATTTATTTGAGAGCGACAGACACAGAGAGAAAGACAGATAGAGGGGGAGAGAGAGAGAATGGGCACGCCAGGGCTTCCAGCCTCTGCAAACGAACTCCAGACGCATGCACCCCCTTGTGCATCTGGCTAACGTGGGACCTGGGGAACCGAGCCTCGAACCATGGTCCTTAGGCTTCACAGGCAAGCGCTTGACCGCTACGCCATCTCTCCAGCCCAAGTTGGGATTTTTCTCCTGTCTTGCAAGATAGGTCTTAAAAGAAGGACGCTCCTGAACCCACTGCCGGTTGTGCACAGTGCAACCTGGAGAAAGAAGGTTGATCTGGCAGATTCAGCTTTGCCTCAGAAAGCCTCAGCACAGGGCTGCCTGGGTCCCAGGGAAACACTGAGACCTCCTTGCAGCCTCCATGGCCCCTGAAGAGTCCCCTGGAGTGCACTCTCCAGGATTTCTTAGGTTGCCAGGCAGCCTGCTGTTATCATTTTACTTTCCTAAATATGCTCTGCTCAAGTTCCGCTCAGCTCTGCCCTCAGCCCTGCTGCACCTCTTCAGCAGTACACAATATTCTCTGGATTTCTACCTCAGCCCTCACAGCCCTGTTCTTCTGCTCTTCCAACAGCCCCACTCACAGTTCTGTTCTCCACTTGTCCCAGGTCTGCCTCACTCTCCCAGTAAAAGCCTTTCATTGTTCAACCTACAGTTCTCCAAGTTGCATTTAGCATCCACAACTCCATTCTCAACTCTGACTTGACACCTCAGTCCCACTCTGTTTATCAGCCTCCCCACCCCTTGTCAGGAATCAAAGCCTCAATTCCAGTGCCCTGCCTTGGTACACTGGTGGCCTCACCCACCTACTTTAGCACTTACAGTCACTGGCCTCACTTCCAGCGTCATTCATAGCCCCCGGCCTTCTTCTTGTGCAGTCTGGGCCTCAACTGCACCTCAAAAAACTCAGTCCAGGGCTGGAGAGATGGCTTAGCGGTTAAGCGCTTGCCTGTGAAGCCTAAGGACCCCGGTTCGAGGCTCGGTTCCCCAGGTCCCACGTTAGCCAGATGCACAAGGGGGCGCACGCGTCTGGAGTTCGTTTGCAGAGGCTGGAAGCCCTGGCGCGCCCATTCTCTCTCTCTCCCTCTATCTGTCTTTCTCTCTGTGTCTGTTGCTCTCAAATAAATAAATAAATAATTAAAAAAAAAAACTTAGTCCAGCCCTCTTATACTCTTGTGGCCACGCCCATTGACAGTGACACAAGCTCTGCTCTCAGCTCCTACCTCACAGCCGTGCCCCAACTGTCCTTCAACAAATTCAGTCTCACTCTGTTCCTACAGTAACCCTGCTCACTTACATCAAGATTCCCCAACCAGGCTGCAGAGATAATTTAGTGGTTAAAGGCTCTTGCTTGTAAAGCCTACAGGCCCAAGTTTGATTCTCCAGTACCCATATAAAGCCATTTTCAGTGGCAGGAGGCCCTGGTGCACGCATTCTTTCTCTTTTCCCATCTCAAATAAATAAATAAATAAAAATACTTAACAGAAAAAGATGCCACCCACAACTAACTGCTATACCAGCTCTGCCCTCAGCAGGCTTAGCTCCTTCTGTATCCCTTCCCCCAGTGCATAACCTGAGGACTCAGAGCTCTGACCTGAGCATCTTCCAGCCCCCCATCACCCCTCAACCCCCACAGCCCTGCCCCACCCCCTGTACTGATCCTTTCCTGTTTTCTCTTAGTGTATCTTGCTGCTGTCTGAAACCCCACCACAGCACTCCTTATCCCTCAATCTTTTCCCTCCTCTATTGTTCCAAACAGAACATTTGTTATAAATCTCTGACAGTGTTTTGGTTTGCCATAGTGCCCAGTGCTCATCTGCTACCAGGCATTTTGACATGATTATATAATTCAGTATCCTCTTAGCCATAACACATTAATAGTGACTGTGGAACTAATTGGCACACCATGCGCATGTGAGGGGTGTTTCTTCTTACTTCTATGATGGTGCATGCACATGAATGAGCATGAGTGAACATCCGTGCCCCTTGTATAAAGAACATCAGAATTGGCCACAGGCATCACAGTTAATGCCTGGAAACACCTATCACCAAGCTGCTGTCTGAAAAGGTCAACTTAGCAGTGTTGCCTTCAGGACCTGACACTGATCACATGCTCTCCAACAAAACACAGGTCATTCCTTCACCTGGACATAGGGGCAGCTCCCTCACAAAATATATCAGGAATCAAGGTCTGTCCCTACTTCCTAAACCACCAGCCAAACCTAAACCTCACCCTTGTATTCGTGAGAGCCAGACCACCTAGGTCATTACTCACACCCACACTGTCAACTCCTTCCTACCTCTCCTCTCAGAGCCCTACTGTGCTGCTTCTACGACTCTGCCCATCTGAGGCCTCAAAGTTCCACTTCCAACAGGCACCCACACTACTGGAGGGTGGAGGCTCCCAAATCTACTTCAGCATCATGAACCTTGCTATGCTCATCATGTGGCCCTACCCCACAGCATATCAGAATTCAAATCTTGGCCCCAAAATCCTATATCACCACTCATATGCCACAATGGCTGCTAGGAGGTTGGACTCATCAGAGCTTGAGCCTCTGCCAAATCAGGACAGGGTCAGGGGTTTGTAGCAGGTGGACTGAAAAAGAGAGAAAGAAGGAAAGGGACCAAGGGCATCAACATCTGGCTGCTCTCACCTGGAGTCCTAACACCTTCTGTCAAAGAGGACATGAAGGCAGGGCATGGTGGCGCATGCCTTTAATCCCAGCACTCGGGAGGTAGAGGTAGGAAGATCGCTGAGAGTTCAAGGCCACCCTGAGACTACACAGTTAATTCCAGATCAGCCTGGACCAGCGTGAGACCCTACCTTGAAAAAATAAATAAATAAAAGAGGACATGAAGCCCTGTTAAGCTCTCATTATCATTCTGCAGATAAAAGTGGGTCTGCTTCTCCAAGTATACCATGGCTAACGCAGGTCCTTGCAAAGAGCAGGTGCTGAAAGGAGGTTCCAGGAAGGGGCAGAGATTACATTCACTACAGTTTAGTTTTGACTTTAAGAAGTGAACAGGATCCCAGTGTATGATTTCCTTTAATTTTTCATATGAGACTTTAATGAAGATAAGGCAATCAAAAATGAACTTTTGCTGGGCATAGTAGTGCACTCCTTTAATCCTGGCACTGGCAAGACAAAGGTAGGAGGATTACTGTGAGTTCTCAGCCAGATTGGCACTACAGAGTGAGTTCTGGGTCAGCCTGGGCTAGAGTGAGACCTTACCTTGAACACCACCTCCCACAAAATACTTTTTTGTTCATTAAAATATTTTTTTTTTCCAAGGCAGAGTCTTACTTGCAATAGACTAAATGTCACATGGAGGGAAGGCTCTTCAATTTGGTTTTACAAAATAATAAAATGTTTTCCCTTGGGCTGGAGAGATGGCTTAGTGGTTAAGCGCTTGCCTGTGAAGCCTAAGGACCCCAGTTCGAGGCTCAGTTCCCCAGGTCCCACGTTAGCCAGATGCACAAGGGGGCGCCTGTGTCTGGAGTTTGTTTGCAGTGGCTGGAGGCCCTGGCGTGCCCATTTATCTATCTGACTTTCTCTCTCTCTGTGTCTGTCACTCTCAAATAAATAAATAAATAAACATAATTAAAAAAAATGTTTTCCCTTAACCTAGATAAGTAAGTACAGTACAGAAGCCAACTTCCAAATAGAGTTCATTGAGACCCCAGGCATAAAACTCACATGGGACTCTGTGTGCAATAGCCCTATCTGGTTATTCCTACTTCTCTGGAGTTAGTGACCTGACATATAGCTGTGTGTCCCTTTGGCAACTGGCTATAGAACTATTTCAGCATCTCCTTGTCCTGGTGCTATAGCATACTTTTCTTGGGGCCACCACATATGAGTCAGCTGAAACTGGGTAGGAATAGACTAGCTTGTTGAGGTGGTGGGTCACATCTTTTTTTTTTTTTTTAAATGAATCCTAAGTCTTTCAGAGTGGCCACTCTGACCTAGACTTATACTGGTCAGGTGTAGTGCTGTGTCATCTTTCAGCAGTGTCTACTCCTGACCCCTGGCTTCTGGTTGCTCAGTGTAGTCCCATTCTTCACCTCATCTCCATGTCTGTGGGTATTGTGGAGGGAGACAAAGGTATGAAGAAGGATGGGATGTAGAGTATGAAGAGGAAGAAAAGGAGGAGGAGAGGAGAGGAGGAGGAGGGAGAGACAGCAATGTGATGTGGCCTTGATCACACTGAATGTGTTCTCTAGCAGCCCCTGCTGGGATCAGCTTGACTCTACAGAGTAGCCACAGCGAGCTTCTGAGTAGGATGTGTCCTTTCCTGCCATCTTCCTGATACGTTTGGTACAGCATGTGTTCTCTAAGTCTCTTTGTGATCTCATCCCCTTTGGTACTGCTGGCCTCACCTTATCTATTTGCTTCTAGTAGACCACTTCCCTCAGCCTTAACCCCCTCCTTTCCTGTCATATCTGGTGAGGCAGACCTTTCGAGGCAGCTCAGCATTGCTGCTCTCATGATTTGAGTCCCTAGACTTACAGCAAGTTTGAACCATTCCCTGAGAGCCTAACTAGAGCATGCAGTTCTGTTTCCCCATAGGCACCTCGAGGTCTCCTTTATCGTCTTAATCTGCAGAGTCCCTATTGAAGCACCAAGTCACACCTCACAAGGACCCCTGCCCTCCCTGTAGCACCAGGTGCATGCTCTTCCAGTTTCTGTAAATGTCACCACTTCTCTCCCTTACCAGATCCAGCCCAGCCTGTCTGGATCATGTGGCGCTTGGCTTTTATTCTCCTTAGGGATTGGAAGGGCCTTCACCACTTTTTCCTACTTTTCTTGGCACTTGCCTGGCTTTAGCATCACAAGCCCTATAGACAACTTTTAGGGTGGGACACTCTACCAGAGATGTGAGGGCTTCAACAAGACTTCTGGGTGAGCTGCTCTTTTCCCTTCTCTTGTCCCCAACTTTTTTCCTTTCTAGCCTGCCTCAGCATGACATAAGTAGATTTCTAATCCTTCTCTTGACTTCTGATCCTGGCCTCCTGGAATATAATATTTCTAAAAACCAAATGGCCTTCAGGTATTCTCCTACCTAATAATCAGGCTCAGTGACACATGGCTGTAATTCTACCAGGAGTGAAGCTGAGATAGGAGGATTGGCAAGACTGCTAGGATAGCTAGTTCTGCATAGCATATTCCAAGCAAGCCAGAGCTATCTACAATGACCCGGTCCTAAAAAATGCCTACTGATCATCAGGTTGCCTGTGGAACCAATAAGGAAAATGACATAAGTGCTCAGCTTTAAGTTACTGTGCATACCGAGTAAATATGATTTCAGGCAGAATGTTATAAGCTTCATAATAAGACCTTGATTATGACAGCCCTTCTGTTGCGTCCTACTTTCTTCTGGATGATCTGACTGTTTCCCTATTTTTATTTATTTATTTATTTTGGATTTTCAAGGTAAAGTCTCACTCTGGCCCAGGCTGACCTGGAATTCACTATTTAGTTTCAGGGTGGCCTTGAACTCAGTGGTGATCCTCCTACCTCTGTCTCCCAAGTGCTGGAATTAAAGGCATGAGCCACCACGCCCAGCTCATTTCCTTCTTTAAAAAAATATTTATGAGGGGCTGAAGGGATGGTTTAGAGGTTAAGACACTTGCCTGTAAATCCACAGGATCCAGGTTCAATTCCCCAATACCCACATAAGCCAGATGCACATACATCTGGAGTTTGTTTGAAGTGGCTAGAGGCCTTGGTGCACCCATTCTCTATCATCGATCTATCTATCTATCTATCTATCTATCTATCTATCTATCTACCTACCTACCTACCTACCTACCTACCTACCTATCTATCATCATCATCATCTATCATCTGTCTCTATCATGTATCTGCCTCTCTCTCAAATAAATAGACAAAATATTATTAAAAATGTTTATGAAGCCAGACGTGGTGGTGCATGCCTTTAATCCCAGCACTCAGGAGGTACAGGTAGGAGGATCACCATGAGTTCGAGACCACTCTGAGACTCCATAGTGAACTCCAGATCAGCCTGGACTAGAATGAGACTCTACCTTGAAAAACCAAACAAAAAAAAAAGTTTATGAGGGCTGGAAAGATGGTTTAGTGGTTAACACACTTGCTTGCAAAACCAAAGGACTCAGGTTCAATTCCCCAGGACCCACGTAAGCCAGATGGACAAGGTGGCACATGCCTCTGGAGTTCATTTGTAGCAACTGGAGGCCCTGGTGCACCCATTTTCTCCCTCTCTGTCTTTCTCAAATAAATAAATAAAAATAAAATAAATTATTTATAAGACAGACAGAGAGAGAGTGAGTTCCAGGGCCTCTTTCTGCAGCAAACCAACTCCTGACATGCACCACTGTGTGCATCTGGCTTTATGTAGGTACTTGGGAATCAAACCTAGGTCATTACGGTTTGCAAGCAAGTACCTTTAACTGCTGAACCATCTCCCAGTCCACCATTGCTTTCTTAAACTGTCAGCAGCCGTGACTGCCAGAAAGAGACTTGCACAAGAAAGGGTCCATTAACTTTCCATCAAGGAGGCTGGGAGGGGCTCATGAGGTCAGACCCCTCCCCGAAAACAGTTACTAGCCAAGAAGGACTCTTGAGGTCATGCCCCTACCTAAAGATTTATGGACAATTAACAGTTACTAGCCAAGGGGGTCTTACAGGTCATGTCCTTCCCCAAGGATTGACAGTTAACAGTTACTAAAGGCTCATGAAGTCTGCTCCTCCTTATGGTTCTTTCTTTCTTTCTTTCTTTCTTTTATTTATTTATTTTTTTGTTTATTCGAAGTAGGGTCTCACTTGGCCCAGGATGACCTGGAATTCACTATGTAGTCTCAGGGTGACCTCAAACTCATGGTGATCCTCCTACCTCTGCCTCCCGAGTGCTGGGATTAGACATGCGTCACCATGCCTGGCTTGGTTCTTTCTTTAATTTTTTTTTTTGAGGCAAGCCAAACAGACTGATCTTTTTTATGCAAGAGAGGAGAGAGAGAGAGGGGGGGGGGGGAGGGAGGGAGGGAGGGAGAGAGGGAGGGAGGGAGGGAGGGAGGAAGAGGCTGAGAGAGAGAGAGAACTGACACGCCAGGGCCTCCAGCCATTGCATTCGAACTCTGGATGTGTGTGCCCCCTTGTGCACATGTGCAACATTGCATGCTTGTGGCACTGTGCATCTGGTTTACATGGGACCTGGAGATTCAAACATGAGTTCTTAGGCTTCACAGGCAAGCACCTTCACTGCTAAACCATCTATCCAGCCCTTCCTCATAGTTCTTTAGCAGTTAACCTTTGCTGTGGGGTTTGGAGCTTGAATGTGCCCCTCCCAGAAGACCATTAGGCAGTTAACAGTTGGTAGGGGGAGGGTCTCATGAGCTCCTGCCCCTCCCTGAGGATACGTAAGAGGTTAACTATTACTGGGAGAAGAGAGATTTCCAGCACCTCCATCTCCTTCCCTGTTGCCTGAAGAGCTTAAAAGGGACAGACACTTCAACAAGACTCAGAGCATGTAACCATAGCCCTGTACTCTTGGATCCATAGATTTCCCCTCATACTGAATTATACTCTGCTATCTTGTGGATTTGACATCCTCAAAGTCAGTCCACATGTATCTTATTTCTCTTCAAACACATACATCTAAGCCAGGATCAGAAGCTCACTGAATAAAAGCTATTTCGTACCCAAACACTGTATAGTCCTCCCACACCATGGGCTATGATCTTACCTAGTCACACTTTACCTTGTTCATTAGTGCAACAGCCAGGAAGATTATTAGAATAGATGCCACCTAAGAAAGCACCTTTAGCAGAAGCTACCATAGGAGAAAGGTCTTGAAGAGGTGTCTCAGAACAACAAAGTTGTTTCCCCAAAGTGGCCATGTTTAGAGGATTGCCAATGCCAAATGAGTGCAGGGAGTTCTGAATATTCAAGATTGTGATGCTCATCTGCTGTCTATGTCTTGATTCTCCATACCTCCCATGTTCCTGCCATATACAGGTATAGAGGCCAAGCATGCTATGCATGCTACCTCTGTGCAAAAATGATAACCATCAGTTAGCATTTGGGCCTGATCCTCAGAAGTCTGTCCTACAATATGAAAGAGTGTAGAACTCCTCACTCCAAGGATGCAGGCTTGTTGACAAGTGGGCATTTCTGGTCCCAGAAATACACTGATCACAGCAACACAGCAGAGGGCAACTGGAAAGTGGCCTCATCAGCTGATGAAGTAGGCACCTCAGGGTCCACATGGATACCAATGTAATTCCTTGCCTTCAAGAGACCCTGATCCAAAGAGGAGAATAAGAGCTTGTGGAAGGGAGGGAAGGGCTGCCTCTCCTCAGAAAATACCCCAGATGCTCATAACCTGCAAGGGAGATAAGCTTCTCTACCTTTACTCCAACCGCTTATCATCTCTGATCTCACTAATGTGTGGAAACCTGGGACACTGGTGTCAACTACAAATGGTTAGCTCAAGGCTGGTAAATCTTCAAGAGTATGGAGTCTCACACCCTTGTCACCTGGGCCAAATGATCTCTACCCTTTCTCTGGCACCTGAAGTTTATCTTCAGATCAGAGCCTTATACCACAACTTGTGAGCAAATGAGGTGGTAGAGAAAACATTAGAACCCACACAAGCAACAGCATCCAATGAAGCTGAAGTGGGGTAGTGTGTTGGACTCACGAGTGACATGGTGTCATACCTAATAAGATGTTGGGGCTTATGGGGTCCTATGCAGAAAGCATGGAGGCTGTGCAGTCCTAAGAACTCACAGGACTTTGATGGTGTTCAAGACAATAGCCTCCCAGGACTTTCATTCTCAGGCACAGGCCAAAGAGGGGGCATACCAAGCCTAGCATTTACACCTTTCCTAAGACCTACATCTAGAATTAAGCACCATCAAGCATGAACATGAACTTTTATTTAGAATAGTAAGAAGAAAACATGAAATGAACCTTTAATGTAGCAACAACACACAACATACTTCCCCAGATGCTACATGAGAAGTGTATTACCATTGCAGGAACTGGTGGCAGGAAGGAAGAATTCCCTTCTAAGGTGTGAACAAAAGAGCTCTTTAAGAATGACTCTTGACTTCTGATCTCTTCTTCTTAGCATCCTTTAAGATTTTCTTGTCAAATAGATCTTTTTCACGGTGATGCACAGGTGGGCCACGTAGAAACTTCTCTTCTGCTGCCTCATAATCGAGCTCATCCAGGATAGCAATGGAATAAATGATGGCTTCTGGGAGAAGAACTTGCATGGTAAATTTCACTTTGTCTCCTCCTGCCTGAGCGAGCAGTTTCCCGTCTGTTTTCTTGAAGATTTCTTGTAAATGTTTGCCCACTGTATATAATTGATCCTCTTCCTCCAGGTAAGTCTCCGTACATAAACTACTCTTCTTTAAACTTAAAAGGGATGTCAGCCATTTGGAATCTTTCTTGCCCTGCATGATGTCCAGCAGGTGTTGGTCAGCACCTTTACTCTTCACTATGAAGTCTACAAGCTTCTGGTTGGCTCGGTCCCGAGCAGCCCTCATACGGTCAGGCAGGAGTTTCTTGTAGGGCCCCTTCCTGCCTAGAGAGGTCTCCTCCTCCTCCCAGTCTTCTAGGTCCTCATAGCATACCATTGGAAAATCAATTTGCAGTTCGCCTTCTTGGACAGCTTTGCGCATGCGAAGACTTACCCTGGAAGTGTAATAGTCCATGAAGGACCCCTTGTAAGACTTGTGAGCTCTGATCTCTCTGTAGTGGTCAATCAGTGAGAAACACCAGCTGATACCTTGCTGGTAGGCTTTACTGGCTCTCCGGAGGAGTGTTTCCTTCTCCTTACATTCCAGGTGTTTTAATCTACGAAGAGGGACAAGGATGCCCCTGTGGACAAACTTCAGGTTACGGTCGATTAACAACACTCTGGCTGTCTTATTGGTTTTGTGGACATACTTGACCACCGCTGGCCAAAATGGATGATCTTGAAATTTAAACCAGACAAGTGTCCCACTTTCAATAGGACATGGCTGCTTGGAAGAAGCCATGGCTGGGACTTTGTTCGCCTGTCGGTTTCTGACGCTTCTCCGAGGTTCCTTGGTGTTAGTTCCCTTTGAGCACACTTGAGATTTATGTTTTCCTCGACTTCCCTTCTCAGATATATTTTGGCGCTTCCTATTTATCTTTGAAATATGCAGTGACTGCTTCATACCCAGGACTGGGGGTATATAAGATGATGATTCCCCTACCAAGGCTGCTTTTGAAGTACTAGGGCCCGGCTCTTCCATGTTGCTTGAGCTGGTAGCATTCCCATGGTCTCCACTAGCTTGGAGTTCTAGGCTGGAGCACTGTGATTGTTTTATGAGAACTTTTGGAAAGGGGACCATGAGACTCTGCTGCTCAGATGGAGCATGATCTTCATACTCATCCCTGATCTCATCCCTGGAGACAGGCACACTCAAGGAACTGGTATTTGAGACGCCCCACTTTTTCTTTCTCAGTTTTATATCAGCAGCTGGTGAAGATGTAAAATCACCTGCCGATACACAAATGCTTGAAGGATCATTTGCTTGCATTTTGGGTGAAGGAGGTGCAATGCCTGTGTGTGCCTGGAACATCTCACGATGCAGTGTACCTTCATTCTCTGATGGTACCAGTGGAGGAGATGGGAGTCTCCTCCTCCCTCTACCCCTGGACATGGGCCTTGGCATTTCAGGTGAAGGAAAGACAAATGCTGTGTTCTCCTGGGACGTCTCACTGCACATTGCACCTTCATTCTCTGAGGGCACCAGTGGAGGGGCTGAGTATCTCCTCTTCCCTCTACCCCTGGAGATGTGCATTGTCATTTCAGGTGGAGGAAAGACAAGAGCCATGTTCTCCTGGCACGTCTCACTATGCACTGCACCTTCATGCTCTGATGGCACCAGTGGAGGGGCTGAGCCTCTCCTCTTCCCTCTACCCCTGGAGATGTGTGTTGGCATTTCAGGTGGAGGAAAGACAAAAGCCATGTTCTCCTGGAATGTTCCACTATACACTGAACCTTCATTCTCTGATGGCAACAGTGGAAGGGCTGGGCGTCTCCTCTTCCCTCTACCTCTGAAGATGTGCCCAGGAATTTCAGATGGGGGAGGGGCAACTGCTGATTGTACAAGGTATGTCTCACTGCAAACTGGACCTTCATTCTCTGATGGCACCAGTGGAGGCACTGCGCATTTCCTCCTCCCTCTGCCCCTTGAGATGTGCCTTGGCATTTCAGGAAGAGGAAAGACAAAAGCTGTGTTCTCCTGGGAGTGCTCACTGAGCACTGCACCTTCATTCTCTGATGGCACCAGTGGAGGGGCGGGGTGTCTCCTCTTCCCTCTTCCCCTTGAGATGTGCCTTGGCATTTCAGGTGGAGGAGGGGCAACTGCTGAGTGTACAGGGTACGTCTCACTGTGCACTGTACCTTCATTCTCTGATGGCACCAGTGGAGGGGCAGTGTGTCTTCTCTTCCCTCTACCTCTAGAGATGTGCCTTGGCATTTCAGGTGGAGGAGGGGCAACAGCTGAGTGTACAGGGTACGTCTCACTGTGTATTGCACCTTCATTCTCTGATGGCATCAGTGCAGGGACAGGGCGTCTCCTCTTCCCTCTACCTCTGGAGATGTGCCCTGGCATTTCAGGTGGAGGAGGGACAACTGCTGAGTATAGAGGGTACGTCTCACTGCGCATTGCACCTTCATTCTCCGATGGCATCAGTGCAGGGACAGGGCGTCTCCTCTTCCCTCTACCTCTGGAGATGTGCCCTGGCATTTCAGGTGGAGGAGGAGCAACTGTTGAATGTACAGGGTACATCTCACTGTGCATTGTACCTTCATTCTCTGATGGCACCAATGGAGGGGCTTGGCGTCTCCTCTTCCCTCTACCTCTGGAGATGTGCCCTGGCATTTCAGGTGGAGGAGGGGCAACTGCTGAGTGTGGAGGGTACGTCTCACTGCGCATTGTACCTTCATTCTCTGATGGCATCAGTGGAGAGGCTGGGCGTCTCCTCTTCCCTCTACCTCTGGAGATGTGCCCTGGCATTTCAGGTGGAGGAGAGGCAATTGTTGAGTGTAGAGGATACATTTCACTGAGCACTGCACCTTCATTCTCTGATGGCATCTGTGGAGGGGGTGAGCATCTCTTCTTCCCTCTACCCCTTGGGATGTGCCTTGGCATTTCAGGTGGAAGAAGGACAAAACCCATGTTCTCCTGGGATTGCTCACTGAGTACTGAACTTTCAATCTCTGATGGCACCAGTGGAGGGGCTGAGCATCTCCTCTTCCCTCTACCCCTGGAGATGTGCCTTGGCATTTCAGGTGAAGGAAAGACAAAAGCTGTGTTCTCCTGGGATTGTTCACTGAGCACTGCACCTGCTTTCTCTGATGGCACCAGTGGAGGTGCCGGGCATGTCCTCTTCCCTCTACCTCTGGAGATGTGCCTTGGCATTTCAGGTGGAGGAAAGACAAATGCTGTGTTCTCCTGGGATTTCTTACTGAACACTGCACCTTCATTCGCTGATGGCACCAGTGGAGGGGCTGAGCGTCTCCTCTTCCCTCTACCCCTGGAGATATGCCTTGGCATTTCAGGTGGAGGAAAGACAAAACCCATGTCCTCCTGGGATTGCTCACTGAGCACTGCACCTTCATTCTCTGATGGCACCAGTGGAGGGGCTGAGCGTCTCCTCTTCCCTCTACCCCTGGAGATATGCCTTGGCATTTCAGGTGGAGGAAAGACAAAATCCATGTCCTCCTGGGATTGCTCATTGAGTATTGCACCTTCATTCTCTGATGGCACCATTGGAGGGGCTTGGTGTCTCCTCTTCCCTCTCCCCCTGGAGATGTGCCTTAGCATTTTAGGTGGAGGAACGACAAAAGCTATGTTCTCCTGGGCCATCTCACTGCGCATTGTATGTTCATTCTCTGATGGCACCAGTGGAGGGGTTGGGCGTCTCTTCTTCCCTCTACCCCTGGAGATGTGCCTTGGCATTTCAGGTGAAGGAAAGACAAAAGCTATGTTCTCCTGGGATTGCTCACTGAGCACTGCACCTTCATTCTCTGATGGCACCAGTGGAGGGGCTGAGTGTCTCCTCTTCCCTCTACCCCCTGAGATGTGCCTTGGCATTTCAGGTGGAGGAACAACAAATGCTATGTTCTCCTGGGCCGTCTCAGTGCCCATTTTATGTTCATTCTCTGATGGCAACAGTGGAGGGGTTCTGCATCTCTTCTTCCCTCTATCCCTGGAGATGTGCCTTGGCATTTCAGGTGGAGGAAAGACAAAAGCTGTGTTCTCCTGGGATAGCTCACTGAGCACTGCACCTTCATTCTCTGATGGCACCAGTGGTGGGGATGAGCGTCTCCTCTTTCCTCTACCTCTGGAGATGTACATTGGCATTTCAGGTGGAGGAAAGACAATTGCTGTGTTCTCCTGGGATTGCTCACTGAGCCCGGCACCTTCATTTTCTGATGGCACCAGTGGTTGCGCTGGGCGTCTCCTCTTCCCTCTGCCTCTGGAGATGTGCGTTGGCATTTCAGGTGGAGGAAAGACAAATGCTGTGTTCTCCTGGGATTGCTCACTGAGCCCTGCACCTTCATTCTCTGATGGCACCAGTGGAGGGGCTGAGTGTCTCCTCTTACCTCTACCTCTGGAGGTGTGCCCTGGCATTTCAGGGGGAGGAGTGGCAACTATTGATATTACAGGGTACGTTTCACTGGAAACTACACCTTCATTCTCTGATGGCACCAGTGGAGGGGCTGAGCATCTCCTCTTCCCTCTCCCTCTGGAGATGTGCCTTGGCATTTCAGGTGAAGGAAGGACAAATGCTGTGTTCTCCTGGGATTGCTCACTGAGCCCTGCACCTTCATTCTCTGATGGCACCAGTGGAGGGGCCGGGCGTGTCCTCTTCCCTCTGCCTCTGGAGATGTGCGTTGGCATTTCAGGTGGAGGAAAGACAAATGCTGTGTTCTCCTGGGATTTCTTACTGAACACTGCACCTTCATTCGCTGATGGCACCAGTGGAGGGGCTGAGTGTGTCCTCTTACCTCTACCTCTGGAGGTGTGCCTTGGCATTTCAGGGGGAGGAGGGGCAACTATTGATTGTACAAGATACATCTCACTGGAAACTACACCTTCATTCTCTGATGGCACCAGTGGAGGGGCTGAGCATCTCCTCTTCCCTCTACCCCTGGAGATGTGCCTTGGCATTTCAGGTGAAGGAAAGACAAAAGCTGTGTTCTCCTGGGATTGCTCACTGAGCACTGCACCTGCTTTCTCTGATGGCACCAGTGGAGGTGCCGGGCATGTCCTCTTCCCTCTACCTCTGGAGATGTGCCTTGGCATTTCAGGTGGAGGAAAGACAAATGCTGTGTTCTCCTGGGATTGCTCACTGAGCACTGCACCTTCATTCACTGATGGCACCAGTGGAGGGGCTGAGTGTGTCCTCTTCCCTCTACCTCTGGAGATGTGCCTTGGCATTTCAGGTGGAGGAAAGACAAAAGTCATATTCTCCTGGGATTGCTCACTGAGCACTGCACTTTCATTATCTGATGGCACCAGTGGAGGGGCAGGGCGTCTCCTCCTCCCTCTACCTCTGGAGATGTGCCTTGGTATTTCAGGTGGAGAAAAGGCAAATGCTGTGTTCTCCTGGTCTGTCTCACTGCGCATCGTACCTTCATTCTCTGATGGCACCAGTGGAGGGGCTGGGCATCTTCTCTTCCCTCTACCCCTGGAAATATGCCTTTGCCTTTCAGGTGGAGGTAAGACAAAAGTCATATTCTCCTGGGATTGCTCACTGAGCACTGCACTTTCATTATCTGATGGCACCAGTGGAGGGGCAGGGCGTCTCCTCCTCCCTCTACCTCTGGAGATGTGCCTTGGTATTTCAGGTGGAGAAAAGGCAAATGCTGTGTTCTCCTGGTCTGTCTCACTGCGCATCGTACCTTCATTCTCTGATGGCACCAGTGGAGGGGCTGGGCATCTTCTCTTCCCTCTACCCCTGGAAATATGCCTTTGCCTTTCAGGTGGAGGTAAGACAAAAGTCATGTTCTCCTGGGATTGCTCACTGAGCACTGCACTTTCATTATCTGATGGCACCAGTGGAGGGGCAGGGCGTCTCCTCCTCCCTCTACCTCTGGAGATGTGCCTTGGCATTTCAGGTGGAGGAAAGACAAATGCTGTGTTCTCCTGGGATTGCTCACTGAGCACTGCACCTTCATTCGCTGATGGCATCAGTGGAGGGGCCGGGCGTCTCCTCTTCCCTCTACCCCTGGAAATATGCCTTTGCCTTTCAGGTGGAGGTAAGACAAAAGTCATATTCTCCTGGGATTGCTCACTGAGCACTGCACTTTCATTATCTGATGGCACCAGTGGAGGGGCAGGGCGTCTCCTCCTCCCTCTACCTCTGGAGATGTGCCTTGGTATTTCAGGTGGAGAAAAGGCAAATGCTGTGTTCTCCTGGTCTGTCTCACTGCGCATCGTACCTTCATTCTCTGATGGCACCAGTGGAGGGGCTGGGCATCTTCTCTTCCCTCTACCTCTGGATATGTGCCCTGGAATTCCAGGTGGAGGAGGGGCAACTGCTGAATGTACAGGGTATGTCTCACTGTGCATTGCACCTTCATTCTCTGATGGCACCAGCAGAGGGGCTGGGCATCTCCTCTTTCCTCTACCCCTGGAGATGTGCCTTGGCATTTCAGGTGGAGAAAAGACAAATGCTTTATTCTCTTGGGATTGCTCAATTAGCACGGCACTTTCATTTTCTGATGGCACCAGTGGAGGGGCTTGGCGTCTCCTCTTCCCTCTACCCCTGGAGTTGTGACTTGGCATTTCAGGTGGAGGAAAGACAGAAGTCATGTTCTCCTGGGATTGCTCACTGAGCACTGCTCTTTCATTCTCTGATGGCTCCAGTGGAGGGGCTTGGCGTCTTCTCTTCCCTCTACCCCTGGAGATGTGCTTTGGCATTTCAGGTGGTGGCAAGACAAAACCCATGTCCTCCTGGGATTGCTCACTGATCACTGCACTTTCATTATCTGATGGCACCAGTAGAGGGGCTGAGTGTCTCCTCCTCCCTCTACCTCTGGAGATGTGCCTTGGTATTTCAGGTGGAGAAAAGACAAATGCTGTGTTCTCCTGGGCCGTCTCACTGTGCATTGTACCTTTATTCTCTGATGGCACCAGAGGAGGGGCTGGGCATCTCCTCTTCCCTCTACCTCTGGATATGTGCCCTGGATTTCCAGGTGGAGGAGGGGCAACTGCTGAATGTACAGGGTACGTCTCACTGTGCATTGCACCTTCATTCTCTGATGGCATCATTGGAGGGGCTTGGCATCTCCTCTTCCCTCTACCCCTGGATATGTGCCTTGTCATTTCAGGAGCAGGCGAGACAAAAGCCATGTTTTCCTGGGATTGCTCACTGAGCACTGCACTTTCATTATCTGATGGCACCAGTAGAGGGGCAGGGCGTCTCCTCCTCCCTCTACCTCTGGAGATGTGCCTTGGTATTTCAGTTGGAGAAAAGGTAAATGCTGTGTTCTCCTGGGCCGTCTCACTGTGCATTGTACCTTCATTCTCTGATGGCAGCAGTGGAGGGGCTGGGCATCTCCTCTTCCCTCTACCCCTGGAGATATGCCTTGGCATTTCAGGTGGAGAACCAACAAATGCTGTGTTCTTGTGGGACGTCTCACTCTGTCCTGCACCTTCATTCTCTGAAGGCACTAGTGGAGGGGCTGAGCGTCTCCTCTTCCCTCTACCCCTAGAGATGTGTCTTGTCATTTCAGGTGGAGGAAAGGCAAGGGATGTGTTCTCCTGTGATGTCTCACTGCACATTGTACCTTCATTCTCTGATGGCACCAGTGGAGGGGCTGGTTGTCTCCTCTTCCCTCTACCTCTGGAGATGTGCCCTGGCCTTTCAGGTGGAGGAGGGGAAACTGCTGAATGTACAGGGTACGTCTCACTGCGCATTGTACCTTCATTCTCTGATGGCATCTGTGGAGGGGCTGGGCATCTCCTCTTCCCTCTACCTCTGGAGATGTGCCCTGGCACTTCAGGTGGAGGAGGGGCAACTTCTGAATGTACAGGGTACGTCTCACTGCCCACTGCACCTTCCTTCTCTGAAGGCACCTGTTGAGGCGCTTGGTCTGTCTTCTTAGCCTTATCTCTGGAGATGTTTCTTGGTATTTTAGGTGGAGAAAAGATAAATACTGGGTTCTCCTGACATATTTTGTTGCGCATTGCACCTCCATTCTCTGATGGCACCAGTGGAGGGGTGGGGTCTATCTTCTTCCCTCTACCCCTGGAGATGTGCCCTGGTATTTTCGGTGGAGAAAAGATAAATGCTGTGTTCTCCTGGGATTGGTCACTGAGCACTGCACCTTCATTCTCTGATGGTACCAGTGGAGTGGCTGTGTGTCTCCTCTTCCCTCTATCATTGGAGATGTGTCTTGGCATTTCAGATGGAAGGGAGACAATTGCTGTCTTCTCTTGGGACGTCTCACTGTGTACTGCACCTTCATTCTCTGATGGCATCAGTGTAGGGTCTTGGTGTCTCCTCTTCCCTCTACCTCTGGAGATGTGCCCTGGCATTTCAGGTGGAGGTGTGGCAACTGCTGAGTGTACAGGGTATATCTCACTGTACAGTACACCTTCATTTTCTGATGGCATCAGTGGAGGGCCTTGGCGTCTCCTCTTCCCTCTACCTCTGGAGATGTGCACTGGTATTTCAGGTGGAGGTGTGACAGCTGCTGAGTGTACAGGGTATGCCTTACTGTACAGCGCACCTTCATTCTCTGATGGCAGCTGGAGAGGGCCTGGTTGTCTTTTCTTCTCCGGTTTCTTCTGGGATGTTCCATCACAGTTTTTATTCCCCTTGTCTGCGTGAGGGCTTGAGCTTGTTTGTTTGTGCGGGACTTCTGAAGATGCCATGATATTTAGTTGCCCACTTTCTGTTTCCTGAACAAAGGATGTTCCCTCATTCACACTGTCTACTGCCACCCTTGGGGATTTTCTGTATTTCTTTGGATGGCCTGATGGAGCGGTGATCCCTGACTCCATCCCTGTCAAAGAAATGATGCTTTAAACTTCTGGCTTTTGGGGGCTTTCACACTTTCATTTTGTCTCCTATAGGAAGGACTTCAACTTCTATTGAAGAAGGCCTTTTCCTTTTATTTGTGACTAAAGTCCTAGATATGACAACTCCTTTGCTAGCCACAACTGTCCTTACCAAATATCTACAACCTACTTAGCAGTATCTATTGTGATGGGAGTCTAGGACTGTTAAATAGAGGGTTATGCCCTTGGCTGTAGTGTCTACTGTGATGGCTGATTACCCTGTGACACAGAGTCTTAAACCTCTTTTGCTTAGTACCTGAAAGCTCTTCAGTGCTTCTTAGTCTCTCTTCCCATCTAGTCTTCCCAAGTGACTTGAACTGGTATCTTCAGGGATGATATAAAATATTGCTGAAATATAGTAAAGGAAAACACAATTATGTTAGCAAGGACAACACTCTCAATGAACACAGAAGCACCCTGCTTAATGACATGATGAAAGTAAGTAAATGCACAAAATGTGTGCTATACAGAGGGGTAGAGCAATGACAAGGGTGGGGAAAGATGAGGAAGATATGGAGCATATCTCTAAAGTAGCAACCACATCTTGCCCAACTGGAGGCCTGCATGTTGAAGGGAATCCACATTAGAACATGCAATTACCTCTGGGGTCATTTCTCTTCTTGTACATTTATTGGATCTCCTTAGGTTTTTCTGCTTCCTCTTGGGAAATTCATTTTGTTCTTTTCTAGGAAGGTAGTACTTTCCTGCCCACCCTGTTTGGTGTCAGTGTGATGTCACATTCAGAAACAAGGCGATAGTGAAGTCATCTTAGTGATTCTAGGCTTCTATGACTCTTAACAATAGCAGCTATAACCATTCCTTGTGTGGGCCCTACACCCGGGGATTATCAATTAGATCTCTAGTCTCCCAAGTCAATTCCTATGGTTTTTGCTGTGGAAACAACACACAGCCAGGATCCCAGAATAGAACCAGTCCATCGCAGATGGATAATTAGTAAAAGGGGGAGGCTCACCCAGTATCACATGAAGCACAGCAGGGCTGGTGTTGAAGCTGGATCTTAAGGCCACTTCTGTTGCAACTGTGGATCTGCAGTCTCTGCACCTCAATCTCTGTCTCTGAAGTGAGGTATTCTTTCAAATGATCCTGGCCACAGCCTCTTACCCTAATGTTAACCTGTGAAGTCCAAGAGAGACTGGAAGTCAAACCAATCCTAAGATTCCCGAGACTTCATTTTTCTGTCCCCAACTCCAGAAGATATGCCTTTTGAACCTGAAGTGATATCCCAATCTCCTCTGTAGCACAACTGTCTTGTTCATGTTCTTCTTTTTTCTCTTGTCATATTTTCCCTTTCTGCTGCTAAGTGGTTTCTACTTTCCTTGATCTCAGAACAGCAGAGATTACACCTGTCCTAACAGTATCTGCCAGGAACTCATGGATTTCCTATCAGCACTATGTGTGTTATGCCTATATATAAGAGGTGGTGGAGACAAACACGGGGTGTGTCTACTGTTATGTAGGGCCCTCTCATCTTTTAGAGAAGAAAACTGCAGCAAGACCAGCACAGGCCTCAATACATCACAACTACTCACTCTTAATATGGGCATGTGTGTCTTCCCATTTCCTGGGCATCACTGGGTACAAAGCATGTGAAACCAGATTTCCTAACACAGTCATATTAGGGCCCATCTCCCTGGAAATCTCTATTCCTTCATCCTTTTTTTTTTTTAAATACTTTCATACTCACCTCTCCCACAGGTTCCCAAACCTCATCTACTAGAATTCTCAACATTCACAGGAGGGTTGACAATACCACCTTCACTTCCCACCTTTCCCATGCAAAAATACTTAATGGATACATTCTAGTTTACTGTGTTTGTTGTAGAAATGTACTTAGTTATTCCCCCATGCACTATTAGCTGCAAATCATATTTCACAATGCATAAAGTTAATATTGACATGCATGAGTGTATGCCTATATAGGTCACACATGCCAAATGGAATATACATGAAATGTATAGTAAGGAAAAAATAAGCCTCACCTGGAACACCAGCAAAAGCCTTTTTTGGATGGGGTTGTTTGTTCTTTCATGTTTGGATGGGGTCACCAGAAGACACAGAAGGAATAACAGGACTTCAAGCTGCCTTCTGCTAAACCTAAGGCGTGGCACCATACAATCCTGACTGGGTATTCTGAGGCCCAGTAATGGCTCCAAATAGAGGTACCTCTGTTTGCACACCTGAATCCCCCTCCACACTCATACTGACATTATAAACAGAAGACGCTCAACTTGCATGCTTGTCATATATGCTCGCTGGTCATATACATCCTTTCATGTTACTGCTTCCTGCATACCTGCCACTGTCAGCTTCACATTCTGCCTTAATATGAAAACATGCATAGGCTTATCCAGTATGATGTTTAGGATCACAAAGTAGGAGCATCTAAGCTGGAGAGATTGCTTAGCAGTTAAGGCACTTGCCAGCAAAGCCAACTGACCCAGGTTCAATTACTCAGTACCCATTTAAGCCAGAAGCACAAGGGGGCGCATGTGTCTGGAGTTTGTTTGCAGTCGGTGTGCCCATTCTCTCTTTCCCTCTCTCTCAAATATAAATAAATAAATAAATAAATAAATAAAAATATAAATATATATAAAATAGGAGGATCTGTGATTTAGTCACCCTGGAAGGCCTTCTGCCCACATATGGGTCCACAGACTCTAGGGTATTTTATTCCATTTGTTAAAGTGTGAGTTTCTCTTAGTTCTTACATGTTCTACAGATCATACATGACCAGTATGCCCATTTGCCTGTATCTTCTCACCTACATGAAACATTTCAATAGAGTACTTTTCACAGTCCATCAAAATATTTGTGACAGTTACCTTTCTGGTGGCAAGAAGAGAAGGAGAGTGTGTTAGATGGAATTCTGCCACTTTTTTTTTCTCAACACATGCTTCTGCCTAAAGCCCAAAGACCTTCTCTCAAGGACTTGCATACTTCTTGCATGTGGGGTTCTGTTCACATTTTCTCTTGGCAACAACAAAACTCTTTTTCCCTGTACCAAGACAGAAAGGCAAAGAAGGTAGCAGAGTATACTGTACGTGAATACAGTGTCAGAAATGCAGTCAGAAACACCAAAAAGCGTTGATCATTGGCCCATGGCATGAAATTTGAAGAGCCTGGCAGAGACCCAGCTGCAAAATCAGGGAGCAGACCATATGAGAAAATGAAGAGGTACCTAGAAAATAGATTCTGAGATAGATCCCAGCACCTGGGCCCATAAATTCAAGGATGATTCCCAACCCCAGAATGAACCCAGTAAAACCAATACCTGAATACCCAGACTGACCAAACTACCAAACTCTGACCCTTCGTGGAAGTGGTCATGTCATAGTGATTTTATCTCACTTTCTCTAATAAGCAGTCTGTCTCTTGGGGAAGAAGTTTCTTATTTCCTCTGTCAGTGCCTCTGCAGGAGTACAGTATTGACCCCTGGGGTTTGTCTCAAGGGCAAGCCAGACAGACCCTATTGCCCTCTCCTTTCGTACCTTTCAGTTTCTCCTTCAGACCACATAGGTAACAACAATCTAGCAGGAGGGGTTGTCAAATGAAAAAAGTCACATTTTCAGTGATACCCGTGACAATCTAAATTAAACAAAGGGGAGGTCTCTATTTGGAAATGCCGGGGAATCTGTGCCCTAGGTCCCTCCAATGACAAAGCTCTTAACAACAGGTGTCACCTCAGGACACTGAACCTGGCTGGGTGATGAGGGAATACTCCTGAGCAGTCTCCTGAGCCTGCCTCTCATCCAGACCTGCCCACCTCCCCCACAAAACAGGAGGGGGGAGAGCTCTTCCAGTCCCATGAAAGAGCACACACACTCCCAACACACACTCACAGGTTCACATTCACTCACGTTCACAGCAGACACCTCCTTGCCTTGATGTTTCTAGTGATTCTACCTCTCCAGTCTGTGAATATCCTGGCAAAATGTGCCTCTGACTAGGAAAGAATGGCTTGCCCTGGTTGTCATAGAAACTAGAATGTCATCAAATGGTTCTCTCCTCTTGATGTCAGCTCTCTGTGGAAACCAGGAAGTACAAATAGACTGGGAGGCAGAGTATTGATTTCCCTGTGTCAGCTGCAGCCTGCTCAGTCCCAGGAATGAATGAATATATGCATGTATGAAGTAAGGATTCTGCTGCTGGCCATCCTCCCTGTGTAAGGCGCTGGGGTAGGAATGTTCCTCACAATGGGTTTAGGGGATGACAAGGTGAGGCAGGACAGTTTCAGTTCTCTCTTAAAGTCTCAGGGTCCCATTCTCTTAAATATATTTTATTATTTATTTATTTGACAGAGAAAGAGGGAGAGAGGGAGAGGGAGGGAGGGAGGGAGGGAGGGAGGGAGGGAGGGAGGGAGGGAGGGAGGGAGGGAGGGAGAGAGAGAGAGAGAGAGAGAGAGAGAGAGAGAGAGAGAATGACAATGGGCATGCCAGGGCCTCCAGCCACTGCAGAGGAACTCCATGTGCACCCCCTTGTGCATCTGGCTAACGTGGGTCCTGGGGAATCAAACCTGGGTCCTTTGGCTTTGCAGGCAAATGCCTTAACCACTAGGCAATCCCTTCAGCCCTCAGGGTCCCCTTTTAAAGGACCCCCTTTTAACTGCCAGAAACTAGAGGGAAGGCATATTCGTGCAAGCAGAATAAAGGACACTTGGTCACATTTCAGTGCCATTCAGAGCAGTAAGCAATGGTGACAAAGCACCTGCATGGGTGATAAATGCATAGATGAAACTCACGTGGGATCAGGACCATCTGTCACACTTACACATAAAGCAAACAGGATTAACATGATTAGTGAATGAAAATAGTAACACCATGGTTATTTTTTAAATAAAATTCCCCAACATTTTGCAACATTTGTCCAAAACCAGATGGTATTATTACAAAACCACTTGCTGCCACACAATGTTAACAATTCCCCATGAAGCATGACATTCAGTGCCATTAGGCACATTCATAATATAGAGAAATAACTTCTATACATTACCATTTTCCACAGGCCTAGGGAGAAGCCTGCACCCTCAGGTTGGCCCTCCTCGTTCCTCTTTAGCCCTCCAGTCCCTGCAACCAGCCAACCAGATAGTCTCATTCCATGCATGTGTATAGGCTGCCCACCTCCCTTATTAGCTGCACCTGGGCCTTGCCATGATCATGACTGTATTGTTATATCCAATCAGAGATTCTTGCTTGTGTGGGTGGGGCCTGGATAAGTGTGGCTATTCAGAGGAATATGTAGCATAGGTAGATGACTCAGGATTAAGCAACACTTGGTAGAGGCTACAGTGAACAGAACCTGTCTCTCTCTAGTGCCCTAAGGACAGAATTGTACTAATCATAGGGATGGAGGGGCCAGCTTGCTGGTATGCTGACGACCTGGTGTGTCCACAAGAGTGGCCAGGAATGCATGCCAAGGGCTTTTGGCTGTAGGTATTCAGACCAACATATGTGGGGGAGAGGCTATGCCCTTAAGTGCTCTGTAAGTCCTCACTGGATGTCTGTAAAAGTGCCATCCCCAATACTATAGTACATGCTGGGTTTTCCCTTCAATGAGTTGGAAGTGGTTCTGCCTCAGGCACATCTTATTATATCATCACACATGGGTGCTTTTACTTATGCCTATCAAGATGTCCTCTCTCTTCTTGTCCAGAAGTGCCACACTCTGCTTCCAACTTCTTTTCTTCAAATATTTTACTTGAGAGCGAGAAAAAGGGAGAGAAAGAGAGAAAAAATAACCTCCAATTGCTGTAAACGAACTCCAGATGCATGTGCCACTTTGTGCATCTGACTTATGTGAGTACTGGGGAATTGAACCTGGCTACTTTGGCTTTGCAGGCAAGAGCCTTAACTGCTAAGCCATCTCTCCAACCCTGCCTCCAACTTCTAAAGTACCACATTCTCCCTCCAACTCCCCCACATTGGGCCCTCTCCCTACCAACTAGCCATGCTGTCCCTCCAATTGCCAATGTCCTTTGCTCTCTCTCCAACTTCTGATGTGTGGCCCTCTCCTTCACCCTCCAAGAAGTGCCTCATTCTCTCTTACTGCCAAAGGGCTAAGCCACCCCCCACGTGGGGCCTTTTCCTTTGCCCTCAAACTCTACATGTGGTACCCTCCCTGAAGTGCCTTGCTCTCCTGATTTACCATGCATGGTCTCCCTACAACTCCCACCATCCTGTTCTTTCCCTCCCTACAACTCTTGATATCCTTCTCCCCCTGGAAGTGCCTCAAACTTTTTTGCACTCCTGGAAGTGACACACTTGCCCTTGCCTTCACCGAAGTAATGAGCTCTCCTTCCAACTCCCAACATGTTTTTCTCTCCCTCCCTCAAACTCCTGAAGGAGCACCTTCTCAAACAATGGATGTGGGGCACTGTCATCATCCCGAAGTGCTACATTCTACCTCGCATTACCATGCTCTCTCCTACTCCCAATGTGTTGTCCTCTCATGGCCTCTCCCACTCTCAATGTACCATACTCTTCCTCAAACACCCAACATGGCCTCTCCTGAAATTGCCAGGCTCTCCCTTGCACTCATGATATGGTGCCCTCTCCCTCCACTTCCAAAGTGCGGTGCTCTTCCTCCAACTCCCAACACGGTACCCTCTCACTCACACACTGTATGGTAGGCCCTCTCTCACCCTCCCAGAGTGCCTCATTCCCTTGTACTCAGAATGAGCCATGCCCTCCTTCACTCCTGTATGTGGGGCCCTCCCCCTCCAGCTGCAGGAAGTGACACACTCTCCTACTCCCAACATCCTTTGTGCCCCTTCCCTCCAACCACTGACATGGGGCCCTCCCGGAAGTGCCACGCTCTCCAACTCCCAACATCCTTTGTGCCCCCTCCCTCCAACCACTGACATGAGGCCCTCCCGGAAGTGCCATGCTCTCCAACTCCAAACATCCTTTGTGCCCCCTCCCTCCAACCACTAACATGGGGCCCTCCCGGAAGTGCCACGCTCTCCAACTCCCAACATCCTTTGCTCACCATCCCTCCAACTCCCAACATGGCGCCTGCTCACTCACATGCTGTTTGTGGGGCCCTCTTACCCTCCCAAAGCGCCTCATTCCCTTGTACTCTCCCTCACTCAATGTTATGTGGGGCCCTCTCCCTCCAACTGAAGGAAGTGATGGACTCTCCAACTCCCAATATCCTTTGTGTTCACCCTCTCTCCAACTACTGACAAAGGGCCGTGCCGGAAGTGCCGTGCTCCCTAAAGCCCAACTTTCTTTGTTCTTCCTCCAACTCCTGACATGGTGGCATCCTTTCCCGAGTCCTCCCAACAACCAACATAGCATGGGCTCCCTCACCCTCCTGGAGTGCCTCACTTCCTTCTACTCAGGATGAACCAAGCTCTCCGTCAATCACTGTATGGGGGGGCCTCTTCCCCAACTGCAGGAAGTGACGCACTATCCTACTCCCAACATCCTTTGCGCTCCCACCTTCCAACCAGTGACATGAGGCCCTCCCGGAAGTGCCGTGCTCTCCCTCCAACTCCCGGAAGCTCTCTAAAGCCCAACATCCTTTGCTCTCATTCCCTCCAATTCCTGATATGGCGCCCTCTCCCAAGTCCTCCCAGAAGTACCCTGCTCTCTCTCCAACTACCACCATGACACACGCTCCCTCACCCTCCCTGAAGTACCGTGCTCTCCCTCCAACTCCCAACATGGTACCCTGTCCCTCACACACTGTTATGTAAGGCTCTATCTCACCCTCCTGGAGTGCCTCGCTCCCTTGAACTCAGAATGAACCACGCTTTCCGTCACTCACTGTATGTGGGACCCTATCCTTCCAACTGCCGGAAGTGCTGTGATGTCCAACTTCCTTTGTGCTCCCTCCCTCCAACACCTATCAAGGCGCACTCTTCCAAGACTTCCCGGAAGTGCTGTGAGCTCTCCCTCCAACTTCCGATGTGCTTTGCTCTCCCTCAAACACCCAATGTTCCACACTCATACATCTGATATGGGGTCCCTCCCTGTAATGCCCAACATGGGGCCCCTCCTTCTACTGCCCAACATGGTGCCTTTGCCCTCACATGCCCACCTTCGCCTTCCTCCCAAATTCATGCAATTTTTCTACCTCACTTGTGTTCCTGTTGTCCCACTTCAACTCTTTATATTATGAGCCCTACCTTGGTCTGCCTCACATATTTGAATTAGCTACCTCTTTTCCATTGGGCTTGTACTCTGAGCTCCTAAAACACAATAATGGGCCCATTTATCCACATGGTTCTACCAAAGCCAACTTAACACATGTGTACACGCTGGGCTTCCCTTACCTTTATGAAATACAGTTGGGCCCACCTCACACATGCATCGTTCTACCCACTCAGTTTCTCATTGTCTAGACCCTGAGATAAACATATCATAAACTGATACTTTTTAAATTTTAGATTTGTTCCACAGTTGATTTCTCAGTATAATATTTCTAGATGAATGTAGGAATTTTACACATTCCTTACTTACAGGGCACATTTGCTGTTTTGCATCATTGACTTTATATGAACACATAGGATGGTGAGGCAGGGTCCAGATACACCAGAGTGAAAAGTAAGCAGAAGAATAAGACTTTGTGAATGGAGGGTTATCTTATGTTCTATGTGCTTCTTGGCAAATTATTCTCAGAAATATTGACCTCTGCTAGGTGTGGGTTTATAGTTATTTAGGAATAAATTAAATTCTTTATACACTTATTTTTAGGCACAGTAGATGTTACAAAAATCCATCCAGACTAATTGAGATGGCAAAACAACAAAGTATCCATTGTGTGTTTTCAAAATACTGGGTACTCACAGAGATATATGTGTACAGAGCAGCTCCTTGTAAGCTCTTTGGAGGAATGATTATGTGGTGACATCCTCTGTAGGAAGCCTGGAGAAATCATCATGCATATTGAGGGAGCTACTCTTTGAAGCTCACACCAGAGGTTACTTTCGGGGCTGGGGCCTTCACTGTTATTGACAGGGATGCATTTCTTTCTTTTTCTAAGAAAATCTCTATTTATTTATTTGAGAGAGAGGGAGAAAAAGGCAGATGGAAAAAGAGATACTGGGGCTGGAGAAATGGCTTAGCAGTTAAGGTGCTTACCAGCAAAGCCTAAGAACCTATGTTTGATTCTCCAGATCCATGTAAGCCAGACACACAAAAGGTGAAGCAATTGCAAGGTCACACATGCCCTGGTACACTAATTCCTTTGCCCTCTATCTCTCTCTAAAATAAAAAGAAAGGAAAGAAAGATATTGGGCACATCAGGGCCTCTAGGCCTCTAGCCACTGCAAATGAACTCCAGATGCATGCACCACCTTCTACATCCTTACGTGGGTACTGGGGAATTGAACTCCAGTCCTTAGTCATGCCTTACCCACTGAACTATCTCTCCAACCCCTGCAGGGCTGCATTTCTTTAAAAATCTTCCTCCACCCTCCTTTCATGTTGTGTGTGTGTGTGTGTGTGTGTGTGTGTGTGTGTACACATGTCTTATTCTGCTTATGAGAGGAAACATACAGGGCTTTTGCTGTTATATAGAGGTTCACATTCCTTATCCTCCCTCCCACTCAGTTATCAGTTCTCTGTTATTCTTGCCTAGATAATTGTACTTTCATCTCTCTTAAATTCTCACAAGTGCCACTGCCTTACCTCAGAACCCTATTATTCTTGGCCCGTGCTAGCAATTTTGTTTTGTTTTGTTTTGTTTTCTAGGTAGGGTTTCATTTTAGCTCAGGCCAACCTGGAATTCACTATATGGTCTCAGGGTGGCCTCAAACTCACGGTGATCCTCTTACCTCTGCCTCCTGAGTGCTGGGATTAAAGGTGTGCGCCACCACGCCTGGCTGTGCTAGCAAATTTTTATCTGAGACTATTGTTTAATCCATCCTTTAAGGCTCTTCCTCAAACATACCATTCCCTCTCAAAATCTTGCCCTTCTCAATGTTCAAATATCCAGATACCAACCCTATATCACCAATCCTGTTGAAGCTTCCATGCTACATTTTTCCTTGTCACCTCCAGATTGACAACTTTCTCTCAGAATCTGCCCTATCCTCCAAGAGTTTATGTTCTTCCCTTACAATACCTGTCTCCTGTTCCTTTTTCTACTCAAATCTTATTCCTCCAACAATTCAGTAAATATTAAGCTTGGCTTTCATCTATGTAGCCCAGTATGTTGCAAACTCATTACAACTATGAAATCTTTATAATGCTTCTGTTTCTATATACATACAGGCCCCAGAGTATGGAATATATGGTGTAATAGTTTTATAATGTAGCTTTTCACATTTTTAAACTGAAATGATCAGTGATGGTTGTTGGATGAGTCTTTGATTGAGAGTCTGAAGGACATTGGGGATTATCATGGCAATGTTGCTGGTGAATTGAGAAAACTTGTGACCACCTTGGAAACAAAACTTTTGATGGCAGCTGTAAGTAGTGTGTCTTGTAATATAAAATAAGCTGTGGGTTGGAAAAAGTGGCTCATCAGTTAGAGGTACTTGCTTGCAAAACCTGATAGCCTTGGTTTGATTCCCCAGTACCTAAAAAGCTAGATGCACAAAGTTACATATGCATCTGGAGTTCATTTGCAGTAAGTAGCAAGAGGCCTTGGGATGCCTATTCATTCTCCTCTCTCTCTCCCCTTGCAAATAAATAATGAAAATCTATTTAAAAGGTAATGATTGAGTTGAGCATTAAGTATTTTCTATAAAGCAGGAGAGGGCTGCTGTTCAAAGATCCATTCTAGACCAGCTATTCTCATAATGCATTAAAGGAGAAGTTCAGGTTTCATAATATGATTCCCTCAGGCAATTAGTTTCATGAATCTATGTCAAGTCTGTAGTTGAAGTAATTACCTCTTCTTTGTTCACATGTTTATGATATGCTAGCTCCCTTTGTATGAAGACCCAATTGAAACCTGAGGAATTTCCAGGTAGCTGTGTGTATCAAGTTCTAGCCCTTGGATACTAATGGTGACTAATTGCCAATTCACTCTTAGAAACAATGATAGAGTCATTTTAAATGGAGTCTTGATGCCTCAATATCAATTTCGCAACTTCAAAAACACAGCATTGCTAGTATTTTGCCTGTTTTTATAATACTAATTAGTTCCCTCATTTAAAAACTCATTTTTGGGCTGGAGAGATGGCTTAGCGGTTAAGCGCTTGCCTGTGAAGCCTAAGGACCCCGGTTCGAGGCTCGGTTCCCCAGGTCCCACGTTAGCCAGATGCACAAGGGGGCGCACGCGTCTGGAGTTCGTTTGCAGAGGCTGGAAGCCCTGGCGCGCCCATTCTCTCTCTCTCCCTCTATCTGTCTTTCTCTCTGTGTCTGTCGCTCTCAAATAAATAAATAAAAATTAAAAAAAAAAAACAAACTCATTTTTGTGATTTTTTTCCCCCAGTATGGAGACCAAGTCCAGACTTGTGCTAGCTAGTACCAGTGAGCTAAATCCCCAAACACGTAGCGTAATAATTAAAGAAGAAACCATTTATTTTAATTATTGGCTGCTACCAATATTCTTACATTATAGAACCAATTGAAATGAACATAAGTTTGCAAATGGAATGTCTTCTGTAGATTTGTAAAACTTATTATGAGCAACATAATTTTCTGTGCCAGAATATTTCAGCTAGTACACTTCATTAAAACAAATGTGTAAGATAAATGTCACTTACTTGGCTTGAATTTGTGAATGTATTACAGACAGAATGTCATTGATTTGAATATATCATATTTACTTTGTAATGCCACCTGATTGTCATATTAAAAGTTGATAGTTAACAGGTAGACATCTGAATTCCTTATGAGTTATGTATTTCCCCTCATTCTATAGAGATATATTAATGGAACATGTTTGTCACAGTCAATGTTAATTTAGTATGTGGAAATTAATTGTATATTTAAGAATTATTATGCCATTTATCATTCACTTCATAGAGTGGTTGAAAAAGTTTTGAAAGTAGAGTGTGTTCATATTTTCTTGTTTATTTTTAAAAGTTTTACTTATTTATTTGCAAGGAAAGAGAGAGAGAGACAGAGACAGAGAAGAGAGTCAGAGAGAGAGAGAATGGGCACACATCAGGGCCTATAGACATTACAATCAAACTCCAGACACATGTTCCCCTTGTGCATTTGGGTCCTGGGGAATTGAATCTGGGTCCTTTGGCTTTGCAGGCAAATGCCTTAACTGGTAAGCCATCTCTCCAGCCCAAGTGTGTTCATATTTTCTACATGTTATATTACGTCTAGGGAGAAGTGAATTCAGCATGAATGAAATTTTTCTCTCTGATGTCATTTTACTTTCTAAATATTGCATTATAATATATGATTTTTCCTAATCCAAATTATGCAGTGGGGTATGTGTCTTTATTCCTATTTCAAATTTCTTAAAATTTCATTGAGGTATTTTTCTGAGGTACAGACCAAAAATAAATTAAGTTGTTTTTTTCTAAAGTTAATTCTGCTGTTTGATAAAGTTTAGTACACTAATTCTTGCCACTTAGTTAAGTATTACCATACTCACATGAAGAATCCTCAACCAAAACCACATCATGTACTTCAGGTTGATACTTGGCTTCAGTGTCATGCCCTGACCTTATCCTTCACATTTGATTCACTGTGGAAACCTGTCATTCTGACCCTCCAGCCTCTCAGGACCTACCTCCTTGCCTTCCCACACACTTGAATCCTGCTTTTCCTACTCCCTCTCTACCATCAGAGAACACCCAGACACACACATCTCTTCATAAGTACTTGGTTTCCTTTTAATTGTGATGGAGTACTGGTGCTATAAGCTCACTGACCTCAGGTAACATTTTTACAGCAGTCAGACCCCTATAGATATCCCAGACAACTCTCAGGTCCCAGGCTTGCTCTGCCCATAATGGATGTCCTAGTCCTCCTTGGGGTGATGGAATTCTTTTCTTTCTGAGATAGGGTCTCACTCTAGGCCAGGATGAGCTAGAACTTATTATGTAGTTTCAGGGTGCCCTCAAACTCATGGTAATACTCCTACCTCTGTCTCCTGAGTGCTGGGATTAAAGGCGTACGCCATCATGCCCTGCTGTCCTCTTTCTTTCATCTCTTATGGCTCATCTTCATTCAGCTTCTCTTTCACTTGGCAGTTATAGGCTGATGGTGTTGGCCACCTGCATTTTGTGAGGTTAACAGGTCTGATTTCTCAAGGAGGTTTTCCCTCCAAAGTCCTTTGAATTTCTCTGTTGTCCTTCACTGTTATTGTAGACACCTAGAAGGATAAGAGGGGAGAAAGGAAGATGCCAGAAAGAGTAGATTTAGAAGCAGAGGATGGGAATGGGGCTTCTTCATTGATGAGGTATTGTCTGAGGGAAGTATGGGGCAGAAGACAAGGTAGGAGAGTATGGAGGACATAAGGGGACCAGAGGAGAACTTTTGCTGGTTCAGCTCACCTTGATATTGTCCCTGGAACTAGATTGAGGTGGGTTTCCCTTTACTTGCCCTTTTGGTGTTTGAAATTGCTTGTTGAAAATTACTAGTAGATTTCTGGTGGTTCCTGCTCACGTTCTCAATGTGCACAGTACCCAGATCAGACTCTCTGGCCTCTGCCCAGGGTGGAGGGAGGCCATTCCCTTATACTTTGTTTGGTTATTATGCCACTCTCCTAGCCAAGGATATCCCTGGGGAAAGCAGCTTGAACAGACATCACCACTTGGACAGAACCATGGAGAAGAGGGTGTGATGGATGCCGAGATGGCATGGAAGAGAGGGAAATCACTCAATACCTGCCCCCTGAAACTACCCAAACACCTTTCCCAAGTGGACACAGTATCCTCTATCTCCTAGGTTCCATCCTGGCAGATCATATAGCATGGAGAGGGTGTTTCCTTTATACCTTTCCCAACAAGGCCTATCTAGTGGTTCACTCCTTTCCTCCCCATCACCTAGTTTGTGTAAATCTTACCTGAATTGATTCTGTGGTAGTTGGAACGGATGTCCCCCAGTAGATTCAAGATTTTTATTCAAGCGTATAACTTGGCTGGAGGAGATGTTACTATGGGTCGTTCTGAATTCCAGGCTAAGATATTCAAAGTACCCAAGTACTGCCTGGAGTTCCTGAAGTGTGCTTGCTTGCTTTTGCTGGTGGCTTTTCCTTCTGCTTGGGCTTGTGAAAGGGGGCCAAGTTCTTCTGCCATGATGGAACTTCCCCTAGATCTGTAAGCTTCAAATCAATCCCCATCCTCCATAACTGTGCCTGGTCTGCAGGTTCATCTCAGTGACCCAAAGCTATCTACTACAGAATCCATGTTAACTGGGCTACATAAAAGATCAAATAAATAAATGAATTTTTCCCATGCTTCTCACAAATTCCTCTCTACACCTTGAAAACCACTCGCTTCCTGCTTCCTATAAGAAAACTGTCCCACATTAATTCCTCTGCCCAGTGTCCTATAAGGTTCCATTAGTCCTGTCTGTGCTGGAAGTCCCTCCCCTCCCCCCACCGGGTACACAGTCCTTGCTTAGCTGGGTTTCTGTTTCACAGTGGGTTCTCTAGAGAAAAACAAACAAACCAACCAACCAAACATACACCTGTGTATGTATAACATACATCATAGTTTTGCACATCACCTATGTATGTCAGCTATCCTCTTTCCTCGAGCACCATGGTGCTTGCTCAATGGGCTCATGAACAAATATACTGTGCTAGCAGGGATACAAGATTTTGGGTCAGGGAGGGACTAAATTCAATAGATGCAAGAGAGCCTAGGCATATGGACCCCAACTTTTGGGTTATTTGGTTAGTAAAGAATTGGAAAAACTGGGCTGGTGAGATGGCTTAGCAGTTAAGGTGCTTGCCTGTGAATCTTAAGGACCCTTGTTCAGCTCTCCAGGTCCTACATCAGCCAGATGCACAAGGAGATGCCAGGTTGCATATGCGCAGAAGGTGGTGCATGCTTCTGGAGTTCCACTGCAGTGGCTAGAGGCACTGGCAGCCAATTCTCTCTCTCTCTCACTCTTATATAAAAATTACAAAAAAGGAATTGAAAACACAGACTCCAAGAAGGGTAAATTACGAATTGTGAGCTTTATTTTAGGGAGAATTATAATCCAGAGGGAAGGCTAGCAGAAAGTCTCAAGTCAGAAGGAATTCTCCCCATTGTCCAGCTGGAAAGGGGGAGAGGAAGAATGGAGAAAATCTTCAAAGAAAAATCTCTGGGGGGTGTGAGGAGCCTCCAGAGAAGATAGGTGTACATGCTTACATGCACATGTACATACACACACACACACACACACACACACACAGAGAGAGAGAGAGAGAGAAAGAGAGAGAGAGAGAGAGAGAGAGAGAGAGGGAGGGAGGGAGGGAGGGAGAGAGGGAGGCATGAGAATTCAAGCCACATGATCCCCATTGCATAAGCATTCAGAGAGGATTTACAGATAGTGAAGGACTCAGAGATTAAGAAAAGATCACACATGTAGTAAAGAAAGAAAGTGTCCAGAGACAAGATACATGTAGAAAATAAGAACCCAGGCCAGCTGAGCATGCAGAAAAAATAGTACAACTGAAAAGTTTGCATACCAACATAGATCTCATGTCTACATACTGAGACAATATTACAATCATATTTTATAGGTTTTTTTTCCTCTTCTCCCTACCCCATCCTCTGTGCAAATTTAGGTGAAAAATCACAAGGGCTAATATTTTAGGTCACAGTGGGATTATGACCACATTACCTTAGGCCCATATTGCTGGAGACAGAAAATTTCATTCCTTTCCTAAATGATTATAGGGGATGTCAAACACTACCTGGTATATGGCTGGAGAGATGACTCAGTGGTTGTGTGCTTCCTGCTGAAGCCTGAAGCAGCCTAAGTTCATATCTCCAGATTCCACATAAAACAGCTAGACGTGGCCATGCATGCCTCTAATCCCAGTCTTGCAGAGACCCGAAAATCTAGCCCCACAGCTTCAGGATTACTAAAAGAAAACTCTGGCCCAAACAAGACCATGCAGAAGAGTAACTGAGTTGATGACTCAATGTTCCACTTATGCCTCCAAAGGCGAGTGTATGGGGCATGCTGCAAGGATACATACAATACATATTACCACACAGCACATCACATACACAAGTAAAAATGAAAAAAAATACTACTAGGTATATATCCAAAGAAAAGACTATTAGAGAGACATGAGCCCTCCCATGTTTATCACACTACTGCCATCAGCCAATAAATAGAATCCACCTAGCATCCATCAACCAATAAATGGATAAAGGAACTAGATTAATACGAACAATTGGGGTCCTATTCTGCCTTAAGAAGAATGAATTTTTCTCAATAGGGACAATATAGATGGACTTGGAAGGCATGATATCAAGTGATACGCTAGGCATGGAAAGAAACCATGGTGTTCCCAAAAACTCAGAATCAGGACTATGTCTTTAATGGCCTGTCCTCAAATGCAAAGGTGGATGAGCTGCCCTGGCCTGTGTGAGGTCAGGCACCAGGCTGAAAGGCTATTTGGTTAAACGAAGACTTTTCAGACCCCCTGTCCCGAGGGCGAGATGGTTTCTTGAAGAATGAGATGAAGCAAGTGGTTCTGCTCAGCAGTCAACAGCGGCCACATCTCCACCTGCAGCGTCTTGATGGCTTCCGTATCCTTTTCCTGGGTAGCCAAGACCAAGGATTGCAGTAACAAAAACAGCTCCTCGGGAAGCTGGCCATTGCTGTCTTGCCCATGGCTGTCGAAAGCCTCCCAGGAGTACTTCTCCAGGGTCTGGGCATGCTCAGGCAGCAATTTTGCCGGCGGTGGCTGAAGGAGCAGCAGTAATAGCACTCGGGACACCTCGCACCGGACAAGCACATCTGAGAAGGCGCCCAAAGTGCTGGGAGGGGGAGCAGCAGAGCCTTGGACGCTGGCTGGGAGCAGCGCGGCGGGCCGAATCGGGGCTGTACCAGGTCCGGGCGGCGGCGGCGACGGATGCCTCTGCTGCTGTGGCTGCTGGGGGATTGGGGGCGGAGGCGGGGGCGGCGGTGGCAGGGCCCTGGCCGGGTGTCCTCCGTGCTCTCGCGCCAGGCGCTGCATGCGCGTAAAGACAGTCAGGGCGCCTGTGTAATCGCGTGCCAGCAGCAAGCAGGAGGCTGCATCGCCCAGCGCCTGCAGCGCGGCTAGGGGCAGCAGAGGCAGGTGCAGCTGCGCGGCGCGCTGGAAGTGACCGGCGGCGGCGGCTGGCTGGCCCAGACCGCGCAGGGATGCGGCCAGCTCCAGGCACAGGGCGGCGGCGGCCGCCGGCTGGCCCAGCTCCAGGTGTAGGCGGACGGCGGCGTTCAAGGCGCTGGCTGCCGCTTCCAGAGGTTCTCCGTAGGCAGCCGGGCAGCCCAAGCACTGGCGCGCATCACACTCCTGCCGCAAGAAGAGTCGCGCGGCCTCAGTGAGGGCCAGCACCTCCCCAGGCCCGTGGAAGAGCGCCTGCTGGCAACGCGCCACGGCCAGCTGGCACCAGGCTGCGTAGGGTAGGCACTCCTGAGCGCGCAACTCGCGACCCAACTGCCCGAACTGCTCGCCGGCCTCCGCCACGTTCGGCTTCCGTAGGAAGCGCTTCTTCAGTTTGTTTGATACTTGCCGGTATCGCGCCAGGAAGTCCCCGGCCTCGGGACCGGGGCCCAGGCCGCTACTCAGGCCGGGGACGGAGACCGCCATGTTGGTGAACACCAGCAGCACTTCCGGGTACACGGATTCAGTCAGCCAGACCACTCAGATCAACGCGTTGCCTCCGTCTCTATGACGCCCCACTTCCTGCCGTTTCCACGGCTATACGCCAGGCATTATGCTAGGGGCTGCACCCGGGTACTCTGAGCCTCTACAAAAGCAAATAATGGATGTTGGGCGGGGCTTTGATTGGTCATCTAGGACGTGTGCCTGTGGGGTGGGGCCTGAGCAAGGCGAGCAACCGAACCTAGCTGAAAGTGACGTAAACAAACATCCTATGTGGTCGGGGCTTCACCGAATACTAGCCCTCTATGGAAATCAAGCTGCCCTGCCTGCCAACGCTGGTGACGTATACAAATATGACCTCTGAAGCTGGGCGGGACCAGAAGCCAATTGGCTACACAAATCATCAGGCCTGGGCTGGGGAGGCGGGGCAGGAGCCCATTGAGGCTAGGTTATAGCTTGTTCATCTCTGTGGTCAGAGGCAGCTGCTTGCAGGGCTGTCTGACCTTGACAAAATAATACTCCTGTAAGCAAAAGGAAAAGGATAACTAGGGTGCTTTTGATAGACTACTGCCTGCAACATAAACGCGGGGCCATCTGTTCCAATTTCGCAGACTAAAGTACCTAGACTGTCAGAAAAAAAAAAGCACTCTCGCAGACAGACAGCATAGTGTACCTACAAGGTGTCCACTGGTGCTTAGCACTGATTTTAGTACAGAGGACCAATGCTTGGTAGTCATTCATTGGCTGTTTCCTGCACAATTAATAACACTGCCAAGGCCAGTCACTCACTTCGAAAAACCGTCCAAGAAAGTGATCTGCACGTTGATTTCCCAAAAGTATACTCTGCTGACCTGGAAGACTGGGAGGAACAGATCTTCTAACGTGGGAAGTGGATCTTCAAGAAATTCCTGCCTGACCTCATGAGGGCTGCTTGGAACAGAGCCAACCAGTAGCTGGTAGACTTCTTAGTGAAGAGAAAGGGTGCTAACCGACACTACTACTGCACTACTGTCCTGAAAGGCAGAAAATGGTCCACATAGCTGGTTGGCATCCCTTTTGAATGCAGAAAAAAGTTTTCTGTATTGATACCTACCTGGAGGATGAGGATCAGTTGTACATGATGTCCAAACATTTATAAGAAATCAACAAGCAAACAGATTAGAAACCACTTAGCCTGACCGGAGGAGACAAAGTAAGATTTACCACGCAGGTTCTCCCTGAACCAATTATTTGTTCGATCACTGCCCTGGATCTGCTGTACTACAAAGAGGCAGAAGATAAGTATCTGTGTGGTCCACCTGTGCATCACCATGAGAACAAACTGTTTAACCAAAATATCTTAAAGGATGCTAGGAAGAGCTCAGCAGCCAGGAATCAGTTAGCCAGGGCTCCTCCTCCTCCTCCTCCATAGTAGGGACCTTTTCCTTTCTGTCATCAATTCCTGCACTGAAAAACACCTCTTAACACTGGGAAAATACGTGTAGCAGACAGCTTCAGGTTCACTGAGATGAACATCCAGACCAGGCACAGTTATGGAGGAAGGGATATTTATTGATGTTTACAGATCCAGGTTAAGTTCCATAAATGGCAGTAGAAGCTGGCCTGCTTTCACAGGACCAAGCAGAGAGAGAGAAGCACAAGCTAAAAGCCAAAAGCTACACAGCACACTTTAGGAGCTCCAGCTAGGCTAGATTGAAATCTGAAACCCACCACCACACCTTAAGATCCACACAGTGACACTGCCTCCAGCCAGGTGGATGCAGATGCAAACTACAAACAATAAAAAACTGAATATATTGGGGACCATCTATTCAAACCACTACAATATGTTAGGTGTTGTTAATACATCAAAGGCTCATTTCAAGTGTCCTTCTTGTTAGAACCAGAATGATTCCATTTTTGGACTTTGTCATTGCATTGTAATCCTCTTTTTCTGAAGTGTGACCTAACCACCCCTCCCAATTGTCACATTCTTGGAATGATCCAAACCACCTAATCCCCATTATCACTTTCTGGAATGGCCCAGACCACCTGTTTGATTTTCACTTCCCTATACTGGCCCAAGCCATGACGCCACTTGGACTGCTCTGCAACCCAAAGATTTCAATGCCCCCCATTGCCTGTATAAGTATCCTGTGGTCTGTAAGGAAAGTTCCTTCTGACATTGTCTGGTTAGAGCCCTTCTCAGGTTTTCCCAAATAAACCCTGTCTGTGCTGTTGAGCTGAGTCTTCCCTCTCTTGTTTCTTTCCTGCTTTTCCTAACACTTCTTACAATAAATAAATATTCATTTTCATGCTCGATGTTGTGTAATTCTAGCTGTGGATCTTAAGAATGGTGTAAGTGCCAGTTCTGGTCTACCTATCTTTGAGAGTGAAAGTATCGTGGAGTAATTCTCTGAATCATTATCAAGGTCTTGCGAGTTCCTAGGATCATGCAACTCCTGTTTTGGAGGAGTTCCAGAGATAAGCCAGAGATATGGTTATAAATGCAGTGCACCTCTGAACCAATTTTGCATTTCAGGTCATGTGCAGCATGAATGTAGTAACAGACATGGTCTGCAGACACCTGGGCAAAGTTGATCTTCTCATAATGACTCAAGTATTTTCATATTTCCATAGATTAGCTTTATTTAGGTTTCTACATCAAAATGCTAAACATTGTATTCTCAGTGTTTCTAGGCTTCCTGTTAGCACAATTTTCATAGTAGAAATCACCTTGTTAGCGCCTTTTAGTGTAGCAATTTGGCCTGTCCAAATTTTTGTGCTCTTTCATCACAGCTCTCTGTGACCTTGGATCTGTGATGGCGTGAAGAGCACAGCTCTGGCCTGTTTACATTCTCCTTAAGACCATGTTGTTACATAGTTACAATGTGGTGTTGTTACAATGTGGTGCTGACTTTCAGCTATGAGCCTCAAAGCTCAGTCTATGCATCTTTTCTCCATGCCTAACAATCATCCTGGCAATCATGAGTTGTAAGATCTTAGCAACTCACATGTTTATAAAGCAGCCCTGACTTCACACCCCAGAGTCTGATGTGTCATCACAAGATACACAGCGATTTGGTTGCATACCACAGAAATTGAGACACTGTGATATGATCTGAGGTTTATTCAGAAAGTCAAAGTTTATGCTACACAATGAAATAATCAGAAAGATCACAGAATGTGTTTTATATGTCTTTTCAACATGGAAAGGGAATACTAAAAAATAATAATATGGGGGCTAGGAAGATGGCTCAATGGCTAAAAGGTACTTGCTTGTAATGCCTGCCAGCCCAGGTTAAATTCCTAAACACCCATGGAAGATGTAAGAAATGGTACAAGTGTCTGGTATTTGATGTGGCTTGAGGCCCTAGCATGTCTCCTTGCACATGCTGAAGGAGGATAGGAAAAAGCTTCCTTTAGGCAGTTTCAGTTAGAGACTGAGGCTGGAAATGAACCAGGAGATGCCATCATGGCCTGGCACAAGAATGGAAATGAAACTGTCTGACACAAATTGATATACAGCTCCCCCTGCTGCCCAGTCTAGCACACCACCTAAATAAATGGCCCAAGTGAAGGGCTCTGGGGTCTGCCCTTCAAATCTACAAGCCAATAGGGTCTTTCCCCTTGCATACCTGAATCTGATGATCTAAAGCCTGTGTATTTTCTGCCCCTCCCCCTCTCTCTTGGTGGGAACCTTGGTTTGTATGATCTCCTGGGCTTTTACCCTGTGCTGCTCAGACACACATGAGTCTGGCCTCTAGGCTGAGTGGAGGTGAAGAGCATAGTACTGTTTCTTGATCTGAAAATTTCTGCTTGTCTCTGTTTCATAGTTTGAAGTAATTTTTTCACTTTGATTACTTGTATGATTTTCCTCTGCTCTCCAAATAAGTGCTACTTCCTTTGCAGTCTATATCTACCACATGGGTGCTCTCACCAACTCCAGGCTTGTTGCCTGTGTAATTTCTGTTTTTGTTTGCTTATTTTTTTTTTATTTATTTGAGAGAAAGAGAGAGGCAGAAAGAGAAAGAGAGAGAGAATGGGTGCACCAGGACTTCTGGCCACTGAAAATTAATTCCAGACCCATGTGCCACTTTGTGCAACTGGCTTTATGTGGGTCCTGGGGAATGGAACCTGGGTCCTTTGGCTTTGCAGACAAACACCTTACCTGCTAAGCCATCTTTCCAGCCCTACCTGTGCAATTTCTTTAAACTCGGGGTAACCATGACTATAAGTCTCTTCATTACTCATTTCTCCTCTGAATTTCCAGTCTGTGCTTTGATATCTACCCTCTCATTTTTCCTTGAGACTCACCATTTGCCCTCTTAGTTTCCCTACACAGAAAAGCACATGGCAGATGCCATGCAGGTGCCTCCTAAGTCTCCTTACACAAGCTCCTAGATTCTACTTTCCATATGCTTTCAGCTTTACTCTAATTGCTCTTTAAAAGCTTCAGTTTCTCTATTAAGTGAGCTTTCCATGTGCCTGCAGCTTTTCTCTAATCTCTCTTTAAGGTTGTTTCTCTCAAATCCCAATCTTGCTAAGCCATTTCTCCAGCCCCCAATCTTCCTTAAATAAGCTCCACAATTTCTGAGTCCCTCCTAAACAATAATCCACAATTTATCCTTCTTGAGTACATCTTTATAATTCTTTATTAAATGTAGGGCAGAACCCAAAACTTGGAGTTCAAAAATTATGGAGGAGCCGGGCATGGTGGCACATGCCTTTAATCCCAGCACTCGGGAGGCAGAGGTAGGAGGATCGCCGTGAATTCGAGGCCACCCTGAGACTACATAGTGAATTCCAGGTCAGCCTGAGCCAGAGTGAGACCCTACCTCAAAAAACCAAAAAAAAAAAAAAAATGGAGGAACCCTCTCAAACCCCCAAATCCTGCATCAGTGCAAATAAAAATAAATTACAAATAATAATATGAGGGTCTAGGGAGATGGCTCAATGGGTACAGTGCTTACTAGGTAAACATGAGTATTTGAGTCCAGATCCAAACACTCATGTAAAAAGCCAGTTGCTGTAGCACTAGTGTCTGTAATCCCAGCATGTCTAGGGACAGAAGGGAGGCAGAGACAGAACTGTCAGGAAACTTGGGAGACCAGCTAGCATGGCAAATCCAAAAGTGAATAACGCCTCAACCTAGGTGGGAAGCAAGGATGAACATCTGAAATTGTCCTCTGATCTCCACATTACAGTGAGGCATATACATGCCCACACTCACACACAAATGAGCATTTACACACACACACACACACACACACACACACCGGCCCACCAAAAAATGATCTAAGAGCTCAAACTCCTTCAAAGGAAATATATGAGGCTAGGAAGATAGCTAAGTGGTTGAAGTCATTTGCTTGCAAAGCTTTCCAGCCCAGAGTTCAATTCCCCAGTACTCAGGTAAAGCCAGATGCACAAAGTGGCACATGTGACTGGAGTTCTTTTGAAATGGCAAGAGGTTCCAGTATATCCACACCCACAACCACATCCTTTTTCTCTCTGCTCACAAATAAGGAAAGCAAGAAATATGTACATTGTTAAATCGAATTCAATGTGGAACAAACTCAAGTGAGCTTATTTTTCTTCTGTACCAACAGGCAAATCATCTCAAAGTAAGAGGTATTTGAAGTTTGAACTAGTACTAAAGACTGGAGAGATGGCTCAGTGGTTGAAGGTGCTTGCTTGCAAAGTCTGTTGGCCTGGGTCCAAATCCTCAGTACCCATGTAAAGCCAGATGCTCAATGTGGCACATGCATTTGGAATTCACTTACAGTAGCAAGAGGCTCTGGTGCACCAACACTATTCTCTCACCTTTAGCTCTCTGCTTGAAAATAAATTATTTTTTTTAAAAAGTGAACTATTGCTAAAGACCATATGGCATCACATACTTTAGATTAATTAGAAAATTGCAAAGTTTAGGAAGCCAAGTGACCTCAGGGAGAAGATACTCATCCATGGTGGAGAATTCACTTCTTCATGCAAAAATTATGAGACATTGTTTAAGAGACTATGAACATTGTAGTCAGTTCCACATTCCTGGGATGAACATCTACACCAGGCACAGTTTCTAGAGAGTTTATTTCAGCTTACATATCCAAGGGGAAGTTCCATCAATGACTGAAGAAACTGGTTCCCATTCATAAATCCAAGCAGAGAGAGGTACCACCAAACAGCCAGCACCACAAGCTAACACAAAGGGACAGCAAATAGCAGTGAACAGGCATCCAGGAGTAGGGACCCAGGCAGCGCTCAGACCTCTTTGCATACCTTTAGGCTGGAATCAGATTTGTCCCGCCCCCCTCCCCCCTTGGGCTATACCACAGGATCTGTCCCAGTGACAAGTCTTCCAGGTAGGCAGCTGGAAATCCAAGGTTTTTTTCTTTTTTCTTTTCTTTCTTTTTTTTTTTTTTTTAATTTTTTCAGGTTGGGCCTCACTCTGGCCCAGGCTGACCTGGAATTCACTATGTAGACTCAGGTTGGCCTCAAACTCACGGCAATCCTCCTACCTCTGCCTCCCACTCACAGTGATCCTCCTACCACTGCCTCCTGAGTGCTGGGACTAAAGGCGCATGCACCACACCTGACTCTAGAAATCTAAGTTTTAATAAAACACCTGAGTCTATTGGGGGACATAATTCAACCTACCACAAACAGACTTTGCTTTCATTACTTCTACATTGTCAACATGCACTTAACAATAAAATAAGCAGCCAGCATTACCACTGTAACCATGCAGAAAGAAGGAAGTGGTCACACCTTTACTCAGCATGAGGGCAGTTTTTGTCACAAAAGGCATGACAAGTCTAGAAGAATTCATTTAAATAACTCAGTCAAACCAAAGTCTGAAACAATTTCATCTTTATTAAATTAAATGTTCTAAGATTTCATATGTCATATGTAAAGTAACACACAAAACAGAAGCTTTTAAAATGGATAGAATTCCTTATGTAGAGGCATATACCAGCAATTTTCATACACAAAATGAATATTATATTTGCACAAATCAGTCAGCAATTTTTGTCAACTTACTTATAGAATAATCAAACATTGAGGAATTAGGTTGTCTACATATTAATGTTCAACTTTTAATGTAACAGTAGGTGACATTCACTATAGAACATATTCAATTGAGTGATATTGTTAATTTTCTCTGAAAATGACACACTAACAATTTCGTATCATGTAACTGACATTTTTCTTACTTGTTTATTTTAATTAATTCTACCCATTAAAATTATTCTGGGACACAAACTCACGTTGTCTATAAAACATTTTCTATGTCTACCAAACACATTTACTTTGAAATATTACATTTTATTTCAATAGGTATGTCACTAAAGAGTAAACAGAAGAATGTAAATGCAAGATAGTGTTTTCTTAAATTATTTCTTTACAGAAATCAAAAGGTCCAAGTTTATTTCTACTTTCTAACTTGTGAACAATGCTGCTGTGCTGAGGCATAACTTAAAAGTTACATAGTCATTACTGCTGAGAGTTAATAATTGACAATTTGAAGGCAAAACATGACCATTACTCCCAAGGGACTAAAGATTTTTTTTTCACATTTTTTAACACTACTGTTTCAGAACTCTTAAATTGCATTTGAGTTTTAAGAAAAAGGAGATCAATTATTTCAGCAACAAAGAAATTTGAATCTTTCCAGTGAAGTATTTAGGCTGCTGTAGGGTTATGCAACTCATTAATTTCTTCAAAGTTAGGAGAATAATAAGGAGAGAAAAGACTGGCGGGCACGAGCACTCTCCTCCTGATCCTTCATATGAAAGGACATATTAGTAAATATGACATGTATTTTATCAAAGAAAATAATGCTCAAATAAATTCTCAGCTTTACATTTTAAAAATGAACTACTTACAGTTTCTGTAATAATCTTCTTTTCCAAAATGACCATTTGGATTTTAATTTCAGCAGCAATTGTATTTCCATGACGTTTCCCATAGTTCTCAATGCTCTAAAATTAAAAACCACATTCAGTTAGTCACCAGTAACAGTCATCTCAACTTACAAATATGAGCAGTTACACTTCAAATGGCCCAAATATTGTAACACAAGGACTTCCCATTAATTATTCCAATCAAACACTGTATTCTACATGAAAATCAAACTGCACACTAAAGAAACATGGAAATATATGGCTGAGTCTAATACTATTACAGTCTGAGTCACAACATTTTATATGACTAAGGCAAGGAACGTTTAAGATCAGGATTGAACAAATAAAGGATAAGAGTAGAAATTGCAATTTTTTTTGTTTTTTTTTTTTTCTCAAGGTAGGGTCTTGCTCTAGCCCAGGCAGAACTGGAATTTATTATGTATAGTCTCAGGGTGGCCTGGAACTCACAACTCACAGTGAACCTCCTACCTCTGCCTTCTAAGTGCTGGGATTAAAGGCATGCACCACCATGCCCAGACTAGAAATTGCATTTTTGTGACTGTCTTGAATTTTACATTTACTATTAAGCTTTCAATACATGAAGTACTGGGTTATGGAGGTGGGTCAGTTGTAGAATGCTTGCTTAACATTTGTGAGAACCTAGGATCAATCCTTAATACTTCACTAACTACAACAAACCAACTCAAAGCAAACACAAAACAAAAAATAAAAAGTATTAGCTCATTTATTACCACTAACTCAATGTCACAAGCCTTCTCTAGAAGGAATAGTTTTATCCTATACTACTTCAAGACATATAAATAAAATATCTATTATTCCTTCAGCAATGAGTGAGTTAAGGTACCCCAGATCAAACTACGTTAAGCAGTCAGGCATGGTGATACATGGCTAAAACCCCATCTCTCAGGAGTCCAAGGAAAGTGTATGACTACAACTTTAAAGTTAACCTGGTCTACATATTGAATCTAGGCCAGTCAAGACTAATACTGTCCAAATACAAATGAACTAATTAAGAGGTTAAATGCTATAGAAGATCTATAAGACTAATAAATGATTTCTTCCATATTCAAGTGACATAAATGAACACAGAAACAGAAGTAATGCAATATAGACTGGAAAACAGCTGAACTATATAGGTGAAAATAAAATTTAATGCCTGGAGAGCTGTCAAAAGATTAAGATTTCACCAGGAAAAGGAGTGATAGGAGTAATGTCACTTAGGTTGTCAACCCCCCAAAATGGATCAAAGTAAGCTTTAACAGGGCTTAAGATATAGAGTAGGAATGGAAGATGGCCAGAATTTTCATCTCCCCTGTAATAGTTTTGGAAGAATGTGCAACGAACCTTCAAGTACTTCTCGTATAAATCTTTAAATTCTTTAATTTTCTGCTTTTGAACAATTTCAAATTCTTCAAAAACTTCTTGTTGCTCCTTAAGCAAACTCTATGAACATAAAAAAAAAAGATATAATAGCAATTCAGGAAAATTGGAAAGCTTACCAAAACATAAATCCATATTGTTTAAACAAAATAATATAAAATAAATATTTTTATATTTTCTCATTTAACAAACAGATGAACAAGTTCACATAACTTGTATTCTACTAAACAATAAACAAGAAGTTTATAAAAGTTCAGTCTATCATTCAGTTAATGAGACATAATCAGTTTTATTTTTATAATTTTTAAAATAAATATTTTATTTTTTTCATTTATTTGGAAGAGAAAGAGAGAGAGAGAGAGAATGGAAGTGCCAGGGCTCCAGCCATTGCAAATGAACTACAGATGCATGCGTCCCCTTGTGCATCTGGCTTTATGTGGATTCTGGGAATCAAACCTGGGTCCTTTGGGTATACAGGCAAGTGCCCCAACTGCTAAGCAATCTCTCCTTCCTAGACATGTTCAGTTCTAAGAGCATTTCAAACATATGTATTAATTCTTGAAGACTTGAAAAAACACATCTGATAGACTTCAGTGCCTCTAAAAATTACCTTGATATGTTTCAGTCAATTAACTAAGTCAATTTAGGCAATCAATTAACATAAAATCCAGCTCCTTCCCAGTACCTGCAATCTATATCTCGTAATTAACAGGATTCCATAAGAATCATTATAAATCAGACACTGTCTTGAGTCAAATGAAATATAATTATCTAAAAGAACTCATTTAACATTCAATACAACTCCATAAATTAGACAGTTTTAGAATACCTCTGCTTCCCCCCTCATAAAGAAACCAAGGCACAGAAATGAGCCACTTTTCTGTGGAATCACAGCTAGAAACTGGGTAGAAAATGGTTGCATCCCAATTGGTGGGCTTTCAGAGTCCAGACTCCTAGCTACTGGATTGTCTCTCTCTCTCTTTTTCTTACCATCCGGCCTCTGAGATTTTGAGGTCACTCTTTTCAGTAGGGCAGCATGTTTGTCCATCAGTATGTAGGAGTACTTGAATGCAGCACTTTCCATTGTGTGATGCCCTGTCCCCATGGCCTCACTTTCTCACCGTAGCTTAAATGACAGTATTGGCTGTGGCAGCTCCGTCTTTGCATGTAAGTCCTGCTACTTTCTCTTCTGGGTCTGGCTGGGCCTGAACACCAACCTCTCAAAAGCAACTCCACATGCCATTGTCATGCTGGTTGCTCTTGCTTTACATTTCGTCATCATTGTGTCATAAAGCTATGATGTACCCTTGTGTTGTTTGGCATTTGTAGCCCACTAGACTTTTGATGGCTCTTTGTCAGGACACAACCTTGTGCCTAGTCTTACACCCTCCAGGTTGCACCTGCTCTGCCCCTCCACTATGCAGACTCCTCACAAATGACCTTGCCATTTCACCACAGAAACAGAAGCAGCCCAGGGAGGACTGCTAGGTTCCCATCACCCACCATGAGCCTCTAAACTCATGTCCTTTACCTTCTCTCCTGAATTGTTGTAAGAACTATTACTACTTCCAACTTTTGACACAATATTCATATTAATCTAGATCTGTTGGATTGAAGAGATGGCTCAGCAGTTCAGGCACTTGTCTGCAGAGGTTAACCACCTAGGTTCGATTCCCCAGTACCTATGTAAAGCCAGATGCACAAAGTAGTACAATCATTTGGTGCTTGTTTACAATGGCTAGAGGCCCTGGTGTGCTCATTCTCTCTCTCCTCTCTCTCTCTGTCTCTTTCTGCTTCCAAATAAATAACTAAAGATTAAAAAATTAATACTCACACTTAATTTTTCTCCCTGCTTCTTTGCTTGCTCTGTATCTATATTCCACATCACAATCAAATTCAGAAAACTTTCAGAATAGTTTTTATAAAGATTCAGCCTATAAAAGATAACAATGAATACTCTGTTATTTCATAACAATAAGAACAAAGTAATATGTATCCAATGCACAATTAATTTCCCTGATTGATGTTTATCAGTGGGAGAAGGAGAGATAACAACTAAAGTATTTTGAAGGGAAACAGAAAAATGAAATTGATGACTTGGTCTTACACGAACAATATTTGATCTTCATTGGCTGAGAGAGAAGTTACCTCATTGATCTTAGCTCTAGAAAACACAGGGAAATTTATCATTTTGTAAATATCCCCAAAGTATTCATTTTTGCTATGCAAAGAACTTTCCCTCTATTTTCTTTTTATGAAGAATAGATTAAATGGAGACATTATACCCATTTAACATGAAAGTTTTCCATGGCAGGCTCTTTCATGGTTACTCTTTGTACCTATGACACAAGAGTGTTGAGCTCTGGGGCTTGGGCGATGGCTCATGGGTAAAAGCATCTGCTTGATAAGCATGAGGTTCTGCACTGGATATACTGGGCACATGTAAAGAACCAGATATGAGCATGGATGCCAGACATGAGCATGGATGACTGTAGCTGCTGTGCTGGGGTGGTTGAGATAGGAGGATGCTGGGGCTCCCTGGTCACAATCTAATTGAAAAATGGGAAGTACCAGGTTCAATGAGAGACTCAGTCTAAGGGAATGTGGGAGAGTGATAGAGGAGGAAATTGAATGTCTTCTTTTGGCCTCTGTATATGTGTGCATCTGCACAAAAGCATGCATACACCATAAACACACATACTCACCCGCCACACAGACGCGCGCGCGCACACACACACACACACACACACACACACACACACACACAATGTTGAGCCCCATTCAGTACTTTTATTACATTATTATTGATATAAAATTTGCCTTTTTCAGGCTAGAGGAATGGCTTAGCGATTAAGGTGCTTGCCTGCAAAGCCAAAGGACCCAGGTTCAATTCCCCAGGACACACATTAGCCAGATGCACAAGGGGCACATGCCTCTGGAGTTTGTTTGCAGTGGCTGGAGGCCCTAGCATGCCCACTCTCTCCTCTCTCTCTCTCTCTCTCTCTCTCTCTATGTCAAATAAATAAATAAAAATAAAATATTTTAAAATATGTCTTTTCCTATACTATCCAATGCAGTTATCTACCAGAGGACTAATGGTTTGAGATATTTAACTGTATTTATTTATTTATTAAAATTTTTATCTTATTTAATTTTTTATCTTTTCATACGTTTTATTAACATTTTCCATGATTATAAAAAATATCCCATGGTAATACCCTCCCCCCTGCACTTTCCCCTTTGAAATTCCATTCTCCATCATATTACCTTCCCATCTCAATCATTTTACTTACATATATACAATACCAACCTATTAAGTACCCTCCTCCCTTCCTTTCTCTTCCCTTTATATCTCCTTTTTAACTTACTGGCCTAAGTATTTTTTTCCACGCAGAAGCCCAATCATCTGTAGCTAGGTATTTTTTAATTTAAAATATTTTTAGAGTATTTTAAAATATTTTATTTATTTATTTGAGATAGAAAGAGAAAGAGGCAGAGAAAGAGAATGGACATGATAGGGCCTCTAGCCACTGCAAATTCGACACATGTGCCAGCTTGTGCATCTGGCTTATGTGGGTACTGGAGAATCAAACCTGGTTCCTTAGGCTTTGCAGGTAAGCACCTTAACTGCTAAGCTATCTCTCCAGCCCAAGACATTTAACTTTTAATTCAGTTAGCACACTCATGGGATGTCTATGAATTTTTCCAGGCTAAGTAAAGTATAACTTTACAGCATAAAAATGACATCTGTATTGACCTTTAAAAATATTGCTCCCTTTAGTCATGACGTGAGGATATATGACAGAAGTATATTTCATAGAAAAACCAAGCAGAATATATTTTGCAACAGAGCTTCCAACAAATAGAAGGTCACAGCTCTTGTTAAAGTCCTGTGTACTTCTGATTACCAACTAATGGCCAAAGGATCTATTGTCTAAGAACCTTACCTTTGCTCATTATTGTATTTTATATACCGATCAATTTCCTCTTCCATGTTTTGGAGAGTAGTCTTAGCATTCACTATAGATTGTCTTCTACTTCCAGGATTAAATTCATTACTGCGTTCTATATTGAAAATATAACTTCAGAAAAATTTACTGTCAAGCTAATAAGGTTAATGTCATTGTACTGGGACTGGAAAGATACAGTGTTATTACACAGGCATCATTTCAAATGTCAAGATTATTTAGCTCTTGTATTTCAGTGAAAATTTATAGAGGTCATTAGTTCAATTTGAAAATAGTATTTGTAGTTTATGTTTTATACTTTATATGTAAAAATAGCTAAGGGAATAAAAACACTTTTTGTTTTCCAATACTTGCAAACAGGCTTTCAAAGGCAGTGTCTAATTTCTACATAGTAGAAATTTCAACAAAGTCTAAATTTAGGCAGTATAAAAAATATCTGACAGTTCAAGGACACATTTAAGGGATCATTCCTACACTGCTTAATGTAAAACAAAAATGCATTCTAGGGCTGGAGAGATGACTTAGCGATTAAGACCTTTACCTGCAAAGCCAGAGTGTCCCACTTGGACTCTCCAGGACCCATGTATGCCAGATGTACAAGGGGGCGCATGCAGCTGGATATCTTCTGCAGTGGCTGCAGGCCCTGGCATGCCCAATCTCTCTCTCCCACCTCCCTCTTTCTCTCTTTCAAATAAATAAATAAAATGTAAAAAATGCATTCCACTACAAATCACTCCAAAGATAGACATTACCACATGCCAATACTATCATATCACATTTTACTCTAGCTGTTGAGAACCTAGACAAATTTGATGGCAAGACAATGACTGTGAATAGCTTAAGGGAAAATATAAATTGATTCCCAGGTAGTTTTTAAACCCTGGCTGTATATGAGTTCCAAAAGAGAAAAGAAAATCTGACTTGTTCAGAGTCTGAGCTTTAAGAATATTAGTGTAATAAACATTAGAGTAATTTAAAACAGGCAATTGCTTTTTGTCATACAACGCTCACACGTGAACAATGTTGACTTTCACTTTACACTACCAAGTACTGCTTATGTAACTTAAACAATAGTGAGCTATTTTGGAATAACTGCCACCAAAAAAATGAGACAAGCATTCAAAGTGACTGAAATGGAAAAATGAAAAATATTTCATTAAAAACAGATATATCAGCTGGGCATGGTGTCTCATGCCTTTAATCCCAGCACTTGGGAGGAAGAGGTAGGAGGATCATCTTGAATTCAAGGCCAGCCTGAGCTAGAGTGAGACCCTGCCTCAAAAAAAAAAAAGAAAGCAACTAGCTATATCCTGTATTTTACTGTTTGGCAAAACCTGGAATGCAAATAGTTTCATCCAATATTCTGCAACCTCACTTAGAGTATCAACCTCACTTAGAGTATATAAATAAAAGCATCACATGTGTAAGTAAGTACTATGCTCTGCAATCAAGCATGAAAATGGTAAGTCTATATAGTGACTTAATAAATACTAATGGAACATTATGCAATACAATATTAAACACACTCCTGTAGTCCACTGAAAAGCACTTCCTGGAAACACAGTTACTGGTTTCAAGTGATTTTCTTAAACTATCAGTGTATTCTAAAGCAGACCTGGACATATTTCCCAAAATTTTCTCTATTTCCATCCTGAAAGAAATCTCACTGCTTTTTAAATTAAATGCAGGTAAAATACTGCTTCTTGTGGGTATGTCCTAAACCACATGTTTGACATAGAATACATGCTCCAAGAGCCAAAGCTGACTTTTCTGAAATATACTTATCTGTAGCAAATTTAACTTTAAACACATCACCTGGTTTGTGTCCACTTGATTCCACAGAAGTACTATCCTCACCACTGGCCTCCAGGACTATGGTTTCTATTGCATTGAATAAAGGAAACCATTTTTAAATTAAGTATGCCATTTTGATCATCCTACAAGGAGAAACATCTATACTATGAGGTTTCTCTGAATGTATGCCATTAAGTCTTGAGAGGTATACACATGTTGAATCATGTCTGAGCAGGTGAGATGCAACTAGGCAGAGCCTGGGACACTTAATACTGGCATGTACACAAGGCCTCTAGGTGCACAATTATTGCAAACAATGAATGACGCATGTTTGGTGTAGTGTCTTATAGTCCAAGAGGACATGATAGGAACACCGAGGGGGAAGCTATAGTCCATAAACACACTTGAAAACAGTTTTAATGTTTGAAACACTTTGCAATTTCCAAGCAATGACCCAGAACCTGAGTTGCCCATAAGCTCCACCATCTCCTGCAAAAGTCACACAGCAGCCTTCTGTTTTTGTTTGCTTGTTTTTTGTTTTTTTTTTAATTTTTTTTTGTTCATTTTTTATTTTTATTTATTTGAGAGCGACAGACACAGAGAGAAAGACAGGTAGAGGGAGAGAGAGAGAATGGGCGCGCCAGGGCTTCCAGCCACTGCAAACGAACTCCAGATGTGGGCGCCCCCTTGTGCATCTGGCTAACGTGGGACCTGGGGAACCGAGCCTCCATCCGGGGTCCTTAGGCTTCACAGGCAAGCGCTTAACCGCTAAGCCATCTCTCCAGCCCTTGTTTGCTTGTTTTGAGACATGGTCTCATGCACCACAGGTTGGTCTTGTACTACTATGTAGCTCAGCATGACCTCCAACTTCTGATCTTTCTCTTTTCTTCTGCTAGGGTTTCACTCTAGCTCAGGCCAACCTGAAGTTCACTATGTAGTCTCAGGATGGTCTCAAACTCATGGCGATCCTCCTACCTCTGTCTCCCAAGTGCTGGGATTAAAGGCATGCACCACCACACCTGGCAAACTTCTTATATTTCTATCTCTACCTTCCAGGTGCTGAGATCACAGGTATCCTCCAACACTGCTAGTTTTATGTGGTGATGGTGATTGATCCCAAGGTCTTGTGTATGCTAGACAAGCCATGTAACAACTGAGCTATACCCCTAGGCCACCCCTCTGTTTTTACCTTGGCTACTCTGACTTGGATTCTGCAAGTCATCAGCTGCTGTCTTTGGGCGTTTGGCTTTTACCGTCTTGGGTGGCATGGTTGTAATCTTCTTGTGCTTGACAGGAATCTGGAACCATATAAGTGCAAAGACACTCTAAAGATGTGAGAAGATGTAAATGAGAGCCATAAGAATAGGTATAAGGGAGCCATAGTGGAGTTTGGTGCTTCCAGACTTGTCCTGGAGCACAAAAGGACTGAAAAAAAAATAGCACTAGTGCACCTTCAGTCCAGGCCTGTCATTTCTTTCTATTTTATGTGAGAGGGAGAGAAAGAGAGAGAGTGGGAGGAGAGAGAGAATGAATGAATATGAATTGGCATGCCAGGGCCTCCAGCCATTACAATCAAACTCCAGACACCTGAACTACCTTGTGCACATACGTGACCATGTGCAACCACTTGCATCACCTTGTGTGTCTGGTTTATGTGACCCAGAGGTGTCCTTAGGCTTTGCAGGCAAGCGTCTTAACCGTTAAGCCATCTCTTCAGCCCTGATTTTATGCCTTTATTTACGAGAGAGAGAGAGAAACAGAAAGAGAGAGAGAGAACAAGAATGGGGCACCAGGGACTCTAGCCACTGCACACAAAACTCCAGACACTTTGTGAAACTGGCTTACATAGGTTGTGGGAAATCACGTTAGGCCTCACAGGCAAGCACCTTAACTGCTAAGCCATCTCTCTGACCCAAGGCCTGTCATTTCTTTTTTTTAAAAAAAAATATTTTATTTATATTTATTTATTTGAAAGAGAGAAAGGAGGGAGGGAGGGAGGTGGGAAGAGAGAGAGAGAGAGAGAGAGAGAGAGAGAGAGAGAGAGAGAGAGAGAGAGAGAGAGAGAGACACACACACGGAGAGAATGGGCATGCCAGGGCCTCTAGCCACTGCAAATGAACTCTGGAAACGTACCACCTTGTGCATCTGGCTAACATAGGTCCTCAAACATGGGTTTGCAGGCAAAAGCCCTAACCACTAAGCTCCCTCCAGCCCAAGGTCTGTCATTTTTTAAAAAAACTTTTTTTGTTTTTATTTGAAAGAGGCGGGGGGGGGGAGGGAGGGAGAATATGTGTGTGCCAGGGCTTCCAGCCACTGCAAATGAAGTCCAGACGCGTGCGCCCCCTTGTGCATCTGGCTAACGTGGGTCCTGGGGAATCAAGCCTTGAACCCGGGTCCTTAGGCTTCACAGGCAAGCGCTTAACCGCTAAGCCATCTCCAGCCCCAAGGTCTGTCATTTCTATGTCATGAATTGAATTCAGAACTCCCGCCACCTCACATCACTTAATCTCAATCTCATCTGCTGGGCCCCATCCTTCCAATAAGACGAGCCTGGTTCCCATGCCCTGGTTATCAAGGTAACTGATGCTGGTGTCTGTCTGGGACAACTGGCTCACCAAAGGCTGACTGTGGCTACCGGAAATTAACGGTTTTTGCTGCTGGTATGCACACTCAGGTAAGGGTCCTATCCCTCACTATCTAGATGCCCCAGGAGCACCTCAGGGCACCCGTATATCCAGGTAAGACTAGTCGAGGGCCCAAGGGGCAGACACCGATGGTACCCTCCCTATCCACCACTCGCTACTGTCCCCTCAGAACCCCGCCCCTCTCAGAACCTGGGAGCCATCTGAACCCTTTCTTCTGTGCCCTCAGAAGCCTCATTCAGTCCCCGGGCTAAAGCAAGCCTTCTGGACATTGCCACAGGCCAATCTGGGCCCTTCCTCTCCATCTCCCCACTCTAGTCCCTCAAATGTTCTAATCTGGTCAGATTCGTGGCCCTCAACAGCTGAATTCTCACCACAGGGTCCACTACTTCCCCAAAATACTTCGGTCAGGGGGAGCCTCACGGTATTCTCCTCAGAATTAACTTCCCCTCACGACGACACACTTAACTAGCTTCCAATTTCCGGTGTTCGTGTCTCTCTCTCTGATTGGCTAGGACAGTGCGCATGCGTGAGCTTGGTGGGGTTGAGGCTTTCACGGCTCACCAGTCACGTGTTGGGGCAATATGAGCTGCCGAAACTGTTGACTGTGATGTATGCAAATATGTGCTGTGTGTATATGCAAACGAAAACCTTTTGGGTGGGACCTGGGCAATTTGAAGGGTGGAACCCATCTGAGGGAACATGTTGTGAACATGGCTTGTGAGAGTGGCCCAGCAATATGGCTGCTGTCTCTGGAAACCATGGAGTGGAGCCCAACATTGCTGGGAACGTATGCAAATATGGCCTGTGGAGCTTAAACTTGTCATTCAACTATACAGCCCCTAGGCCTGAACCCACTAACGGTTGCTAGGTTACAGTTTGTGGGCCTCATTTGTCAAAAATCTTTCCTACTCATCGATCTCACCTTGACCAAAATGAGACTCATGCTTCTCTATATAAATCCCAGCTTTTTTTTTTTTTTCCCTTGGGCCTTTTCCCTGATTTTGTCTCTCTGCCTTCCCCAACCTTCTGGCCTTTACATGTGAGTTTGTGGTTTCATTTTTCCAGGAAGTTTTTTCATGTGTGCCTAGACTCACTCAGAGACAAAAGCAGGAAGGGGTGCCATGTGAAGCTGGCTCATACTTCCATGCTATTTGCTCTCCCCTCTAACCCAGTTGAGCCAGCTTCACATGGCACTCCTTCCTGCTTTCCATTTTTATTTATTTCTATGAGAGAGGATTGGTGTGCCAGGGCCCCCAGACACTGAAATTGAACTCTAGATACGTATGCCACCTTGTGCACATGTGTGACCTTGCACATGCATCACCTTGTGCTTCTGGCTTACATGGGATCTGGAGAGAGATGAAACATGGGTTCTTAGGCTTAGTAGGCAAGCACCTTAAAGCACTGAACCATCTCTCCAGCCTCTGCTTTCCATTTTTAAAGTCTATATGGCAATGCATCCTAAAGTGTCAACAAACATCAGAAGATATTTATAGCTGTTGCAGTAAAGCATTTAAGTATAATTTAATTGTGAATCTTTTTTCTTGAGATGTGCCTGTCCTTTGTAAGGATAGGTGTTGACCTAGTTTTATTCGAGTTATTATAAAGACAGAATAGACAGCTCTTGAGGACTTTTTGGATTATGGGTTTTATTGCTCTTTCCCCTCAAAGGCACATGTGACATGCAGTTTCTAAATAATTTTATTTTTTAAACCTGCGTTGTACAAAAGGATCTTACTTAATTTATTAGCCATATTCACCCTGACTAGCCCATTTTTTTTGTTCCTGTTTAAGATGGGTTTACACTTCATTTTGAGATACAAGTATTAGTTATTTTTTTTTCCAGGTAGGGTCTCACACTAGCCCAGGTTAATCTGGAACTCACTCAGTAGTCATATTGACTTATTTTTATTTTTAATTTGTTCTTTCCTTTCCTCCTTCCTTCTCTTCCTCTTTCCCTTTCTCCTTTTCATCTTTCCTTACTTTCCAAAGTGTCATGTAGCCCAAGCTGTCCTCAAGCTCCTTATGTAGCCAAGGATGACCTTGATCTCTCGATCCTCCTGTTTTTACTTCCCAAGTGCAGAAATTACAGGCATGCATCACTATATTCAGCTATTTTCTAGTTTTCTATAATGAATCTATACTGGTTTTATAAAAATAAAATATTGTTGGGCTGGAGAGATGGCTTAGCGGTTAAGCGCTTGCCTGTGAAGCCTAAGGACCCCGGTTCGAGGCTCGATTCCCCAGGTCCCACGTTAGCCAGATGCACAAGGGGGCGCACGCGTCTGGAGTTCGTTTGCAGAGGCTGGAAGCCCTGGAGCGCCCATTCTCTCTCCCCGTCCATCTGTCTTTCTCTCTATGTCTGTTGCTCTCAAATAAAAAAAAATTAAAAAAAAATAAAATAAATAAAATATTGTTATTTTTTTAATGCCTTTGGACTAAGGGCAGCCCGTGTACTTTACATCCTCTTGCCCCTTAATGAGCCCCAGCCTGGGGGAAAGATGTGGTTCTAGAGGCCCAGCATCCACGCTAGTCAGCTTTCTAGAAGGAGTCATCTCCTCTACCCAGAAGCCATGTCCACAAGGACTGTACCCTGAGCTGGGAGCATGCTGCTTACAGCATGAGCCAGGCCAGACTGATGCCAGCCTTTGCACAGCCTGGGGGACTCCAGAGCCATGGGAAAGAGTACTTTGGGGCACTGTACTCCAGACACAACGTGGCTGTTGCATTCATATCCTCACAGTGACTGAAACTACCTACAAAAGACCTTCATAATATAAGGGAAAATGGTGACATCAAAATAGAAGAGGGACGGTTTGGAAAGAAGAAGGGGTTTGATGGAGGGAAGACACAGTGAGGGGGGACAAAGGAGGATGGTGGATGGGGATTATAATCATTGCACATTGTGTATATATATATATGGGGGTTGTCAGTAAAAAGTTAAAAAAAGTAAGAGCCAGAGGGTGGAGAGGAGTACTTTGGGGCATTATCCTCATAGGATGGTCACATAAGGCCTGCACAATGGTGAACTCAACATTTTGACATATATGATGGAGGAGGGAAAAAACAAGAACAAAACATAAAAACAGAAAAGGAACTACATGGAAAGAGGGCAAGGTTCATTGGAATTGGGGCAGAGGAGGGGAATAATGAGGTAATGAGAGGAGGGCTATGATCAAATTACAGTATGTTCCTGTATTAAATTCTCAGTTAAAAATGAAGGAACTGCAGACTGTTAACTGCTGCCACTGCTGACAATCCTCTTGGAGTGTTACTGTTATGCGGAACTTTCTTTTAGCTAGTCCTTTAAATTGAGTATGGTTCTGTAGGGTGACCAGTAGTTAAGAGGAGGACCTTAGAAGCAAACATAAACAGTGTCTGTCTAAGCACAGTTTAGGAAAGAGAGCTCCTTGCCTGAGAGCTACCTAATCTGGCAGCATAGGTATGTGTACCTTTGTTGCATTGATGATGTCACCAGGCTAGCAAAGCCTGATGCAATATGCATATGATCTTTTATTCCAGGCTATTGGTCAACAGACTATAGTGTGGACTATATCTGGATCAAAATTTTGCTTTTGTGATTCAAGTTTTATTGGTTCACAGCTACACTTACTTTTTTCATATTGTTTACCTATCACTGCTTTTGCCTTACTAAGTCAGAGTTTAATAGTTATTACTGAGATTATAGAGAGCCCACAGTGCCAAAAATATTTACTGTGTGCCCCTAAATAAAATGTTTATTTTAGGATCAACAGACAACTACTTCAATGGGCACTTCAGGGGAGAGAATACTTATTTATGATTATATTTGGGCATGTGTGTATGTGTGTGTGTGTGTTCATTATGTGTGCCTGTGTCTATATATGTTCTTAAATTTCTCTCTCTCTCTCTCTCTCTCTCTCTCTCTCTCTCTCTCTGTGTGTGTGTGTGTGTGTGTGTGTGTGTGTGTGTAGGACAAGAGTTGATGTCAGGTTTCTTCATTTGCTATCTACTCTTTTTTTTGCTTCTCTCTGTGTGTAGTGTGTGTGTGTGTGTGTGTGTGTGTGTGTGTGTGTGTGTGTGTTTGTAATGTGAATTTTGGTGTGTGTGGTATATGTACAGGTATATGCACTTGTGGCACCCTATATGCCTCAGGGGAGTGGGATGCTCACCTGTGGAGGCTGGAGTGGAACATGGGGTATTTCACTCTACTGCTTTCCATCTGTTTTTTAAAGTATTATTATTAGTTATGTACACAGTGTGTATACAGCCATGTTGGTACCATTGTTAGCCTCCTCCCTGTCCTCCCCTCTCTGAACGAACCCTCCTTGTTGGGGAATGTGGGTCGTGAATTGTGGGGTTATCCACCAGTTGTGGGTAAAAGACAATGTCTCTGTGCATAATGTCCCAACGTGTGACTCTAACAATCTTTCCACTCCCTCTTCCACAAATTTCCCTGATCCATGTTGGGTTCATTTTAGGTCTAATTCAGTGTCGAGGTCTTGGGAGCCTCTGTGTCTCTGGATATCTGATTTGGTAGGAGTTGAATGTTCTCTGTGTATATTTCCTTTACCTTTTTTTTTTTTTTTTGAGCTCAAGTATCATCTTTTACTAATTCTGGAGCTTGTGGTAGGGTTCTCAGTTCTGTGATCCTCTGCTGGATTGGGGTTACAGGTGGACATGGCATACTCAACTGTTTTTGTAGGATCTGTAGAATTGAACTTGGTTGTCTCAGGCCCTCTCAGGCCCTTATCATGCTTGTGCAGGAAGTGCCAATAATGGTTGAGCCACCTTTTCAGCCCTCTCTACTTTTAGTCTTTGATAAAATGTCTCTCCCTGAACTTAAGACACCACAGAATGTGTTAGACTAGCTAACAAGTGAGTCTCAGTGGTTGACTCCACTTCTCCAGAGTTGGAAATACAGGCATTTACCATCACACCAGGGTTTTACATGGGTGTTGAGGTTTCCAATTCGTGTCCTCAAACTTGTGTGGCAAGTACTTTGTTAACTTAGCCATCTGCCTAGACCAAACCTCTCTCTCTCTCTTGCTTTTTTTTTTTTTTTTTTTTTTTTTTTTGCTGAAATGTATATGTCAACACTCTGATTTCAGATGACTCTAGATTGCATTTCTTATTCTGCAAAGCAAGGCAAGGACCAGTCTAGGGAAAAAATGATAAAAAATTCATGGGGTGCATTCGACCCCATGAGTGTTATCACTTGGTAACCAGTTGGTGTTCCATGCATCTAGCTAAGATCAACTTAAGCTTCTGTCAGTCCAAGTGCCACCTCCTTTCAGAAGCCTCCTCAAACACTGTATTCTCATTTTGCTGCCTGCATCATGCTTCCTCTGCTCCCTTTGTAGACCTCCATCCTTCAACATATTGTGCTCATAAATCTGATTCATTCTCTTTCTTTCCACTAGAGAAGATAAGGACCATATTCGCTAGTTCCTTGGTAAGTCGCCTAAGCCCAGCACAATTCCTAGCATATCATTGCTTACTAACTGGTTATCCCTCGCCATGCCATATCTAAACAACATTTTTTTTTTTATCAATAAAATGAGGATAATGACAATACCTCATAGGGTTCTTGTGAAGATTAAATTAGATTCTAGTAGCTATTCAGCATATACCTGCTAAATGAGTGATAGAATTATGAATACATGTGGTTCAGATTGTACTGGGAACAAGAATGTCTGTATCAACAGCACCTAAATAATAAAGCTTGTTTTCTTTGCTCTATTTTGACCAGGAATACATTTTTATTATACTAGCTACACAAATTAGAACATCATTCTCCTCCTTCATCCTTCCTTTCCCCTCCATCTTTCTATTCCTAGTTTTCTTCTTCCCCAGTGCTTTGTATCTTCTCAGTATTCTACTACTTAGTTGCACCTCCAACCTCTCAACACTTATTATTCGTTGTTATTCATCACTTATTAAATGCTTGTTTGTGCCAGATATTTTGTAAATATGAGAGATACAAAAAGGTATAAGCCATCTCTGGCCTTATGGAGTTTTCATTCTAGTAAGAAAGAGGGCCAATAAGCAAGTAACACCAGTATGTAAGAACATATTATAGAATATGATAACAAGCCCAATTTAGAGCCATTGAGGACAGATAGTAATCAGGCATACCTTCTTTGGAGGGGTAACAGGATATGATGGGAAGAATGAGCCAGCCATGAAAAGAGCTGGGGAAAGAATATTTTCGAGAATAATGAAGAGTTAAGGCCTTGAATTCAGAAAAGATTTTTGGCTTGTTCAATGAAGGATGATGAGGAAGACTAGAAGACTACAGAGATTATACGCATTCTAACAGTGGAAGGAAACCATAGAACATTGTCAAGGAAGTCATAAGTCTGCCACCCTCTTTTTATTTAATTATTTTGTTGTTTTTGTGTTTTTCTTATTTTGAGATAGGGTTTTATTATGTATCTCTGGCTGACCTAGAAGTCATTACATAAACAGTCTGGCCCTGAATTTGTGGAAAATTTCCTGGCTTTGCCTCCCAACTACTGGAATTATAGTCATGTGTCACTACATCCAGCTGTACACTGTGTTTTCAAAACTTTTTTTTTTTAATTGCAAGTGTGTTTTTCACACCTATGTTTTTAGTACTTAGGAGGCTGAGGCAGAAGGGCTGTGAATTCAAGGAAAGCATTTGCTCCACAGTAAAATCCTGGCTCAAAAAAAGAAACTAGACATTTTTAATTAAAAAAATGTGTTGTAGACAGTCCAATGACCCCCAAAGATGTCCATGTCCCAATCTCTGAGAAGTTGTGAATATGTTACCTTTTATGACTAATATACTTTGCAGATGTGAGTAAGGGTCTTGAGATATATAAACTATCCATATGGACACAACATATTATGAATTTTTTTAAGAGGAAGGCAGAGGACCAGAGTCAGGGGAAGAATAATAAAATGATGGAAGTAGGGGTGAATTCTAGGTAGGGATTTTGTTATTATATGCTGCAGCCTAAAAAGTGTATGATGGAGGCTGGAGAGATTGCTCAGTGATTAAGGAACTGGCTTGCAAAGCATAATGGCCTGGGTTTGATCCCCTAGTACCCATGTAAAGCCAAATACACAAAGTGGTGCATGCATCTGGAGCTTGTTTGCAGTGGCTAGAGGCCCTGACATGCCCATTATCTCTCGTCCCCTCTCTATCTCTCCTTCTCTGCTTGCAAATAAATACATAAAAATATTTAAAAATATATATGATGGGAACATAAGTCAGGGATTACATTCAACCTCTACAGGGTGGTAAAGATGAGGAGAAACATTCTCCCCCAGAGCACTCAGAAGGCATGCACCTTAATGTTAGTCTTATGAGATTAATGCAAAACTCTGACCCTCTAGGTTGTAATATAATACATTTGTAATGTTTTGCGTCACTAACTTTGTGACAGTTTATTACAGAAACTCTATGTGAAAAGCTAACTCAAATCCCAATAAGCTTAGTGACTTTTAAGGTGAATGAGAACACTATAGAAAAAGTACAGGGGATATTAATAGAATAGGATAGGGAATTGAATTTCTTGAGTATAGATTTAAAAAATATGGCAATATGTGAGTGCAGATTATAGTGAGGTGTGTGTAGGTGGTCTATGCACATGGACACACGTGCATATTCCTTATGTATGCTCATGCCTAGGCCAGAGGAGAATATGGGGTGTCCTTTATCACTCATATTGTTGCTTCCTTTAGCCTTAGTCTCTCACTACACCCAGAATTGTCATTTTCAGTCAGACTTGCTGAATAGCAAGCCCTACTTATTATTTGTCTCTGCTCCCCATGTGACTGGGGTTATAGGTGTGTGGTCATGCCTAGGTATTTATATGGGTGCTGAAAAATAGTTCTCAACATGAACAAGGCCTGTTTTGGCTCATGTTTGCACAGCAAGTGCTCTTATCCACCAAGTCAACTCTCTAGCCCTGAGTATACATTTTAGTTTTTATTTCTTATTTATTTATTTTTTTTTTATTTTAGAGAGAGAGAGACAGAGAGGGAGAGGATTGGCAAACCAGGGCCTCAGCTACTGCAACTGAACTCCAGATGTTTTCACCACCTAGTGGGCATGTGTGAACTTGTGCTTGCCTCACCTATATGTGCCTAGTTAATGTGTGATCTGCAGAGTCAAACATGGGTCCTTAGGCTTTGGAGGCAGGAGCCCCAACCACTAAGCTATCTTTCCAGCCTCTCATTTCTGATTTTTTAAAGAATCATGTTATTATACTTTGAACCTGGAATGTTCCCCACAGGCTTGTGCTTTGATTGCTTGCTCCCCAGGATGTGATGCTATTTTGTAGTCTATGGATGAAGCCTTTATAACAAGGGCCTGGAAGTAGGTTAGTGGAGTTGGAGCTTTGAACCTTACTCCTGCCCATGGTTCTATCCCCTAAGTCCTACCACTGTCTGATCCCTGGTCCACCACAATGGAGGAATATCTGTCACCGGTTCCTGTTGCCATGGAGTTAGCTTCTACTGTCATTGACTGAACTACTACCAATATATCCAATCATGATAGACTCTAAAACCGTGAGTCAAAGATGAATCCTTCCAGGCCAGGCGTGGTAGCACATGCCTTTTATCCCAGCACTCTGGAGGCAGAGGTAGGAGGATTATCATGAGTTTGAGGCCACCCTTAGATTACATTGTGAATTCCAGGTCAGCCTGGGCTAGAGTGAGACCCTACTTTTGAAAACAACAACAACAAATCCTTCCTCTCTTAAGTTGCTTCTGCTTGGTTTCTTGTCATAGTGATGACAAATATAACTAGTAGGCATGAGTCACCAACAAAATTAATATAGACAAAGACTGACCCAAAATAGACACAGATAGACACAAAGGAACTTGACTGTATTACAAATGAATAACAAGCACAATGAAAGGGGAGGAGGAAATAACCCATGTATTATGGCCTGAATGGTATCCTCTTACTAATTCATTTAAAAATTTTTTTTTGTTTATTTTTACTTATTTGAGAGTGACAGAGAGAGAAAGAGGCAGATAGAGAGAGAGATTGGGTGTGCCAGGGCCTCCAGCCACTGCAAACCAAACTCCAGATGCATGTGCTCCCTTGTGCATGTGGCTAACGTGGGTCCTGGAGAATCGAGCCTCGAACCGGGGTCCTCAGGCTTCACAGGCAAGCGCTTAACCGCTAAGCCATCTCTCCAGCCCACTAATTTATATGTTGAAGCCCTACTCTCCAATGTGATATTTGGAAATAGGCCCTGTAAGGAGGTAAAGTTAACTTAGATTGTTCTGAAGCCTTATAAGGAGAGGAAGAAACACCAGGAGTGCATAAATGTCCATCTGCAAGCCCAGGGGAAAGGTTTCACCAGAAAGCAATTGTGTTGGCAATTTAATCTTGTATCTTTAGTCTCCAGAACTGTGGGAAATAAATTTCTGTGGTTCTAGCCACCATTTGTGGCATTATTTTATTATGGCACCCCTAGGTAACTAAAATACTAAGTAACTTTGGAAAACAGTATTTTGACTAGATACTGTAAAACAATTGTTCTCAAACTTCAGTATGCCTCAGAGTCAATAAGAGGGTTTGTTAAAACTCTTCTTGCTAATTCCTACCCCAGAAAATTTCTGATTATTGAAATCAGAATGTCCCCTATAAATTCAGGTGTTTGAATACTTAATCCCTAGTTGGTATTGCTGCTCGGGCAGTTTGTGAAACATTTAGGAGACAGAGCCTTGCTGGAGGAAATGTGCATTGAGGGCAGGTCTTGATTTCTTTATAGCCCAACCACACTTATGATATGGGTTAGTAACAAGATAGACTTTTTTAAAATGATTTTTTTTTTGTTGTTGTTGTTCTTTATTTATTGGAGAGAGAGAGAGAGAGGGAGAGAGAGAGAGAGAGAGAGAGAGAGAGAGAGAGAGAGAGAGAGAGAGCGAGCCAGCGAGAGAGCGCGAGAGCGTGCGCGCACGCGCCAGGGCTTCCAGCCACTGCAAACGAACTCCAGACGCCTGCACCCCCTTGTGCATCTGGCTAACGTGGGTCCTGGGGAATCAAGCCTCAAACCGGTGTCCTTAGGCTTCACAGGCAAGCACTTAACCGCTAAGCCATCTCTCCAGCCCAAGATAGACTTTTGTTTTGGTTATTCGTTAACTAGGGACTGATTCATAGAAATATGGATGCCATTTTGCCTGTCCTGGCAGGACTAGAACGTGCATCTGATTCAGTCTTACGGCTGTAAACAACAACTTCTCAACAGCGGCTTCTTTCTTCTTCTCAGCTTGGCATGCCTATGGACTGGCCTTTCCTGAGCCAGACTCTTTTTTTTTTTTTTTTTTTTTTTTTTTGGTTTTCCGAGGTAGGGTCTCACTGTAGCCCAGGCTGACCTGGAATTCACTCTGTAGTCTGAAGGTGGCCTCGAACTCACAGCAATCCTCCTACCTCTGCCTCCTGAGTGCTGGGATTAAAGGCGTGTGCCACCATGCCCGGCTTAGAACCAGACTCTTGAGTTCACCAATCAACTCTCCCTTACACACCCAAGTCTGATGATGGGGCTCATCATCGTAATTGGGTATTTGATCCATATAAATGGGTCTGAGCCATGTGTCTAAGTCTTCTTGTTCCTCTTCCCTGGCCCACTTTGTCTCTCTTGGCCCTTGATTCTCTCACCCTCTGACTTGATTACTTATGTAAAGGAGGTTTTCTTGTTCTCCTCTCCTCCTTCCCAGCCTTGCTTTTCTTTTTGTCAGGGCATTTTCCTGCCTTCTTTTTGGGGGGGGCATGCTTTCCTGCTTGGTTATTTGTATAATCACTCCTTCATCTCGGAGCCTCTTATTGTTTCAGTCCCCCCCCCCGCCCCCACATACGAGGGTTATCTATTGCCTTGCTTTTGATTGTGTGTGAGCCCCTTCCCCAGAAACCTTTCTATGGAAGGGAGATTTTCCCTTCCTCCCCCACCCCCCTTTAGGAAGAACTTCCTTTGGCTTGGGCTTTCCTGCTTTGTTCCTTCCATCTTAACTCTCCCCAAATAAATCTCATAATTCATAATTTACTCTTCTCAGAGTCCATTTATTCAATTCTTTATTAACTTGGACATAGACCCAAAGTTGGGGCCCATGGGGTCTCCAGCATCTTTATGGTCATCTTACCTCTCCCTGGACACCAGTAGTCCTGCATCACTTGCTGTACTGTGCTAGCTCACTCTTGCTTATTCCTCCATGTTGATATGATGCTTGGATGTGTGCTCCTTCCATGATAACACACCTTGAAACTGTAAGCTGGAAATAAACTCTTCCTTTACATGAGCTGCTTCTGGTTAGATATTTTCTTCTAGCACTGAGAAAGTGACTAATGCAGTAGGTCCAGGGTGGGACTCACAGATTTGCATTTTCTTTTGGTTTTTCTGAGGTAGGGTCTCCTCTAGCCCAGGCTGACCTGGCACTCATTCTGTAGTCCCAGGCTTGCCTCAGACTCACAGAGATCCTCCTACCTCTGTCTCCCAAGTGCTGGGACTAAACGCCACCATGCCCTGCCAGATTTGCCACCATGCCTGACCAGGTTTTCATTTTTGAGGCTAACCCAACAGACTGTCCCCCTTTTTATGAGAGGGAGAGAGCAAGCGAGTGAGCATGTGAGAGAGACAGAGAGACAGAGAATGAGAATTGGCATGCCAGGGCCTCCAGCCACTGTAAACAAACTACAGATGCTTGCACCACTTTGTTTGCATGTGTGAACTCGTGTGCTTGCATCACCTTGAGTGCCTGGCTTATGTAGGACTTGGACAGTCAAACATGGGTCTTCAGGCTTTGCATCACCTTGAGCTCCTGGCATATGGAGGATCTGCAGAGAGATGGAACATGGGTCGTTAGGCTTCAAAGGCAAAGCTTTAATCACTAAACCATCTCGTAAGTTCCCAAGTGGTGCTAATGCTGCGGGTACAGGGACCTCACTTTAGAATTAATGACAAATTACTTATCATAATTAGTATTGTCTTCCATATGGGTGTTGGCTACTACTTCTGAATTTGTGTTTATTCTAATATTGAGGAAATAAGTAAATATGCTGTGGATGGTGCTTTTACTCTTGGGAGATCGTTAAAAATAAGGGGAAATGGTCAAGATTGCTGCTTGCTTGCAAAGCCTGCCTATCCAGATATGAATCCCTAGCATCCATGTACAGCCAGATGAAAAAAGTGGCACAAACCTCTGATATTCACTTGCAGTGGCAAGAAACCCTGATGTGCATGCACACACACATGCATAATAAAGTATTTTTTAAAACAGTGCACTTTGTGGTGATCTAGGTATGGCTACATTGCTTTATATGTGGAACCCCCACTTTTCCAATATAATAATGGTTACTTCAAGTAAGAATGCTTTTAAAGGGCTAGAGAGATGGTTCAGTAGATAACATGTTTGCCACCCAAGCTTGAGTACCCGAGTTAAATCCCCAGACCTCCTTATTAACAGCAGGACACCGTGTGGCCAGTTTCTGTAATTTCATCACTCTGGAGGTGAGATGGAAGGCAGACAGAAGAATTTCCTGGAAGTGCCCAGTGAGCACGGCAAAGAACAGGAAGAATAAGAAAGAACAATGGTGCAAGGTGGAGCTGTGCCAGCACATCACCTTCTGTATGGAAGCCCATCCAGAGCCTCCGGGGCCTCCACCCCGTGCTGTCGCTGCTCAGCTTCCCCTTTAAGGTGACCCACGTGTCGCCCCGGAACCCGGAGGTGACCGTGTTCTTCCGCCAGAGCAACGGCATCCAGAACGTGCTCAGGTGCATGCGCGCTCACTCGCGCGTGGGCTGCTGGGGCTGGGCGTGGTGGCTCGCTGAGTCCCTGTCACCTGCAGGGCTTGCGTGGGGTTCCGGCTGCAGAACCACATGCTGCTGGAACACAAGATGGAGCCACTAACAGGGGCTGCAAATCTCCCTGCGGAGCCGTAAGGTGCCTGCGCCCGCCCCCGCCAACAGCTGCACTTATAGCGTCAATGGACACGCGCAGGCGTCTTGGTGCCCAGCGCTCTGGTGTCCCCTCCCCTCTTGTTGTCCGGTGTTCCCCCACAGACTATAAAGCCCACCCCTAGCAAAATTTCCTAAAGGTGGAAGGGGCTGGTGGGATGGCTTAGCGGTTAAGGCGTTTGCCTGCAAAGCCAAAGGACCCTGGTGTGATTCCCCAGGACCCACTTTAGCCAGATGCACAAGGGGGCGACCCGTCTGGAGTTCGTTTGCAGTGGCTGGAGGCACTAACGCGTCCATTCATTCTCTCTCTCTCTCCCTCTCCTTCTTTCTCTGTCAAATAAATAAATAAAAATTAAAAAAAATCTTAAAATAAAAACGGTGGGAACCAACTACCAAAAGTCATCTGACCTCCATAGGTAGCTCATAGTACACATACACCTGCTCTGACAAATACAAAGAAATAAAAATAAAAATTCTTTCAAAAAACAATGGGTGGAAACCCGGGCTTGGTGGCGCACACCTTTAATCCCAGCACTCCGGAGGCAGAGGTAGGAGGATCGCTGTGTGCTCCAGGCCAACCTGAGACTTTGTAGTGAATTCCAGGTCAGCCTGGGCTGGAGGGAGACCCTACCTCCAAAAGCCAAACCAACCAACCAACCAACCAAACAAACAAAAAGCAATGGATGGGAGCTGGAGAGATGGCTTATCTGTTAACGCGCTTGCCTGTGAAGCCTAAGTATCTAGGTTCGAATCCCCAGAATGCACGTAAGCCGGCTTGCAGTGGCTAGAGGCCCTGGTGTACCCATTCTCTCTCTTCTCTCATAAGTAAGTAAATAAATATTTACAAAAACAATGGGTGGTAACATTCATGAAGATATATAATTAGAAACAATGAAGATATATGATGAGAAACAATGTATATTTTGAGAGTGTCTCCCTATAAAATGTTTATTAATTACAAAGGACAAAATGGTACTTTGCTGTGGAGAAATGTAGCAGACATTACTTAAATTCAGTGACTAATGTCAGTTTAGTTACTAGTGAAACAAACTAACAATCAGGTGCTTTTTTTTTTTTTTTTTTTTTTTTTGAGGTAGGGTTTCACTCTAGTCTAGGCTGACCTGGAATTCACTCTGTATTCTAGGGTGGCCTGGAACTCACGGAGATCCTTCTGCCTCTGCCTCCCGAGTGCTGGGACTAAGGCGTGCGCCACCACACCCGGCAATCAGGTGCCTTTTTAATTTTTAACTTCTATACTTACAGACAATAGACCATAATTCTCTCCCCTCCCCCTCTTTTCCCTTCACAACTTCACACTCCATCATATCCCCTCCCTCTCTCTGTTAGTCTCCCTTTTATTTTATCATCTTGTTCTCCTATTTTGAGGGACTTGTGAGGTATTGCTGGGCACTGTGAGGTCGTGGGTATGAGGCCAATTTCTTTCTGGGCAGTTGCATTGTAAGGAGTGGTACCCTTCCTTTGGCTCTTACATTCTTTCCACCACCTATTCCGCAATGGAGGGTGTGACAGAGATGCTTCAGTGCTGGACACTCCTCCGTCCCTTCTTCTCAGCATTATGTTGACTTTTGGGTCATCCCAGTGGTCACCACCATCTGAAAAGAGAAGCTTCTCAAACCAGAAGTGAGAGTAGCATTAATATATGAATATGAACATTAAGTTTAATGCTTATAGGAAAGTTTGGCGAATATAATATATGTATTTATCCAGACAAAAGCAGGTTTTATACCCCTAAGGCTCATGACCTCCCCTGGCATAGGCTTTTAAATTTTTTTATTTTTTGGTGTTTGATTATATTTTTAATAATATGATTGTAATTATACAATTTCTACCATTTAGTATTTTTATAAAACCATTTACAATTACATAAGATTTTCAAATGCAACAATATATACCGAAAACTACATATGTATGCAAAGTTTACAGGCCATTACAAAGCTTTATCTTAAAAATACCTTCAGGAAAATAAAACATTCAATCAGTTCTCTCAGCTTTAAAAATATGATTAAAAAATATACATTTTAATAAAATATCAAGACGATCAAATACTATTGATCAGTTAACATTTTAAAACTTTTACTAATCTGCACATGAGTGCACATTACATAAAGTCTGCAAACTATTAATATAAAACTGCAGTACTCTGATGGACATATCTGCTGACAGTGGGTTGTACTAGATAATTAAGGAGGTAATATCCTACACAGTATAGGTAAGTCATCCAGTCTTTCAAATACATCTGCACTATCCCCCTCAGTGATATGGAGAATGCTCAGATTTAGGGAAAATGGAAGGACATCAGCTACCCTCACTAGGACATTTCAGTGTTGTGGGAAGAAAACTCAAAGAAATAAAAATCTATTATGGATGTTTTTGTTGACCACTGCTTTCCAAAATACAGTAAGAACTTTTAGAAAACATACAAAGAAAAGCTGTTGAGTTACTTCTAGAACTCACACCAAAGGAGTCCATTACTTATTGTCACTAGAGCAATTCAAGCAAGGGAAGGCTTAAGGAATTCCAGGCACAAGTTAACTAGAAGGCTCCAAGGTCCACCACACTGGATGGCATTCCAAGAGCAAGCACAGTGGCCTGAAGGGTACACTTGGGAATGCCTCTCCGACTTGCCTGTGCCCAAGTCAAGAGGTAGAAATCACTCCTGGGAGAAGGGTAGGGCTAGCTTCTGACTAGGTTTTCAGTCCCATAGAGCAGGCCTCCAGTCCAATTATAGAGCAGTTGGTTTCCCCCAGAGCAGACATACCACTATTGTACCCATTCGGTCATTTGGCCTGTCTGGCCAAACTTGAGGCTTCCAGTGTCCAATGTTTTCACTGTTGATGATTTCTGTCTCCCATAGAGCTGCATCAAGTGCAGCTTTTTCGAGCTTTCAGGTGGCTGGTCTACAGGGAGAAGGTTTTCAGCTCAGCACCAGCTTGATTTCTCAATGATCTTGCTCCCCAGGTATGTGAAGTCTTCAGCAATAGGGTCTTACTTATGGGAAACCAAGGGCTTGGCAATAGCCTGTAATGTTTCAGAGGCAACAGGGACTTCACTGGCGAACAACTCATTGGAAAGTATCCCATCCCTGGCACTGAAAATTTTCTAGTAGCAATCTATGGTTTCTGGATGTGCCATTATCAAAAAAAGTAGGTTTTCATATGTCTTATTCAGAATATCTTGAATTTTGATTGACCCTCCCCCACCCATCTCCTACTCAATCTCTTCCATTGGCCTCATTTAGCCCATTCCACTCCCTGTAATCTGTTCTTCTACTTACATATATACAATTTCATCCCCTAAAGTCCTTCCCTCTCCTCCCTCCCTTAAGCCCTTTTTCTAGCTTACTGACATCTGCTAGCAATTTTATTTCCAGCTCACACACAAATCTAAACATCTGTAGCTAGGATCTATATATGAGAGAGAACATGTGACATTTGGCTTTTGGAGCCTGGGTTACCTCACTTAGTATAATCCATTCCAGATCCATCTATTTCCCTATAAATTTCATAATTTCATTTTCTTTACTGCTGCAGGGAACTCCATTTTATAAATGTACCACATCTTTATTATCCATTCAGCTGTGGAGGGACATCTAGGTTTGTTCTGTTTCTTAGCTATTGTGAATACAGCAGCAATAAATATGGTTGTGCCAGTATCCCTAAGGTAGTGAGAAGCATTACTAGGATATAAGCCTAAGAGTGCTATAGCTGGATCATATCACAAATGTATTTTTAGTTGTCTCAAGAACCTCCACATTGATTTACACAATGGCTGTGCCAGACTACATTCCTATCAACAACATAGAAGGGTTCTCCTTTTCCCACATCCTCACCAACATTTATTATCATTTGTTTTCTTGATGAAAGCCATTCTGACAGGAGTGAGATGGAATTTAATTTGCATTTCCCTGATTACTAAGGATGTAGAACACTTTTTTAGAGGCTTATATGTCATCAGTATTTCTTCCAATGAGAACTCTCTATTTAGTTCAATAGCCCATTTTTTAATTGGGTTGTTTGATTTCTTATTGTTTTGAGTTTAAGTTTTATATATTCTGGATATTAATCCTCTGTCAGGTGGATAGCTAGCAAAGATTTTATCCCATTCTGTAGGTTGTCTCTTTGCTCTATTCACAGTGTCCTTTGCTGTACAAAAGCTTTGTAATTTCATGAAATCTCATTGGTTGGTTAGTGGTTTTATTTTCTGAGCAACTGGGGTTGTATTCAGAAAATCATTGCCTATGACAATATGTTGAAGTGTTTCCCCTACCTTTTTCCTTTAGCAGTTTCAGAGTTTCATGTCTGATATTAAGGTCCCTGATCCATTTGTACTTGATTCTTGTATATGGAGAAAGACAGTGTTTATTTTCATTCTTCTACATATAGCTATTCAATTTTCCCAGCACCACTTGTTGAAGAGGCTGTTGTTTCTCCAATGATTATCTTTTGGCATTTTTGTCAAAAATCAGATGGTTGTAGCTGCCTGGCTTAACATCTAGGTCCTCTATTCTGTTCCATTGAACTACATGTCTGTCTTTGGGCCAGTACCATGCTGTTTTTGTTACTATGATCTTGTAACATAGTAAATTGGGCATGGTGATACCACCAGCCTTATTTTTGTTGCTCAAAATTGTTTTGGCTATTCAAGGGTTTTTGGGCTTCCAGATGAATTTTAGGATTCTTTTTGCTATTTCTGTGAAGAATCCCACTGGATTTTAAGGGGTTTGCATTAAATATGTAGATTGCTTTTCATGAGATTGAAATTTTCACAATATTGATTCTTCCTATCCATTGGGATGTCTTTCCATTTCCTAGTGTCTTCTGCAATTTCTTGCTTGAGTGTTTTAAACCTCTCATTGTAGAGATCCTTCACTTACTTGGTTAGGTTTATTTCAAGGTATTTTATCTTTTTTTGAGACAATTGTGAATGCAATAGATTCACTGATTTCATCCGCTGCATGTTTGTTGGTAGTGTATAGGAAAGCTACTGATTTCTGTGTGTTTATTCTGTATCGTGCTATGTTGCTAAAAGTGTTTATCAGCTCTAACAGTTTGGTGGTAGAATCTTTAGGGTCCTTAATGTATAGAATCATATCATCTGTAAATAATAATAAGTTGAACTCTTCCTTGATTTAAATTTTGTAGGTCATATGAATCAAGGAAATCATCCATTTCTTTTAGATTTTCAAATTTACAGGCATTTATATTCTCCAAGTATGTTCTTATGATTTTCTGAATTTCTTTGGTATCTGTGGAAATAGTGCCTTTTCCTCTTCAATTTTTTAAATTTTTAAAATATTTTTATTTATTTATTTATTTATTTGAGAGATGGAAAGTGACAGAGAGAGAAAAAAATGGGTGCACCAGGGCTTCCAGCAATTGCAAATGAACTCCAGATGCATGCGCCACCTTGTGCATCTGGCTTACGTGGTTCCTGGGGAATCAAACCAAAGTCCTTTGGCTTTTCAGTCAAGTACCTTAATGACTAAGCCATCTCTCCACCCCCAATTTTATTAATTTTTGTCTCTTCTCTCTTTCTTCTGGTCAGATTTTCTAAGGGTTTACCAATCTTGTTTATATTTGTTTAATTGATTCTTTGGATTCTTATTTTTTGTTTGTTTCTATTTCATTCATTTCTGCCCTAATCTTTATTATTTCTTCCCATCTACTGACTTTTGGTTTGCCTTGTTCTTTTTCCAAGGCCTTAGGTGAAGCAGTAAATTGTTTACTTGTGAACTCTCTAATTTCTTTTTTTTAAATTTTTTAAATTTTTATTAGCATTTTCCATGATTATGAAAAAAAAAATCCCATGGTAATTCCCTCCTTCCCCACCCCCCACACTTTCCCCTTTGAAATTCCATTCTCCATCATATTACCTCCCCATCACAATCATTGTACTTACATATATACAATATCAGCCTATTAAGTACCCTCCTCCCTTCCTTTCTCTTCCCTTTATGTCTCCTTTTTAACTTACTGGCCTCTGCTACTAAGTATTTTCATTCTCACGCAGAAGCCCAATCATCTGTACCTAGTATCCACATATGAGAGAGAACATGTGGCGCTTGGCTTTCCAGGCCTGGGTTACCTCACTTAGTATAATCCTTTCCAGGTCCATCCATTTTTCTGCAAATTTCATAACTTCATTTTTCTTTACTGCTGAGTAGAACTCCATTGTATAAATGTGCCACAGTTTCATTATCCACTCATCAGTTGAGGGACTTTTAGGCTGGTTCCATTTCCCAGCTATTATAAATTGAGCAGCAATAAACATGTTTGAGCACGTATTTCTAAGGAAATGAGATGAGTCCTTTGGATATATGCCTAGGAGTGCTATAGCTGGGTCATATGGTAGATCAATCTTTAGCTGTTTTAGGAACCTCCACACTGAATTCCACAATGGCTGGATCAGATTGCATTCCCACCAGCAGTGTAGAAGGGTTCCTCTTTTTCCACATCCCCACCAACATTTATGATCATTTGTTTTCGTGATGGTGGCCAATCTGACAGGAGTGAGATGGTATCTCAATGTAGTTTTAATCTGCATTTCCCTGATGGCTAGTGACATGGAACATTTTTTAGATGCTTATATGCCATTCATATTTCTTCTTTTGAGAATGCTCTATTTAGTTCCATAGCCCATTTTTTGATTGGCTTGTTTGATTCCTTATTATTTAACTTTTTGAGTTCTTTGTATATCCTAGATATTAATCCTCTATCAGATATATAGTTGGCGAAGATTTTTTCCCATTCTGTAGGTTGCCTCTTTGCTTTTCTCACTGTGTCCTTTGCAGAGCAAAATCTTTGTAATTTCATGAGGTCCCAGTGATTAATCTGTAGTTTTATTGCCTGAGCAATTGGGGTTGTATTCAGAAAGTCTTTGCCAAGACTAACATGTTGAAGGGTTTCCCCTACTTTTTCCTCTAGCAGTTTCAGAGTTTCAGGTCTGATGTTAAGGTCTTTAATCCATTTGGACTTAATTCTTGTGCATGGAGAGAGAGAGAAGAATCTATTTTCATCCTTCTACAGATATATATCCAGTTTTCCCAACATCTAATTTCTTTTTTTTTTAATACAGTTTTTTTTTAAATTTTTTTATTTTATTTTTTATTTATTTGAGAGTGACAGTCACAGAGAGAAAGACAGATAGAGGGAGAGAGAGAGAATGGGCGCGCCAGGGCCCAACATCTAATTTCTTAATATAGGCCCTTAGAGCTTTAAATTTCCCTTTTAGGACTTCCTTCATTGTGCCCCAAAGGTTTTAGTATGTAGTTTTCTCATCATCATTTGATTCTATGAATTTATTGATTTACTTTTTGATTTCTTCAGTGACCCATTCATCATTCAATCTTGTTTTGTTTAGTCTTCATGAATTTTTGCATGCTCTGTAGGTTTTTTTTTTTTTTTCTGATTTGCAGTTTAATCTCATTGTAGTCACATAGAGTACAGGGGATAATTTCAATTTTCCTGTGTTTGTTAAGATTTGATTTGTGTCCTAATATATGGTCTATTTTGGAGAAAGTTCCATGTGCTGCTCAGAAAAAAAAAAAAAGTTTATTCTATAGCATTTGGATGAAATGTTCTTTTAGGTCCATTTGTTCCATGACATCATTTAATCCAGATGTCTCTCTGTTTATTTATTTATTTTTAAAATATTTTTTGTTCATTTTTTATTTATTTATTTGAGAGCGACAGACACAGGTAGAAAGACAGATAGAGGGACAGAGAGAGAATGGGCGTGCCAGGGCTTCTAGCCTCTGCAAACGAACTCCAGACGCGTGCGCCCCCTTGTGCATCTGGCTAACGTGGGACCTGGGGAACCGAGCCTCGAACCGGGGTCCTTAGGCTTCACAGGCAAGCGCTTAACCACTAAGCCATCTCTCCAGCCCTCTGTTTATTTTTTGCTGGGATGATCTGTCAGTTGATGAGAGAGGGTTATTGAAGTCACCCAATACAGTTATCTTCAGTGTTATCTGTGAGCTTAAGTGTAATAATGTTTGATGAAATTGGGTGCCCTCATGTTAGGTGCATATACACTTAGGATTGTAATGTTCCCCTGTTGGAATGTTCCTTTATTCATTATAAAGTGACTGGCTTTATCTTTCCTCACTAATATGGGTTTGAAGTCTATCCTGTTAGATATTAGGATAGCAACCCCTACTTGTTTCCTAGGCCCATTTGCTTGAAATACTGTTTTCCATCATTTCACCCTAAGGCAGTGTCTATCTTTTTTGAGAGTTGAGTTTCCTAGAAGCAACAAATGGCAGGATCCTGCCTTTTAATCCAGTCTGCTAGCCTGTATCTTTTGGTTGGGCATTGAGGCCACTGATATCAAGAGTTATTATCTAAAGGTATGTGTTTATTCTCACCATTCTTCTTGTTTTGTAGTGCTTCCCAATTTCCTTTTATTCTCTTTTTTTAACAGTTGAGTATGGTTAACTTTTTCCTGTTTCCTTGTGTGTGTGCTTTGCTTTCTCTTTGGCTTGAGGGATTCCTTTAAGTATTTTCTGTAGAGCTGACTTGGTTGTCATAAATTCCTTTAGCCTGTTTTTGTTATGGAATGTCCTTGTTTCTCCTTCAATTTGTATAGATAGCTTTGTGGGATAAAATAATCTTGGTTGACAGTTTTTATCTTTCAGAGCCTGGAATACATCATTCTAAGCTCTTCTGGCTTTTAAACTTTGTGTTGAGTAATCTACTGTGATCCTGATGGGCTTGCTTTTATAGGTGACATACTTTTTCTCTCTAATTGCTTTCACTATGTTTTCTTTGGTTTGTGTGTTTAGTAGTTTAATTATCACATGGCGAGGAGAGTTTCTTTTCAGGTTTTGTCTGCTTGGTTTTCTAAAACCTTCCTGTATCTGGATTGAAATTTCTTTCCCCATTTTGGGGAAAATTTTCTTTTATAATTTTGTTGAAAATGCCTACTATGTGCCTGACACTACCTACACAAGATCATCATAAGAAGAGGAAAAGATCATGACATCAAAATAAAAGAGAGACTGATTGAGGGGATATGATGGAGAATGGAATTTCAAAGGGCAAAGTATGGGGGAGGGTATTACCATGGGATATTATTTTATAATCATGGAAAATGTTAATAAAAATTGAGAGAGAAAAAAGAAAATGCCTACTATGCCTTTGGATTGAAATTCTTCTCCTTCTACTATACCCTGAATCCTTGTTTGATATTTTCATAGTGTCCCAAATATCTTGAAATTCCCATTCATACTTTCCTATTAGCTTATCTTTTTCTTTGTTGTACTGTATTATATCTGTCACCTTGTCTTCTTGTTTAGAAATTCTGTTCTCTTCTTCATCCATTCTACTGGTTAGACTTTCCACAGAGTTTTTAAAATTTCATTGGGTTTTCTGTGCTATTATTTCTTCCTGTTTTTTTTTCACCCCAGTGTTTCCATTTCCTTACGTATGTCTTGTAATGACCTCTTTATGTCATTAAGCTGGTTTCTTGTGTTCTCTTGGAATCCCTTCAGGAGTTTGATTTCTTCTTCAATTCCTTTGCTTTTTTTCTTTGATTCCTTTGAATATAGATAACATCCTTTAAAAAAACAAAAAAAAAAAAAACTTTGTCGCCGAGCGTGGTGGTGCATGTCTTTAATCCCAGCACTCAGGAGGCAGAGGTAGGAGGATTGCCATGAGTTCGAGGCCACCCTGAGACTCCAAAGTGAATTCCAGGTCAGCCTGGGGTTACAGTGAGACCCTACCTCAAAAAACTACAAAAAACCAAAAAAAAAAAAAAAAAAAAAGAAAAACCCAAAAAAAGAAAAACCCAAAAAAAGAAATCTTTGTCATGAATTTCATCTAGAATAGTCTCATTGGGGTCACTTCTGATGGATTTGTAAATTTAGTGTGTTGTATTGTCTTGATTCTTTGTGTTTCTTGTATTATAACATAGGAATTTTTTGCATCCTGAGTTGCCCAGATGCTTGGGTTTTAAAATTATCTGTGATGCCCTTATACATGGAAATCCAACTTTACATATCTTCAGAATAGGAGTTTAACACTCCAAGTGTAGCTCTTGTACTCCAATCCAATTGCAGAAGTAGTCCTCAGTGTTGAGTTTACCTGCTATTCAAGTATTCTACTGGGCTGGGTGGAGCAATTTTCTGGCAAAATTCTAAAATTCAACTGAGCAATGCACATATTCAATAAAAACCAGCAAAGGGTATGCAAGTGTGGGGATTGAAACAAAGAGATAACCCTAGAAAGCCAAAATCCCTAAGGGTGTGTGTTGCTCTACACCCTTTATCCTGTCTGCTGGGATGTGGAGATTTCTATTGTGAAATGGGTTCCAGTCAGCCTGGGTCTGAATCAGACCCTGCCCCCAGAAGAAAAAGACAAAGGCCCTATGAGTCTGAAAGCATCAAGGGCAATACTATTCAACCCCCAAATACAGTTTAATTAAAAATGGTAAAGCCAACCATGAATATGTAACACATAACGTGCCCTGACATGGAAGGAGAGATTAGCCCTTTCAGTTCAGGACTATGTACTTGCTTTTATGTCAGTAGGCCTCATTACATTTTGGGGTGGCTTCCAATCTCATGAATGTTGAGTGTCCACCTTGATCTCTCCATGTTTTGTTGTAATATATGGTCTATTTTGGAGAAACTTCCATGTGCTGCTCAGAAAGTCTGGAGTTGTACTGGAACTTCTCAGCTGGTCCCACGTGTATTCCTTTCAACAGCTCCTTAGTTGATCTCGGCTGTCTCCCCTTCAGGTTTGATGAGGTTGAAAAATCCCCTTGTTTGGCCTTTGCTACTGCAGTTGGGCATAGGCCAGGTAGGCACATGGATCCGTGTGGGCTGCAAATGCCTGTGCGGGATTCTGGCAGGTTTACTCCTTTCTGATAGATTTTGGTCTCTCCTACTTCTCTGCTTTGGCCAATAAAAACCTATACAACTTCACTTTTCAGAAGAAAAGTGTATTTTGCTGTGGTTTTGCTTAAATACCTCCCCAGGCTGGTTTGGTGTGACTCCTATGCAGCCATATTACCTGAAGTCTCAGGTGTCTTTTGATATGAATTGCTGAGAAGTATGTACCATCACACATCAGTAGTATTCTTGCCAGAACACATAGCCTGGATTTAGTCATGATGAAACATCAAACAAACCCAAAATTGAAAGTGATCAATAGTTCAAAGACATGTTATATCAGGGGCTGAGAGATGACTCTGCAATTAAGGCACTTGCCTGCAAAGCCTAAGGATCCAAGTAAAAACAGATGCATGATGGGGTGCATGTGTCTGGATGTGTCTGGAGTTTGTTTGCAGTAGATAGAGGCCCTGGCATGCATGTATTTTCTCTGTCTCTTTCTCAAATACGTAATTAAATAAAATATTTTGAAAACCATGTTATATCAATGAAAAACAGAAATGATGAGGAAGATTAAAGGAGTTTAAGGAGATATGTGTGATTATGGGCCAGAAAAAGGAAACTTGTAGGACAATTGGACAAAATTATATATGATTTACAGCTTAGATCACAACATTGCTTGTTTGTTATTATTGTTTATCTTTTGAGACAGGATTTCTTGTCACCCAGGTTTGCCTTGAAATTATCATGTAGCCAAGGATGGGATTGAGCTGCTCATCTTTCTACATTCTCTTCCTGAGTGCTGGTATTACTTGCATGCACCACTAAACCTACCTTGAATGTGAATTTATTGACTTATAATATATAACTGTGGTTATATGGAATGTTAATATTTGGAGAATACACACGAAAGATGATGGAATTTTTTCTACTACTTTTTGAGGCAAGCCCAACAGACTGGCCTTTTTTTTTTTTTTTAATGAGAGAGAGCAAGAGCGAAAGCAAGAGAAAGTGAGAGAGAGAGAGAGAGAGAGAGTATTGGTATGCCAGGGCCTCCAGCCACTGAAATCAAACTCCAGATATGTGCACAACCTGTGTGCATGTGTGACCCTGCATGCTTGCATTACCTTATGCGTCTGGTTTATGTGGGATCTGGGGAGTCAAACATGGGTCCTTAGGCTTTGCAGGCAAATGCCTTAACTGCTAAACCATCTCTCAGGCCCTCTTTCTACTATTTTTACAGCTGTTTTGGCAAGTCTGCAACTATTTAAAAACGTGGCATTGAAAATGAAATGAGAGTTATCTATTTCCACGCAAACATCGTGGGATGATATGAATACTTTGAGCAGTGGGTTTTAGAGGGGCTAAACAGTCAGTGGGGGACACCAGACAGGAGATTGTTGTAGTGCACTATGAGACAGGTGATGGTGGATTGACTTGGAGAGATGATAGTATTGAAGATGGAGAGAGGCGGGTGAATTCAGGATGTATTGTGACATTGAAGACATTTCACATGAGGAAATGGAAGGGGATACCACCTTTTTAAAAAATGAACAGCAAGCTTTTAATTTTTATTTTATTTTAGAGAGAGAAAAAAGAGAGAGAGAGAGACAGAGAGAGAGAGAGAATTGGTGTACCAGGTCCTCATCCACTGCATTCAAACTCCGGTCACTTGTGCCACCTAGTGGGCATGTGTGACCTTGCGTGTGCCTCACCTTTGTGTGTCTGGCTTACGTGGGATCTGGAGAGTTGAACATGTGTCCTTTGGCTTTGCAGGCACACACCTTAGCTGCTAAGCCATTTCTCTAGCCTGGAAGCCATCTTTTTTTTTTTTTTTTTAAATGCTGTGTTGGCATTAGCTTCTGATAAAATATAGGACAGGAGCATGGCATGGTGGTACATGTCTTTAATCCCAGCACTGGGAAGCAGAGGTAAGGAGGATTGCTGTGAGTTCAAGGCCACCCTGAGACTCCATAGTGAATTCCAGGTCAGCCTGGGCTAGTGTGAGACTCTACCTCAGGAAAAAAAAAAGTAGGACAGAATAAATCTTACATGCCTAAGAAGCATTTTCAGTAGCTACTGTGGATTCAGAATCCCGTGTTATGTAAGTTGGACTATTTCTTTTTGGATTTTTCTGTGGTTTTTCCCTTGTTTTTTTATCATGTTCCTCTAGTCCAGGGGACAACAAATTCAGTGGTTTTATTGGTTTTCTATTGTGCTTACCTCTGCCAAAGTCTTTCTTCTTCTCACTCAAATTGTTTTGTTTCCTAATCTATTACCTTTAAATTTTCCCAGTGATCCGTTTGTATTTCCTTTAGATATACCTTTTTTTTTTCTCTCCCATTTAGGTCTTTACCTAAAATGCTGCCTTACTAACGTTTCTATCTATCAAGGCTCAGCTGAAGAGCCACCCTGTTGTGGCTTTACTCAAATTAAAGTAATCCCTCTTTTTCCTGGGTACATTTTAGTTCTTCATTTATTCCTCTTATCCGTCCCCCATCCACACACTCACAGTCATATCCATCACATTGTATTTATTTCTATACTATGCCAGATTTTAAGTTGTATGAGTATTATAGGTGCATGCTATTGAACTTCTTTTTAAAAAGCTTTAATGCATATGTGTGCATGTCCATGTGTGAGGGTGCATAAGTGAGAGTAGATGCACATGTATGTGTGTGTACATTCATGTGGAAGCCAGAGGACAACCATGAGGGTTATTCCTCATGTACTATCACTTCTTTTTGGGACAGTCTGCCATTGGCCTGGAGCTCACCAATTAGGCTAAATTGGCTGGCTAGCAAGCCTTAAGGATCCTCCTGTCTTCCATCTACACAGCTCAGAAATATAGGTACATACCACCATAGTTGGCATTTTTTTTTTTTGCCTCGCAATGTGACCTTTTTTCAAAGAGTTAAAAAAGGGAAAAAAAAGACAAGATGTTAATCCCTTGGCTCCATTTCCTCCCCCTCTAATTCCTCCTCAGCCCCCCAGAATTGAACCCTGGCTAGGGCCAGGAAGCAGATAGCCCCCCTTAGATGAAGTCAGCAACTCTGAGGGTCATCTCTTCAGTGGAGGTGTTGTAGAAAGTCTCCAAGTCTCGAAGAGTCATCTTGTCTTCTTCTGTCACCATGTTAATAGCCACACCCTTACAGCTGAAATGACTACCCTGACCGATTCTGTGAATGTTGGTTTCCCTGCTGGTGAGAAGGTCATAATTGATGAGTAGCTGGCATATTTATGTGGGTACTCGGGATTGAACTCAGGTCTTCAATCTAGCATGACAAATATTTTACCAACTGAGGCATCTCTCCAGCCCTCTGATGGTGAACTTTATTATTTTTTTAGTATGTCTGTGTATGTTGTGTACCTTCCAACTTGTTTGGGACAGGGTATCTCCTTCTTGTTGTTCGCCATTGGGTTTGCCAGGTTAGCTGGCCTACAAGCTTCTGGGAAATTTCCCTCTCTCCACATTCCTTCTTGCTGTAGGCACATTGGGATAACAGACGCCTGCCACAGTATTCAGCTTTTATGTAAGTTCTGGGGATCTGAACTCAGGTTCACAGACTATTTTTTTAAAATTATTTTTATTAGTTTTCTATTCAGCAAATACAGGCAGTTTGGTACCATTATTAGGCTCATCGGTGACCTACCCCCTCCCCAATGGCCCCTCCTTGTTGATGTATATGGGTCATTCATTGTGGAGTTAGCCCACAGTTATTGGTACGATAAATGTCTCTGAAGAACTTCATCCACTCAACCATCTCTCCAGCCCTAAACTTTATTACTTTTACTATTTTTATGTATGTGTGTGGTGTGTATGTTTGCATGTGTGTGGGTGTCTGTGTGAGAAACCAGAGGTTAATGCTGGGTGTCTTTGATGACTGCTTTCCACCTTATTTACTGAGACAGGATCTCTCACTTGGGGTTTCCTGTGAATGGAGACACTTTCTTTGTCCCCAGTAATTTCTTATCAAGCAATGGGAAGTTGCTTCCACCAGAGGGCTCTCTTTACCACATATAGGTCAATTTCTTTTTCTTTAGTAGGCAAAAGAAGAGTCTTCCTCAGGGGGGAAAAGAAATTCAAAGCCAAATAAGAACTATGACTGGGGACTGATTAGGTCCCAGCAACAGGTGGCTGATTACTCAAGTGTCATTTTACTTGTACTATTATGTTTTGGTATGATTCTGTATTATGTGTTAAGATTTCTCCTTTCCCAATCTACTTCATTCTTTCCATCTGAAAATATGTTTACTACATATTTTATGTCAGATGCTGTTATAGGTGGTAAGGCTTCATCTGCGAAATATCAGGCTATGTCCTCATACTCATATTAATATTCAGTAGTTAATATGTAAGATAAATGGAGAAAATGCTTACTCTATTAGATATAGATAATTATGAAAGCTAAATTTAAAAAAAGTGAGGACTTTTATAGCACTATGAGAACTTTAGCTTTTACTGGGGGTGAGATGGAAATCCTTGGGGAATTTTGAATACAGAAGTGATATGATATAATGCATTTTAAAAGGATTTCTCTGGTTGTTTTGTGGAAAGTAAACAATGCCCTGGGCTAGGATGGTAATTACAAGTACAATTGGGGAGAATTTGACTGGAGGAGATATTTTGAAGGTAGAGTCAGCTGGATATATGCTGCGTGGTCAGGTATGGGATGCAAAGGAAACTGAGGAAAGCAGGACCATCATGTTGCACAACACTAATAACACTGATGAAAATGTGAATTGTGCATCTTGTATCCAAGGCGACGATACCATTGTTAATCTTAAGAAGCTGAAAGAATGGTTTTCCTCCCTGTACTGATAAGGACTATGGGATGAATAGAGTTGGGAGTGCATCAGAAGTTCAATTTTAGAAAGGCTGAACTTAAGATGTCAATTGCATAACTAAATAGTGACATTGAGTAAGTTGTGGGATATATGAGCTTGGTGTTCAGAAGAGTGGCCTGTGTTGGAGATGAAGATTTCTGAGTCATAGACATCTAGATAATACTTAAAGTATGATGTAGATGAAATCATCAATAGAATGGAACAGACAAGAGTAGGGGACCAAGAATCAAATCTTAGGGTACTCCAGCATTTAGAGATTAGAAGATAAGAAAGAACCAGGAACAAGGCTAAAAAGTGGCCAGAAGATAGAAAGAAAAACAACATGGAATGGTTTCCTGGAGGCCAAATAAAGAAGGCTTTTCAAGGAAGAAGGAATGATGCTCACTTGTGAAACATGCTTCTAGTGACTGGAGGTGTAGCTCAGTGGTAGAGCACTTGCTGAGTGTGCTGGATGCCCTGTGTTCCAGCCTCAGCACTGCTCAAACAAAAAATTCTTCTGGTGGGCCAGAAAAACTAGGGCTGAGAATTCACTAGTGCTCTGATAAAAGCTATTTCTATGGATAAACGTTAAATTAGAATATTTTAAGTAGGAAAGTTTGGAGAAAAGTGGTAAACAGAGAGTATAGACAAAGTTTTGGAAGAGTTCACCTGTAAAGAGAAGCAGAGGTATAAGGCAGAAACTCCCAGTGGTATGGAGAGCAAGAGAGGTATTTAGTAGGGGAGAAGTAATTGCAAGACTACTGACTGGAGTTGAGTAGCAAGAATGAGCTAGCTCAGTGCAGCAAGTGGGGCTTGAGTTGGAGTTCATGTGTCCTTATTTATATTGCATTACTTGGGGTAGTCCCCAGTAATCTCCAGAGAATCTGGGTGACATAAGAGGGGATATTGACGATAGGTTTGAGTAGAATAAGCTCTAAGGAAACACTTTAATAAAACTGAATTCAGTACATCTGCAGTGAGCAAAAGAGAGAGTAGTGTATGTAGAAAACATGGGAGTAGCTATCTACCTTCATCTACATGGTGAATCCAGCCCTGTTTCCTAATTTTGGAGGTTATGGACTCAGTTTGCATAAAAGAGAGACTTTAAGTTCCCTTTCAGGTAGGAGAAAAGAAGAAGAAGAAGGAGGAGGAGGAGGAGGAGGAGAAGGAAGAAGGAAGAAGAAGATGAAGATTACTATTATTTTGCAGTACTGGGGATTGAACTCAGTGTCTCATGCATATGAGGCCAGTGCTCTATTATTAAGCTATGTCTCCATGGAACATTATTACTTTTTGGCATTTGTATCTGCATGTGTATGTGTGTTTACATGTATGTGGGCACATGTGTGTGTGTGTGTGCTTATCAATATACATTATATGTGTGTGTGTTGAAGTTGATACCAGTGTTGGGTGTCTTCCTCAGTCTTTCTCCACCTTACTTTTGCATGTTTATGTGCGTTTGTATATGCATGTTCATATGTGGCTGCACTTGTATGTGTGGACACATGCATACATGTGTGTATATGGAGGTCAGAAGTTGATGTAGGGTGTCTTCCTCAATCACTCTTCCTCTAATTTACTGAGTCATAGTCTCTCTTTTTAACCCAGTGCTTGCTGAATTTGGCTGGTCTAGCTAGCCATCTTGCCCTGAGGATCCCATCTCTGCCTCCCAAATGTTGGTATTACAGATGGGCTACCATATCTGTTTGGCATTTATGTGGATGCTGAGGATCTTAACTCAGGTTCGCATGCTTGCCCAACAAGTGCTTTGCCCACTTTGCCATGTCACCAGCCTTTCCACCTAACTTTTTAAAATTTTTAAATAAATATTTTTATTTATTTATGAGAGAGAGATAGAGAGACAGAGAGACAGAGAGACAGAGATAGAGATAGAGACAGAGAGAGAGAGAGAGAGAGAGAGAGAGAGGGAGGTGGGGGGAGAAAGAGGCAGAGAGGGAGATGGAGAGAGACAGAAAGGGCATGCCAGGACCTCCAGCCACTACAAATGAACTTCAGATGCATACACCACCTTGTGCATCTGGCTTATATGGGTTCTGGGGAATCAAACCTGGGTCCTTTGGCTTTGCAGGCAAGTGCCTTAACCGCTAAACCATCTCTCCAGCCCCCTTCTTATTTTTGGAGACAGGGTTGCCCACTGAACTTAGAGCTCATCGATTCAGCTACACTCACTATCTGCTAAGCCCTAGGGATCTGTTTCTACCTCTCATTTGCTGGGATTTTAGTTACAGGACATCATGTCTGGTATTTTTATGTGGGTTCTGAGGATCCTAACTCAGGTTCTCATGCTTGTCTGGCAAGCATTTTACCCACTGAGCAACCTTCTCAGCCCAGGAATATTAGTTTTTGTATGAAAGGGGAAATAAAATAAATGCTTCCAGATACTGAGGATGACTAAGCCTTAGCTAGAGTTTAAGCCAAGTGGGAAAATTCGGATAAGAAGTCCACTCACAGTTCTAACGACAAGTGGCTCCATCAGAAGAGAGTGCAGGGATAGATTTGATTCTTAGCCTTGTGCTTTGAATGCACATGCAGGTTTTGGTCTCCACATAGTGTTTGCTTTATCAATTTCGTTCCTAGCCTCGTGTCTTCAGAGTCCTGCTCATGTGTCACTTGCTTTACAGAGCTTTAAGTCCTCTCTCAGGCAAAGTGAGCCATTTCTTCTCTGTATTTTCATAGTTGTTTTTTATTTTATTTATTTTATTTTTTAAATTTATTTATTTATTTATTTGAGAGCGACAGACACAGAGAGAAAGACAGATAGAGGGAGGGAGAGAGAATGGGCGCGCCAGGGCTTCCAGCCTCTGCAAACGAACTCCAGACGCGTGCGCCCCCTTGTGCATCTGGCTAACGTGGGACCTGGGGAACCGAGCCTCGAACCTGGGTCCTTAGGCTTCACAGGCAAGCGCTTAACCGCTATGCCATCTCTCCAGCCCTGTTTTTTAAAATCTTATTTATTTGCAGAGGAGAGAGAGAGAGAGAGAGAGAGAGAGAGAGAGAGAGAGAGAGAGAGAGAGAGAATGGATGGACCAGGGCCTCCAGCTATTGCAAATGAACTTCAGATGCATGCATTATTTTGTGCATCTGGCTTTATGTGGATCCTCTACTTTGGAAGTAAAGAGGCAGTGAAGGCACAGGCTTTGGAGTTAGATGCTGTTAGGCTTTGTATATCAAATGTCTCTCAAATGTCCATGTGTCCACATATTGTTGGCTTTGTCTCCATCTTGGAAGGTGGTGGGACCCTTAGGGTGTGATGCATAATGGAAGGAAATTAGATCATTGGGATGTTGGGATTTCAGCCCTCCTCTCTTTATTTTTCTTTCTTTCTCCACTATAAGCTGAGCAGTCCCCTCAGCTACATGCTTCCTGCCTGAATGCAGGCTGAAGGCAAAGGGGCCATGTGACTATGAACTGAAACCTCTGAAACCAAGAACCCAAATAAATCTTTCTTCTTTTCAAGTTGATTATCTTGGGCATTTTGTCACCATGAAGTTGGATTAACACAGCTGCTCTGTTCCAGTATTCATTTGTGCATGTTTCTTAATTTCCCCTTGCTTTGGTTTCTCATATCTCATCTCAATTTATTAAATAATAACACTGCTGTGGTTTTAAAATGGAGAGTGTGTAATGATGATAGCAATTAACACAGATGAAATACACAGAACAGTGCTTAGCACATAGTAAGTGTTCAATAACATTTTAAATTATCTCTTTTCAGAAATGAGACCATATTTTCCATATTTTTATCTTTTTACTACTAATACTTAAAAGGCTTGGCACAGAGTACTAGGTACTTAGTCAATATGTATGAGGATAAGTCAGGTTTCTAAGCTAAACCAATTTGTTCTTGTTGAACACACACACACACACACACACACACACACACACACACACACACACACACACAGAAAGAGAGAGAGAGAGAGAGAGAGAGAGAGAGAGAGAGAGAGACAGAGAGCTTTTCTTTGAGATTCATTCATTCTTGTGTGCCACTTGGTGAAGTAGTTAAGAATGAACTTCCTAGGACTGGAGAGATGGTTCAGTGGTTAAGGCGCTTGCCTGCAAAGCCTATGGACCCATGTTAGACTCTCCAGGTTCCACATAAGCCAGACACACAAGGTGATACAAACACACAATGTCACATATGTGCACAAGGTGACACACAAGTTTGATTACAGTGGCTGGAGTCCCTGGCATGCCATTTCTCTCTCTCTTTCCTACAAAAGGCCAGTCTGTTGGGCATGCCTCGAAAAAAAAAGAATGAAGTTTCTAGAGCCTGACAGTCTAGTTTATCTTGTCACTTATTAGGATGATGTTAGGCATGATATCTAACTTTACAACTTCTTCACCTGGAAAATGAAAAAAAGTCCTCAAACATTACCCATAAGTATTATTAATCTTAACACTGGCTACATGATTGAATAAACACCTATGATGTTCCAGGGACAGTGCTTGACAAGAGGCACACAGAGAATGGCCTTGGTCTCTGTTCTCAGAAAATGCATATAAGCTAGTGCAGGAGACAAAGTGTGAGTGAGTCACCATGTATAGAAAGCCTGGCAGAATGAGGGATCAAATTTATAGGAGGGAACAGAAAGGAAAAGGTAAGGAAGTATGTTTTTTTAAAAAAATATTATTTATTTATTTGACAGAGAAAGGGTGGGGGGAGAGACAATGGGCGCACCAGGGCCTCCAGCCACTGCAAATGAACTCCACATGTATGCACCCCCTTGTGCATCTGCCTAACGTGGGTCCTGGGGAATCAAACCTGGGTCCTTTGGCTTTGCAGGCAAACGCTTTAGTACTAAGCCAGCCCTCCAGCCCAGAAGTAAGATTTTTACAGAAGAGAGAAATCATGTGGTTTGACAGACCTGGGATATTAGTATAAATAAACATCAAAATCCTTGTGTGGTTCATCAGAAATACTTTTTATGCAAGATTTCTTCCACCCAATTTTCTTGACAAGACTACTTCACAAGAGGCCCCACTCTGTATTTTGAAGCCAGAGAAGTTATTTGAGGTCAACATTCCCAAGAACAGTGAGTATGATTTTGAATACTTCTCCTTAGGTAAAGCTCCTCTTCTTTTTGTAGTTAAGCAAGTGGGTCCCCAAAGGCAAAAGATTGCATTTCACATAGCTCTGTCCTGCTTGCTCCCTCCCTCTCGATATTTTTTGAAAATTCTGACATTTAGGCTCCTAGTATCCTTACTCAAGCAATCAGAAGGAAAGCCAGCTGGTGCTAGGCTTGGGGTTTAGCTCACTGGTAGAGTGCTTGCCAGGTATATACAAGTTCCTATTTTCAAACACTGGTACCATAAAAAAATAAATAAGCTAAGCTGTTTTCTAGTTTACACTTTAAAGAGGTTCCTCTCAGAGATGGGAGGGCTAGCGTTATATTTAAATTACTGAGATCAAGCACAGGCAATGGGTAAAGGAAAACCTTTATTCTTCTGTCCCTTAGCTAACCAGTAAAGCCATGGAAGCTTGTGTAGTTCCCTCAAGTAGTTAATGAGAACAATAGAATTTAGAGTTCCTGGTGTTCTTTGGAGCTGATTTTGGCAGATGATAAATAGCTTGTAAAAGGGCTTATTATTTGAGTAGAGCTTTGGCTGCCTGACTTTTAAGGTTGATTGTTTATTTTGCATGTTGTATAACAGGAGCATTGGGCAATGCTCAGAAGAGGCTTCTAGGTCAGAGACGTAAGGACTTCTGGCTGTCTCCTCCCGACAGAGTTGTATTCCAACTGCAGAGTAAGGGCCACACTTGTACAAGGAGACCAGGCCATGGTCCTTTTCTAGCTCCTAGCCACCAGTCTGGCTTCCTTACTGGTTTCCTTACGGGTTGAAAACATCAACATTTCCATCAATTTTATATCCCAAGAAAAATATTTCTGTGTGTGTATATAAGTTCTCAAGCCTTCACTAGTAATGTAACCTGTTTTAAAAGAAAATTTTCATTTGTTTCTTTGTTTATCCAGGCAGGATCTTGCTCTAGCCCAGGGTGACCTGGAATTCACTAAGTAGTCTCAGGGTGATCTTGAACTCACAGCGATCCTCCTACCTCTGCCTCCTGAGTGCTGGGACTAAAGCTGTGAGCCATCATGCCTGGGTTAAAAAAATGTTTTTAGTAACATACTTTTATCACTTGCAGTAAGTAGACATTATGGGATCCCTGCCATCTTTATAAGTAGAAGCCCTGAAAGGTAGGACTTCCGAATTGGTTACTGTGAAAAATAGGTATGATGTCTTCTGTCTATGAAGAGTATAAAGCCAGCTTCATCACTGGCTTTTTTGTTTCTTTTCTTTTTTTTTTTTTGCATAGGTATGTTTGATGTGTGTGCACATGTGTTCCTGTGTATGGATATACGTGTGTGTGTGTGTGTGTGTGTGTGTGTAGAGGCTAGAGGTTGACATTGGGTGACTTCTTTGGTCACTCTTCTCTTTATTTACTGAGGCAGGATCTGTCACTTGAACCCAGAGCTCGCTAATTCAGCTAGTCTAGCTAACCAGCTTGCCCCAGGGATTCCTTGTTTTCACTTTCTGAGTGCTAGGCTGAGAGGTGACTTTCACACCACCCCACATGTATGTGAGTGCTGGGGGCCCAAACTCTGCCTCATGCTTTCTTGGCAATAGCTACTGAACTATCTCCCCAGCCCCTATTTAAACTTTAAGCATGTGTCTTCTTTCTTAGACTGGATTTACTGGATTAGTGAGAGAACCTGAGGTTAACTTTAGAATTTAGTGAAGGAAGTTCATTCTTTTTTTCCTGTTCTAAACTTTAAAAGTAGGTTGGGCCTGGCTCACAAAGAATTGAGATGGTTTCAATAGAGGGAAAGTTAGTTGCCTCTTTTATTTTTCTTTTGTCTGGTTTTTATGGGGACTTGAATTTAGGAGACAGTTCTGTGTAAAGAGGCTGAAATCCAGTATTTTTTTTTTTCTAGTGCTATTAGTGGAACAGGAAGTAGCAGTAAGAGGTGATAGGTGCCTAGGAAAAGATTTTGTAAACCATTCAACGAATTGTGGATATTCTACAATATCTACAAGATGTATGTCCTTGGAAGAGGTGGATTTACACTTGGAGTTACTATTTCAGAATGAATCATGTTCCCTCAGGGACATATATTTTTTGAAAAGTCTTGGGAAACATGAAAGCTGATCATCTAGATAAAATTTGCTTCTCTGAAAGGGACTATGCCTTGTGGGTATGACTAGATTAATCTTAGTATACTGTTGTCTCTTGAATTCTAGATTGATAAGTGCTTAGGCTCCTTTATTAGTCAGAATAGGCTAGACTCTGATGCAGCAACAAAATAAACAGTATAGATTTATTTGTTGGTCACTATTTTGCAAGTGTTTTGCTGACAATTTTTATATATGTATAAATATATGTGGATCATAATCACTCCCCATAATTCTTCCTTTCCCCCTCTCTCCTGTGCCCCTTCTGCTGAACCCCTTCCTCTCTTCCACCAGCCCCTGTACTATTTTTTACCTTTTGATTTCAATTTTGCCTTCCTTCACCATCCGTGTTGACATGTTGATGGATGCAATATTGTATAGGTAATGACATCTGCTGTAAGGTCATGGGAATAACTACCATCCTATGTCCAGAACACAAGGTTCCAGAGCACTCCTTTCCATCCTCTGGTTCTTATATTGTTCTCCAACTTCTTCCTCAATATTCCTTTAGTCTTTGTGGGTATGATAGAGATGTCTAGTTTAATGCTGAATTAAAAAAAAAGACTTATTTATTTGAGACAAAGTGAAAGGGGGGGGGGGAGAAAATGGGCACACCAGGGCCTCCAGCCCGTGCAAACTCCAGATGCATGCGCCCCCTTGTGCATCTGGCTAACATGGGTCCTGGGGAATCAAGCCTCGAACTGGGGTCCTCAGGCTTCACAGGCAAGAGCCTAACTGCTAAGCCATCTCCCCAGCCCTTAATACTGAATTTTAAGTGTCACTTCTTCTCAGCACTTTGATGTGTTTAGAGGTTCCCAAGTAGTCACCACCATCTGTGAAAAGAAGCTTACCTGATCAAAAGGGAAAAGAGAAAATAAAAAAAAAATGGGCTGGAGAAGTTGCTCAGCGGTTAAGGTGCTTGCCTGCCAAGCCAAACAACCTGGGTTTGATTCTCCAGCACCCATGTAAAGCCAGATGCACAAAAAGGTACATACATCTGGAGTTTGTTTTCAGTGGCTAGAGGCCCTGGTGTGCCCATCCTCTCTGTCTGTCTTCCTCTTCTCACTCTCTCTCTGCTTCTGCTTACAAATTATTTTAAAAAGTGAGTGTGGCACTACTAGCTCACATAAATTTTGATGCACATGGTTTGCTCCTGTTCTGTCATACATCAATGCCATCTGGAGCACAAGACCTTCAAGAACATCAGGACAAAGAAAAGGACAGCTGAAAGTCTACATGTTTTAATTGGCTACAGGTGACCCACATCACTTTGTGCATTTCACTGGCAGGAACTAATTCCTTGCCCCAATCTAACTGCAAGGAAGACTGATATAAATAGGCATAGCTGGTAGATTTGGTGGCTATTATCAGCCTGCTACATTCCCTGGATAATAACTTATCATTGATCTCCTATCCCACTTACAGGAAGTGAATGGGTGATGATGATCTTTTAGTTCTGACAGAGACTGGATTGCAAGCATCAAGTAGTCTCTTCAGTATTACAGGTGGTGTTTGCTTCACTTGAGGAAAGGGGACAGTGCAGGCAGTACTCACCTTTTCCTCCCTCATTATTCACCAAGAAGCATAATTTTCCCTGATGCTTTTGTCCTAAGAATCATATTAATAAGAATGTAAGAATTGCTCCCAGGTCAAACACTTTAGTCCCTGTAGTGCCAGATTCTAAGTCTGACTGACTACAGCAATGGGAGCCTCTGATAAGGTGTGATAGCTGATCATGTACACACACACACACACACACACACAGAGAGAGAGAGAGAGAGAGAGAGAGAGAGAGAGAGAGAGAGAGAGAGAGAAAGAGAGGGAGCGCACATCTGCAGAGGCCCTAATGCCCCAATATTGTTTTATAACAAATCCATGTTTTCCTCTGACAAAGTTAAGTCCCCCCACCCGATACACTCAAATGATCATTATTTTTCTTTTGAGTCTCCAGGATGAGTAAAGTCAAAACCTAATTTCTTCCTATTGCTTTTATGCCTTCCTTAGGAATGGAGTGTCTGGTGTCAGTATAGATCAATGCAAAGAGAATAAATCCACCAAATTTGCAGCTCAGCTTCTTTTGCTTATTGTATATATGTTTTTCTTTTTTTTAAAAAAAATTTTTTGGTTTATTTTTATTTATTTATTTTAAAGTGACACACACAGAGAGAGAATGGGTGCGCAGGGCTTCCAGCCACTGCAAATGAACTCCAGATGCATGCGCCTCCTTGTGCATCTGGCTAACGTGGGTCCTGGGGAATCGAGCCTTGAACCGGGGTCCTTAGGCTTCACAGGCAAGTGCTTAACCACTAGGCAATCTCTCCAGCCCTATATGTTTTTCTGAAGAGCAAGCCTTTAAAGCAGATAGAAATCATCCTTTTGTGGATAATTCGTTGGTAAATGAGCTGGTTGGCTTTGAAGCATGGGAGGGGCAGAATTGAGAGGTAGGGGTAAAGAACAGCTCTATCTGAAATAGGGCCATGGCAATTAGGGCTCACTTTCCTTCTTTTGGCTTCCATACTATATTCTATGTGGGGCTTGTTATGAATCTAGATGAGACTTACTCAATTAATCTGTTCTTTATTTTTAATTTTATTTCAGAGAGAGATAAAGAGGCATATATATGGAGAGAAAGAGAGAGGGAGAGAATGGGCTCACTAGGACCTCTAGCCACTGCAAATGATCTCCAGATGCATGCATCACCATATACATCTGGCTCATGTGGGTACTGGGGAGTGAACTTATGTCCTTAGGCTTTGAAGGAAAGTACCTTAACTGCTAAACCATCTCTCTAGCCCTGAATCTGTTCTTTAAATGAATCATATATTCTTATAGAATCATTGCCAATCTCATTATGACTAAAAGACTTTCTTTGATATGTACGTAGTAGATGTGATGTAGCGTCTGTGGATGGTGTGTGTATATGCATGTGTATGTGCTGACCTGGCACCCTGTGTGTTCCCCTGCAGTGGCAGGAGGAGAACATCAGGTATCCCCTTCCATCACTCACCCACTTGTTTTCTTTCTAGCAGAGACTCTTACTGATTCTGGAGTTTGCCTTTGTAAGAAAGTTCCAGCGATTCTCTGGTTTCTGCTTCCCAATAGGACTGGGGTTACAGATGTGTGTGACCATGGCCAATTTAGCTGGGTCCTGGAGATTTGAACTTAGGCAGTTTTAGGCCTCACACATGCTCTCATGCTTAAACAGGAAGCACACTTAAGTGCTGAATCATCTCTAGAACCTGAAAAGACTTTAAATATTTATTTATTTATTTATTTGTGACCAGAGAGAGATAGAGAAAAGAGAGTCAAAGAGAAAAAGAGACAAAGAGAATGGATATTCCAGGGCCTCCAGCTGCCACAAATGAACTCCAGATGCTGTGCCTCCTTGTGCATCTGATTTTATGTGGATACTGGGGAATTGAACCCAGGTTATTCAGCTTTGCAGGCAAGTACTTTAACAACTGAGCTAACCCTCCAGCCCTGAAAGGACTTTTTAAGACCAGATGCAGTATACACTTTGGTTGGAATTTAGAACTTAATTTTATTACACACATACACACACACACATACATTTTTAAAAAAAATTTGTTTATTTTTATTTATTTATTTGAGAGCAACAAACAGAGAAAGAGGCAGAGAGAGAGAGAGAGAGAGAGAGAGAGAGAGAGAGAGAGAGAGAGAGAGAGAGAGAGAGAGAGAGAGAGAGAGAGAGAGAGAGAGAGAGAGAGAGAGAATGGGCGGCGCACCAGGGCTTCCAGCCACTGCAGAAGAATTCCAGATGCGTGCGCCCCCTTGTGCACCTGGCTAACATGGATCCTGGGGAATTGAGCCTCAAACCAGGGTCCTTAGGCTTCACAGGCAAGCGCTTAACCTCTAAGCCATCTCTCCAGCCCCCCTCCCCACATTTTTATACTGTGCTCCTAATTGCTTCTTAGTACTTTTAGGTTGAATTACCTTTAAGATTTCTTTATGTAGTTGAGAAAATATCATGTTACAGTTGCTGTTTATAGCCCCTTCTTTCCTAGTAACATTTCAATTCTTCAAGTTCACATTTTTATGCTTTCTCTTTCATCTTTTAAATCCTTGCTCAAGATTGTGACTTTCTTTGCTAAGTTTCCTTCCCTTCTTCCTTGTCAAATCTTAAGCTTTTCCTCTTTTCTGTATCTTTAGTTTAGTTATTGTGTATGATTTCTAGTAAAACTTTGAAGTCTCTGAAGATATCTACCTTTGAGCCAGCTGTAATCCTTCAGATTTATGTGATCTCTTCAAGGAAGTTAATGTTTGTCAACTTACAAATGAAAATACTTCATTGTACTGATACAGATTGGGAGCAAAAGGTAGCTTTCTCTTGCTAAGTATTTAGCTAGGGATGGTCCCAGGGAAACATGGATGTCAGCTTGTCTGCCCTAGAAGGACTGAAAACTCATGCCTGAGTCAGTCTCATTCAACATGGCAACAAGCAACAATTCCAGCTTCAGTTTCATTCTTCTTTCTCAACTTTTCCTGGGCTTAGTGCTTTGGGCTGGACCTTCCTGAGTCAGCCTGTTGAGCCCACCAAACAATCAGGCCCCTCACTTACACTCCTAAGTCTGATTTTCCTTTTAAATCTCATAATTCATAATTTACCTTCCTCTGAATTGGCATTCTCAATTCTTTGTTAATACGGACTTGAGAGCTATTGGTGTGGCAATTCTAATTTCACAGGGCTTTCTTGCACATCAGTACTTCATTTGTCATCCCCAAACACCTGAGTAGTATATCTACCTACTTAAAAATAAATGTGAAATCAAGTGGCCAAATCAAGAATGAAAAATGATGAATAACTTCCAAAATAATGAAATGATGGCTTGTGAATTCTGCATTATGATCTCCTTCTTAGCCTAAAAATGACACTGAGACAGAGTGATGGAGACTTCTGTGCATTGTGAGTGGGTAAATGATCTCATAGAGGTAGAGATTTCTAGTTATAGGTCCCTCAAAATCAAGTGTCCTTGTATCTAACCAACCCCCTTTTATTTATTATGCATAGCTAGGCATTTTGGTTCTGTCCAAGCTCTCCAAAGAGAATCTGAGTAGTAGGACATAGTGGGCACTTAGCTGGCAAGTATGTTATAGACAATAGAAATGCAGAAGTTTTCAGTTGTTTGCTTCCCTTCTTGCTTTATTTATTTATTTTCTGTTTTTCGAGGTAGGGTTTTACTCTGGCCCAGGCTGACCTGGAATTAACTACGTAGTCTCAGGGTGGCCTCAAACTCTTGGTGATCCTCCTACCTCTGCCTCCTGAGTGCTGGGATTAAAGGTGTGTGCCACCATGCTGCCTGGATGTCCTTCTTGCTTTTTTAAAAACAGGTTCTCATTCTAGACCAGGCCGGCCTACCTCACTCTGTAGCCTAGGCTGGCCTTGAACTAAGGGTGATATTCCTACCTTGGCTTCTTGAGAGCTAGGCTTAAGGAAGTGTGTCACCACTCTTGGCTTTTCTTTTTTAAATTAGTACTTTTAAACTTTATGTATATATATGTGTGTGTCCGGTGTGTGTGTGTGTGTGTGGACAACTTCTATATTTACAGACAATAAACCATAGTATTTCCCTCCAACCCCCTCCCCCACTTTCTCCTTCATAGTTCTGCTCTCCATTATATCCCCTCCCTCTTTCCATTAGTCTTTCTTTTAATTTGATGTCATCATCTTTTTCTCCTATTATGAGGGTATTGTGTGGGTATTGCTAGGCACTGTGAGGTCTTGGATATCGAGGCCAAATTCTGTCTGGACAGTTGCATTGTAAGGAGTGGCACCCTTCCTTTGGCTCTTGCATTATTTCCGCCACCTCTTCCACAATGGACCCTGAGCCTTGGAGGGTGTGATAGAGATATTTCAGTGCTGGACTCCCCTCTGTCCCTTCTTCTCAGTACTATGTTGACTTTGGGTCATCACTGTGGTCATTGCCACCTGAAAAGAGAAGCTTCTCTAACCAGAAGTGAGAGTAACACTAATATATGAGTATGAACTTTAAGTGTAGTAATTTTTTAAAACTTTTTACTGACAATTTTAATATATAAACATAATATATTTTATCATAATCCCTTTCTTTTGTCCCCACTCCATCTCTTTTCACTGAACCTGTTCATTCCAACTAATCCCCCTTCTATTTTGGTGCATTTTTTGGCTCTCCTCCATCATTCATGTTGAAATGCTGATGGGCTTAATATTGTATAGGTTTTGTGCATGTAATAACAGCTAGGAGGTCATGAATGTAATGGTCACTTTGTGTCTAGAAGACAGTGTTCCATAGCACTCCTTCTTATCCTATGGCTTTTACATTTTTTCTGCCCCTTCTTTCACAATGTTCCCTGAGCCTTGGAGGGCTTAAAGAGATGTCTCATTTAGTACTGAGCACTTTGATGAGCTATGGTCTCCCCAATAGTCATTGCCATCTTCAGAACGACGTTTCTCGATCCAAAAGTGAGAGTAGCACTAAACTATGGGCAGAAACTTTTTAAACTTATTTAGTGTGTATGTTGGAGGTCATGAGCCAAAGAACATGTGTGAAAGTCAGAGGACATCTTACAGATTAGTCCTTGCCTCCCACCTTATTTTAAAAAATATTTTCTTATTTATTTGCAAGGAGAGAGAGAGGGCAGGAGAGAGAGAGGGAGAGAGAGAGAGAGAGAGAGAGAGAGAGAGAGAGAGAGAGAGAGAGAGAGACTGAGAGAGAAGAGAGACAGAGAAAATGGGTATGCCAGGGCCTCCACCCAGTGCAACCAAACTCCAGACCCATGTGCCACCTTGTGCATCTGGCTTTACATAGGTAATGGGATGTGAACCTGGGTCCTTAGGCTTCCTAGGCAAGTGTCTAATGCTAAGCCATCTCCTCAGCCTCTCCCACCTTGTTTTGAGGAAGGGTTTCCTCTTGTTGGCCACCATCCCCTTGCATGAGCTACTGGGAAATTTTTCCTGTCTCCACTTTCCTTCTTGTTGTATGGCCACTGGGATTATAGAAGTCCACCACGGCTTCTGGCTTTTATATGGGATCTGGGGATCTGAAATCAGGCTCAGAGTTGTGTGGCAAACACTTGATGCATGCAGCTATCTATTATTGCTTCTCAATATAGTTATTGGTGTCTGAGTATAGGAAGGAGATTGATCACTTTTATGGTTTATCAAATGAGGCCATTTAGGGGTTCTAAATTGTAAAAGTATGGAGCATAGAATGCTTATTGCTATGACATTGTAAATTGCATGTGTTGCTTTGCTCTCAAGGGTTTTAAGGAAGACCTCTAATTTTACCTGACTTAGCTTACTTATGAGTCAAGCATTTTTCTTTTTGTCATCAGGTTTCCTGCAGGGTCTGCCTAAACTCTCTAATGCTTATAGTCCCCCTGGGACAGCACAGAGAATCTCCTTTGTTAAAAGTTGGTGCTAATTCCCCTGGGGCCAAGGCTGTCCCTGCTTTATCAGCACTCACTACATTTTCTTAAAGAAGCATCTGGCTTATTCTTAATTGTCCTTCCCAATTTTCTGTCACTTGGAGCTGTCTGGGCTAGGGAGTTGAGTGGGAAAGGGGCTGGAGGCGCAGATTGATCTCAGGCAGATGTTCAGTAGCAGAGCACTTAGCCCCAGGCCAAGCTTCTGGCATGCTCTTGCTCTGAAAATTTGATCCCGAATTGGAAGGAAGAAAGAGTAGCCAACTCCCTCAGACACACAGAAATAGCACTAAAGCTGCAAACTTTAATTCTCCAGACCTCTTCTGATGACTTGTTTATAACACAGCACTACTGAGTTTTGTTTTCTGGTTTCCTAGCTGCCAAGTTTAGAAGCAACAGGAAAATCAATTATAGGAATTAGGGCTGGAGGGAAGAGGCTCAGATCAACTGACAGGGAAGTGCACACTGGAAGCCTCATAGCTAGAGAAGGGAAAGTAATGTGACTGTTACTACTTGCAGTTAGCTCAAAAGAAGATTCAAATGACTCATAAGCAAGCTAAGTAAGGTGAAACTAGAGGTCTTCCTTAAAACCCTTGAGAGCAGCAGGGCGTGGTGGCGCACGCCTTTAATCCCAGCACTCAGGAGGCAGAGGTAGGAGGATCATCATGAGTTCGAGGCCACCCTGAGACTACATAGTGAATTCCAGGTCAGCCTGAGCCAGAGTGAGACCCTACCTCGAAAAACAAAAACCAAAAAAAAAAAAAAAAAATAAAATAAAAACAAACAAACAAACAAAAAAACCCCTTGAGAGCAAAGAAACCTGGGACAAGCCAAATGTGAGTATGCATGCCTGTAATCCCAGCACTTGGGAAGGTAGATGCAGGACAATCAGGAGTTTGAGACCACCTTGGGCTACATTGTGAGACTGACTCAGAGCACTAAAACAAAAAACAAGACTAACAACAGAAAGAAAAGTGGGAAGCATGCCATATAGCCATGCATATGTCATCTATTGTCAAAATATTGTTTGAAAATTTTAGTGTTTAGTGTTTGGCTGGTGGTGTGGCTTATTGGAAGAGTGCTTACTTAGCATTTGTGGGGACCTGGGTTTAATTCCTATCTAGGCAAAAAAACAAGATAAAAGTGACCAAAAAAGGATAAAAGTCAGTTATCTGCCCAAATCCAAGTATTTATAAACCTGACATAAATCACTTAAGCTAGAATTGTTCATATTTATTATTGTAGTGATGATATAATCCTTTTTGTGATATGAATGTGAAGTCTTGGATCTATGAGTGGATCAGGTATTGCATCAAATGATCTGAATGCAGAATTCATTCCTCCTCTGATTTAGTAGCCGTAGGAGTGCCACAGTTAAGACTTCATCAGAGGCTCTCTCAGACCCCATATGCTTTTCTCATACTTTTTTTTTCCATTGGCACAGGAGCTACCTGTGTATCCTCTATGGAAACCTGAGCTGAGCTGTGGGGAATTGCAGTTTGGGATTGGAAGCCCCCCAAAAGAAGTGACTTCAATCCTTACGCAAGTTCCTACAGCATGCACTATGCCATTGAGCTAGCCTATCCCATTTGTCTGCACTTCTGAGTCAGAAACCCATGCAGGGCACACATGCTCAGATCCCACTCCTAAAATCTGTCCTGCTCACATGGCCTTTGTGACCAGCTGCTGTGGACTGGAAGCTCCTGGGTGCCAGGCAATGCTTCGTGGGCTAGAACTTTCTGCAGTCATCTGCAATTACCTTGTTCCTATTGTTAATTAATAGTCTGGCCATGTACCACTTCCAGCAAGAAGGCCTGCTTTATTCTCTGTGTTGTTCCTTTGTTCCCTGACCCCCATCCCAGGACACAGTATATGACTAACTTGGGTGAAAGCAAAGAAATGCTAAGGCTGGAGGGCCCATAAAGCATTCAGCCACATATATCACTTAGCTGTTTTGCCATTGAAATGCCTTGGCTCAAACTTTGCATGTGTTTTGTATGCATGTGGGTATACATGTCTGTGTGAGCACATTTGTGTGTATAGAGGGGTGCATGTACACATTTGTGTATACGTATGTGTAAGTGCATGTGGAGGCCAGAGTTTAACATCTGGTGACTTCCTTGATTGATTATTTCATTTAAAAAATATTTTATTTATTTTATTTGAGAGAAAGAGGGAGAGAGAGAGAGAGAGAGAGAGACAGAATGAATGTGTGTGCCAGGGCCTCCAGCCACTGCAAACAAACTCCAGATGCATGTACCACCTTGTGCATCTGGTTTACTTGGATACTGGGGAGTCAAACCTAAGTCCTTGGGCTTTGCAGGCAAACACCTCAACCACTAAGCCATCTCTCCATCCTAACACCTCATTTTTTTGAGACGGGGTCTCACTGAACCTAGGACTCACCAATTCAGCTAGACAAACTAGCTTGCAAATCCTGGGATCCTTTTGTCTCTGCCTCCCCAGTGTTGGGATTACAGGCCCTTGCTACCCCACCAGGCTTTTGCAATGGGTGCTAGGTATCTGAATTGAGGTTCTCATGCTTGTACAGTAAGCCCTTTACCCACTGAGCTATCTCGCCAACCTCAGCTTGACCTTTTGCCAACATGCTTCACCACGGGATGATTTCTAATTAGGAAGTTCACTGCATTCAGCCCTATCTGAGGATGACTCGTAGGAACACTAGTTAGGGCAATAAGTGTGGAAGAGCACTAAAATGGGAATCAGAACACCTGGGTCCTAGTTATGCATCAATTGAGTACTACCATGTGACCTTGGACAAATCTCTTACTCAACTTCCAGAGGGGTGGTAGGGCAATGGCTGAACCAGATGATCTCTGAGGTACAAGCGTTAAAATACCTCCTATTCCTTCTCATACAGACCAAAGCATTTCACTCTGTCTCTAAGAATGCACCCTCCTTTCTCCTGTATCTATGTCTCTCTTCACCCAAATCTCCACATTTATCCTAATTCCTTATCTATTTTGTATGAAAGTTGCCTTGGGACTTTGGTTAAGATTGGAATAATAGGTGTGCATAAGATTTTGTTTTTCTTTTTGTAAGTGGCTTATGGGATTTTGGATTAATAAAGTTGTTGTCATTCCACAAGGAGGGCAGCCAACTTAACTATCTACAGTGTAGTGAGATTCGGGACTTGACTAATGTCAGCCTCAGTTTCCTTGTTTGCAAATGAAGTTGGTGAGAGCACAAGGAATATGCTATCCTGTTATTAGTGCTGCCCACAACAAGCAGGAGAGAGACTGAAAAGAGCATGACAGCAAATTTGGACAAGGATACTAGGCAAGAGGGAGACTTTATTCAATACCCACTATTTGGCAAAGGAGTGCCATTGTGGAGCAGGGAGATTCAGAGGGCAGCTTTCTGTAGACAAACTAAGTCTGTTCTTGCTTTCAGCCTACATTAACTTGTTTGCTCCAAGAGACATGCCCTCTTTCTCTGACTCAGAATTTACTCCTCCAGGAAGCTCTATCTCTTCTGCTGAGTGTAGCAAACCTTTCTTGAGGAGCACCAGTTACCCAGTCCCCCTTTTGAAGATACAAAGAAGAATAAAGGTTCGGTCTGTGTCCTCCAGCTGATTTGTGATACTATATGTATGCATTTATTTATATATTTATTGAGGTAGGGTCTCTCTCTGGCCCAGGTTGACCTGGAATTCACTGTGTAATCTCAAGGTGGCCTTGAACTCATAGCAGTTCTCCTACCTCTAAAGGCGTGCCCCACCACGCCTGGGCATGATATTGTCTCTGTTATTTCATGTATGTTTCTTTCACTGGCACAGCTTAAAGCTAAGGTCCCAGAGGAAAATGACTGTGCTGAGCATTTCCCAGCCACTACAACTTTGGTTGTTTACTAGTAGGACTCACAATATTTAAGAACAGGTTTTACTCACAGCTAAGGTTTATTACAGTAAAGGATTCAGAAAAAAGGAAGCAGAAAAAAATAATGTATTGGTCAGGGACAAGCCTCTAAATATTTCTCTGTCTAGAACCACACAGGGACAACCAACAGTAAGCTACTAGGATATTTGTGAAATGTCGCTCAGGAAGGCCTGCCCCCATGTCATCGTTTTTGAGCCTCTTCCATATGAAGAACCTCAGGACTCCAACATGAAAGCCAGGCACCTGTTCAACAATCTTAGGAAATCCTCACAGGCAGCTACTTTGTACCTCATTGCTGTAGACATATCAGTCAACATCAAGTCATGACTAGTTCAGTTATTTTCCAAGGCTAGGCCTGGAACAATCCTAATTCTGGAGTTCATGCAAGGACTGATCAACCAGACTTTCTGTATCAACCTTTTCTTCAAATCTGTCATACATTCCACATATACCGTGAGCCCTTAGTGTGGAGTAATGCAAACCTGGCTGCTCTTCTACACTCACTTCTCATTTATTCCATCATTTGCTTCCCCATAAACACTGGAACCTCAACATATCCAAATTTGATTTTTTCCTACTTACCTTGCTCTTCTCCATCTCAGTAGCTGTCAGCATCCTTCATTCTATTGCTCAAGCTGAGATCTGTGAGTTAGCCTTCTTTCTTCTCTTCACCTTACCTCCCACAGCCAACAGGAATTCCTATGGGTTCTGACCCAGAAGCATACACCAAATGTGATCATCCCCCATTTTCTCAGCCACCAGCACCTTAATCTGGTCTATTGCTTCTCAAGTGCTTCTGTCTGTCCTCCCTACAGCCGGTTTTCTTTCAGAAATGTATATATGACATCCCTCCTGGCTATTAACATCCTGTACTGGCTTCCAAGCATGCTTGGAATAACACTGAAAATTATCCTTCTGCTGCTTACTTTCTACCCTCATACCCAGCAAATGTCTTTGCTTCCCTTTCACATAATGCTCCTTCTTCCAAAGTTGTTGTTTAAGTGTGAATAGCAACTGTTGAAACTATACTGATATTGGAGACGTTATTTCATCTTTATGTTTTCTTGATAATTGTTTTTTTTTTTCTGTTGTTTTCTTAAGATAGGGTATTACCATGTAATGCAGGCTAGCGTGGAACTTGTCAAAGTTCAATCCTCCTGCCTTAGCCTGCCAATTACTGCCAAAACAGGCAAGTGCCACCATGCCTGTCTGGGAGCGTTATTTCAACAATGAGCCAACACATATAAAAATGTCAAAGTACGTCATCCACAGCATGAATAAGCAGGGTACCCTGTGGACTATGAAGCCAACCCGCTGGACAAGAAGTGTACACTTGTGCAATAGTGGCATGCACACTCTGTGGTTAACCAACTGTTTTCCGATTGGACATGAGGCCAACTCAGTGGGAGAGAACTCATATCTGGTGCTATTAACCAAGTCAGAATCCTATGGTCAGGAAGCTCAGACCTCAGAGAGAAGCCCCCACTACTCTCTGGAGAAGAAAAGTAGCCTCTCAAATAACTTTGTACACCCACATTAGCCCAAGCTGCTCTCACTCTTGCATGGAGAATCTTCTTTATTTTATGAATGACAGAGAAAATGGAAGAGAACTAAGATCCATGGATATGACAAGAAGATAGCCAGCTGCTCTTCATGGCTGTACCACCTCTACCACATCTGCCAAGGCCCAGAAGAAAGAAGAAGGAAGTGCTGGCATGAATACTGCTCTTAATGTTAGCCTGACAACCAGTTCCAAGGTGACAGTGATAGACACAGTGATCAATCAAAGCTTATCGGAGCAAAAATTCAGAGGTCCCAGACAGCTTAACACTAAGTCAGACTTCCAACAGGTTTGCCATGGCTTGTAGAACATTGCAGAAGAGGGAGTGGAGCGATTTTTTCATTTTTTTTTATTATTTATTTGAGAGTGACAGACACAGAGAGAAAAACAGATAGAGGGAGAGAGAGAGAGAATGGGCGTGCCAGGGCCTCCAGCCTCTGCAAACAAACTCCAGACGCATGCGCCCCCCTTGTGCATCTGGCTAACATGGGACCTGGGGAACCGAGCCTCGAACTGGGGTCCTTAGGCTTCACAGGCAAGCGCTTAACTGCTAAGCCATCTCTCCAGCCCGAGTGGAGCGATTTTAAGAGCCACTGAGTGTGTAGGAATATCTTGAGGCACCTGCTACCACACAGGGACTGACTGAAGCCTTCATGACCCCGCAGTGAATACCATAACCCTACTGAGGAGGGCCTCCATGGTAACAGGAGCAGGAGTAAAGGGGTAAAAGAGTAGAATCTATTATAATATGCACATACAATAAATACAAAGTGAAAAAATGTCAAAGTAACATCTTGATTTTAGGCAAAATATTTCATTTGGGTTGGAGAGATAGCTCAGCAGTTGAGGTGCTTGCCTGCAAAGCCTAATGACCTGGGTTCGATTCTCCCATGCCCATGTGAAGCCAGATGCACAAAGTGGAGCATGCATCTGGAGTTAATTTGCAGTGGCTAGAGGCCCTGACATGCTCATCCCCTCTATCTTCCTCCTTCTCTCTCTCTCTTAAATAGTACTAAATAAATGAATAAATGTCAATATTTAACACTAGTAATAACAAAATAGTACAAGATTACACATGGTACAGCTGTCAACATGGAAGGTTTGAATATATATACATAATGATAATCATGTTGAAGGCTATAATTATTTCATCACTTACTCTTTTCCAGAGAATCTTAAACCTCTTTTCATGAATTCTCACTCTTTTTGTAAATGTGTATAGCTGTGTGTGCTTTTTTGTTTGTGTACAAGTACATATGTGTGCAGGTTCATGTGGAGATATGTGCATGTGCAGGTGGAGGCCAGAGGACATCCTTTGGTAGTGCTCTTTAGAAATATGGTCTACCATTTTTTTTAAAATTTTATTTATTTGACAGCAACAGACACAGAGAGAAAGACAGACAGACAGACAGAGAGAGAGAGAGAGAGAGAGAGAGAGAGAGAGAGAGAGAGAGAATGGGCGCGCCAGGGCTTCCAGCCTCTGCAAACGAACTCCAGACGCGTGCGCCCCCTTGTGCATCTGGCTAACGTGGGACCTGGGGAACCGAGCCTCAAACTGGGGTCCTTAGGCTTCACAGGCAAGCGCTTAACCGCTAAGCTGTCTCTCCAGCCCTGGTCTACCATTTTTTAAGATAGTGTGTCTAAATTTTCTTGGAGCTAGCCATTTAGGCCAGACTGGCTGGCCAGTGAGTCCCAGGCATGACCTTTCTCCACCTTCCCAGCACTGAGATTGCAGGTACATATCACCACATCTGGCATTTTTACATGAGTTCTGATGATTGAACTCAGTTCTTCATGCTTACAAGGCAGGCACTTAATAGAGTGAACTATTAGCCCCTGTATTCTCTTTCTTGAATAACACTGCGAGGTGAGTACTCTGTTTTCATTTTTATCAGATAAGAAACTAAGACTCATAAAGGCTGACTTGCCCAAGGTCACACCGTGAATATGCCATAGAAGCAGGGCTGAACCCTAGATTTACATAAAGGTTGTCAGCTGTAGTAATTTTTAGGTGATAGAATTATAGTGATTTTTTATTGTCTGCATTTTCCTTTATGCTTTGATTTTATACAATAACCACTTAGTAACTTTGTAAAAAGAAAAAATAATACAGTAACTCCTCTCAGATATTCCTGCCACACAGAATTATGCTGACTTGTGAAAGAAGTATCCTGGGATGACGGTAGGGTCAAGGGTCTTGACAGGAAAAAAGAAATAGTTTCCGTGGGCTTGGCTTCCCCTGCACTGTAAATAGTTCAGTTTTTTCCCCCTGTAAGAACACTGACTCCCAACTACAGACTTGAAAAGTGGATGCCATGTTTTAGATCCTTACTTCTGAGCCAGTAAAGTCTTGCTGAAGCATTGAAGGACCTAGGAGTTAGAAACAAAGGGCTGAGATTGTCTACCTTTTGAACTTCCTACCAACATTTCCTTGTGAAATTTCTGCATGTTACAGTGCTTGCCTCATAGCCATGTGTTACATGGCAGGAAATCTGATTTGCAGCCTCTTGATGGCCTCTCTGTCCCCTCTACCTGCTCACTGGGAATCCAGTAGCCTCCCTTTTGCTTTGTTGAGACAGCCATCTTTGACAATCCAGAAGGCCTCCTAGTCCAGTGGATCCTCATAGCTGTGTACTGTTCCAGGAGTACATCAGCAATTCTACCTCCTACCTGATCACAGCCAGTCTTTCCCCAGGCTTGGATCTTTTATGCATGTATGTGCATGTGCAGGTACATGTGTACTTGCAGAAAGCCAGAGGACAACCGCAGATGTATATAAAGTGCCATTCACTTTTTTTGAGACAGGGTCTGTCATTAGCCTGGAGCAAGCTAAATAGGCTAGAAAGAATAAGCACAGAGAAACCTGAGTCCCACATCCCTTTCACTGGGATTACAGGAATGCTATCATGTCTGACTTTTTTTTTTTCACATAGATTCTAGGGATTGAATTTGGGTCCTTGTGCTCATATAGCAAGTGCTTTACGAGTGTAACCATCTCCCCAGCCCCTAAACTTGGATCTTTTGAGGAAAGATGAGACTAGGAAATGTAACAGACTCCATGCCAACCCTTCTGTAGGCTTGGAAAATTTTACTAAGTGCTCTTCTTGCCTTCCTAAGAGTAAATTAGCATATGAAAAAAAACACTCAAGTATTTTGCCAGAGGTGAACTCAGAGAGTTGGACTCCTGCTTTTTAGGCCCTCTGTGCTGTCTATATTTAGCTAAGCTACCCTGAGCCTCGTTCACGTCTTCTGAAAGCCAATGTAGGCACAGTTTGCTCATAAACATTCCTGTCCTTGCCAGCTCACACTAGCCAGCCATTCAGATGTTGGTTTTAAAACTTTGAGCTTCCCTTTGGCCCAACTCTTAGGGCCTTCAGAGAATATACACTCGGGGATGCAGGCCACATGACCCACAAAGGTCCTAAAATGAGAAGCATGTACGTCTCTTACTGCTCATTTTGGTAGGGCTCAGTGAAAGGCTTCCTCTCACACAGTTCCAGGTCACAGTCCTGTGAGCATGTTGACCTACTTTCTTCCTTTCAGAGGAAAAACAGAAACCAGTAAATGTTTTGAGCAAGTAGTATAATTTTCAGGAGCATTGACTCTTTTCTTCTGATCTTTTAGCCTTTTTTGCATCATTATCACTCTGCTATAACTGCCTCAAGCATGACGACTCAGAACACTGCCTGTTGCTTACTGTCCCATTCTACAGTTGTGTGTTCAAAGTTAGTGTGGCCCACACATCACAGCAATGGGGCCAGGGCCCTCTCTAGCCTTCCTTTCCCTGTTGTGATTCATTGCTAAGAGTCATAACTTAGGTGTACTAAAGTTGTTTCAGCATGAGACTGTTGTGAAAATTAACACAGTGTTTCTGATTTGGGCCACATTTTGCCATGTAATGTACAGTGTTGCAGACTGAGAGCTATTCAGCTTGAGACATCAGAGCTGCCTCATTGCACACCTCTGATGTGCTGTTCCAGGAAGAGCAAGGTAGTTCATCTCTTATTTACTTTGTTAGTTGGAATCCTTTATTTATTTATTTATTTATTTATTTATTTATTTATTTATTTATTTATTATGATAGAGAGAGGGAGAGGCAGAGAGAGAGAGTGAGAGTAAGAATGGGCCATCCGGGGCCTCTAACCACTGTAAATGAACTCCAGATGCATGTGCCACCATATGTATCTGGCTTACATGGGACCTGGAGAATCAAACCTGGGTCCTTAGGCATCGCAGGCAAGTGCCTTAACCATTAAGCCATCTCTCCAGCCCAATCTTTTTTTTTTAACTTAATAACTTCCATGATTGTAAACAATATCCCATGGTAATGCCCTCCCTCCCCCACTTTCCCCTTTGAAACTCCATTCTCCATCATATCCCCTCCCCCTTCTCAATCAGTCCCTCTTTGATTTTGATGTCATGATCTTTCCCTCCTATTATGATGGTGTTGTGTATGTAGTGTCAGGCACTGTGAGGACATGGATATACAGGCCATTTTGTGTCAGGGGGCATGTATTAAGGAGTCCTACCCTTCCTTTGGCTCTTACATTCTTTCCATTACTTCTTCTGTAATAGACCCTGAGCCTTGGAAGGTATGATAGAGATATTGCAGTGCTGAGTACTCCTGTCACTTCTTTCCAGAACCATGATGCCTTCTGAGTCATCTTAAGGTCTCTGCCATCTGAAAAGAGAAGGTTCTCTACCAAAAGTGAGAGTAGCATTAATATATGGGTATGAACATTAAGAGAAGTGCTTACTGGGCAGTTTGATAAGCATAGCATATATATTTAGCCAGACAGCAACAGATGTTATAACCATAAGGCTCATGAATACCCCTGTTTTAAGTTTTCAGTATCAGGGATGTATTCCCTTCCATGGAGCAGGCCTCCAGTCCAATTAGAGGGCAGTTGGTTTCCACCATAACAGATGTGCCACTATTGCACCCGTTTGTTCATTTGGGCTGGCTGGCAAAGTTTAAGACTTGCAGTGGCCACTGTTGAGTATCTCCACTGGTGATTTCTCTTTCCTATTGAACTGCATGCAGAATGGCTTCTTCCAGCTTTCTGTCAGCTGGTCTACGTGGAGGAGGTTATCAGCTCAGTTCATTAAGTAGAAATTGTGTATGTATACATCATGTGTTAGTACCATCATTTCCCTCCTCCCTGCCCCCACTCTTCTGGGAGCCCTCTTCAGTGAGATTGCTGGTATTCCCCCTGGGATTGTGGGTAATGAAATGTGAGAACATCAATGTCATTTTAAGGGGAGGCACTATGCCTCTAGACACAGAATCCTTTTTAAAAAATATTTATTTATTTGAGAGAGAGAGAGAGAGAGAGAGAGGGAGGGAGGGAGAGAATGGGTGTGCCAGGGCCTCCTGCCACTACATGCAAACTCCAGACACATTTGCCACTTTTTGTATCTGGTTTTACGTGGGTCCTGGGAAAATGAACCCCAGGCTTGGCAAGCAAGCGCCTTTAACCCCTGAGCCAGCTCTCCAGCCCCAGAATCCTTCTTTGGAGCGAGCATGTACAAGTAACTCTCAGACACCAGCAGTTGAGAGTCTTAAGATCATGTTGACTATTTTAGGACATCTTTACCTTTCTCATTCTGCACATTGGTGCTCATTTCCTCTTGCCATATCTATAATCAGCTTGGAAAACATATGTGCATTTTAATCTCAGTCTGAGAAGTTAATTAAAAGGAAATCTGCTAGGGTTCATAGGTTGGAGTTGATGGCCATATAATGTATTTTAGAGTGCGTTTTGGATTATCTTGGGCTTTTAATACGAGGCCACATTTGTGACTATGTATAAGTGAGCATATCTTCGGTAGTGCCTGGGGGTCTTGTGTCCTTTCTGTCCTCATCTCTGTGAGGGAAGTAGACTATGTATGGCTTTCTAACATCCTATTAAATTTTATTTACATATGAAGTGCTAACATTGGGTATTAGTTTAAATCAGATGTTGCCTATAAGCTCACGTGTTTTGAATGCTTGGCCCCAAGCTGATAGCAGTTTCAGAGGTGGAGCGTTGTTGGCAGTGGTGTGTTGTTGGGGGTGAACTTAGGGGTGTTATAGCCAGTTTCTCTTTGACAGAAGTTGGCTTATTTTCTTCTTGCTGTTTTCTACCTGGTGTGGCATAGTTAATATCCGGCCTCTGCTCATGCCATGTTTTCCCCTGCCACTATGAAGGTTCCCCTTGAGAACATAAGCTAAAATAAACCCTTTCCTCTCATAAGCTGCTTCTGGCAGAGAGATGGCAACTACAACACATAGGTTTTAGAAATATTCTAGGCTCCTTTCACCTTCTCCAAAATCATATTGAATTTGCAGCAGCCACACCAATGTTGTGATTTAGCAACTATCTGCTCTCATGCCAGTTGGGCCAGGGTCAGGGTGAACTCTCCCTCTGCAGACCTAAGAAGGTAGCAGGTGGCTGCAGACAGTATCTAGGCATCTCTACTTCTGGGGGTTCTTTTGTCCTTGAGGTTTAAAGTATTCTGGGTTGGAGGCAGTATGAGAATAAATGACAACAGATCTTTTCAGTCATAGAACTGGGAAGGGGAGAGGGCACACAGGATGAATTGTAGCAGTGATAGAAGTGAGAGAACAGGAGGGGATAGAAGGGGAAGGGCTGCTGAGATGACTGAGGAGGGGACAAAGATGAAGTTATCACATTACTGAATGCCTTGAATTTTCCTCAAAACTCCAAAGCAAACTGAGAAGAGCAGACTAATAATACAGTGAGGGGAGTGCTGCCCTCCCTATATGCTGGGACATATACACACATGCCCTATATACCACCTGGTGATGATGCAAATGTTCTCTGTACTTTCCAATAATGTGGCCACCAGCCACCTGTGGCTTTTGAGCACTTAAAATGTATGCCTGAGGCACTGATAACATTTTTTTTTCTTGCTTGTGTTATGTGCATGTGCATGTGTGTGTAAAATGTGGGGTGTGATGGGGGTGTTGTATGCACGTATATGTGTTCTTGCACTGCCTCATGTGCTTACTGGTGATGGCTGGATCAGTATGGCGTGTATCCCACTCCATATCTCTTCCACCCATTCTTATTTTGAGCCAGACTGTCTTACTGATACAAGACTTTGCATTGTGTGTGTGTGTGTGTGTGTGTGTGTGTGTGTGTGTGTGTGTGTGTGAATCTGGGTGATTCCGTGGTCTCTTCTTTCCTCTGTGAGACTGGGGATGTAGGCATGTGTGGGCACATCCAGATGTTTCTATGGGATCTGGAGATTCAAACTTGCAAGATTTAAGGCCACCTCAGACCCTAATGCTTGTACAAGAAGAACACTTAACCACTGAGCGATCTCTAATTTTAACATTCACATTTCCTTAGGCACTTATGGCTAGTGACTATCCTTGGGGTGGAACAGCTCTGGAGTCAGTACTAGTTGAAGGCCATCTTCCACAGTTTTTTTTCCCCCAAACACTCTGTTATTTATGTATTTATTTATTTTTGAGACAGAGTCTCCTGTAATTCAGCCTGGCCTTGAATTCACTGTATACCCAAATATGGCCTTTAGCTTCAGATCCTCCTTCCTTCACCTGCCAAGTACAGAGATGACAGCTATGCACTACCACATCTAGTTTATGTGGTGCTGTGGATTGAACCCAGGAACTCATGTATGTAGTCAAGCACTCTGCCAACTTAGCTACATCCCAAGCGCTTCCCTCCCCACCCACAGTGGTTTAAAGAACAGAGTTTACAGTCAAGCAGCCTCAGCATAAATCCAAGTTTGACAGTAACTCTGAAAACTTGGACTAGGTACCTAGCCTTTTTGAGACCTTTTTTCCACTCCAAAAATGGAGTACATAGCAGTGCATATATCACAGAGGACTGCTGGAAAGATTAAATTTCATAATCCCTGAAGAACTCTTAAATTGATGACATCTATGCAGCTCTCAGTAAGTGTTGCGGTTGTGGTTATGAAGTTTTGATGTTATGCATTCATTTCTGTTTTGTCTCCTGTGTCTTATTTGTAGTCACTGAACATCAGTAAATCAGCCCAACTTGCAGGTGCAGTGAGGTATGAGGATAAAGAAATCAGCCCTTACTTAGCTCCTTAGAAAAGGTTAATCTTTGGTTTCTTAGTCTTATTGTGTTTTGAGCTCTAAAACAAATGAGATTTTGAAATTAAAGAAATGATAAAATGCCAAGGTCAGAATATTAACATGGAAAAATAATCACACGCTATACCTTCCAAATTTACTATTCCTGAATTGACATTTATGTATTTCTTGGCTGTCTACTTAGACTTGTAGTGATTCTGTGCACTGGGCTTGCACACAGTATTTACTAGCTATGTGACCTTGAGCAAAGTACAGAGCCTTTCTAAGTCTCTATTTCCTTATTTACCAACGTGGCATAACAAATATATCTACTCCGTAGAGTTGTTGTAAAGATTAAGTGAGTCAATATGTGTAAATCACTTAGAGAAGAACTTGGAGCTGGTACATACTTGATAAATATCAGCTGTAGGATTACTATGTGCTAGGCACCATATTCAGTGCCAGAAAACAATGATAAGTACTCTCCTTGCTTTCATTAAGCTAGTTCTAGGGGAAAGATATATAAACATGTAGGTACAGCAAGTGTTGCAGACAATAAAGATAGGAGGATATGCATGATACTGAGGAGATATCAGGTAAAAAGTGATCAAGTTGGTTTGGTTGGAGGGCAATGTGGGCATTGCTAGAGAGCTGGAGAAGAATAGGTGATTTGGTCTAGGTGTATATTTACAGATACACATCAGGATGACTCCAAAGGACTAATGGCAACTGATTAATTGGTTTATCTGCAATGTAAGGGGAAGGATATAGGGGAAGATAAGTTGGAAAGTCCAGCAGGAAGCAGGACTAGAAAGGCCTTCTCAGTTAGGTTTTAGAATTTGAACATTGGGGCTGGGGAGATGGCCTAGTGGATAAAAAGGTTGCCATGCAAACATGAGCACTTGATGTCAGATCCCCAGGATCCATGTAAAAGCCAGATTCTGTGAATACCTGAGTTTCAACCCCTAGAACCCGTGAAAAAGCTAAATTTGTTAGTGCTAATATCTGTTATCCTAGATTGCCTATGGTGAGAAGGGAGGTGGAGTAAGGAGAATCTTCTGTGAGCTTGTGGTCCAGCTTCCTTGGCATTTAGAGTGTTGAGCAAGAGACCAGGAGTCAAGTAAGATGGAAAGCAAGGACCAACAACCAAAGTTGTACTTTGACCTCTGCACAATGGAGTAGTACACATGTGCCTGTGAGCGCGCACACGCACACACACACACACACACACACACACACACACACACACTCACACACACAAATTGTATTTTACTTTGTATCATGTAAAACCACTGGAGGACTTTTGTTTTTTTGGGGGGAAGGATCTTGTCCCAGGTTGGCCAAACTTTCTGCGTAGCTGAAGGAGACCTTCAGCCACTGTCTTCTGAATATTATACTAGGATTATAAGCATGTACCACCATGCCCTGCCCACTGAAGGATTTTAAGTAAAGGAGTACCACAATCAATGTATTTTAGAAGCGCTCCTTAGAAGACACTGTATGGCAAGGCAAATATGGATAACATCTAGGAAGCATTGGAGTGATCCAGGAACAAGATGATCACAGTCACAATCATCAGCAAGCGATAATGAGATGATGATGTCATAAAATAAAGTGGCTGTCATGGAGGTAGAACAGTATAAAATGGACCTGGAGATGGTATTCAGTTAATTGATGAAAAGGTGATAAAGAATACAGAAGAGGACTAAAGAATTGGCTCAAAGGTTAAAGGCACGTTCTTGCAAAGACTGACAGCTGGGGTTTAATTCTCCCTTCCTTTCTAATAAATAAATAAATAAGAAAATAAATAAATGCATTTTTTTTTAAAACAAATACACAAGGAAGACCAATTTTGTAGTGAACATCGTGGCCTTACTTTGGAGCTTGTTGAGCTTATGAGAAGTATTTTGGTGTGTTGTTCTGGAACTCTTGGGAGAAAATACTGGAGCTAAAAATATGACACTCATCAGGACTGTGTATGAGGACTCTTTTCCATTTCCCCCTTTCATCTTAAGTCATCTGTTTCCACGACTTTAAATACTTTCAGTTTCTAAATATGCATCTCTAGTTCTTATTTCCACTGATAACCAGTTATCTACCCAAGATTTTCAGCTGGACACACACCTCAAGCTTAGTATGTTTCGAACTGAATTTGTATTTCTCTCTCTCCTTCTTCTTCCCTCTGTCTCTCTCTCCCTCTCTCCCTGGGATTCATTCCTCAATCCCAAGGCCTCACATATGTTAGGCAGCTTCTGTACCACAATCCACAACAATGTATATCTCCAGCTCCAAACTTCTTGAAGCCCACCCCAACCTGCACCTTCCATAGTCTTTCAGTCTCAGTGACTAATATCTTCCATCTATGGAGCCAGTTAAGCAAAACGCCTGGGAATTTTTTAAATTAAATTTAAGGGTCTGGATCTGTGACTCCTAGAGTGGCCTAAGGCCCACTATCTTCTTGTCTTAGCCTCCTGATTCTGGAAATGTAGATATGCATCACAACTTCTTGGGAGTTATCTTTCTATATTTTCCCCTCCTTTCTATCCAATCTGTCATCCAACTCTGCCAGCTCTTTTTCTAGTAAACATATTTCATTTGTTTCTACTTCTGTCCATCTCCTTTATCATCATCATCATCTCTCTTAGGTTATTTCAGGTGTCTCCTCCTCAGTCTCTGTGCTGGTTTAATCCAAGTGTCCTCCATAAACTTAGGTGTTCTGAATGCTAGGTTCTCCAGCTGAAGGCAATTGGAAATTAAAGCAGACTGGAGGTGGTGTATTGTTGAGGGTGGGTTTATGGGTGTTACAGCCAGTTTCCCCATGCCAGTGTTTGGCACACTCTTCTATTACTGTTGTCTGTTTTATGTAGGCCAGGGGGTGATGTCCACCCTCTGTTCATGCCATCGTTTTCCCCTACCATCATGGAGCTTCCCCTTGAGTCTGTAAGCCAAAATAAACCATTTCTTCCCAAAAGCTGCTCTTGGTGGGGTGATTTTTCCCAGCCATGCGAATCTGATTGCAGCAGTCTACTTTCACTCTGCACACAGCAGCCAGCGCCAACTTTCAAATAGGCAAATCTTGCCATATCACTCTCTCTGCTTGAAAAGCTTTCAAGGGCTTCCAGTCACACTTGGTATGACATCTAAGCTCTTTATTGGGGCCTAATAAATGCAGCACTTGCTAAAATCCCTGATCTTATTCTATATGACATTCTTTATTCACTACATTTCCAGCTATAATTTGCTTTCATTGGGGCCTTCTGAACTGCACCTAAAATGATATTCTTTCATCTTCTTATTGTATAGTTAGTTCTAAGCTTCAGCGGTAGCTCCTGAGAGATGCTTTTCATGATAGTCCCAACTAACTAGCTCCCTATACTGGTCAGTGTCTCAGCACCCTATTTTATTTGATCCCTACCACTTGCTAATAATGTGACATGATCTGATTCATTAATCAGTTTGTGGGTGTTTTTTAAAATATATTCCACACCAATAGACTATATGTACCCTGAGACTGATGACCTTATTTGCTTCATTTTTGTAGCATGTCACAGTACTCAGTTGGTGCTTAGTGGGTATTTGTTAAATGAATGGATCAGGATATGGGTGTTTAAGCCATGGAAAATCTATGATTGCTTCATTACTTCAAAAAGAGCCTGAAGAGTAAAATGTGAATTGTAAAGGGGTGTGCAACTTGGAGGAACAACCAGAGTGGGAGGAGGAGAAAGAAGGAAGTGTGATACTACAGAAGGCAATCCCACTTCCTTCTCCACAAGTCACCAGTGCTAACAGATGGGAGGCTTTCCTTCCAAATCATGCTCTTTATATTTATATACGCTCATAAATGTTTATATTACATGCATATGTAGTTGTAGTTTTTATATAAAATGAGTTCCTAGTACATGTATTATTATCTCACTTGATTTAAACAGCTTTATTGAGCTATAATCCACATACCATACTTTTCATACTTTTAAAGTATATGGTTCAGTGGACATTAGTGTATTTGTGTATATGTGCAAACATCACCATGGTAAATTTTTAGGATATTTTTATCAACTCCAAAAGGAATCCCTCTGGCTAGAGAAATGGCTCAGTGGTTAAAAACATTTTCTGTGAAAGCATGAGGGACTGAGTAGACCTGAAACACTACTGGAATTCAATCCCCAAGACCTACATAAACAGCTGGGCATGGCCACACATGTCTGTAATTCTGGATATGTGGGGAGCAGAGACATGAGAGTCACTGTGGGTAGGGAGATTGCAATCTCTGGCATCAATAAGAGACTCTAGCTCTAGTAAGAGTGGGCAGAAGAAATATGGAGTAGAACATAGCTCTCAGGGTGCCACATAGGCATGTTCTTTTCTGGACATTTGCGGTCTTTTATTTGAGACATAGACTCAAGCTAGCTTGTCTAAAACTTGCTATGTAGTCCAGGCTGGCCTTATACTCATGATCCTCCTGCCTCAACACTCCAACTGTTAGCATTATAAGGTATTTGACACTATTTGCCTGAACCAGAACTTCATTGTTTTTGCTGCTGAATAATACTGCATTAAACACACAATATTTGGTTATTCATTCATCAGTTGGTAGAAATTTTTATTGTTTTCACCGTTTTACTTTTGTGAATAGTGTTGCTATGAGCACTCTGTTCAAGTTCTTGTGAGACATATATTTTGAGGTTTCTTGTGCATATACTTAGGACTGAATTTCTGGGCCATGTGGTAGTCATATGCTAAACATGTGTGGGTATTCATGTATACCCATGTGTATGGAGGCCAGAGGACAACTTTGAGTGTTGTTCATCAGGAAGTCATCTACCTCTTTTGAGACAGAGTCTTTCACGGACCTGAAACTTGCCAAGTAGGCTAAACTGGCTAGCCCAGGGATCTACCTCTCTTTATCACCCGAGAACTGTGATTACAAGTGTATGCCACCATGTCTAGCTTTTTAACATGGGTTTTGGATGTCAAAATCAGGTCTTTATGCTGGAAAGCAACCACTTCCTTTTCTTTGTTTCCTCCATCAAGATTTTATTTTATTTTATTTTTTTGAGGTCGAGTCTTACTCTAGCCCAGGCTGACCTGGAATTCACTATGTAGATAAAGGCTGGCCGCGAACTCACGGCGATCCTCCTACCTCAGTCTCCCAAGTGCTGGGATTAAGGGCATGCAATCCAACACCCAAGACTTTTTTAATTTTAATTTTAATTTATTTATTCACAAGAACAGAGATAAAGAGGAGAGAGAGCATGCACCAAGATCTCCAGCTGCTGCAAGCTAACTCCAGATGCATGTGCCGCTCTGTGCATCTGGATTTACATGGGTACTGGGACACTGAACCCAGTTGTTAGGCTTTGCAGGCAAGTACCTTAACCACTGAACAATTTCTACAACCCTCCTTCAAAAGTTAATAACAATGGTAGATGATTAAGTTCTTCCATATACAGAAAGTATATGGCAAGTGAGGCAAAGGATAAGGTAATAAGGATGTGACTGGTAACGGCAAAAATATACTTGATGTGAGTTATTAATCTGGCACCTGTCAATATTCATGTTTGACAGAAGCAAGGAGCTGAAGTGAATGGTATAGATGAGTATCTGGAACTTGCAAAGAAGAGCTTTTACAAGTTAGCATTGTATCTTGTTATATAACTACTCATTTTTTTTTTTTTGTTGTTGTTGTTGAGTTTTGTTTTTAAAGATTCCATTCTTGGGGCTGGAAAGATGGCTCAGGGGATAAAAGTGCTTGCTTGAAAAGCCTGCTGGCCCCAATTCAATTCCCAAGCCACCCATGTAAGTGAGATGCAAAAAGTGGTGCAAGTATTTTTCGTTCGTTGGCAGCGGCAAGAGGCCCTGGCACACATGCATGCATACATACACAGAATAAATAAATGAATAAATAAAATTGAAAGTTTGCATAATTTAGTGCTTTGCCTTTTGCCTTTAATATATACCTTATTTAATCCAACTTGTCCAAAATCTTATTGATGCAACATATAATCCTGTTTTGCCTTTTTATTTTATTTTTTTGACTTTTTATTGTAATTTTTTTTTACTGATTAGTTTTGTACTCAGGGAATACAGTCAAGTTGGTACCATTAGGCTCATCCATGTACTACCCCCTCCCCCTGGACCTCCTTGTTGAAGTATATGGGTTATGCATTGTGGAGTTAGCACACAGTTATGGCTAGGAAATATGTCTCTGCATATCAAGACCCAACATGTGGCTCTGACATTCTTCCCACCCCCTCTTCTGCAAAATTTCCCTAAGCCATGTTGGGTTCATTTTTTTGTCTGCTTCAGTGAAGAGGTGTTGGGGCCTCTGGGTCTCTGGATATCAGATATGGTAGGAGTTGATTGTTCTCTGTGTCCATCTCCTTCACCCTTGTGCTGGTACCCATTTCACCAAGAAAACAGCACCCTTGCTTGTATTGCCCATTGTTCTTAGTATCAGCTGGGGCCCTTTTGAGGTATGATGGGATAGTTCTCTCATTAGAATCTGCATCTATCTGAAAAAGAGAATCAGATTCTCCAACAGAGAGTAAAGTTAGCACCAGACAAATGGGATAATCCTTATTTTTTTAATAGAGAATTTAATAGGTGCAGGACCACTTGTAGCCCATGATAGGAGTTAGCTTGATAATAGAGAGCAGGCTTATGTTTGTATATGGTTCTGACTTGTTTCCCAGCTCCAGCTATGGGTCCCGTACCATGGAGGGGATCAGTTAACCAAATCAAGAGCAGTTTGTTTCCCACCATGGCTGTGCGCCACTATTGCACTTGTGTGAGCATCACAACAGGTTATTTGCTGCTAAGTAGGTTAGACCATGAGTTGCTTGGACAGATATTGGTCATTTTCCCCCAGTCGCCCATGTAGCACCTTCTGGCACTAGATGCACTGACTATCTGGGGACTGACTCTCTTCCAGCTTCCAGCCATGCCATTCCATTTTATGTGTCAATTGCATATGGTGTCTTCAGCAGTAGGGTCTTACCTCTAACCTTTGGTGGGTCATCAAGTACTCTGACAGAAATCTGTCATTCTTTTAGGAAACCTTGTAGGTCTCTCTGATCAAAAGCTCATTGTGGATGAAAGCCACATGCTGGTACTGGGAGTTACAGGTCAGTGCCTACTAAGAAAAGGAAGAAAAACTAATATAAAAGAGTTAGAGAGAAGAGAGACTGAAAGAGAGAGGGAGAGAAGCTGTAGAGATTAAGGTCAGTCTTCATCATATCCTCTCCAGTGTCTTGTGGCTCAGGTGTTCTCTCTAAGGGCCTGGTGATGGTTCAACCATTGGGTCTGCCTTTTAGGATGTAGAATTTTATGGTACCATTGCCATTTGGGTCTAGATTTGTACCTCCCACTCCCTCCGTTGCCCTCCTCTCCCTCCCCACCCACCCTGTTATCTAGTCCTCGAGATGCTTGCTGGGTATGTCAGCATCTTGGATAGATTCAGGTTGGGTGCTGTAGATGAGTGAGACTATGCAGTAATTTTCTTTCTGTTACAAGGTAAGTTCACTGAGAATGATGTGTTCCAGGTACAACCATTTTTCCTCAAATTTCATTGTGTCATTCTTACTGCTGTGTAGAATTCCATTGTGTAGATATACCACATTTCAGTTATCCATTCTTCTAGTGATGGACATCTGGGTTGATTTCAACTCTTAGCTATTATGAATTGAGCTGCTATACACATGGTAGAGATAGTACATCTCTAGAGAAGTATTGGTGCTTCTTTGCCTTAATTTGAAATAGGTTTCTTTCAACAAGCTAATTTTTCAGTCTTGAAGAATAAATGAGTATATTTGTATTCTGTTTCCATATTCTTTTCTTTAACTTTTTAATTGACACCCTCCATACATACACAATATATAAACTGATTATAATCTCCTTATACAACCCTCTTTTGTCCCTTTACCAATATCCTCCCTCCACCAAATCCCTTCTTTCCAACTAGAAGCACTCCTCCCATCTTTTGGCTTTTACTGTTTTTCTTAATATTTACTTATGAGAGAGAGAGAGAGAGAGAGAGAGAGAGAGAGAGAGAGAGAGAGAGAGAGAGAGAATGGCACACCAGGACCTCTATCCATGGCAAACAAATTCCAGATGTATGCTCCACCTCGTGCATAAGGCTGACATGAGCACTGAGGAATTGAACTGGGGTTCTTAGTCTTCACAGTTAAGCACCTTAACCACTAAGCAATCTCTGTAGCCCCTTGTTTTTTTTTGTTTTTTTTTTTTTTCTGAGATAGGGTCCCATTCTAGCCTAGCATAACCTGAAATTCATGTTGTAGTCTCAGGGTGGCCTCAAACTCATAGTGATCCTCTTACTTCTACCTCCTGAGTGTTGGGATGAAAGGCATGCATCACTATGCCTTGCCACTCCTACATTCTTTTTGGCATCTCTTCTGCAATGGTCCCTGAATGTTGGAAGGTGTGCTTTCTCCCTCAGCACTAAACACTAAACCCCTCCTTCTTTTCAGTATGTTGATGAGTTTTGAGTTTCCACAGCAGTCACTACATTGAAAAGAGAAGATTCCCTAAGCAAAATTGAGAATAGAATTAATATATGGGCATAATTTAAAGGGCACTTTAGCAAGTATACAAACAATGGTAGTCCCATATCCTTTTTTTTTCTTGAAATATTTTATTTTGATTTGTGTGTGTATGTGTGTGTGGGTATGAGAGACAGAGAGAGAGAGAGAGAGAGAGAGAGAGAGAGAGAGAGAGAGAGACCGAGAAAGTGGTAAAGAGAGAGAATGGGCATGCCAGGGCCTCTAGCCAACCACAAACAAACTCCAGATCCATGTGCTACCATGTGCATCTGGCTTATGTGGCTTCTTGAGAATCAAACCTTGGTCCTTAGGCTTCACAGGCAAATGCTCTGATAAGCCATCTCTTTAGCCCCCATATTATTTTGTATATTTTTATTTTCATGTAAGTGAGAGAGAAAGAGAGAGAGAGTGAGAGAGAATTGGCATGCCAGGGCCTCAGCCACTGAAATTGAATTCCAGATGCTTGCATCACCTAGTATGCATGTGTGACCTTGTGCTTGCCTCATGTTTGTGTGTCTGGTTTATGTGGGATCTGGAGAGTCAAACATGGGCCCTTAAGCTTCATAGGCAAGTGCCTTAACCACTAAACCATCTTTCCAGCCCCCATGTTCTTTCCACTGGTAACAATTTTCTCTGTCTAGCACAATAACTATAGTAACATGTGGCTTTAAGAATTGAAATATAAATTAAGAATAAATCAAATAAAACATTCACTTCCTCAATTGTATTAGCTGCATAACAAATGCTCAGTAGTCACACGTGGCTTATGGCTATAATATTGGAGATCACAGATAGAGCACACCTCTCTCACCACAGAAAGTTGTATTAGACAGCAATGTCTAGACATTGAACCACTCTGAGGCTTCATATTTCCAAACAAGTCACATGTCTTAGTGTGTCTCTGTAGAACAGCCATGCTCCTCCTACTTTGCAACATTCTTCAACCTCCAACTCTTGATCATGTGTCTTGTCCCCTGTTAGGATATTAATTTCCTAGTGCTACAAAACAAGTCACCACAAATCTAGTGGCTTAAAATAGCACAAATATGTTATCATACAGTTCTAGAGTCCAGAAGTCAAAATCAGCTATTATCCATGCTTCTAGATACTGCTTGCATTTTTTTGGCTCATGGACTCTTTTCCATCTTATTTTTTAAAAATTTTATTCAATTTTTATTTATTCATTTGAGAGAGACAGAGAGAAAGAGAAAGAGGCAGAAAGAGAGGGGGGGGGGGCGTGCCAGGGCCTCCAGCCACTGCAAACGAACTCCAGACGCATGTGCCCCCTTGTGCATCTGGCTAACGTGGGTCCTGGGGAATCAAGCCTCAAACCAGGGTCCTCAGGCTTCACAAGCAAGAGCTTAACTGCTAAGGCATCTCTCCAGCCCCCCATCTTATTTAAAAAAATATTATTATTTATTTATAAGGAGAAAGAATGAATATGGGTGTATCCGGGCCCTTTACTACAACAAACAAACCAATGCCTGAGCCACCTGTGCACCTGGTTTTATGTGGGTATTGGGGCATGAGCCCAGGCTGGCAGGCATTGCAAGCAAGTGCATTTAATCACTGAACAGTCTTTCTAGCCCCTTATTTCCCTATCTCCTAACTCAGCAGTATAACACCTTCAGGTCCCTTTTCTGACTCTTTGATCTCTGCTTCCATAGTCACATCTCCTTGTATGACTTTGACCTTCCTTCCTCTCTCTTTTATGGATTCTGTAATTGGATTAGTTTCCCTTAATTTTTTGAGGCAAGCCCAACAGACTGACCCTTCTTATGTGAGAGAGTGAGAGAGAGAGTGCAAGAGAGAGAGAGAGAGAGAGAGAGAGAGAGAGAGAGAGAATTTTCATGCTAGGGCCTCCAGCAACTGAAATTGAGTTCCAGGCATGTCACCTTGTGTGCATGTGTGATCTTGCATGCTTGTGTCACTTTGTGCCTCTGGCTTATGTGGGACTTGGAGAGTTGAACATGTGTCCTTAGGCTTCACAGGCAAGTATCTTAACCGCTAAGTCATCTCTCCAGCTCTAATGTCCCTTAATTTAACCCTTGCAGAAGTTCTTTTTATCATGCAAGGTAAATGATCTCATGGATAAGGACTTTGGCATCTTTTGGGGACTATTAAGTACCCTACCAATGCAGTTTATTTCCATTGACATCTCATTTTCCTTGAGGACCAGTGCTACCCAGAGTATGCCATATGCTGGTATTCCTAGATTTATATTAAAGGGAGGGGAATGTCTTAAAATCTTGTTATCTGTCTTTACACCAGAAAGTAGAAAAAATATTCTGACTCCTCAAAATAAACAAATATAATGAAGTTGTGAGCATAGTGATATGAATATCTTATAGGCAATACAAATCAACAGCTAATTCAATATTTTGTCAGTACTTACCCACAGTAATACAGTTGTTTAAGGGCCTTTCTAAACATAAGCATACACACTTGAGAATACGATATATCAACTAAAACAAAGCAGTCTCAGCTTCTCCATGCCAAAGAAGGTGTAACACATGAAAGCCCGAATCATTCCTAGGAGACTCAGCAGCATACACCAATACAAAATTAGTCCCCTACTTCCAGTCTTGATTAAGTAGAATGGATTCATTTTCACCATCATTCCAGTTAAGTGCAACTACAGACCCAGGTAGCAATGCAAGAGACAACTAAAAGAGAATTCTGTATGTTGTAAAGGGGAAGGCAATATGATTAGGAACTCTAGGACTTTGGAACACTGGGGACTAAAGGAACCCAGTAGTCCAAACTCAAAGATGAAGGATATTCAGGTCCAAAATTTCCCAACCTCTAAGCTAGCAACAGAAGTTATCTTAGATAGAACTCTTCCTCCTCTGTATTGACTGGGACTCATGCCAACACTACAAGTTGATCCTGGCAGCTCTAGAAAAGGGAATCCAGCAGGAAGCACCATTGGAACCCAATCATGAAGAGAACTGATCTCCTTTTCCACCATTAGCTACCACTAGAGATTTCTTCATCCCTCCTAAAGATACTTTCCAATCAAAGGTACCATCAAGATGAAATACCACCATAAGCAGCCTGGCCCAGGAAGCCTTTTTGCCCCCATGGTCATAAGGAACTCTTCCTCACCTGGGCCATACCAGAAGTGCAGGAAGTACCACTGGCAAGAAAAATAAGCAGGGTTAAGGAAAAGACTTTCTTCTCACAGAGGACATAATTATGATCACCACCTTCAGAGGTCTGGGAAAGACTCCACTTTTTCAGAAAGAACCATCAGGAACCAGAGGACCCACCAACATATTAACTAAGGCAATCGAACATTAGCACTACAGGACTGGAGAGATGGCTTAGCAGATAAGGTGCTTGCCTGTGAAGCCTAAGGATCCATGTTTGACTCATGGTCCCATGTTAGCCAGATTCACAAGGTAATATAAGTGCACAAAGTTGCACATGCACACAATGTGGCATGCACATCTGGAGTTCAATTGTAATGGCTGGAGGCCCTGACATACCAATTCCCTCCCTCTTTCTTCTCTGTCATAGAAATTACAAAAATTTCAGCACTACGGTACCTCTGAAAAGTAAATCATCACTAGAATCTCAGCCTATAAACATAGGGAAAGTACTGGCATGCTAAACTAAGGTTTACATCATTATTGGAATCTTTTAATAGTCACAATCCTCACCCAAGCTATTCAACTGATACCAACACCAGGATGAATCAGATGTTAGAATTATTTGATGAGAAGTAGCTACTATGAGTATGGTTTAATAGATATTTTTTTATTATTATTTATTTATTTGAGAACGACAGACACAGAGAGAAAGACAGATAGAGGGAGAGAGAGAGAATGGACGCGCCAGGGCTTCCAGCCTCTGCAAACGAACTCCAGACACGTGCGCCCCCTTGTGCATCTGGCTAACGTGGGACCTGGGGAACCGAGCCTCAAACCGGGGTCCTTAGGCTTCACAGGCAAGCGCTTAACCGCTAAGCCATCTCTCCAGCCCTAATAGATATTTTTTAAGTCTGTTGAAATACGTGAGTAAATAGATAACCTTAACAAAGAGAAAAAAGTTATACAAAGAACCAAATATACTATGGGCAAAGCTGATTGGCAGTGCATCTAATTCCTGTGTAGGGACATAGAGAAGGCAATGAGTGGATAGGATGAGTAATATATGTATGATTCTGTGATGTAGTTATAGTTAAATTACTTCATCCCAAATAACTATTATGTTGTTATGGAATGCAGAGCTCAATCTTGACTGAATAGGTAGTTTTCTAATAGGCAAGAAGTATTTTCTGGAAGTCAGGAGTAGGGAAACTTGCCTTTGAGCCTCCTGTGGCCACATGACTTTCTTTAATTTCCCTCCTTCTAGTTTACAAGAATTTCTTTGGATCTATGGTAGTGAGGCTGGTAAAATAGCAATAAGACTGCACAGTCTGATAGCAACCTTCCCTTGTAGTAAGTCATCACTATGTTCCAATCATTGAACCAGTCTCTTTGTGGTGGCTCACGACTATAATACCAGCAGTTGTGAAGATAAAGCAAGAGGATTTCTCCAAGTTTGAGGGAATCCTGGGCTACCCAATGCATTTTTATCCATTCATTGAATTCTCACAGCTGCTCTCTGCAGAGGGTGGTTTTGACATTTCAGTATAAATTGAGTTAAAGTCTACTCAGCAGCTTGCAATGTCCTGAGCACAGTGTGAATATAAATAAGAACCTTGATGATAATCTTCATCTAGGAACATTTTCTTGAACCTTTCTTCCTTTACACTTATCTTTCATACCTTAATTAAAGACCAAATGGAAATTAAAGAACACTGTATCATACTGTAAGTTCTAACCAGTGTTCATGTACTGGAAGACTCAGCATAGTAAAGATAACAGTTCTCTCCAGACTGATGAATAGATTAATGAAATATTTATCAAAATCTATTCAAAAATGTTTGTAAACCATATTTCTACCAAAGGACTTGGATCTATAATACATGAAGAACTGTTAAAAGTTAAGCAATCCTACTAGAAAATGGATAAAAGATGAACATGCAATTCATCAAAGAGGCTATGTATGTAGGTCACAACACATAAAGGCATGTTCAACATTACTAGTCATCAAGAAAATGAAAAGAAAAAACAATGAGATAATACATGCTTATCCAAGTGACTAAAAATAAGCTGGGCGTGGTGGCTCATGACTGTAATACCAGCAGTTGTGAAGATAAAGCAAGAGGATTGCTCCATGTTTGAGGGAATCCTGAGCTACCCAATGAGTTTTAGGCCACCTAGAGTGAGACCCTACCTCAAAAAACATAAAAGAGAAAAAAAAAACTGATGAAGAATAATAGTAGCAGTATTAAATACTGGCAAGGACCCAGAAGAACTGGATCACTCATACATTGCTGGTATGCTTCAACAGATTAATGATTAAACAAATGAATACACCCATGCCATGGAATGCTACACAGCAATAAAAGGAAATGGGGTACAGGGTCACCTAATAGCTTGAATGTGTCTCCTGGGATTTTTGCAGTGTGAAAAAAATCAGTTTTAAAATATTGCATACTATATGATTTTTTTTTTACCTAAAACTCTTGAAGTAAAAATTTATAGAGGAGGGGAACTTATTATTAGTAGGTGCTACATGTTAGGCATTGTATGGAGCAGATAGGAAGAAGGGGAAAGCTATAAAGGGTAGCAGGAAGGAGACTTGTTACCACACATTTCTGAATTGTGTTAGTGGATATATGAGTTTACGTATGTTAAAAGAGTTGCACCGAACTAAATATGCAGACACATGAACGAAAATCATTACAAATAAAAGGATGGGTCAGTTGTAGCCATGCCCTGGTTTTGTCATTATAGTATAGTTTTACAAGATGTTACCACTGAGAGAAACTGGGCAAAGGTTGCATAGCATATCACTGTATTATTGCTTTAGTTATATATGATCTAAAGTTATTTCAAAGTTTTAAAAACATTTAATTTTAAAGAAAGGTAAAGACAAATTTTAGGTCTTGAACATTTTTCCAGAAACTGAATTAAGGAATCTGGTTTATTGTGCAGTCATGAAATTAATTGTCCATCTGGCTACCAGACTGGATAGTTACAAAGATCAGTGACTCTGCAAGCCTGGGTATGCAACACCTTATGGGAGCTCTGATTATACAAAGAAGGAGTATTCACCTTCTGGAAATTCTCAATTGGATTTAATTGAAAATCACTTTAAAGGAAAAAAAAAAGTATTTGCTATATAAATCTTCACACTAGAGGGCATACTTGGAAATCAAAATAGGGTATCTTAACATATCACTACCCCAGCCCTTTGAAAATAGAAATCATTGGCTTGTTCATCAGGTCAAGATATTAGGCATTTCTGGGCATGCTAACTATGAATAGTGGAAATTCACTCCTGTTGTAGTTACTGTTTTTTTGCTGGGACAAAGCAACTGACTAAAAGCAATTGATGGAAGGAAAGTACTTATTTTTATTTACAGTCTCAAGGGGAAGTTCCATGATGGCAGGTTATAGCATGGCATGAACAATGGCTCAACATCACCTCCAACACAGCAGATGGAAAATAGCATCAGGAGAGTGAGCCAAGTAACATTGGCAATCTAGGGGCTAATAAACCCCAAGGTCCACCCCCAGCAACATACATCCTCCAGTAAGACTTCACCTCCCAAATTTCCATAAGCTGAGAACCAAGCACTCAAAGCACATGTGTTTACCTAAGTCAAACTACCACATCTGATCCTGGCCCCCATAAATTGATAACCATCCTTGATGAAAAATGAAGTGAATTTGGTTCAACTTTGAAAATCTCTGTACTTATTATCAATCCCAAGGTCTCTTAACTGTGTTATAAAATCAAAAACATAATGGTACAGAGTAAACATTAACATTGTAAAAGATCGAATTGGACATAGCAAGACAAGATTTAACCAATGCAAGATCTAAAACAAACAAGGCAAATAATCAAGTTCCATAGCTCCAAGTCCAACATATGTAACCAGTTATGAAGTCACTGGGTTTCCAATTCTGTCTCTCAAGCTGGGCTGGTCACAGCCTAGGGAAAACTTCATTCCAAACCAGCAGCTCTCCTTGGCAGCAATCCCATTGTCCTGGTGTCTTCAAAAATCTTGAGGTTTTCACTGTAATCCATGTTCCATCCTCATGGTTACATGGACCTCAATCAAGCCTGCTTCACATTGTCCAGTGGCCATCTCCAAAAAAAAAAAATCAATAAAATCAATCAATCAATCAATAAATAAATAAAATGACCAAAAAACCCACACTGCAAATTTAACGACCCATTTCTTGCATATATTATACTCCAATAGTACCAGGTAGGCTATTAAATTTGTTAATCCAGGAGGGGGAAATAAAGCCAACTTTGAAAAGCAGGGTACTCCTTCAGTACTCAGGACCCCATCTTTGAAGAGTCAACATTCTTTCTGCTCTCCCAAGGCAGAAAAGCTATCCCAATCTCAATGGCGCTAATCTCTCAAACAATTGCAACTGGACAGGTAGCGGTTTTGGCCCAAAGATTTCATTTCTTTCTGTGTCATATCCTTCCACTCATACAAGTTCATTTCTGTGCAATGCAACCCTATACAAATTTCTGGGATGCAAGAAGAATGCAGTAGCCTTTCACACAAACTATTCCAGACAAAACTATGTCTTCCCCTCATAAGCCATGCCTGCAAAGTTCATACTTCTTTCTGTATTTAGGTTTTTCAGCTGTGACCAGAATGATCCATCAAACTTTGCCTTTAGCACTGCAAGGCATCTCTTAAACCAAGGTTTCAAATCCTTTCACATTCCTCCAACAAATCAGTTACAAAAGGCCAAAATCCACAGTCAGGATTCTAATAGTTTTTTTTGGGGGGGGGTTCAAGGTAGGGTTTCACTCTGGTCCAGGCTGACCTGGAATTCACTCTGTAGTCTCAAGGTGGCCTCGAACTCATGGCGATTCTCCTACCTCTACCTTCCAAGTGCAGGGATTAAAGGCGTGCACCACCACACCCGGCTTGGATTCTAACAGCTTTAACTCCATTTATCAGTACTAATTTTCTATTGCAGTTACCTTCTCTTTGCTTAGACAAACATCCAACCAGAAGCAGCTTATAGAGGGAGAGGATTTGTTTTGGCTTACTGTCTCAAGGTAAAGCTTCATGATAGCAGAGAAAAGATGGTAGATCAGAGGCTGGACATCACCTCCTTTCCAACATCAGGTGGACAGCAGCAGCAGGAGAGTGAGATGAATAACACTGGCAAGCTAGGAGCTAATAAAACCTCAAGGTCCACCCCAAACAACACACATTTACCAAAAAGCTCCATCTCCCAAATTGTCATAAGCTAAGAACCAAGCATTCAAAGCACATGAATTTATGGGGGACACCTAATTCAAACCACCACAACCCCTAACCCTGGACACTCAACTGGCTTTGATCACAGGAAGAACCAGGAGGGAAATAGGTGCTGTTGATGATTGCTATGAACTCCATGCCATTGCTAGCCCATGGCTTCTCAACACATATTCTACCCTCTTCAGTTTGACACCTTTCTTTGGAGGAGCTTAAAGATGTCAGTCTCACAGCTCCTTCCCCCCTCCCAACTGATCTGAAACTGAAGTCTTCCTTCAAAGGGCCTGCCCTCTCTTCTAATCCATGGGGGGCCTAGACAACCTGCCTTCTCTCTTTGGCTTGCACCCCCACAAGTCCCCTCCCATTAGGTAACCTTCCTCCCACTGGCCAGTCCACCACAACCCAATGCTACAGATATAAAAGCCCTGATGCCATTTGCTTCTCTCTCTGTATTTCTTCCTCTGACAACCCCACCCCTACTTCAATACAGGTGCATATATTTCTATATTTTCCTGCTATCCACATCAGACTATCTCTACCCACATAAGTACCTTTTTCTCTCATTTGCCCATTCTCCGTCTTTCTCTCTTTCTGTCTATATCTCTACCCCTCTCACACTTCCCAGCCAACTAATACCTGCTATTCCCCACCCTGATCCCCCTGCCTCAATGCATGTGCCAAACTTCCCCCTCTCCCCACTCTCTGAAATGTGTTACACTGAACCATAGCAGCTGAATTTATGGCTCCACACCTTCCTCCTCCCCTCCTTAGTCTAAAAGTCCTTCCCCTCCAAGCTGTTAATAAATCTCATTTCTAAAACTTTGGTCCCAAAGCCTTTTTATTTCAAACCTTTACCTATGTTTTTACATTTGCATTTTACAAGGGTATTTTCAGAACTCTTTCTTCAAAGCCCTTCTCATGGCTACTCTTAAAAAAATGGAACATCTTGAATGCATCAACATTTTAATTTATATATTTTAATTATTTATGAGAGAGGAAGAGAGAGAGAGAGAGAATTGGCATGCCAGGGCCTCTAGCCACTGCAATCAAACTCCACAGGTGTGCACCACCTTGTGTGCATATGTGACCTTGTGCACATGTGTTGCCTTGTGTATCTAGCTTATGTGAATTTTGGGGAATCAAATCTAGGCCCTTGGATTTCGCAGGCAAGCATCTTAAACAGTAACCTATCTCACCAGCCTTCATATATATATATGCATTGTATGTGTGTGGGGTATGCATGCACATTTATGTGTTTACATGTGTGTGCGCGGAAGCTAGAGGTTAATGTCATGTGTCTTCTTTGATTGCTCTCCACCTTACTTTATGAGAGTAGAATTCTCACTTGAACCCAGAGCTCACTGATTCAGCTAGTCTATGTAGCCAGCATGCCCTGGGGATTGCCCTCTCTCCACTTCCTGCATCCTAGGATCACAGGTGGCCAACTACACCACCAGGAAGTTATATTATACATGTTGAGAATCTGAACTCTGATCCTCATACTTAGGTGGCAAGAGCTTTAGCCACTGTGCCATCTCCCTATTCCATTATCACTTTTTTTAGAGGGAAAAATTCTGATTTTTCAGAGGACTAAACAATAATAAATGTGTATTTTCCCTCAATTTTATTATTCAAATTGTATAGGAAAAATGACTGTTGGCATTTAGTTCTATGAGACTTGACATGTGTATACACATAATTACCAGTACAATAAGGATGTAGAACAGCTCCTTCATCCCTCAGACATCTTCATGCTGCCCCACTGTAGTTATATCCTCTTTCCATTCCCCAATCTTGGCAACCACAGATGTGCTTTCTATCACTGTAGTTTTTTTTTTTTCCCTGGGAATAATCATATAAATGTCATCATATAGCAGATACCTTTGATACAGGCTCCTGAGATTTATCACATAATTGCCTTTATCAACAGTTTACTGAAGCACATTTTTTTTTGTTTTTAAGGCAGAATCTCCCTCTAATTTAGGCTGAGCTGCAACTCACTGTGTAGCCCAGGGTGGCCTTGAGCTCACAGTGATCCTTCTCTTCAGCCTCTTGAGTGCTGGGATTAAGGACATGAGCCACCACGTCTGTCTGTCTCTCACTTCTCTGACCAAGTAGGGAACTTACCAGAAGAGTTTTAGCCAGTTCTCTTCTGTATTTCCATATGGTCCCTGCCAAGGGCATCTGTAGAAGTTCAAGCCATTCTCACAGAAACAAAAAAGTACTACTGCCTCAAAAACTGATGTTATAGGCTATTCTTCAACTGCTCTCTGAGTACCTCCAAAGATTTCTTGCTAACGTTTAACAAGTCAGAACTTTCCACTATTATTAACACCCATTTGGGCTAAGGAATTTTAGATCTGTCTGAATAATACAGGTGTATCATTTCTGAGGATATCTGTTAATAAACTTGGGCCATGAGGGTTTAGAATGATACCATTAGATCTGAGTTGTAGGAAAGGTCTAGAGTATTGTTCAGTGCTGAGGAATGGGCACAGCCCTTCTGAAATTAAATGTTGTGATAGGAAATAGGCTAATTCAAGTGTCATCTGGATAAGCTCCCATTGCAAGAAAGTTTTTTCTTTGTTTAGTTTCCTCTCTTTCGTTCTCACAGCCTTCTCTTTTGCTCTCCAGAAATAAGACATCCTTGAAGTCCTATCTGTAAAGGAACTAACTCAACTGCCAAGTGTTAGAGACTGCCAGTTTTTATAAGGTAAGGGATTTAATCTCCGTGGCAGGATTTCTCCTGGAGCCAAGGGTGATAGGGCAACTTTTGCAAGCTCCATGCAGGAAATGAGCTCCTTTCCTGCTGTAAGTTAACATTTCACTGATGTTGTTTTATAACCTTACTCTTACTGAAACACAAACAAGGATATGGGAAGTAAGGTATGTCTGTCCAGGAATGCAGCTGCCTTTCTGTAAATTAGTTGGGGCCCAACAGCTGATTATGCTTGGCCTGATACTTCTTCAATGCAATGGTTTAGAAAATAGATGGCACTTTGTTTCTATTCATATGTAAATAGAGCCTATCAGAGGGATGGTTACAACTTCAAAAGAATAATCAAAAGCACAATTTATTACGTTGGCTAGCAGACTCAGGCCGCAGAATGGCAGCAGACTATAGTTAAATAAGAAAAGAGAGATTAACAGCAGAAGTACTGAGGCAAATATCATTGATCTCATTCCTGAAGGCCTCTGGCTATGCCACCTGTATACCAGGCAGGTGTTACTTATGTGTGGTCCAGGAAGTGGGAGATCTTAGAATTGAGATATTCTAAACAACTTCAAATTAGTAGTCATAAAGGAAGTGATATTTTAGATTTTTTTTTTTTTGAGGCAGGTTTTCACTCTAGCTCAGGCTGACCTGGAATTCACTGTGTAGTCTCAGGGTGGCTCGAACTCATGGAGATCCTCCTACCTCTGCCTCTGAAGTGCTGGGATTAAAGGCGTGCACCACCACGCCTGGCGGAAGTGATACTTTAGAAAGAGTGGAAATAAAATACACCTAGGAAGCAGTAAGGCTTTTTGAGGCACAAGCAAGACTGGGAAAGAAAGCTGCTGTATTCATGACCCTTTCTTCTTGAGGCATATTTTCAACCCTGGGCAGCAACCTCTCCTACATTTTTGTTAATCTAATTTTCCATTTCAGTTGATGTCATGGTATCTAGCTCTACCCCCCGCCCCCATGGGGCTGCACACTAATTATCTCATAGTGATGAGACCATCTGCTGGAAAAGCTGGCACTCAGGCAACCCTCAGCTCCTAAAATTGTGGTCTGCCTCTACCTGCCATTGTACCAAGGACTTAAAACAGTATGGTGTTCCCGCCACTTAGGGAACTGAATCTGCCTCACAGGTTGAAGCAGAAACCAAGACTTTAACCAGGTTTCCATGCTATAGTGGTTAGTACCAAAGTTTTGGGACTCAGCCTCTGTCTTCACATTGCCTAGATGATTGACCAGATGACACTTTCAGTTTAGTCAAAATAGTTAATAAGAGTGACAGTATTGTGAGGTTTATGGTCTTGGGTCTGATATAAAGACACTTACTTATATGTTTGAAATTTAGAAGATCATTGTGGTATTTTGAATAAATGCCTCACAATAGATTCAGAAGTTTTATTAAAGCTTCTTGGTTTTCCGGCTACCTGACTGGAGGAGGTGTCACTGAGGGAAGATCTGAATTCCAGTCTAAAATATCCAAAGTGCCTGAGTTCTCCCTGGGTTCCCTCAGCTTGACTGCTTTTTTTTTTTTCTGTTGTTTTTGGTGGTAGGTTTTTCTCCCTCAGCATGAATCTGTGAAAGTGGGCCAGCTGCTTGTGTCATTATGGAACTTGCTCTGCATCTGTAAGCTTCTATAAGTCTCTTCTTCCTTCCATAAGCTGTGCCTGGTTTACAGGTTCATGCCAGCGACATTGGAGCTGACTACTACAATCACTGAAGCAGACAGTTTCATTGGGCTCAAACTTTTATTAACTTCAGCAAGGGAGTTGAGGTTTCAGGGCAAGAAGAAGTGGAGGCTCTGAACTGCCTAGCATTAGGAGGAAAGGGTTTCAGTCTTGGGGAGAGTCTTACACTCTGTTGTGTTGTATGGGGTGTCTGGTTCACACCATGTGGGAGGTGGGAATTTTGCTGGAGCCACATCTTCCAGATCCTGGGAAGAGAGCAGTGCTGGAGGGGAGATTTGTTTTTCCTCCCAGCTCATGTACAAAAGGGCCTAGGAATGACCTGAATAGAAAGTGTTGATTCTAAGATCAGACCTAGTCTGAATTTACTTACAGGAGTTAGAGCTGGGGCAGAGGGAAAGGGAAGAGTAGGGGTGGAAAAAGAGGCTTCTTAAATCTCCACATAAACCAGATAGTTACTTGGCCACTACCTTTAGCTCTATTACTGATCACATGGACACATAAAAGCTATTTTTTCACAAGAGAGGGAGGTTCTTGTTTCCTCTTAAGAGTAGTATCATATTCAGGTTCATCTGTCTGGCAAATATAAAAACCAAAAGTGAACTGAACAAAAATTCACTGTAGTTTTATGATTTTTCCATCTAAGAGAATCATTTCCCTTTTCCAGTTCAGTATCAACATCTACCTGTCCATGTCATATAATTCTTTGGCCTGCTATTATACTGCTGGCTGCATTTGTAACCTCAATAAAACCCTTATTTTAAAAAAAAAATAAAAAGAAGCACTTTTAACCTGGTGAGGCCTTTATCTAACACTGTCAGTCCACCCTCTCACAAGAAGAGTCCTTAGTGATGTTCTCTCCCTTCCATTACATTCACTCTAGCTCCACACTCAGTGGACAGCTTTAAAGCTTTCTTTTCAGTGATCTTGCTCTGCAGAATCTGTTCCTGTTTACCCATTCATCTGCACAAAACTCACCCTTAGATTTTTATTAAACCATTCTTTCACAGTTCTACTCCTCTGACTATCCCTCAAGAAACTTATTTTCATACTAATTATGTTGAAGATTCATGCTCAGGTTAAATCTCCTCTATTGAAGTACTTCTGGAGCTACCCTCTCACCAAGAGGTGGAAAAGGCCCGAGGCATAGCTAGTTGTACTAGGGCTGGAATCCAATGAGATGTGGGTGCCACACCTGTGGGAGGCCATTCTCTCCCATCCCTATGATGTGATGAGCAAGTTGACTATGGAGGCAGGCTGAGAGGTCACATAGACTCAAGAACTGAAGGTATTGTTGTGGCCATGTGTGAGTGGATGAGTGAGAAGGCAATCATTGCTTGACAGGGAGAGGGCATGCGGTTAGATAAACCCAAAGAATGGAGATCATAAGTGATTGAGAGAGAGAGATGAGGAGAAGGAAAGGGAGTTGGGAAAGGGGAAGAAATACAGAAAGTAGTAAGAGGATAGAGAGAAAGGGGGAAAGAGAACACAGGAAAGGGCACTCAGAAATGTTCTAGTTTCTGTGCCATGCTTGTACATACTGCAATAGATTGCATCTTTATCCTGTGTGCTCATAACTCTCATTAACTTTGTTGTAAAGGACTGCTTTCTTGTGCAACCTTTTCCACAAGACTCCTCTTCTTCCACGAACTCCTCAGATTCTTCCTGTGTGATCTTATCCTTATATTTTTTTTAGAGTTTTAAAATGTTTACATCTTTACCAGTGCAATAAAGAAAGCTGAATAGTTGTTACTAGGGACTGAGGGAGAGAAAATGGGAAGTTATAATCATGGGCATGGAGTTTCAGTTTGAGATGATGAGAAGTTCTGGAAACCTATGCTGATAGTTTTAAAAAGAGTACTAAAGGTATGTGATGAGAACCATGTCTCTCATTGCCTTTCTAACTGCTTCCCTTTAATCATCGTGCAAATTGTTTAAGCAAGTTTAGCTTCTCACATCATCAGGTGAATACCAATAGCCTCCAGTGTCCAGAATTAGCTATACATGGTAATCTTCATCCCCCATAATCTCTCTACCAGGTGGTATGTTCAAATGAAAATACAACTTCAACCCAGTTCTGCCTATCATATATTTTGCCTCTCACTTTGCATTCTAGTCAGGAATTACCAAATTACTTGTAGTTAGATTCTGCCAATGCTGCTGCTGTCTAGCTCTGTGTGTGGCACATGCTGTGCCCCTGCCTGGGGAACTTTTCAACCTTTCTTCATCTGGCTCACTCTTACTCATCCTTTGTGACTCATCTTAGGCATTAACACTTTCAAAAAGCCTTTCCTATAACCTCTTAGAGTTAAACTCATTTATTACTCGCATGTATAATTCTTACTCTGTGCCAGGATCCATTCTAAGCACATTTAATCCTTATAATTTCACAAATTGGGTTCTATTATTATCCTGCATATCAGATGAGGAAGCTGAGGCATTCATTGGAGGTTTAACTTGCCCATGTTCACATAGTATGTAAGTGACAAATCCACACTTCTAACCTGAGCCATCTGGATTTAGAAATTACATCCATGTTTGCTTATTTATTTTGACTGTGTAACCTAGGCTGCTCTGGAACCTGTGGGCACAAGTGACCGACATGTCTCAGCCTCCAGATGCATATGCTGCTTTCCCAATGGCTCTTTCCCTGCTTTCTCTAAGCACGTTAGGTATGTATGTACCTTAGCAGTTAGCATTACTGTTTCAAAACATCTCATTGTGTGCCTATTGCACTACCATGAGGCTCTTAAACCCTGTCTGCATCTGAAGCAATACAGCACAGTGTTTAAGACTGTGGAGTATATAAGACCTGCGCTTAAGTCCTGTCTCTTCTATGTTCTAGCTGTATAATATTAGGCATATTATTTATCCCTTTTTTATCTTTCCTTCTATTGAGAATTTCAATATAAGAACATACAGTAATTTGATAATATTCCTGTCCCTTTATCCTTTTTGTGCTCTCTTACCCACCCCCACCCCCTGAGGACCCTCCTCTTTCAAGATAGTCCTTTCTTGTCCTGTTGGGTTGTTTTTTGTTCCCCTCTGTCCTCCATGCCACAATGTGGTCTTCTGGGGTATTGGAAACCATAAGAGGGTGATGAATGCATCATTCAGCTCATGTTGGGAAGATAGTATGCCTACACACACTATATCTCTTAGTCATTCTGCTCCTGTTCTGCAGTGGACACAGAGGCTTTCAGGGCATGGTAAAAGTCTCTACTAATGTTGAGCTCTTGACAGCCTCTTGTTTTCTACTTTGATGAGGTTTGAATCTCCTCAGGGCCTACTAGTATCTTCACAGAGATGTATCTCTGGTTAGCAGTGAGAGCAGCACTAATATTCTTTCCATGACTAGGTCTGCAATGTTCTTTGAGCCCTGGTGTCAGGCATTGTGAAACACATGCTGGGACTGTGAGAAAGCTGGCCTGGGCTGTTAGCATGAACCAGCCTCATCATCAGGAACCCATTCTGGTACCGGAGCTGTCCCTCCCTTCTCACGAGGTCATAGTGTGCCTCATCTTGGCTCAGAGGTAATGGGATAGCGGCCCTCCCCCATCCCAAAGCACCTGAGCATTCCATAGTCTAAGGTTCTGCTCCTGCCACAGTTCCTGACCTTGTGGCCAGCTGCCCATGAGACCCTTATACGGTAGTAAACAGTCTCCTTGCTGCTGTAGCCATCCAATAGGTGGCTGAAGTCAGGTAACTTTTCTCACTGCTTCTGGTTCTGTTATCTCCCTTGCAACTTCTCCCGCACAACTTCTGCCTTCCAACACCAGCCAATTAGATAGCAACCCATAAACCTATGCATTAAATCACATTAGAGTCTGTATGTGCCTTCTCAACCTTTCGCAAGTGTTTACCCACTCCTCTTTTGACTAAACTAGACAAAGCACTACCCATCACGTTGTCTCCTGGGTGGTTCATTGCCCATTGCACTCACCCTGCATCCTCCAACTCCTCCTGCATCCTGGACATCAGTAGCCAACGACCCTTGGAGATAGTGAGGACCTTCATCCTGGCAGGTGTCATAGTGATGATTTCTCTGGTGGCAAGCCATGAGCTTTATCTTCTTATCATTTTGATTAATCTGGGACTCCCTGGTATTTTCTGCCATCTATAAAAAGAAGGTTCTCTAACCAAATGTGAGATCAGCATTAATCAAAGGGCTTAAACACACATACTTACTTAGAAGGCTGTTTGATGGGCATAATGTTCCTTTTTAGCCAAAGAACAGTGGAAGCTTGCGTCTTGGGGTCTATGAATTTCCATACCATAGATTTTTAACTAAACTCTAAGCAATCTCTCCAATCCTGCTTTTTATTTTTGTGATGATAGTTGAGTTTATTTGAATTCTATGTATATCCTAGATATTAAACCTCTGTCAGTGTGTAGTTGGCAAAGATTTCCTCCCATTCCGTAGGTTGTCTGTTGACATGGCTGGTGGTGTGCTTATCCATACAATAGCTTTTACGTTTCATGAGATCCTATTGCTTGAGTCTTTATCTTACTCCCTGGGCTACTGGGGTCTTAATCAGAAAGTCTTTCCTTAGGTATATATCTTGGAGTGCTCTCTATCTTTTCCTTTAGTCATTTAATAATTTCAGGTCTTATATTGAGGTTCTTGATCCATTGATTTTTGTCTTTCTTGAGTATCTTGCAAGGCCTCTCAGTCTATCCTATTATCATCAGTGATCACCCTCAGAATTTCAGATGGAAAGAAAAAGTGGAAGAAATTGAACTGAACATGTAGTAATCCCAGTCATAAAATAAGGTACTTTGATTACAGTACTCATAGTTTATGTTGTCCTTTTCTTCACCCCTCATAAACTAATGTATAAAATTTTATCTCTACCACCAAAAATAAAACTAGTAAAGGCTCTGAATTCTCAGGTATGGGGGAATTTGATTTCATACTATGCTGACTGCAGTGTGTATCTGATTAGGAAAGCTCTGGATAAGGTCTTTAGCCAATGGTGAAGGGTTAGAAGGGATTACCATAGTTGAGGAAGAGGGGCTAGACTTAAGCTGGAGTACATGATAGACATAATGAACTATGGTGATGTCGTTGATTTTATGTTCAGAGTAAAACTGAGATTGCATTATACTTTTCTGTCTATGTTGAAATAAACCATGATGGGTTCAGAAATCTGGAGATTATAAAACATCACTGGCTAGAAGTAAGGAGATGTGATTTCTGATACTGGTTCTACCACTGACTTTTTCTACAGTGGTGAGCAGGCCTCTCAGACCATTTCCTTGACAATAACATAGAGGTAGGTTTATGATCTGGGTATCACATAAAGCTGGTGGGAGCATTTGGTCAAAGTTTGCAAATATACACTAGATATGTTTCTGAGATGCTATGATTAAAATGTAGAAACCCCAGGAAGAGAGACCATCCTTAGCTTATTTGCTGATATCTTCATATTGAGACATGGTCTCATGTATCTCATACTGGCTTGGAACTCTCTATGGAGCTGAGATTGACCTTGAACTTGTAATTCTCCTTCTTTCACTTTTCAAGTGCTGGAATCATAGGTATGTGCCGCCACACCCAGTCTATGCAATGTTGGGAATGGAACTCAGGGCTTTGTGTATGCTAGGCAAACAGTCTATCAGCTGAGCTACATCCCTGCCCCATCAACTCATATATTAATAGATAATAAGTGCCAGGTGCTCACATCTTCCAAGAGATGGGGGTTAGGAATAGAGAAGATAAAGGGTATTTTTTGTGATGCTAGGGTAGAACACAGGATCAAGCACTTACTAGGTAAGTGCTGTACTACTGAGCTGTACACATCAGCCTAAGAAAGGAATTTTTTTATTCATTTGAGAGCGAGAAAGAGAGAGAGAGAGAGAAAGAGAAAGAAAGAAATGGGTGTTCCAGGGCCTGCAGCCACTGTAAACAAACTCCAGAAGCATGTGCTCTCTTGTGCATCTGGCTTAAGTGGGTCCTGAGAAATTGAACAGGGGTCCTTTAGCTTTGCAGGCAAGCTCCTTAACTGCTAAGCCATCTCTCCAGACCCTTAGAAAGGATGTTTTTACGTGAAGAAACTGAAGCTCAGAGAGCTTTAGTCACCCCGCTCCTTGTTGTTGCATTAGTGCACTATTTTTCATAAGGCCTGAACTCCTCTTTGTATCATTATGGAAAACACTAGTGCCTGTATTGGCAACAATTTCAAGGATAATGGAAAGCTACTGAAGGAAGTAATTTGGAGTTTGGGAGCTGATTTCAAGTACAAGTAGTTTAATCTTTTTGTGTGTGTGTCCTAATGAATATCTGGGTGACTTGATATCCCCTTCAATTTCTATTAGGTAAACCAACCTATTTACTTTATTGATACAGAATTCTAATGAACATAATTTTATGTGCTTTTTTAAAATTATGAATTTTGATTCTATTTGGTGTGAACTATATTTCATTCTTTTGTGCCTGACTTAAAAGAAGGAGCTAGAGCAGGGCATGGTGGCATTCCAGGACTCAGGAGGCAGAAGTAGGAGGATCAGTGTGAGTATGAGGCCACCCTGACACTACATAGTGAATGCCAGGTTAGCCAGGGCCAGAGTGAGATACTACCTCAACAACAACAACAACAACAACAACAAAAACAACAAAAGAAGGCACTAGAGTTGATAACCTGAAAGATGAGGTTATTTAGTAGGCACACAAGCAGTTAAGGTTTCCGTAGCTCTGTAGTGATACCGAGAGAGAGAGGGGGGGGGGAGGGATAAAGTAAAGTGAGTGTGGCAAAGATCTGCACTTGGTAGGATCACGGCTTTAAAGTTCAGGTTAATATAAAAGGAACCATGCCCATATACCTGGGAATAAAGGAATTGGGAAAGAGGAAAGAACAAGAGAGACAGAGGAGACATAAGTTTGGAGAGGAATGGAGAAAGAGGAATGCAGGGAAGAAGCTCACACATATATGTGCAAAAACCTACTGATCCCCCAAACTCACTGTGTGGATTAAAATCCTCCTTCACTTGCACTTTATCATAAAAGCCATTCTAATCACCTTCTTATTCTTTGTCAGGACCATCCTTGTCAAACCCCAGAACAACTTGACAAAGAGCAAGAGCAAGAGACTGAAGCATATCCCTAATTTATCTTTACTAGTCCTTTAGGCATTTGTGGTGGTTTAAATGTAAAATGTCCTCATAGCCTCAAGTGTTTGTGATTAAGTCCAACACTTAATTCCCAGCAGATGGAGGCTTTGGGAAGTGGAGTCTTGCTGGAGGAAATGTGTCACTGCAGGAAGGCATTGGGATTATATAGTTTGGTCCCACATACCTGTGCTAGTGAGCTTGCTCTTTCTCCTTCCTCCTTGCCCATGCATGAAGATATGATGCCCAGCTTCTGCTTCTGCTATGCTTTCCCCACTATGGAAACTTCTCCTTGAAACAGGAAGCTGGAAATAAACCCATTTCTTCCATGAGCTGCTTCTGATCAGGTATTTTGTATAGTAATGAGAAGGAACTGCAACAACATATCTCCATTGGGAAATATGAGTCTGATGTTACAAAAGATCTTTTTTTTAAAAAAATTATTTATTTATTTATTTGAAAGCGACAGGCACAGAGAGAAAGACAGATAGAGGGAGAGAGAGAGAATGGGCGCACCAGGGCTTCCAGCCTCTGCAAACGAACTCCAGACGCGTACACCCCCTTGTGCATCTGGCTAACGTGGGACCTGGGGAACCGAGCCTCGAACCGGGGTCCTTAGGCTTCACAGGCAAGCGCTTAACTGCTAAGCCATCTCTCCAGCCCAAGATCTTAATGCTACTCCACTAAAGGCAGTGAATGTTATTTCCTCTTGGGTCTCTTTAGCCAGCACTCAACATAATCACCATAAGTTTGATGAATACCTTTCTAAAAACGTATTTGATGTTTTTCATGAGTTCTCAAAAGTCAGAAGCTAAACAAAGTTGGAATTTAACACTGTAAAAAGGAATTTAGTTTCATTGTTTCTTTGAGACAGAGTCTCGTGAAGCCCAGGCTGGCCTTGAACTCACTATGTAGCTGAGGATGACCTTGGACTCCTGCTTAAGTACTTTTCTGCATCTACTTTCTGAGTGCTGGGATTCCAAGCGTGCATCACTACTCTCATCCTAAAAAGAAATGAAGTAATTCTTATAACTCTGTTATAGAGGTTTCAGGCTTCCTCTTTTCAAGTGCAGGAGATTTTAAAGTGACTTCTTATTTACTAAAGCAGAAAAATCTTCCTTCTTCTATGTCCTTGAATATAACCCCACATTTGAGAGAATTTTTAATACAGTTTTGTGTAAAATTTGTTCCCAAAGGCCATTCCTTTAGCAAAATCTCATCTTTTACACCTTTGTTAAATGAAAGAACTGAAATTAGCTGTTGAATTGCAGATTTGTGTGCCATCATATAACTTTAATAAGAGTCTGAAGATGGATCACTGAGGTGAAGGGAGAGGCTTTAGATATCATTGTAATGCTCTACTTCCGACCCAGTGTATTTTATGTTAAATTAGGCAGACAGATTTTCTTAACAACTTTAATAGTGTGCTATTATAATATAGCCACAATATTATACCATAGGTATTATTGATGGTAAGTACTTGCTGATTTATAATGCATGAATAAATTCTATAAATCACTTAAGAACATTCATTTTTCCTCAGATAAATAATCTCATAGTTTGAAAAGTAAAGGAACATTTTTATTAAATTAAAGGTAACATATATTTAAGAGTAAAGGATTATTTGTGGTGTTAGGGATTGAACCTAGGGCCATTCTGCCACTAAGCTATAACCACAGAATTTCCCCACGTCTTTTTTTTTTTTGTTGTTGTTTGTTAAATTTTGAGACAGAATTCCACTAAGTTACTCGGGCTGTGTTTCAGTTCCCTCCAGCTCAGGCAGTCCTTAAACTCATAGACCCTTCTGTTTTAGTGTCCCAAGTAGCTTGGATTACAGGCTTGTGCCATGAGGCCTAATTCAGAGAAGAGGTTTCTCCTCTCCTCCCCTACCTTCCCCTCTTCTTTTTTTGTTTTATGAGAGAGTTTCATATGTATTTTTTTTTTCTTGATAATAGCTATTCTAAGTGTAATGAGATGGAATCTCAAAGTCATTTTTCCTGTTTTCTTTTGGTCAGGATCTCATGTAATTATGTATCCCATGCTGATCTCCAACTTGCTATGTAATTGGAAGTTGAACAACTCATCCTTCTTTCATCACCTTCCAAGTTCTGAGATTAGCAGTGCGCACGGGCATCAGAATAATCTTGATATTTGTGAGCTATCTCCTGGTGTATTTAGAAACTTCCTTGCTGACTTTATAGCATCTAGAGAACTATATACACCTCAAGATAACACTAGTTCTGTTACTTTCTTTTTTAATTTTAAAAAAATTTAAAAAAATTAAATTTTATTTGAGAGAGAAAGAGAGGGAGAGAGAGAGAGAGAATTGGTGCCTCAGCCACTGCAATTGAACTCCAGATGTTTTTGCCACCTAGTGGTCATGTGCAACCTTGCACTTGTCTCACCTTTGTGTATCTGGTTTACATGGAATCTGGAAAGTTGAACATGGGTCTTTAGGCTTTGTAGGCAAGTGCCTTAACCACTAGGGAATCTCTCCAGCCATATTTCTGTTACTTTCTACATATGATATGAAAGGTCATTCTGGATGATAACAGTTAACCAATGGGAAGAAAAACAAGAATGAAGAGATCTGGGTGTCTAACACTGGCCTAAATGTCTCACATACCAGTTTCACCCTTATTCCATTCATGAAAACTTGTTTTTACACAAGGCCACCCCTAGAAGAACTAGAAAAAATGTTAGTTCTTAACTCCAGATACACTTCCTTGGAAGCCACAATTTAGTGTTATAAAACAGAAGTCAGTATGGTATGATAGTTTGAATGTATGGCCCTATAGACTCAAGTGTTTTTAATTGAAACTTGAGTTTGTAGGTTGAGACTTTAGCAACCCTGCTGGAGTAGGTGTTTTGGGGGGTGGATCTTGGAGTCCAGCCCTAAAGTATGTTTGGGGGACAGATTTTGAGGCCTGTCCTAAGGGCTGTAAAGAAAAGTTTGGAGTTCTGGCTATTCATATTTGCTGGCTGTTGTTGCTTGCTGGTGTTGGTTTTTCTCTCTCTGCTCTGTTCATGTATGCAAAGCGAGCTAGCTTCTTTTACCATGTTGGAACTCTGTAAACTTGAAATTAATCCCTTTCCTCCCATAAGCTGTTTCTATTAGGGTGTTTTCCCAAGGAATGTGAAGCTGGCTACAACAGTAAAATTGGTACCAAGAAGTGGGGTAGTTGCTGTAATAAATCTAACCATGTGGGTTTTGGTCTTTTGGAAATTGTGGGCTAGAGGAATTGGAAGGGTTTGGTACTTTGGACTGGAGAAGCTTTACAGTATTGTAAGCAGAGCTTTATGGACTATTTTGGTGAGAGTTTGAAATGCTAAATACAGAGAGAATTGTGGACTTTCAAGGATTGGTTTATGAACTTTCAAATATGGAGAGGATTTTGTTGGCACTGGGCTACTGCCATAAAGGCTGGCCACATTCTTCGACCTATATCCCAAGAGTTTGATAAGGGTTTAATTTAAAAATAATGGACTGTTGTGCCAGGCATGGTGGTACATTCCTTTAATCCTAGCACTTAGGAGGTAGAAGTCGGAGGATTGCCATGAGTTTGAGGCCACCCTGAGACTACAGAGTGATTTCCAGGTCAGCCTGAGCTAGAGTGAGACCTCACCTCAAAAAAGCAAAACAATAAAAAATAAAAACCAATAATGGACTATTGTGCTTGGTGGAAGGTATAGAACAGAAAGACATGAAAGATGTAGGGTTTATCACAAGAAAAATTCAAGCAAGCTTAATGTCATAGCCCTGAGGTTTCAAATTATTGAGGATACAAGTGTTAAGTTGAGTACCACCATTAAAAGTGGGCCAACTGGGCTGGAGAGATGGCTTAGCTGTTAAGTGCTTGCCTGTGAAGCCTAAGGACCCAGGTTTGAGGCTCAATTCCCCAGGACTCATGTTAGCTAGATGCACAAGGGGGCACAAGTGTCTGGAGTTCTTTTGCAGTGGCTGGAAGCCCTGGCGCACCCACTCTCCTCTCTCTCTCTGCCTCTTTCTCTCTCTGTCTGTCACTCTCTAATAAATAAAAATAAAACAACAACAACAAAAAAAAGCGTGGGCCAACTGCTTTTCACTGGGACAATGGAACAGATGCCTGAGTGTGAAATCCACCCAACAGAAACTAAAATAAGTAAAAATACAAATTATTTTACAAGGAGTGACTTGAAGCAAGAATTCTGAAGGCATATGCTGCTCTTCAAGGTCAAGGTTTATTTCACCCTGGATTTACAAAATTTGCTGTGGTGCTGCTCACCTGGTAATGGCGTTGAAAACATGAAAAATACAGGAAAGTGAATCATAAAGTGCACTCTGTTTCAGGAGCCACATGAGCAGCAATGTGAAGCAGGGATGAAATCCCTGTACGGAGACCCAGTAGGGGATGTATGAGAAAACCCAGTTCCAGGAGCCTCTGCTGAAATGAAACAAGATGAGACAGGATAGACATCCCTGTTTGGAGATAAAATAAGATCATTGTATGGAGCTGTAATGATGGACTATGGTTTGCACTGAAGACCCAGAGATGCTTTGGAGATACTAGGACTGTATAATGGTTACTAAGGAGAGTTGATAGCTTGGAGTGGATGTTTGTCCCAGCTGTGACCAGCCCAGCTAGAGGGGTGGAATTGAAATCCAGAGACATTTGCCATTGGTTATATATAGTGTATTTGGAGCTGCAGATGTTTGATGCATACCTGCTGATTTATATTGGTCCAGGCTCTACTTGTTATGCTAATTTTCAATGGTAATGTTTACTTTGTGCCATTATGTATTAGAAATATGTAATTTGTTTTGATTTTACAGGACTTACAATTAAGAGAAAGTCTTATATCTCAAATGAGACTTGTGACTTTTGAACAATGTTAAAATTGATAAAGAATATGGGGACCTCTAAACTTTGTCTGAATGCAATTTGTATTGTGAGATGATTATTAGTCTATGGGGGAGGGGTAGAATGTGATAGTATGAGTGCATGCTCCCATAGATTCAAGTTATTATTATTATTATCAATTCAGCTTGCAACTTGACTTTCCAGAAGCCCGAGTGGTGGAGGTGTCACTGGCAGTGGATGTTGAAATTTAGCCCTAAAGTATGTTTGGGGGCATGGATCTGGGGTTCTGCTCTAAGGTGTATAAAGAGCAATTTGGAGCTCTATCATTCATATTTTCTGGCTGTTGGTACTTGCTGGTGTTGGTTTTTCTCTCTCTGCTATGCTTATGTTTGATGGAATGAGCTAGACTTTTTCCCATGTTGAAAATTCCGCTGGACTCTATAAGCCTGTTACAAACACTTTCCTTCCATAAGCTGCTTCTGTTAGAGTGTTTGTCCCGACAAGAAGCTGACCACAACAGATGGTTAGCTAAGGTTCTGTGTCCTGGCTAGATTTTTGCCAGTTACTAAGTTATTGTCTCAACCCTAATCCTACTATTCTGTACCCTGCTTTGTGATACTAGCAATAAGAGACTACAAACCAAGGTTTTGCTTCCTCTGCTGGTTCTGTATTAGGATGTACTAAAGGGAGTCAGTGGTGATCAGACTATAAAACTAAGGAGAGGAAGCTTGCTCCTTCCTGTTTATTGACTATGTGTTTCCAGTCTGCTTCTGTTTGCATCACCTCAGTCTGGCTTCTTCACCCTAGAAATAGCAAATCCTTCTTATAGCAGCAGCTGATCCAGTTAGCAGTTTTTTCTATAGCTTAGAAAAACCACCTCATCATGGTTCACTCACAAACAACATCAAAAGTCTGTGACACTCCTCAGACATTTATATCCCAGGACCACAGATTTTTCTTCTAGAGATTTCTGCATCAGCTAATGGATGTGCCCTCTTTTCAGAAACAAGTCTTTTAGCTTCACAGAGCCCCTCCTGTCTATGGGTTGTTTCCTATGCCTGTTTTTTTTTTTTAACCTTTGTGATACCTTAAAACATTATGTGATAGAAATATTATGTGTAATATATACTGACTTTTATTTTTCTAGTAGACACATTGAAAAAAAGTAAAAATGGGAATGGGAAAATTGCTCAGTGAGTAAGAGTGCTTGGTATGGAAGCATGAGGGCTTATGAAAATGAAAAGACACTGAGAAGGTTTCACTGTAGTAATGGAATAATTCTGTATCTTGATTTTGCCTGAAGTGATGGTTATGCACATCTACACATTTGGAAAAATGCCATATATTATTTCTTTACTTCTTATCATCAAATACTTGGCAGCCACATATATGTTCTTCATCCTCATTTTCTTTTAATTTTGAAAATGTTATATAAATAGTATCATCTGGCTGGAGAGATGGCTTAGTGGTTAAGCACTTTCCTGCAGAGCCTAAGGACCCTTGTTTGACTTTCCAGATGGCACATAAGCCAGATGCACAAAGGTGAGGCAAGCAAAACGTCACACCTGTCCACTAGGTGGCGCAAGGGCGCCTGGAGTTCAATTGGACTGGCTGAGGCCCTGGTGGGCCAATTCTCTCTCTCTAAAATAAAATAAAATAAAATAATTAAAAAATAGTATATTCCAGTATTTAACCTCTTGAAAGTGACTTTTTAGTTGAATCCAACTACTATCTATTAAGGTTGTGTGCAATCAAGGGTTTATTTCTTTTCTTTTAATTGCTAGGTACTATTTCATGGCATGGATGTACCACAATGTATTTAACTATTCATCTATTAAAGAATACTTTTTTTAATTTTTTTTTATTTGTTTATTTATTTGAGAGCAACAGACACAGAGAGAAAGGCAGATAGAGGGAGAGAGAGAGAATGGGCGCGCCAGGGCTTCCAGCCTCTGCAAACGAACTCCAGACGCGTGCGCCCCCGCCCCCTTGTGCATCTGGCTAACGTGGGACCTGGGGAACCGAGCCTCGAACCGGGGTCCTTAGGCTTCACAGGCAAGCGCTTAACCGCTAAGCCATCTCTCCAGCCCTAAAGAATACTTTTTTAAAGCTCTTTCTTTGCTTTTTAAAATTTTTTTTGATACTTTTCTTTATTTATTTGAGAGCGACAGATAGAGAGAAAGAGGCAGATAGAGAGAGAGAATGGGGGTGCCAGGGCCTCCAGCCACTGCAAACAAACTCCAGATGTGTGCGCCCCCTTGGGCATCTGGCTAACGTGGGCCCTGGGGAATTGAGCTTCCAACCGGGGTCCTTAGGCTTCACAGGCAAACGCTTAACCGCTAAGCCATCTCTCCAGCCCTATTAAAGAATATTTTGGTTTACTTTTAACTTTTGGCTATTACAAGAACAGCTGCTGTGAATGTTTGAGTATAAGCTTTTGGTTTTATTTTGAGATAGAATCTCTTTGTAGCCCAGGCTGGCTTTGATCTTGTGGTCCTGTAGCCTCAGCCTCCTGAGGTCTGTGATTACAGGTACTAGTTTTTAGGTAGGCATGCATTTTAGTATTTCTGGGTTAAATGCCCAAGAATATTAGTGCTATGTGATATGATAACCTGATGTTTCACTTTTTGAGAAATTACCTGAATTATTTCCATTATGGATATATTAGTTTTTACCTGCAAGATATACTATTTCCTGTCATCAATAGTGTTTGGTTTCATTAGTTTCCCATTTTAGCCATATAAATAGGAGTATAATAACATCTTACTATGGTTTTTATTTGAATTCCTTCTTTTTTAAAATTTTATTTATTTATTTACAAGGGGAGAGAGAGAGAGGAAGAATGAAAATGAGAAAAAGGATACACCAGAGACTTGCCACTGCAAACAAATTCCAGATGCATGTGCTACTTTGTGCACTGGGGAAATGAACCCAGGCCATTCTACTTTGCAAGCAAGTGCTTTTAACTGCTGAGCTATTTCTCCAGCCCTGAGAATTATATTTCTTTATAATTTGGGTGCTTTTATATTGTGTTTTCTTATTTAATTATTTTAGTAGTTTTTATTAAATATAAATACTATTCCTTCTAATTCCTATAATTTATGCCAATAAATTTGTCCATAATATTCTAATATTCTACTTTGTATATTTGTAGAGCCCATGGTATTGTATTTTCTGTGACTCTTTTTGTTGTTTAGAGACAAGGTCTTATTCTGCATCATAGGCCTAGAACTCCCTATGGAGCCTAGGCTGGCCTTGGATTTGTGGCAATCCTCCTTTCTTGGCTTCACAAGTGCTGAGATTATAGGTGTGAGCTATCAAGATTGATTTTTTTTCTTTTTTTTTTTTTTTACTCTTGACACTGGTCATGTTTGTCTCCTCTTTCCTAATCCATGTAGCTAGAGTATTGGCAGTTTTTCTTATTATCTGAAAGAACCAGCTTTTGTAGCTTTTGAGTTAATGTAATTTCTCTTTAGATTTTCTCTTTTCATTGATTTCAGTTTCTTTATATTTTCAGCTTCATGTTAACTTTGTCAATTATGTTTTAAAGATATGTGTGTGTGTGCACGGGTGCATGTGTGCGTGCACAGGAAAGAAGTTGATGTGGAGTTTTTTCCTTGACTACTATTTACCTTATTTACTGAGGCAGGGTCTCTTACTTGAGCCTAGGGCTCCCCAACTTGGCTAGTATAACTACACAGCTTGCTTAGGGGATACCGTGACTCTGATATAACTCTCATAAGGATGAATGTGATTATATTTAGGACCTGCCTAAAATATCCCTCATAATCTTTGAATTAACATCTTTTGCCATATAAGGTAATATTTACAAATTCTGGATATTAGGTCATGTACATCTTTATAATACTGCCATATAATACAGTGCATGCTATAGCTTTTCCATTTTTTATTTCAAAATATATTTATTTATTGTGCTTGTGCATGTGTGTGCATGCATGTGGATATCACAGCTTAAAGCTTTTACATGCAGGCTGGAAATACAAACTCCTATACTAGGAATTGAGCAGCAGGCACTTTTTTTCATTAGCCATATTCCTAGCCCCTATTCTTTTACTTATTTATTTTATTTTTTATTTTTTGGATTTAGAGGTAGGGTCTTGCTATAGCCCAGGCTGACTCAGAATTCACTATGTAATCTCAGGGTGGCCTCAAACTCACAGCAATCCTCCTACCTATGCCTACCAACTGCTGGCATTAAAGGCGTGTGCCATCATGCACAGCCATATTCTTTTATTTTTAATCAGTCTGTGTATTTATATTTAATGGGCATTTATAATAAACAGCATATACCTGGGCATTGCCATATATATACATATTTATTGACAACTTCTATACTTACAGGCAACAAACCATGGTATTCCCTTCCCCTCCCCTCCCCTCCCCTCCCCTCCCCACTTTCCCCTTCATAACTCTGCTGTCAGTCATATCCCCACCATCTCTCCATTAGTCTCTATTTTAATTTGATGTCGTCATCTTTTTCTTCTACTATGAGTGTCTTGTGTGGGTATTGCTAGGCACTGTGAGGTCTTGGATATTGAGGCCAAATTCTGTCCGGACAGTTGTATGTAGGGAGTGGCACCCTTCCTTTGGCCCTTACATTCTTTCTGCTACCTCTTCCGCAATGGACCCTGAGCCTTGGGGGGTGTGAGATGTTTCAGTGCTGGACACTCCTCTGTCCCTTCTTCTCAGCACTATGTTGCCTTTGGGTCATCTTAGTGGTTATTACCATCGGAAAAGAGAAGCTTCTTTAACCAGAAGTGAGATTCACATTAATATATGAATATGAACATTAAGTGTAGTACTTTCAGGGAAATTTGGTGAAAGTAATATATGCATTTATCCAGACAAGAGCAGGCTTTACCCCTAAGGCTCATGACCTCCCCTGCCATAGGCTTTTGATTAAGTTTTCAGTACCAGGCATGTATTCCCTCCCATAGAGTGGGCCTTCAGTCAAATTAGAGAGCAGACATGCCATTATTGCACTCATTCAGTCATTTTGCCTGTCTGGCCAAACTTGAGGTTTCCAGTGTCCACTGTTTTCACCACTGATGACTTCTGTCTCCCATAAGACTGCATATAGTGCAGCTTTTTCCAGCTTTCAGTTGGCTGGGCTACAGGGAGAAGGTTTTCTGCTCAGCACCAGCTTGATTTCTCAGTGACTTTGACACTCAGGCATGTGAAGTCTTCAGAAATAGGGTCTTGCCATCTCTTTTTCATAGGGAACCAAAGTCCTTGGCAATAGTCTGTTATGTTTTGGAGGTGACAGGGACCTTCCTGGCCAACAACTCATTGGAAGGTATCCCATCCTTGGCACTGAAAATATTCTAGTAACAATCTATGGCTTCTGGATGTGCCATTATTTAAGAAAGTAAATTTTCATATGTCTTATGCACAATATCTTGAAGTTTGTTTGACCCTCCCCCACCTTTCTTTTATACAATCTCTTCCCCTGACCTCGCATAGGCCTTTCCCCTCCCTGTAATCTGTTCTTTTATTTACATATATACAATATCATCCCTTTAAGGCCTTCCCTTGTCTCCTTCCCTTATAGCCTTTTTCTAGCTTATGGGCCTCTGCTACTGATTTCTGGTTCCAGATCACACACAATTCTATACATTTGTAGCTAGGATCCCCATATAAGAGAGAACATGCAATGTTTGGCTTTGTGAGCCTGGGTTACCTCATTTAGTATAATCCTTTCCAGATCCATCCATTTCCCTGCAAATTTCATTTTTCTTTACTGCTGAATAGAACCCCATTGTGTAGATGTATCTCATCTTTATTATACATTATTCTGTGGATGGACATCTAGGCTGGTTCCGTTTCCTAGCTACTGTGAATAGAGCAGCAATAAATATGGTTGTGCACGTATCTCTAAGGTAGTGAGAAGAGTCATTAGGATATATGCCTAGGAGTGCAATAGCTGGATCATATGGCAAATCTATTTTTAGCTGTCTCAAGAACCTCCACACTGATTTCCACAATGGGTGGACCAGATTACATTCCCACAAACAGTGCAGAAGGGTTCCCCTTTTTCCACATCCTCACCAACATTTATTGTCATTTGTTTTCTTGATGGTAGCCTTACTGACAGGAGAGAGATGGAATCTCAAGGTAGTTTTAATTTGCATTTCCCTGGTGGCTAAGGATGTAAAACACTTTTTTTAGAGATTTATATGGCATCTGTATTTCTTCTCATAAGAACTCTCTATTTAGTTCCATAGCCCATTTTTTTGATTGGTTTGTTTGATTTCTTATTGTTCTGTTTTATGAGTTCCTATTATATTATTCCTCTGTCAGATGAGTAGCTGGCAAAGATTTTCTCCCATTCTGTAGGTTGTCTCTTTGCTCTATTCACAGTGTCCTTTGCTGTACAAAAGCATTGTAATTTCATGAGATTCCCAGTAGTTCATCTGTGGTTTTATTTTCTGAGCAACTGGGGTTATATTCAGAAAATCATTACCAATGTCAATATGTTGAAGGATTTCCCCTATCTTTTCCTGTAGCAATTTCAGGGTTTCAGGCTTGATATTAAGGTCCCTGGTCCACTTAGATTTGATTCTTGTGCATGGAGGAAGACAAGAATCTATTTTCATCTTTCTACATATAGATATCCAGTTTTCTCAGCACCACTTGTTGAGGAGGCTGTCTTTTCTCCAATGAATACTTTTGGCATTTTTGTCAAAAATCAGATAGTTGTACCTGGCTGGATTATCATCTGGGTCCTCTATTCTGTTCCATTGATCTACATGTCTGTCTTTGTGCCAATACCATGCTGTTTTTGTTACTATGTCTTTGTAATATAGCTTAAAATTGGGTATGGTGATACCACCAGCCTTATTTTTGTAGCTCAAAATCGTTTTGGCTATTCGAGGATTTTTATGCTTCCAAATGAATTTTAGGATTTTTTTTCTATTACTGTGAAGAATGCCATTGGAATTTTAATGGAGATGGCATCAAATGTGTAGATTGCTTTGGGTAAGATTGACATTTTTGCAATATTGATTCTTCCTATCCAAGAACATGGGATGTCTTTCCATTTCCTTGTGTCTTCTACAATTTCTTGCTTGAGTGTTTTAAAGTTCTCATTGTACAGATCCTTCACTTCCTTAGTTAAGTTTATTCCAAAGCACTTTATTTTTTGATGTAATTGTGAATGGGAGAGATTCCCTGATTTCATTCTCCATATGGTTGTTGTTAGTATATAGGAAAGCTACTGATTTCTGTTTTTTTTTTTTTTTTTTTTTTTTGTATTCGGCTACGTAGCTAAAAGTGTTTATCAGCTCTAACAGTTTGCTGGTAGAGTTTTAAGGGTCTTTTATGTATAGAATCATATCATCTGCAAATAGTGATATTTTGATCTCTTTCTTTCCAATTTGTATCCCTTTTATGAGTGTCTCCTGTCTTATTGCTATAGCTAAGACTTCCAGTACTATATTAAATAAAAGTGGGGACAGTGGACACCTTTGTTTTTTTTTCCTGAATTTATTGGAAAATCTTTGAGTATTTAACAATTTAGTATTATGTTGCCTGTAGGTTTGTCATAAATAGCTTTTATTATGTTGAGATATGTTCCTTCTATTCCCAGCTTCTGTAATTATTTTACCATGAGAGCATGTTAGATTTTGTCAAATGCCTTTTCTGCATCTATTGAGATGATCATGTGATTTTTGTCCTCCAGACCTTTTATATGATTTATTACATTTATTGATTTGCATATGTTGAACCATCCCTGCATCCCTGGGATAAAGCCAAATTGGTTGTGGTTAATAATCTTTTTGATATATTCTTGTATTCTGTTTGACAATATTTTATTCAGAATTTTTGCATCTATGTTCATGAGGCAGATTGGTCTATGATTTTCTTTTATTGTTCTGTCTTTGCCTGGTTTCGGTATGAGGGTGATGCTGGCTTCATAGAAGGAGTTGGGTAGAATTCCTTACTTTTCTATTTTATGGAAAAGTTTGAGAAGCATTGGTGTTAGTTCTTCCATGAAGGTCTTGTAAAATTCATCAGTGGATCCATCTTGGCCTGGGCTTTTTTTTTAGTTGGGACACTTTTTATAACTACTTGTATCTCTCTACCTGTTATAGGTCTATTTAAATGATTTATCTCACCTTGACTTAATTTTGGTAGGTCATATGAATAAAGGAAATCATCCATTTCTTTCAGATTTTCAAACTTAGACGCATATATATTCTTAAAGCATATCCTTATAATTATCTGAGTTTCTTTGGTATCTGTTGTAATGGTGCCTTTTTCATCTCTAATTTTAATAATTTTTGTCTCTTCTCTATTTCTTCTGGTCAAATTTGCTAAGGATTTATCAATCTTGTTTATCCTTTCAAAAAACCAACTCTTTTTTTCACTGATTCTTTGGATTTTTTTTTTGATTTCTATTTCATTAATCTCTGCCCTAATCTTCATGATTTCTTATCGCCTACTGATTTTTGATTTGCCTCGCTCTTTTTTTTTGCCCAAGGCCTTAAGGTGAAACATTAAATTTTTTATTTGTGAACGCTCTAATTTCTTAATATAGCCACTTAGAGCTATAAATTTCCCTCTTAGGTCTGTCTTCATTGAGTCCAAAAGGTTTTGGTATGTTGCATTATCCTCATAATTTGATTCTATGAATTTATTGATTTCCTTTTTGATCTCTTTAATGACCCATTGATCATTCAATAGTGTACTGTTTAGTCTCCATGAATTTCTGTATGCTCTGTAGCTTTTCTTGTTGCTAATTTGCAGTTTAATCCCATTGTGGTCACATAGAGTACAAGGGATTATTTCAATTTTCCTATATTTGTGGAGAGTTGCTTTGTGTCCTAATATATGGTCTATTTTAGAGAATGTCCCATGTGCTGCTGAGAAAAAATATATATTCTGCAGCATTTGGATTGAATGTTCTGTAGATATCTGTTAGGTCCATTTGTTCCATGACATCCTTTAATTCAGATGTCTCTCTGTTTATTTTTTGCCAGGATGTCCTGTTAATTGATGAGAGTGGGGTATTGAAGCCTCCCACTACAATTGTTTTTGATGTCATCTGTGACCTTAAGTGTAATAGTGTTTGTTTGATGAAAATGGAAGCCCCCATGTTAGGTGCATAAATGTTTAGGATTGTAATGTCCTTCTCCTGGAGTGTTCCTTTAATCAGCATAAAATGGCCTTTATCTTTCCTCACTAATGTTGGTTTGAAGTCTATCCTGTCAGATATTAGGATAGCAACCCCTGCTTGTTTCCTAGGCCCATTTGCTTGAAATGTTATTTTCCATCCTTTCACCCTAAGGCGGTGTCTATCTTTTATCGAGAGATAAGTTTCCTGGAGGCAACAAATGGCAGGATCCTGCCTTTTAATCCAGTCTGAAAGCCTGTATCTTTTGGATGGTGCATTGAGGCCATTGATATTAAGAGTTATTATTGACAGGTATGTGTTTATTCTGAACATTCTTATTTTGTAGTGTTTCCTGTTTTCCCTTTACTTGTTTAACTGTTATTTGAGTGTGGTTTACACTTTCCTATTTCCTCCTGTGTGTGTTTTGCCTTCTCTTTGGCATTAATAATTACTTCAAGTATTTTCTGCAGAGCTGGTTTAGTTGTCATAAATTTCTTTAGCCTGTGTTTGTTGTGGAATGTCCTTATTTCTCCATCAATTTGGATAGTTTGCAGGATAAAGTAACCTTGGTTGACAGTTGTTATCTTTCAGAACTTGGAATATATCATTCCAAACCCTTCTGGCTTTTAAAGTTTATGTTGAGTAATCTGCAGTTATTCTGATGGACTTGCCTTTGTAGGTGATTTGCTTCTTCTCTCTAACTGCTTTCAATATATTTTCTTTGGTGTTTGCTTAGTAGTTTAATTTTAACACGGCAAGGAGAGGTTCTACCCAGGTTTTGTCTGTTTGGTGTTCTAAAAGCTTCTTGTATCTGCATTGGCATCTCTTTCCCAATTTGGGGAAAATTTTCTTCTGTGATATTGTTGAAAACACCTACTAAGCCTCTGGATTGAAATTTTTCTCCTTCTGTTATACCCTGAGTTCTTATGTTTGATCATCTCATTGTGTCCCGGATATCTTGAAATTCCCATTCATACCTTGTCTTTTTCTTTGTTGGACTGTGTTAGATCTGCCACCTGGTCTTCTAGTTTAGATATTCTGTTCTCTCCTTCATCCATTCTACTGGTGAGACTTTACACAGAGGTTTTTATTTCATTGACTGTATTCTTCAGAGCTTGGATTTCAGCCTGGTTTTTCTTCAGTATTTCTATTTCCTTACTCATTTCTTGTAATGAACTCTTTATTTCATTAAGCTGGATTCCTGTGTTCTCTTTCAGAAATTTGTTTTCTTCTTTGATTCCTTTGTTTTCTTCTTTGATTCCCTTCATTTCTTCTCTGATTTCTTTGAGCATAGATACCATCATTTTCTTGAAATCTTTGTCAGGCATTTCATCTAAAACAGTCTCATTGGTGATCATTTCTGGATTTATAGTATTTGATGGGACTGTATTATCTTGATTTTTTTGAGTTTCTTGTATTATATTGTAGCAACTTTTGCATCTTGAATTGATTTGATGCTTGTGTTTTCTACTTATGTACAGTGTTTCCAGATGTGGCAATCTACCTCTATTTACCGTCAGGATATGGGTTGAAGGTGCCAGGTGTAGCTCTTGTCCCCCAATCAAGCCACAGAAATAATCCTAGGCATTAGTTTGCTTGCTAAGCAAGTATTCTAGTGGTCTTGGTGGAATAACTTACTGGCAACCCCAACCGAGTAACATACACAATCAATAAAAACCAGCACAAAGTATGAAATTGTGGGAATTAAAACAAACAGATAGTCATATAAAGTCAAAATCCCTAAGGGTGTGTGTTGTTCTACACCCTTAATCTTGTCAGCTAGGAGGTAGAAATTTCTGTTCTGAATTGGGTTCCAGGTCAACCTGGATCTGGATCAGACCCTGCCCCCAATAATGATAGAAGTAAGAAACAAAGGCCCTATATATATGAATGCACCAAAGGAAATGAAATTCAACCCCCAAATACAGGTTATTTGAAAATGGTAAAGCCAACCCAGAATATATACCCCATAACCTGCCCTGACAAGAAAAGAGAGATTAGCTTTTCACTGCAGGCCTGTGTATCTTTTTTTTTTTAAACAGCCTCGTTACCTTTTTTAGGTGGCTTCCAATCTCACAAATGCTGAGTGCCTGCCTTGATCCCTCCGTGTTGTGCTGTGCAGCTGTACCTCTGATCAGCTCTGCTGGCTGCACTGCCACTGGGAGCTGGATGCTGGAGATTCGCGGTTCTGATAGTGGGGGATGGGAAAGTTCAGACTTCTGGAGTTGCTTATATTTTCAGTAGCTCTTTAGTTGATCTCAGATGTCTTTCCTTCAGATTTCTTAACTTTGCAAGATGGCTGATGAATTTGAAAAATCTGTTGCTTGGTTTCCGCTGCTGCTGCCACCGGACATGCTTGTTTGGATGGCACTGGTGTCTGTGCGCAGATTCCAGGCTGTGAGCTCCTCAGTGGGACTCTGAATGTTTTCTTCCTTTCTGGTGGGTCTTGGTCTCTTTGGCTTCTCTGCTGTGTCTACAAATAACCTGTATTCCTTCACTTAACAGAAGGAGAGTGTATTTTGCTGGGGTTTTGCTCTCTAGGCCTGTTTGGCCTGGCTCCTATGCTGTCATATTACCTAGAAGACCAGCAGGGCATTGCTTTTTAAATTTTTATTTATTTATTTGCAAGCCGAAAGAGACAGAAAGAGAGAGAATGGGTAGGCCAGGGCCTCTAGCCACTGCAAATGAACTCCAGATACATGTGAAACTTTGTGCATCTGACTTTACATGAGAAGTGGGAATTGAACCAGGCTCACTAGGCTTTGCAGGCAAGGCCCCTTAACCACTGGGCAATCTCTCCAGCCCTGGGCATTGCTTGTTAATACAATTGAACAATCTTTTCCTCTTAACCAACATGTGTGGTAGAAAAGAATAATGGATGTCCAAATCTGCCCACATTCTAAACCCATGATTACATGATAAAAAAGGCATTGCATGCATGACTGAAATAAGGGTCTTGAGATGGAAATATAAGCCTGGATTATAAGACTATTGTCAGTGTAACTACTAAAGCCCTAGAAAGGCAATATGACAGTGAGAAGGAAATGTGATAATAAAACATAGGTATAAAGTGATATACTTGGAGGAAGGCAGAAGGACTCATGAATTAAGGAATACACGTGGCTTCTAAAAGCTGGAAGATACAAGGAAGCAGGTTCTTCCTAGAGCCTCTAGAAAGAAAGCAGGAGTATAGACACACTAATTTTAGCTCAGTGAGACCTGTATCAGATTTCTCACCTCAAGAACTGTAATTTGGTGAATGATTTTAGAAAACAAAAAGGTGTTTAGACTATTGACATTTAATGTGATTATTAATAAAGCTAAGTTTAAGTTTTTCATCTTGCTATTTGTTTTCATCAAGTTTGGAAAATTTGGGCAAATAGTTCTGCAAATGTTGTTCCGACATTTTTTGTTCCTTTTTTTATTAAGTAGAATCTTTGTATGGACACATATGTTGGACACATCATGTGTTCATATCATCACCTTTGTCCTCTTTTTCTGATCTTTTTAGCCTCTCTTTTAATAATTATAAGTATACATATATTAAGCTGTTTGAACTTGTTCTATAGTTCATTGAATCTCTTTTCATATTATCATTCTGTACTTCACTTTGGCTAGTTGTCTTTAAGTCTACTGACCTTTCTCCTGAAATGTCCAATTTATTCTTATTCTTATCCAGTGAGTTTTTATCTCAGATATTGTGATTTTCATATCAAGAAAGTCAGTTTTCACTTTCATTTTGGTTTTTTGAGGTAAGGTCTCGCTCTACCCAAGGCTCACCTGGAATTCATTATGTAGTTTCAGTCTGGCTTTGAACTTACTCCTACTTCAGCTTCCCAAGTGCCGAGATTAAAGGTGTATGCCACCACACCTGCGTAGTTGTCATGTTTTTGATCTCACATAGCTGTGTATAATTGCTTAACAACTTAAAGTTATAATTGTTTTGATATTCTTCCTTGCTAATTCTAACATCAGCTAGTCCTAAGTCAATTTCAATTGATTTTTAAATTACTTGCACATTGTTTAATCCTTCTCATTCTTGCTTTTAGGATCTCTTTGGTTGAAGCAAAGTGTTTTCCCCCCTTAGGACTAATTCTCTAATACTGAGATAAGGCCCTTGGGATGATCTATCTAATTCACCATTTGTTATGAACCTGGCTAGTCACACTAGGGGGGCAGGCACTTTTCCAGGTTCGGTGTATATATTAAGTACTGTTCCTTTTAATAATCTTGCACAATTCTTTCCTCTGGCGATTTCCACATACTATGCACCATCAGTACTCTGTGGAACACTTGAGTGACACGCTGGAGCTCTCTGAAGTTCTCTTTATGTATAGAACTCTCTTTCTTTGCTATTTTATCCTGTATGGCCTAGATATTTTGAGTTTTCTGGGCTCTCAGCTCTATCCTCTCAAGTCAGAGAGACCTTCAGGCTCTATCTCCATTTCCTTGTGCCATAGCCTAGGAAACTCTTAAGTCAATAATCTAGGACAGTTCTAGAGTTTACCTTACTTATTTTTCTTTTTTCATGGATCACTGTTATCTGCTTTCTAGTGTCTTGAAAATAATTTTTATACGTTTTGTCAGAAATTCATTTACTTCAAAGAAGTACATAAATCTAGGCTCTTAGTCTATATTGATCAGGAAGTAGAAGTACTAAATATAACCTTGAGAAATAATTTTCTGTTGTATACTAGCCCCTGTGGCTGTATCAGCCTAGAAAGACTAAGAATAGGGTATTTGTGGTGTTTGTGTATCTTGTTAAAGAATGGGTGAAAAGAAAGCTAAGTCAAGGCTTGGACTATAGCCCTATCTTTCTCAGAATATTCTGTTTTTTGTGTGTTTGTAGATATTCTTTGTGGAATTTTATTGAAAAATAATTTAGGGGCTAAGAAAGAAAACATATTTGAATAACTTTGCTTCAAGAACAGGTAATAGATTGAAAATTTGAGTGGAAATTTAGTTGCTTATTTCCCTACACTGCAAATACATAGGGAATCTTTAAAAAATAATAACCCTTCTGTCTTTGTAGTATATTTATTTATTTGTAGATTTACATGAGCTTGGGATGATAACTATGTGAAATGAATAGTCATTTAAGAAGGCATAATTTTATCAGTATTTTACTAGGGCAAATGGGCTCAGTGACAGAGCCTTGTCTGGCATGCATGAGGCCCTGTAATTGATCCTTTGCATTAAAAAAAAAAAAGATTTGATAAATGTTTCTCAAATACTCCTAGTTCTGAGAATTGATTTTAGGATTAGAGAATTCCCAGAGTCGTGTTTAAAAATGTTTCTTCAGCTTCTCAAGAGCAGAGTTATAGAAAAGAGTGATCTAACCTCCTGTCTGTAAGGATGACTAATGGTAGTGTTCAGGGACAGATGTGGTGAATCTGGGAAAAGGCATTCTATTATATTATTTCTTTCCCTATTCTGTGTCTTAGCACAGAGACCTAACTTTTGCACTGCAGCAGAGTCCCTCAAGATTGCAAAGTGCTTTAGGGCAGAAATGACATTACCTTCTCTCCTGTAGCTCTCTAGCATGGGTCTTTAAATATTTTATGTGCTGAATGAGTAAATAAATGGAAGGGAGCCAAGTAATGTAGGGAAATTATCTTTTTATTCCTATTATCTACTGTTCCCCACCTCACTCTTTGAATTCTCTGAGCCTAGATCTAGGTAGAATTATGAATCAGATCAAGTTCATTTCTGATGCTATTGCTTACAAGGTGTTCTGAATAAGCATCTAGTATATATCCTATTTAAGGTCATTTCACTCTCAAATCCCAAAAGCATTTATTCTTCTCAGGTAGCATCTCATACCTGAGACCTCTCCTAATCCTCATCAAAGCTTATCATGTGACCTCTTTCATGTTCTCCATAACAGTTCTATAGAGTTAGGTTCAGGCTACTTATATGATGAGAGTTATTGAAGAGAGCATAATAAATCATCTGTCATCATAATTATGCACTTAACCTCATCCATTCTAGACAACACTTTCCTGCCTCTCAAGACATTTTCCTCTTTCCAGGGGCAGTTTTATTTGATCCATTAATCAGAATAATACCATGTTTTATTTATTTATTTGAAAGAGGGAGAGAGAATGGGCACATCAGGACTTCCAGCCACTGCAAATGAACTCCAGACTCATGCACCACCTTATGCATCTGGCTTATGTGGGTCCTGGGGAATTTAACCTGGGTCTTTAGACTTCATAGGCAAGCACCTTAACTGCTAAGCCATCTCTCCAGCCCATAACACCATATTTTAAAATGAGCTCGAATAATAATATGTTGACTATATTTCTTCTGTGATCCATAAACTAACTCTAGAAACAACTCTAAAGAAGGAATTTGGGAAGATTTTGAGCAATATCAGCTTCTCTGAGTAGCATCCCTCAAAGACTACAGTTTAAAGCCCAATATGTATTTAGAGAAAAGTCAAGTAAGCCAATATTTTCTTTGAAAATTATAAAATGTGATATGCAGCAGAGCATAGCATTTTGAGGTTAACAGCATTGCTTTGGAGGTGAACTGCTTGGGTTGCATTCATGACCCTACAGCTTACCTAGCCATATAGCTTGGGCAATGGGAATCCTGTAGGTTCCTTATTTTGCTCACTTGTCAATGTGGATAAATATTCCCTCCTTCAGGATTGCTATGAAGATTGAGAAAATCATGTAAAATGCTTAGGATTTTGGGACTGGTACATAGTAAGTACCCAATAAAGATGATCTCCTCTTCTTCCCTTTTCTCTCCTCCTCCTCCCCGTTCTCTCCTCCTCCTCCTTCTTTTTCTTCTCCTCCTTCTTCTTCTCTTCCTGCTACTCTATCATGATCATCATCATTTCTTTAGTTATTGGTATGTCCAAGACCCTATGTTACATAATGCTGAAGATTAAAAAAAAGCATGCCTTTCCTCTCAGGAGTTCATAGTCTAATGGGAAACAAAGACATGTAATTTGTATTATAGTAATAGGAATGACATCTCTTACCAGAGAGACTCATAATATAGGGAGAGGTCTTGTAATGGAAGCATCTCAGTAAGTTGTGAAAATATCAAATGTCCTCCATTCAATTTATATTATTTCCTAGAGTATGAATATCTGGACAACCAGATGAGTAATGCTCTTTGTAGCACTAACAATAGAAGGACCTGTAATTATAGAAACCCTTATTTTACGAAGTAATTCCAGTGTCTTTTTAAGAAAAGGCATTGTGTGTGATGGGTTTGGTTGCTGTTGTTTGTATATTTGGTTTTCAGTTCATGTCTTTTTTAAGAGCTTCATGTAGGCCTGGCTGGCCTCAAACCTGCTGTATAGCTGAGGCTGGCCTCAATTCTTTGCTCCTCCTACCTCTCCATGTCTCAGGTATGGGTACTATAACTATACACTACCAACCTGGACTTAGATTTTTGTGGAGGGAGTCGTTTTATTTTAATTTCCATTTGTGTGTGTGGTCTTAATTTCTATGAAAATATTTGGTGTTGTTTGCTTTGCTTTAAATAGAAACCACTCTGGACTGAGAATTCAGAAGCACTGTCATTATAAACAGCACCATTAGCATGGCTCTGTAAAACAACTCTGTTTTTTTTTTTTTAATTTTAGGTTCAATAACTAAGATGTGATTCCACTCTGATTTTTTGTTTTGTTTAGTTTATGTTTTTTTGAGGTAGGGTCTTGCTCTAGCCTAGGCTGACCTGGAATTCATTATGTAGTCTCCAGCTGGCCTCAAACTCACAGTGATCCTTCTACCTCTGCCTCCTGAGAGCTCAGATTAAAGGCATAGGCCACCATGCCAGGCCTACCTTATGTTTTAAAATATTATTTACTTATTTGAGAGAGAAAGAGAGAAAGAGAGGGAGATAAGATCGGAGAAAGTATGGGTGCATCAAGTCCTCTTGCTGCTACAAATGAACTCCAGATGCATGTGCCACATTGTGTATCTGGACTTACATGGGTACTGGGGAATCAAACCCAGGAAGGCAGGCTTTTCATGCAAGTGCCTTTAACCACTGAGCCATCTCTGCTCTGGTTTTGAAAGAACTAAATAATCTAAAAGGGCTTGCCTTTTTACCAGGATTATTTAGAGCTTGGTTATGGATAGGAACTGAAGAAGAATTTAAGGACAGTATTATTTAACAATGATGTAATCTACATTCAAATGTATATTGCTGCTTTCATTACATTGTGTCATCTCAGTTACTGTGCAGAATATATTCTTTAATTAAAATATTGGTTTTCTTTTTTAACTACAGTTTCATTTTCTTAAAAATAGTCATGAAGATGACAATTTATTTTGTAATTGGTTATTTTGTATGATTCATGAAAAAACACCTTAAAAATAACTTTGTAATAACGACAGAAAGCTGTTTCTTCACGATTGTGACTCATCATAATTATTTTTGAACATTTGGTAAATCTTGTTCCCCTGATCTTTTAAGAAGAACTTTAAAACCTTTTCAGAGTCTGCTTAAGTCTCTCCTTCATGGAATTCTGTAAAACCTTCTTGTAAAGAAAGTGGGCATGAGGTAAGAGACACAGTTGAGACAATGTGGTTGTATACATGCTTCTACATTGCCTTCATCTGTTCAGGTTTTATTCTTAGTAGTATTCATAAGTCAATGGTTGTTTTGAAAAAATGAAGGAATTGAAGCAACATGGATCCACAACCTTTACAAATGGCATGTTATATACTCCTGAGACCAACACAAAGGTGGGAAATAGGTTGTCCTTCTCTTTCACAAGAAAAGATAAGGTTACCATGCCAAGTTCTTTTTTAAATTTTTATTTATTTATTTGAGAGAGAGAAGGAGGGAGGGGAGAGAGAATGGGTGCACCAGGGTCTCCAGCCAGTGCAAGCAAACTCCAGATGCATGTGCCACCTTGTGCATCTAGTTTATGTGGGTACTGCGGAATTGAACCTGGATCCTTTGGCTTTGCAGGCAAGTGCTTCATCACTAACAAATCTCTCCAGCTCACTATGCCAAATTTTAAAGAGAACATTGTAGTGGTAACAGGGGCTACATGCTATATTTTGAATTCGTTCCAGGTTGATTTAGTTGAACTGCATTTCTGCTATAAGTTCATAATTACTATTTCAGGAATGGAGAAGATACCAGTCTGTGTTGTACAGAATGAGCACACAGCTGTTTGCTTCATTTCCCCACAAAGACTATTAACAATTTATCCTAAAGTGATGGATTTGATTCTTCTGCATGGATTGTGAACAGAGAATTTATAAAACCTTCAAGTTTTATGAAGAAAATCTTAATTCTGGTCATGCATATAATTAACACCCTTTCTGGACATGAATAATGATGTTTTGAATTTCCAAATTCACCTGGAAGCCATGCATGGTGGCTCATGCCTTCAATCCCAGCTACAGAGTGGGAAAAAAAACCTCACCTGGAACTTCCTAAAGGTTGTATAAATGAAGTTTTCCTCAACTACAACTAAGTTAATGGCTAATGCATACTCAATATAAAGATTTAAAAGAAAAATATACTTTAATGAAAACTTTAATTATAATGTTCTTTCATAAGATTCTAATACATGGGGGCTGGGGATGTGTCTAAGTAGTTAAATGTGCTTGCTTGTTGTACATGCCTGATGACCAGAATTCAGATTCCTAGAACCCATGTAAAGCACAATGAAAGTATCACATACATCTAGTTTCCAGCAACAAACAACAAGAGAGACTGTTTCAAACAAGGTGGAGGGTGAGAACTCACACCCTGAAATTATCCTCTGACCTCTGTACATGCACTGTGGCACACACTTGCACTGTGGTATGCACACGCTCATACATTAACCAGATACACACACACACACACACACACACACACACACACACTAAAATAAAAATAAGTAAATAAACAAGATCCCAAGATATCTTGACTTTCTGCCCTCTAAACCTCTTGTCTCAATCCCTACTTCCTCTTGGTTCCAATTTACCCAGTTAATTGTATTCCAGATACTACCTCAGGCCTCCAGGTTTCTTTGAGGGTTTAAGTGCCATACCCTATTCTCTTCTTTCCAGGAAAGGCCTCTACTTCCAAACCACTAACCATCTCCTATAATAATTCCATCTGAAAATATTTAAGAAACTTTAGGCCCCAATTCAAGCTTCTGAACAAAAATAAATAGAAGTTGCTTTAGGTTTATGAATTGCCATGTGAAATTGTACAATGTTATATATTTGGGGCCAGGGATAGCCATAGAGTTCGTCATATTCTCAAAAAGGTTGTTATCTCCTCCCCCAAAGTTTGGGAAGCAGGGCACTAAGGACTACTGATTTTAGTGAAGTTGATGTTGTTTCATTTGGAGATTATTTCTATCTTAATAGAGAACTCGTAGAAATAATAACCAAAAGAAAGAGTTCTGTAAAAAGAAAAATTAGATTATAATTTGAGAAGTAGATATAATATTTGGCAGATGATTTTAGTATATTCCACTATGTTATATGTTTTACTTTTTCTGCTTTATTTTATAATATATTCATTCTAATTTTTTTGAAAAATAGAAGTATAAAATTTATTTAAAACCACCCACAAAGTTCTACATAAAATAATGGGTTTCATTTTGGCATTTTCATACATATATGTGTTGTGAGTGTGTTGTGTCAGAAACATAGAGAAGTACACTTGTGTTTTTCCACAATATTAGAATTTGTTGAATAGCAGTGGATTTACAAGACACAGTAGTTTCAATGACAGCAATTTGCCATATACTAAGTACTTCCCTTGTATGGCAGTTTGAATGTATAGCCCTGTACATTCAGTCATTTTGTTTTTGGTGGGGATTGTACCCAGGGCCTTAGGCATATTAGACAAGTGTTCTGCCAGTGAGCTACATACCCAGCCCTGACTCAGTCATTTTTGATTAAAATTCCTAATTGAGCCCCTAGCAGCCAGATCCCTGCTGCAAGGGGGTGTGTCACTGCAGGCAGATCCTGAGGTCTAGCCCTAAGGAGTGTTTGGGGGAAATTTCCAATTTATCCCTATAAGGTGTGTGTAGAGCAGCTTGAGTTCTGGTCGTTTATGTGTGCTTGTAGTGCTGGCTATTGGTGATCTCTCTCTCTCTTCTTGGATCTACGTAAGGTAACCAGCTTCTTCCACCATTAATAGTATACCCCTGGATTCTTTAAGGATGAGATGAACATGCTCCTCCCATAAGCTGTGCCTGGTTGGATGTTCATCCCAACAATGTGGCAAATCATAGAGAAATCAATTAAATTCATTCCCAAAATGAAAACACAACAATGAGACCTGACCCCCCCAAAAAAAATCACTGAAATAGAAGCAAACTATCAAAAAATCAACAATTGTGTCAATGAAATTGAACAGAATCGTCTCCTAGAGTGTTCAGCTTTGCACAGTAGGCTTAACTTCATAGAAGAAAATGTCAGAACCCTCCAGAGATATGAATAAATTGAAGGTAAGTCAAGAAATGGAAGATCTGAGCAACCAGTTGATTAAGCTTAATGAAGACTTGATCAGATGCAAGAATGAACTATAGGAAGCATCAAGAAAATCAAAACTCAAATTGAAACCATACCTCACAAAAGAGATGGATATGATGCAAAATATCATAATAGAAAATAAGAGAATGTATTCAAGAAAATTATTGAAGAAAAATTTCTGAATCTTGTAAAAGAGAGACCCATCCAGATACAAGAAGCCCTTAGAACACCAAACAGATAGGACCAAAGAAAAAACTCTCCAAAACATATCATAGTTAAAACTTTTAACAATGAAAACAGATTGTTAAAAGAAGAAAGGTAGAAACACTTCACAACATACAAGGGCAATCTCATCAGAAATACATCAGATTTCTCAATGGAAACCCTGAAAACCAGAAGGACTTGGAATGGACCAATTCAAAGTCTGAAAAACTATGGCTTCCAACCCAAGCTACTTTACCCAGCAAAAGTATCCCTCATAATAGCTGGTGAAAGAAAAACTTTCTTTGAAAAAAGTCAGCTCTATGATTATATGAACAAAAGCCAAACCTACAGACAATACTTGAGGAAATATTCTACACAGAACAGTCCACCAATCAATCTCAAGTGCTAACAACAAGAAGATGACAATAACCAAACTAGACAAGGATCAAAACTGTGCATCACACAAGAAAGTGACAAACTCCACAAACACTTTATTATGGCAGGGATTAATTCAAACCTCACAGTAATAACTGTAATATTAGTAGAAATAACTCACTGATCAAAAGACACAGGTAATCAGGATGTATCAAAAAACTGGACCCTTCTATCTGCTGTCTTCAAGAAACCCACCTCACTACTAAAGATAGACACCTCTTCAGGGTGAATGGTTGGCAAACATTTGAAGGAAATGAAAATTTAAAAAAAGCAAGTGGGTGTTGCTATATTAATATCTGATAAAATAGACTTCAAACCAAAAGTAATCAAAAAGAACAAAGAAGGCCACTTCTTACTCATCAGGGAATGATCCAACATGAACATATCACAATCATAAATATATATGTGCCAAACACAGGTGCATCACAGTTTATAAAACAAAATCTATTCAACAATAAAACAGAAATAAATACCAACACCACCTTAGCCAGAAACTTTACTATTCCACTATCATCAATAGAAAGATAATCCAAGCAGAATATCAACAGGGAAATAACAGAGCTCAACAATGTTATAGATCAACTAGACCTAATGGATATCTATAGAACTTTCCACCCCAACTCTACAGAATACACATTCTTCTCAGCAGCCCATGGAAACTTCTCCAAAAGTGACCATATATTAAGCCATAAAGCATGCCTTCATAAAGTCATGACAATTCAAGTCATCTCCTGCATCATGTAAGATTACAATGTTTCAAAGCTAGAAATTAACAAGAAACACAACAAGAGCTCCACCATCTCCTGGAGACTAAACAACACACTTCTGAAAAATGAATGGGTCATGGAAGAAATCAAAATGAAATTGTAAAATTCCTAGAATAGAATGATAATGAAAATACAAGCTACCAAACTTATGGGACACAACAAAGGCAGTCATAAGGGGAGAATTCATAGCCCAAAATGCCTTCATTAGAAACACAGAGTGATCCCATATCAATAACCTGACTGCCCATCTAAAGGCACTGGAAAAAGCAAGATGAATCCAACCCAAAGAGCTCAGACAAAAGAAATAATCAAGATTAGAGCAGAAATTAATGAATTGGAAACTAAGGAAACAATTTTAAAAATAGATGAAATGAAGAGCTGGTTTTTGAAAAAATAAACAAAATTGACAAACACATGGCCAAGTGGATCAAGCAAAAACAAGAGAAGTCTCAAATTAACAAAATCAGAAATGAAAAAGGAAATATCACAACAGACATCAATGAAATGGAAAGAATCATCAGGGCATAATTCTAAAACCTCTAGTCCACAAAATTGAATAATCTGGAAGAAATGGGTGAATTCATAGACACATACCACCTACCAAAACTAAACTCAGAGCAGATTTTATCTCCTAAACAAACCTGTCACATCCATAGAGATTAAAAAGGTAACCAAAAAGAAAAGTCCCAGGCAAGATGGCTTCTCAGCTGAATTATATCATAACTTCATAGAAGAACTGAAACCAATTTTTCCTCAAACTGATCCACATAATTGCAGACCAGGAAATCCTCCCTGACTCCTTTTATGAAGCTAGCATCACCCTAATACCAAAACCAACAGAGATACAACAAGGAAAGAAATTAGGCCTATATCCCTAATGAACTTAGATGTAAAGATCCTGAACAAATCCTTGAAAACCAAATTCAATAGCCCATCAAAAGCTTATCCACCTTGATTAAGTAGGCATCATCCCTGGGATTCAGGGATGGTTTAACATACCAAAATTGGTCACTGTAATACACCACATAAATAAACTGAACCATAAGAACCACATGATCATCTCAATTGATGCAGAGAATGCCTTTGACAAAATACAGCACCACTTCATGATCAAAACAAATGGTAAGAATAGGCATGGAGGGTTTATATCTCAACACCACAAAGGCTATATATAAAGCTTCCAAAGCCCAAATAATACTTAAGGGGGAATAACTCAAGGAGTTCCCACTGAGATCAACAATAAGACAGGGGTGCCTACTCTCACCACTTTTCATCTTAGTACTAGCAGTACTAGCCCAAGCAATGAGACAGGAGAAAGAAATAAAAGTGATACAAATTGGAAAGGAAGTATCAAGTTAGCCCTATTTGCAGATTTCATGATCCTAGATATAAGCAACCCCAAAGTCTCCATGTCCAAACATCTAAAGGTGATAAGTTCCTTCAGCAAATGGCAGGATACAAAATCAATGCACAAATACCAGTACCTTTTCTATATGAAAAGGACAAATATACAGAGAAAGAAATCAGTTATGCTGTCTCATTTTCAATAGCAACAAAAACATAAATACCTTGCAATAACACTAACCAAGGATGTGAAACACCTGTATAATGAAAACCAACAACAACAACAAAAAACATTCAAGAAAGAAATAGAAGAGGACTTGAGAAGATGGAAAGACCTCCCATGCTACTGGATAGGTAGAATTAATATTGTGAAAATGGCAATTCCACCAAAAGCAAAATACAGAGTTACCAGCAGGCCCTCTTATTCCCTTACTAGCCATTTACCCTAAAAGCTTCATATCTCAGTTAAGAGATATTTGCTCAACTATGTTTATAGCTGCTCAGTTCATAATAGCTAAAAACTGGAATCAATACAGGTACTCATCACTGGATGAATGGGTAACCAAGATGTGATATATTTACACAATGGGATTGTACTCAGCAGTAAGAAAAAAATTGACATTTTAAAATTTGTATAAAAATGGTTGAACTTGGAACAGATCATTCTAAGTGTACTCACACAGTCACAGAAATACAACCACCACATGATCTTGCTCATCTGCAGTTCCTAACCTGCATCAGCCCAAGTTGCTGACATAACTTAATAGCATCTTGAGGCTTGGACAATAGGGAGGGTAAGGCTGGGGGAAAGGGAAAGGGTGGGGGGGCAGAAAACTGAATCCAAATTGAACTGGTACCATACAATCCTATAACCTGGAAGTCTTACTAAAAGGTAAAATCCTCACGAGGACCTTAGGGGGAGCACCTGAATTGAAGTACCCTGGAGAGGGGGAGATGAAACCTAACCTCTAATTTCTCCTATTTCTCTTTCTTCTCTTTTTCTTTTCCCTTGGTGATGACCTGTAATTCCCTGTATCATGATGTGGTCTACATCCACAATGAGCTATTGATCAGAAGACCTACTAGATCTCCCAAAACAGACAAGACAGACTTCTATCTGAGCTCTTTATTACCCACCAGTGGTTAATGGTAAGACCCTACTGCTGAAGACACCAAACGCTGTTGGCACAGAGCCTGGAAAGACCTAGTTGGAATCCAGAGGAGAGCCAGTCTCCAGAAAATTAGTCCATGTAGTGCTGGAAGGTGCTGCATGAGCTACCAGGGGAAAGTGACCAACATCTGCCCAAGCAGCTCACAGTCTAAGCAACTCAGAAGAAAACAGCCTGATGTGATGCTCACAAAAGTGCAATAGTGGCACACAGCCATGGTAGGTAACCAACTGCTCTTGGTTTAGTAACAGATCCACTCAGTGGAAAGGAAACCATATCTGGAACTGGGAAACAAGTCAGAATCATATCCAAATAATGGTTCTGCTTTCCATTGTCAAGCTCCCACTAACCTTAGATTATAAGAGGGTCTACACTCTTTAAATTCTCACTAAATTAATAATGGTATCCCATTTAACTGTTGCTGACTTCATTCTCCATTCGAGAATCTGCTTCTCTTTTTCAGATGGAGCCGGACCCGAGGAGTTAAACAACTCAGTACACTCTACCCCAGCCCCAGCTGAAGCCACAGAGGAATTGGGGAAATGAGCCAAATTCTGCTTTCTTAGTGAATCTGATACAGCATAAGAGTGATAGAGATAGACACTGATGACACTCAACACCTACCCAACCAGAGATTCAGAGGCTCCTAAGTGCCAATCACTGAAGTAGACCTAAAATGCACCCAACATTACTCCAGGAATTTTGCAGAAGAGGGGGAAGAAGGATTGTTAGAGCCACAAGTTGAGACATTTTTCACAGAGAAATTGCCTCTCCCTCATAATGCATGACCCACAATCCCCATGGTGTTGAAATACATCCCTGAGGTAGGTCTCTTCAGAAAAGAGGCAGGGAGGAGGGAAAGGATGGTACCAACATGTGTTGTCTACATACTGAATATGTCCATATCTAATAAAAAAGACAAAAAAGTTTCACAGTAAAAAAAAAAAAGAATGCCATTGGAATTTGGTGGGAATAGTCTAGAATCTGTAGGTTGCTTTGGGTACTATAGACATTTTTTAAATTTTTATTCAACCAATCCATGATCATGGGAGGTCATCCTATGTTCTTGTTTTCTTTCTTTATTGTCCATAGTTTTCATTGTAGAGTCCTTTTTTACTTTGACTTACAGTTTTGAGAGGAAGAACATCATGGTAGAGAAAGCATAGCTGGAGCAGGAAGCTGAGTGGCACATCATCGTATCAGCATAGAGAAAGTAAAGTGAGCAATGAATGCAAGAGGTGCTGGACTATAATAACTGAAGACCCATCCCCCAGTAACATACTTCCTCAATTAAGACTCCAATTCCTGGGCTGGAGAGATGGCTTAGCGGTTAAGTGCTTGCCTGTGAAGCCTAAGGACCCCGGTTCGAGGCTCGGTTCCCCAGGTCCCACATTAGCCAGATGCACAAAGGGGCACACTCGTCTGGAGTTCGTTTGCAGAGGCTGGAAGCCCTGGCGCGCCCATTCTCTCTCTCCCTCTATCTGTCTTTCTCTCTGTGTCTGTCGCTCTCAAATAAATAAATAAAAAGTTAAAAAAAAACTCCAATTCCTAAGGGTTCCATTACCTTGAATAGAGCCACAAAATGGGGATTAAGTATTCAAGCACATGAGGGTTCAAACCAGCACAATCTCTATTTTGGGTCTTTCTTTTGAATAATTTGGCTAAGGGTTTAACAATAGTGTATCTGTTTTCAAATAATAACTTTTCTTTTTTTTTTTTAAAGTAGGATCTCATTCTAGTCATGTTTACTTGGAACTCACTCAAATAGTTCCAGGCTGGCCTCAAACTCATAACAAGATCCTCTTATCTCTGCCTCCCAAGTGCTGGAATTAAAAGCATGTGCCACTATGCTTGGCTCAAATAACAAACTTTCTGTTTGATGAATCTTATTTATTTTCTTTTAGTCTCTGTATTAGTTGGGACTCTCTATAGGAACAGAACTGATATAATGAATATGTATTTCAAAATGGTCTCATTATATTAGCTTATAGAATACATGGTAGATTGTACAAAAATAGCTGTCTGAAGGATGGAATATATGAGAACCCAGTAGCTGCTCAGTTGATCAGGCTGGTTGCCTCACCAGTCCCTATATATCTCTGAAACCCTGGAGGTTTCCTATAGAGCTCTTGATATTTACAGCACATTGGAGGGCTGATGAAGCAGGATTCCGATGTTTGCAATGGATAGCAACAATGGAGTAAAAGCATGCACCAGCAAGTAGCAAAGACAGCCAGGCAAAGGGCTCTGTGTTCTCTTGGAACTTATTTATATGTAATCCATCATCAGAAGGGCTACCTACTCCGGGTTCTTCCTCCCTCTATCAACCTTTCCTGGAACCACACTCACAGACCCACCCAAGATCCATGTCACTGGATTCCTAATCTGATCAAGTTGACAATAGAACTTAAACTGTCACAAGTCTACTACTTATCAACAACACTAAGCCACATTTTGTTATGTTATACTTAATTTACAAATGAAGATAATAACAAGGTCATAATTCTGCCTAACATGATATAACGATCTCATGTACAACTGAGAGCATCCTATTCTTTCCCCACAAACATGGCATGGCAAAAGCCCTTGAGGAATGTATAGTTTCCAATTTCCAATAATTTAACACTTAACAACACTTAGGTCCTGATATTAGCTCAATCGATATATTACATAGTAAAGAAACAGGATGAAATACATAAATATCTTCCTAATATATGTGTACATATGCACAAACACTCAACAAAATAGGACATAAACACTTATGGCAATTACAGACCTTATTTCTTCAACTGGTGTTTCTTTAGCCGATATTTATAACTACCTTTTTCTATTCCCCATTCTGTATTACCTCTACATTCAACAAGCACCTGAGCAGGTCTTCGTTCTTTAAATTGTTCTTGTTTCTTTATACCTACATTCCTGAAGGTTTTGAGCCATTTATCACCCTCGTTTGATTGGGTTGTTTCTAGTCTCCCACTGACCTTGTTCACTGCACATTGTCACATTAAGAACCATCCTAAAGGATCTCCTGTACTCCAGACATACTTTCCCTTACTTCCATTGTGGATGGGAAATCCACTTCCACCCTAGTAGTATGGAGCAATCATCCATGCAAGCACTGTAATTCCTTTCTTAGCCTATTGAATCAAGGGCATTGGGAGTCCAAAGTGGTCAGGGGGAAGTCTGAGGTTCCAGGTTCAATGAAATGTTTTTTTGTGCATGTGTAGATTACCATGGTGTTGGATAAGTGTTGTATAGAATTTTTTTCCCAATTGAAAGCAGTAAACACTATTAACAGCTTTATGAAAAGCAGTTGGTACCACTCATAATATATTTTTTGAGATTAGTTCTTCATAGAAGGAAGTGTGTGGGGAAAGTTGTCATAACCCATCTGAGATTTCAGGTGCCCTTTGTACCAACTCTATGCAATGATACACAAGGTCATGTGGACTCTGTGGGATATGATTTGTAGTGTAAAAAGATCATGCTATTGAGAGCTCCTTTAGGCAGCTATGGGGAATTCCTCATAGCTCTTCTATGCTGGGATGAGACTTCTCCATGTTATGGCTTCTTAGTGACTCCTCATCTATACACTGAGAGAGGAGCGTCCATGAGGGAAATAACCAGTACAGGAAGCTCTATCAAGGCAGGTAAGGAAAGGTCTTCATCCATGTTGGAATGAGACTCCTTAGTGTCATACTCCTGACGCCAATGAATTCATTTGATCACTAAAACTGGTTTTGCTATAATCATGCTTTGGTCTGTCATCTGTGCTCTATCTGGGTAAATAGACATATGTTTTCATCTCCCAAGGGAAAACGTTTCACACAACAATAAGATGTTGTGTAAGTCAACAGATGGTAGTTTTGGCAGAAGCATTATGTGCATGAAAGGCAAATCCATACCCAGAATAGGCACTCACTTAAGTAAGGACAAAATGCTTTCCATGATGGAAGTGGTCCAATGCAGTCAACCTGCCACCAGGTTGCAGGCAGATTTGGCATTCAGCACCAGCCACAGTAAGGTCAGTTTTGGAGAGGGGAAATCCATGTTGTTGAGCCCATGCATAACCTCAATCCCTGCCATCATAGTCACTTTGTTCATGAGCTTATTGGGCAATGAGAGAAATTACCAGGGAAAGATGTTGTCCACTATCGAAAGATTGGGTCAGCTTATCCACTTGATGACTAAAGACATCTTCTGCTGAGGTCTCCTTTTGATGAAAATTTACATGGGATGAAAGTATATTTACATCCTTTGCCTGTTCAGAGAGGTGTCTCATACTCCTTCCCAAAATGTCCTCGTTACTAATTTTCTAATTGTGTTCCTTCCAAGTCCCAGACCATCCATCCAAAGTATTATCTACAGCCCATAAAATAGTATAAAACTGTACATCTGGCTTTTCTTTTTTTTCCAAACAAAATGCACAACCATGTGCACTGCCAAAAGTTCCACCCATTGTGAAGATTTTTCTTCAGCACTGTCCTTCAAGGCTGTACCAGAAAGTGGCTGTAATGCTGTGGCTGTCTACTTCCAGGTGGTGCCTACATAGCATGCTGAACCATCTGTAACCCAGGCCCTAGTCTCCTCCTCCTCAGTCAATCAAACATAGGGCACATGACGTGATGCCATAGATGTATGCCTGGAGACAGAAAGAATTGTAACAGGAGAAGGAGTCATAGGTATTCAAACAATTTCTTCATATAGTTTACTTGTGCCCTTAGGACCTGCTTGAGCATTATCACACATATACTGCTGCGATTTGATGATAGACTATTGCTGTGAAAGTCTAAATGTATGGCTTGTTTGGTAAGATAACACCCCAGCATGATATGGGCAGCTCAGGTCACATGGCAACTTGGTGGTCCATCATTAAACTTTCAGTTTCCATTAAAGCCCAATAGCAGTCCAAGACTTGTTTATCAAGGGGAGCATAGTTGTCTGGAGATAATGGCTGGGCTCTGCTACAAAATCTCAAGGACTTCCACTGTTATTTGCTCATGGAGGTCTATCAAAGGCTCCAAACAGCATGCCTATCTGCCTCTGACACACCTCAAGTATGATTGTACCTGCTAGATCATATGGCCTAATTGGCAGAGCAGCCTGCTCAAGAACCTGGACTGGTTGAAGAATCTTTTGTTCTGGGTCCCACTCAAAACTAGCACCTTTCAGAGTCACTTAATATATGGGCTGGAGTAACAAAACCATGGGAGGAATGTGCTGCCTCCAAAATCTAAGTAGACCCATTAGAAATTGTTCTTTTTTGGTGGTAGAAGGGACCAGGTGCAACAATTTGTCATTAAACAAAGAAGGAATATCTCTAAAATTGAAGAACCTTGACTTGTGTTTGAATTTATTTACTATCCTCTGATGTGCATATGATGTACCAATAATTGCAGAGTGGTTGCAACCTCCTTCTCACTTGGTCCAATCAGCATCATGTTATCAATATGCTTCATGTAATACTTCATGTAAGGGACAGATGATCATAATCTCTGCAAACTAAGTTATGACCTTGTGTTGGATAATTAATACAGCTTTGAGGTAAAACAGTAAAGATGGATTGCTGGCTTTGTCAGCTGAAAGCAAATAATGTCTGGTAGTCCTTATGAACAGGTATGGAGAAGAAAGGAATTGCAAAATAATAGCTACATACCAAGTACCAGGGGATATGTTAATCTGCTCAAGTAAGGAAACCACATCTGGAACAGCAGTTGAAGTTGGAGTCATTACTTAAGTTTATGATAATCAATTGTTATTCTCCATGGTCTGTCAATCTTCTGAACAGGCCAAAATAAGAGAAAGGGAGCTGTGATGGGCACCACCAGCCCTGGAATCTTTCAATGCCTTTATGATGGCACGAATCTCTATATTTCCTCCAGGAACATGACATTGTTCTTGGTTCATTGATTTCCCTTATAGAATCAGCTTTAATGGCTTCTACTTGGCCTTTCCATCCATTGTATCCCTTACTACACAGACCAGGGAACCAACATGGGGATTCTGCCAACTTCCAAGTATATTATTTTTTAAATTTTTTTTGTTTATTTTTATTGTATTTACTTATTTGAAAGTGACAGACAAGAAAGAGGGAGAGGGAGAGAAAGAGAGAGAGAGTGGGCATGCCAGGGCCTCTAGCCACTGCAAACGAATTCCAAATGCGTGCGCCCCCTTGTGCATCTGGCTAACGAGGGTCCTGGGGAATTGAGCCTCGAACTGGAGTCCTTAGGCTTCACAGGCAAGCACTTAACTGCTAAGCCATCTCTCTAGCCCTCCAAGTATATTATTGTAGTAGGTGTCACATTGCTGGGATGAGCATCCAAATCGGATACAGTTTAAAGGAGAAAGGAAATTATTTGTAGCTTACAGATCCAGGGGAAATTCTATCAAATGGCAGAAGATGCTGGCTTCCATTCATAAATACAAGCAAAGAGACACCACTAAATCAGCGCCACAAGCAATCACAGCCAGAGCTCAAAACCTTTATGCTGGAGTTCAGGTCCATACCCAAACACATCTTTGGGCCAAATCTAGGATCTGCCCCCAGTTACACCTCTTCCAGCTAGGCAGCTTGGAATCCAGGTTACAAACTTTCATAAAATACCTGAGTCTATCCCTTTTTAAGTATGCAAGATACATTATTAAAACTAGAATATCTGTGTAGCTTTGGCCCATACCTACTAAGTCTGATCTAATTTTATGTTCCCTCCCATATCATTCCACACCACACCTTGAGAGTCCACTTCCACACAAATTCTTCAAATTTGTGCTTCAATGAGTTAGAAAGCTTATTAAGTTCTTCAAGGGTCCATCACACCCTTCATGGGTCCTACTGGTTAGCTGGATTATTGGATTTTTTTTTTTTTTTTAGGTAGTATGCTGTAGCTGAGGCTCACCTGGAATTCAGTATGTAGTCGTAGGATGGCCACAAATTTACAGAGATCCTCCTACCTCTGCCTTCAGGGTTCTGAGATTAAAGGCATGTGCCATCACAACCAGCTGTTTGTTCTTTTTTAAAAATGTATTTTTATTAATTTATTTGCAAGCAGAGAGAGATAGAAGAGAGACACAGAGAATGCGTGCACCAGGGCCTCCAGATGAACTCCAGATGTGTTCACCACGTTTGCATTTACCTTTGCACTGCCTTGTGCATCCGGCTTTACATGGGCACTGGGTAGTCAAATCCAGGTTGTTAGGTTTTGAAGTACCTTAACTGCTGAGCCATCTCTCTAGCCCTTGTTTTTATTTTTGTTTGTTTGTTTTTGTTTTTCAAAGTAGGGTCTCTAGCCCAGATTGACCTGGAACTCACTTTGTAGTCTCAGGGTGGCCTCGAACTCATGAAGATATTCCTACCTCTACCTCCCAAGTGCTGGGATTAAAGGCAGTTGCCACCATGCCCAGCTGTTTTTTTTTTTTCATTTTTTATTCTCCCCTGTTAGTATTGCATGTTTGGTGGTTTTACTGTGTTGAATTAATGAATTTCTTACTAGCTTCCCTTTTCTCACTTATTATAGCTCATATGTTCCTATCATGAAATTAATTTTTTTCTGTATTCTTATGGTTGAGACCTTTCTTCTTCCTCTGTGTACAGCATTCTTTTGTAGTTGTGGCTTGGTGGTCTTGAATTATCTTGGTTTGTGCTTGCCTTGAAATAACTTTGTTTCTGTACAAATATGGGAAAAAAAAATAAGTTCACTGGATCCAGAACTCTTGGTTGAAATTATTTACTTTCAAGGTTTGAAATATATTGTTCATGATTTCTTGGCTTCTAAGGTTACTGATGAGAAACCTGATGTTATTCAGATGTTTCTGTCTCTGTACACATGTTGGAACTTTTCCTTTACTGCTTTTAATATTGTTTATAAAGTTTTGACAACTAGAATCTAATATGTTAAGGAGAATTTATTTTAGTCATGTCTAGTTGGAGTTCTAAATGACTTGTGTTTGGATGTATTTTTCTCCAGATCTGGGGAATTTTCTGCTATAATTTCACTTAATATATTCTCTATGCCTTTTGTTTTTATCGAATCTCCTTAGTTTATCCCATGGATTCTGAGGATTTGTTCCTTGATAATAAGCCAGCATTATATTATATTTTTCTTTGTTGATATTTATAGTATTTCCTAAACTTTGTCCTCTATTCCTTGTGTTCTCGTTCTGCATGGAAATGATACAAAACATTTATTTGATATACTAGACAATAACAGAGCTAAGTAATCCACTCCACAGCAACATGACAAAAAACATTACCCCATCAAAACAGTGTAGGATTTAAATGTTCCCCACACAAGAGCTTCTGTCAAGTAAGATAGTAAGATTGCTGCTGCCCTGTCATTTATTTCTAGTCCCTACCCAGATCATGTCAAAATACTGATGGTCCCAATAGTTTTATTGAAATAAACCATTTTGCAGAAACATGCGAAAAGACAAATCACAATGTTTCAGTAACCATATGTCCAACTCAAGCTCAATCTACTTAATTGAGTTTGGCTTTCCACTAAAATAACCCTTTATTTTATTCACATTAGAGCAATAAATCGCCCATACTCATCTTCCTTGCCCAGGAATTCAAAGTTAAAAACTCAAAAGGATTATTAGTAAAGAGAAATGTAGGAATTAACACCGTTTAAACTTGTTTTAAATATTTTAAGGTTTAAAAAGTGTTTAAAGTTTGTAATTCCTCCTAGGAAAACATTATCTGCATGAATATCCTAATGGCAAATCATCATAAAATTCTTTAGCTGCATTTGGTACAGAGGGTAGGGAATATCTTCAAAGCACCCCAGCTCTCCTGACAAGAAGGTCACAGGTACACTGGTTTGTGTTATTGCAACATCCATTAAGTGATCTAGGTTGCTTTTCCTCCAGCAAGGGCTTTTGCAAATGAGCTTTAGGCTTGACCTCCAAATTTGGCTGACAATTTACTAATGAGATTCATAACCTTTGGGTTGCTCTGATATTTTGACATATTTTCTGGGTTCTGGGCCACATCCTGGAAGGCCACCATAACTTCTGGATCCTGCATTGCAGCAAGAACCTCTGGATCACTGAGAATTTCATTAAGTCCAGGCATCCCTGCCATTCCAGACATGCCCCCTCCCATTCCAGGCATTCCTCCAATAAAACTTCCAGGCATATCATCAGGAAAGCCACCTGGAAATTTGCCGTACTGAGCTCCAGATTGTCGACTGGCTTCTTCCTCCCTTTGGGCTCTCTCATGTTCTTCTCGAGCCTTTTTAACCCTTTCTATTCTTTCTTTTATCCCTCTCTCTCTTTACGTTTTCGCTCATACTTTCTCTGATGTTCAGCAATTTTCTGAGCCCTCAGTTGAACTTCTTTCAGCATTGCACTGGCATCTTCATCGTAATCCATCTTACAGGCAAGGGCAAGATCATGAGCTCCTTCTTCCCAATGGCCCAGAAGTCTGTGTGCTTTCCCTAGCCACGTGTAAGGCTGAGCAGAATCAGGATTGATTTCAATGGCTCTGTCACAGTCTCAAATGGCAGCATTTGGCTTCTGTAACTTGACGAAAACACTGGCTCTCTTGGCATACAGAATGGCCAAGCGAGGGCTTAGCTTGATGGCATCTTTGAACAAGTCAATGGCTTTCTGAAGCTCACCATCATTTAGGGCTTCAGTAGCAGCCCCTTTCTTTTCATTTTCTCAATCCATCATCTCCTCATTTATCTCTACATTTTCATCTCCCATTTCTTGAGGGGCATCAGTGTCTGGTTTAATTACACCTTCATTATTGATTTCTAGATCACTTTCCTTGCTGGATGGCTCCTCTGTGCTTATGTTTTCCTTTGTCTTGTTGTCTGTGTTTTTCTTCCTTAATATTTTCTTCTGATTTAGCTTTATGAGTTGCAGGTGGCACTTACTTTACCTCCCATGCTCTCCACCCACTCCTGCAGGAAGCGCATTTCCTCGCTGTGCAGGTCGCTCGGGTCCTGCTTACACATGTTCACAAAGACCTGCAGCTCGTTCACCTTGCGGGGATCCATGGTCCGGAAAGCAGTGGGTGGTGGATGAGGCTGCGGCCCAATGACAAGGCCCTGGCGCAGCCTCCAACGTGACCCCCTTGTGTTCTTTCATGTGTATTGTCAAGTTCACTGGTGATGCTTCATATTGTGATTTTTACTTGATTGAGTTTTTTCATTCCCAACATTTCTTTTTTTCAAAAATCTTAAATTGTCAAATTTTTCATTCATGTCGCTGATATTTTCATCCATATTGCTGAAATTGTCTAACCCATTTCTGCTGACTTTTTCTTCTGTATTGCTGATTTTTCTCTCCAAGTTTTGGATTAAATTTATCTGTGCATTTGTATTGTTTTTGTGTCTTTTTAAAATTTATTTTATTTTATTTTTTAAAAATTTTTATTGCCGGGCGTGGTGGCGCATGCCTTTAATCCCAGCTCTCGGGAGGCAGAGGTAGGAGGACTGCCATGAGTTCAAGGCCACCCTGAGATGACAGAGTTAATTCCAGGTCATCCTGGACCAGAGTGAGACCCTACCTCGAAAAACCAAAAAAAAAAAAAAATTTTATTAACATTTTCCATGATTATAAAATATATCTCATGGTAATTCCCTCCCACCCCACCACCACACTTTCCCCTTTGAAATTCCATTCTCCATCATATTACCTCCCCAGCACAATCATTGTACTTACATATATACAATATCAACCTATTAAGTATCCTCCTCCCTTCCTTTCTCTATAAAATTTATTTTTATTGAAAGTTTCCATAGTTATAGACAATAAACCATGGTACTTCCCTCCCCCATTTTACATTTCACAACTCCAATATCCATCATATTCCCTCTCCCTCTCAATGAGTCTCTCTTTAATTTTGATGTCACCATCTTTCCCACCTATTATGATGGTCTTGTTTAGGTAGTGCCAGGCACTGTGAGGTCATGGATATCCAGGCCATTTGGTGTCTGGAAGAGTGCATTGTAAGCAGTTCTACCCTTCTTTGGCTGTTGCCTTCTTTATGCTACCTCTTTTGCAATGGACCCAGATCCTTGGAAGGTGTGATGGAAAGTGTGATGAAGAATGTTTCATGTCTGTTCTCAGGCCCCCAGAATGGTTCATTTAAATAGAGTTTCCCTCAAGATGACACTGGACCAATGGCCAGTGAACTCAAACTCATGTCAATTGACAAAATGGGATTCCTTTTCATTGCTGATGTATTCTCTGGAGGTATTACTGTCTAATTGAACCTAAATTTACTTTAGAAATTAGCAAACAGTTTCTAAAATCCAAATAGAATTATAAATAATGCATATTAGCTAAGATAATTTTGAAAAAGAACAAGCCAACTGTGGTGGCATGTACCTGTAATCCTAGCACTTGTATGGTTAAGGCAGGAGGGTTGTGAGTTTGAGACAAGCCTGGACTACATAGTGAGACCCTGCCATAACAAAACAAAACAAAAATGCATAAGTAATATGAAAAGATAAATGAAGAATCACATCCTAATTTCAAATTTTACTACAAAATATTGATAAGGTAGTGTGATAATGCCATAATGACATAAGGGCAGTTATATAACTCAGTAAAATATATTTAAGACCCCAAAACTAGGAGCTGGAGACAATAGCTCACTCGTCCAACTAACTTGTTCAACAAGCCTGCTAAGTAGAGTTCAGATCTCCAGCATCCACTTAAAAACTGGACACAAAAATGTCTGTAATCCTAATGTGCCCACAGCACTGGTGGGCAGAAGCAAGAGAATCCACAAGCTCATTGGCCAGCTAGTCTGGCCTTCCTAAGAGCAAATAAACAAGATAAGCCACGTGTCAAACAAAGTAGAAGGAGAGGACAAACACCCTAAAGTTGTCCTCTGACCTCTACATGCTCACAGTGGCACACATACAAACTGACACACACACACACACACACACACACACACACACACACACGCTCATACAAAAATACATAAATGATCCAGAAATAAAATTGTATGTCTATGATCAACTGATTTATTTTATTTTTTTTATTTTTTGGTTTTTCGAGGCAGGGTGTCACTCTAGCCCAGGCTGACTTGGAATTCACTATGGAGTCTCAGGGTGGCCTTGAACTCACAGTGATCCTCCTACCTCTGCCTCCTGAGTGCTGGGATTAAAGGCGTGTGCCACCACGCCTGGCTATGATCAACTGATTTTATTTTATTTATTTTTTTAATATATATTTTATTTTATTTATTTGAGAGAGAGAAAGAGGGGGAGAGAGAGAAAGAGAGAGAGAATGGGTGTGCCAGGGCCACCAGCAACTGCAAACAAACCCCAGATGCATGCGACCCCTTGTGCATCTGGCTTACATGGGTCCTGGAGAGTTGAGCTGAGATCCTTTGGCTTTGCAGGCAAACGCCCTAACCGCTAAGCCATCTCTCCAGCCCAGATCAACTGATTTTAAACTAGGGTATCAAAGGAACAAATAATGCTGGGCCAACTGTGTAGTTACATGTATAAGAATGAAGTTGAGGGGCTGGAGAGATGGTTTGGTGGTTAAGCGCTTGCCTGTGAAGCTTAAGGACCCTGGTTCAAGGCTAGATTCCCCAGAACCCATGAAAGCCTGATGCACAAGGTGACACATGCATCCGGAGTTTGTTTGCAATGGCTGGAGGCCCTGGCATGCCCATTCTCTCTCTACTTATCTGCCTCTTTCTCTCTCTGTCCATCACTTTCAAATAAATAAATATTTTTTTTAAAAGAATGAAGTTGAATCATGCCCTATACCATATATAAAAATTAACTCAAGTGAATAAAAAACACAAATATAGCAGCTATAAAATTATTATCAAAAAGCATAAGGCTATGTGTCCATAACCTCTGATTTGATTAAAGATTGCCATTTATGACACCAAAATGATGAGCAATGAAAGAAAACATTGATAAATTGGACCTCACCAAAATTTAAAACTAATGCTTCTAGGGACATCATCATGAAAATGAAAAGATAACTTATAAAATGGGAGAAAATATCAGCATATCATGAATTTAAGGATAGTTTTGACTATATAAAGAACACTAGTAATTCAATAACAACATTAAATGCCCAGAGGTTCTGAATAGACATTCCTCAGAGAATATGGGTATATAAATGGATAATATGCACATTAAAATTTTCTTAACATTGGCCTGGGCTGAAGTTTGTAAAGACTCACAGTGCCAGTTATTGAAAAAAACTGAGGCAGGAAGATTCAAGTTCAAGGTGTTCCTGGGTTTCAGCATGATTTCATGTCCAGTCTGGATAATTTATCATGACCATCTCAAAATTTTGAAAAAAGTGGGCTGGAGAGATTGCTTAGTGGTTAAGGTGCTTGCCTGCTAAGCCTAAGGACCCAAGTTCAATTGCCCAGTAACCATTTAAGCCAGGTGCACAAGGTTGTGCATGGGTCTGGCGTTTGCAGTGTCTAGAGGCCCTAGTGCACCCATTTTCTCTCTCTCCCCACCCCCGCTCTCTCTGCCTCTTTCTTGCAAGAAAATAAATAAATAAAATATTTTAAATTTTATTAAAAGTCAGAACCATATCCAAAAAGCGAGTCCACTTTCCAATATCAAGCTCCCACCAATCTCGGGCTACAAGAGGGCTTACACCTATTAAATTCCCTCTAAAATTACAAGGTTATCCCATTTATTCAGTGCTGATTTCACTCTCCATTGGGGAATCTGCTTCTTTTTTTCATATGGATGCAGAATCTGAGGATAGATTCAGCCCACCATACCTCACCAGGGCCCCAGCTGAAACCACAGAGTAGCTGGGGAAATGAGTAACAGTGCTGCTTTCTTGGTGAATCTGGTACCAGCACAAGTGTGAAGGAGATAGACATAGAGAACATTTGACAACTACCAAACCAGATATCCAGAGACACAGAGGCTCCCAAGACCTAATCAGTGAAGTAGACCTAAAACTAACCCAACATGGCTCAGGGAAATTCACAGAAGAGGGGCCAGATTGTAAGAGCCACACGTTGGGACATTATGCACAGAGATATTGCTTCTTCCCCATAACTGATGGCTACCCCCATAATGCATGACCCATAATCCCCAAGGAGGACAGTCCCTGCGGAGGTGGGAGGACAGGGAAGAGGCTAACGATGGTGCTAATATGGCTCTTTACACACTGAGTATGTACATAAGTAATAAAGAAAAAATAATAAAAAGGGAAAAAAAGTGAAGAAAAACAAAAACTAGAGCTGGAGATGTATCTTTGTGGTAGTTATTTGCCTAGCATGCACAAGGTCTTAGAGTCAATCCCTAAGACCATAAAAAGGTTTCTTAGCTGGGCGTAGTGGTGCACGCCTTTAATCCCAGCACTCGGGAGGCAGAGGTAGGAGGATTACCTTGAGTTTGAGGCCACCCTGAGAATACAGAGTGAATTCCAGGTCAGCCTGGGCTAGAGTGAGACCCCATCTCAAAAAACAAAACAAAAAAGTTTCTTATTATCAGGCAAATGCAATTCTAAATTAAGATAGGATTTACCTTCATTACCAGGATGCCCATAATTAAATAGTCAGATAATAAGTATGGGCAAACATGGACAAAGCAGAGCCCTCATTCACTGCTGGAAATGTAATGATACAGCCATTTGGGAAAATACTCTGACAGTTTCTGCAAAGGTAAAACATAAAGTTTCCACAACACCCAACAACTCTCCTAATTACCTACCCAAGAGAAAATAAAAAGTCCACATCCACACAAAAACCTATACAAAAATTATAGATGTGTATTTATCAACATTATTCATAATAACCAAAAAGTAGCTGGGGCTGGTGGCAGACGTGTACAATCTCAGCTACGCAGGAGGCTGAGATATCTGCCTGTGTGGCTGGCTATGGCTGAGCTATCATTCTGGGGACAATGAGGGATGTTACCCTCCAGGTGAGATTCTGCTCCCTCCTCCTCATACAAGTAGCTTCCTTGTCACCTTGTGGCAGGCTGGAATATGTTATGGGTGCTACCCCACTCTGAAGAGTAACACTTGTAGAAGAATTCCTCTTCCTATAAGTGGGGTAAAGAGCCCATGGAGGGTTCTGATATCCATCCCTTACTGCTGTTCATAGAAGCAATGGGGAGAAGGAGAGGATCTTCAGAAGTGCTGGTCTCTTTTAAGACCTTGACTCTCCTATCTCAAGGAAGTCACCTCACAGACTCTGTGATCTACAATTCAGCCCCAGAAGTGTAATTGCAGTGTGAATACATCCGATCTATTGACTGAGAACTGTTGCCCTAGTCCTGATCCTGGGTAAGCTTGTACCACCTAAGACCCCTTTTTGTTTACAGTCTTGCCTAGCTGTAAAATGATAACATCACTTTTATCACTCTCTGCTTATCCATGGGCCTTGCTGTTCACTCAGGCAGTGCTCCTTTGTTACCTTCTTGATGCCTCAGGATAGGCAAATAAGGAGGGAATTTTATAAATGGTAACTGTATCTCCTTATCCATTTTTCTTCTTTCTGCTGGTTTTATAACAGTGAATTTTCCATCCTTACCAAAATAAAGTCTTAATGCAAGTGTCCTAGATAGAAATATGCCCATGTATCTTGGGTGACAGGTTGAATTTGATGACACCATATTCAGCAATTACTGGGCAAGGACATACTCCCTACTGAACAAGCAATAGGATTTCAGGGAAAATCCCTATCAACTACAAGGGTGTTAGGAGACCGAGAAGCTGATAAGAGAGTGTTTACTCCATTTGGAGGTACATTTATTTTTAAAGGATGTTCATAAAGTTATTGAATTTGGGTATGTGATTACTCTAGTTCCTGCATTTTCAGATAAGAATTTATAAGATGACAGTGAATATATTCAGCTGTATTACACAGACATTCTGTGTCCAAGGATAGAACTTGTTTTGTTTTGTTCTCAAGGTAGGGTCTCACTCTAGCCCAGGTTGACCTGGAACTCATTCTGTAGTCCCAGGTTGGTCTTGAACTCGTGGAAATACTCCTACCTCTGCCTCCCAAGTGCTGGATTAGAAGTATGCACCACAATGCTCTTACTTTTTTTTGATTTAATTTATTAGTTTTCTTCTCAGCAAATACAGGCTGTTTGGCACCATTGTTTAGGCTCATCCATGATCTACCCCTTCCCAGTGGACCCCCCTTGTTGATGTAAATGGGTTGTGCATTGTGGAGTTAGCACACAGTTATTGGTACGATAAATGTCTCTGCATATCATGACCCAACATGTGACTCTGACATTCTTTCCGCCCCCTCTTCGGCAAAATTTCCTTGAGCCATGTTGGGTTCATTTTTGGTCTGCTTCAGTGCTGAGGTGTTGGGGGCCTCTGAGGCTCTGGCTCTCTGATTTGGTAGGAGTTGATTTTTCTCTGTGTTGGTCTCCTTCCCCTTTGTGCTGGTATCTGGTTCATCAGGAAAACAGCACCCTTGCTTGGTTCGCCAATTTTCCTTAGTTTCAGTTGGGCCCCTTTTGAGGTATGTTGGGGCAGCTCTCTCCTTAGGATCTGCATCTATCTGAAAAAGAGAAGCAGATTCTCCAATGGAGAGTAAGTTAGCACCCGTAAAATTGAGATAACACTTACTTTTTTGATAGAGTTTAAGTGTGTGTTTGCCATTTGTATATCTTCCTCTGTGAACTGCCTGTTCAACTCTGTGCCCCATTTTGTGAGTGGGGTGTTTGTCTTCTGATTGTTTAGAATTTTGAGTTCTTTGTAGATTCTAGAGATTAGGCCTCTATCAGTTGGATAACCCACAAATATTTTCTCCCATTCTGTGGGTATTCTATTGGCTTTGCTTATTATATGCTTGTCTGTAAAGAAACTCTTCAGCTTCATATGTTCCCATTGGTTGAGTGACTGTTTAAGAACGTGGATGCTCTTACTTTTAATATAAACTTTTCATTGTTTTTTCTCAGTCTTTTAGCTAAACTCAAGCAAACTTGTATATTGCTACATGTTCATTGTAAATACTAATGGGTCACATAAACATGTTTGCATAAAAGTATATCAAATACCTTGATCATATTGGTCTCCTTCTCTTTTTTCCCCTCCTCCTATCATTTATGCCTATTTGTTCTTCCAGACAATCTTACTACTAATTTCATGTCTGATATGCACATATGATTTTATGTAAGATCTAGGATCCACAAATGGGCGAAAACATGCAATATTTGTCTTTCTGAGCCTGACTTATTTTGCTTAATATAATCCCCAGGTGCATCCATTCTCTTGCAGATGTCATAGTTTGGTTCTTTATGGCTCTTTTGAGCCTTTTTATTTCAGCCTCCCAAAATGGAAAGTTGCTTACAGGCTACTCATTAAGTACTACATCAAATGGAAGGTACATAAACTGAGTTGAAGGTTAATGATTCAATGCAATCAATGAACAATTAAAAGTTTAGATAAACAACTTATGAAGTGACCAACTATTGCAAGGACATCCAACATTTTTACATGGGACTTGACTTTATCTTCTACAAATGTGTTGGGCTGATTCATAGTTGCCCTGAAGGCCTCAGGTTAGACACATTTTATCTATTGCATAACATCCACTAGATAAATAGTATTTGGGTTCCTTAAAGGAAATTTCCATGTATTTATCTAGAAATTAGTCTACCAATATCTTTTCATGAAGTTAGTAGGAGATGTCATTATGGAATATCAGAGTCCTTATTGGAACCTTTCTAGCAGATGGACCTTGTACAAATCACTTTGCCTTCCTCAATCCACATTGCTCAGCTCAAATGAAATGGTGCTAATACCTAAGTCTCTTATTCCCAGAATCAACTGATGCCATCCATTCAGTCCCCACCTCTGCTTCTTTCCATTCTAAATGTCTCATGAACTCTGTGCTTCTCTCCTTCCTCATTCTTCCATATTACAACCAAAGAGATCTGTTTAAAAGGAAATACCAGTCACACTACCCCCTCAAAATCCTTGTATATTGTCCTCTTGTTCCAAGGATAAATAGTCCAACACCCACAGAAAGGTGTAGTAGTTTATGCCTATAATCCTGATATTGGGGAGATTACTATGAGCTGGAGGCCATTCTGGAATACATAATGAGAGGGTACCTTTAAAAAGATCCCAACTCCTTAACTTGGTCTACAATATTATTCATGGTGTGACACGTGATGGCATTTCCAGGCTCATCCACATCACTCCTCACTTTTAAATTTTAGACTTTAGCATAATAAACTAGTTGTTATTACCCAAGATAGCCTCTCTCACCTCCAGCTTTTGTGCTGGTTTCTTGCTGTATCAAGAATACTGTTCTCAAAAGAAGAAATACAGATGGAATATAAACATCTAAAAAAATGTTCTACACCGCTAGTCATCAGGGAAATACAGATTAAAACTACCTTGAGAATTCATCTCTCTCTTTCAGATTAGCTATCATGATGAAAACAAATGACCATAAATGCTGGCCAAGATGTGGAAAAAGAGGAAGCCTTCTACACTGTTGTTGGGAACACAACCTGGTACAGCCATTGTGGAAATCAGTGTGGAGTTTCCTGAGACAGCTAAAAATAGATTTACTATATGACCCAGCTATAGCACTCCTAGGCATATATCCTAAGGATTCGTCTCACTACTATAGAGATACTTGCCCAACCATGCTTATTGCTGCTGTATTCACAATAGCTAGGAAAAGAAACCAGCCTAGATGTCCTTCAACTGATGGGTGGATAATGAAGATGTGGCATATTTACACAATGGAGTTCTACTCAGCAGTAAAGAAAAATGAAGTTATGAAATTTTCAGGAAAATGGATGGACATAGAAAGTATTGTACTAGTGAGGTAACCCTGGCCCAAACATCATATATTCTCTCTCATATGTGGATTCTAGCTACAAATGATTGGACTGCTATATGAGTAGGAATAAAACTAAGTAGCAGAGACCAGTATGCTAGAAAGGAGATATAAAGGGAATAGAAAAGGAGGGAATAGGGACTTAATAGTATGGTATTATATATATGTCAATAGAAGAACAGATTATTGGGGGCTAAAAGGCCTAAGTGAGGTCAGGGGAAAAGATTGAATAAAGGAAAGGTGGAGGGAGGGCTAATCAAAATCTAAGAGGATATAAATAAGTCATACGTAAACCTACTTTTTTGGACAATAAAACCCTCAGGAGCCATAGATTGTTACTAGAAATTTTTCAGTGTCAGGGTGGGATACCTTCTAGTGAGATGCCCCCAAAGCATTATAGGCCATTGCTGAGGCCCTTGGTTTCTCACCAGGAATAGATGGTAAGACCTTTTTGCTGAAGACTCCACATACTTGGGCTGCAGGGTCTCTGAGAAATCTTGCTGTAGCTGAGCTGAAAACCTCTTCCATGTAGTGCAGCTGACAGAAAGCTGGAAAAAGCCACACTGTATGCAGTTCGGTGGGAGGGAAAGAAATCACCAGTGAAGATCTTCAACAGTGGACACTGAAAACCTTATATTTGGCCAGCCAGGCCAAATGAGCCAACAGGTACAATAGTGGCATGTCTATTATGGGGGAGACCAACCACCCTCTAATTTGACTGCAGGTCCGCTCTATGGGATGGAATACATCCCTGATACTGAAAACCTAAAACCGGGGTAATCATGAGCCCTAGGGGTGTAATGTCTGCTGGTGCCTGGCTAAATGTATACACTATGCTCACCAAACTGCCCAGAAAGCACTTCTCTTTATGTTCATACCCATATATTATTGATACTCTCACTTTTGATTAGAGAAGCTTCTCTTTTCAAATGGCAGTTACCTTGGGATGACTCAGAAGGCACCATGGTGCTGAGAAGTGACAGAAGAGTGCTCAGTACTGAAATATCTCTATATCTCTATCACATCTTTTAAGGATCAGGGTCCATTGCAGAAGAGGTAGCAGAAAGAATGTAAGAGCCAAAGGAAGGAAGGGAAGGACTCCTTACTATGTGCTTCTCCAGACACAAAATGGCCTGTATATCCATGACCTCACAGTGTCTGACACTACCTACACAAGACGATCATAATGGGAGGAAAAGATCTTGACATCAAAATAAAAGAGAGTGATTCAGAGGGGGAGGGGATATTCTGGAGAGAGGAGTTTCAAAGGGGAAAGTGGGAGGAGGGAGGGGATTACCATGGGATGTTGTTTGCAGTTATGGAAGTTGTCAATAAAAAACAAAACAAAACAAAAGAATGCTCAACATCTTTCAGCTTGCCCTTCCCTGCCTTAGTCACGAAACAATGCAGATTCTGCTTCCTTAGTGTCCACCCAGGAGGCCCTCCCTCATTGCTTTTACTCTGTGCCTTCTCCACCCCAGCACTCCATACTTCTGTCTTCTTAGCACTCATCAGCCTGATTGAAACTGCTTTTTCCCTGGTTGATTTCTCCCACTCAGTTCTGGAGGACTGGATCTTACTCATGCTTATGTCCCCAAAAGAACTTATTGAATGAGTGCTAAATGTTTTAGTATTTTGGCAACTGCATCTTGCTATAACAGTGCTAAGTATTATGTAATATTTTTGCATTCAGATTGGCTATTTAGTGCTATGGGTCCACTCACCCATTTGAAGATAGCTAACATCATATTTCAGCTGTGTCATTCCGGTTTCTTCTTAAGGTGTTTCTAAATAAATTCTCTTACTTATTGGACATTTAATTCGGGCTAGACTCTGAGATAATTTCTTATGTGATGATGTCATTCACTCATCATCATAGCAATCTCATAGGCTAGGTTCTATTATAAGCATCATCCCTATTTTCAGATGAAAGAAACAATGTCCACTAACGTAGGCTCAGAGACATTATTTTTCTCAGTATTTCCTAGCTAGACTTTTTATTTGTTTTTGTTTTTTGTGAGACAGCTCTCATCCTGAGGACCAAGCCTGCCTAGAATGCACTAGATAATGGAGCTGGTTTTGAGCATGCACTTGATCCTTCTGCCTCAGCATCCCAAATTCTGGGATTATAGGTATACCCCACTATGCCTGGCTTTATAGCCATATTTTGAATCCAGATATTAAAAGTTCAAAAGTCTTCAGTTAAGAAAATTATCATCAGAGTGAAAAGAAATTTCACAGAATGGGAAAGGTTGTTTGCTAGTTATATATTTGAAGAGGTTGATAAACTATCCACAGAACTACTAAAACTCAAAAATAATTTAAAAAATACAAGCATCACTTAAAATAGGAATAGAAACATGAATAAATATTTCTTCAAAGAAGATACACTAATGACCAAAGAAACTTGAAAATATTCTGAACATCAGTGATAATTAGGAAAATGCAAATCAATATCACAATGAGATATCACTTTATATCCATTATGATAGTTTATATTTAAGAATAAAATAAGTGTTGACAAAAATTTGGAGAAATTTTAACCCTTGTGCATTGCTGGTGGGAATGTAAAATTGCTTGGCTGGTATGGAAAACAGTGTGGATGTTTCTTTAAAAAATGGAAGTGCTTAAAGGTGCTATGCAAACTACTGGGGAGAAAAGTCATCAATAGTCTTACTCACCTGTTGATCTCGAACCAATGTGCTCCACAACAAATCTAGCATGAAGAATGTGCCCACTGGTTCAATAGTGGCATGACTGTTATGTGGTAACCTTTCACTTTCTAATTGTATTTGAGGCTTGCTCCACAGAAGAGAATTCATGACTATTACTGTAAATTTGGTCAAAAGGCCATAGCAGGGAAAATCACAGGCCCAAGGTATAACCTACTAATGTTCCTATGCTAAATAGGCTGGTTGTAAAACTTTTAAAATTTATTTTATTTATTTGAGAGAGAAAGAAAGAGACAGAGAGAGAGAGAGAGAGAGAGAGAGAGAGAGAGAGAGAGAGAGAGAGAAGGAGAGATAAAGAGACAGATAGAGAGCTAGAGAATGGGCAAGAAAGAACCTCTAGCCACTGCAAACAAACTCCAGATGCTTGTGCTGCCTTGTGTATATGGCTTTTTGTGGATATTGGGGAAACAAACCTGGGTCCTTTGGCTTTGCAGGCAAATGCCTTAACTACTAAGCCATCTTTCCAGTCCTGTATTTTTTTTTATATTTTTGTTTATTTATTTGAGAGCGACAGAGAGAGAAAGAGGGGGAGAGAGAGAGAGAGAGAGAAAAAAAAAAAACAACAGACAGACAGACAGACAGAATGGGCACACCAGGGCCTCCAGCCCCTGCAAACGAACTCCAGACGCATGTGCCCCCTTGCGCATCTGGCTAACATGGGTCCTGGGGAATCAAGCCTTGAACTGGGGTCCTTAGGCTTCATAGGCAAGTGCTTAACCGCTAAGCCATCTCTCCAGCCCCAGTCCTGTATTTTTTTAATTTTTTATTAGCATTTTCCATGATTATAAAAAAATCCCATGGTAATTCTCTCCCTCCCCCCCACACTTTCCCCTTTGAAATTCCATTCTCCATCATATTACCTCCCCAGTCCTGTACTTTTTAATAATAAAAAGAAAATGAAAGTACTCCATAACCCAGCATATATATATATATATATATATATATATATATATATTCCTCAAAATTAATACTTGCACACTTGTGTTTATAGAAGTTACTATATGCAACAGTCAAAAGGTGACAGAACATAGATGTCCATTACTGGGGGAATAAACAAATGTGCAGGCATACAGTGGAATAACACTGAGCCTTAAAAATGTTAGGAAATTCTAACATGTGCTAAGTGAAATAAGCTAATCATAACAAGACAAAATCATATGGATTCTCTTATTTGAGCTACCTAAAGTAAAGCATGTGTTAGCAGCTCAAGGGGAAGGAGGAATGGTATGTGCATTATTTTGATTTTTCAAGGTTAAGATGTTCTAGAGGTGGCTGGTGGTAATGGTTGCACAACAATATGAATGCCCTTAAAGCCACTGCACCATGCACTTGAAAATGGCTAAAAGGGCACAGCAAGGTAATCACAACAGAGCAAACAAAATGCCTTAGAAATGGGAGAAAATCTTTGCAAAATATTCTTCAGATAGGGGTTTGATATCTAAAATATATAAATAACTGCAAAGAATAAGTTGCCAGGCTGGAGAGATGAATTAGCAGTTAAGGATCTTGCCTGTGAAGCTTAAGAACCCAGGTTCAATTCCATTCCCCAGTACCCATGTAAGCCAGATCCACAAGGTGGTACATGTGTCTGAAGTTCATTTGTAGTAGATGGAGGCCCTTGTGTGCCCATTCTCTCTATATATCTTCTTCCTCTTTCTTTCTCTCAAATAATAAATAGATAAATAAAATATTTTTAAAAATTATGTTGCTAATTAGTAGGCCAATCAATACATAAGGCAATGAGTTTAATAGACAGTTCTCAAAGGAAGACACACATAATCTAACAGATATATATATTTAAATGTCTAACATCCTTTGTTGTCAGGGAAATGGAAATTAAAGCCACCATGAGATTCCCCCAGTCAGACTGGCTATCATTAAAAAAATAATAACAACAAATGTTGGCAAGGTTAAGGGAAAAGGAGAACCCTTATTCATTCTTTGTGGGAGTACAGACTGGTGTGGCCACTATGGAAATCAGTGTGAAGGTTTATAAAAAAGGCTAACTAAACTAACATACGACCCAACTATACCATTCCTGAGTGTATTCATTCATTCCCAAGGGACTCAATATCCTGTGATAGAGATATTTTCACATCTGTTTTCAGTAATCCTGTATTCACAATAGTCAGAGGATGGAATCAAACTACATGCTCATCTACAGATTTTGCATAATGATAATATGGTGCATATACATGATGGAATTTCATCAGCTATAAAGAAAATTATAGCTATGAAATTTGTATGAAAATGGATGGAGCTGAAAAAATACATTAAGGAAGATTCACCCAGGCTCAGAAGGACAAAAATTGCATGTTTCCCTTCATATGTGGATCTTAACTTCTAATGTTTATTTGTATGTAAATAATTGGATCTGAGAGTGGACATAGGACATAAAACTAGATAGGAGGCCACAAGAAGGAAAAAAAAAAGAGGTGATGAGAAAGGAGGATAAAAGGAAACTATAACACAATGCAGAAAAGGGCCTGAAGTTTCAGGGGATACAAAGAGGGGAATGGGATAAGGGAGAGGAGGGACACAAAGGGAAATAATAAAAGTAAGTTGTTTGGAAATACCATAATGAAACCTAATTGTATAGGCTAATAAATTAAAAATGATTAAGAGGTGATTTTTAAAATGTTTATTTGAACCCATTCAAACCATCATAATCCCTATCACTTCCCAGTTCTGCAAATGTCTTCAGAAAACTTACTTCTGGGGCTGGGCATGGTGGTACACGTCTTTAATCCTGGCTGAAGTAGGAGGATCACCATGAGTTCAAGGCCAGCCTGATAATACATAGTGAATTCCAGGTAAGCCTGGCCTAGAGTGAGACCCTACCTCAAAAGAAAAAAAAAAAAAAAACTACTGATGAGTGTTTGAACATGCATTTTCTCTCTTTTTTCCTTCTAAGAATGGACTGCTCTCTTCTAGGGTCTCTAGAGTTTTCACACTCGTTATTGTACCTGCAAAGGGCAGAACCCAACCTTAGGTTTCAGTTCAGTGTCCTCTTAGGAAGAAAATGCTTATTCACCCATAGTCTAATCATAACCATTAGCAGATGGTTGTGGATCCCTTCTGTTCACAAGAATCACATCAGGACTAGCTGCACTGTGCCTTTTCCATCGTTGGTAGCTAATCCTGACAATGACGTTGGGTATCATTATTAATAGGTAAAGAACAGACAAAAAGAGAGGAAAAGTGGCTTGGGCTGAGTCATACAGCAGAGTTAAATCTCCCAGCTCTGAGCAACTAACCTCACCCTGGGCTCTGTGTCACAGCTCCATAGCCTTGCACCTCTTTTGTACTTTGGGCAACAGGTTCACTGACAAAGAAGCAAGTCTGACTTGCCTTGAGGATAAATTATAAAAACCTTCCTTGGGATGGTATTTTGTAAGCTTGCTTTGTCTCTTTGCTGGCAGGAGACCATGGCATTGAAAATCTCTGCATTCTGGTTTTTCCCTCCACTAAAATGCTGTAAAGGATTTTTGAAATCTCCTCCTGCAGGGAAACTGAGGATGAGGTAAGGAAGGAAAGGCATGTAGTAGAGCATCACAATTTCCTGGATAGCCTTTCAAACTACTAATTTTGAGGCTTGGAGTGTAGCCCATCGATAGAGTACTTGCTGAGCATGTGTGAGGATCCTGGTTCAACCCCCAGCATCACAAAAATATACCCTGGGCCTTAACCAGCTTATTTGGAAGATTTCCTTTTTTTCCCCAGGGCACCCAAGATCAATGTGAATTAAGTAGTCCTCTTAAGTAGCATCTATTCAAATCCTCTGTCACATAGCCTTAAAGGCACCTTCACTGTAAGATGGGAGGCACTGCACTCTATCTTCTTTAAGCAGTCTCTTGAACACACTGTCCCTCTAATTTTGCTACCTCTCACTGACTGTATATTGTCTTCACTTAACAGTTTCAAATCTTTGTCTCTCATTTCCGCTGTGAGCTACTGGAGGGTTGGGTATGAATATATCATGTCCTTCTATTATAGGTCCACAAATGCCAGCCCCATCAATACTAAGTACATATTCAATGACTGTTGGTTGAACTGATGAAATCTTATAGATGGGAAATCTGAAATAATTTCTTACATGTTTGGAGAGGTGCTCTGTGTACTTTGAATTACATGGGAAAATTCTAAAATAAAAGACAGGAGCCCAGCTCAGCTTCTAATCTTGGCTGTGTCTCTGTAGTCACTAGACTTCTCTGGCACTCACATGCCTGCACGTAGGGCAAGGAATTATTTAAAAGACATGGACCACTCAAAGGCAGCTTCATCACCAAAAGCCCCCTCCCTCAACATCCGGGACAACTCACAGAAGCTGGACCTCTGGAGCTCCAAGCACAACCTGCACTTGCTCTGGGAGACTTTCCCTCAGCAGTTGTTGTATCTGTAACCTTGGGAAGGGGTCTCATGACTTTGAAGGTTTTCAGACTCCCAGACTTGTTGATCCCTGAGTCTCCTGAGCTTCCCTACCCCCCTTCCAGGAAAGGCATGTTTCAATTCTGAAGAAATTGCTGTTCAGTAGTGTGGGAGGGTGGGGAGTTTATTACTTCTTGCTCATGTCTCTGGCTTTGAATAGGCTCTTCCATCCTGGGGATGTTTAGCAGTCTTTTCTTTTTTCTTTTCTTCCTCCAAGGTAGGGTCTCTTTCTAGCCCAGGCTAACCTGGAATTCACTACGTAATCTCAGGCTGGCCTTGAACTCACAGTGATCCTCCTACTCCTGCTCTAGAGTACTGGGATTAAAGGTGTGCACCACCACACCCACAGAGAGAGAGAGAGAGAGAGAGAGAGAGAGAGAGAGAGGGAGGGAGAGAGAGACAGAATGAGGGAGGGAGGGAGAGAAATAATGGGTGCACCAGGGCCTTTAGTCGCTGAAGACAAACTCCCGATGCGAGCATCACTCTGTACATATGGCTTTATGTGGGTTCTGGGGAATCAAATTCAGGTAGTTATGCTTTATGGGTAAGCACCTTGACCCCTGAGCCATCTCTCCAGCCCTAGCAGTCCTTTCTAAATCCAGGAATGCTACTTATCTCTCATATGCATGCCTCTATGAATGAACCAGTGTAAAGGTGCATCCCCCCACCTCCGAGTTTTCCCTTGTCCCTCTATACCCTTCCAGCCAGAGCCAGGATGTCCACTGCCATGTTCAGTAAGACATGGTATGCTCTGAGCAGGAAAAAAAAAAATGTATAAGATACCAGGTGTTGCTCCCTTTGAACACCTGGTTTACATAGGAAGCCAGTATAAGAATATGGTGTGTAGGTGGGGAAGATGTGCAACCATCCATGAAGGAGCACCCGGGAGTTAAGTGCTACTTTGATATTGTCTCTAGTGCCTAGAGCAGTGTCTGCTACATAGAAGATACTCAACACAGATATCTGAAAATGCACGAAAATCTTCATGGCTTTCAAATGTACTCATTTTTTTTTCTGTGTATGTACCATGGTGGAGCTCCATATATTTGCCTGTGGTAGGGGTCGCACCCTTGAGGCGGCCAGAGAGCAGAACCTCCAGTGTTTATCACCATCCCTCTTCTACTTGTCCCCTCCCCCCCCCCCGCCCCACAGATAGGGTTTTTCTTCTAGCCCAGTCTGACCTGGAATTCATTATGTAATTTCAGGTTGGCTTAAAACTTACAGCTATCCTCCTACCTCAGCCTCCAGAGTGCTGGGATTAAAGGCATGTGCCACCACACACAGCCTGATCTTGTTTTGAGCTAGAGTAGAGTCTCTTTATTAATTTAGGAGCTCAAAGGTCTCCACGATTCTCTGGTCTCTGCTCCCCTGTGGGACCAGGGTTACAGGCACCATGCCCAGTTGTTTTATGTGGGATCTGGGGATTTGAACTCTGGTGGTCTTAGCCCCCCTCAGGCCCTCACGCCTGAGCAGGAAGCTCACTTGACCACTGAGCCATGTCTCCAAGCCCTTATTTCATTTTAAGGTAATTTTTGTGTTTTGTGCACATGTATACACATTCATATGTATGTGGGCACGTGTGTGTGTGTGTGTGTGTGTGTGTGTGTGTGTGTGTGTGTATGCATATACATGTGTGTGCCTATGTACGTGTGGAGACCAAAAGTCAATGTCAGGTGTGTTCCTAAATCAGTCTCCACTTATTGAGGCAAGATTGCTCACTGAACCCAGGACTTGCTGCTTTTATTAGTGTAGCTAGCTGCTCAGAGGATTCATCTGAGTCCACCTCCTATACCTGGCATTTATGTGGGTGCTGGAATCCAAACTCAGGCCCTCACACTTGTAAGTAAGCACCTTACTGACTAAGCCATCACCTCTACCCAGATCCTGAACACTTTATTTTAAAGGGTAATCTTTTTTATTTTTAATATTTTGTTTATTTTTATTCATTTATTAGAGAGCGACAGACAGAGAAAGGCAGATAGAGAAAGAGTGAGAGAGAGAGAGAGAGAGAATGGGTGCGCCAGGGCCTCCAGCCACTGCAAAGAAACTCCAGACGCCTGCGCCCCCTTGTGCATCTGGCTAATGTGGGTCCTGGGGAATCAAGCCTCGAATTGGGGTCTTTAGGCTTCACAGGCATGCGCTTAACCGCTAAGCCATTTCTCTAGCTTAAAGGGAAATATTCAGTAAAATTATGCCTGGAAGTACATTACAAGAAAGAGTTAAGTGTGCTGCTTCCCTGGTTGAGGTGAGCTGGGGTCAAGTCCTGCTTACTCTTCTCTGAGCTCTAGGGAGGATCCTCAGAGGCTAACTACTGTAGTCAGTGGCAATAAGAGAAAGCTCAATCCCTGCTCTCTCTTCCTGGTTTACTTTAGCCATGTGCAATCATAGCAAAATAAACAGAAGTTTAAAGTTATTTGGTCTTCCAAAGGGAATATGTACATCTGAAAAAGAGATGTTGCCAAATTCTACCCTGTCCTCCCTCCAGGAGCTCCATTTGTTAGTAACACAATGGAAGAAATTTTGAGTAGGAAATTTCTGAGTTGATCCACAGATTACATCTATAAATATTTTTGTATGTCCATATCTATCTACCTATCTATCTATCTATCTATCTATCTATCTATCTATCTATCTACCTACCTACCTACCTATCTATCTATCATGTTTGTTTAACTTGAATAAAGGAAAGAAAAACCCTGGTAAAGTTTTCCAACATTTAATGGAAAGCCATGTGGTGTCCTATAAACCTTATAATGTAACACATATATGAAACTCCCAGTGGAGTCTGGTCAGTGACCTATGAGATGGTGCTGCCTTTATCACCAGTGTACCCTGCATATCCTAGCAGCTATGGACATTCTTCTCCAGGTTCATCATCGGCCTCGATACAGCTGACAAGAGCGAGTGCTTAGATAGCACACCCTTTTCCATGCCTGCTGGACTGTGAATGACCCTTTGCCCAGCCTGACTTGAATCCCTCCTTGTTTCCCCACTGATGAGATGCTAAAGTGGACCAGGGAGCAAGGCAATCTCCATGTCTGTATCTGGAAGACAATTTTGGATAAAAAACATTTATTTTTTAGAAGTATCAAGAGAAAGCTCTTGAATTCAGAGGTTTCCATAATTACCCATGTCATGGCCCTTTCAGAGCTATCTCTACATGTCCTACAGATTGTCCTTCCAAGTGCCAGAAGTGTTAGGCAGATGATAGTACTAGGGGGTTTCATGTGACAGAAGAGAGAGTGTTCTCTGAGGAGGACAGGAAAGGCTCAAGATACCTGTTTTTGCCCCTTGTGGAGAATTTAGTCTACACAGGAAGCAAGTACAAGAATATGTTGTGCAGATGTTACTTGGGCTTCAAGACACAGATAAATCAAGCTGGAAACCTCGTTCCTGTTGACTACCTGTCATTATGCTGGATTTATGTAGCCTGTTGGGTGATAAAAGTCATCAAGGGCCTTAACCCGAAGTGGATCCTGAAAACTTTATGGCTGGCCAGCCAGCTAAATGGGCCAAGTGGTTCAAAGGTGGCATGTCTGTTATGGGGGAAAATAACTGCTCTTCAATTGGACTTCAGGCCTGCTCCATGGTAGGGAATTTAATGCTTGATACTGGAAATCTAGTCAAAAGCCTATGGCTGAGGAGGTCATAAGCCCTAGGGGGGAAACTGCCACTGTTGTCTGACTAAATGCATATGTTATGCCTGCCATACTGCCCTCTAAATACTTATGTTCATGCCACATATTAATGCTACTGTCACCTTTGGTCAGAGAAGCTTCTCTTTTCAGATGACAGTGACCACTGTGATGACTCAAAACTCATCAAAATGCTGAGAAGAAGGGACAGTAGAGTGTTCAGAACTTAGTGAGATATCTTTCTCACACCCTCTAAAATTCATTGCTGAAGAGGTGGTAGAAAGAATGTAGGAGCCAAGGGAAGGTATGGAGTTCTTTGCAATATAGTCTTCCATGCACACAACATAGCTATGGCATTCATGACCTCACAGTGTCTGGTGCTATGTAGATAAAACCCACATAAGAGGAGAGAAAAATGATGACACCAAAATAGAACAGGGATTCATTGGACTGAAGAAGGAATTCAGTGGAGAGATTTGGGGGTGACCAAAGAGGGTAACTTGAGGGAATTACAATCATGGCATAATATGTATATATATGGAGGTTGTTAATATAAAATTAAAAAGAAGTAAATATAATAAAGAACATGTGGGGGAGAAGATGTGCTACCATCATGAAAGAGCACCTGGGAGCTAAGTTTCATGTATCTGCAGATTATGTAATAGTGGTATGAAATCAGGCAAGTGACCCAAAACTGCAGCTTTCCCCCTACAAGCTGTAATGGCCACCTCTCCAACCTCTTGGCCAGTCTTCAGACTGACTTCTCTATCTTCAAAATCTAGCTCAGGCCTGACCCTGACAGAGGACAACCTTATATTCACTCCAATCCCACTACTGCTGGTGACTTTAATCTTTTGTACCAGCCATCATCCACTACATCTGTATTAAGTACTCGAGTAAGCACCCTCATATCTGGTTTATAGGAGTAAGGACAATCAAGGTAAGGGATTGGTAGGGGGACTGCAGGACTTGCCCAAGTTCTCACAGCAAGTCTTGTCGAAGCCAAGTTTCCCTGTATTTCTTGTGTCTTCTCTTTCCTTTCTTGGTCTCTTTTTAGTCTATGTATGGTTTCTCTTTACTATGATTTTATTTCTGTCCTGTTCTACCATAGAGAGAGAGAGTCTCTGAACAGTAGTTGTTCTTTGGGATCTTAGTATCTGTTGAGCCAAGGGTAGAGTAAGGACCACAGACCTTAGACTAAGTCTGCCATATCCAGCCTTGAAATACAATTTAATCCCAACTAAAATCCCAGACATTTGTTCAGAAGTGAAAATGACTGTCTGAGTTTAAGTGGGTGGTGCTCTGTTCCAAATCCTGGAACCTATAGGCTCCAGAGGTGATCTACTGAGCCACAGTGGAGCCTAGAGTCTATCTTCTGACTTGAAGCAGCACCACTGGCTTTTAGAAATGTGGTATTCCTTTAGGTCTCTTAACCCTGCTCTTTGGGCATGTGACCGATGTCTGAAATGTGAGGGCTGAAGGCAAAACCTTTTTGAAAGTGTGCGTGGTCGAGGCTTGTTACTCAGGTATCATGGTCTGTGCCCAGCCTAGCCCTAGGGTGTCTTTTCCCACTGTAAAGCCCCACTGGCAGAGGTCTTACCTTGAGAACCTGGAGGCTGTTTGGCCTTTGGGCTGTACCAGGACTAGAGGAGTTTCTCCCAAGTTGCACTGGTCTGGGTCTGTCTTCCGCTTGCCGTTCTCCTACACCTCCATAGCGCCCATCATCGAACTCAGCAAGTCCAGTTTCCATGACTGTGTCTATTGGGTGGCGGCTTCCAGAGCCAGTGAATCTCCAGCTGAGCTCCTGAAGCCGGGTGCCCGCCTTGGCAGCGCTGATTTTGGCACTGGGGGAGAGGGAGAGGAGGAGGGCAGGCGGGGCACTTCCCAGGGGTCTAAGCTGGCAATCACATCTCCACTCGTCCAGTCCCTCACTGACCAGCAAGCGCTGCCCAACTTCGGTGCCCTCTTGAATTGCAGTTCCCCATTTCTTCTGGAGTAGAGAGTCAGAAGAGATCTGGAAACTGCATTTACAGCCTTTGGGGAGGAGTTGGGACTCCCCCAGGTAATGTAGGACTCTTCTAGGGGGAAAAGTGTGTGAGCTTCTCACGTGTCCTCTCTATCCTGATTTCCTTGCGGACTTCAGCACTCACCCACTGGAGGGTGCATCGCGCCCCAAGGGACTGACTGGTTTCTCCAGGGCGAGGTGGGCGGAGGGGAGGGGGAAACTGTAGAGAGCGGCTGGCCAAGCAGACCTGTTTGCTGGCTACTTTGGAGGTGGGATAGAGCTCTGAGGTTTAGAGACTGAAAAGCCTGAAAAACGAGGTTGAGTTCTTCTTCTAGGTCTAGAATGGACCCAAGTCACGAGTGGAAAATAATGCAGAGTGTAAACAAACAACCTCAAAAAGAAGCCAAGAAAGGCTAAGCCAAAAAGAAGCAAGCGCAACACTGTTACAAAACTGTCTGGTTTTGTAACAATTTCCCCGCCGCCGGCCAATGAGCAGCGTGGTGACGCATCACGTGGTGACGTTTTATATAACACTTTGCTGAGACAAGACAGTTATTAGGCGGCGCGGGGCAGCCGGCATGGAGCTCCTGGAGGCGCGGTGGAGTCCTGCGCACGGCGGTGCCATGGTCTTTACAGCCCCTATTGCTTCCAGCCTCCTCTCCTTGCTCCGCATTCCCAGTCCCTAGACGCCTCTACTCGGGTCCTTCTCTCTATGGATTCATTTCAGACTGCACCGATGTTGAGCTTGCCCGCTGAGCTGGGAAGCAACAACTTAGAACTGTCTGAGCAGGCAGAGCGAGAGGCATCAGGGGCCGGAGTAGACTCAGGCACCCACCTGGAGGTGACCAAGGAGAACTCCGAGCCTCTCCCCACGCAAGAGCTCAAGCAACGACAGCCTCTGAGGACCTCGACGCCGACCGAGTGCAAAGTCCTGCTCACACAGGCCGACGCCTTGGCGTCCGGGGGGCGCCTTCGGGAAGCCCTCGAGGTGTACAGACGGCTCTCCGAGAGGCAGCAGCTGGTGGCGGAGCAGCTGGAACAGCTGGTGCGCTGCTTGGCGGAGAGCGTCCCGCAAAAGGTGGCGCCAGAGCCCTCGGACCAGAGCAGCGCCTCAAACTACGCGGTGGCGGTGGAAGAGGAAGGGGTGGCTGCGGCGGTGACCACCGAGGTATGGGATGGCTTTAAATGCCGAAAATGTCACGGGTTTCTCTCAGACCCCGTGTCCTTGTCCTGTGGACACACCTTTTGTAAACTGTGCCTGGAACGTGGGCGGGCAGCCGATCGGCGCTGTGCGCTGTGCGGGGTCAAGCTCTCAGCGCTGATGGTGGCCACTGGGAGGGCGCGCGGGGCGCGGCGGGCTGGGCAGCAGGCGCCACCGCCACTGCGAGTCAACGTGGTGCTTAGTGGCCTTCTCGGCAAGTTGTTCCCGGGACCAGCGCGGGCGTCACAACTCCGGCACGAGGGCAACCGGCTGTACCGCGAGCGCCAGGTGGAGGCGGCACTGCTCAAGTACAATGAAGCAGTTCGGCTGGGTAAGTGCACCGCACCGCCGCCAGGGCCCGCGGGGGCTTGGTCACGACGCGCGTGGGCGGGAGAATGAACCCGGCTGGGAGATCGACATAGACCAGGGCAGAGTTAGATGCAGGGGAGGGTGGGATGGATGGTGGCTTGGGTGGAGTAAGATTTCTTTGGGGACTTTGTTTTCCCCACTTTAGCTTTCTTTTGCAAAGCAGTTCTAGTCTCTTTGACTCGGCTGCTTAGTCTCTTTGACTCGGATGTTTTTTGCCCTTTCCCGCATCTCCTGTGAGCTTTTGTTTCTCTGATTTTCACTCTGTTCCATCCAATCCTTCTTCCCTCCCTCCTCCTCAGTCTCTTCGCATCTTTATTGCTCTGTTTTCTCTTGCTCAGTGACAGCGTGTCTACTTTCTGTCTCTCCTGAGCTCGTCGGAGTTTCCTCCTACACCTGCCCGCACCTCCCCTGTCTGGAGAGGAACTTCCACACCCTTTCCACACTCGCACTCAGTCTTTTTGGCTCTTGCCAGCCGGAGATGTCCGATCGGCGCCTGCGTCTGCCGCTCCCGCCCCTGGGAGTTGTCCCTTCCGGGGCTGCTGCTCCCTGTGGGGTGGGTCCGGCCTGGAATTAGGTCAGGAGAGCACTGGTTGCATAAGGGCCTCGAGCCGCCCGGGCCGGCGGCCCCTCCTCCGCGCGGGCGGGCGGGCGGGATTGTGTAACGGCTGAGGTAACCGAAGTGGGCCACGCTCTCCTCCGAAACCATCCCGCGAGCGTGTGCGGGGGGGAGGGGAGCGCTCGCGCCCCGCTGCCCTGTGACTCATTGTCACCGCTTCCTATCACACGATCCTTGGCTGAAATAGCTGCACCCCTCCCACTGCCACCGCCCGCAGCAGCCAGCCAGCCAGCCAGTAGTCTGTGCCCTCACATCGAACCCCTTAATCCAGCCATCCCAGCGGGCAACAGGACCACGCAACTGTTGGGGATCCCAAGGAAACATGAGCTGACTACGAAGGAGGCACGCATCTGTCCAGTTTCTCTGTGCCACTTGAAGAGGTGGGGTGGGCTTTGAAAGTTTCAAGGGCAACGTGGGTCGTCTAACACCTGTGTCAGGAGTAGGGCACCAGGGTTCTCCCAAGGATATGCTTGCTCTGCCAGACTCCTCCCACCTCGACCCAGGAAGTGGCCTGGGAGCCAAAGCTGGTATTTCCCTGCTGGGGCTGCCCGCCAGCAGCCTTGTTGGCCAGCGGGCCCTTTGCGGTGTCTAGTGAAGCATGCCCAAGGAGAGGAGGCAGCAATGCTGGGCAGACTAGGCTCTGAGATCCCGGGGTGCCCCATGCTATCTCTGATGCATGGAGAAGGGAGTTAGCTACAGCCTCCACGTGCTGAACCTCATGCAGGCCTGCAACAGGTAACGGAGGAAGGAGCAAAACCAAGGCTGACTGGAACTTGAGGAACACAACCCACCCAAAAGTCCTATCCTTGCCCAAGCAAAGCAGGTTTTGAGCTGCCACTAGAGTTGGTGTTTGTTGCAGAAAAATAACAGAAACTTCTAAATTCTTCACAGAAAGTAATAGACATCAAAGTAAACCTTGAGCACACTCCTGGGGGTAGAGGGAGAAAACGACGAAAGTCAAAGCTTATTGCAGGCAGAAGTTGGAGCCCAGAGCTTGAGGAAGAACAGGATAATATGAAAGAAACAGATGGTTGCCATCTCTCTAAGGGAGGCTCCTTTCTTTTCAGTCATTCTCCAAGGACCAGTCAGGAAAGTCCCCCCCTTTTTCCTCTTCTATTGCTGTTTTGAGGGTCTTTTCCAGTGTCATGCTCCTCATTGCAGGCAAGATGAAAATGCTCCAACCTCCTTCACCCTTCTAAGAGGAAAAAGGGTCTCTTAAACAGAGTATCTCCATCCTAGAACATGGCTAATGTTTCCTTACTAAAACTGCTGTAGCCGACCCTCAGAAAGAGGAACCTGCCCCAATCCCAACCTGAAAGCTTCAACAGTGATCAGTTAGCAATAACTGACCAGATGTGTGACCTAGGACCCATCTCTTCACTGTGGCTTTGATTTTTTTCCATGTAAAGAATGAGTTGGGTGAGCACATGATCGAAAGCCTGTCTGGCACTCTCATTTGGCAATTCTGAGTATTGGTAAGAGTCATCAACTTGACCTTTTTCAAAGGAGTTTTATTCAAGTACTTTCACATTTAGCCACCTGTAATGGGAGGAGGACACTCTGTAAATGCATATCTATGCCCTTCATGTGTGCTGGTCTTTGTCATTTCACCTAGAGGACTAACACGGATTTGTTGTGTCTGAGTCAGGATAGAGGTCACATCTGGCACCTCTCTCTCTTTCCTTTCTAGTCCATTATTTCTTTGTTGGTGACACCTCACTCAGAAACCAGGCCTCTGGCCACTAGCAGTGTGGAGTCATGGAACAGGGGCCAGAGTTTCCTCTGGATTAAAGGCTCTAATGCATCATGGATAGGACTCCTCTAAGGAATTACTTGAAAGATGGTGGCAAAGTTAATTCTTTGCAGTTGGCAAAGCTCTGACATAGAGACTGGGTGTAGAACTCAGGGCAATATTCAGATGGAAAATTAGAGCCTACCTCTTTTGATCCAGTAGAAATAACCTAGGTAACTTTTCTTTCCTTAGGATCCATCTTCATAAGGACTTGTCACATGCTTGTGCTGGGGGCCATTAATGAGGGCTTTTTTTTTTCTCATTTTGGCAGCTCCAAATGACCATTTGCTTTATAGTAATCGGTCTCAAATTTATTTCACCTTGGAGTCTCATGAGGACGCACTGCATGATGCAGAAATAGCATGTAAGCTCCGCCCAATGGGTTTTAAGGTGAGTGTGGGAGAGGAGGGATGGGAAGGGGATGTACTGTAGATAGGAATTGGCAGGAATAGTGATGAAAGCTCAACCAGAGCAGGGGGAAGGTTTTCTTTCCAAAGGAGGGCCATGGTGTGGGCATCCTTTGGCAAAGGGAGATTCAGGTTTACAAGGGATCTCATTTCTTTCTTAATTCTGTCTTCATTTGGTGGAGCAGTTGTGCTTCGTGACCCTCCAAAATGGACTGGGGAACAGACTGCCTGGGTTTATGTCCCAGCTTTGCTACTCTTCCTAGCTGTATGGCCTTGGGCAAATTGCTTAATTTCTTTGTGCCCCATGTCCTCATCTCTAAAGTGCCTATATTCTAAGCACATACTAAATAAGATTGTTGTGAGAATTCTATGACCTCATGGAAAAAAGATGCTTGGAACAGTGCCTGGCATGTAGCATTATGTAAGTGTTTGCTGTCACCATCATCATCAACATCACTTTATCATTTTCTAAGGACAAAAGGGCGAGGGGTGTGAGAAATGTTTCACTGGCCTGGCCCTCTAGGACTTCTACTGACAGCCAGGTTTCTCAGGAACTTAGCTAACTTTCTTTGAAAAGATCCCTATATTCACATAATGGTTGTGCCATTTTGAGTGATTAATGTAATCACTTCACCTGCTGGTGTGCTCAAACATCTAGGACACATGGGAGGAGTGGAAGAAAAGACAGTCTAAGCATCTGGAATCTTTCAAGATGCCCACATAGGAAGCATCACTTTCTGTGTCTGGCCCCAGGACCAACTTATTTCCACTACATGTCAGTATTTGGTTTAGAAGATTAGCTTTGAGTCTGTGTTTCAATACTTGCAAGCAATTGACCACAGGAACTCTCAGAACTCTAAGTCCCCATATTTGGAACAATGAACAAACTGTTACCTGCCTTACAGTTGTACATGAGGATTGAAGGTGAACATGACCAAAAGAACATTCTGAATGCTAAAGAACTTACAGTGTGTTGGTGTAGTGTCCATTATATACAATCCCAAGACCAGAAAAATGATTTCTTCAAGGCCAGGGACATGGCGCCTTATTTCAATTTCATGAGAAGAGGTATTTTCAGAATCCAGAATGTTACAGTTGGTACAGAGACCACAAGACAGTTCAGGACACCTTCCAAGAGATCATTTCAAGTAAAAACTCTATTTTTGAGAGCTAAATTCTAAGGACTTTATTATTATTATTATTATTATTATTATTATTATTATTATTATTGGTTTTTCGAGGTAGGGTCTCACTCTAGCCCAGGCTGATCTGGAATTCACTATGGAGTCTCACGGTAGCCTCGAACTCACGGTGATCCTCCTACCTCTGCCTCCTGAGTGCTGGGATTAAAGGCGTGTGCCACCACGCCCGGCGGACTTTATTATTTTTAAAGCATGATTATGGCTTTCTTTTCACAAGAAGAGATATAACTAGAATAGGTGTGTACAGGAGTAATGATGGTTTCCAAAGAGTATTTTCCAAAGTAACTAAAGTTTTCTGCAGCAAATTATATTTAAAAAATCACACTAGGAACTACAAATATTTTTAAATACTTTCTACCAAGTTAGGTTAGGGTTTAGTACCTCATATTTGATTTCAAACTTATGAAAATATTGGATCATCAGAGTTTTTTGGATTTAGGTATTTTAGATTGTGAGCTATGTGTGTGGTGACAGGAAAGTGTAATCCCAATACTCAGATCCCTGAGGCAGGAGAATCATGAATTTGAGACCAGCCTGGGCTGCATAATGAGACTACCTGAAAAAATTGAAGCATGTGGATTTGTTTACTCTGCTAGAAATGTCAGGATGAATTTCATGTTCTTTCAGAAAAAAAGTTTTCAAGGATAATGTTGAATCTGTTTTCTTTCCCAAGGAACATATTAACAGTTTAATAACAATTCATCAGTCACCTGTCTTAACTTGCAGTAGAAGCAGTTCAGGCCTCCTAGAATGCAAATTAGGGCATTGCCTGGGACTGAGAAGACATCTCTTGCAGCCTTGTTTACTACCAAACTAAGCCTGAAGCCTAGGTATCCTAATGGGCTGCAGGACTGTGAAGCATACTCTAAGTGAAATGTGAAAAGTGGTTTCCTCAATGAAGGAAACCTTGGTGTATGTATTTATCAGGAGTCCATTCTCCCACAGTTAGAGGTAAAGGGGAAGGCAGAGTTCAGAGAACTGTTATTTTAGGGGATGAATGAAGAGCTGCTGCATATAATTCTATCATTCCAAAACAGCCTCTACATCCTGATTTGCATATTTCTTAATATTTCTATATGAGATGCCCCAAGAGACCAAGTCTACTTGGAATCTCTATTCCAGTCATCCAACCAAGACTGAGAAGCATTCAGTACACCCTGCACATGGTACAACTCTGAGTTGGGTGAGCTGACCACCCTGAGCAAGTGGAGTGTATGTATTGCTACTTAGCTGATTATTGGGAACCTAGCAGCCTCTCCAGTCTTCCAATACTTTCTTTAGATGGCTCCTGGGAAGTACTGTTGGGAGGAGCAGTGAGAGGATGGCAACCTAGATTAGGCTCTAGAAGGAACTGTGGGTATGGAGAGCAGCAGGGGCCACTGCTCAAGGTTCCCAGGCAGGTCCTGAAGCCATTCAGCAGTAGTTTAGAAGAGGAAGCAGGGAAATCCCCAACAGTGCAATCTGATGCTTAAAATTCACTGTCCTGAGACTCAAAAAGAAGGCAGCCTTTTATTCTGTTTCCCCAGGATGCTGCTATTTTCCTTATAAAGTGTCTCCACCTATAGTACTTATGCTTAACCCCTGAGACGCCTAAAACTTCTTTATATTCAGTGAGGGAGCAAAAAAGAGCTGAGCCTCTCCACCCCCAACAAAAGCATTGGCTCAATTACTGATCAGGTACTGAAGTCTGCCGCCTGTTGGGAAATGTGTTCTAACAGTTCTGAGGCTACAGCTTCAGTTCTGGTATTGCTACTAGCAACTTTGAGGTCTTGTAGGGGTCATGCTTCTTCCTTTGGCCCTCTTTAAAAAAATGTCAAGTCCATGCTTTCATTCAAGCCATGGCTTTGGACTAAGACCTCTGGTTACAAGACCAGTTCAATGGAAGACATCTCTGAATGGTGTGGAAAGATGAGGCAGTGTGTGGTTAAGTGGAGGTTCTGACATACAATGGTGGGACAGAGAGGAAGAAATATGAATACTAGTTACTAATAGGGGGTTTAGTATAGTCAGCTCCATTTTTCATATCCTGACTCCACAAATTACCAGCTATCTTACTTTGGGCAAGTTATTTTTCTGGATCTCAGTTTTGTCTTCTTTGAGATGGGATTGAGAATAGTTGCCTTCTTTGGAGAGTTGAAAATAAAAGAATCCTTTGAAAACATTCTACACAATTGTGGCTGCTCAGTAGGCACTCTAGTGATTGTTACTAATAGTAACTGCATTAAGAAGGTGCATAATATGAGACTGAATGCTAATGTTTTCTTCCAGGCACATTTCAGAAAAGCACAAGCCTTAGCCACCCTAGGCAAGGTGGAGGAAGCACTGAGAGAGTTTCTCTACTGTGTATCCCTCGATGGGAAGAACAAGAGAGCCAGAACTGAAGCCCAAAGGGTGAGTTCGGTGAGTCAGGTCCAGCTGCCTAGTGGACCCCCATCAGTCACTTTTTTTCTAGGGAAGGGAATAAGGGTGCAGCCCTTCTGGCATTTTGGGGTCCTGAGTGTGTGACTCTCAGGTTTTGAGGACACGAGTGAGACATGAGTCTCAATCGATTGCTAAGAAACACTTGTCCTCTTGGCATGTGCTATCAGATTGGAAGTTCCTGCATTTTTGTAGGAGCCTGTGAGGAATTATCTGACTTGGGATCAGTAGAATATGAAACCACATTAAACAAAGTAAGTTAGTCTGGGATAGATGGAGGCTCGCTATTGATGAGAGATTCAGGGTGTGTTTGGATGAGTAGGGGCTACTTACAACTGTATTTTCTTTTGCTGAATTACAGTTTTATCAGGGACACTAGGAAGGGTCACTGATGTTTTCCATATCCCTTGCCATACACAGGGCTCCAGCCCTCAACTCTTGCTAGAAACTAAATACATCTCACAAGTGCAAGAAAAAGATGTTATGATATAATCCAACTAGTCATTTCAACTCTTGGGGCCCAGGACAATGTGGCTGTGAAAAAAATTGCAAGAAATACATAGAGCAGGATTGAGGAGTCAAGCACCGGCAATTCACAGGCTGTGCTGTTTATTGTTTTGCAATTTACTCCTCTGATGTCTGGCTAATCGGCCTGGAAGTTAGATAGTGGTTGTCTCTGGTTTCCTGTGCCCCACCCCCTATTCAACACCAGGCTACAAGTCCTTCTATTTCTGTGTGGTTTGGCAGGGAGAGCTGTGGAGGAAGAACAAGAGAAAGACTAGAGTGGTTTTTAAAGGTTCTAGAAAGGAATATTTAGCAAGACTAATAAACTTGGTGGAAGGTGGGCTCTGGATTTTCTACCTCTGGCAGAAAAATACCCTGTCTGGAAAGTCATTCTTACCTGGGTGTGTGAACTGGGTTTCCTTGAAAGGAGCATGGCTCTGGAAGAATGCTACAAAGCCTGAACATTTCATCCAAACTTAAGAGTAGTTGATGGTGTACACACATAACATTCCTTGAGCATTTCCTATGTGCCAGGCAAGGTGCCAAGTACTTTATGTGGAAGATATAATTTCATCTCACAACCTCCTTATGAAGGTAGCTACTGTTATTTCTCTCCATGATTCAGATGAGACAGATGAGGAATGTGAGGCCCCATGACTTTTCTGAGATCACACGGCTAGTGATCCATGGGAAAACATTCAAACTCAACTTGGTCTGCTTCCAAAGCCTACCCTCCTGGCTATTTCCACATCCTGCTGTCCCAGGAGGATGTATATAGAGTCCCAGCACTTCCTGGTGGGGCTACTTCTAGGATGGACAAAAGCAAGTAGAAGAACCATCACTTTGTGGACAGGGTATGCAAAACCTTCCAGAAGCAGGTTTTGGACTTAGGATGAATGGTATCTTTACTCATTTTTGTCCACTCCTCAATTGGTTTGAGAGGTTCTGATATGGTCAGTTGGACTGACATCTCTTTCCAGTTTGCTTTAATATTATAGATGGGCTGTTTATGTTTCCATAACTGCCTGATGAAAGGCAAGGGATTGTGTGAAACTCTGGAGACCCAAAGAGGCATAAGTTCCTCAAGGAACGTGCAATCTTGTGTTGGTTAACATAAATGCCAGGCAGTACAAGGGAGTCTGCTCTTGTAATAAGTTAGAGAATTATGAAGTTAATGTGAGAATTTTGAGGGAAATTTCTATTGAGTGTGATAGGGGCTATAGCAGCCATTTAAGAATACAGAGAGGACTTAACTATGCTTATTTACTGGATTATGACAGCTTCAGGACTAAAAAGTTGACAAAACTGGTGCAGATTCACTTGGCATTAATAACCTCCCTTAGAACTTCTAGCCCTGTGTTTCTTTTCAGTGTTTGCTTTTACCTCAGAATTTTTTTTTCTATCCTTCTTTCTTGACCAAGTTTTACCTTTGTAAGGCAGCAATTACCATGGGATTGACTTTTATTCATGTGGAATGATTATTCTCACTGAGAGTTGAACTTAACTTTCTTTTGTTTCCACAAACCATTAAGGCCTAGAGAGAGATCTTAGTAAAGCTAAGAAGGGAATTACTACTGGTATTTCTGCATTTCTTCTGCTGCCCTTTGCTTTTCATCCTTATATTATGGCGAATTATGTGACTGCCTCTAGAGAGGCTGCCTCAGAAATGAGTCAATCCTGTTAGGTCCCTGAGTAGGGCTTTTGAGGGCCAATGTTGGTTCCTAGGGAGCAGTGAGCTCTGAAAGCTGACATTTATGGCCCTGGGTACTCTGAGTACTTTCCCATCTTACTCCTTTGCCAATTGCACCTGGGGAGTGAGGATTTTAGCACAGGAATAAAGCATAGGAATTTCAGTACCTTGGGCCTAAATGCCAATCTTCTTGGATCCTGGGGTAGATAAGTGTTTTAATTCAATCCCACTGTGTGTGATGAGTATCTATTAGGCATTTCTCACTGGGTGGAGAGATTTATTTCTGTGACACAATTCCAGGGCAACATGAGATTATATAGCATAAGGTGCTAGAGAATGTGAAAAGACAAGTAGGATCAGAGTTAGGAGCACTGAAGGAGTGAGAGAAGGCAGCACTTGAGGTGAGCTTTGAGGGCTGAGCATGTAATTGCTGGAATATGAAGGGACATTTTGAAGCAACTTTTCAGAGCAAGCAAAAGAATAAAGCAAACTGGAGCTAAGTGTTCTGTCAAATTACCTTGACAATAACATGACTAGCCTAAACAACAGTGTGGGATATCCTTTAGTCCTGAGGGTTTATCCAGCCTTTTGACATTGAAATATTATGCTGTCATTTACAGATTTCATGCTGAAGAACGCTACAATTGAGTTACTAAAAAAGTTAAATAAATAACTCCTTAAGTTTTAACAAGTTTTCAATTTTGTGTTGGGCCACATTCATAGCTATTCCCAGCTGCATGAGGCCAGTGCACTGCAGGTTGGATATACGTATATGGGTCTCTAAACATCGAAGGGGCCTGGTAGGTGGTAAACACTTGTGTTCCATAAACATTTTCTACATATTCATATACATACATACATACATACATGCATACAATCCCTGCTGGCCCAGGAAAAAACTGAAGCAAGAATGTGAACAGCTAACGGTTCAGCCTGCATTCAGATGCACATCTGACTCCCAGTCTCTTCTAGTTCTTCTCATTCCAATCTACTAGTGTATACAATTGCAAGTGAAGCTAGCAATGGATTAGAACCTGCTTGCCCTGTGTAATTGAACTAAACCTGACATTTTCTCTAGAGAAGGGTAGGATGGGGAAGAGGCTGGAAAAAGGGAGAGAGGAAGGTTGAGTTCTGCTTTCTAATGCTTCACTGTTCAGATCTCTGTTCAGAGGGGATTAAAGATCCAGTGGTGATGGTGGTTGTGTGGGTGGGAGCAAAATGAATCGGCAGAGAAAAAAAGCAGCAAAGGACCCAGGATATATGCGTAGACTTCTGGCCACTGGGGTGTCATGGACATGATTGCAGGTTCCCTGACTGAGGTGGTTCTCTTGACACACCTCTTGGCCCCTTGTCTTTCTCCTGGGTTTTAAATCCCCCACTGAAAGCAATTCTGTACAATGCTAGAACCATACCAGTGGCTCTTACCCTTGGCTAAGCAACAGATGACCCTAATGACTTCTCAAAACCCAGATTTCTGGACCACACTTCAGACCTGGAGAGACAGGAGTGGGAACCAAGTACTTGGCTTTTTCATAAGCTTCTTATGTGACTCTGATGCGTGCTGATGCAGGGACCCCCTGCCCTGGTGTGTCCAGGGACACTGCTCCAAGGCATTAGAGTTTTGCCTTGCAAGCTGTGCCCCCTGTCTCCCCATCCCTTCCCCTTCACCTTAGCCTAGCACCTGTAGAAACTGAAGTAGTGAAGTCTTCTGTTTTATGTCACAGCTTCTCCTTAGTTTCTTTTCACCATCAGTCCCGGGGGATTCTCAGGAACATTCTCCCGATATCCTGAAGCTGTTGCCACCTCACCCTAGATTAAAGGAACACGTAGAGTCAATGGCTACTGAAGGCACCAGCCATAACCTACCAAAGTTGTCACAGGTAAAACAACTCACCAAGCTCGCTCGTGACGCTTTATTTGGCTGTTTTGTGGGCAAATAGGAAATGAGCCCTACCTTTCCTACTTTGCTTCCTGAGGAAAGAAAATATGGAGTCAGTAATGGTTTCATTCTTTGCTTTAAGCTGCAACTGAAGTTTAGGAGTCATAGACATGGTCCCAAAGCTTGTGTATTCCTTACCTTAGATTTTTGGTCTTGGTCAGATCCAGCCAATAGAGAGATTTGATACAAATACAAAGAGAAGGACCCACTTTCCCTGGAACCATACAATTTGTGTGGTCTTATTGGCTTCAGCTTTGGGGCCGCTCTGGGAAGAGGGGCTCACCACCCCTCTATTCCTGCTTTTCATTTGTTCAAGCTACTGGCCTTTGAGCACCAGCTGAGATCATTGTGCAAGGGTAACTCATTTGATGACCAAATGGAGATGATTTCATATTCCTGTGCTATGTCTTACACACAACTAGGCATCTCATACATATTTGTAGCAGAGTAGACAAAAACAATTTAGGTAGAAGAGTTGAGGCTCTTGGGAGGAAGACAAGTATTTGTGTGTTTCTTTGGAAATAAAGGAACCGAGCACATGGAGGTGGATTCCAGAGGCTGCCTTTCTCAGAAGAGGGTAAGTAGGCAGAAGCTGGGGCTCAGAAATCTAGACTTGAAGGCAGAATACCCAAGTACCTGTGGGGAGCAGTCTTCCCCATTTGTGCCTGGTGTTCTTCACCTGTATATAAACCCCGGGCTGTAATACCTTTCCAATACTTTCCCCTGCTCTGGAAAAGGAATAAAATGCAGAGAGCCTCCAGTAGTCATTATTATATGAGTAAGATTGCTAATACTGAACCCAAATACCTGCGGTGGGAACTCCTGCCTGTAGTTCGATCTGAAAGGAAGGAAGATAGCACCTCCCTGGATTTCCAGTATAAGCAAGCTGGGAAACAGTGAGTGGATTCCCACATAAGCTGCTTTGGAAAGCATTGCACTCCCATGCAGACAATGCCTTGGGCTTATGGAAAGTCAGAACTGTAATGTCACTATAGGGCTGGACAAAATCTGAACCTTCATGAGTAGAGACTGAAAATCCTACATTCTTTCTACCCACTTGTTTCCTCCAAACTGTGACCTCTTGTTTTTCAGTTGTCTACAAAAAGTTTTGGTGGGGCTTGTAGGGGAAGCAATAAGATGAGTGTTTGACCTGTCAACCGTGGATTTAGATTATGACAAGTTTCTCCAGAGAAATCTTCATGAACACATCAATAGATTCATTTCTAGATCCATTTTTAAGCATCCATTTTATGGACAAAAGTCTTTAAAAGGCCAGAGACATATTGTTATGACAACTGATATTGTTTCTTTTTCAGACTTTTTACCCATAATCTAGTAAAAGGAATAGATTATCTTTTGTCCTTTTGATGAATATAATTTAAAGCTCTGGAGCATGAGGTGATTTGGCAGGCCAGGTTAAAGCTTTGTTCAAAGTCCTTTACAGATGGCTCAGAGTGGCAGTGAGGGTGAGAGGAAGAATCAGGTAACATGATCTCTCCTCACTGCATGCCTTGGTTTCCTTAAATTGATCCCTAGGGAATGATTTAAATAGGAGGGGAAATGGTGTTCCCCTTGCATTTCCACCCTTCACCACTGCCAGAAAGCTTTTCTTCCTATGGGTCTTTTGTCCATGCCTAGGAATGTTCCCTAACCCAGGATGGGCATGCCTTTGTCACAGGCATTTGTAAATTAGGAGCAGGGCCCTAGGACTGCCCTCCATTGAGCTATATGTCCATTAAGTTATCATGAGTGAGGATCAAGGCTAGGTTGCTTTATTTATCCCCTCTGGGTAAGAGTTTCAAAGGACATTATAGATCTTAAGTGGATGCTGATATTGGGCTGTTGTTTCACCTAGGACAATCCAGAGCTTCCACATTGTTCTAGTCAGGAGGAAGCAGCAGCCAGTGGAGACAGCAGCAGTCTGATGAATGCAGCTCAAGTCAAGGTGGGTGGTCAGCAAGAGAGCATGAGAGATCAGGAAGAAGAGAAGAAGCAGAATGCTGCCTCCACCAAGACTGGCAAATGCCAGGAGAAGAAAAGGAAGCATTGCCAAATTGAAACCCAAGAGGACACAAATGTGCCTAATAAAGTCTCCAAGCAAGGTACTGATTCTCCCCTGGGAGAAAGTAGCTTTGAACAGATGGCTGGGTATACTGAAATATACAGATTACTAGCTATCTGGGGGCTGCACTGGCTGTGGGCATGTGACCTAGCTCTGACATTTATCAGCGGTGCAACTCTAGAAGTCACTGTGATGTATCTATAGAGACTGCACTTGGTGCCTAATATACTTGAAGTGCTATATGTTAATTCATGTACAGTCAAGGTATAAGGTCAAGCATAGTATCAAGTAATGACATCTCATACCTTTAGTATGACTTCCTTCCAGGCTAACCTCTCCCTGCTCTCATCCCTGTTATAGGAATGAAAGATGGAAGAGGTGTGATTAGGCCTCATTCAGTGTGTCCTGAGAAGCAGCAGCCCCAGCTTTATATCTTTCTAAGAGAGGTGATCAATGCTTAGACTTAGTCCCAGTATTGAAGGCTTAACTCAATCGAAAGAGTTGCTACTTCAGAGTACAATTCATTGCACTTGAATTAAGTCCTCAGGAGATACTGGATGTCACTGTTTATTGGGGCTGCTAGAAGCCTCTGGAAGTCTGCTTCAGGGAATCCTATCCTCAAGGGCAAAGGCAGCACTAAACACATTCTTGGGGAGGAGGTGAGAGTGCCAAATACTATCTGCTAAAGCAGTGTTGATTCAGCTCTGACTTACTACTTTTCCAAATCATAGATCTTCTTGCTGATCAAGTGGCCAAACCTGCCCTCAGTATTCCACTTGCATCTTTTGACGCATCTGACCTTGAATGCTCTCTATGTATGAGGTAAGTGACGTGTACTATCACTTATTGCCTGGTACTTCCTCCTCTGTGGTATGTGGACCTTTCTGCAAGGGACCTACAACTGAGTTGGTTAGTAGGTATAAGCAAGGCACTGATAGAAATCACACTGTCACATGAGCCAACTTGTATCCCCAGCTTGCAAACTGCATTCCTTGCATCATTGATTCCTGACATGGAAAGACCCAGAGAGTGGCAAGGGAACAGTTTACTCAGAGGTAACAAACTTATGGCCCACAAACTGAACATATCTGTTCTTTGACCCTCATCAAGTCTTACTTTATTTTGTTTATGGTAAGTATGACTGTCTTAGGACAGAACATAAACTTTCCAGTTAATCGTGGTCCTCATCACTCACCATTGCTTTTATGAGATCACATATCAAAATCACAGTAATTCTTGGTCCCTCAAAGTTTTTTTAGCTTGTGACCTTGGAACTAGAATACGAAATCAAGAACTCAAGCTCAAGGGTTAATGTCAATGCCACAAGCCTATTGTTTGGAAATCCAGCAGAGGCTAACTAGCTTGTGTGCTATGCTGTGCAATGGACAGAAGTCAGGGTACATGTAAAATGTTTGATCAAGCATTTCCCCTCCAACTAGCGTCACTCAACCTCAACTTCCACAGATCCCTGGAGAGGCAAATTATCCATACACCCCCTGTTCTAAAACAGAGCAATACTATGATTGTGATCTTTATTTTCATTTGCTCAATTTCAGAGATGTGATTTAGTGGCTAAAAGAGGGGGCTCCAAAGCTAACGTTTGAACCCTGGTCCTTTCTACTTATAGGTTCTTTTAAAAATATTTATTTGCAAGAGAGGGAGAGTGAGAAAGAGAGAAAGAGAATATGAGAGAGAATGAGAATGGGTGCTCCAGGACCTCCTGCCACTGCAAAGGAACTCCCAACTCATGTGCCACTTTGTGCATCTGGCTTTACATGGGTACTGGGAAATAGAACCCGGGCCAGTAGGCTTTTCAGCATGCACCTTTAACCACTGAGAGACTCACTAGCCCCTACTACAGGTTCTTTGTCCTAGAGTAAGCACCATTCACTACCACTATTTTTCACCAGTGAAATATAAAAGAGTAGAACTTGGCCATTAGAATTGTTATGATTAATCAAATAAATCTATTTAACACCTATAATAATGTCTGACAAGTAGTAAGCACTCAATAAATGGTAATAATATTTTTTTTATGCTAGACCAAGGTCCTTGCTGTTAGATCCATGAACTTCTAAAGAGGTCCTATGTATGGGTTCAAACAGATCTATAAATTCATTGAAGTTGCATATAAAAGTATATATGTGTTTCCAGGACAAAGGCTCACAACTTTGAGTAGGTTCTTAGTTGTGGATATTTTCCAGAAAAGCACTAATTATGAGCTAAGATACTTGCACAAAACAAGAGATGTCAAGAAGAGTCTTTTGGTCAACACATAGTGAGATCCAGCCAGCAGCAACTCCTCAGATGTTTACCTGCCCTTTCTAAGCACTTGTTCCTCTCCTTTAAATCAAATGTTTTCATTCTGAATGGTTTTTCGTGCCATATGAATAACAATAAGGCAACTGTTATCTGAAATGTGGATTTTTCTTTGTCTTTGAAACAGTTTAGTCGGGGCTATGGAGGTTGTAGCTCAGTGGTAGAGTGCTTGGCTCTTGTGCATGAGGTTCCAGATTCAGTACCTAGCAGTACAGAATAAATAAATAGATAGATATATAGATGAATAAAGAAAGAAAAAAGAATAAAAATATCTAAAGTAATCAGTTTTGTTGATAAGCTTGGGAAGACCTCAGAAGCAGTTGAGTATGGGCTGTCGAAGGTGGCCTTTACACCTTGACAATGAGTCTGCTTGGCAGTGTGGGCCAGTATGCAATCATCTATAGAAACAGTTCCCTTTTTCCACTTCCCTCAGCCCTTCTCATCAAAGTGGCATGTGGGCCACACCAAAGCCAAGGTATGGTATAGAGAAGCCCTGCTTGCAAGTAGAGAAATGGCCCCTGCAGCCACCCCACCACTATCGAGGCTCTAAGCCCATGACGTATGCTTTGGAGTAAACTTATTTTAGCTTCCTTTGAAAGAGCAGGTCTTTGTTGTGCTTGCCCTTCTTAATACTCCCTGGAACGTGCAGGCAACACAAAATCAAACACACACCTTCATCCTGTTTTGGTTTTCTCTGTGAAGTAAGAATCCTGAGGTTGAAACTCTTTTGTTCCACTTCCTCTTTCTCCCTTTAATCTTCTTTGTCCCTGATCACAACAGAGGACCTGGGAGAAAGGTCAGAAATTTGGTCCAAGAAATAAATACCAAGAGGATAAGAACCTCTTTCTAGTTTGTGTCTTTTGAGCTTAAGTCATTATGTCCCTTCTCCTGTCTCTCTATTCCGTCTTTGCCTGGCCAGACATGATAGCACATGCCTGTAACCCCAGAATATTAGGGAGGTAGAAGCAGGAATATCAGAAATTCAAGGCCATTCTTAGCTACATAGTGAATTTCCAGCTTGGGATATGTAACACCTTGTTTCACAGCACCAAAACACCAAAAAAAAGAAAGAAAGAAAGAAAGAAAGAAAGAAAGAAAGAAAGAAAGAAAGAAAGAAAGACAGACAGACAGACAGACAGACAGAAAGAAAGAAAGAAAGAAAGAGAAAACGAAAAAGAAAAAAAAATAAAAGTCACTGGAGAGTGTATTAATGAGGATCTTTCCAATTCTCAAGTATCCTTTGCTGAGCTGGGAGAGCTCTGCTGTAAGAACTTGTCTCCTAACTCCAACTCCTCAGAACTCTGCAATGCAACCACCACAGGTTGGAAATCCGCCTTCAGGTCTATGTGGTATGGGTATTCTAGTCAATGGGGTGTTACCTCTGGCTGCAGTAAAGAAGTACCTTTGTGGTGATAAGGATATTCTGAGATATGGGGCTGGAGAAGATGGCTTAGCGATTAAGGCATTTGCCTGCAAAGCCAAAGGACCCTGGAACGATTCCCCAGAACCCACGTAAGCCAAATGCACAAGATGGCGCATGCATCTGGAGTTGGTTTGCAGTGGCTGGAGGCCCTGGCATGCCCTTTCTCTCTCTCCATCTCCCTCTTTCTGTCTCTCTCAAATAAATAAATAAATAAAAGAATATTTAAATAAAAGATATTCTGAGATATGAAATATGAATGTTTGATTTTTGAACTAGTTACCTAATGGCCCAAAAACCTCACTGTCATTTGAAAAGCTATATACATTATATATTATGCAAATGCCTGGGCCAGCGGGGTGTTGAACAAGGACTCAAGGAGAAGCTAACCTGGGTGAAAAAAGGCAAACAGACACAAGAAGGAGACCATGCTAGGTGTTTGTCACAGCATCGAGAGTTTATTCTTACATGTAGGTTTATATAGGGTTGTAGGGGGAAGAGGACGTGGTCAGGGCAAGGAGTTGTAGCGGGAAGGGGACGTGGTTAGGGCAAAGATCACAGAGTTACTGGTTAAACTGCAATGACTTTGTTTCTTCATCAGCTACCAGCAGGATGGGGGAGTGTTTAGCCAGGTGTACGATCTCATTGTTTCTGGTAGTTGAATATTAGGTGAGGAAGTAGAAACTTAACTTGCTATATGGCAGTCTTTGTTTCTGGTAGTTGATTATTAGGTGAGGAAGTAGAAACTTAACTTGCTATATGGCACTATATGGCAGTCTCTGTTAACATGGCCAAGGTTTGGTTCATAGCTTCCAACATGCAAATATATATATACTTTTAGCTATCCAAGTCATTGGGTATGAAGGAAGCATTTTACTTCCTATTCTCTCTCTATGTCCCTCTCTCTCCCTCACAATACAAGGATGTAACTGATGAGAAAAGATAGCATTTTATCTGGGCTGCCATCTAACTGAAAACATTTATTATTACTATTGTTTTCTCTGTCACGGTGACAATATGAAATACTTCCTTGTGAGAAAAGCTGGTTTTACTTTGATTAAAAAAGGCCTCTCTTGGGCTGGAGAGATGGCTTAGCGGTTAAGCGCTTGCCTGTGAAGCCTAAGGACCCCGGTTCGAGGCTCAGTTCCCCAGGTCCCACGTTAGCCAGATGCACAAGGGGGCGCACACGTCTGGAGTTCGTTTGCAGAGGCTGGAAGCCCTGGCGCGCCCATTCTCTCTCTCTCTCTCCTTCTATCTGTCTTTCTCTCTGTGTCTGTCGCTCTCAAATAAATAAATAAATAATTTTTTTTTTTTTTTAAAAAAAGGCCTCTCTTAAGCATTTTCAAAATTCTTACTGAAGTGGCAGGGACATATATTCTAGAATATCTTTTTTCTGCTTTTATAGGTAAAGATCTCTTTTTGTCTCTTTTCAGAGATAGGAGGAGTGAGAGAGATAGAGAGGAAGGAAGGAAGAAGTGTTTCCAGGAGTGTGTCCATCTACACATGGATGAATAGATGGGGCATGTTTGAAATGTTCAGATGCATATAGTCCTGTCAGTGTAGTAGAATGGAGAAGCTTGGCTAGGAAGTCAGCTTTGACATCTCAAGCTTTGTGCCTATTAGCTATCTGACATTGGGCATGTTATCTAATCTGTCTGAGTTCTTATTTTCTCAGTAGTAAAATTAAGCTAATCACAATTGCCACTTAATAATATGTAAAGTGAATTGTTATGAAAACCAATATTGCACTCAGCTAGAAAAATAGCAAAAGAAATGTAAAATATATTAAGAGAAATTCATGGATGTTTCTCAGTTATTTTACTTAGTCTACCTGTGTAGAGCAGAAGAGTGCCCTTGAATGGAGAAGTGAATTGGTATTGAAAAGTGTTATCCTAAGGACTGATGGCCACATATTACTTCTCATTGAAGGGCATCTTAGTTTAAATTCTTGCTAAGAAATTACCCTGTGTGTTTGTATATATTTCACCCATCTCCTCACAAAAAGTCACCATTTATTGCAATTAATTTTCCAACTATATCTTTATTCATTTCTATGGATTGCATGCTTAAAAGAAAAGAGGACTAGTTGTGAAGTTGTCAGGAAAAGTAGCTTTGTGTATTGGTTGAAGACCCAATTTCAGCAGTTTGGCCACTATGGCAGTATGATTACTTCAGTGGTTCCTGAATGAGTGCACAAATCACACTTTGGAACCCCAAATTATACAATATTTGAAATATACAAAATATACATATGCCCTTAATAAAATATTGTAAACAGGATGCTCATGTAACCTTGTTCACAAACAAGACTAGGACCCCAGAAATTGCCCAGTGGACCCCTTCCCAATCAGGACCACACATGCCCACTACTCCCAAAACATTAGCTTGAATTCTATCTTGTTTCTCTTTATAGTTTTACCATCTTTGTATACATCTCTAAACGGTATCATCTAATTTGGCCCAATTTTATAGCATACAAATCAAATAATCTACAACGTATTTTATCAACCTGGTTTCTTTTACTCAGTATTAGCATGAAAGTTAAGGTTGTTCATTTTCATGATTGTATACTATCCCATATGACTGAACCACTTCTTGAATTTGTTATATGATAGATGGCTGCTTGGGTTGGTTCTAGTTTAGAGATATTATGTATGATCAGTGTTTTTATATGTGCCATTTTTTGCCTATTTTCTACTAGGTTCACTACCTTTTTTTTTTTTTTTTTCTTTTTGGTTCTCTCTTTTTCTTACTGGCTTGCAGAAGTGCTAGACATGTTATATACACAAGCCTTTTACTGGTCATATGTTTTGTAAATACTTTCTTCTTTTATGCAGCTCTGCCTTTTGCTCTTTCTGTGACTTTTAGTTTTACCAGGTAGGGTCTTACTCTAGCCCAGGCTGACCTGGAATTACTCTCATGCTGGTCTTGAACTCACGGTGATCTTCCTACTTCAGCCTCCTGAGTGCTCGGATCAAAGGAATGTGCCACTACACCCAGCCTCTCTGACATCTTTTATGAACTTAAAAGTTCTGCATTTGGCCAGACATGGTGGCACATGCCTTTAATCCCTGTAATCAGAAAGCAAAGGTAGGAGGATTGCTGTGAGTTCAAGATCAACCTGGAACTACAGAAAGAGTTCCAGGACAGTGTGAGCTAGAGTACGTCTCTACCTTTAAACAACAACAACAACAACAAAAAGTTCTGTATTTTAGCACAGTCAAAATTATCAATCCTTAGTGCTTGGGTTTTCTTTTTAATAACTTTTCATCTTGGTTTCATATGGATATTCTTTCATGGTCTGAAAGCTGTATTGTTTTGCTCTTCACATTTCTTTTTATAACCTGCATAAAATTGGTTTTTGTGTGTAATATGAGAGATGGTCCAATTTAGGGAATCTTATTTATGCATTAAAACTCCTCCCCGACCCCCTGATTTCAAGTGCCACATTTGTCATAAGTTAAAAATCCATGTCTGGGTCTATTCCTGGGCTTTCTATTGTGTTCCAAGGGTCTGTTTGTCCTTGTATTAGTCACACACTGTTGTAATCACCATCACTTTATAATAAGTTCTGATGTTTGCTAGAGCACGTCCTCCCACGTCCTTGCTCTTCTGATGTGTCTTGGCTCTTAGCCCTTTGCATTACCTTATTATGTTTGAAAGTCAACTTGCCAACTTGTCAACTTTCACAAAACAAATCAGCAAATGATATACCTCATTGGGATTTATTGGGAGTCATTAGGTAATATTTAATTTCTTTCAATAAAGTGTTTATAGTCTTTTTCAGTAGAGGTGTCACACAATTGTTAGATTTATTCAGCTGGGTGCCCAATTTTAAAAGCAGTTGTAAACATCTTTTAAAATGTGTTTTCTAATATTTATTGTTAGCAGGAAGAACTACAACTGTGTGTATTTGTATTTACTGAGCAACCTCACAACTTCTGTTAACTCTATTGTAACAATAATTCTGTAGATTCTTTGATTTTTAAAATAAATTCAGCATTCACCATCATACCATTAATGAATAATGACAGATTGACTTCTTTTCCATTTCTAACCCTCATACCTTTGTTTTCTTGGCTACTATATTAATTGGAAACTCCACTATAAAGAAATTTTTAAAAAAATATGCTTTGACAATTTTAATACCTAAAGTTTATTAATGCAGCTATACAAATTAACTGCTATTAAACACAATTATAAATTTCAAACAGTCCCTAAAAGTGAATATATGAAAGGTCTGTCTCTTACTCAAGACCTTCATGTGTATGGTAAAAAAATATCATATTGCTGGCTGGAGAGAAGGCTTAGCCATTAAAGGCACTTGCTTGAAAAGCCTGACTGCCTGGGTTTGATACCCTAGCACCCATGTAGAGCCAGATGCACAAAGTGGTGCATGCATCTGGAGTTGGTTGATCCCTCTTGTAAATAAGAAAAATAAAATATCAAATCCATACCCCTGTCCTTGACCTGCTGAATATGGAACTGAAGCCAGTGGAGCTTCATCATGTAGAGATTTGTACAGCTTCACAGAGGTCTTTGATAATTATGCTTGAAGAGTGTTGCAAAGGTTTACCTACATAGACATTAGTAGGATTGTGAAATTCAGTGACTCTCAACTTTGACTCCATAGTAAAACCACTGAAAGTTTTTAAAATTCTGAGCCTTGTTTTGATCCCTGGCGTGACAGCTTGACTTACTTGATCTGGATGTCTGTAGATGTAGTAGTTTGAGCTTCCCAGGGGCCAGAGGACTGTGCTTCCAGAAATGGGCAGGAGGCAACATTTGGGAGTGGTTGCTGTATTCACTGTCTAGAATAGATTGTATTGTGGTTTTATAGGCGTGAGGATATATTTTAAAAACTTATTAGGTGGCACACTTGAAGTCTGTTCAGTTTATTGTATGTCTGTAACTTACCAATAAAAGAAACTATTTGAAGAAAAAACACTCCAGGTGATTTTGATGTACAGCAGTGGTTGCAAACCATTGTGCAATAGGATGGCATGTGGTGGAAAGTGAGACTCTGAGGGACTTTCATCTGCCAGAAGTTGGCTGTGTATACTTAAACAAGTGACTTTACCTCCTCTGTATCTCAGTTTCGTTCTAATTGGCAGGGTCATTTTTTTTTTTTTCCAAGTACTTTTCGGTTCTGATAGCTTAACCTGGCAGTGCCAGCCAGGTTGCTCATGCAATTCCAGCCACATGAGGGAGTTGTTCAGTAGGTGGTTTCTACCTCTCAATTGAACACTATGGAAAGGTCAAAACAGATTGCTTATAATAATCCTTCCCACACTCAGGGAACATTATGGAAGAGGGGTTGGAAAGAATGTATGAGCCAAAGAATAGGAAGGTGTACTCTGAGGCATTGTCCCCCTCCTCACCACAAAGACTGACTGATGCATACATGACCTCCAAGTGATAACTGATAACCCCACTGAGGAGGGTCTTCAGTGGAATGAGGGTAGGAGAGAGGAGACATAGGAGTGTAACCCAATGGGTACATAACAAATTTGCAGTGGGTTCATGTATTCAAGTTCTCAATTAAACAAATATATTGATCAGGTATCTATCCCTTCATACTGTACTCATCATCTTGTTGAATGTGAGCCCACTTCTTTTTTAACATTTTATTGACAAACCTCTGGTCATATAGACAATATACCATGATGAGCTCCACTTCTTTTTAATATGAGAGAGGGAGTAAACTGAGAGAGAGAGAGAAAAAAAAAACTATTGGCACACCAGGGCCTCAAGCTACTGCAATCAAACTGCAGACACATGTGCCCTCTTGTGCATCTATCTTACTTGGGATCTGAGGAGACGAACATGGATCCTTAGGCTTTGCAGGCAAGTGCCTTCACTTCTGATTCATCTCTCCAGCCCGAGCCCCACTTCTTAATCATTACTGACCTGTTTTAGTTGATCCACTCCTTATACAAAGTAAATTCATGCATCTCTGAAGGTGCAGATCATTCTTAAATAAAGGGTCACCAGATTGCTTTGAAAACACTTGGCTTTCCCAAAGAAATTGGAGTAGGATACAATTGAAATAATATATGTATATATTCGGAATGGGTGCACCAAGACCTCCTGCCATTGCAAGAAAACACCAGATGCTTGTGCCACTTTGTGCATCTGGCTTTACATAGGGACTGGGGAATTGAACCCAGACCAGCAGGCTTAGTAAGCAAGTGCCTACAATGGCTGAGCCATCTCTCCAACCTTCTATGTAATTATTGATGGCAGTAAGTAATAATTTTTATCTCTAGGAAAATTATCTATCCATACAAAAGGTAATATGTGGTTAAATTTTAAGATCTTTCAGGCGATAAATGTTGCTTAGATGAAGAAAAAAAAATCAAGGTTAGTATCCAAATCAAATTTATCCCATGCTAGTGTGATGTAAAATGCTTGTGATATGGTGTGTGTGTGTGTGTGTGTGTGTGTGTGTGTGTATTTATAATATACTTAGGTGAACATGTTGGCTAAGTATTTTTATAATGGAATTCATTCACATGATTTAAGTACTAATCTGATTTTTCTTGGACCAGACAGGGAAAAACTAAACCTAATGTTACAAAACGATTTAAGCACATCCTAAATTTTAACAAATGTGTTGTTCTATATCTGTATCAGAAATGAAAATAAGGGCTGGAGAGATGGCTTAGCAGCTAAGCGCTTGCCTGTGAAGCCTAAGGACCCCGGTTCAAAGCTCGGTTCCCTAGGTCCCACGTTAGCCAGATGCACAAGGGGGCGCACGCATCTGGAGTTTGTTTGCAGAGGCTGGAAGCCCTGGCGCGTCCATTCTCTCTCTCTCCCTCTATCTGTCTTTCTTTCTGTGTCTGTCACTCTCAAATAAATAAATAAATAAAATTAAAAAAATGAAAATAAAATATCTTTCAAAAGTGCTCCAATATCCTTGATGAAAAAAAATGAAGAATCCCTCCACTCTATACACAGATATTTTCAAAATAGTTCCATAAACCCTTAACTGTGACTACCTCTGTCTTTTGGTTTTGGTCTTATTCCTGTTTTCATAAAATTTGATTCTTAATTTTCAGATTATTCTATGAGCCAGTCACAACACCTTGTGGGCACACCTTTTGCTTGAAATGCCTTGAGAGATGCCTAGATCATAATGCAAAGTGTCCATTGTGCAAAGATGGTCTTTCACAGGTAAACCAATATTTATTTCTTGGTCGGGTTAGTTTATTTTGGATTGGGTATTAGGACAATGTTCAATTGGGTCCCCAGCCACTACACTGATCTTGACCAAATGGCTCCCTATACTATCAGTTTATTTCTTCATTAACCATTCACCTAGACATCTCTTCCATCTCCATAAAGACCCTTGGGAAAGCGAAACAACATATAACTTTTCATGAACTGTCAGTAATGAAGTTAATTTGTGTTGGAAGAAAAAGGATGAAATTAATAATACGCATAGATAATAGTTCTGATCACATTATGACACCTGATACACTGTAATCATGGGTGAATTTTTGTTCTCTCTAGCCTTGAACTGGATAGCTCTGATTTCCTGTCATCATCAATATTTATTATGTGCTTTGAATAGGTCACCTGCCAGAGCTTCCCAATCCTCCTCACAGATCTTCAGTGTGGTATTTATACAACTTCCCAGGAACCACTTTCCTTAATAGTAAGATACTTAGCTATTTAAAAATCTACGTGGCTTCCAGGTTCTCTAAAATAAACCACAAACCCTTTCATCTTCATTTTTCAAGTGGATCTTATAGACTTTCTTGTAACAAAGGAAGACCTGGGAATCTGTCTTGGTTTCCCTCCTTTAAAGACTGTTGGATCACATCTTATAATCAGTATTCATATTCCTTGAGCCTTCTCATTCCTGAAGAAAAGTTGGAGATGCAAGATGATCTTTAGAACTGGGCACGATGGGGAATGCCTGTAGTCCCAGGACTTGGGAGGTGGAGGCAAGAGGATTATGAGTTCAAAACTAGTTTGGATTACATAGTGAGACCTATCTCAAAAAAGAAGTCTATGTCTAGGTCCAGAGAAGTGGCAAATTGTGCTTTTCACAAACATCAACATTTTCACTAAGGGAATGGAGTAAACTAACTATTCAGGGTAGACTTGCAGGTGTGTATTGAGATGGGGAATGGTCAATGTCATAGCTTTCCCTCTGAGATAAAAGAAGTAATATTTTATGGCCTCATTGTAGATAAAAGTCCTATGGTCCTTCTATTTAAGTAATACATGTATGGTGTTTTAACACTACAAAGTTCAGATAAGCAAGAGAAAGTTTACCTTAAACTCAGCACCTAAAGAAAACCATTGTTATGATTTTAGGATGTGCCCTTCCTGGAGTTTTCTTTTAGCCTCAACAGAAGGATTGCCTGCTTCTTTAATTGGCTAGTTCTTGAGTCACTGCTTTCCCCCAGAGACTGGGACTGGGTTATGTGCTTTGTTCTGTTGCCAGGCATTGAGGAGGCAGATGCTGTGGGATATTAGACTCAGGGTAGAAGATATTCTTATCCCTCTCTGTGTATTCACACAGGGCCACACTTACATCATTTTACAAAAGGATAAGTATTCCAATTATGTTCATTGCAGAACAGAGACTGCTCATACTAAGAAAGGAATCAAATTGTTTGAAGCTAGTTGGTTTTGTACTCGTGAGCTCCCTCTGCTGGGTCTATAAAGGCAGTTCCCACTGCAGGCAATTTGTAGATGCTTTAATATCCATTATTTGGTTCACTTAAATGCCCATTACTTTGATCCTTAGCTATTCACATGGTAGGGATGTTTGGAAGGAGCAAAATAGTAACATTCAGCCGGAGTCAGTGATACCTAGATGGTGTATTCAATTACAGATGTTTTTAATAATACCTAAATTCTGACATACAGAAGATTCATATATTGTGATACTATTAGCTACATATTGTGGTTCAAAATACTACAATATGTGTGTGATTTGACTTATTATTCTGATGGCATCAGAAGTCCTTTGTGTTTTTCTGGTGACTGCATAATATCTAATTAACTTTTTCCCCATATAGTGTTTGGCATCAAGAAAATATAGCAAAAATGTAATAATGGAAGAGCTAATAGCTAAATTCCTACCAGAAGAGCTCAAGGAACGAAGGAGGCTTTATGAAGAAGAAATGGAAGAACTTTCTAAGTATGTATATGCATGATTCTAGTTTTCCTATTATTCATAGCAGCTCCTGAAAGCTGTATGTACACATGTCTTCCCAGCTCCTTGTTTAATGGTATCATGTTCATAGTTTGAAATGGCTGTGACAAGCATGTTTATACCACAGAAATCAGAAAATGCTACAAATTTCCCCCTAAAAACCAGTTGTTAAACACTTATCAGCATGCCACTAAAGAATCATACATCAAATGACAGAGCCAAGGTGCATCTTGGCACTTGGAACAGGATTTCACTGGCAGGAGTAAAACTGGAGTAGCTTGATCAGTAACTTCATGAAACACTCAAGACAACCGTCAAGTATATAAGTTGGGGGTGGAGCTAAAAAGTTAAAGTTTTGGTGTCAACCACACCTGGCCTTCAGATCCAGTTCTATCCTCAAGTGAATACACTTCATGGCTCTACGAAGGTCATTTAATCTTACTGGGACTCAGTTTCTTCACCTGTAATTTGGATATTAATATATCTCTTATGTTATGGGTATAGTAGACAGCCTGCAATTGTTGAAATGGACCTCCAAACCAGGCATAGTTATGGAAGAAGGGAATTTATTTGAAGCTTACAAATCCAGGGGAAGTTTCATAATGACAGAAGAAGCTGGCTTCCTCTTATAGGACCAAGTAGAAAGAGAGAGAAAAAGCTGCAAGACACCCTGGCATCATAAGCAAGCACACTTTGAGGAACTCCAGGCAAAGCTCAAGCACTTTGCTTATCTTTAGACTGGAATTCCAAATCCACTCCCACACCTTAGGGCTAGACCCTAGGATCTGCCCACAGTGGCACCAAGTTACAAGCTTGAACAAAATTCCTAAATCAATTGGAAGACATTTATTCAAAGTACCACAATGGGCTTGTTCTGAAGGTCCAAATGAGTTGCTATGTAATAAGCAGTTAACAAATGGCACATCCCTGATGCCTGCTATATGTTTCTTCAGCCAAACACATGTAGTGTGAGAGGTGAAATGCCTGGATGAAGACATTCATGAGGCTCCACAATCTCTGCCTATCGTTCACTTGCAGAAAAAGCAAGAATTGCCAATCACTCCCTATCTGACTACTGCTCTCCTCAGAAGAATCCTCACAGCTTTCTGGAGGCACAAGCCTCTTCTGCTTAATGTGCTCACTGTGGAGGGAACATATCTGAATTCTGCCACCTGTTGGCTTGAATGTTCCTCTCACTTGAAATCTTTTCCTTAGAAACTAGAAACCTTTGGTTCTCATTGGTTTACATTGCAACTACTCAGAATATCTTTATCTAGTATTTCCCTGATTCATAAGTTAGCACTGAGCCTCTGTGAGTCTTCTTATTGAATATCACCTAAGTTTGTATGCCAGAAATACATGCTAGAATATAAGGAGGGATTTTCCATTTAAATAAATTTAACACTTTTGAGATTTGGACAGATGATTTAATAGCTCACAGTGGATTTGGATGCAGGAATAAGAAGGCTGGGATAGAGGAGGAGCTGGCCCAGCAGAGGATTCACAAGTGGGCCCTGTGTCTGAATTGTCAGGGGTACTTATTGATAAGAAAGCTCATAGGCACTATTTTCAGAGCTAATGCATCATTATCTCTGGAGGTATGGTGGTCCAGTCATGTGAATTTAATGGTCCCCCAGGATTCTGATGTGCAGAAGAATTTGGGCATTACTGGGGCTAGATTTTTGTTGTCTGCTTCTTGTTTGATCTTCCTTTTAGCTGAGCCTGCTAGCAACACTCTCTGAAAGGCTTTGCAAAAAATTGAGATGCACATAAGGACCTTGTAGAAAATTCTCACTGATCCTCTGGAGAGCTGGGTGCATGTATAACACCAGGATTCATCCTCATAATATTAGCAGAGTATCTGAAGAGGTTAATCTGAGTGGAAAGAGGGAGAGATGAAACATAGTTGTCACTCACAATATTAAGCAAGTACAGGACTCTTCAGTCAGATTATAATGTATGCAATGCTAGTTTTCATCTCTCAGACCTTCAGTTAATCTCTGCACCAGATAATGGGACTCAGCCTACAGCATCAGTTGCATTTCAGTATTTTCTGCCAGCCATTAACATTTGATGGCTCTTTGCCTTCTCTTTAGGGAATCACATGCTGTCATGTGTTCAACCTGTCTGTATTCTGTCCCATTAGTTTAAAATCTATCTGATTTGCTCTCCCTGACAGCTTAAATAAGAACGTGCCTATTTTTGTGTGTACCATGGCCTATCCCACTGTCCCTTGCCCCCTGCACATCTTTGAGCCTTGTTACCGCCTGATGATTCGGAGATGTATTGAGACAGGCACGAGGCAGTTTGGCATGTGCCTTGGAGATCCCATCAAAGGGTAAGTGAGGAGTCCTAGGAGTTAGAGAGGTTGGGTGGAGAAGGATTTTTGGTTTACTTTGGGGTGCTTTCAGAGGTAGGGAGGCAACATACGGTGTTTTAGCAAGCTCAAGCACAAGAGATTTGTAAGGATCACAGTTTTTGGTACCTAGTTTACTGAGTGAGAGGTTCCCTATGTAAAACAACTCAAGAGGTAATCTTTTGCTAAAGGGTCTACAGTATAAACCTTGTTTTGTAAGAGTATAGAACCTGGAGCCAAACTAACCAGGTTTTATATTCAAGTGCTAATCTTGGAGCACCATTGAATGGGGACATTATTTAACCTTTCTGTCTCTAGTTTCATTGTTATGTGGGCCTGGTGTTATACCTACCTCATTGGCTTTGTTTATTGGGAGAATTGTTGAGTTAATGATGTCAACGAAGCACTGAGTACAGTTCGTGGCTGATTGAATCCATTTTGAGGATGCTGTAACAGAATGTCATAGACTAAGTAATTTATCAGCAATAGATTTTTCTTGTGAGACAAGATCGCATACTGTAACCTAGGCTGATTGGGACTCACTGCATAGCTGAAGCTGACCTCAAACTCATGACAGTTTTACTGCCTGAGCTTCCCAAGTGTTCAGATTACAGATGTGAGCCATCACACCCAATTTTAAGCAATGGAAATTTTCTTGTCACAGATTTGGAAACTACAAAGTCTACAATCAAGGTACCAGTATTTAACAATGATCATTGTTTCACAATGGGGATTGAATCCAGTACCTTGTACATGTTAGGCAGGCACTCTGCCACTAATTTCCAGCACATTTTTCTTTTATTTTTAAAATAGGTCTTACCATGTTGCCCAGGTAGGCTTCAAACTTGTGATTGATTCTCCTGTCTCTATAGCTAGGTTTGCAGTTGTGTACTACCATGCTTGGTTCCTGCCAAGGGCCTTATTGTGTTGCAGCATGGAGAAAGGCTTGCCACTTTATAATGAACCTATTCTTGCAACAGTGCTGTTAATTGTCTTCATCAAACCATAGCACTGGTACATAGTATGTGTTCAATAAGCGGAAACAGTTTTGTTTTCCTTAATTTCTTGAGGTAGGGTCTCACTCTAAACCAGGCAGACTTGGAATTCACTATGTAGTCTCAGGCTGGCCTTGAACTCACAGCAATCCTCCTACTTCAGCCTCCCAAGTGCTGGGATTAAAGGTGTGTGCCACTATGCCCTACTTAGCAGTTATTTTTTAAATATTCATCTTTTACAACATAGGAACAGCGTGTTATATAGTTGCAGTTATAGACTGAGTCATGTAAATATACAGAAGTCCTCTGAGGCATAGCACAGGGTTACAGAAAGGGCTAGGTCCAGACCAGGAAAATAGAACTCATCAAGGAAGTACTTTATTTACTTTGCTCTCAATCAACAGGTTTGCAGAATATGGCTGCATTCTAGAAATCAGAAACGTTCAGTTCTTTGCTGATGGCCGCTCAGTGGTTGACAGCATAGGCAAGAGGCGCTTCAAGGTACTCCACCAGGGCCAGCGGGATGGCTACAACACAGCCGACATTGAATACATTGAAGATCAGAAGGTAAGGGTGGCAAGTACCAAGAATCCCAAAGCCAAGTTATCACTGTAGCTTGTAATATAAAGAAGATTGCAAAAAGATTTCTCAGAACTGTCTTGAGGCCTGGAGCTTCTTACCAAATTGCTACAGCAACATAGGATGCTGCTGGGATGCTGCCTAATTTCAGAATGACAGTGACAGCATCCATAGCCCTTGCTCTCCCTGCTTAGCTTCTAAGTTGCAGTCATGCATCAGCAATACCATGCACAGGGGCCTGTTCAGCCAGAGTTAGGTCTTTGCTGTGCAAACCAAGAGCCAGACCTAATATACATATGCATTTTATCTATTAATTGTTTCAACCTGTTCCTTTTGAAATTACTATCAATTCCCATATACATTTGTATTTTTATAGGTGTGTATGTGTGTGTGTATGCTTATTCACATGTGTGGTCGTAGGTGTATGTGTAGGTGTGCCTGCATACATGTGAGTATGCATGTGTGCATGTAAAGGTTAGAGGGCAACATTGAATGTCCTTCCTAGGTGCCATACATTTTACACGTTATTTTATTTTATTCATTTTATGATAGGGTAACTTATTTGTCTAGAATTTCCCAATTAGGCTAGACTGGCTGTCCAGAGAGCTCCATGGAGCCTCCTGTCTCTGCCTTCCCAGTGCCGAAATTATGGGCATGCACCACCATGTCTGGAATTTTTACATGGGTTCTGGGGTTTGAACTCTGGTCCTCATGCTTGCAAGGCAAGAACTTTACCAACTGAGCTATTGTCCCACTCACATTTGTATTTTTAGATGTCCAAACTGGCCAAGAGCACTTTTCCAAATCCTAGTCATCCATCATCCTCTAAAGCAAAAAGTTGACATGGCCAGTTTATCCTTGGTGGGTAGAAGAGGTTAATAATCTCATATCCACATGTATTTATACTGTGTAGTATATCGATCAATACTTGGCTTTGAAGACATACTGAGGCACAGATATATTCATCTGTGTTTTCCCAGCAAGTAGTGAAAAAAATACAATGTAAAAATGAAAGGGCATAGGCACCAACCAGAATAACCTGCTTTACCCATTTGTTTCTACTTGGACCAGTTCAAGTCTCTGGCTTTCTGTGTGTCTTGCTGTTTCAGTCATTCTTTTCTGCTCAGTCTTCTTGCTTATGCTCCTCTCTGCCATATTTGCACATAGCCCAGTGCCTAGCCTCTGAGTGTTTCACATCTCATGTGGGAGGAATCTGGATGGGTGAGCCTTCCTATAGGAAGACAAGATAGATACACAAGAATGCCAGTTGTCCAAAGCAACTCTAAGAGGAATAGAGAAGGCACAGTGTTTCACTTCCATGTTGCTACTTTCAGGTTCAAGGAGAAGATTGTGCAGAGCTCATGGGATTGCACAACTGTGTCTATGAGCAAGCATCATTGTGGTTTCATTCGCTTAAACCATCTCTAAAGAATCGAATACTCAATCACTTTGGTCCAATGCCAGAGAAAGATGTGGATCCCCAGGTATATAAAATGTCTGTTTAAAATGGGTTGCTTTACCAGGTGGGAGTGCCCAGGATTTATGATTAGATGTCTATGTACCATACATTTGTATTTTTTTGCCTTGTAAGCATGAGGACCCAGAACCCATGTAAAAATTCCAGAAATTCATGTGCAGAGAGGAAGAAAGATCCAATTTGAGATTGGTTGGGCAATGAGCATCATGGGTAAGACCAAAAGTACCCCAAGTAAGAATTGGGATAGCTGAAATAAAGAGTAGGAACTTGGATCTAAGACTGGTGTTGCAAGGTGAAGTCAGAGAATGGGACCACAGACACCACCAATAGAAGGGCCTTCAATAAGAGTTCAAAGTCACACCATGCTAATGTTAGGGTGATAGGATGACAAGATATGTATGAAAGCCAGGGTTTAAAACAGTTGGAGCCAAAGGCTATCATTTCCAGCGAGCTTCATAACCCCTCCTCCATTTCTGTAGACATTGTCACTGAGAGATTCTGACTATAAAGCCACAGAAAAAACTTCCTAGCCAGGCTCATTCATGCTTAGCCCTGAAAGTCTATATGCTATTCGTGTATTCTGATCTTGCTGCCAGAAAACTGTACTGCCTACCTTCCTAGCTTTGTGACTTCAGGTCCATCCCTTCTCCTTTCTTGTCTTTTCTCTGATAAGAGCATTTTGTGAAGAGGTCTCTAAAGTCTCTTCCTCCTCTTGCATTGTAACATACAAAACACTTACCTGTTTCCTACTAGGCTGAAGGCTCTTTCTTTCTCAAGACCCCAAATTGGATCCCTTCCTTCTGTACAAAGGCCAGCAAGTGCTTCCCACTGACCTTGCTACAGGCTCTGGGCCATGGTGACTTAAGATGACAGCCTAACTGAGCAAGCTCATGCTCAGACTTAATGTTCCCCTCAACTGCTGAGGAACATTCTCTCTCAGGAAGGCAAAAGACATCAGTTAGAGATGCTAACTGCATCTTCCACAGGAGAAAAGACAGATGCCACAGATGCATAAAAACTTGATGACATAGCAAGCCAAAACTATGTCCTGTCTTACTAGTTTTGCTGTTTCCGTGGTGTCTGCACCAGCACAAATTGTCCAGTCTACTTCCATCTAATGCTACAGGCTCAGACAGTCCCACAAATAAGAATGGTCTCTGAGCCTCAGCAGAAGGTTTCTTAGAAACTACCACAAATATTGTCATAAACTGCTGCTTCTTGAAAGAAAGTGCAGAGTACCAATCTGGTAGCCAGGAGTGATCACAGGAGGGAGATGACAGTGCGTAGTGTGGAATAGAAAAGAATCCAGATGAAGCTAGAGGCATAGAGGAGCAAAGAAGGAGAAACACAGCAAGCAATTTGGAGTCAAATAGTTGCACATGTGGGGAGTTTGACCAGGATATGTTACTCTACAGTCCCTAAACCCATGTTTTGAAAGCAGTGGGAAGAAAGCTCTTTTTTTTTTTTTTTTTTTTTTTTGGTTTTTCGAGGTAGGGTCTCACTCTGGTCCAGGCTGACCTGGAATTAACTCTGTCATCTCAGGGTGGCCTCGAACTCATGGCAATCCTCCTACCTCTGCCTCCCGAGTGCTGGGATTAAAGGCATGCACCACCACGCCCGGCGAAGAAAGCTCTTTGATATTTAGTAATTATTGTTTCAAATTTGTACTCAGGAAGCTGATAACAAGCAAGATTCTGATAAAGGATTGACAAAGACTGAGAAAGCTCCTTCTTAAAGGGAAACTTGGGAGTTCTTGCCTTTTCTGATGAGAACTTTTACAAAGTGGGGTTGCTTTGACACTGTAAATCAAAGTCTTGGTTCCATGGGAGAAAAGGGTTGTGGCCCTATTAGTGACATGGTATATCTGAACTGCTGCCGACCACCAGAGCGAGGAAATGAAGGGAGGAAAGAGGCATGCCGAGCATAAAGAGTCAAGGAAATGAAAGGCTTGCATGTTCAGTGCATTGGAGACTAAACTCTAGACACATACTCCTGCTTATAAAATCATACACTCTAGTAGGCATGGTGTATTTTGTTATGATGTTGGTTTATTTGCTTTAACAGTTACCAAAGATGATTGTAGTTCAAATAAGATATAGGGCCTTTGTCCTGGAGGGCTATGGTAGTTCTATTCCAGAAAAGCATTCACGGACCCAGGCTCCTGCATCACAAAGCTCTACCACCCTTAGAAAGTTACCTTTGTCCTCTTGATTGAGGAACACTAATCCTTACCATGTCTGCAATATTTCTAGAGAAAAGGAAGAGAAAGGCAGAGGACACATACTCCTTTCCCAGCACATGGCCCTGAACTTACACATACCATTTCCCTTGACACTTCTTTAGCCAGAACTTTACCTTATGGCCTTACCTAGCTGCAAGGGAGGCTGAGAAATACATACCACCCCCCATATGGCCATGAGCCAAGTTAAGATAAAGTGGGAATAGATATGGAGGCAATTAGCAGCCCTTGCCACATACAGAATTAGTTCCACCTGAGAGCTTTACTTTGTGCATCTGGAAGTCTGCAGATTGACGTGAAACACATGGGAATGGGATAAACCCATTATATTTTTCTGTTGCAGATTAACCCGAATGGCCCAGCCTGGTGCTGGTGGACATTAGCAGTTCTTCCCTTGGAAAGCAGAGCTCAGCTCCCATTCCTAGCAATGAGGTCCTTAAAAGATAGACTGAATGGTATTCGACGAATTCTGGCCTTTATATCCCGCAACCAAAACTAAGTGAGAATGGATTGCTAAAGAATGAAGAGGAGTCCCCACCCTTCCAACTGCCCCAGGGGATGTTCTTGTAAATATATCTAATTGCAATAACATCTTAACAGATGAGAGGGTATCAAACTGAGGTGGTACCCTGCTTTTTGATCACACAGAAATGCAAGGTAGAAAGACCAAATGAATGTGACCTGTTTGACTTTCGGTCTGAAGATGAGATGCTTCTTGATGTGCTGCAAAACTACGTGAACAGCAGAGGTGTTGAAGAGCCCAGAAAAAAATGGGATTTTAGCATAAAACTTTTTGAAAGTGATTTTGCTTTAATTTTTTGTTCTTAGCTGAATGACTATGGGGTTGGAATGTGAAGCAAAGATACTAATGTTGCATTATTTCATTGACTTGAGGTCTCATTCCAAGTGGTTCAGGTTTCATAGAGCATTGTGTAAAATAATGTTCATACTCCTTTCTGTTTTAATAATTTATTTTTTGCACTACTGTATCCTTTTTCTACATTTACGTTTGTAACTATTTAAGTGTACATTACTGAAAAGTTCATTGCGTTATTTATTGATGTGGTTTGCTATATATGTAGGGGGAATAACAACTAGAAATATTAGAGATGTGCAATTTTTTAAAATCCACTTTTACTACATTAATCCCAGTTCTTGGACCGTTTCCATTTCAATCCTAGTGGGTGTTTATGAGAATTTGAGAATGATGTTTTGGTCACATATCTTCACAGATTCTACTTTTTCAGTTTTAATTAAACAGATTAAATACAGCAGTGATTTGCCATAGACTATGGCATATACCAAGGTAAAGTAAAGTAATCTATTTTTTGTGTAATACAAAATAAGGCTGGAAGAATGATTATTCTATGACAGAGAGATGAATTAGCACAGTGAGATTTATTATAGTCTATTATAGGTATTTCGGGCAATCTTACTAGAAGTGTGTTAATTTCTCCCCAGTGCAGTAAGGAGCGGGAATTTTTAGGCAGGGGGATATTTAACTTGTTCTTCAGGGGGTGGCTTTTAGTTTGGTATATCATGAACACTCTCAAGTAGCCTGCATATGCCATGTCTTCACAGGATTTTGGGGATCAGGACCTGAGCCAGCACATGTCAAAACATTTGAAGGACTATTCCTTTTTAAAAGTGTGAAGAAACTAGAGAGGGTAGAACCTTTTAAAAATGTAATTTGATGATCTGAAGAACAAATCCATGGTTTTATCTAAATACTGCCTTTCCTCCTGGTGACAGTGAGCCCAAAATTTTGGTGTATGGGGAGAAAGAGGAGCAGGGAGGAACATTGCTTAGCTAGCTTAGTGATTCCTTTGTTGTCAGAAGAAACTGCCACACACGAGAGTATAGGAGTGTTGTAATGGCAGAGGAAAGAGATTAGGGCTAGGGAACAGTGGATTGACTCAGTTGTCTCTTATGTAAACTGGCCTCCCAGATGGTTTTGGATAGCTGCTGTACATTATTTACATGCGGGCCATCCACTCAGGTGGGAAAGTCAGGCTTCACATGATAAGCCTGACTTCTGTCATCACTTGTGACCAGAAACAAGAAAGATTGGATGATCATGTAATCAGAAACTAAATGACTATCTGCACTTGCTTAATGGATGCTATGTTACCAGAGAATCATGTTACCAGGTCTGGTGCTTGAAGTGGTCCAGTCTGGTGAAGAATGCAAGTTGGAGGGATGGAAATACAGGCGTGGGTACTATACAAGCCAAACACACACAGCTCAGGGAGCAGGGAATTAGAGGCTGCCTTCTCCCACTTTATGCTCAAACATATAATCATGGCATAGACCTAGTATGAGTTTTCCTACTCTCCAGTGAGAATGCAATGAGGAAATGGGTTAAAAACTTCTATCACATGTGTTAATTTAGCAAGTAATTGTACTTTCATTGATGTTCCCTTCCCCAGTTTCTTTATCTATGAAATGGTAAAGATATTTACAGCATATTGGTTCATTAGGAATATTACATGAATCACCAGACATTGCCTAGCACAGTGCCTTGATTATGGGAGACCTTCAATAAATAATAGCTATATTAGATTAGCTATTTTGTAGAACATCATCGAAGGCTTACGTTTGCATAAAACATTGCCTTTACTCACAGTATCCATTTGCACCCTTCTAAACTTGGTTAGGAGAATCTGAAACACTATAGTTTGATAGTTTACAGGCAATCCCTTTTGGAGTTGAGGCTTTGGGAGAATTGAGCTGGGAATTTATTTCAGTTGGTAGAGTACTTGCCTTGCATGCATGAGGTCTTGGGTTCCATCCCTAGCACTGCAAAAACAGAACTTGGAAAAGTGAAAATACTGGAGAGCAAATGAAAGTGTGATATAGGGACTAATCCTATGCCAAAAATACTATTTCAATAAGGGCTAAAAAGTAGTTTTTCTTGGAGGTTTAGAATTCCTGATACAATAAGTTCTAGCTCCATTTAATAAGCAACACGTCATTCCCTATACTCTCTAAAATGTACTGAGAATCTTGCCTATGCCAGAGGAATTAGTTTGGCAATGTACGATGTTTTTGCTTAATTTATGGCATTTCTTTAATGCTGTCCAAAATAAGAGGTTGTATCATAATATATTGGAAAGCTATCATGTACTGGGTTCTGAGTCAAATGATCTCACATACCTGAGCACATTGAATCATTTATTTCTTAGGCATCATTAGCATTAGTAGCTTCATATTATTGAAGAAAAAAATCAGGCTGATCAGCTTTAAATACTTTGCTCAGGTAACACAGTCATCTAGTGAGTGGCATGACTTGATTCTGAACCCATTACATAGAAGAATTTTTAATATTTTAAGTAGTTTGTATTAAACATATTATATTTAATAAGCATGACAGTCAAGTCACAAAAGCACCCCAGGAGCTCAAAATTGGAAATTTCAGGTAAAGTAAAATGAAGTTACCCAACACATCCCTACTTAATCTAAGTCAAATGGGACATTTGGTTGTTAAATAAAACTTTGTGTTACAGACTATCCTTTGATGAGATAATATCTAACTTCAGCAAATAGCAATCCTGGCTGGTCCAAATTGCACATGACTCTCAGTAGTCTAGGTCCACACTGTGGTTGTTTAACTGTAAGCTTATGTTTCTGTAATGACAAGAGGCAAGATATAAGATTCATAAGCCATGAACTTTCTTTGGGATGTACTTGAATGGGATAATAAGTTGGACTTGACCATTCTTATAACTTGCAAATTAGTTCTGCTTTTAAACTCAGGAACGAAAACTACAGAAACAACAGACATTAAAGTAAATGTTGGCAAGAAGGACAAGATTTCCCCCTTGGTAGATAGCACCACTTGAGTTAGTCTTCCTGCTAGTCATGACTGACTTGGTCTCTTCCTTGTGGATTATTTTCTATTTGCATGTGTGTCTGTGTGTACTTAGACACACACACACATACACCCACACACATGGTAGCAAGCAGACATGCCTTTCTGCTTTGTACCTTGTCCCTTACTACTGCTGCTAGTTAAAACCAGCAAAATGTAGAAGTGAACAATGAAGAAAATAATTTTCTGTGGATAACTTGAAAAAAAAAAGTGATTTCTCCTAACTTAGAGGAGTAGAGAAGTGACTATTTCCATAGCTTGCTTTTTCTGAAGGCCTATTATGCTTTCCGCTCAGCGTTGCCTCAGTAGCAGGGTCAAGTCATGGCACATGTGGCACTTCCAGCTCTGCTCTTGGAGCTGGCCTGGGCTCAGAGAATTCCTTGTGATGGGCCATGGGAGCAGCAGTGCTCCCAGAGCTGGGTCACAGCACTCAGAGATGACTTGCCATTAATAGATGGCATACTGTTGATAGACATCCCACCAGGGAATGTGCTCCTTTTGCCAGCTCCATTTCCAGCATGTGGATTTTATTCAGGGACTCTTTCCTTGAGTTCTTAACTTGTCTTTGCATCTGTTTTCTATTCCTCAATGCAACATCAGAACAGAGGTATGTGACAAAGTTGCAAGGGGAATGCAGCACAAATACTGGAAACGGCAGGCTATAAGCCCAATCTTGGGCCCCACGGATGATACTTCATTCTTGATAGAAGACAGCTCTGAAAAGCAAATTCTACATGGGCTTCACTTTGTGGCCCTTCCTGAGTGCAGAGGAGGAAGGAAAAGGAGACATGTAAAATGTTTGCATTCAATTCATCTCAGAATGACACCTCTTACCCCTGCCACTGTTGAACTATGTAATGATCTGGATTTGTGTATCCAGAGGTGAAATGAAGATGTTTTCACTTAAAAGTATTTCCAAACATGCTCAGTTAACCTCCAGAGAGAAGTGCCTGTAACCTCTGTCCTGGTGTCATTTTAAAGCTTTTGCTTTGACTCTGTAACAATTAAAAACTGTTTGCAGCAGCAAATGTGATTAACAGAAGTTTACAAAGCAATGCTGTAGCTTATGTATCATTTTTAAATTCCACTGACATTCATCTATTATTAAAGCAATGACAGTATATAATGAGATAAAAAGGAGAGCAAATAGTTCAATGTGGCACCATTGGCTTATCTTAGATAAATTAGTTCCATCATTGTATGCAGTTCTCAGTAATACCAGGAATAGAATAGCAAGCAAGCCACTTACACAATGGCAAATGTGTATGTGTATCTGGTGTTCATTTGTTTGTTAAACAGCCATTTAACTTTTGCACTGTAATGAATTGAAGGGAAATTAAGATAACGCTCCCTCCCCCATTGCTACTCAACTACCTCTATATGCTTGATTTCTTTGTAGGGGTTCCCTTCTTCCAAATCTGTAAGAAGAGTTTCAGCTCATCCATGTTGTAATTCACAATGTGATATAAAGTGTCTCTGTGAAAATTGTCCATTAAAAATGTTTCCTGTTGTCTCACTTTTTAAAAAATCTAACAAAATGTGTTCATACTGTAGGAAAAGAAGTGCCTGGCTGGGTCTGGTGGTGCTAGGGCTGTAATCCTAGCTACTTTAGAGGGGGAGGCAGTAGTAGGAGTGTAGGTTCAAGACTAGCCTAAGCAAGTTAGTCCCTGTTGCTAAATAAAAAGTAAAATCTGGGCCTGTTGGTTCAGGTCCATAATCCCCAATACTGGGGATGGAGTTAAGCAAGAAGATCTCAAATTTAAGGCTTGTCTGGACTATAGAGTTCAAGGTAGCCTGGGTAACAGTGAAACTGTTTCAAAATAAAGTGTCAGGGATGCAGCTCAATGGTATAGTGTTTCCCTAGCATATGCACAAGGCCCTAGGCTCAATTCTTAGTGCTACAAAAGAAAAAAGAAGTTAACCAATTGAACTTCAGTACAACTTTGTTGAGTGCTGAATGGAAAGGAAAGCTTTAGGAGCTTGTACTCATTCTTTTTCTCTTTGGCTACAAGGACCAGAAGATCATTTAAAGAACTGGGTATGTCTGTAGCTCAGCAGTAGAGAATTTACCTATCATGTGCCAGGGCCTGGATTCAATTTTTAGCATTGCAGGAATCAGATGAAGGCAAATAAAAATAGAATGATCCTTTTTATAGAAGTAGATTTGCACTTAGGCATAAAATTATTTTTAATATTTATTGATTTAAAGAGAAAGTGTCAGGGCCTTTTGACATTGAAAAAGAGCTCCAGACACATGCACCACTTTGTGAATCTGGCTTCATGTGGGTTCTAGGGAATCAAGCCCAGCCTGATAGACATTGCAAGAAAGCACCTTTAACTGCTGAGCCATCTTTCCAGTCACCTCAGGCAGCAAACAGTTATGTATACCATGGTGAGGCAGATGTGAATGGGTTAATGTGACTTAAGTGTTCTGAAACACTAACAATAAATTAAGTGTAATAGAAAAAAACTGCTAGAAAAACTTATTTAAAGAGTCATTTAAGGGCTGGAGAGATGGCTTAGTGGTTAAGAGCTTGCCTGTGAAGGTTAAGGACCCCGGTTCGAGGCTCAATTCCCCAGGACCTACGTTAGCCAGATGCACAAGGGGGCGCACGTGTCTGGAGTTCATTTGCAGTGGCTGGATGTCCTGGCGAGCCCATTCTCTCTTTCTACCTGCCTCTTTCTCTGTCTGTCACTCCCAAATAAATAAATAAAATTAAACAAAAAAAATTTAAAAAGAGTCATTTAAGTATTTTTAAATAGACCACCCCTAGGTTATTTGTATGTCAAATACTCCTATATGTTTGCTTACGGCAGAAACTATACCTGCTGCTTTCTTTAGCATTCTAAACCATTCATTGCAAGGAAGGTGTATTTTTCTTTAATTAAGTCGTTTACCAAGAATAGGCCAAAGCTAAAGTCCAAAGTCAGATCCATTTTTTCAGTGCTAGGGCTTGAACCTAGGGCCTCACATACCTGTTGGGCTACCTCCTAACCACAGCATGATCCTATTGATAGAAGAGTTGATAAATCTGATTGGGACAATGAATGGCCCTGAGCAGACTGATACCAGCAAGAGAACTTCAGCAACAAGTCTTATCTTCCCTGAAGTACTGATTTTGTCATGGACAACCAGCTTTACAACAAGTTCTATTTTACCATTGAAGAAAAAAAAGACAGGAATAAAACATTTAAACTGAGCTGAAAGAATGGAGTGTAGCTCAGTGATAGAGTGCTTGCCTAGCATGTGCAAGGCCATGGGTACCATCCCCGCACTGCAAAATAAAAAAAAAAAACTGATAAACCATGTGTGATGTTACACAACTATAATCCCAGTTACTTGGGAAACACACAAAGGAGAAGTTTGAATTCAAGGCCACCTTGGGAAATTTAGTGAGACCCCACTTTCAAAATAATAAGAATGAGGGACAGAGTAGAGGAAAAATGAGCCAAGCATGATGGCACATACCTGTAACCCTAGCTGCTCATGAGGCTGGGGCAGGAGGATCATGAATTCAAGGCTATTCTGTGAAACAGACCTAGTCTTAAAAACAGAATAAAATGAAATGATAGAAAACTCCACTTTGACTTGATCTTGTTCTTTGTAACAGGATCAATGGATTAACCAAGAAAAATTAGAACTTCTGGCCAATTAGGATCCAGAGGGAATGGTTGTCAATGTTGAACTTTGACCCTCTGTGTCTAATATGACAATCTCTGGTTCTCGTGAGACAGAATACACTTAAGCCAAAGACACAGGTCCTTACAAGACAGAATCAGTCTAAAAACAAGGCCCTATTTGTAGCTGTTCCCTAGGCCTTGAGTAAAACCCAAACTATCATTTTCTCCTGCTTCTCCTCAGTGATTCTTTCTGGTTTCTTTGAGTTTTTCAAGGCCAAAGATGCCTCCATAGAAATTACTCCAAGTGGCAAAATGAGATTTTGAGCAAAAGAAGGAAAGGAATAGTGCCTTAAGTCTGCATGATCCCCCAAATAGAAACATTCTTTCCTTGTCTTATGTTTGATGATTTCTTGACTTCCAGGAGGAGCTGAGGTAGGGTAAAAAGAGGCGGAAATGTGGTCAGCTTTAGATAGAGGTATGCCCTATCAAGAAACCCAGCCTTCATATCTCCAAGCCTCTTTCTGCCACTCTTGTCAGTTTTTTGATTATTTGTTTTCTAATCTCAACTTATATTCACATTGATTAGGCATTCTTGTTTCCTGTCATTTATACATATGTCCATTTATACAAATGTCATTGGTGCCTTGGAAACTGCTGAAAAACCACTTTGATCCACTTACTGAAGTGCAGCTCCCCCAAATTATATCACATTTCAGAATATTATCTACCTTCCAGGCAGTCAATATCAACAATTTCCTGGAAACCACAAGTATAACAGAATTAAGTCTTAAAATACTCCATTTGCCCTAAATTTGCTTTTCTACAAATATCTTGCTTCTCTCAGATTTGAGAGTGCCAAATCCTAATCACAAAACCACCAGGGATTCTCTTAGATTTGAAAGGCCCATTATGGCTATATTCAATAATCACAGAAAGAGTTGAGATTACTTTCTCTGTGGTCCTTCAGGATGTCTGTTGCACTTTTATCAGGTGGGGAAGGATAGAAAGACAGGAAAAATTATCTATTTTGCGTGTTTGTGAATGACATGAAAGGCAGTGATGTGGTGGAGAGAAAGAGATCTAAAAGGAAGGGTAACCAAGAAAGGGTAATGGTTGGGGGCAAAGATAAATATCACCTTTTCATTAGTTTGTGGAATTTATCAAAAGGAGACTATGTTGGGGATGAAGAGGAAGAGTGAATATGTTGGGGGAGTAGAAGAGCCAAGGAGTGCAACGGGGTATGAATAAGAACAAAGTGTGTGCACATGTGTGTGTGTGTGTGTGCGCGCGCACGCACACCTACACACTGTGGTGGTTTGATTCAGGTGTCCCCCATAAACTTAGGTGTTCTGAATGCTAGGTTCCCAGCTGATGAAGATTTGGGAATTAACGCCTCCTGGAGGGAGTGTATTGTTGGGGGCCGGCTTATGGGCATTAAAGCTAGTTTTCCCTTGCCAGTGTTTGGCACACCCTCCTGTTGCTGCAGTCCACCTTATGTTGGCCAGGGAGTGATGTCCACCCTCTGCTCATGCCATCGTTTTCCTCTGCCATCATAGAGCTTGCCCTCAAGCCTGTAAGCCAAAATAAATCTCTTTTTTCCCAGAAGCTGCTCTTGGTTGGGTGATTTCTACCAGCAATGCGAAACGAACTGCAACAGTAAAGTGGTACCGAGGAGTGGGGTTGCTGCTAGACACCTGACTGTGTGGCTTTGGTCTTTTGGAGCTGATTTTCAAGAGGAATGTGGCAGGAGTTGAAACCTTGGCCTAAGAGATGCTTGGCAGTGCTGTAAGTACAGCTTGATGGTCTATCCTGGTCAGAGCTGAAAGACCTGAAGGCAGTAAGAACTATGGACTGTGAGGTTTGGCTTATGAGGGCGAGAAAGAGCTTTGCTTGGACTGGGCTAGCAGTTTGTGTGAGAAGCTTGCTCTTAGGCCCATGTCCTGAGAAGTTGTGCAGGATTGCTTTGCGTAGAAATGAACTGGTGTGTGCAGAGGGATATGGCACAGAAAGGAAAAACTTTGGGTGAACTGCTGCCTGTTCAGCTGCAACTGAGAGATTACAACATTTGAGACTGGGCTAGCTGACCTGTGCTGGGGCAATGGAAAGAATGTCGACTCTTTTGAATGGGCCTGAGTGTTCAAGGAGTGCCCTGTTCTTCAAAGTCTGCTTTATTCCCCCGCTGGATTAACAAATTGGCACCCTACCTGGTATCATGGAGTATAAGAAATGCTGGAAAGAGGGTCATTGAGTTTGCAACACGGTCTTGTGTTTTGGAAATGGCCATGGGCAGTGTGAAGCAGGTTTGCTGGTTGCCTGCATAGAGACCCCATGGGGCCATGAGGATGAACCGTGGCTTGCAGTGGAGACCCAGTGGAGATGCCGGGACCATGAGATGGCTGCCGAGGAGCTGCCGGGCCCGATGAAGTTTTCCAGGACTGTGATAGCCTAGCTGGAGGGGTGGAATTGGAATGCCAGAGACTTTTTGCTGGTTAGAATTATCCGACTTGAAGATTTGTCAGTGGCTAGAGTTGCTGTACTTGAAGCTACAGAGTTTGATGTTTTCCCTGGTTGTTTTAAATCTTGTATTGGTTGAATGTTTCTTTGCTATGCCCAATGCCATCTTTTGCAGTGTGAATATTTATTCTGTGCCATTATGGGTTTTTTGAGGTTATATTTTGGTATTATGGCTCAGTTAAAAGATCTTGAACTATGGGGTTGTATGAACATCATTGGGATTGATAAAAAACTATGGGGACTTTTAAAGCCAGACTGAATGCATTGTATTTTACATCATCCATGGATATCAGTTTATGGGGGCCAGGGGTAGAATGTGGTGGTTTGATTCAGGTGTCCCCCATAAATTTAGGTGTTCTAAATGCTAAGGTTCCCAGCTGATGAAGATTTGGGAATTAACGCCTCCTGGAGGGAGTGTATTGTTGGGGGCGGGCTTATGGGTATTAAAGCCAGTTTTCCCTTGCCAGTGTTTGGCACACCCTCCTGTTGCTGTCCACCTTATGTTGGCCAGGGAGTGATGTCCACCCTCTGCTCATGCCATCGTTTTCCCCTGCCATCATGGAGCTTGCCCTCAAGCCTGTAAGCCAAAATAAATCTCTTTTTCCCAGAAGCTGCTCTTGGTTGGGTGATTTCTACCAGCAATGTGAACCGGACTGCAACACACACAGGAATATGTGATAATGAAATCCACTGTTTTGTATGCTAACTAATTTTTAAAGGAGTAAAGACAGGAGAGCATTATAAATTATGTATTCATTTATTTTATTTATTTGTGACAGGGAAAGAGAGAGAGAGAGAGAGAGAGAGAGAGAGAGAGAGAGAGAGAGAGAGAGAGAAAGAGAGCGAGCGAGCGAGCGAGCATGCAAGAGCCTTCAGCTGCTGTAAATGAACTCCAGATGCATAAGCCATCTTGTGCATCTAGCTTACATGGGTCCTGGGAATTGAACCTTTGTCCTTTGGCTTCACAGGCAAACAACTGTTAAACCATCTCTCCAGTTCCTTTTTTTTTTCTTTTTTTTAATGTGAAAGGGCAAACATATAAAGGGGACATGGGAAGGGAAAGGAATTTTCACCTCTGGGAACTCTTTTATGTTTCTTACTGACCGAGAGTTACAAATTTCAGAAGGGGCTGGGTATGGTGGCACACACCTTTAATCTCAGCATTCAGGAGATGAAGGTGGGAGGATTGGTATGAGTTTGGAGCCAGCCTCAGATTACATAGTAAATTATAGGTTTGCCTGGGCTGGATTGAGACCCTACCTTGAAAACCTAAAAAAAAAAAAAAAAAAAAAATCAGAAGGGATATAAGAGTATAATCTGGTGGGAATATGACCAACACAAAATACATTCATACAGTAAAGTTCATAATTAATAAAAATATTAAAAATTTAAAAATATTTTTAATTTTTACATTACATAAAAAATTTCAACACAACAGACAAAATCAAAACTGCTGTGGAGATTGCCTACAAAGACAATATACCCTTTTCTGAGTGATATCTCCAACAAATAGCAAATGAGCCATACTTAAGTCAAAACATACGCGACCTTTGAATTTAACCTTATCAGCAATCCTCTCTTATCCATAAATCTGAAAAATGTACCTCATAAACACCTTACAATTTCAGTTGCAAAGGGAAATCTCCTTTATTTTTTATTTATTTGAGAGAGATAAAGGGGGAGAGAGGGAGAGAGAGAGAGAAGAATGGGCATACCAGGGTATCCAGCCACTGCAAATGAACTCCAGATGCATGTGCCACCTTGAACATCTGGCTCAAGTGCATCCTGGGGAATTGAACTAGGGTCCTTTGGCTTCACAGGCAAATGCCTTAACCGCTAAGCCATCTCTCCAGCCCCACAAAGGGAAATCTAATAAATAAATCAGCTCATATCTCTACTCAATTTTTAAAGTTTAATTTTTAAACTTTGCTTAGTCTTTGAACCTGGTTATAAATTATATCTTTTGAACAATGGAATTTCAACACCCCCCCCTAAATCATCTATGTAGCTATTTTTAAGATAATTAGGTACAACTATCTCTATCTCCTCTAAGAAGCCTGCATTCACCAATGCATCTGTTCTAACCCACCTTTACTCAAAGAACCCCAAATTTCTTTCATACTGACTATTTTTCTGCTCATGTAAGTCAAGATTCTGAGTGAGGGCTGGAGAGATGGCTCAATGGTTAAAAGTACTTACTTGCAAAATCTGACGACCTGAGTTTGGCTCCCCAGTACCCACATAAAGCCATATGCACAAAGTGGCACATTTGTCTGGAGTTTGTTTGCAGTGGGTGGAGGCTCTAGTGCACCCATTCTCTGTCTCTCTCTGCCTCTTTCTGTTTCTCAAATAAATAAATATTAATTAATTAATTAAAATGTTTTTAAAAAGATTCTGAGTGGAAGTCCCTACTGAGGAGCTCCACAGGCTACAAAGGTTAAATCTTCCACTGTGGGTGATAGCATACAGCTCTCATTCTCAGGGTTCTGTGTTCACTCTGCAAGCCTCCCAAAAGCACTTTCATAGAAGGACAAGTGGTTAGAGTTTGGGAAGCATTCAGTTTACTGACTGAAACTGATGGCAGAACCACATTTAAGAGCAGACCATAAGGCAGGGCGACAGACCCAGTAGAACAACTTAGCTCATAGGATCGGATGCTGAGTGAGATCCATGAACATCCAGGACTGATGACAGCAGAGCAATGCAACTGCCTGCCAGGTACAATGCTAAGCATTAGTTTATTCAGAGAGGAGGAAGGTGCTATTATCATGCATGTTTTACAAGGGAGGACACTGCAGTTTTGTAAAAGTTATTTGGTCAAAGTTGTCAGCCCAGGAGGCAGGAGGCTGGCTTGAAATCCAGCCTGTCTGTTCCCTAGGGAACTGCTTTCACTCAGTGAGTTAATCCAGCCCACATGGAGCCTGACCCTCTGCTCTCTTCTGGTGTTGGTTTCTATCATATTCTCTCTGATTCTAGTTCCCTAAAGACATAATACTTCTTTTGTCTTTGACACCTTTCTTCATGAGGGTCTATCTTCCAAATGACTACAAATTCAGGGCCTCAGGATAGGATAGTAAGCACAGCATTTCTCAGCACATTAGGACCCCTACACATCTATATGACTGTTTGAATACTCTTCTGTTTCAGAAAACATGTAAGTATAAATTTGGAGATTCAGGGCTGGAGGGATGGCATAATGGTTAAGGTGTTTGCCTGCAAAGCCAAAGGACCCAGGTTTGATTCCCCAGGACCCACGTTAGCCAGGTGCACAGGGGGACACATGTGTCTGGAGTTTGTTTTCAGTGGCTGGAGGCCCTGGCACACACATTTTCTCTCTCTCTCTGTCAAATAAATAAATAGTAATAAATATTTAAAAATTGGAGATTCAAAATATACATTTAACTCATGTATGGCAATATGTGTTTGTGGTCCTAGCCCCCGAAAGGCTGAGGCAAGAAGATTTGAGGCCAGCCTAAGCTACAGAGTCAGACACTGAAAGAAACTAAAGATTAGGGTGTGGCAGTGTATGCCTGTAATTTCATCCCCTGAAAGGCAGAGCCAAAAAGATCACAGTGAGTTTAAGGCCAGACTGGTTTACATAGCAAGTTCCAGGGTAGCCAGGGCTACATAGTGACACCCTGTCTCAAAACCCACCAACCAAACAACAACACAAAGTCAGAAGAAAACAAAGTCAATATTTGATGTGATAAATTTACTAGTAGCCCCAATTCAATCAAATGTATTGAAACATCACAATGTACTTCATACCTATACAAAATTGTTGTGTGTCAAATAAAACAAAACTACAACAGGCAAAAAGGGGAGAAAAGTCAAATGCTACAATCTCTTAGTTCCACATTTACACACATCAGAACTGAAAAAGACCTTCAAGAATCATATAACCAGCTTACTGCTTTCAAACAGTTTTCCCCATTTTGCAGATGAGAGAACTGGTTGCCCAACAGCATTCAAGATCAGCTCCTGAATTAGTAGCCAAAGTTGGACAACAGCCTCAAATGTAATGCATGCTCCATATGACAGGGGAAGCTTGCAGCCTCCTTTTCTCACCCACCAGTGTTACCACTGGTCTTCTTGGAGACTGAGCTGTCATTGAGGAAAAAAAATGGGATGCTAGGGATGAAGACAGGACCTTGTGCATGCTAGGCAAATGCTTGTGGGTTATGACCCCACCTTCCAAAGGGTCTCCCTTAAAGCATCTATAGCTTGTCTGAAAAGGCTGCTCTGATACCCCCTGTATTTTCTTTTTACAATGCTTTTCTGTTCTAGGAGCTTTTCTGCACAATCTGCTGTTTGGGAGAAACCTATCCCACATTCATGGAAGTTTGGATTCAATAGATCCAAGGTTAAGAGCTGTAGCTGGACTAGAGGTGTTGGTGAATATCATCTTTGCAGCCCAGACACCCATTTGTCCCCCGTCATTCAGATGATCATGGGATATAAGTGGATTTGGGGATCCTGATTCGGTAGTGGCAGTCATGGAGCCCACATACTATCTATCATATTAATTCAACAACCTACTCATCAAATATCAGTAGACTGTAATCATTTATAGCACAGACTCTAGATTCATACTGTTTAAGATAGAACCTTGCTCTCATCATCTATAGCCTATGTGATCTTAACGAAATCTCTTAACATCTTTCTGCCTCAGTTTTCCCATCTATAACATGATGGTGTAAATATCATCTCCTTCATTAAAAATAATATCTCCGTCATGGAATTGTTGCAAAGATTAAATGGGATGTTGCTTCTCATTCTTTAGTTCCTAGTGAGCCCTCAACCAGTATCTAGTATATCCCAAATTTATTCTCATTTTGATTTAACCAAACAAGGCCTTCTGTGGCAGGTCATCAAAACATAGTGGTTTTCAAATAGTAAACTGTCAAAAATAGCACCCTGTGTGTGACTGAAACCTCACAGTTTGCAGTGAGGCTCAGTGGTTAAGGTGCTTGCCTGCAAAGCCTAACAACCTGGGTTCTATTCTCCAGTACCCACATAAAGCCAAATTCACCAAGTGGCATATGCACCTGGAGTTCCTTTTCAGGGGTTGGAGGCCTTGGTATGCCCATTCACTCTGTCTCTCTTCTCTCTCTCTCTCTCTGCTGCAGATAAATAAGTAAAAATTAAGATAAATAAACTTTTCCTCCTGTTAAGCTGATTTGCTCAGTGTTGCAGTCACCTTCACATTGCTGGCACAAAGCACCCAACCAAAAGCAGCAGATGGGATGAAAGTTGTTTATTTTGGCTTACAGACTTGAGGGGAAGCTCCTTGATGGCAAGGGAAATAACAAAAACAACATGGTATAAACCAAGGTTGAACATCACCTTCTGGCCAAAAGCAGGTGAACAACAGCAGCACTGGTGAGAGGAAGCTGGTTGTGACATCCATAAGCCTGCCTCAAACAACACACCTCCTCTAACAAGGCTCTACCTCATAAAGTGCCCTCAGCTGGGGATCAAACATTCAGGACCCATTAATTTATGTGTGGCGCCTCAATCAAACTACCACATTCTACCTCTGAGCCCCATAAACTGATAATTAGCCATTATGTAAAATGCAGTGCATTCAGTCCAACTTTGAAAGTCCCTATAGTGTTTATCTTTCCAGCACTGTTCAGACATCACCATTGTTCATGGTCTTTTAAATGTTAGCTGTAAAACCGAAACCAAACCAAAACAAAATAAAGCATAATGGTTCAAACTGAAAAATATGGCATTAGACATAACAAAAAAAAAATAGATGGAACCAATTTAAGATTTAAAACAAACAGGGCAAAACATTAAATTCTGTAGCTCCAAGTTCAACAACTCTAACCAGGGACAAGTCTCTGGAGTTCCAATTCAACCCTAACAGCTAAGCTGCTCTCAACCAGTGGAACAATCCATCCCCTGTTGGCAGCTCTCCTCAACAGCGATCCTATAGTTCTGACATCTCCACTAGGTATCCACTGCAATCCACAGTTCATCCTCATGGCTCCATAGGGCCTCCAAAAGGTACTTTCAATACTCTTGTCTCAGATTGTCCATGGCCATTTCCCCAAAACTGAAACCATGTTGCAAATCCAATGACCCTCTCTTTCCTGTATTTGTTCATATTTGTGGGCTACCAAATTTGTTAATCAAGGATGGGATAAAGCTAACTTTGAAGAGCAGGACATTTCTTAAGCATTCAGGCTTCCTTTTTTCAAAAAGTCAACATTCTCTCTTCTGTCCAAATGTAGACCAGCTGGCCCAATCTCAATGGTTGTAATCTCTCAAATAATTGCAGCTGAATGAGTGCTGTCTGCAGCCTGAAACTTTCATTTCTTTCTTTGCCATATCCATTTGCTCACACCAGTCTATTTCTATGCAACACAACCCTGCACAAGTTCTTAGGACACAGGCAGGCAGAATGCAGCAAGCCTTTCACACAAACTATTCCTAGAGCAGTCAACAAAGCTCTTTATCACCCTCATAAAGCAAACCTCACAGCCTATAGTTCTTACTGCATTTAGGTCTTTCAACCCTGACCAGAATAGACCATGAAACTCTGCCTTCAGCACTACAAGGCAGCCCTTAGAAAAAGGTTTCAAATCCTTCAACATATTTCCTAAAAATTAGATTAGAAAGTTCAAAAGTCACACAGTTAGGTTTCTAGTAGAAATGATCCCACTCTCTGTATTGATTTTACCGTTGCACTTCCCATCTCATTGCTGGTACAAAGCACCTGACCAAAGCAGCAAATGGAAGGAAAGTTGTTTATTTTGGCTTATAGACTCAAACAGAAGCTCCATGATGGCAGGGTAAAATGATGGCATGAGCAGAGGGTGGATATAACCTGCTGGCCAACATCAGGTGGGCAATAGCAACAGGAAAGTATGCCAAACACTAGCAAAAGGAAGCTGGCTATAACACCCATTAGCCTGCCCCCAAAAACATACCTCCTTGTGGTAGTTTGAATGGATGTCCCTCAATAGATTCAGGAGTTTATTAAAGCTTGTAACTTAGATTTCCAGCCCTGGATGGAGAAGGTATGAGCAGATCCTAGCTTCTAGCCCTAAGGTATGTTTGGGGACAGATCTGGAATTCCAACCTAAAGATCTACAGAGTACTTGAGCTCTGCCTGGAGTTCCCAGAAATGTGCTTGCTTATGGTACTGGTGATCTCTCTCCATGTGTGGATCTATGTAAAGGGGCCCAGATTTTTTCCACCATTATGAAACTTCCCCTGGATCTATAAACTTCAATAAATACCTTCCTCACATAACTTGTGCCTTGTTTGCAAGGTCATCCCAGCAATGTTAAGCTGACTATGACACTCCTCCAAGGTTCCACATCCCAAATTTCATCCAGCTGGGGATCTAGCATTCAGAACATATAAATTTATGGGTGACACCTGAATCAATCCACCACACTGGGGTATTGTATTACAGTAAAGAAAAGTGACTAACACATAGTACCTTCTTTTGGGTTCCAGATGACTTAAAGGGTGAAGTTTTGTTTTGCAAGTCATCAGTTCCATAGGGCATATATCCACCGATGAAGGCACTTTTGTGAAGACAAGGGAGAATTATGCCTACTTAAAGGTTTAAATGTTGTTAAGACATATACTAGAATGTACAGGAATGTCAGGTGTGGTGACACATACTTTTAATTCCAGCACTCAGGAGGCAGAGGTAGGAGGATTGCCTTGAGTTTGAGGCCACTCTGAGATTACATTGTGAATTCCAGGTCAGCATGGGCTAAAGTGAGACCTTACATTGAAAAAAAAAAAAAAAGAATGTCCAAGAAAATAAAGGTCTAACCACAGTGGGAATTCTTGGCCCAGACTCTAATGTATTCACTTATTAATGGGATATCTGTTTGAAGAATACCTGTCATAGGTTAGTTATTAGGCTAGAGAAGACTGCAACACTATCCCTGCCATTGAAAGGTTCATAGCCTAAAGAAGAAAAGGCAGACTCATGAACATAGTGGCAGCTTAAAGGAAAGGCACATGATCTTTGTTGTTGGTGGAGGAGCTATTCAGGCTGTTGAAATGTACATAGAGGACATTTTTTTTGTTTGTTTTTGTTTTTGCTTAAGGCCAAAACTCCAACCCATCCCCTTCAAATAAATAGATTAAAGTCAGATAGATTAGGTTTTAATTAACTTATCCAAGATAATTCCTCACAGCAGTGCACAAGGGATAACCTAATCTATATAGTCCTTCAAAGGTGATCCTAGATCCTGTCAATCTGACAATCAATATAAACCATCACAGAGGTAGAGAACTTTCCTAGCATGTGCAAAGTCTGGGTTCTATGTCAAGCTATGTATAAAAATATTCTTCCAGGAAAAGATAGTTATTGCCATTTTAGTCACCTCTTAAGTACTTCCGGTCATATCACTATGTGGTTTAGCTTTCTTTCATCATCCTAAATATTGATGTACCTATATAGATACCACCACACTGATGTAGGACACATGTTTCTGTTCTTTAGAAAAATATACATAACACATACAACTTTGCATGCAGTTGCCAGAGCTGGTAAGAATGAATTTATTCACTCTCTTTGTATAAGGCACTCTATACACTCAAATATAAATTCTTTAGGAGATTTTTAGTCATGATTGAGACTTACAAGGCTATATTATCACCAGAACCCAGTCAAACTTCTGTGATTTGCTGGTGATTGCACACACCAAGGAAGCATGCTTCATCTGGATTTGTTTCAAGTGCATGAAGGTCCCAGTCTGAGAAGTTTGAGGATTTCCACTCCCCCATCCCTCCTCTGACTTAATCTACCAGACATGTTGGCTATTGGGCAACAACTTAGAATTCTAGCAAAGCAAATGGAATATTCACCTAATCTTCCTGTAGCCATTTGTGAATATATATAAATATACATATATGGGTAGATACATTTGGGGTCTCTCTGACTCCTTGTCATATACCATGCACCATCTTGCTTAATTTGCTCTCTTATTTCTGATCTGCATTCTTTGGAAAAAAGACTTCCTTTGACTCTAAACTAATGTGATTGGACATTCACTTCCTATCCTTTTCTTTCTCATGTTTTGTACATTTTGTGGCTTTATTGTCCTATCCTGTCTGCATTTGGGCTGTCCCAGCTTAGATCTGAAGTCCTATTTCTACATGATCTCCCTTTCCTATTCCTTCAGCATTACACTGCACTGCCCCTGTCCCTTTGGTTTCAGCTTTTTCTTCCCTTCAAATAATATCAACACATTGCATATGCACCCATCCTTGACTGACCTTGCTAATGGCTTCCCACTTCTCTTTCCAATGGGTTTTTCTTAATCCTAAATTTTCCTATGGCTTCATAACATACATTCAGTTTTGTTGATACTCATGGATTTCTGCTTTGTGACCCACCACTTGAAACAAACAGCTTCATCATGGTGGATAAAAGCAATCATCTCACAATATTACACACTCACCCAGAGAGAAATAACAGTGAGCTTGAGCTAGGCTTGAACACCCAGTAGGTCAGACTCATCAAATCCAAGGTCTACCCTTAGCAATACACTTCCTATAGCTGGGCTCTACCTCTCAAAGACTCAACCAGTTGGGGGCTAAGTAGGAAGCTTAATCACAAACACCTGAGCTGATTAGGGACATTGTTGCAGTTAGATTCAAGTCAGCTTCAATTTGCTGGTATTAATCACCCAACCAAAAGCAACTTGTGGGAAGAAGGGATTTATTTTGGCTTATAGACTTGAGGGGATGCTCCATGATGGCAGAGGAAAACATAGCATGAGCTATGGCTGGACATCATCTCCTGGCCAACATCAGGTGGACAACAGGAACAGGAGAATGTGCCAAACACTGGCAAGGAGAAGGTGGCTATAATATCCATAAACCTGCCTCCCAAAATACACTGCCTCTGTGAGGCCCCAATTCCCAAAATTCCAATGGTTGGGCACCTAACATTTAGAACACATGAGCTTATAAATGCACCTAATTCAAACTACCGTAGACATTTACTAAATTGCCTAGGCTGGCCTTGGATTCACTTTGTAGTTCAGGTATGTCTTGAATTGTCTCCCTTCTGCCTTAATCTCCTGAGTCATGAGGGTTATAAGCCTATGCCTCTAATCCTGACCAAAAAGAAGAACTTTTAAAATCATTAATTTTTTTTGCTTATTTTTATTTATTTGAGAGCAACGGACAGAGAGACAAAGAGGAAGATAGAAAGATAGAATGGGTGCACCAGGGCTTCCAGCTACTGCAAACAAACTCCAGATGGGTGCATCCCCTTGTGCATCTGGCTTACATGGGTCCTGGGGAATTGAGCCTCGAACTGGAGCCCTTAGGCTTCACAGGCAAGCACTTAACTGCTAAGCTATCACTCCAGCCTAAAATTATTTTTATTTGAAGTTTACTTTGGAATATTTATAGACATAAGGAGGTATATATACTCTTCACACAACACCTTGGTATCACTATTCCTGGACAACATACCATTCTTACCTCAGAAAAGATTTATCCAGTTCTTCAGGCACTTACCTGGGACCCTACTTTTTGTTGCCCAGTAACCTCTTTACATAGGATTCAAGGCTTTTGAGGTCATATTCCCTGAGCCTGAAGCATAACCCTTAGCTGATATGTATGAAAGTATGTATGCATTTTCTCATCTTTGAGACATGGCCTCCCCATGCAACCTAGGTAGGCATTGAACTCCTCCTCCTTGCTCATGGCCTCCTGAGTGCTAGCACTACAGGTATGCACCATGTCCAGCAGATAACCTTACTAGAATGTACTTTAGGCTTGCCTGACTTCTAGTATTTCCACATTTTCTCTGCATGTGCTGTCAATTGTCCTTGCTCACTCTATTCCAGCCTGCAGAATCCAGGCACGATAATGTAGATGGCCTTTTAGCAATAGCATGCACAACTAAGGGATATTTCCCAGGTTTTTATTATCTTTGTTTCCTTTTTGAGAATTCAATTGGACTATTTGAGTAGAAATATAAAAAGCACAAAACAGAACAAGAAAATCCAGGAGACAAATTGAATTTGAAGCACAAGGCTTTCAAATACTCCTCAGGGTAAAAGAACACATTACCCTTAAAATATACTCATTTCCTTGTTGAATAGTTGTTTTTTTTTTTTTAATTTAACTTTTTATGGGGGGGAAAGGTCAGTAGAGCAAGGGTTTCCATAGCAACTTGGCAGCCACACCTCTTGTAACCTATGAAATCATTAAATTAAGAGGTGCAAACTAGGTCAGAGAAGAGCTTTGTGGGAACTGGCTGACCAAATATTATATAACTGGGATAAGTAAAGGTCATATCCCACTCATTCTGAAGGAGGCAAGTAGGACTGCCAAAGTCCTGAGGTTGCTTCATACCTCCCTATACTTGGGAGGACTTTCATCTTGGGATGGCAATGTGGAGCATATATGCTTGATCTGTGTTCTCAAGGTGGGTGGTGATGGGAAGGATTAAGGAATAGAAAGAAAAATTTTAGAAAACAGAATGTCTAAGCCTAAGGTTTGCATTTAAAAACTCTAGGCCTAATCAGACTAGATGATACTTAACGCTCCACTTCCCTAGCAAGAGTGCACTTTGTTGGGAAAGGTGAGGTCCATTCTTATTTGTCTAAAGCCAGCTAAACTTGAGAGTCAAGTTATATGTGTTGTAGGAGGGAATACAAGCAGACAAGAGAGGCATGGTGTCAGGTACAAAAATCTTAGGCACATGTTATGGTTTGAATGTTAAAATATCCTCCACAGGCTCATGTGTTTGAATACTTGGTCTCTAGTAGGTGGCACTGTTTTTGGAGGTTGTGGGAGGATGGGGATGGACCACTGATAGCAAACCTTTGAGGGCTGTAGCTCTGCCCCACTTCTGCTCAGAGTTCTCCACTTCCTGGTCCTTCAAGATATGAGCAAACTGTGCTGAAATTCCTGCTGCCACAGAGCCACACAAACTGCTGTGTGCTCCTGACCATGATGGCCTGATACCCCTGATGGTGTGACCAAAGTAAATTCTTCTTCCCTTACATTGCTTTTGTCAGATATTCTGTCACAATGATAAGAAAAGTCATTGACTCAATTTAGAAACATGAAGGTTTACCCAGGTTAAGAGGCTAAACCTTTATGTTCAAAAGACATATCTTTTCTGGTTCTCCTTGTCCCCATCCTATGACTTATTACAACAACCCATTATACCTACAAGTGGCAGTTAGAAAATCATTGATTAATACAGAGACTGCCAGAAATGCATGCCGACATTAGACTCTTTTACCTCAGGAACACTTCTGCAAATCAGATGTAAATAATCAACCCAGTTGCATCCAAAGTGAGGAATGCAGAGCATTATGCAGAACAACAATTTTTTTTTTCTCCTGCTGATGAGAACAGTGTTTGCCTTAAAAAAATTATTTCCAGCCTGGGCCATACAGTGGAGGAGACAGACATTTTGTTTTCTCAGTATCCTGTGGGAGGAAAGTCTGTCCTCTGATCAAAATCAGCTCTAGCATAGGGACCAGATTTTCCACCCTCACCAATCATGCAAATGTTCAGTGACAGGTCTGATGCTGCCCAATTCCTGGATCCTGGAAATGATGGCAACCCCCTTAGTGTCTTAGAGTCCACTCTGTCCTCTGCATTTCTCAAACAGCATACCTAGGTACCTTACTTATCACCTTTGAACACATTTGTCAGAGAGGTAGGAGTGGAGGATTGAAGAATGTATGACTTTAGGGTGATAGTGGGGAGAGATGTCAGAGGGATAGCAGCTACAGCTGCAGCATTCATGCATTGACTGTGAAAGTAAAGTCCAGGGTCATTTCCAGCTTGTTGAGTAGCCTTCAATGCTCCATGAGTCATAGCTTTAGCTGAGTCACAGGCAGTAGGAGAGGCTGTTTTCTCTCATGGGACTCCTTTCTCATCCCTTGCTCATATTCTTCCAAGTTAATTGAGGAAGGAGCTATGCTTTCCGTCATTATTATTATGCATTTCAATGGTTGCTGAGTCATAGATTTTCCCATTTACATCTTTAGATTGCTCCTCCTGTCTAAGGAATAATTTCCTTATTTAAAATTGCATAAAATAGTATTGGGGCCAGGCGTGGTGGCACGCACCTTTAATACCAGCACTCGGGAGGCAGATGTAGGAGGATCGTGTGAGTTAAAGGGCACCCTGAGACTTCATAGTTAATTCCAGGTCAGCCTGGGCCAGAGTGAGACCCTACTGGAAAAACAAAACAAACAAACAAACAAAAAATAGTACTGGGAAGTTTAAATGAGATAAGTCATACAAAATATTTCTAGGGCCTGGGGAAATAGTTCAGTTGGCAAAGTGCTTGTCTTTCGAGAATGAGGCCCTGAGTTCAATCTCCAATACCCATGTAAACATTCTGGGTATTGTGGTATATATGTGTCTATGTAACCACAGCTCTGGGGAAGCAGAAGCAGGAGGATCTCTGGGATACATTCACTATCAAGTCTAGTCTAATTGGTGACCCCTAAGACAATGAGAGATCCATTTCAAAGGACATGGTTTCTGAGGATGACACTCAAGACTGTCCTCTGTCTTCCACATGCATGTGCACACATGTGCATGTTCACTTGTACAAATATGCACATCCACACATACTCACCCCACAAATACACATGTACATACACACATCAAAAATAACTCTAAGGGCTGGAAAACTGGCTCAGGAGTTAAATCTGCTTATTTTCAAAACCTGAAGACCCAGGTTAAATTTTCCAGTACCCATGTAAAACCAGGTGCACAAAGTGGCACATGTACCTGAAGTTTATTTGCAATGGCAGAAAGCCTTGGAGTACTCATACTCATTCTTTCTTTGTCTATCATTCTCTGTGTCTCAAATAAATAAATAAAAATGAAAATAAATAATTCCCGAGTCTCTGTCACTTAGTAAGGGCTCAAATAATATAAATCACTACTAAGTTATTCTAAGAAACTAATCATTGATAAAGTGTCAACATCTGGAAGTCACTGCTGTATAGAAGTCAGCAGTTGGCTATTCATGGTTGTAAATTACTAAATTATACTTTTGATTTTAAAAAATCCATTTAGTAAGGATAATTACTGCAGAGCCTCATGACTCTAGAAGAGGAAGTAATGATCCAATCTAATTTATGAATTCTGAAACACAAAGACCAAACACTCAGCACATGTCAAAAGGAAAAGACCCCACAAGCTCTGCATGAGATATTAGATGTGCTTCTCCATGAGCCTCCCCAGTGCTGGGTTAGGACTGGGTGAAAGAATGCATGAGTTCCCTTCCATTTGTTGGGCTTCTGCTAGGGTTCTGTCTTGGACATCTCTGTATGATTGCTACTGGAATGGTTTGTTCAGCCCATATAGAAAGATGATGTTGCTTGTCATGACTTTCAGTAGAGGCTTAGTGCCACACTTGAGCTTGTGGTTCTCTAATTAAAGGAGATTTGCCAGTTTCTTTGAAACAGTACATTCATCAAGAATTCTTTATCGCTTTATTTTCTCTCCCATGAAATTAAAGGCAGTAAGTGAGCTTTTATGAAATGATATGAAGTATTTCAGGGAACCACTTTCAGAACAGAGTGTGCTTTTAATAACTCTAGAAATCAATAAGGACCAATTTGCCACATAGCTTTTCAAGCCCAGATTCTAGTCATAAAAAAATGGACAGGTTTCCCAGCTGCAGAGGCAGCTCTCCCTCCCCAGAACTAAAGCTTTAGTCAGGGTTCATATGTACAAAACTGAAGGCATCATTAGTGTGAATGTTAAGATTGTCCAAGACTCAGTCATTAAAGAACCATTGTGTGGGCATCTCTGAAGCACTCTGGGGAGCCCCAGTTGCAAAACGTAGAGGCCCATAAACACCATGGAGGATAAGATTTGGCCTCATTGAACTCACTAATGGTATACTCATGGTTATGCCACTTTCTCCAACAGGTTATCACAGAGCTTATGCTGTGCCCCATCCTCAAATGGAGGTTCCACAAAAGTTTTAAATCTCACCACTGGGTATATATTCAAAGAAAATGAAAACATCATGTGGAAAAGACATCTGCACTCTCATGTTCCAGCATTACTCATAACAGACAAGAAATAGAATCAATCCAACTATCCATCATCTAAAGAATGGGTAAAGGAAATGTGCTAATATATACATTGAATTGCTATGCAGCCTAACTATATGGGTGGAATAGCAGATCACTATGTCAAGTGAAATAATCCAGGCACAGAAAGACAAATACTACATGATTTCAATTACATATGGAATCTAAAATAGTTGAATTCATGGAGACAGAGTAAAATGGTGGGGGCTGAGGCTGGTAGCCACCAAATTTAGCACATGCTTCTAGCTGCTGTTCTTGGTCTTCCTGTCAATGGCTTGCAGTCTCCTCAATGTGGCTGTTCATCTATTGAAAGTAAATAAGGCTATTTTCACCCCAGTGAGTATTCAAATATACAACTGAGAATGGGCTGAGGGCAAATGTTATCAAGTCCATGTTTCCATGAAACATTTTTAAATTATCTTTATTTATTTATCTATTTTTATTATTCAATATGGACATATTCCATAAAGCATTTAAGAACTTATGGGAGACAGAAGTCATCAGGGGTGAAAACAGTTGACACTGGAAGCTTCCAGTTTGGCCAGACAGGCCAAATGACTGAACGAGCACAATAGTGGTGTGTCTGCTCTGGGGGAAACCAACTGCTCTCTAATTGGACTGAAGGCCCACTCTATGGGAGGGAGTACGTGCCTGGTACTGAAAACCTAATCAAAAGCCTATGGCAGAGGAGGTCATGAGCCTTAGGGGTATAAAGCCTGCTCTTGTCTGGATAAATGCATATATTATTCTCACCAAATTGCCCTGAAAGCACTACACTTAATGTTCATATTCATATATTAATGCTACTCTCACTTCTGGCTAGAGAAGCTTCTCTCTTCAGATGGTGATGACCACTGGGATGACCCAAAAGGCAACATAGTGCTGAGAAGAAGGGACGGAGGAGTGTCCAGCACTAAAATATTTCACACCCTCCAAAGCTCAGGGCCCATTGTGGAAGAGGTAGAGGAAAGAATGTAAGAGCCAAAGGAAGGGTACCACTCCTTACATACAACTGTCCAAACAGAAATCGGCCTCGATATCCATGAGCTTGTAGTGCCTAGCAATATCTACACAAGACCCTCATAATAGGAGAAAAATATGATGACATAAAATTAAATGAGAGACTAATGGAGAGAGAGAGAGAGAGAGAGGGGATATGATGGGGAGCAGAGTTATGAAGGGGAAAGTGGGGGAGGGAAATATCATGGTTTGTTGTCTATATATATATATATATATATATATATATATATATATATATATATATGAATAAACAAGAAAATAGTTCCTTGTGTGCGCATCAGTTTCAATTTTTCTGTTCATGCTAATAGCCAAAGTAAATTATGTCAGGCTCTATTGAGCCAAACTGAACTGCAGACCTATCTTCCCTGGTCCCTTTGCCACAATCACTGAGAAAAATCCAGTTTTGGCTGAATGTCTGTTGGGAGGCGAAAAGGCACTGCCCAAGTGTTGGTGTGGGAACAGCAGCAGATGAAAGCTGAGTCATCTCCCTCACTGGAGGGTGACCAGGAAATAGGAAATTACTATGCACAGTGGATTGTGGGATTGTGCTTTGTTGGCAGCTGGTGAGTGGCAGAGCTGGAATAGAAACCCAGGCAAGCTGGCTCTGCAAGCTGAGCTCTCAACTAACTACTACCTTAGACAGCCTGTCAGGAGAGTCTTCTGAATGAACATCCTCCCTGGTTCTCATCTTCCAACACTCACAGCACTTGTTCACTCTGTCCATAAGTTCAGGGACTCTGTTGCATTCCTAGTTGCTGAACAATAATAGTTATGTTAAAAACAAAAAGAAAAAAAACTTTATGAGTCTTTTTTCTGTCTCTACAGTGTCCTATGATGGCTTCTGTCATTGTAGTTACCATGCTATTGTATGAGATGGGGCTGCTTTCATCTCACATGTTCCTTGAATAGTTTCTGGGAATTTTTGAAATGAACCTGAGCAAGAGGGCTGCCTCTGCACCTCTGCATTATTTTGCCATATTGGTACCAGGAATACATGTGGACTTGACCAGGCTGGGTTCTTTGATTGCTGCATCAAGGAAGAACATATACCAAGAACTATGAGGCAGCTTAACTGAATGGTATTAACAAAGGCTTATTTTGGGCTTTCAACTTTGCCTGAGTGACATGGAGTTGGAGGAAAGTCATCAGGATCTGGGATTTGCTCTGCACTGTGTGCTCTCAGAAGGCACAGCAATTCCGTGATGGGAAATCTCAATAACTCTAACCCAAAGGGAGGGCCAACTACAGGGAAATTAGAATTGAGCTTTAATTAGGAAAGAAACAACAGTCACTCATGTTAGCTAAGAGAGGGATGTTTCATCATTTCTGTGGTTTGGGCAATGTTCACACTTTGTGTGGGTTCAAACATTACAAAGTGGTCTTGCTTTTGTTTTGATTCAACAAAGTCACAGAGCTGCCTTGTCTAATGTTGGCATCCTGTGGAATTATGTTCAACGGAACACCAAGACCTAGTTTAGTGTTACTACCACTGCCAGCCCAGCTCCTAGCAACCCCAGGGCCTGTCTGATAGCAGTACTCCTTCTCTTGGATGTTAGAAAATGCTTTTCTTTTTCTGAGATCAGGATTTTCCCAGAAAAGTATTGCAGGGGGCTTCTTTAAGTGCAATTCAAATAGACTGTTGGCTGTCTTCATCCCACAGACATGCCTGCCTCCCAGCCTCTGTTTTTATGCCCTCACTTCACTCCTTTGCACCATATACTTGGCTCTTGGGCATTATTTCTGGGTTGACCCCCCAGTCCTATCTCTCCCATAGCTTAAAATACCCGTAGAACTTTCTCACTGCTCTGGCCTCCATACTATTATTGTTTGCTCTGCTTTTTTATTGAGTCTTTGTTATACAGAGTTTGTCTACTTCACTTCATATCCTAGGGCCCAGGACTACATGTGATCTAATATTAAGTGTTAACTTATACTGTTACTTCCTGCTCAGTAATTGTGTCCTACCTCCCCATTTAAACTCTAAGATACTTGACAGCAGGAATCATGTGCTGAGGACTTATATATTAATTATGCACCAGGCTATGGTCTAAATTGTTAATATATATAAATTAACTTAATATCATAATGAGCCTACACAGCAAATATTTACTTTATTTATTTGAGAGAGAGAGAAGTAATGAGCATACAAACAAACTCTAGACAGGTGCAACACCATTTGTATCTGGATTTGCGTGGTCACGGGGGAATCAAATCCAGGTCCTTAGGTTTTGCAGGCAAGTGCCTTAAACACTGATCCATATCTCCAGTCTGAAAATATTATTAGTATCTCCATTTTCCTATTAAAAGATGTACTGAAGCACTGAGAGGCTAAATGAACAGCTAGGATTCCATGATTGCTAAATGGCAAAGGTACAGCTCAGTTTCAGATAGTTTAGCTTGTGAGTTTGGCTCACTACAAGTGCATCTTTACTAGTGGGGACACCTGGAATTACAAAGTACTCTGAGAAAGGCTTTCCCATAGATTTTTCTATGGAGCAGAAATGTGTGAATTTCTGTAATACAAACAGATTCCAAGGAAGCCATGTAATAGATACAAATACCATACAGATAAATTACTTCACAATAGCCTCATTCTCAAAGAATTTGTCCCTTTTCAAGAATTTCCCTACATATTCCTTTACAGAGAAGTATCTTATATACAGTTGCCTTCTCATCCTTTGTTGGCCTCTCTGCATTCTCATCTAGCCAGCTACAGATCACTAGAAGACCCAAATGGGCACCAGTGTAGGATGTTACTACTTATGAAAATGTTCACATGCTCCTTTAACTTCCAGAAGGCTCTGTAGGCAAGTGGTGTGATAGGACAATATGTTGCCAAATAGTGCCAAATAAGCTTTTGAAGGTGAACCAGTCTAGAGCATGGGCTTTGGGGCTGTACTGCAAAGGGGCTTGTTTGCTACCTTGGGGCTTCGTTAGCTACACCTGTCAGAGAACCCAAGAGTCTTCCCTAGATTTCCTTTGGTTAGTGCCATTTCCAACAGCTCCTTTAATGGCTCCCTTGACAGTCCTACCTGGAGAGTCAAAAACTCCTTCTGACCAGGGGTGATGGGAAACAAGACCCAGCATTTGGGAGGCTGAAGCAGGAGGATGATGAGTATGAGGCAAGCCTGATCTGCATAATGAGATTCTGTTCCTAACATAGCCCAACAAATAAAATAAAAACAGCATTTTCTCACCACTTGGAAGGGAGAAAGGAGGGAAATCTTATCTGATCTCTCAAATATTTCTATATTTCGTTTAAAACATTTATTTATTTGAGACAGAAAGAGGGAGAGAGAAAGGGGGGAGAATGACCATGTTAGGGTCTATAATGCAACAAATAGCAGACACATGTGACACCTTGTGCATCTGGCTTATATGGGTCCTTGGGAATTGAACCTGGATCCCTAGGCTTTGCAGGCAAGTGCCTTAACTGTTAAGTCATCTCTTGAGCCCTTACTTCTAAATTTCTATATTTATCACTATATGTATAGATCTGATTAATATGAAATTTTCTCATTTCTATGAACTTAGATCTGTTTAGATATGTCCATACCTGGTTCCTTCCAGGTCTTGGACTGCCATATATAGTGGGTCTGCTGCTTTGTCCAGCAGGGATCTGTGAGGCACCAGTGCAGTGTCAGGCTCTGAAGAATTAATTAGTAGGTTGGTGTCTCCAAACACTGCAAGCTGATGAAGGCCTTGGAGAATTCTTTCTCCCAGCCCAACATCCGCATCTTCCCCTTCCATTTCACTCCAAGCCTGGGTATGGGGATGTTCTCTAAATGTTCTTTGAGCCTAATTTACATTATAACACCTCTGGAAACAGGCATCAACTTAATTGTGTTTGCTTGAACAGAGCAGATATCATTTTTTTGTGTGAATTAAAGTAACATTGTTGTTAGGATCTAAGAAGATGCTCCATGCTGATGACGATGGACACACTTTGATGTGTAGCTTCTCTTTAGATCCTCACCAAATCATACTACTATTTTGCTCATTTTACAGGTAAGAAAATAGAGACACGATGATGACCATAAAAAGAGGAGGAAGAAAGGATACAGTGAGAAAAGGTAATAGAAAGAAGGTGTGAGAAGTGTTGAGCAGGAAGTAGAAAGATCTGGAGGAGATTTATGGAGGTGGGTTAGGAAGAGGAAACTTCTAGGTATATGTCCTTTAACTGTGCACCTAGAACAAGAACAGTAAATCAGGACTAGAACTTTCCTGGTGGAATTGCTTAGGTCCCCACTCTTGGTGTGGGAAAATCTGACTTAAAAATAGTCAGGATTTTTTTTTTCTTCTGTCCTCTTAGAGCAAAGCCCAGATGTCTACTCTGACACAGTCACACTGCTACACCTAGTGGTAATATCTACATAGTACTCTAAGAGTATCTACAGCAAGTACCACATCCACTGGACCACAAGCTTGGGATAGAGGGGAGAGTGGTTAATGTCATTATTTTTGAATCCCTATGTGATTCTGATGTGCTGGCATATTTGGGAATTGAAGAACAAGTTTGTGTTTGACTTATGACAGAGACTTTTTTGAAGCTAATCATGACAGCAGAATTCATGCTGACAAAGCAGTAAGTAGCCTGGCTTATTTTTGTAGTTTTGACATCTTTCCTCTGGAGGTCCTTTGTTATCAGTAATCAGTGGTGGTGTACCCCTAGGCTCCTCCATTCCCACAGTCTGGAGGACCCTGGGCTCTTATTCCACCTACAGGGAGGTGGCCCTCTTCCACAAATGTTCCTCTTCAGGGAGAATCAGTAGTACACTCTGGGTGCCACAAAAGACTGGCTAAAGGCCAAGTCACTCCCTGAGTATTAAGTTAGAGAAGAGGCAGTACCTCAACATAACCAACAAATAGCCACAAGGACAGAAAACTCAAAGGTGGCCACTGAGGGCATCCAAAAAAGGCAGTCATAAAGTCTCTGTGTAGACAGCCAGGTCTGTGAAGGTGAGAGAGAAACTCTACCAGATATTGTTTCCAAAGCCCTGGGATTCATTTAGCACACCTTTTTTTCATAGGTTGCACAGTTGCTAAACTTGAAAAAACATGGAATATATCCCTTAAAATGCCTGTACTTTTGTAAGGACTTAAACATTGGCCTAACTACATTTCACTTAATGCAACATAGCCTGGAAATAGGACAGATGCAGAAAAAGAAGTCTGTCCAAGGTGAGTTAAGTTTTTTAGCCAGTCTATGAAGAAAAGAGTTGGAATGGTAATGCAGAGGGGTTTCTTAATGTCCCAGGTTGTGTGGCCTGGTATTTTCCTATCTCACCCAGGCCTGATGGTGTCTCTGCAAAGGGAAAGTATTTGGACACTTCTGTGAATTTCAGATGGAGTGGGAAAGGAGAGCACCCTTTCCTAAGGAAATCTGAAATCTGTCTTGGGCCACCTCCTTGAGATCACATGTGGAATGTGTGGGAAGGCTGTAGATGATGGAAAGGCACAGAGTTCCTGCATTGGGGTTGCATCCCCAGGACACCTCAGGAAGATGGTTGAGGTTATGGACACCATTCCATGGACTTCTCGGTTACATACCTTGTCAAGAAGAGAATCCCCATGTGGAGTGAGGCAGAGACTTCCTCAGTTTCACACTGGTAGCTTCCTTTCATCTCCTGCACACACAGCTGCTCAACTTCTTCATTTCTCCTTAGTTTGTTGTTATCAACACATTCCCTTAACATGAACATGGGGCCATCTTGAATGAGCTACTTGAGGAGATAGGTTGCTGTGACAATGAAAAACTGCATCTCCTTCAGGAATTTTCATAGCAAGCCTATTGCCCAGTCCTACCTACTTGTATAAAGAATTCCAAGTGTGCATTTCATTTTCAGAGACTTTAAAGTTGACAACAATCATCACATTGTGTTTAGCTCAACTGATAAGTGCACAGAGCTACCAAGGAAGAAGGATTGCATATACACTAGAGTTGTCACAAACATCCCAGGCAACCTGCATTATATGTAAATGGGAGAGCTTGATTTCCACAAATCTTGAACATTTCCCATTTCCCAAGGTGCACAAAAATGATTGGAGAGGGAAGAAGCCCTAGTATGTGGGTCATGGAGAGATCTGTCATGTATGAATTTCTTGAAATAACTAGAAGTCAACACAAATGACAGGTCCAAGGGAGTATTGCATTGGCTTATGGATGAGACTCCATTAGTTTAGTAAATGGATCAAGTCTGCTGTTATTGCCCCAAGAACACATTGGTTAGATGAATAGAGTTGATCAGTTTAGATAGGAGGTCAAGAAGACAGAATGGCAATGAGCAAACATGAGCAGTTTAATTGAAAATATTTTCATCTCTGTGGGGTACTAGCTAATAATGTCATTAAAAATTCCCTTTGCACTGGCATGGAGATGTGAAGAAAACTTCTGAGCTCAGATGAATATATCTATGTAATATGTTCTTGGCAAAATGTTTTGTTTTGTTTTTATTATTTATTTGCAAGGAGAGGCAGAGAGAGAATAAATGGGTGTGCCAAAGCCTCGAAGGTGCTATAAGCGAACTCCTGATGCATGTGCCTCTTTGTGCATAAGGTTTATGTGGGTACAGGGAATTTAACCTGAGACCTTAGGCTTTGAAGGAAAGTGCCTTAAATCCTGAGCCATTTCTCCTGTCCTTTTGTGGCAAAGGGATCTCATTTATTTTAACTTTTGGCAACATGAAGTTTACATAGAAGAACCTAGCTTTACCTTGATGAAAACAACACTAGTTGTCATTGAAATGACATTGTCATTGTATAGGTTTCACACATAATCACTAATTGCCTTAGAATTTTGGGATGATGAACTAATAAGCATTATGAATGTACAACCCATGCTGATTTCTATCTATTTTTATCAAGGTGGATAAATCTTTTGATGTGTTGTTGAATTCGGTTTCTAAGTATTTTGTTCAGAGTCTTTGCATCTAAGTTCATTTGGTATATATGCCTATAGTTTTCTTTCCTTGTTTCATCTCTGTCTGTTTTTGGTATTAGAGTGATGCTAGCTTCATAGAAGGATTCAGGAAGTATTCCATGGACTCCAATTATGTGGAACAATTATGTGAAACAGTTTGAGAAAAATTGATTTCAGTTCTTCAATGAAGGTTTGATAGAATTCAACTGAGAAGCCATCTGGTCCTGGACTTTCCTTATTGGGGATGTTCTTATTAACTTTTCAATCTCTATGGATGTGATAGGTTTGTTTAGGTGATTGATCTGCTCTGAGTTTAGTTTTGGTAGATGGTATATGTCTAGGAATGCACCCATTTCTTTCAGATTATTCAAGTTTGTGGAATAGAGTACACCTTGATGATTCTTAAAATTTCACTCATGTCTGTTGTGATCTCTCCTTTTTCATTTCTGATTTTGTTAATTTGAGACCTCTCTTTTTTAACTTGATCAAATCCCCAATGGGTTTGTCAATCTTGTTTAGTTTTTCAAGGAACTAGAAACAGAGGTCTGGCCTATTCATTCCAGACTGCCATGCCCACCTGCATACTGTCCTTATAGGGAACTCAGACCTACCAAGGAGGTGGGGGGAGCCTGAAAACAGGGTTCTGGCCTACTTACTCCAGACTGCCCTGCGTGCCTGCACACTGTTTGCCAAGTGAACTCAGAAGGGGGATGTGAGGAGCCTAGACAGGGGTCTGGCCTATTCACTTCAGACCGCCCACCCAAACACATACTGTCCTAATAGGCAAACTCATATTTATTTATTTATTTGTAGTTTTGAGGTAGGGTCTCACTATAGATCAGGCTCACCTGAAAATCACTATGTAGTTTCAGGGTAGCCTTGAGTCATGGAGATCCTCCTACCTTTGCCTCCCAACTGCTGGTATTAAAGGTGTGTTCCACCATACCTGGCTCCCAGCTGTTTCTTATGAAGGTAGACTGTAAAGATACTATTATTGGTTAAAAATTTTGGTATTAGCCAGGTGTGGTGGCTCACACCTTTATTCCCAGCACTCAGGAAACAGAGGTAGAAGGATCACCGTGAGTTCAAGGCCACCCTGAGAGTACAGAATGAATTCCAGGTCATCATAGACTAGAGTGAACCCCTACCTTGAAAAATCAAAAACAAAAATTGTGGAGGTGTTTTCTGTGTCTGATCCTAAATTCCATTATATTTCTTACTAAAGCACTAGATAGATACCAGTGTGCTGCCCAGAATGAAGACAAGAATGCCTTTAAAGATAAGGGAGAGAAAGGAGCAGCTAAAAAAACACCAAAATGGAAAGTAACACCAAGGAGAACTTGTAGACAACTCAGACCCAGCAAACTGAAGACCCAACTAATTCAAGTATCGGTACATAGTTTTGAATATAATTTACCACTGTTACATTTCTTATTCTTTGGAGCTTTTCCTTTCTCAATTTTTAAAGATTTAAGAAAATTTTTATTTTAAGATTAGAAACAAATTAAATTTTACCTGCTTAGAATGTTACTAGAATAGTCATGTACCTACCAATCTAAAATGTACTGTGCTCTTCATGGTGACTTATTGGTATCTCTGAGGTCTTTTGTCCTCTTCTATTGGACTAAACTATAGTAAATGTATTTAATTTAGTACCTGCATCAGACCTAGACCAATATCTGTTCAGAATACAGTTACCCAAAGTATCAGTGGAACTGAATGGGCTAGGCACCAGCTAAACCCTCATTACTTGCTGCAGTTACACTGTATCCTGCACTAATGAGAAGGCAATACCTGTTAGATCACTGACAACAAAGAGAAAAATAGGAATTTTAAGCAGGTTCATATTTAATGGTCACTACTTACATACACACACACACACACACACACACACACACACACACACACACATATATATATATATAAAATTTTTATGTGTATATATGGTATGCATGTGGATGTATGCCTGTGGGCATATGTGTGAGCTGGTGAAGGTCATAGGTTGGTATCAGGTACTGTCCTACATCACTATGGTGTTTTGTGGGTTTTTTTTTGCTTTTTTTTTGTGGTAGAGTCTCACTCTAGCCCAGGCTGATATGGAATTCACTATGTAGTCTCAAGTTGGCCTTAAACTCATGGCAGTCCTCCTACATCTGCCTGCCAAGTGTTGGGAATAAAGTTGTGGGCTGCCTCACCTGGCCCTATTTTTCTATTTTACTAGCAGGGTGTCTCACTTGAATCCAGAGCTCACTAACAGGTCAAGTCAAGCTATCCAGCTTGTCCTGGGGATCCTCTGTAACTGTCTCCTAAGTTAAAGGCCACAGTGACCACCTGGAATTTATGTTGATGCTAGGAGTTTGAACTCTGGTCTGCATGATTGTACAGCAAGAGCTTTATGTACTGAGCATCGCCCTATCCCCTAGGTTTTTATATGATCACCTATGATTTAATTAGTAATAAAACCTTAAGTTATATTTTATTTTTGAACATATTTGAATGCTCAGTATTTTTATTTTTTGTGCTTTTACCACCTGGATATTTCATAACAGACACTTTCTCATAGGAAAGGTATGAAAATCAAAAGTCTGGGAGAGTAAGGGAGTATCTTTTATGGAAACAGCACAAGCTTTTATAACTCAAAATATTTATAGGAAGGAAAGAATGGCCTAACAAGTAGAGCAAATACAGAAATATACATATACACACAAGGCTGAGGGTGTAGCTACTAGGGATACAATATGAACCTAGCACATGTAGAACTCCTTGTTCAATTCCCAGAATCTAAACACACACACACACACACACACACACACACACACACACACACACCCTGGACACACATGTTTCTGGCAATCGTCAAGAGGAAAGCAAGGCTGGTATGATCACATGGTTAGTTGCATATGCACACTGATATCCATGTTATGAGAGAAAAATATGTTATTAACTTATTGTTGGGAATGCAGCAGATAGGCATAATGGCATATTTAACTTGTATGTTTTTTGGTTTTTCAAGGTTGGGTTTCACATTAGCCTAGGCAAACATATAATTCACTATGTATTCTCAGGGTGACCTTGAACTCATAGCAATCCTCCTACCTCTGTCTCCCAAGTGCTGGGCTTAAAGGCATAGCCCACCACACTCAGCTGGCTCATTAGATTTTTAATATATAGGAAGCAAATTCATTTTGTATAATCATTTTTTTCTTTCCTTTTTACCTGTAGGTAAGAAGGACATCAAGAAGTGAATGGATAAGAATATAAGATTTACTTTCTTTAGGATTTTAACTTCTAGAATCCTGATGGAGCTTTGTCAGCAATGACTTCATCCCAACATAATTCTTAATCATTGTCTTTCTCCATCCATATTTGACAATAATCAATCACGTTCAAAATAAGTTCATGGTACCAAAATAAAACAAAAATAAGGGCAAACATTCCAAGGGAACATTCAAATCTCTGTTTTATTTCTTTCATATCCATTTAAAAAGAATCGCTTTTTAGCATTTTTTAATTTATTTTAAATTATTTAATTGCAACCAAATAATAAAAATGTCAAGCTTAAAACAATTTTATAGTGAGGAAGGAGGATAATGCTTTAGTTAAAAGTACAGCTGCTCAACTTCTTCATTTACCCTTAGTTTGTTGTTATCAGCTACATTTCCTTAACAGGAACTTGGGGCCAACTTAAATGAATTACCTGAGAAGAGAGGTTGCTGTGACAATGAAAACCAGCATCTTTTCTGGGATCTTTTATAGCAGTAACTTCTACAGCAAGCTTGTTGCTGAGTCCTACCTACTTGTATAAAGAATTCCAAGTATGCATTCCATTTTCAGAGACTTTAAAGTTGACAACTATCATCACATTGTGTTTCGCTCCACTGATAAGTGCACAGAGCTACCAAGGAAGAAGGATTGCATATACACTAGAGTTGTCACAAGCATCTCAGGAAACCTGCATTATATGCAAAGGGAGAGCTTGGTTTCCCGAGATCTTGAACAATTCCCATTTCCCAAGGTGCACAGAAATGATGGGAGAGGGAAGAAGCCCTAGGATGTGGACCATGGAGAGATCTGTCATGTATGGATTTCTTGAGATAACTAGAAGAAAACACAAATGACAGCCTGAAGGGGGTGTTGCAGCGGCTTGTGGACAAGACACCATTAGTCTAGTACATGGATCCTGTTTTGTGTTATCTCCCCAATAATACATTGGTTAAGTGAATAAAGTTGATCAGTTTAGATAGGAAGTCAAGAAGATGGAATGGCACTGCCAAACATGAGTAGTTCTACTGAAGAAAGTATTTTCATCTCTGTGGGGTACTAGCTAATAATGTCAATGAAAATGTCCTTTGCCCTTGCATAGAAATCTGAAGAAAACTTCTGAGCTTGGATGCATATATCCATGTAATATTTTTATGACAAAATGTTTCCTTTGGTTTTCATTATTTATTTGCAAGGAGAGGGAGAGAGAGAGGGAGAGAGATAAAGAATGAATGAGTGTACCAAAGCCTCTAAGGTGCTACAACTGAACTCCATGTGCCTCTTTGTGCATCTGGCTCTATGTAGGTACTGGTAAATTGAACCTGAGTCCTTAGGCTTTGCAGGCAACTGACTTAACTTGTGAGCCATTTCTCCTGCCTTTTCATGGCAAAAGGGATTTCATTTGTTTTAACTTTAGGCAGCATAAAAGTACATAGAAGAGCCTAACTTTACCTTGATAAATACAAAACTAGTTGTCACTGAAATGACATTGTCATTGTATAGGTTTCATACATAATCACTAATTGCCATAGAATTTTAAGATGATGCACTAATAAGCAGTATGAAACTTACAACCCATGCTGTTTTCTAAAACCATTCCATATTCAGTATTAATTTAGAGAGATTTTCCTTGATAAAATAATTCAATATTGACCGTATTTTTTAAAATCACAATATGTACAAAATCTCTTTTTACCTTTTGTAGCTATAAATTTGCTACATTTAAGGACAAGTTAGGATATTCTACTATTCTACTTCTATTTCAGTCATAAGCTCACAGAACTACAAAAGTTAGGTTTCTTCAAGTGAGTGGAGTTTCCCATTGACACTATTAGCAAATAACCTCTGGGGATGCATGTAGGCAAAAGAAAATCCTTATACACTGCTATTGGGTATGTAAATTAGTTCAGCTACTATGGAAATCATTGTGGAGGTTCTCAAAAATGAGCAATAGATCTACCATAAGGTTCAGCTCTACCACACATGGTTTTTCATCCAAATTACTCCAGACCTATTGCTCACAATTCACCACAAAAGCTAATTTATAAAACCAATTTAGGTGTCCAACATGAGGAACAAATAAAGAAAATGCAGTACGCATACACAATAGAAATATTTCAGCCATATAGCATGAAGTTGTGCCATTTTCAAGGATAATAGATATAATGTGGGAGAATCATTTGAAGTGAATTAATCCAGTCTCAGAAAGAAAAATATGGCTGGGCTTGGTGAGGCATGCCTTTTATCCCAGAACTCCAGAGTCAGAGGTAAGAGTATTGTGTGAGTTCAAGTTCACCATGATACTACATAGTGAATTCCAGGTAAGCCTAGGTAGAATGAGACCCTTCTTTGAACAAACAAAACAAAACAAAACAAAAAAACAAAAAAAGAAGAAGAAAAGGAAAAAAAAGACAAGACTACATGCTTCTTCTCATGTGTAGGTTTTAGATTTAGAAAAGATACATGATAACATGTATATGTCATGAAAGTAGAAGGAAAATAGTCTAAAGGGACAAACAGGAATTAACTGAAGGAGAGTAGGAAAGAAAACATAGGACGGGAATATGTTTAATGTACAATATATTCTTGTATGAAAATATCCTTGCTTCATACAATATTACGTACAATTTTAATACATGAAATAAAAATGAAGCAAATAGAGATGTACTATGTGAAACTTCATTTCCAAACAATGGATGAATATTTGGAATGAAACTTAATGATAGAGGAAAGCTATGTTAATTTCCCAATGATTCACATCTTGTCATTAATGAGCTTACACTTTTATTTTGTTTTTTTCTAGATAGGGTCTTACTTTAGCCCAAGCTGACTTGCAATACATTATGTGGTCTCAGGTTGTGGCCTCAACTTCGTGGTGATCCTTCCACCTCTGCCTCTTAGTGCTCGGTTTAAGGCAGGTGCCACCACGTCTGGCCTGATCCTGTAATTCTTCACATGGATGAATAACTTTACAAGGTATAAGAAAGTAGAAAATGGCCCAGCACCCTTGTAAAGACTGGACTTGGTAGCATGTGTTTATAATCCCAGTACTGGGGAGATAGAGGAGACAGAACACCCATATTATTTTTAGATTAATTCACTTATTCTTAGTTTCACCATAAAATACTTATGGACATTTATTTACTTTCTTCTTATGTAAATGCATAATGATCTAGATTGTACCTCTGGGCCCTACAGAACTCAAATATTGGTGCTCTGTGCTTTACAGAAGTTTTTTTCAATTCAACTCCTGATGATTCTACATTAGACTATAATATATTTTTTAATTAGTTTTGTACTTAGTGTATGCAGTCAAGTTGGTACCATTGTTAGCCTCCTCCCTGTCCTCCCCCATTCCCTGGAAACTCCTTGTTGGGGTATATGAGTCATGCATTGTAAGACTAGCCCTAAGTTATAGGTAGGAGCTAATGTCTTTGTGTATCATGACCCAACGTTTGGCTATGATATTCTTTCCGCCCCCCCCTTCCTCAAATTTCCTTGGGGTTCATTTTAGGTCGGCTTCAGTGATGAGGTGTTGGGATCCTCTGTGTCTCTGCATATCTGATTTGGTAGGAGTTGATTGTTCTCTGTGTCAATCTTCTTCACCCTTGTGCTGGTACAAGGTTCACCATGAAAACAGCACCCTTGCTTGTTTCACTAATTATTTTTAGTTTCAGCTGGGACCCTTTTGAGGTATGATGGGGTGGTTCTCTCCTCGGATCTGCATCTATCTGAAAAAGAGAAGCAGATTCTCCTATGGAGAGTAAATTTAGCATGAGATAAATGGAATAACCATTATTTTTTAGAGAAAATTTAATAGGTGTAGGCCCTCTTGTAGCCTACAATTGGTGGTACCTTGATAATGGAGAGTGGGCTCATTTTTGGATCTGGTTCTGACTTGTTTCTCAGCACCAGATATGGGTTTCATTCCGCTGAGTGGACCAATTAGCTGAATCAACAGCAGTTGTTTGCCTACCATGGCTATGTGCCACTATTGCACTTGTGTGAGCATCATGACAGGTTATTTGCTGCTAAGTAGGTTAGACCATGGACAGATATTGGTCATTTTCCCCCAGTGGCCCATGTAGCAGCTATGGCACTAGACACGCTGACTGTCTGGAGACTCTCTACCAGCTTCCAGCCATGTCACTCCATGTTATGTGTCAACCATATATGGTGTCTTCAGCAGTAGGGTTTTACCACTAACCTTTGGTGGGTCATCACATACTCTGACAGAAATCTGTTATTCTTTTAGGAAACCTTGTAGGTCTCTCTGATCAAAAGCTCACTGTGGATGATAGCAACCTGCTGGTACTTGGAGTTACAGGTCAGTGCCCATGAAGAGAAGGAAGAAAAAGTTATGTAATATAAACGAGTTAGAGAGAAGAATGGGAGAGAGAGAGAGAGAGAGAGAGAGAGAGAGAGAGAGAGAGGAGCACTAGAAGATTAAGGTCAGTTTTCATCATACCCTCTCCAGGGCCATGTAACTCAGGTGTTCCCTCTAAGGGCCTGGTGGAGGTTCAACCATTTGGTCTGTCTTTTAGGATGTAGAATTTTATGGTACCATTGCAATTTGGGTCTAGATTTATGTCTCCCATCCCCTCCCTTGCCCTCCTGTCCCTCCCCACACCCTATTGTCCAGTCCTTGAGATGCTGGCTGGGTATGTCGGCATCTTGAGTAGATTCAGGCTAGGTGCATAGATGAGTGAGTCTATGCAGTGATTATCTTTCTGTGATTGGGTGAGTTCACTGAGAATGATTTGTTTCAGGTCCAACCATTTTTCTTCAAATTTCATTGGGTCATTTTTTCTTACTTCTGTGTAGAGTTCCATCATGTAGATATACCACATCTTAGTTACCCATTAGTCTGGTGATGGGAATCTAGGTCGATTCCAACTCTTACCTATTATGAATCGAGCAGCTATAAACATGGTTGAGCAAATCTCTCTGGACTGAGGTTTGGAGCTTTTAGGGTACATGCCCAGTAAGGGAATAACGGGGTCTATTGGTAACTTTATAGTCAGGTTTTTTTTTTTTTTTTTTTTTTTTTTTTTTTTTTTTAGGAGTCTCCACATTTTTTTACAAAGTGATTGTACCATCTTACATTCCCACCAACAGGGATAAGGGTTCCTGTTTCTACACATCCTTGCCAGCATTTATTTTCATTTGATTTTTTAATGTTTGCTATCCTTACTGGGGTAAGGTGGAATCTCATATTTGTTTTAAGTTGCGTTTCCCTGATGATTAGAGATGATGAATATTTTCTTCAGTGTGTGTTTGCCATTTGTATTTCTTCCTCTGTGAACTGCCTGTCCAGTTCTTTACTCCATCTTGTGAGTGGGTTGTTGGACTTTTTATTGTTTAGGATTTTAAGTTATTTGTAGATTCTAGATATTAGGCCTCTGTCAGTTGGATATTCAGCAAATATTTTCTTCCATTCAGTGAGTAATCTATTGGCTCTGCTTATTTTATGTTTGTCTGTGAAGGAACACTTCAGCTTCATGTGATCCCATTGGTTGAGTGATTGTTTAAGATCTTGTGCTACTAGGGATTTGTTCAGGAAGTCTTTTTTCATTCCTATATCATGGAAAATTCCTCCTATATTTTCTTCTAGTAGTAACTGAGTTTTTGGTCTTATATTGAGGTATTTGATCCATCTGGACTTGAGTGTTGTCCATGGCAAGATGTGTGGATCAAGTTTGATTTTCCTACATATGGTTATCCAGTTTGTCCAGCACCATTTGTTGAAGATGCTGTCTTTTTTCCAGCCTATATTTTTAGGGCCTTTGTCAAATATCAAGTAGCTGTAGTGGCTTGACCCAAAGTCTGGGTCCTTGATTCTATGTCATTGGTCTATACTCCTGATTTTATGCCAGTACCATCCTGATTTTATTACTATGGCTTTGTAATATAGCTTTAGATCATGTATGGCGATGCCTCCAGAGGTATTTCTTTTGCTGAGGATATGTTTGGATATCTGAGGCTTTCTGCCTTTCCAGAAAAGTGGCAATCTATTAGAAATTGCTCTCCCATAAAAGTGGCAATCTATTAGAAATCTATTAGAAATCTCAGTGGCAATCTATTAGAAATTGCTCTCCCATAAAAGACCTAGTGAACCCTTAATGCCTTGCCTTTTCTTCCTGGGCAGGTGCAGCGCAGTTAGGAGGAAGCCATCTTGATTAGAAGTCTGGACTATAATACTTTTGTTAGCCATAAAATGAAAAAAGCAGAGCAGAATTGGTGAATCTAAAGGGTAGCATTGGATTCTAAGCCATCAAAGAAAAGGAAGAGTTTCTGAGTAGTCTTATTTGAATTTGGTCATTCATTGGATACTGAGGATGTAAATCTTCACTTTTCAGCCAATCCACTTAGAGCTATTTGCTTAGGACCAATGCCTTTGGGATGCATTCTAGCCCCACCCCCATAACCTTAGATACACATATTACCTCTTGCCTTGTTTAGTTGAGGCAAAAGCTGGGTTGGCTCCTCCTTGGATCTCACCCTCTATGTCTATGGGGCCTCCTCAGCCACTTCCATAGATTCTTGTCCCTTTCTGGTCATCTCCATAACACCCTCCTCTTCTAACAACCAGCTTCACAGACACGATCTTCAATGCTGTAGTCTTCATCTAAGCCAAATTGGAGTCCTTCTGAGGTATATGTTGCTATAATGTCTACTTCAGGAGATCAAGATCTCAGGACAACCCAGTGAATCCTGAGTGAGTGTGGGTAGTGGCCCATGAAGGTAGTGATGGGATAGGCCCCTATTATGGCCTATACGGGGCCTACATACCATTGGTGGATGAGGAATCATAGGTCCCTTGTCCAAAGGATATGGAAGGTGTGGGCAATAAGGGAACCCAGTGGAGGAAAAGGGTAAGAGGTATTAGAAAGAAGATATTGAGGAAGATTTGCGCATTGACACTCTGAAGAGGAGACTAGAATTCCAACAGCAAATCAGGATAAGGTGGTGGCTGCCTGTCTGGTCCCTCTGGTAGGCTTTAATTTGGTCCATACTCTTATCCAAGAAATGTACTGTAACAATAACGTGTTAATCAGGGCCTACCAGGATGGCAAAGAGCTAGGACTATGCCACCCTACTGCCAGTGACCTTTCAGGAGCCTTGCAAGTATTCCAAGGGACCACCAGGTCAGGAGCTATGGCAGAAGCTGTGGAGGACATGGGTGAGGGCCCTAGCTTGTGCCAGCCCCTATCCCTGCCTGAGGTGATCTCATAAAAAATGCAGCCAAGAGTCTCCACCACAGTGGGTGAGGATTCTATAGAAAAGCCAGAAGCAAAAACAGGGGAGGAACCCACAGAAATCACAGATGTGGCAGAAGAACTGGTGGCAGTGACAGTATTGCATGCCATGGCAAACTGAGTAGCATTGGAGGTCATAAATGAGGCCATGATGTCAATAGATGAGAAAAATGTGTCCAGGGACTGAGATGAGGCATCAGCTTGTGGGTAACAGTGTGGAGGTAGGGAATGAGGATCCAGCCTGCCTCAGGGAGGAAGTAGAGCTTTCCTCTAAGTTTAGGCAGCTTCTTCACAGGGATAGTTTATGGTGAGGACATGGTGGGCTGTCCTTCTACTAATCCAGTACAAATATGTCAGAGTTAACTTTTCTTGTTTTTGTTTTGCTATTATTCTTTTTTGGTTTTTCGAGGTAGGATCTCACTTTAGCCCTGGCTGACCTGGAATTCACTAGGGAGTCTCAGTGTGGCCTCAAACTCACGGAAATCTTCCTACCTCTGCTTCCCAAGTGCTGGGAGCTGTTACTCTTTTTTAATTTGCTTGTTTTTATTTTAAATTTAAATTTAATTTATTTAAAAATATTTTTATTATAAATGCATATACTTAGTACATTAGCAAGATGTGTTTTTACCATCGTTTCCCTCATGGCCCTTTTCCTAAGAGGCCCTCCTTATTGGGGTTGCAGGTCAACCCTAGAGGGGTTGAGGGTCATGCATTGCATGGGCAGCCATCAGTTATGGGGGTATGCGATGTCTCTGTGCATAACCTCCCAATTTGAGGCTCTAACCATCTTTCTGCCCCAATCTTTCACAAAATTCCCTGAACTATGTTGGGTGCATTTTAAGTCTATTTCAGAGATAGGCTCTTAGGATCCTCTGCTTTGGTAAGTGTTGAGTGTCCTCAGTGCCTATATCCTTCACCCTTCAGCAGTATCGTCTTGCCATTAATCTCTGGTGGGTAATAAAGTACTCTGAAAGATGTCTGTCTTGTTTGTTTTGGATGATCTTCTAAGTTTTTCTGATCAACAGCTAATTGTGGATATTAACCGCATCCTGGTATTGGCAAGTGTGAATGGAATAGAAAAAAGAAAATGTCAGAAAAAAGGAAACAGGATAAATTTTAGGTTAGTCATCATCACACCCTCTCCAGCTCCCTTAGATTCAGGTGCTCCCCCTAAGGTCCTCTTGAGGATTCACCCTTTTAGTCTCACTCAGGATACATGATTCTATGGTACCAGTTCAATTTGGGTTTAGTTTTGTTACCCCTCCCCACCCCTCCCCTTCCCCCAAGCCCTACCCTCCTTATTTTCCATGCCTCAAGATGCCATTCAGGTATGTCAGCAACTTAAGCTGATCCAGGTTAGGAAATACAGATGATTGACACCATGTGATGACTGTCTTGCTGTGGTTTTGTGAGCTTGCTTAGTAGACTGTCCATAAAGTTCAACCATTTTTCAACAAATTTCATTGTGTCATTTTCTCTTAGTGCTGAGTATAATTCTATCATGTGGATATACTACATCTTGGTTATCCATTTGTCCTGTGGTGGGCTACTGGGTTGATTCCAGTTCTTTGATATTATGAATTGAGCAGCTAAAAACATGGTTGAGCAAATATCTCTGAACTGAGATGTGGAGCTTTTGGGGTAAATGACCAGTTGGGGAATATCAGGGTCTGTTTTTAACTCTATATTTGTCATATTCAGGCATTTACATAGTGGTTGTACAACTGTACCTTCCCACCAACAGTGAATGAGGATTCCCATGTTTCCACACGTTCACCAACATTTGTTTTCATTTGATTTTTTTCAATGTTTACTATCCTTAGTGGGGTAAGGTGGAATCTCATAGTTGTTTCAATTGGTATGGCCATAATATTTAGGGATATTGGACATGTTCTTTAATGCATATTAGCCATTTGTAATTCTTCCTCTGAGAACTCCCTTTTCAGTTCTCTGCCCCACCTTTTGAGTGGGTTGATTGATTTTATTGTTTAGTTTTTGAGTTCTTTTTAGAGTCTAGATATTAGTTATCTATAAGTGGTATAGCTGGAGAATATGTTCTTCCATTCAGTGGGTAATCTATTGGCTCTGCTTATGGTATATTTTTTGTGCTTAAGTTTTTCCGCTTCATGAGATCCCATTGGTTGAGTGTTATTTAATATCCTGGGCTACTAGGGTTTTGTTCATGAATTTTTTTCCCCAGTCTTTATCATAGTGTATGCCTTCTAGTTTTACTTCCAGTAGTTGAAGTGTTTCAAGTCTTATATTGAAGTCTAATCCATGTGTACTTTATTTTTGTGTATGGAGAAATGAGTGTGTCTAATTTCAATTTTCCATATTTGGTCAGTTTTTCAAACACCACTTGTTGAAGATGCTGTCATTTCTCCAGTCTATATTATTGGCACCTTTATCAAAGACCAAGTAGCTGTACTTACTCAACTTAAGTTCTGGTTCTTCAAGTCTGTTCCATTGGTCTATGCCTCTGTTTTTATGCCAGTACCATGCTGTTTTTGTTACTATGGCTTTGTAATATAGCTTGAGATCTGATATAGTAATACCTCCTGAGGTTTTTTTTTTTTTTTAATTTAATTTATTAGTTTTCTTTTCAGTAAATACAGGCAGTTTGGTACCATTGTTTAGGCTCATCTGTGATCTACCCCCTCCCACTGGACCCTCCTTGTTGATGAAAATGGGTCGTGCATTGTGGAGTTAGCCCCCAGTTATTGGTATGATAAATGTCTCTGCAAATCATGACCCAACATGTGACTCTGACATTCTTTCCGCCCCCTCTTCCGCAAAATTTCCCTGAGCCATGTTGGGTTCATTTTTGGTCTGCTTCAGTGCTGAGGTGTCGGGGGCCTCTGAGGCTCTGGCTCTCTGATTTGGTAGGAGTTGATTTTTCTCTGCGTTGGTCTCCTTCCCCTTTGTGCTGGTATCCGGTTCACAGGAAAACATCACCCTTGCTTGTTTCGCCAGTTGTCCTTAGTTTCAGTTGGGCCCCTTTTGAGATATGTTGGGGCAGTTCTCTTCTTAGGATCTGCATCTATCTGGAAAAGAGAAGCAGATTTTCCAACGGAGAGTAAGTTAGCACCCGGAAAATTGAGATAACACTTACTTTTTGATAGACAGTATGATAGGTGTAAGCCCTCTTATACCCCGTGATTGATGGTAGCTTGATATTGTAGAGTGGGCTTGTGTTTGGGTATGGTTCTGACTTGTTTCCCAGCTCCAGCTATGGGTCTAGTACCACTGAGTGGATCAGTTAGCCAAATCAAGAGCAATTGGTTCCTCACCATGGCTGTGTACCACTATTGCACTTGTGTGGGCATCACATCCGGTTATTTGTTGCTAATTAGGTGAAACAATGCATTGCTTGGACAGATCTTGGTCATTTCCCCCAGTCGCCTATGTAGCACCTTCTGGCACTAGACACGCTGACTATCTGGGGACTGACTCTCTCCTGGCTTCCAGCCATGTCATTCCATTTTACGCGTCAGCTGTGTAAGGAGTCTTCAGCAATAGGGTCTTACCACTGGCCTTTGGTGGGTCATCAAGTAGTCTGACAGAAGTCTGTCATTGTTTTGGAAACCTTGTAGGTTTCTCTGATCAAAAGCTGAGGATATGTTTGGATATCCAAAGCCTATTGCCTTTGAATTTTGAGATCATTTTTTTCAATCTCTGTGAGAGTGATGCTGGTACTTTTTATTGGTATTGTATTAAATCTGTATATTGTTATTTGTAGAATAGCCATTTTCAACATGCTAATTCTACCAATCCAGTAGCATGGGAAATATTTCTATATTCTCAAGTCCTCCTCAATTTCTTTCCTATTTTTGTTTGTTTGTTATTTTTATTTAGTTATTTGAGAGGGACAAATAAACAGAGAAAGAAAGAGACAGAGAGTGGCCTCCAGCCACTGAAAATAAACTCCAGATGCATGCCCCCCCCCCTTGTGCATCTGTCTTACATAGGTCCTGGAAAATTAAGCCTCATAAAAGGAGTCAGGGATTATTCCTTGTTCTCAGATTATACATAACAGTTTTATAAAAATTAGTTTCAGTTCTTCAGTGAAGGTTAGACAGAATTCAGCTGAGAAGTTATCTGATCCTGGACTTTTCTTCTTGGGGAGGATTTTGATTATCTTTTCAATCTCCATGGATGTGATATGTTTTGTTAGCAGATTAATCTGCTCTGAGTTTAGTTTTGGTAGGTGGTATGTTTCTAGGCATGCATCCATTTCTTCCTGATTATTTAATTTTGTGGAGTAGAGGGTATGGAAGTATGCCCTGATTATTCTTCCAATTCCATTGATGTCTGTTGTGATCTTTCCTTTTTCACTTCTGGTTTTGTTATTTTGAGATCTCTCTTTTTTTTTCTTTTCTTTATCAATTTGGCCATGGTTTGTCAATCTTGTTTATTTTTTCATAGAACTTTACTACTCTTTATTACATCAATTTTTAAAATTGTTTTCTTAGTTTCAAATTCATAAACTTATGCTCTAATCTTGACTACTTTTTTCCATCTTGAGCTCTTTGTGTTGAATTCTACTTGTTTTGCCAGTGCCTTTAGCTATACAGTCAAGTTATTAATTTTGGATTTCTCTGTCTTTGTAATGAAGACATTTTAGGCCATGAATTTTCCCTTATGGCTGCCTTCATTGGGTCCTGTAAGTTTTGGTAGGTTGTGTTTTCATTATTACTCAATACTAGGAATTTTACAATTTCCTTTTGGGTTTTTCCCTGACCCATTCATTGTTTAAAAGCATTTTGTTCAGTCTCCAGGATCAGGTGGAATTCTTGATGTGTCTCCTGTTGTTAATATCTAGCTTTAAAGCATTGTGAATTCACATAACGCAGGAAGATACTTCAATTTTCCTGACTTCATGGAGACACACTTTATGGCCCAATATATGGTTTATTTTTGAGAAGGTTCCATGTACTGCTGAAAACAATCTGTATTCTGTAGGCTTCCTTTAGGTGTACTTGATCCTTGATGTTGTTGAGCTCTATTATTTCCCTGTTGATTTTCTGCTTATATTATCTGTCTAGTGATGTTGGATTATTGAAGTCTCTGAGCATGGTGGTATTGGTGTTTACTTCTGCTTTCTTCTTGAGTAGATTTTGTTTTATAAACTGTGATACACCTGTGTTTGGTGTATATTACTTTATGATTGTGATGTGTTCATGTTGGATCATTCCTTTGATAAGTAAGAAGTAGCCTTCTTTGGCCTTTTTTATTACTTTTGCTTTGAAGCCTATTTTATCAGATATTAATATAGTACACCTGCTTCTTTTTTATTTCCATTTGATTTGAATATCATTTTATAACCATTCACCCTTAGGAGGTGTCTATCATTAGTGGTGGGGTGGGTTTCTTGAAGACAGCAGTTAGAAGGGTTCAGTTTTTTGATCCATCCTGATAACCTTTGTCTTTTGATGGATGAGTTAAGGCCATTAATGTTTAAGTTTATTATTGTGAGATTTGTATTAATCCCTGCCATGATGAGGTGTTTTATGAGGTTTGGTGCTTTCCTATTTTTGTACTACTTTGGTTCCTGTGATCTTCTTCTTTATGGCTCTTGAGATTGGTTGTTTTACTGTTCTGTCTGGAGTATTCTCTCAAGTATTCTCTGTAGCTTTGGCTTTTTGTTCATATCATCACAGAGTTGACTCTTTTCATGGAAAGTTTTCCTTTCACCATCTATTATGAGGCATACTTTTTGCTGCCTACAGTAGCTTGGGTTGAAAGCTATAGTTTTTCAGACTTTAAGTGTTCCATTCCAGGCCCTTCTGGCTTTCAGGGTTTCCATTGAGAAATCTGATATAATTCTGACGGCAATTGCCTTTGTATGATGTTAATTGTTTCTCTCTTGCTGTTTTCAACACTCTTTCTTTGCTTTTGTTGTTACAAGTTTTAACTATGATGTGCCTTGTAATGTTTCTTCTTTGGCACTGTCTGGTGTTCTGTGGGCACTTTGTATCTGGATGGGCCTCTGTTTTGAGAGATTCAGAAAATTTTGCTGAATATGGTCACTATGCCTCTGGCCTGGATTTCCTCTCTTTGTTGTGTACCCATGATCGTGATGTTTAGTTATTTTAGGGTGACCCACAGTTCCCTCATATTCTTTTTACTGGATAATTTGAACTTATCAGAGTTTTTAGCCTCTCAAGCAATTTGCTTTTTCTTGTTTTCTAGGTCAGAGGTTCTGTGTTCCACATGAGCAACTATGTTGGTGAAGGGTTCTAAAGAAGTTTTTAGAATAGCTTTTCAATTTTTCTTTTATGTTGTGTTATTTTTCATTAGGTTCATCTCTTTTTGAGGTATGAGTTCAATTTGAGTTCTGATTTTCTTGATTCTTCCTGGAGTTTATTCTTGATTCTTCATTAAGATTAATCTACCAGTTGTTGCGATTTTCCATTTCTTGACTTACCTTCAATTTATTCATATCTCTTTTGAAGATTCTACTGTTTTCTTAAATCAAGTTGAGCCTACTGTCAAAAGCTGAATGCTCTAAGAGATGATTCTGTTCAATTTAAATGATACAATTATTGCTTCTTTAATGGTTTTCTCCAAATTCAGTGATTTTCTTTTTTTTTTTTTTATCAGTGTCTCAATGGTTGTTGTGTTTTCGATTTAGGAATGCATTTCTGTTGATTTATGTATGATTTCATTGGAGGCTTCCATTGTAGCATTAGCTCTCCTTGTTGTTTATCTCTGTTTTCTAATTTTCATTAGCTTTTGTATTGTTGCCTACCCATTTTAGGAAGACTCTGTACTTTATTGAAGAGAAAGCAAGTGTTTTCCTTTGGTCCATGTACCCTCTGACTAGATGCTATGGGGTCCAGAGTAGCACAATAAGACCATTGACTCACAGAATGTGAAGCAAAGTTTTATTGGGTAAAAAAAGAAAGAACAGAAAAAAGGAAAAATCTAATATACTAGGTCTATGCCCCATAGGTGTATGTGTGTGGAGGTAGTAGACCTGAACTGTTCATAGTGTCAGCTTTTGTTGTAAATAACCACATGATGTCAGGGAAAAAAAAAAAAAAAACTAGGATGTGAGTTAAACAATAAATCACAATTTACATGTGACAATTACAGCCATAAAAGTAAAAAAAAAAAAAAAAAGGAACTTGTAAACAGATCTGTTGGTCAGTTACAGGAAGAACTGCCTGGGGGTGTGAGGTAGGCTTGTGACCAGGAGACCTGCTCATCTTAAGGAGTTTTCTCAACAATGCAGGCCCCAGAAAATGCTATTCATCCTAGCAGAGCTTCTTGTTTACCTGCCATTAGCAAATCCTCCTGTTTGTCTATTATCAGCAGAGCCTTCTACAAGGAAGTGACTTCTATATTTCTCTGGGCTAGGTATAAAGAAATATAAATATAACATTTTGCTCTCTTTACAAGGTGAACAGGGAATTTGGTACGCAGTGGCCAGTCAGGATAGCAGAGCAAAAGGCCTGATGCTACAACTCACACAGGGACCAGGACTCCCCAAGTAAGGCCAAATGGGACCTACCAGGACCAGGGGATTGGGAAGAGCAAGGGAGCATAGACCTGGCCTACTTACTACATGCTGTGCCCTTCATCACACAGACTGGCTGAGGGAACTTGGACCAGGGAAATGGGAGGAATCTGGAAGGAGGGTCTGGCATACTTACTCCACACCTTTGGACCTGCCTGCACACTGAACATGTAGGAAACTCAGACCTGGGATATAGAGGAGTCTGGCAACTGGGGTCTGGCCTGCACATACCAGACAGCCATGCCCACCAACATAACACCTGCACAGGGAACCCAGATGAGAGGGGAGGAGCCAGGAAACAGGGGTAAGTCCTACTTGTTTTAGACTGCCACATCTGCCCACACTGTTTCTTCACAGGGAACTCAGACAATGGAGGTGGGAGAAAGGCAGAAACATGGATCTGGCCTACTCACTGCACACTGCTACACCAGCCTGCACACTATAAGAACAGGGAACACAGAAAGGGGCGGTGGGAAGAGACCAGAAACAGGGGTCTGGGCTACTCACACCAAACAGCCATGCCTGCCCCCATACTCTCAGAGCAGGCAACCTCTCATTTATTTATTTTTTTGTGTTTTTGAAGTAGGGTCTCACTCTAGCTCAGGCTGACCTGAAATTCACTATGTAGTCTCAGGGTGGCCTTTAACTCATGGCCATCCTCCTACCTCTGTCTCCCAGGTTCTGGGATTAAAGGTGTGCTCCACCATGTCTGGCTCCCAGCTATTTTTAAAAAAAAATTTTACTTATACCCCCTGATTCTTCTGAAGGTAGAGTGGGTATACAGTTACTTGTTGTAAATTGTGGTGTTGTTTTCTGTGCCTGATCCTCAAATTTGTAATATTTCTTAGTAAAGCACTAGATAATACCAGTTTTCAGCCCAGAATGAAGACAACAAAGCTGTTAAAGATGAGGGAAACAATGGACCAGCCAATTAACACCAAAATGAAAACGAAATCCAAGAAGAACTTGAAGATAACTCAGACCCAGCAAACTGCAGCCCCAACAAATTCAAGTATCTGTGCATAGCTTTGAATATAATTTAACACTGTTTTATTTACTTATTACTTGTCTTGAACTTCCTGCTTTTGAGGCCTTATCTTGGCCCTCCTCTATTGATGCCCTTCTCTAGGTGATCTAAAACTTATGGGGTTCTCATTCTGATGTACCATGCTGTAGGAATAGGACCCCATGAATGATTCCAAGACGCACTATATGTATATTTATCCCTATATGTATAGATCTGACTAAACTGATTTTACTCTTTGTCATCCATGGTTGAACAGCTATTGTCTTGTCATTAGTGCAGGACACAGTGTAACTGCAGCAAATAATGAGGGCTCAGCTGATGCTTGGCCCATTCAGTTCCACTGCTGCTTCTGCTAACTGTATCCTGAACAGATATCGGTCTAGGTCTGATGTAGGTACTAATTCAAATACATTTTCTACAGTTTAGTCTAATAGTACAGGATAGAAGACCTCAGAAATACCAGTGAGTAGCCTTGAACAGCACACTACATTTTAGACTAGATACATGAGTATTCTAGCAACATTCTAGGCAGGTTACATTTAATTTTTTTTTCTCATTTCTGTGAGTTTGGGTCTACTTAGACATGACCATAGATGATTCCTTCCAGGTCTTGTACTGCCATAGATAATGGGTCTGCTGCTTTTTCCAGCAGGGATCTGTGATGCACCATTGCAATGTCACTCTCTGAAGAATTAGTAGGTAGGTTTGTCCAAAGCATTGCAAGCTGATGAAGGCCTTGGAGAATTCTTTCTCCCAGGCCATCATCAGCATCTTCCACTTCCATTTCACCCTGAACCTGGTGAGTGATGATAGCACAAGGCAGGGCATGTGGATGTTCTGTCTAAATGCTATTTAAGCATAATTTATATTATGTCATACACACTTCTGAGAACAGGCATCAATATAACTGTGCATGCTTGAATAGAGCAGATATCATTTCTGTGCGAATTAAAGTACCATTGCTGTGAGAATCTCAGAAGATGTGGCATGCCAAATTTGATGGATGCAATTTGATGTGCAGCTTCTTCTTAGATCCTCACCTAAATCATACCACTGTTGTCTTCATTTTACATGTAAGAAAATGGAGACATGATGATGACCTGAAAGTAGGAGGAAGAAAGGATACAGTGGAAAAATGTAGGAGAAAGAAGGTGTGAGAAGTGATGAGCAGGAAATAGAAGGATTTGGAGGAGATTTATGGAGGTGGGTTAGGAAAAGCAAAGGAAACTTCTAGGTACATGTTCTCTTATTGTGAACCTAGAACAATAACAGTAAATCAGGCCTAGAACTTTTCTGGTGGAATTTCCTAGGTCCCCAATCCTGTATTGGGAAGATCTGATGCCAAAATTGTCAGGATTTTTTTTTTTCTTCTGTCCTCTTAGAGGAAAGCCAGATATGTACTCTGACACAGTCACACTGCTATACCTAGTGGTAATATCTACATAGTACACTAAGAATATCTGTAGCACATACCACGTCCACTTTACCAGAAGCTTGGAATGGAGGTGAGAAGTGGTTAATGTTATTATTTTTTGAATCCCTATGTTATTCTGATGTGGTGATCTATTTGAGAATTGCAGAACAAGTTTGTGTTTAACTCATGACACAGAGACTTTTTGTGATGTTAATCAAGACAGCAGAATGCATGCTGACAAAGCAGTAGCCTAGGTTACTTTTGTAGTATTGACATCTTTCCTTAGGAGGTCCTTTGTTTGCAGTTTCCACTTCTCAGGGGGTGGTGGTGTAGAAGGTGCTGGAGACAAAATATTGCATAACACAACCAACATCTCTGTTCTCATAGAGCTTACAGTGAAGAAAATAGATCGGTAGATCCATACTTCCACAAAGTGATGTTTTAGGAAGGAAATGTCCATGGCACTGAGTTAAAACGGAGTTCAAAGAAGAACTCTATGAGAAGGCTAAGTGGAAGGAAAAATGTAATGCAGCTGTTAGGCATTGGAAGAGGTGAATCAGGGCTTCTGTGGATGTACAGAAAGCCTTGCCCTGAAGAGAAAATTAACTCTTCCATTGCACTCCCATATTCCTGTGCACCTGTGCTACATGCTCACTTGCAACTTGGGGTAAAGAGTTAGAAGCTCTTTTCCAAGTCATTGCAGCCCCCATTCCAGGGCACACAGGGGGTCAAACATTTTATTATCTATACTTCAGTTCCCTATACTACATCCACAAAAATTTGTATAGTACTGCATGGATGTAAAGGCTAGGCAACTTGCTCTAGACAATATATTTGCATGAGTACTTGAAAATATCAAGTGAGTGGGAGGCAGAGACTAGACCATAAGATCTTATAAAGCAGAAAAGTACATGCATCTTACTTCATTCATGAACATACAGTAATGTGTTTTAAGCAGAACACAGAATTACAAGACTCTAAATTATATTTTCAGACAATAGCTCTGGTTGCTGTGCAGAAACTCTATTGGAGGGGGAGACCACTATAAGATGACTGAGTAGGTGGCAATGCTAGTAGTTTGAATTATGATCATGATTGAAGAGGTGAAAAATGAATGGCTTTGAGAAAGACTTAGGTGGTACATTGACAGATGAATTAGATGTTGAAAGAAATTAAAAGTTATTAGATTTCTGTTTAGATTCACTAGCTATATAGAAGTGTTATTTGCTAGGATGGGAAAGACAGGAGGCAGAACCAGGGGAGATGAGTTGAAAATAAGAAATTAAATTTTAGCTACTTCAAGTTGAAAATATCTTTGCAACATTTCATTGGAAATGCAATGTCTAAATTGTAAACTTGGAACAATGATTTAAAGCAGAGATATCAACTTTAAAAGTGTTATCATTGGATTCTTTTAAGGGCACCATGAAAGGATCAGAGCATGTAGCAATATGGAATCCAGAGAGTTGAGATTCCAGAAGAGAGCACAGAGGAGTTCCAAATGGGAAGTAGAATATCCAAAAGAGGAGAAAAGTCATATAAATGTAATACCATAGAAACTCTGAAAGGAGACCATTTCTGGCAGAGTAGTGTTTCCAGGTGTGGTTGAAGGACCAGCAGAGATGAGACAGAAAGTGAGCCATGTATGGGACCATGTAGTACTCACTGGAAGCCATAGTAAAAAGCAAAGCACCTAAGCAGTAAAGATAAGAAAGATATTGTAGGTAGAATGTGAACTGTTTGAAACAAACTTTGGAAGTGATGTAACATTTCATTAAGAAAGATCTGAGGTTCTCAGTGTGACCTTGGATGTAGGTTAATAAAGTAGGGCACATAAAAAACGAATGGAAATGAAGGAGGGAGGGGAGAGAGAGAGAGATAGAGAGAGAAAGACTGAGAAAAAGTAGGAAAGAAATAGGATTTCTAGGGAGTCTTGATTACGTACCTAACCACAAATTTGCAGTGAACCTATGCAGCCAGTTTACAAAATCTTACCTACTTTAATTTGTAAAAGTTGTTCAATTTCATTGATATTATTGTTGCTTCTTTGGTGGATGTCTTCCATGTTAGTGATCCTTTTGATCAGGGTTTCATTGGTTGTTGTGGCTTCATTTGGAAATGAATTTCTGTTGATTTCTTTATGATTCCACTGGAGTATTTCATTATAGGACTAGGCATCCTTGGTGGAGATTTATCAGTTTTCTGACTTTCATTAGCTTTTTTGTGTTGTTGATTATCCATTTTAGGGAGACTGTTTTACTGAGGAGGAAGCAGGTGTTTGTTCATTGGCTCATACACCATCTGAGTAAGTTGAATAGAGCTGTTGATACCCAGTGGCCAGACAGGATACCATAGCAATAGTCCTGATTCCACAGCCCACACAGGGACCAGGCTTCCCAAACAAGGCACAATGGGACCTACCAGGACCAGGGAACCGGGAGGATCCAGGAAACAGGGATCTGGCTTACTCACTCCTTGCAGTGCCTGCCCAAACACCCCTCTATGCAGGGTACCTGCAAAAGGGAGCTGAGCTGGCAGGAGCTAGAAATGAGGATCTGCAGGCCCATACATGGTCTAGCACAGGGAACCAGCACCAGCTTGCTGAGAGGAGCAGGGAAACATGGTTTTGGCCTATTCACTCTGCACTGTACCCACCTGCAAGCACATCATCAGGTACATGGAACCCGGACCTGTGAGCTTGGGGGAGCTGGGAAAGAGGGGTCTGGCCTATTCATTTCTCATTGTGCTCACCTGACCACACCCCATCTGGCACAGGGTACCATCATTTGCTGGTTTTTAGACAAGGTTTTGTTATTTATCCCAGGCTGTCCTAGAATACATTTTTTAGCCTACATTGGCCTTGAAATCACAATACTCCAAGTTCAGCACTTATAGGCCATTATCAGGCACTGTGAGTTCATGGATATCCAGGCCATTTTGTGTCTGGAGGAGCATGTTGTAAGGAGTCCTACCCTTCCTTTGCCTTTTACATTCTTCCAGCCACATCTTCCCCAATGGATCACGAGCCTTGAAAGGTCTCCTAGAGATGTTTCAGTGCTGAGCCCTCCTCTGTCCCTTCGTCTCAGCACTATGGTTCCTTCTGAGGCATCCCAAGGTCACCACTATCTGAAAAGAGAATCTTTCCTAACCAAAAGTGGGAGTAGCATTAATATATGCAGAGATTCAAGATTCTTAATACAATTTTGTGCTCATAGTTTGCTGTTCATGGAAAGTAGATGTTCAGCAAGGAATTTAGGGAAAAATAGAAGGGAAGATTGAAGGAAAGAAGCATGTTGTATAACTTGTTTGATATTTTGGACTTTAAAGCAAAAAAGATTCATAGATTCTTTGGTTGAAAAATATCTCTGAACTGAGGTATGGAGCTTTTATGGTAAATGTCTAGTAAGGGAATAGCAGAGTCTGTTGGTAACTCTACATTCATCCTTTTCAGGAATCTCCATATTGATTTTCATAGTGGTTGTACCAGCTTACATTCCCACCAACACTGAATGAGTGTTCCTATTTCTCCACATCCTCACCAACATTTGTTTTCACTTGATTTTTAATGTTTGCTATTCTTACTGAGGTAAGGTAGAATCTCACGGTTGTTTTAATTTGCATTTCCCTAATAGTTAGTGATGTTGTGTAAAACCCATGGAAAAATACCAGGAGCCAAAAACAGCCCCCAGATGCAGACAGGCAAGCAGCCTTGTGACCCCCAGATGCAGACAGGCAAACAACCTTGTGACCATAGCTTGACCATTAACCCCGCCTAATGTACTATAGATAACCCTGTCAGGATGTTTCCGAGGAAAAAAAAAACAAAAGAGGATCCCACTGACTCCAAGTCTATTAATAAGTAACCAGTAATCAGTGCTGGGACTGAAATCCTGCTTCTGCTTCTGTAAACCTGCTTCTGCTCTCCCTAAACCCTATAAAAAGAGACCCTTCCCCTTGCCTGGCGCGCTCAGCCTCTAGAAGGACTGGAGTGCCCAAAGGCGCCTGTGCGAACAATAAAGCTGCCTCTTGCCTTTGCATCCAGTGGCTCGGTCTTGGTTCTTGGGCGCGGGTCTCCCACCACGGAAGGTTCCCCCTCCCCCGGGAATCTTACAGTTGAATATTTGCAAGTGTGTGTTATCCATTTGTAATTCTTCCTGTGACAACTCCATATTCAGTTCTCTGCCCAACTTTTGGCAGAGTAGTTTGGTTTTATATTGTTCAGTGATTTGAGTTCTTTATAGATTCTAGATATTAGGCTTCTGTCAGTGGTATATCTGGCAAAGATTTTCTCCCATTCAGTGGGTTATCTATTAGCTCTGCTTATGGTTTGTCTATGCAAAAGGTTTTTAGCTTCATGATATCCCATTGTTTGAGTGCTTGCTTGGTTTCCTGGGCTACTAGGGTTTTGTCCTTGAAGTTTTTGCCCAGTCTTATTTCATGGAGAGTGCATACTATTTCTTTATTCTAGTTGTTGTAGTGTTTCAGGTCTTATATTGAGGTCTTTAACACATTTGGACTTGACTTTTGTGTTTGGCAAAATTAATGGGTCTAATTTCTGTTTTCTACATATCTACATACAAATTGGTCATCCAATTTGCCCAAAACCATCTCGTGAAGATGCTGTCTTTTCTCCAGTCTATATTATTGGCAACTTGGTAAAATATTAAGCAGCTATAGTTAATCCACTTAAGGTCTGGGTCATCAATTCTGTTCCATTGGTCTATGTTTCTGTTTTTATTCCAGTTCCCGGCTGTTTTTTTTTTTTTTTGGTTTTTCGAGGTAGGGTCTTACTGTGGTCCAGGCTGACCTGGAATAAACTCTGTAGTCTCAGGGTGGCCTTGAACTCACGGCGATCCTCCTACCTCTGCCTCCCGAGTGCTGGGATTAAAGGCGTGCACCACCACGCCCGGCTTCCGGCTGTTTTTGTCACTATGGATTTGTAATATACCTTTAGATCGGGTGTGATACCCAATCAGGGTCTTTTTTTTTTTTTTCTGAGTATATGTTTGGATATCCAAGGCCTTTTGCAGTTCCATAGGAATTTTGAGATCATTTTTAAATCTTTGTGAAGTATAATGCTGGTATTTTTATTGCTATTTTGCTAAATCTGTATATTGCTTTTGGTAGTATTGCCATTTTCACAATGTTAATTCTACCAATCCAGGAGCATTGGAAGACATTCCATCTTCTCAAGTCCTCCTTTATTTCTTTCTTGAGTGTTTTTTTGTTTTCATTATATACATCTTTCACATCCTTATTTAGTGTTATTTAAGTTTTTGTTGCTATTGAAAATGGGACAGCCTCACTCAGTTTTTTCTTTGTATATTTGTCCATTGAATATAGAAAAGTTACTGATTTTTGTACATTGATTTTTCTTTTGGTTTTATGAGGTAGGGTCTCACTCTAGCCCTGGCTAACCTGGAATTGGCTATGTAGTCTCAGGGTGGTCTTGAACTCACGGCAATCCTCCTACCTCTGCCTCCCAAGTGCTGGGATTAAAGGCATGTGCCACCACACCTGGCCTGTACATTGATTTTGCATCCTGCCTCTTTGCTGAAGGAATTAATCACCTTTAGAAGTTTTGAGATGGAGACTTTTGGGTCATGAATATACAGGATCCTGTCATCTGCACATAGGGCTAACTTGAATTCTTCCTTTCCAATCTGAATCACTTTTATTTCTTTCTCCTGTTTTATTGCTTGGGTTAGGACTTCTTTTACTATCTTGAAGAGCAGTGATGAGAGTGGGCACCCCCTGTCTTGTTCCTGATTTCAGTGGGAAGTCCTTAATTTTCTCCCCATTAAGTATTATTTAAGTTTAGGAGCTTTATATATAGCCATTATTGTGTTGTGATATAACCCCTCCATGCCTATTCTTTCCAGTGTTTTGATTGTATTTTGTCAAAGGCCTTCTCTGCATTGAGATGATCATGTGGTTCTTATGGTTCATTTTACTTATGTGATGTGTTATGCTGACTGATTTTTGTATGTAAAACCATCCCTGCATCCCTGGGATGAAGCCTATTTGTTCATGGTGGATAATGCTTTTGATGTGTTGTCGAATTTGCTTTCAATCAACCCAGGTGCCCATTATGGGAAGAATGGATAATCAAGATGTGGTATATCTACATGATGAGATTCTACTCAGCAGTGAGGAAAAAAATGACACAATGAAATTTGTAGAAAAAATGATCAGACTCTAAAGACATCATGATAAGTGAACTCACACATGCACAGAAAGACAGTCATCACATGGTGTCAATCATCTGCTTTTCCTAACCTGGATCAGCCTGAGTTGCTGACATACCTGAATGGCATCTTGAGCCTAGGATAATAGGGCTTGGGGGAAGCAGAAGCATGGAGAGAGGACACAAAACTGAACCCAAATTGAACTGGTACCATAGAATCATATGTTCTGGAAGACTAAAAGGTTGAACCCTCAACAGGACCATAGGGGGAGCACCTGAATTGAGGGGACCTAGAGAGGGTGAGATGATGACTAACGTTAAATTTGTCCTGTTTCTCTTTTATTCTGACATTTTCTTTTTTCTATTCCCTTGGTACTTGCCTATACCAGGAAGTGGTTAACATCCACAATGAACAATTGATCAACAAGAACTACAAGGTCTCCCAAATCAAACAAGACAGACTTATTTCTGAGTACATGATTACCCACCAGAGATTAATAGTAAAACCATACTACTGGGAGACACCATATGCTGTTGGTACAGAACATGGAGAAACCTGTTTGGAATGAGGGGGGTCTCCACCGGGATGGCAGGGGTGTTGGAAAGAGGGAAGGCACGCGGATGGTGGGGGTCCTGCACAGATGGTTAGGCATGCAGACGGTGGGTTCTGGAAAAGGGGAGCAGATGGAGAGGGGGTTCACAGAGAGAGAGAGAGAGAGAGAGAGAGAGAGAGAGAGAGAGAGAGCAGAAGGCTGTTGAGAAAATGGGTCCGGCAGAGGGGATGGCGCTCGGATTGTGGGGTCTGGAAAAGGCGTGCAGATGGTAGGGATCCTGGAGAGGGGGAAACGCACTCCCACAGTGAGGGGTTCAGGAGAGAGGAAAAGATGCGGGGTCCTGCAGAGCAGGAAGTTGCGCTGAGGATGTGGGTCCGCATGGGGACTGCAGTGATGGGGAAAGAAGGGATGTCACGCAGATGGCAGGGTCCTACAGGGAGGGTTAGACTCGCAGAAGGTGGGGTCCTGAAATGGGGTGCGGACAGCTGGGGTTCGAGAGAGAGAGAGAGACATAGAGAGGAAAGTTCTCAGTAAAACTGGTTCTAGGAGAGGGGAAGGCGCGCTCTTGGTGGGGTCTGGAAAAAGAGAGCAGTAGGTAGGGTCCGGAAGAGAGAGGAACTCTCACCAATAGAGGAGTTTCGTGAGAAAGGGGAAGGCACGCAGAAGGCTTGGGTCCCAGAGAGAAGGGAAGAGGCTAGGAAGGCAGGGATCCTTCAGAGAGAGGAAAGTGCAAGGAGGATTTGGTTTCGCTTGGCGATGGCAGGGTTCTGAGAGAGAAGGGAAGGCACGCGGATGGCGGGGTCCTACACAGAGGGTTAGGCACATAGAGGGTCCGGAGAAGGGGCGTGGATGGTGGGGGAGAGAGAGAGAGAGAGAGAGAGAGAGAGAGAGAGAGAGAGAGAGAGAGAGAGGGAGGGAGAGAGGGAGGGAGGGAGGGAGGGGAAGCTCTCAGAAAACGTGGCTCCAGGAGAGGCGAAGGTGCGCGGACAGTGGTGTCTGTAAAAGGCGAGAGGAAGGCAGAGGTCCCTGAGAGAGTTGAAGGTGCGCCCACAGTGAAGGTTCTTGAGAGAGTCAAAAGCGTATGGATGGCATGGGTTTCCGAGAGAAGGGAAGGCGCTAGGATAGCAGGAAGAGAGAGGAAGTCGCGCGGATGTTGGGGTCCTGCACAGAGGGTTAGGCACATAGAGGGTGGGATCTGGAAAGGGTTCTCAGAAGTTGGGGGTTCCAGAGAAAGACAGAGAGGAAGGCATGCATAGAAAGTGGGTCCTGGAGATGTGAAGTTAGGTGGATGGTCAGATCTGGAAAAGGGGAGCAGATGGCAGCGGTCCCTGAGAGAGGGGAACTTTTGCTCCCAGCAGAGGCTCAGGGAGAAAGTGGAGGGCCTGTCCATGGCTTGAGTCCTGGAGAGAAGGGAAGGTGCTAGGATGGCAGGGGTCCAGGAGAGAGGGGAAGGCCCTCCCTCCAACAAAGCTCCATCAATCAAAGTCTCCCCTAGCTTGATATCAAATATGAGACCTGATCATAAATGCATGAGGCTATTTGGGACTTTTACATTTAAACCACTACACTGTATATGTCCTCAGGATAACAAATGTGAGGTGGGTGGTCATGAAAAATTAAGTATGTAGTAATCAAAGATGTTTTGATAAGGGAGGAGTGGCGTTGGCCTGTAATTGTAGCAATTACTAGGAATGCTGAGACACAAGGACCACACTAAGGGCATGATCAGTCTGGACTACATAGCAAGCTCCAGGCTAGCTTGAACTATATAATCTCTATTTCAAAAATAATCCATAATAATAATAACCTCGTCCTTCTCAAAACTGGTATGGCCTTTGAGCAGCCATCACTTGCAAGTAGGTCCATTTCCACGCAATCAAATTCCCATGAAAATAAGCCAGATCACAGAACAGAAAATAGTTCTTTCTTTTTTTTTGAGGCAAGCCCAGCAGAGTGGCCTTTGTAATGCGCGCGCGCGCAAGAGAGAGAGAGAGAGAGAGAGAGCGATAGAGAGAGAGAGAGAGAGAGAGAGAGAGAGAGAGAGAGAGAAAGAGAGAGAGAGAGAGGGAAAATGAATTGGTGCACCAGGGCCTCTAGCCACTGTAATCAAACTGCAGACGCATGTGCCATCCTGCACGCATGTGCAACTTTTTTTTGTTCATTTGTTATTTATTTATTTGAGAGCGACAGACATAGAGAGAAAGACAGATAGAGGGAGAGAGAGAGAATGGGCGCCCCAGCGCCTCCAGCCACTGCAAACGAACTCCAGACGCGTGCGCCCCCTTGTGCATCTGGCTAACGTGGGACCTGGGGAACCGAGCCTTGAACCGGGGTTCTTAGGCTTCACAGGCAAGCGCTTAACCGCTAAGCCATCTCTCCAGCCCGCATGTGCAACTTTATTCATTTATTTCACATTGTGTGTCTGGCTTATGTGGGGCCTGAAGAGTTAAACATGGATATTTAGGCTTCAAAGGCAACAAAACCTCTAAACTATCTCTCTAGTTCCAGAAAATAGTGCATAGTAGGCTTCTCCCCAATGTTGTGATTGCACTGACAATAAAATCGCATTCTGTACTATGGCATGACATTTAGTACCCTCAGTACCTGGTCTTTTACCTTGTGGATCAATTATTTCCTTTCTTAGTTAATTCCACTTGAATCCAGGTTAAGCCAGCAATCAGCCCATAACTATGTTTTTACTGTCTTCTAAAGGCAAGAACTTTTCTCTGTTCTATAGGAGTGCAGCAGTGAGTTCTGATGACAGGGTTCTGCCCCTAGGGGCTCAGGCACTAGAAAGATGATACAAAACACAGCAAATGATGAGCTGCACATGGTGGTGCACACGTTTAACCCTAGCACTCGGAATGCCAGGCTCCTCCCTGGTGGGTAGGTAGTGCTGAGGAGGGACCAGGCCCGCTGGTTCCTCCCAAGGGGTTGAGGAAGGGTGAATGTCAGACAAGACTCAGAACCTCTCCTAGTCACCGGAGAAAAACCACACTGAGTTGGGAGTCTTGTCGAAGCAGGAACTCGCTTTATTGTTACAGGTGGTTGCCTATATAATGTTGGGAACAAAGGCGAGGATTCTAGGATGGGGAGAGAGGTAAGGGGCAAGAGTAAACCACGACTATTGAAATGATTGGTCCCAAGCCACACGGGGGAATTCCAACTCCTACTGGGAAGTAGCAGGCCAGAAGCCATTAGGCGTAGCTGGCCCTAGGCAGATCACCAAATTTTAGCTAGGCTCAGGAAGTTCCACTAGGCCTGATGCTCGGGCCTCTTAAGGTCCAACATTGGAAGGCAAAAGTGGAAGGATCATCATGAATCTGAGGGAGGCATCCTGAGACTAAATAGTGAATTCCAGGTCAGCCTGGCCTAGAGTAAGACCCTACCTCAAAAAAAAAACAAAAACAACAACAACAAAAAAAAAAAAAAAACAAAAAAAAAACAGCAGAAAATGAACAGTTCATAATGGTGTATGCTTGAAAGAAAACAGGCGCATTGATATTGCCCATTTTTTGCATATTGTAGAACAGATCACAGGGAAGGGGATATTGGAGTTGTGTACCAGATGAAGGAATAGGAAGCAGCTTTGCAACACTCAGGGAAACAAGGTTTCCAATAGAATAAACCCTGAGTGCAAAGTGCCTAGGATGAGACAGAGTGTGATAGCTTCAAGAATCTGAATAGAAGCAGTATGGCTAAAGCATCATAAGCATGGGAACTAGTGGAATTGAATGAACTCAGAGATTCCAGATTTTCTCCCCTGGTTGTTGTGAAAGTAGTATAAATGTTACCCTAGGCTTAGGAGGAAATCACTGAAGGCTTTTGAGGTGGAGAGTAATATCCCATGAATTACTCTTTTGGACGACATCAGTTGAAGTTGGCTGGCCTGGAAAGATCTGCAGAGCAATAAGAGCACAGCCTGAAGATTATTTACAGTCCAGTAGCCTAGGATGGCTACTAGAACCAGGACAATGGCATAGCTGAGAGGAGGATAGAATGTGAGGTAGAGAGGGTGCCATAAGGAGTGGTTTGGATGTGCTGTAGAGTCTTTTAGACAGTGGAGCTGTACTTAATGAGAAGGGAAAGGCAAGGAGACTGGAATTTTCATTGCCTTTTTGTGGACCTTCATGTTTCCTTTCCTTGCAGTGCAGGGTAGGCAGAGGAAAAGCTCACTAATCTGTCTCCAGTGGCTGGAGCAGAGCAGGTAGATGGATGGCAGGGGTTCTGTCAGCACCTTGAGAGGTTGAGGTCCTTTGGTCAGTGAGACTGCTCAGGCAGGCCCAGAGCTTCCTTCCAGTTCTTCAGCCTCCAACGAACTTCTTTACTTTGGGAAGTGACTGCACTGTGAGTCTGACAGAAAGGCACTGGCTTAAGGTCTGAGCTCAGATACAATTCTTCCACCTCTTTTAGCAAAGAATGCACTGTGACCAGTGTATCTGCATGCTAGCCCTCGAGCCTGCACAAGTGAAAACCTGCAAGGACACCTGCCACACCAACCACTCATCCTCTCATCACTTCATCCTAGGCCAGCTTTTCAAGTTTTTGTTGGCTCACAATAAGCTCACATTTCACTCCCCAGGAGTAACTTGAAAATTGGTATAATTGATGAACCAGATATTTTCTTGGAAAATCATTCCACGTTCTTTATATTCTTTATATTCCTGACTCTTTAATCCCATGACTCACTCACACAGTAAAAGTCCTGGTAGATGAAATTTGCCCCTACCTAGGCTTCTTCACGTATTGGAGAGATTCTGTTTGTAGTTGGCCAAAGGATTTGTTCTCCCTACAAATGTACAATGCCAAGAAATTCTTTCTTACATTTATGGTATTTTTTAAGATAGAATCTTGCTATATCATTCAGGCTAGCTTAGAAATCATGGGAATCCTCTTGCCTAGAGCTTCTTAATTAAGGGAGTGGGCCACTATGCTGTACTGCAAAGAAATCCTTAACCACTCTTTTTATTGTGTTTTCAATTGGGAAAGGCAGGGTGGTTTGGCTGAAAAAAAAAATCTCTGACTAGAATTTCACTTAACAAATAATAGTGTGGCTGGTGAATTTTTTTTCAAAAAACGGGGTGTCTTCTTGTTTGCATAAAGCCTGTGAAAACTAGAGCAAGAGTGAAGGCAGTAACCTGAACATCAATACCCTACTACATAGGTAAATGGGTCCTTTGTATGCTTATGTGCAAAAAATAACCAGCTCACTCATTAGGTAATGTATTCTAATATGGGAATCCTTCTGTTTGAGTCTTTTCAGTTCTCATGCCCTATTGATAATGCCCTTTTCCTATCCACAGAGCACCTCAAGCCTAGGAGAACTCAGTAGTCTGAAGGTCATGAATTTTGAGAAATTCAGGACTAGCCCATTGATGCTTTCTCTACTGGCCACTATTTCTCCATGCCTATGGCACTGGAAAGACAGAGACTGTGTTCCAGGACAATTGTACCACCCTCCTATTTGGTAGCCTCATCTGATATATGAGTATCTGGTGACCCCATTGCAGTAAGAATGCTATCTCTAAATCATAGGTCTTAGCATGTAATTCCCTGGCTTATTCTTGTACAGAGTTTCTTTTACTTTTATATATATACTGCATGATATAGTCAGGAGAGGGCATCTTTGCACCACATAATCTACAGAGATTAATATAGATTCTGATGAAATGAATATGGGAGGATGGCTGAAATTCTTTATGTGAAATTATTGCTGTGATATCGTGATGTTGGACCATGCACCAAATTTTGAAAGCAAGGAAGTCCAGGACCAGTGCTTGTCCATCTAGTCTTTTACTATTTTACTATCTCTGTCCCAGCTATGCTGAGTTCCCAAAATGCATCGGGCTTTGGCTTACTTCACAACCTTGGACATATCAGTCCCTTGCACTGACCTGGTTGTTGCTTACTCTCTGGACTCATCAAGATGACATATTTCATCCTCACCAGGAAACACCCAGTATTCCAGGACCAAGGAAGAGAATAAAATCAAATATTTTTGTGTCCTGGCGGGAGGGTATTGAAGTAATCATTCATGTCAAAGAGGAAAGAGCTGTCTATGAAGTAGAGAAAACTAGCCAGAGGTCAGAAATTACTCTCTGATCCTAGAAAAGGTTCTGTGAAGAAGAGTTATGACTCATCTATCTACTGGGTAGTCCGTGTTAATAGTGCTTTTGTCTATCTCACCTCTCTTGTTTTCTGGGTAACAACAATGGTTTCCAGCACGTCTTTGGACAAGCACATTCTCACAACTGTATATAGCCCCAGGACAACCACCCATAATGTCCTATAGGGCCAGCTAATTAAAAAGGTGAAAGCATGTCATAAGAAAGTTTATTTCATCCCTTTTCTTCTTTACTTCCATACCTTATTTTCCTTTTCTTCCCCCTTTCATTCCCTTTATTCTTTTGTTCTTCATTGATTTATTTTGCTGTGTTTGGGATGGAACGTAGTGACTTACTCATGCTAGACAAATGCTCTACAATTATATGAAACACAAGGCTTAGGAAGTTTCTTGTTTTTTTTTTTTTTTTTCTGACCATAGCCTGAGGGAGATTTATAGATAACACTCTCTATTGCGGAATTTTCCTTTCCCTCCCTCTCTCTCTCTTTCCCTTCCTCCCTCCCCTCCCTTCCTTTCTTCCTTCTTTCCTTCCTTGCACTAAAAATGCTTGTCCCTCTTTGGTGTATACTCTCACTTTCTTTATTTTTTTGTCATGTACTCACATGAGTTATACAATTATTTTTAAGCAGGTTTCAAGTCAAGTATTCCCTGGCAAGAGAAAAAACCTGCATTTTGTGGGAGTATTCCTGCCAAGGCTCCAGGTCCATCTTTTCCTGTCCTTTAGGGAGCTGAGGATAGAACCTGAAAGATGCAACCTTGCACAATTAGAATGTACAGGTCAGATCACAGGGCAAGATAGCTCTGGAAAAGTAAGAAGGCAAAGCATTTTTTTCTTAGGTTAGAGGGGCAAGAAACTGATCAAAAGCATGTGACATAAGAAGAAACCTAAAACTATTGCTCATTGCCTTAATGGAAAAAAAAATATGTCTGCTCCCCAGCTTTGAAACAACTGAGTAGTATATCCCTTCTGGATTTCCATTCCTTGTGTAGGTAACAACCGAGGGAAGTGTTCTTCCCTCCTCCACCTTGTCCTTCTGGACCATTTCCCCTTCTTTTACAGTATCATAATTGAGCAGATGGTTTAAACTCATTTAAACTGGTTATGGTTTGTGTGTTCTAAACTGATAAAGGCCATAATTTTGTTAATTACAAGTTTAATGATATACTAATACTTACTCATTTTGTGTGTGTGTGTGAGAAAGAGAGAGAGACAGAGAGAGAGAATTGGTTTCCCTGGCCTTCAGCTAATGCAATCAAACTCCAGATGCTTTCACCACCTAGTGGGTATGTGCCACCTTATACTTGCTATATGTCTGGCTAACGTGAGATCTTGAGAGATGGAACATGGGTCCTTAGCCTTCACAGTAAAGGCTTTAGGCTTCACACGAAAGTGCCTTAACTGCCAAGCCATTTCTCCAGCTCTACTTACACAGTTTTTAGTCATAACTGTATGAAGGTAAATAAACCATAGAAAACTGAGGGTTTTTTTTCCACATCACAGTAAACCAGAAATTTTGCTTTAAAATAAATTAAAAGGAATGGCATTTGTAAGTTATGAAATAATAAAATTTATGTAAAGGGTCAAACTACCATGATTGAAACAGCTAGTCTTTGTATTAAATCTTTAACTAACTTTGAATTCATACTTAGTAGCTCTGAGAATCAGTACCTCAGTTCTCCAATCTCACTGGCAAGTCTCCAGTGCTTTTCTTTGCTTGCCCTTTGGTGGACACAATGCTAAACAAAAAATTCCACATAGGCTCCCTAGTAAAAGCCGTGCCAACATGAGGAATAGTGAGCCCTTCCATGTATCTAGAGACCACCATATGTCTTACCTCTTACCTTCCTGGTAATTCTGTAGTGTAAATACGAGTAGCCACATTTAAATATCAATGAATAATTCTGACATAACGAACCAATATGTCCATAAACCCACTCTATAAGGATTTTCTCAGTGAAACATCAGTTCCCAACCACTCATTTTATCCCAAGTATCAGAAGTGTTGTGATAATTGACTTTCTGCATTTTTTTAGCTTCATTTAATTTGATTTTTTTCTGGAAAGTTGTACTGTGTATTCTTGGATGGGTTTGAACTTGAGATCCTCACCCTCTCCTGCCTCATTCTCTCCAGTGCTAGATTTGCATCTGTGTGCCACCACAGCTATTTTATTTTCTGTATTGTGTATTATAATAGCTACAGGACGTTCATACTTCTAAAACATGAATATATGTTATGTAACTTAAGGATACATTACCTAGGTGTCCTCCAGTTTTGTGAAGTAACATTTATAAGTATAAGTATCTTCAATGTTGCTCAGCTGTTGTACAAATTGCTCCACATCACAGTGCCCCTGTCTTTGGCACCACTCCAGCTAACACACTCCATCATGAACATGATGCTTCTTTCAACACCACCCTGCTAGACATGCCAACACCAGGCTGCTGTGTCCAGCCAGCATTCACAAAATGCTATGCTGTAAAAACTGTTTTTTTTTTTTTTTTCTGAAGAGATTCAAACAAATGCCTATTCACCTAAGATAAAGCTCCAAGGACAAAAACAAATAAATTATTTTACTCAAGTGTAGCTTTGTGAACTAATGAGCTTAATTGGAGTTACTTCCAGAATCACAGACAACTTATGGGTAGCTGGCCTGATGAAGAAATGACTCTTTAAAATATTTTATTTTACTTTATTTGAGAGAGAGAGCCGGGGCGGGGGGGACATGACAGGGTCTCCAGCCACTGAAAACAAACTGCAGATGCATGTGCCACCACATGCATCTGGTTTATGTGGGAACTGAGGAATTGAACCTAGGTCTGTAGGGTTCTCAGGTAAATGTGTAAATGGCTAAGCCATCTCTCCAGCCCCATAAGGTGTCTTTGATTCTGATATACAATTCTGACTTTATACCCCTGGGGAGGTTTGTTGTTTTATGAACTCCTACCCAAGGTAACCTTTAACTTCCTATAAGTCTTTGGGAAAGAGCATGACCCTGTGGATCCCTCTCTTCTCCATCAGGAAAATTTAATGGGCCCAATCATGTGCAGATATCTTCTGCATAGTCACAACTGTTGAGAGTTCAAGAGGGCAATACCTATGCCATGCCCTGAGGACAATGCTCCACAACAGTCTGACAGTCATGGAAATGACTCAGCTCAATACATGGGACACTTAAATATTACTTATTACCTAAGGCTTGCCACTAATTTTTCTCATGGAAAGTTGCTCCCTGGGAGTTTTGGGAACATGCTATATAAACACTGAGTGCTTGTGAGGAGATGTGGTACCCCTGGTATATGGCTGATGAGCACCTAGGGCACTCACAAAGCCACGGGAGCATGTTTATGTCCATGTGACCACTGGGGAAGTGCATCAGAAATCACGAGCTTTTCACATTAGCTGACAAGGTGCCCATTTCTAGGCAGGAGTGGACCTACATTTAGTTAGAAGGAGGTCTTCCTTGGGAGGAATATGGCACCTCTATCTTGGGTTATCTCACCTCTCATTGTCAGATACTTTATTGACATTTTGGTCAGGCCACAGAGAAAGGGAAACCAAAGCAAACATTGTAATAGTTATGGCAGATATCTGTTAAATTTCTGTCATTAGTACACATATACACAGTAGCAGAGACAGAAGCAGCCCAAGCTCGTTGGAGGGTAGGTAGGAAAAAAAAAAACACGCTCACTACAAGAAGTATCCTATGTGTTAACAATGAAACCCAGAGCAGCTTGGGACCCACCCACTACCATCTGAGGTAATGGGCCCAATACTTCCCAGCACCTGTAGTCCCCCTGGATCCACCAGGCAAGGATACCAAGGAGGAAGAGTCACCAGAGTCTCCGCTAGGATGGGCAGGGATCTGTGAGCAACTGTGGCCTAGATGTCCAGGCTGGAATGCCAACAAACAGGGAGAGGGAGAGAAGGAGGTTCAGGGAGCACAAAACAGCTGCCACAGGAAGTCTGGATGTATCTTGATAGAAGTATGAGACAGCCCTTTGCCTCTGAGTTTTGGAGAACTACCACAGACAACTTCCTCCCCAGCCTATAGCATCTACCTGGGACTGGCCTGAGTGTCCCATTTCTGTATGTAGAGCAGCACTGCCTGGGTTCAGCACCCTGCTGCTGCTGCTGCTGCTGCTGCTGCTGCTGCATGCCATTCCTCTTCTTGTTCAAAAAAGTGCGCTCCTCTTTATATATATAAAAAAAAATCCTTGTCCTTCCCATGAGTATTGACACCTACATCTAATATTTTACCCATGGATATTCCATTCCAGGTCCGAGAGCATTGCAGAGAAGAACACACAGACTTGCTCACCAGAGCCATTAGACAGGGAAACCAGTCAGTGCAATGACAGTGACAAAATTCTGAGTGGCTGAGTGGACTCAGCTATGCCCTCTTCTTGGGATCCAGAGTTATGGGAATGTTGAGGACAAAAGGCTTCCTCTAGACACTTCAGCAGGTCTTCTCATGAAAGAAGAGATGAATCTTCTGTGTTCATTTAGAGACTTGCACATGTACTATATATGCAAGTTTAAAGGGGTTCTATAATGTTTTCATACTTTTACTATAAAAAAAAAGCTTAATAAAGCTGGGCATGGTGGTGCACGCCTTTAATCCTAGCACTTGGGAGGCAGAGGTAGGAGGATCGCCACGAGTTCAAGGCCAGCCTGAAACTACATAGTGAATTCCAGGTCAGGCTGGCTAGAATGAGACCCTATCTTGAAAAACCATAATTATATTATTATTTGGCATTCACTGTGACCCAAGAGGCCCCATTTATGGGCCATAATTCTCAGACCATGTTTTATGATGGTCTTCGACCCTATTGGGGATTTTAAACTGGGATTGGGAAACAGCTCCATTTGGCATTGATCCCACTTCCCAGTCTGGCTGACTGTACCATCATGAGTAGGGAATACCAAGCTGATCACATTCCATAACCCTGGGAACTGAGTAGACAAGCTTCCCAGGGTCCAGTCCAGACCTGCCTGGCATCTGAACACACAAGGATGAGCCCACTCAGCTTCAAGTGTACCCAATCTAAATGCTCACTTTATTTCTGATGACAGCATAAGATGTGGTTTCAAGACATTGAGAGATCATGTTCAAAGTGAGCTGAAAGATAGCATCCTGTTAATAAGCTCGCATAGTGCTTGAAAGGGCTATGTGAACTGCTGGTGCATAAAGGTCACCAGTAGCATAAAAAAGAGTGGATCCTGCAAGTTACAAAATCAACTAGCCAGTGCCGGGAGTGGTGGAACATGCCTTTAATCCCAGCACACGGGAGGCAGAGGTAGGAGGATCACCATGAGTTCTAGGCCACCCTGAGACTACATAGTTAATTCCAGGTCAGCCTGGGCCAGAGTGAGACCATACCTCAAAAAACAAAACAAAAAAAAAAAAACCCAAAAAATAACCAGCCAGATAAGATGTACACACTGCTGCAATAGTGGTACATAAGCAATGGTGGTAAGCATCTTCTTTCTGGTCCAGTATGATGTCCTCTTGGGGGAGATATTCTTAAATCACCCAGAGAACAATGTCAGAAGCCTATAGCTTGGAAAGTCATAGTATACCCATCCAAATGTCTTCTAAATGTCTGTGTTTATCCCTTTTGATCCATGCTGCTCTCACTCTTCATTATAGAATCTGCTTTTTACAGATGGCAACAAATACTGGAGAGATGTAGGACAACAAGAAAGTAAAGCTGGGGCTGGAGAGATGGCTTAGCAGTTAAACGTTTGCCTGTGAAGCCTAAGGACCCCGGTTCGAGGCTCAGTTCCCCAAGTCCCACGTTAGCCAGATGCACAAGGGGGTGCACGCATCTGGAGTTCGTTTGCAGAGGCTGGAAGCCCTGGCACGCCCATTCTCTCTTTCTCCCTCTATCTGTCTTTCTCTCTGTGTCTGTCGCTCTCAAATAAATAAATAAATAATTAAAAAAAAAAAGAAAGTAAAGCTGACTGCCTAAGAGGAGATGAGTCAACTCTATCATATCTTTCAGGGCCCAGGAAAACATTACAGAGGAAGTGAGAGATATGAGTGCTGATTTCACTGCTAGCCTGGAAATCTCCTCCAGAGAGATAGTGAAAGATAGTGAGGAGACTGCAAACTCATCAAAGTAGAAAATCAGAGACTACTGAAAGCTCAACACTCACTTGTAAAACAACTTTCCAGGCTCAGGGAAGATTTCAGAAGAAGGGGCAGAAATCATGTAAGAGCCATGATGGAAAGGTATATTCTTCGGTAATGTCAACCCACAGAGATGACTGCTACATTCATGACTCCCACATTGAACACTGATAACTCCACTGAGAACAGTCCTCAGTGGAAGGGTTTGGGGGAAAAAGAATATAAAAGTATAAACCTATGGTAAGGTAATCATTATGTAATATATTCATACAGTAAAGTTCTTTTTTCTTTTTAAATTATTTTTATTATTTTAGTTAGTGAATGCATTCAAGTTGGTACCATTGTTAGCCTCCTCCCTGTCCTCCCTCCTCCACTGGAGCCCTCTTTGTTGAGTTTTATAGGTCGTGCATTATGGGGTTAGCCTTTAGTCTCTGTGTGTCATGACCCAGCGTGTGGATCTTGCATTCTTTCAGCCCCGTCTTCCACAAATTTTCCTGCGCCATGTTGGGGTCATATTAGGTCTGCTTCCATGTTGAGATCTTGGGTGTCTCTGTGTCTCTGGATATCTGGTTTGGTAGGGGTTGATTGTTCTCTGTGTCTATCTCCTTCACCATTGTGCTTGTTCCCAGTTTGCCAAGAAAACAGCATTCTTGCATCTTTCCCCAATTATTCTTAGTTTCAGCTGGGGCCCTTTTGAGATATGATGGGGTGATTCTCTCCTTAGGATCTGTGTCTATCTGAAAAAGAGAAGCATATTCTCCAACAGAGAATAAAGCTAGCACCAAGTAGATGTGTTAACCATTGTTATTTAGAGATAGTTTAGTGGAGAGCAGGTTAATTTTTGGATATGGTTCTGACTTGTTTCCCAGCTCCACCTATGGGTTCTGTTCCACTGAGCAGATCAGTTAGCCAAACTGAGAGCAGTTGGTTTCCCACCATGGATATGCACCACTATTGCACTTGTATGAGCACCATGTCAGGTTGTTTGCTGCTAATTAAGTTAGACCATACATTGCATGGACTAGACACGCTAACTGTCTGGGGACTGAATCCCTTCCAGCTTCCAGGCTTGTCACTGTATGCTACATACCAACAATGTATGGTGTCTTCAGCAGTAGGGTGTTAACTCTAAACTATGGTGGGTTCTCAACTGCTCTGACATAAATATGTCTTCTTTTGGGAAAACTTGTAGGTTTTCATGATCAAAAGCTTGTTGTGGATGATTACCACCTGCTGGCACTGGGAGTTAAAAGTCAGTAGCCAAGAAGAGAAGGAAGAACCATATAAGTGATATAAAAGAGATTGAGGGATAAGAGAGAAGAGGGAAGGAGAGAGATTGAGAAAGAGAAACAGAAATAGTAGGAGATAATTAACAGTTATTTTGTACCCTCTCCAGGGCCTTATGAATCTGGTATTCCCTCTAAGGGCCTGGTGGAGGTTCATCCATTTGAGCTGTCTTTTAAAATGTAGAATTTTATGGTACCATTGCCTTTTTGGTCTAGTTTTGTGCATCCCCCTCCCTCCCTACCCTTCCTATTTCCCAGTTCTTGAGATTCTTGGTAGGTATGTCAGCGACTTGGGTAGATTCAGGTTAGGAGCTGTAGATGAGTGAAACTATGCAGCGATTATCTTTCTTTGATTGAGTGAATTTGCTGAGAATAAGCTTTTCCAGGCTCTACCATTTTTCTTCAAATTTCATTGTGTTATTTTTCCTCACTGCTGTGTAGAATTCCATCGTGTAGATATACCACATCTTAGTTATCCATTCGTCTAATGATGGATATCTGGGTTGATTCCAGCTCTTGGCTATTACTAATTGAGCAGCTGTAAACATTGATGAACAAATCTCTCTGAGCTGAGGCATGGAGCTTTTAGGTTATATGTCCAGTAAGAGAATAACTGGGTCTGTTGGTAACTCTATAGTCAGTTTTGTTATGAGCCTCCATATTGCTTTCCAAAGTGGTTGTACCATCTTACATTCCCACCAACAGTGAACAAGGGTGCCTATTTTTCTATATCCTCGCCAACATTTATTTTCATTCACTTTTTGACGTTTGCTATCCTTACTGGGGTAAAGTAGAATCTAATAGTTGTTTTAATTTGCAATTCCCTAATGGTTAGGGATGTTGAACATTTTCTTAAGTGTGTGTGAGCAATTTTTAATTCTTCCTCTGAGAACTCCCTATTTAGTTTTCTACCCCACTTTTGACGTGGGATGTTTGACTTTTTGTTATTGTTTAGGGTTTTGAGTTCCTTGTAGATTCTAAATATTAGACAACTTTCAGTGGTATAGTTGGCAAAGGTTTTTCCATTCAGTGGGTAATCTATTGGCTCTGTTTATGGGATGTTTGTCTGTGCAAATGCTTTATTGCTTCATAGAATTGCATTGGTTGAATGCTTGTTTTATTTCCTGGGCTACTGGGGTTTTGTTCAGGAAGTCTCCCCCAGTCCTATATTGTGGAGCATGCCTCCTACTTTTTCGTTCAGTACTTGAAGAGTTTCTGGGTTTACATTGAGGTCTTTAATCCATTTGGACTTCATTTTTTTGTATGGATAAATGAGTGGGTCTAATTTCATTTTTCTACATATGGTCATCCAATTTGGCCAACACCATTTGATGAAGGCACTGTCTTTTCTCTAGTCAACATTATTATTGATACCTTTGTCAATGATCAAGTAGCTGCAGTTACTTGACCTAAGGTTTTTGGGTCTTTAAATATGTTCCACTGATCTATGTTTCTGTTTTTATTCCAGTGCCATGATGTTTTAGTTACTATGGCTTTGTAATATAGCTTTACATCAGGTATGGTGATACCTCCAGAGGTGGTTTTTTTCCCTGAGGATATGTTTGTATATCCAAGGCCTGATTACATTCCATGTGAATTTTGAGATAATTTTTTTCAATTTTTGTGAAGAATGATGCTGGTATTTTTATTAGAATTGCATTAAATCTGTATATTGATTTTGGTAGAATTGCCATTTTCACCATATTAATTCTACCTACCTGTGGGTATTGGAGATCTTTCCATCTTCTCAAGTCCTCCTCCATTTTTTTCTCTTTTTATTTGAATACAGTCAAGCTGGTAACATTGTTAGCCTCCTCCATGTCCTACCCCATCTCCCTGGCCCCTACTTGTTGAGGTATATTGGTCATCCATTGTGGAGTTATCCCACAGTTATGGGTAGAAGGAAATGTCTCTGCATTTCATGACCCAATGTGTGGCTCTGACATTCTTTCCACCCCCTCTTTCACAAAATTTCCCAGAGCCGAATTGGGAAATTTTGGGTCTGTTTCAGTGATGAGATGTTGGGAGCTTCTGTGTCTTTGGATATCTGATTTGGTAGGAGTGGATTGTTCTCTTGGTCTATCTCCTTCACCCTTGTGTTGGTACCAGGTTCAGCAAGAAAACAGCACCCTTGTTTGTTTCTTAAATTATTCTTAGTTTCAACTGGGGCCCTTTTGAGGTATAATGTGGGTGGTTCTCTCCTTAGCATCTGTGTCTATCAGACAAAGAGAAGCAGATTCTCCAAAGTAGAGTAAAGTTAGCACCAGATAAATTGGATAACACTTATATTTTTTTATTGAGAAGTTAACAGATATAGGCCATCTTATAGCCCACTGAGGGGATCAGTTAGCCAAATCAAGAGCAGTTGGTTCCCCACCATGGCTGTGTGCCACTATTGCAATTGTGTGAGCATTACAACAGGTTATTTGCTGCTAAGTAGGATAGACCATGAGTTGCTTGGACAGATATTGGTCATTTTCCCCCAGTGGCCCATGTAGCACCTTCTGGCACTAGATGCACTGTCTGGGGACTGACTCTCTTCCAGCTTCACTGACTGTCTGGGGACTGACTCTCTTCCAGATTCCAGCCATGTCACTCCATGTTACGTGTCAACCACATATGGTGTCTTCAGCAGTAGGGTCTTACCACTAACCTTTGGTGGGTCATCAAGTACTCTGACAGAAATCTGTCATTCTTTTAGGAAACCGTGTAGGTCTCTCTGATCAAATGCTTATTGTGGATGATAGCTACCTGCTGGTATTGGGAGTTACAGGTCAGTGTCCACAAAAAGAAGGAAGAAAAAGATAGCTAATATAAAAGAGTTAGAGAAGAGAGAGAGAGAGAGAGAGAGAGAGAGAGAGAGGGAGGGAGGAGAGAGAGAGGGAGAGGGAGGGAGGGAAGCTGTAGAACATTAAGGTCAGTCTTCATCGTGCCCTCTCCAGTCCCTTGTGACTCAGATGTTCCCTCTAAGGGCCTAGTGAAGGTTCAACCATTTGGCGTGCCTTTTAGGATGTAGAATATTATAGTATCATTTCAGTTTAGGTCTAGATTTGTGTTCCGCACCCTCTTCCTTGCCCTCCCCTCGCTCCCCACCAACCCTATTGTTTAATCCTAGAGATGCTTGCTGGATATGTTGGCATCTTGTGTAGATTCAGGTTAGGTGCTGTAGATGAGTGAGACTATGCAGCGATTATCTTTCTGTGATTGGGTAAGTTCACTGAGAATGATCTGTTCCAGGTTCAACCATATTTTTCAAATTTCATTGTGTCATTTTTTTCTTACTGCTGTGTAGAATTCCATTGTGTATATATACCACATATTAGTTATCTATTCTTTTCATGATGGAGATCTGGGGTGATTCCAGCTCTTAGCTATTATGAATCAAGCCATTATAAACATGGTTGAGCAAATCTCTCTGGACTGAGGCTTGAAGGTTTTAGGGTAGATGCCCAGTAATGGAATAACTAGGTCTGTTGGTCACTCTATTGTCAGCTTTTTTAGGAATCTCCATATTGCTTTCCAAAGTGGTTGTACCATCTTACATTCCCACAGACAGTGGATAAGGGTTCCTATTTCTCTACATCCTCTCCAGCATTTATTTTCATTTGATTTTTTTGAAGTTTGCTATCCTTACTGGGGTAAGGTAGAATATCATAGTTATTTTAATTTGCAATTCACTAATGGTTAGGGATGTTGAACTATTTCTTAAGTGTGTGTTTGCCATTTCTAATTCTTCCTCTGAGAACTCCCTACTCAGTTCTCTGCCCCACTTTTGAAGTGGGGTGTTTCTTTTTTTTATTGTTTATGGTTTTGAGTTCTTTGTAGATTATAGAGATTAGGCCTCTATCAGTTGGATATTCAGCAAATATTTTCTCCCATTATGTGGGTAATCTATTGGTTTTGCTTATTGTATGCTTGTCTTTGAAGAAACTCTTCAGCTTCATGTGATCCCATTGGTTGAGTGATCATTTAAGATCCTGTCCTGGTTTTTTTGTTGTTGTTGTGTTTTAGGAAGTATTTTTCCATTCCTATATCATGGAAAGTTCCTTCGATATTTTCTTCCAGTAGTAGTGGAGTTTCTGGTCTTATATTATATTTGATCCATTTAGACTTGAGTTTTGTGCATGGCGTGATGTGTGGATCAAATTTCAAGTTCCTGCATATGGTTATCCAGTTAGTACAGCAAGATTTGTTGAAGATGCTGTCTTTTTTCCAGCCTATATTTTTAGGGCCTTTGTCAAATATCAAGTAGCTGTAGTTGCTTGACCCAAAGTCTGGGTCCTCAGTTCTATTCCATTGCTCTATACTCCTGTTTTTATGCAAGTACCATGCTGTTTTTATTACTGTGGCTTTGTAATATAGCTTTAGATGAGATATGTTGATGCCTCCAGAAGTATTTCTTTTACTAAGGATATGCTTGGCTATGCAAGGCCCTCTGCCTTTCCATATGAACTTTGAGATCTTTTTTTTTTTTCCTATCTCTGTGAAGAACAATGTTGGGATTTTAATTGGAATTGCATTAAATCTGTATATTACCTTTCGTAGGATTGTATTAATTCTGCCTATCCAGGAGCATGGGAGGTCTTTCCATATTTTCAAGTCCTCCTCAATTTCTTTTTTGAGTGTATATACGTTTTCATTGTATAGATCTTTCACTACCCTGGTTAAAGTTATTTCAAGGTATTTTTTGTTGTTGTTGTTGCTGTTGAAAATGGGATAATGCCACTTATATCTTTCTCTGTATCTTTGTCATTTGCATATAGAAAAGATACTGTTTTTTGTGCATTGGTTTTGTATCCTGCTACTTTGCTGAAGGAGTTTATCACCTTTAGGAGTTTTGGAATGGAGGTTCTGGGGTCTTTTACATATAGAATTAAGTCGTCTGCAAATAACACTAACTTGACCTCTTCCTTTCTCCTATCTTATTGCTTGAGCTAGGACTTTCAGTACTATATTAAACAGTGGTGGTGAGAGTGGACACCCCTGTCCTGTTCCTGATCTCAATGGAAATTCCTTCAATCTCTCTCCATTAAGTAATATTTGGGCTTTAAGAGCTTTGTATATAGCCTTTATTGTGTTAAGATATACAGTGAACATGCTGATTTTCTCTAGTGTTTTGATCAAGTGATGTTGTGTTTTCTCAAAGGATCTACTTGCATCTGATTTTTTATGTTACTTCTTTTGCATTGTGGTCTGCCCATCACAGTGTGGGAGAAGAGAGAATGGGATTGCGGTGGAGATGGGCAGGGGAGGTGGTATAATTCATGGGGGCCAAGACTGTCGCTAAGGCTTGGGTTGAGCTTGGGGGTGTGTCAGGCGGGGTCTTGACAGAAAGTCCAGAGTCAAGTCTCTCTTGGGGGTGGGGCGGATTTGGTTTGAATTTGCAGGGGCGGGTGATGGGCCAAGCAGAGGAGAGCAAGTCTGAAGTGCAGTAGGTTTGCTTGGAGCAGAGCAGAGGCGGTCAGAATTCGTTTGAGAGCAGGGCCCAGCGGTTGGATGTGACTCCCCAGAGGTGGGTGTGGGGTCAAGCAGAGAGGATTGAAGGAAGTCGCAGGGCACTGAAGGTGGGTGGAAGTCTAGGAGTGACCTGCAAGGTGGAGTGGAGTAGCTGCCTTGGTGGACAGGGGTGGAGTGCACAGCCTTGTTGCTTCCAGACAGAATGGGGAGGGCCAAGACTTTCCTGGGGGTGAGGGGAAGTGGAGCAGACCAGGTCTCAGTTCTCAGGGGGCGGGTGCAGGTATGAGCAGGGCTTAGAAGAGCAGGACTGAAGTCCAGCTTGGTGGATGTGGAGCACAGCAAAGGGGATCAAAATTTATGTGGGGAGCATCATGACTCGCCAGGGCACTGGGTAGAGTGGAACAGTGTAGTTCCGAATTTGCAGGTGGATGGGGTGTGGGCTGGGCCTGAGCAGAGCTGTGCAGAGCAGGTCTGAAGTCAGGCCCTGGAGAAGTTACAAGCTCTTGAAACAAGTGCTTGGGGGTGGAGCAGGGCAGAGGGGCTCAGAATTCATGTGTGCATGGGGACTAGATCTGAAGTCCCCGGTCAAGGGCAGGACAAGAAGAGTAGGCTGGAATCGAGGGGCGGGCAGGGCAGAGTGGAGCAATTCCAAAGTTGGGGCAGGTGGGGGTGGGGTTGAGGGGGACAGGAGTGGGGGATGAGAGGTCTAACGACATGCAGGGTGTGGAGGTGAATCGTGACTTCCCAGTGGTGATGGGTTGGCAGGGGAGGGAGAAAGGGCAGGGGGGTATGTGGATCCCTGCAATCGCCTGTGCCTGGTAACACAGGTGGAACTACTGGCTTGGGTTTCCTTGCCTGCAGTTACTGCAAGAGTAGCCTGAGGCTGGGACTCTGGTTAGGACAGCCACTTGTGGCAATTGGGTGACAGGTGGGTTACCCCAGAGCCTTGGAATAAGCCAATTCCTTTTTTTTTTTTTTTTGCCCCTCTGCACTCTCCCACTGGAGATCTATTAGAGATTGAAGTCCCCTAAAAGTTCCAGTGACCTCTTGATTCCTTGCCTCTCCTTCCCTGGAGTTGCAGTGAAGTTAGGTGGACTCCATCTTGACCAGAGATCTCATACAGTAAATTTGTTAAGAAAATTTAAGAAGACCTAAGATCAAAGAGAGGACAAAACTTTGGAGGATTGTTTCATGATGTTTCAGAGGGGGGAAGAAAAGAATTAATCTGGTTTTATTGTTCCTGTGTCCTGATACCTTGAGCTGAATTTAATGTAGAAGAAATGGAATGCTGTGTTTGGCGGTGTAAAAAGCAGGATAGAAGGATGTGAAAGATATGTCATTTCAAACAGAAGGAAGTACGGTTTTATACCACATCAAGTGTGATTATTTCAGGAACTACTGCATTAAAGACAAGCTAATTTCTTGGCATTAAGACAATAGGAAAGATGTTCTGAGCATAAGGCCCAAACCATTTTGCAGTTGCTTAACCTAGAAAGAATTCAAATTTTTTCAAAGGAGGGGGACTGAAGGAAGAATACTGAAGGAGTGCCCTTCTCCTCAAGGTTGGAACTCATCTCACCTGGATTTACAAATTTGGCAGCCCACATATAATGGACTTGGAAGTATGACAAATGAAGGCAACAGGGTCATGAAGTGCAACCATGTATCCTGGTGCTGCTGAGTTGTGGCAATATGAGGCAGGATCAAAATTCCTGGATGGAGTCAATGTGAATTGATAGCATAGAGTTGTGACAATTAAGTGTGGATTCCAATAGTGAGCATTTTGGAGATGCAAGTACTATGTAACTATGTACTATATACCTACCATGGAAAGCAGCTGGATCTCACTCAAGCAGATTATACCCAGAAAGTATTCACCACAAGCAGGTAGAGCACAATTGCCAAAGCTTTCTGGAGGCCAGAGGATTTCATCTCGAATCCCAGGTGCCAGACATGGAGCTGAAGGATTTGGTATTGTCCTGCTTGCTTTTGGTGTTGTTGTGGTCCATTCTTTCTTGATATGCTTTCTTTTTAGACCTTATAGAGCTTACAATTCAGAGCTTGTTTTGTGTCTCCAATGAGATTTTGGAGTCTGGAACACTGTTGGAACTAGTACAGACCAAATGTATGAGATAACTATGAATTTATATGGGTCAGGGGCAGAATGTGGTAATTTGAATATAAAATATCTTCTCTAGCTTCATGTGTTTGTAATTAAAGCCTCTTATTAATCCCCAGTGTGTGAAACCTTTGGGACATGGAAACTTTGGTTCATGTAACTTTCCTAGAGTAGGTATTTCATTGGGGACAGGCCTTGAGATTTTTTAGTCTGTCTGATTTGCCAGTGCTAACTCACTCAGACTCGTCTCTCCCAGATACTTTGACAAGATGTGACCACCCAGCTGTCTGCTCTGCCATGCTTTCCCTCCCATGATCAAACTTCTCCTTGAAACTGTAAGCTGGATAAACTATTTCCTTAAGCTGGTACTGTTCAGGTGTTTTATTTCAGGAATAAAATGGTAATTGCTATTTAGACGACTACAGAGGTGTCATACAAAACACATAACCAAGGATCACTGTGCTCACATATGCACAGGTTCCATACACACTGAAGTTGAGATTTATGCAAGTAGTCCTCAACTTCTGCTTAACACAAACTCACACAGTCTCTCAGGAGGATCAGGTTATAGGTTGGATTAACTATTTGTGACATACACTTTTCTCTAAGGCAGTGTTTCTCAATGGACTTCCATTACTACTGTCCTAGAGGACCTTGTATCAGTTAAATTCTAATTCCTGGGGCAAATTATCCTACTGAAATCATCATAGGGAAGGAAAAGGTTTATTTCAGTTTACTGTTTTGAGAATATTTATCATGAAGATTAAAACATTTTAAACAAACGTCAAGGAGAAGGGAAAGAGATGGTAATTGGGAAGAGTAAGATCAAAATGCATTGTATACATGAACAAAAATGTAAAAAGAAATGTAAAAGTGAGCAAATGATTTATTTCACTGTGTTTAACTTTTAGCAATGTTTCATATATTAATATATACTTTACATTTGTATTTAAAATTAAGGGAATTATAGTTAAAACAGTAGTCAAACATTTCATAATACTGCTTTCCTCATCTGTGATAGTTTGAATGGGTGTTTTCTCATAGACTCAGATGTTTTATTAAAGTTTGTAGCTAGAATTCCAGCCTCCTGGTAGGAAGAGGTGTGTTTGGGGGCAGGTCTGAATTCCAGCCCAAAGGTGTAAGAGAGTAGTTTGAGCTCTACCTGATTTACTACTGTTTTTGCTTCCCTTTTGTGTTGCTTGTGGTGCTGGCTGCTTGGTAGTGTCTCCCCCTCTGTACTTGGATCTGTGAAAGACAGCCAGCCTGTTCTGCCATTGATGGAACTTCCACTGATATGTAACCTGAAATAACATCCTTCCTCCCATAAATTGTGTCTAGTTTGGAAGTTCATCCCAGTAATGTGAAGCTGACTACATCATCTTAATGTTTGAAGAAAAAGAATAAAAGAGGGCTGGAGAGATGGCTTAGCGGTTAAGCGCTTGCCTGTGAAGCCTAAGGACCCTGGTTCGAGGCTCGGTTCCCCAGATCCCACGTTAGCCAGATGCACAAGGGGGCGCACACTTCTGGAGTTCGTTTGCAGAGGCTGGAAGCCCTGGCGCACCCATTCTCTCTCTCTCCCTCTATCTGTCTTTCTCTCTGTGTCTGTCGCTCTCAAATAAATAAATAAATAATTAAAAAAAGAATAAAAGTGATGCTATTTCATTTTATTTATGGCAGTTTTGTTTTTTAGAAAACCCAGAAAAAAGGTGAAATTATCTCCTGGTATGAGGATGACATCTGGCAGTGAAACTATAGCCTCTGCCCCAAATGGTGATTTATACTTAAATAATAGTTGTTAAAATGATTAAAAGTTCATATATGTGTCAATTTTGAAAATTAAGATTGTTTTATTTTTAATAATTTCAACATTGGACAAATTTTAAAAACATTATAATATTCATATACATGTAATCTATATTTTACAATGAATACTCCATTCTGCTTTTTATAATAGTGTAATATACTCTTAAGTTCTAGACATACTTTTAAAATACTTTATATATCATTGGTGTTATGCTTTGTTTTTATTTTCTTTTAATGTAAAATTGCCCATAAAATGATTTTTCAAATCTTAGCTGTGTAATCTGAATTTGGGGAAATGAAGATATGTATAACTTGGGACACTGTCAAAATGTAAATAACATTGCTCTGTAAAGGTTCTTAATTCCTTCTTCATGACAATCTTTATAACCATCATCATAGGTGAAATTTTATTAATTCTATTTTTCTTCCTTTGGTTCTTTTTGCATGTTCTACAATTTGATATAGTAGACTGTCATTACATATATTCTTTTAAGACTCACTCATACTATTTGAGTCACTTTTTTTGCTGATTAGTATTCTGCTATAAGATAGTATATGATATATGTATAGCTGAGTTCTTTCTATTCTTGACTGCTCTGACTAAAGTTACTAGAAAGATTTTCTGTATGGGTGTGGTATCAGGGATCAAGATCAAACTCTGGGCCTTCTATACACTGTATGTGTCCTACAATGAGCTACATCTCATTCAAACTGTGAATATTTTTAGGTGCAGCTTAGGTAAAGATGTCTTCTTTTCAGGGTGAAATTGCACTATAATAGTACAAATGGATGTAATTGTACAAACAAAACTTCAATACTTTGGAAAGTATTTTCACAAGTGTTTGTATAATTCTGTTTTCAAACAAGAAGCTGTACATTTTAACAACAGCACATGAATAAATTTAAAATAGAGGAATGGGGACATACCCTTCCACCTAACACATCAATGCCTAGAGAAACACCAAGTAACAAAATTAAGGATTTTCTTTTTTTTTGGTTGTTAATAAGGGTTAACCCAAGAGCCTTGCATTTTCCAGATAAGCAGTCTATAACTGAACTATGTCCTCAGCAATTTTTTTATTTTTTAAAGATTTTATTTATTTATTAGAGACAGAGAGAAGGAGAGAGGGAAGGAGGGAGGGAGGGAGGAAAGAAGGGAGAGAGAGAGAGAATAGATGTACCTGGGCCTCTATCCACTACCAACAAACTCCAGACGCATGCACCCCCTTGTTTATCTGGCTAATGTGGGATCTGGAGAATCAAACCGGGTTCCTTAGGCTTCACAGGCATGCACTTTAACCGCTAAGCCATCTCTCCAGCCCCCCAGCAATTTTTTTAACTTTCGGTTTTAAGATAGGCTGTTCCTAAATTGCCTGGCCTGGCCTTGAATTCACTTTCTAACCCAGGCCTGCACCATAAGATCTGGCTAATTAATTAACTTCTAGATAAATAAATAGAACAATTACACAGCTCTTACAATGAAAACAAACTTAAAATTTCCAATGTTATAGCCTTGTAAGTGTGCCTAACAGACATTTAAGGAATAATTGCCAGTGAGAAAACAGAGGAGACCTATTGTGGGTATGGAAGTCTTTGTAATGTATGACTAAGATAGTATAACTGGTTGGTAGGGAGCTATGACAGTATTTCCCACATATAAAAATGAAAAAAAGGATGGAAATATGCCTCAGTGGTTATGGTGCTTACCTGTGAAGCATAAGGACCCATGTTCAACTCTCCAGGCCCCACATAGGGTAGATTCAAGGAGACAGTTTTGCAAGATTTCACATGTGCAGTAGGTGGCACATGTGTCTGGAATTCGATTACAGTGGCTTGAGGCCCTGGGGTGCCAATTCATTCTCTCTCATTTTCTCTCTCTCTTGAAACCACTCACACTCTTTCACATAAAAAGGGCAGTCTGTTGGATTTGTCTCAAAAATGAAACAAGACCTTGACCCAGAGCACACACACATAGACACACACAATTAGCTGTAGATCAATTAAACCTAAATGTAAAAATAGAATTTGACAATTTTTAAAGCAAATGCATGCATCTATTTGTGACTGTGAATTTGGAAATATTTTTAAAAAACAAAATGTTTAACCATAATAGAAATGATTAATGAGTTTAACTTTATTAACAATAAGGACCCTTTGGCAGGATAGATGGATTAGCAGTTAAGGTGCTTGCCTGTAAAGCCCGAGGATTCATATTTGATTCCCCAGTACCCACATAAACCAAATGCTCAAGGTGGCTGGCACATGTAGCTGAAGTTCATTTGCAGTTTCTTGAGGTCCTGGAATGCCCATTTTCTCTCTCTCCATATATCTGCCTCTCTCCCACTCAAATATGTGTGTGTGTGTGTGTATGTATGTATGTATGTATGTATGTGTGTGTGTGTATATATATATATATATATATATATATAATTTTTAATAAAAAGTATCAGACTGGGCATGGTGTTGTACACCTTTAATCATAGCACTCAAGAGGCAGAGGTCGGAGGGTCGCTATGAGTTCAAGACCAGCCTGAGACTATATATTGAATTTCATGTCTGCCTGGGTTACAACAAGAATCTACCTCTAACCCCTACCCCCCCCCCCAAAAAAAAAAAGATAAAAATAAAAAAAAGAGAATAAGGACTCTGGCTTATCAAAGTCCCTAGGTAAGCAAGATGCAGTGTGAACACTTTTAATTCCAGCAGCATAGAATGAAGCAGGTTAGAATGTTACATTGCTCCTGAGCTACATGTGGAGACCCTGTCTCTAAAAGAGAGACCAGTTCTGGTGGTTTGAATCAGATGTCCTTCATAAGCTCATATAATTTGTGTGCTTAGTCCCAAGATCATAAAAATTTGGGACATGAAGCGTTACTGGAGGAGGTGTGTTGTTGGTGAGTGATTAAGGGTGTTATAGCCATCTCTACCTAGGCATAACTCAGCTGACTCTCCTGCTGCCATTTTTCACCTGCTGTGGCATAGGTGATGTCCATTATCTTCTCATGATGTGCTTTCATCTGACATGAACCTCTCCTTGAGACTGTAAGCCAAAATAAAATCTTTACTCCCACCAGCTACTTTTGGTCTTGTGTTTTGTCCTAGCAATGAGAAGGTAACTAAAACAGAGAAATGGGAGTGGGGTAATGTGGAGCTGTTGCTATTAGAAACCAGTTTGGCTGTTGACCTTTAAGAACAGATTTGTAGGAGGAATACAGAAAGAATTGAAACTTTGGTCTAAGACATGCTTTACAGTGCTGAAGGCAAAGTTTGATGTGCCATTCTGGTCAGAGTTTGAGAGACATGACTACAGTAAGAACTGTGTACTGGCTATCAGGTTTGGCTTATAAGGGGTAGAAAGAGCTTTGTTCTGACTAGGCTATAGGCAGTTTGTGTGAGAGGATAGGTGTGTTTCTTTCCATGTCCTGAGAACCTGAGCAAGGTTGAATTTAGAAGAAATGGAAGGTTTTTAGCATATATGACATAGAAGAAATTAAAATTTCAGACTGGAGGTATAGCCCATTCATCTGCAATTGGTTTAGAGAATATCACCATTGAGATTTGACTAGCTGTTCTTCAGTAGTACAGTAAAAAGATTATTGATTCCTTTGAATGTAAGGGGCTAAAAGAGTTTTCCTAGTCTTCAAAGTCAGCTTTATTACACCATGGCCTATCAAATATGGTAACCTACTTGGTACTATGGGAGTATAACAAAAGCAGGATTGAGGGTCATTGGATTTGCAATGTGATTTCTGTTTTAGAAATAGACAATGGGTGAGATGAGGGAGGGTTGTTGGTGTCCCTGTGTGGAGATCCAATAGAGCCATGAAAATGGACTATAGGTTGCAGTTGAGACCTCAGAAGCATTTTAAGAAGACAGGACTATGAGATAGCTACCAAGGAGAGTTGTTGGCTCAGGAGTTAATTTTTCCAGGGTTGTAAGCAGTTTAACTGATGGGGTGGAATTGTAACCCCATAGACTTTCTTATGGGTCTCAGGTGAATATGGAGCTATAGGAGTTGATGTTTGTGTTGTTTGTTTTACTTATTAAATAGGTTCAATAATTCCTTGAAATGCCATTATTTTCAGTGTGAAAGTACCATTATGTATTTTTGGTTTTATGGGCTCATAGTTAAGATACCTCAAACTAATGAGATGTTTGAATAGTACTGTGATCAATAAAAAGTATGGGGACTTTTAAAGTTGGACTGAATTGATTGCATTTTACATCATGGATGGTTGTAAGTTTATGGGGGCAGGGACAGAATATGGTGGTTTCAATCAGATATTTCCCATAAAATCATGCATTTTGGTGGTTGATGTCCAGTTAATGGCAATTTGGGAGGGAAATCCTTGCTACAGGAGGTGTATCATCAGAGGCAATCTTAGCAGCATTATATCAAGTTACCCCTTGCTACAGCTTGGCATACTCTCTTGCTGCTGTTTTCTACCTGCTGTGGCAGAGTTTATGTCAAACCACTGATTGTATCATGCTTTTTCCTACCATCATTAAGCATCTCCTTGAGACTGTAAGCCAAAATACTTTTAGTCAGGTGCTTTATCTAAACAATAAGAATGCACCTATAAACTAGTAGAAAACAGTTATAACACACTGACAAAATAGAGTTCTATGTGATCATGCCCTTGGACAGGAAGTACTGAATATGGCTTCTGACATTTGATTCTTCAACAATAGCTCTCTTTGGGAATTTTATGGAACCATTTCATATTTTTTGTACTCTATGAAGCTTGGAACTAGAGCCAGATTATAATAATCAGTGCATCATGGTGACATATTAATATTGTCAATATTTTTGTAAGCATCTAAGGTGGATGGTCTTAAGGGTGGAAACAGTGAAATGACGATGCACATGATTTACTCTGCCTTTGAGGAAACACCTCTATGGCTTAAGTATATCCTTTCATGTCATGACACAAGGACCTAATCAATTCTCCTCCAAGCACCACCTTTATTAATCACATACATTTTCTTATGAAGGGTTTTATTATTACATTATAGATGTCCTTTTATTCTCATTTCTATCTCATCAAACATATTTTAATTAGGCTGATTGCCCTAGCCAGCGGGGAGTCGAACAAGGAAGCGAGGGGAAAATTAATCTGAATGTAAAAAGGCAAACAGACACAAGAAGGAGACCATGCTAGGTGTTTGTCACAGCCTCGAGAGTTTATTCTTACATGTAGGTTTATATAGGGTTATAGGGGGAAGGAGATGTGGCCAGGGCAAGGAGTTGTCAGGAACCTAGAGGGGATGTAATTAGGTGTTCATCTAATCTTGCCTCACTGGCTTAACATCCTGACCATAAACTGGCCTTTTGCAAAAGATAAGATTCTATAAGCAGCCTGCCGACTGGTTCCAGAAGTACCTAACAGAAAGCTGGATGGACCAGCTTTCTGAGTAATTAGTCAGTTTATGAGCAGGCCCAAGCAAAATGGAGAGGCTTTTGCTCTATGGCTCCCGACAACTCCTCCCTTCTTTTATACAAAAGAGGGGGAGGCCCTCTATTCAGCGGTGGGCTGCCATGCCTTTGTTTCTTCATCAGCTACTGGCAGGATGGAGGAGTATTCAGCCAGGCGTACGATCCCCTGGTAGTTGGATATTAGGTGAGGAAGTAGAAACTTAACTTGCTATATGGCAGTCTTTGTTTCTGGTAGTTGAGTATTAGGTGAGGAAGTAGAAATTTAACTTGCTATATGGCGGTTTCTGTTAACATGGCCGAGGTTTGATTCATAGCTCCCAACATCTCTTTGGGGGAGGCCTGCTTTGTAGCGGTGGGCATTAACCAACTGGGGGAGTAGGTACCTGACTCCTCCCATGGGACGTCTTTTTCCCACAATATTTGGCCCTTGGTACCTTTTGGGGAGGGTAGGCAGGGCCTATGTGGCCGGAGAGCGAGGCATGGCCTTAGTGATAACAGTTATGATACCAACCTCCATGCAAGCCAGCTATACCTCTCAGGGAATCCAGAAGCAGTCAGATAAGGACCTTCCCCTGAAGTGCTTTGCCTCGCACCCACATTGGTGCCCATATCACACTCACTTGATTGTGAGCTGACATGTATATGTCTGGATCCTCATGCAGCTCCCATAGGAGGGGTAGCTATTTGGCCATGACAGGTAGACTGCAGTGATAGCAGAGGTGTAGAAGACAGTAGTATAGTAAATGACTACAGAAATTGTGCAGTATAGTAAATGAGTACAGAATGTAAGATCAAGGGAGAGTGACAACTGCAGGTGGTAGGTCTTCAGTGGCAACGCCTTGATCTGCCAGCTCCAGTCTGTGATAATGGACCTGCAAAGGCCGCATCCTAATGGCTTCAATCTGTTGATTTACAAAATACATGATTTTATTTATAATAACAGGTCCGATTGTGAGAAAGAGGATTAAAATAAATACAGGTCCTAATACCAATGGCAACCAGGAAAGGAAGGGGAAATTGGCCCAAAATTGAGAGGAGGAGGGATTATATCGGAAATGTAGCTCTCTACTGAGTTTTTGTAAGTTGTTTATGTTTTCCTCAATGATTTCAGATTCATTGACATAGAAACAGCACTCCTCTTGGAGAGCCATATATGTTCCTCCTTTTTCTGCTGTAAGGAGGTCGAGAGCATGTTGATTTTGTAGGGCCACCTTGGCCAGGGAGGTGATCTGCCTCTGGAAGGATTCAAGATTATTAGTGGTGGAGTTAATCATCTGTTGTAACTTTTCTGAAAACTCACTGGCAGAATACAAGGAGTGCCCCAATGCTCTGCCTGTCACCCCTGCAGAGACAACTGATGTGGCCAGGCTTGCACCTACCACTAATGGAAGGAAGGCTGCTCTTTTAAGAGTGGTGTGGAATAGCCATGAAAATTCGTCGGGGTTATACATGGTGAGTTGGGGGACCACAGCTACCAGGATATAGGGTCCCATGGTGGTGCTATTAATGCGAGTAAACAGGGTTTCATTGCACCAGAAATAAATCAGTGTGGGGGCGATATAAGTTCTGTAGTTACAGAGATGTTTTGTGTGCAAGTAAAGTCAGTAGGTAGTGATTTCTTAGTAAGGAAGCAGCACAACATGAAAATGTTTTTTAGATAATGAGAGAGTAGTGGGACTGGGGAGACAGGAGGAACGGCCTTATAGTGAGACTGGTTAAAGGAAAGGTTGAGGGTAGAAGAGGCATTTAGGGGAGTTGCAGCAAGGATTGAATGAGAAAGGGAGACACAAAGCAAGCAAGAAGAGGCATTTACCTGGGAGGCATTAAGTAGATTGACAGCATATTGGAGATATATTGGCCAAGAGTCCCATTTTACCTTGTTATTATTTTGGAGGACAGAGTAGAGGTTTTGTTCATTTTCTAAAATTATTTGATTTGCTTGATCCTTGAGGTCTGCAAGGACTAATTGCCTGGATATATATATATATATATTTCCCATGGGGTAGGAGGACCAGCCATCATTATAAAGTTTGCCTGCGACTCCCTTTTCCCAGCGCTCATGCCAAGGGTGAGGGATAACAAGGATGAACTCATTTCCTTGGAGGCGGAGAATACCATTTTTAGCAAAGACATTATGAGTTCTGCAGCTCCAATATCTACAACCTCCATAGGTGGATTCATAATCTAAACAACTGCCCTTATTGTCATAAGAAAAGCAGGCAAAAGGCCTATATGTAGTAGTAATTGTTTTGGGAGTGAATTTAAAGGTGAGGGCAGTCTGGCACCCTTTAAGAGGACAGTGCCCTGAACCGATAAGGGTGGTGGAGTCCTGGTTGATGGGACCTTCCTTTACTTGAAATTCCCATTGAAAGACTGTAGCAGTAGTTAGGGTGACGATGGGCACCAAGGAGTAGAGGAACAGTAGATGTCGGGGGTCAGCTGTTTTCATCTTGAATCTTGGGAGTATTGGAAACCTGGAAAAGAAAAGAGGGAGTTGCCTCAGGAACAGGGTATTCTTGGGCGTATATTACTGAAAACTTATAGGTTCATAGAGTTGTGTGACTAAATGTTCTGGTAGCCATCTTGTGGCATCATTTTGAGTATTGAACATACAGACTGACCCGCGGCCCCAAATGAGGACTGGATCGGGGCTGTTCCATGTTAGAGTCAAAGGGTCTTTCCACATAGCTTTGGCAAAGGTATATTTTTGTGTTTGTGTGCCAAAAGCAATCAGCTGCTGACTTTCCTTGAGCGCCAAGGGTTAAAAAGTTTAGGACAAGCAGTGTATGATGGAGAATGTTTTTTGGGGAGCCTTTTGTGGGGTATAAATCCCCCGTTTTTAACTTTTGGAGGGTATGTTTAATAGTTTGATGGGTTCACTCAACAATTCCTTGACCCTGGGGATTGTATGGTATGCCTGTCATATGTTTAATTTGTAATTGATGACAGAAATTTTGGAATTTTTTTCCAGTATATCCAGGACCAATATCAGTTTTAATAATTTGGGGCTTTCCTATGACACCAAGGCAATTGAGTACATAAGCAATGACATTTTTTGAAGCTTCTCCAGCATGGAGGCTGGCAAAAATGAATCCACTACAGGTATCCACAGTAACATGGAGGTATTTAAGATTACCAAATGAGGGAACATGTGTTACCTCCATTTGCCAGATCTCATTGGGAATTAAACCTCTAGGATCCACGCCTAAGTGGGGAATGGGTAGGAGGGTGACACAGTTTGTGCATTGTTTGACTATCTGGTGAGCTTGTTCCCTAGTGATTTTAAAAAGAAGACGTAAGGTTTGAGCATTAAGTTGATGTACAGAGTGAGCTGCTTTGGCCTGGGCCACAGGATCAAGCTCAACAAGGAAGGCAAGCTGTGTGGCTTTATCAGTCATGGCATTGCCTGTGGCTAGAGGCCCAGGGAGTCCAGAATAAGCACTAATATGGCCTATATAAAAAGGGTGTTGTCTAGAATGTATGCACTGCTGAATACAGAAAAACAGAGGGGTAGCGTTTGTAGTGGGTTTTATGTATGGCACGGTTTCTAAAAGGGGATGGATTGAGCAATATAAGCACTATCAGTATACAGATTAAGGGAGGTATTTGGGAGTTGTTGAAAAACCTGTAAAACAGCGAAAAACTCCACCAATTGAGCAGAGTGGAATGGGGATTGTAGGGAAGTGGTTTGATTGTCTATAGTGAAGGCTGCCACTCCATTAGAGGAGCCATCAGTGAAAACTAGGGGGACATGGGGAAGAGGTCAGGGAGAAGTTAATGTAGGAAAAACAAATGGCTGAATTCTGAGAAAGCGTAGAAGTTTGTTAGCAGGGTAGTGGTTATCAAGGGAACCCTGGAAAGAGGTGCAAGATATTGCCCAGTCATCATCATTCTGTATTAACCACTGTATTTGGGTAGTGGTATAGGGTAAAACAATTTTATCAGGGTCCTTACCAAATATTTTTCTGCTTTGGTCACATCCAGTTTTTATTAACTCTGCCACCCATGAGATGTAAGGGGTAAGGACTCTGGGTGGTGAAGCTGGTAAATGGACCCAGAAGAGGGACCCCTCCTGCCAGAACACCCCTGTGGGTGTAAAGTTAGTGGCACAAATGACCAGGAGAAGAGGCTTCTCATAAGAGATAAAAGTGACCCTTTGGTTCAGAATTGCAGCCTCCACTATCTTTAGGGATTCTAGGGTGGAGGCTGTTAATGAGCGGCCTGAAGCAGGATCTCGGTCTCCTTTTAGGATGTCAAACAAGGGTTTAAGCTCTCTAGTAGTTAGCTTAAGATAAGGCCTGAGCCAACTGATATCTCCTATGAGTTTTTGAAAATCATTTAAACTTTTTAGATGATTAGTTCTAAGTTGAATCTTTCGTGAAAGAATTTTTTTTAATTTTTTTTGTTCATTTTTAATTTATTTATTTGAGAGTGACAGACATAGAGAGAAAGACAGATGGAGAGAGAATGGGCACGCCAGGGCCTCCAGCCACTGCAAACGAACTCCAGACATGTGCGCCCTCTTGTGCATCTGGCTAATGTGGGACCTGGGGAACTGAGCCTCGAACCGGGGTCCTTAGGCTTCACAGGCAAGCGCTTAACCGCTAAGCCATCTCTCCAGCCCGTGAAAGAATTTTGTTATGAAAAAGTTCCAAGCCTAAGAATAAGTAAGGAGGCTTTAATTGAATTTTATCAGGAGCTATCTGAAGACCAGCCCCGGTAAGGGCCCTAGAAAGCTCTTGAGAGCAAATAAGGAGTTCAGTGGGATCAGGACCAGCCAAGAGGATGTTATCCATATAATGAATGATATACAAAGAAGGCCATTTATGTCTAAATGGCTCTATAATTTGGGCCACAAATTTTTGACACAGCGTAGGGCTGTTAGCCATCCCTTGGGGCAACACTTTCCATTGGAATCTCTGCATAAGGCCTCTAAAATTTACCATAGGTAAACTAAATGCAAAATGCTGACAATCTTCAGGGTGCAGGGGAATTGTAAAAAATCAATCCTTTAGGTCAATAATGATTTTACAATATCCTGCAGGAATTGCTACTGGAGTGGGTAGGCCTGGTTGTAGGGCCCCCATAGGTACCATGGCCTTATTAATTTCTCTAAGGTCCTGGAGCAATGTCCATGTTCCAGACTTTTTCTTTATAACAAAGATAGGAGTATTCCAAGGAGAGGTGGTAGGTTCAATATGGCCTGCAGCAAGTTGTTCCTACACTAACATCATGGCTGCAGTTAACTTTTCAGAGGCCAGAGGCCATTGAGCAACCCAGACAGGTTCTGTTGTTTTCCAAGATATTTTATCTGCATGGGGTACAGGCATGTCAACAGCCATTAGGATAAATTTTCATAGCCTATTCCAGCACGATCAGTCTTTATAGTAACTGGTATTGGTTCTTTTGTTCCCTGTGAATGTTTGCCCAGTCCTTGTCCCAGGCGGAAGCCTTGGTTAAGCATCTGGTGAGCTACCAACTCATTAGGGCTGCACATAACAAGTTTCATTTGAGAGAGGATGTCTCAGCCCCAGAGATTAATGGGCAGGCCTGTGACCACATAAGGCTGAACGGGGTGCCTTGGTTTCCTTCCTCATCCTCCCATTGAATAGTTTCAGAGCTTCGTAAGGGGTTAGAGTCCTGTCCGATTCCTTTGAGATGAGTCATGGAAGTGGTGAGAGGCCAAGATGCAGGCCAATTTTTACTGGAAATAATTGTGGCATCTGCACCAGTTTCTATAAGACCTTCAAAGGTTTTTCCTTTTAACTTTAATTTAAGAAGGGGCCTTGCTTGAGTGACCTCTTGTGCCCAGTAAATGTCTGATGACCCAAACCCATGGGGACCTCTCTTTTGTTTCTGGCCAGGTGCTTTATTATTGAGGGTCAATAGTATTAACTGAGCAATTTGTTGGCCAGGAAGAATGGTAATAGGCCCCTGAAGGGCGGTGGCCATGAGTTTAATTTCCCCAGTATAATCATTATCAACAACCCCTGGAGAAATGGCAAGGCCCTGAATAGTTGAACTGGCACGTCCCAAGATAAGGCCAAAAGTGTTTTTTGGTAAGGGACCAAAAACTCCTGTAGCCAGGACCTGAGTCCCCCCCTCTGGCATTAGCATTGTTCTGGAGGCAGAACAGAGGTCCAGTCCTGCACTGCCAGCGGTTGCCCAGGAGAGGGCGGAGATGTTACATTTTTGGGTAGACTGGGGGACGAACCTGATAGCCCCAGGGTTCTGTCTGGGAATCATCCTGGGGCCCTGGGGTAGGTCCCATGTTAAGTTTCCCTGCTTTTGTGGTAAGGGGTTTCCCTGGATATTTGTTTTAGAATGGCACTCAGAGGCCCAGTGTTTGCCACTCTTACAACATAGACAGAGGGAGGAAGGAGGCGGGCATGTAGCCTTAGGGGTGGTACATTCTCTGGAAAAATGACCTGGCATTTTACAATTAAAGCAAGTTTTATTGTTGTTTCCCTGTGTGAAGCCTTTTAGGGTGGCTCCTATTGCTAACCCAATGTTGCGAGAAGTAGGGTCCACATCTGCACATAAGTGGATAAAGTCAGATACTTTTACCATGTGGGAGGGGCAGATGGCTGCCTGGCAGGCCGAATTGGCATTTTCAAAGGCAAGATGTCTTATGAATTCATTATCTGTTTCTCCCCTTCCCATAAGACGTTCTGCAGCCTCAGTGAGCCTCCCGACAAAGTCACTGTATGGCTCATTAGCTCCTTGCCTTACTTTGGGTGAGGAAGTCATAGTTCCTTTAGATGGGAGATTTTGCCAAGCCTTAAGGGCAGCATGTTGGATTTGTGAGAGTAACCCAGGGGAGAATTTTGCCTGGTCCTGATTAGTATCATAAGGAGCATTGCTCAAAAGTTTATCTAGCGTCCAGGACTTAGAAGAGGATCCAGCAGACACTCAGTATAATCAGTCGGCCACAGGAGGAAATCTCCTCGTGTCAGGATGGCCTTGGCAAGCATTTTCCAATCATTTACTGAAAGCCAATTATCACTAAGAGCCTCTAGTAAGGACATGGTAAAGGGAGCAGTAGGTCCATAAGAGGAAACAGCATTTTTTAATTCCTTGATATGTTTAAATTTTAAAGGGTGATACTGTTGGGGCTTAATAACAATATTTTTTTTTAATTTAATTTATTAGTTTTCTTTTCAGTAAATACAGAATTTTTGCCACTAGATGGCTCACCATCCTCATCCAAACAGGAAGATTGTTCAGAGGGTTCCTCTCAAATTCTTCTTCCTCTGATTTAGATTTAGCCTCGCTTGATTCAGGTGGTAGGCTGGCTAAGGAATTGCTTTTTGTTTTAGCTTGAGTACATGTCATAGGAATTGCATGAAGGATCTTAAGAGGTTTGATCTTAGTCTTTGTATGTCGGATGGGGACGGGAGCAGGGGAGCGGATTTCTAAGTCTAAGTCATGGAGTTGTTTAAGACAGCCTTTTCTTTTTTTACTGCAAGGAGGGTTTTTGGTGATTGGGCTTCCCAGGAAAGTTGGCGGATCACCTGTCGAGTCATTGCTTCTAAATCACAGTCAAGGGTTACAGGAGCACAGAGATGACGTGGTTCGGGTATGCAAAGATGAGGTGGAGGGTCTGCTATGGGGGCTGTAGGAAGCGGCCAGTCAGAGTTATGATACCTGGCGGCCTCATCCTCTGACTCTGATTCCTCATCTGGGGAAGGAGGGGCATTGGGGGAGTAATATCAGATTTGGAGAGAATAGGATAAATAGATTTAGGGGCAGGTGGGTCATCCTTGGACGTAGGAACAATGACAGAGGGGCTCTGCGCAGGGGGACCATTTGTCCCTCCCAGCGCCTTTGCCTCAGGGCTGCTGCTGCCTGGCGGGCGGGGTGTTTCGGGGGAGGGAGCTGTAGCTGCCTCTGCTGCAGCCATGCAGGAATCCTGAGGGTGGGGAGTTAGTTCATGAGTGGAACAGGTCTGGCTAGTTTTAAGATTACTTTTAAGAAAGAATTCTCCATCCCTAACAACTTTAGTAACGTCCGGTTGACTCCGGTAATCTTGGAGAACATCATTTACTAAGTTCCAATAGGAGAAGATCTGAACAGGGACTTTCTCAGGGCCAAAAGTCCTATAATAATCTTTCAAACAATCTCTCACTCTCTCCCACCTTTTTTCATCAATGGTACATTCCTGGGGAAACCATGGACATAAATTTTCTAAGAAGAGGAAAAAGCAAACAAGATCTTTTTTCTTAACTTTTACCCCACGAGACTTAAGGGAGTGTTTAAGTCCCCAGATAAAAAGTTCCTGCTTACTTAGGGTCTGTCCCATGATAGAAAAGGAAAGAGGAGAAAGGGCAAGACCAAAGGGCAACAATCCTGGTTGGAGAATCGGCACGGGGGTGGGGGGGGGGTGGGGGGGGGGTGGGGGGGTGTTTCCCGGTGGGTCTGACCTGAGCCTGACCTCAATTCTAAGAGTCAGTTTATGAGCAAGCCCAAGTAAAATGGAGAGGCTTTTGCTCTATGGCTCCCGACAGCTGATTTAAGAATAAGTAGATCATTCTTAAATATGTTTGCAGTGGGATCTAATTTGTTATCTTTAATCCCTTTCAAATAATTGTGTTTCTCCAGAATGTGACTCCAAACTGGGAGGTTTTTTTCCCCTGGTGCTGGCTTGCCAGTGAGATTGTATATGGGCTCCCATCCATGAAACAGGTAGTGGAGAAAGGGCATTAGGCTGAGAAGCTTCAATCACTGATGATATATGGATACCCTGTCATGGCAGAGCTTCAACCTTTTCTGTCCACAGAAACAGCATTAAGAATAGATTGAATGTTCTTCTCAACCAAGGGTTTTGGTGAGAAACTGAGGAAATAGCTACTCAATCAATCAGGCCCTACCTGACTTTCTGCAGACCTCAAAAACAAGAGCCTAGTTTTATTATTTATTCTTCTTTATTTCCTGACAATAAAATTGCTTGTGATAAATAAGTGTATGAAATAACAACAATAACAATGTTATGAAGGATGATTCCTGACAGAGTGGGTCTGATATGCCTGTCATACAGTCATGGTTGTGAATGCTTGTGGCCTTGCTGATAGGATCCTGCATCGTGTCATCAGCCAGCTAAGTCAGAAGATAAGTCCTGTGGGATCATAACATAAGCCAGAACAAAGACCTAGCAACTCAGGTGCCATGATATTGTACTATGGAAAGAGGCTAAAATACAGAGTTCTTGGCCAAATTCAGGGATGAAAGGGGAGCATGAAACAATGAGAACAGAGGAAAATATTCTCTGAGCAGTCTGCATGTTGACCAGAGATGTTCCTTAGTGTCACCTCCAAACCGTGTCTACTTCTCCTCACTGTCCTTCCCTTGTTTGTCAACCCTTTAATAACCCTGCAATAACATGGCAAAGAGCATCAAATCAATCTAGATTAAGGTCACATTTGCATTCAAAGATGTATTTCACTACCCTTGAGCCACAGTGTGGGGAATCTTACCTCCAGTGTCCTGAACTTGAATGTAATGTAGCCCAGTTTCCCTGTAGGGCATTCAAAGTTGACTATACAGAAATGTCATGTAAAGCTTGGCAGAATATCTTGACTAGCTCAGTTCCCAGTAGATTTCCTCTCTGAAACCTCATGAACATGAATTCCACAGTCTATATTGCTTTTTGCATTATTCTCTTCCAAATTTCTACCATAATGGTCCCTTATGTCTCCTTACAGCATTGTAGGGTGTCTCTAGATAAAAGCTTTTTGACATTTATGCCACAAACCAGTTTGAATGGCCTATGAACCATATGGTCAGGCTTATCAGAGCAACAACTCCACTGTTTATACGATTTAAAAATATTTTTATTTATTATTTGCATGGAGAAAGAGAGAGAGAGAGAGAGAGAGAGAGAGAGAGAGAGAGAGAGAAAGTGAGTATGGGTGTATAAGGACCTCTTGCTCTTATAAACGAAGTTCAGATGCATGTATGACTCTGTGCATGTGGTTTTACTTGGGTACTAGGGAGTCTAATCTAGGCCATCAGGCTTTACAGGCAAGCCCATTTATGCTGAGCTATCTCTCCAGCCCCACAATTTTTAATATTAGTTGCTTATTCATTACTGTGACAAATATACTTCCTCATAAACAACTTAAGAAAGCATAGGGTTGAATCTGGCTTATAGTTTCTAGGGGATATATTTTATCATGTCAGGGAAGTAACAGTAAGAGGAGCATTACTTAAATCTGGTCACATTATATCCAAAGTCAGGAACAAGAGGAATATGAAATGGGGCCAGCCTATAAAACTTTGAGATCTTCCCCATAGCCTACTTATTCCAGAAAAGCTCCATCTCCCAAAGTTATTACAACCTTCATGGCAACACATCAATCTTCTTACGTCTACTTCATGAATACAAAAATTACAGGCACAAGACACCCACACTTGGCTTTGTGCTTACTAATTACTAGTTACTCATATCTCATTCCACTCATCAGAGGATATTCTATTGCTTAACATATGAGTATACTTTCTTTCATTTTTGTAATTATATTTACATAAGTGCACGTATAAAATTTAGTATGAAAAGCCCTTCCTGACCCTTGAAATATGCAAGTATTTCTCAGGTGATTGTCTTGTGAAATTTCTTCAATTTCTCATGCATCCTGTCTACCATCTTGTGCACTGTGATCAGAATCCAGCTTATGCCCATCCATCTGAAATTTCATCTTTCTATCCAGGTAATGTAAATAATTTTGATATGATGATTGAGTGTTAATGGGATTCTATTTTGATAATTCAATCACATCTTAAGAATTTGCAACTTTCGTTAATATTCAGGTATAGATTGGGAAGTTTCTCCTTGTGTAGCTTCTGAAATGTTTTCCTTCTTTTTAAAAACGTAGTAGTGATGGCCCCCTTTCAGGAATCTCTCATGAATACACTTTCATCTATTGCTCATGTCTTTGCTTTCTCCAATCAATTTGTATCACCTAGGCCAATTATCCTGAGGTTTTCCTTTCTAGTGGATTTTCATCCTGAGGTTAGAAGTTCTCTAATTTCTGAGTTTCCCTTACACCTGTGTATTTGCAAAGTTAAGAGGGTAATCACTGCAGTCTAATAAACATATACTTAAACAAGTATTTATTTTAATTTCTTAATTGGTGTCATATGCAATCTCCCCTTATTTTCAAAATAAAAATAGCTTGTATCTCTGTTTCATCTTTCTGTTCTGGTTTCTATTGCACATTTGAAATCCTTTTTAAGTTCATTATCAGTTATATACATGTGTGCATGCATGCATATTCATGTGTAAGTACATGTTTGTACATGCCACTGTGTCAGTGTCATGGACAGAGGACACCTATCAGGTCAGTCCTCATCTATTCACTTCATTTTAGGCAGGTTTACTTGTTCTATATTTCCTGTATATCTTTCCTTAGTGTGCTTACCAAGCAATTCTCCTACCTCAAGTCCCTTCTTACTGTCAACTCAAGCATATTGAGATTACAGAAGCCCACCAAAACTTCTGGCATTTTTTCCTGGGGTCTGGGTATCAGACTCTGGTATTCCATTTTAAGCAATGAGTGTTTTATACACTGAGACATCTCCTAAATCATCCTAATGTAGTTTTATGTGTGTACTACTTCCCATAATGGTCTTTAGGGAATTCCATGCAGGAAATTGAACCTTGTCTTATATAGCTGTTATGTTTTGTTCCCAGCATGACATGTAGTGTGGCATCTTTCTGCCAAAGATACAGTGACTTCTGTGTGCCTTGGACACAACCTTAGAAAGTGATTCTCTTTATCATTAGTTTGAGTAGGGAATTCCCCCATCAGTATTAGTTCAATTAACCATCTTCTTGCCTTTCCATTTTATTATTCATTATGCAGTGTGATAACCACTTAATGTGTGGTATATAGAAATTTTCATTCCTTAATTCAGGGTAATTATAATGATATAGTTTTCAGGAATCTTATATATATATTTGTCAATCTGTTTTTCTAATCAAAATTATTTATTCTAAAATTATTTTAAGATAGACTAATTTATATACTAATATCTGGATTCCTTTTTCTTAATTTAGTTACTTTAACAACTCCATTTATATTAAAATCCCACTTAAATCTTGAGGCTCTTGTTTAGGCCTATCCTGCCACTGGGAAGAAGTGGCCATCTTATTTTTCTTTGTCATTATGAGGTCAGAAACTCCATCACAATTCAGTTGGCATAGAAACATTCATGTAGGGTGAGAAAGGTCCAACTTAGACCAGCCTGGTAGTTCACCCTTTCCAGGTAACATGCTTTTTTAAAAAACTTCTCTCAATTTTATGGGACTTGGACTCTTCACTGATATTTTAATATTTACCAAGGTTATATGTAACTTGGGGTATCTATCCTATATAATTATTAAGGTGTACTGTAAAGTAATTGTTTCTTGTGGTCTAAAATTTCCTCTTATTTTGCTTGAAAATTTTAATGGTCTAATTTTGTTTTTGTTTGTTTGATTGTTTGAGGTAGGGTCTCATTCTAGCTCAGGCTGACCTGAAATTCACTTTGTAGTCTCAGGCTGGCCTCAAACTCACAGTTATCCTCCTACCTCAGACACCTGAGTGCTCAGCTTAAAGGTATGTGTCATCAAACCCGGCATAATAGTTTCATTTTCAATTGTTTCTAATGTAAACTCTTCCATTATAGTTCCTTTCATTCTCTTTCCTATTTATTTATTTATTCTCCCTCTTTCTTTTTTAGTTTTCTTTTCTTTTCTGAGACAATGTCTCATTCTGTAGTCCAGGGTGTACTAAATTCATCTATGTAGGAAAGGTTGGCCTTCAACTCAGGCAATCTACCTACATATGCCTCCTGAATCAAGGGATTATACACTGGTAGCTAATATAGTTTCTCACAAATTAATTTCTTCCTTTCCAATTCTCTTAGTGTATTTAACATCTATATATAAGGAAGTATTCTTTTTGTGTATGTATGTATAATATCCCAGTCTATGCTCATCCTGTCTTAGATGTTAGAGCTGAGTCTATACTGGTTTTATTTTTAATCATAAAATTAAAATCTCCTTCAACATATTAAATGTGTGGGTCACCTTCCCAGAAACAGGGATTCAGTGCCGTCTTCAGCTACCATTATATTTCATATTTTTCTTCTTTGTTTTCTATTAACATTTATAAAAATTACCTTATTATTGAATGTTGAAAGCTTTAAGAAATTGTGTCCTTCTAGTAATAAATTTATATCTGTGTTTTGTTTGATTTGTCATAGTAGTTTGACGTTTACCTTTAGCTCTGAAAGATGTATTATTGAATTCAATTTAGAGGCAATAGAATTTAAAAATTCCTTTATGATCTCTATTTTTTTGAGAGACAGACAGAGGGAGAAAGAGCCAGAGAGAAAGAGAGAGAGGTTGAGTGAGAATGGGCACTCTTGTGCTTTTCAGCCTATGTGAACAAAATCCAGATATGTGCTCCCCCTCTGCACATGTACGCTTCACCTAGTGCACATGTGTGACATTGCACGCTTATGTCACTTGCATCTTGGGCCATATATGGGACCTGCAGATTCCAACAAGCATTCTTAGGCTTTGCAGGCAAGTGCCTTAACTGCTAAGGCATCCTTCCAGCCTGATCTCTCTCTCTTCTCTCTGTTTTTTTGAGGTCGGGTCTCACTCTAGCCTAGGCTGACCTGGAAATCACTCTGCTTTCTCAGGGTGGCCTTGAACTCAGGGCGATCCTTTGCCTCCTGAGTGCTGGGATTAAAGGCATGGAACACTGCCTAGCCTGATCTCCTCCTATTTTCTTTTTCCAGTACAAGAAGAGTTTCATGTCTTATATTGAGGTCATTAATCCATTTGGGCATGATTTTTTGTTTATGTTGGGATGAGTAGGTTTAGTTTCATTTTTCTAGATATGGTTATACAATTTTTTCAGCAACATTTGTTGAAGATGCTCTTTCTTCCAGTATACTTTACAAGCACATTTGTCAGAGATCAAGTAGCTCTAGTTACTAGATGTAAGGTTTCGGTCTTCAATTCTGTGCCGCTGGTCTATATTTCTTTTTTCATACCAATACCATGCTGTTTTCTTGCTGTGGCTTTATAATATAGCTTTAGATCAAGTATGGTGATATCTCCAGAGGTGCTTCTTTTTCTTAGGATATGTTTGATATCTGAGGCCTGTTGCCAATCCATATGAATTCTGAGATCATTATTTCTATCTCTGTAAAGAATGATCCTAGAATTTTTATTGGTATTGCATTAAATATGTATATTGCTTTTTCTTTGTAAATTGGCATTTCACAATATTATCTCTACCTATCCAGGAACATAGGAGACCTTTCTATCTTCTTAATTCTTCCTTGGTTTCTTTATTGTTTTTCTATTTTCAGTATGTAGGTCTTACACATATTTAGTTACTGTTCTTCCACAGTATTTAATTTTTGTGGGTATTGAACATGAGACTGCTTCACTGATTTCTTTCTTGGTATTTCTTTGCATAAAGAAAGGCTACTGGTTTTTGTGTGTTCATTTTTGTGTACTTCCAGCTGTTTATTCTAAACCTGGCATGCCACATAAGATGTGCCCATTGTATCATAGTTACTTGATTATTGTGGAAGTAGTCAACTACACTTTTTGACTAAAGCCCATCAGACTGGCATTTTTTTTTATGAGGGAGGGAGAAAAAGAGAAAGAATTCGGTCTGATGCAACAAAGGTGTGGAATACGGACTTTTGGATATGGCATGTTATTATACCCATGAACTCAGAGCAACTGTGACTTCCTGCACAAGTTTGAGCCTGCAATTATTTCAATATGATTGGAGAAGAAGAATAAGACCTATACCTTCAAGAAACATTAATAGAACATAATAGTTTCTGAGGGCAAGGCATTCATGTTCCTCAGGGGTATACCCATTGGTAATTTGTCCATATACCAGCAAATCACTTCCTTCTGATGTTCATGAAAAAAACCTAATTTAACTTGGTAATTCAACAAAATGTGGGGTATGGATTAATAGGGAAATAAAGGGACTTTAGTGGGAGTGGTAGAAGGATAGCTGAGGGTAATTGGGGTGGTAAAAATGAAATTGTGTGTGTGTTTAACTGTGCTAAAATGGAAATATTGAGCAAGAAAAGTAAAATATTAATATACAAAATGTGTGCTAATTATAAAGATAATACTTTAAAAGTAGTAATAGGAAAAATATAGAGATCATGACCTATACATAAATGACTTGAAACTCTCCATCTCAAAACTGAGACATCTCCTAAATCCTCCTTTTTTTTTTAAAGGAATTTTTATTTAGTTATTTATTTATTTGAGAGTGACAGACACAGGGAGAAAGACAGATAGAGGGAGAGAGAGAGAGAATGGGTGCACCAGGGCTTCCACCCTCTGCAAACAAACTCCAGACTCGTGCTCCTCTTATGCATCTGGCTAACGTGGGACCTGGGGAACCGAGCCTCGAACTGGGGTCCTTAGGCTTCACAGGCAAGCGCTTAACCGCTAAGCCATCTCTCCAGCCCCTAAATCCTCCTTTTAATTAATACATTTTTATGTGTGTGCTACTTCACATAATGGTCTTTAGGGAATTCCATGCAGGAAATTGAACCTTGTCCCATATAGCTGTTCTGTTTTATTGCAAGCATGACATGTAGTGTGGCATCTTTCTACCAAAGATGTAGTGACTTCTGTGTGCCTTGGACCCAACCTTAGAAAATGCTCCTCTTTACTGTTAGTTTGAATAAGGAATTCCCCCATCAGTATTCTTAGTTCAATCTTTCCCATTTCAAGTGAATTTGCATTTTATGAAATGATAATTTCAACAAGTAAGGTCTTGCTATTATGGTATTTTTCCTATTGTTCCAGTGCAAACTGCAAACTTTATCCTTAATCGTGCAAGTCTGTAATAATTATAATTCCTCTGTGTGCACCCTTCTTCTCTACAATTTAAAAATAATTCATTCTCCTTTCTTTTCATAATTCCACATTTTTCATATCTTTCAGCTTTAGTTGCATGTATTTGGTTCTCTCTCTTTCTCTCATTCACTCTCTCTTGTTCTCCTCTCTGCCTGGATAAGAGCATTAAGGAAGAAGCCATGGCACAGCATATATCCTATGCTACTGTTACATTTTTTTCAACTGAGTTCAATGAGCTGTTGAATTAAGTCTCATGTACATTCCAGGGATATGAGCATAATGCAGTCAAGTTCTGTGCCAAAATGTATCTTAAATGGCCTCTAGTTCAATTCCTGACAGAATTTTTGGTTCTCTGCTGAAACCATGAGAGCGGTGACTTATCCAGTCACATTTCTTTTTCTTTCTTTTTTTTCTTTGTTTTCCTTCTTTTTTCCTTTCTTGTTTTTGTTGCTTCTCTTCTCTTCTCTTTTCTTTTCTTGAAGTAGGATCTCGCTTTAGCCAAGGCTGAACTGGAATTCACTATGTGGTCTCAAGTTGGCCTCAAACTCACAAGGATTCTCCAACCTCAGTATCCACCCTCCTCCCCTACCTGGTGCTGGGATTAAAGGCTGGTGCCACAATGGCTGACCTCTATTCATATTTCTAGCAACATTCTGATCTTATGCACTCCCACAAAAAAGGCTTATTTATTAAGGTCTCTAGATAGCATTTCAAGACTTCAGTTAGGAGCAGTTCCAAATTTCGCCATATTTCTTCCACAAATCAATTCCAAAGGCATAAGAACCACCTAGTCATATTTTGCACAGTATCAGCTTCAGTTCTTGATACCAATTTTCTATGAAAGCATTTTTTATTGCTGTGACCCATTAACAAGTATGATATTAAAAAAAAGCAGAAATAATTAATTTGGGCTAACAATCTAAAGGTCTAGATCATACTTGTCATAAAGGCAACTGTTGGAAGTGCCTTGGTACATTCCACTAACCAGGAAGTAGAGAAAGGAAAAAAGCCTATTTTTCATTGGCTCTCTCATCTTTCTCCTTTCTTTTAGATGTCAAACCCAGCTTATAACATTGTGTTGTCCACATAGATAGCAGGTCTCTTAATGAAGTTTCTAGAAACTCAATCAAAAATATACCCAAAGAAGTGTTTCCTAAGTGACTCCAAATCCAGTGAAATTGACAATAAAGATTAACCATCTTCTTGCCTTTCCATTTTATTATTCATTATGCAGTGTGATAACCACTTAATGTGTGGTATATAGAAATTTTCATTCCTTAATTCAGGGTAATTATAATGATATAGTTTTCAGGAATCTTATATATATATTTGTCAATCTGTTTTTCTAATCAAAATTATTTATTCTAAAATTATTTTAAGATAGACTAATTTATATACTAATATCTGGATTCCTTTTTCTTAATTTAGTTACTTTAACAACTCCATTTATATTAAAATCCCGCTTAAATCTTGAGGCTCTTGTTTAGGCCTATCCTGCCACTGGGAAGAAGTGGCCATCTTATTTTTCTTTGTCATTATGAGGTCAGAAACTCCATCACAATTCAGTTGGCATAGAAACATTCATGTAGGGTGAGAAAGGTCCAACTTAGACCGGCCTGGTAGTTCACCCTTTCCAGGTAACATGCTTTTTTTAAAAACTTCTCTGAATTTTATGGGACACGGACTCTTCACTGATATTTTAATATTTACCAAGGTTATATGTAACTTGGGGTATCTATCCTATATAATTATTAAGGTGTACTGTAAAGTAATTGTTTCTTGTGGTCTAAAATTTCCTCTTATTTTGCTTGAAAATTTTAATGGTCTAATTTTGTTTTTGTTTGTTTGATTGTTTGAGGTAGGGTCTCATTCTAGCTCAGGCTGACCTGAAATTCACTTTGTAGTCTCAGGCTGGCCTCAAACTCACAGTTATCCTCCTACCTCAGACACCTGAGTGCTCAGCTTAAAGGTATGTGTCATCAAACCCGGCATAATAGTTTCATTTTCAATTGTTTCTAATGTAAACTCTTCCATTATAGTTCTTTTCATTCTCTTTCTTACTTATTTATTTATCCATTCATTCCCCCTCTTTCTTTTTTAGTTTTCTTTTCCTTTCTGAGACAATGTCTCATTCTGTAGTCCAGGGTGTACTAAATTCATCTATGTAGGAAAGGTTGGCCTTCAACTCAGGCAATCTACATATATATGCTTCCTGAGTGAAGGGATTATACACTGGTAGCTAGTATAGTTTCTCAGAAATTAATGTCTCCCTATCCAATTCTCATAATACACTTAACATCCATATATAAGGAAGTATTCTTTGTTGTGTATGTTTGTATAATATCCCAGTCTGTGCTCATCCTGTCTAGGAGCTAAGAGCTGTGTCTATATTGGTTTTAATATTAAATGTGTGGGTCTCCTTCACAGAGACAGAGCTTCAGTGCCATGTTCAGCTACTATTATATTTCATATTGTTCTTCTTTGTTTTCTATTAACATTTAAAAATTTACCTTATTATTGAATGTTGAAAGCTTTAAGAAATTGTGTCCTCATAGAAATAAATTTATAACTGTGTTTTGTTTGATATTTTGCTTGACATTTCTCTTTAGCTCTGAAAGATGTATTATTTTGTTTAACTTAGTGGCAATAGACTTTAAAAATTCCTTTATGATCTCTAGTTTTTTAAGAGACAGACAGAGGGAGAAAGAGCCACAAAGGCAGTGACGGAGAGAGAGAGAGAGAGAGAGAGAGAGAGAGAGAGAGAGAGAGAGAGAGAGAGAGAGAGGAGAGATTGAGGGAGAATGGACACATCAGGGCCTTTCAGCCTAAGTGAAAAAACTCCAGATGTGTGCGCTCCCTTCTGCACATGTGCGTTCCCAATAGTGCACATGTAGGACATTGCATGCTTATGTCACTTGCATCTTGGGGCTATATGTGGGACCTGAAGATTCCAACAAGCAATCTTAGACATTGCAGGCAAGTTCCTTAGCCACTAAGCCATCTCTCCAGCCCAATCTCTCTCTCTCTCTTTCTCTCTCTCTCTCTAGTTTTTTTTTTTTTTTTCTCTTTGAGGTAGAGTCTCACTCTAGCCTAGGCTCACATGGAATTTACTCTGTTGAATCTCAGGGTGGCTATAAACTCACAGTGATCCTTCATTTACGGAGTGCTGGGACTAAAGTGTGCACCACCACCACCAGGCCAAATATCTTTTCATTTTTTTAAAATTTATTTATTTGACAGAGAAAGATAGATAGAGAGAGAGAGAACACGTGTGCCAGAGTCTTCAGCCACTGCAGAAGAATTGCAAACACAGGTGCCCCCTTGTGCAACTGGCTAACATGGGTCCTGGGGAATCCAACCTGGGTCCTTTGGCTTTTCAGGCAAATGCCTTAACCACTAAGCCATCCCTACAGCCCTCTATTTTTTTTTTATTAAGAACATACGTTATGCACAAAGACTGTGCCTCTTAGTCATAACTGATGGTTAGCCCCACAGTGCACCACGCAGATTCCCAATGATGAGGGTCCCTGCCGAGGGGGGATGACAGGGAGGAGGCGAACGATGGTAACAACATAGCTGTATACATGCTGTATACATAACTAATAATAATTTTTTAAAAGAACATACTTAGTACAAATATATCGTGTTGGTACCATCTGTTCCCCCCTTCCCGCTCCCAGTCTACAGGGGGCGCTCCTCCTCAGTGAGGTTGCTGGTATTCTCTGTGGAGTTACAGGTTATGTGTTGCGAGAGCAGGAGTCAGGTGTTTGTGGGAAGCAATGCCTCTGGGTATGAGGTCTGAACCTGTGGCTCTTACAACCTTTCCACCCTCTCTTTTGTTAAATTCCCTGAGCAGCAGAACTAAATCCAAGGAAAGGTAGTTGAGGCTGGAGAGATGGATTATCAGTTAAGGCACCTGCTTGCGAAGCCTAAGGACCCATGTTCAACTTCCCAGATCCCACATAAGCCAGACCCACAAGGTAACACATGCACAAGGTTGTGCATGTGTCTAGAGTTGAGATTACAGTGGCTAGAGATCCTGGTATGTCAATTCTGTTTCTATCTCTCGCTCCCTCATTAAAAACAACAACAACAAAAAAAAAAAACAGCCTGATGGGATTCCCTCAAAAAAGTAGTTGACTACTTCCACAATAATCAAATAACTATGATACAATGGGCACATATTGTGTGGCATGTCAGTTGTAGAATACACAGTGTTAACCTCATGGAGGGGACGCCTGCTGTCTTTACCCATTTCTCCCTATCCTCTAGCAGTTTCCATTCTTCCTTCTGATATAAATATAGCTTACCAGTAGGGAATAAGTTTGGAGCTCATTTCTACCTTGATTTTTTTTAAATATATATTTTTTAATTTTTATTATTTATTTATTTATTTGAGAGTGACAGACACAGAGAGAAAGACAGATAGAGGGAGAGAGAGAGAATGGGCGCGCCAGGGCTTCCAGCCTGTGCAGACGAACTCCAGACGCGTGCGCCCCCTTGTGCATCTGGCTAACGTGGGACCTGGGGAACCGAGCCTCGAACCGGGGTCCTTAGGCTTCACAGGCAAGCGCTTAACCGCTAAGCCATCTCTCCAGCCCTCTACCTTGATTTTAATAAACATCCTCCATCAAGCCTTCACCTTCCAAATTATTACCAGTTTGGGACCAAATATTCAAAACACATGAGTTTATGGAGGACATCTGATTCAAACCACTACACTTCTCATTTTAGTTTTAGATTTGGTGGGAAGTCAAATGCAATGGCAATAGGCTGTATTGTTTAAGGGGCCTCTGTAGGTTACTTGACATACAATTCAGCTGAAAATTTTGATTAATAAGCTTTGGCTTCTAGGAGCAACTTTAGCCAAATTTTAGGGATACTTCATTCAACCACTTTCTTTTCATTTTTGAGGCAAGGTTTCACTCAGGCTAAGGGTGACATGGAATTCACTCTGTAGAACAGGCTGGACTCAAACTCATGGGGAATCTTTTACTTCAGCCTCTCACATCCTTAGATTAAAGGTATGAGCCCCCATGCCCAGATAAAACAACTTTTCAAATTTATATTTTGAATGGGCTTCCCAAATAGTGGAATTCCATATGGACTGTGTACAAATACTTAGTTTTGGTTCACCTTACCTTCATACGTTTCTTTTCCCCCACACCCTGTTCAATTATGTTGTATTTCAACTATTTTCTTTGGTATCACCTCCCAACTCTTTACCCCCTCCTCCTCTTGTGCCCTATGCCCGTGGTAGCTACCTTTCTACATTCATATATTTTTCCTTTTGTTTCCTCTCTCTTCCCCTCTTGTCCCTTTCTTGTGTTTATCTTGATTCATAGTATGTACTTACAAGTATCCTTATTTACTCATACACAAATATTACAAATCAGTATCCCCACATGAAGAAGAACAGGTGATTTGTGTTACCTTTCTGAGCCTGTGTTACATCACTTAGTATATTTCTTTCTTCCAGTTCCATGTATTTTCCTTCTAATTTCAAAACTGCATTATTAGTTATTACCAAGTAATCCTCTTTTATGAATATGCACCAAAACTTCTTTATCCAGTCATCAGATGAGGGGCATCTAGGTCGATTCTATTTCCAACTTATTATGAATAGAGCTGCAATGAGCATAGTTGTACAAGCATCACTGTGGTAAAGCATAAAGTCCTTTGTGTACATGGTCAGGACTAGTATGGCTTGGTGGTCATCTGGCAGTTTAAGTTTTAGAGAAAATTCCACACTGATTTCTATAGAGATTATACCAGTGCACAGTCTCACCAACAGTGAATAATAAATAGTTCTCCTTTCCCCTCAACCTTGCCAGTTCATACTGTCATTTGTTTTCTTGATGATTGCCATTTTTTTCTTTGGTTTTTCGAGGTAGGGTCTCTCTCTGGCCCAGGCTGACCTGGAATTCACTATGGAGTCTCAGGGTGGCCTCAAACTCATGGCGATCCTCCTAACTCTGCCTCCTGAGTGCTGGGATGAAAGGCATGTGCCACCACGCCCGGCTTGACGATAGCTATTTTGACTGGTAATAGATGAAATATGAAAGTAGCATTATTCTGATATTTCCATGCTCACTAAGATGCTGAATATTTTTCTAAAAACTTATTTGTTGCCCAATTGTGTTATTTATTTATTTTTGTTTATTTTATTTATTTATTTGAGAGTGACAGACAGAGAGAGGAAAGAGAAAGAGGTAGAGAGAAAGAGACAGAGAGAGAGAATGGGCACACAAGGGCTTCTGGCCATTGCAAAGGAACTCCAGATGCATGAGCCCCCTTTGCATCTGGCTAAAGTGGGTCCTAGGGAATCAAGCCACAAACTGGGGTCCTTAGACTTCATAAGCAAACACTTATCCACTAAGCCATCTTTCCAGCCCTATTTCTTTTTAAGCCTTGTGTATTCATTTTTGGCACATTTATTGGCTCAGCACCTTTTAAATAAAATTAAATAAAACAAGGTATATTTATTTTATCTTAACTTTTAAAAATGTTTTTCTTTATATTAGAGAGACAGAAAGATATATATATTGCCATTGCAAAGAAAGTAGGGAATCAAACCTGGGTTGTTAGGATGTATAGGAAAGCACCTTTACCACTGATTCATCTCACGAACTCCTAATTTTCACTTTTTATTGAGAATTTTCATACATTTATGTGATGTATTTTGAGCATAATCCCATCACATTGCCTTCTTTTGTCCCGACACCCTGTTCTCTACCATTTTCCTTCCACTGAACCTCTCCTTCTTTCTAACTAGTTTGTCTTTTATTTTAATGTTTTTTTTCTTTTTTTGCCCTCTTCTATCATCCATGTCAATTTGTTGATATAAAAATTATTGTGCAGATTTTGTGCAGGTAATGGCAGTCACTGTGACGTCATAAGTGCAATGGCCATTTCATGTCCGTGACACAGTATTTCAAAGAATCACTCCCCAAACCTTGACTCCTCCTCATCCTCTGACTCTTACATTCTGTAAGCCTTGGAGAGCATGTTAGAGATGTCTAATTTTGCAATGAGCATGCAACAGACATTTGATCTCAGCACATTGATGAGTGTGAGTTTCCACAGTAGTCATTGACATCATTAAAAAGAAGGTTTTGTGACCAATAATGAGGGCAGTACCAATGTATAGGAATAAACATAAATATTTGAGGGGACATTGATGAGCACAATATTTTTATTTAGCCAAAAAATTAGTAGCAGCTTCCCAGCCATAGGCTTTTGATTAGCTTTCTTAGTACTAGGCTTGAGTTCCTTCCTGTGTTGTTTGTCTCAGACACAATCAGAGGACCACTGGTTACCCTCATAACAATGATTTCAGTATTGCACTAGTGGGCACATTTTCCTTGGTTGGTCACTTAGGCAGCATGAAGTGAGAGGGAGTCTGGTAGCTTTGTTAGGTAGTTAAGGTAGCCTCTGAAAGGAAAAAGCAGGACAATCTTCCTGTGAAATCTGTCCTTGCTAGAGATCAAAGGATGATCTGACTTCTTATCTTTTTTTTTTTTAAATTTTTTTTGTTTATTTTTATTTATTTGAGAGTGACACAGAGAGAAAGAGGCAGATAGGTAAAGAGAGAGAGAGAGAATGGGCGCGCCAGGGCCTCCAGCCACTGCAAACGAACTCCAGACGCGTGCGCCCCCTTGTGCATCTGGCTAACGTGGGTCCTGGAGAATTGAGCCTCGAACCGGGATCCTTCGGCTTCACAGGCAATCGCTTAACCGCTAAGCCATCTCTCCAGCCCGACTTCTTATCTTTTGCCTAGGTACCTAGACCTGTTTTTCCAGTACCTGAGACCCTCCTGAGAGGGAGGTCAAATTCTGTAATCCAGTACTAATCTTGACATTGTGGTAGGTCAAGCTCGGCCTCCAGAACTTGGTATCATGGCTGGCCTCTTTCTGAGCCAGCCTCTAGCCCAGACCAATCAGCTGTCTCCTTGGCTCACATGAACCCATCACAATAACTCTATACATCAATGCATGCAAGGGTACAAGCCTCTGTCTAGGCTGCCTTAACACTTGTGAACCTCCAAGTTCTGGTGAGTTTCTGCTCATCTCCCTAACCCCTACTTTCCAAATGGGCTTTCTACCTTGTCATGACCTCCACATGGCAGGAGTTCTTTTCCTTTCTTTTCTTCCCTCTCTTTCTTTCCAGGGTATGTTCCAGGCCCACCACATGGACTCTCGGACCATGAAGGTGTATTCATTTTCCTTCCCTTGGTTCTATACTTCCCTCTATAAAAATAATAATTGGATAATTATTCTTGTCAGTACTATTTTATTCAATTCTTTGGTTAAAAGTAGACCCAAACTAGGGTCTGGGGCTCAAGGACATTCCTGAATTCTTAAAACCACTTTTGGTAGGATCTTTTTTTGTGTGATTAAGACTGTTGAAGAATTATGTTCGAGTGTGAAGATTACTAGCCAATAAGGAGGACACTTTCAGTTTATTTATACTTTTTTAGTTATAGCTCAGGAAATCAGACCATCTTAGCAATGGAAGTCTTCAAACAGGTGTATCGTATGTGTGTGGGTGGTGGTGGTGAGGGGTTCTTCTCTCTCATGTTAGTACAAGCAGCCTGAAGATTTTGGTTAATGTCTTGGATATGGAAAAGAAAAAGTTATGCTTTCTGAATTAGAATGTAAAAGTCAGGTAGTCTTAGCAGTGTGAGTCTGTTAGGGAAGAGCTTCTGGGATATTAAAGTACATCCTCATAGCATATATTTTAAATCCATCATGTTTCTTTTCAACTTCTGGATTTCGGTTGTTCTTTTAAAATTTTAAAACAGTATTTTCTACATACGTAGGAGATCCTTAACCTTATATCAAGGAAACCCCTCCCTCGATGCTGTTGCCTACAGATCTTCAGTGCATGCCTGTTCCCTGAGTTCTTACTCATAAGGCATAACTTTTGTTTTTCTCCACTATCCCTTCTTTGGAAACCAGCCCAAATTCCAAGCAAGCTTGCCCTGATCCTCTAGGTTTTCTGACCATTTCTCAAAACTGCCCCTATTTTCGGCATCCACTTGCTGATCTGTATCACAGAACCTGCTTTCCCTTTGGGTCCTAACTCAAAAGGCACGACTTTCTATCTTCCGTTTATCAATCTCCCTTCTCCTAGCAGCTGCCCAGAGCTTGTAGCTTTCCAACCCTGTTATTTTTCACTCAAGCTTTAATAATACTTTCCTGAGGCTGCACTTCTGAGTCCATTTATAAAATCCTTTATTATTAATGAGATTAAGAACCCACAAGAAAGCAATTGCTAGTTCCCTGATAATATACATGGTGAAGTACACTTCATGTTACTTATTAAAGTTTCAAGAACCAGAAAAATGTCTTTCTTGAGGAGCAGTTTTCTGTCCAAGTGACTGTCAATAACATTTGGATTAACTCTTCCAGGAAGTAAACCATGTAGTCCTTGTTCTTTATATAAAATGTCTGGTAGATGTTAATTTTATTACCCTTTCCTCAGTTGAAAAACTCATGTCTTCTAACAGTGCCAGAGGTTTGTCTCAGATCCTATTATTTTTTAATATATAATATGTATAATATATATGTACACACATATACCTGTATATATACATATATAATATGTATAATATACATAATACATATTACACATACAGACATACACACACATCCACAGAGAGATTATACTCTTTTATCTCCTCTCCCCTGTTCTCGTTTCTCTTGGATTCTCCTCAATGCTCTTGCTGCTAGCCTAACATCCAGCTCAAGGGTGATGGTGGTAGATATGGTGATCAAGCAAAACCTATCAAAGGAGAAATACAGAGGCTACAAAGAACTGAACACTAAATCACACTGCCCACAGGTCTACTTTGGCTCAGATCCAATTGTTTTAATGAAAAGGTCTTTTAACAGAGTAGATTAAAAAGAATTTTAAAAAATTAAAAAAAGGGCTGAAGAGATGGCTTAGCGGTTAAGCGCTTGCCTGTGAAGCCTAAGGACCCTGGTTCGAGGCTCGGTTCCCCAGGTCCCACGTTAGCCAGATGCACAAGGGGGCGCACGCGTCTGGAGTTTGTTTGCAGAGGCTGGAAGCCCTGGCGCGCCCATTCTCTCTCTCTCTCTATCTGTCTTTCTCTCTGTGTCTGTCACTCTCAAATAAATAAATTTAAAAAAATTAAAAAAAATACACACATAAAGTAGCCATGCTTTACCAGCAGGAAACACCTCTCTTAATGTGCCTCAGTGCAGCTCTGCTACCTGTACTTCCTCCCCTTTCAAATGGGTATTAAACTTCCCTATTATTGGCATGTGCATATATGTGGAGGGATTTTTGTTTGCTGTATATGAACATGTATGTGCAGATGAATGGGCCCCATGTGTGTCTGTGTGCCACAGGAGAAACATATGAATGACTAATATGTCTCCCCTCTACCCCCACACTACTCATTCATGTGTTTCTTTGAGAAGAAGTCTCTCAATGATTACTGAGCTGCTATTTTTGATAGACTGGCTTACTGGTGATCGCCAAAAGTCTCAGGGCTCTGCTACCCACAGGACTGGGGCTGCATGTGTATTGTCACACCAAGATGTTTACATGATTACTGGGAAGTTGAACTCTGGTGATCTCTGGTACTCATGCTTGCGTGTCAAGTACTCATCCCATCTGAACCATATTCCCAACATCTGGTGTTTTAAGTCTTAAGAACAGGTAAGTTTCATGATTCCTCTCTACTTTCATATATAATTTGGAATTTCAAGATACTTTCTACTTTTTGAAAACAGCATGCTACTAGGGCTATAAGTGGTATGGTCTAAAGCTGATTAGGAGTGAAAGGCCCACCCTCAGTGGACTTCAAACCTGCTAACTTCTGACTAGCTCCATATGATGCTGAAATATGTTTTATGATCATACCACATGTTAAATACACAATATAAGTTTCAAATACTGGATCATTTGAATTTTTCTTTTCAGCTTTGCCAGTCATACCAAGATTCACCACCCCTTCCATGAAGTTGTCATTTGCAATTATTCTGGTGCCCTGTGAGCTAAATCTATGCTCTCATCAAACTGAATCCTGTAAGCTGGACTAAAAGAAAAGGTAGGGTAGGACATATTAAGTGTCTTTCAAGGAATATTCTATAGATTTACTCAAAAGTTCTTTCCAGCAATGATGAATGCTTACCAAATTTGCTGATTTCTGTAGAATATATAAAACATGGCAATTGAATTAGATTCTTTGTCTGGTCTGGTCAGACGGTTAGATAGCCAGAATGCAATTACAACCAGTCTGGTAACAAAGGGAAAATAATCACTATATAGACCTAGAGAATCTACTGAAGAAAATAAAGCCCTCAGAGTAATATTTTCTTCATACATGCACACATTCTTTTATGAAATGTAACCCTAAAGATAGTTATTGTCTCATGTATGTTTATTGAATTTTACTAGTATGAAATTAATTTAGGTAATCAAGAGTCTTATATAGTCTAATAATTTTTGTTTTGGTGGTTATTGTTCTAGGGATGAAATTCAAGGGATACTTTATGTTAGATGAGTGGTCTGCCATTTAGTTACAACCTAGATATAGATTTCAACAAAACTGAATGGAAGACATAATGTTTATTATATATTATTGGAGGCTTTGAAATGACCTACAAAGCTACAACTATATAAATTTTATTGAACGATGTTTATAAGTTTGTTTTGTAAATGATTATGTTTTCAGATACAATCAAATGCATCTTAGCAGTTAGCCTGCCCCCTGTATATTCTATGTTGCATTTTCATAAAAATGATGGCTTCAAAATCCTCCCTTAGTAGGTAAGGAAGGTGCTATTTGATTTCTCATTAGTAATAATTCATGTTGGTAATTTTCCAAATTAATTGTTCTTGCTACATGTGTATTGTAGTAGATAGCCTCAGGTTACTGGGATGAACTTCCAAAGAGACACAGTTAATGGGAAGAAGGGATTTCCTTCAAGTTTATAGATCCAGGGAACATTCAATAGTTTTGGAAGGATCTGGCTCCCATTCATAACGCCAAAAAGAGAGAAAAGCCACCACCAGTCAAAAATGCACAAATAAGAGCAGTAAACAGCAGGGACCTGCCACAGCTCACACCTCTCTGCATACCTTTGGGCTAGAATTCAGATATTTCCCCCAAAACACATTTGGGCTGGACCCCAGAAACTATCCACAGTTATACCTCCTTCGGCTGGAGATTCAAGTGACAAGATTTAATTTTAATAGCAGAGTCTATGGGGCACAGATATTCAAACTTCCACATTTATTATTTATAAAAAAAAACATATACTTAGTCATGTTGGTACACATGTGTAATCCCAGCACTTGGGAAGCAGAAGCAGGAGGATCAAGAGTTCAAGGCCACCTTTGGCTACCCAGTGAGTTCTATGACAGCCTGGGCTAAATAAAACCTTGTCTAAAATCAAAACTAATAGCAACAAACATTTCTTACTTTCTTTCACTTTTTTATTTTTTGTTAAAATAAGATGTGAATTTTATTTTATCCTTTTATATCTTGCTTTTGATTTCCTTTTTTCTTTGCTTAAGTTAAAAAATTAGAAAATTGATTTTAGTCTTTCGTTTCTAATGTTGGTATTTAATGCTATAAACTTGCCTTTACTCTGTCCTCATATCAAGAACATTTTAATATTCTGTAATTTTATATAATTCAATGTTTTCTAATGTTTTTATTATCTTTTACCTAGTCTGCATTTCAATTACACTGCATACTATCTAAATACTTGTAATGTCCTGGTTTGTTTTATTGTTGAATTCTCATTTACTTTCCTTGTGAATGAAGAATTTGTGAAATGCTCATTTTTGAAAATTTATAAACAAAGGTTTATGTCCCATAACATGAATAATGTGATGACAGTGTATTGTATTCACTTTTGAAAAATATATTTGATCTGATATTTTGGGGTATAGTGAGAAAATTTCTGTCTCCCATATATGGAAAGGTCTGAAGGTGAGTTTGAAAGGAAAAAAAAAAAGATAGACATCTCTGGCAGGGTTAGTGATTTATTCCAAGATAGAGGGAAACATCACATTTCAGCAGTCTTAAACCTGAAAATGTAAAGTGAAGTCCTAGCATAGCTTTTTACAGGTATGTGTGTGGCGGGGAGGGGGGGGCGGGGGGGAGGGGTATCTGAAAAGGTTGCATTGTGAAGCTCAAGAAGGGGAGGAATAAGTATTAGCAAGTGATGGAATCAAACATTTTTCTTTTTCTGAGATATCCAGCCAGGTATTTGGCTCCCTAGGGGCCATAAATCAAGAGGCTGCTATCATTTCAGATAACAGTGGGAAGTTTGTGATCTCTGGAGAGACTCTTTGGCATCTGGCAGTAATATGTTGAATTCCAGAGAGCTTCAATAAAGAGAGTTGCTAACTCCTTTATTCCAGACTCTTACATGTATGGCATCTTGGAAGAAGAATTCCCAAGGTTTCACTACTTCTTGCTGAGAGGAGGCAGAGTCTGATGGATTTGGAATCTGGGATTACTGAAGGAGTAGCATTCCTGGTGATGGCACTAAAACACTATAGGGGAAATTTTTTTTATAAAATTTGTAGAAGACAAGATAAAAATCTAAGCAGGAATATAATTAGGATGTAGGGGAGCAGCCAAGTTTGGACAGGAGGTACAAGGGACATGGCAAGGGAAAGCTGAGGGCTATGTGTGGTATTTGACCTGTAGTGAATCTAGGGAGGGGCATCATTGATGCTGGGGGACATTGACATAGGACCAGAGGAGAGTAAATTGTCTGGAGAGTGAGGCCAAGAAAGGATGTAGAGGTAGGCATGAGCATTAAAGAGGCCTATCATAGTGGGAGGCAATTCCAGAGTTCCACCTAATAGCAAGCATTTCTGAGTCCATTTGAAACTGGGGTTGTTGAAACAAAATGTGTAAGTCTGAGAGGGACTGTTTCCTCCCAGTCAGCTGAGCAAGAGCTTAGGAATTACCATAATCAAAGGTGTTGATTTTAGAATCCCTAGTTAGAATCTGGGTACACTTTGTAGGAGGATGTAGAAACAACTCTGAAACCTCAATCTCTTCATCCAAGTTTGGGAGGGAGAGCTCAAGGAGTTACACTCCAGCATCTTGAGTTATATATAAAACAGAAAACAGGTGCCCCCCTCCGAAAGCACTGTGTTGCAAAGGTTTATTTGGAGAGCTGTGTCCCATTAGGTTAAAGAAATCTATATGTGCAAGCATAGAAAGCTAGAGAGGGGACTATGAATCCAGAATGGTTATCAAGGAAGTGATAACTGAATCTGTTGGAATTGAGGAAAGGAAGCTGAACTGTGGATGTGGAGGAGCCCTATCATATAGGAGAGTAAATTATATCTCAGAGAAACAAGTATAGGTTTAGGATGAAGGCAGCAGAGCTGGGAAAATTTTTAACTTAGACAGAAGGTATCTTAGTTGGTCAAAGAGATGTCAGATTGCATATGGCAAAATATAATAAGTTTGCTGTTTTAAAAGGCTAATATAACCCAAAATGATATTGGCTCTAGACTGGTAACATTTACTTCTCCACAATTGTTGCAGTCCATCAGTGAAGTTATTATAACACAAGTGTGCCTTCTGGGAGCTTTTGCTGTTGGTTTCCCATTTGTCAAACCTCAGTTTGTAGTTTGCCTGCATTGCTTGTTCCATGTGGCTTGGAGGCAGTATCTTTTCTTCAGTAGAGTGCTACTTAACTGAGCCATTATGAAAGAAATCTATTACCATTTTGATCTGGTCATTATATATCTACATCTGATTTTTTTGTATGTGAAAGGACATTTATTAGTGACACATAAGTATTATATTTAAGTTTGCAAATAGCAACATAAGCAGAAGGTAAGGAGACAAATAATGTTATCTGGAGAAGTAAGAAAGAAAGCCTTCATAAATTGGATAAAAAGAATTAATTGAAATTTCAGAAAATAAGAATATTTGATTTAGGTAGGGCGGAGGTGGGAAATATAAGAAACTAGGCTTGAAGTAATGCTTGAAATAGAAAAGTTTTAAGTTTAAACATGATAGATTCATGTGCCACTTGATGTGTATGAATTTATGTGGGTAATGAGGAATCAAACCTGGGCTAGAAAACTTTTTATGCAAGAACCATTAGCCACTGAACATTCTCCCCAGCCCACAGTTTGATTTCTTAAAAGTGAAATGTCATTGTATTCCAAGCTACATTACAAATCCCTCATCAGTTTACTGTGTCCGTGCATCCGTGTGTGTGTGTGTGTGTGTGTATGTGTGTGTGTCCATGTGTAGTATATATTATAAGGTATATAAGGTACAGGAGTGACCAAGACCATAGAGACCATTCTGAGGCAAAGAGAGAAGCTGTTATTCTGGGAAAACAAGAGCTGCCAGATTGACTCTCAAGAGTGCAGCACAGTCAACTTTGAGATTACAGTAGTGGGTGATATAGAGTTATTCATCTGGAGGAAGATGAGAAAGGGAAAATTACTCCTTTGCTCTTTATATTAGTTATCTCAAATAGCTAGGGTGTGAGACTAGAACAGTGACCAGGTGACCTGAGAGATAACAGGGCAGGAAAACTGGAACTGGGGTATTATTAGGCAAGAAAGGGATAATGGCTGGGTGATTCCTTGAGGAATGCAGATGACCCATTTCCTTATATCTCTGTTGCCCTCCTGTTGTGACTCCATTTTTTTTTGTCCTGACCAAACATTCCAGCATTTTGTTAATGATAAGAGATTAAGGTTATTAATTTTTTCATGCTGACCAAAAGGGTAGTGAGTTCTTATCATAGGGGCTGGATAATGCAGTCAATGGGTCTCCACTCAGTGCAGCTGATGAGGAGGCATTTTCATGAAGGCTAAAGGTGGCAGACTGGTGAAATCAATAGCACCAGTGTAGTATACTGTTATGACTTGGTCCTGAGTGAAGCAGAGACTTTCCTCGTACCATCCATGTATTAATCTGTCTTCAGGGCAGTTGCTGGCAGACACCTGTTATAGAGAAGGTGAGTGAGAAGGGCTCTGTGCACACAGAAAGAAGACAGAAGGGAGAATAAAGGAGCGTGTTAATCTTGTCAAAGCTATGCCATCAAAATCCAGGTGTAAAGGGAGGATGAGCATCCAGAAGTGAGGGATAGAGGGTTTGGGGCAAGACAGGAGGCACAGTGGCATTTTGGGATCAGAGGAAGAGTAGGAACACAAGAGAGTTTAAGTATGTGCCTATGGGTGCGGCAGTGTACTTAGCCCTGGGTGAGATAGGGTAAGGGATAAGGAAGTAGGCGGCCTGAGGAATAGCTCTGATTCTGGCTAAGGCAAGTGGTCGGAGCTGGGTGCAGGGTAGGTGAAGTTAATCAGGGGCACGCAGAGGTAAAAGGCATGAGTTAATGTTAGAGTCTAGTACTGTAAGACAAGGGAGCCTATTAGACTGAATCATTGTTTATATTATAGATATATTATTCTCACTGTGTGATTAAGACCATGCAGGTTGCCAGAATTAAATGATATTATTTAGAGGTTGTGGTGGTTTGATTCAGGTGTCCCCCATAAACTTAGGTGTTCTGAATGCTAGGTTCCCAGCTGATGGATATTTGGGAATTAATGCCTCCTGGAGGGAGTGTATTGTTGGGGGTGGGCTTATGGGCTTTATAGCCAGTTTCCCCATCCCAGTGTTTGGCACACCCTCCTGTTGCTGTGTCCCACCTTATGTTGGCCAGGGGGTGATGTCCACCCTCTGCTCATGCCATCGTTTTCCCCTGCCATCATGAAGCTTCCCCTCGAGCCTGTAAGCCAAATAAACCTCTTTTTCCCAGAAGCTGCTCTTGGTTAGGTGATTTCTAACAGCAATGCGACCCAGACTGCAACAGTAAAGTGGTACCAAGGAGTGGGGTTGCTGCTAGACACCTGACTATGTGGCTTCAGCCTTTTGAAGCTGATTTTCAAGAGGAATGTGGAAGGAGTTGAAACCTTGGCCTAAGAGATGCCTTGCAGTGCTGTAAGTACAGCTTAATGGACTATTCTGGTTTGAGCTCTAAGACCTGAATGTAGTAAGAACTATGGACTGTGAGGTTTGGCTTATGAGGGTGAGAAAGAGCTGTGCCTGGACTGGGCTAGCAGTTTGTGTGAGAAGCTTGCTCTTGTGCCCATGTCCTGAGAAGTTGTGCAGGGTTGCTTAGCGTAGAAATGAACTGGTGTGTGCAGAGGGATATGGCACAGAAAGGAAAATCTTTGGGTGAACTGCTGCCCGTTCAGCTGCAACTGAGAGATTACAACCTTTGAGACTGGGCTAGCTGACCTGCGCTAGGGCAACAAGAAGAATGTCAACTCTTTTGAAGGGGTCTGAGTGCTCAAGGAGTGTCCTGTTCTTCAAAGTCTGCTTTAATCCCCCCTGGATTAACAAATTGGCACCCTACCTGGAATTGTGGAGTATAAGAAATGCTGGAAAGAGGGTCATTGAGTTTGCAACACGGTTTTGTGTTTTGGAAATGGCCATGGGCAGTGTGAAGCAGGTTTGCTGGTTGCCTGCACAGAGACCCCATGGGGCCTTGAGGATGAACCGTGGCTTGCAGTGGAGACCCAGTGGAGATGCCGGGACCATGAGATGGCTGCCGAGGAGCTGCCAGCCCCGATGAAGTTTCCCAGGTCTGTGAGTAGCCTAGCTGGAGGGGCGGAATTGGAATGCCAGAGACTTGTTGCTGGTTAGAATTATCGGACTTGAAGATTTGTCACTGGTTTGAGTTGCTGGACTTGAAGCTACAGAGTTTGATGTTTGCCCTGGTTGTTTTGAATCTTGTATTGGTTGAATGTTTCTTTGCTATGCCCAATGCCATCTATTGCAGTGTGAATATTTATTCTGTGCCATTCTGGGTTTTTTGAGGTTATATTTTGGTATTATGGCTCAGTTAAAAGTTCTTGAACTATGGGGATGTATGAACATCATTGAGATTGATAAAAACTATGGGGACTTTTAAAGTCAGACTGAAAGCATTGTATTTTACATCATGTATGGATATCAGTTTATGGGGGCCAGGGGCGGAATGTGGTGGTTTGATTCAGGTGTCCCCCATAAACTTAGGTGTTCTGAATGCTAGGTTCCCAGCTGATGGATATTTGGGAATTAATGCCTCCTGGAGGGAGTGTATTGTTGGGGGTGGGCTTATGGGCTTTATAGCCAGTTTCCCCATCCCAGTGTTTGGCACACCCTCCTGTTGCTGTGTTCCACCTTATGTTGGCCAGGGGGTGATGTCCACCCTCTGCTCATGCCATCGTTTTCCCCTGCCATCGTGAAGCTTCCCCTCGAGCCTGTAAGCCAAATAAACCTCTTTTTCCCAGAAGCTGCTCTTGGTTAGGTGATTTCTAACAGCAATGCGACCCAGACTGCAACAGAGGTCAATAATGGCTTTGTAGGAGAGATTTTGAGGGACCTGTGAGGAGTTGTATGACTCTCTGCATTGTCATCTGCTAGGATAAATCAAGGCCATGGTGACCAGGTGGCCCTTCTTCCTTTGGAAAGCCTGGAGGATTGATTTTCTTCTGATGTGACTCTACTTTTGCAGATACACTGACTTGGAATTCATTTCTGGGTCTCCGCATCCTCTCTGATTAAGACAGGTAGGGCTGGAGAGATGGCTTAGCGGTTAAACGCTTGCCTGTGAAGCCTAAGGACCCCAGTTTGAGGCTCGGTTCCCCAGGTCCCACGTTAGCCAGATGCACAAGGGGGCGCACGTGTCTGGAGTTCGTTTGCAGAGGCTGGAAGCCCTGGAGCGCCCATTCTCTCTATCCGTATTTCTCTCTGTATCTGTCACTCTCAAATAAATAAATAAAAATAAAAAAAAAAGAAGACAGGTAATTTAGCAGAGAACATAAGATAGTACTGTCCCATCATCTCCTGTGGCCTTCTGACCCAGGAGCAGGAACCAAAATATCAGTTATCCTTTAACTCCAATGTTTTCAATTCATTTTGGCTTCTAAGCACGATTACTACTCACCCAGAGAGACTGTAGACATCTGGTTAGCAAAACACTAGTTAAAATAGTGCAGAACATATCAGGTTAGCAGAGCATATCTAGTTAGAGAATGACACAATAGTTTAAAATCATTCTGATTAATATTTAAGTTTAGTTGTCAGGTGACAGTGTAAGCTATATCTGGGACATAGGAAGCATACACATTCTATCTTTTAAGTATCTGTCAGTTATAAATATAGGTAGAACATTTTAGTTGCCCTGAACATTATTTATCAATAAATTTAATTGATTTAATCTAGAAATTATATGTCAGGAAAAAGACAGGACATTATAAAAACTTAGCATCTGTGTTTGAAAACTTTGACTAGTCTGTATATCAATGTAAGTACCAATTATCCCCCAAACTGAAAGTAGAACAGCAATTTAAGATTACTTGTCTAGGGCAGAAACCATGTTTTAAGTACCAATATCTCTATATGCATACAAAAGAGGGTGAGGCCCACTTTGCAGCGGTGGGCATTAACCAATTGGGGGAGTAGGGACCCAACTCCTCCCGTGGGATTTCTTTTTACCACAACTTTGGCCCTTGGTACCTTTTGGGGAGGGGAGGCAGGGCTTATGTGGCCAGTGAGGCACAGACTTAGTGATAACAGTTATGGTACTAACCTCCATGTAAGTCAGGTTTTTCTCTCAGGGAATTCAGAAGTGGTCAGAAAAGGACCTTCCCTTGTTGTGCTTTGCCTTGCACCCATGCTGGTGCCCATATTGCAACCACTTTATTGTGAGCCAATATGCATAGGTCTGAATCCTGTGCAGCTCCTGTAGGAGGGGTAGCTATTTGGCCATGACAGGTAGACTGCAGCAATAGCAGAGGTGTAGAGGACAGCAGTATAGTAAATGAGTACAGAATGTACACAGTATAGTAAATGAGTACAGATTGTAAGATCAAGGGAGAGTGACAGCTGCAGGTGGTAAGTCTTCACTGGCAACACCTCAATCCGCCAGCTCCAGTATGTGATAATGAATCTGCAAGGGCTGCATCTTAATAGCATCAATCTGTTGATATATAAAAGACATGATTTTTATTTATAATAACAGGTCTGATTGTGAGTAGGAGGATTAAAATAAGTAGAGGTCCTATTACTGATGGCAACCAGGAGAGGAAGGGGGAATTGGTCCAAAATTGAGTGGAGGAGGAACCATATCGAGAATGCAACTCTCAACTAAATTTTTGCAATTTTTTTTTTATGTTTTCCTCAATGATTCTGGATTCATTGACATAAAAGCAGCACTCCTCTTGGAGAGTTATACATGTTCCTCCTTTTTCTGCTGTAAGGAGGTCAAGACACATCGATTTTGTAGGGTGACTTTGGCTAGGGAGGTGATATTTCTCTGGAGGGATTCAAGACTATTAGTGGTGGAATCATCTGTTGTAGTTTTTCAGAAAATTCGCTAGCAGAATACAAGGAGTGCCCCTATGCTCCGCCTGCCACCCCTGCAGAAATAATTGATGTGGTCAGGCTTACACCCACCACTAGTGGAAGGAAGACTACTCCCTTATGAGTGGTGTGGCAGAGCCAGGCAAATTCATCAAGGCTGTACATGGTGAGTTGGGGGACCCCAGCTACCAGGATACAGGGTCCCGGGGTGGTGCTATTAATGTGAATAAACAGGGTTTCATTGCACCAGAAATAAATCAGTGAGGGAAGGATATAAGTTCTGTAGTTACAGAGGTGTTTTGTGTGCAAGTTAAGTCAGTAGGTAGTGATTCATTAGTAAGGAAGCAGGGCAACATGACAATATTATTTAGATGGTGAGAGAGTAGTGGGACTGGGGAGATAGGAGGAGTGGTCTTATAGTAAGACTGAGTAAAGGAAAGGCTGAGGGTAGAGGAGGCATGTAGGGTATTGTAGCAAGGATTGTATGCAAAAGGGAAGCACAAAGCAAGAAAGAAGAGGCATTTACCTGGGAGGCATTAAGTAGATTGACAGCATATTGGAGATATATTGGCCAAGAGTCCCATTTTACCTTGTTATTATTTTGGAGAGGGCAGAGTGGAGGTTTTGTTCATTTTCTAAAATTATTTGATTTACTTGATCCTTGGGGTCTGCAGGGACTAATTGCCTGGAGATATGTGTGTATATATATATATATACATACATACACACACACACACACACACACACACATATATATACATATAAATATAAATATAAATATAAATATATATATATATATATATATATATATATATATATATATATATATATATATATTTCCCGTGGGGTAGGAGGACCACCCATCATTATAGAGTTTGCCTGTGACTCCCTTTTCCCAGTGCTTATTGCAAGGGTCAGAGATAACAAGGATGAGCTCTTTTCCTTGGAGGCAGAGAATACCCTTTTTACCATAGAATTTATGCATTCTGCAGCTCCAATATCTACAACCTCCATAGGTGGATACATAATCTAAACAACTGCCCTTATTGTCATAAGAAATGCAGGCATAAGAACTGTATGTAGTAGTAATTGATTTGGGAGTGATTTTAAAGGTGAGGGCTGACCGGAATCCTGTAAGAGGGCAGCACCCTGAACCAATAAGAGTGGTGGAAACCTGTTTGATGGGGCCCTCCTTTACTTGAAATTCCCATTTGAAGACAGTAGCAGTAGTTAAGGGGACAATGGGCAACACGGAGCAGAGGAGCAGTAGATGTCAGGGTTCGACTGTTTTCATCTTGAATCTTTAGTATTGGATACCTGGAAGAGAAAATAGGAAGTTGCCTCAGGAACAGGGTGTTCTTGGGTGTGTTTTACTGAGAACTTATAGGTTCGTTGACTTGTTTAACTAAACACTTTGGTAGCCATCTTGCGGCATCATTTTGAGTATCAAACACACAAACTGACCAATGGCCCCAAAGGAGGACAGGGTCTGGGCCATTCCATTTTAAGGTTAAAGGATCTTTCCACATAGCTTTGACGAAGGTATTTTTTGTGTTTGTATGCCAAAAGCAATCAACAGCTGACTTTCCTTGAGCATCAAGGGTTAGAAAGTTTAGGACAAACAGGGCATGATGAAGGATGTTTTCTGGGGAGCCCTTTATGGGATATAAATCCCCCATTTCTGGAGGGTATGTTTAATAGTTTGATGGGTTCACTCAACAATTCCTTGACCCTGGGGATTGTATGGTATGCCTGTCATATGTTTAATTTTAATTGATGACAGAAATTTTGGATTTCCAGTATATCTAGGACCAATATCGGTTTTAATAATTTGGGGCTTTCCCAGGACACTAAGGCAATTGAGTACATGAGCAATAATATTTTTTGAAGCTTCTCCAGCATGGAGGCTGGAAAAAATGAATCCACTAAAGGTATCAACAGTAACATGGAGGTACTTAAGATTACCAAATGAGGGAACGTGTGTTACATCCATTTGCCAGATCTCATTGGGAATTAAACCTCTAGGATTTACACCTAAGTGGGGAATGGGTAGGAGGGTGACACAGTTTGTACATTGTTTGACTATCTGATGAGCTTTTTCCCTAGTTATTTTAAATAGAAGATGCAAGGTTTGAGCATTAAGGTGACATACAGAGTGAGCTGCTTAGGCCTGGGCCACAGGAGAAAGTCCCCTCATGTCAGGACAGCCTTTGTAAGCATTTTCCAATTATTTACTGAAAGCCAATTATCCCTAAGGGCCTCTAGTAGGGTCATGGTAAAGGGAGCAGTAGGTCCATAAGAGGAAACAGCACTTTTGAATTCCTTGTTATGTTTAAATTTTAAATAGTGATAGTGCTGAGGCTTAATAACAATACTTTTGTTCCTGTCTGGCTCGCTATCATCATCTGAATCACTGGATTGTTTAGAGTGCTTATCTCCTTCAGAGCCTTCCTCCCCTGAATCTGTTTTTGCCCCGCTCGACTCAGGTGGTGAACGGGTTAAAGAATTTGCTCCTGCTTTCACTTGGGCATGTGTTATTGGAAACTTATGAAGAGTCTTGGGTTGTTTGATTTTAGCTTTGATTTGCTGTACAGGGGCAGGAGAGGGAGAGTGGATTTCTACGTCTAAGTCATGGAGTTGTTTAAGTAAGGTGGCCTTTTCTTTTTTAACTGCAAAGAGACTCTTTAGTGATTGGGCTTCCTGGGAAAGTTTGTGGATTGCCTATCAAGTTACTGCTTCTAAATCGCAATTGAGAGTTATAGGGGCACAGAAGTGACGTGACTTAGGCATGTAAAGATAAGGTGGAGGGTCTGCTATGGGGGCTGTGGGAGGTGGCCAGTCATGGTTGTGATATCATATCTGGCAGCCTCACCCTTCAACTCTGATTCCTCATCTAGGGTAAGAGAGGTATTAGGGGGAGGGGTAACTGCAGATTTGAAGAGAATAGTATAAATGGATTTAAGGGCAATTGGGTCATCCTCAGGCATAGGAATAATGACAGAGGGGCACTGCGAAGGGGGACCATTTGTCTTGCCTAGTGCCTTTGCCTGGGAGCTGCCGCAGTGCCTGCCTGGAGGGCAGGGCGGCTCGGGGGAGGGAACTGCTGCAGCAGCAGCAGTAGCCACTCAGGGATCCTGATGGTTGGAAGTTAGTTCATGAATGGGAGGGGTTTGGCTAGTTTTAAGGTTATTTTTAAGAAAGAATTCTCCATCCCTAACAACTTTTGAAACATCCGGTTGACACTGGTGAACCTGAAGTACATCATTTATTAAGTTCCAATATGAGAAGATTTGAACTGGGACATTTTCAGGGCCAAAAGTCCTATAGTAATCTTTTAAACAATCTCCCACTCTCCCCCATCTTTTTTCATCAATGGTACCTTCCTGGGGAAACCATGGACATAAATCTTCTAAGAAGAGGGAAAAAATGAACAAGATCTTTTTTTCTTAACTTTTGCCCCGTGAGTCTTGAGGGAGTCTTTAAGTCCCTGGATAAAAAGTTCCTGTTTACTTAGGGTCTGTCCCATGATAGAAAAGGAAAGAGGAGAAACAGCAAGACCAAAGGGCAACGTTCCCAGTTGGAGAACTGGCACGGGGGATTCCCCAGTGAGTTGATGTGAGCCTGACTGCAATTTTAAGAACTGGCAGCCACTCTAAGAGCATTTACTGATTGTTGCGTACCCAGTTTTGTTGATAGGAAGAGAGGCTAGATAGTAGGTCTTTGCCCAATGCCTGAATGGACTGTCGGGACTTGCACAGGGAGCTAGGGGCCTTCAGCCAATGCCAGAGGGTAGTCCTGGCCAAGAGGCTTCAGTTGCCTTGTTGCTATGTTGCAATTCCACACGATGGCGCCAACCCCACAGTTCTTGTGTTTGCAAATTTGACTGAATAGTCTTTAAATAGTTTGTCTTAGAACTCGTCGCTTATCTTACCTTAGTGTATCTGTATCACAGGCAGGCTTTTTGTGGTGATCACTGTGTGGGTCTGTATTACAGGCACGGACTGCCTGCAGTGACCTCTATGTGGATCTTCACTCACCCCCCTGTTGGGGTGGCAATCCAATGATGGGGACAGCCATCCACTCCAGTGATGTTCAGGTTTTTTCTTCGTACTTCGGGCCCCACGTTGGGCGCCATTTGCCCTGGCCAGCGAGGAGTGGAACAAGGGCTCGAGGAGAAGCTAACCTGAATTGGGGAGGCAAACAGACACAATAAGGAGACCAAGCTAGGTATTTTCAAGGTCTCGAAGTTTATTTTTACACATTAGGTTTTTATAGGATTTTAGGTGGAAGGAGTCATAATCAGGCCAGAGATCACAGGGTTACTGGCTAAATGCAATTTATTTGTTTCTTCATCAATTACCGGCAGCACCAGGAGAGGCCATCACCCAGGCATAACGGCTTCATTTCTGGTAATACATCATTAGATGAGGAAATAGAAACTGAACTTACTATATGGCGTTTTCTGTCAACATGGCCAAGGTTTGGTTCATAGCTCCCAACAGTAAGATACCAGAAATGAGACAATTAAATGAAACCTTGACTGTGACTGATTATATATCACAGAATAAAATAAAACTTGGTCATTTTTGAGTTAAGCAAGCCTGATTTAACATACATTAGAGACAATATGACAAACACAAAGTAATTTCTTAAATAAGTACCTTTTACCATTGAACAATTTTTTTTGTTTTGTTTTTCTAGGTAGGGTCTCACACTAGCTCAGGCTGACCTGGAATTCACTCTGTTGTCTCAAGGTGGCCTTGAACTCACAGCAATCCTCTTACCTCTGCCTCCTGAGTTCTGGGATTAAAGGCATACGCCACCACACGTGGCTTACCATTGAACAATTTTAAAGCTTAAGTAAAAAAAAATATTTATGATTGTTATTTGATGCTTAGACAAACTATATTAACCTTGTTTTCATACAGTGGATTTTTCTAAGACGTGGGTAGCTTTTTCAATTTTTCTAAGAACAAAATCACACCACTTTAGTTCTTATAAGACTTAGATTATAACCTCAGTGATAATCATCTAGCAAAACCAGCATGAACAAGAACCATTTTAAAATCACAGAGTTTTAGCCAGTCATGGTGATGCATGCTTATTGATAGTCTAAGATCATGGACTCTGTATAATCAAATTACAATATTTTAATATTCTGGTATTTGGAAAATTTTGATATTAACAAAAAGTAGAGTTTACATATTTAAAGCACATGAGGCTACAGAGAGTAAACTATAAAGAAAAGATCTGCTGACAGTATGTAAAATAAATAAGAAATCAATATTATGTAAAAGGTAAATAAGATGTCTACTCAATCTATAAGTCAGTTTTTCAAATTAATTGAGCTATATTTAACATAGCCAAAAAATAGAGGAATTGGAATAAACTGGCATGCTCTAATAAAAAAGGAGACAAGTTTCATGGAACAGAGAGGGAATGGGCATGCAAGGGACACTTGCACTACAATTTCCAAATGTGTGCTCCATTATGAGAAGCTGGCTTTGAAAATAAGGACCTTTAACTGATGAGCCAAAAAGAAATATTTTTAATCTCTTTGAAATCAATTTTAGAGAACTGTATTGAATTTCAAACATAGAAAAAATTTATAACATAATCTATAACTATTCAAACCTTAACCAACGCTATAATTCTGCTTGTGATACTTTTGTAAACTTGTTAAGTAATGATGTGAGTAAAATGTAGAGTATTAAGGCTGATTGTTGGAGGAATTGAGGAATTACATCTTAAATCACAACATAACTTTGTTTAGAATTTTCTTTCTCTGTTTACCATGAAGTAAATATTATTTTAAGAATGTGACAGATAAATACTGTTTAATGTTTTAAATGTGGACTATTTACCTTATAAAATCAGGAAAAAATAGAGGAAATGATTTTCTGTGAGATTGATTTTGAGGCGAGGTTTAAGATATAATAATCTTATGAGATGATTAAATACTAAGTCAAATTTAATATTAATATTTACTTAAAGGTTTACAAGTAGAGGAACCTACTTAACTTGGTTGGGTACTCTAAATTCAGTCTTTCATGACCTTTATTATGACCAGATTAGCATCAATGAGTTAATGTTAAGTTTACAACCTGAATACCATATCATCCTGCTACCAGCCAAGGACATACTTTCTTAGTCTGATGTAAGGACTATGTTAATAGTCATTTTATATCTCAAGGCATCTGTAATCTGATTAATTACTTTGTATTTAACCTTCTGTTTGAGCTCACTCATATCTTCACCTAAATACTTATACTTTAATCTACACACTTTTACTTTACACTTTATGCAACCACTCTGTAACAATCTTTTCCAACAAATATTTAACATCCAGCATACAAAGTTTTCTATCCAGTCCATCTTTGTTAGTCATTTCATCTCATAACTACCAGCAAAATCTTTTATTGTTCTTACCAATACAATTTTAAAATGACCAATTTTTTTCTTCAAAAAGTCTCTTAAAATAATATTTTTAAGAAAGAGCAGATCAGATTTGCTTTATACTATTTAACCCCCCTAAAATATTAGATTTTGGAACTTGAATTTTATAACTTTTTGGAAACACATTTGTTTAAAAAATATGAAAGCAGATTTGAACATTATTAGAAAATTTAGTAATTTTTTTTCAAATTTAGTATCAAGTACTTCTACATTTAAATATAAATCTTGAGGGTATTGTCTTTTAGTAGTTCCATAGAAGCTTAGAAAGATAAGCACAAAATAGTTACAAATATCTTCTAAGAAGTCCCTATCTGTTTATTGTGATTTGGCATTCATTCATCATCATTCTGGGGACAGGATCCTGAGATTCCCTGTGCTTGCAGCCCCCTGGCTCTACAAGGCAGGGGAGCTGTTAAAGAGCCATTTTTTTTTTCTTTCTAAATTCCAGGGAGAGTTTTGGACTTCCCTCTGGGCTATAGGCTGCTTTCTTATCCTGCTATTTTACAGCTCTTTAAGAGTTTGCCAATGATCTTAATTACTTTCAGTGTTTCTTCTGGGGGACACTTAACAGTAGAACTTGGCTATGCCATCCCATACAGTGGGCTTTGTGGAGAACATCCTCCACAATGAAATGGTACTGCTCAGAACAGAAATGTTTCTGTAGTCTTAGGGCTGTGCACCACATACATACTCACAAACATAGGCTTTCATTTCATGTGCACTTTTCTTACAGATTCTAGGCAACCATTTCCCCTTCACATATTCATTCATTCATTTATTCAAAAGTTATACATACCAGTCCAGCCCGAGAAGGACACTTACTGAGAAGGAGAGAGGAGATAGAGAAGGGAAGAAGAATGGAGCCAAATTTGTGTGGTGGATACGAAAAGCCAGTACCAGACAGAGATGGTCCAAAGCCTTTAGAGGGGTCACATGGCAGCTCAGTGGTCTGGTCAGGGGAAAGGAGATCTGGCAACCCAAGAGGACAACCAGGAGCCTCCTCAAAGTCATGATCAGCAGATGTAAGTTTCAGGAGTGGCCAAGACCACAGAGACCACTCTGAGGCAAAGTTGGAAGGGAAAACACGAGCTGCAAGGACTGACTGTCAAGAGTGGAGCACAGTCAAATTTGAGATTAAGATAGTGTGCTGTATAGAATTCTTCAGTTTGGGGAAGGTGAGGAAGGACAAAGAACTCCTTTGTTGTTTATATTAGCCATTTCAAATTGTTAGGGTGTGAGACCAGCACAGTGTCCAGGTGACCTGAGAGATAGGGGGCAGGAAACCTAGTCCTGGGGTATTGTTAGGCAAGGAAGGAATAATGGCTGGGTGGTTCCTTGAGGAATGTGGATGATTCACTTCCTTATGTCTCTGTGTCCCTCCTGCTGAGGCTCTATTTTTGTCCTGACATAAGGTATACACTGTTACAGTAGTCTATACAATTTATGCATATCTTATCTACAAATATACATAAAAGCACATATGTATATTTTTTTCTGATAAATTTCCTATACATGCACACAAATATAAACTCCAAATCTGAACACTATGTAAACACATGCAGGTCTTAAATGTAATTTTAATCATAAATAAAATGTTACCATGTATATAATTAAAAAATGTTTTGCTCAATAGATTGATTTTTGTAACCCATATTGACATATCCTTTTACATGATAATTTATCATATATTAAGAATTCCTGGGCTGGAGAGATGATTTAGCACTTAAGCACTTGCCTGTGAAGCCTAAGGACCCTGGTTCAAGGCTCACTTCCCCAGGACCCAGGTTAGCCAAATGCACAAGGGGGCACACGTGTCTGGAGTTCGCTTGCAGTGGCTGGAAGCCCTGGTGTGCCCATTCTTTCTCTCTCTTTCTCCCACCTTCTGTCTGTCTCTTGCTCTCCAATAACTAAATAAAAATAAACAAAAAAGTTTTAAAAAAGAATTCATTTGTAAGGATGACTATAACACAACGTAGAAGTTACCTTCTTGTTGCTATGAGAAAAACACCTAATTTGAATCAGTACCCAGGGGCTAGAGATATGGCTTAGTGATAACAACACTTGTATAGCATGCATAAGTCCCTGATGGTAAAATGAAATAAATAAAATAAAAATTATCCCCAAAGTAAACAGTGATTACAGTTTATTACATATTTACAAGATGTTCCAACTCTTCATCTCACTAGCTAGCATTTACACTAGATAAATTTTCATACTATATATTCCATTCCATTCATAAACCAGGGTTCCTCTGATGACAAGTGCAATCTCCAAGCTGGTGCCAATCAGAATAAACAAAATCACAGTAACTGAAGGAATTATATTAGCTCACATTCAATATGGTTAATATTTTATTATTATCTCAAATTATAAGGAAGGTACAGTAGAGATGTTTCTTTGCATTTATTCAATATTAAATAATCTGTAGTGTTTTATTTAGTTGGCTATTCACATTTGTATTTTTGGTTCACATTCAGAATGTATTTTTCTCCTATGTAGATTGCTACTGTTTTTCAGTGGTAACTTATATTTGGTTATATATTATCATGTATTTTCTTTTGATATTTTCATTATTCTTTATATGTCATCCAAAGAAAACATGCATGTATTTTTTCATAGCTCAGAACATGACCCACACAATAAATGGAAAATGAAAACTCTATAATAGTCATTTTTCAATGATGTGTGAGCAGGAAGGTTTAGAGTAGGACCCATGCATATATAGAGAGTTTACCTATTTCACTTGAAGAAAATAAGCTAGATGATAGTGAAAAGAACAAAAGGATCCAATGAAGATTTTATGTAGTCAGAGTACCAAGTCATCCTCTCAATAAGGAGGTGATGTTTAAGACTTGAATGACAAAAGGAGAATACTGTGTGGAGTGCTGAAAAACACCTGATTTTCCAATATGCAGAGTTATATATGCTAAGGTCCACAATGACAAATGTATGAGACAGTGGTAAAGCAATATATAGACCAGGTTGGTATCAACATAGTGAGTTAGGAGAAAGGTACAGGCATATAAATATCTAATAAGCTAAAGACAAACCAAGGGAGAAGAAGTTAATGAGCTGGACAAGAGAAGGCTGAAAGTGGGGCCAAGTATGAGTAATGCATATTGATATAGAATGCATATGTATTTTATATATATATACATATATATATAAATATAATGAATATATAAAATAAATATATGTGGATATAACATGTACATACATATTGTACATGATAAATTAAAAACATAGTCTTTCCTTAATTGAAAAGAATTAAGTATTTGATATTTTATATGCTGTCACTAAAGCAGATCCATTTTATTACAAGTGAATTTCTAGTTGGCTAAAAATATTTAAGAAAAAGATAAATATTGTTATGATTTATAAAATTATATCTGGCAGCTTTGTAGAGATCAGGTTATAGATTTCCAGAGAAGGGTATTGTATAGGAATTTCAGTACTTGGCTTGTTGCTACCTTGATATATGATAATATATGTTTTTATATAGTGTCTCAGATTAAAAATATAGACCAGAAAGGCAGATGAATGATTATACTTTCACAGAAATGCTCTTACTGCACATGAAATTAATGAGAAGTGCAAATAAAAGTATTAATGAAATAGTAAGAAAGTTTTCATTTGCAAAATTTGAGAATATTAAAAAGGAGCAAATCCAAGGATACAAATAAAGCATTTCTTGCATAAATTATGTTTCAAAAGAGTATATGGTATTCTATTTGTGACAATTATAAATGTAAACATTGCAGATCAAGAGTATGGTTGTGCATTCAGAAAACATTCTGTGTTGGTAATATTCACAATTTTGTGTTGAAATAATGTTACATAGGGAAAATCTGTAGAGAAAACTATGGATTCTGTATAGCAAGATACAATACTTTCACAAGAAGAAATGGAATCAGAAAAGCAAAGCGTGGTAAGATGCATATTAATGTAAATGAACCTTAAAGGTGTTATTTTAAGGCAAGGAACGGAGGTGCATCTGAATCTACAGAGTGTAATTTTTAAAATTTACTTCATTTTGTTTATTTGAGAGAGCGAAGGGGGAGGGAAAGAGGCAGGGAGAGAGAATGGGTATTCTAGGGCTTTCAGCCACTAAAAATAAATTCCAGATGCATGCTCAACCTTGAGCATCTGGCTTATGTGGACCCTGGGTAATCAAAATTGGGCCCTTTGACTTTGCAAGGAAATGCCTTAACCACTAAGCCATTCCTACAACCCCAGACTATACTTTTTTGATATTTCTATATCATAAAGGCTATAAAGAAAAACAAAAATTAGTTTGTGCTAGGCATGGTAGCTCACGAATTTAGTTCCAGTAATTGGCAGGCCACAGTCATCATCAGATTGCCACGATCATGAGGACAGTCTGCGCTCAAAAGTAAGTTTCACTTCTGCTTAGGGTAAAATAAGAGTATCTCAAAACAATATAATAATATTAAATAACTTTGGCTGGGTGTGATGGTAGAAATGGGAGTTGTTGAACTTCTGTTATGATGGTTTGGCCCAGTCTAAATTATCTAAAATCATCAAATTTTATATATAAATTGTGTCACATGTTAAATTATTGCCCATGAAATTTATTTTGTGTGTAGTATGTATGATGTTTACATGTGCATGTGGTATATGCACGTGTGTGTGTGTGTGTGTGTGTGTGTGTGTGTGTACAAGCCACACACATATGCATGCAGAGATCAGAGGAAGATGTTGGGAATCCTTTATAACTCTTATGCCTTATTTCCCTGAGACAGTATCTCTTACTGAACCTGGCACTCCCCATTTTCCACTTACACTGACTGACCAGGGAACGTGAGCTGGTGTTATAGACATGTACACTCATGCCTGCCTGCACACTTGGGTACTAGGGGTTGAACTCAGGTCCTCCTGCTTGTGCCACAAGTGCATTTACCTCACGAGACATCTCCTAAGCCCTGTAATAAAATACTTAGAGGGAAAACAGCAAATTATTATAAATGCAATGTGTTTAGAAAGATACTGGGGAATTATATTTATTTTCAAGGGATTTTTTTTTTTTTTGCAATTGCATGTATTACTTGTTGCTAATGGTAAGAAAAGTGATGAAAAAGAACTAAAGAAATAGGTAAAGTATATGACCATACACTTCACTAAAAATGTTTGTATGGAAAATGGGCAAATGGCAAAAGATCAACAATGATATGTATTTAGAGAAATGATAATAATAACATATTGTTAAACAAGTATGTTGAGTAAAGAATGAATTATCAGGAAAAAAGTGATGAAGCTTAACTTAGACAAATATGAACTGTGTATGTATAATTAAAGGAAGGCATTCCTTTGGGAAGTGATGATGGCTATTTCTTTGCAGTCATCACAATTGAAACCTAAATGGTGCTCAGATAAGAGTTGATTTAAATAGATGACCACATAAATTTTCACCTTTTGGTAAAATATATGAATATAGAAGCATAAGTTTCAATATATTGAGTATATAGTTTAATTTCGAACAGAGATAAACCTTTAAAGTGTTTATTCTCCCCATACAGTAATATTCAAGGAGTCAATTACAGGAGGTATTGTTTTGTTGACTGCTGACTATTTTTCTGCATCAGATCTGGATTGCATCTACTCAAACATCAAAAATGGATTCCAGAAACAAACATAATGTACACCAAAAGAAGTGTTTTCCCAAAAAAAGCCATAGTAACATTTTGACATCAAAACATGTGGTTGGGAAGGCCACAGCTAGAGACAAAGTTACTAAACACCTAGAAGAAAAAAAATTGTTAAAAGGTCCTCAAGAAATAGTAGAACCTTCAAGCAACAATATTCAACAGGCCAAAATTTCAGTCTCTACTCAAGCATTTTATTTGCCACAGGAGGAAGAATATCATTTATTTCAATTTGGTGAAGGTACACTAGACAACTTCTATGCATATATAATGAAAAAGACTGGTGCCAACTTAGAGTTTGCTTTTTTGGAAAACCAAGGCCTCTATGTGACAGTCTTTGGTAATCCAGATACTGTCAGAAAAGCTCACAAGGAAATTTTTGAATGGTGTCGCAAACAAGATTTGAGTATGAGTCTGATCCCCAAGGAAGAACGTTGGTCTTTTATGGGCCTGGCTGGAGATACAGCACAAGATTTGGAACAAAATACTGCAAAGAAAAACAAGAATAAGTGCTCACATAAGAAGAAAGCCTGTGTTGATATTGCTGACAAAAAACACATAAAGAAGAAGAACTCAGATGGACACTTTGCTACATCTGCCAAAAAACATAAGGGTGTGATACAGAGATTAGATATGGAGAAAGCATTTAGTTCTATGACTTCTATGCCTCACAGTAATGTAAGTGATAATGTTTTCCAGGAAACTGAGGTACACCTCTTAATTCCGTTGTCGAATATCAGTGAGATGGGTATAGAGTTTATTGGAGGAAAACATAAAGTGGATCCATCTGACTTTTGTATAAAAGAGGCATTTGATATGCCCCAAATGCAAACTGAACCCAGAGACGTGGTGAAGAAATGGCCTCACGAATTTTCACCTAGTGTCAAGAAAAGTTTCTTGTACCTAGCCTTAGCAGAATTTGAAGACTCAATAGAGACCTCACCCTCAGGAGGCACATCAAATTTGGAGACACATGATGGTGAGCCCAGTAGTTCAGGCAAAGTATTTAATGAAGCCGTTTGGAATCCCCAAGATTCTGTTATTTCCTCCATCTATGCTCCTTCCTGGCTGCACAAACACATTATTAGTAGTAAGCATCAATATATAGATAAGATAACTGAGAATGTGCCAAAGGTTCATATACACTTTACAGATGAAGATAACATTATCCTAGAAGGACCACTAGAAGATGTAAATTATGCTCAAGAACAGTTCCAGCTCATTGTTCACGACCTCATGAGAAGAATGGATTATGCTGAGATAAATAGTGACTGTAAATTTCACAAGTACCTAATAGAAAATAATAATGAAAACATAAACAGAATTTCAGAAAAGCACCAAGTTTCTATCACAATCTCCCCTGAAGCTGAAAAGAATACCCTGATCAGAATTGAGGGTGAATCTATAGAAGTACAAAAGGCCAAAAAAGAACTTCTGGAACTTGCTGCTAATTCTTCACCTGAGCACATCCAATTTATGTTCATCAAACACTACCTTCACAACCTAATTTTTGGGAGAAAACGTGAAAGGCTTCATGAAATATATAAGAAATTTCCAGATGTTATCATCCATTTTCCACAGTCCAAGGAGAAAAGTGACGTTGTCCAGCTGGTAGGGCCAAAACCTGAGTCAGATAAGTGTATACAGTATTTGGAGAAAATGTTGAAAGACATTAAAGAAAACAACTATTCCATCAATGTTCCCATCTTGAAACGGCTTCACAAAAGGTTAATTGGAAAAAGAGGTTCAAATATCAAACTAATCTCTCAGATAAGCAACACCACTATTCGTTTTCCATCTGAGAGCAGCAGCTCAGAAGATTTTGTGATTACTGGATATCCAGAAAATTGTGACATAGCTCATGAGTGGATTCTTTCTATTCAGAAAGATATTGATGACACTACAGAAGAGGAAATTCATATTCCTTCTAGTCTACACAAATTACTTACAAATTCCAAAATGTCCTTGATTACCCAAATTGTGGATGAATGTGGCAAGTTTGATATACATTTTCCAAGGAGCAAGACCGACATTCAAAAAGTTGTTATCAAAGGCTCTATAGAAACGGTGGAAAAGGCCAAGCAGAAGATCCTTTATCTAGCAGAAGAAGAAAAAGCAAAGAGCTACTCCATGTCTGTTCATGTCAAATCACAATATCATCAGTTTCTCCTGAATAAAAATGGTAGCAATGTTCCCATAGTCTGTGAGAAGACAGGGGTACGCATAGTTTTGCCTACCACTACAAATGAGGATCAAGAATTGGTAAAGATCATAGGAAGAGAGGAGGCTGTCAAAAATGTGAAAAAGGAGCTTGACATTTTATTGAAAGACTTAGAGAATGTAGAAGAGGACAGTGTAGTGATAAATCGCAAGTTCCACCACTACTTTGTCATGAGAAAGAACCAGTTATTACAAGAAATGAATGAGGAGTATGGAGGCCTGGCCATTGCCTTCTCATATGCTGGAAAGCATAGTGCAAAAGTAACAATAAAAGGGGCAAAGCCTTGTGTTCAAGCAGCAAAAAGTCACATTCAGGATCTCTTTAAGCCCTTTGCTTCCAAAGTTACATTACAATGTGTTATTCCCCAGAAGTTCCATTCTTTTATTACGGGATCAATATGTTCACGCATCTACCAGATTACTAGAGATTACAAAGTACAAATCAAATTCCCAGAAAGAGAGAAAACAGCTGTGAAAATAGGTCTAGGTATTAAGGGAAAGGAAAAAGAAAACTGGCAAAATAACAGTAAAGGACTCATCTCTAATTTCCCAAGTAATTGTGACATCGTATATATATCTGGCCACATGGACAATTGCAAAGCAGCCAAGAAAGCCCTTGAATCTCTAATTCCTGTCACGGATGAAATTCATGTGCCCTCTAATCTTCGTACTCACATCATGGGGCCCAAAGGAGATGGATTACTCAAGCTAAGAAAGGTATTTGGAGTGCATATTCAATGGTCGAAACCTGAAATAAATTGGGATGTCATATCCATTATGGGTCTTGCTGCTAATGTGGAACAGGCCAAGATCAAGTTACAGCAGCGAGTCAAGGATTTGCAAATGGAAATGGAGGACAGGGAGCTAAAAAGTTTCAAACTAGCATTTACTCTAGATCCCAAGCAGTATTACAAGATCACTAGCTATAAGGGCTTACTTCTTGCTAAGATCTGCACAGAACATGGTGTTACTATAAGTTTTCCAAGGAAAGCGTCTCATCATATACAAGATGAAATCATCATTACTGGATATAAAGAGAAGACTCTAGCTGCTCGAGACGCAATAATTAGAGTGCTGCATGAGATTGAAAAAAGAGTTTCTAAGCAAATCTCACTAAACCACCATGTCCGCCACAAAATTACTGGATTCCATCGCAAAGCTATCCAGAAGATCATGAATCAATTCCAAGTAGACATCTATCTTCCTCCTATAGGATATTATAATCCTAATATTACAGTGACTGGACTCCCTGATAATGTAAGTAAAGCAATTGACTACATCACTAATCTTCAGAAGAATTACATGTCAACTTCCACAGAAAATGGATCTCAGAGGGGTCATAGCAAGAGTGCCTCCACTGGCAACATAGCCATAGTGCCATCTAAGAGTTCAGTAAAAAAGTAAGTTCCATGTAATGCAAACAATGCCCCAACACTTCCAGATGGGGATAACTGTGATAACAGTTACAGGCTGAAACTGAGTCTCTCATAATAGTTATGCTTGCAGCCAGTACGAACAATTAAGAACATTAAACAATTTGTTCCAAACTACCTGAAAATGCTGTCCAAAATTATTCCTAAACCAATGTTGCGGGTACACCACAGGCAGAATTCTGACACATGTGCCACTAGTACCTTGTTGCAATGCAGTTCACATTGCTTGTAGAAATCACCCAACCTTGAGCAGCTCGTGGGAAAAAGAGGTTTATTTTGGTTTACAGGCTCGAGGGGAAGCTCCAAGATGGCAGGAACAGAGGGTGGACATCATGCCCTGGCCCACATAAGTGGAGAACAGGAATAAGCTAGTGTGCCAAACACTGCCCAGGGATAGTGGCTATAACACCTATGAGCAGGCCCCCAACAATACACTGCCTCCTTGAGGCATTAATTTCCAAATCTCTATCAGCTGGGAACCTAGCATTCAGATCAGCCAACTTTATAGGGGACACCTGAATCAAATGACCACATTCCACTCCTGGGCCCTATAAACTGATAACCATATGTGACATAAAATGCAATATATTCATCCAACTATAAAAGTCCCCATTTTTTTCAGTTCCAATGTTGTTCATACATCTCCATAATCCAAGGTCTTTTAACTGAGACATAATACCAAAAATATAACCTCAAAAAGCCCATAAAGGCACAAAATAAGCATTTACATTGCAAAAGATGGTATTGGGAATAGCAAAGAAATATTCAACCAATGTAAGGTTTAAACAGGGCAAACATCAAACTCTGTAGTTCCAAGTCCAACTGCTCTAGTCAATGCCAAATCTCCAAGTCTGGTAATTCTAACCAGCAATAAGTCTCTGGTATTCTAATGCTACCCCTCCAACTAGGCTACTCACAGTCCTGGAAAACTTCATCAGGGCCAGCTCCCTTCCTTAGCAGCCATCTCATGGTCCCAGCATCTCCAGTGGGTCTCCACTGCAATCCATGGTTCATCCTCATGACACCATGTGGTCTCCATGTAGGCATCCAGCAAACCTACTTCACAATGCCCATGGCCATTTCCAAAACACAAGACTGTGTTGCAAAATCAATGGCCCTCTCTTTCCTGTATTTCTTATACTTTACAATACCAGGTAGGGTTCCAAATTGTTAATCCTGGGTGGAATAAAACAAACTTTGAAGAACAGGACACTTCTTAAACACTCAGACCCCTCCAAAAGAGTCTACATTCTTCCTGTTTCCCCAGTGCAGGTCAGCTAGCCCAGTCTCAAAGGTTGTAATCCCATTAATTGCAGCTGAATGGGCAACAGTTCACCCAAGGATTTTCCTTTCTGTGCCATATCCCTCTGCTTACTCCAGTTCGTTTCTACGCAATGCGACCCTGCTCAACTTCTCAGGACACGGGCATAATAGCAAACTTATCACACAAACTGCTAGCCCAGTCTAAGTAAAGCTCTTTCTCACCGTCATAAGCCAAACCTCCATAGTTCTTACTACAATCAGGTCTTGCAGCTCTGACCAGAGGAATCCATCAAGAAGTAGGCCAAGTTTTCAATCCTTCCACATTCCTCTTAAAATCAGCTCCAAAAGGCCAAAGCCACACACTCTGGTATCTAGCAGCAATCCCACTCCTCAGTACCACTTTACTGTTGCAGTCAGGTTCACATTGCTGGTAGAAATCATTCAATCAAGATCAGCTTGTGGGAAAAAGAGGGTGATTTTGTTTTTCAGGCTTGAGGGGAAGCTCCATGAAAGCAGGGAAAATGATGACATGAGAAGAGGGTGGACATCACCCCTTGTCCACATAACTGGACAACAGGAACAAGAGAGTATGCTAAACACTGCCAAACAAAACAAAACAAAAGAACTGGCTATAACACCCATAAGTATGCCCCAACCATACACTGCCCCCTGGAGGCATTATTTTCCAAATCTTCATCAGCTTGGAATCTAGCATTCATATCAAACCACCACACCCATCTTGACTAGGTCCTCCAAAATATGTCAGTAAAAGGGAGCTGCTTAGTCACATGCACATGTATAAATTACCATCTTTTCACTCCCACTCACCACTTATTCCTGACATTTATTTCACAAACCACACTTTCCACTATTGTAAATACTCTCCTTTAAAATATCACACAGATATCACATGCTTACTCGCTTACTCAGTTTCATTGTCTAGACAGTGTAGTCTAGCATGCATTATTGGAAGTTAACCAGTATGGCAAGAAGCTATATTTGTGTCATTACTGCCAGACACAGTGCCTCTATGTTTCACAAAAATTCAATGTGACTGTGTCATTTTGCTTCTTTCTTCAAGTCTCATTTTCATGCATCCTGGTTCTCTTTTGAAGAGAGCAACAAGAAGCTTTTTTGTCAGGCTTATCATGGTGTTGGCATATAGCAATGAAAAATGTTGGCATTGTATGAAGGAACAGAAGTGATGGAGAGCTTTCATGCCCAAGTGATGTGATAGCAATAGTTAACACTATACAAATGCTAAAGTGTATCACTTCTCCTGTCAGTTGGACCTTGTGGTTTCCAGGATTATTTTTCACTTCCCAGACACCTCACATGAACTCTTTGGGGGAAAATTTAAAACAAAGAACAGAATATACTTTCATTTTTCTGTAGTGATCTAGGAGGTCTGGTGAATTTTAAAGTAATGGTGCCATGAATTTTAAAAATATTATGTTCAGGGCTGGAGAGATGGCTTAGCGGTTAAGCGCTTGCCTGTGAAGCCTAAGGACCCCGGTTCGAGGCTCGGTTCCCCAGGTCCCACGTTAGCCAGATGCACAAGGGGGCGCACGCATCTGGAGTTCATTTGCAGAGGCAGGAAGCCCTGGCGCGCCCATTCTCTCTCTCACCCTCTATCTGTCTTTCTCTCTGTGTCTGTCTCTCTCAAATAAATAAATAAATAAATAAATAATTTTTAAAAATATTATGTTCAATTACTACTTGAGAGAAGTAGAGAAAGAGCATGTCAATAGATAGATAGATAGATAGATAGATAGATAGATAGATAGATAGATAGATAGGGAGGGAGGGAGGGAGGGAGGGAGGGAGGGAGGGAGGGAGGGAGGGAGGGAGGGCTGGAGAATGGGCATAACAGGGGTTCTAGCCACTACCAACACACTCCAGACACATGTGCTGCTTTCATGCATCTGTTTTACATGGGCATTAGGGAATCAAAACTGTGTCCTTGAGCTTTGCAGGCATATGTTTTAATTGCTGAGCTGTTATACCATCTCCCAATTTTATTTCAAGTTTTAGGAAAAATTCTTGCTGTAGATATAAATATAAATATAAATAGATGTCTGACATGTAATTTCTCTCACTTCTTTTATCGTTATTTGAATTTAACATCTTGGCAAGGTCAAGGTTGCTTCTACAGATCCTTGTTGTCACCTGATGTTATTAAGATTTTGCTAGAAGAATAATTAGTTGACATACAGGCTTTTTTCCATGGGTCCCTGAGTGCATATGTCTACACTGGACATAGGTCATGGGACTGGATAATGTTGCCATGACGGCCAGAGACATGAAGAAAGAAATGATAATGTTGTATAAAATCCCACTTAATCATCTCTGCATTGAAATTAAAAATCTTAAGTCACTTAATGTATCATATCAAATTCTGATGGCCTAAAGGGAATAAAAAAAAAATATTTGTAGCTAATGGGTGGGAAAAAATATGTCCTAGAGCCTTCTTTTCTAGTATGAGGGAAGAATGGAAATCTTTTAGGGGAGCTGACAAGGTGGATTGCAATCATTGATGGCCACATGGAAGAGGCATAAGGCCATCGTGAAAGTCATCTCCCAAGATAAAATGACATAGATTACCTGAGAATGAAGTTGCACAGGATAATCCATTTCATCCCATGAGCCCTTCTCACCAGTCTAACAACTGAGTATCAGGCTACAACTCAGTAGCCTAGCAAGTCCTGAGTAACACTCTACAACTAGGCACAAATCAGCATGGGGGAAACACAGATAGAAAAGCTCACTGTTGAGCATTCTTTGGCTTGTGCACCCTCTCAGAGTTAGTGAAGATGAGTTTGTAGTCCATTGAACCAAAGGGGAATGCTGTATGGAGTTTCTTCTTTGGACATAACATGATGCTATCTTAAAGTAAAGAATGTTTTGGTTTTGTAGACATGACAACTTTGTAGCAGAAAAATAGTGATGGCTAGTAAGATGCAGGAGGAGTCGGTCAGATGATCATTACTTGGGATGCCAATGAGTATTCTCTCCTGCTCCCTCCCTAGCTTTAAGTGATCTTGGCAGGAGCTAGATTATATAAGAGGTATAGAAGGTTAACTAGGAGTGCAACTTCATGGTGCAGTGTCCATGAAAAACTTCCATGAGGTTACCATCTAGGAACTAGTGGGACTTTGTGGTGTGCCGGGGTCCAGCCCTGGCTTGAAGGAGGGTCCCTGAAGAGAGGTGTGAAAGGGAGTGGCAAAATAGCGACTTGAAGTCAAGTTCTGGTGCAAGCTGACAGGCTAATGCTGAAGGCAGCTGAGTTTTTCCATCTTTCTCTCTCTGCTTCCTTCTTTGTTTCTATTTTTTTAAATTTTTCTCTTTTTGTATTTTTTTCTTGTTTTTTTTCTATTTTTTGTCTTTTTCTCTGTTCTCTGTTTTTCCCTGCTTCTATGCTTCTCTACTTCTCTGCTGCCACAGCTTTTAGCCTCAGTCTTTTATTTTCTGATCACATCATGCAAGAACAAACTTCAACAAAGGTACAATTTCACAGAAGTCATAGAAATATTTTGTTATTCCTTATCATCAAACAATCCCATAATTATTCACCTCAAGTAAAGTCATCAGGCCCCTATAATGATGAACTGTTTTCACATTTTCCCCATGTATGTGTGGTCAAGCACTTATGATTTCCTGAACTTCTACTTTCAATTACTCTATTAAAGGTGAGAGGCAAAACAACCACAGATGGGGCTTCCCATCATTAATCACTGATCCAGCAGATCCATTTATCCTTCAATCATTTATTTTGAATTTTCCTTTTCACGTCCCTCCAATACTTAGACTTTGGTCCCCCCAATTGAACTCTTTCTGACTTCATTTGTTTTTCTGTAAGGATTCTTGGTAAAGAGTCAATTGCAATTGCCACCATTTAGAAAAATTAGTCATAGGACAATTTTTACATTGTTTCAGGAGGCTCATTGTTTCCTCCTAAGTGTACTGTACCCCATGCCTGACGTTTTTTTAAAGCTTTTAAGGAAAACAATTATCTCTGATCCATTTTCTTGATTTTCCAATTCTATGCCAGAGCCTCTTTCAGATACATTGACCAACACCTCACCAACACCAATGTTTACTGGAAAAGTAAACTTAGAGATTGGGACACCAAGTGAAAGACAGAGAAAGACAAACATTATACAGAAAACCACAGATTTCTGTAGCGTAGAGAGCCAAAGATTTTTCTATAGAGGGGCCACATCGGACTTCAGGGAAGAGACAACTGGGCTGGAACTGTGTCAAGCAGCTTTTCAGCGCTTGATTCCTCGTGATCCTGAAGCTTGCCATTTCCGGCAGTGGTGATTCAAATGCCTTTGAGTCACTCACATTCCTGAAAATAATTCCTCATCTATGCCCTGTCAGTAACCCCAATAAAATCATTGCTTCACCCAAACTTGATTTTGGTCCATTCATTAGTTAGTTTGTTGTGGATCCCTGTCTAGAGTGAGTAGACATGTGCTCATGGCTCATGTTGAAGGGGGGGGGATTTTATGTGATACTGGACACCTGAACATGGGGTATGTTAGAACCACAAATGAGAGTAGCAATGCTGACTATGATTAACAAGGCATGAAGCTGAGACTGAGGGTGGAGCATCTATGGATGAATTCCCAACATGACTGTCCTTCCCCAGATGGTGTGTCATGCTGTCCATTGTTACAGAAGTGGAGGTTTCATGAACCTTGCTGGGGTAGTAAAGCATGTAATTAAGTCTAATACAACAGTGGTGGTAATGTCTGTGAAAGTAATCCCAGGGTGGTAGTTTTTCCTCTAAATGATGTGGGATGGCAAGCCTGCTTGACAAGTGAGGTATACCATCTGAGTACAGAAATATTTTAAAAATGGCTAAAGTTCTAAAGCAGATATTGAAGCCCATGAGTGCTGAACATAAGGGACTAGGATGTTGGACCAAGTTGCCACAGAGTTGGCTTGGTCATTGTCATGGGTAATAAGATATGTATGTGATCCAAGATGGCTGCTCAGAGGGAACTTGGGTATATAAAAAAAGAATTACACAGGGAGAGAGACATACTGCTAACATACTCTGTGTTAGACTCAGATTTGTAAGATAAAGTATATAAAAATTTTAGATAAAAGTGAGAATAAGGAAATAGTGATAGAATATGTATCCCAGGTCCAACCTTTAAGAGAAATGAGGGAATATTCATGATTTAGTATATAGACAAGAGGTATTAATAACGGAACAGTTAAGGAGAACATGATAGGGCATATTCTGCCTCTGAAATGCTTGATTTGGGAAAGAGTTCGAACCACCAAGTGATAAGAAATTGCTAAAGGCTTTCTTGCCTTTCCGGCAGAAATCACCCAACCAAGAGCAGCTTGTAAAAAAAAAAAAAGGGTTTATTTTGGTTTACAGACTCGGGTGAAGCCTCGTCATTGGAGGAGAAAATGATGGTATGAGCAGAGGGTGCACATCAACCTCCTTGCCAAAATCAGATGGACCACAACAACATGAGAGTGTTCCAAATACTGGCATGTGGAAACTGGCTATAATACCCATAAGCCCACCCCCAACAACACACTGCCTCCACAAGGCATTAGTCCCCAAATATCCATAAGCCTGGAACCTAGCATTCAAAACACTTTATTTTATCAGGGACAGCTTAGTCAAACCACCACAAGATTCTAGTTTATTAATCAGCATTCAGCTTGATAGTTACATGGATGTTAAAGCACAACAAGCACCCATACCTCTGTACAATGACCCTGCTCATCATTAGAATCTCAAAATTAAGAAGAAAAATTCCCTGATCTCTGTCCACCAAAGCTTTTAAGGCATAATTTATTATCTAGTTATATTCTTCTGCCTGGTAATTAAAACTAAGGAGGTATCCAAAATTAACTATATATGCTTATTTTAAGGTCAGCTGCAGCTCGTTGGGAAAGACTTTTAGGGACATGGGAGGAGCTCCATGGCTCCTTGAGCATTTCTGCTATCTGACCAGATGAGACAGGGTGTTGCTGACCATGTGGCTTCCATTGGAAACATTGAGGATATTTTCTTCAATTTTGCCCCTTCTTCTGTTGACTGTGAAAAAGTTATAGTCTAACTTCTATGGGTGACTTACCTGAGTTCTAGGACTGTTTAGTAGTGTCTCGTTTTCTTTTGTGGCCTGCTTTACCTGGGTACAGGGGCCACAATATACACTGCCATTTTAACTCTAGTGCCTTCATTGGATTTGGCATCTCTGTATGGTTACTGAATACCAGAAGGATAGTTATACTAGTCTTGAGGGAAAAAGTATATATAGAGAATATCTGAATATTTCTGCCTTTAGCAAAACACAGCTAAAGGATAGTGTAAAAGTTTACATTACTTTATCTAACATCTGACTTGTTTCCTGCTAACTGCCTAAGCCATATCTAAAAAATGGATATCATATATTTCTTATCTTTAAATTCCCAGAAATTGTAAGGAGGCAAAAATATCTTAATAGCTCTAGAGGTATGGTTTACTAACAAATTAAAATTAATTGATTTGCTAAAGATTTTTAAAAATCACCCAGAAATTTTCTTGTTACAAAGCCAACCAAAGCAGAATGATGTCCTGACATCATTGGTTTAAGAATGTCTATTGATCACCTTCAGGTAAGAGCAATTCTTTTTGCCTTTGTCTACAGATGCTCTTTGGGTTATAGAGCATGTATTGGGGACATAATCCCTATAGAGCGCCTTTTGAAATTAGGGCTACCTCTCATAGCTCTGAGGTATGAGGACTCATAGCAGCAACCTATTCAGATAACCTAATTCCCCTCTGAGGTTTTGTTTAACCTCTTTTAGTGCCATTTGTAGTGCAATAGTACAACTCCAGAAGGAAGAAATATTACAGAATGCCTTATTTATTTATTTATTGCAAGCAGAAAGAAACAGAGAGAAGAGAGAAGAGAGATAGACACAAAGAAAGAATGGATGTTTCAGGGCCTCTAGACACTACAAATGAACTCCAGATGCATCCACCACTTAGTGCATTTGGCTTTAGGTGGGCACTGAAGAATAAAACCCTGTTTCCAGGATTTTCCTGAAAACACCTTAATCACTGAGTCTTTGTTCCAGCACTGTATCTCTCTTTTTAAATAGTGGAATGAGTATGGAGGACCAGAAAGGAATATTTATAATTCATGTAAATATTAATCCTCTAATCCTTGATTAGTACTAGTGCCTTTGTATGAGCCAATAGTTTTGTTCTTGAGCACTAGAGCTTGGAGAGTGGGGTATAATTTCAGTTTTCTCATGGAGAGTGACTACTGCATAGCCAAATAATGCATATTCCCTGTTTTTACATAAAATTCCAGCACAAGGGTGAAGGAGATAGAGATAGAGAACATTCAACTCCTACCAAACCAGAGTTCCAGAGACCCAAAGGTTCCCAAAACCTCATCACTGAAGTAGACCTAAAATGAACCCAACATGTCTTAGGGAAATTTGCAGAAGAGGAGACAAAAAGATGTTAGAGCCACAAGTTGGGGCATTATGTACAGATACATTGCCTCTTCCCCATAAATGATGGCTAACCCCATAATGCATGACTCACATTCCAAAAAAAATAAAAAGGTTCCCTACAGAGGGATGTGGACAGGGAGGAGGCTTAGCATGGTATTAACATGGCTGTTTACACACTGAGTATGTACATAATTAATAAAGAAAAAAATCCTATCTGTAAAACAAGAGTTTAGTCTGTATTTTCTATGGGAGCCTCTTTAAGATATTCCTGGGCCATAAAACTGAGAGATTATTTTTTTTTATCTCTATGTTCTGGGCTTTATTTTTCTTGTGAGAGAAATGTGATCAAAATTGGTAAGGAGCACATTTTATCTGAATAGCATGTCTTTCCTGGAAGGCAGCCTGAGAGCTGCAGATCAATATCAATGAACTCAATTTTAACCATGAAATCATGGAACAAGGTGACATAAACAAACTTACCAACTTACTAAAAAAGAATTGAATCTGAGTTACATCCCTGGCATTTTGTTATTAGGAATTTTTTTTTATTTATTTTTATTTATTTATTTGAGAGAGAGAGAGAGAGAGAGAGAGAGAGAGAGAGAGAGAGAGAGAGAGAATGGGTGTGCCAGGGACTACAGCCACTGCAAACAAACTCCAGGAGCCTGTGCCCCCTTATGCCTCTGGCTAAAGTGAGTAATGGGCAATTGAGCCTCAAACTGGGGTCCTTAGACTTCACAGGCAGGCACTTAACCCCTAAGCCATGTCTCCAGCCCTCATTTGGAATTTTAAAAGGCTTTTAGTTGCATATGTTTTTCTGTCTCACAGAAGTCAGAAAACTACATTTTAGCAAGAGCTAACAGAACTTTAGTCATCTGGGACAGTGAATGTCTTGTAAACATTTAAGGCAACAAAGAAAATGCAAAAACTAAAACCCACCAAACTATTTTTTTTTATTAATTAGTTTTGTACTCACTGAAAACAGTCAAGTTGGTACCATTGTTAGGTTTATCCATGTCCTACCCCTCCTCCTTGCCCCTTCTTGTTGAGGTATATGGTTTATGCATTGTGGAGTTAGCCTATGATTATGGCTAGGAGAAGTATCTCAGTGTATAATGAACCAACATGTGGCTCTGACATACTTTCCGCCTCCTCTTCCACAAAATTTCCCTGAGCCATGTTGGGTTCACTTTTGGTCTGCTTCAGTGATGAGGTGTTGGGCACCTCTGTGTCTCTGGATATCTGATTTGGTAGGAGTTGATTGTTTGCTGTGTCGATCTCCTTCACCCTTGTCCACTTTCTCAAGTCCTCCTGAATTTCTTTTTTGAATATTTTTATATTTTCACTGTATAGATCTTTCACTCCCTTGGTTAACATTATTCCAAGGTTTTTTTTTTTGTTGCTATTGAAAATGGGACTGTGCCCCTTATTTCTTTCTCTGTATCTTTGTCATTTGCATATAGAAAGGCTACTGATTTTTGTGCATTGATTTTGTATCCTGCTACTTTGCTATAGAAGTTAATCACCTTCAGGAGTTTTGGGATGGAGTCTCTTGGGTCTCTTACGAATGCAATCATGTCATCAGTGAATAAAGCTAAATTAACTTCTTCCTTTCCCAATTGTATCCTTTTATTTCTTTCTCCTGTCTTATGGCTTCAGTTAGGACTTCCAGTACTATATTGAAGAGCAGAAGTGAGACTGGACACCATGTCTTGTTCCTGATCTCAATGGGAATTCCTCCAGTCTCTCTCCATTAAGTATTATTTAGGCCTTAGAAGCTTTGTATATTGCCTTTATTGTGTTAAGATATGAACCAACAATGCCAATTCTCTCCAATGTTTTGATCATGAAGTGATGTTGTATCTTGTCAAAGGCCTTTTCTGCATCTATCGAAATGAGCATGTGGTTTTTGTGTTTAACCGTGTTTATGTGGTGTATTACATTGACAGATTTCCATACGTTGAACCACCCCTATGTTCCTGGGATGAATCCCGCTTGGTCAAGGTGGATAATGCTTTTGATGTGTTGTTGGACTCGGTTTGAGAGGATTTTGTTCAGGATCTTTGCATCTAAGTTCATTAGGGAAATAGGCTGGTAATTTTCTTTTCTTGTGGCATCTCTGCCTGGTTTGGGAATTAGAGTGATACTAGCTTCATAGAAGGTGTTGGGTAGCTTTCCCTGTTCTCCAATTGTGTGGCACAGTTTGAGGAAGATTGGTTTGTGTTCTTCCATGAAGGTTTGATAGAATTCAGCTGAGAAGCCATCTGGTCCTGGACTCTTCTTTTGGGGAGGTTTTTTTTTTTTTATTACTTTTTCAATCTCAATGAGTGTGATCAGTTTGTTTAGGAGATTAATCTGCTCTGAGTTTAGCTTTGATAGATGGTATGTGTCCAGGAATTTATCCTTCTCCTCCACATTATCCCATTTTGTGGAGAAGAGGTTTTTGAAATAAGTCTTGATGATTCTCCTAATTTCACTTATGTCTGTTGTGATCTCTCCTTTTTCATTTCGAATTTTGTTAATTTGAAGTGTCTCTCTCTTTTTTTGTTTTTTGCTTGATCAAATTGGCCAGGGTTTTGTCAATCTTGTTTAATTTTTCAAAGAACCAGCTCTTTGTTTTGTCAATTGTCTTAATTGTTTTTTTTTTTTTTTTTTTTTTTTTTTTTTTTTAGTTTCCAATTCATTAATTTCTGCTCTGGTCTTTATTATTTCTTTCCTTCTAGAGCTTTTTGGGTTGTATTTTTCTTGCTTTTCCAGTGCCTTTGGGTGGATGGTTAGGTTATTGATTTGGGATCTCTCTGTCTTTGTTATGAAGGCATTTAGTGTTATGAATGTTCCCATGAGGACCCTCTTCATTGTGTCCCACAAGTTTTGGTACAATGTGTTCTCATTATGATTCATTTCAAGAAATTTTGCAATTTAATTTTTTATTTCTTCCACTATTGATTTATTGTTT